>NW_023416286.1:54605812-57215812 GCF_014176215.1 Rousettus aegyptiacus | reverse complement strand
GTTTTACATTTTACGTCAACCACCTTTGTTAGAAGCTGGTTATTGATGCCGTGCCCTGTTTTAATTCACACTTCTCGGCTAATCAATTACAGCATTTATCCATTAATCAGGCGTTCTGACAGGGTCAATAACTGCTTTTTGGGTTTTGTGAGGGGCTGCACGTTATCAAGCAAGGAATAATGCCCAGGAGCTCACTTTAAAACAGTGTGACTTTCCCAGGCTGGTGGACTTCCGGAGCAATAAACATCTAGTGGGGATTTCATATGGTGGTTTTTTAATATATTTGGTTGATGGGATTTTCTCACTGAACACTTCATTAGCGGGGCTCAACATTAGTGAAGTGTGGACAGGTGTGCCTCTTTTTAAGAAAAGCAGAAACATCAAAAGGTAATTATTCCCATCACATACAAATGATTGCATTTACCTAAAAGCAGCATTAAATCATGAGCTTCCTTCATTCATGTTAAGTGTTTACAAACAATATCTTCTTAGCAGTGGGGTTTGAGAGCAAAGAAACTTAAAAGTGAAAATGTTTGGAGCTAGCTAAAACCCAATCCAAAATTTAGAGCAGAGAGCTCTATAATTATAATGATAGTCAAGCAGGAAATATTTTATAAACAAAAGCTGAGTTTATATACAAATTTCCTAAAGCCTATCTTTTACATAGAGTATTTTAAACCTTTGTATCCATGTCCCCATCCATGTGTACACACACATTTTTAAGGACCCTCAGCCTTTGTAATTTGTTATAACACATTCAGACGTTGTAAAGCGTCGTAGAAATGAAAACTTTTTATTTTAGCAAGGGTAAGAAACAGGTGGCAATGTTTAATTGGAGAGTTACAGTTTGGGCAGTTAAGTTTACCATACATAATGATGGCAACAGGTTTCAGTGATCTTTTTTATGACAGATGTACCAACATTTAATTGTTTTTCATCAAGAGTGGAGAGAAAAGACACTTCTGTAGATTTTTCAATTCTCCTATGTGTCATTTAGCTGTCCTCACCATTGTCTGAGCTCCTTTCTCTCATCCTTTTTGCTGCAATGAGTTGTGTCATTCCCTCATGATCAGCACTTTTGTTGTCTTTGTTTTTTGCTGTACCTCAGAAGTCCATCTTTTCTTTCATCTCCTTCCCATTCATGCATGAGGGAACAGTTGTGCCCTGTTGAGGGGATGTTCCGCTGGGTTTCAAACAGTAGGGTTTCTTTTTATTCTCTTCTAAGTAGTACAATGGGGCTGAATGTCTGTTGCAGAATGCACACACTAATATGCCAGGTTATTTGGTTTCTAAGAAGTCAATAAAAATACTACGTTTAGGCTTAATCCTTGGCTTGCTTTTTCCTTGTTTGCCTTTCAAGCCTTCAGTTATAAATCTGTTTGTTTGTTTCTGATCATAAAATATAATCTTCCATATTAAATCGAAGCGTGGAATCAACAGACTCTTAGAGGAAAATGTTCCTGGCGGTGGAGGATTTTCACACTAGCAGATTTGGCAGTCTGTCCCCTCCCTCGATCAGAGCCTGGAAACAGCCGCCAGAGCTAATTAATGGCAGCTACAATTTGGAGAGGATGAAAAAAAGAATGGATCCCAAGTTGGTCTTGGCAAAACTTTCCAGTGTAAGAAACTACCTCATCTCTGCATTTAGAGATGTGTGGCTCTATGACTGCTTTCGTCCAGATCACCTTGCCTGATTCTTGTTTTGGGGGAAGTGAATGTGAGCATGAGTGTACCTAGCTATAAACACAGACCCGAAAGGCCATCCTTTAGCAGCAAAAGGCTAAAGACATAAAAAGCTAGAGATGTCTTAAGACACTTTGTTCTCATATTCAGAAACAATCTTCAAAATCCTCCTTAATGAGGTCATAAAAGAAAAAAATGGAACAAGTGTTCCTTGTATATCTCACTGGGGCATGGCATCAGGGTCACTTGCCACCAGTATCCTATTTAAAAAGGGATTGGGGTAGTTCAATCAAGCATTGCATTAAGAGAGAGACTTTGATTAATTCCTCTCTTTTCTTTTGTGCCACAGATAATTTCAGTAAATTTGTGATACTTTCTACTTAGCTATTGCTGAGGCTTAAAGTTCTTGGTGCGTCATGCTGAGTATTAACATTTATCGGGCCTGCTCGGCCTTGGTGAAGAGGAGTGTGTGCAGCAGACAGCTCTCTAATCTTTGGCAAGCAGGGCCGGTCTCTAAACATGACAGTTATCTGACATCTTGGCCTAAGGAAGAGCCTGCTCTCAGGTTGGTGGCAGAAAGTAATGCTCGTGTGAAAGCAGGAAACACCTAACAGGAAGAAAGGTGGTGATTTACCGCAGTTAACTTTTTCAAAGGTACTGGATCTACCTCTTACTGAGAAACTCACAGCTTGGGGAAGTTTCAGGAATGGCTCTCGAAGGAAACAAAAGCAAGAAAGGGACAAGTGAGGGCCACCAATGTGCGCTGTCACTGAGGCGTCTGTGGCTTCTGTGGGAGAGTTGGAGATTGTCCTCAGGATGGTCGGGATCAGGTAGGAAACGGGATCCTGTTGTCTTTTTTTTTTTTTTTTAATTTATCATTTGTGCTGAGATGTGAAGGGAAATTTTAGTAAAATGCTATAGAAACCCAGTGGTGAATGTTAACTGTTTTGGTTGTTTTGCTCTAGAAGGAGGTTAGGATGTATTTAAAGCACTTAGTTAAACAAACAAACAAAAAAACTCAGTCACATGTCTGTTGTAGTTTATAAGCTGATTTTGAAATGATATATAATGTTTACTCTTTTTCAAATGCCAGGTCTATTAGGTATCCATACATTAAATGTCATTGAAAAGTTGGATTTGGGTTCTGAGGGACCGGAACGGCTCCTAGCGGGGTATTGTGGTGGTGGATAAGTCCCCTTTTGTTTGTGGTTTACTCACTATATACACTGGATCAATTTTTATGGCTGCTATTTCTGTTCTGGTAGTTCAGCCACTGCACATGCGCGTGAAGGCAACAGGTTAACATCCCTGACTTAAGAAGATAGTTTTGGGTACCGCTAGATAGAAGCCCAGCTTTTCTAGTTGAAGCACTTGTTTTTAGTTGAAAGGGGGAGTTGGGGGCTTATTTTAATGAAATTATACTTCAGATATGTTTATGTAAACAAGTTAAGACATCAGAATTAATTTTAGAGTATGTCTCATGATAATTACTATTATCTTGCTAAAGCGTAATAGCCAATCATAAGAGTTTTTTAACTTATCATTTAAAAATGAATAAGACGTTAGATATCTAGTTGACTCTTTTTTGGTACTGTTCCCAGATAAAGGACCCAAAGATGATCCTATTTATTCATCAAACATTATTTATTAAACTCCTACTTTCTGTCAGGCTCATAGTATTATAATACTATTGTTATAATGTCAATGTAATTGTTTTTGTTTTTGTTTTTGTTTTGATTTGTATTCGCAATGGTTATTCTAAGTAGAGGAAGCCTCTAAGTATCCTAGTTTCTGATCATCAGCTTTAACTCTGTGGGGTTGATCGAGTTTTCTCTGAAGTATGTCTGTGAATAGATTAGTCAGACCTGACTGTAGTTTTTGGAATGCCAACTGAAATAGCATGATTAATAGATTTTTCCAGATTTGAAACTGGAGAGAACCATGGAGGCAGAATGGTGTCATGTGAAGAACACAGGTTGTCACTTACTTTTCCTCACCTAAAAGGGAAGGGCAACCGCTCAGGGCTTGGTGGGAGAATTAAGTTTGCCGAATGTGGTAGAGCGGCCAGCACAGGGCTTGGCCTACTTGATGGCCCTTCCCCACCCCCTTATTCCTAAGAAATAAGTATCTACAGGACACCAAGAGTTTACATTCTGATTCCCATCATGCACACTGAGAGCCAGGGACGTTACCTGGTTATTACTTCTTTGCACCACCAAAAAGGGTACAAGCATGCATATTCAGAACCTCATTCCTGTGCAAAATACCTCACAGACTTTTAGGTCCAGGGAATACCCGCTTCATTTCCTTATATGAAGCATAATTGCAGATATTTAAAATATTACCTGCAGTAGAAATCTTCCAAACGTTGCTTTTTCACGAAATCAGCATGGTGATTACTGAGAAGAAAGAGGCCACAACCTTAACTTCCTCAACAAAATCAAGCCTGTCACCACATTTCTTCCAGGGTTTTAGGTTCTTTTTCAGATAAAGGTTTCAGAGGGCAGGCAGGGTGGAAGGTCCTCTCATAAAATCACTCTGAGGAGAGCGGTCCTCCAGGCACCTCATCTTCTGAAACCAAAAGGAAAAAAGGAATGAAGACAAGCGCATTTCGCCTCCCTCAAACCTTCTTCAGGTCAGATCTAGGATCCAGCAAGTAACAAAAGTAGGCCACCTAACAAATGAGCTGTTGCCTTTGAAACAGGCAAGTAAGAGATCTGGGCTTAAAAATACACCTAGTTCTCTCTCTCACACAGCAAATGTGTAATAAATGCTAGCCAAAGAAAATCATCCTTTTTACCTTATAATAGATCTCACAGGAAATGACACCTTTGGTCTTTATTTATAGAGAATGTTAGTGTTAATATTACAGATCCATTATACCACTTTTAATGTGTTTTGTGATGTGTATGCCCCCAAACCCCTTCTGTTTTAACTAGGTCCTTCTCAATACTCGATTTAAACACAGCAAAAAAAATTTTTTTTAAATATTCAAGGCA
The DNA here is from genome assembly GCF_014176215.1 of Rousettus aegyptiacus. Taxonomy (NCBI): domain Eukaryota; kingdom Metazoa; phylum Chordata; class Mammalia; order Chiroptera; family Pteropodidae; genus Rousettus; species Rousettus aegyptiacus. The sequence goes on along the minus strand of NW_023416286.1, from coordinate 57,211,130 downwards.
GCTGTTCTACTTTGGAATGCCGAAAACTTCTTTCTGCAAAATTATGTTCTAGAATTTCGATAGGGCTTTGCTATTAGAACCAAAGAAAGCATAACATCAAGGACCATCCAGCTGTCTTCTTTTTGTAGGTCAGGTGAAGAACTGCATTGAAAGTTCTTTCTTATCTTAAACTGGAATCAGCTAGCACTGGAAAGAATGATCTGGACTGATTTCTCTTGTCTTTTAAAAAAGGTGACCCCTAAATGGGGGAGAGAATGTCTTTGCATGTTGTAGTATGCCTTACACATTGTTAGCGACCAACGAAAGTACTTAGGCATTTATATGGAGATAATGTGTATGTGATCTTAGCCAAAAGGCCCTCCACTTATAGGTCATTTACTAAGCCTTTCTTCAGCGGCCTTTTAGATTGAACTCCTTTGTCAGCCATCTGCTCATGTACCAATCGTGCTTAAGGAAGCGACACGGGGAGTGATACTTGGTGTTCCTTGCCGTAAATGTTTCTCTGAGGCGTACTGTCATCTGGTCAGTAAGATGTGCGCCTTTGGACACGTGGGTCTGTTTGGAGGCGAACATCTTCAGAGTTCGACGGGCTTTGGAAATGTGCATAAATGGGAGGGGGGAGAAAGAGAGGCCAGAAGATACATCATCACTTCCCTCCTCCCCTCCAGAGAGGACCAAAAAACTTGCAGACGGCCATTGACCCACTGGTGAGTTGCTCAAGTCATTGAAAAGATTCTTTTTCTTTCTCTGTCAATTAACAAAGTGTGATTTTGATAAAGTTTAGGAAGAAGGGAGAGAAGAGCACTACATTCTAGACCACTTTTAGCCTGTGACATGAGTGTTTCACATGTAGGACCATCCTGACACTGAGTGCTGCCACTCCCAACACCCCTGGGTCAGAGCTGTGTTAATATTATTGGTGTTATTGCCAGAGGGTGGCAGGGGACGGAGGGCTGTTGGGTCCCATCTTTCCAAGCTCTTGTCACCATAGCTATGGATCTCAAGGTGCACCCAGGGGCGCTCAGGAAACTAGCCTCTTGGTTGGGCAACTAAGGCCTCAGGTTCCTGTGTTAATGTATCCATTCAGTATCAGGGTTTGCCTTTCAAAAATTGACTAGCAGATGTGGTACAACCAGTCACCACCACGGTCTGCAAGCACACAGGCAGCATGGCAGGCCGGGTGGCAGGCAGGAGGCACAGTGAATGGGCCTTAGTGGGGGCAGCCCCGGCACCAGCTGCTTCTGGGCAGAAAGCATTTGGCTGCATCGCTGACCTCTTTCTTCATGAGAGCCTGGGACTGCCACTCAAAGCACTTTTCCTTCGTTTTCCACAGGACAGACAGGCCATACTAGGCCCAAGAGGAGGGGCAAGATGGGTCCATCCCTGTATAGACATGGGGTGAGACTCGGGGACAGGGTGCCTCTGAGCGGTGGCCTGCAAGGAGCTGGCCACACACAGGTCCCAGAGGCCTGGGGAGCAGCAAAACATCCCAAGACATTTCCACAGGGAAGCCAAGGGGCAGATGCCACAGCCTGGAGCCTCAGCAGAGAGAATGGTGGAAACCATGGCTGGGGGATGGCAGAGCAGCACTAGCCGGCGAGAGAGCCCAGGAGCCCCAGAGGGAGCTTCCCTAGAAGGGGTTTGGGAAGAAAGGTCGGGGGTTTGTTGTACTTTGTAAATATAGGCCAGATATTGGCAGGTCGTACTACATAAAGAAAAGTAAACGTAGACGGAAAATTTATATGGATTGGTATAGTCAAAATAGGGCTAACAAAAGCCTTCCTTAAAAGCCGATGACTTCTTTGATTTTTTTTTTACTTAAATAAAAAGCCTAGCAGCAGAATAAATGGCCCTCTAGCTTGCTTTAAAAGAAAAGGAAGAATGCCTCAAAGCATTGAAATAAAACTTACTGATGATTCCACTACGAGAACAGAAACATTTCTCATTGGTTAGGCTGTGATAGGTAATGAAGTCCCATTTACTTACCTGCTCTTCTCATATTAAAAATGCTTTTCAATAATTATTATCGATATTATATAATTAAGGAAGGGAAATATATTTTAAACTAATTTAAGATATTTGGCTTTTGCATGCATTTATTTACTTATTTCTATATTTAATTAGCACCTATTATAAGCCAGGTATAGCACCAGGGTTAGCAAAAAAGAATGTTTCCAAAAATCATGACTGCGTAAAATCATGGCTCTTAAAATCAGTTTTTGGTCTCTATTTCCCCGCCTCAAGTATTGTCTCTTGTTCTGCCTATCATTGTGGTCAGACATTTAGATTAATTTTTAAAATCTTGTAATCTCAATGACGTAATGTGCAGCAGGGATGGAGAGTTAGAGAAGAAAAAAAATCTTTAAGAAATTTTAGTAACTAGGGAGTTGGCTCTGTCAGGAAAATTAACAGACTCGTTTGTGTAGACACACAGGACTGCTCAGGCTGAACCGAACCCCTGTTGTAATTTGAATGCTTGAAACTCTTTCCATTTTATTGTCAAAATTACTGCCTTAACTTCCTCCCTCTCCTCATTTGCCTATTTCCCTTGCTTTTTATCTTGTGCACCACCAGTGTACAACATAGTGGTGTTTAACTACTTCCTGAAGGCATTATTAGTCATCAGGAGCACTAGTTCGTTATAGGTGCAGATAAAATGGGGGTTCAGCTCATCAACTACAAGTTAGCCTAATTTGGAAAATCTGGTTCCTCTCCTCAAAAGAAATAGCTCGTGTTCCTATAGACACTTCTATAAAATAGCTGTGCGTTTCCCTATTCATTGTAAACAACTAGAATTTGTGGGTCCTGCTTGATGCTAGAACTGGAATTTACTTCACAATGACAAGGCAGCTTTACCTAGAATGTCCTCATGAAAGGTGAGGGAAAGCTGGACAAGTTCCGTCTCCCTGTTTTTGGTGTGCTTTTGACTTTTCTTCCCTCTGGTTATTATTGAGGGGAATATAACCCTGAATCTTTCACCAGATGTTCTCTTGCCATCTTAAAGGAAAGGAGAAAGTTATAATGGATGTTTTCAATGTGCTCAACTTTTATTTTGTTCACACCCAAACCAAATGAAGCAAAGAGGCTAAAATCTTTTCTCGTTCCATCTGAGTAAGCAAGACAACCTCCAATTCTTTAATCTTTTAAAAGAAAAATAGCCTTCCTCCGTTTGTGGGATTTCTGATTCATTTCTCCCACTCTGCTGCCCTACTCTGCATTTTTTTTTTTTTTTTAGTCAAATACTGTCTGGACTTTGTGAGCCAGTAACCTCCCTCCGCATCTCCCTCCCCTCTCCTCCCCACCCCCTTCGCTGTGGTCACAAAAAGCAAGGAGCCCACAAAGATGGAGTTTCTGGGTTTTGTATTTAAAAAGGCGGTGAAATGCTGGATATGCTTAGGAACACAAAACTGATTGTTCAAACTTTACCAAAAAAGAAATATATTGGTGTCAGGATAGGGGGAATAAGAAAAGTGAGAGAAATTGAGATTCTAAGAAAATACAAGTGGAAGAGAATATAACATTGCTTTAGTAATTCGCACCAAACCAACTTTTAGTTACTGCAGCACAAACTGTTAGGTGTGGGCAGCGACTTCAAACCTCCCAAGTTAACAAGTGATATATAAAAAATAAGAATCCCACAGGAGGGAGGCCGGGAGTCCGGAAGCTTTCTACTTATTGATGTCTCTGAATAATAACCAGGGCTGGTACACCCGTCTGCGATGTAAAGCCAAGGACCTGAGTCTTAACCATTTTGCCCTGTCACAATGACTGTGGTCAGAGTACTTCTTTGTGACTTGGGTCCTATGTCTGTGAGACTCTGGATCTCCAGGGGGTACGAATTTGTCTATTGCTAAACTCTTAGAGAAAAGTTCTAAACCAGGGTCCATGGGCCAAATCATACCTGTCACCTATTTTTGTACAGCCCTCAAACTGAGGATTTTTTTTCAGATGAATGATTTTGATGATAGGGAACATTACTTTTGAACTCCAATGAAGCAAAATGTTTTCCCCTCCGAATAAAAGAACGCCATTCTTCTCATGAGTAGTACAGTATTACCAAAACATTGTGTTCAATTTAATTTTGAATTTTGTTAATATAAAATGTGTGGGAATTTGCATTCTCTCCTGTTATACAGGTATATCCCCACGTTTGTCTCTCAGCTCACAAAGTCTGAAATATTTACTGTCTGGCCATTTCAGAAAAAAATTTGCTGATCCATGTTCTAAGCTACTGCACAGAGAAACAGTTCTGAAGGAAAAAGAAAGACATTTTTGTTGTTTCTTTGCCTGAATCTCTGGATTTTCTTTTTTAACAGTAAAGCTTGTCTTGCCAGTGTGGATTGTGAGTTAACATGTTTTGGCTTATGCAGTGCCCCGAGGAAACTGGTGTCAGTTGTGAAATGCATGCTATATGGTCAGCAGCTGCCTGTGTGAAAATTTAAAGTTACAGAATAAAATAAACCAGTGTTTCCCTATATAAAATAGGAGGCAATACTAGTACCTATTTCATAGGATTGTTGAAAGAATTTAGTGAGATAATGCAAATAAAGGACTCAAGAGATTTGAAAAAGAAATAAAAGAATGAAGTCAATCACGAAGTACCACTGAGAACTTAAGTTTGTTTGCCTTAATATGAGCCCTGGCACCTTTTATTTTAACATTTTGCATCTGTGTACAAATACACTGTTCCTTTTCAACATGGTTCTGATTTTGAAGGAAGACCCTATCTGTTTAAAATAGAATTATTGCTTAAGTCCTATACATTTTTAGTGATTTTTAAAGCATAAATAAATTTTATCAGAGACCATAAAAGGGAGTTTTTTTGGTTCAGAAAATTTTAGGATGTCGAGTTTCACTGTTTTGGTAACTGATCAGAATAAAGGATCAGAAAAACACTGTCTTGGTGTTTCAAATAACTAGATACCTAGGGATCCTCCACATGCATGAAGCAATAGATAAGAGTTAGAGGGGGGCATGGCATTCTCAAAGAAAGAAAAATCGCTGATGATAATCGAGAGGAAATCATTGGGCTTGGGCTGCCTGTGCTCTTCCTCATTCTGCCACAACATACGTTTTGCCTGTGGAGTTTGGAGTTTGTCACCCTCCCTCCTCCAAGGCTCTATCCCTAGTCACCACCTCTGAGAAGCCTTCCTGGAATACCTCCTTCCCACCCTGAGTTCAGAGACACCGTTCAACTGGTGTTAGCATTTGCCTTCTTGCATTAAGAGACCCTGTCACCACAGCTAGAGCTCAACTTCCCCCAAGGCTGATTCTCTCCTGATTTGCATAATCCCTAGGCCTGGTTTAGGTGTCTAATATCTATTTGTTGAATCAGTGAAATACTGAATAAAAATTTGTCTAACATTGAAATAAAGTAAATGGAAAAATCCTTTTGATTTTCCTCTCTTTTCAGATATAGATTAATGTGCATAGATAATTAAGAAACATTATTGTAGAGCTGATTACAAATTCACAAATTTATAAATTATATATAGGTTTTCATGCTAGAAAGTCCCAAAGACCTGGGGGCATCAGAGAGGAGGTATAAATCTGACCTCTTTATTTTCTTCAGTGCTCGCCCTTAGCACAAAAGCAGGCTCCCTGGCCCCCTTCGTAGGTGTGTTCCCCAGATATGGCAGAGGGCCTGCCACCATCTGTGTGTGTGCATAAAACAGCATGCCTAGGTAACACTCTTCCAGACCCACATGTCTGGCCAGAGGAGGTCAGGGAAGAGGAGGTAGAGTGTCTTCTCCTTAACAGTTGCTATTATTGTTTGGACTTCCAGTGTGTGAGTCACTTTCTCAGGAGTGTTATATGCATCACTTCATCGACTTCTCACAACTCTCCTGTTATTGTATCCAGCTCATAATATGAATCTGAAATTTAGAGCGGTTAAGTAACACACTTAAGGTGTCACCAGATCCAGGTCTGCTGGGTTCCAGAGCCCATGCCCTTACCTGCTGCTCTTCCCTTGCCATTCATCCATCTCCGGTCCAGGGAAGTGGGAAAGTTCTTCAGAGCTGGCTAGTGTGGGACTCATGACCATTGGTTTCCCCTCAAAACACAGACAAGGGCCGCCATGTGGGCAAGTATGTTGTTAATCACTGTCTTTTCCTCTTCTCTGAGCTCAAGAACAACTGAACTCTCAGAGTTAGGAATTGAGTCCCCACCACATCTGCAGACATGGCTAGGCTGCAAGTGGAAGATGACAAATGACTTTTAGAGAAGGCCAACTTTCCCAAATGATTCTGTGTACTTCAGTTTCCTCTGATCTGTTTTGGTGGATTATATGGAATCCCATGCAAGTTAAATCCACTGAGCGCTGCATGCTAGAAGTTCCAGGCAATGAGAAATGAGCTTCGTGGTAATTGAGAATGAAGCTAAGGAAGAAAATTTTATTGTTAATCAAGGACTTAATTGCCTCTGGGACATTTTAAATAAATGCCGCGCCGTACTTAAGGAGCAGCGTTCTGTAAGTGAGATGCAAAAATTCTTTAATTAAACCATCATGGGTATTCCCTGATTGAAATATCTGCCTTTATCTTCATAGTTAAATCTTCATGATTCATGTAACAACTCAATCAGGAATTGAGTAAATTAAGGGCCCCTTGAAAGAACAAATCAATCGTATAAAATTGATTGATATTATTTCTGAGACAGTCTTCATTGTACTTATTTGTATTGATCACACCTTATTTTGGTGCATTTTCTATTTAGTGGTTTTATATAGTAAACTGTTTATCAGCCGGCAGAGACAGATTATGGCTATGGTATGGTATAGGGCAGATAGTTCTTAGAAGAATTTTTCTTAGAAATGGAACAAAAGTAAGGATTTCTTGGCCATTGGCAAACTCAACGATGATGACATGGGTAGTGTCTACAGTTAATCAGAAAGGAAGTTGGAAGTAAGTTGGTCAACAAACAAGAGTGTGACCACATGCCAGGCCTGTGCTAGATGCTGATAAACTTGTATAAGTGTCTATGAGGCAAAGGGCCGAGTTCTTAATTGCCAACTACACAGATCCAAAGGTTCAGACCCAGAGACTCAGCTTCAAAAACAGGCTGAAGAGATTTTCTGGTTGCATCATACTTGGAAAAACAAAAAGAAAAAATGAAAAATCAGGTTATTTAAAAGTTTTGACTTACGAGATTGCCTTAAGAGCCTAACATGGAACTCAGTACATTTTTTAAATGTAGGAATGGTTTGTTTTGCCAAGCTAATGCTGTGATTTTATTTAATTTTTATTTTTTAAAAAGAAAAATTGCCATGTGAAGTTACCAAATCTTAAAACATGCAGTCACACATTTTAAAAATTTTATTTAGATTAAGTAATCAGCAAATAAGTAAACCATCAAATAGTGACATTTATAGAATGAATTCATATTAAAACTTTTACCTCCTATATTCAGGGTTCTTGAATTTAAAACTACCAAGCCCTTTACAAGCGGTTTCATATTTAAATAAACACACTTACGGGCATACCTTGTGAGCTGAGTACTTGAAAAAAGGAAATGAGGAGAAGAAAGAAAAATATTTGAAGTCATATTTTCATAAAGGCTCTGTGGTCTTCAACACGTGTTGGCCGATTCAGGCCAGGCTCAAAATAGCAGGTTAGGCTTACTTGCCTATTGTCTTGGAACCACACTTGCCAGTGTGTCCTCTGAAAAGCCTCTCTTCTTCCAGAACCCTGTTATGGGTAAATAGAAAACCTGTGTGGTACCCACCAGCCGCAGAATGGTCCGTGTGATATTAGATACAAAATCATACTCAATTCTTTGGTATTGTGATGTTACTATGAGAATAGAAATTCCTTTAGATTTCTATGTGATGATTCAGAGCAATTAATTCTATTCTAATGTTCATGCTGTCTTTGTACCAACCCCAATAGGGACAAGCATACCTTCATATAGTCTCTGAAAAAGGAAAATACACCATGTACTTCAGAGCAAAACTAGCTGCCTTGCTCCTCAACCTATTTCCAAATGATTCAAACAAACTTAAAGAAACGTTAATGAGCCCAGGAAAATGAAATAACTTAGCGTTCTCATGCATCGTTTTTTCAATTCGTTATTGTCATATAAGGTGTTTTTATGAAATCCCTTTCTCTGACTCTTGCATATCTGACTTTGGGAGCTTAATGGTCAGTGTATATCCCAAGAAAATCATCATTTGAGCATCACGTTGCAGGCCTCAGGCGTTTGCAATTTTTGCAGCTACGTGGGTTCTGTTTGATCATTTTCCCTCTGTCTGTCTTGTACATTCTGTGTGCTGGGCTTGCACTAGTTCATAGCTTCAGGAGAAAGTATCATGAATGACTTGATGCCCATATTATGACTTAACAAGCTGGAAAGTCCACGAGTATAGATCCTGCATCTCTCAAACTGAGATTTTTGATTCGGAGACAGGTCGCCTGTAGACACTTCCCAGAGGCTTGGGCTGCTTGAGACACAAATTGTAATCACAGTAATTAGCGCTGAATTTTCAAGTCCTGCTCTCCTGCTTGACCCGGAGCATTTAGCCAGTGTGCACACAGCTGGATCAATGGCAGGAATTGAAGGGCCGGTTGTGGGCTGCTTCTGGCAGCCTGTGGTGGGCACCACCCCTGGGGAGTTCCAGGGGAGCATCAGGGACAACGGAGCAGCGCAGAGACCTGGGGCGAGAGAGGAAAGAAATATGATATTGATAAAGCATCTGTCAGTGGGAATTGTTACAGGAGATAAGACTGCAGTACAGACTTTTGCCTGAAATTCATTCTCAATAAATTCGTTTTTCTCTCTCTTGCTTAGTTCAGTTTTAGGTGTTCCTGAAATGTCCCCCGTTAAGAGAAAGTACTCACCTATTTTAATCCAAACTAATTGTATTAAAAATCGAAAAAAAGTTGTAGGACATGAAACAGATATTTTGATGGATCAAAAATGAAGTTTATTTTAAATTTAATGCCCTACCTTCAAGTAGCTTATCTTGAACAGCACAGTTGTGGCAAAGAAGAACCGATGCCCGATCATGAAATAAATGATCTGGGTAGTTTGATGGTGATGGTGCAGGGACAGAATCACGCTCCAGGGTCCTTCTGTCATCCAGTTGCTCTTCTCGGTCCCATAGAGAAGGTCGCCTCACCAGGGCAGCTGGAAGAAAATGGCAGTGGTGGGTATCAGCTCCACCACCCCCACCCACCGAGGACATTGAATGGCTACTTGAAGACTGAGCATTGAATAATAATAGATAGGTTTGAACTTAGAGGAAAAACTTAATTTCACAGTACAGAACCATTAGAGCATATGTAATATCTCTGACACTGTGATCAATGTAGTCGAAAAAGCGTAAATGGCAGATTTTTTTTTTAAATGACAGATTTTTTTTAAAGTTTGCTTCTACTAAAAGCAGAAACAGTTCCATTCTGCCATTTTGTATCAGTAAGTCATATAAAGTTAAACTTTTGAGGGAATACTTTTATATTTTCAGTTGTAGGCTTTTGTACTCACTTATATTCCTAGAATATTTGCATGGAAAATGAGGACAATTCTGTGTTTAAATGAATTGTTCTTGAACCTCTCGCTTGACAATCATTATATGATTTGAGTGTTAAGTCATATGACCTTCACATGCTCACACATAGTAGTTTTCAGGCCACAATTGCATATGCCACTAATTTGTACTTAGGATGAATTTATAGATGTGGCTGTGAAATGCTCTGTTCCAGTGATGTGGAGTGAAGCGTTGCTGCTCTCGTCCCCCGCTTCCAGAATGCACCCCATCCTGGGAGTAACCTAGTGTCTTTCTTCAACAGTTCCTTAATATTCAGTAGCCCATTCAGGCACTCGCTTAGCATTTTTTCCTGAAATTCTTTTGTAAATCAACAGGAAGGCTTCCTTCCTGTTTTTTTTTTTTATTATTATTATAAAGGGGGAAATGATGGTAATACTTTAACACATATTGTTATTTTAACATCTAGTTTTGCATCTGTTAAGGAGTTGTGTTTTTACTTTAAAATACTTTAGTCAAGAATCAAAACCAGAGAATTATGCCTGTTCCCAACCTTGTGTCAACGGTGGTTCTTTTTTAAAAGCGTGCACCAGAAAACACTGCATTTAATTCCTGTTGGCTTAATAGCCAAATATGAAGCCTAAACAGTACAACACTTAATTTTTTTTAATGATTTAAGTAAATTGCTTTAGAAATCTGGGCCAGACTTTTAAAAAGTACTTCTCACATCTTGCCTTTTTAAGTAACTGTGGAATTAGACACACCATAAATTTACTTTGTATTTTCTTAATAAGTTTAAATTTTCAGATATTTGAATGTTATGGATCCTACAAGGCTGTTTCAATTCATGTTGAAGAGACCCAGCAGTATTTTTATACTTTTTGTTTGTTTGTTTAAGTGCAAAAGTTGGATTAGGACAGGGACTGGTGAATTTGGAAAGCATCAGTTTTTTTCTTTTTTCTCTTTCCTTCTGTGTTTCATTTTGTAGTTGGAAATTGTGTTTTTTTGGTTTTGTTTTTGTTTTTTTTTTTGCTATTTTTTTCACTTCAGACTTTTACTCTCCCTCATTTTTCCTTTGCTTTACAGGAGGAGAGGGTGGTGGGCTTTTTTGCTTGTTTGTTGTGGGTTGGGTTTTCAGGGTTTTTTGTTGTCGTTTGGTTGTTTGTTTTCTGTATATATCTCCTTTTCCTCCAGATATTGTTGCTGACCAAATTTAAAACAGTACAATGTTTAGGATCCCTGCAGGGCCATTTTATGTATTTGGACCCGTAAGGGCCCCAAGCAGTAACTACCTGAATTGTTTTTAATTACACAATATAGCTGCATCATTTTACTTTAGATTCTTTTTGATTGATGCTGCAAGGCAATTGTAACCGCGGATGATGGGATTAAGTGCCTCTTGAAGTGACTTTAGCTTCTTCTGGGAACAAAGGGAAAGAGGAGAACACTTAGTCCCTTTTTGCCTGAGCTGCCTTTTTCTTCGCTTCCATATAAAGAAATACAATTAACAAACATTATCCCCAGAGGCAAATTGAAATGTACATGCAGACAAGAATGCTCTTGACTGCAATTAGACATATATGATCCGAGGTATTCTGACCATTTACTAGTGCTAATTGTTTGAGAAACGAGCCCAGAACAAATGATTAAAATGTAGGCGACATAACTGGGATTATTAGCACATGTGATAAAATGTGTGCTCTGCAGCTGTACCAATAAAATGCTTTGGAAAGTGGCTCTGATTAGACAAATGCTTGGTTTGGCTCTGTGGTATTTGCTCAAGACCTGGTGGTGTTTATAACAAACAACTTATATCTTTCTTTCTTAATTAGTGGGAATTACTATGCAAATGTTGGTGTTTTGTAATTTAATATCCTATCCTTTCCCCCTGCCTTTGGGTTGTTATTGCAGTCTACTGGTCTTGCTCGTAATGGAATAAACTGAGTTCTTAGGTTTTGCTTCTTTGCTCTGCTTTCTTTAAAATGCTAGATGCCATGGAGAACTACCACCAAGTTTGCTCTCTTATTTGTTTGTGAATAATCTCTCATCTCATGTGCTGAATAGTTCTCTAGATGCTCTTGTGTTTGGAACTTGTATTATGGTCACAGAGATCTGGCAAAGGTAACCTAGTCAAACATAACCTGTCTGGGAACTGGTTGGCCCGTAGGGATAGTCAGCATTCTGCTAAGTCCTCCAGCCTAACATAAGCTAAGCTAGAGGAACCAGAGGGGGAAGGCAGAAGGGACCAGTGGAGTAAGGACCAATTCAGAGGGTTGGATGGAGATTGAATTCCCCTTGGAAATGCATCTACAAGTTTGGGTTTAGCAAAGAAATGTGAGCTCAGGTAATGTGGAGTCAGTGAGAGATTTTGGAGGCACAAATGTGAACGGAAAGAAAGAAGAGATCAAATGCAAGAATGAAACTTGGAAGGCAAAGAGGACTTGGGAAATGTGCTAGACAGGCAGAAGCTGAAACCCAAGGTCCATCTGTCTAAGAACGGATGTTTTGGGTCTCCTAACCTGTAGCCCGGTGTTCCTCTGTCCCTTGCTTTCATTTCTGAAACCAGAGTCAAAGGAAGAACCATTTGGAGATTGTCCATTTGGTGCCATAAAAACCTGCAACAACTTTTCTATCTCAAGTGGTCTGTCCTTGCCACCCAACAGATTTCTGAGCCACCTACTTCTTAGCATATCATTAGCACTTCCCAAAGGAAGACAAATATCAGTGTTAGTCTTAATAGAATGTAAGATTAACTTCACTTTTTAAAGTAGTTAATGCATGCCAAAGACAAATGCAAAAAATTGTCAGTTTATCTTGGTCTCTGGATAACCTATTTCATCTCTTTTGCCATTATCACAGAAACTGTGAATCAAGTAACAAATAAACCATATCATAAGAGCGGATAGGGAGGGAGGGGAACTAAAAATAAAGGGAAAAGAAACTTTTTCATTTTGAGCTGGTGCATTGCTAAGTGCACCAGCTCAAAACCTTAAGCTCCCCTAAAATTAGCACAAATTCTAGGAAGTCTTGCCTTAAATAGATATTTAAAGGAATAAATGCCTACAGCATATTAAACGTACTTAAAACAAAAACTATTAGAATAAAGCTTCATGATTATATCCATATGTTTAGTTTTAATTTGCATCACACTTAGCTCTGAATAATTAAAGAGAAAAAAAAACAATCTTAATCTTATTGTGGGTCCCACACAATCAAAGCCACATACACGTGATTCATGATCACAGCTTGTATTCACAGCTTTCGTGTGTGTGGTGTGGGTCTGGCAATTAGACTGTTTTTTTTCTAAAAATTATTCAGCGCTAGAGAGAGATCAATATTAAATCCTTCCAAAATCTATAATCAGGATAATGAAATATCAAAATTCTAAGCTATGTAACATTTTGGCCTCATTTGATTGAGATTGACACTCGAAAGGATTTTTGAGAAACTAGGAAGAAGAAAACATTCTATTAACCAGATTATTTTCATGACAGTAACAACAACAACAATAATAATAATAGCAGAGAGAACTGTTTTCTCAAAATTACAGAACCGTTTTCTGGAGGGAAAAAATTTTTTCCTCATGATTACTTTCATGTCAAAGAACTGGGTCATGGGGGAGATGCATTAATTTGACACATTTAGCAGGCTTTGAGCTTTTGAAGAACTCTGCGAAAGAATCCATGGTTACATCTGTCAGGTTGACAGTCTTCTTTCTTGACCTTTAAAAAAAGTTAAGGAGAAATTGATCTTTTTTGTTCACATTTGCTCAATTACCTCTCAAGCTCTCCACAAGCCAGGAAATAATCATCTCAGTTTTAAATTTATTATTTTTTGAGCTAGAATAAGCCAGTACTAATGGAATCTTTAAATGGAGAGATTTTGTGAATGGTCTTTATGAACCCTTCCTGACAATGCCATGGTAATATTTCTCATGCTCTCCACTGGCTGTTGCAATACATTAACTACTAAATATTATCTTTTCTGCGACTGGTTTTAGAATCAGTCTTCTTAGGCAAGAATGCCAACAATGAACAATCTAAGCAGAGGTTGTGCTCTGAATGTTCACCTGTGGCCGGAAATGGAACAAGTATGCTCTTTATTCCTTACACCTACCCAGAGTTTCACCGTCAGAAATCCCAAATCATCTGTACAGAGGCAAAGGGAAGTCGGATAGCATGTTCTTTAGGTTTTAGTTACAATTTACCGAAAGCTCCACGTTCTATGCTTGACAGGTGCTCTTTCTCACAGTTCCGGATGCTGGGATTACACTTGGGAATCCATCTATCAATTCTCTGTGGAGAGATGGTCTTGAGTGTCATTCCTGGCCCAAGTTCTCAGCAACGTCGACAGTTAACTATTAATGGACAACATCTTTGGACTTCTTTGTGTTTCCCGAAGCCCCGGGTTGAAGCAGCTCAGAAACAGAGGAGATGCTAATCGCATTGTGTTCTCAAACGTGTTCAGTGAAGGAGGGCAGGTTTCCCTCTTGACCTCGGTGTCACTCCAAGGGGAGAAAAGTCTCTCCACTTTTCCATTCAGATAAAACCTCTGCTCCTCCTCCTCTCGCCAAAAGTAGAGCAAGAAAGTGGGATTATGGTGAATACCCACCAACAGGCACATGCTCTTTTGTCATCCTCTCTTCAACACAAAACAAGGAGCTTTGCTGCAAAACAAAGCTCCTCTCCGCTCCTTTCCCCCTCCCTGTTCGCCCTTCTTTGCCCTCACCTCTGCCTTCCTTTCCTGCCTCCCACTTTTTTATCCACCCCAACTTTACCATCAGGATCCATCCCTTTCTCCCCGCTCTTTTCCTTTTCCTCATTCTTTTCCTCTCCTTCACCTCTTCTCAAATACCCTCTCCCCTGCCCTCTTCCTCCTTATTGTCTGCTGGGCTGACTTAGGCTTTAGCTTGTACAGAACCCTTCCCTATACCTTCCTTTTGGAAAAAATGGCCGTAGTTGCTGTCAGAGGTGCCGCCAGGCACCCAAGTGCCAAGGGATAGAGAGACTCTGAATGGTGCCGCTGCCACATTTATTAATAAAGATTAAGCCATATGGAATATAAACATGGATCTCTGTTCTCATGGAAAACTAGCCCTCTTTTATGGGATCCATTAATCATCACACAGCTGTATGGGGGTTTCCCTGTTCCCAGGACTCACCCCACTCACAAGCTGTGCACCTACCTGGAGAGCTAGACTTCTGTGGCCATACCAAGTAGACTCCTGGGCGACTGTGAGGGTCTGTTGGAAACATGGCTTCCTGCCCTGTCCTTGTTTATACACCCCATGGCATGGGCCAGCTCTTGGTAAACCCAGTATTTATTGGATGCATGATCAATACAGAATCTGATCAATACATTTATGACATTTCATAAAATGATGGCATGGATATGACAAAGAAAACAGATTTGGCAACTTTATTTTTTTTCAATTGGGGTAAAATATACATAATATATATCTTATCATTTTAGCTATTTAAAATTGTGCCATTCAGTGTTATTAAATACATTCTCATTGTTGTACACCATCACCATCTCCAGAACTTTTCATCTTCCCAAACTGAAACTCTGTTCTCATTAAATAATAAGTCCCCACCTCATTCATAGAAACTTCCTGTTGACTACTCTAGGTATCTCATATAGGGAGACTCATACAGTATTGTTTTTTGTGTCTGGCGTATTTCACTGAGCATAGTGACCTTAATTTGTGACATGGATGTTGGTTTGCTTTCTCATTCTTTGTGGAAAAGGACCTCCGTCACTGGAATCACTTGCTTTGTCACTTGGTATTATGATGGTCTGAGGAGGCAGAGATAGGCACTGAAAGAGCATGACACAAACTTTATCGAATCTGGCATAAATAACGATTCTGCTTTTTTTTTTCCCTCTCTCTCTACTCATGCTAAGTCTGTCCCTTATCTGATGCCCATTCTTTTTCCTGGGGTTCCATAGCAAGGATAGTCCAGGAAGGAATTCTCTCAGAGTGGCTGAAAGGCTGGCCTACGGCCTGCGGGTTGCCCAGGCCTGTGCCACGGATCCTTCCAAAGAGGCAAACCCATAGCAGACCACAGACTGCTACCCTGTGCCTTCTTTGGGCACTAAGACTATTTCTTCATTTCAGTACAAAATAGAGCACTTGATCAAGGTGTGATGTAATTGCTTCATAGGAGAGTTTGCCTTGAAAATGTCTTCTTGGCTTTTCTGAAGCGGGCTGCACGCTTATTTGTATTTGCACCACATGCTAATCTCACGAATGGCCCTCTTCTGCCAATGAAAGGACGGACGGCTGTTCTTTTGCTCTTGTGCCCAGGGAAAGCTCCCACTTCTCTGTGTACTGTTGCCATAGTAACCAAAACATAGTTTTTCAGAATAGAAAGGACTCTTTCTGGGTACCGGGGAACTTAGTAAAGTGAGAACATAAGTAAGCCTCAATTATAGATGCTGTCATAAATCCTCAGTTGTTAATAGTCAAAAGCATGGTTGAAATTTGTAGGTAATTTTACTGTCTCTTGTGGGGCAGGGTAGGGAAGAGTCAGTGAATGGGCTCTTATCTTCACTCTAGTTGCACAGATTCTTTCTTAAGCATCAGAATTGTCATGTGAGCTCAGACCCATGGGCCATACAACATAGAACTGAGATTTTCCCCAGTATATAACCTTAGAAGAGGCTATGACAGTACATTTGTGCTTCTCTAAACCCCTCAAAGGATTGAAAATACAGCTCCAAATAGAGGAATCTGCCAGGAATCTAGTATATTATCGTGGATCTGTGCAAACTTTTCCATAAAAAATTTCTATTTTCAACCTTTATCAGCTCTTTAAAAGAACTTAAAGGGCCATATGATTTCTGTGTGGTATCCAAAGTGGAGATATATTGGTGTGTTATTTAAAAATAATGGTTTATTTATTTTCTTCTTATTATTTATGTTTATGAACAACCGAGAATTTACCAAAATTTATTAGAATTTGTGGAGGCAATGTCTAAAGGTCAGTGGTACACCCCCTTTAGTCATAACTGGACTTTGGTCATGGCCTCTCTCTCACCAGTGCTGCTTAGGGTAGAGACTCAGCAGTGTTTGGTCTGGCCACAGCCCTGGCTATCCACCCCGCCTCCTCTGATATGGAAGCCTCAGTTCTGCACTACTACGTCTCCCTTGTAGGCGAACCGCAGAGCAGTCAGACAGAAACTTCTGGACTTCTTACAGATCCTTGAGGATTAGGAGCATCCTGCTCTAGCCCCTCCTCTTCCTAAACGATCCACATTGCTTTGTCCCCCCAGCTCCCCCATACTGGCATAGAGCCCCCTGCGAGTATCCTTCCAGAGGTTGAAATGTGAAGTTGGCACAATCTTTTTCTCCTTTCGGCTTCTGCCCTCAGCTTATCTTGGGTATTCCATCACCTCTCTAAACACCTTTGCAGGTTCCTGGGATAGCAGAGCGAACCAGACAGAATTCTCCCTCAGTTTCTTCACTCACACTCTCCTTGGAGCTTCTCTCAGCACCCAAAGGGCTTTGGCCCTGCTTATGACAGAGACTTCCTTTACTGCAAGTCCCCCATCCTTTTTCACTTTGCCTCCTAGGATCTCTAGCTTCAGGCCATCAAACTGTTGGAAATTAGACTTCCTTCTTTGTTAAAAACGGCAAGTTTGTTATCTCACTGTGAACTTGATATATAAGAATCTAGTTTGAAGCTCCAAGCTCAGTAAGGACTTTGGGTGTTCACCTCCTACCACGCCCAAACATTTGCAGTGATGGCTACTGATTCAGTGGGTGGGAAATGTGGAGCATCATGATGTCCAAGTAAGGAAAAGTACCACTCCTGCCACAATACCTCCCCTCAGTGACCTGCTTAGTGGAAAGTTGCATAGCTAGTACTCAACTCCCCTGCCTAAATCTGGTAAGATTGCATTCTGGCAACTGTTGATGACCAACAACCCAAGTCCTTTCTAGGACCAATAAAACACTTTTAGTTGTACTTGCAAACCCTGCTGCAGAGATTCTTGTTGTTGGCTGCACTTGGGAGTCTCCCTGGAGCTTTAAAGAAACACTGCTGCCTGGATCACCATGAGGCTCAAGCTTAATTGGTTTGGGGAGTGGCCTGGGTTTTTTTCTTTTCGTAAATTCCCCAGGTGATTGTAATGTGTGGCTAAAGTAGAGACCTCTGTACTAGCTCTCAGCTAAGTAGAGAAACCATTACCTTGGGTTTTTAAGTCAAATTTTGTATACTCAAATAAACATTAGCTTATTTGATTAGTACTGCTATTTCTAATATTGTTAACCGTTTGAGTGTTAATTTTTTTTAATCGGGAAGATTTTTATTTAAACATGGGTTTTTTTTTTTTTTTAAGTCTGCTGAATTTTCAGTTATGATCTTATTACCATCACTGCATCTATGTGTATATGTTGGTAGCACATGACTCACTTAAGTTAAATTTTGGTTGAAGCAACATTCCATGCATTAGGGCAGTGGCTGTACGTTGGAATTAACTAGATCGGTGTGTCTCCAACTTGGCTACACTGCAGAATCAGCTAGGGAGCTTTTAGAAGTCCCAGAGCCTAGGCCTCGCCCCACACCAGCGACATCAAACTTTCTGTGGCTGGGGCTTTAGTGCCAGCATGTGTGGAAGCTCCCCAGGTGATTGCAGTGTGCCCCCAAGTCTGAGTCAACCTAGAGCAGTTTCTCACAATTTCATGTGATAAACATCCCCTGGGGGATTTGTTAACATGAAGCTTCTGATTCAGTGGGCCTGGGATGGGGGCCCAGATTCAGCATTTCTAACAAGCTCCCATGTTGATAGGAGCTGCTACCCTGAGAGATGGTTGGTGCTCACCTGAGGACAGGTAAGATACCAGTGGTGCTAGTCTGCAGCAACACCTTTCTTAAGTGGCAAGGACACAGAGAGCTTAAAAACAAACAAACAAACAAAAAACTGAGCTCAGGCCCTGTTACCCGTGAATTTAATTTGATTGTACTGGGTGGGTCTAGAATTTGACACTTCTTAAAAGCTTCTCTGGTGATGGTTGTATGGACTCCCAGGTGGAGAACCCCTGCAACACTGGGGACTAGCTAGGACTCTAGTTATATAAATGATTAATAAATGGTATCAGAGGGAAGAGGAAAGAGAGTTGAACAAAATAAGGCCAAGAGGGTCCCTCTTTCAGCTAGAAGAACCCCTGGACCTGCTGAGAGATGTCTTGTCTGAAAAAAGGTCCCATCTGTAGAGAGAACTCACCATAAGGCTACCAGATTTTTTTCAACTCATCTTAAGCCCCTGTTTTGTATATTGTTTGAATACATTTACATGTTGACTATCAATGGCCCTAAATCTAAATATGTAAGATAAAATAAGTTAGATCTTGTCACCTACTGCAATTGTATTCATACACAATTAGACAGTGCTTAACACAACTCAAGGTAGGGAACAGATTTTGAAACAGCCAGAGATGGGGAAAGGAGAGGACACACCAGCAGTACAGGGAGGAGGGGAACTTGGGGGAGCCATGACAGACAGGCTTCTGCCATCTGCCTAGTGACAGCCCTCTCCCGGACCTCAGAACAATAGAACCCGAAGCCTCTATACCTTTCTCTCTTTATTATTCCAAACATCTTTGATCTCCTTCATTCTCAAGATTCCTTAAGTTCGGGTCTTTAACTTTCCTGACCTGGTTTGGAGGCCACCCTTTGGGTGTTCCTCCCTGAACCTTCTGGGCAAGTCCTGATTCTTCATGCTGCCTCCCCACAGCGCTTAGCACAGCGTGGGTCAGGGCCACTGCATACAGTTGTGTGGGATGTACCCTGATTGGGTGCCTACTGAAGGACATGAATGGGGCCCAAGTTTTAGCTCATCTTCACTCAGCAAAGCATGCTACCTCAGGAGCAGGAGGCACCTTTATGTCCTTCTACCCCTGGAAGCCATGAGGGGACACTTTTTCCTGATTCACACAAAGGTACCTACCATATGTGCTAGTAGAGGCTGGTGCAGGTCACTTAATGGAAGCCTAGTAAGTGTTCACTAATTGAATGAATGAATGAATGAATGAACAAAAGTAATAACAAAGTGGAGGCAGTAAGGATAAATAAGAGGCTTCTGTAGTCATCTAGGTAAAGGTTAAAGGTTCTGGGAAACTAGAAACAATCTTTAACAGTGGCGGGAGATTTTTTTTTTTAATGATCATCTGTTTTAGAAATTATCATATAAATGTCCTAGGAATGATTTGCTCTAGTCCTTGGTATGCAACCGTGGAGTAGCTTTGAAATGCAGTGTGGCTTGGAGACTACAAAATGGTGGTCAGAAGCTATTTCACATGGAGGAAATCTCAGTTTTCATGAAATGAAAGTTGGTTACCACTGGGACAGAGCTGTCCAGATGTCCAAGCTGTCAGGGAAATGTGGAAAGGAGAGGTGAGGTGAGAGCTATAGGAAGGACCCTCTTTCCGCTACAGCTGTCCTGATTCTGTTTGGTTGTTACATGTGTGGTTACAACAGATCCTGATAAGAAGTAAGTTTGCCCTAAGCATTTTCTGGTAAATAAAAATTTCATCTTTTTTAATTGTATTTCTGCCATTTTAAAGGAAATGTATATGTTGCAAATTCTAGTTTCTAGTATGAATGACAAGCAAAAAATGATTATTGCTGTTACATCATTGTATTTTCTCCCTCTTAAAAGATACATCAAATATTTTTAGTCAAGACAAAATGATGACAGACATTTCAGGCATTCTTCGGTTAGCTGGCCATAATATACTTCATGTTAAATAAAATGTCTTGTAAGATATGTGTACTTTTAAAATCCATCTATACATCTATACCTGTGTATACCTCACATAGCATAATGCTTATTTGTGGAAAATAAGACGCAGACTCAAACTTTACGGTTTATGAAGATTGGCTGCAAGAAGGAATGGGGGGGGGCATATGAAATTGGTGAGCCACAAACAAAGTGATTTTTCTTGAGATGCATTGTCACAAGGCATATGAATCATGGCAAAATGTTACGGCCGTTCAAAATATTTGATAACATTAATTTAGGATAACTACCAAAAAAGAGCTTTCATGAACAGTACAGCTGACATGTTTTTGAAAAGGATGACATTGTTTACCCAGGGGGAAGTGAAAAGGGCAGTACCAGTTTGCTGGCACTCTAACCTTTCCTTAACTGGAGTCTCCGTCTCCTGTGGGCAAGGCCGGCTTAGAAGAGTCTAGCATTTAGTCTGATGTTCTTCTATCCCTATCTTGTAATTCCTAATAAAATGTGAACAAGGGGCTCTACATTTTGATTTTACACTGGGTGCCACAACTCATGTAACTGGTCCTGATTATGAAAGGTGATTTCGCCTTTCTTTACTATATATCATGGGCTAAAACATATTTTTCCCACTATCGAGTTATGGACCAGATGAGAGGTGAAGTCTAGGGTGAGCCAAAGGAACTTCTGACCAACTTCCCTTTATTACCTCAGGCGGCTAGACTGAGCACACAATAGGAAAGGGAAGAATAGCACAGAGTTAAGAGCAATCAGGGGCTACTGATGGCTCCAGTGTCTCCATTAAGAACAGCAGCTGCTGCTACTCCCGCTCTGCCCACCTCTGCATCAAGGAGCTAATATTTGCCAGGATCTCGCTAAGTGCTTCACATCCATTATTTCTTTTAACGTAATCCTCTTGACAACCTGTAAAATGAGTATTATTTTCATAAACGAACAATTTGAAGTTTCCAGTAATTAAGCTGCCCACAATTACAGAGCCAGTAATGATCCCACTCACTATCCTTTCTGCTCAAGAAGTAGCTGACTATTCTTGTCTCTTGTTAAAACTGAGCTTGAATTACTTATTTGTCTACTGAAAAAGACTCATTGTTAGGGAGAGGGCCACGAACTCATGCTTAGATAGATTGTTTATTTTCTATTTTTTATTTTACTTCCATATAATTGTAGATAGTATTGTTATTTGGGATCTTTTGGAGATATATTTCTTTACTTTTTCTCCATGGATGATATCTGGACAGTATACTAATACCGGACATGTTTTTCCAAGAAGAAATAGGTTCACCCTCCTTCTTTTCTCAGAAGATTGTGTCAATAAACAGTGTCATATATTTTTTAAACCTCGGCCAAAGTGACATTTTGATTCTTGGTTATTTCTGTTATTATTGTTTTCCTAGCTGTTTGGTGTGATTGTGTTCTGCCACAATTAAAAAAAAAAGATTATCCATGTGTTCTATTTTAATTTTGAGTTAAAAGTTAGGTTTTTCAAAAATTTGTAAATAAATGCTATTCTGTACTAACCCCAATTGTGTTTCCTTCAGGAAAGCATCTCTGGCAGCTGAGGTGTCCAGGCCTGGATATAGTTCCTCATCCAATCACAAGTACATTCCGCGGAGGGCAGTGCTCTATGTACCTGGAAATGATGAAAAGAAAATAAAGAAGATTCCGTCCCTGAATGTAGATTGTGCGGTGCTCGACTGTGAGGATGGCGTGGCTGTGAACAAAAAGGTAATGGCATGATTTTTTTCTTAGGACGGGAAAAAGAAATGGATCAAAATTTGGTGCTCTCCTAGTAGCATTGCTCACCATTTGCAAAGATCCTACTGTTCTCCCTTTCATCTGATTATCGATACATCCTTGACCCAGCCCTTGTATGGGTTCCTGATGTGCATGTCTCTTTTCTCCAAGAGAAGGTAAGAATTCAACCAAAATATATTTAAAATCAAGACCGTCAGTATATGTGACTATAGATACAGAAGTATAAAGACAATCCATTCTGGTTGTGATTTTTGCTTGTTTGGGTAATTGACTTAATCCTAGAATCGTGGTGTGTAAATTTTTCAGACCAGTAAGATGCAGTTAGGAATTTATTTCTTCTTTTTACTGCCAGGAATATTGAGTAGTAGCCTTATCTTTTCTTGGACAAATGCCAAGAAAATAAAAAATAGGCTTCTGTGGATAAGTCACCATTTTCCCTACTTAATTAAAAGGAAACTGAAAAGAACCTTAGAGTTGCGGCTTTTGGCTGATTTCCTCATGGCCTGAAAAATGAGCCTTAGATAACATCCAGCTGTAAACAGGTATGAAAGGTTCCCACTGGGTGGTGGCGTAGTGGGTGCTTTTGTTTTGTTTTGCTTTGCTTACCTTTGTTTTCCAGTTTTTTATAAAGAACATGGATTTTTTTCGATGATTAGACAAAATGTATAAATCATTATAAAAATGACTAATGTTTACATGGAACTTTTAAAGTTAAAAACATACTTTCATTCGACCTTTATCTATCCAGCCCCTAGACAATGAGGTTGGACTGGGAATGGATTGTGGACTAGGGGGACAGAAGGAGCCGACCATCTGGATTTAAGCCTATTTGGACAGTTTCTTGTCCTAGGTGATCTGAAATAGCATGGCTGTACTATACAACTTTCTCGATTAATTGCTTTTCTTGACGATTCTAACAAACATATATTTGCTTTAATATATATTTTTTAAAGTTTATTTCTAGCATCTTCCTAATGGTCAAACCAAGGCTTTCCAAGTATTTGGGAAAGGATTAGAATCATTAGCATTTGGAATCTAAAACATCTATTCGAAATCTTTGGCATACACTAAGGAAAATACAATTAATCTTCTTTCTCCAAGAGATTAAGGTAAATCAGCATTTTCTTGAAGGATATAATGTGATTCTAGTATTCTCCCTTCCAAAACTCATGTAGTGCATTCTAAGATTAGATACTAAGTTTGTAATTCCAGTTCTGTGTAACCCAAGGCAATTCATTTTACTTCTTTGCCTCAATTTCTTATCTGTACTGGGGATGACAGAATCTTCTTTTGTCAGGGACAGGGATTATTACGAGGAAAAAAAACTGATAAAATGCCTGAGAGTAGCTTCATTTCCTATAGGAAATAGATTAGATAAATCCTGTAATAATCATGATAAGAGGGGAATTTATTTTAGCATGTAGCACAGTGAGCCATTAGGTGCCCTGATAAACTTCTAAGTACATTTCTTCACAAATCTTGAGGCTATCTTCCCATACCCACCTGAGGATGTTTTCTATCACCCACATGAGTTGAAAATAAGATCTGTTCTTGCCTCACATTTCCTTGCTGTTCATCTATGTTCCGAAGCTCATCCTTGTACTCAGCGTCACTACTTAGGTGCAACCTAAGGAGGGGAGGGAGCAGAAGAGTGTACGATGTGCAGGCTGCGCCCGCCACCTTGGTGTCTACGTCTTCGTCAGGACACTCCCGTTCTCTCAATGCAGTGAAACTTTGCATTTATTGCCAGACACACTGTTTTATGCATGCTGAGCTTTCAGTCAACTAAATGTCTCTTTCTCATCCACAGAATGTTCTGGCAAGCCAAGCTAGTTAGTATGTGTAAAAAAATTTTTTCTTAAAATCTCTATTCAGGATTTCATTTTATCTCATGTATTTCATTTCAGAGGCCTAGCCTGTCGAGGTCTTTTTGGATTTTTTTATTTTATTATCCCACATTTATATTTTTTGAGCATTTGACCAGCATACCATATGAAAATTTAACAAGCTTCTGATAAAAATATTGAAGAGGTAGGAGCCAAGTGCTACAGAAGCATGCCATTAGAAACTTCTGTTCCACTTTATTTAACAAACATTTATATAGTGATAGCTAAATGCTAGGCACTGTTCTAAGGACTTTAATTTTCATAACAGCTCAGTGAGGTATTATTGTGCTCCTTCTAAAGAAACTGAGGCATGGAGAGGTCAAGTTCATGAAACAATGCTGTGAAGGTAGTTATTCAGTAACCTAACTGCTAAAATCCAATCTTTTCACAAGGATATATGAGAAATTTTTTTAACTAATGCCATGTCAAAATGAAACTACCTTCCCTATCTACCTGTCTAGAAATACCGTACTTCCACCTCACCAGAAAAATGAGGTTAGGAAGATGGGACTTGACCTCGAAGAACCCATGTCCGTACCCAGTTGTTACCACCTTCTTTTTGAAAGTGCTGGAGACACAAAAATAATAATAGCTACCATTTACTGAGAGTTTTCTATATAATATGTGTTATATTAAATGTTTAATATATCTTATTTCATTTAATTTTTACAGCAAAGTTTTGAAATATGCCCAAGATCATAGTGCCATTAAATGACAAAACCAAGATTTGTATCTCCTAGCATTTTTGCCAGGAGTCAGCCTCAAATTTATCTGTCAGCATAATCTATAATTAACCTTTTTCCCCTTTCTTGGAAAGTTAGTGCCTGGGCTTCTCTTTATTTTTTTGTCACCTTTGTATACTTCATGGTTTTTCAAACATTACTGACAGGAGTTCTGTGTTCACATCTGTGAATTCTTTCAGTGTCTTGGTATTATAATCCATTTAGACTTAGGGACTTAATTCATTTGAAATATCCAGATAAGTCTGAAACTTCTCACATATTTGATATCCTTTTTTTTTTTCTTAAAGTCTTCTTTTAATCATGTTTCTTGTTTGAATATGATTCTTGACGGAGGAAATAGAATAAAGACCATTTTAGTGAGTTTCTTATAAAGTAGAAATCTATATTAAAATTCTCATTTCAGATTATCTAGTTATATATAGTTTACTAAACTGAACTACTATTGCCTAATTCAACTTTCTTGGCATTATTAAAACTTAGTCACTTCATTTTATATCTCATTGTATTTCATTTTTATTAATAGACAACCGAGATTTTCATTTGATTGACTCTGTGGAGTACGGCTTGTAACGAAAACAATAGGAGTTTCCACAAAGCAGTTTATAAGTATATAATACCTTCCAGCAGGCTCTAATCCTGTCCTGCTAATCCAATTTGTGTTTAAGTAGCTCCTTCATGTCAAGGAAGGCACTATCAGCTCACCTTCCCAAGCATGGACCATGAAAGGACTGTCTCTACTCCCCTCTTATCTTCTCCTTTTCACTGTTAAATGAACGAGAAGATGCAGGACTTTCTAAGCTCCTGCTTGCTGGGACACAGCGAAAATAAGCCAAGTAAACACAGATTCCTGGTGAATCTCCATGACACTTAGGTGAGGCCAAGAAGATACAAATGGAGTAAATAGAGTCTGGATTTCAGGGCTGCTATTTTAGTTAAGTAAAGATTTAAATAAATATTTCGATTTATTTAATATTTAAGTTTGAATATGTAAATTTAAACACTCAATATTTAAATAAGTATTGAGTACCTACTCAACCAGGCAATACTGGCAAGCAGGAAGGAAGCCAAGATGGTTGGAAACAAAGGCCTGTGATAAGACAGGAAAAAAAGTAAATAATTATAATCTAACAAGATAGGTCTAAAAAAATGCACACTTTTTATTATGATTTGGTTCTAAGTATTTTTTAACTTTTCATTTTGATCTCTTGCTTCAGCCATGAGATACATAAGAGTGCTTCCCAAACACTATGGTGAAGAACTAGTTTGGTTATTTTTACTTTTTATTGTTCCTTTGCTTCATTTTGAAAACATTTCCAATCCTTTGTGGACTGATACTTTTGTAAAATATAAAAAAAATATCGCTAGAAGATTAAATGCTGCTTGAGGGTCACAGCAATGTCAAACGCTATAGAAGTTTCTAAATTCATATTCCCCATTTTCTACTTAACCTCCTAGGGGCATGGTCATGGTCAGAGCTTGTGGAGCAAGAGTGGTCTAAAGACCACCATTTGAACAGCAGGGACTTAGAATTTTTAAATTTCCAAGTGTATGGGAGATTTTTTATTTATTCTTTTGTTACTGACCTCTAGCTTAGTTGCATGATGATCAGAGAATGTGATCTGAATTTTGCCAAATTTTGGAAATTTGTTGAGTCCCGCTTTACAACCTACTACATGAGCCATTTTTGTCAGTGTTCTATGTGTGCTGAAGAAGGGTTATCGCCTCACCCAACTTTCTGTTTACTAGATGCAGAATTCTACATATTTCCCATTAGACCAACCTTGTTAATTATGTTGTTCAAATATCTGAATTTTTACTGTTTTTCATCTGCTTTATATGTTAATTATTGAGGCTAGTTGAAATTTACCCTCCAATGGAAAATGTGCCAATTTGTCACTGTAATTCTATCAATTTTTGCTGCTTATAATTTGAGCCTCTGCTATCAGATTTAGAATTATATCCTTCTGGCATATTAAATCATTTATTATTATGCACTGACCTTCTTAATCCCTTGTAATGCTTTTTGCTTTAAAGTTTATATATGTGGTCCGATAAGAATTTACCATCTTTCTTTCGATTAGCATTTAGCCGCGGTATTGTTTTCAGCCTTTTGCTTTCAACTTTTCCATACTTTTATCTTTTAAATATGTTTCCCATTGTTTTAAAAATTTTTATATCCATTGGACATCTCTGTCTTTCAACTAGAACATTAATCCACTTACTTTTAATGTAATTACAGATCAATTGAGATTTAAGTATCCTATTTTTCTCACCTGTTCTTTGTTCTTTTCTTCTTCCTACCTTTTAAAGTTTATGGGGTTTTTTTAGTCTATTTTCTCCTCTCTTAGTTTAGAAGTTATGATTGTATTCCTAACTTTTATTGGTTACTCTTAAAATTTAACCAAGTATACTTAACAAAGCCTAAAATTAACTTTTGTCTTCTTTCTGGACAACACAAGAATTTTAGAAAAATTTAAATCTAGTCATCTCCCTTGCAATTTATGTTATTTTTGTCCAACATTTTATGTGGTAATCTCTCATAAACTCATGAATCATTTTACTATCATTATTATATATATGTAGCATTTATTTATATTAACTTAGCTATTTTACCACTTTCTCTGCTCATTATTGCATTCTTGCATCTCAGATCTTCTGAGGTTGTTTTTCTTTCTCCTGATGTGTTTCTTTCAGAATTTCCCTATAGTAAAGGTTTATTGACAGTGAACTCTCCATTTTTGTTTATTTGAAAATGTCTTTATTATTTGGCTGAGTAGACAAATCTAGATTGACAGTTATCTTCTCTCAGAACTCTGAAGATATTATTTCATTGAGAAGATATTATTTCATTGTCTTCTGGTTACTATTACTGCTGTTAAGAACTACATTGTCAGTCTAAAAACTAAGTTACTTGTTTTTTCTTCTTTGGCTGCTTTTAAGATCTTTGTCTTTCATGTACTGAAGGCTTCCTAAAGTATTGACTGGAATTGATTCATGCCTCCTTCCTTTCTCCTCTTCTTTCTTTGGCATGGTATAATTTGCTTTCCCTATATGTGTAGATTCATGTCTTTTATTAGTTTTATAAAATTTCTACCTTTAGCACTTTAAATATCACTTATATTCCATTTTTTACCTTCAGAGATGCCAAGTAAACATATTTATGAGCTTTTTATTCCTGTCTCTTAATATCTTTTTGTATTTTCTGTCTCCTTGTCTCTCTTGTGGTACATTCTGGGTTAGTTCTTCACATCTAATCAACACATTTCTGATTCTCTTTTTGGTTGTATCTAATCCATTTAATCCATCCTCTGAGTTTTTAATTTTACTGTTTATATTTTTTATTTGTATAAGTTTTATTTTATTATTTTTCATTTTTGCTTGGTATATTTCGAATCTGATAATTTCAATATTTTTGCTTCTAAATTGCTTTTGTTAACTGACTCCTACTCCTGGTATGAACCCCATATTGTTTGGAATTAATTCTTGGGAATTCCAAGGGCCTAGAGTAGGAAGGTTTTCCTCTAAACAGAATTTGTGTTTGCTTCTGCTTGGAGCCAGGAGTATTACTAATCTAGAGTCTCAGTTTATTCTCTCCAGCCTTGCAGTCATCTCAGGCTTAGGACCCTAAGATCAGGTCTATATAGGGATTTGGTTCCTAGCTTTCTTGTTTTTCTGACCTCTCATAAATCAGAATTCAATTCATTTTGTTGCTGTTTTACCTTGGCCTCTGGAAAATTCCATTACATTCACATGAGCCCAACAATGTATTGAAAAGTACTTTTGTTGAAATGTATCCATTTTATAGGAAGACAGCCCTTTAAAGAATGTGGTCTGCCATCTTGTCAAAAGTAAAATACCTATTCTTTAAAAGGTTATTCTTACATATAAAGAGTCAAATAGTTATGAAATAAAGCAGCCCCCTAACCATTATTCCATTTCTCCTCTCCAGAGATAATCCCTTTTACCTCTTCTGACTTATTCTTGTGGAATTTACTCCATATTTCTAATATACTTCTTAAAATTTTCCCCCTAATTTTAGGCGTGATATTGACTCTCTGCCATGGGATTGATTTCTATACCCACTATCACCCTATCCCCACTATGTGTGAGCCACTCTGTTGTCTCACTATAATTATATATAACTTTGATGAGATTAGTATTCAGTGTAAAAACTATTTAGAGGTGAACTGTGTAGTGACAAACTGATTACCTTTTCTTTTCTGTCAATCTATTGTTTTCCCTGGAGTTAATAATTATCTTTTCTTTTTCTTTCTTTTTTATCTTTTTGCTGGCTTAGTCTTATACTCAGTTGTCATTAACACCTACCTCTTCGCTAATTGTCTAAATCTCAATGTGTTCAGAGGCATCCAGTATTTTATCAGTTTCATCTTCCTGGAGAAATTTCTCTTTGAATTTTCTGATCCCCTCAAGTCTGGACTTCACATCTCTCTTGTGTTGTAGATCCTGTTTTCTGTATCTTACAGCTTGGTATATTTGGATATATTCCGTCGTTTAGGTGAACACACCCTGTAAAAGTTCCTGAGAGAAGATTCCCCTCTGAGATACAGTAGCAACTTATGTGTAAAAATAATCTTTTTTTTTTTTTTTTTCTAATTTGATTTATAAAGAGTGTGGATAAGTTAGGAGTTTATGGTCATGAGGGATCTTACAGTGGCTGTTCAGGATGTCAAAGGAGGAATCTGAATCGTGATTCAAGAAAGGCTTTTCTATGGAAACCTAAGCTAATAAAATCTGGGATGTCACTCATGGGCAACTTAATTTGGTAGCAGCACCCTGGTTCAGTGAAAAGCGTAGAGCACTTGGCAATAGAAGACTCATTTAAATTTCCCATTTTAACACTATCTAACCAGGGAACCTGAGACCTGTAATCTCACAAACCTCCCTTTCCTTATCTGTCCTATGAGATTGGTGATAATGAAACCTACACTGCCCACTACAGGGCCAGCTGTGAGACTCAAATGAAAAAGCACTTTGTAAACTCTCAACGGCTGTATAAATATTGCTTTTCTGAAAAAGGAGTTGTGTCATGTTTAAAGGAATAAAGCTTAGAAAATTGAGGAGAATGGATATTAGCATATTCCTTAAGATGTCTCTTTCACATAGAGGAACATATTTAATGGTCAGAAACAGACTTTGGAGCCAACCATCTGGATTCTGTTGCCATCTCATTCTAAAACTGTGACAGTGGGCAAATTACTTCCTCTTTGTGCATTAGTTCCCTCTTCTGTAACATAAGGGTGATAATGGTAATTGTATTTATTATACAAAATTATATTAAATGGGCTGATATTTTTTTAAGTACTTAGGACAGTGCCTGGCACAAGACGAGGGCTTGATAAATACTTATATAGCAATTGTCTTAACTGTACTTCTGGCCAAGGGTCTGATGTATCAATTCAAGTCTCTGATGATTGCTTAGAATGCCAAAGTTTACTGGTATTGATTCATACCTTAGATTCTTGACTGTCCTAGGATAATATATTGGCACAAGTATGTTTTTGCTTTAAATGTCATGGAGTTTGCCAATTTTGCTATTTTTTAACCTTCTCCCTCAACTACTGTAGACAAAGAAAAGACTTTAAAGACAGCAAAATACCACTTTTTCTCTCAAGCTTCCTCAGTTTTCTTAACACTACAGGGCTAGAAACAGTTATTTTAGAAAGATCTTACTTATTTTTTTTCCTCAGGAAATCAGAGAAAAAGTTATCTTTTTTAAGCAGTTAAACAATAAATTTTTACTTTGCCTTTCTGTGCCAGGTACTTGAGCAGTTCCTGGCAGAAAAGGAGTTAATAAAAGGGTAGAAAAAGGTGGCCAAATCTGCCTGTGAGGGCCTGGGCCCGTGAAAAAGTTCAGAGCAAGAGAGAACTGGGCTGGGGGCTGGGCCCTGAGCAAGACCCATTTATGAAGACTTTTTTCATTATGGGAAACAGAAAGAGAAGGACTGCTGCCGGGCTTGGGGATGGAGGGTCTGAGGAGAGCTGCCGTCAGCAGAGTGTCCAGGGAAGCCCCTAGCTGGTGGAGATCAGAACGGTGGCTCACTTCTTCACAACCTGCTCTGCCTGGCAGAGAACCTAGGGCTGCCAAAAGGGCTGTCTTGTCGAAGCTGCCCTCCTCTATAAAAAGCAAAAGGAAGCCATTTGCCCTCTAAGTGAGTCAGTTCTTCAGAAGTTCCATAAGGTCACCCCCACTGGGCAGTGTTCTTTAAACGTTTCGGCTCCCTCAGTCCAGCTTGGATATCAGGACATGTGACACCTTAAGGAAGGTTCCTGGTTTGGGAGGAGAAAGCGCTGTAGAGGTGAGGGGAGTGTGACTAAGTCCCCCACAGTAAGCCACTTTCGAAGTGCCTCTTCACAAACAATAATTCATGCAAGGATTCCTATAGTTTTCTGTCAGACTCTGCAGAACCTGCAGTCATTGCATTTGTGTGTGAGAGTTGCTCCTTAGGAAACACCAAATATCAATCAAGGTTATTGGCTAATTATTAATCTTTGAGTAATATGAATATAATTTTCTGATACTCATCATTTTAAACCAGTTAACTCTTGAGTTCCTCTGTAATGCCTTTATTTGTCATACAGATAGAAGATCCCTTTCTACCCAAGTATATATATTCTCTCTAATTTGTGCTCTCTCATTTGGCTTCCTTTTGTGCATGTTTGCATGCACCACAAACATGCACACACACGTGCACATGCATGAATGTAGACACTAAACCCCCATTTGTACTTACCATATATGCACACAAATCTATTTGGCTAAATTTTAAATACCTCAATGCTGTCAGTTTGGTTGAAATAAATTAGTAGATTAGCGAGGTGTACTCTTCCCACAGGAGAAAGCTAACTGATAGGGCAATGAATGATTATATGTATACAAGGGCTAGCTCCTCTTCCATAGTGGTGTGAAATTAGGATGGGAGGGCTCCTCCCCCAGGGGCTTTGCCTTTATTAAAAGACTTGAGAGGTTAAGAGATTTCTTCAATAGGAATTGGGACATCTGTGAGTCTTTTTGGAACAGTGTGGAAAGCTGAACTGTGCTTAGCAACTCTGCAAGGTCTTTTTGATCCTTAAACATTCTGATATAAAAACCTATCCAGGTTTTCATAAAAGTAGTAAAGTGTTTCCAGTCTTTTATCAAGCTCTTTATGCCCTTAAATTACCTTTCCCCTTTTGTGGAGTAATTGTTTTAAAAATCCAGAAAACAAACAAAAAACCCCACACTTTTCCCTCTCATTGTTTTAGTCTTCAAAACAGGCATCTTCTTAATGCAAGAATTCAAAAATCTCTATTAGGGTCATAATAGTCCACAATTTTCATTTAATGAGCTGAACAAATGTCTTTACAAAGAGATGCAGACTTCAAATGGCCAGTTATTTCTTTTCCTGCAATTCCTAAGCATCCAATTAAGTAAGGCCGAGTATGATCTCTGATATGATATACCTGACTACAGAAATCCCAGGCCGAGGCAATAAAACAGATCGTTGAGCTCCAGCTCAAAATTCAGATTGAAAGAAAGGAACCCAGCTTAAATGGACTAAAACTTTATAAAACTGGAAATTGTAGCCATTTCCTCTGAAATGAAATAAGAAGTAACTTGGAGACTATAGTGAAAATCATTAAACTTACTTATTCCAAGTTTAGTTACCAATTAAAACCTCTTTTTTATCAGGAGATCACAGGTGATTTTCACAAAATGAACCCAGGAGGTTTCAGTATGCTAAATCTCTGTGACTAAGGAACCAAATACACATAGCACCACCAAGATAAAGGAGAGACAGCAGGAAATCTTGCAGAAGCAATAAGATTGACATCAAGGAATAGCACCTTTTTTTCAAGTTTTCTTATTTTAGAAACCACAGTTCATGATAAAGTATTAAATACTTCCAAGTTTTCAATAATAAATAGGTGGGAATATTTTAGGGCATAATTCAACATTCTGATTAAGAGAAATAATTAAGAAATAATATCATACTTTGCTATTTATTTTTAAACACATCAGAGAGTCTCAGGTTGGTGTTAGGATAGTAGCAATGGTGGAAATGGTTTATTCTTATTCTATACCTGCTGTTTAGGTTGGAGAAGATGATGTTTTAGTGGGAAAGATATGGAAAGTGTGGTTTGGCAGGGGCCTGTCTTTCTACTAAAAATACACTGCCTATTTCAAATATACTTTTGTAATTTTTTTCCATGTGATGCAATTGCATTAGTCATTGATTAGTCTGAAATTAACCTCAAAAGATTAGTAGTTGGGCCCTGAGTTCTTGGTCAAGTGTAGTCTAAGAAGTAGTATGTTCTTAGACAGTATTGATTAGCTCTAGCTAACCAGACCAAAAATAAATAAATAAATAAATAAATAACCAAAACAATAAACCTCCCTAGACATTTGTCCAAAGAGAAAAACCTAGAGAGAAAGATTAACCAGGGAGTTGGCCTGAGATAAAAGTAGGCTTCCCAAACACTCAAGTTTTTCCAATAGAGAGTGAATTCTTGGAGCCTCCCAGAAGAACAGAACTAGAACAAAACTAGGCTTGGGCCCCAATTGGCTATTTCTCTAAGCTTATCATCCACATTGTCTAATAACTCTTCCTCAATAGTGGGGAAAGGCTTATAGTCTGGCCCAACTGGTGCAGGCTTGCAAGGCACAGGAGCGTCAAGACTTTTTTCCTGGAGCTGTGATGGATAGATGCATAAGGGAAGGCAAAGGAGACAGACAGCCAATAAATGGAAAAAAATGTTTTGAATAGGCTGTCAGAGCAAAAGGAGCCTAAAGTGGGTATGAAGAGCCCAGGTTTGGCCTCAGGACATGAGCGGGTTAGGGAAAACCAGATCAAGAACCCCCATTGGTCAATGTAGTCTTGGCTCTCTGGGCTGGGAGCCATGACTAGGCTTTTCCATATTTCCTCTGGAGACATACTGCCTATATGCTTTCAACTTTGAGGGTCAGAGAGAGGACAGGCATTATCACACTTCCCTCCTGGGCTATCTGAAGGATGACAGCCTCCTTGAATTTTGGCCCGTTCCTGGGCCAAAGGCAGTTTCCCCGCAATCATTATTTTCAACTTCGGCCCTTCCTGAGAGGGCAGGGCCTTGGAGCTGGCCATGGTACTGAAGGTGGTCTCAGAACGATGCAGTACTAGAGATCATTTAATGAGTCCTTCCTGTGTGCCAGCACTGCAATAGTCCCCCCTCATCTGTGGTTTTGTTTACTGCAGTTTCAGTTACCTGTGATCAACTGCAGTCTGAACATATTAAATGGAAAATTCCAGAATTTAACAATTCATACATTTTAAATCGCATGTCATTCTGAGGAGCATGATCAAGGCTTGCACCATTTCTCTGTCCCACCCAGAACATAAATCATCCCTTTATCCAGTGTATCCATGCTATATATGCTACCTGCCCATTAGCCCCTTAGTAGCCATCTAGGTTATCAGCTCAGTTATCAGAGAGACCACATTCACATAACTTCTTATGGTATACTTTTATAGTTTTTCTATTTTATTATGTTGTTATTCTCCTACTGTGTTTAATTTATTAATTAAACTTTATCACAAGTACATATGTGTAGGAAAAAAACATAGTATATGTAGGGTTCAGTACTATTCCCAGTTTCAGGCATCCACTGGAGGTCTTGGAATGTATCTCCCATGGATAAGGGGGAACTATTATATTTCTAAGTTCTTTGCATGGGTTAACTCATTTCATGTTCACAGTTCCTCTCTGAAAGAGGTGCTATTATTATCCCCATTGATAGGTAAAGAAAGTAGAATACAAAAAGGTTAACAAACTTGCCCAAGGTTACATAGCCTAGTAAATGAGGAAGACAAGCAGCTCACATCCTAGAGCCACGCTTTTGGTCCCTAACTTGCTAACAAGAGTTATTAACAAAGCCATGCAGAACCTGTTGAATTTTCACTCGTTCAAGTGTCGTCCTAGCAGAAGTGAGCCACAGTTCCCTGTTTTTAATTGCCAGGGAATGTTACTGTGGGTTGGCATCTTGGAGAGCCAGGCACGACAGTGGAGACTGGTTGGGTGCGCTTAACCCACTTACTCAATCATAACAGTCACACACCTTAATGTAATGACTTGTTCCATCCATGCCCACTTCCCTGGTAGACTGCCAGCTTTGTGAAGAAAGTGCCGTTGTAACCTCCACAGAGTGCCATAGTGCCTAGTACATAGTAAGTACTCAGCAAACATTTGATGAATAAATGAGTTATATGATCAGTATAACTGTTATAATGCATGTGTTATTTCAACATTAATAGAAGCACCATTAATCTGTGAAAATCTGAAGAAAAAAAGCATCATGTTGTAGAAATTTTAGTCCCTTTGTATTTCACATTTGTCATGTCCAATCAGGAATTATATGAAATTTGGAGTGCATCTTCATCATTTATAGATGCATCTATACTGACAAAATGAAACAAAGAACTAAGGTCATGATTTGGACAATTTGAATGCCTGAACACATTTATGATTAAAGTTTTGTTAATATGTTAGGTTTTAAATCTTGGCCTGTATTTTAGATTTGGGTCTCATAGTATCTCAGGAAGGTTGCTCCATTAACATGAAAATAACTCTAAACATCTTTCTTAGAGGGTGGACAAGCATTCTGTGGTAATAGAGTTTGTAGTGGCAATTATAGCACAGTATCACATTTGGGAGCTAAGATTATTGCCTATTCGTTGTTTGGTTTTAGTCAAACCATATTTTTGTTATGTTGTATTAACATGTAGAAAATTTCCATATCTGCCATGTTAACTCTTTTCCAACGTGTGTGTGTTTTTAGACAACACGCCACAGCTGAGCTCTTGGAGGACCAGCCTATTTTGACAGGTCCCCTTAGTCCGTGTATCACCAAGCTTGTTCTCTGCCAATATGTTTCACATGATCTGTGGACATGTGTAGCACGCCTGTGCAACTTGAAAACACCCATACTTATTACAATAATAATTGGGTTTTGATGCAACTGGAACTCAGTACTACTAAGCTGCCAGCATTTCCTTTTGGCTACCAGTACTAGGCAGGAAAATTATAGTCTAACTGCCTTCCTGTTTATTGATAAACAAAGTGGCCAGCCCAGCAATGGAGACTGATTAGCAGTTTGCACCCTTTGTGAAAGGATAAACAGAACCCTACTGTTTTCTGTGTTTGACTGCAATTTGCATCTTTAAAGAGGTTGGACTGCCCTGAGATTCATGTTCAACTTCCTAGTGCTTGGATAATCTTTGATATGTTACATGTCAGCCTCCTTGTTTTCCTCTCCTTCATCTTGAAACAGTATTTGCCAGCGCATCTCTGGTCCCATCTGGCCTACCATAAGCTTCCCGATAGTCACCTGTCTGAAAGAGGAGGAGCAGGAGGGGTGGGAGAAGAAATATGTCTGTTTCACCACACTTGAATTTTACATTCCCAGAAAGCCCTTTAATGCCAACTCAACTTCGTTTTCAAAGAGAGGGTGATACGGGAATGAAGAGCCAAAGACAAAAGGGAATCTGCTTACCATGCTCTTTGGCCCATGGGATCATTTCTGGGCCCCTTTCTTTTCCCTTATTTTAACCCACCCCCCAAAAAGCGCCTTCCCCCTTTGTGAAGTGAAATATGGTATTAGCCTCCTACCTTGAGTTTGGTGTCGTGTTCGTTCTATTCTGAAATATATTCTAACCTAATTAGATTCTTAAACTAAATAATAGCAAACCAAATAGTTGACTCCCCCTGTAATTATTTTGAAATGAAAGAAATGAAGATCATTTTAACTTGAATTTTCATGATGGAAAAGGGAACATTAATACATGTAAACATGAATTAATCTGTTTAAATAAACTTTCCCCATAATCCGTACCGTATGTAAACATTTGTTCTGCCTTAGAGATATTGTATGATTGGACCCATGAGACTCCGCTTAGCCCACTGAACAGTTTCCTTTTATAACTTCAAAGGAAATGTTATGTATTTATTGGAGGTTGTAGGGTGTTAAGTGTAGTTACACGCAAATTGTATCTCAGCTATTTTGTTAATGCCAATAGGGATTAAATTAGATTTTATAGCTGTTGTAGGAGTCTATTTGGTAGCTAACAAGTGGGATTTTTAAATCCTGGAAAACATAATCCTATTACAAAACAGGCAGCTGAATTAACATTACCCAGGAAGGTTCTCTTCATGGATTAGCATTATTTGACAATAACAAAGAAAATCAACAAATTCTATGGGGATATTACATGCTTTTCTCAAAAGTCAGAACAGCGAATTGGAAAAAGGGAGCAGAATGAATGACCCAACATGTTATGACTTAGACTGTCCCTTTTAAAGAAGAGCATGGAGGCTGGGAAGTGGAGCTGAGCGTAGCCTTGTCTGTAATACCGGCACGTGCCCTGGAGCCGGGTAAGTGGCCTTACTGATTCATGTGTGCACCCCACCTTCGTTTGCACGTAGTTATTTGCATCGATAATTCCCTGCTTCTGATTTTTTATGCAGTCATCAAAGGGCAAAACAGTCACTAGGAACCAAAGTCTGCAAACAAAAACACAAATTGATGGTGGAACAAATGTCTACCATTTCCTATGAAATCAGTAACACTTTTCTAGTTATTGTCAGACCCTAGAATCTGAGAATTTTAGAGCTAGAAAGAGCCTTGACATTTATTTCATTGTTATAGCCCTATTCCAAATTTTACTTTAAACACTGTAAAGAGGTGGATCTCTTTCTCACACACACACATATACACTCATACACACACATATGAATACACATATGCACTTAACAATGTATGGGTGGCCTTTTTTTCTTTAAAGAAGAAACTTCCTTAAGCCATTGGTTTGGGCTTGCTGGTGAGGGTTATTATTAGAGCTTGCAGGACTTGCCAATTTTCATTTGCAAGGGTATCATCTTAGCAGATAATCATATGGGTATCAATCACTGGCCTATCATTGTGTTAGATAATTGCATGGGTATCAATCACGTGTGTATCTGGAGCAAGTCATCACATGAGCGCCAATTCCATCCATAAGGAGGAAGGTAATTGCATTAGAAGCAGGGAAGGGCGTGTCTTTATGGCAGATAATCACATGGGTATCAATCAGGTTAGGTATCGAGGTAGATAATCCTGTGCATATCTATCACATGTACCAATAGGGATAATTATGTGGATATCAATCACATCAACACCTTGGTTTTCTGGTAGAGGTTTATATGTGAAGCAATCATGTCATGTGTTTGCTTATATCAGAGAAGAGGCCAGTTGTCCCTGTGCACACACTAGGTCAGGTGGTCACCGGGTGCCTTGAGGGGTTGAGGAAGCAATCCTACCCACAGGGCCTTCCTCAGGAGACCACTGGAATCTTCATGATTAGAGAGCCATTTTAGACTCTTGTTTTAAGGCTTTGTCTGCTGCAAGAGTAGAAATACTCCTGGGAACAATGTGAATGGATATTGAAGACGTTTGTGGTTGTCACCAAGCATCCGTTTTCTCTTCAGAGGTCAGCTGCTGATTTCAATTGCCAACCATGTGGTCTGAGTGTGGCTGCAGCCCCTGTGGAGTCTGAGGTTCAGGGCTAGCCAATCAGTGAGTTGCATTCAGCTGGCCACAGTGACTGGCTCAAACGAGGACATGTGACATTAGCTGATCGAATCAGAGTGAATCTCAGTACTGTTGTGGGAGAAAGGGGTGAGTATTTTTTGCTTGCAGGATATCACCTGAGAAAAGGTGAACTTGGCACTGCTGCAGCCACGGTGCTTGTGAAGCCCAGGGAGGCCAGGGTCTACCGCATGGAGATGACTCCCCAGAGAAGCTGGGACTGAGGGATGGGGAAGAACCCATCCCTGAGAGCGTTTTCTGGACCTGATTCCAGCAGCTCCTGAAGGAAATCCTTGACTGGATTCAACTCTCACTTGAGCCATTAAAGTCCCTTTTCACGTAAGCCAGTTGGAGGTGGTTTTTTGCCCCTTACTTTAGAAAGAGTCCAAACTGATAGGATAAGTTTATCAAAGCCTTTCCTCAGAACAAACTTTCATTGGAGCAGGTCCTGTGGGAGAAGGAACAGCCGTGTAGGAGAAATTGAGGGCAGAGAGGAGGCTGGGCTCCGTTACAGAATAATCACCACTGACCTCAGCCTGGGACTGGGGCTGCACGTGGCCCGGTCGGAGTGCCCAGTCTCCTGGCCTCTAAACAGCTGAGCTCATCTGTAAGGAATGTTTGTTAAAGATCTTGAAATGCAGTTTGAATGTTTTCTCTTTTCCCCCTGCCCATTCTTATTATTTTAATATTTATCAAATGCTCACAATGTGTGAGCTACACATCATTGTCTAAGTGCAGTTTCAACCTCCAAAATAAATGAAAAAATACATAGGTGTCCTCATGGCAAGAACCATACCATTCTAAGGCATCATTTAATTGACATTTTAGTGGATAGATTTTTTTAAAAAATAAGATTGAATGCAATCTGATGATTATTGATTGGTTCGGAAAGAGCCAAAAGTTTTGGAAAAGAAGTAATAGAAAGAAATAATTCTTGAAGTAAGATCTACTGCTATCTTGAATAGAATGTTTCTTAGAAAAGATAAGTGGAATTATATGGTTTTTTTTTTTTTTTACCAAATTCTGTGTGTGCAGCTTGTGCCTTTTCTCCTTCGGTTTGTATTTTTACTTTCTGCATATGCTGAGGTTTGAAATTGGCAGTTAATGGGCCTATCCATAGAAACTCCTAATAAGAGAACATAAATCTTTGAAATTTACTTATAATCTTAAAACCTCATTTTAACTTAATAATTCCAAATTCTCTTTCTTTCAAACTTAAATATTAGAGGTAGCAAAATGTGCCACTTATAGTTTGAAATTCAGCACTTTTTTTGGGTTCCGACTCCAGTGCATGTTCAAATAAACAGTAGGATGACTAGTGAGAAGGGGAGAAAGTGTAAGACTTGATTCATTCACAGACTAATCACCTCTTAAGTAAATCCCTATTACCAGTGATGTACACATGTTTTCACCTGCCGCAGGTAGATATTTGTGAAATGAATGCATGCATGAATGAGTGACTGAACAAATGATTGGTCTGTGGCTAGGAGGTATCCCAAGGATTTAAGATTGAGTGCAACAGTTGTACAATTTATTCTTTACTCATCTTTACGTATGCTCTTCGCTCTGCCCAGCATCCTCTAACTCTCATTCCTCAGGAGGTCTTCCAGGACCACTGAGACTCAGTGATTTCCCAGGCTCTGTGTTCTACATGTGCTGAATTATTTTCCCTTCTGTAACATGTGTCACATCTGTAATACTTGTGCAGTGTTTGTCTTTCATATGACCGGGAAGCCCGATGAGGGCAGGGATTGGTTCTGGATGCCAGCACTCAGCACTGTGCTACTTTGTTGCTCTTGGTAGAGCGGGGGCAGGGCACAGCCGTGGTGGGCTGTCCCCTCTCTGACACTGAACATCAGGTAATGAATTCGGGGAACACATCCC
Organism: Rousettus aegyptiacus; assembly: GCF_014176215.1. Classification (NCBI taxonomy): domain Eukaryota; kingdom Metazoa; phylum Chordata; class Mammalia; order Chiroptera; family Pteropodidae; genus Rousettus; species Rousettus aegyptiacus. The sequence continues at coordinate 57,171,017 of NW_023416286.1, read as the reverse complement.
AACTCAAGGGCTAAGTCTGACTAGGCCAATGAAGAGTAATTCAATCCTCCTTGCCAGCAATCACTTTTTATAGCTAATGAGATATATGGAATGGCTTGCTGAAGTTTTCTACTGAAGGGTTTTTTCCCTCTTAAAAGAGAACCACAGCAAATCAGTATTTCTTTCTGGCTAACAGTGACAAAGGGGCATGATGCCACTGTTACTACTAAGGACAGCCCGAATTAGAAAAAAGGCAACATCATGGGTAGTAAAGTGGGAACAGAAGAAACAGGCATCCTTGATATTGTTGAGCTGCTGGCTTCACCCACCCAGAAGCTCCTCCACCACTGGATGTTGTCATGTAAATGTCCCTAGTGTTTAATAGAGCCGGTCTGAATTGGGTTTTCCATCATTTTTAAGTTTACGTTTAGTGGCATTAAGTACATTCATGTTGTTATGCACCATTCATCTCCAGAATGTTGTCATCATCCCAGTATTTTACTTTCTGTCTTTATGACTCTGGCAATTCTTGGCACATCATATAAATGGAATCATAAATTATCTTTTCTTTTGTGGCTGGTTATTTCAGTTAGCATAATGTCTTCAAGGTTCATCCGTGTTGTAGCATGTGTCAAAATTTCCTTCCTTTTTTTAAAGATGAGAATTTTTACTTTTTCAGGATAAGTTTTACGTGAATTTATCATAGTTTATTATTAGATTCAAATATACACTATATCAGTTAGACATTTATGTAGTTTATGAAATGATCTCCCCAATTACTCTATCATCCATCTATCTGTACACATAGCCATTGCGGTACTACTGACTGCATTCCTTATGCTATACTCCCTATCTCCAAGACCATTTCTCAACTACTAATTTGTATTTCTTTAACCCATCACCCCTTTCTCCCAGTCCTTCAATTTGGCTCCCCTCTAGCCGGCACTAGATTGTCCTCTGTATTTGTGTCTGTTTTCACTTAGTTTGTTCTTTTTGTTCCTTAGATTCTGCATATAAGTGAAATCATACGGTATTTATCTTTCTCTGTCTGACTTATTTTGCACAGCATAATAACCTCTAGGTCCATCCATACCATTGCAAGTGGTAGGATTTCATTTTTTAAATAGCTGAATAATATTCTGTTGTACATATGAACCATAACTTCTTTATCCAGTCACCTGTTGATGGGCATTTAGGTTGCTTCCATATCTTGGATATTGTTAATAGCACTGCCATGAACATACTGGTACTTAGATCTTTATGAATTAGTGTTTTGATTTTCTTTGGATACATAACTAGAAGTTCAATTGCTGAGTCAAAAGGTAGATCCATTTTTAATTTTTTGAGGAACCTCCAGACTGTTTTCCATAGCGCCTGTACCCATTTGCAATCCCACCAACAATGTATGAGGGTTCCCTTTTCAGGGTCGCCTTTTCTCCATGTCCTCGCCAATCTTGTTGTTCTTTGATTTATTGATGATAGCCATTCTGACAGGTATGAGATGATACCTCTTTGTGGTTTTAATTTGCATTTCTCTGATGATTAGTGACCTTGAGCGCTTTTTCATATGTCTATTGGCCATCTGTATTTCCTCTTTGGAGAAATATCTGTTCGGGTCTTCTGTGCATTTTTTAATTGGATTGTTAGTTTTTTGTTGTTGAGTTGTATGAATTCTTGGATATTAACCCCTTGAATTTCCTTCCTTTTAAAGGGTGAGTTAATATTCCATCGTATGTATATAACACATTTTGTTTACCCATTCCTGTGGTTGGACACTTGTGTTTGTTTTTGCCTTTGGCTATAGTGAATAATGCTGCTATGAGCACTGGTGTACAAGTATCTGTTGGAGTCTCGAATATGTACCCAGAAGTGTAATTGTTGGATCATATGGTAACTCTACGTTTAATAGAGTTTGGAGGGAACTGCCATGCTGTTAAAACTATATGTTTTTTAAAAAATGTATATTAACCAAGGAGAAAAGAGCAAGTTTATTTTAATGAGAGTCATAGAATAAAACCAATAAAACATGAAAGAAACACTCTTAGTGGGAAAGACAGAGGTAGAGAGTACAGCGTGATCAGTGTTGACCCTGCAAACTCAGGATTCTAAAGCTGGGGGGAAGGGAAGGAGAGGTGCAGAGGAGACCCTGGGATTGCCTGCAGGGACTATTTCTAGGTCCTTTTGCATCCATTAGCTTATTTCATCACCAAAACAACCCAGCAGGTGCCTTTATTTTTATGGACAAGTATTGTCAGCTACTTCAAAATTTTAATTTGTATTGATTTTAATGGCAAGAAAGAATATTTTTAAAAGGGAAGAAATCTTTCTTGGTCCATAAATCTCACAGAAATTTCACTTCAATACTCCCCTGTTCTTTTCCAGTCTTTGTCCCTTTGCAACCATAATTTTAACATTGTTGCATTGTTATAATTTTATATTCTGCTTTTTTACCACTACAGAAATGTATTTATTTACTAATTTAATAGATATATAATATGCATCAAGTATGTTCATTTCAACTCAGTTAACCATTTTTCTATTGCTGAATATTTAGATTGTCTCCAGTTTTTCACTACCATTTTATAATATAGTTATTATATAATTTTATAAAATTATTATTCAACTTAAAATTTTATAATTTTATCAATAGTTTCATGTAACTTTCCTTCTTGGACTTTTTTTTTCTTTTTCTTTTTATTGAGATACATATGACATACAATGTTATATTAATTTCAGGTATACAATATAATGATTTGGTATTTGTATATATTACAAAATGATTGCCACAATAATTCTAGTTAACATTAATCACCCTACATAGTTCCAGATTTCTTACTCTCTTAGCAACTTTCAAATATGCAGTACAGTATTATTAACTACAGTCACCATGCTGTAGTGTACATTACATCCCATGATTTACTTATTTTAGAACTGGAAGTTTGTATCTTTTGACCCTTGTTATTCATTTGGCTCACCTCAAACCTTTATCTCTGGCAACTAAAGCACTGGTTGGCTCAACTACAAAGATCTAATTTGATACAGAATCCAGGTGGGTAATATTAAAATATCTATAAGAATTAGAACCCAGCACACCCGTGTTCATAATAGCATTATTCACAATAGCCAAAAGGTAGAAGGAACCCAAGTGTCCCTGATGGATGAATGAATAAACAAAATATAGTATATCCATACCATGGAATATTAATCAGCCTCAAAAAGGAAGGAAATTCTGACATATGTTACAACATGTATGAATCTCAAGACATCATGCTAACTGAAATGGGCCAGTCACCAAAGGACAAATATTGTATGATTCCACTTACATGAGGTACCTAGAACAGTAAGATTCATAGAGACAGAAAGTAGAATGGTGGTTGCCAGGTGCCAGGGGAAAGGAAGAATGGAGAGTTAATTGGGTACAGAGTTTCAGTTTGGGAGGAGGAAAAAGTTCCGGAGATGGTCGGCAGTGATGGTTGCACAGACTGCGAATGTACTTAATGCCACTAACTGTAAACTTAAAAAATGGTTAAAATGGTAAATGTTAGGTAATATTTGCCACATAAAATATTTTTAAGAGGAAAAAAATTTGGGCCCAACCGAGAATATGAATATTATAAAAAGAGGTTAGTTGAAAAAAATTAGCAGCAACTTGGGTGAGAAAGTTACAACTCAAAGCAGAGAAAAACATTAGAGTATAATTTAGATTCAGGAAAATCAACGCTGTCTGAAGTGTATAAATTTGAAGTTCCCTGTTATTATGGCAGCTACAAGATAGGATTTTCTTGGCAGAGGAAGAATTATCTGGGTCTAGTATGTATGCTGGGCAAAGATCTATGGCCTACAAGCAACCTCGGTCCTCAATAATTTATAGACTTACAAATATTTGGGAAAGTTTTGCTTGTTAGGTCAAACATATGAACCACTTAAAAAGAAAATGAATGTATTAGACCCATAAATAGAGCTTTACAAATTTAAGGAAATTTAATAGATGTAAATAGCACCAACTGAGATGTGGACTTACTTAAATTTGTTCAATTTGAATTAATCCATTTTATTTAAAATAATAAGATTGTAGGCTAAATACAAAGGCCTAAGGAAGAGAGATTTTTGCATTAATAATTTTAAAAACTTAAGTAGCCTGCTTGGTCTTTTATGTGCACAAAAGATGCCTTCAGACTTAAGAAAAAAACTTATTGACATCTCCAGTCTTAGTACTTTTTACTCCATAGTATGGTTGTTGAAGCCACAACCTTGTTTATATGCTAAGCACCTGGTTCAGCTTTAGACACACCAGAGATGCTCAACAGATGGTTGAGAGAAGTGGCTTGGGAGAAAGACATGCTTGACTTTATCCAGGTGCGATACTTGTTAGTGTTATGTACGTACTACATGCCTCCCAGATACCTGTGACATCTTCTGTGTTGATATCTATATGAACATTTGCTAGACGAAGCCATCCACTTATTTTAATGGATCATCATAAATACATTTATAATTTAATTGATCGAAGAAACTATGAGGCCCATTATTTATTCCATTGTTCTCCCAGGAACCTTATGCAGTAGTGACTCCATAAGGAGTGCCCAGTCCACATTTGTGCACACACCCTCCTGAAAGCAAAATGTTCCATTTGCGAGACATCTTCTGTGAATACCCAGTGTCACACAGAAGACCATCCTCTGCCATGCTGGGCCTACGATCACATCTCTGAAGTCCAAAAGCACTGCATTTGGATAAAAGCCTCAAGATTTCAAGACCGATAACACATAAGAGAGGGCTCACAAAGCATCTTGTGAAAGGGGAAGAAATGCTCTTTCTCTGAGATGGGAACTGAGTCTTCATGCATGGCTTCCTCTTTTGGCACCTTTCCCCCTGTGGTAGGACAGATCCTGAAGTGAAGAAAGGGATGGCTATAGGCCTTTGGCTGCCGTGCTGTTAGTGATTAGCTGTTTTCAGCAATTATGCCCTTCCATCCAGGGTGTGACGGCTGGCACCTCTGGTAATGAGATGATTTCCAGGGCTTGCATGTTTAAGGCTCTGCTGGCTTCCCCTTGGCCTTCGCTTGCTGCTCTCCTTGGCAGCTTCAGAGTTTACTGACATTATTACCAATGTGCCATGTTCCCCTTGGCCAACACGAAAATCCAGGGAAGACGTGCCAGTCTGCTATCAGAGAGGGCCCTGGGACGCCTCAGGAGAAACGCGAAGCGCAGTGTAGTCACCACGACTCACTTGCCTCCAGGGAGTGGAGAGTTGGCCCTCACATCTGGACTCTAAAGAACAACCACGCCAGAAATTTTGCCAGCAAGTGGAAATGTCCATTCTACACCGAAGTAACACAGGCGTTTTTTTCTTACGTAGGAGCAGCAGCACTGTTGGTGAGGTCATCATACCAGCTAGATAAATGTTTCACTCAATAACTCATCAAATAATTTTGAGGAGCTACTCTCTGGCAACACAAGGCTAACCCTTGAGGTGATAAATGGTGAGCAAAGAAAATGCAGTCCCTCCTCTCAAGAGCCTTTGGGCAGGAGGAGAAGTGTGTGCAAAGGCCTAGGAGAAGCAAGAAGCCTGTGAGAAGGTCCCTGAGGCCAGAGTGCCCAGAGCCTGGGGGTTGTGCAGGGAGATTCTAAAGAGCCTGGGGGTTGTGCAAGGCCAAATGGTAAGGACCATACCTGTATTCTAAGGGTAGCGGAAGGCCGCTAAGCAGCAGAGATGGTGTCTCACTAAATAACATTCTGGATGCAGTAGAACAGAGTGGATCTAGACAAGGCTGGATGGGGAGGCCATCCACACCCTGTCACAATAGTCAGTGAGAAGAAATGAGGGCAATGGGGAAGACAGATAATGTGGGTGACAGGATTTCCTTCTCTCCTTTCCTTCCTTCCATCCTTCCTTTGCCTCCAAACTTAACCAACCCTGTCTGTTCCAAAAGGCAAAAATGGATTCTTTTTCTTAGAAGAACTTTATAGTTGTCTAAATAAACATACATCCCCTGGTCTCTACAGGGAAATCCCTCAAAGAAACAGGTGCCTCCAATTCTATACCTGATGAAAAAATTCAGGAAAGCCGTGTTCCAGTTCTGAAGGAGCAAAGGGCCTCCTCACGAATGCAGTAGACCCTCCTGCGCCACTCCAAAACCCCTTCATCCAGGCCCATTAGAACCCCCAAAGTGATCTGATTTCCATCAATCCCAAAGCCAGTCAAGCAAGGTCATGTTTATAGGACTCCCTCCTGGCAACAGTCCAGAAAACAATAAAAACAGATGCAAGCCCTGCTGTGGTACAGAAGCCCACTTTAGAAACCAGGGGGTCAAGTGCCCATTATCCAGGTAAGCAGGCTCTCCCTGGGAGACCAGAGTGCACGTTGACATGCCAAGGGGAGAAGGGCTGGAAATCGCAGGGGCCACCTGGGAAAGGAGGCCTCAGCCAGGCAGTACTAATAAAACCGGACAATGCCACAGAGCTGGCGTGGCTAAGCCAGGAGCAAGGGAAGGATGGGCTGGGGGAGGAAGGGCCTCCCTTCCTCCAAAATCAATGTCCCTGTTAACTTGGGCAGAAGAAAATCTGACAGCTCTGGAAACCTGCCCATCTGATGAGAAGGAGAAAGCTGAGAAGCGGTTGGAGCCCGAGAAAGCCCAGAGACACAGGCACGATCAGTTGCCCATTGGGGACCTGGTGGCAAGCCCACTCTGCTCTGCTTTTACCAAAGCCCAAGAGGACAGGTGCTGCTGCCAGTCCCTACCCCGACCTCCCCAGCTGCCTCATAACGTGCCTGCCCCTCGGTGATCCCAGCTGTATCTATTTTAGAAAAAACGTCCGAGAAACAAACAGGGTAGTCAGTTTCTGAACTCAGGCTCCCTGAGGTCTGTGCAGTTTAGGGCCATTCCGTTTTGTTATCTGGGATGTAACTGAGACACAACTGCAATAACTGAAGTCTGTAGAGAAACAAAAGTCTTGCCAAGGAAATTCTCATGAAAAAAACCACCCTTTTATTGATGAAGTGATGATACACTCTGGCCCATGATGTTTATTTAAGGCTACTTGTATGAAGAGAGTAATATAAATCCACACTCTCTTATCCACATTTCCAAAATCCAAAGAGCTCTGGAAACCAAAAGTTTTATCATAAACTTTCAGCCAACTCACTCAGCAGCAAACCTAACCTAAAATGACATGAGATAATTTGCAGACTCTATTCCCTTAGCATGGCTAGTCGTACATTTTACTCTATAAAATGTACGGAGGGCTGATATAAAATAGACTGTATAGGTACCATTTTACCCTTCTAAAGTCCAAAAAACTCTTCACTCCAAAAACACCTTTGCTTCCAGGTTTTCTAATAAGGGATTGCAAACTCGTATTGTTATAGATTTGAGAACTTGTGGTCCAGTAGACAAATAGGAAGTCAATCCAAGGGCAGACTAAACAGAGCCCTTTGCAGTATAATTATTTCATAGACATATAGGTGTTTGGAGTTGATGGAATTGCAGACATCCCATCTTAAATAGTCTGTGTCCAGATTTCAGTGGAGATAGCATGTGGTAAAAACAAACAAACAAACAAACAAACATGGGTTTGGGGCTCAGAAGGTGCCTGGGTCATTATTAATGACCAGTGTGGTCTTGGGTAGGACTCTCTTCCTCCCTGGATCTCATCCATAAAATGAAAGAGTTGGACAAGCCGATCCCTAAGGACACACTTCCTATATTTCAGATTCCATAATTCTGTGAACTACCTAGAGGAGGGATATGGGACGAGGTAACCAGAAGCTCAGAAAAGTCCTTGAGGCATGAAAAGCAAGAACGTAGTTGCATGTTCTGGTCTGTTGGTAGCAATGGAAACAACACAAGCTGGTCAGCTGAGGTTTGGCACGTCATGCCACCAATTATGGGACTATGCACAGACCCTTGGTGGCTGAGTGCTAAATACACCCAGGACCCTACATGGAAACAGCCCTGGCGCAGTGAGTGAGGCTGAGGAGGATCCCTGTTGTGCCAAGGCTGTGACATTGCATTCTGCTGAAATCAATTTGGCTCTGTTTCATGCGTACCTAGCAGATTTACCAGATTGTGAAAATGAATGTTTTCTATGCGCGTGGCTGATTTTTGCATGCATCTGTTCATTCATCTAAACCTTAGTTACATGCTGCTAGGAGAATGAAAGGCTATAATTTCTTTTTTCTGAAGCAGGAGTGGTAGAGGCACCGTGATTTCTGCTTTACAATTCTGCGCCAAAATGGTGACCACTTTTCTTCTTATTGTCTCAGAAAAAAATGAAGTGACACAGCCATATTTTCTTTGGGATTTGCAAACGATCCCGATCTTAATGGGAGATCAGTGCCTGAGAATATGGTCATCAGAATATAAATATCCAGTGGAATGCAAACACGAGTATTTAACTATACCATTTTCATGTGACATTAATAAGCCCTTGTTAGCCTGTCACGTTTTCATTTTTAGATGTCAGTGGTCAAGTGCAAGAACGGTAATACTAGTATTTATTTAGTACCTGGCATTTACGGGATGCTTTTTATCACCATTAATTAGTAAACCACAAATAATTCTGCTCCATAGCTACTAGAGTCCTCGGTATTCATGAAGACAATATGCTCTAGTGATTAATAAATAGGGTAGACTTTGGATTTGGGCACCAATTTACTGGGTGTCTAGTCCTTGGCAAGCCTCTGTGTCTTCATCTGTAAAATGGGGATAGTGACAGGCTATCACACAGAGTGGATATGAAGATTAAATCAGACTGTGCATATAAGCTGCATAACCTAATGCCTGGCATATTGTGAGTGCTCATTATATCCCACCAGTAAATTAGGTGACGGCCACTTTGTGTTCCCTAAGCCCTCCACTTCTAGGAATCACATTACAGCACAATAAATTATTTAAAATAGAAAAGTTGCCATGAACAACACCTTTCTGGACTCCCTCTCCCCTTCCTTCTTGAACTGCTAGAAATTCTTCAATCCTACTTTATTTTGCAGAGAAACTTCCTTTTATTTTTTTTTTTGGCTCACTCCTGATCCAGCTCAGCCTTACCCTGAGGGTTCTCTTTCCACTAGCAAATGGCCCAACCAGCTATTTTTTTTTTTTTAACTGAACAGAGTAGTCCAAGGATCTCCAACCCCAGGCCATGGACTGGTACCAGTTAAGAACCAGGCCACACAGCAGGAGGTGAGCGAACGAAGCTTCATCTGTATTTGCAGCCGCTCCCCAGCACTGGCATCACAGCCTCAGCTCCACCTCAGATCATCAGGCATTAGACCATCTAATAGTAGGAGCACCTGTTCCTGGTGCCAAAAAAGGTTGGGGACCGCTGGTGTAGCTCTTTCTACCCTTCACCTAATGACATTGAAGGTGACTAAATGTATATTTTTTTAAAAGACAGTTTTCTTCCTGAAGAATCCTAATACCGGCTTGTACATTCCCTTTCCTCCTTCCTTGTCATGCAGATGTTGTTGTAGGTCGCAGCAAGCCACGGTTCATGAGCTGGCAAAGCCACTGCAGAAATAAGGAACTCACCCAAGTTCATATGGTTGGAGGCGGACTCTAAGCTCAGAGCCTAAGAATCAAGCTTCCTAGAAGTTTCTTTATCCCAAAAGTGAGGTCTCCCCTTTTGGATGTAGAAATAAAAACGGGGGGACTGTGATGCGGCACGGCCTCCTGAAGCACAGGTTTCCCCGCTGGCCCCAGGGGCAGCACTCCCACCCGGACTGTCCCACTCGGCCTCACAGGGGAAGCGCTTCAGACCCGGTTGCTCACCAGGACACTTGGGATCACCCATGGGACAACTTTAAAGAGCAGCACACCCAAGAATAAAGGTTTGAAGTCACAGTCCCAGAAGAGAGCTGAAATCCTACTAGCAGCAAGACGCAATGTGTGTGTGTGTAGGGGGGGGGGGTGGTATGGATGGTATGTGTGTAGCTGTTGATGGTATGTGCGAAAGATCTGGATGAGGGAAAGGGTAGGCCTATGAATAGTTCTGAGCAGGCCTACATGCAGAGCAATGGGGCAGCATTTCGTATAAGTCTAATTATCTATATTTACTTCAATAGTTTCTGAATTATACTCAAACAACATGACATAATTATGTTTATAACAATCATCTCAGTATTTACCAAGTACCTAAATGTTCAAGGCATTGTATTGGTTAGTCTTGGCAAGGGAGAGAGAAATATAAAATAGCAATTTTATGTTTTCTCATTGTCCAATCTAAGCCCTGGCTATAACTTAGATATTTGGCATAAACCACACTCACCAAGCCCCATCAAGGACCCGTAAGATTTGGTCCCTGATCAGTTCTGATTCAAACTGATTTGTTTACCAGATGAGAACATCAAAAATGCCTACCTTAGGACAGGTATCTGTTTTCCAGAATGCTGGAGCCTACACCAAAGTAATATTTTAATGCGTGTGTTTTTTAAATGTATTTTTGCTTGAAAATGGCTCCCAGTGACTGCATCCTTATTTTTGTTGGTTACAATCACAGTGAAATAGATGTGAAAAGTTGGGCAAGAGCCTAGTAAAACAGGCCCCCAAAAAGATAAATATGCCAACTCCCTACTAGTGCCTTCTGGCTGGGATTTCATAGGAAGTGGTAGGGGGTCTTAATGTGTGCTACAGGTAGGATTTGATTTTCCTCTTACCCATCAATAATGGGATAATGCCTAAGCAAAGATGTGCGTGACACTGGAAATATAAGGGCCATGTAATTATGTCCGTATTTGCTCATTCTTTCTCAGCCAAGTCAGCTCTTAGCCAAATTCTCTCGTTCCAGAACCTTGGATTTATCCCTGGTAACTATTTCCTTCCCAGGGATGATTTTCATTGAGAATGTAATGGGTTTTATAAAAGGAGTCAGATTGTAAATTGAGAGTCTTTAGACATAGAACAACCTTTTTCTCTTTAGATTTCAACACGGAAGTCTTCATCTTTAACACATGTGAGAAAGAGAGAGGATGAGAGATGAAAATGTAAGTAAGCACTGACAGAGTGGAAAACCTGGAATCTCATTCTTGCTCTACCTCTGGTTAGATGTGAGAATTTGTGTGGCAGAGATCAGCTAGCCTTTTCGCCAGAACCCGCTTCTACTTCTTCCTGGCACACAGTGATGTTTCCCAGCCTCCTTAGCAGTAGTAATATATTGGCATATTATGACCCACAGAGTGTGGATACAGACTTCACTCATAAAACCTTCACTACTTCCATGTTTTTTCTTGTTATAAATAGCCAGAGAGAGAGAGACCTTGGAACTTGTAGGTTAAAGATTATATTGCCGCTGGCAGCCTGGGTCTCTGAAGACTGTGTTGTGCAGAAGGCACAGCCCTGGCCATTCCAAACCACCACAGATTAGATTCAACACAAACAAGAAAGGAGCTGCTACTATGTTAAGCTTCTGTGATTGTGGATGTCTCACATTGCTGTAGCCAAAACACGAAGGCATTTTCCCTCCTCAGTTTCTGTAGCTATAAGGTAGGATTCGCTTTTGGAAAGCTCCACCTATTCTACTTGTGATTTAAATGTGATGTGAGTAAAAAATACTTTCCTTACTTCATGTTCTATTCCAGCCCTTCTCCATTCATTTTTACTTAGTTGCAATAATAGTTTAAATATAATTTTATGTTCAGCTCTTTTCACTTAGGACACCACAAGCATTTTTCTACATCACAACAGTCTTCATAATTATAAATGTTAGTGACTACTCAATATTCCATCAAGCTGCTGTATCATAATTGTCTAAAACAAGCATGAAGGTGCTGCTGCTTTGAGAAAAATCCAATTTATCAAAAGAATTAAATCCAGGGGGTAACTATTCCTAAAGTTAAAGGAATTTTTTTCATCTGAAGAATTCTCTACAAGGGACTTTTAAATACTGAGCTCCCCTTGTGTTTCTTCGGTGTAATTTATATTACAAAAATGTGATACACCCTCAGCTACCTACTATACAAAGCAAAATACTCGTAATATATATATGTATATTTCAACATTTACATTCATTGGCTGCTGGGTGCAGAGTATCCTAGCTTCTCTAAAACTGACCTGTTCCAGGTGATCTTCCTGAGTGTCTGACCTTCTCTACTTGCAGTGATCTAACCAGGCACGGAAGATTATTCAGACAGAGCACAGGGATGGGCATGTTACTTACATTCATGTAGGCTCACATTTATATTTATCCATTGTTTTTGCACATGCCCAAATTTTAAAAATATAACAATGATAATAGAATAATAGAAATAGGAAAAAGTCACTCAGAAACTTACAGAAACTTACAGTAGATGTGCTGCTTCCGTATTCTTTGTTCACCTGGCTTTATGCACACAGAATGTATACCTAGTTGTATTTGTCTGAATACAGTTCTATTTCCTCCTTTGATCATGTAACCCTATGCGGGGATCATTGTCACATTGCTTCATTGTCTCAATATTACTACAAAACTCCCCACTCTCTCAACTCCCACTATTGGAGCAGTCACCGTAATAACTTGTAGAAACTTTTAACCCAAAATTTACCATCTGGATAAAAATTCTAACATGGGTTGAATGTGTGTGCTGGCAAAAACATTTAGGTTTCATATGGATTCAGATTAGAGGATTGGAGGGTGTTCAGCCATTCTTCTGCCAGGATCGCACTGCATGTCATTTAAATGTGTGCGTTATTGCAAAAGTCCATCTCATGTTATTAAGTAGTCTAAGAAAGTTCCCCTAGCATGTCATCTCATTATTTGTGTACATTACCATACATGTTTAATGTGGCATAGAATGAAAACATAAGTTGCATACAGTATCACATACCATAAAAACACACCCATGAGTGTTCGTTGATTGTTAAATAATTAGATAACTGGTGTTTTCAGTCCTTTTCATTATGTAGAAAACACTTGGTGGGTTGTTATATAGGCAGTTAAACTTTTTAATATGTTTTTTTTGAGGGGATTGATTGGGGATTTGGGGTGGGCTGAAAATACAATCCTGTTGGTTCCATTGATAATGATGGAATATAGGCTCTTGCTGTCCCAAAACTTGCTGTTTGGCCATTTTCAAGGAATGAATTAGATTTTGGATGTTGAAAAATATCTGTATTTACTTGTGTCCCTTAGCAGGCTCTGAGTATCTTAAAAATGGGAACTGTAGGCTGCCCGTGGGGGCGCAGATTCGGCTGCTGTCCAGCCCCCTCCCGGATGACGTTCTGTCACATCTCCCTGGAGCAGGAGCCCCTGCTGCACCCACACTGCCTGCTCAGCACTGTGAAGCAGAAGCCCTTCACCAAGGGGCAAGTATGGCTTTGCAATCACTGTCAATGCCATCGACAATGTCGGTGCTGGTGTGATGCAGCCAGGCCGAGGCCTTGTCCTTTATCCAGTTAAGTACAAGGCCATCGTTTTCCAGCCTTTTAAAGGGGATGTCATGAATGCTGTTGTCACTCAGGTCAGTAAGGTTGGACTCTTCACAGATATTGGACCTATGTCCTGCTTCATCTCTCAATACTGCATCCCATCAGAGATGGAGTTTGAGCCTAACTCCAACCCACCATGTTGTTACAAGATAATTGACGAGGACATTGTGATTTAGCAGGATGATGAGATCTGCTTGAAGATTGTGGGGACCTGTGTGGATAAGAACAATAAGAATCAGCTCCCTTAGAGATGATTACATGGGGCTTGTGAACTGAACCCCAGGGCCTCCTACCTTGTTTGGTCTTTATCTTGGACGTGTGACTGTTATACTTCACATGTCGTCTAGAGACTCAGTCTAGCAGCTATGAGGGAGGCAAGAAAGGTTCCTGATCCCAGACGACAGCTAGCTCTTCTCGTGGCTTAGCAGCCACTCCCAGATTTTGACTGTGTGTTCTAACTATAAAACATCCTTGAATCTCAAGAAAACAAAAACAAAAACAAAACAAAACCAGGAACTATAACATATTTGTCTTTGCTCAGCATTTACCATAGTGCCTGACAGGTGGTTTAATTCACATTGTTCTGTGAATAAATGAATGAACAAAATTGCTCCTGTTATTAAATAAGCATATCTCTGATTTTTATTATCTGTGGAAAATTAGGACTTGTTGTTCTCATCAAGGACGTAGCCAAGGAATTTCGGCGTGTGTTGCAAGGCAGCACCAAGACACCACATGTGTCATAGTCGAAAGCCCTCCCTCTTACTGTCATCACTGAGCCATATGATTTATTGTAATTATATTTGCTTTCTAATTTTCTTCTTGAAGTTAATAATTGCCTTGGTTTTATTTGTTTATTTTAAAAAATGCTTATTAATTGAAGTTCATAGTTTACATTAGGATTCATTCTTTGCATTGTACAACTTATGGGTTTTAACTACTGCATAATGTCATGGATCCACCATTACAGTACCATACAGAATAGTTTTATTACCCTAAAAATCCCCTTTGTTCTTTGTTCCATCTATTCACCCTGCCCCCCAGGGAATCCCCTGGGAACCACTGATGTTTTCACTTCTCTATAGTTTTGCCTTTTCCAGAATGTCAAATCGTTGGAATCATACAGTATGTTTACTGGCTTCTTTCACTTAGCAATATGCATTTCAGATTCCTTCATGTCTTCTTTTTATTGGTGAATAATATTTCATCTTATGAATGTATCACAGTTTATTTAGCTTTCCACCTATTGAATTTGCTTATTTTCTATATATCTCTCACTAATTCAGTCCCAAGCTCTCCAACAGAGTTGTAAAATATCTTTAAATACATTAAGTAACCTAAAAATAAGTTATTTTTTCCCCCCTAAAGTCGTTATCCACTGCTCCAGTCGTGCTGGCTGCTTACTAAATTGTTATCTGGTGGCTTCCCATTCTGTTTTCCTGAGAAATACTTTGTAAGTCCTTTGGCCTGATTTCCGAGTTGGATCTTCACTTTATTCCATCTCGTGTATTTTATTTCTTGGTTTATTCCCTCATTTTAATGGAGTACATCCTCTAGTAACTTCCTCAGAAAGGATACTTGGGAGATACTTATTTAAAAAGATTTGGCATGTCTGTGAGTCTTCATTCTCTCCTCACAGTTCAGACTTTTCTAGAATTAAATTCCAAGAAGAAAATTAGTTGGCTTGCTGGTGGCTTAGTATAAGCATGCTATTAAGACATTCCGAAATGCTTAGGATTCTATTATTTTTTATATCTGTCTAATTTTTCTTTTGTACTAGCTTAAAAGCCTCTGACTAACAGCTCCCCCACACCTTAATCTTTTTGTAAAATAGTTTGAATTGGCTACACTTTATTAATTGAGCATTAGAAACATTAATCTTTGCAGAAATCTATATTATAGCATAAGAATGGTTGCATTCACTTACTAGTATTTTCCTCTCCACTTTTGAATTGAAACAAACACAGAATAATTAGACAGAGACTATTTCTGGCAAATAAAACAGTTAAAAGTTGGAAAGGTATGTTTTAGTGAAGATTGTTTATAAACACACCTCTTGCTGCCAAGATCTTAAAGTCTAATTAATTAGTATCACCCCAGCTTCCCCTTTCCTCTTCTATAACTCGCTTTCATCTTCCTTCATTTATAAACACACATGAACACACACTCTTTACTCTCCTGCTTTCCCTTTTCCTCTTTATCTCAGTCTGCACAAGTTTGCACACAGAATTGGCTTCCCTTCTAGCTGTTTTGTTTCTGCACTCCATCAAAAAATATTTTCTGCATCTCTAATTTCATCAAGATATGCCTGACTGAGAATGTCAAAACCACTGAGCAGAAGTGTTTAATCCAAAGTTGGCTCCGCCACTGTTGATCGGCTGAGGAAATGACCTCGAATTTTTTCTTAATTATTTGTTAGGATGTAAGTTTTCACTTTGTGGAATAGATTCACGTCCTGCTTCTCATTCCCTACTCGTTATTGTGCAGAGATCTCCCACCGATTTCCAATAGTGTTCTCTGCACCCAACAAAGACACATAGAGGGGAATAGGTACCTGGCCATATGTGGGAACACCGTCTTCAGTGAAGGTTTTCCATAAGCAGAGAGCAATTTCATGATTTACTGGGCAGTCAGATTCTGGCCACATTTATGTAACTGCATAAACCAGGGTTTGAGAATGGAGCTGGTCGCCATCCACAACCCCCCACATCATCTAGGCAGCTCACGTTGTAGCTACAGCAGAGAATTGCCATTCCAGTCAGTGCCTAGCATGCTGGTGGTTGTGTGATATCAGGAAAATCTATTAACTTCTCTGAGCCTTTGTGCTGTCACCTGTAAAATGGGGAAAAAACCATTGATCTCTCAAGGTTGCCGCAAGGAGAAAAAATAAGAATATATGAAAACGCTTTATAAATGATAAAGTAACATGTAAATCTTACTTATTATTATCTGACCTTAGAAATAAACGAAATGGTACAGTTTTATTCCAAGAGTTTTGTTCCCTTTTGATTTAGAGTCTTTAAATGAAGGATGTTTTGTGTTTAAAATATTTTATAACTATAAAAATTATGACAGGAAAGACTTAGAGTATAATTAGCAGGGAAGGAAGCTTACATTTCTCTGGGATGAGAACACCCATGACTTGTTGGCCCAATACAGTACATTCATAACCTCATTTCATGATGTTCACCCACATGTTGAGAGCACATCATGCTCAAAGGGCACATTTAGTAAATATTTGAAAATGATGGTGATTAAGAGCATGTGCCAGGAACAGGTCAGGTGGGTGGCACGCACAACCATTCTTTTATTGGCTGTAGTTAGAGTAACTGCTTTGGAGATACTGGTAAAACCATAACTCAAACCATAAAATGGGTAGATCTTCTTCCCCGCCATTTCGCCTTCTTTGCCAGTCCCCTTTCTGCACACCATTTATGCAAGGCTCAAGATCTGCAACCCTCTTCCAACTAACATCTGGTGAGGAAGACTGGAGAGCTGCAGCACATCTCTCTTTTGATGGGGTGTAGCTTACAGGACCCTTTTAAAAAGGGGAAGGCTGAATCTGCATGGGCTTCAGTTTGGAAGAAAGCTACTGTGATGATCTGCTTTATGTCAATTTGGCAAAGCTATAGCACCCAGTTGTTTAATCAAACACTAACCTAGATGTTGCTGTTAACCACGTTTTATAGATGTGGTTAACATCTACAGTCAGTTGACTTTATGTAAATTAGATTACCCTGGATAATGTAGGTCTTCATCCAATCATCAGTTGCAGGCCTTAAGAGCAAAAACTGAGGTTTCCTGGAGAAGAAATTCTGTGCCAGGACATCAATTCCTGTTAAAGTTCCTGGCTCACCAGCTTGCCTTGTAGATTTTGAATTCCTTAAAATGAAGTTATCTAGCTATCTGTCATCTGTCTATCTGTCTGTTTGTCTTTCTGTCTTCTACTTCTGTCTATCGTCTGTCTATCTATCTATCTATCTATCTATCTATCTATCTATCTATCTATCTACCATCTTCTATATCATTTTGGTTCTGTTTCTCTAGAGAGCTCTGACTGATACAGCTTCTCTCCATCCAGAGTTTACTTTTACTTTTGATCCTATTATAACCCAACTCTCAGCAGTCTGGGGTCCAAAATGTTTTGTTTTGATTCATCAGGGAAACCAACTGTTACGAGAACAGTAAACCATGTAAATTAATTCCACATTTATCATTCAACTCTGATCTTCTTAAAACCTACTAAACTTTGATATAACTGAATTCCTTTTTTAAAAAAAATCCTTATCAGTTTTACCTCATCAAAAGTCAAAAGTTCAAAATAGCTGCATTCTAATTCCATATCTGTTTTGGTTCTTATAAGTACACAGTCTCTAATTATTCTAGATGGTTTCCCCACTTGAACACATGCCAATCATTAGGGAATCTCAATGTACTGACAAGGTGGCAGTTATCTCAGGGTGCTGAGGCAGTAGAACTCAAGGTGTAAGATTTATGTTTCAATGAAGTAGTCTTTCCTTTGACACTAAACTTGAAAGGTAGTGATCTCATAATTCAAGGTTTCACAATCACTCAGGAGTGACAAATTTGTCCCTGTTTAAATAGTTATTTTTATTTGTAGGGCCAGTCCTGGAATCTTTTACATACATTCTAGTCACTTGAACTCCATGAATCACAAATATTATGAACTTCACTTCTGGCCACTCCCAGGCAGACCAGTCAAGGTCTGGGTTCCGTGAGTCATTCATCACAGACTTCAGTTTTAACCAGTTCCCAGTGGGGTTACGTGTGAGCCTTTGCAATTGTCCGTGACCGCATTGTATATACACATATCGATCGCCCTCTCTAATTCCCAGACCTGGTGTCCTGCCCTTCTGTCTGGCTTGGGTGAAGCAGCATGGAGGCACCATGCAGGCCCCTGAGGGGTAGGAAAAGAACCTGGCCCCGCTGAGCAGACATCCCTTAATGGTAATCCTCCAGCGAGTCAATGTCCTCCAAAGAGACCATGAGTGTGGCCTTGTTGATGAGGAATGTAGTCATAGTCACACAAAAAATCACCAGTCTCTGCCGCAGGACCCCATGCATGGCCCATTATCCCTGCTGCAAAAAAAAAAAAAAAAAAAAAATGGACAGGATCTCCCCTTAGGAGCCTGTCAGCCCTCGTCAGTAATAAGCCTAGGGGCTACTCAGAATGACTGGAGGCACTCACTTCCACCCCCCAGCAACTCTACTGCCCGCTCTTAGCCCCTGCCACCTGGGGAGCCCCACACCACGCCAGGGCAATCAAGCTTGGCTTCTGCATGGTCGTGCGAAGCTTGCCATCAGCCAAGCTCCTGAAATATTTATATTTATACAGGCAGGGCTCAGATTTTTTTTTCTACCAACAGAAGCCACAGCAGGTAAGGACCGGGTATGGTTTGGGGAGCATTGTTCATCTCGTGATAGCAAACCTATCAGCAGTGGTTCACCTGGCAGGGATCTCACTTACCAAAAGAGCCAGAAAGTTGGTCATTGTCACAACCTGTGCATTAGAAGAAATACACATCAGAAAATCATATAATTTCCTCTTCCCTTTTATTTAGAGATTTAATTTCATTCATGCACACAGAAAAGCCAAAATGCCCTTCCTGTTGGACACCCATCTCAGGACTCAGTGCCAGCACATTGCAGGGTGGGTGAGCACAATATATATGTTCATTGTCAAAGAGAGTATGATGTAACACCATAGAGCTTGTGTGGCTACATATTCTGTTTTAAACTGTTAGAAAACTAGATGATTAGTGAGAAAATCTATAGAAGGGAAGGAAGCGGGAAGATCCACATTTTCAGCAAAGGCGAATGGGTGTACTCGAGCCTCAATTGGCAATTGTTCCCAAATATTTCAGCAAACACACCTTAGACAACAGTTTTCTGAAAGAAAACAATGATAAAAGCCTGACGATTAGGTGAATTTTCCCATAATAGTGACAGCTGTCCCCACAGAAGCCGCTGAATTTATCTCAAAACTGAAGGTTTCACTAGCTTGTGCCTCTCATCAAATTGGTTTTGCATAAATGGGAATTATTTTTAAATAGTCCAAAATGTTATCATTTCCTGGTGGCAAATTATTTGGGTGTATTTTGAAGCTAATTAAAAGGGAAATGTCCTATTTTGTAAAGAGCAGCATTTCTACGTTTTAAAAATCAGATGTTCTCAGTGGGGAGTAGGGTTTTATCTTTGTCAGTGTTGGCTATTGCTAAGTGCATCCCAGATTGAAAATCTAAATGGAATAAATACAAGGAAAGGCATGGGGGAAGTTTATGCTGGAAAACAGGAGGGAGACACATACACATATATAATACATAGATGACTTATCTGTGAATTTAGAAGGCCTTTGCATGTCTTTTTTTTTTCTATCTTGCTAGTTACTTATTATTTCACTTTAAGCATTGCAAACATGGAGGGCTGCAGAGGTGCCAGGCTCCATCATGGTGTCCAAAAATTGGCTTTGTACATATGCTAAATTAGAGATTGGCTGGCAGAATCAGTTCGCAGATCCTCAGTTGGCAGGGATTTCTCATGAAAGAAGACAGGGCCACAAGCCCATGGGGCTCACTCCAGCCAGCAGCAATGCAACATGCTCCATCCAACAAGCCAAAACCCATTTTAAAATAAATTCTGAATCTTTATCAGGCATCAGGTATAGGCCAGGTAAAGTACTCCCCAAAAGTCGAGTTCCCTTTCCTGTTTCATGAGGAAGGGATTGTGTTGAATCTTACATGAACCAGAGCGTTGAGATTTTTCTCCAATGATCTAGGTCATTTCATCAAAGGACCCAGGTTATTTCATTTGCATCCTATATTAAATAGGCTGCCCTGGTGTTTACAGAGGAAAGTAAGAACTCTACAGACAAAAGCCCTTCTGTTTTTCCCTTCCTTAGAAATAAGCAAACTATGTGATGGTTCTGATGCAAGAAGAATTAATGCAATGAAGAAACATATTAGACAGCCAGAGCAGATAGGTCTATTCCAAACGGATTTGCCATCTGGGTCTTTTTTGCTCTCCGTGTCAACTAGGAGATGCCTCTCTCACTTAGCTAGCTGATGGTTTTACTATTCCCAAGAGATATATTTTATTCTATGGACAATGATGTTTTGATAATAATGTTTTTTTTTGTTGTGGTTGACCTTGGGGTTCTGCTTAATCTAGTTAAGCACTAGGGAGGAAGTGAGGACACTTATTTTCTAGGCCAGGAGGTACCTTTGACTCAAATTATGACATCCTAAAAGTTAAGGAACGATTCTAAGTGGAGACAGTAACTTCAGTTACTTTACCTTATGTCAAAGGGTATAGTGAAGAATCAAGAGTTGAATTAGGTGACCTTAATACCAATCAACACCTCAGTGTGAAAGCTGAATCAGAGTCTTGCATCTTTCAGGTACTATCAATTAATTATTCATCCACTTGAGTGAGCACAGAGACCTTATCTGCCCATAGCACATACTCAGTAAATATCACTGAATGTTTCCACTGGGTTTTGTCTTAGTCTGTTATGGCTTCTATAACAAATACCATAGACTGGGTGGCTTAAAAAACACACATTTATCTCTCATAATCCTCGACGGTGGGAAGTCCACAATCAAGGTGCAAGATGGTGTGGCTCCTGGTGAGAGAGCCCACTTCTTGGATCATAGATAGATGCCTTTTGGCTGTGCCCACATATGGTGGGGAGAAAGATCACCGATCTTGCATCTATTCTTACAAGATCATTTATCCCATTCATGGGTTCTGCCTTCATGACCTAAGTACCTCCCAAAGGCTTCACCCCTAGATAGCATCACATTGGGAGTTAGGACTCCAACATATGAATTTTGGGGAGACATAAATGTTCAGTCTATAGAAGGTTGATTATCTCATTGGGTGACACCAATGAGGCTAACATCTCAAGATTAATTCATGTAGGAACAAGCTTTGCATCAATACTGTATCATGTGTGATAGAGTGGAAAAGTGCTTAAATACATATCAGGAGATTTAACTTCTGGTCCTGGCTCTGCCTCCATTATGTTGAGCGACCTTCAGTAATTTGTTGATCTCTAGGATTTTTTTTATCTCCTTGTTTCTAAAATGACTAGGTAATTACTGAGTTTTCTTCAGTCCTAAAACTATATGATTTTATGATTCCAAATCTTAGCCAACCATCTAAAAATGCATTCTCTGGATTATGGAAGATATCTACTAGGCCTAAATAGAAAGGCCAGCCATCCTGGTGGAAAGAATTACTCTAAGCACATGGCCTAAACACAATGATTCAGTAGTACCACCTTCCTCTTCCCCCTAACAGGTGCTCTTTCAGTAGAGGTGAGAGGCAAAAGGAGAAGAATAGGCACTTATGCACAGAACAAATGCAGAGGCTGAATATGGCTCTAGACAGCACTATAGTCTATAGTATTTACAGAAGGAACGATGAAAAAGGGAGAACTCGCCTTTAATAACATACTACTTCCTACTAGTTTAAGTTCTTTTAAGGAACCATTCAATCCACTGTTCGTGAAATATGCTTCCCATTGTGGATTGAATGGTGGCTTCACAAAAGATATATGCACATTCTAATCTCTGGAACCTGTAAACGCAGCCTTATTTGGGAAAAGGGTCTTTACAGACATCGATACTACGATACTATGATACTATGTTAAGATGAGATCATCCTGGATCATCCAGGTAGGCCCTAAGTCCAATGACAAGTGTCATGAGGACACACAGAGGAGAAGACCACATGGAGACAGAGGCAGAGATTAGAGTAATGCAGCCACAAAGAATGCCAACAGCCAGCAGAAGCTGGCGGAGGCAAGGGAAGATTCTCTAGGGAGGGAGCACAGCCCTGTAGACACCTTAACTTCAAATTTCTGGTCTTTAGAGTGGCGAGAGACTAAACCTCTGTTGTTTTAAGCAGCCAAGTTCATGGTTATCAGTCATGGCGGCCTTAGGAAACTAACACACTTCAGATGAGTAGGTTTTAAAAGATGCACATCACGCATCAGGAACTCCTGTATCTCTTTTACTATTTAACATCATGGTTGGTCATACTACTAATAAACATCAAAGAACCCTGACTTAAAACATAAGATTATTATTAAATAGGAATGTTAGATCTCTTTTGAAATGAACATTTTTTGCTCACATAATAGCTGTCTATAAATTCCACCTCCTGAATGAACTACTATTTTCTTAGGATTTTCTGTAGAAGGAAAACACCCCACTATCAGGAAAAAGCACTTCATTTTTATATTCCTCTACCTCTGCTTTGCTTTGGTAACTTCGTTTCTGTACCAGATCCACACTCTTCATTAACCTCTTCGTTTTAGAGTATTTCAGCTTCCTACAGCAATAGTATCGATAATGTTCTTCTGTTTTATTATACGTTTACCAGACAGTTGACTGTCTGTTTTTTTGGCCAGAATTCATTGGCCTATTCTCAGAGCTCTGTCGATACATATTTTAATATCCGTTTTCCAACATGGTCTTCCTTTCAAATCTAGAATATGATGTTAATCAATGTACTGGTTCACAATTGAGACTGAACAGCTTACAATGTTTGTAACAATATTGGATTTATTTATTTCCAAATGAGTGATTTTTAAATAACAGCACATTGTGTGTTTGCTTGTTTTTCACAATCCAGTTTCAGTATCTGAGCAACTACTGGGGAAACTATGAAGCACTGACCTTGTACTGGTCTTGGATCTTCCTGACATTTCCGTGTTTCTCTGGTGCCAACCACTGGGTGGTAGCACTTATTTCTCCTTTCACATCTAAAGATTATCCCTGGAAAGAACCCACTTTATACTCCACTGTTTACTTCTACTGCATTTTCTTATTATTCAATTCAATTCAGAAAACATTTATTAAATACCTAAAATATAATAGCCAGGTACAAGAAACCAACATACAGATGGTTCATTTCAGTAGATGATGGTAAAGGACGACTTAGATTAGGTGTGAGCCAGTGTGTTCGGATTTATATAAAAATTGAGAAATACGCTAGAAGGGAAATTTGTTGTCAGATAGACTTCTCTAGTCCTTAAGTGGACTGGGGATCTCAAGAATTCATCTCTTAAATGGACAGGGCAAGTTGGCTATTCACTAGTCACAATCAGGATTAGGAATGTGGGTTTTATAATAACTTTTAGTTTCTGGTAGTGATAGAAAGAGAGCAAAACATCAATAATGGCTCTATCTCAACACCAGTGGCGGCCAACTAAATGTGGGAAATGTCAGATCAAATCTGTTAAAGCAAAAAAAAAAAAAAAAGGAGAGAGGGAAATTTAATAAAAGGAAATGTTGCATTATATAACCATTAAATGTTAATGAAAAAATTTAACAGATCTTGAAATATTGTCATATATTATTTCATTAAGTAGTTTATATTTCTTTACTCCACCAGTTCTTTTTATTTCAAGGGAAAGAAGGATTAAATAAGCCCTAAGTGTTACATAATGTTAGAATCTTTGAGCTGCTCCCATAGCTACATAAGTCAGTCCAACTTCAGAGTTCAGTATTCGAAAGTTAGTATTGCTCTTTCACTAAATTGTTCTCAACTCAGCTTCTAACAAAAATGAAGATGTTTTAATCCTCCCCCTGCTGACTCTTATCTTATTGTTCGAATGTTTGAGAATTTCTACGGTCAAGAGGTATTATTTACTAAGGCCCCAAACAAACATATCTAAAACCAAACTAATCATCTACATACATATACTCCAAAATGCCACCTGTTTTTCCTCCTGGGTCTCCATCCTCTATTGTTGGGACACTTCCCAACTCCCAATACACACAGAGGAATGTGAAAGGGAATTATTCAGGACCAGTAATAGTATTTCCAGTCAGTGTCCAGGGCTCAAAGACTGGGAAGCAGGACTTGATAGCAGAGCCTGTCCTTATACTGTTACATTGCCCCAGACAGTCTTCTGGCCCCAGCTGCATGCTCTGTTCTCACCATCACCCCCTACCTTTCATGTGCAGATGATTGTTCTCTTCTTTTGTGTTAGTGTACAGGCTCAGCTGCTATAATAAGACCCAAAGCTCTAGTAGCTCAAACAAATGAAGTTTATTTTTCTCTCACCAGAGGTAGATGGGTGGTCCAGGTAGGTAGGTAAAGCTCCTCCTCGAGGTCATCCAGAGGCCCAAGTTGTTTCTACTTTGTAGCAATGACAGCCTAATCTGCATGGCTGAAACTGGCCCCATACCTTGTTTGAGTTCCAGCCTGTGGGATATGGGACAAGAGAGTGGAGGACAGTGGCTTCCTTAAGGGATTAAATGTTGCATACACCATTTGTTTCATTCACAGCTGCGAGTGGGGCTGGGACATACAGGCCTTAAGAGTAGACCATGTGCCCCGCTAAAACTTGAAGGGAGAGGTGAGAATAGATGCTGGGGCCATTAGTGGTCTCTGCCACACCCCTGTGCAACCACCACATGATGTCTTCCCTGTTACACATGCATCACCCTGAATTGCAATTTTTTATTTCTGTTTATTGCGAGAAGGGTAAGCCCCACCCAAACCAATCAACTCAAGGGAGCCAAATATCAAGAAGAGCAAAGAAATAAATTGCTAAATACTAAAAAAGGTTCATCATATAGCTTCTTAACTATAAATGAGAAATAGATCTCATGAAATACAACTAATTTTTACTTGATATTTCTGATTTTCCCTTCTCTATATCTGGTTTTAAGTTCTCAAACTCCCAGTGTTTTTGTGTCTATTAATGCTTCCTTAATACAGTTTAAAGATGGTAGGCATTATCTGTTCTTTAATTATGCATAATTAATTATTAGATATGTATATAAAGATTAATAACAAATTTCAGCTAACTTTTAAAAAACTTATTCCATCTAAAATGACAAAGATTAAAAGCTTTTATATTGAAAACTAAAATTACTCAAAACATTAGATATTTTAAATTTTCTACCATAAAATACATACTAAGTCGAAATATTCGGCCAGCAGTATATTATTATTTCTGCCCAAAAGGAAGTAATAAAGATGCATATTTCTGTTATTTGAAAGAGTGGGAGACAGTTGACCAGAGTAGGGTCATACAGAGAATGCTGAGTGTTAAAGCCAGAAAGAAGCTTAGAGCTCATCTTTCTGGTTTAGAAACTGAGGTCCCAATAATCTCAATTTTTTTATCTCAAGAATGCCACCATTTGTGGCATATTTTCCATGGCAGATAAAAATGAGTTGCCAAATATAATTCTGAATATACTTACTGTTGTTTAGCTTTGGAGAAAGGCCAAGCCTGACTGTTATGGAATATGGTGATCTTCTCATATTACTGTAAGTTATTAAACATATAACCCTTTTGAAAAACTGAAAAATTGGTATTAAGAATGGCTGTATTTAAGAAGACTGCCATAAAGGCCATATTGCTAAGCACATTGAATGGATGAAGTTAGTCTAACAATCATAATCAACTAAAACTTTTTACCAGTGTTCTGAGGAATCAGCTGTGGGGCCGGCCAGCCAGAGACATAATACCTTCACAGCCTGGGCATCACATCCGGATAAAGGATAGTGGGAGCCCCTGTTTCAAGTTTAGAAAGAGCAACACCAAATTTGGATCTGTCCAGAGGAAGGCAACTCAGAAGTGAGAGGATGGTGAATCTGTATCTTAAGCTTTCAGAAAAACAGTTATTAGAACTAGGAATGACAAGACTTGGAAACATAATAACCATCCTCAGATACTTGAAGGGCTACTCACTGGTCTACTTACAGAGAAGCAAGATGATCACTGGCTAAGAGAGTAGAAGGGGGCCTTGCCCTGAATAGAGCATCTTGGAGGTAACTCGAAGACCCCTCCCAACTCTAAGACTCTGATTCTCTGGGATTTTTACTCCAGCACCTAAGTTGTTGATCACATATATGAAATTCAAGAAAGGATGCACCATACCTAAGGATGGGAAACCTGCTTCTTGCTGTAAGAACTTGACAGACTTGGAGAAAACAGTGTGTGTGTGTGTGTGTGTGTGTGTGTGTGTGTGTGTGTGTGTGTGTGTGTGTGTGTGGTGTTCCTTTCAATCAGGCATTGGGGATATGAGCTACAAGATATACTCCCTGTCCTCATGTGGTTACAGTCCTAGCGTAAGGATACTGACTTACTGAAAACAGATGAAGCCACTATGAGCTCAGAACCAACCCAAAGCCCAAGTGATTAGGCACCAGAAATGGGAGTTTAAGTAGCAATTTCAGTATACTTGTTAAAATGAGCATGTATTTCTTTTTAATCTGACATTTATTAACCAATTCTGTTACACTGTTGTCAATCCTTACCAATCCCTGAGTCAGGCACTTTTATTGTCCTCATTTTTCAGATGAGGAAACTGAGGCATAGTGAGGTTAAGGGACTATTAAGTCTCTTACAGAGCCAGTCTTTGGGCACAGTCTGGAACTGGTTTAGAGAGAGGCTGTGAGATTCGGAATTCCGTAGCCAATCCTTTGGAGCCTAAATGAGCATGTAATTTGACCTAGCATTTGCAAGTCTAGGGTTTACCCTAAGGAAATATTCAGACAAGTGCTCTAAGATGAATGTTCTGGGATATTTGTTACAGCTTTGCATATAATATTTTCGGTATCAGGGCAAATGTTACCTCCTCAAAGAAACTGTTTTGCTTCCCTGTCCCTCCCATTCGTTCTGTCCCTTTATTTCACTCTATCCATTACTAAATTCTGTTCTCTTCCCAATCTTTTCACAGCCTACAATTGTTTATTGGTTTACTTATTTATTAGTTGTTTTGCTGACTGGAATGTAAGTTCTATAAAGTCAGGGAGCTGTTATCTCCATCATTTAAAATAGTACTTGGCACATTAAGAGTACTCAGTGAATATCTGTTGAATAAAATTAATAAATTAATAACAAAAAGTTGGGGAAAATTAAAATCTTAATAATTAAGGTATTGATTAGATAAATTATGGCATATCCAAAAAATAGAATACTCTGCGGTCTTTATAAATGGCTATGTAGATTATCCCCTACATAAAGGTATGTCCTACCTGTTGGTTAAAAAAGAGGTGACATAATACATGTGTAATATGACCCCTGTATTGGTTAGGGCTCCTGGTAGCCAACCATAGACTCTATCAAGTTTAAACAGAAAACAAAATAGTTTGTTATAGGCTACTGGGTAACCCACAGACCCTCTAAGATGCAAGGAGGGCTTCCGCAGCCAGAATACAAGATTGGGAGCCTAACACATGAGTTCTGCCTCACCTTGACTGCTGACTAGCAATTCGATTTCTGGATAAGTTATAACCTCCATGTTCTTCAGGCAAACATGGATGATAACACTTGCCTTATCTACACCTCAGAACTGCTGTGAGGGCAAATGAGATGCAAGACATTTGACAAGTGAAAAAAAAAAAAAGAACAAAAAAGATGTGTACATTTACATCATTCTTATCTAGTGATATTGAGTGTGTGAGCACATATACTTCATTCCAAAGTCGCATTACTCGGCATTGGGATGCCATTGGTCCACTCCATTAACTAACTGTACATTACATTGCTCATGCCAGGTCTGGACAAAAAGACTGCTAATTCTGGCAGTTTGCTAAGCTTTTCCCAAAATCATCTTCCATGTGAGTTTAGTCACTCTTCCTGTGGGGTGACCTGTCCTTTTCTCCAGGCTCACTGAGCTTGCCATTGAGGGGTGCCGTTCTCATCTCTGGGTCCTACACTGTACTAGCCTCAAAGCTATGCTTTTTCTCTGAAAGTCTCCCTGAGCAGCATCCAAGGGCTGTCAACCAAAGCTTCATGTATGGTTTAGGCAATTGACTAGGTATATATCAAAGGCCAGATTCAGTGAGTTTTAAAATGTCCTTATACAGTTGACCCTTGAACAACACAGGTTTGAACTGTGCAGGTCCCCTTATGTATGTATTTTTTTTCAATAAATACTGTAAATATATTTTCTCTTATGATATTTTTGATATTTTGTTTTCTATAACTTACTTTAGTGTAAGAATATAATACATATTACAAAATATTTGTTAATCGATTCTTCGTTATCGGTAATAGTTAGCTAGTAAGTAAGCTAGTAATAGTTAAGTTTTTGAGGAGTCAAAAGTTATACTTGGATTTTCAATTGCACTGGGGGTTGACATCCCTAATCCCTACATTTCAAGGGTCAACTGTAATTCCATTTTTTGCATATCTTTGTATATGTTTTTTAATCTTTGGTTCTCAGCGCCAACTTCTCATTAGAGGAAAAGAGCATTGTGATATGACGGGGGATTTTAATGTAGTGCTGATATCATTAAGAAAACCTTTAATGTTCCTGGAACCAGGCATGTGTTGCCAGGTGGGGTGATTTTCCCGTTTTCTATATGTCCAGAGGCCTTTCCTGGCAGAACTTCTAGCCCATGGGACTTTCATCTTCATCTTGCACGAAGGATACAATTTGGTTCTGATGCATGGATTATCGAAGCCACTGAGCATCCACACAATCTGTTATGCTAAATCACACCTGGTGTCTGAACAGAGAAGGCTCTGCCAAGCATCCTTGCCACTGGGACTGAGGCCTCTGACTCTGACGCCAAAACATGGCAATGTTGTAGAGAGCATTCCGAGAGCCTGGCTCACCGGCATGGTAAATTAACCTGCTTGTTCTCACGTTAAATGCTTTATGAAAATTTACTGGGTGCAAAAAGAGGGAAGAAAACCCAAGTGGTTCCATAGTGAGCCTGCCTGGCATCAGTAAAGGAATGAGGCCGCTGAGAAAGTCGATGTGAAAAGCTGGCAAGAGAAAAAGGTGTAAAATGCAATGAAAATCAAGTGTGGTCCCAGCCTTTGCATTGTTTTATTAGCATTTTCTCGAGGAAGATATTTAATTATAGATCTGGGGTTCATGAGCTAGAGAGGATGATACCAGGCTCTGCCACTTTCTCCACGGCTCCCATTCGCAGAGGAAATATGGGATGCTTCAATGTACTGCAAAGAGAGACGTCCTCCCACGTGGTGTGGTCCTTGAGAAGGGCCCTTTGCTGTAACCATAGTTCTCAAAGGGCAAAATCTGGCTTTTTGAAATAAATAAAATGCTCTAGTGGCCACCATCATCCTCCATTCTTCAGTTTTCCACCATAATTTTTCTTTTCCTTGTTGATTTCAGAATAAAATAAAAAATAGAGGGGAAATTTCTACTTTTTAAAGTACCTATAAATTTTCCACCTAAAAGAAACAAAACCGTTTTAATTGCCACTTTCTTTGGGGAATAATTTGGAAGCAAGATAACAACAAACCATGGAAAACAAATGACTAGCTTCTATAACATGAGTGCGTGAATGTATATTTGAGCAACAGAAATGAAAATATGCAAAGGTAAGAACCAACTGGTAATATTGTGCAGGGGGTTAAAAAATTCCTTTTAAAACCTCACCTACCTTCAATGAAACTTGCATTGATAATGATCCAGTTTAGTGCACTGTGAGAAATCTTTCTTTACCTTCTATTTCTGCCATCACAGAGCTTATTCAGTTACCTGATTTCTTTATTCACGGCTGCCAGGGAGACTAATTAACACTAAGGAATCTAAAGAATCCTGTGCGGGACGCTGCTGGGCCACCAGCCACCGGCCACCAGCCACTAGGTAAAGCTTCCTCCCCAGGATGAGAAGTCAGGCCTGGAGCCTGCAGCTGGCCGAAATTCTCCGTTAGCTCGGTTTGCTTAATTGCAAAGCTGCTTGTGCCTTATCATTAGACATTTATACTTCTATCTGTAAGCTTTTATAACTCCTGACTTATGGAGACAAGATTCTTTGTGTCAGCACCTGAGAGAAGTGTTGTCGAAGCAACTGGCGCGCAGACAGGAATCCCAGGCAGCGCCGTGGGCGCAGCGCCGACGGAACCGACCTTAGCCTCGCAGAGAAGCGGCCCACTTGCCTCCAAAATCTGATGGTGGGAAGGGAAGCAAATGTTTTCCTCCGCAGAAGTGAAGAAGCCTTGGCTTTTTAGAAAAATGGTTCTTGACATTTAAGGGGACAATTTGGATCAGTTCTAGCAATGCAGCTCAAGCCGACTTGAGAACTACAGGAAGTCACCAGCCAGAATACGTTGTGAGCATCACAGTAAAACTGCTCAGGCCAGGACAGGTGACACGTGTGTTATCTGATGCATATCTGGAACCACGGCAAGGCTGCCTCATTAAGTTATGATCCTATCGCTCTTGTTTTTCCGTTAAAAAAAAAGAAAAGAAAGGCCCGCGGACCCTGCCCTGCGTGGGTAAGCCGTGACACCTGTGGCAAACGGCGGTGTTTTCGTCCTTACAAGTGAGGGCAGATAGGTGCAGAGTCCTTTGATGACACTGTTCCCTTTCGCTTGTTTATTTTTATTCCACGCAGACTGCAACCCAGCAGGGGGCTTTTAAACCAAAACAGTTAATTACCTCCTCTAACCCAGAGAAGTTGCAAAACACAAATATAGCGCGTAGAGAGAAAGAGGGCAGCTTTGCTTGGGGCTGTGCTTTGCACCAGGTGAGGAGGGAGGGCGGAGGGAGACCAATTAGAAGCCTCGCCGGAGGGAAGTGGGCCCGTGTCCCCACTCCGTGTGTACTTCACATTTCTTTTTCAATGTACTATACTGCGAATCCCCCTGATCAGAGACGCATTTACGAACACCCATTCCAAAGATAAAATTAAGTGGCTTTGGGACTAGAGGTCCTCTCGCGGTACAAGCACATGCTTCTCGCTCCGGGAGTGGAGAAGTTGCCCATAGATAGGCAGGGCAGGCTCAAGCAGAGACTTTCTCCACTTAGTGCCCAAGGGGCTGCGGGGGATTTCCTCCAGTCCAGGCGGGGCAGCCAGCAGCTTCCCACACAGAAGGAACTTTCTCAACTGAACTGCGATTTTTGTCCTGCCATCGCCACCACCCTTCCCTCCCCTAGAGTAACAGGACCTCAGCCTTTTGTTTCTAAATCAAAGGCTCACCTTTAACTGCTTTGGACTCCGGTCTGGTCTTTCTGTCCATCTCCTGGCACCAGCATCTTCCCTACCTAATGTCATATGTCCCGACCATCTGCCTTTTTATTCACTCACTCTTCCTTCCTCTAATCTTTACCCATTTCTGGCTCCCTGCTGGGTGACACCCTCTCCTCTGCACCTATTGAAATCCTAAACTCCTACCCCACTTCTCGGCCAGAAATGCTCCCTCCTGCCTCTAAGTCCTGTGGTCCTATTGTCCGTCCCACTGACTCAACTGTTATTTTACTTCCTATTCTATGGCCTTTTCATCACCACAACTAGATGATGCATTCCCCTGCTGATTTATATGTCAATATAAAGTGACCTTGATACCTTTCTCTAATCCCCCCAAACACACACACGCACACGCACGCACACGCACACACACACACACACACACACACACTCATCCCCAGCACCTGGCATAGTGGATACCACTTGACTGATTCCTCTTCTACTAGTTACAAATTTTAAATGTACCCAGACCAGGGCATCAAGCAGAATCTGGGGATGGTGTTCAGGAAATTTTCTTTTCAGGATCACAGATATTCATAAAGAAAGGGAAACATCCTCTCAGTTTTCTAAATGTTTTCAAGTATCTGGATGTTTGGCCGTAAGTACAAAGATCACCTCCGAGTGACGGCATTGTTCAGTGTTCTTCTGGATCCTTCCCATCATGTGCACGTGGCTAGCGGCCCCCTCATGAGAGAGCCTGCCAAAGCACCCTGTTCCTTCAGTCACAGATTGTCCTACCTGGAGCAAATCTCATGGCTCCTTGTACCTCTGCCTCCCTGCTAGAAAACAGAAGTTATAACATCGCCCTTCTGAGGCTGTGAAAACAAGCAGTGACTGAGAACAAAGAAAATAGTAAGAGTGGGAAAAGCCATGAATTTGCAGACAAATCTGAGCCTGGCGGTTGTTATTGGCATTGAGGAAGGTAACATAAACCTTTAGTAGGTAAATACTTTGTCCTTTTAAAAAGTTGTGTGCAAAGCATACCTCAAAACCACACTATTAAATCATAAAATTAACAAGAAATGTAAAAACATAGGCAGCATGCCCACGAGAGAGCTTTTCTCAGCCCTAGCTCCACATTCCTTTATGAATTTGAGTTTGAGGCCCCTCAGAGAGAGGCCCATAGGGATGTCTAGCAAGGTCTTCAAAAGAACACAAGGGCCGTCACATGCAACTGAGGAAAATCCATCAGGAGTAGGTGGGAAAAGGCAAAGTAAAAGAGGAGGAGAGTGAGGAAGATGATGGATTGGGCTGTGGCAGCAAGAAAGCCAAACACCAGCCACTTGCCAGTCAGGGGCTGGGGCAAAGCCAAGTGAAGAGGCTGATGGAAGTCAGCTCCTTTTTTCTACTAATCTTTTCTCTTCCCAGGGAATTTTCATTGTATTTTGTTGAAAAATAAAGACAGAAAACACAGAATAAAAATATCATAAGCTTCCCAAACTCACACCATATTCAAATATATATCCTTAGAATATATCAAGAGCCTAAATATTAGAGCTAGAACTATAAAACTCTTAGAAGGAAACAGGTGTAAATCTTTGTGACCTTGGATTAGTTAATGGTCTCAAAATGGTAACAATAGCAACTCAAGCAACAAAAGAAAAACTATATTGGGCTTCACAAAATTGTAACTTTTGTGCTTCATAGTACACCATCAAGAAAATGAAATGACAACCTACAGAATGGGAGAAAATATTTTCAAATCATATATCTGATACTTATAATATATAGAGGACACGTAACTCAACAAAAAGACAAACAATTCAATTTTTTAAATGGAGAAAGGACCATAATATATCTTTTTCCGAAGAAGGTATACTGATGACTAATAAACACATGAAAAGATGCTCAACATCATTGGTCATTAGAGAAGTAAAAATCAAATATGCAGTGAGACATCATGTCACACCTACTCCAATGGCTATTATCAAAAAGAAACAAATAAAATGAAAAATAAGGATTTAGATAAATTGGAGTTCTGGTACATTGATGATAGAAGGAAAAATGACACAACCATTGTGGAAAACAATTTGTCAATTCCTCAAAAAATTAACTATAGAATTACTATATGGCCCAGCAATTCTGCTCCTAGGTATATACACAAAAGAATTGAAAACAAAAATTCCAAGAGCTACACCAGTGTTCATAGTAGCATTATTCACAATAATGAAAAGATAGAAACAACCCAAATGTCCATCAACAGATGAATGGATTTAAAAAAAAAAAAAAAGCAGTGGTGATGGTTGCACAACAATGTGATTGCAATTAAGACCACAGAAAGGTACACTTAAAAATGATATAATGGGAAATTTTATATGTATTTTACCACGTTTTTAAATGGCCAAAGGATTTGCATAGATTTCTCCAAAGAAAATATAAAAATGGCCAATAAGCATGTGAAAAGGTAATCATTAGTCATCAGGGAAATGCAAGTCAAAACTACAATGAGCACCCAATAAATTTAATAGTAATAATAATAATAAAAAAAACTACAGTGAGCACAGTAAGAGACACTTCACACCCAATCGAGGATGGCTTTACTCAAAAAGACAGATCATAACAAGTGATGGTGAGGGTGCCGAGCAATCGGAACCCTCATACGCAGCGCTGCTCATGGGATTGTAAATTGACACAGCCACTTTGGAAACAGTTAACAGTTCCTCAAAAGATTAAAGATAGAGTTACCTACCATATGACCTAGGTCGAGTAGTATATACTCAAGAGAAATGAAAACAAAAACTGGTACATAAATGTTCATAGCAGCATTTTTCCTGATAGCAAAAAAAAAATGGAAACAAGTCAAATGTTCATTAACTGATAATAAAGAAGGAAAAAGTGGTATATCCATACAATGGAATATTATTTGGCAATGAAAAAGGAAGTACTGATACATGCTACAACATGATGAACTTTGAAACATACTAGGTGAAAGAAACCAGTCACAAAAGACCACATATTCCATGATTCCATTTCTACGAAATGTTCAAAATAAGCAAATCTATAGAGTAGTTGTCTAGAGCTGGGGGTAAATGGGAATGACTGCTAAAGAGCGTAGGGTTTCCTTTTGGGATGATAAAAATATTCTAAATATTAATTATAGCAATGGTTGCACCTCTATGAATGCATTAACAACCACTGAATTGTACACTTTAAATGCATGCATTATATCTTATTTGAATTTTATCTCAATAAAGCTGTTAGCAAAAAATCACAAGACTAATCTTAAAAATTATTTTCCACAAATAACAAGTAAAATGAAATTTAAATCATTAACTAGTTTTTGACATTTTATTGTGGAAATATTCATGTGTATACAAATACAAAGAGAATAATATAAAGAACTCTCATGTACTCATCAATCAGCTCTAAAAATTATCAACATTTTAGAGGTATTTAAAAGTTTTTCTTTTCCCAAACTCTGTTACAAAAATTTCAAACATTAGAAAAGTTGAAAGAGTGTACAGTAAATACGCATGTATATATACCCACCTCCTATATTCTCCCATTAGTATTTTACTTTGCCTGCTTCAATCTATATCTATCCACTATCTGTCCCTCTATCCATCCATCAATTGATTTACTTTTTAAATTCATTTCCAAGTAAATTGCAGAGAGTTGCAGTATACTTCCCCTGCATGCATAACATTGATTACAGTTCAGTATTTGTTTACCATTCTCTTTGAGGTAAAATTTATGTACAATGAAATGCACTATTTTTAAGTGTACATTCCATGAATTTTGACAAAATTTAGGCCTGTCCGATTCAAGTTAAAGCCATTGATTTAATATTTTTTAAAAGTATTTTAAAATTTTTTGAAGCTCAGAGACCTTCAAAATAAATTATTTTCATAAATTAATTATATTTTATTGTTGGGTTTTTTTAGGATTTTCTCTTTCCATTAAATCTCTGAGGGGGGCAGAAATGCCAGTTACATATCATGAGCTACCTATCCATACACATCCTGAGCCTTCTTAGTTTTTTTAATGAAAGCTGATTAGGCATTTTACTATAAACCTGTGTAGTAATGTATCTTTCATAATTAACACAACAGAAACTTTGTCCTAGCAAATTCTACATTTTTCAGAGTAAACATGTAATATTACATGGAAGGTAATAATTTGTGGGATGAATCAGTAAATGAAAATTTTTTACTTTTTTATTGTGGTAAAATACATAGAACAAAATGTACCATCTTGACCATTTTTAAGTGTGCTGTTCAGCGGTTATTAAGTGTACATTGATTGACATTGTTGTGTAGCCATCACCAGCATCCATCCCCATAACCCTTTTCATCTCGTAAAACTGAAACCGAAGCTCTATACCCATTAAACAATAACTCCTCATTCTCCTCTTCCCTCAGCCCCTGGCAACCACCATGCTATTCTGTCTTGACCTCACATACGTGGAATCGTATAGTATTTGCCTTTTTGTGACTGGCTTATTTCACTTAGCATAATGTCCTCAAGATTCATCCATGTTTTAACAGGTGTCAGAATTTCCTTCCTTTTTAAAGTTAGATAATATTCCATTGTATGTATGTAATACATTTTGCTTATCCATTCTTCTATCAATGGACACTTGAGTTGCTTCCACATTTTAGCTATTATAAATAATGCTGCTGGGCACATGGGTGTACGAATAATCTCTTTGAGACACTGCTTTCGATTCCTTTGGGTATATACCCAGAGGTGAAATTTCTGGGTCATATGGTAGCTCTATTTTTAATTTTTTGAGGAACTGCCATACTATTTTTGTTGCATCTATACCATTTTACATTCCTACCAACAGTGCACAAGAGTTCCAATTTCTCCACATTCTCACCAACACTTAGTCATTTTCTGTTTTTCTGTTTGTTTGTTTTTTGTTTTTGACAGTAACCATCCTAATAGGTGTGAAGTGGTATCTCATTGTGGTTACCTAATGATCAGTGGTATAAAGCATCTTTTCATGTGCTTACTGGCCATTTGTATATCTTCTTTGGAGAAACATCTATTCAAGTCCTCCCCCCCGTTTTGAATTATGTTTGTTTGTTTGTTTGTTTGTTTGTTTGTTTTTGCTGTAGAGGTTTAGGAGTGTATATACTATATATTAATCCTTTATCAGATGTATGATTTGCAAATATTTTCTCCCATTCTGTGGGTTGCCTTTTAAAATTTTTTTAATTTTAAAATTTTCATGAAGTCCAATTTACCTATATTTTTCTTTTGTTACCTGTGCCTTTAACGTTAGAATGAACAAAATTTTAAACCAGTTAACCCAAGGTACATTCAATATTGTTGTAGATTTTCTGTTTTTCTGTTTTCAAAAACAGGCAACCCAAGATTTTTTTCATGTGGAAAACACAATGGGATAAAAAAAACACACACACACAAAAACGCTATCACTTTTGCCTAAAGAAACACTACCAGGTTGTAATAATCGATGAGAATTTATTTGCCTTCTTTTCCAATGCAGACACTACAACAGTCTCTGTGGTTATAATAAATTTTATACATTCATAAGAAAAATACAAAAATGTAATTTACTATTGATGGCCTGTTTTATGTCACAAGCACTTTTGATTTTTTAATATAAAAAGGAGTTATATGTAAAAGGAGACCTTAAATGGAACAATTCACTCAGTTTATTTTAAAGCAAATATTGTCAAATTTTTCAAAAACAAAAATCATATAAATGCTGATGTCAAGGACTTCTGCCCAAAATTTGTTCCACTCCATGCCTGTGACATCATTTTACAAATTAGATAAAATGGAAATGAGATGTAATGGACATATTCAGAAAAGATAGAATTCACTAGTGTTTTTGAATATGTGGCATGGCAATTTGCCTTTTGCGGGACGAAAATATTAATTACACATTTTTAAAAATCGTGAGTGTTTTGCATCTCCCTGGAGTCCAGAAAGTCTTTCATATTTCTTAATTACTAAATATCTGTTCAGCTGCACAGCTTTCTTTCTCATTGCTTCTGTTTCATCCAGGGTCATCTTTGCGATTTCCTCTGAAGAAGACTATACATTAACATATAAGGTTTGGGGGGGTAGGGGAAGAAGAGAAAGGTGTTAATTCAGATGTTATGAAACTGTGATAATGCTATTATTTAAGGCACTTATTTGGGTCTGTTTATACT
The DNA here is from genome assembly GCF_014176215.1 of Rousettus aegyptiacus. Lineage (NCBI taxonomy): Eukaryota > Metazoa > Chordata > Mammalia > Chiroptera > Pteropodidae > Rousettus > Rousettus aegyptiacus. Next base: position 57,133,512 of record NW_023416286.1, on the reverse strand, counting down.
TTGTAGTTTTATAAATAAGCCCAAGGGGCTCCTCCTGGTTGTCACAATCCTCCTTGAATCTCGTATCCTGTCTGTCTCTTCCTATCCGACAGTAGAATTGATGCCGCTCTAATCCCTGGAAGTTTGGAACTAATGAACTGACTGCTGAGCTGCCGCCACGGAGCTTGGTCCCAAACTATACTGTACTTCACACTCGATTTATTCTCCAGATGGCGAGACTGTGCCACCCTGCCGCGAGGGACCACCTCTTCCACTGGAGTGTAAAAGTGGACGGATGTTGTTTTCTTTGCAGATTTGATCATTCTGAGCTAGAAACTTGCGAAGATGATTAGTTATTAGCTTTAATGGGTGCCAATTGAACCAACTGCACGCATATTTTCTCCTTTGATTTCGGAGTCTGCAGGTCTTGGTGATGGTTGATTTACCCGCTTTCTTACGTCACTGGAGCGTGTCTCTTCCCCAGGTGATAAGAACCCAGTCTCTGAAATCATAGCACGCCTTGGTTCCTGGCCCAGACAGAGTCACATAATACGGTGACTTATGTATAAGGACAAGTTTATTAGCCACCGGTCCACTGCACTGAGCAGCCCATGGCACGAAATATTGATCGAACGTGGGAACTTTGGTACCTCTTAGAACATGGATCTGTGAAGATTCTGATCTGGGCCACCTTCTCCGTGACCTTTGCTGAGCCCACCTTTGGAATCAAACCCACTACAGAACACACTACGGTAATTAGTCTCTGCAAAGATCTAATGTAACTTGATAAAGACCTTACTTCCATTATTCTGTCTTTTCTAGGTTGTCAGATATTAGGGGAACAAGTTCATTCTACGTGAGGAACGCTAACCAAGGCTGTTCTGCAGTGTTCGCACTTTTAGAATGTGGTTCCTTCTAAATCTCGTTTTGAAAACTCTGTTTTACTACCAGAATGTAAGACACACCCTACATTCACACACACAAAAAGTCTTTTTTTGAATGGCCCCTTTTTGCTTTCATTTTCTTTTCCCTCCTTTTCCAGGGAACCCTTAACTTACCAATAATCTCAGCAGATGACCCAGATAGCCTTCTGAGAAGATGGTGTCCACCAGGCTGTGTCTTACGAATCCCTCTAACAAGATGGAAATTAAAGTACAGTCAGGGCCAAACAGGAGGCAAAGAAAAAGAGAAAAAGGGAATGAAAGTATGAAAGGGAGTGAGGTGATGGAGATGAAAGAAATGGTAGCAAGAAGTAAGGCTTGTGTTAGAGCAAGGGGAGGGAGAGAGAACAGAATTTTTTCTCACAACTGGGTGGACTGTGCCTCTCTCTAGCTGAACATCCAGAACTAAACTTAATTATTCTTAGAAACTGCCTTGCTCTCACCCAACAGATGGCATGGGTGTGTTTGCTAGCATAGTAACATATTTCACCATTAAAATACCAAAAAGAAAAAAAAAATCAACATGCTTGTTGATTGGTGTAAATTCAATGAAGTTGTTGGATATTTTAGTATACATAGCAAAGGGATGTACACTTAGTTTATGTAAATTGCAACAAGCAACAGCCTGTTAATAAGGGTGTTATGTGGCAATATACCTACAAAGCCGTCGTGTGTGTGTGTGTGCGTGTAAAGGTACAGAATCATGAAGTGGAAAGAGCTTGGTTTTAATTGTGAGCCAGAAGGAGGAAAAAAAGTCTAATAAAATACTGAGTATTCACTGTTCATTATTATAACATGAAAAGTACTAATCAGATTATACCTACAGTTGGAATTAGGTACTTCATTTGCAGCCAATTTCACAAGGGCTGAATTTTACTAAGTAAACTGGAATGTGCTGAAACCATGGCAATCTGACTTTAGATAAAAATTGCAGGCAGGTTTAGAACATGAGCTTTGAACAAACAGTCCCCTTCAAATCCAAGCGAAACAACAAAACAGCTTAGAGGTCACATTCTGTTTGACACCAACATTAACAATTTAGGAAGTCGATGTTGCCAGTGATCTTGCACCTTTGAGCACACATGCAGTTTAGAGAAGGGAGATGATTCAAATAACTCTCGTTTTAATATGCATGTCAGCCCAAACGATCTAGTTAGTTCCCTTCCATTTTCCATTCACTCTCTGTCCCAACAGGCCCTTCAGAAGCCTGACCTACATTGAAAGAAATCCTGGAAGTTCAAATGGTTACAAGCTGCAGCAATCCTAAATTCGTAGCTGTGTAGGCTACATGGAGCATAACATGTTTTAGGTTCTCTGAGGCCATGGATCTAAATACACACACTGCCAACGAGCTGGAAGCATTTCTCTCAACAGCTCTCGAAAACCTTAGAACTGTGATATGGAGCGAACTGCTTTTCACTTTCAGGATTTTTTGTGTTTAGTGCATGTAACAAGAGGGGGTGGTAGAGCAGTGGATGAGTTTTATGGCTGTGGAACGGCCAACGGCATGCTGTGGTGCCAAGCCACTGTTGGCTGCACCATCCCTCACTTTAACTAGTATGAGCGCTCTCATGCTTTTATCTAAGCTTGGCCTAATTATTGGCAGTCGGAGCCCTGTAAATCAGGATTCCACAGAGCTGTCTTAAACTAGTCCGATGTACTCTGTTTCCATCTGATCTGACAACTCTAAGCTACTGTTTCCTCACACTGTTTAACTCAGACCACATTTGGAAGCCTCCCCTGCTTCCACCAGGTCGTAGACCCACATCCGTCTGGTTTAAATCTACTGTCCTGGCTTGTCTTGTTGATTAGACTTAAACTCAATATTGGTTCAAATCATTCTTTTTGTGTGTCTGTTTTGTTTTGCTATTTTCCTAGATAAGTATTGCCTTTCAAATGGCTGTATATTGTTAAGACCTTTTTTTTTTTTTAAACCACATTCATCAGCAGTGAGAAGCTTTAAAGTTTTATTAGTATCATAAAAACCCTTCCTAAATGAAACTACTTTTGATATGTGTTCATTCTGACAATGAGAATTTGTTGAGGGCTGTTGGAAAAGTAGAGGAATTTGTTTTTGAAACTGAAATTGGCAGGAAGTAATGACCCCAAAGTGCCTTTTTTCTCAACTCCGACTCCCAGCCCCTCAGTTTACTCCTTTCCCTTACCTTCATCACTCCCAACTCAAAGCCAATAGATAATATATTTGGTTTCATATAATTTTTCTGGAGACAATTCAAATAACTAAAGCAGACATTCAACCTTAGTGTGGGGTATCATTTTCTGGAGCACCTTTTAATTGAATATCAAGATTCATGTCACTTACAAAAAAAATAAATAAATATTTTCAAAAAGTGAGTAAAAAGCATAAAGGATGCGGAAAAACAAACAAAAAAAAACTCTAATTTTTTCCCTAATGTTAATATGTTGGCAGATAATTATATATTATCTAGCTTCTTATATTTATTAAATGAAAAATAGTGGGCAGAGGATTTAGAACCATGCCTAGTACTTCGTAAATGGTCAATAAATGTTACCTATTAATTATTTTATTTTTGCATTTGGAAAGTAATGCTAATGAGCAAGGTAATGCCACTGTTTAGAAGTACGCTGGTATGCATTACAGTGGCCATCATCTCTGTTATCTTGAGTGAAGTCTGGAAATCAGTGCTTACCTATCAGCTTGGATGACTTATTTCAAATACCATTTATTTGGTGGAGAGGAAATTTGTGGATATAGTAATGGTGCTCAGACTCTGAATCCATAAAACAGTTTCACAGGATGGTTTGTTTGACTGTGTTACCTCTACTTGCAGAATGAAGCTCGATTAAGAATAGTAAAAACTCTCGAAGATTTTGACCTGGGCCCAACTGAAAAGTGTGTGAGAATCAACTCAGTGTCCAGCGGTCTGGCCGAAGAAGACTTGGCGACTCTCCTGCAGTCCCGGGTGCTCCCTTCCAGCCTAATGCTCCCAAAGGTGGAAGGCCCTGAGGAAATCCAGTGGGTGAGTAGCTAATGCTTTGCTTTAATTAAAGACTCGGGTCCGGCTAAGAAGGAATAGCAGAAAGGAAGGATTTGGGTGCTGCTGGTTGTGAAAATACATACACAGAGAGCAAAAAGGGAATTTAGAAAAAGGATCGAGTCCAAAAGACCATATTCTTCATGCAAGGAGAACCTGGCTTTGGCCAGAGTCTTCTATGGAACAATTCTACTCCTGAAATGATGCTTCTGCTCTGTAACCAGCTTCATGGTTTGGACAGAACAGCCTCCTCAATAAGACTTACAGAGCAGTCCTTGGAAACTAGCTTGTGTGGGATCATATCTTACACCACTGCCAGGCCCTAACCCTCCACCCAGGAGAGCGGTGATGTAAACAGCTCTTGCCCAGATTCATTGAAGGACATCATAGACAACGAAAGCACATTAGCCACAAATGAAAAAATGAACCTAGAGGACGAGAGGTAAAGGTCACTCCTTGGGGCAAACAGAGGAATAAACAGGAAGCTTTTAACTAGTGGTTTTAATTAGCACAGATATTATTTCCTGAACAGTTCTCTAGTTCGTCCTTTTTAAATTGCTGACAGGTGTGTTTGTGTTTCACGACAGACTTTTCAGCCAATAAAAACCTGGCATGTCAAATTACTCACGAAAACTTTGAAATGGGCCTAATTATACTATGATTGTTTTCATTGTTAAAGTAGGGGGAGGTGAGATTTTATTTAGGGGTTGCTCTGATTCTGCAGGTCTCTGCTGAATAAAATAACATTCCATTATGCCACCGTAGGGCAGATAGCCCTTGACACGTAAGTGCTGGCAGCGTGGTAAGGGCGTGTGGACAGTGGTGATTTTGATGCCACATCTGGGATTATCTCTAAGACTGTGGCTGCAGCCGTAGCAATATGCTGAGTAGTTATAGCACCTGAGGGCACCGCTCACCTTTCTAATGCACGTGGAGACACCGGGCCTGTGCTTTCCAGTGCCGTGGCTGCCTGCCACATGTGGCTACTGAGCACTTGAAATGTGGCGCGTCCAAACTGAGTTGTGCTGCAAGTGTAAAATATGCGTGGGATTTTGAAGACTTTATACCAACAACCCCCTCCCCCCCCCCCAAAAAAAAGAAGAATGTAAATTATCGCATTAATTTTCATACCGATTACATGTCGAAATGGTGATATTTTGGATATATTGGGTTGAAAAAACATTGAAGTTAAATTCACCTGTTTCATTTTAATCTTTTATTGTGGCTACTGGAAAATTCAGAATTACATACGTAGCTGCCATTATTTTTCTATTGGACAGCTCCCTCCTGGCTCCTTCTGGAAGCCTGTGTTCAAGGATCCGCATTTGCTTTTAAACTGGGGTTCTCCTCAGAGGTCATACCTCAGAGGCCAGGAGATACTGGTATTGCTAGGTTAATGTCTTCAAGTGCTCCTGCCCCATTCAAATGTGTCTTAAGTTGATTGAAATGAAATCCGAAGTCACTGTTCCCTTTTGGTTTCATAGTTAATGCCTATTTATCACCGTTATTACCCTCATTTGGGAGGACCCACCCCAGCCTTGAGCTACAGCTTCTGTTCACTGTTTTAAATCCCTGGATGTGAGTAACATACCGAAATCTAAATAGGATTTCTAGTTAACAGAAGTCTTTCGGGCTGTTTATTTTTTCCTCTCCGTTTGTATTTATGTGAAGCATAAAACCCAGAGCCTGATGCACAACTGAAAGATGGGCTTCCTTGTTTTCTTTTGTGTGAGAATCTCTTGCTGGCCTTTTGTCGCTAGTGTGGGTTCTTGTTTGACTGGCACGGCTTATTGGACTATAACAAGCATGACTCTGCCTCCTTTGTCGTGGGACAATTCTCCCACAAATCCCGAACAGTGTGCATTCTTCCAACACACTATTGGGTGTGCACTGGAATTGAAAGAATCGCTGAGCCCTGCTACTTCATCTCCTCCCCAACCTCTTTGTGATTTTTTTCTCCTTCTTTTCCTCCCCCTTACCCCCCAGTCCCCTCCACCTCGCTGAAATGAACACTTTACCAGGCCGGAAACATTTAATCGTCTCCTTTTGAAAAAATTAATTGAAACTTCTCCACTAGTTACCTTTTGTGTTAGTACTTAATGCAATTTTTTAAGAAAGAAGGGGAGGAGGAGAAGGAGGATGGGCTAGAATATTTAATTTTTAAATGCCTCTATGGCTTAAAAACAAAAGGCGTTAGGAAATTTTCTCACTGAGAACAAGGAATATATTGTAAAGTGTTTACCTAGTTTTAAACTTTATGAATTTTTTGTTGTTATAACTATTATCACAAAGAATGGGACAAGTAACGTTGCAAGTTTTTTTTCATGAGAAGAAAAAAAATTCCTCCGCTGCATATGTCGCACCAAAACCACTGACTTTTCACTACCTACTTTCTAGCTTAAATGTGACATAAATTATGTTTTATTTTCATTTACATGGAATAGTTTACATTTTGTCCCCTTACATTGTAGCCTTCTTTCTTGCTATTTTGGTTGAGTTATTCCTTCCCTTGCAAAGTTACTAAGGAGGTGATGATGATGGTGTCGGAGGAAGGGAGGGGGCAGTGGGAGCAACTGGGAATAATTCTTCATTACTGAAAGCTGTGATTTATTTTAGCCTAATTGTAAAGTTACTGCAAATTGCTCAAAAGCTTTTTAAAGATCCCGGTGATTAGATTTTTTAGGGGGGGTGCTACACAGGCAAGGAGGGGGCAGCTAAAAGGGGAAATAACACCTCTAATCCTGCTTCTGGTAAATAGGCTGCTAGCTTTTAAAATGAGTTTCCTTTCTATTAGTCAGAATATTATGCTAAGCCTTAAGCATTAGTTTTTTTATGTTGCCATAGCAGCCCTATTCCTGCAGGGTGGTGACCTGCGATGATTACAGTACAAAGCTTATAGGGTCTTGAAACCCCCTTTGAAGATGAAAAGTCTTTGATGGTTTATATTTATGCAAATCTCTTAGATATGATTTACCCAACTGAGACTGAATGGAGAGATGATTAAAATTCCCTTTTCCTTTGATATCCATTAATGGCTGAATATTCCTTAAATTTAAAATGGATATATATGTTTTCATCTTTATTTACAAAAATATCTTTGTCATACCTGTGTGTGTGTTGTTGTTGTTTTTTTTTAATCTCCCCACATCTTATTAGATCTAGATAGACATAATAGATTTACAATTTAGAGTATGGTGAGGTTTTTTTCCTTTTGAAAAGGGGGGGGAAGGATCTGTGCAAGAGCTTTTGTATGTTTCCAGATGATAGATTTTGGAATTTGGGCTACCCCACTGGCAGCCCAGAGCTAGCTGTGAACTGGTCTCATGGAAAAAATTGGTGAGCTTTGGTCTTCAAAGAATTAAACTTCCTTTTTAAGGTCTTCCTAGGTAAGCTAAAAAATTATGAAGAAAACCCTTCTGAACAAAGGGTAATGGTGCTATAATGAATAATATGGATTCCATGTAGAAGGCTGCTGAAAATACACTGATGTCAGTGCTGGGTATGAAACAAAAACAGAATGGCAGGTAGGGCAAAGCCGCATTGTTTTAGGGGTCTACCACTTGCATTTTAAGACATGAGGGCGAGAGGTCTTAAGTAAATACATTTTCAAGGAAAGCATTTAAACTTCAAGAATCTCTCCTTCCAGTTCTAACTCCTAGGCCTCAAATTGTTCCTTTAGGGGGAAAAAAACCCCAAAACTTATAATGCTTGGGGTTTTACTATTTAGTTCAACGGAAACTTGGTTACCTTTTTTCTTTGGTCTTGTCTTTCCTTTTTTTTTTTTTTTTTAATTCTTTTGTGTGGACGAAAGAGACTGTGTGATATTACTTCCTCAGGTCAAAGACTTAAATACGACTTCTACGTCTGCATTTGAGTGATTGTACATTTTTCCTCCACTAATCACCTATGACACTTTTGATTTTAGTTTTCAGAAAAATTTTCGTTCTACTTAAAAGGCCGAAAACTTGAACAACCTATGAATTTAATCCCTTTTGTGGAAACTGCAATGGGTTTGCTCAATTTTAAGGTAAGAAAACCATAATATGGCTGAGAAGTTAGTATTCATTTCTAAAGAGAACTTTTGTTTTCAATTTTAACATCTACTTAAAATATTTTTCTAGAAAGATTTATAAGCATAGTAAAATTTGAGCACAATTTATTATCTGTAATTATCCAAAACCAGGTCGTAAGCATCTTAGAAAACAAAGAAATTGGCTAAATAGCAGGGGAAACTTCCCAGTCTTAAATATTTAAATGAAATATTTATAGATTCCTAGCAATAATTTTAATTAAATAATCACTATGTAAATATATGCTTTTAATTATTACATTTATAGATTAAATGTGCATGAAAATTTATTTTGTCACCCTTATGAATTAACTTTCAATTATTCTTTTGTAACAATTGCCTTTTATTGGGAAATTTTCTGGCCTCTTTGTAGCAACGTTATCCATAATGTCTAGTTGATAAGACTACTATTTGTTAGTATATACCAATAATTTGAAGTATATTTCAATTTACCACATGAGAACATAAAATATTTCCTAATATACATTCATGAAGATTAGCTGAGCTAAGTGTTTTCCAGTATTGCATGACTGCATTGAACTGTTTGCCTTAACGAATTCATAGCTAGCTTATAAAAAATCCCTTTATCAGTGGTCATTTAAATTGTTTTCCAAAATATGCCTCAAATTCCACCTGACTTGTGAACATTAATGTAGCACCCCATCTCAGAGGGCAGGAGAGAAGAAATCTCTAAAAGCAAAACGAAACAAAAAGACAGTTGAATTGTACTGGAGAGGTAATACGTGAGCAAAGGCTCGAGAGGAAACTTTGAGACCCATTGGATCACTCGGGAGGGGCAGAGTGCAAATGTTTGGGAAGCTGCTTCAAGCTCAGTGATCAAGGCTGTTTACACCAGTAACCACAAATTCTTCCAGCCCGCTCTAGAATTCTGGGAATATAATCAAAGTATATCCCTTCAGTGCAACTAGAATCATAGAATGATTCAATATTTAGCATCGTTTCACCATTTCATTCCATAATGTACTTAGAAGCCCTTCCTACCCCTGAGATTAACCAGCAGTATCCTCGCCCATTTCTCATGTCCCCCCACCACACACACATTAGCATGCTGTATCTCCACCTTTGTGGATGCAGCTATGTCTGCGATGAATGTTCTTCATCTTTACTCCACACAGAACTATCCAACTTGCTTATTAGTACATCTTGGACGACTTGTTGCATTTTTGTTTTCCCCTCTGGCATTGTAGATTTTTGTATTGTATGTCTTGAATCCTAAAACCATTTACCGAGAAATTTTGATCCTAATGCAAATAATCCAATTAGTTTGATTTAAAAATTCTTTCCTTCTCTCCTGTGGCTTTATGTTTACTGTTTGAGAGTCTCTTAAAGCAAAAAAAAAAAAAAAAAAAAAAAAAATTTTTTTTTGAAAAATACAAATAATTTATAATACAATCAGAATGAGTTAACCGAAAGTTTTTCTCTAGGAATTGGATGACCTACAATTTGAACATTACAACTATATTAATATATGTTAACAACTATATTAATATATTCCATTAAGCAAAGCAAATATATATAACATACTTATCTTGGACAATATTAAATACCTTTCAAGAGAGGTAAATTTGGGCTGCATTTTTAGGACTGCTTTCAGCCAAACCGTGTTAAGAGCCGGATCTTTCTGTTACCGAAATATACCATGCTGCTACTTCATGCATTTCTGTGTGATTTGGTTCTCTTTTGCTCTTTTACAGGCAGTGTGTGAAGAAGCGGTAAAGACAGGTCCTCAAGTGGGTCTCTTTCTAGATGCAGTTGTTTTCGGAGGAGAAGACTTTCGAGCCAGCATAGGTGTCAAAGACTCTTTCTCTCCCCCTCCCTCTCCGTCTCTCATTTCTTTCTGTGTACATGTGTACATATTTTGTCTTTGCCCCTTCATGAACGGACATTTACATGACAACAATTATTTGCCAACAAAGACAATGGTGTTTCAGGTGAATAGACAACACTTCCTGATAAGTTAGGACACCTCATAGTTGTCCTGCTTCCAGAACACAGCATTACTACTTCTGTTCATTATAAAGTAATTAATAAAAAGCCTGTTGCAGCCTCAGATGCGTTCAGGGATATATGGCATCTACTTTGTCTGTAATAAGTATATTATGCAAAGAACTGCTCTGTTGCTTAAATATTTTGTTTTTGCTCCAGTCTGAGAGCTATCTAGGCTTCTAACACAAATTTAAAGCAATTCCACATTTGCTTTAAGGAATAATTTTCTACATCAAATGTAGTATATAAATATTATTTAAAATAGATCTTAAATTCCTCCTAAAATATATTTCAGAACTTTTCTTATTACAAAATATTTATCGAGATAGTATGCTTGTTCTCACTGGTCTTGCCCACCCTGCGGGCACGATCCCTCCAGTCTGGGTGCATGTATAACTAGAGACTTTGGGTGACTAGAGACTATGGGTGCATCTAGAAAAGAGGCCCAGGCCATGTGTGTTTCAGAACCACAGTCCCAGTGATGTGAAGACAGGAACTTTCTCTGGGCAAATATAAACAGACACTCCTCCACCCCCGGGGTGAAAAAAAAGGGACTTATTTTAATACCAGTCTTTCCAGGAGACTTTTGTGTCTCCGACAGCTTAGTGGACACTTTCTGCCTCTCTCAAAACGAGTGCCCTTTTGTTTCCCCAAGTTCTCCATCCAGACCCTGAAGCTGCAGTATTTGGCTCAGCATCTCAGTTATAACAGGGCACTGCAACCACAGCACACGGAATTCTGTGCTCAGTGAGCGAAGTTAACCATTTTCTTGCACAGCCGCTTGGCCACCTTTTGTGATGCTACCTTTTGACTGACACTTTCCAAGTGATGACAAGAAGGAAAAACGTACCAGAAGTTATTTGCGACCTATCAAGTCATTGGCGATTCTATCTCCTGACAGGGAGAGGGGCCTTTTCTTAATGCAGCACAAGTCATTATACTGAAAGATGCCTTGCAAGTGACACACATGAGCTTTAACTCTGTCTGCACATATCCCTCTCTTCATTTATATTTGAATCATTATTTCGGGTGAATGGGGAACACTTCCTGTTTTATATATAAATTGCTGGGGAGCCATTCTCAGGAAGACATAGAAATCTCTACAGACTGAGTTTTTATAATAGATGTGTGGGTTCAGTTTCCAAAATTAACGTCTCCTTTTTCTATTAACATCCCATCCTCAGGTGCAACAAGTAGCAAAGAAACCCAAGATATTTTCTACGCGCGGCAAAAGATTGTTGTCGTAGCCAAGGCCTTTGGTCTGCAGGCCATAGATCTGGTGTACATCGACTTTCGAGATGGAGAGGGGCTTCTCAGGCAGTCGAGAGAAGGAGCTGCGATGGGATTTACTGGTATGATTCTTGATGACATCTTAGAAAGCAGTGTCTAGATTTGTGAACATTCCAGAAATTAGTGTTCCTAATGCAGCCAGGTAGCTCGTATACTTATTCCATTATTTAAAACATGAAAAAAATCCATCCAGAGCAAGAACCTACCAAACGAATTGTCAGGTTTTTCTTTGGCTTTGCAAGGCAACAAGCTAAGCACTCATTTTATTTTCTCTTTATATTAGTGACCATTTTTTTCTGTCCTCTTAAGTGTTTTGTTGCAGTTTTTGCTGACACGAGGAGAAAGATGAGGGTGTCACTGAAGTGTTTTTGAATGAACTGCCATAAGCATTTAGGCTAATGGGTAGGAGAAACATTTCCTCAAATAGTCGAAATATTAATTCATTTCTTAAAAAAATTTTGGTGATATCTTTCTTGACTTTTTCACTCACAGCTAGATTTTTATTCTCCAGCCACTGCAAGCCCCTCCGTTCTCTCCCACCTCCCAGTTAGTGTGTCCGCACCTGGCGACACCTACGGGCATTGGCTGGCACTGAGATCAGCGGGTCCCTCGTAATCCGGTCCTGGAGCGAGAGCGGATATCTGTTGATTGGTGTGCCCGATCACTCAGGTCCCCAGGAGCCCCGGGAGCAACTGAAAATTGTGTTTTTGCAACAGAAATCTATTTTTGAGAAACCACAATAGGATTCTATACCCAAACACGTGTCCGCAATTGCATGCACACACATTCACACGCACGCAACCATGGATTAAAAAAGCACTGTACTTTTATTATTTGTTCTTTTGCTGCAAGTTCTAAGAATATCCTGATCAGAAATGTACCAAAATAATAAGGAAAATAGACCAGCATCCATGCTATATCCCTTTTGTATATATATTCAAAATGTATCTAGTTAGGGGTTACCAAAAGAAATATTTCTTAAGGTGCCTGACTTTAAATGTAAAAGGTGTCTTAATGGATGATGATTTAACCCAAAATAAAATTAAAAGGCTTAAGAAACAGTTTTAAATATTGTATTAGAATTAAATAAAGCTCTGACATTTTATTTTGTGTATTAACATAGAGTTAAAACATGACCCCACAAATTTTATATATAAATAAGTAATAAATGTGATCTCTTATAGGGAAATATTTTTTAATTGATTTGAAATAACTTGTCTTCTGTGATTGAATTAGGGACCAATTGAACTATTAATAAATGAATCTTCCCTACACTTAATAGTGACTGAGAAAAAAAGTCCCTCCACCCAAATCCTGGGGTTGTCCTCATCCCCGTGACCTGTTAAACCTGCCTGTTTCCAATGACTGGTTAGGACACAGACCAAATAGGAAAGTTGGAGAAAAACTCCATGAAATCTATCTAATAGACCCCGATGTCGTTGTTCTAAAATGTGTGGCATTGGTTGCCAAGCAGCCAGATGTTGTTCTGAAATGGGCACTAATGCAATAAAAATAGAAAACAATGAATTGATGTGGGCCTCTGTCGCCATCGTTCAGTAAAACCTGGGTGTCCTCAGCTTCCTCTGGGGTAAGGTTTGCTCCAGAACTTATAAAGGAGTTTGAGAATTTCTCCAAGATGCAGGGCTGAATTAAATTGGTCCCTAATTCAATCGCAAAAGACAAGTTATTTCAAATCAGATTTAAATTTCGAGACTGTGCCCAACTCAGCATGAGGAGCTTATGGGCTTGGCACTATTGTTTCTCAACAACAGGGAGTATTAAATCACACACACAAAAAAAAATGGAAGAGGGGAATGGGGAGGCACAGAGGGTACAGTGCCCATTATATATTCAAGTGAACAAGTCAGTAAAGTAGGTGCTATACTTTATAGCCATTTTCCAATTTTTAGAAAGAGGCCTTTGTTGTCCCAATTATATTTCTACATATCAATAAAAGGTAATTTGTTTGATAAGATATGAGATTATTTGTATTATTTTTAAACAATAAATGACTTAAGGAGTATGTTAGGCCACTCATGATCTGTTTGTCGTAATTATTTGTCATTTAATTGCCATACCTTGGGCTTTGAACAAGAAGAAAGGAGAGGAAGGAAGGAAGGAAGGAAGGAAGGAAGGAAGGAAGGAAGGAAGGAAGGAAGGAAGGAAAGAAGGAAAGAAGGAAAGAAGGAAAGAAGGAAAGAAGGAAAGAAAGGGAAAGGAAAGGAAGAAGAGATACACATCCTATCTGAAGCAGGTAGTTGAAAGGCTTAAAATCCAATGAAAGTATTGTGTAATCCATAACACTGATAAGAATCAATTTATGTTATGAGGATTTTCTGTACTTTTAAAAATTATATATATATATATTTTTTTTTTAATGAGTTGTAGTTTTTTAAAAGTTAGCCATGCATCAAACAATGGGTTATAGTTTCTTTTCTGCAGTCATTGTTTCACAGAGCCACAATCCATGTAGATACAATTTAAATCAATTTGTTAGCTATAAAAATGGCTATTAACTTTAGGAATTATTTTTATAAAAAGAAACCAGAAATAAGTCTTGGAATAAAGCTTTAACAGCTGACTTGGTCATCACAGTTACTCCAGTACTACATGCTGAGAAGAAAGATTATAAATATGAAGCACTATAGGTTTTCTTCTTTTTTTGCAGTCTTTTGTAGAAGACAAAAATGACACCATCATACAGTTACCTAAAAGACTTGACAGGTATTGATTTAAAGCATGATATATCAAGTGGTACTGTAAAAAGGATTTCATGGTCATAAATTTTAATGTCTTCCAATTTTGCACCCTCTCAGTAACTTGTCAATAACAACTCTTCTGTATAAAATATTTGCTTCACTTCCACATGGCATTAAAGTCTGATGTGCAGTCATTGGGATACATAAGATTTGACAAAAGATAACTTCACAAATGTATGTTCATAAATTTCTAAAACCTTACACATATCTTAAAATTACCCAAATGTGGGTACTTGCAAGCCATCAGTAGTTTTGTAGTATTTTAAATAGTTTGTTTTGCTCCTCAAATCATAGTGTCTGTACCAAGAAGTTCACATGAAATCTCGCTTTTTACTTGTCAGTGTAAATTATGTACATAAATTATAAAATTCAGGACTAACAATTAGTACAAAATGACTACCAGAACTGACATCCTTTATTAATAATATTGTAACAACTATTGGATTACTTAAATATAATTTCAGTACCTACTATTGAAAACAGCTCTCATTTGTCATCGCTGATGTTATTTGTTCCCAGAAATTACTCCTCAAATTTAAAGCATCTTATTTATACAGACTTTTAATGTTTTATTTGTATGCTGACAGATAAGAATGGAATAGCCATGTGAGGGTGTTTTAATTATGCCACCATAAGAAAAGATATTGTTATATTTTTTCACTTAAACTCATTTTCATGAAATACTAAAAAAAATTTTTTACATTCTTTTTTATTTGATAGAATAATGATAGTAAAAGCAATTCACCTTTTCTCAAAACATCAAGAATATTATTTTTACAGGCTAAATGTTAAAATAACTATTTTAAAACCAAAGCAAATTGGAATACCAACAAATATATTGAGCAGAATAAATTATCATTTAGTGTGCATTCATTTTTAAAGAACCAGATATGTCCATTATTTTATCATGTAATAAAATATGACATCATTATTATAACATTGTCTCATTTCATTAATGATCTGATTAGATTCCACTCTTTCCTGATTGTTAAACTGTTTTTTTAATGACTGCATGATTTCATAGAATCCTGTGTCTCCTATCTTTGTATAATGTTTTTATTTAAGATTCTTAAACTTCAGAGAGGAGCATAAAGCTTTATTAAAGCTATTACTACAAAGAGAAGATTTCATCTGGGATGATAATTAGCTATATAAAAGGGATTTTCTTTATTTCATAAGAAAAAAAGGAAAATCTGGTTATGTTTTAGGATAGAGAAACATTCTGTAATTTTTATTTAAACATTTTTAAATGGAGTAATTTAGGGACAACAGTGTTCAAATCTGCCTTATATTTTACTGTACCAAATAAAATTTTTCATTGAAATAAAATTTCCTATTAGTCATTAGGTATGGCGTACTATATTTACTTAAAAGAAAGAAAATTAAATATATTACTGTAAGACACTTTGTTATTAATATAGTTATGATGTCTGTCTCTGTGAGCTTTTTGAAAACTAATAGACTACTTTTAAAAGAAATTATAGAAGGTGAGATAATGGTACAAAATAAGCCAAAGGTAACATAAAATTTGAAAGAATTAACATACAATTTTTCTTCTGCTTTGCCTCAAAATAATCATTCTCATTTGCAGACAATATCCTTTAAAGTACCAGCCAAAACAGTTTATTCAATGAGCTGCCTAGTCAATCCACCTGTAACTAAAAATGAGAGATTATCTGCATCAAGGTGGTATTTCTATAGGATCAGAAGTACAATCACTTGCATTGTTGTATTTGTCCTTATGTGGCATTCTGGAAAAGCCTGCCCAATTGCTGTTATTTTCTTTTTAAAATGTTTTAAAATAATGAGTTATTTTACATACAGTCTGTGAGGCATTCAGGAGCCTTGAGTGGCTGAGGCATTTTGTCTGAACATCTGTTTGTTGTTTTGTGTTTCCGGTGTTATTAATCTTCTTGTAGGTAAGCAGGTGATACACCCTAACCAAATTGCAGTCGTCCAGGAGCAGTTTTCTCCTTCCCCTGAAAAAATCAAGTGGGCCAAAGAACTGATTGCTGCCTTTAAAGAACATCAACAATTAGGAAAGGTAAATGTTTTGTTAATGCCTTGGATGAAACCGGTGTTTCAAATACTATGGGGAACAATGAAAAAAATTATCGTTTGAATGATTTTTTTAAAAACTCCTATTTTTGTGAGGAGGGTTTGTATTGGGGAGGATGATATTCATCAGTGAGAAATTCGCTTAAGGTAAATTTGCCCTCCCATGTTCC
Source organism: Rousettus aegyptiacus (assembly GCF_014176215.1). NCBI lineage: Eukaryota > Metazoa > Chordata > Mammalia > Chiroptera > Pteropodidae > Rousettus > Rousettus aegyptiacus. The sequence goes on along the minus strand of NW_023416286.1, from coordinate 57,117,222 downwards.
TAAATATTTCACCAACTGGCTCTCAAGTCTCTCATTTTATTCCTTTCATAAACTATATTGGCAGCCTATGAGAAAATAGAAGTCTGTTTCATTTTTCTCTATAGACTCTGATGTAGCGTTCATATGAAAATAATTTTAGTTCAAAGTGAGAGCAAGTTGTAATGAAATAAAAACAGTTTGATCAAATGGTTCTTGTGGAGAGGAGAAATAAATCTCAAGTTATTTTAATTTGGGGGGGGAGTACAAAAATCTCCTTCAGTTTAGTCATTTAAGAGTGGGAGGCTGAATATGTGTTTGTACCAATTTCTGGACCTGAGATTTGGATAGAATGGAAAGCAAATTAACAGTGGAGTACGGTTGTTCCTAATTTAGTGCATCATTGAGCCTCGCGTTTCCTGCTCTGTGGGTTTCTGCTATGTAAATATTGCAGTGGTGATGCGCAATCTGTCTCCACTTTGTGCCAGTAACACTTAAATTAGGTGTCGCCTGAAGGAAGATTTTATGCTAGTTGCAGCATTGTCAGTTAATTATCTTAAAGGTTATTTGCAACAATACCGTGTGCCTCTTTTCAAGAGGATGGGGGTAAACTTGCCTTTATAAATCCATCCTAGAGGTAATATCTAAACTCGGTCTTGTTACTTACATAAGGAGTGAGGTTTTGATACCTACAATGCAGATCTACTTAGGGGAGAAAGAATGTTGAAAAATTATTAAGGTTCTAAAGGTTAAATAGTCCCCCTTACCAAAAAAAAAAAAAAAAAAAGTCAAAACTGGTTTTCAGGGTGAACCGATGACATAATGGCAGTGAAAACACATGAAAATCCGAGAACTTCGCTTCCTTCTCCTCACTATGGATAGCTGCCTTCAATTCTGACCATGCCCACCCTCACACGCACGCCTGCTCATCTTGGCACAAACTTGCACTTAAAATCAAAAGGCAGAATATGTGATATTGGAAACATCCCATTTGAACTTATACCACGGTCAGGATAAATAGCATTCTTTCATTTCAAATCAATATTGGCCATCAGAAAAACAGTGTGGCTCATAGAAAAATATTTTTAAGTTGATATTGTGTTTTATGTCTACTTCTGTATCTTGACCCGAAAATCCAGATCCTCAAACCCAGATGCTTACCTAGAGAGAAGAGCTATGTACCTTTTCATTCACATACGCAAATAACTTTATCCACTCTACTCTCCTGCATGCTTGCCTGTGCACACACTCACTAAATGTTCGACACCTCTGTGTGTACCTTACGCCAGCTAAAGACTTGTCTTGCCTGCTATAAATAATTCCTACTGAAATAATAAACTGAAGCAGGATATGAGCCATCAAAATGGCAGACCAAGCTGAATCCCAGTCCGGGCCAACACTGGCTTCATTAACTGTCTACACTGTGTTTCACATTGGATAATATCAAAGGATGCCACTTGACATTGTAAGCAGCTAGGGATATGGAAGAGGTTACCCTAAATTTCACTAGCCAACAAGTAAAATTCAAACTAGAAACACACTCTTTTACTGGCATTTAAGGTCTTGAATGAAGAAAAAGAGAAACACAAACAAACAAACAGAAAATGCTTTTTCATTGCATCTTGTTGTTCCCAGGGAAAATCATCTCAAAGCGTCCTTGCTTTTTGATAATAGCAACTTAAATGTTAAATTCTGAGCCTTTTTTTTTTTTTAAGTAAGAAATGCCCTCTCATTGGGGCATAAGCTTTCACAATGGTGTGGCAGCTTTTCTTAACATAAAACTGCAGAAATTAGAGCAGAAGGGGGACTAACTATTAGCTCATTTCTTCCCTGCCCCATTCGTGTAGGTTTGTTTCCTACAGCAAATTCTCCTGGTGTTTTGTCCAGCAAGGTTTAAATGATTCAAGTAATGGGGCTTCCAGTGGGGACATATGGTTATTTTATCCAGTTTGCATGTTTCTTTTACTCTGCCTGTAAATTGGCTGGTCACAAAAATTGGGTCTGCAGGTAGGTGACTTTGGGTCTTGAAGGGTCTTGGGGTTTAAATAATGTGAGTTCTGTTTGTAAAGATTTAGTATAAATAGGTTGCTCAGTTGTATAAAGTATTGCTTCCAACAAACATCTAATCTGTTTTATTTCAAATGTGAATCACTGATGAAAACATACACCCTCAGATACTTTCTTTGTCCAAACCACAGGTGATTCTGTCAACAATGGAAAACTGATGGTTTGTGTCCTAGTGAGACAGTTATAAATTTCTAAAAGATACCACCTATGAAAATTTCATTCAAGTTTTTAAGTAGAAATGACCCAAGAAGGCAAAATTATATATCTTCGCTTTTCTCTACTTACTGCTCCTATCTTAAATTACATACTGCCCTAACACCAAAGGTATAGCTGAAATTCATAGTTAATGCTGAGTAATTGTGTCTTCAATAGTAATAATATTTATTATTGTTATATAGTTACAATAATTATTATTAAAAAAAAAAAAAGTTCTACCTTTTCTTCCTGTCTTCTCCAAATAATGAAACTCAGGGGAATACTTAGATCATGAGTAAATAAATGATTGGGGTTCTGTCTTTCGTATCACATGAAATTTTTTGTTTGTTTTATTTTAATCGGAAATTCTAAGAAAATAAAGTTTGATGCCCTTATTCTAATGTCAGGTGAAAATACATTAAAAAATAATAATGTGCTCATATAATCTGTCGCTGTTTGACAGGTAATGATACTTGTGACTGCTTTGATTCAAGAAACTAAAGATATTTACAGGCCAAAGAATTCTGCCTGGTATAACAGTCCCCAATAATAAGAATTAGGCTATAAATTAACATTAGGGACTGAGGTCAACTTCTCCTATTAAAATCTGTTGGAGAATGTTTAAACATTCCACATACTCTATGTTCCTATTTTAATTCCCATAAGCTAAAATATTTCTAATTTAGCTGACATCAGTTGTGAGGTATATATTCACTGTATCAATCAAACTAGTTCTTTCTTCGAGACTTCCAGAAAAGATATTTTGAGATGCAAGCTGTATGTCATTAATTATTTTAGCTTTGAATTATTTGATAAGACACTTTAGCCAGGATAAATCACTTCCATATGATTTATTTTACATTTATAAAGAATTTTCTTAAAAGTTAATTTAATTTTTATGTCACTTTTTCATAATGTTGATTCCAATAATATCTGAAAATTCTCTATCAACTGATTTTAAAATTGCTTATTAAAAAATATTTTTAACAGGCTTGCAGTCGTTATATTTCTTATCGACTAAGAATTATATGTGGTATAAAAATTAGATCATTGAAATGGAAACATCTCAAGCAAATAATTAGTTAATATTAGTTGATATCAGTAGGAACTATAATTTGTTTATAAATATATAACATACATATTTATACTATGTATACATTTATGCATGTATGATACTATACATTTTTTCATTTCTATGTTATAAACTCAGTGCTAAATTTTTTCTCTTTCCATATTCATAACTTCTTGGGCAAAAATGACAGCTAAAGGAAGTAGTTGTTTTTAAAAAATGATTGATAAATCTAAGAAATCTTAATATAACAATTTACCATTTCTTCCCAAATAGAAGCTCTAACAGTAAAATGTGAAAGAATAGCAAAATGAATTATTACATGTGATCAATTTTTAAAGGTACTCTGCTAGAATATTCATATCTCTGCAGTGTCTGGCTACGAATATGGCTTTGCTTCATTTTCAGTTTTCCAAAGACTCTGTTTTATTCATATCATTGCCATAAGTGCTGTATTTGGTTTTGCAAGGATTTTGTTTAACTTTTTCAAGATTTTTCGTTTGTTACAGCTTCACAAGCTGGCTAAAAACCAAAACAGGGGAAGTGTTATCTTTAAAATCTAGGTTCAGTTAACCATTATGAAGGTCAAAAACAAGGTCACTACCTGACATAACTGTAAACAACACATATAAAAGAAACATTCTCATTTCACTGGAGCAAGCAATAATGCAAATTAATAACTTTATATTCATAAACAGATCTTCTATTGGAATATAAATTAGGGATGTATCTTAATAAAGAAAATAAAGTCAGAGTTCTTTTTCCTCATGTAAGTCTTTTCATCTAGCAAATTGCAAAGAATAAAACCCTGCACACCAGCACTGAAAACAAATTATTTTCATAGGTATCTGATTGGGGTTCACACACCTTTCATTTGTGTTTCCAAATGCAGGGCTTTACAAAAGAAACACTTTTTGGTCCAGATGGCCTTCTAGAAGGCTCCCTGAGAGAACTCAGAAGTCTCTCTAGCCAAAAATCTTGTTTCCGCTTATTCAAGTGCCAGAAATCCCACTGCCCGCTCTTTCACGCAGATCAAATAACCCATCTACAGATTTGGTTGTTGTCTTTGTCAACTGAAAGGGCTGATTCCACTAATAGACAACAGTGTGCCCTCCCACACCCAGGCTTCCTCCCACCCACAGCCTTCCCCGCTCGTAAGCAGGAATACTAAAACCAGAACTAAGTGATTTCTAGAGAAAATGAAAGTTGAAGGGACATAACTCTACTTTTGAGATTCTTACTCATTGCATTTCTCTCTTTATTCCCATGTTTATTTACTATTTTTAGAACTGTATATGTCATAATTTTGACTTTAAAAAGTCAATTCTTTAAAAAGCTGAGGAACTACCAGTGATGACTTTAAGGTTAATTTGATTAACAACAAATTGCATATTTCGAAACATTTACAGTAAGGCAAGCCAATTCTAGTGCCAATCATATTCTATTTCACATAGTTTTAGTGGCAAGTGGCTGGTCTAGAATTAGAGGATAAGAAATTCCATATATTGCTTAAGTCTGATAATCTAGAGGTGTTTGCTTCATCCTTAATTTATAACACATCTTTAATGATATTTTAATCAAACTATTTTTATTCAGGTTTATATTTTTCAGGAATTTTTTTGTTCAGTTTCAATTAATTAGGGTAATTCTTTAATTGGATGAAATCTCAGAAATTTTCAAGTCAAATCTCTTCAGTATATACCTTAATACATTAAGACCAACAAGGGTTTGGAAGTTGCCCGGGGTCACTCACAGCCAAGGTGACGATGGAGTCCCAACCAGAATTCTGGACTCACTTGGTAAATAAAGATATGAACATATAGCATAAATGTGGTTTCACTTGGATCACAGTGAATCCCCACATTAACGACCAAAGCTTTGGATAGAGCCTTAAAACTATTCAGTCACAAGCAAATGTAAATTTGGTTAGTTCAGATTAGTATCTTTTCGTTAGTCATACACTTTTTTTTTTTTTTTGGGACGAGCAGAAACTGATGAGGAAGAACACAGGGTATCTATGTGCCTTCCCAGCCATTATTCCCCACATCGCTCCCTCATTCACAATTCTGTCCTGTGCTTGTCCACCCGCCTGGCCCCAGAAAGACTTCTTGGCTCTGATCGCCGCAAACCCCATTCTGTTTCATTAGCCGTCATTCGTTCCCTCTCCCCAGGTAGGCTGGAAACTCTCAGAGCAGGACTGGGAGCCTTTGGCAAAGAGGCCATATCTAGCCCCGACCTCGGCTTCATCTCCCTCGAAGGACAGGTCCCCAAGATCACATTCTAGTTACCCCTGTGGTCACACAAACACAATATGGCTTTCAGTGTCTTAAATAGCAAGATCCAAATAAGGGCCATGAAAGAATAGTTTTCCTCCTTAGACATCTTTCTTTTCCTTTTACAGTATTTCTCCTTCTTAGTACCCATGGCTCTGTATGTTTCTATGTATCTTTCCTGTTCCTCCCTCATTTTCCTTTTTTTCCTTTATAGCTCTCTCTTTTTCTCACCATATCATCTCCTACATCCCACCACCACCTCTTGCCTTCTCTCCTTTAACTGATTATAATAGAGAAATTCAGAGCATTCTTTTAATTTTCGTTGTATTAAATAATTTTGTAATTCTTTTTTTGTATTAAAAGCAGGCAAATGAGATTTTATTTTATTAAAACATAGAAATCAAGATTTTCTATAGTACTCCTTTTTCCCCCCCATTTTAGGTTAGTGGAGCTTAATGAAAAAAAGGGAGTGGGGATTTCTAACCACTGCCCTACAGAATAAAGAATTCTCTCTTTTGTATCACTTGCTTCCCTGCAGCATCTTGGACAGAAATAGGTACACAATGCATATTTAGTAAATACTGTTCAGCTAACTGGTTTCTAAATTTCTGACAGTGCTAAAAAAAAATTATTCGTTCTACTTTTAACAGTATGCGTGATACTGACCTTTTGTTTCCTTCCAGAAAAATTGAATGAAAAAAATCTCACAAATTATTTCATCAGTTAATATTATCAGTGAGTTGTGTATTAGTAAATCCTTTAAAGTTCAAAGTGCCTGCCAGTTAATATTTGTTCATTTAGATGTGTTTCAAAGAAAGAATAAGCCTGTAGTATATAAAATAGAAGTTTAACATTATTTGTATTAGCTGCAAGCTGTTATAAAATGCCCTTCAGTCTCTGCTTTTCTCTTAAGCAATACCAGCTCAAATGTAACTTAAAATATTCTAAATTAAATAAAACTATTTAGACATATATCTCAATGTTAAAAATAAGATTTCTAGTTTCAAAAAAAAAATCTGAGAGGAAGGTGATAGTTATAGAACTCTCATTACTAAAAATCAATGAATTATATATTTAACAATGGGTTAATTTTATGCTATGCAAATTATACCTCAATAAAGCTATGAAAAAAAATGAGGAAATTAAGCACAATGTCTAATTTGCTAGCAAATGTGGAAACTCCTTTAGATTTTGTGATATGCTTATAAAGCCAATTGTTTCACCTTGGTAGGTAGCCTTCCACATGGCTTGCTTGGCTTGATATTTCCAGATTTCTTTATCAAAAGATATTTTTTTAAAAAACTTGTCTATTTCTGTCTGATTATTCTGCCTGAAATTTTTTAGAGATAAATCTGCTGCCTACATTTCATGAGCTCTGAGAAGAATTTTAAAAACAGAAGGCACCTTCAGTCTCCCCTATCCATTTGTGAAGTAAGGACAGCGCTGGTCCACCGAGACCCTCCATCTGGGCAGTAGATGACTCTGGACTGGTCACATATTAAGATAATTGACCCAGACATTCACCTCAGTTCTTCTCCCTTTCAGCCACCTCCACCTTCCCTGCCAAATTAATTTCCCAAACCTACTGCTTTTTTTTTTCTCATCTGACTTCCTAATACTGTTGGTAAAGTCCCAAATTAATTTTATGAATATACAATACTGTTTCTATTTTCCAAGTAGAGCTAAAGCTAAATCGTTCCCTTTTTAAAAAGCAAAATGTTAATGATGTCTGTTCATTTTACATCTACTCAGTATCTACATTCCAAGGAATTTCCTCCTTTTCAAACCCATCCGGCCTTTTGTCTTGGCTGGGATGCTCCCTTGTCCCGCTCACCCTCTGCCGAAAGCTGTCCTTCCTTTCACTACCTGCTCCAGCGTAAGCAGTACTCCCAATTTCAGGTCACCTGCATTTGATTAGTATCTCCTCCAGCTGATAGTCTACGTTTTTAAGTTCTTTTAAATATATTTGTTTTTAAATACTGATGTTATGTCAAATATATTGCACCCTTGAGTCTAGTTTTTTAAAGGGACAATTCGGTCTGTGATTTATAAGAGTTTAGGGGGAACAGGAAGCTTCAGGCAAGAGTTGGCCTCTCCTCATTGCATCTTCAATAATGTTGGTCTCTCAGAACCCTTAAAGCTACTCTGAAATCATAAAATCCTGTTATAATTCAAATTCTCTGCCTCTCACTGGGCCTTTCTGTGGTAAATGGAGTTAAATCATCTCTGGCTAACAATAGCAGTAGCAGTAGTAGCAGTGGAAGTGACGGTGATCATGGTGGCGGTAACGGCAATGAGGTAGAGGTGATAGCGCTGGTAAAAACCGCAGCAGTCTCAGCAGGGACATGGTCCTACACGGTGACAGTAATGGTAAGGGTGGTAGCAGCTGCAGCTCCCTTGTACTGAGAGCCTGTTACATGAAAGCCCATTACATAATTATTTTATTTACTTCTCACAATAATTCTACAAAGGAGGTATTATCCCCATTTTACAGATGAAGAAACCGAGGCTCATAAATTATTTGCTGTGGATCTCACGCAGCTAGGAAAAGGAAGACCCTGGCTTCAAATCCTGGTGTAGCTGACTCAAAAGCCCATATTCCTAAGCTCTGCCCAAGGGGCCTCAAGTGGGAGAACCTAGAGAAGCAAGGCCCTTTCTCCTCGCCTTGTCTTTGTGTACTTTTTGTTCCAGCTGCAGCTACTGAATACCACCTCGGAATGTACCCATCCTGGAGAGTTGCCTATTTCTGTTTGGTGGAAAGTCGCAGAGGGGCTACTTGGACAGGTGATCCCTGATGTCCTCTCAGGCCAGCACTGACCTGATAGGTGGAATGGTGCTGGAGAACATACAGGGCCCTTCATTCTATTCTCCATCAATGGTCCTGGGTGCTTTTTAATAGCCAGAGAGCCACAGGAAAAAGGATGGAAGGGATGAGGAGGGAGCTTCTCCAGATTTTTCCACCTTTCAGAACTTGGAAAAATAAATCCTACAGGCTGCAGGATGGAGGATCCCCCAAACCCCCTCTGAGGCCATGCTCTGAAATAGAGCTTAAAGGACCTTCCCAAGCAGGTCAGAGAGGCCCGGATCATTACTGCATTCCCCAGTCAGATACAAAGCTACCCCCTTCAGACATTCCAACTATTTCATCCTTATCTATCATTTAAAAGCTTTCCCATCTTACACCATGGAATGTCATCTGTCAGAATTTCAGTGCTACTAGCAACAACAGATTAGCCCAATGTGAGTTGTCCACGTAAAATTTAAAATTTTTCACATAGAGATACATTACCATCTATAAATTCTCTGGCCATAGGGGGTAAATGGCTATTGAATTTTAATTCAAAATATTAAAATACTTATCGAATTATCACTACATTTTAAGGTGTTAAAAAAAGAAAATCATCTTCTCTATTTTCCAAGTCTTCAGATATTCTTTTACTATCTTAAACAATGTTTATCCATAAAACAAAGGGTTACCGATATTCAGAAGCATATACAAGGATCAAGTGTCACCTTTAATCCTTTTTACAAATGCTTTGGGTTTTAGAGGATTTAAAATGTGATCCACATATTTATTATTGAATATTTTTCTCACAAAGGATTTCTCACAAAATCCTTTGGTATTTTTGATATTAAAACAATTATAGTAACATTCAAGTGGAAATTCAGGACAGAAACATGTTATATTTCAGTAGTTCTCAAATTCATTTATTAAAATTGCACTTTCCTAGCCAAACCACTCCCATTTTGATGGCTCTTTCGGTCTGTGGCTCCTCTGTCTGCCCTTGCACCACAAATGTAACATACTTGCTTGCATTTAAACTGTTAAGTCATTTGTATGAGTTAACCTGATCCCAACCCAGAATCACATTCTTTGAGGTCAGTCACTGTGTCCTACTGGACGCTTAGCAAGTGTTGGCCAACTGACCAGTGAATAGTACAAGACCAGGGAAAGATCAAATGGCACAGAAAGATGCTTGCAGATAAAGAAAAGGAGAAAGGTAAGATGGATTTTCCCATATCATTCTTTCTCAGGCACCCAGCTCGGGCCCCACAAAAGAGCTAAGCTCCAATCTGAACCATGGTTTTTGGGTACTGAGTTCGAGGGATTCGAAGATATATGAGACAGGGCCCCTGCCCTCAAGGGCCTCACAGGATAGTGAGAGAGACAGCAACGTAAACAAATAATTGCAATAGAGAATGACAAAGGTGATATGTGGAGGCTGTGTAAGAAAAGGAAGGAGATTAGCCCTACGGGGAAGTCAAGAAATGCTTCACAGAGGTGACATCTTCTGCACCTTGAAGCACAAGGAGGAGTTTGCCAGAAAGACAGAGAAAGGGTCTTCAGACAGAGAACAGCATGTAGGAGAGGAACCAAGGGGGGTGTGTGTGTGTGGTGGGTGGGGAGAGGTTGGGGAGAGGACTGGCAGGAGACAAGGCTGAGAGCAGAGGCAGGGCCTGGTCTTGTCAGGAGAGCCTAAGTGTTCCTTCTAAGAAGATTGCATTTGATTCTGTAAGTCCAAAGGGAGCCAAAGCAAGATTTAAGCAAATGGATGATCCTATCCCATGCTTTAGAAAAATAACAGCACGATCCTAATGAGGAAGATCCAACTCCCTCTAAGTGTCTCGGGACTATCTCAGTGAGACCTCTGCTATCCAGCCTGGGAGCTGGGCAGCTTCCCACTGAGCTTTGGGTGACAGGCAACCAAACATAAACTTAAAAGGCATGTCATAACCAAATTGTCGGGGAATCAAGGCCATACTAGAGCTTGTCCAAGGACTCTTCGAGGGTGATAAGTTGAAAATGGGAAATAAAAAAGAATGAAACAGTATCTGTCAGAGCATCGTCTTTCCCCAATTTGAGGAGTATCAAGGAGCAGTTGACTTTGTCAGGAAGAGCTATCACAGGAGTTCGTGTCTGGGCCTGAGAGATTTTAGCAAGTAGACACACAACCAGGATCTTGAAGAGAGTTTGATAATGGCCAGCACTAACTGAAGGTTTTAGGAATTCACCGGGAACTGTTGTGAGGGAAATTAATTCATTGGGTGTAAGCGTCACAGAGAAGAGTGTCACCCTAAAAAAGGACTGTAACAGCTGTGCTCAAACACTGTCATTAATGCTGATAGAAAAATCCTTCTCACAGGGAATCACAGCAACACCTTCACTGGAAGCTGGCAGAGAGGACTCCCTGAATGCCCAAAGAAGTTAGTTGAAAATAAAGTGAGTAAGGAAAGCATTAGATTAATTTATGGTCTCTAGAAAATTACTCTGAGTGCTCTAGAGAAAATATTTCTCAAGTACTAAGTGCCAGAAATGCAAAATACATAATTTTGATAGATGTGATTACCGTTGTCCTCACCACCACCACCATCATCAATACTTTTGCCATCAAATTGTAAGTCAGATCCCCCCTCCCCCAAGGAAGAACCTCAGGGTCTATAAAGTTCGCGTTATTTCATTGCCTATTTTACCACCAGGCAATGACCAGAGTGTTAGAAAAACAACAGCGCGATAGTAATTGTTTTCCTTCCTATGCAGATGACACTCATACTAAGGTGATACTACCCTTCACTTCCAGGAGACTGAAACCATAGACACTTGTAAGATGTGCCAAAGTGATTGACCAGTCACTTTTTTTCCCCAACAAATAACTCAATAGGTAATTGTTGAATAAAAGTCTGTTGCACCAGGAGCTCCATGGCAGCTCAAGTAGGGAATGCACGACATGTTGTAGGTACACAATATCATATCTAAGTGACCAGAGCAAACTGGCAAAAAAGATCCTGATTGAAAGGGCAGCCATTTCAAACCCTCTGATTGCTCTGCGCTCATCACACTGGCTTCTCCTCTAAATCTTCTTGCATTTTATGGCACCAGCTTCTTTCTTTCCAGTCTCCTACAGCAAACTGAAAGCTCCTTGAGGGCAGGAATGGAGTTGTACCCATATCGAAGTTGGCCTGACCGTTTCTGCCCAGGGGAGCTAAAACACAGAATTTCTCAAACTTCAGTATGTATTAGAATCATGGGAGAATTTCCGGCCAACCTACAGGCATTCTATATTGTAGGATCCAGCCCAAGAGTCTACATTGTAACAAGCTGCTGTCTCACTCAAATGATTCTGATTCAGGTGTTCAGGGTACCCACTCAGAGAACACTTCAATCAGTAAGTCCAGGATATAAGCCTGCAGCACACGCTTTGGATCAGATAGAGCCAGATTTTGTCCCAGTTCTATACTTACTAGCTACAAGGCAGCCTTATACACGTTTCTTAAGCTCTTTGTGCCTCTGTTTTCGCACATATGAGGATAGATACAAACTCATAGAGAATGGTGGTTGCCAGGGAATGGGGGAGGGGAGATGGCAAGTTGTCTAATGGGTGCTGAGTTTCGCTTTTGCAAAATGAAAAAGTTCTGGAGATCTGTTGCACAACATGGTGAATATATTTAACTCTACTGAACTGTATACTTAAAAATAATTAAATTAAAATGATTAAATTAAAATGATTAATTTTATGCATTTCTTACCACAATTCAAAAGAAATAGAAAAAATATTGTTATGGGAAGAGTAACAGCATCACAGTGCTATTATGAGCATTGCATGAAATAGAGCATGTCCAGTGCCAGGCAAGTCGCTGGGCTAGCAACTGCTCAAAAAATTATAGCAATTATTATTATTGTAGTCATGGTTGTTAAGGTTTTTAACCATGAATAGGTTACTATTTAAAGGCCTTTTAAACCAAATTATAGTCTGAATCTTCAAGCTGATGGAAGTTCCCTCTACTTTTTGAAATAGTATGTACATCAATTTCTCAGGAACGCACTGGGCTGTGAAACTGAAACTGACCTATAACCATTTATTAAGGAATGTTTCAAACCCTCTCCACAAATCCAAGAAGCTTTGGGCAAACCACGTTTTTCTAATTCCTGACCAATGGATCATTCACATATAGATCCATACGTTAAAAAAAAAAACAACAAAACAAAACAAAAGAAAACATAGGTCAATATGTGAAAGCAGAGGGATATTTGTATTAGGCTGTCTGATTCTTAACACTAAAATCCTTAATTTGCAGAGATGAAGGAAACAAAGAACAAAAATGTTGAATTTTGTTTTCTAGTTTAAGCTTTTTAAAGAAAGTCAAGCAAAATCTGCCACTGTAGGAGAAATGATCTCTCTCTCTCTCTCTCTCTCTCTCGAAACACTACATGAACTATTTTGCATCTTTGATGTGCATGTGGAATCCAAAGCAGATTCGAGAACATGGCATAGACCCAAAGCCGTCATTTCGATTCTCTGTGCATCATTTTGATTTCATGTGCATCTATGCTAATTTGGTCTCCGCAGCTTATTATTGAAGCCTTAGCAGGACAGATGTGCTGTTTTACAGGGCCATAATCCACTTGGTGGGCGGATAACCAGGAGGTCTTTGGTCTTCATCATTTACTCCAATAAGGAAAGTAGACTATTGCCTTGTAAAACAGCATGAGTCCCACGCCCTGATTTCATGTGTCATGTTAACCCACGAAACATCCTTGGAGCTTCTAACTAAATTTATAAAATTTATCATGGTCACAGAGATAACCAAAATTAGTTCTAGGCTGAATGAAATTAGGCAAAGGCTAACCTGAGAGTATAAACAGTAAAAACAAGGGGGTTGGAAATACTTACAGAATGTGATTATAGGCCACGCAGGTGTCCATATGAATCAGATCTATCATTCTAAAGCTGAGGTTAAGCAATTCAGTCATGTATCACTTAACGATAGGGATACTTTCTGAGAAATGCATTGTTAGGCAATTTCTTCATTGTGCTAATATCATAGAGAGCACTTACACAAACCTAGATGGTGTGGCCTACTACTCACCTAGGCTATATGGTATAGCCTATATTGCTCCTAGGCTGCAAACCTACACAGCATGTTACTGTACTGGATATTGTAGGCAGTTGTAATGCATTGCACTGCGACATTACAATGGCTATGACATTGCTAGGTGATAGGAATTTTTCAACTCCATCTTGTGGAACCATCGTCACATCTGTAATTTACTGAAACATCATTTGTGGTGCATGATTATATACTGGTGAAAATTCTCATCCTAGTGACTTTTATTTTATTATTATTATTATTATTATTATTATTTATGGTGACATAAGTTAACGAAATCCAATAAGTTTCAGGCATACAATTCAACAGTGAGGCATATATATACATTGCATTGTGTCCTATTGACTTTTAAATCTCTCTCTTGATTGAAAAATAAATTCGGAAGTCATTGCTAAGGATTCCCTGCAAATTTTTTTAACCCTCCATCCTGAGTATAACTCTATGTTACTGTGGGAGTTGGGAGTTTTCAGAGCCCAGGGGATCCATCCCAGAAGTCCTGAATGATGACAGCATTAACTATGGACAGGTAGTGCTTGTGAAATTCAGGGGTAGATGGCAATATATGCAAATAGACTATCAGCTAGGATTATGATCACTCCAATCCACCTCAAAGGACCACTCACTTTCCACTCACACCAGCATCCTTACCAACAGGTAGAAGGAAGAAGAATTAAGACGAAGAGCTGTGATTACAAAAAAACCCAGAAGTGATTAAAAGAACATGAATCACCATATATTAACTTCAGATGCTGGGCATGTGCTGCCTTCTGTCCATTCTGATGCACTAAAGAAGCTACCTTGTTATCTTGATGTGGGGGCCTGTGATGAAAGCTTGCCGTTCCTCACCTAGAACAGGACCTAGATCACATGACACATTCAAGAAGTATTTGCAGAAGGTTAAACAAAAATGAATCTGTGAAATGGAGGTAAACCAAGATGCCTCGAGATTCCTTCCAGTCTTACCATTCAACAGACCTATGATTTTTGTACAGGCTCATGTCTCTTGCCATTCTAATCCACTTCTGCAAATCTGTACCAACAGAGGAATCTCTTTGTACTCAGTACAATCCTGCCTTACATTTTCTCATCACACAATAGTGTTACCCCTTAATTATGTTATAGCAATTAGGAAGCATTCTGCCATTAACCTGATCGTACATTATTTTTTTAAACAATAATCAGTTGCCAGAGCATATTACTATTTTTAAAGTTCTATGCAATATTTTAAAACTAAGGAAATATTTACATTTTTCTTACACAGTTTTCTGCTTGATTTCAAGAGTTAAATGAGCAGTTTCCAATATCTTGTCTCTGATGTTTTTCCACTCCATTAAAATGCTAAAGGTCCCTCCCCCCTCCCCGTCTCTTTAGAAGAGAAAAAAGTCCCCTGTAATTTACTTTGGCTTTCTCAAAAATTGAGTAGGAAAGTCAGTATAATTCAGGTGGAATCTAAAATGTTCTTGTATAAGGTTATGCCGAGAGGAAGCCTATAATTTCCAAGCATTCTTTCAGGAAGTTTGTATTCTCTGTTTTCCAGGGAGCCTTTACTTTCCAAGGGAGTATGATCGACATGCCATTGCTAAAGCAAGCCCAGAACATTGTCACGCTTGCCACATCTATCAAGGAAAAATGATCTGTTAAATGAAGCTCTCATCAGGTGGGCCGAACATATACAGTGGGTTTCTTAAAGACAAACAATAATACTCAAGGCAACTTGTTAGTATGCCAGTTTGGAACCTTTCTCCATTTACAGTTCCTGTTAATCACAATTTTTTGTTGTCGTTATCTTACAAGCCCGTTATTCTTCTAAAAATGAACTTTCTTCTTTTTGGTTCCAAGCTTATGATTTTATTGCTCATTAATGTGTTCTAGATATGGACTTATGATTTCACAGAGAGATAAAATAGTGGAGAAAGATGGGCTATGAGGGGAGGTCAGGTCTTTAATGGAACAGGTCTTTCCCAAATACGTGTACTCCCTTCACCCTTCTCATGCTAAATGTTTCCCACATTGTTCATTTGTTCACTCAACCCCATCATTTTAAGAAACGCTAGGCTTTTAAAAAATAATAACTAAATGAAGAGGTTGTGTGAATTTTACTAGAAATCTGATAAAATGATAGAGATGGCATTGAAAAGTTGATTAAGTATCATATTGGTTTATGTAGATATCTCTAAAAATAAATCTTCAAACTAATTACTGTTAACCTCCACCCCTCCCCCCCCCCCAAAATGAAACATTCACAATCCTTGGATGGCTAGATGATGACTACAAAAGCCCTTATCCTGGGCGAATACTCTGAGTCAACCGTTACCAGCAATTAAAAAAATAAATGTGCAGAAATAAGACCATCCATTTTTCCCCTTTACTTCCCTGTTTAACTGTTTGCCATTGAGGCCACTTCCCTGGTAAATGTATGGCCAGGACAGGGCCCCCTCAGCAATAAACTTGTAGCCTCTAAGAAGACACAATGCAGCAGATCTGGTGCATATGGTCCCCTGCGAGATTTGCATCACATTAGAGATGCTGCTACAGGTCATATGGGTGGTGTGGTTAACGGGCTTAGTAAAGCTGTTTTGAAGAGGTTAACCCAGCTTGTACGAAGGGTAAATAAACATAACAACCAGCCATTCTTCCCTATTCAGCATGTGCTCTTATATTGAAGGCTAAAGGGTATTGAAGCTGCGAAGGATCAACTTGTGTTTGCCAGAGGACGCCAATGAAATTTGAAACACCAACAATCAGAGATTTTGTTTCTGCTCCTCATTAAATCATGAGCTTTTGTGTTGAGACTCTGGACGACTGTTCTTTAAGAAATTAACAGAATGGGAAGTTTTAAACTCTACACCAACCTTTTCATGACCTACACAGCAGCAAGGCTGCTACTCTTAGACAAACACCGCGGGGAAGGCTGTTCTGTTTATTTAAATTTGTAAATAGAAAACAGTTGTTTTTTATTTTCATTTTTCACCTCCTCCTATGCCCTTTTTGTTTATTTCCTATGTGGCCCCTACTGTTTGCTCCAGCCAGGGGTCTACTTGTCCCTTACCTCTTACATTCCTACAGGAAGCCCAAGAGGGGAGTAGAATTGAAGGTTATATATAAGGAAAGGCTCTGTGGAACCAAAGAAAAGTGGGAGAGGCGTCATGCAACACCCACCCGCCCATCTCACTGCAGGAAGGGGGCAATCCAGGTTTGATAGGCACATCATGGGAACCTGACACATTCTTGAGACACCAACTAATATTCCTAAACATGGGATCTGAGGAGGCAGCTCTTAACGTGAGAAGGGACATGCTAGGCTGGGGTCCCGGCCCCCCTTGGGCCGTGCATGTCCCACCCTTGTTGTACTCCCTCCAACCACTCTTGAGACCACTGTCAGCCTTCACCTTAGTCGCTCTGTGCTGCCTCAGAGTTAGCTGGAAAGGAAGGTGGGAGGCAGCCCATCCTCATGTGGAGGGGCTAGGAGGAGAAGGATGGCATTTCAACCAACTTTTGAGATGACTGGCCTCCAGCCAAAGTGGGCTTCAGGACTGTGGACAGGGACAGTGGGCGGCAGCCACCCCCACCCCACCCCGCTGTTGCAGTTGTCTGCCTAGGCTAGCAGCCAGGTGTGCATGAAGGTAATCCAGGACCATAGATGTCCACACAGTCAGACCCCTCTGCTTAGAACACAGAGACAGGAGGACTGCTCAGAAGGCAAAGGCCTCTCATTCTGATCTGTCATATATGTACACACACACACGCATCCTCTCAGGGTGCTGGAAATGTAGGCAGGGCCCATCTTAGGCAAAAAAAAAAAAAAAGAAGAAGAAGAAAAGAAAAAAACTTTCCTTCATACTTTCCCACAGGCAACCCCTTCAACCCAGCTGCCTTTCCCATCCTCTGTGTTGGTGCAGAGAACCCCTCCAGGCTTTGACAAGGTGAAAGAGCAGATGTTCTAGTCTCCACCTGGGTTACACAACCCCCAAACCCTCAGATGCACCTCCTCAAGCCAGGAGCTCACTGAGAGCCAAACCCTCCCTCTGAGGAAACAGATGTGGAGGTAAAAGCATTTGGACCTTGGGAAAAGTGGTCCCCCCAGCAAGGTCTCTGGGTGATGCTGAGAGCCTGGACCTGATGAGATCTCCCCATCCCCATCACCACAGGCCCCCGGGTTCCTAGGTCCCCAACCATGTTGGACCACTTACCATGCTCATTATCTCAAACTGCACTTAGTTCAAACAAGATCACCTTACTGTTTAAGTCTCCCTAAGTGTCAGATTTATCGTCTTCCTCATAACCCCATGGTCCTGATTATAATAGTATCATGAGACTAGACCCCACTAGAGCCAAAAATCTAGACCAAGTTTCCACTCTGACCAGAGACCCTAATGAGGACCCCAGAGGAGAATTCAGTGAGTCAGAGATCCTCGTGCCTCATTTCTTGAAGAACAAAACTCCAGGACAGGAGATGCTGGGAGACCAGAGATGTCACCCTGTTTTCCCACCTGCATTTCTTTGGAGCCATGGGTAGGTGTGGGTATCACAGGAAGGATGGGAGGGAGGGAGGGCTGGGTGAGCTGATCCCACTTCCATAATGGCAATGCCCAGCCTGGAGAGTTCCTCCGAGCTAGGAATGGACCACAAGAAGAGAACTTTGCAGTAACCCGATTAATTAAAAACCATACCTGTTTATATTTTGTGTAGCTCATCACAAGCCACTGTGCCATATCACCCCCCTGTTATTAATTCTTGGGGGCTAAATTATAGGCAACACTATTAAAACATTATCAGAACTAATGAGAAACAATTACTTAGAAAATGAGCCAGGACAAGATTGAGTTGAGAACATCAGTGGTGATCACTGTAGATTAGTTTAATAAATCATCAGGTGCAAAGCAAGACTGACTATATGTATGCAAAGCCCTGTCACGGGAAAATGAAATTGAGACCTTTTTTTGCATAATTTTTTCATTAATCTCAATAGGACCCGTGTGGTGTAGATTGTTTTATTCCCCTAATACCTTGCCTGAGGGGGGGTGCCCAATAATGTCTTCATTGTTTTACTGAGGTCTTAATGACAATCTGTGACAACCTCATTTTAATGTATAGAGGATTATATCAATACAATCATGTTTTATTGAAATGATGAGGAAAACTCCGATGGAGTCAAACACTGTCTGGGAGCATAAGTTGGGAAGTTCCTGGGCATCTGGGAGTCTGCCCCCTCAGATTTGTTGAACCCATGGCTGCCCTTCCGTCCTCCTCCAGGGATCAGCTGGGAAGAGTGTCCTCAAGAACGACGAAGGCTTTACTGCCTCCGATTTGAATTTGAAAGTAACTCCTTGCCTGGCATATTTTGCTGCTTAAATGGAACAGACCATATAATTGTCCGTCCCTCCCCGCAGCCCCGCCACCCCGGCTTTCTAAAATATACGTGCTATTATTATCATCATTAACACCTTTGCCCCAATAATTTTGCCAGAGTTCAGGAAACTGACTTTCATTGGGGACCTTGAATTCCTAACGATGTCTTAAGAGGTGAAAAAAATACGTGCTTTTTTATTTGAAGAACATTCTACTTCTGCGGTTTCCGTTTTTATCTTGGAAAGCTAAATGTCTTCCGTTTTTATTTTTATGTTTACGTCTAATACTTGGAAGGCAATCGATAGATCAATACAGCTACGAGGTTACCAGCAGGATCTTGTGCATATTAATGCCGGCGAGGGTCTCCGAGCCTGTTCCGCAGAGCTTGGTCCTGCAGGCTCGGGGACACTGTCCTGCTATCCCAGAGACCCTCCCCCCGAGAGGTTTTCACATGCAACTTAGGGAGAAGTAATTAGCCGACCTCGATTTTTAAATGTTAAAACCGTAGTCTTTCGGCGCTTTATTTTAAGTCGGGCTGGGCGTGGGCGAGTAAGGAGAGCCAACGAAATGGAAAATGAATTACTTTCAAATACCTAACTTAGTACCTGAAAACTTGCGCAGTGGGACCGGGCAGATTTTTGCTGTTCTGTGACGGGTGGTTTTGTTGTGTTGGAAGTTCGTTTACATTCCAGCAATTATTTGGCAGCATATTTCCTTCCGAGTCCATGAGAACTGCCAAGGACACGAAAAAAAGGGATGTGTAGGAAGGAACCGAAATCACGTTAGCGTCTTTCGTGAGCGTCGTTTTACTGCCGTATCGAACCCAGTTTCAGCTCCACGGGCTGAAGCCTGAAGAATTTTTTTTCTAACTTTGCAGAATCTTTTGCAATTTGTCGCTCGCGCCCTTCCCTGTTCAATGTCGGGTTTTTTCGCACTGTAGGTGACCGGCTCGGTTCTGCTCGCTGCTTGGGACGGGACGGGCCCGGCGAGCGGGTGGGGCGGCGGCGGCCCCGGTGCGGTGGCCGTCGGGGCGGCGCGCGGGGCGGGGACGCGGCGCGGGAGCCGCGGCCGGCGGTGCAGCCCCGCTCGCCCGCCCGCCGCGGCCCGCCCGCAGCCTTCGAGCCTGTCGCGCAGCCCCGCTGTAATGGTGGCAGATCAAAGGCTGCCCCGTGTCCCCGTGGAGCCCGGGACAATCCCGCGCCTTTGTGCGCTGTTGCTAGGAGCCCGAGAAACTAAGAGAAAGTGTCAGGAGCATGTTAATCAGACTCGTTACAGTGTAACAATAACGTCTCTCTCGGGTCTCCCAGGCCCCGAGCACCCCGGCGCACCCCGCGCACAGGCCCGACACCTGCACGGGCCCCTCGCGCCCGCCCTGGGGACCGGCGGCCCCCGTGTCCCTCCAGCCCCGAAGCGGGCGCCTGCGTCAGGCGCAGGGACGAGGACCTAGGGGCCGCGTGAACGACAGGAGCATCTCCCCGGTCCTGGTCTCCCTGACAAGAGCCCAGCGCCTTTCCCCTGTCGGGCTTAGAGCCGGATCCATGGGATCCAGGCCGGGAGGCACTTGCGGTGGATCGGGGTCCCCTTGCTTTTCATTCATTGAATTGAATTGTCCACGTTATTCAAACACGGTATTGGAATCAAGAGAAAATTTATTTATTCCATTCCGGGTAGCTTTCAGTTGAGTTTCTTTAAAAAAAAAAAAAAAAAATCTTGCAGAAAGTAAAGATTTCTCTGAACTTTTTGGAGAAAATCACTTCATTCATTTATTCAGTCAACAAACATCTATTGAGCCCAACTGGTGCCAGGCAACTAGTCTGGAATTGTAGGATTGGTTCCCGATGCACTTTTAGAATCAAGATACCCTTGTGTGAAGTCTAAGGAGGAGCAAAGGCGTAAAATGTCAGATGCCAAAACCAAAAGAAGTGCCATTGGCTACAGTACTGATAACAACAAGAGGTGCGAATTAAGAATTTAACACATTTGATAAACTACACACCATATGCTTTGAAAACCAGCCACTTCTTTCACCTATTTCGTTGTCTTACCCCCTCTTCTTCTGGTCCATAGGAGCCCCGCCAGGCTACAGTCTTGAAGCCAGAGTCCTGCCTGAGGTCTAAGGAGTGAAGTCAGCCCTTCTGTATGTTTGTAAACAGCCTGTCAGCTTTGCTAAAGGAACAAACACTCTCTCGGGTCCTGGCGGGTTCTCTCCTTGGCCTTACAAAGGAAACTGCAAAGCTGTGCTCCGGCATTGGGCAGAATTTGGCCAACGCGAGGTGCTTTTCTCCAATATGAGCTCTCGTGCAGGAATCAACCCATTTAGGAAGGGCAGAGGACACCACACTTCCCGAGTACAACTGCTGAACCATCAGTCAAAGACAAAGCTTTCTATTACTAGGAAGAGTAGAAAACTCACTCTCAAGTCACCTATGTCTACCTATACACAGAGGGGAAATCCTGCCAGATATCTCCATTGGTCAAAATCAATTTCTCTCACATTGTGTGTACAACATGTAAAAATGTAGAAAACTGGACATGGCCCCAGAGATTAGTCTAAGCCCTGGAAGGAACTTTAGAGATTCCCTTCATTACATATATGAGAGTTGATATACTGAAAACAAGATCTTATGAAAAACAGGAGAGACCAAATACTGATTATCAAGTGATGTTAAAATGTCTAGCTAAACGGGAGAAATTCAATGAAAAGGAACAAGATTTTTTGTTCCACATAATGCCAAATAGCTGGTTTGGCTGGGTTTTGTTTTGCTTTTAAATAATGAATCAAATTGCTTTAGTTATTCAGACACACTAAAAGAATCCAGAGAAACATGAACATTCCATTTCAGGTAAATTTGTGGTAGAGAGTTCCTTCAGAAGACTATACACTTGAGACATCTGGCTTAATTTTTTTTTTTTTAAATGGGCTCTTTTGAGTTTCGTGGAAAGAAGAATATAAAAATCAACATGAACCTTGGCTTCTCTGGGAAAACTTGTTAATAACACACACTCCTAAAAGAGGGAAGGAGGATATCCATTCCTTCCATCGATTTCCAGGGACTGGAATTCCTGCAGCACCTTCCAGGGGAGCTCTATGATGCTTCTTCCAGTCTGGCTTGAGGGAGCTCTGGCCACCAGGAGCCCCACTGGCATTTCCACACCAATGACACTTTGCCTCTCTTAAGGGGCCCCAGCCGCCATGAAGCCAGACTGTGCCTGGCTGCAGCGCCTGACAGTCCTTTCCAAAGCCTTTGCACAAGCCATATACTCTCCCTCTTCGTCATACCCAGCAAACTCCTAAATGTTCAAGACACTACTTGAAGGCCACTGCTGTGAGTTCTCCCTAACTCCCCAGACACAATTTACTGGCCTTCGCCTAGTCCTTCCATTGCATTGGATCATATTTCTGTTTTAGTACTTTGTGTGCGTGTTCCCAAAATAGTGTGGATGCTTGAATATTGGGAATTGCCATGTATCTCTGGATCCTTTTCCTGCTCATCTCTCACCCTCAGCAGGAGCTTGCTAAAAGTGTGTTCATTAAAATTAGGAACTGAGTCTTTACTCTGTCGTGCTTTATGATTAATGGGTTGTGTTATATTCAGACAAGTCATTTATTCTCTCTGAGCATCAGTTTCTTCAACTATAAGAATATTACCTAACAGAGTTGCTATGAGGAGGCAGGAGGCACAGAAATTTGCCACCCAAGTCCCCCTTTGAGAGTCCCCCCCCCTTGCCCACTGGGGCAGCGCATCTGCTTCAGCTGCAGACAGCTGCCTCGCCCAAGGTCTCACCCTTCCCAGGGCAGCCTGCATCCAGTGAATTTTATGTTACGTATATTTTACCACGATTTAAAAACAATCTTTGAAAAAGAGTGAACGTCAAAGATAAATAAAAAAAAACTATAAACAGAGCACTTTTTTTTTTTTTTTTTTTTTTAAAGCACCTAGCATCATGCCTGGTGCATAGCAAGGATTCAGTAAAGTTTAAATTATTTCCATCCAGGGGTTAAACCTGTGCTGCAGTCCGGGATGAGAATCCTACTGCAGCAAAGCTGGCTGGAGAGTGACTTTCTATTACATGAACCCCCTTTTCTCATTTACTTTTACTGTTAAATAAAGGAATGTTCTCACAGGAAAACACGTATTCGAGGCTGCACACTCCGACAGCCATGTGCATTCCAGGGGAGCTTTGTGGCTCTCTTGTTGTTTGGAATCTTCTATGCCCATTCGTGGACTGTGGAAATTTCTCTCAGTATGAAGCTGTTGTGACTAGATATTCATGTTGTTATTTTGTCCACCCCCCTGATTTTGTAGATGAAGAAACTGAAACTCTGGAGGATTATGCAAGTACCAATTGCTGGCTGAAGGGGGCTCCATTCACATAGAAAAAATACAGCGAGTGTACCTTCTGGAGTACTGCTAATATTGGCCCTTTTAGTGGACTTGCTCAAGGTCACACAGCTGGCAAAACCAGGACTACAACTAAAGTCTCAAAATTAAACCACTAAACCACACAGTTCCACTCTGAGAATGCCTCAGATTTATGGTTTTATATTAAGTTCCCCACTAAGGAAGCTCTAAGTGAGTTTTGAAAAAAAAAAAAAAAACAAGAAAATAGCTGAACATCTTTTCAACAGCTGCCTCCCTCAGAGACAGTGCCTGACCCTGGCAAAGATATTTGAGCTCATCACAGTTCAAACTAGTCATCAAACAGCCAGGAAGCTCTGCCGCCAGGTAAATACCACCTCACAGTAGGCCTTTGTGGCCCCCTGGGCCCAGTAGACCCCGATCCCCTCCCAGACTGAACAGTCCCTCACACGTTCTGCAGGATGGTCCACTGGGGACTGGTCTAAATGGCTGTAGAATGTCTTGGGTGGTCTAAGGAAAGGAGTCTCAGTGGAGAGATGAAGGAGCAGGATGTAGACCTCAGAGACAGGGTGCACTCACCAAGCCGTGCTCGCTCTCTGGGCCTCTTCTTGGCTCCGGTCTCACTGCTGTGGGCCGATCCTCTGTGGCCCTCATCATTCTGTGTGTCGTCGTTCATTCTGTCTCCTCCCTCTGTCCTACCGCTGTCTGCTTCCACTTCCCTTTTCCTGCTTATTTTACCTTACTTCCTCTTCTCACAATTCCAAAAGCAAAATTAACAAATGTAGGAAATAAAATACATTTTTTCCCTTCTGTAGTTTTTTCTGTAAAAAAAAAAAAAAGATCTGTTTTCTAATTCTGTGTCCATGTTTTGGAAGTAAATCTGCTGTCTTCAGTGGTGAGCTGCTTGCAGGATGCTCCACAGTCCTTCGTTTACTGTGAACTTGGCACAGGAAGTTTATTAGCCCATTTTACCGCAAAGAGCCTGAGTGCAGAGGACCGCTCATATTGTACTTTGGGAATCAAAGTAGAAATGTCAATGAGGCTACTAATTATTCAGTAAATTAAATATTGCTGCCAAAGCTTCTATTCCTAATGCCCTACATTTGATCATGCTGTCTTAACGCAGAGCCAACAGTTAGATTCTGTTTAAGCGATAAAGAAGATGAGGATCTGGCGAACTGGTATTGGTTCTTCGAGTTTTAGTAGAAATTATTTGCATATACAGCCTAAAATTCACACAGAATGATGCTTATACATAGTGAAGTTTAAAGATATAATATTTCATTTCTATCTTGTTCTTAACCTAATTCCTTTTGGGGGGTGGGCAGTGTACATTACTAGAAAGATAACAACAAATGGTTATTTATAAAAACAGATATTTTCAAATCATGATAAACATTCCATTTTAGATTACTGAGGCTGTGACCGCAAAAAAACAAAAAAATCATTTTTTACAAACTTGCTTCATAAGAAACTTTTTAAAAAAACGAAGGTCATCTAAGAAATTTTAAATTGTGAAAATATTTATGAGCATATTTAAGGTAAATATTTTCAAAATTAGTAGCAAAATTTGCATGCACTACCTCTGAAAATGAGCACATTTAAAATGGTTTGTTCAAATGGCGCCATTGGCCCTTTTCCCTATTTCTCAAAGAGCATATGTGTTAGATTACTACTCAGAAAAGAGCATGTTTTCATAGCCTCCGGTGCTGCGTTTATAAAAATCGTGATGATTTTAGGACTGCACCTTCATTTTTTGAATTTTCAAACCTTGTCCCCTTTTACTCTTTTATTTTCTTTCAACAAAACAAAGACTAAGAACCGCTTTAAGAAATTTTATACATTCCCACAGAGTCCCAGTTTGTTGACCTTCAGGCCACAGAGTAAAACCTTTCTTTTAAGTCAAGCATTCCCCATTGGGAAGCGCTCCAGCTTTTTCTTTTTATGAGGAATTTTAACTGCTGGACTTAATTTAATTATTGTATTTTGTACATACTCCAAGAAGCCCCAGGGCATGTGCTTGACTTTTTTTAAAACTTTCAAATGAATATCTTTAGAAATGCACATTTCTGAGGTAACGTTACTTCTTTCCCTTATATTTCTAATCTAAATACCAAACATAAATGTTTCTATTCCCTGACTTATTTACAGAGAGGTTACAACCTCAGCATCTCTTTGTCAACAGATATTCTTCCTGAGTAGAAACAGGATGTAGTCATTTGAGTCCTTCGTGTGGACACCTAGGTTTCATAACAAGAAAATAAAAACCATCTCCAGTTGAACTACTTTTTAAAAACTTGATGGTTCTGGGGACATAGTCTTCAAGAAATGGTCCTAGGTGGACATTGCCTTGAAACCAGTAGCACGCTGGCCCCGTGACTGCCTGCAGTCTGCCACCCTCTGTCCCTATAGTTTCTATAAGGTCCTCCCTGCAGCATCGGTTGCTCTTCCTGGACCCCAGCAGAGGCTCATGTGTACAAACACACACACACACACACACACACGGAGAGTTGTCATTCCAAGCTAATAGCAAAGATTCAATATCTTCATTTCTCATCCGTCTACACATAAACATTTTCATTTGATCCTTTCGATTTCCACCTAGAAATCAAAAACTTTGACTACATTTTTGACTCTCAAAAGTAAAAATTTTTATTTTTAATTTTTTGGTAATTGACTTAAAACTTGTTTAGGAATATTGAAATGTGAGCTAATGTAAATTTTCCAAATTCATAAAATCGGCCCAAAATACTTCACAGGGTTCGGGTCACTTGTGAAGTAAGTTTCATTTTAGGATTCTGAAACCTCTGAATGTAGGAAGATGTTTTTAAACAGAATTCTCTGTGAGGTGAATCTGATTTTCTCATTTACTTTGATTTAAAATTTTTAATTCTAGAAATCACAGCATTTTGGTGCCAAAGAACTTTAGAGATCATCTAGGCCAATCGTTCTGGTTCCTGGCTACATATTAGAATTACCTGTGCATTAAGTAAATACCAAAGCCTGGGCCCCATTGAGACACATTAAATCAGACTCCAGTCTGAACTGTCATTTCACAGATTAAAAAGTAAAACAACCAAATAAAACCCTGAGAGAGTAAATGTGGCTTTTACATTAGAAGTCTAAGATACGAAACTATAACATGATTTGGGAATTCCTGGTCATGCTTTATACTTTAGAAAGCAAACTTACTTAAAACAAGTTTCCATAATTATGTTTTGGACACCTGAATTGTGTAACAGTTGATTGATTCCTCCCACATGACATGCTTTCTAATTTTATACACATTCACATTCCTGACTGATCACAGAAGAGGTTGGAATAGCCGTAGCCTTGAAATGTTTTGCATTTAATTTTTAAAATAAGGTACATTTGTATGAATGGTTGCCCTCCTATAAATTTTACTTGAAAGTTTGACGTCTTAAGTGGCAGCATCATGCTTCATGACTAATATTCTGCTAATTTATTTTTCTTACATATATTTAAAATATATAGGCAAAAAGCAATATTTGTCCCAGTGTCATCTGAAGATCTCAAACACTTGAACCATAGAGCTTTATTGTATAGTTTTATAAAAATAGAGGCAACAGGATGTAAAGCAACAACTCATCTGAGTGAGTCCCACGGTCCCACAAAGGCAGGAGAGAGCTTAGCCATCCTCTCTGATGGCTTCAAGAGAGCCAGAGAAGCCATGCTGAGTAAGGGCTTTTTCTAGTCAGAAACCTCAGCTTGGGGTTAAGAGGGCTTTGAGCCATCTTTGTAAACTGTCTCCCCCCAAAATAGCACTTGCCCTGACTCCCCCCAAAATAGCACTTCTCTCACCTTTCTTGCTGCCCCTAATCTGCCTCCTTCTCCCTTTTCCCCATCAGGGATGGCGAGCTTGCAGGTCACAGAGGGAAAGGGAGCCCTCCAGTCCTTCTGACTTGAGGGCCTGGTCTTCTTAGGCCGGGACCTCCCATGAGAGATCCAAGAAGCTTTGATCTCAATTATTTGCCTTGGGCTAAAAGACCTCTGGTTGGCCACTCCTCTAGGACCCTAATAAAGCCAGAACCTGGGATCACAGATGCAAACCTTTTTTTTTTTTTTTTTTTAAACCAAGGGACTGAGATGAAATGATTAAAGCTATAGAGTTACTATCAGATAGTAAGTTAACATAGGCAGACCTACATAAAATATATTCATTCGTTCATTACTCCAGCAGATATTTATTTGAGTTTCTATTACGTGCCCGTACTAAGTGACATCGCTGTGTTAGTGACAGGCTAAGAGGGTAATCCTGGAGGTGGCTGTAAGGACCCTATAGTTCAGGAGTTCCACCAGAAGTGAAAGCAGGTGGGCAGTTGAAGTCTTTCTTATTCTTATTCTCCCCCAACCCCCCACCCCACCCCAGCAATTCTGTTCTAATTCTTCTTCATTATCCTTAACAAAAAACATGCAAATTAACCAAGACCCTAGCTCCAGGTCTGAGACCCCCCCAAAAAAAAAAGAACGATAAAGGAAGAAATCCTAAATATCTTAGAGGTAGATTCTTATACAGCCATAAAAAAGAATGTTTGTTAAATGATTTAAAATTTGTAATGGCAAGGAGACCTGCTGAAAACAATAATAATTTTTTTTTGCCTATCAAATTTATTAATCATCTTTAGAGTGAAAACGTCCAAGGCCTAGCACTCAGGGCCGATGGCAATGTAACCAGGTATAATCCTTTTAGAAAATATTTGGCAATGTGTATCAACAGACTTAATGTCATTTTCTTGTACCTTTTAAATCTATATCTAGGAATTTATCCCAAGGAAATTCTGTGATCCGAATATAAAAAGAATCTAATTAATAAACACTACTTAATCTGTAGTTGTATCATTTTAATTACAGAGATATGGTTAAGTAAACTATGGGACATTTATTTGATGGACTATTGGGCAAATCACTAAAGGTGGTGTTTCTAAAGAAAATAAGAAATTGCATTTAATATCAAGTTAAGTTCAAAAACAGATAGCAAGCTGCACTGCAGAATCTGGAGCTGGACTGTCTGGCTCTATCACTTAGCTGAGAAACCTTGATCGAGGTACCAGACTCCCCGAGCCTCAGTTTTATGATCTGTATAGTGGAGGTACTATTAACTACCTCATAGGATTTTTGAGACCTAAATGAGTTAATACAAATTAAGAATATTACTTGACACATGGCAGGCTTCGACAAATGTTAGCTGCTATTATTATTACAATGTGAGTACAACCATGTTAAAAGAAATTGCAACATCAGAAGAAAATACACCAAAATGTTAGCAATTACCACGTTTAGAAGATGAGACTACCGGCGATTTTTATTTTTCCTTCCTTTCACATTTTTGAATTCCCAACTTTTTCATTACATATATTTCAGATTTTAAAAATCAGGTTGGAACTAATTATAACTAAAAATCTGTCAAACACTACTTTTGACCATTATATGATTATATCAGAAGACTCTAAATACAGAGGCCCCATCAGGTAGTTTTAAAACGGGCTGAAACATTCTGCTGCCAGGACCCTGGGCACCGGCTACCAGGGGGCTCCTTCTGACTTGGGCACCACAGCTGCTTCTCCCCACCTGGAGGACAGACAGGCTCAGCTGGGCTGGCTAGTGGAAAGTGCACAAGATTCATAAGAAAAGTGAGTGAGCTGAATTCCAGTACCCACTCTGCCACCCACTCCTTGTGAGTTCTTGGGAAGAGCTTTTCCTTCTCTGTATGGAAGGATCTCTGATGTAATTAGCAGCCTCAGAGAATTAAAAAAGCAGTCAATGGAATTTTCAAGATACTGCTTCAGTGGTAGAAAAACAGATTCTGAAAAACATAATGCTCCACTTCAGATCTCTAGTCTCTGAATGCCGTCTTCTGGGGTGGAGGATCCATCTGCTCTGTTTACACACCTGGACCTTGTGCAAAGGACAGCTCAGAGGAGGCTGCCGCCCTGACCATTCGCCCTGACCGTTCGTGGAGTCTCTTCTGCTTCCGAGCAACACACAGCAAGCAAGCTTTGAAAGAAATACCAGAAGCCAAGTGTACTATCTGTCATCACTTAATAATGCCTGAAGCTTTCCACATAACAAAAGGGGATGGAACAACCCTACCTCGCATTGTGAGAGCCCAATAATTCTTCCACTGACAATATCAAAAGGGCTTTCTCTTAACTTTAAAAAAAATTAGATCTGACTACTATGAGCAACCAATACCCTCGGTAAGGAAAATAGAAATAAAATAACTGCTTGCAACTTTATTTCTCACACAATGTGGTAAGGAGGGAATTGATAAATCGAGATGACAAATAATCTAGTTTTTTGTTTTTTGTTTTTGTAAAATAGATGTGTCAAATTTAAAGGCTGTCAATGTCATTTTTTTATATCTATTCTGGTGAGGTTGGGATTAAACCAGAGACAGAAAGTTTCTCTACTTTGTTCATTCCTGGCATCTAGCGTGGTGCTTGCCCTTAATAAATTTTCATTGAATCAATGAGTTAATGAATTAATGAACAAATGAGAGATGTTCTCTTCTATATTGTGTTAGATGCTAGAAATACAGAAATATGTAACTCGGAGTCCCAGGCTTAAAAGCTCACTCTTGTGGAATAGCCAGATACATAAAGAGACAAATGACTCAAATACAAACATGATTGATTCCTAAAATCATACCACTAATAGCCAGTATTCATGTTTCAGCCCCTCCTATGTGTCATAGTAAAATATAATCCCTTCCTTCAAAGTTCACAGTTTAGCCTGGAAAACAAACAAAAAGCATAGAAAGCACAATACCACATGAAAAGCAAAATAAAAATATGTACACGATGGAGAGGCAGCTCACTGCAATTTAATCATGTAGACTCTGGCATCAGACTGCTTGAGTTCACAGAGCTGTGTGACCTTGGACAAGTTGTCTGGCCTCTCTGGGTTTCATTGCCCCATTTGAAAAATTAGTATAATACTAAGACCTATCTCATAGGACTGTTATGAAGAATAAATGAATTAATTGCTTATAAAATACTCAGAATAGTGTCAAACTTGTACTCTCAGTACCAAATATAAATAAAGCAAGCTTTCTTTGGTTCTCTTTGTATATGCCTGATTATTCTTCCTTGTTAGGACCGCTGACCAAATGTAACTCCAAAGCTATGGACTCTGGTTAATAAGTGAAGGAAAGGTTAGATTCCTATCTGTGGAAAATAATGAGCACTTGACCAGAAAAAAAATTCTCGAAGCCAAGAGACACCTAAACTAGGATTGCAAATTCATTCTAAAAACCACTACTTCAACACCCTGGTCCAGTACAGACATTACTAATCAACCACAGTGTCCTTTCTGAGCCTAAATTCAGGCTCAATTGCTTTCTAAACAGGGCCTATTGGTGTCTCTGGCCTAAACCTTATCTTCTGGGCCTCAGGGTTGTTTTTCCCAGCCACTTTCTACGGGAGCCACTTGGGCAACTGTCCTTCTCTCATGACTGAAGCCCAGCTCCCAAAATCCCTTGCCAGCCACCAATCCTGAGAGAACACAATGGAGCTGGTTCTACTTTGCTCTCCCTTAGTCCACTAGTTAACTCTGACCTCAGCTATGAAAGTTATTTAACATTTTCCGAGCCTCCAATTCCTCCTGGGTAAATAAGACCCGGGTAAATAAATTGTTGCAAGGATTAAATGCAACGTGTAACTGGACCCACCTGGTGTAGGTTCTCAATAAATGGTGCACGTCATTATTGCTAAACCCACTCTGTCTCCCCGCCAGCCAGGCATAGTGGCTTCATGGCTGGCATAACATAAAACAGGGCTGGGATGCTCCTAGTTAAGCCACTATTGCCCCCCATCAACATTAGCTGTTGATGGACTCAAGGTCACATGGGCTCAGATACCTGGGAAGAGGTGAAGGCCAGCAGTGGTGGAGGATGACAGATGGGGAGTGATGTTGGAACTCCATCACAGTCCCTACTAGGAACCGATGGGAAGGGGCATTGGAGGGGGCGTTTTACTCCCATGAGAAGAGAGGGGCCTTCAGGCATGGACCAGAGAGGTGAGACCCCAGGTAAACAGGACCCTCTCCCGTCTGCCTTCTCCAGATCCTCTTAATACAGGACTAACTTACCTCTATTTTGGAGCCACTCTCATTACCACCTCCCAACAGGACCCCGGGAGGGTTGTTCCCTGAGAAGCTTAGCCTTGGCCTTCTCCCTCTGCCTCATCCTCTCCCTTCTGACTCTTCAACACTGACTCTGCCTCCCTCCTCTGACTCTCAGCCTACCCCTCACTGACTGTCTCCTGCCTCCCCCACCTCCGACTCTGTCTTGGTCTATTCTTACCAAGTATGTATGTGACACCCCCCTACCGTCTTACAGAGGAGCAGATCCTGCTTCCCCCACCCAGAGAAAGTAGACTTACACCCTTCGGACCCAGCCCATGCTCAAGTACAGCAAATTAGTTGGCATCTCTCAGTTACCCGCGGCACAGCCTGTGACTCTCCTCTCCTCCCCACACCCACCACTCTTCCTGGGCCCAGCCTGCGAATCAACCCCTCCAAACCCAGGGCCCTTCATGTAAAGACTCTGTCAACATTTCCACGGTAGGCTTCCCTTCCGGGAGTTTACAAGTCAACTGGGAAACAAAATGAGCCCAGGCGGAAAGTTGCTTTACAAGGGAGCAAATCCTGCCAGGGAGAGCACAGAGCAGCGGTGCTCGGGGGGAGACTCGGCATTGAAATCTTGGCCAATTTAATGTCTACATTAAAAACGGATTTGTGTGGAATGCAGCCGCTTCCTTTAATTGCTCCAAATAAATATCCTGCGTAATTTTAAGCCATATATTACCAGGAAGTGCTTAGGGGTATTGTTTGCTGAGAAAGGCGTTACATAAATTGAAACCCCTTTTGCTCGGAGCTGAGTCCCGAAAGTTCATGCAGTGAGAAACATTTCTCACTGTGCACAACTGTGAATTGTATATAAAATTAAATTTTCTGATTAAAATCTGCATTGTTGGACCTCCTGCAGGTTGCCACCATTTTGCTGAAATAAGATACTATTTGTGGTAATGGCAGTGAGGGAAACCTGTTATCACTGATTGTAAACTGGCTTCGCTCCTATGGCTTAAAAATCTGGAGAGCTTTATTGTGCAAACATTGCATTTTCCGAACAAATATTACAGAGTAAAGCTTTACTAGTGATTCATCAGCCAGGGCGCAAGCGGGTTTACAATGCGACCCCAACGACCCTACATCTCCTGTACACTCAGCACTGGGCTGCAGTTAGGGCCGGCAAGGTGGAGGACGCCAGCAGGAGAATGAAGCGAGCATAAATAATCGTCCTCTGTTTTTTAATTTAAAATTATTTTTCTTCACAAAGGCATTATTATTTGAGGGAGGAAGGAAGATAAAGGAAAAGACGAAGCCTAGGAAGAGTTCGAATTTCACAGCCCACCTGCCACCCCACCCCCCACTTCCGCCCCAGGAAACCGGCAGCGTGGCATTTAAAGGATTTACGCCATCAA
Organism: Rousettus aegyptiacus; assembly: GCF_014176215.1. Classification (NCBI taxonomy): domain Eukaryota; kingdom Metazoa; phylum Chordata; class Mammalia; order Chiroptera; family Pteropodidae; genus Rousettus; species Rousettus aegyptiacus. The sequence continues at coordinate 57,084,542 of NW_023416286.1, read as the reverse complement.
TCCCAGGCCCTCTCCCGACTGCCGATCTCCAAGCCTCAGTTCTGAGAATCGGCCTTATGAAAATCAACTATGACTCTGCTTAGTACTACTGATAGAAGGGTCTGAGTTAATAACTTCGGTTTCCAAATGTAGAATCCGAAACAAAAAAAAATGAAGATTTACTTTTTCCTAAGAAGATGTGTACTCAGAATTGGAACCCCAAGAGCTGGCTTTTCATTTTTCATTTTCCCCAGCTTTCAGTTTATAAGTAAACGTTCTCCAAAAGTCCAACATCAGCCAGGCGCACATAAATATTTTTTATTGCCTGCTAACCATTAGAATAGATTGTCCCTCTCTTTCATTTTGTAAATCATTTTGTTGCTTGGGTAATACAAAAAAAAAAAAAAAAAGCTTAGACTTACAAAGAAAGACGGAGTAGGGAGCAGGGAGGAGAAAGATTTAGCAAAATAATATTTTGACAAATAAAAATGAAGCCAAAATGAACCTATTTCTTAAGGAACAACCTAGTCTGAATACAATGAATCTCACCAAATCTTTTTCCAGAAAAGAGCATTAAGGTTACAGACAAAGCCAGTGCTAAGAGTAGAATAAACTCAGCCACTTCCTCTGAGGGAGCAAATGCAGGGGAGGTGGGTAGAGGTGGATGCTACTAAAAGACCTGAAGTTCAAAGGCATAGACCACCTGGAAGGCACCTAGGGAAAATGGGTGGGATCTCACACACACCAAGTAGGGCTCAGAGTGTCTTTTCACAGCTTCTTTGCTCAAAATGCCAATCCTAGGTATTCATATGCATTAACCTCAGCTGGTCTCACCTGTGGAGGAAATACCTAGGGGTAGAAACAGGAAGTACCTGGCGGGGTTCCTGACTCAATCCCCAAATGTATGGCCTTGCTTATAGAAAACAGTTTGAAGAAACAACTGTTAATATGCCTGCTTTTTAAATAATTGCATAATTATTAAATAAATTAAAATAATTTACAATTCTATGAATTAGCTATCTTTGAAAATTATTCTACTGCCTGTCTTTTCTCCCTCTAAACTTCTCTTATATTTTCTAGTCTTTCTAGATAGTGTCCACAAATCTAACTGGCTCTAACCTGAACTTCTTACATGGTCGCAGAATGGGGGAAAACAAAGATAATCCATCTACACGCCCTCTATTTGAAAACCAATAACAATATAAGTTGCAATATTTCATTCATTCATTCAACAATATGTCTTGAATTTACTGGGTGCTAAGAGCTAAGCTATGAGTCCTTTGACTCAAGAGTTCTGCCAGCTTGGGGAAACATCGGAAGTCTTAGCTTTACTATCTTTTGAATAAAGATTTAAAGATTCCAAAAGAATCTACAAAAGGAATTTGCATCTCATGGGGCCTCCTTCTCCTAACTTTGCTTCCCTCCTTTGCTCACTTCTTGCCTCTTTTCCAGGTTACCGAGCATCCCTGTTCCCCATCAGGCTCTGCTCCCCAAAGGATTCCTTTCTGTGGCTCCATTAGCTCCTCTAGCCTTGACCAAAAATGGAATGTTTGACCTCTTTATGCCTCTGCTCAAACTTTGCCCACATTTTTGCTCTCGGCTTCCATTTATTTCTTTAAATAGTCGTCAACTGTTTGTTTCTATAAGGAAAATTATCAACAGTACTTCACTGACTTTCCACAGTTTGCAGCAAGAAGACATAATGCCTGTACCTCTATAGGGCATGAAAAGCCAATGGCAGGACAGGTACATCTAAAAATGACTCAAGATTTAATAGTCTGCTTATGTGCCCTGACAAGCACAGCCAGACAGTTGGGCAAAGCCTGACAATGAGGCAGGAGAGGAAAAGCTGGTAAGGAGGAGCTCCAGGGACCAGTGGTACTGTTACCACTTGTGTCCAGGTATATACTAAAGAGCTAAACAGTGAGGCCCTGACCCCAGTTGGGGATATTGGTGGATACCCCTAAAAGGGATGGAAATCTCAGTCTCCATCTCAAGGACACCAGATTGGATCTAATTACCTGGCCTGGATATTTTCAGCTTGGTGTCCCCATCCTCAGATACAAACCCGCAATTCTGATAGTTGGCCATCACTCAATTCTTTTCCCAGTTGGTTCCCCAAAGAGAAAGGCCAAGCCTCGTCTCTCCGTGAACCTACTCTTCTCCATTACAGATCACAGAGGCTCCAAGTTCATCAAGCATATATCCTGGTGGTACCACTCTCCTCCTCAGCCAGATGGGAAGTTGAAATCCCATTGGTGAGTAGAAGATCTAATGGGTATAGCATGGCAGGCTCATCTCCCTTCTTCCCTCTCCCTCTCTCCATCTTTCTCCTCGTGTGGGGTATCTTCTTTCTACTTCTTATCCCCTTCCTGAATTCTAGCTCTTTCTTCTGGGTTGGCTGACACCAGAGGGCAACATAATTTCACCTACTAGTCAGTTCTGTCCTTACACCAGTAGAGGGAAGAGTTTGAGAGAACCTACAAGAACTAGGAGGTATGTGGAAATTATTTTGAAATATGGAATTAGCTAGTGCAATAAAACAGCTCTCTCAAAGACATTCCTTGCCAAGGCATTCTGTTCCTGTTGGTAAATAATCTGTTATAAAACTGTTTAAATGCGTATTAACTCACCAGAGCACGACACTGGCAAAATTTCCCTCCAGGCTGTATTTTGCAAAGACACAACTTTCACGTGATGTGAGACCTGAGATTAAACTAACAGAAGTCATACATTATTCAAGGTAACACTGATGCTCCCTCCCTTACTCACCATTTAGTCTTTTCAGATCTGGTTTTTATTTTATTTCAGAAAATTGGTAAGGCATTTAGCCTTGAATGTCTTGTTTTGAGTACCTGTCATCATAGCACTCTAGGTGCTTTGAGAGTACATATGGGCTTCTTTGGGCAAATGAAGCTGAGTCAATCAGAACAAATGACTATGAACCAAGTAGCAGAGCCCTGGGGGAAAAAAGTACCCAAACAGCCCATCGAACTTGGAAGCCCATGCCAGCACATCCTTCACCACACCCTCCCCATTCCACCATGCATACTGAGGAAATTAAAGAAGGTTCCACTTGGAAGAAGAGGATTCAGAAATAAAATTGTGCCATTGGACTGACCATTTGCCAAATAATCAAATCACCCTGACAAAATTAACATCAATACCTTTAAAAAGCAGACAATATGGAGCTAGGCAATCTGCTCAACCATTGCAATGTGCTCAATTGTTTGGATCTAATTACCTGGCCTGGATATTTTCTGCTTGGTGTCCCCAGCCTTTGAACCATTTTGAAAGCCAGAGCTTTATAGAAAGGTCTTTTAAAACCCTAAGATTTTTATCCTTCTTTAGATGGACTTTTTATCTGATTTGCTGAATTTATCCATATGACTTTGCTTTTATTTCTTTATCAGCACCTTTTCCTTGACTAATTATGAAAAGAAAGAGTTCTTATCCAGAGGTCCAGAAGTAGACTTGAGCATTTCCATGAACCCCTTGAAATTGTAAGCAAAATTTTATGTGTATGTACACAATGGTCTTTCTGGAGAGTAGGGCCCATAACTTTCGTCAGATTCTGAAAGGGCTCCATGACCTCCATCTTGTCACTCTGTACTCATGATGTTCACTAGACCAGAGTTTCCCGATCCATATTAAAGAATGAGTTACAGGTATGTGCCTGAGTCTCTGATTGCCTCAACTCTTGGGTGACTAAACAGAGCCAGGAATGACTGGCGCTTCTAAGCTAGTCATCTCCTGCCAAGAGCTGCTTAGTTGCTACAAAAATATTATTTTCTCTGTGCGCCACAATAGATAAAATGTTGGGAAGCACTGCAATAAGCTTTTCACTGTTACCCCATCCACTATCTTTGTTCTCCACATCTCTTTCCCCATCTCCATGCCCTTAATTCTGCAGAGAGAAGCCTGGCATTGATTTGGCCATCTATGGTATAACATGCACTTTATATACTTTTCCAGGGAAGAAAGTGGTGTGGTTGTCCCCCCTTCCTATAAAACAGTCCTCGGCACCACATTTGTGGAGTCTGCCTTGTTGGTCACATGCTGCTGAGACCAGCTCATTTCCCCATTTCTGAGCTATTCTTTTTGCTAATCCCCTACATTTGCCCCCTTTCCTCTAGTAACTCTCCCTCGTCACTGTGTCTGGAAGAATCTCTATGCTAGTTCCCTAAATGGCTTCCAGTTTCACATAAATATTCCTCAAATGCACTTCTACGTAAAGACTTTTCCAACCAAGAAGAACATTAAAATCTTACACAGAACCCACATACAACCATTCAAACTCAGACATAACAAACAGAGCAGACAAATTCCCATGACTCTTGGCTAACATGGAGCGACCAAAAATAGTATGACCTTCCAGACCCTTCCCTGTCCGATTCTCAAAGCACACAGTCCATGGTCAGTCTCGTTACCTATTGCTCACATCACATCATTTTACTATCAACAATTTCATAATTTTGATAAACTAAAAAGTATACCATTCACTTGGAATTACTTTATGATTCAGATTTTTATATAAACGACTTCAACAAAATGTTGACAACTGTCTGCTGTATTTCAACTGTCTAATTGAAAGTCTTGATCACCTAATTCCTAAATACTCATCTGGTCCACATCACATTTTTATTAGAAAATGAAACTAACATTCTTGATCTTACCAGTTAGCCAAGCTGACAGTCCAAAATGTCAACAAGGGTTTCTAACATCTTCAAAACTTCCTTCCTTCCTACCTGAATCACATGATCCTAGACATACCCCTGACCCATACATAATGTCCTAGTCGATACGTCATTTCAAAAACATCTTACTTTTGAGAGAAAAGAAATTGCTGCTAAACCATAAAGAATGATAAATACATGTTTCTTAAATATGTGAGTATGATGTTACTAATCAGGAGGTTATATGGAATAAAATAAGGAATGTGAGGTGGAGAATATGGGTGTTGCTGTTCTCTTGGGGAACAATGGAAGAGTCTGCTAACTAAACCTGCCACTGTGACGGAGCCCTGAGGTTTACGGATTTCGCTTTGCTACCCAAGAGAAGTCACAAGCCCACAAAGAAGTCTTTGTTAAAAAAAAAAAAAACTACCACCACTAACCCTAGAATAAATGAATTAATCTTAGAATATTTCCAGCAGTCGTCAGAAAGCTTCCCCGACCTGAGTGCTCCTCTCGGGCACCATTGTCAGCGTGACAGAGGGTTGTCGAAGAATGTTTATCCCAAGATGAGCTCCTTCCTTCCTAATGAAACTGACAGCCAGACTGAGTTCAGGATCACTTTACTTGAAGGATATAATCCCTGGAAAATCCTCAAGAAAGCAGGCATATCACTTTTCTATGTCGTTTGGAAATAGCAGAAAATATTTGAATAAATGCCCAAAAATCACTAGCAGTCACTTTTAAGCCTATTTCTTTAGCCAATATCTGGAGTTCCAAAAAACTTATGTGATGGAATGCCCCCCACCCCCAAAAAATATAGAATGTTATATTTTCTTTTTACAATAAAATAACGTGTAGATTTACAACTTACAAAAACATTTCAATCTTGTTTTTAAAACATTTGCTGAGTTGACAGAATGAAATGCTGCACTCCTATTGGCAGCCATTATAAAAGCAAATTTACTAATTATTCATTAACTTTAAGTGTTTACCAACTTTCGAAGGGGGAGATGAATACATTTTTGGGGAAAATACATACAGTTGAGATTTGCAGGATGATTATAAATAAATGAAACACCAAGCACACCTCTCAACCGGTCTCTTACTCAAATCATACACAATGGAGGCCATTAACTTGATTTTACTTGATTTGGATATCTGGATCCCAGTTCTCAAGTGCCTGGAAAATATAATTCTAATGATTAAAAATATTTCTTGTTTTGTCAACGGGAGCCGCTCGAATTCAGTTCACGGCAACATTTGTTTCCATTTTCTATTTATTTTAATGGCTAAAGTTTGAAATGCTTCTCTCTCCTTTTGTATTTTTTGTTTACTCATGAATTTTAAAGTATAATGTTTTAACATCTTTTCATTTTCCTTTCGATCAACCTAATAGCTAAGCTTCTTTGAGATATACTTCCATTGTTTGACCATCTCTAAGTAAATAAGAAATGCTTTCTACTTGATACTAACCTAATATGTTTTTTTCCACACAGGATTTTCAAAGCATGAGCATCAATTTGCAAATCGACCAATAGTTTTGTGAGGAAGAAGCCTCATGGAAACATGTGTAAAGCGACTGCTATAGCACGATATCCAGCATAACGAAGGTCTGCCTGGAACCCCAGCTGATAGCCTTTCGTTTTCCGATATATAGTCTCTCTTAAAACATAAATGCACAATAGGAAAACTGAGTAGAGAAATAATTCAATCTATAGAATAGCACGGTGGGTTCCTGGATTCTGGCAGTTTCCAAAACCGAATTATGTCATGCCGTACCCACCCGAGTAGAGTGAGCTGTGTGTTACTTTCTCTTTGAATCCTTTCCTGACACACTCACCCCCAACTGTTCCTTAATGCTGCCACTGGTCCCCATATGACCTTCATGATAGTACCTATAAACTGTCCACATCATTCGCTTCTACATTTGCATCCCTGGCCACACAGCAGACTCCTCCAGAGTGGGAGTGAGTGCCTCTCACCTGTATCCCCATCGACTGCCATGGCCCCTTTGACAAGAATGTGTTCACAGATGAGGATAGAACAAATACCTGGCTTCTCCAGATCCTTGTTTTATTCTCTAAATTCCTCTTAGCGCATTTAGCCTGAAGCTACTTGTCATCTAGAATAAGGATGAATCAAGCCTTTAAGATTTTCTAGTGAAGACCCAGGTTATGAGAAATACAGGTACGAATGCCCAAAGAAGTGGGAGGAAGCTAGGAAGTAGAGACATGGGCATAGGGTACATTCAGGACAGGACAGAAAGAAGGTGAATGGGAGACAGAGACTCCAAAGTGGCCATGGAGTGAAAGGGAATCATGCAAGTGTGTGGAGAAGCCACACAGGAATTCTGACCCACGTGAGGACATTTCCCCTGTTGCAGCCACTGACCCAGGAACAGAAATGTTGGCTCTAAACAATCCACCACCCCTGGGCTGTGTGAGGCCGTGCCTTCCACCCCAGGCTGCCCAAACAAGGTCTCCATCTTCAGATCTTCTCCCTGCCTTTCCCAGCACGCATGCCCCAGACAGCCTTCCCAGGACTCTGTGCAGGTGACAGCCAGCCACTGCACTCACACTGACACGTTGTGCTGCCCCTCCCAGCAGCTCGGTTCCATGTTAACAGGGAACTTACCTTCCTGCTGCGGGTGTCGGGCACCATGCCAACCCAGTAAAGAAGGCCTCCGGGGCCAGACGGACATTTTGGTGCTCATAAAAATTTCACTATTAAGGTTGCCGCCTGTCTCCAAATATGGCCTACCCCAGAGAAAGCTAAGAATCTAGTGAGTCGAAACCACTTGGACCTACACACTCAAATTGCTAGTTCCTTAAAGGAGGGACAGGTATTAAACATTCGGCATATGCAAGGCCTTTTGTTTAGAGACTTAATGATGCTTCTAAAATCAGTCCTCCTCAATGAGTTACCACTTCTCACCCATTAGGATGGCAGTTATCAATAAACATTTTTTTTAAAAACCCAGAAAATAACCATCAGTGGGGTATAGAGAAATTGAAACACTTGTGCACTACTGGTGGGAATGTAAAATGGTGCAGCCACTATGGAAAATAGTATGATGGTTTTTCCAAATATTAAACATAAAATTACCATACGATAGAGCAAGTCCACTTCTGGGGACATACCTCAAACAATTAAAGCAAGGACTCAAACTTAACACCAATGTTTCCAGCAGCAATATTCACAATAGTCAAAAGATGGAAACAACCCAAATATCCATCATCAGATGAATGGATAAATAAAATGTGGTGTATCCATACAATAGACTATTATTCAGCCTTAAAAAAGAAGAAAATTCTGACACAGGCTACAACATGGACGAATTTAAGCTAAGTGAAATAAGTTAGTCACGAAAGGACAAATATTGTATGATTCTACTTACATGGGTTTCCTAGAGCAGTCAAATTCATAGAGTCAGAAAATAGAACGGCGGTTACCAGGGCCCAGGAGAGGAGGGAGAGGGATTATTGTTTAGTGAGTACAGAGTTTCAGTTTGGGAACATTAAAAATTACTGGACATGGATGGTGGTGATGGTTAACGCAACAACGTCAAGGTTCTTAATGATCCGAACTGCACTCTTAAAAATGGTTAAAATGGTAAATTTTTTGTTATATATATTTTACTACGATATTTTCTTTGAAAAATCAACCTCATTTCTGCTGTTTCTAAAAGCCAATGTTACTCATCCAAGTACCCCAGGGAGTAATCGCCTGGGACCCTAACCCAACCCACATCCTAACTTGTCCCTGGCCTGCTTCCTTTGGACATTGTCCCTCTCTGGCAGCAAGCAGAACTCTCGCTGAGCCTGAAGCTGGTGCCTCCTCTCCCTGTCGTCAGCACCCTTGGCTTCTACCCACTGACCTCACAACGGCTTGGCCTTCTGCCTCTCTGTGGCCTGTGTTTGTGTTCAAATTCCAGACCCCCAAAAACCCAAGAGTAAATCTTACTCTCCTCCAAGACAGAAAAGTGGACAAAAAGAAACATCAAAAAACATTCCCATCTTCACCTTTAGATAATACTCTAGTAATGTATTAAGTACTTAAATGTACCAAGTACTATGCTAAGCATTTTGTTAATCAACTCATTTAAATTCACACAACAAGCTCACAAGTTAGTTCTCATTACCATTATCCCCACTTTTTAGATGAAAAAGCTGAGACTTAACGTCCCAAGCCGAAGGTCCCAAGGCCAGAGAGGCATGGGCTCAGGATATGAAGCCAGTACTCAGTTACAGCCCATGTTCAGCTATGATGCCCGATGACAATATTTTAATTCTTTTCCTCACTGATGTTAAAGTTAATATTCAGGGGAAAGGAGAATGTTTGCTGCAATCTGACTGGTGCTCATCTCTGAAAAAGGAGTCACAAAAGGCCAGATAGAAGCTAAAGTTCCCACTGTGTGTAAAAACCATAAAAAAAAAAATCTCCATGTAACTGGATCATAATAGCTTACTTTAGAAAATTCAGAGGCCAGAGGTTCAAAGCAGACTATTTCCTGAGCCCCCTTGGTTAGTTAGCTTTAAACCCCAGCATTTAATTCGTGATGTTGGGAAAGCCTGTTAGGAAGGTTTCCACAAAAACGAGTGCAGTCAAATTCCGGTCTTTCCCAAACACAGATCCGTGTGACCAGACTGCCTCTCCAGCACACTAGCGGTACCTAGGTGTTTAATTTGGAATTTGATAGCTGCCTAAATTTCGAGATCTCCCGTAGGTGCCGCACACAAAGAATCCTCGGTGGCCACTGGCAGAAATTCTTAGAAAAACAATCCTCCAGGTTGTTGAAATCACAACTACCACTTTCACTCCCCGCCTCCCTGTCACTGAAGAGGCTGTTTTGACTTGAATTACAGGGGCCCATGTGGACTACCTGCGGTCCAAATGTGTATGTGACAATGGACACTCCTTTGCTGGCTGTCCGGTGTTATTTCAGACACTGTTGGACAGATGGGCTCTGTTCCGAGTGGGGAAGATTCATGCCTCAGAGAGAAAATTTTTATAGGGCTGTCTCTTCCCTATACACAAAATGTTCTCATCACTTTGCCAGTGTGGGGGCTGAATGGGGACAGATCACTTCTGAATATTGGAATGACAGTTTCTCCCCCAGCATCCTCCCTCCTGTCTCAGGGCCTGGTCATAATTGCGGGGATTCTGGTTGTTTGCTGTCTGCACCGCTCCCCCCACCCCACCCCCTCCACCACCCGCCCAGCTACTGTTTCTGCCATGTGTGGGGCATGTGCTTAGAGCTCAGCAGCTGTTGGAACACAGTAAATCCATTCACATACTGACATAGCCCAATGACTAATATGGGCTTAGCAAGGAAACAGAAGCATTTGACAAGCAGAAACAACTAAATTACTTTGGGAGGGGTGAGGAAATGACACCCCCAATGGGCTTGATCTCACCATTTGGTTTGGGCTGGAGAGTTCACTGTGGGAGACCACCAGGATGTCACCCTGTCAACCACCATCATTCACTCTGAGCAGAAGAGGAGCCGGGCCTGTGTTTGGGCAGCAGGAGTAAAAGGTATAAGGAGATGGCTGTTCGGAGACCATGCTGGACATGAAGAAAATAAGTCAGTTGAATCCAAATGCTTGAAGTAGAGGCAGACTTGTTTGCAGTTTGGAGTGTAGGCTTTGAAACCAGACAGAACTGAGTTCAAATCCTGCCTCTGTCATTTCGTCTATGACCAAGCCCTATAACTTCCAAGCCCCTGTTTCCTCATTTATAAAATGGGGAAAATAATGGAATCCCTACCTAATGGGGCTGTTTCAGGAATGAATGAGACTACTGCATAAAGCACTTAGCACATGTGTGTACAAAGCCTGCTATACAATAAGGACTTATGATAGGTATTAATCACAATGGTGTTTTAAATAGAAGACAATGAACTTTGTATTTGCCCACATATGCAGACTGGCAACACAGAAAACAAAATGCAGTTTGACACTTAACTGCTTCAAAACACACTTTCTCACAAAGACCCCCCACTACCACCTGTTTCAGAACCTCCGTCATGAGGTGAGTTGAAGAACCATCTAGGTTTGATGATGTCATGGCCCCACCAAACTTTGTATTCAGAATCAGACCTCCAGAAACACTCTCCTGCCTAACATGGAACACCATCAAGAACATATCCTCGCATCATTCCTATAAGCAATAGGCATGGATCAACCACGGTGTTTGGGACGTTTCATCCCACAGAACCTACTGGACTGGATATTAACAAGGATATAAATAAAACATTATATGTTACATGAATCAAGTGCACACAATTTTATTCCCTTTAATAGCAATTACCATAATCTCCACTTATGAAATATAGTTACTGATAATGTTCCATTCCTTTTGCACATTGCGAGTCCACTCATCAGAACCCTGCCCCCCACACCCCTCCTCAAGCCAGTAGAATAGGGAAGAATGGCTTATTCACACCTGCTGTCTAACCCAGGAAGTCAGCCAGGGAGGCCATGGCTTTGGCATGCTATAACCAATGCTGATCAAATGAAAACATGAATTACCCATGACTAACAATTAGTAATAAGCTGGAGAGACTATGACAAGGAGGGAAACACAAATCCGATAATTCGACTTCCTTCGTGGATGACTTTCTCTTATGGCCTTCTCCTGCTGCCCACACCAGGGCAGGGCTGTGCCCAGCTGCCCACAGTTTCTCCCACCCTCTGCAGCCCTAGCTAACTATTCTCATCCTCTCCTGGCCTTCCCTTGGGCCTGTGGTCAGTACATAAATGTTGCTTTGGTCCTCCCTGTAAAGTTCATCACTAAAGAGGTTTCTCACTTTCTGTGCCATTTGCAGTCCATATTTTTTTTTTAGTGACAAAAAATATGAAAATTGATGTGCTTCAGGGTCCTCTCTATGTCATAGGATCCCAGCAAATACTCAATGACTGCTCTCTTTGCTGGGCCCTTGTCTCCACCTTCTCATCCTCCACCATTGACATTCTTTATTTGTTGTGGCAGCTGTATACCCAGGGAGCATTCAAGTCTTGCACTGAACCAGGGTAACTAAGAGTATACTGGATCTAGCATCTCCAGATTTCCTTTAAGTTTTCCCCCTTCCATTAGTTCTAATCCCATTGACTATTTATAGACACCGACCAACATCAAACTGTTTGAAGATACAGGACAGAAGAAATTCTAAGGGCTGCCACTTCCTTACACCTCCCTGAGAGCTGTCTCTGAGAATTTAAAGCAAGAGAATTATTGAAACACTTTTCACTGATTTATTATTAATTGCCCCCATGGGCGGGCACAGAAAGTACCAAGCAGAGGAAGGAATGCATGACTTGTGGTCACTGAAAAACTTTCAAGTATCTGACCAGGTCCTCAATTTATGTCACGAACAGGGGAACTAATATAAGAAAAGAAAAGTTCTGGAGGTTAGAGAGACGAAGTGAAGGAGAAGGGTAGCGTAGGAAAGAGGTATGTGAGCAGGAGCTCGATGAGGAATGGGAGCAGAAACTGGGAAGCCGAGGAGCTGAGAGAAGGGAGGAGGAGGAGGCTTTCTTGAGAATGAAGCCGAAGTCTACTGCTAGGGTGTGGGATCCAGAAAAATCTCACTGGTCAATATGAAAAGAGCCCACCAGCAGAAAGACAAACACTGCTTCTGTCCCAGGAAACAGAGGTATGGATGGCCAAGGAAGGCAGATTCTTATCTTCTGGGCAAGGGCCCAGCAACACCAGTTCTGAAACAGGTTACCAAGAAAGAGACATTGGGGCAGCCAGAACATTGTTTCTACAGCAAGGCATCTTAGAACTCACCCTCTGTGGAAGAAAACAAGACATTTGGGGATGGGGAATCAGCACACATCTCAACACACACACACACACACACACACACACACACACACACACACACATACACACACACACAAACACACACGCAAGCACCCATGAAAAAATAAAAATGGCACCTTGCTGCCTGGCAATGCCTAAAGAATGCAGAGATGGCGAATACCCCCAACCAGTTGTGCAAGACCACTTCCCTGCTCAGTTGTTGTGGGCTGATTTCTATTTCCCGGTACAATTTATTTAGGAAAATGAGCCTTCCATTGTTGATATTCTATGTATTGGACAGAACCACACAGACAATAACGAACAATACAAAGCTGATTTTACAGATCTAAAACATACCCCTTAGCTGTCACTCATCAATATTTTCCTTTCTGCTCACCCAGAGTCATTCTATCTTTTCTTGATTAACATGCATGAGCCCCTTCTTAAGACAGGGGACTAACTCCAAGAGATATTATGTCGTTTTGATTTTCCAGGGATTTTACAGGTGGATTTGGAAGGTGTCAACCTCTCCAGGGTATACTGAGGAGGGGAATGCAATTATTTTCTCAATGGCAGAAGATAGTCCAGATGCTTGTGTTTTTCTAAAAATTCTCACACTTTGATCATGAACTGGTTATTTCCTCATCCTTTAACTGATCTGTATATCAAAGTAAGTAATATGCCTTTTAGGGAACTTGTAAAACTTAGGGTACTTTCAGACCACTGGATGAACACAGGCTAAATCAACAATTATGGAATAAAAAAGATTTGGATGTTATGTGAACTGTATGTGTCTTCAAGTAGTAGCACCAATCTTCATCTCTTCTGAACACTAATTTTTTTTTTCAAAAAACAGTCAGTAAACACAGGAGTATTTAACCTACTCACAACTCCAAAAGCAACTTGCTAGACTAGCAGGGCAGAATGTTCTTCTTATTCAGAAACTGAATTGTCTTCTGAAAAATTAAATGATGAAAGTGGTTGCCAGGGCAGGGACGAGGGGGAGAAGGGAGTTGCTCTCCAATAGGTACAGTTTCAGATCTGCAGGATAAAAAGTTCTGAAGATCTGTTCCACAACAGTACAAATATACTTAACACTAGTGAAATAAATGTACACTTAAAAATGATTAAGATGGTAAATGTTGTGTTCTATGTTTGTTTACCACAATAAAATAAATGTAAATATTGGGGGGAAAAAAGAAATGAAGATGACTACATGAAAACAAGTGTGGAAAAAAATGAAAACTGTTATAGTACAGTTTGGCTGTTGTTGTTTTTTTTTTCATAGACAGTTTTGACACCTATAAACTTCTGCCAACTAAATTCAGGAGCACTTTCATAAGAAAAGAGTTCTAAATAAAGGGTGGTGTCACTAGCAATGTCTCCATAAGTAAAGACAGGTGGCTTTGCTGATAGGTGGCTGTTGCCTGGCTCTCCCCAAACTCATGTCCTCCAGTGTGGCATCGCTGTGGTTCACAATCAGAAAAATCCAGAGTAGAGGGAGGAGAGGAAAGAAAGAGACTTGCACTTACTGAGGGGCAGTGCCAGCTCCTTTACATAAACTCCTGCATTTAATACAACAAATCAATTCAGTGCCTATTTATTATATCCTTTTTATCGATAAACGAACTGAGGCTCAGAGACTTTTCTCAAGGACACGTGACAAAAAACAAATGTGCCTGTCTCCAAAACCCATGCTTTTTCCACATTTTGCCCCTTGTTCTATAAAACCACAAAAGTGAGAGCCAACTATCTATAGCCCTAAAGTAAGTGGGATTTTCTTCCTGCACCCTATTTAAGAGTATCATTGTAATATGACCAGAATTTGGTTGGAAAAGTGACCTCAGGCATACTCCCTAGAGCTGAGATCCACACGCCAGTCTGGGTGCTGCAAAAATGGGTCACAAATATGCCAAGACCCTGGTTACGCCCTCAGCTGTCAGGGAGGCCAAGGTACAGCCTGTGACATAGGAGTCCCTGAGCCAGGGCCCTTCAGACTGTGAGCAGCTTTATGGTTTATAAAGCATCACTTCCTGTGAGTCTCAAATGTGACAAAATTTGGGAAGCACTCTGCCTGTGGTTCCGAAGGCGAACTCCCGGGAGTAAATCCTAATTCCACCTCTCTGTGCCTCAGTTTCCTTGTCCATAAAATGGGGCTGGAAACAGAACTTACCTCATGGGGGATTTGTGAGAATTAAGTAAGATAAAATACCCAGAGCTCTCAGTATACCTTGTAGAAGTAATCACTCGACAACCATTACCTGACCCAATGAGTACAACCAAACAGGCTACGTGTGCCACAACCCCAGGGCACCGTTCACTTTGGCTATGCTGTGAATAGCGCCCCCCGGAGTTGTGCAACTGTTCATCCCTGAACATTAGCTTTGCATTTAAATCTATGAGTGTCCTTCACAGTCCAGCTCTGACTTCCTTCTCATGCCTCATTACCTGCCACTAACTCTTAACCCCCATCCCCACTTTGTCCTGCACACAAACACAACAGTCCCATTTGCAGCCCCTCCGATTTCCACAGGCTCCCCTTCAGCTCAGAATGTTCTCTCTACTCTCTCCTGTTGAACTCCTATGTTTTCTAAAGTATTACTGGAAACATAACTCTACGTGAGATTAGGCTTATCTATCAATTGGTTAATCCAGTGTTAGCATATAAAACGTGATCTGCCTCAGCTTCTTCCATTATGGAAAAATCCAACGCCTGGGGGTCATCTGTGCTGTGTGAGACGACCCCAGCCAATGTTCTCGTCTAAGGTATAGCCTTATACAAAGTGCAAGTGCATCTTTCAGGAACAGAATTTATAGAACCCCCGACTCTCCCCACCCCAAAAAAAACACATGTACAGAGAAAATCAGAAAACATGATCACCATAAATGATAATCAGTGAATTGTGAAGATGAGATGATATCAACAATAATGCAGAAAACAGCCCAGGGATGTAAAAAGCACCAAAAGTGTTGAGCTCGGAGGAAATTTCAAGGTAGAGCGCCTATAGCGTTTGACAAAGGGCCTTTCCACCTCCACTTCAGTTTTGAAGGGAAAAGCAAGGGCTGAGATGGAGAAAGCAAGGAGGATATCTGCGAGTGTCTGAAGCTTTGGGGGTTTTCACACGGCATGGACGCCTATATTGTGCGAGGAGATAAAGTGGACTCATCTGTCAACCTGTCTGTTCACATAGCTATGCTAGTCATAGGAAATGTACCTCTTTCCCCAAATAGACACCGTATACCTCTTCTCTTACCTAATTGGGTGTGTGTGTCCTAGGGACCTGTGGCATGCAAGGGGAGGAGGTAATGCCAGGTGACTCAAGCGACCATTTGGGGCTCTTCTGTAGAACATTCTTCAGGGATGTCATGAGCAATAGGGAACCATATTAAGTAATAAATTTGAAATGAGGGTTGACTCCTGCCATCTATGGCATCATGAGAAAGAAAACAGAAGAACATAGAGCCATCTTCTGGACTCCAGAGAGTCACCATTGATGAGCTCTATGTGGCCCCCACACTCCTGCCACTTATCCAGACATTTGACATTGGCCATCAATCCTAATGGGCCTCCTTAGTCTGTTTTCATTTTCCCACCCTCCAAATGACTATTTCATACTTTCTCCTATTTTCCCCTACGCTATCTCTTACCTCACTCTTGAACTTCAATGAGAAAATTTGATCCATCTCCTAGAAGTTCTCTTATCTTCCCATAGACAAGACTACCAGCCCACCCCTACCTCTAGTCATATTTTGTGCCTTGTTATTGCATATCAAGTGTCCTGCTCTTATCAACGGCTCTCTGGGGGGAAGAAGGACAAGGGAATTATTGCTTAATGATTAGAGTTTTGGTTTGGGATGATGAAAAAGTTTTGGAAATACTACAATCTAGTTGTACAATGTTGTGAATGTAATTAATGCCACCAAATTGCGTATTTAATAGCTAAAATGGCAAATGTTATATATACTAAATTAAATTTCAAAAATAAATTAAATTAATAAATTTAATAATTTGAATTTATAATAAATTAAAATTTAAAATTAAAAATAAATTAATAATAAAAATTTAAACTGATAAATAAAAAAACTAATAAATTTTAAAATGAATTAAATAAACTTTTAAAAATTAATTAATAAATTTTTAAAAAAACTAATCCCTCGACTTGGGCTCTGCATCCTACTCAAAGACTTCCTTCCTGCAGCATTTCCTCTTGCTCCCGAACCATCAACCTTTCACAACCTCTCCCTCTGTCTCCCTTACCCCCCACTAAACCAACTGCACCAGCATACAAACATGTTCCATCACCTCCATAGCTATCCTCTTGAAAAATTTCTAGGTTACTCTCTTTCCTCACCTCACCCACCTAGTCTTCCACCCTTACCTATCCACAAAGACCGTCCATATAAAAGTCATCAACAAGCTACTTATCACCCAATCAACTGACCACTCAGTCTCCTTGATATACTTTTGACTTCATGCTTTCCTCTCTCTCAGAGAGCTCCATCTGGATCTTCCTCTGCTTCTTCCTCTACCTGCTAACGTGTGTCCAGGACACTATTCTGAGCTCCCTTTTCTTGTACACTCACACGATACCTCTAGGCAATCTCATTCAGTCATATGGTTTTAAATGCCAATAAAGATTATATGCCACAAACTTCCAAACACATATCTCCAACCTCTTCCTGGGTCTGTAGAATTTTGTATTCTCTTGTCTACCTGGCACCTCCACATCAATGACCTTCTGTCCCAAATCTGCTAAGGCCTTTCTAATGATACTCCTGGACTCAAATCATTAGTCATTTCCTTTATCCTTCTGTCCCTCACCTCTCACTGTTAATTCAGCAAGCACTGTCAACTAGTCATATAAAACTTATCCCTAATCTGTCTTTTTTCCATCTCCATTCCCCCCATCACCTGGACCACTGCAATAGCTTGCTCCTGGGACCTCCTGCTCCCCTCTTGCTTCCAACAAAACGGCCAGTTTCCTCCCACCCCCAAAGGTTTTCATTGCACCTCCAATAACAGCTAAACTCCTTACATGATCTGAATCCAGCCTACATCTCTCCAACCTTACCTTGTACCATACTCCATCTCATTTACCATGCTCCAGCCATGCTGGTCATCTTTCTGGTCCACTAACTCAGAGGTTCTCAAGCAGGAGTGGGTGATTTTGCCCTCCGGGGACATTTGACAACATCTGGAGACATTCTGGATTGTCACAGTTTGGAGGGGAGGGAATTACTTTACTACTGGCATCTAATCTGTAGAGGCCAGAAGCTAGGCATGGGAGGGATTACTGCTAAACATCCTACAAGGTACAGGAAAGTCTCCCCCAACAAAGAATTACCTGGCTCAAAACATCAATAGTGCTGCCGTAGACTGAATACTTGTGTGCCCCTCAATTCATATTTTGAAGCCCAAAGTCCCAGCTGGCTGGTATTTGAAGCTAGGAATTTGGGAAGCAATTAAGTTTAAATGAGGCCATGAGGTAGAGCCCCCATAATGGAATTAGAACCCATATAAGAAAAGGATGAGACTCTCTGCCATGTGAAGACACAGCAAGAAGGCACCCAGCCATCTATGAATCAGGAAGAGGCCCTCATCAGACCCCCAGCCCTTGGATCTGGGACTTTCCAGCCTCCAGAACTGTGAGAAAGAAAAAAAAAAAATGTTTGTTGTTTAAGCGACCTAGTCTATGGTATTTTGTCTGACCTAAGACAAGTGCTAAGGTTGAGAAATCTTTCAAAATGCTAAAGTAACTGGGTGCCAATCTCCTTCCTGCCCTCAGGGCTTTTGAACAAGCTATTCCCTTGATCTAGAATGCCCTTCCTCTACTCTCTGTGTGGCTTACTCCTTCTAGTCATTCCTGGCCCATCTTAACTCTTTCTGATTACCTATTCCAATTTTCTAAATATACTTACTACCTGATAGTTTTCTTATTTTATCTGTTTATCATCTATTTTTACTAAAATTAAATTTCTTAACAGCAGGAATCTTACCTGATTTTCTCACTGGGGCTTAATAGTACTTGTTGCATAGTTGGTACTCGGTGGGTACTGCAGGGAATGAATGACTTTACACTTGATTGAGCTTGATTCCAAAAAGACGTGTGAGTTTTGAGTATGTGCATTGTATAAGTAATAGGTACTACAGGACATTCGAAGCTTATTAACAGTCGCCACTCTCAAGCAGCTTATAATTACATAAGAAGGATAAAATGTGATTTTATACACCTTAGGCAAAGTAAGATACTGCTATAGGGAGATGGTACAGCATCGTGTGGTGAAGGGCACTCATTGAATTGTGAGATAATTCATGCCAGATACCTAACAGTCTTAAGACTGCTATAGGTTTGAAAGGCAGCATCGTAGAAGGATCAGGAACATGGACTCTGGAGCCTATGCTGGGGAGGTTGGAATCCCAGCTCAGACACTTCTAGCTGTCTGATCTTGAACTAGCTTTTTAATCTCTCATGCTTTAGTTTCCTCATCTGTTACATGGAGATAATAAAAAGCATCTGCTTCATAGCCTTGGTTGTGGATTTAAATGAGTTATATTATGTAAAGCACATGGCTACAGAGGACAGTATAGTTCCGGCCACTAGTATTCAAAGAAAGAAGTGATCATACAAGACTGAAGATAGGGATAGCGGAAGGGCTGACTTTTGAGATAAGGTGAATTTGAATAGAAAAAATGATGCAGGCATTCTCAGTGTAAAGATTATACTTTACATCAAAAAAGATGTACCATGGCCTGGAGTATTGCTTAGAAATAGGGCCAGGCAAACATCCATTTTTTCCTGTTCACCCATCTGTGTCAAGAAGGATGCTTTTTTGAAAGAGAGCTACTGATAGAATCATGGTCATCCACTGATCCTATTATAGCAGAAAACGTGAGAGATCTGGTCACCAAATCACAAAATCACTTTCTTTTGTTTTTTAATTCCTGTTCGGTATGCTTTGGTTAAAAAAAGAAAAGAAAAGAAAAACTTAAACTCATTTGGTTCTAAACTTACTACTGTGTGAGCTTAACCTTCTGAGGTAGTTTCCTCACCCCTGAAACAAGAATAATAAAGCCTACCCAGTCTACTTTAGGGAAGTAGTACGTGAATCAAATCAGTTAATACATGTGAAAGGCTTAGAGTGTTAGGTAGATAGAACGTAAATGTAAGATATTTCTAAAAACACCACCCAGGGTTTTACTCAGCAATATGATATGCAATGCATTTTAATGTACATGAAAGGAATTAAAGAACTTAAAAAATTTTTTTCTTCTCCCTTCATGTTTCAGAGAAGAAAAGAAAAGGCAGGACTGCAGCTAAGAGGGCTGGGCTCCGGGACCTGGGCAAAGCCAGCCACACAATGTTTCCGCGGAGCAGGGAAGACCAGACGTTGATTCTGTGACACACCACTTTGGTGCCGTCTGTGTCTGGACTGTCAAAAGGCAAAGCCAGACACAGGATCCATTCCCCAGTGGAAATGCCACTAAAATAGCCTCTCCTTATTTCTTGTAAAGAAAATTTATTTTCTTTTAGTATTTAGTCTAATAAACAGGAATCTGGCAACCTCTGGCTCCATCCCCTGCTTGTGATGTTGGGAAAATTCTGCAGGACTTTCAAGCCATCAAAATCCTAAAATAGTCTCAGAAAGGCAAGCTTGCTGCCAGGAGGTACTAAGAATTTCTTTAATTTGTAAACATGTCAATCTATATATTTTTTAGCCTCCTATAGCTTTCCTTCTTTCCCTCCAGTGATAGGACTAAACAGCAAGAATGATACTGTCCCAGAACAATAACAAAGGGATAGTGAAGGAACTCAGCAACTACCATGGGAAAAACTCCGTCCTGGCCATCAGCCTTTGCTGTCCTCCCCGAAGGCCTGCCAGAGCAGAGCCGGAGGCAGGAGCTAAACCAGGTTCTTCCACCTCCTGGAGGTTGAGCACCCCTTAGACTTTCTGAGTTTTATTCCCAGCAGGTGCCCCCACGGACAGGCTTAGAGCAACATCAACCACTGGCTGAAAGAGAAGGCCCAAGGCGGGCTTCCAGTGATCAGGACACCACACCCAATGGAAGGTGGCGCATGGGCTGGAAAGGACTGAACGTGGGACCCCGGGTGGAATCGGTGAAGTAGTCCAAAGCTTCTGGTATCTAATCGAGAACCAGATAACAGCTAAGGAGAGGAAGAAAGTGCCACTCTGCAATCCCTGGGAGTTTGAGGGAAACGAAGATGGAGTGAGCGTGTTGTTTCAGAAAACTTTCCGAAAAGAGATGGGGGAGTTAGAGAAAGTGTTGCATTCCACTCCCGGGGTGGGGGACCGGGGAAAAAAGCAGAGTTGGGAGCGGACAAAAGAGAGAAACTGGGATGTAACTGCGAGGCCTGAAAAGCCCCGCGGGGGAGGGGCGGGGGAGGAACCGCGGCCGGCAGGAGGGGAGGGCTGGCCGCATGCTTGGCTGGCCGCGGCCCAAAAAACTTTAACTCAAAGGAGTCGTTTGAGTTTAATCCTCCCCCAGGACTGGGGAAGAGGAAAAAGGAAGGGGGGAGCAAGTCAGAAGTCTTGAGAGGAAGGAGCTTTTTGTTTTAAAGGACGACCTCTTGGGCCTGTCCCCAATTTTCTGGGTTTTGTTCCTGTTTTAAAAGGAGAAGTTTTATGTCACCCATGAGAGTCTGCATTTTTGTGGGATTCAAATATTCCTTAATTAGGTGTTGTCTCTTTACAGAAAGAAAAGACGCCTTTTATTTCATTTTACTTTGCCATTTTAATTTACTCCCTTTCGTGTTTAATAACTAGGTAGGGAATGTTAAACAGCTGCTGTAAAATATTACAAACCCGGCTCCCTGGGAATTGTCGAGAAGGAACTTTCTAGGGCTGTCTCCCATCCCAGAGAGAAGCACATGGGAGGGGACCCACAAATCTCAGCTCTGGGGTGGAGGCTGGAGGGAGAAGGAGTGTATGATTTCTCTGGGTACCACTGGGCCCCATTCCCACCCTGTCAGCCTACACACCAGTCTTCTCTTTAGGTTGAGTTGGTGCTGGGGTGCAGGGGCGGGGGGGGGGGGCGTGGATGTCTGAAAGGAGAGGGAGCATTTGGGGAAAGGCGAGAAACATACATCCATCTCATCCAAGTGACCTGCTTGTCCCTTTTCTTCAGCACCACCATCCTAAGGAGGGCTGAAACTACTCATTCAGAACTAGAGAATTTTCCCCATGAAACTAGAAAATCGGGGGTAAAAATAACAGCAGAAAAGCAGAAGTGGCCAGAAAAATGTTTGGCCTTGGTCTACAGGACACTGGATTTCTTATTGTGTTCTAAGTTTGAGGAAAATGACAGAAAGGGAAGGGGCTATAGTTTTCCTACTACTAAAAATGTAAGAGGGGCATACTCCCAGTAGAGTTGTGGGCTGGCGCTTCAGCGAAGGGTCAGTAGTTGTCTGCAAATTGCAGAAGCTTCCCAAGGGATCTGGAACACAAATTTGCGGGGCAGCACAGGGCACCAGTTTCCGTCTACCGAGCTGTGTATGATGCTTATACGCTCATTTTGCTGGCAAAAGGGCCTGTCATAAAATGTAATACTGACTATAAAACAAATCAGCGCTTTGAAACGACTTGCTTCAGATGTTTTCATAAATCCCTAATGGCTCAGGCACTGCCTGCTATTGATAATATTAATGTGTTAATAGTTCCTCTGAAGCAGCAGCACTGGGTAGGGCTGGACACACACACACACACACACACACACACGCACGCACACGCGCGCGCGCGCGCACACACACACACACACACATGGAAATACCATGGAAATGGAAAACAATACTTTGGCTCTCTCTTGAATTCCAGCTGCACTTTGTTGACCTCAGAAAGCCATACCCAAGTGAGATATCTGATATTTTAAATCCTTGGCTGGAGCTTCCCTTTAGCTTAAAGTGATTTACGTTGGTTCATAAAAAAGTATATAGGTACATATGTACATATAAAAGCATGTGAGCGCACCCATGTTCCTAGTAGCATTATTCACAATAGCTAAAAGGTAGAAACAACTCAAAATGTCCGTTGGCAGATGAACAGATAAACAAAATCATATATATGATTATATATCCCATATAATCATATATATGATATACATAAATTATATATTCTTGGATATACACATATACCCATGCATTGGAATATTATTCAGTCATAAAAAAGAATGGAGTTCTGATATTACATGGATGAAATTGAGAACATTATGTTCAATGAAATAAGCCAAGACACAGAAGAAAATATATTTTATGATTACACTTACTTTAAAGGTCATCAGTGGCTAGAGGAAGGGGGAATAGGGAATTAGTATTTAATGGGTATAGAATTTCAGTTTAAGAAGATGAAAAAGTTCTGGAGATGGATGGTGGTGATGGTTGTACACAATGTGAACATACTTAATGCCACGAAACTGTATACTTAAAAATGGTTCAAATGATAAGTTTAAAGTTATATATATTTTACCAGGATTTTTTTAAATGGGGCAGAAAAGCAGGTGAGTAATGGACATTATCTTCCCTACAACTTCCCATGTCCTTTGCTACTTGAGTTCCCTGCACTGGGCCCACAGATCTGTCTCCAGGGCCTCAGGGCAGCCAGCTCCAAGGGATGCTGCCCCAGCTCCCCCAGGACCCACGCAGGGCTTCCTTTGCCCTTAAGGAAATGAGAGGTTTTATATCTGCAATTCCCCAGACATCCATATGGCCCAGGGAAACCTTCCCATTAAAACTCTGTTCCGACCTCAAAAAGGAATTTAAGGAACCCAAAATGATACTTTTCATGATGTAATTTCTCTGCCGCCTTCCTAATCTGCATCATTCAGATTGGAATAGTCTCAGAAAATAAACACTCTAATCTCCTTGCCTGTGGCCCGATACTAAAGTTCTTTCAAGGAATATTTCTGTCTCTGGACCACCCCAGGCCTCTGACTTATGGGGTGGATAGAGAGGTTCTAGAGAGTCGAAGTTAGAAATAACAGGGGGAGTGGGTGGGGAAGGGTGGCACTGGTTAGACTGCAGCATTTTTCCTGGACTTGCCTTTTCTGTCTTTTGGGGTTCTTCCTTCAAGATAAACACTGCCTAGAATCACTTCGGGATTTCCCCGCTCACAGTTATAAGCAGAAGAACCTGGGAACCACCACTGCTGTTGTGTCTAAGGGAAGGAGGGGGTGGTCAAAGCTAAAGCCAGTGTCTACCCAGAAGTTTCTCTCAGTAACACAACAGATACTACTAGATCCAGGCCACAGGTTTTTCTGATGCTTGCTCTTCGGGCCAGTTTATTTAAGAAATGGCCAGAGCAATCGAACCTTTGCCCTGTGCCCCAAAGGGAGACAAACATTGGCATAAGCCAAGTTTCCAAATCTCCCTTGTGCTTTCCCTTCAATTCCTCTTACACATCATTACCCAAACCCACACTGCCAAGAGCTCCTGGGTCCCCTCACACCGGCTTTGGCTCAGCTTTGCATCTACAATGACAGTGCCAGGCCTTCTTCTCTCTGCCAGGTCAGAAAGATGAAACCTGCAGCTGGTGATGAGAGAAGCCTATTAAAAGCCCTACGCAGAGATGACAGAATGTGAGCATGATGCCTGTTACATTCAGGCTGACAGGCCTAATGGTATGGACCCCAGACAAACAAGAAGAGTGGGCTAGTAAGGAAGGAAAGTTCCATAGAAAGGAGATGGAGAACAGGGTACAGAGCTCCCACTGCAGAGGGGAGTCCTCAGGTAAGGTGCCAGCGATGTATAGAACCCAGTAAAGTCAGAATCAGAACGAAGTCTGAGATGTGAGCCAGTCAATGGGCTAAATGCTGTGAGGACTTGGAGCAGGAGTAGAAATGCATAATCTGAATATCACTAAGAAACCTTTGCAGCTAGCCAGGTTTTCTAAATCAACCGCTTGGCCAAATTTCCTGCCAACTCATAAAATGCTTGCCTGACTTGCCTTCCTTTCTCCAAATGATGCTATTTTATTAAGTGGTGTTGGAGGTGATAGGGAAGGAGAAGTGAAGAGAGAAGTCTAGGGTGAATTACAGTTAAAATTTACTTTAAATGTAGTCTTTCTCAGTTCTGCTTCTTTCAAGGCTGTCCTACCTAAATTTGGTTAGGTCCGGGATATGTACGCCCTGATAATTTGCAGGTTGGATTTAACTATGCTATAACTGTGTGTGTGTGTGTGTGTGTGTGTGTGTGTAGACTTGACTGATCAAATATACATTTAACATGCATAGGTATTCGTTATACCAGAGCATAAATGTATGCAACAGACTCCAAGGAGTGTATGTATTTACAGTGTTTGGAGATATATTCACGATATATGCTTTATACATACACATTTGGTATTGCTCCTTGTAATTCTTCTGGAAGCCTGACCATTTTTTAACTACTCCAGCATGGGCTCACTTTTCTGTGGGGAGGGGAGAGTAAAGTTGCAAAGAGCCTTTATGTTTTAAAAGGTGCTTCTCTCTGTTCTGATTGCTGACTTGCTGGTTGATGGGCCTTCTCTGGATCCATTTCCTGTTTTTCAGGCTGACCCAAGCTCTCAGACCATGGGGGTAGATAGGTGGCAGCTGGGGATCTCAGTGGGATCTCTGCAATTCAAGGGAGCCTATTTGGAAACAGGATCTGAGCCGCCCTCTGCCTCTTTCTCATCCTTGTATCCAGCAGGCACAAGGATGTGTAAGACTTCTGGGTAGACGGTCAAATGACCTGTGGAACAACTTTGCAAAAAGGAGGACAGAAAAAGGAATGAGTGTAGAATGGTGAGACCTGAGGAAAAGGGAAACAAGAAGAATGGAGGACTGAGAAGGTGGAGATTTAAGACCTCCTCCTGGGAGCCCAATGCATTGTCATGGGTATTGGCTCACCAGACCGGAGGCCTCAGGGGAACCCAGATCAGAGTCCCTGGCAAACTAAACTGCCACTCACAGGAACACAACCATACTCAGTTGAATCCAGGGTCTTTAGGCCATATCTCAAGCCTCTCCTTCCCCACTCCCACCCGGGACAGACACTGTCACCGAGCAGCCGCCCACTGATGCACCAAGCTCTCTCTTTGGGCCCACTAGAGCACAAACACTCCAAACGCTGATTCAGTCGGTGTGGAATCCCAATAAGGCAACAACCAACTTCACATATTCACTGCCTCCAAATATGATTCTGAATCAAATGGGTCTGGCCACAAAAAAAAATGAAGAAATTCAAGACCCTCTCCTTAAAACTCACAGATACATGGGGTCTACTTGAGAGACTAAACTCGTGGACTCCCTGGGACCACTATTTATTCTGGAAGCCCACTCGTGAGGTGTAGGTTCCTAACCTCACAGTTGTGTACACTCGCCCTTTCCCGAGAGAATCTGAGCCGGATCATCAGTGACCTTTCGCCTTCCCCGGCCTCCCCGGACCCTTTCCATTTCCTGAGCTGGGATCGCAGGCAGAAGTTGAGCGTTTCCTGTGCTGGCAGGACTTCCCTAACTTGCAACGGAAATCTTGTCCAGGGCAAGGAGGCAGGGGCGCATCGCCCACGTTTCTGGCCCCAGAAGCTAAGACTCCTACGATCCGCACGGTATTTGGCTGGCGCTGCAGCATGTGGGGAAAGATGATTACACTCGAAAGGAATCACGACTCCTCGCGGAGCCATTATTCGCGTCGCTCCGCACGCGCAGGTTCTGGCCCGGCTTTCTGCAACTACTTCTCCTCGCTAACCACTCGCTCGTAATTTGTGGGCCGCTGTGGAGCTGCGCCCGGAGCTGCAGTCCCCAAATTAAAACACCTTTGCAGCTCGGACATCCAGAGAACCAGCTCCACACTCTGCTCGCCCTCCCTCTCTCCGCCCAGCTCCCAGGCAGCTAAAATGGATGTGATTTCACGCACATCCTGCGCGCGCACACGTGCGCGCGCGCGCGCGGACTCACGCATTCTCCCTCTAACGCCGCCCGCACACACGTACGAGCCTGGACGTTCGCCTTTTGTGCTTGATTTGCAGGACGTGCTTTCCTGCTCCTGGCTTCCTCTTTTTGCTCCCTTCATCTCTCCTTCCTTAGCCACTTTTCCTTCAGAGTACCCCTGGCCTGGCTCCTTTCCCTCTAACCCCTCTGTCGCGGGGGTCGTCCCTCTCCCTCTCCACCCGGGAGGAAAGGGGGCCGCAGAGACGCGCCCTGCGCGCAGAACGAGGGCTGTGTTCTGCGGCCGGCTGGGACCGCAGGGCTGGCCTCCGGCCTGCGCCCTGTTTGTTTTCCCTTCGCCCCTTGAATGCTAGATTAAGACGTAAAGATTACCCGGACCGAATAATGCCGGGAGTCAACACTCCAGCAAACAAAAGTGCTTGCGCAACTCCACCAACCCCGCTGGGACCTGGGCCGCGGGGCTGGGGTAGAGAACGCACTCCTCGCTGCTAATTACAAATAAATGATGATGTGCTCACTAAGTAATTGATTTAATGAAGTTCCTATGAAACTATTAAACCCGGGTGGAGGTCAGGCTGGAGGCGCCCCAGAGCGCCCATTGTGGGCTGTTTAACTCCACCAGGCTCCTCGGAAAGACATCGGGGCTAATAGGTGAAGTCACAGCTGCTCGCGCTGACTTCTCGGTGCGCCCGGCCGGCTGCGGGCACCCTCGCGCCCTCCCGTCGCGCCCTCGTGCCCCGCCGCCCGCGCCCCGCGCCGGCCAGCTTACCCACGCCACTCCCAGCCCCGCCGCCAGCTCCCGAGGGTCTCTCCAAAGGGATCCCGGGTCTCGTTAAGAAAGGGAAGTTAAGCACTGAACTTGTGCGCATCGCCAGCAATCCGCGGCATCCACCGCGGCCCACCCCTCCCTCTTCACCCCACCCCGCCGTTTCGTGCAGGAACTTCAGCCAGTGTGCCACGCAGGGTGCTCGCGCGCTCTTGGCAAGGTGCCTGGAGCCCGAATGTGTGCCCAAAGCACAAGCGGGGGGGCAGAGTGTTTAGTTGTGCGTGAGTGTGTGTGTACACAGGCGCGCGCTCGTGCGTTCCAGGCCGAAGGGCCTGTTTTTGCATCCCTTACCCTGGCCTGTGGCCTATTTGTGCAAAAAAGTAAAGGCGGAGGGGTGAGGGGAGGTGCAAAAACGATTACCCACGTCTGATGTTAGGCCTGGGACACAGGTCTTAGGATTTGCTGACCTGCTGCTGGGTGCAGCGGTTGAGGGGTTGGGGGGATATTGGTACACCTCTCTCCTCCCCACTGCCTACCTCTGCCAGCTTCCAGACCTGGCCAGGCGGTTCCCCGCCCTAGACCCACGGCTCCAGTCTCCAGTCCCTAGTGGGGCGGAGGATGTAGGCCTCAGGCCCGAGTGTTGGGGCTCACAGATCCCAGCTACATCCCCCTCCCAGCTACATCCCTCTCCCCCTCTCACACAAAGCCCAGCCTTGTAGGAAGGTAAGAATTGCTTCAACTTCAGGATAGCTCTTGATGGGATATGTGACCACTCCTAACACAGGAGGCTGGAGGGAGCCCTGAGAGGACACACCCCAATAGTGAGAATCAGATGTTGCAAATGGATCTAGAGTTAAGGGTGATAAACCCCTGTACCAGGCAGCAAGGATTCAAATCACATTCACACTCATAAGAAAGAGCTTTTGACTTTGTCTCCCTCAACCACCAAGGGCTCTTGTGATTAAAAATAGGGCCCATTGTCCGCCTGGAATGCCACACTAGGAAACAGGGGCTCCTTTGGGGGTTCTGGATGCAAAAATCAACCTGCCAGGGAACCCTGCATCTCTCCAAGTCTTGTCTCTTCTCATCAAGGACTGATAATTAAGAGTTTCTTAAGACATATATTTCATTTATGCTAGTTGGCAGTAAGCTTCATCTCTCTCTTTTTTTAATATTAGAAATTTCCAGTGGCTGAAGCTAACCTCAATTTGATTTTAAATTAAACGCTTAGAACAGGAATGGAGAGGATAATTTTGCTTGGTTGTGATGCCCTTAAATTGAACTCAGCTCTTGTTTGGGTCTCAGCTTCTGACTCCTCTGGGGAATATTGACATAAATCTTCTCTGAGTCTTGCTTTAGGTCTCAGTTTCATGATCTGTAAAATTGGATCGCAGGGTCTTGGCTGAGACTCTTTGGGCTTTTTTTTTTTTTTTTTTTTTTTTTTGGTGATCTGTGAAGGGCACAGGAGGAGGAAACCAGTAAAGAGGTCTGTTTGCATCAAGCCTTTGTCTGGCTTTATAAAAGCTAGTTCCTTTGTAAAATAACACCCCACCCGACTACCCAATGTATTTTTGCAGGGCTGGGATTTTAATTTTTTCCTCGCAGGAGTAGACAAGAGAGTGGATGTCTTACTTGAGTCCCGCGTGGCCCTCGTTTGCTAAACAACTCTCTCCAAAATGTGCCAAAAGCAGCGAACACTGGCTCACTCTCCTCCCTGGCCCAGGGCAGATGTTCCCATTTTGTTCCGGCCTCCCCTCCCCTCACCCCAGCCCCTCGTATTCCTTTAATGCTTGCTGATGACTGCATCCCTGCTGCCCTTAATGTAGGATGGGCCCTTCTCTTCAGCCTCCAAATGAGAAGTGACATTTGCACTCGGCTCAGGCAACGCGGGAGCAGAGCGCAGGGACACAGGCCCATTGACTGAGCGCAGCCGAGGGGCCGGCTGGCTCCGCGGCATCCGAAGCTGCCTTAATTAATACCATCTTAAATAGTCCAGCAGCCACCGAAGACAAAGTTGAAGAAAGACTTTAAGGCTGAGTGCCCCTCGACAAGCTCTTTTTCCCCGTGTCATTCAATATTTAATGCGCCTGCTTCTAATGCTACTACTGGTGTTCCTTTCTCAGCAAGGACATTATTTTTTCACGGTGCCCATAGCCAGGGAAAGCCCTTTAGGCAAAGAAAATCAAAATGTTTGTTGTTTTGGATGACTTATAACTCTTGTTTAACACAAGCACTTTCAGGAAAGTATAACAGGCGCAGCCTCCAAAGCAAACAACACAATCCTTGTGACAGAGTCAGACACAAAAAGCACATTGTCTTGCAGACTACCCCTTTTCTCTGGTGCTAGATGGGGGCCTGTCTCCGAGTGAAGACCACGATGCCATTTCACTTTTGAACTATTGTTTTTGAGTTATGCCATGTGGTCAAAAGGAGCGAGAAGGGGGTTGTTTCCAGGCTCATAAGACAAACGAGTTGCCTTTTCATTGAAATCTCCTCGCGATCCTTGAAAACGGAGTTTAAATGTCACCTCCGCCTTTCTAATGGGCACAGGGCTGGGGGCGACCCTTCAAAGCGCCTGGGTGATAAACGACCCTTATTAAATATGGCCGGGACTTCTGGGAAAGTCCCGAGCCGGGCTAGCGCGCAGAAGAGCGCCCCTCGCTGGAAGGCCCGCGAGAGATCGGATACCCTGCTGCAACTGGACGAGGCCCTAGAGGCCAAGGTCCACGCCCAGGCCCAGGGGTCCGGGTGGGGAGGTGGGGGCTGAGGGTGGGGAACCCTGGTGAGGGGGGCCAGTTGTAATACAACTTCTTATCTGCCGCCCCCATCAAGCCAGTGCGCCCCCATCCCCAGAGACGGCGTGAAAGGTTGGTGAGTTTCCCCCTGACTTCTTTTTGTCCGTTGCCGAGTGGCGTCTGCAAGTCTGAGCTGCAAAGTTACTGATTTGCCGGCTGCATGTTAAGGCAGCCCATGTAAGTAATTTCTCCGGGCACCCCAGCAAAGGAGAACAAATCGCTGACAAAGGCGAGCGCTTTCGATTCAGCGGCGTCGTTAAGGCAACCCCAAAGTATTCCTCCTATAATAAGTTCCACTTCAAAGGGTTTCTCATTCAGCGGTGACTGCTTCGCACTTTTATTAAGTCCGGGCTTTTTCACTGGGAGGAATCATCTGTTTGGTTATTTTTCATCGTGTTTATTTTTCACCATTCACACAGTACTTGTATTAAATAAACAAAGAACAATCGCTCTGCAAATAAAAGTGCTTAGGTGGGGAGAGAAGGAAGAGGAACTGGGCTGTGGCGTTCCTGCCCCTCTCCCTCATCTTCCAACATCATCCACCCCCACCCCCACCCGGCTTTTTCTCATCCTTTCCTCATTCTTTCTCTCTCCTTTCTCTTGAGCTAGGAGATTCTATGGGGGAATCTTAACAAAAAGTCGATGGAAACACACATACACACACATATATATAGTGTTATATGTCGCATATATAATATTAAAGCTGTAATGTAATATGTAAAATATATGTTTTTGAGGAGATGAAAATTGAGCTAACTTGGCATGAAAGTAAAGGTAGGTCACTGCAACTGTGTCTTAATAGAGTGTCTTGAATGGCTGTGGACCCTCTGCCAGTGGCTCCCCTGGCCCTGCCCATTGCCATAGCAATACCGAAGCTGTGTGTGGATGTACTATAAAAGCAGTAGTTCAAATTTCAAAGAACATGCCTTTGAACTTCTCCCTGCTTGATTAGGCCCTCACGTTGTGTGTGAATGTGTGTGCTCTAGTGTTTGTGCGTGGGCGTGTGGGAGTGTATAAGTTTCTGTTCCAGGAGAAGTGTGCTGGCAATCCCAGCGTGATGGTTTCACTGTGGGTCTCCATCCCTCCAGTCCTGGAAGGGTGAGCTTCCCATGGCCATGTGTCTATTTCGGTAGAGTAGTTGTGAATGGGCAAGCAGATAGTGAAACGTGACAGGCTGAAAGTATTAATAAGTGTCAGGATTGTTTTGTTTCTCTTGTGTTCAGCTTTCCTTTCCTCTGACTTAAGGTGATCACTTGAGAGCCAGACTGGCTCCCTTTCTCTCTCTCCCAAGTTGTAGTTCCTAACCAAACAGGGATAAAAAATACGTCAGGCACACATCTCTTGTCCCGTTTCATAGAGTGATATATAAATAAATGATAGATGAAGATAGATGATAGATAGATAGATAGATAGATAGATAGATAGATAGAAAGAATGGGACGAACTACTGTCTCAAAAAGCTTCCAGAAAATGCAAGATATAAATGATAAGACTGCAAACTATACAAATATGATGTCTGCCATAGTTGGGTTTAGTTTTCAAGGAGTTTGGGCCTCCTCTTTTCCTGTTCCCAATGCTATCCCTCTTGTGTGGCCATCTCCAACTCCTTAAAAGAATGTAATTCCCACCCTCAGGCTCTCTCAGTACCTTATATTTTAGGAGCATTAACTTTACCAAAGAATGCCCTGAATGATGAATAAAATATACACAAAGTACTAATAATCATTGTTTGAAGATTCTCCTAGCCTGGAAAACAAAGGTAGATGATTTAAACAGTGTTTTGGAAAGCCACGAGGGCCACGTTTTGCCTAGGAAAGATGAAGTCTTTGATGATAGCCAACTTAGTGTCAATAAGTGGCTTTCTTTGAGACATATTCAGATGGGAACGTCTTGCTTGCCAATTGCCATAGAAATCTTAACACACCATGAAGATTGTCCAAGCGCCAAGCCTTCCGTTCTGGACTAAATTACTTTGAAGTGGCGCAGGACGAGCAGTGGTCAATTTTAACTCTATAGACTGGACAGAGAACGCTGGGAGTGGGAGATTGTGCGTTTTAAAGCAGAAAATAAGAAGGGGAAACTTGTTTTATACACTCTATACAAGGTTCTGCTCATTGTCAGATATCTTTTATCTTTTATATTTCCCATGAATGATTCATGTCTTGGTGGCTTTGTGTCACCCTTCTTTTCACAAGAAACTTCATTAGAGAGCTATAAGTTTTCCCATTGATTGGGGCCCTCATTGATGAGTGTTTTTCTCCTTCGTGTGCTGGTTATTGTTATCTGGCTTAAAACAACTCTTTGCAACCTGTTTCACCTTTACTACATTTAACAAACCTGACTTTTAAAAACCACTATAACCTTTTAGAGAACTCCTTATTGACATTACTACCAATTGTTTTTAACTATTTGCCTTTTATTAGTTTTGTATCAGTTAACATAAAAACAGGCAAACATTTAGCTTTATGTAAACAGGCAATTATATTAAGCCACTCAGATATCTTGTTGCTATGAAAGAAGCTAATTTCTCCTTAAACCTGCCCCAAAATGCTAAATTGCTTATATCCACTCAACTTCCAAATAAACCACAATAAAATTGGACCCCCATCCCATCACCTGATGTAAGAGGTATTTGATGCCCACCACTCAACTTCAGATGTTTAACTCAATACCCATCTCAGCTCCTGATTTTCCTTTTGTGTCTGGAAGCCTCTAAATGTCCCTCCATCTTTTTCCACATTCCTTTGTACTCTTTTTAGAGGCTAGGCACCAAAAGAAATGCTACAATTAATTTTTCACTTATTAGGATCACTAAGGATATAAATTTTAACAAATGAATATGGTAGCTCCTAAGATTTATGCTAGTGTTACATGCAATCTGCAGGGCTTAATCTTCATAAACATACTTCGTTTTCTGCATCAGATTATAAATTATACCAAACTGTAAACATCTTCTATAGCCTGGGGAGAGGCTAAGACATGAAGAGGGCAAGGGAAGAGAACCTAGTGTTCACTATGTCAGCAACTTATTGTTTCAAAAAGAATGGCAGAGATATGCCATTATGTAAAACATATGCAATACATAGGAAGAATACCTTTATTAAATTTTTTACTCCATAATCATTCTTGCTTTCTATTGAAGGTACACATTTTAAGTTTTTTATTTTAGGTGTATCAGGAACCAATAAATCTGTGGCAGGGTTAACCTATGCATGGCAAAATACATAAAATACATATTCCTTTGTTTCATAATAAATAAACCTGTAGAATAATAAAGAATAGTGCAAACTACCATTGAAAAAGTTGTATAAATAAAACAACTCATTACAAATCAGGAATATTTTTGTTCTAATAAGTTTACGACACATAAATTATCCCCCCAAAGTTCATACCTTATCTATTTGAAAGAGCTTCGAAAGTGAATATGAAGATCAAATAAACTTTTAAATGTAGAATTATTTTATATTCAAGTTTTATCATCTTTTTCTTTATAAAGGAGGGTCTGCATGTTTCAATATTCACCGTAATAATTTGAAGACAACATTGAAAGGCTCTCAAAGTGACAGCACCATCCACTGTACTAGTAATATAATATATCTATAAACTATATATAATTTCATCAACACAATGCAAAAAAGACATGCAGGAAGAGTCCTGGTTTTCACATTACATTGTTCAAGTAAGCTTAAAAATATATTTTTCCATTTTCTCTTTTTTTTTAAATAAACCATGGATCATAAACAACAATCTTTCACCAAAATGTATAATATAATTCTTTGGTGTGCTTTGAACTCTTCCAAGAAAAAAAAAAAAAAGGATGATGTCTGAAAATAAATTAATTCAACTGTACAAATAGTGTTCACATACAAGTTATTAAAAATGACAAGACTACATCAAACAACTCACAGCACACAAAACAAATTTCTACAAACCCTGGGGAGGGGTTGTGTTTTCAGGGTCTCTGAGGATAAATTAGTGCTCTTTAGTATATTTGTATGATGTTTATGATGGACTACATTTTGCACACTAGATGTGTTGTACCAACCGAAAATAAATTGACTAAGAGTTATTGTCCTAGGTCCTTGACCTTTTTTATCCTGGCTTGACAGCTATGGCAAAGGTCACACATTCATCAATGTTTGGTGGTAACTATAAACCTTTTAAAAATTTTAATATGTATAGCGACTCCCTCCCCTCCTTTAATGTAAATCATACACTTCACACACTGTCATTTTCAAATGGGATAGAGTTCAGTGTGCTCAGTGCTCAGGTGGAAGAAAATGCATTAAAATGCACTTTCAAGCATCAAAAAATAAAGGCTTTTTAAAATGTTGATACAAGAGTATAAAAGAGATTGGCCTATTTTAAAAACGGTTTTCCAAAAAAAATAGGCATGTTGCCAGCATCACAATCCTTAGACTTGCCTGTTAATTTTGGCATCCCAAAGAACTTATGATCTAAAACAAGCTCTTTACTACACAGGAAGTTTGGACACAGTAAGGAGGCAGCATCTGCTATTTCAGATTTAAAAAAGAGGAAAAAGAAAGCACTTGAATTTCTTCTGTTTTATAAAATATCATTTTCACAGTTGTCTATTGCAGCAGCTATTTCTTCTATCCACTTGTGTTCGAGCAATCACAGTAGCATAATATATGGAGATCTATTAAGGTTGCTGCATCTTTTTTTTAATCATGTAAGCAAGGTACTGAAGAAATAATCCTATATAAAAATATGGTGTTTGGGTGAGATCAGTTAATAAAAGTAGAAATGAAAAATTACAACTATTAGAACTTAAAAGGTTTTTACAAATATTTTTGGACACAGGTACAGTCCAAGATATGTTGGCAATGCAGCAAGTGTGTGGTTTACAATCAAGAGGGCTTTTTGCAGAATTGGGACCCAAATAGGAGGTGAAGAGGCTCCAAAGAAGCTTGAGTTATGGTGTCAAAGGCATTTGCGAGGCACTCTAGGAAATGCAGAGGGCCTTGTTGCTGTGTTAAGTTCTGACTTAAAGCTTTTCCTCTCCCCTTCAAGAAAGAAAAAAAGAAATATATATGTATATGTGTGTGATATATGTATATGTGTGTGTGCATGCATGCATGCATTGGCAGTGTGTATCTTGATTAATTAATCTCTCCATTCATTTTTCTTAGTACAATTTGCTCCCAGCTCTGTCCCCCTGCAACATAAGTCCAGCTTGGTTGCTTTTTTCATTTTTTTTTAAAAGCCCCAAATATCTTAATTAAATTAATTAAATGTACAAACACCATAGGGTTTCATACTGAATAAATAGGGCTAATTAGACCCGGTGGCAAGTCTGAGTCACGGATTTGTTTCAGGCTCGGTATTGTCTCAGGTTAGGATATGGTCCAAGGACTTCCACTTATTATTTTACTTATTATTATTACTAATGAATTCTAATGCATCGTCCGCACAACTTCAGAGTTCCCATATATCTCCTCATCTTCAGACTCGGAGGTGGTTCCATTGCTGGAAGGTGTGTGGAGGTGGCTGGGGGCCCCACTGGCCTGGCAAACGTACCACTCATTGAGGTTGGTCACCTGAGGGGACAGAGTGCTAGAGCGACTCCTGGTTGGGTCCAGCACAGGGGACAAGGGGGCACCCACTGGAGTCCCCACTGATGAGTAACCAAGGGCTCCTGGAGAAGGTGGTGGGGACTTGCAATGAATCTTCATGTGCTTCCTCAGAGAGCTCGGGTGAGTGTAGGATTTGTCACAGCCTCGAATCTTGCAGTAGTAGGGCTTGTCACTGGTGTGGACATGAGAATGTTTCTTTCTATCACTGCTGTTGGCAAACTTCCTGTCACAGCCATCAAATTCACATTTGAAAGGCTTTTCCCCTGCAACAAAACATAGGAAAGGTTAACAATTGCTTTTTAGAGACCTTTTACTTGAAAGAGAAATCTTGGAGCAGAAATGACGATGCATTTTCCCATTCTCTAGAAAACCAACTCCCAGACTAATTCCTATGTTCCAGGATGCAACAGGGAAGGAACACTTTAGGGATAGGACTGGTGACTCCTGGCCTGGAGGGTCTCCTTGGACCTGAGCTTGTGAGAGGCTAGATGTCAGTCCCTGCAGTACCACAGGGGTCAGGGGAAGAATGGCTAAACCATGTTCCAGGACGTAACATTGAAAACCAACTAGGACCCGACTACCCCTGTCCTCACTCCCCTCAGGCTCTGTACATGAAAAAATACAGGCAGCTCTGCCTGCCCATATAAATGCTGATAGAATGATACTTCCAATGCCACAGCTTAGGGCAAGAATATAAGGAAATGAGAAGAAAAATGAACACATTAAATTAAAAAGTAAACTGAGGGTGGTGCAGTAAAATTATAATGGCATTTTGTTTCAGAGTGTTCCCCAAGATTTCACTTATGGAAAGGGGAAGAAAATAAAACAAAATCCTGTTCTCTTCAGAAATAAAGGCACCCGTGAAACACACAATCCAACCACTAGATATTTTACAAGCTTAGCTGGGCAGGGAATAGGCCATTGGCCTCTTCTTTCTATCAGCTTTCCTCACAACTTGCAGGGCATTTAAGAGCCTTGTGGGACAGGGCCTTAACAAACATTAATAAACAACACAAGCCTCAGCCAGAACCTGGCATTTACTTGATGCCATAAGTACACTTATTCTAACAGCCTTCTACATCGCTTAATAGTCAAAAAAAGATGTACTTACTATTTACCAGAGTCTTTTGGACCATCATCCCTTTAAGCTACTCTAACCACCCCAGGAACACAATAACTTTAAACACAAGGCACCTACTCTTGGAAGTGAAAACGCTCAATAAGATTAGAAATTCAGCCACACTACACTTTGGTATTAAAAAGCAAAAAAGGAAGACAGTAAGTAACAGTATGAATTTTCCCTCTCACCTTGGTTATCTATGAACTTGATGTCCATAACTGAACAAGTCATCTCATACATATTACTGTATTAATATTTTCCTCATATTTAAATAATTTTAAAAATAAACATGGATTTCTTCACATTTCAGTGGCTACTCTGATGACACACAAGGTATGGCCTTTCCTTGGTTTTGGATAATGTATTTTAAAAACAAAAAAACTAAGTTTACTGTGTGTAATATATGGTGGTGAATTTTTAAATTATCTTCATACAAATATTTCAATATAGTTTTGTTATTAATTTCACCAATGATAACTGGTTCAATGCCAGAGTACGTTAACACAGTTGAAAGCATTTCGATGCCTGGAATATAACTGACCCTACCTTGAAATATTTTTTAAAAATGAAATTAAATATTTATTCAAATACACCTCCTATACTGATCTATAAAGAGAGAGGGGGAACACAGCATAACACATTATCACGATTTTTAAAAATTTTCTGTAAATGAGCTGCAACAAGGTTAACTGATTTTTTATCAAAACATTGGTTATTTGTCCCGATTTCTGTATTCTACTTTAAGTTAGAGATATTACTAATTTAATACAGCATTCTTCAAAAAAAAAAATTATAATCAGCCTTTCTTCAATACAGAGATTTAGGTAGTTTTATTCACCCTATGCAAATGTGCAATGTTGTTTTTTTGGAATGCTCATGTTTCCATACAAGCTATTTATCCCGTACTGTGAAGAATAAACAGCTTGAACATTGCTGGCTCCACCACTGCATATGATAAAGAGAAGCAACACTGACTTAGTAAAGGAGAGATGAGGAGTGGAAAGAAAGGTAGAAAATTAGGAATAAAAAAAGTAAAAAAAAAAAAAGGGTGACAGAATTACCTATTTTATTCAGGGGAACTTAAAGACAGTGAGGAAATTCTTCCTAACTAGAAAGGGTGAGACCTCATGTTTACATTTCAGATTCTAACATAGGGGTCACGTCACAATTTACTTACAGAGTTTTAGAGAGTAACTCAGATCCTACCAGTTCCCTCTCCAGAGAGAACTTCAGTCCCGCCCTGAGGAAGGTTATAAACGGAATTAGGGGCACACATGGGTCAGGAAATGGGTTTTCGGGAGTGGCCGGGGGATTATTCCCTTTGATCAATCTATTCCGGAATCCCGGATAACCCCCCAAAGGGAAAGCGGCCTCATAGGAAGGTAAACCCGATCGTAGTTTCTGGATACAATATTCAACGGCTAATCGGCCCAGGGACAGCTAAAAGCACCTGACGCGGGTTTGAGTTATAAACGAGAGAGGTGCTCGCTTCCCTCCCCGAGAGACCCGGCGAGGCCCATGCAGTCACAGGAGCCCGGCGTTCATGTAACCATGTGCACGACGTGGAACCAGAGAACAAAACGGCCCGGGTCTCCGCATGCCACCTCCCGGCCAAGCACGCGCGCACGCCCCCTCCTGGGGGGCCGCGGTCTAGGGCAGCGGGAGGCTCTCTGTCCCACAGAGGTTGGAGTGCTGGGACCCGGGTCAGTTTCCGCGCCATCAATTTCCAGTTCCTAGCTTTACAGGGCAAAAAGGGCCCTCGGCTCTGGGTACTTCCCGTCCGGCGAATGGACGGTCCACTCCCCCTCTGAGGCCTAGAAAGGTGAGAAGTGCCAGGCCGCAGGCTCTGCTTTTAGGTCTTCAGCTCCCGCGCCCCGCGCTTCCCCAGGCCCTCGCCCAGTCGAGAAGTACTGGGCACAGGGGGAAGCAACTGGTTTAGCTTGCCAAGGTTTTTATGAGAGTCTCGTGGGAAGTTTCCTCGGAAAAACAATTAAGCGGACGGATCCGATTAGAAAAGAACCAGGCAGGCAAACGGAGCTCCCGGAAAAACGTGCTCCCGGCCCATCACTCGCTGGTCCACGCAAGGCCCGTCTGGTGTCAGCCGACAGGAGCGCGGCCGGGAGCTCCAGCCTAGGGTTACTGGCTCCTCCTGCAGATTCCCCTAATGCTCTCGGCCCCTGCCGCTGGCCAGGCGTTGGGGCCCACGCCCTGCGGCTGCCTCCTCGCCGCCGCAGCGCCGATAAATCAGCCAAGTAATTACTGAAAGTAAACTACAGTTACTTAAGTGTCCTCCGAGGGGTAATATTGTCTTTCCTTATAAATCTCGACTGCGCTCGCGATCATCAGCGCTTCCGCCCAATACGCCTGTCCGTTCAAAGGGAACACACGACCCACAGGCGCCATCTCATCATCATCACCCCATGCCGCAGCCGCCCTCGCTCCGGGCCATGGCACCCCCAAGGCAGGACTGGGGATGGCTCCCCACGGCGCCAGGGACTTCCCCTAAATTCTACAGCTGGGGGAGACCCCAAAGACTCAGGGAGGCTCTGCGGCTCACCCTGTTCTCCAACTAGAACCGTCTTTAAAAGGACAGAAACCAACTTCTCCAGCACCCTCTAGGGCATGTGATAAATGTGTGATGGCGCTGTGTGACGGCGCGTGGGAGTATGGGTGTGTATTAAGGTGTGTAAACGAGATAGTGTGAGTGAGGGTGTATGTGTAAAGTGAGTCAGAGGAATGGGTGTCCTAGCTGGGAGGAAGGGGGTGGGGTGTTTGAAGGAATATGGGTGTGTGAAGTTTGCGTAGTGTGTGCTCGTGAAAGTGTATGTAACAATGAGCGGGAGTGTGTGAGTAAAGGGGAGATCGCCAGGGGCCCCTTTCCTTTAGTATTTTGCACCCCACCCAGGAGAGAAGGGGCCCCTGCTCCTCCTGGAAGAGCCACGCCGAACTGGGCCTGGTGGCCCCAATACCGCAGCAAATCCCAGGCGCCCCTTGCACGTCCGCTTTTCCGAGCGTGGCGAGAGCGCAGGGGCTTGCCACCGGGTGAGGAGCCTCCAGGGCGGCTTCGGCTCCAGCACCCCTTTTTCCCATCGCCCACCCCAAGTTCCCGGGGCCGGACGGATAGGGGCTGCCGACCGTCCTGGGCGCCTTCCTGCTCCGGCTGCTGCTGCTTCTGCTCCGGGGCGGCGGCGGCGGCGGCTGGAGCGCGTTGCCGGTCCCGGCGGAGGGGCTGCGGAAGCGCTGGAAACTCCACCGTGTGGGAACCCAGCGCAGGGCCTGTGTGTGCTATCGAATTACTTATTCATAGAAAAAAAGGGGGGAGAGAAAAAAAAGAAGTCACATGTCCGGGTTATACGTATGCGAAGAGAAGCAGCAGAAGGAGGGAAAAATTAAGGCGAGCAGGAGGAGGAGGAAGAGAAGCAGCGGCGGAAGCGGCGGCGGCGCGGGAGGCGGCGGCGGCGGCGGCGGGGCTGGGGACAGACACCCACCTGTATGAGTGCGCTTGTGGATTTTGAGGTTCTCGGAGCGCGCGAAGACCTTGCCGCAGCCCGGGAAGGGGCAGGGAAAGGGCTTCTCGCCCGTGTGCACCCGGATGTGGTTGATGAGCTTGTATTTGGCCTTGAAGGGCTTGCCCTCGCGTGGACAGTCCTCCCAGAAGCAGATGTGGCTGCTTTGCTCGGGGCCGCCCACGTGCTCTACCGTGACGTGGTTCACCAGCTCGTGCATGGTACCGAAAGTTTTGGAGCAGGGCTTGGCGCCGCCGGCCGGGGGCGGTGGTGGCGGCGGTGGCGGCGGCGGTGGTGGTCCGGCCAGCTCCTCAGGGTCGATCCACTTGCAGATGAGCTCCTGCTTGATTGGCTGCCGCATGTACCGCAGGAAGGCCCCGGCCGCCCCTGGGAGGTGGGGGTGGTGCTGGTGCGGGTGCTGCGCGGGCGCCGGCGGCGGCGGAGGCGCCGGGGGCGGTGCGTGGTGCTGCAGGTGGGGTCCCGGGCCCGCCGCCGCGGCGGCAGCCGCTGCCGCTGCCAGGTTCAGGTTTAAGTTCACTGCTCCGTAGCCATGCAGGGCGGCAGCTGCAGCGGCCGCCACCGCCCCGTAGTGAGCATCCCCGGAGCGCGGCGCAAAGGGCGGCTCGGCGCGGCCGTACAGCTCAGCTGCAGCGGCTGCCGCCGCCGCTGCCGCCAACCCTAGGCGCATCTGGCCGTTGAGTGGGTGCGGATGGCCGCCGGGGGCTCCCGGCGTGTCATGCAGCGCGGGGAAGAGCGCCGGGCCCCCGCCGCCGCTGCCGTCCGGGCCTGCGTAGGTGCCGCTGGCCGAGATGAACATGCCAGCCGAGTGCGGAGGCGGGGCCGGGTGCTGAGGGG
Source organism: Rousettus aegyptiacus (assembly GCF_014176215.1). Taxonomy (NCBI): domain Eukaryota; kingdom Metazoa; phylum Chordata; class Mammalia; order Chiroptera; family Pteropodidae; genus Rousettus; species Rousettus aegyptiacus. The sequence goes on along the minus strand of NW_023416286.1, from coordinate 57,043,524 downwards.
AGCCGGTGCTGGACCGCTGCTCCCCTCCGAGCGGGGTCCCGTGCATGGCCGCCGCGGGGGCCGTGGCGGAAAGGTCCCTCCGGAGGACGAAGTCCCTGCTGTGGCCTTTGCCGCTGCTGCCGCCGCCGCCACTGTTGGTGGTGGTGTAGCCCGAGAGGGCAGGAGGAGGAGGGGGAGGGGAAGGGGGTGAAGGGGAGGGAGGAAGAGGAGGGGCTGGGGGCGGGGGCGCGGAGGGCAGCGTGCTGCTGCTGCCCCCGCCGCCAGGATAGGTACCGGCTCCGGGGTGCGCGACCGAGGCTGCAACGCGGGCGGCTGCCGGCGGAGCCTCAAGCTTTGCCGGGAGCGCTTGGGAGGGAGGGTTGAGGCCGAGCGCGCTCGCCTGGGCCATGTGCTCGGGTCCGAGTGGAGTGATGGCCACGCCAGGGTCAGCGCACAGGTCCGGAGGGCGGAGGTGCGCAGCTGTGGCGCGGTGTTGGGAGTGGGCGGGCGGGCTCGCCAGCGCCTGGAAGCCTGTCATATTCTGAAGAGGCCTGGCCTGAGCCGTTGCCAAATCCGCTAATCTCAGCGCTGGCGGGTTCCTCTTGCTCAAAGGGGGCTCCATCAGAGCTACACAATCAGACCCATAAGACCCTCACTGGGGGGACTTTTTTCCCTCTGCCCGCCTCCAAAAACATGTATATATTAGGTACTCTTTAACTTCTTTGTCCTGGCCTCCTAACTCTGCTTATTCCTGTTCTCACTCTGTCCTCCAGCGATTGGCAGAGCGAACACCACATTTGAGCTGCACAGTGGGACCGAGATTTTTGGAAATGGCACGGGTAGGATTGGAGAGAGCTGCGTGATTGGCAGCAGCCGCGGCTGCCCGATTGGCTTCCTTTCAGGCCCTTGGCCCAGCAGGGATCCGCCCCGGTGTTCGCTGCCGCCTTCGCTTTCGCTTCGCGCCCCCTCCTCCCCTGGAGCCCTGCGTCCCCGCCTCCCCGGGGATGCCCAAGTTGCACTTGCAGAAAGTTTGCATCGGGCGTGCGCGCGCAGTGCTCCGTGTTTTCCTGATGCTCCTTGCAGAGAGCGTGCGCCGGCACGCGGCCGGAGGGCGCCGCATGGCTAAGGCTGGTGAACCCCCCGAGAAGCAAAAGGCGGGGGGAGGAGCCCCAACTTCAAACCTTTTCTTCGCCGCACGCAGCGTCCCTTCCAACATCCAAACTTTTTCTGCTTCCTCCATTGAAAGAGCCCTGGGCTGTTCTCTGAAGGAGAAGGGTGAACAGATGTTCGCCCATCATCGTACTTGTAAAGATAATGCTAGAAACTTCTTATTTGAGAAGGACACCCAATCTTCCAAACACTCATGTAGGGTACACAGACAGAAGACAGAATGAGGATGGATATTAAAGTCCTATTGGTTGAAAAAAACAATTTGAGCGAGTTGACTCCGCAAAACCAGGAAAGTCAAAATAAATCTTTCCCCAAAAAGAACCGTTTTACCTCGACTTTTTAGCTCATGGAGTCCTTTTCAACATGCTCAAAGGAGTTGGCTCAAAGTGTAATCTCACTGCTCATCGGTTCTAGATCTGCCACTTCCAATTAGATCTATGGGGCGAGTGGGGTGGGAGCATTGGGCTGCGATTCTAACTTTTGCCTCTGGTAGATACAGTGGCAAGGCAGGCCAAACAGCATCTCTCCGGAGGGAGGCGGCTAAGTATCCTTTAAGCAGAATTTCTCCTCCCGGTCCAAAACGCACTCCACATGTATGCCTCGGTTTCTTCAAAAGGATGGCAAATTAGAACAGATACAAGAAAATAATTATTTTAATATCAAGCAATATCTTCACTATTTACAAATTGAATAATTTTGTTATCATTTTCTAATAAACTGATCTAGCAAGAGAGATTTCTTACTTTAAAACCATAAAAACTGGCTTTTAAAAACAGCAGACCCCATATCTTTCCAGTGATTTGCCATCAGATAAGTTTATAAAGAGAAATAGATTGCTGCATCACTTTTCCGGAGGTGGAGAAATGGGGCATCCACCAAACTTTGCAGTTCTTACTGCCCGAAAGTGTCATATCAGCTTTTAAAAAAGAAGTGTCTTAAAATTTTGTGATGTTTCAAGATGCTCAAATTTAAAGTTGGGGTTTTTAATTTTTATTTTGCTGACCTGCCTATAATTATTTGTTAAAAAGTGATAATGACTAAACTGATTTTTTTTTTTCTTTTGGGATACCATAAAACATGTTAATTCCTTTTCGGACCAAGTAAAAATGAACTAACTACATAAAGCCATCATCTGGGAGATGGTCCTGGAAAGAGGTAAGGAATGTTTTGGAAAGGGCTGATTTGATAGCCCCATTTACATTGATGTGAACAATGTTTAACAGGGAACTTCCCTGGGAACCTGGGGAATGTCATTTCTCTTATAAAACTGACAGCCAAACCAAGAAAATACTACAATCAAATTTGAAATGGGCTTTAAATTTCAGTGAAGTTCAAACACTCGGAAATAAGAAAGGCATGAGTGCAAACACAACGAAAAAATTTTAACAAACAAGTGACAAAATCCACATCTGTATTTGAATTGCTAAAGTCCTTTCACAATTTTCAAAGACTTAAAACATCTCAAGTCAACCAGGCAAAGGTGGAGCAAGAACTGTGCCATCCCTATGAATGGTTTATGGAGAAAGCAGCATATTTGGAATTGTCACCACCATCTTCATTTCCTCTCAGAACATCTCAAATGAGTTCCTCTTATTTGAATTCCTTGGCAATGAGTGGCAATACTTCCATAACAGCAGCTTTGCATTCAATGTTACAGGTTATAAGTAAAAACAAGACAAAAAGAATGAAGAAGAAAATAAACACAATCTAACCTCTAATATGGACTGTTGAGCATTTTTATTGTGCAATAAAATGAGTACCTCCACTCCTTTCAAAATAGCTTTTCTTCAAAATTATAACTGCTTTGTTTTATTGAATTGCTGAAATTTAATGGTTTAATGAGTGAAGGCATGAAGGAAAGGCTGTAAAAATGTGAATAATGGTGCAGCAGAGCCGTGCGGAATCTGGAACCCGCCTCCTTGTACAACTCTTGTTAAACACAGCATGATATGTATCTGTCATCGATTTAATATGTCTTAATTCAAATATAGCTCCCTGATCAATTTCTTTTTATGGAAGCCTTAAAAAAAGGAAAGACTTTCTTAGGAAATAATAGAGATTGGGGTGGCGACTGGGAAGAGGGATATTTACAAAGTGCGTTTAATAAAATTTGCAAATTTATGACTAAACCCAGACCCTAAAAAGATAATTGACTCAGGTAAATCGACTTGAGATGCTAATTCTTAAAAGAAAGAACTGGGAGCAAAATTTCAATCAACACCAATAAGGCGCCAATAAACCGCCTGCCAATTAAACCTGAGAATAGGCCTAGCTAGATGGTCATCAGGAAGGCTCGCAGTGGATTTCCGGGATTGCCTTTCTTTTTAAAAGAGCTTTTTATTTTGTAGACGCGGTTTTTGTTATTGTGATGACCCGCCTGACCCCAGGTGCACTGTTTCTTTTTCAAGCCATTTGCGAGCAAAATCAAAACCCGTTAACATGCCGAGTCTCTAAGGACCCAGTAACTGTGTCACACTTCCTAAGTAAACACCAACAATTTCCAGGGCACTGAAGAAAATAATACTAGTTTAAAACAAAACAAAACAGAACAAACAAACAAACAAACAAAACCAAGGGCCATAGAAGTCGTTATGCCAGTTTTCCTTCTCTGGATTTATCCCTGTATTACTGCGATGGTGCAGGTCGTCAGAGCCGATCCTGAAAATTGATGCCCTTGTCTGCGCTTTTGCAGCGGAAGTGCTTGTGTAGGGCAGTAACGTGGCAATACATGGAAATGCCCTTTCTTGGGTCAACAGGTGCTCTTGGGGGAGCATCAATTTCCAGACTTCACCGTTACACCCCAAACCTCAACCTCCTCCCACTGCCAAACAACGGCGTGAGGAAGCTGGGAGGTACAGTAAACGCCGAGCTGGCCCGAACTCGGCGGCCACACTGCTCTCAGCTGCGTAGAGGCAATAGGACCGGTTCTCTGGAGATGCCCAGGCTGGCTCTAACGGCTTCCCGCTGCGTGGAGGGGGGCTGCGGCTTCCCGGTGCCCTCCGTTTGTCACTGAATACAGCCAAGTTTCCTTGTGATGGGTGTGGGCAATTAATAAACTCTAAAGGAAGTGAATTGGACATTTCCTGGCTTTTGAGCCTTTGTTTGATTGTTTCTGCAGGCGGGGGGAGGGGGTAAGTCGGGGACAGTGAGGTAGACAAGAAAGGAGCTGGGGGACCCACCCAGCTGCCTTTTATTGCCCTTGCAATTGTTTTACAGCTCACCGGTCCTGGGTGGTTTTCGCGAGGGCGGCCTCCTTGCAGAATGTCTGGGTGCTCAGCGGATCTAGAGCGCCTATTGCCATTTAGGCCACGTCAGAGGCGGGTTCAAGGGCGAACACGGTGCCCCGAGTTACCCAAGAGATCCAAAGACTTGAAGCTCAGCCGAAGGGTGCCAGTGTGTGCTCAACGAGGAGGGGGAAGGTTATTAGGAGACACTGAAGAAAGTGGGATACACTTGAGAACTCTCTAAAGCAGAGGTGAGGTGGGCAAAGGGGCCCACAAAGCTGTATTTTATTTGATCTTTGTCACAGCCGGAAGTGATGAAGACTTTGGGTTCTAGGGCTTTTCCAAAATCAGACTCGCCAGGAGTCTAGGCAGTAAGGTTCCAAGCTGCCTGCCCCGCCTGCACTTTCCAGGGACGAGATCTCCGCCCTCACCACTAGCGTTCTAAGCCCGTGGGAGCCACCACTCGGCCCAGGGGTCCTGAGATCTCTGAAGCGCCGCAGCCCTCTGAGCCCCTGTATGAGTATTGCCTCTCTTCCTTTTCTCTGAGTTCGAGCTGAATCCTCAGGCTTCACTGATACGTGTGGGGCTAAGAGTAACCAAAAATGTGCTTTTGCTAAAGTTTATGATCCCTGTGCCATGTACATGGACTTAATGAGATTTATTTATTTAATTTTTTTAAGCAGAAGATTGAGACTGTATAGCCATGACTGAAACTTTTGGATTCTTTGGGTTTGGGGTTTGTTTTGGATAGCCAAGAACTGGATGTGTCCACCTGTCTTTAGTGGTTAAAAACCTTTAAGAATTTTGGGGTCTTCTTACTTTTCCATTACTAAAAAAAAAAAAAAAAAAAAAAAAAGCAGAATAAAATTGGCCGGTCATCAAATATTCTCATTTGGTTATCAATCATAGTTACTCTCAGAGATGGGGGTAGTTGGAGAATGGCCTTTGACCCACATTTGATTAGGGGTGGTAATTTCTTGAGAAATGCCTAATCATCGTATTTTAAAATATGCTTATAAGGTCAAAACGGGAACCACAAAACTCCCTTGTATGTTCATGGTTCAAATAATCACCCAACATTATTTTTATTGGTTCCAGGATGTGTTCTTCTCCCCTTTCCTTCTTTATCCTGTAGGATGTTTTTTCGATGGGGAATAAAGAAAGAGCAGAGGTGGTACGGTGGGGTTTTTTTAATCTCAAATTTTGTGAGTAGTTGTCTCTCACTTCACACCCCTTCCAATATCTATACTTCAATATTTGAAGAAGCTGTTGAGATAAATCAAATAGTGACACATTGATGGATTTACTTGTATAAGCAATATGGTTGGCATATGGCGTTGTTAATTTATGAATGACAGGATAAATCGTATTACAAAGTGTATTGCAATAATACTGCAGTTTATTAGAAAGATGCTTCCCTGTCACTGGTATTCAGCTTCTCTGAATATAGTTCACCCGAAAACCCAAAAATAACAGTCCTCAAAATAATTAAACACATTCATGTAAGCTAATGTATCCTGTTTTTTGGTTTGTTTTTGTTTTGTTCTGCAGCAGTAGAAACACTCTCATCAGGAAAGAGGAGACAAAGTAAGGACAATTAGTTTTCTTCCTTTTGCAAAACCACACTGTCACATGGAAATGTTGGCATCTATTATTTTTTCTGAGTCCCTAATGACAAATACACAAACATTTGCATCCCTATCACTAAACGGCTGGTGAGCATATATTTTATATAGAGACTTTTTATAAGCCCAGTTACAGAACAGTAAATTTTAACTGTAGGAAAAGTTTTTAGCAGACAGGAGAGAGCCTTACCCTATGATACTTCCCCACCTCCATTCAACCTCCCCCTTCTTAAAAATGGCATTTAAAGGTTACGACATTGGCCAAGATTTTCACGATTTCCCCTTCTTTTATATTATAGATTTCCCCCGTCTTTTACATTACACTTCTCTAAAGCTCTGACAAAGAACTTTTGTTTTAGGTAGGTTTTACAGAGGGGGCTCCACCACCACACATGTGGTCCTCCATGGGTCAGGGGTCACCCAGCCCAGGAGTGGCTGAGAGAGCTGAATCAAAGGTGACCTGCAACTTAATATCCTGTTGATGATCTTGTTGAATTTATGAGTCTGTGATACGGAGGATGGTGCTGAAATACTGTGAAATCCTTTTCTTTTCTTTTTTTTTTCTTTTCTTTTTTTTTTTTTTTGGTCTGGAGTATACAGAAGGCTGATTCCACATTTGTTTCTTTCATCTCTTCCCCCATACCCATCCCTTTCCTTAAGAGGGAAATGAAAAGTTTGAATGGTATAGCCACCGAGTGTTTCTGCTTTCCAATTTAAAGGTTGGTTTTGTTTGCTTGATTATTTTTAGCTTCTCCTGGAAGATGTACCTATGTGTGTGTGTGATTGTGTTGTGTGTACATATACATTTTTTATGTGTATGTACACACAAAATATTCATCATAATACAAAAGAACTCAGTCAACCGTTCACAGAGGCCCACAAACACAACAAGGTGCTCAATGAATGAGTGCCCGGGTGTTTGATGGGATTTTCTGTATTTTGAAGACAATGCTAATTCTCTGTCGCACTGCCATTCCCTCCACTTGGGAAAAGAACGCCAGCCCGGGCGCCTAGGGACCCTCCATGCAGGGACATCCACATTCAGAAAAACAAACGAACAAAAAAAACCAGTCTCGCCAGCCTGGCGCAAGCTCCGTAAAAGCTCCAATGAACAATTTTGGAAAACTTACAGAGGGGACATATTTGCCCGATGATGACAGTTGTGGGTCCCGCGGATCTGATACTGCCACAGCGGGCCCTTCCAGAAACCTGTTGAAAAACTGAATTCATTCACATGGTGCAGAGCGAAGCTTGGCCGCTTTTTTTCCTTCAGTCAGGGAAACCAAATCTACATTTGAGGCAATGACTCTGAAAGCCTTTGCAGGTCCCCCCCCACACACACACCGCCTTAGCTTTCTTGCTCGAGCGCTCTCTTTTCCCTTTCCTTCCAAAAAAAAAAAAAAAACTGTCTGAGGAAAAGGGGCTTTGCGGTTTGTAGAGAAATAAAGCACTTCTAAGAGGGGACGGCGACGTGACTTTGAACTTGGCTCAGCTTCTCTGTGTCCTGCAGAGAGAGGAGAACTGGAGCCGGGAAAGAATAGCCAGGAGGGCCCAGCCTGCGGGGTCTCTCGCGGGAATTAAGGCGTCTGCCCCACCATCCGGCCGCGTGCGGGCCCCGGAATCCAGAGAGAACTAGCGCCCAGCCGTGCCAATCCGAAACGCGGGCGCTGCAAAAGAGGAATCAAAGCGAAAGGAGAGAATGGTGTAAGGAGAGGGACAGAGGAGTGGGGAGGGGGCGAGAAAGTGGGAAAGGAGGAAAATTGAAGTCTGATGGCTTGAAAGAAGGAAGGGAAGGGAGGTTTTGGATGTGCAAAACTGCTATTCTCACTACCAAACTCTAATAAAATACTTTTGAAAATATTTTTTGAGTAAGCTTTTTCAATTATTCTCCCCCCACCCCTCCTGTATCAATTGATGAATAAAGTAAACAAGTGTGAAAGGCTGTGTGCACTGGGCGATTTTTTTTTATTCAAGTAGCAGGGCAGGCTTTTCGACTGGAGATTTTCCTTTTTTTCTCTCAGGTCCGTGTCTGCTTAGGGGGTCAGTTTGGCATTTGCCTTCCCCTATCCCCTTTTATACAAAGAAAGGTGTGTGGAAAGGAGGAACATTTCCGCCTTTCAGGGAAGGCGAGAATCTCCAGCTTCCAGGCAAACTTCTGGGCCTTCAGACAAGATGCCCTAGCTTTCATTCTTATTTCTCATCCCATAGCGGAGGTGGGGGTGGGGGAAGGGCGGGCATAGATTGCGGGGACAGCGGGAGGGCACAGGGCCCCTTATGCAAAGGGCAGCGGCTAGCTTCCACCTTCAGAGATCCGCTTAAGCCAAGAGAGGCTGCGTGTGCCGGTGCCAGAGCCCATGCATGTTTTGCCAGCAATAGCAAGCTAAAGTTGTCTTCCAACGTTTTTGTCAATTTCACTTGAACGTAAAAATTTGAATGCATGCTGATTATTTTCTATTACTTGAATTTTATTTCAACTCCCCGAAATTTGTAAATTAAAGCGGTTCTCCCTGCGAGATAGGTGAAGCAAGGCTCTGGCCTCGGGCTTTCCATTCACACCTTCGTAGTCCCTGGGCCTGCAGTTCCCTCTCTGGTTACCTCTGGATCATAAGCTTTCCGCGGCAAGCCAGGAAATGTCCGCAGCCGCCAACCAGGGGCGGGGATGGGGGGACCGGAGACCCAGAACCAAAAGCCAGGCCCCGTGCCGCACAGGGAGCAGCTTTGCTGTCTCATCCACCATTACCGGGGTAGTGGGGACGATCCCACTCCTGGAGGAGTGATAAATATGTTCTAGAAGTCCTACCAGTCTGGAGATTCCTTCTCCAAAGGCCCTGAGTCTGACCCGTGGCCAAACTCCAGCCTGAGCCTCGCTTGGCCCGGTGCCTCAGGCATCCCTACAGTTTCTACCCTATCGTGGCAGCGGCTCGTGCTTCTGGGCATCTGCCCCGAGGGTGACACTGTCTTTAAACGACTTCCAAACAACCCCCTCCCTCGCAGGGGCCGCTGCCCAGTGTTTACTGCTGTAATCAGAGAAGGACACGAGCGGCAGGGGTAACAGAGCGCGTGGAGCCCCGGGTGCGGGGGCCTGCCGGGGTGGGGGGCGGTGTCTGGGTGTCCAGCGTGGGAGGAAGGGATATGTCTGGCTTTATCTAGGTTTACCATCCTGCACCTGTGTTTTTCAAGACCACAGAGCAAGTTACTAAGTGGGGAAGAGATCGATAGGGAGCGTGCCAACCGATTACGAGACGCAGTGCGCTCCCAGCCGGGCCTGGGGCCTGTAGTGTCCCGGCGCTCAGGGCTTCCTGCCCGGGGACTTGGAAATAGCCACGTTCTCGAGCGTGCTCGAGGGTACTCGCTTTCGATGACCGCCAGGATTGACTCTTGTCCGCGGGGAATCAGTGGCCTCTGCGGAAGGAGGCCGTTCCCTCCCCGCCAGGCCAAGGGCGCTGTAACCCAGCGGCCTGGGCCCGCGCTATGCCGGCCACCCAACTCCTGGGAGCTCTGCGGCCCGTCGCGACGAGGAGGCGCAGCGCGCACCGCTCAGCGCGCGGATGAAGAGTAGAAGGCTTGCAGGCCCAGCTGGCTGCCACAATCCGCAGCCGTGGGAGAGGCGGGGAGCTTCGGGGGCGCAGAGAAGGAGGGGTGGACTGGCCACGGGGCGGGGAAGCCTGATTGACGGGGCCACGACAGCCAATGGAGGCGCCGAGAGGGCGGGAGGGCGGGAGACACGTTAAAGAGGGCGGTGTGACCAGGCGTCCCGGCTTGGAGCTGGAGGGAGGGAGGGAGGGAGGGAGGGAAGGCTGGGGTTGGAGACGCGGGGGCTAGGGAGGAGGGAAGAGGAAAAGGAGACCAAAAAAAGCAAACAAATAAATAAAAGGCTGCGGCGTCGGTGGCGCCCACCGAAATAAACAGGCGGAGGCAGTGGCAAATGAAGCCCACCTCAACCAAAAGGGGGGAACCTGCTTTGGCCTCTTCGCTTTTGCTTGGGCCGCGGATTCTGCTTCGTTCCCGCGAGTGCGGCTGCCTGCTCCGGGTCCAACGCCCCGGGCCGACTGGCCAGAGGGAGCAAGAGAGCTAGAGATCACTCTTTTTTATTGTTGTTATTGTTTTACGGCCCAGCCTCCCCCTCCTCCCCTCCCTCCGCTTGCCTTCTCCCCTCCCACAGTCCCCTTCCCCTCTCCCCGCCCCCCCCTTGCACAACTTAAAGAAAGAGGGAGCAGCGCGGCACCTTCCTTCATCTGGGGGAATTCGTGGCCGCTGCAAGTTTACTACGCCAAGCGCAGCCAATGCCAAGCGCGGAGGACGAGGAGGGCTAAACACCGCGGCCGCGGCGCCGAACAATACCCATCGCGCGCAGGGAGGCGCGAGCAGGGCCTCAGGGGAGGAAGCTACCGACCGAGCGCGCGGTGGAGAGGGCGCCCGGCCTCCACCCTCCGCCCCAGCGCCACCGCGGCGGTCAGGTGGAGCTGCGGGCACAGCGGATCCCGATGCCGAGTGCGGAGCTCGCTTGCGTTCTCATTTTCTCCTCGCGGGTCTGCCTGGCCGGCGCACGGCCGCCGCGCTCGGGCACCGTGGCCCCGCAACTCCCGTGATTTCATTTTGCGGGCGCCTTTTGGCGCCTCCTGGCCTGGGGTTCGCAAGGCGTGCGAGAGTGTGTGCGTGCGCGCGCGAGTGCGCGCAGGGGTGGGGGCCGCAGCGCTGCGCTTGCCCCTCGTCATCCCCCCTCTTCGCTCAGCTCCCCACACCTCCCTACTGCTCCCTCCTCCCGCCCGCCCTCCCCTGCCCTGCCCGCCCGCCCCCGCCACAGCTCCTTTAATACACTTTGGTTCTCCGCCTGGCTTTGGACTCTTCTCCTCCTCCACCTCCTCCTCCTCCTCCTGAGCCTCCGCCGCCTCCTCCTCTTCCTCTCCGCGCCTTTGCTCCGCTCCCGGCCTCCCGAAGCAGATCCAGGCGGCGGCGGCGGCGGAGGCGGCGGGAGCCAGGAGCGCGGCTCCCAGGGCTGAAGCCGCCACCACCACCGCTGCCTGCGCTCGGAGCCGGGCGGCCGCTGGACGCACTGCGCGCGGATCGGGAGTGGGAACCTAGGAGGCAAGGGGCTCGCCGGGGCGGGCGGGCGCACTGGCCATGCTCCTGGACGCGGGGCCGCAGTTCCCGGCCATCGGGGTGGGCAGCTTCGCGCGCCACCATCACCACTCGGCAGCAGCAGCGGCGGCGGCAGCCGCCGAAATGCAGGACCGCGAACTGAGCCTGGCGGCGGCACAGAACGGCTTCGTGGACTCAGCGGCCGCACACATGGGCGCCTTCAAGCTCAACCCGGGCGCGCACGAGCTGTCTCCGGGCCAGAGCTCGGCGTTCACGTCGCAGGGCCCCGGCGCCTACCCGGGCTCCGCTGCGGCAGCTGCCGCTGCCGCCGCACTCGGGCCCCATGCCGCGCACGTTGGCTCCTACTCTGGGCCGCCCTTCAACTCCACGCGGGACTTCTTGTTCCGTAGCCGCGGTTTCGGGGACTCGGCACCGGGCGGCGGGCAGCACGGGCTGTTTGGGCCGGGAGCAGGCGGCCTGCACCACGCGCACTCAGATGCGCAGGGCCACCTCCTCTTCCCCGGCCTCCCTGAGCAGCACGGGCCGCACGGCTCACAGAATGTGCTCAACGGGCAGATGCGCCTCGGGCTGCCCGGCGAGGTGTTCGGGCGATCGGAGCAGTACCGCCAGGTGGCCAGCCCGCGGACCGACCCCTACTCGGCGGCGCAGCTCCACAACCAGTACGGCCCAATGAATATGAACATGGGTATGAACATGGCAGCGGCCGCGGCCCACCATCACCACCACCACCACCACCCTGGTGCCTTTTTCCGCTACATGCGGCAGCAGTGCATCAAGCAGGAGCTCATTTGCAAATGGATCGACCCCGAGCAGCTGAGCAACCCGAAGAAGAGCTGCAACAAAACTTTTAGCACCATGCACGAGCTGGTGACCCACGTCTCCGTGGAGCACGTCGGCGGCCCAGAGCAAAGCAACCACGTCTGCTTCTGGGAGGAGTGTCCGCGCGAGGGCAAGCCCTTCAAGGCCAAATACAAACTGGTCAATCACATCCGCGTGCACACAGGCGAGAAACCCTTCCCTTGCCCCTTCCCGGGCTGCGGCAAGGTCTTCGCGCGCTCGGAGAATCTTAAGATACACAAAAGGACCCACACAGGTAACCGCGGGCCGGGACAGGGACGGGGCACGGAGTTGGGAGAGGCCGTAAGTGGTTTCCTGAGAGAAACGCACCGACAGCACGCCCCTGCCCTGGGACGGGAGATGTTTTTGTGTGTGCGAGAGAGCCAGCGGCTTGTTTTTGTTGGAGAACGAAATAATATTACTGGGCTGGGTTTTTCCATGTGCGGAAATTGAGTTTTAAATGACCAGTGTAACATCAAATGTATGATTTGGGTGATGCAATCCCTTCGTTTGCTCAGCCCGGTTAATAATTTCCGTTCTAAGTAGAGCGCACAAAATAAAACTCTCCAACTCGATGCCCGGGAATAGAGCCTAGAGAGGATTTGCCAGCTTGTCTGAATGTGCTTTTCTGCTCCGGCTGTGTGTCTGTGTTTGAGTGGCTTGTGTGTTTCCCCACTTCTTTTACTCGGTGTCCAAACGTCTTTCCCGGAACTGTTACCCACTAAATGAGTCTGGTGTGAGCCGAAGCAGTAAAGCATCTCGTTTTAAAAGCCCATCTCGGGGTGGGTCGCGGGACTTTACGGTGGGTTCGCAGTGGTTTGTGAAATTCTCTAATGAGCACCAGAGGGTTTGCAGTTTCAAACTTGGACCTACAACCTGGTCAGCGAGTGCCCGGGGCAGCGCAGCTCCGAGGCGCAATCGCGTGACAAGAGAGAGCCGCGAAAGAACGCGCCTCTCGCCTCATAGATTATTCATCTAGAACCAGGTCCCAGCCAAAGTCGTGCCAGACGATTTTCTAAAAGAAAGCCAAATGTTTTAGCAACTTCCCCCGTCAATATTTACTCCAAAGTGGGGATGCGCCAGCGGCCTATTGTTCTCTTCCGGGAAGGGAGGGAGGTGAGGTGCGAGACAAGCTTTTAACAAGGTTTAAAATTTGAGAAATTTATTTGCATGAAATGCTTGCTTTCGAGTCCTGTGTCTGAGCGGATGTCTTTAAAAAACAATTTAGGTGCTAATGGAATTTAACGTTAAATGGTTCCCTTTCCAAGTGGAACAATGTTTGAGTTCTCACACCTCTAAATGACTCCACGCATTTGGAATTCTGGCAACAGGATGCAGGAGCCGCCAGAAAATTAAACAGGGAGGTTTTGAAAGCCTTTGCTGACGTTCCCACCCCCAGTGCTTAGTGTGTGCCTCTGCAATCGCTAGAACGCTGTCTTATTCCTAATATTTACCTTTTTCCCGACTTATTTTTTTTTTAACTGGGAATGAGACTAGAATTACAACTGATTTAACTTGCAGAATTTTGGATGAAAAATACTGGCTCAGTCACTATCCACAGCCCGGTCTCCAAACAACACACAGCAACTCCAAATCTAATTGCTTACTGGCCCCAGAGAGAAACCGACAGCAGCCCAGCAGCCTGTGTGATTTTGATAATGCCCCAAATATTTTGTCATAATAACAGCTTATCCATGGCGAGACTAACTTGTTGGATGCTGTAAATCCAAGAAACCCCATAGAAATGCGGGCAAGGCCAGGTGCTACTCCAAATTCGTTATAAACTTGAGGAAATGGGCTTTAGTGGAAGAAAAGTAAAATATAAAATAAATAAGCAGGACTGTGGGTTGCGAAGGCCATTAATTTTATCTTAGTTCTGCCACAGAGGGAACCCGACCTGTTTAAGGGACCCTGGTCCTTGTCCTTCCTACTCCCTCGGGGGGCCGGCACGGTGGGGGGACGTGGGACATGGGACGTGGGACGTGGCGGGAGGCTCGATGTCCACAGCAAGCGCCGTTTGCCGTCCACAGGGGAGAAGCCGTTCCAGTGTGAGTTTGAGGGCTGTGACCGGCGCTTCGCCAACAGCAGCGACAGGAAGAAGCACATGCATGTCCACACCTCCGATAAGCCCTATCTGTGCAAGATGTGCGACAAGTCGTACACGCACCCCAGTTCACTGCGGAAACACATGAAGGTACCACCGGGGTGGCCGGGAGAAGGGCAACCACCCGGGACAATTTTAGCTGGCCTGGGAAGGCCAGGGTTCCCCGGGGCCAGGGCGGCAGGGTCATTTCTGGGAATGCTCCTCCGGGAGACTGGCCCCACAGCAGCTGCACTCACACCCAGTCCCCTTTGGTCTCCCCTCCCGACTTTTGTCTTGCAGGTCCATGAGTCCTCCCCGCAGGGCTCTGAGTCCTCCCCAGCTGCCAGCTCCGGCTACGAGTCATCCACGCCTCCAGGGCTAGTGTCCCCCAGCACTGAGCCCCAGAGCAGTTCCAACCTCTCCCCGGCGGCGGCAGCTGCAGCGGCGGCTGCTGCCGCAGCGGCGGCGGCGGTGTCCGCTGTGCACCGGAGCGGAGGCTCCGGCAGCGGCGGCGCGGGCGGCGGCTCTAGCGGAGGCAGTGGCGGGGGTGGCGGGGCGGGCGGCGGGGGCGGCGGCAGCTCTGGCGGGGGCAGCGGGACAGCCGGGGGCCACAGCGGCCTCTCCTCCAACTTCAATGAATGGTACGTGTGAGGGCCCTGGGCCTCTCTCCCTTTCCTAGTCCCCACCCTGGCGCAGCCGCCCTCCCGCGCCATTGGCCCCCTTTGATTGTGTTATTAAAATTACGAACCTGATTTTTATGATGATGAAAATGATTTTACCAGCAGAAAGATTTTTAAAAATTTTTTCCTTTTCTTTTTTTAAATGGCCTAGGCAAGAAAAGAAAAAAATACCCTTTCCAGAGTCTCTGAAGCTGAAAATATTAAATAAATAAATAAATGAATAAATAACCATAAAATTATTGAACCAAACCCCCATTACCTTTCCCCATGCTTGCTTTCTTTTTCACCCCATTCCCAGTTGTCTAACTGTGTACATAGCAGACTTCTTCCTTCTCGGAGGTGGTTTTAACGGCTTCTTGGTGTATAGAAGTTTGTCTATTTCTAACTCCAGATTGCGTTCCTCCCTGCCTTCCCTTCCTTTTCCAAGTGATGAACTTCGCCCCCCCCCCTCATTTTAGTTTACCCAGTTTCTTTTTAAGTAATGTGGAAGAAAATCGTTTATTTTGTATCGTGATATTGAATATTGTGTTCCTTTCCATGAGGCAACTTGATTGTAAACTTCATGCAACTATAGACTGGAAAAAAACGAGCCGTGCCAAAGTCTCCCTTCTGTTTCTTCAACACACTGATCCACAGCACACATACACACCACTACCACCAATGCTTGTGAATGTATTTTTCTGTTAGCTGGGTTTACATGTGATGTTTTAGTGCTTTTGCAAGTTCAATTTGTTAGTTCCTGTATGAAAGATTGGGGTGGGGGGGTAAACGTTGTGCCGTTAGCTTTTCCGTCATAACACCTTCCCTTCTGTAAATACCCGTTACCATATTTATCCATTTGTAATTAAATTATGGTATTAACTTGCTACAGAGGAAACAATATTTATAAAGAATGTTTCTTAACTATAAATATGTACAATTGTGGGCATAAACTGTTTCAGATTTTTTATTTGAAGGTTTTAAGTGGTTTGATCATTTCTTGTGATATGTTTTGAAAGTAATGCATACAGAAATATAATAAAATGTGTTGAAACTGCATGAACATACTAATTCTTCTAGCAAAGTTATTAAATAAAATGGGAAGGTGGCAGCTGAGGGTCAACACGGATATATATAGTTCAGTTTCTTGAATAAATGAGGCACCACCTCATTCTGGGGAGGAAGGTGCATGCATGCAAAGAAACGGGGCCAAACTACCCCTTTGGCAGAAAGTCTCAAAATTCTTTTCGCCGTCCTTTGTTTTGTAGCTGAGAGTGAATTAAATTTTTGGAAAGCCCCTGTGAGGAATGGCGGCAGGAACGTTCAGAGTTTCTAATGGCTCCATTATCTGAGGGAATGCCATTCTTTCAGCTATTTGGACTGGATTTAAGAGCACTAAATATTTCCTTATTCTTTGTTTTCCCTCATCCCTGCCCCCTTTCCTCTCCCTCCCTCTGAAAAGCTGAGGTACAGTTATTTTTAATTGCATGTTTAAAACTGAGCTGAGTGCTTTGTTTTTGAACTTGGCCCAACGATTAAAGTTTAAGGGACTATTTCTACCAAAAGTTTTTTTCTTGAAATATTTAACAGAGCTTACTCAAGAAATGTTGCTTATCTGCACGCTGCTGCACACCCATAAGCAGAATGTTCAAGAGAAGGTGATAAAATAGACCACCTTTTCATTTAGGAAAGCCGTTAACCATTGCCCCCAAATGAAAGGGAACCTCATCAAGAATTCAGTGAGATAGAATAAAAATGACTAAAATAGCAAGGTGGAAGAGACAGAGAACCAACCACCAGCTTTCTATAAGGTTTGCAGCCTCACTCTCCTCCCCCACAAGAGTTTATTGAATTTTCAAACAAGGTGTTTAAGGAAAAAGGCAGAAATAATTTTAATCAAAGCATAGAAATGAGGAAAATTCTTTTTAAGTCCCTGAGCCATCGAGATATCTCCTTGAGTATCCCTATAGCTTCCAAAGGCCCTGGCTGCCCCAGTGGTGAAAAGATTTAGGCGACTTAGCAACACCTCCATAAGATTGCTAAACTCATGTAGGGCTCTGTGGGAGGAGATGGAGAGCACGGGTGGCTACCACGGAGACCACTGCTTCTCCTTTCCCTTTGGTCCTCCACTGATCCGCGGGGACAGGCCAGAGGGCAGCTTGGTAAGAGAAAGGCAACCCTGACCTCTCAGAGGCCACTACACCAATTCAGTGCAGAGGGAAAGACTTCAACCCTGGGGGCTCTGTGTGTGTGTGTGTGTGTGTGTGTGTGTGTGTCCTAGAGGTTGACAGAGACTGGGTTAGCCCTCCCTAGTGGCCCTGTGAACTGCCCAAGGCCAACTCCTGAAGCAATCAACCTTCTATTAAAATCAAATTTATAACCCCTAATAATATTAAGGAAAATTATTAAAATAATTGGCATATGTTACTGATCCTTGAGAGATTTCATTGAACACATTATAAGCTGTGAGGAAAATCCTTTAGGGTTTTCCAACACCCCACATCCTTGGGAAGGGAGCAAAGGAAGCAGACTAAAAATTTGTCATAACTTGAATGAAATGAGATGGTATGTGTTTTAAACTTTGTGTATGTTTGTATAAATGACTGGCTGTAAGACACCGCTCAAATCCTTCTTGGATTTGGGCAGGGGTGGGGGGGGGGATGGCTTTGGTATCATATAAGCTCAAAGCCTTAGGGCTTTTCTTCTCATTTGGGGTAAGAAGAAAAATAACAACAAGAGAATGATTTCACAGCCTAGGCTAGATGGCTCTACAGATCTGAATGTCAGACAGCTATCAGCGGCTCCCTTAGGTCTCCGGTGCTATCCTACTTATCAGTAGCATATAAAAATGGGAAAGGGGATGATGTGAGGAGGAAGATCACAGCCTTCGGACTCCTAGTCCACTCCAGGATGAGAGGAGCAGATGAGAGCAGCTTTCTCGCAAAATGGCTCCCAGTTCTCCGGGCCCCTGAGTCTTACCGCTTTGTCCAAACGAGTTACGAGTTATGGACCCGACAGCGAAGCCCAACCTCTGCCTTTCTCTTCGGCACTGGCACTTAGAACCCCGAAGACATGATGGGGAGGAGGGGAGGATAGCAGAAGTGTACGGGTATCAAAGATGTCAGAATTGCTCAACTTAGAAAGAGAGCGGGGGCTGACGGCCCTAGGTCCTGAGCGGCAATGAGGCGCCTGGGCCTGGGCCTGGGCGTGCAGGCAATTCCCTTACGCCCGACTCTAATCTCCCCATCTAAACGGACCTGAATTCTAACCTGCCCTTGTCTTGACTCCAGAACCACAAAACTGACGCCAGTCTTCGCCTCCTCAGGGAACCAGAGCCGGGGTGTGGTTCGTAGCCCGCAGGGAGACCCGACTGCCGGCCCGAGGATCGTCTCTCCTTGCCACCGCCGTCAACTTGAACTTCAGAGTGCCCAAGCTCGCTCCCTTCCTTCGTGCTCGGTTCCATCTACCACCGAATAACTGCCCTCAACGCGAGAATCGCTTTATCCGGAGGCAGCTGGAGCCCCCTCGGGAGGCCCATCATTATTATTATTAATTATCGTAATCCTCACTGCATTATTAATGACTACAATGATAACTGGCATCGGTATCAGCTTCTCCCGGTTCACTGATGTACCCTGAAGTCCCGGGCGGGGGAGGAGGTCACTCCTGGAGCAGAGGCCGGGTCCGTTCTGCTCCGGGGGCGAAGTAGGGAAGGCTGCTGGGGTCGAGGCCCCGCGGATCGCGAGTAATGGAAACAGGTCCCAGGTCCAGCACACCCCGTCGCACGCCGTCCCGACCCCTTTCCTTTCTCCTGGCACCTTCTCTCTTCTTTCTACTCCCCCCTATCCCCGGCCCCTTTGTCTCTTTTTCAGACGGATGTTTTCAGTCCCAAGTGATGTATTTTCCACACAAAACTCGGAGATCAAGAGCAGATCACAGGCTGGACCGGAGGTTCGGGTCTCGCTATCTTCCTCCTTGTTCTGCCGCATTGGGGGCGGGGGAGCGCGGAGGACTAGGGAGGCTTGGGTTTTCAAGGAGAGCTGTCGCCTGACCAGGTCTGCGGGACTGGGGGAGATGCGTTCCGGTAGGTGCCTGACGAGCACACCATTAGCATACCGGAACATGGGGGGACTCACCAAATACTCACTAAGGACTTGAGTCCTACCCTCCCCTATATCACGCCATCGAAATACACGCAAAGAGCGCGCTAGGCCTGCGTCCAAGAGCTAAGAAATAAAGGTCTCAAAATAACACCCACCAAAGCTTGGTTGAACCCTTGGATGCGTTTTTACTTAAGTGGACACGTTCACTGGAAAGCAACCCTCGGGAGCCAAAGTAGACGTTCAATAAATACTGGTGAATTGACTGATTATAGTCTGATAATATCGCTCTGGTTCCACAGAAACTTGGAGCTCCTCGCCCACTGCTACCCCCAGCAAACCGCAATGAATAGTTTCTATTTTTAACTGGCAGTTCAGAAAAGGCCTGGAGAAATGTTACCCTACTCTCTAAATTCCCTCTCCATCCCCCAACACATTATTGTTGGGATTTTATTTTAGGAAAGAATCTAGATCCTCCTAGACTGGATCGGGTGATTGGTCATAAACCCTCAGACCCATCCCACAGGGCGCCTGAGAACAAAGGCAGCCATAGCAGTTTGAACAGGGTGTTACGAGTGACAACTTCTATAAACCATAACCAAGGCGGCCTGAGGGTTCGAGTTCATGGTCAAGATTTGTGGGGCGACTGGGGCTGCAACGTCCACGCCCCACCCCGCCCCTTAGCTGCCTGGGCCCAGAGCTCCGGCAGAGGACCACGGGCTGGGGTTTTCCCTTCTTGCACCGCCCCCACAGGGCTCAGTCCCGGAACTGTCCGTGCTGGGGCCACCTTGTCGCCCTCCCACGTTTCCCTTGTGTTTTCAGCGGCAGACGAGCTTTTGAAGAGGTGACACACACTTGGTCTCCAGCCCTGGGTCCTGCCCTCGTCCTGCCTCAGCATTCCACTTGTCCCGACATTCGGAATGAGGTTCTGCGCAGCTACCGGGCTAGACCTGGAGGCACTCCTTGACTTGCCTGCGTGCAAACAGACGGACAAACAGACTGACACACATACACATACACACAAACAGAATCTCTCTTCTCTCTCTCTCTCTCTCTCTCTCTCCATGCCCCAACACACAACACATGCAGTCACAGATGCTTACATGCTTACCTCCTTCTGTATCCCCCAGCCATGGGCTTGCAGGGGTGGGATGGACTTGAATTGCAGAGATTGGGGTGGGTAGCGGGAGGACCCATCAAGAGATGCTCCTCTCACCCCTCCATCTTTCCCAGCTACCCTCCCCCCTTCAGCCTGCCTCCAAGGGGGCCAGGTGCCCAGTGTCCTGGAACCAACTTGGCTTTAAGAGTCTATAGCTCAGGCCGCACTTCCGAGGCCCACACCTGGAACCACAAGTGTAAGACTAAGCTGGGTGGGAGATACTGCAGTTGGGGCTTCTCAGGCCCACTTCCCCGGGGAATGTGAGGGGCCAAACTGTCTAGCCTGCCCTTGTGCCCTCAGACCCTGGGAGTGCGTTGGTGTGTGTGTGTGTGCGCGCGCCCGCGCATGTGCGTGTGCGTGTGTGTGTGTGTGTGTGTGTGTGTGCATCTCCTCACCTCTCAGTTAAACCAGGAAGGAGGAAAAGAAGAGTTGACTATTACCCCCCGGCCCCCTCTGTCCCTCCCCTAACAACAACACACACAACTCCTGCTCCCCAATCCCTGCCTCAGCATCTTCCTTTTCTAGCCACCTGAAGAAGCCAGGGTTTTTTTGGTTTTTTGTTTTTTTCCTGTTCCTGAGGCCAAGGCGGTGATTCCAAGGAGCAGAAGGAAGCGTTGCGCCGCCAGAGAAGGTGGGGGGTAGAAATAATAGCAATGTTAATAATGTCAAAGATAATCATCGTAGTTAACGCTGCGCTCCTAGGTTGCTCCTTAGAGGCCGGCGAAGGCCTGGGGAGGCTCCCGACCCGCGGACCTGAGGGTGGGCGTGGGGTTCTCTCGTGGGGAGGAGGCTCTTATGTTGCCTCCCCCCAAAAAAAAACAATTTCATGTCTGGAACCTGGCAGAGCCAGCGAAGTCCTGGCCAGGAGCCGCGCTGGATCCTTTACTGCAGATGCGGCTCTTTTTTTCCCTTTTCTTTCTCCTGGCCCACAGTGGTTGGTGTTGCGGAGTGTGGTTTCTCAAAACTCTTGGGAGCCGGTTGTGTCTGTTTGCCCACTGCCTTTCCTCCACCCCGTCCCCCCGTCCCGCGCCTGTTACCCCTCCTTCTCCCCTCCGGCAGATGAATGGTGGCTTTAATGAGCATGGGCGCGGTGTTGACTGGGCTGTTCTGAAGATGCTCTGACCTGTAGGGAGGGCGCGAAAGGTCAAGCGCACGCAGGGCTGGGCTTGGGCTCCTCCCAGGCCCACGCTGCTCCGATATTGATCCTGGGAGAAAGATAAACAGAAAAGTTGGACATTCGGTCATGAATACTAATGAGCTAGGGTAGAGTTTTAATTGCTATAGACTTCCTTTTTCCAGTTAATCTTTATTGCAGACTTCGCTGGAGTCTGTCTGTTGGAGCTTGGTTTTGTCTCCTTCTCTCCCCGCCCTCCTCCTTATAGTTTCATTTGAAATGCCCAGGCGAAAGAGATCCATGTCAACTTGACTTTCTCCGTCTTGTGCCCGTGAGAACGCGAGAGCCCACAGCCCAGCGTGGCACTTCTTCTGCTCACTAATTCTGGAAATGTAGGGGATCCTATAAAATAAATTGTTTCAGTGTGGCTTTGGGGAACTGCTTCTTGACTCCCTCACCCTTATTGTTTCAAAGACTTCGTATGTCCTTGGCCTTTAAACTTCCTCTTGACAATTGCATCTTTTCCTCAGGCACTGAACTCCTTTTCTATTTCAAACCGGTGCATTCCATCTCCAAACATTCCCATTTCTCAAGACTCCAGGATTTGGCAGTGGTTTTGCCAACCACAGAGTCTAAGTGTTTCAATATAGCAGTGAATTCTTAGGCCAGCTAATTCACCACTTTACATAAATGTAATATTTTCTTTGGTACCTATAAGCAGCAGTGAAATCTGAGACAGAAACCTAAGGGAATTTTAGAAAGACTTCTACTTCCATTGTTGCAATGCATTTGATAACTTAGTTATCCTATTTTTCTTAAAATAAACCCATTCCTGATTTAAAGTTTCTCTTGAAGATGTACAAATTAACTGTAAATCCCATAAAGTAGTTTTTGGCTGTGTGATCAGGAGGGGAGAACAAGCAAGCCTATTTCTGCAACAGACTATGTAGAAATGTGTTGAAACTCAAGGCAAAACAAAACAAAACAAAACAAACAAACAAAAAAACTCAGCTGTACCAGAGTTATTGCTAGTATTATTCTGATCCTTAAAGTTTTGGACAAAATAAGTCCATATTTCACATCGTTGTCAATGGTCCCAGCACTGAAGTCTCCTGAGGATTCTGTTTCACTTACACTTTTCAGCCCAAACTTTTTTTTCTTCACACAATGATTTATTATGTAGGTAATTTTAGAGGATACAGTTTACAGCTTGAATTATTAGACTGAACACCTCTGGCTGACACCACGACGCCTTTTTTTTTCTGCCTGCAGCTGTGAGTCACAACCCCATTTTCATACCCAACCGCTGCACATTCCTTCACAATGTATATTTCCTTCTAGCAAAGATCAAACATGCTTTGGTCAAAGTGTTTATTTTAAAATACAGGAAAATTAAAACTAAACACAGCTCTACTGAAAAATCCCCAAATGTATCATATTTTCCTCCTCCTGTGCCCACAAAAAAAGTAACAAATTGCACCACTCTCTGGAATAAAATTTCAAATTGAAGGGGAACACATACAGACACAATTTTAATTTTATTATTGAAACTCATGGGGAAACTCTCTTCTTTATATTTGAATTCCTGTTTGGATGTCTTTAGTTTTCAACCAAAAAACAAAAACAAAAACAAAAACAAAAACCTCACAAGCCAAACAACATGTCTGTAGGAAGATGATGATAGGCATCTACTTTATTCACCAATCTATACACTCATTTCTAGCTAATTTTTCCATATTAGTATTTTTCTTTTAACTGTATCTTCCAGAGTATAACTTCAAGGGGAGAAGAATGTTTTGAAGTATTTACCAAAAGAAAAAAAAAAAAAGATCTCCGAAGCGAGTTAACATTTTCCAAGCATCACAGTAGGTGTTTGGTGTGTGCATGTGTTTCCTTTTTCTCCAAATTAAGGTGAAAAATTACAAGGTAGAATCATTCTTTCTCAGCACCTAAATCGTGTAAAGTTATTTTAGCTGTGGATTTTGGTAGACAAATTGTTCTTCTGCAGCCCGCTATCTACTGCTTTTTTTTTTGAGCTTCTCTCCATTCTCATGTGAAAGGGGTATAGAATTCAGCCGCTCTTCTCTGAGGCAGTTTACTTTGCTTCTCAAGCCACATGGAGCAGAAACTGTTAGGCTGTTTTTAATCAAGTTTGGAAGCTGAATCTTTTCCCTCTGACGACTGTGCCCAGGGGTGGATCCGGCTGAATGTCTGGCGCTGCGGGCAGCGGGCTCGGCTACCCATTTTTCAGACACAACACCAAAGAATGGCATTGAAATAATAGCATGTGGCAGGAATGTTTAAAAATATTACCCCCCCCCCATACTTCTGAGCTAAAAGGTAAAAGAAGCCAAAAGGAAATTCAAAATGATATTAATTTACCTACTTAAGGCAGACTAGAAGCTGAAAAGTGTCTTGATGCTTTGAAAATGTACTCTACAAAATCTTTCAAATAAGTTGCTGCTTAGGAGCAATTGTAGTAAAGATTTTTTTCTGTGGTTCGATTGGTTAAAACTTTTGTAGATATCAATGACAATTAATTAACAGGCTAGAAATCTCTTTCTAGGAAGAATTTGAGAGGTATATAGAAAATAATCTATATGTCATCCTCTTCTTCCTGTTCTTTAAAGGGAAGTAAATTATAGTACATACATCCCTTTTTTTTTTTTACTTTAGAGAAATAAAAGAATATTAGCCTTCATATACTATTGCAAATTCTTTGCAAGAGTAAAGAATCAGAGATTTTTAGGATAAAAAACAAAACAAAGAATCAGATTACAATCTTTAAATACATTTTTTCCCCCTCTGCTGGGTTTTAAAAAGATTCTTAGGGCAATATTTTTGTTTACTTGAACAATCTCTTCAAATTAAAAGGCATTAAATATTTCCCCCTAGGTAACTTAACTTCTAACAAGAAAACATGTGTAAAAATTCTCAATGAAAATCAAAGATTTTTTATGAAGGCTTAGTAACAACATTTTATTTCATGGCCAAATCTATTTATTTAAACTTCCTTTCATTTTTGGTAGATTATCTGATACATCAAAAAAAAAAAGTCTTACCCTGAAAACATCAACTCTTCTGTCAATCTTATGAGAAACTAATTTTTTAATATGCAGTTGGGTTTATGATTTTTATTTCTATTTTCTAAATCCAAGAGAATTAATTTAAAAATTGATTTAGACTTGAAGGGAGACATTATCAGGTAAAAGTCTTAAAGTATAAATCAAACACATCTCAAGTATCTCCCAGTACATAGATAGACACACCTCTTGAGAAAAGAAAATGTTTAAACTGAAGAGAGCTGTCATATCAGCCATCTGACTTCAAATGCCTTCTAGAAAAATCTAACAGATATTTTACAATATGGCAAAAACTATCATCTAAAGTTTCAAGGCAACGTCTTTCTAAATCTTCGCATGGTAATTTACTAATTCAGAAATGTAGAAAACAATTGACTGTATTGGACAAAATATTGCTTCATTAATTTGTTAACATAAATATTTTGCATGGAATGCTATTGTAATTTGTGTAAGTTTTTTCTTTTCTTTCTTTCTTTCTTTCTTTCTTTCTTTCTTTCTTTCTTTCTTTCTTTCTTTCTTTTCTTTTTCTTTTTTTGGACAATTGAATTCACTTGTAGGTAGTCTACTATTTTCTTGTGCCCCTAACATTTTTACACTTGAAATTTGAATGTTGGGCACTCTGAGGTTGAAAATTAAACTGATTGCCTTTCATGGAAGCAAAAGATATCTCTTTCTGACAAATGCTACTTTGGGTGTCTTTTCCACTAAGCGTATCTCAGAGGTAAATTAGCTTCATCAATTGGCACTCTATTTTTCTAATCTTTGTGGTCCAAGCGGCAGCCCTCCCTAAAACATACTGTAGGTTCTGTCCCACAGTGACAAAGTTGCCTACTTCTTTGCTTCAGGTTTCATTTTGTGTTGAAAATACCATAAAATAGTTTACAAATCACTTTTAAGAGAATACTTTCAAGAAACACTTCCTTTCCTACTGCCAGACAGCGCTGCTCCCCAACCTCTTGGCTGGAACCTTTGCTTTCGATTTGTTTGTTTCATGCATTTCGCTAAAGAACCGGGCTCTTTTTGCGCTGTTTAATTCTGCTTTAAAAATGCATCACTTCTGCCCTGAATCCTTCTCTGAAACAAATTGCTATCAAAAGTGTATCAGATTCGTTCCAAATACGGCATTTGAATCAATATTCCCATGCTGGAAATATTTTTAAAATTGTTTTTGTCATGAGTCCACACTTTTGCAATATATTTTCAATTGAAGTGGGGTTGCTTGTAGTTCTCCTGATAAACAAACAAAAAGTAGCAATTACCGTCTGCTTAGACCTTCCTTCATTATTATTTTTAGCCCGTGTATCATTACCTAACTGGTATGTGTTCTTCTGTCCAGCTCTTGATGATCTAGTTGAATTCCAGATATTGTGCCAAGAAGTGTATTTGAGGCAGATAAGTACATATAATACAAATGCGTTTTGTTAGACCTGATGGATGCTATTTTTCTTTTAATAGGTTTGTAGCAAACTAACACAATAACACAATGTATTCCTTTTCAAGGTACATTGTTGAAACAGGTCTATTAAGAGCGCGTTGAGCTATTTCTCGCTTCTATTGAACAGTCTGTTGCTCAAACACAACAGCCAACAAACGCCAGCTGCCTCAACAAAAGTAGAAACCTAACCCTTTTATGTAATGTTTTAACAGAAAGGGTAGCTCTGTTTAATTAAAAACATTGATGATTCAGTGAAACAATGGAAACTCAAGTTCAAGTGGTGCTCTATTGATTTAAGATGATTTTTACTAGCAATGGGTATAATTCACCCCCCCTCCCAAGCTCTCTCTTGTGTAAAGGGGTTCCTTCTTGGGGCATTATTTGGGTGAATAGCAAAGGATGGAGATGGCTATTGCCTTAGAAACCTGATTAACACACATTGCTTTGAGGGTAAGGTGTTTAATTTATAAGTGCACCCCATATTTTTTTGTCAGTTTATTCGCGGTAGGGAAGCTTTGAAAGTAGCTCTTCTCAGCAGGTTAAAAAGTGAAGTCTGCGTTCTGGCATTTAAATGTCTTTGTTATTGTGTCAACCAAGTTGTTGAAAACCGCATGCCCAGAATACTAAGGCTGGGCAGCTAGATGAGGCAAGTTGTGTGTGTGTGTGTGTGTGTGTGTGTGTGTGTGTGTGTGTGTGTGTGTGTACGCGCGCCCGCGCGCGCGCGCCCCTGAACGCTACGCTGTATATGCGAGGACAGTTATTTTCATCAGCTGTTTGTTTGCTCACGCCCGATTGCTCCTCCTTGCAGAACCGACGGCCTCCGGGCTTTCAACTCCGAAAGCGAAGGAGGAGGAATTCCTCCCTCGAGAGTCCCTCCTTAGGAGCGTCGAACTCTGCCCTGGGGAGCGGCGCTCGGTCAAGGGCACCCCGGGCAGGGGAGCATTCGAGGGCTGCGGCGACGTTCTGGGTTTCGCCCTCCTGCGACCTCGGAGAGGATGGCCCGCGAGGGGCGCTAAAAGATCTGCTCGGGGCGGGAGGGCCGCGGTCTCGGGGTCAAGGTGCGAGGAGGCAGGTGCTTCCCTCCACCCCCGCAGCCTCGCAGCTGGTGCCGTCCTAGCTGCGCTCAGCTGCCGCCTTTCGCACTCCTTCCTCCTAGCCCGGCTTGGAGACCCGGCTACGCAATTCCCGCACTACAGCGAGTGAGAGAACGCAGCTCCCGTCGATGTCCTTCCCGCAAATAACGGCCACGAAAGCCAGAGTCCGCAAAGCCAGCCGTACAGGCCGCCCCTAGGGCCTCCGCGCGGGCCACTCTTTCATAGGACGCCCTTCTCTTTCCAAGGGAGGGTAGGGGCGGGGGCCAAGGACAGTGGCCTCCTGGCCTCCCGGATCTTTTCCGGCGGTCGTACCAGTCCTCTGGGTAGGGCTAGTGACCGAGCGCCTCGAGAGTCGTTTGTTTGTTACAGCTGCTGCCCAGGCCGAACCTATGGCCTTAGAACCGCTTCCTCCAGGCCGCGAGTGGCCGAGGTCGCACATTTTCCCCTGCTCCGGGCGTCCTGCGCACCCAAGGTCAAAGGGCGCGGAGCCACTTCCCGGGATTAGGTATTTCTAGCGTGCCGCAGGCCACCCATGGGCCCCAGGGCCAGAGGACGGTGGCGATGAGGCCACACGTGGCTGCCCGGGCCGCCTGTCAGGCTCACCTTCTCGGATGAAACCCGGGGGGAACTCGGCCAGAAAGGGAACCGAGAGGGAAATGTCCACATGGGCCCTGCAGGCCTAAAGTGAACTATTTAAGCTGTTCCTGGTGTTTAAAGAGGTTTTTCAGTTTTAAAAGAATGTTGTAAAAAAATATCAGCCCTTGTTAACTCCCTCATTATATGCCTTTCCCCCCTCAGCTGAACAAGCCATATTTCCTGAAACTAAGGAGCTATGTAAGTGTTTAAACATGTGTCAAGTGTCTTATAAATAATACAAATTCATAAAGAAGAGGAGGAAATATATCTGATACCTGAGGTACTTGGCATAGCTACATTTCACTATTGGGTTATTTTTGGCTGTGGAATTGTAGTAAGAAAACTACTCTGAGATTATATGGCATCTCATGGAGCCCTTCTCTTTTCTTAGCTTTCTCTCTTTGCACTCATTCCTATCTAGAAATGCCTTTGTGCAGTCTATGAAAGAAGTCCAAGTGGTCTGCAGAGTCTATATAATATAGGGTTATTACTCAACTCAGTATTTTGGAGTCGCCTTTCTGTCTTTTTCTCTCAGCCACCTCTCCGTTAAAATGTCTGTGACATTGCTGACATCCCACACACTCTGTCAGGATGAGGGTTAATGTTGCTCCTGGAAACACTAGGAGACATTGAGGTATGGGCTTTAAATTTGGGATCCGGGATAGCAAATCATTTAAGTTTTTGCGTTCATTTTCTTACCTGGAAAAGCTGAAAAAAGATGTTGCCCTAACACAATTTGAGTACCTCTGAGGAAGGTAAGTACAAAGTATTATTTTACAGTAAATGACATATATTTTGTTCTTGAAATTAAACTTTAGAGTTTTCCCCTATTTTAGTTCCTTGGATGACATTTTTCATCTTGGTTGTCATTCTGTGAAAAGTTTCTGTGGGCATTCTATTTATAGCTGTTAAAATGTCTAAATTAGAGGAAATTGTAGGCATTTTCAGCTATTAATGTAGTTCAATGTCTTCGTAAAATCTGAAGTATCTTAATTTTAAAACATCATACTCCTATGAGTATGATTTTCTTCAATGTAGTTCATTAACAAAAATTGACTACATTGAAGATTTAAGGAATAGGTTACAAATTCATGTACCTAAATAGTATTCCCCTAACATTCTCAATTAGAGGCTTTGTGCCTCTTTCTCATACTTTGAACACATTGTTAACTTAGCTCTGATCCTTGTGCTGTATGTATCACCAATGTTCTTCCCACCCTCAACCCCCCCCCCCCACCTCTGGTAAAACTCCCTCCAAATATTTCAAGGGTGTTCAGGAGATGTCTTAATTCTGGTAAGCTACCAGATTTAATAGTTAATAGCATATTGCATTTTAAATCAATTTTTCAATAATTTACCTTTTTTAAATAGGTTTTTTCATGCCTTTTGGTTGCCTCATCTGCATACACTGTTGCTAGTTTTGCTGGGTATTGACCATCTTGTCAGGCACCTCTTCTGTTGTGCATCATTACTGCTGCTTCTGGATATAGCTGGTGATGACTGTACTGTTAATAAGGAGATGCAAAGACTTTATAGCATTCATTGTCGATTATCTGTGATATACTCTGTCAGAGGGTTTTAGAATGGTCTTCAGTGAGGTCTGTCAATGGTTTTAATGCCAACAGATATTTTCATTTGTATTTATAGCCTTCTCTCTCCTTAGAATCCATGGTGGTTTGAGCTAGGAATAATGCCCAGTCTCAGGAACTATGGTACATTTAAAATTGCTCATGTCCTGGCAGGCAGGGGAGGGTGAAGTTGGTAAAGGGGATCAAATACATGGTAGCTAAAGGAAACTGGACTTCAGGTGGTAAACGCACAGCAGAATATACAGATGTCAAATTATAATGTATACTGGAAAACGATATATAACTGTATTAACCAGTGTTACCCCAATAAACTTAATTTTTCAAAAATTTTTTAAAAATAGGAAAAAAATTTACTTACCTCCTTTAAGCACTAAGACTTTGTTTCAAAATCAAGCTGCCTAATCTTCTCTTTGCTTAAGATTATAAGCTTACTCCTGAGAGGCTTCTCAGTCTTCCGTGTAAATAGATTTCAGGTGGTTGTTTTCCTGTTCTTTCAGAGTTGCTAGATATCCGTGAACTCTGATGATGGAAACAGCTTAGACTGTATAGTAGGGGAATAACTGGGAGTATTCTCTTCTCAATAAATTGACTCAGAGTCAGATCTATAGACACTGACAAATTCCCATTTTGGCAGAGGAAAACTTTGCTGAGCTTAACAAATAGCTTTTTGATGTTTAAATAGTCCATCTGTTGAAAGCCAGACAATAAATTGTGACTAGAATAGTCCTTGCATAGATAATTTACTCATTTGTTTGTTATTTGTATTTAAACATTAGCCAGTTGTCAATAAATTGATATCTAGGTACTCTTTGAGACGAGCCTCTGTTGCTAAATTCAGATAGGACATTTTGATCTCTCTCTTTCTCTCTCTTTTTTTTAATGTGCCACTCCCCATTCCATAAAAGAACATGGTGCCTCTTTATAGGAAAAGATGTACAGCATTTAGTCTAGTGTCAGGTAGCTTGTTCTCTAATGGTAAAGTTAAGGCAATTATATAAAAGGACAAAATAATGCAAGGAAAGTAATACTAAAGTATGGAGAATGACTAAATAATATATAGTAAGCAACATAAAGGAAATGTCAGTAAGGTATTCAAAGATGGACTAAATCACATCACAAACTGTAAAAGTCTACATACAAAGAAAGAATGTTTAGGCTAGCAGCATACTTCTCAGCATTAACAAGAGATACCTGAAGACAAAGCAATAATATTTTTAAAACACTGAGAGAAAATAACTATAATCCAGAATGCCATACCCAGCTAAGCTATTATTTAAAAGCAAGGGCTAAATAAAAACATTTTTAGACAAAAAATGTTTGCTTAAACATTTATAGCCTTTATAGAAGGCTCTAAATACAAATGACTTACCTTTGATAATTATTATAGGAAGTTATAAGGGGTGTAGGGGAAAGAAGTCTGTTAAACCCAGAAGGACAGAGTAGACTGCAAGAAGGAATGGCACATAAAGAAGCTGATTATCAACAATGGGAATATTGAAACAATTATTGCATATATAAAACAAGAATGGTGCTGACTAATTTAGGGTGTTTAAAAACGTGATGGGAACACAACTTACCAAAACTGAAAGAATATGACATAGAAAATAAATGAGTAGTTAATGATTAAAACTCAGCAAAAGAGGGCATCTTGCTAAACTAGATAAAAAGTATCTACAAAAAAACCCCCACGGCTAACATGATAGTCAAAGAAAAGACTGAATACTTTCTAAGATGTGGAACAAGAGAAGGATGTCAGTTCTTACCAGTTCTATTCAACCCTATACTAGAGCCTAATGCATTCTTTATCTGATGCATTGCTTTAAGAAGAATTAGAAAACCTATAAGGAATATACAACCACTAAGCAGATAGAATTATTTGTTTTAAATTTTTCCATAATAAAACACACCAGGTCCATAATGCTTTTAAACCTTTAAAGTTGCTCATGACTTTTAACCTGCAAGGAACAGATAACTCCTATTTTATACCAACAGTTTCATAAACTTTTTAGAAAAAGAAGAAAAATTCTCTCTCTCTGAATTAAAATAACAGGGAGATATACTATTTTACACTTATCAGATTGGTAAAAATTAATATATTTGATAACCCAAGTTATTGGAGAGTATGTGGGAAATTGGAACTCTTATTCATTATTGATGGGAATGTAAATCGGAGTAAGCTCTCTTTCAAAGACTTTTAGAAGTACTCAAAATGGCAGAAACTGCTAGTTGCTGACCACAATACCAGTATCTGTTCTTCCCTTCTTCCTGAAAAATAGACATTCTAATTTTCATTTGGGTACATGGCTGTTTAGAATAAAGACTGCATTTTTCATTCTCTCTCGTAGGTAGGTATGGCCATGTGATTAAGTTCTAGCCAGGTTCTGGTACAAAAATATCTATTCTAGAGAAATTCTACAGCAGGAGACATGTTCAAGGATTCATTGCATCACTATTTGTAATAGCAAATAATGGAAATAATCTGTCACTCAACAGGGAAATGAGTACATAAAATTGTGGTTTATACATACAGTAGAACACCATATAGCACCTTATATTAATGAATGGGATCTATATGATCAGCATGAATCTCAAACATATGGAAAAAAATAGGTTTCACAATGATACACATAGTACCTTATTTATGTAAATTTTAAAACAAAACAATAATGAACATGTAAAAGTAAAAAAACAGGCATGAGAAGAACACATACTAACTTTAGGATATGATTATCTCTGCAGGTAAAAAAAGATTTTAGTTGTATTTGTAACATTCTTACTTTTTTTTTACATCTTTACTTTTTTTAGAAAAAGGCGATACGAATCAAATATGGCAAAATCTTAACATATTTGAGTATCATCTAGTTTTCTAATATTTTCTGTATGTTTTAAATAATTCACAATTAAAAGATTTAAAAATATAGAAGTACAATAATTATTAAACTGGTAAGCTCTTGAAGTGTATTACATAGATTAAAAATGTGCTTAACACCTTATTTACTATATAGCATGAAAAAGTAAGACAGGAAAGATAAAATTGATGAGACAAAAGATGAAAAAAGGAACACATCGAAACAGAGAATTCAGTAGGAGCTGTGGGTTTTGGAGATGACACATTCAGCTTAGAGTTATTAAAATACATATTTTAGTTCTTTTTACATATTTTAGTTCTTTTGGGATATCCTAATGGAGGTATCGGGAAGGCAAATGGAAGTGCACATCTGCTAAGTAGGCAGGTCACGAACTTCAAAGTCACCTTTGTGACCATTGACGTCATAGACGTGGGTGAGATGCTCACTATAGTTTGTTGTGCTCTGATCCTGCCCCACTTTTCTGGTCTTAGTTCCTGGTGGCTGCCACTCAGTAGAATCCAAGCAGTAAAAATAGGCCCTAATGCAAAGGCTAATAATGTAAGCTTATTCCTAAGAACAACAAAAAAAGCTTCCCTTCCACACGTAGGTGTGTAATTTTATCATCAAATAGTATTTTTTAAAATTTAAAAATCCCTACAACTATAGACTTTCTTTGGGAAATTTAAACTTGAAAGCAACATAGCATAAAAAGTAAATACAGTATTTTTCCATTTCCAACGATGTTAAAATTATAAATGAACTTAAAATAGTTAGTGCGAAATTATCTAACTTATGCAGCTTCCAATTTTTGAGTTGCTTAAATTTCTATCCTAATTAGTAATGACTAATTTAAGTGTTGTTGTCTCACTGTAATCCAGAAATGGTTCTTAATTCATTTTAATTAGGAGAAAAGATGTCTTGCTATAGATACAGACATGGATTTCTTAAAAAATTCAAAAGAATACACTTGGGTAAAAAACATACTTGTGTAGTAATACTTTATATTTCTCTCAGCGAATTTATGGTTTGTTAAATTCCTTTTAACGAATTTAAGTAAAGAAGTAATGATGTTGCTAAAAATCGTATTACATTTCTTGGAATTTTCTTTTGCCATCTTCTATAAATTTCTCACACTGGAACTTTAGTCCATTTGAAGTATGTATGTAGAAACAAGAAAGGAAAACAAGTCAACCAGTACACTTGGTCCTTGAGATTAGGGAGTAATCTTATTGAATTATTGATAAACTAAAACAGGCCATGCTAAAATCTTTGGAATATACAAAACCTATATGAGGAAAACTTTAAACTTTAGGTAAAGATAAATACAAATAACAAAACTTGTGCATGGCAGCAAATGCCGCAAACAATGTGAAAAGACAAATGATTAAGTGGAGAAAATATTTGTAATTTACATTACAGAGAAGTAAAATCCCTAAACTCTAAGGAATTTTTATTTATTTATTTATTCTTTTAAAATAATTTTTAGAAATAAATAAAAAACAGAGTAACAACCCAGGAAAAACATGTAGAGATATTTTAAAAGATCGTTTCAGCAAAAGAAATCTTTTAAATATGTGATAACATGTTCAGCCTCACTCATAAATTAAAATCCTGCTGAGATAAATCATTTCTCAACTATCATATGGGCAAAAATTCAAACATTTGAAAACACATTTTGTTGGAGAGATGGTAGGGAAATAGGCACATTGCTGGTAGAATTCAAACTTTATCGAGGGAAATCTGGGAATATATACAAAATTTACATTTGTATTTACCTTTTATATTCGTTTCCTATTGCTGCTGTAACAAATTACCACAAATTTAATGGCTTAAAACAACACTAATTTATCTTATAGTTCTGGAGGTCAGAAATCCAAAACGAGTCTACAGAGCTGCATTCCTTCTGGAGACTCTAAGTGAGCATCTGTTTCCTTGTCCTTTTCCAGTTTTTAGAGGCCATCTACACTCCTTGGCTTGTGTCCTTTTCCTTGGCTTGTGTCCTTTTCTTGCATCGTCAAAGGCAGTAGAGTAGCATTTCTCTCCTCCCTGACATGCCTCCTTCTTATTAGGACACCTGTGATTACATCCAGCCCATCCAGATCATCCAGAGTGGAAGTAAAGAGGTCGTTAGCTTAATCACATTGTTGCATTCCTTTTGAATCTAAGGTAACATTCACAGGATTCTGGGATTAGGATGTCCACATCTTTGAGGGACCCTTTTTCTGTCTATTATGCCATTTGACCTAGCATTTCCACTTCTAGGAATCTATCCTACAGATACATCTGCATATGTAAGGATATCATTGCTTAGAGTAGCCAAAGATTAGAAACAGTATAATTGTATGGTAATAGGGACTGGTTAAATAAGCAATGGTATATCTACAAAATACAATAGAATGCAGAGATTAAGAAAGATCTTGATTTACTGGCATGTGGAGAGATCTCTAGGATATATTAAACAGTGAAAAAAGCAAAGAGCTGAAAAGTTTTTTATAAGGCTTAACTTAGAGGATGCTATGAGCTATTGTTGTCCTGCCACCAAGTACCTGAAGTTTCTAATTTGAGTCTTTGACTTGAATTACGTGGCTGTGTTCTGTGGGTCCCAATTAACATGTAAATGTGTGACATACTAATCTAGATAATCATCCATTTATAATTTAATATCCTTTAGAATCTAAAGTTTCGTTGACTAATTTCATGGAATACACAGGAAAGTCCTGATGGAAAGCAAGGGGGTTGGGAAATGTCACAGTCGTGGGTCATAGTATGCCCTAGGGGTGTTCCCTTGGGCAACTAAGGAGCCACATGAAGGCACTCGAGTCCCTGGGGCTTGATATTAGGGGGGAAAATCTCAAAGGCAAACTTCTCCTAAAAGGTGGTTTTACCTTTAATTTAGTTTCTCATTTAGCACTGTCTGGAAAACAGTGATTTCTGCCTTATGTCACATATCTTCATTTCTCCTTCTTAGGTAGTACATTTCAGCAGAACTAAAGAAGCCTGGGTTTGTGTCTTAGTCAGGTGATATTTACTAGTCAGGTGAAATTGGACAAGTTACTAACCCTCTCTGAGTCTCAATATTTTTACCTTTGAAGTGGGGCTAAAAATACAAAGGTAATTGTGAGTACCCAAATTAAAATAACATATGTGACAATATGGGCTAAGCTTTGGACAAAGAAAGTTACTATCTTTTTGAAGAGATGAACACTCAAATCAGCTTTGAACTTTTGAAGCTGGAGTCAGGAAGGGGATAGGCCCTGAAAACCTCGAACCTATCTGCTTGATATCCTAGGCAGTTCACAAGGAAGTTTCACAAAGAAAGCTTGAGTTATTCTAAATAATGTTGTAGACAAAAATCATGAACCTTAGAGTGAAATGGAAGATTGAAGAGCATTGGAGGAGATAAATCAAGATGGAGAGGCCAGAGAGAAGCCGAAGCAAAAACAACAGAGATGAGTAGCAAATGGGGTGAGGCATAGTTATAGAAGAGCACTGATTCAGGATGAAGCTCGAGAACTCATGGTCCAGTCTAGTTAGGGCTACTGTTAGGCCAGGACAACATATATACCTGACAGACAATAAAAAGTTGTCAACAGTTTTCTCAAGAATTGATATTTATACAGATAAACTTCCAAACAGATTAAATTCTAATGTAGTTATTATATTATACTTTTCATTGCTCTCTTTCCTTAATTTTCATAAAGGAATGAATGTTTATCCCTTCATGATTAGGGATTGTATTATATCTTTGAATTGCTCACATTACATTACACTCAAAAAATACCAATTATTGGTGATAATATAAATACTAGTAATCCTTTCAGATTGTAGATTAAACAGTTTTATCTTTATTTTTTCCCTAATTTTTTATTCTGAAACTTGAAACATATTTGGATGAACTGTTTATCATGAAACTTTACCCCCAAACCTTCAGCATATACCTGTTAAGAATTAGGACATTCTCTAATATAATATATTACTATTATCACAACTTAGATCCATCTAATCTTCAGTTCATATTTAAATTTCTTCAGTTGTTTCAACAAATGTCTTTTATACCATTTTTTAAAAAAAGATAGAGTCAAAGTTTCTACATTGTTATGTCTCTGTATTTATTTTTAATCTAGAATAGTCCCTTTATCTCTTTATTACATTACCTTTTTGAAAGGTTCAGGCTACTTTTCTTATAGTGTGTCCCATTTTCTGTATTTGTCTGATTGTTTCCTCATGATATCACTTAACTTATTCTATCACTTTTCTTTTCTGTTAAACATATAATGTCAGGTTTCCCAATATTAGGGATGCTACATTGGGTCACTTGGTTAAGGTGGTGACTGCCAGTTCTATAATTTTCCCCTTTATAGTTACAATCTATTAAGTGATACCTCAGCATACTGCAAATATTCCTTCATCTAATGAATAAACACATTTAATCGTCTTATTTAAACACACAGCCCTGATGTAGAGTTGATTCATATTCATAGGCTCAGAATCAGAAGACACCTCCATCTAGATAAGTGGATCTCAACTGGGGGTGATTTTGCCCCTTGGAACATTTGGCAATGCCGGGAGACATTTTTGGTGGTTGTCACAACTGGTGTGTGTGTGTGTGTGTGTGTGTGTGTCTGCGCATACTACTGGCATCTAATGGGTAGGCCAAGGATGTTGCTATGCATCCTGCAATGCATAGGAAAGTTCCCTCCTGCATCCTGCCAGCAAAGAATTATCTGGCCCAGAATGTGAATAGTTCAACTGTTGAGAAATTTTGATATAGATGTATAATTAAGTCTCACGCATACAGTTCATTGATTTTTTTGGAGATGCTAGTAAAGTTTTAGAGACTATCTTCAGCAATAACAGAAACAAGCAGATGTTAGAGTCCATTAGATTTTCCCATGCTGCAAACCAGGCGGATGTTTTACTATCCACCTGTTCTGTCTTTCTGTTTCTTTATCAATATCATCTCAAGAATGATTTAAATTGCTTTCCTCTAGTCTCAATAAACTAATAACGTAAGGATAAACAAACAAACAAACAAACAAAAACCCCTAAAATTAACACACTGAAGCTTTTTTTCCCTGCTTTCGTGTTTCCTAGAAGATTTTGGAATGTCGTTTTAAAGGCCTCAGAGCCAGGGAAGAAAAAATGGAGAAAGAGAAATATCAAGTTAAGAATTCACTGTTACAAAAATGGCCCAGAGAGAGTAACCAGAGTTCAAAAAGGGGCAGGGGAGTGCAGAGGGCATTTCCACTCTAACACCTGTAAGTTATTAATGACCTTTGAAGTGATTGTTGATGGAAGCTCTTGTACATTTGAGCCGCTTCATATGTATACTTAGTGTATTCAGAGAACTGCCTAGCTTCTGGAGCCCTGAAATATCTTCAAGCTTCATCAGACATCAAACAGCAAAATCCATGACTTGGGAATATCATGTAGCCATGTGACATGTGGAAGGATCCAGAGTATGAGAACTGATGCCTAAATAACTACACTGTATATTTTTAACTCTGAGAGAGTTTGCATTGCTTTCATAACTTTAAAAATAGCAATCTGAGAAAATGATGTCCCACAGTTTCAAGATAAGGTAAGAGGTAAAGTTTTTAATGCACTTATTTTGGGTTCCTATTCTTATGGATTAGAACATAATTATCCTTTTTTTTTTTTTTTCATTCAGATTGTCAGTAGATAGCTTGTACAGCTTAACTTTTCTCTCCTGTACTATGGAGCTAATACATGAATACATTCAGTAGCTGTAGTTACACTTTTGGAGGAGGCAGCAAAATATATAGATCTGTGCCTTAATTTTTCCCTATTAATATTTCTTAAAATTATTTTTCATGCTTTTCACCAACATATCTTTCTAACCAGAACAATAGCGACTGTTGGCATGACACGATATTTAGAAACAATCCTAAAGAATTCAGGAGGAAATTATAGAATAATGATTTATTTCCAAAGTATAAATTTTTCTTCTTATTAGTACACAAGTGTTTCAGGTGAATAGTTTGATTAGGAATTAGAATTTAAGACTTCTTTTGATCATTATTTATTTATTTCCTGCATTTGCTCAATTTCTATAAAATATGAAAAAGTAAAGAAAAAGATATGGCATAGTTATATGATTATTCTTTTATGTTATTCTCTATAAAGGAAGGGGATAAGAATGGGGGAAGAAGAAGATGGTAAGAGTAATTATTTTAACATCAGGGGTCTTATCTATTGTCACTATCAGTAACTTTTCTTTATTTTTGAGATTCTTTATTCTTTGTGAAAGAGATTAACTTAGAGCAACATCAAAAATTAGAAAGGGTAGTACAAGAAAATTATAGGCCCATTTCATTAATGAATCCTAAACAAAATCTAAGCAAACTGAGTCCAGTGATGAATAGAAATGATAAATAATACATCATGACCAAATTGGATTCATCTCAGAAATGCAAGTTAGTTTAACATTTGAAAATCAATTTTATTACAACTAATATATGTAACTCACTAGATTAATAGAATAAGGATAAAAACATATTATCAACTTAATAAATGCAGAAAAATAAAAACAGAACACTCTAAACAAGCTAGGAATGTAAAGGAACTCCTCCTATAACTTGACAAAGCTCATCTCCAAAAAATATATAAACAAACAAAACAAAACAAAAATAGCAAATATACTTAATTATGAAATGTTAATAACATTTCTTTTATATTAGGAATGAGACGAAGATGCCCCAAGTCATCATTTTTTATTAAGGGTTTCTCTCAAGTAATATGAGAACAAAAAGAAGGTATAACATTTGTAAAGAAGAAATCAACATTTTTAGAAATGATATGACTGTCAATGTAAAAAAGCTAATATTGGGGCCTGGACATAGGAGGTGGAAGGAAAAGCCCAGGCAGTATGTTGGAAGACTGGAGATCTGGCAACTGGAACATCATGGCCAAGCCTTGTGGGGTGCCCCTGAGTGGGGAAGCCCACAGACAGGTGGATGTCTTCAGGCAAAGTCTTTTCCAAGGGGCTGAGGAATTCCTCTACAGATTCTCGCCACAGGAAATCATACACCTGAATAAGCTCTTGCAAGAGGACTCCCTCAATGTGACTGATCTGACCTCTGTCTGGGCCCCACTGGACATTCGTATTCCAGACTTCCCCCCCAGCCCCACCTCCCAAGATGACAAGATGGAAACAGATAAGCAGGAGAAGAAAGAAGTCCCTAAGTGTGCCTTTCTCCCTGAGAATGAGACGATCCTGGCCCTGCCTGCCCTGGTTAAACCAGAAGTCTGGACTTTCAAAGAAAAATGCATTCTGGTGATCACACGGATCTGACACCTGATCTCCAAGACTGAGGATGGAAATGACTTTGGGAAGCAATCTAGGAGAAGGTGCTGGAAAGGGTAAAGCAGTTAAGACCGAAGCAGAAGCCTTCCAGACAGCCATTTCCAAGTATTTCTCAGAAAGCAGAGATGATATGGCCAAGCCCTCTAAGTGGACCCACCTAATGGATTACCAGGCCCTGGTGCACAAGCGAGATGAGCTGGCCTGTGAGGAGCTCAGAGCCATGGTGCTGGACCTGAGGGCCTTCTATGCTGAGCTTTAGCATATCATCAGCAGTAACCTGGAGAAAATTGTCAACTCAAAGTGTGAAGAGAAGCCATCTATGTCCTGAGCCCAGGGCTAGAAGGGAAATGAATGACTTATACTATGTGTGGGGAGAGAAAAAAAGCTAATATTCAACAGATGGTTTATTAGGATAAATAAGAATGTTTAGCAAGGTTTCCGAATACAAAAGACAATTAAAAACCCAATTACATTTAAACGCCAGAAAAAAATCTGTTAGAAATACAATTTTAAAAAATTACATTAGCACCAAGAATTATAAAGTACCTTAGAAAAATGTAACAAAAAGAGTTTATTTGAAAGAGCCAAATAAATATAGAGCTTTTTTATGTGTATTGGCAAGACTCAGTATTGTAAGAATGCTAATTCTGCCCTAAGAATCATTAGCATTCCAATGTCCTCAACAGTCTTTCTTTAAATTTAAGAAGCTGAATCTTTATTTGATATGAAGAAGTGAAGGTCCAAAAATATCCAAGACACTCCTGAAGAAATTAAGGTTGCTACAAGACCTTAAAATTCACTCTACAGGTATAGTAATTGAGACAGTAATTGAACTGACGCAGGAATAGAAAAACAGGCCAGTCGGACAGAATAGGGAATGCGGAATCAAACCCCCTCATGTATATGGACAGTAATGGCACTGGAAATCAGGGGACAGAAAAGGTCGTTATTAAAAAAAGTGGTTCAAGTACAATCCAGTTGGAAGAAAAACAAAATAAAAACATATAAAAATTAACTCCTAGTAAATGGAAGATTTAAATATGAAGGGCAAAGCAATAAAACTTTCCAAAGACAATATATGACCACAGGATAAGGAAGAATTCTGTTAACAAAACAAAAGATTTAAACCAAAAATGAAAGATTTATCAACTTGATTATATTAAAATGAAAAAGTTTAAAAAAGAAATAAAAAAGAATGAAAATATAAGCTACAAATCAGGAGAATATAATTGTAACACATATAATTGAAAAAGGATTCATATTCAGAATGTATGAAAAAGTTTAATAGATCAAGAAGAAACAGAAAACCCAATAGAGAAAAGAGTAAAAGATATGAACAGGCATTTCATAAAAGAGAAACACAAAAATCCCTAAGTATATGCAAACAGGTCAAACTCGTTAGTAGTAAGAGAAAAGACAATTAAACCATAATAAGATACCATTTGTATTTACCAGAATGGAAAATTTTAAAGTCGGATAGTACCGAATGTTGACAAGGATTATGGAGCAAAACTGATCTCTCCTACCTAGCTGGTGGGAATTTAAATTGCTACATGCACTTTTAAAAACGTTTGGCATTGTTTAATGATAGTTGACAATATAAGTTAACAGGAAAGTTGAGCACTGGTGCTCACCAGCAATTCCCCTTCTAGGAATGTATCCTAGAGAAAGCTCGTGTGTTTATTGAGAGACAAATGTAAGAATGTTAACAGCAACATTATTTAATAATGAAAAAAACATAGAAGGACCACAAATTGTTCATCAGTAGTAAGCTGGATAAAAAAATTGTGGTATAGTCCTATATTAATCTATTTTATAGCAATAAAAATTTATGAACCTCATACTCATGAGTATGAATGAATTTTAAAATGTAGTATTGAGTGAAAAAAAAGCAAATCATATAAAAGTAAATATATCATCTGTCTTAGTCAGTTCAGGCTGCTGTAATAAAATACCTGGGTGGCGTATAAACAGCAGAAATTAGTTTCTCATTGTTCTGAAGGTTGGGAGTCCAAGATCAGGGTGCCTGCATGGTTGAGTGAGAGCCCTCTCTGACTGCAGACTTCTGTTCTCACGTGGCGGAAGGGCTTGAGAGCTGTCTGGGACCTCTTTTATGAGAACACTATTCTCATTCATGAGGGCTCCACATTAATGGACCTGATCACATCCCAAAGGTCCACCCACTAATACCATCACCTTAGGGATGAGGTTTCGACATCTGAATTTTGGGGGGACAAACATTCAAACACATTCTATTTGTTTAAAATGTAAAAGAGGCACATTTAAGCGATACCTTGTTAAGCTCTACATATATATGTGATAAAAACATGAAGAAAAGGATTGAACAATTATTACAAAATTCAGGATAGTGATTACCTGAGGTGGAATGATGGGGGTGTGATTGGAAAAAGTCACAGCGTGAGTAAGGGAATTCCTAAAATATTGACAGTTTTGTTATATAAGCTACATCTTAGGTACCCAAGTATTCATGTTATTATTTTTCAAATCATGTGTTCATAATACACTTTTTATTTGTGTGCTATTTTCACATTAAAATGATTAAAGAGACTAAGGATTTGTTTAAAAAAACAGATTTATGACTCTCGGTCCCTTTACCTTTAACAAGGATGCAAATGAGTTTTGTTTTTGATTTTTAAGAGAGATTAACAAAATAAAAGCTTTTTACTTGGAAATAATTTAGAACTTACAGAAAAGTTGAAAGATTGGTAGAAAAACACCTGTTTATTTTTTACTCAGATTCATTTATTGTTAACATTTCATCTTGCTTTTTTGTTAGAGATTTATCATCCCTTTTTCTTTATATGTATTTTGTAAGTTGAAAATAAGCTGCATACTTTATGCTCCTTTCTTTCCAGATACTTCATTGTATATTTTCAGAAAAAGGACATTCTGTTACATAACCACAGTACATTTATTAACTTCAGGAAATTTTAACATCAAAACAACACTTTTAAATTACCATCCACATTCCAGTTTGTCAACTGAATAATGTCCTTTATAGCATTTGTTTTTTCCTCCACTAGAGGTTGCAGTGTCCGTATCTTATTTAGTTATTTCTTTAGTCTCTTTCATCTGGAACAGTTCCTGAACCTTTGTCATTTATAACAATGACAGTTTTGAAGAATACTGAAAAAAAATTTTTTTTTAAATTTTGAAAGAACAATTCTTATTTTGAATTTGTTTGCTGTTTTCTCATGATTATATTGTTTATGATCCCTAGTCAACATAAATGATGTCTTTTTTTAGAGTATCACATCTTGAGATGCATGATATCTATCTGCCTCTCATTAGTTATATAAATTTTGATCATTTTGCCAAGGTGTTGCAATTTCTCCACTCTAAGGGAGAAGCGTTTAAAAGGATTTCTTTGGAGAGAGCTGTTGGCGGGCTTTGAATCCTGCTCCCCTCTCAACAGAGAGAAGTAGGCATGTGATTCTTCCTCACCTCAAGTCAAAAGAGAGAGGCTTCAAGATCACTTGGAAAGCCTAACATGTGTCCTCTGAATTTACCAGGTCACAGTTCACTGATTTCTGACTCCTTCTCAGGGTATCTAGAGATCAAGAGAAGGGCTGGCTTGCTGCTTAGAGGTGGGTGGAGCAAAAGGAGAGCTCCTAGGTGATAGGAATCAGCCTGCTCTTCCAGAGTTTGTTAGGCCATCAGTGCATGA
Source organism: Rousettus aegyptiacus (assembly GCF_014176215.1). Taxonomy (NCBI): domain Eukaryota; kingdom Metazoa; phylum Chordata; class Mammalia; order Chiroptera; family Pteropodidae; genus Rousettus; species Rousettus aegyptiacus. Next base: position 57,000,773 of record NW_023416286.1, on the reverse strand, counting down.
GTGTTTCCCATGAACCAGATGTGAAGGAGAGCCTGTCTGGGGTCATTGCATGATCTGACTCAAAGGCCACATAAGGGCTGCACATGCTTAGAGAAGAAGCCAGTAGAGTCCCATTGAATTCCTACTGGTTAGCAGTGAATAAAGTACTAGGGATAGAGTGCATCCTCTCGGGTCAAGGGAACCACAGATGAAATTCCAATAATAATTTGTGGGTATTATTTCCTAAGAACTCATGAAGAGAAAGAGTCAGCTTTAAATATCTGCAAGCATAGAAAGCATGAAACCATTTTATGACCTTCACTGCAAAATAAGAACATTTCTCTCCTTCTCTGGGTAGAGTGGGGTGAGTTAGAGAGGAAGGTTAGTAAAATTTCAGTGAGGAAGGTAGAAGCTCTCCCCTCTGCCTTTGAAAGGGGTTAACCCACTGCCCAGCCCAGGATAAGACCTAACACTAAATCACCTTTGAAGCTCTCATCATTTTATGGGATCAAAAATTTTTACTTAAAGTGGAATTGAGACTTCATGATTTAAAGTAACTATAGGATATTTAATTATGTAAGAATGAGCAAAAAAAAAAAATCTTGTGACTGCTTTAATTTTCATTGAGGAGCAGAAAAGAACATATCTGAATGAATTTTATTTATTTACATGTCTGAAAAATTTATTCATTTGTGAATAGATATTACATTACATGATTTAAAATAAAAAATGTGAATAGTGTACACCTCTTTCATCTTGCAAAACTGAAACTATGTACCCATTAAACAATAACTCCCCATTCCCATGGCAACTGCTGTTCGATTATCTGTTTCTAAGAGTTTAACTACTCTAGGTACCACGTATAGGTGGAATCATATAGTATTTGTCCTTTTGTGACTGGCTTATTTCACTTAATGTCCTCAAGGTTCATCCCTGTTATAGCATGTGTCAGAGTTTCCTTCCTTTTTAAGGCTGAATGATATTCCAGTGTATGTATATATACCACCTTTTATTTATTTATTTATTGATGGACATTTGGGTCTTCCACCTTTTGGCTACTGTGAATGCTGCTACTGTGAATGGTGCTGCTGTGAATACAGGTGTACGAATATCTGTTCTAGTCCCTGTTTTCAGTTTTTTGGAGGTATATACCTAGCAGTGAAATTTCTGGATCATATGGTAATTCTATATTTACCCTTTTGAGGAACTGCCAAGTTGTTGTTCACAGTGGCTGTACCATTTTACATTCCTACCAGCAATGCAGGAGGGTTCTGGTTTCTCCACATCCAACACTTATTTTCTGTTTGTTTTTGGTAATAGCCTTCCTAATTTGTGTGAGGTGGTATGTCATAATTATTTTGATTTGCATTTCTCTAGTGACTGATGATGTGTCTTTTCTTGTGCCTATTGGCTATTTATATGTCTTCTCAGGGAAAAATGTCTAATCAAGTTCTTTATCCATTTTTGAATTGAGTTGGTTGTTTTGTATTGTTGAGTTGCTGGAGTTCTTATATTCTGGATATTAGTCCTTTATAAAATATGTGATTTGCAAACATTTAGTCCCAATCTTTTCACTTTCTTGATAGTGTTATTGGAAGTACAAAAGTTTAATTTTGATGAAATACTATTTATTTTTTGTCGTTTTTGCCTGTGCTTTTGATATCACATCTAAGAAATCATTGTTAAATCTAATGTCGTGAAGATTTTCTTTGGAATGTGGGCTCCTGTACCCAAGGCTGCCTCCTGTGGGGCTAAGAGATGGTAGGCAGCATTAAAATTCACCAAATTAACTGACCTCTTTGTCAAGTTCTGCCCTCGATGTTGCAAGTGGTTGGCTATACTCCAGAGTTACAAAATAGTTACTTCACATAGTTTCTGCTGGTTAAATAGTTGTTTAGGTAGAGGCATGGATTCCTGGATATCTTCTGTGAAATCTCTTTGGTTCTTTTTTTTAAAAAAACTTGGCATTATATCCTGAAAATCATTATGTATATCAATACATAGAAATCTTTCTCATTCTCTTTAATAGCTACATAATATTCTATAGTATGGGATGTACCATGGTTTATTCAAGCTATCCACTATTGTTGGATACTTGGTTTTATCCAATCTTTCAGTATTACAAACAGTGATGCAATGAAAATTGTATGTATGTGTGTGTCATTTTGTACTTGTACAGGTTACATACACAGACTTATCTGTGGGACTCATTTATAAAAGTGGGATTACTAGGTTAAGGGTAAATACATTTGCTGTTTTGGGAAATATTTCTAGAAGACCCCTCTATAGATGTTGTACCCATATTAATTTCACCAGTAATATATGAGAGTGCCTGTTTTTTTTTTCTCAAAGCTTCAATGACAATGTATTTTAAACTTTTGGAATTTTGCCAATTTGGTAGGTGAGAAATGGCATCTCAACATAATTTTAATTTTCATCTTTCTTATTATGAGTGAAGATATGTATCTTTTCATATGTTTAAGGGTCGTTTCTGAAAAAAAAAACAAGGGGACACAGTGAACACAATAAAATTACCTCCTAATTGCATATCTTGCGTCTTGCTTGTTCAGTGTAGTGAGTACAGTTTTAATTGGGAAAACTGTCACTAGGAGCTTAAATTTGTTGCTGCTTTACAGTAAAAGACAAAGCAAGAGATGAAGAGAAAGGAGAGCCAATTGAAGAGGTGGGGCCGGAGAAACTTTTTAAACACAGAATGAGCATTGTGGAATACATGTGAGGGTGCTGCAAAACGTGAATTGGATGGTGTTTCCCAGTTTCTCTCATTCTTTTCCTTTAATGGCTTTAAGGGAAGGCCCGGTGTGATTATTCTAGGAAATAAATTAAAATAGGTTTTAATTGGGTTCCAACTACACAGGATATTCAGTACTTAAACTAGCCACTTACCTGGGGGTGTTTCAAGCCTTTTGGGTTATATGGCTTACTATATGGTCTGGACTGTGGTGACAATCCTATTTTCAGCTGTTTTGAAAGAGTGTATGTGTGAATTCTATTTTCAATACTAGCCATTGTGAAATAAATAATTTAGTTAGCTTACTCTTCTGGCAGCATGTATATCCCAGGAGAGCATGCTAATAATAATCTTAAACCACATGGCAATGGGCCACTGGGAAGATGGGGAGTTGAAGGAGAATGGAGAAGCGCAAAGGGCGCACACCTACAGTTGTTTCTGTGAGGAGGACCGGACCAGGATCTGAGTCTGAATAATAGTGTACAAGGGTTCCAATTTCTCTACATCCTCAACAATACTTATTTTCTGTTTGTTTTTTGATAATAACCATTCTAATGGCTATAAGGTGATATCTCAGTTCTTTTAGTTTTCATTTCTTTAATGATTAGTGATATTGACATGTTTTCATATGTTTGTTGCCCATTTGTATATCATCTTTGATGAAATATCTATTCAAGTTATTTGCCCATATTTTAATTGGGTTATTATTTTTTTGTTGTTGAATTGTAAGAATTCTATATATTATGGATGTTAACTCCTTGTCAGATGTATGATTGGCAAATATTTTCTCCTATTCCGTAGGCTGCCTTTTCACTCTATTGATAGTCCCGTTTATTTAGTTTTTCTTTTGTTACTGTGTTTTTTGTGTTATATGTGAGAAATCATCGCAAAATTCAATGTCGTGAATCTTTTCTCATATATTTTTTCCTGAGATTTTTAGAGTTTTAGGTCTTCCGTTTAGGTCTTCAGTCCATTTGCGTTGAAAACATTTTTATTTTGCCTTCTTTTTGCTGATACGTAATTCTGTTTTTTTTTTTTTCTTTCAATGCTTTAAAAGTGTTATTTTATTGTTTTCTTCCATAATTTCTATTGAAAAGTTAACTTTGAAATTTATTCTTGCCTTTTTAAAGGTAATGTGTCATTTTAATCTCTGTTTTTAAGATTTTTCTTTTTTTATTTGGTTTTCTTCAGTTTGACTATTGTAGTCAAGGCGTGATTTTCTCTGTGTCTTGTTTGAGATTTGTAAAGCATTTTGAATGTGGCTTAATAACTTTCATTAGCTTTGGAAAATTTTGTCTACTGTTTCTTCATATTATCGCTTTTGTTCTATTCTTTCTCTCCTCTGCTTCTTCAACTCCCGTTACCTCAATGTCAGATCTTTCCATCATGTTCCATGAGAATATTTTTTATTCTCTGTACTTCAATTTGATACACTGACCTGTTCTTCAATTCACCAATTCTTTGTCCTGTTGTGTCTAAGATGATATTAAACACTCATCAATTGAATTATTAATTCCAGAGATAATCACTTTCTGTTATAGAACTTCCATTTGACTTTTAAAAAACATATAGATTCTTACTCTGTGGTGAAATTCTTCATCTCTTGAACATAAATCATAGATGTTTTAAAGTCCTTGTCTGATAATCCCCAAATCTAAATCTCTTTTCTTATTGTCTGGGTTTCTTCTCTTGGTTATTGATAATTTCGTTCTTTTTTTTTTTTAAGCATGTTTTATTTGAATCTGGACATTGTGAATAACAAATTGTGCTTACTTTTCTGGCAGAGGGAGAAGGCACCAGTGTATCGTCTTGATCTTTATGAGCTTCCATTCTCTAATTGTTCATAAAGTCCTGCTTGTGCTTATTGCTTTCCAGTGGCTTCAACAATTTGTTGTAGGTTGGTTTCTTTCAGAAGTAGACTCTGAACCAAGGATTTGGATAAAATGATTAATTAAGAAAATGCTTCCTAGATAAACTGTTAAGGCAGTGGTAGAATCAGGATACAGAAAGGGAAGATGCCAAGGGAGGTACCATTCGTTGGATGGCCCAGACTCAGCCTCATCTCTAGAACACTCTGGAATATTATCACGTTAGAGTGAGCCTTTGTCATTGACTGTGGTCCATTCTAGGGAATATCAAATTTCCAAGCATTTCAGGCTTTTTTCATGGGCAAATTGACTCTAACATCCATGCACAATCCTCCAAAACATTGTTCTCAACATTTAGCTAATTATCACACCCTTAGTTAGCCTTTTTTTTTCCTCTAATCATTCCTCGTGAAATTTTATTACCATAAATATACTGTATATCTGTTTATGTACTACATTTTTATCTGTGCTTTATACATAAAAGGAGTAAACATTTTTTCGCTCCCTAAGAACCAATTATTGCCCTCTTTGAGAATATATACTCTTCAAGTTGCAAGGATGAGCTGTTAGCAACAAAATATTTAGTTTTTGGCAGTCACATACACAGGACTGAGCAAAGGGAACCAAAGGGGGTGTGGATGAGTCAACAACAGTTTTATCACACAGTTATTTTTAAATATTTTGTGTAGTTTATCGTTGTTGTTTTATTATGGGAGGGTAAGTCCAATATGAGATATTTGATCATAGCCAGAGCCAAAAGATACCCATTTGTCTTTATTTCTAATAGTAGAATGAAAAGTTTTTCACAGGTATCAGCAAGTGGTTAAGGGACATACAGTTTTTTCTTTGGCTGTACTCTTATAATGTCAAAAGGTTATCATGGATAAGAAACCTCTTTTAATCTCTTAAGGGAGAATGAGTTATAAGTGACAATATCCATGCATTTGCTTATTCTAAGAGGAGCACTAGCTGAAATGCTAGAAGACCAATGTTTGATGGTGGAGGTGTAGGCCTGACATATAGGGGGCAAGTTTCTCAACTTCAGTGCTTTCTGAAGCTTCATAATGAGACTTTTAATGGTTGAGAGTTCTAATTTCACTGTCACTGGTGAATTATGCCATCACTGAAGTTTTCTTTCAGTCACCAGAGTATCTCTTTAAGTATCATAGTAGAGTCCTCAAATATCTCTCTCAGGAGATGTTTTTCAATCTCATTTTTTGGAATTCTCATTTTTGGTGTCCCAGGAAGGGAACTCTTGGTTCAAGGATGTGTGTAGTAGTTTTTGATCTGTGTGGAGAACATCAAATGGCGTTTCTTCACAAGTTTCTTACTTTCCTCCTTGGCTTTTTTTAGAAGAAGTCATGTAAAAATATATGTAACCCTATATATAAAAACATATGTATATGTTTGTCTGAACCTTCTCCAGAGAAGACCACCATGCTGTGTTCTTCCAAATGCACTTAAAAATGAAATACAAACCTACTGAAGCATGAACTGTTGTAATAAGTTTTCAAGGAAAATATGACTTCATCTAAGACCTGAATACCTTCCTTGGAGCTAAAAAAGACTTTATAGTGTTCACTCCTAATATAATTTGCCACCTTTGTGGCAGCAAGCAAGTTGGGATTGTCTTCCATGTCAATTACAAATATCTGGAGAGTGTACTATACTTGAATTTCTTCAATAGGGTGGCAGCAACTTAGTTGGAATTCAAGCCTCCTGACAAAAAAAAAATCCAATTCTTCTATCTGCCATCAAATGCTTCTTAATAGCATCCTTTTCAAAAGAGATCCAGAATTATGCATGTATATTAATAAGTAAAAATCAATAAATATGCTTCCTCAGACAAATATTAATTATTTTATTCCAGTGGAATCACAGGAGATACACCTTGCTTGAGTTTCAAGGATTGTTCCTTGTCTCTTGCATCATCAGTTTTTCTCCTAGATCATTTATAACATATGCATATCCGTATGTACTGTAATATCTCTCATCCTCGATTTCCCACTCTCCTTTGTAGTGAAAGTCCTTTAAAGAGTCATCCACACCTACTGTCTCCAATTCTCCTCACCTGCTCATCACAATTTCTGTATCAAAACCTCTATGATGTTTTAGAGGGTATGCAGAGGTTCATCTCTACAGTGGCGATATTGAACCATTTCCACTGATAGAAAATTGCCATTTAGTTTTAAATAAAAACTCCAGAGAGTCAGTTTTCAAAAGGAGTTGGGGCATGCTTCAAGTTTTCAAGAACTTTAGTTTCTAAATTCACAGCTCCAAATTTACCTCCTACCATGTTTTTAAATAAAAGTCTGACTCCATAGTTGTCTCTGCCCAGGAATACTTTCTTATTATCCCATAAAATAAGTGCAACATACAAATATTTTGCTCAGTTTTTCCTTTGTCATAGAAATGAAAGATTATCTCACTATCCACTTTGGTCTAGTAATCAAATTCAAAATGGTGTTACGACTCCTTATGGTTTTAGAATTCAGCACTGTAACAGAGCCACTGATAAATTAGAATATTTCTTTGCTCTAATTGGCTGCATTCCAAACAGCTTGTCAGCCACCACCAACCGGTGAAATCTGAAGTGGTAGTTGGTGTATCCATTGACATTCTGAAGCTGAAATGCATCTGGATGTCGGTGTGCAATATTCATAGCACCCAGACACCGATTGGAGAGACAATCACCACTGCCCAAAAGGGCCAAAATGACACACATAGTGCAGCGGAGCTACAGGCTATCTGGACATAAGCAGTCCAGGCTAGTGTGAGTAGTGAAGGCAAGGGCCGTAGACTGTCTCTATTGTTTGTTTTTAATATAAACACATCTAGATATCTATATCTATAGTCCTTTCTTAGATAAATGCTAGCAAATTGTACATACTTTCCTCTACCTTGATTTTTTTGCTCTCAACAATACATCTTGGCAATCACTCTACTGTTGTATGTAGAGATTGTTCTCATTCCTTTTTACAGGTACTCAGAACACCACTGTATGAATGTTTTGGTACATTATAAAGGGGAATAAAGGTACTAGGAAAGTTTCAAAGCATGGGAAACTTTTTGGAAGAGGAGGTCTTTTATTTTGCCAAACTATGGTTAACTCGAGTCCAAGAAGAGGCTGAGATGATGGTGCCAACAGAGAGATGGCTGAACATTGTTGACACAAGATTGCTGGTGGTCCTACATAATAAACCAATTTGTTCTCTGAGCTGAGTAGGAGCTGGAAGGATTTGAAGAAAGAAATAGGCGTTTCCTTTCCTACTATACTTCCTTATTTTATATACTCTGTTATTCCATTAGGTTTTATTTTATTTTATTTTATATTATTTTATTATTTTATTTTATTTTATTATTTTATTTATTTTATTTTATTTTTCCATTAGGTTTTAAAGCAAGTCTAGAGTTAACCTAGAGTACAGCTATCTATCACGGGGGTGAAATGTAACAGAATATCAGGGAAGTCATGCTTTCCGCTTTGTGAAACCATGTTCCTGGTGGTTGATATTTCTTCTCTGACTACTTCTAGAACAAGCTTATTGGGCAGATGAGGTGTCCTCTCAGAAATCTCTGAATTGAGTAAAAATTAACTTTATTCCAGAGCCCTGTTATACACCAGGTCTCAAAAATTCATTCTGTAGTCTATTTCTCATCTCTCATTGTGCTCAGTCATATTGTCCAGTAAAAGCTTACTAAGGACAGTGTTTCAATGAGTACTATATAAGAGCATAGCTGGCAACATAAACATATGCAAAACCGTCAGTGGAGTTAATAGAACAAAAGATCAGGGGAATGATTGCTCTTCTGTTTACTCTTTGTCAGCCCACTTCCTTACTTCTTCTCAAAGAGAAGAGTTGCTAATTGATTGGTCATACTCAATTGACCTGGTCACATAGAGGATGGGATCACTGTGCTTTAAACAATTATTCATAAGCCTATACGAAGATTTTGAAACAGTTTTGAAAATCACAAAAGTAGGATAAAGCAAAAATAGAATCACATTCCTTGTTCTCTGATAGGACCAATCTATATCATAAATGTGTCATCGCCCCAGTTCGACATGTAAATTTAATGTAATCCCCTGCCCCACCTCTCCCCGCCCGCCACTCCTAAAAAAAAATACCAGTGAAGTTTTTCCTGGCACCGGATCCTCAACTTCATACGGAAAAATTAATAAGCAAGGATACTTATGAACACCTTCAAAAAGAAGAGCAATAAGAAAGGACTCGTTTTACCACATACTAAAAGTTACCTTAGAGACCCTGTAAATAAAATACTGTGGTGTTGATGCCTGGCTAGACAGACAAACCAATGGAAATGGTTCCAAGTACATATGGAGATTTAGCATTGGCAAAGTCAGCTAGCATCTTAAATCCTTGAGGGAAAAGATTAACTTTAAAAAAATGGTGTTAGCACAACTGGAGAGTCATTTGAAAAAAAATATGTATTTGGATTGATGTCCCTTACTTTACATTAAAATATACTTTAAATAGATCAGTTATTTCAATGTAAAGAAAGCAAAACATAAAGAGGAAAATATGTGTTCATTTCATTATAACCTGGATATGATGATAGCCTTTCTAATAATAATTCAAATTCCAGAAGCTATAGGGAAAAAATATATTCAAATACAGATCTCTCTCTCTTTCTCTCTGTCTCATCTATCTGTCTATCTGTCTGACTATCTGTCTGTCTGTCTATCTACCTACCTACCTACCTACCTACCTACCTACCTACACACTTGCTTGGCAAAAACATCGTAAGTGAAGTCAAAGATGACAAATGAAAAACTGGGAGAAAATAATTGCAGCTTAAAGTACATAAAACAGCTAATTTCTACCATAGATAAATAACTCAAAACATTAGAGTATTAATAGATGCTACGACATGGATTAACCTTAAAAACATTATGCTAAGCAAAAAAAGCCAGTCATAAAAGATCGCTTATTGTATAACATTTATATGAAACATCCAGAATAGGCAAATTTGTGGAGACAGAGAGTAGCTTAGTGGTCGCCTAGGGCTGGATTGGGTACAGGTCGGGGCTGGGAATGAGGGGTGACTGCCAATGGGTATGTGGAGGGTTATTCACAATGTCCCAAAATTATATTATGGTGATGGTAGTACAACTAAATAGAAATATTACTAAATAGCATTGAATTATACACTTTAAATGGATGAACTTTATGGTATGTGTCATAATTAAGCTTTTTTTTTTTTTTTTTTTTATAAAGATAAAGACAAAAACCCAGTAGAAAAATGGCCAGAAATGTTGAGACGGTTCACAGAAGATAAAGGGCAAATGCCTGTGACACTTTGGAAAGAATATTCAGCATCATTCCTTATAAAATAAATGAAAATTAAAATATATTGAAATACTATTCTTCACTTACCAGATTGGCAGTGTTGGGAGATAATCTCCATGGTGTTTCTATACGTCCTGTGACAGCTTTTGTTCTCAACCATCTTTTCAAGAATGTTTGTATTGCAAACAGCCTGGAAGGACAAAAATAATATCTCACTCTGGGACAGAGAGCAAATTTTTTTACTGACCAGGATAATAAAGATAATATTTTCCTTTGGGGTAAATAAAGGTTGGATAGGTTTTTTAGCTGCTCCTTAGAAGAACTGGGGATATCCCAAGCTTGGTGTTCCTCTGCTGTGACACAAACCCACCTGGGCACAGCACCTATCTGGGCCACTCCTCATCATCCCCCTGGGACTTGAAGGACAAGATGAACTGATGCCAACATGGAGCTCAGGCTCTTGCCTCTAACTTAAAAGTCTAATGTCTTCTGGCAGCACCCGCAAAACCATGGTAGTCTAACTTGTTAGCATGCAAGGAAGGTACAATCTCATATCTGTCTCAGTTCTTGACCAGCAGCAGTCTAAGAGCTTGACAACATACTCTGTTGGTAAGCCTGGGGAGGAACAGGTATTCTTACACACAGACAATGGGATTGCAAAATGGCAAATCCCTTCTGGAGGGAAAATTCAGCAATATTTAACAAACTTATATGTTCACTTACCCTTTGACACAGTAATCTTTCTAGAAACCTAGCTGAATATACACTTCCACAAATGTAAAATGCTATGCACTTTGTTCTGCGTTGTGAAATTATTTGAAATATAAAAAGCTTGAAGAGAAATCCAAGTATCCGTCAATAGAAGACTGGTTGAATAAACTAGGGCATATCCACACATGCACAAGTATATATATATTTTTATACATATGTATATATATTTATTCTTGTGAAAAAATGGGAATAAACAAATTTTTGAAAATGAAAATGGTTACTTACAGAGGATGAGTAGAATGGGTATAGAGAATAAGAGTAGGAGCAAGAATTCTGTGAGTATTCTTTTTTATGGTTTCGATTTCTAAGTCATGATTTACTACTATTCAAAAAATGAAATTAAGTCAAATAAGAAAACAAAAACACTAAACACAAACAGAAACAAATGAACAAAACTGAATGTAAATCACACCAAGAAAATAATTACTTAAAGTAACTTTGGAACATGGAATACTGTAACATTTTCTACATAAACTCTAAGGACAAAATTGCAAAGATCTTTTCAATTGTATTTAACAAGTTTATTGTTAGTAATAATCTTATATTTTTGTATATGATAAAACATTATAAAAATATACTTTCATATAGTATAAAATAAAATAAGTAAAACAAATAAATAAATGTTAATGTTGTTAGGAACCAAGATTTCAAAGTTAAAAAGATACAGAAAAAGGCCTTATAGTGTTAACTTTGAATTAGAACTATCAATATGCACTCGTGAGATATATATATATTTTTAATATATATATATCTCACGAGTATTGTATGCCTATTATATGTGTTTGGCATAGGAGATATGACAATGAAATAATAAAGGTATAGTCCCTACTATGATATTTATAGGAGACATATATCAAATACATAGTTGCACAAATAATCATATTGGAATTAAGCCCAGAGTTTTGCCAAGAGTTTACAACATTACCATTCAAAATATGAAGTTCCCCAGACTGAAAAGCAGCCCAGCCTGGAATCGCAGCTTTATTGTTAAGCCAAAATACTTAATGCCCACTTTAAGAAAGAATAAGTGCTTAGAGGGCGGGCAACTTGTGTCTACAAGAAAACTGGGATCAATCTACATGTGTGGGAGTGTTAGTTTTCAAAAGACAGGAATTAAACACACAGGCTTGTGCCAAGTTGCCCAGATTTGTACTGACAAGCGGTGGTGTCTGCCTTCCCCAGACAAGATTGAGAAATGTCCTGTCTTCCCATCTTCTAACAAAAAATATCCTGGTTTGGTGCCAAACAGGATTGTGGAAGAAATTGGTATCTAGTTTTCATCCCATAATTTTCAAGGGAAATAAGTATTCTGTGGGAACTTGAGTGAAGGTGTCATTCAACAAGATTGTTCTAGTGCAAGTGACTGAATTTACTATAGAGAAATCATGGGCTAGATCGAAAGCAAAAGACCTCAGGGTTGGGCCTAAGTAGATATCAGTCTTGTAGGATGTATAAAGGGTGAGGTAACCTGTGAATATATTCCATCTGTTTCCTACTTCTTTGTAAAGTGCTGCTACTGTGCAAACTTAGTTACCAAGACTAGTACCCATGAGTGGTCCACAAGTGGAGGTAGGCCTCTCCCTTTCTAGTACAATATGATAGGCGTTTCAGATTTCCAGTTGACTGGTCTATTGAGGTGTTTGCCATCTAAAGTCACTTTGTGGTTGAGTCCAATTACCTAGGGAACCAAATGATACCTAGAAACTGGTGCCAAGTGAAGCTGGTTGGTCCACAAAGGAAAGTGAATACAAACTTGACAGCTGGTTTAATTGTATATTTTAGCCATGTCAGATGCAAATTGTAGCCAGTATCAGATATATACCTAGGAATGACTAAAGATGCAAATGGAAATATTAAGATAGGTACCTTAATAGGCAGCGGTGATAAAAGTTTAAAAACATATATTCTCTGGGAGAGTGGGAGTCAAGGGGGCCCTGATTTGTAGTGTTTTATGAATTCCATTATGTAAGTATTTCCACAGGCTGATTTCAAGCTACCAAGGATTTAGCTGACAAGATTCCTGACAATTTAGCAATTGATTCTCACAAGCTGATTCTGTCTGGCCCCAGCAAACAATTGCTTATAAGTACCATAGTTAAAAGGTAACAAGCTAGCTGTTTGTCAAAAATCTAGAAACAAACTAAAAAAAAGTGAAGGAAAATATCTAGGCAGATTAATAAAATATGCATATAGATTAAAATATGATAATGTATAGCTCTAGCTCTCTGAATTTCCATCTTCCATTCTGATAATAAACACAATTACCAGAACACATTCATATCCCATTATTGGGGCAATTTTACACTGTCCATTGGAGGTGCTCAAAGAAACTTCGATTCTATTCTCTTTTCTCTCTTTACAGTTGTGCCAGGATTTGTTGCAGACAGGTAGGAAGGATATGCACTAGGAACATTTTTGACTGTGTTTTAAAGTGTTGCCATGCCTATTGGTGGATTAAAATGGTTGCCAAGCTATACCTGCTGTGGTAATAAGACCGAAGAGTTTGCCTGCTATGTTAATCAGCGCTCTGGGATTCTCTCTCTCTCTGTGTGTTTCTCTGTCTCTCTCTCTCTGTGTCTCTCTGTGTCTCTGTCTCTGTCTCTCTCTCCCCACTTCCCTCCCTCTACCGGGTAACTTTTAATTAACTAATTAATTAATTAATTTTTCGATTAGAATTGACATTTAATATTATTTTAGATTAGTTTCAGGTACAGCATAGTGGTTAGACATTTACATAATTGAAGAAGTGATTCCCCCAAATAGTCAAGTAACTACCTGGCACTATACGTAGTTATTACAGTATTATTGACTATATTACCTAGGCTATACTTCACCTCATGACTGTTTTGTAACTACCAATGTATACTTCTTGATTCCTTCACCTTTTTCACTGAGACTCTCAACTCCCCTCCCATCTAGGAGTCGCCAGTTTGTTCTCTGTATCTATGAGTCTCTTTCCATTTGAGATTCTTTCATGAAATGTGACACAATTAATTTAGAATATAATCAATGATTATATTGGGAGAGAACACATTATGGCAAGTAAGGACATTAACAAACTACTAGGTCCTTTAAAGTCATAAATGTACTGGAATTGTCCTTGATTGCCAGTAATATTGAAACCTAGGAATAAAATAATTTATAGATAATTACTGTACTAGTTTTAGTGTTTAGCAATGGGTATCTCTGTAATCTTTATCCAGGAGGTGGTAGTAATAAAACAGGGCCGAGAAGATCATTGGAAAGTATGCAGAAGAGAGTCCAAAGTGACTCTCTTTAGAAGGGTCTGCTTGCAAGGTTGGCCCTTGGCTGGATTTCAGGAGTGTTCCCACTGTTCCCTAGGGATAAGGGTGGCCCACTGTGCTCAAACTGTGTGAACCATGTGATTTATATTGAACACCTGCTTTCCTTCTGGGAATCTTATACATTAGGCACCAACACCCAATAAAAATGTTGGTCACTAAGTTTCTAATAGCCCTCCCTGGGCAGAAACATTGCATATATGCATTTTCACTGCTGGGGGGAAGGGTGTGTTCTGTGTGACCCCCTCATGGGGATGTGTTATGGGCTGAATGTTTTCCCTTCAAATTCATATGTTGAAGCCCTAACCGTGATTGTGACTCAATTTGGAGATAGGGCCTTTATGGAAGTAATAATGGGATAAATGAGGTCACAAGGGTGGGATACTGATTCAGTAGGATTAGTGACTTTGTAAGAAGAGATAACAGTGCTAGTGCAGATGATAGGGCGTGCACAAGAGATCTCTCTCCCTCCCTTCCAACTCCCTCGTTCCTCCTTGCACAGTTGTGTATGGAGGAAAAGCCATTTCAAGACACAGAAAGAAGGCAGCTATCTACAAGCCGGGAAGAGAGCTCTCACCAAAAACTGAATTGACTAGCACCTTGGTCTTGGACTTCTCACCTCTAGAACTGTGAGAAAATAAATCTCTGTTGTTTAAACGACCATATCTATGGTATTTCATTATGACAGTCCTAATACAGCTTCTAAAACTAATACAGCTTCTTTCAGGAAGGGCAACCTGTCTCTCAAATTTATAGGTTAGCGTTCCTATGCATTATTGCATCTCTTAATTACTCATGTATGTGTTCTTCATGTACGATTCTTTCACACATTTCAAAGCTTTGCTAAAAATAGTATCAAACTGTGTGTATTCTTCTGCAACTTGTTTTTCTTTTATTTTTTGTTTGTTTTTGCTCCATCGTATCTTGGTGATGTTTATCTATGTGATAAACTTTAGCTCTAGCTCTAGAATGATGCAAAATGCTTTCTAAAATGCAAATATAATATCACTTTCTGGGTTAAGATGTTTCACATTTCCCACCTAAAGAATATGGATAAAGAACATAAATATCTAAAGAGAAAAGGACCAACTGTAGCAAATGGAGATGCTTATGAATGTTTTTGGGTGGGAATCCTTGCACTGTTAAATCTTCTGTTGTCTCAAGAAAAGTAGAACATTTGGAATTTTAGGTGAAAGCTGCCGTATTTTGAACGTAGTTAACTAATTCAACCTACCACACACACACATGCACACACACTCACACACGGCTAAAACCAAACATAGCCTGTGCCACATGTGGCTCAATTTTTGCCACATTGTGATTTCTGGCCTCAAAGATAAAAACCCCAAACACCACAGTAAAATATTTACTTTCTTACTGGTCCTTTCCTATTTTTTCATCTTTGTCTCTAAACACTTCCTTTGCTCAAGTCCTACCATTTGTGGTTTGTGAAAGTGTGCTGCAGAATTCATGCCTCATTATTATATCACATGCTTTTCTCTCTGTTTGGAAATCCTTTACCCAGAATATCCATTTATCCACTTTTCAATTACTTTTTTTTTTAATGTGATAAAATGTCTTATTTTGGAATAATTTTAGATTTATAGAAATGTAAAGACAAAATACAGAGTTCCCATGCATGCCTCACCCAGTATCCCCTGTGGATATTTTACATCATCATGGTACATTTCTTAAAACTAAGAAAACAACATTGGTGCATTATTATTAACCAAACACTAGACTATTTGGATTTCGGTGATTTTACAGTTTTAAGTTCCAGGATCCAATCCAGGATACTACTGCATTTAGTCATCATGTCTCTTTTGCTGTCTTGGACGTGTGATAGATTCTATATTTTCATGTTTTTCATGACCTTGATAATTTTGAGAAGTCTCTTAAAAATATTTATTTATTTGAAAAATTTCAGCTTTATTGAGGTATAATTGACATACAAAATTGTAAGATATTTAAAGTGCATGTCATGGTGATTTGATATAAGTATATATTATGAAGGGATTCTCACCTAGTTAATTGATAATCCATATATATATATTTTTTTCATTTTATATTCTTTTTTTGGGGGGTGGAGAACAATTAAATTCTGCTCTCAGAAAATTTCAGTTATAAAATACAGTGTTATAAACTATAGCCACCAGGTTTTACATCACATCCTCAGGCCTTGTTTACCTTATTGTTGAAAGTCTGTACCCTGTTACCAGCTTCTCCTTATTTCCTGCTACCCGGCCTTTGGCAACCACTTCTTATGAGTCTGACCTTTTTTTCTTATTTTTTTTGTATTTCACAATTAAGTGATACTATGTGGCATTTATCTTTCTGTATGGCTTATTTCACTTGGCATAGTACCCTCCAGGTCCATCCATATTGTTCTGGCTGGACTAATAATCAAATTAGCACATGACAGATCAACAGGAAAAAAACAGAGATTAATAACATGTATACATTCTGTACACATGGGAAACACCCAGGAATGCCAAGTAACTCACCCAAGTGGTGGAAGCCATCACCTTAAATACACACTACTTTTAGCTAAAGACAAAGATGTTGGGGGTGAAAAGTCAGTAATGGAGCTTACCAGGAAAAACACAGTAAACAAGGGTGAACTGTTATGCAGATTAAAATCCACAACTTCTCCACTGGTAGTGAAGGCAGGCCTGCTACAGTGTGGGAAACACCCTTGCAAATGGAGATTTTCCTTACAAAATGTGAATGGCCTTTTACAAAAAATAACTGTGACTGGGTTTTCAGAGCTTCTCTCAGAGCTGCTGTTTCTTTAAGTTTACCAGCGTAAAATAATCAATATCCCAAAGTCCATATTTTGGGGTGGCAAACTCTGCTCCCTTTCATCACTTAGGTTGTTTTTATATCGTGGCTATTATGAATAATGCTGCAGTGAACATGGGAGTACAGATATCTCTTCAATATCCTGTTTTTCCTTTCCTTTGGCTCTAGGCCCAGAAATGGGATGGCTGGATCATATGGTTGTTCTATTATTAAGTCTTTGAGGGGCCTCTATATTGTTTTCCATAGTGGCTTCACCAAATTACATTCCCATCAACAGTGTACAAGAGTTCCCTTTTTTCCACATTCTCACCAACACTTTCTATTACTTGTCATTTTCATGACAGCCATTCTAACAGGTGTGAGGCAATATCTCATTTTGGTTTTGACGTACATTTTCTTGATGATTAGTGATGCTGAATGCCTTTTCATGTACCTATTGTCTATTTGTGTATCTTTGGGAAAATGTCTGTTCAGTTCCTCTTCCTATGTTTTAATTAGATTGTTGGGTTCTTTTTACTATTGAGTTGTATGAGTTCTTTATATATTTTACATATAAACTCCTTATCAGATATATGATTTGCAAATATTTTCTCCCATTTTGTAGGTTGCTTTTTCATTTTGTTTTCTTTGGTTTTCTTTGATGTGAGAAGTTTTTAGTTTGATTTAGTCAAACTAAAAAAAACACTTATTCATTTTTGTTTTTGTTGACTTTGCTTTTGGTGTCAAATCTAAAAAAAAAACATTGACAAAACCAATGTCAAGGGGCATACTATCTATATTTTTATCTAGGAGTTTTACGGGTTCAGGTCTTATGGTCGATTTTTTTTTAAATCCATTTTGAGTTGATTTTCGTGTATGTTGTAAGATAGTGGTTCAATTTCATTCTTTTACATGTGGCCGTCCAGTTTCCTAGTATTACTTACTGAAGAGACTATCCTTTCCTCATTGTATATTCTTGGCTCCTTTGCTGTAAATTTAATTGGCCATGTATACATGGATTTATTTTGGGGTTCCCTATTCTGTTCCATTGATCTTTGTGTCTGTTTTTATGTAATACCATACTATTTTGATTACTAAAGCTTTGTAATATGGTTTGAATCAGGAAATGTGATGCTCAAGATTTGTTTTTCTTAAGATTTTCTTTCTCAAGGTATTTTGTGTTTTTAAATAAATTTTAGGACTTTTTTTTTCTATTTCTGTGAAAAATGCCATTAGGATTTTGATAGAGATTGCATTGAATCTGTAGATTGTTTTGGGTAGTGTGGACATTTTAACAATATAATTCTTCCAATCCATGAGCATGGAATATCTTTCTATTTATGTCTTCTTCAGTTTCTTTTATGAATGTCTTAAAGTTTCAGTGTACCATTCTTTCACCTTCTTGGTTACATTTATTCTTTTTGATCCAATTGTAAGTTTAATTGTTTCTTAATTTTTCTTTCTAATAGTTCATTATTAATGTATAGGTATGAAACATTTTTGTATGCCAATTTTGTATCTTACAGCTTTGTGTATACCTGTGTACAGAAGCAGTATAGCAGTGTGTGCTCTGGACTCCTACAACCTAGGTTCACAATCCAAGATCTGCCATTTACTAGTTGTTTACCTTGGGCAAACTGTTTAATCTGTAAAAAAGGGGGTAATTATAGTATCCATCTCACTGCATAGTTGTCAGAATTAAGAATACATTTAGATCACTTAGAACATATAGTAGTTGGCATAGAGTGAATATTCAATAAATATTAATTATTATTTTACCAACTCTCTCTCCTGTATCTGAACCAGAAATGGACTCTTGAAGCACTTTTGATTTTTGAGGACACGGTCAAGTTGATCCTTATTGTACATATATTATAAAGAGTAAGTGAGTAAGTTTCTTAAACAATGCTATTTACAAATGTTACTTGTTTTCTCAGTGCAGATATGAAAGGGTTGGAGGACCCTGGCATACTTTGCTTAAAGACAATGGTCATAAACTGTAACTAATTTGTTTCTTTGAGAATAAAAATTGTTATGTATAGGTGCTGGGGTCTCAAGCATATTTAAAAAATCTCCCAATATCTTTCATGATAGCCAGGTTCAATTCGTAGCCAATAAATTGTGGCCAGAATGAGACGGTCACTTGACACAATGTATAGCTACTTAAAGTTTAAGTGGCTGCCATGCTAAGAAAAAGCTGTGAGCCTGGCAGCATCTCATGGGATGTTTTGAAGTGGCTTTATGTTTAGTGGTACACAATTTTGATGCTTATTAACGGTAAATTCCTTGAGGAAAGAGACCACATTTTTGTATTTGTTACACTAATTAGAACAACAACAACAAACTCTAGAGAGGGGTACACTAATTATTCTAGCAATTCCCAAATCTCAGTAGCCTAAGGAAAAAAATAGTTTATTTCTTGTTCACGTCACAGTTCAGTGTGGGAAGGCAAGAAAGATCTGGTTTGCTTAGTCATTGAGATACCGGCACTCCTTCCATCCTATGGAGTTTTAGCAGATGAGCAGAGGAGAAAGGGTGTGAAGGGTTGCACAGATGGTTTTATGAGCTAGGCCTGGAGGTTGGTGTATTTTACTTCTACTCACAGCCCCTTGGCCACAGTGCAGGTATACTATCACATCTAACTGAAAAGGAGGCTAGGAAATGTTGCCTATCAGTCTGCTGAGAAAGAAGAGTGAACGAATGTGTTTGGAGAGCAGTTAGCCAGTCCCTGTCATGTTCTCAACTATCTTAGATATTTTCCTTGCAATCTATAACTTTAAATGGAGAGGGCAAAGATCCATATTAGTGCTCTATTAGTTAGGATACATATTTGGCTACTGTAACAAAGGCAAAACAAAACATGGTAACTTAAACAATATACAGTGTTTTTCTCTTTTGCATAAAATTCTGAGCAAAATAGTCCAGGGCTGACATGGCATTGCTACAACGTCAGGTATCCAGAGTCTCCTTGTGTATTGTTTTGCTTTCTTTAACACCTGTCTTTCTTTTTACCACCTCAGATGACAACTTTGTCCCCACCATTGTGCCCACATTCTGGCAAGCTGGGAAGAGATGGGAAAGTGGAAGGCATCCCCCTTCCCTACAACCCAAAAGTTGCATATTTCACTTCTGTTTACATTCTGTTGGTTAAAACTTAGTAACCTGGCCATTCTTGCTGTGATGGAAGTTGGAAAGTGTAGTTCTTACCTGAGGGCCATGTATCCAGCTAAATCATTCGAGTTCTTTTACCAAAGAAACAAGACAGATATTAGGGAGCAACTAGCATTTTTTGCCACATTTCATCCTTTTATCACTCAGATAGTTATCCATAACTTCTTTCTTTCTTTCTCCATGTACTAGTCAGGATTCAGTCAGGGAAGCAGAGCTGTTATGAATAGTAGAGCAGTATGTCTATTCCAACTATGCATTCTGAAACTGGAGAAATAATCATGATGTGGGTTCAGGAATACACTGGGCTCACTTTGCCTCAGACCCAAGTCAAAACTCCACTAATCTTCTGACCCTTTTAAGACTCTACTTTCACTGGTAAAACACAATGGCATTTTTGAGTCTCTAGAAATTAATATCAATTCACAGCCAGGGTCTAGTAATCCCTGAAAATTCTGGTTATCTTCCCCTCCCCAGTATACACTTACCTTAGTCAATGGCTACAGGCTCCTTTCAGAGGATCAGAGAAAGAGAAATTAAAATAGTCTGCTTGACATATTAGTTGAGGTGGACAAGTTGGAGTTTGGGAGATAGCTGTGAAACCAAGCATGCCTGACTGCCAAACAGGAATGTGAGGAGGGATCTCATGGAGGGTTCAATGAGAAGCAGTTGCCTTTGGATAGCTATTGCCTCTGTAGGTCTGCAATCAAGCATCGGGTGGTGGACCTGAGTTTGCTTGCTGGTAGTCAGCAGGGCTAATAGTTGAGAAAAACAAACGATGCAGAATGGAGATTAAGGGCAAACTGAGACCTTCCAGGAAACTATGTTATTTATCTTACTGTAATAACCTTCTGACAGTAATGGCTACCGCTTCACTCCTGTCTTCTAAATATCTTATAAATTCCTCTTTTGGTTAACTCTAATCAGGAACCACAAAGGGAAGAGGATTGGAGAAACATAGTTTCCAATCCAGCATACCTAGTCTGAAGTACTCCCATACAAGAGAACCAAATATATGTAGCTCAAAGGTCACAGTCTCTAAGTGGAGATCAGTTTTCCTGTTTGTTGTGCACGTGGCTGCTCATGATTCCTGATTTACAACCTTACCTTCCCTCTGCCCCATACCTGCTCTACAACAATATAGTAGATATCTAACTGTAATAAGACACAATAGGTCAAGAGTAAGTTTGGCATTTGACTTCTGAAGAGTAACTCAGGAAGATGATGTAAAAATACTTTCGAAATTCTGAGAGAAGATTTAGGGATTTAGGCTGATTTCCATGACACTGTAACTGGTTCCAGACTGGATTCAGATTGAGTAACTGGTTCCTTTTCACTATGGATAAATAGGAAATTGTACAAAATATCTGAAAACTGTTTTCAGACATTGGTAACAGGAAGCAGCGTTTTTGGAGATGATAAACATACCAAAATGTGTGGCATAGTTCAGATAAGAACTGTCCAGATCAAAATGCCAATCGTACTCCCTTGAAAAGACTGTATTAGCATTGCAGGTTGTATCAGTAACAGCAATAACAGTATTGTCCAAGATTTTGAAAGTGACCATCTCACCAAAGAGGTACCATGGCATAACAATGGTCATCAGCTTTCAGCTTCTGGTTTTCTATTTTGAGGTTGTCATCATTATCGCCACATATTTCAGGTTTCATTATGTAAGTACCTCACTTGTGAATATTAAATTATGAGTTGTAGGATACAATTTCTGTTGTTATAGTACAGGCAGATTTAACTGATTTAAACAAGGTAAACGTTTATTTCTCTGTCACACAACACTCCATGTATTAAGCAATAAAAGGCTGATAAGATGGCCCTATGGTGTCAGGAATCTGGGCTCTTCCGATCTTATTACTCTGATATCTTTAACACAGGGCTCCTGTCTTGTGGGTTCAGATGACTGCTCCAACATCCACCAGAATATCTTCTTTCAGGAAGGAGAGAAGGGGAAATGGAGGGTATGCTCCTGATCTTTAAGGGCACAATCCTTACATTCCATAACCAGCCCTTAGTCTCTTAGTCACATCACATGTAAAGGAGGCTGGATATTGTGGCCTTTAGCTGGGTGGCCTTGGGTTCAGATAAAATTCAAGTGCTCTTTTAGTAAAGGAATAGAAATGATCCCAACCTTGGATACAAAGGAAGTTTCTACTTACGTTTAAAAATTCCATTAAATTTGAGACTTCTAGCACAAGGTCTTTAGTAGTTTTACTGAGTGAGTGCTTGGTTGCAAGCAACAGAAACTGACTCTAGTTATGGCTAATTTCTCTGACACGCATATATTACGAGGCAGAAATAAGACTTGAGCTCGGATCTCTGATTTCTAGATCTAGAGCATTCTCTAGATTACCGCACTTGTCCAACATCTTACCTTAGTTTGGTGTTTTGAGATTATGCCTTCAAACAGGAACATAGTTTGGGCAAGTGTCTGTAATTTAGGACCGTCGGGACTGCAGGGGGTGGTCATAGGGCAGGAGCTGACTCACTGACGTTAAGTGACCTAGCTGCGTATTGGTCCCTAAGTGGACGCTGGTATACAGTACGCAGCTTAACCCAAGCAGGCGCGGACTACCTGACGCCAGAATTTACGCGTCTTCCCAGCCTCGCTCACTCTGGGGGTCGGGTGGGGCAGACAGCCCTCGCTGGGTCACCGCCAGCCTCGCCGCCTGCCCTCCCTCCTCCCACCGAGTCCCGGCGCGCGCCTTTCCAGCTGCCAGGACTGCAGCTCCAGCGGTTGCGCCAGTCCCGCTCCCTCGTCTCCCCGCGGCAGGGGGCGGGGCCGCTGGTCCTTGGCTCGTGATTGGCCGAAGCGCTGCCGCTCCCCTTCCCCGCCCCGTTCCGCTGGGTGAAAGGTCAGCAGAGCGCTGGTCCGCCGGGGCGACAATGGCGGGGCTTTGGGTGAACGCGGTGTCTCTGATTGTGGCCGAATCGCGTGGGCAGCGATCGCTGCAGCAGCTGATGCGGAGCGCAGCGCTGTGGACCCGGAAGGTGAGGAGCGACGGGGCTCCCCGCAGGCCTGGTCTTCAGTGGACTTACAGCCCTGCTCCGCCCGGCGGTGTTCAGTGCCGCGGAGAGCGCCCCAGTGTCTCCGGGTGACACCTGCGTTCCAGATTCCGCGGCGGTCGGGGTCTCTCCCTCTCTCTCTGCGGGAGTTCGCGCTATACCAGGGCTGAGTGGGCGTCCCTCGCTGCAGCTTGTACTCCGAAGATCATGGAGGGCAGAGGGGCCCAGGGAGCCAGCAGGCATGTGTCTTCTGCTCTCTCCCAGGGAATGTCTGACAGCCATCCGGCAGTAAAGTACCCGCATTTCCCGTGCACCCGATCTTGTGCCTTACAGGTCTGGCTTGTTTTGAGCTTTCCAGGGTGTATTTTTAAGGGTCCTTACAGTTTCCATTTTCTTTTGTTTCTTTCTTCTTTTGAAGGGACACTGTAGATTGCTGCTGAAGTTAGGGTTGTGAGTTTATCTCAACTTTTGAAGCACCATATGGTGTCACGATTGCTACGACCCTTTACGTTTGAATTGAAAGCCTATTTTAATCGTATTACATCACAATATACTCTGTATGCAACTTGTGAATTAATTTTTTTTTTTCTGTGTAGTGGTCAGCCTGATTTTTGTAATGTTCTAAAACACAGTTTAAACATTTTTCCACTGCTCTGTATGTCCTAGGATTTCACTGTGGCAGCCTTGACTCATACATGTTAGAGATTATCTGGCCCCAGGTGAGAATGTGAGTGCTGAAACTCATCATGGCAATGGAAGCAAGTCAGCACCTGTATTATCTTTGTGTGAACTTCAGAATGTCCACATTAAAAAAACATGTTCTTTGTGATGGCACACAATTTATTTTATAATCTTATTATTCTTTCTTTTAATATTTGTTGGCCACATCAATTTTAGTTGCAAGACTTATGCATTTACGTAGGAGACAGCAGGGTGTAGTGGAAAGGCATGGGCTTTGGAGTCACGTAGATGAAGTTTTGTATTAGACAAGTCACTTAGTTGGACCTCAGCTTCTTCCTTTGAGCTATATATTTTTAAACAAATCTTTATTGATACTTTCTGTGTACCATCTCTAAAGGAACAGTATAGTTTCTTTTCTCTTAGAAATTTTAGTCTATTCTGGAGAGGCGAGTTTAAAATGCAGGTCCTGGTGCTATAAGAAAATGGATTGGAGGGATTTGACCAAGTCAAGATTTTAAGTTCTGTGTCCTAGATACTGTTATGATACTTTACCTGAATTTATTCAATCCTCACAGCAGCTGTGTAGTCCCCATATACAGATGAAGAAATTGAGGCACATAGTGTTTAGAACTCTAGGACTTGTTGCCTAAGGTAAGGGAGTGCTTTCCTTTGGAAGTGAAAATTGAAACAACTTTTGAAAAACAAAGCGATTTCTAGACAAAGTGAGATGAATGTTATATGTGAGAGAATAGTGCATGCAAAGGTCCTGTGGCCAGAGGGAATGGCAAAAGAGAAGAACAGAGAAAAGCCTTCCGAGGCTCTGATATAGAGACTAGATGGTGCTGGGGAGGTAGGTAAGACTCAGACCATGTTAGGTCTAGTAGACCATGCTGTTAGGTTTGGTCTTTATCTTATAGCAATGGAAAGCCATTCATGTTGGAGGTAGGAGGGATTATCCTACTGTTTTAGATTGGAGAGGCTGAAAGTTGTTTCTGTACTTAACTGCTATGCATTTGTTATACAGTTAATGTATAATATATAACCTTCGACTTTTCTTACCCTGTTCCTTCCTTTCCAATGTGTCGGCAGAGACTGCATCCCATTTCTGTGTTCTTAGCACAATGTTTGACGCAAAAGGTGCTGAAAGTTTGACAGTGCTGACTGGAGTAGAGAGTTCATTTTGTCAGTAAAGAATTCTTCCTGGAGGTGGGAAGAATCTCTGAAATTCACTGTCTTTTTAGGGGAACTTGAGATGCTGCTTAGCTTCTCTCCATGCTTCTCTTCCATAAACGTGAAATGTGTTCTACTGAGTCTATGTCTGAGGCAGAACCTTTTGAAAACTGTATTCCTCTCATTTCTCCCTCTACTCTTGCAAACCATTTGGTTGGTCAGAAAGCAGACTGCTAACTCTAGTCTAAAGAATTCTAACCATTCTTTTTAGCTAGTTAACAGAATTTGTTTGCTTTTAGGGTATATGTAGAGTTCACTTTTAGTCTTATTTATTTTGTGTATCAGCTTTTAAAACACATTCCGTTTAAATACCTAGTTTTTTCCTTCTGTCTACATTTTTCAGTGGCTCCAGGATGTTGGATTTATGGTAATCGCTACAGCTTATTGAAATTTTATATGCCTTATGTGGTTTTCATATATTACCTCTCATTCATGTAACAACTAGGGGGAAAAAAAAATCCCAATTTTACAGAAGAGGAAACAAAGCTCAGAGCAGTTAAGTAACTTGCTTAAGTATACATTTGGATGAGGTAGAATTTGAATGTTGGATGGTATGATTTCAAAGCCTGGCTTTATCTCTAATTTGAATGATGGTCTCATTAATGGTGTACTCACAAAACATGAATGCTCAAGCTTTATGTACCTTGAAATCCATGATTTTCTTTTCTAGTTATGGAAAGGAATGTTTAAGCATATCTGAATGCTTTGGAATAGCCTGGAGGTAAATCTTTCCAATATGGTGATAGATTTCTGACAATCATTAGGGAGAAAAATCTTCTAAGATTATTATGGAAACCAGTTTCTGATATAATAAAATGCTTATGGACATTTGTGCATTTATTCATCTGCTTTTTGGGTTTTATTCTGTTCTTAAGAGATTCAGAATAGACGGTTGATTGGTAAAACCCTTTTCTAAATAAGGGGGAAAGGTGGTGACATTTTTGATCAAGAGAGTGAAGGAAAAGGAGTTGTTTAAATGATTCCAATTTTTTAAAAAATGTGGGTAAATAAGAACAGGAATGCAAAAGGAAACTTGGGAAGAACAATTTTTTTTTTTTTTTTTGGCAGGGGGAGTAGAAACATAGTATTTCATCTTAGTTATGTGGAGTTAGACTAGAAAAGTCATATTGAGTTCCTGGGAAGAAAGAGGGAAACCAGGTTGGTTTTTGGGTCAGTGATCTGAGGTAAAAGTTAGCATTTGAGTAAGTGAACTCTGTGAGATATAGTGGGTAAATTAATACAGTTGGTCCCCTGAGGGTTATTCCATGGATTCAACCAACTAGGTGTTGAAAATGTTTGGAAAAAAATCCCAGAAATTTCCAAAAAGCAAAATTTGGATATGCCACACTCTAAGCACTACTATGGTGAATCTACATGAATGTAGTGACGTGGAGTCATTCCCTGCTGTAGCCTGTATGCAAATATAGGTTATATGTAAATACTACACTATTTTATATAAGGGACTTGAACATCTGTGGTTTTTAGTATCTATGGGGAATCCTGGAACCAATCCCCTGTGGATACCAAGGGATTTAATTGAATAAATACTCAATCTTATTACCCTAAATTATGATTTGGAAGAAAAAAGAAGAGACAATAGGATTTAGGGGAATGGTTTGAGAGGAGACACTGTAGCATTCATTCATTTATTTATTCATCCTCTTGGTCATCTAGAGATGTAATTATCTGTTCATTCAAAAAGTGTCTGTGAAAACAAGTGTTGTCAAGGATGTGGAGAACAGGGAACCCTCATACATTGTTGGTGGGATTGCAAATTGGTACAGCCACTATGGAAAATAGTATGGAGGTTTCTTTAAAAATTAAAAATGGATATACCTTTTGACTCAGCAATTGTACTTCTGGGTATTTATCCAAAGAAAACCAAAACAATAATTTGTTAGGATCTATGCGCCCCAATATTCACGGCAGCACAATTTACAATAGCCAAGATATGGAAGCAACCTAAATGCCCATCAACAGACGATTGGATAAAGAAATTATGGTTAATATATACAATGGAATATTACTCAGCCGTTAAAAGAAATGAAATCCTACCATTTTCAATGACATGGATGAACCTAGAGGTTCTTATGCTTAGTGAAATAAATCAGAGAAAGATAAGTACCATATGATTTCACTTATGTGTGAATCTAAGGAGCAAAAAGAATAAACTAATCAAAAACATACTCACAAATGTAGTGGGCAATAAGGTGACAGACAGAGGGGAGGGGTATTTGGGGTCTGGGAGAATGGGGTGAAGGGTTAAAGAAGTACAAATTAGTAGTTGATAGATGGTCATGGGGATGGGGAGTACGGCATAGAGAATGTAGTTAGCATTAATATGTTGGCTAGGTAGAGGGCCAGGGGAGGAAGGGAGTAATTGGGGGGATTGTTTTATGAACTGTATAGATGTCTAACCAATGTACTTACTGTATACTTGAAATTAATTGAAATAAATAAATTAATTTAAAAACAGTGTTTGTGGAACATCTGCTAAGTGCCTGGCACTAAGATATGCACTGAGCAGATAAGATGAAACTAAAACATATTGTTTCACCATTTCTCTGGCACAGAGAGGTCAAGGAATAAAAATAAAGTTTGAAGGAAGAATTTGATAAGGTCTTTGGTCTTATTGTTTTATTTTGAAGATACTCTCCAATAGTTGAAGCAAGTATATACTTTAAAAAATGAGGGTAATATAGGATTTAAAAAAATAATTTATTTTGACTTGCCCAGTGACCCTTTCATAAAAAAAATTAAAAAAGACCATAAATTGTGATGGGATCAATATAATAAGATTAAAATAAAAGTGAATTTTAAAAATGTTGCAAGTCATAGTTTTATAATTTCAGTTTGGAAAACTAATACAGCATCCATGGGACATACTTGATAGCTTAAAACAACACGAATTTATTTTCTCGCAGTTGTAGAGACTAGAAATCTGAAATCAAAATGTCAGCAAGGCCATGCATGCTTCCTGTGAAGGCTCCAGTGAAGAATATTTTTTTGTCTCTTGGAGCTTTTTGTGTCTCCAGGCATTCTTTGGTTTGTGGCTGTAGCACTCTAATCTCTGCCTCTGTCCTCACATGGCCTTCTTGTCCCTCTTCTTCTGTGTCTGTTCTTTCTTTCTTTTCTTTCTTTTCTTTTCTTTTCTTTTCTTTTCTTTTCTTTTCTTTTCTTTTCTTTTCTTTTCTTTCTTTCTTTCTTTCTTTCTTTCTTTCTTTCTTTCTTTCTCTTTCTTTTCTCTCTCTCTCTCTCTCTCTCTCTCTCTCTCTCTCTCTCTCTCTTCCTTCCTCCCTTCTTTCCTTCCTTTTTTTTCTTTTTTATATGGACACTTATCATTGGAGTTAAGACCAAGACAGGATCCAGGATGATCTCATCTCAAAATCCATAACTTAAATATATCTACAAAGACCCTTTTTCCAAAGAAGGTCAAATTCACAAGTTCTAGGACATGGACACATCATTTTGGGGCCACTATTCAACCTACTGTGTGCTAGATACCGTTTGTTGCTGGGAATAGAATACTGAACATTTCTGCCCTCATTTTGGTTATACCTGAGTAGAGGAGACTGTGTTCATATAAATAGATGCATTAAAAGAGTGGTAATTGCTTCGAAAGGAAAAAAGAGAGAGAGAGAGAGAGAGAGAGAGAGAGAGAGAGAGAGAGAGAGAGAGAGAGATAATGGGATAAAGAGTGGTGGTGTGTTGAGTAGGGGGTTACCTAAGGAAACAGGAAAGACATTTCTGAGCATGTGGCATTTGAACAGAAAAGTGACCTGATTTGCTATGTGATCTGGGGGACTAGGTTTCTAAGGCAAGGCCAAGGCAGAAGCTCTGAGGTGAGAATGTGTTTGGTATAATTGCTTAAAGGGGTGGATGTGGCCAGTGTGGTTGGAGCGAAGTGTAAGGCTAGGGGATGAGGTAGGTAGGACAGTCATGCAGGGGCTTGTATTAGAAATTTATCCTAATGGAGTTTATTGAAGGGTTTTAAATGAGTTGGATTTACATTTTGGAAAGAGTGGAAAGCAGGGAGACCAGTCAGGAGGCTACTGTAGAAGTTCAAGCTAGAGATGTTGGTAACTTGCACTAAGGTGGTGGCACTGAAGGAAATGGCAACTAGTCAGACTTGAGATACATTTTGGAACTATAGTCAGTAGTACTTGCTGTTGGATTTGAAGGGAGATTCAAGGAAAGAGAGGAGCCAAGGACCCTTGAAAAGAAGACACCAAAGGCCACATGTTGTAGGATCCCATTTATATGAAATGTCCAAATAGGCAGATCTATAGAGACAGAAAATAGATTAGCGGTTCAAAGGGGCCGGAGGAGGGAACTTGGGGCAGGGAGCAATGGGAGAGATGGCTAACAGCTAAAAGGGTTTCTTTTCAGGGTGATGAAGAAGTACTCTGGGATCAGATAGTGATGATAGTTCCATATCTTGTGAATATACTAAAAATTGCTGAGATGTATATTTTAAAAGAATGAGTTTTATGGTATGTGAGTTATATCTCAATTAAAAAAAAAAAAGACTTACGCCCCTAAGTAGTATAGTGTTTTAGAGCTTGGGAAGGCTGGAGCTTGGAAAGGAAGATCACGACAATAGTTACATTTAAAAAACTTTGAATTTACAAAATACAGAGGGTGGTCGATCTTATTTATCCTTTGTGGGGTCATATAATTGGTGTGAGAAGGAGAGGTAGTTAGAAACCACCTCGGGCTGATAGATGATTCTGGGGTTACTGAAAATGGCAAAGGAGAAGGGAAGCTGTGTTTATATTTAATTATCAGATCATCTTCAAATGATTCTCATTTTTACTGCTGAGGTTACGTAGCTTGCCCAAGGTCACACAATTAAGTGATTGAGCCAGGGTTCAGATTTCTATCTGATTCAATGCCTTTATTATATCATATTAGCCAACTTGGTAAAAAAGAAAAAAGGCAAATTTGTTTTGGGTACAAAAACTTGTTTGAGCTTTATAGTAGTAATGGAAAAGAGGGAACCGGTAGGTGATAAAGCTGTTAAATTTCTTATAGTAAGGAATTGGTCATCAGGATAAATAAACCTTGTCCTAGCAATCCAATAAATACCTTCTTTGTTATTCATTTTACAAAAAATGCAGTGGTATTTCCCATCACACAGGTTGCTATTAAGCTGACACTTTATGAAACTTATAAGTGTGTAAAAACAATTCTAGGGAGGTGGGATGGGTTGGTTTCCTGGAAGCAGAGCATGAAAAGGGATTTTGTGCAGATGGTCCTTAAGAGTGAAGAAAGCAGGATAGAGCAGGGGAATAAAAACTAAGCAAGGAAGGGGTCCCAGCTGAGTCCCAGCTGGAGACTATCTTCAGGCTAATCCGCAGAACTCTGGAGCAGTGGTTCTCTAAATGGGACTCCAGCCAGCAGCTTCAGCATTACCTGGGAACTTGTTAGAAATGCAGATTTTCTAGCAGCACCTAAAGCCTGCAAGTTAGAAACTGGGGGTGGAGCCTAGCAATTTGTTTAACAAGCCCCGCAGGTGATGCTGATGTTCTGTTCTAGATCAACTCTGTCCAATAGGAGAATAATGTGAGCTACAAATGTAGTTTAAAACTACCTAGCACTCATATTAAACAAGCAAAAGGTGAAACTAATATTAATGTACTTTATTTAACCCAATATATTCAAAATATTTCAACGTGGAAATGTGAAAATTCTTAATGAGTTCTTTTGCATTTTTTTTTTGGTATTAAGTCTTCAAGTCTGGAGTGTATTTTACACTTGGAGCAAAGCACATTGGAATTTGGACTGGCACGTTTCAAGTGCTCAGTAGTCTTACGTGGCTATGGCTGCCACATTGGACAGTTGTAAAGCTCAGATTGCACTACCAAAGTGGACTCATATGGAACTGCGGGCAGGGGCAGCCTTTGGAATCCCATGTTAATCATTGGCTCTGAGCGTAGGAACTGAGAGAGGATTAGCTCACCGGCTTGATGGAGAACTCCTGTCAGATTGAGGCAAATGGGCCAGACTAGGGAGTAGGTGTGGGCCATGGGTAGTTAGTTAGTTAATTACCCCCGAGGTGGGGATCCTGCGCTGACTGGTGAAGAGGCTCTGGATGAGCACCTGCAACATTTGCTACAGGCTGGATGGGAGGAATGACCAGGTAGGGAAGCTGTGATGGGGTAATGAAATTTGGAGTTGTTGTGTGTAGTTTGCAGGTACTCTGGTTTACTATGGAGGCAGAGCCCAAGAATCTTGAGATTGGTTCCCCTCCCTCAGTTACTAAGTATTTAGTCTCGCTTTTAACAGGTCTCGGCAGACAGCTGAAGATTAGGATGGCTAGTGAGGTCCTGAAGACTATGTCATCGATATCTGTTTGAAAGAAACAGCTGTGCTTAAGTGAAAAAGCCTGATTTCCATTAGTGTTTTTAGAGGGTGTTCCCTTAGAAGGTCAGTCTGGGCCTGTTAAGAAATTGAAATACTCAGCACATGTTTCCCAGCTCTGCTTCGGGAAGTATGGACAAGAGGACCTTCGTCTGGAAATTTCAAAATTGAAACACTAACCAGTGTTTTTTTTCAACCTTGGTAAGATCATTTTATGGCTCCTTTAACTCAGTTTTGAGGATAGTTTCTTCTTTGAAGCAGAAAGCATTCTGATAAGGATTAACCTGTTTACAGAATTGTTTCATTATTATTCACTTGAATCCCGCTGTGAATATTTTAAGAACAACCAGAAGGTTTTTTTTTATTTTATTTTTTATTTTGCAGAATTAGTGTTTGAATTGTTCTTTAAGGGAATTGGACTGGGTTTACCAGTCTGGGCTGTCACATGAGGTCACGTTGAGAATGTGAAAGTATATGCTATCTTAGTTTAGAAACGGATATCTATTTCCCAGTTTGTAGTAGCTGGAACAGTTATCATATGCTTACGCTAATGTAACAAAACCATGCTAGGTGTTTTACACATTCTCATTTAATCCTCATAGCAGTCTTATGCCCTAATGAGTACTGTTATGACGTCTAGTATACATGCGAGGAATTTCCCTGTGTATTTAAGAAATGTCTGAGCCAACATTCGTATCTAGGTCAGAATTTGGGTCTAAACCAGAGCTTTTAATTACTGTTATTACTCTAAAGGTAACCCCCAAACGGTCTGGTATAATTTTAAGAAAGAAGAGGATTTTTCCTGCATAATTGAATTTAGTTTTTGTGTAATACTTTACGTTTCCTTGGTGCTTTGCAGTTTATAAAGGCGCCTTTAATCTTTTTTAATAACTCCTTAGGAAAGCAGAGGAGGTGTCATCACCTGTGTTTTATAGATGGAAACAGGAGTCTAGAAAAATGATTTGCTCAATGTTGCATAGCTACAAAGCAGTGAAGCAAAGAATTGACTGAGGTCTTGTGACTCTGAAGGTCATGCTACTTCCCATGTGTGAGGCATTTCCTTTCCAAGTGTGGAAAATATAGGAAATCTTTATTCTTGCAAAAGAGAACTAATGCAATGTGTTATTTGAAAGTCATTTTGTACATGTTGATCTTTCTCCTTTTGGCTGTGATAGGCTAAATAGTCTTTATAAATGGAGTGATTAAAGTTTCCTAGAACTCCTGTTGCTGGGAAGTGTCAAAAGAATTTTGGACTGAGCTTGTAGCCAGTTGTATGTTTAACAAAAACAATAAACATTAAAATTCTGTGTGTAAATCTAATTTGCAGATTTCTGCCAGCCTGTTCCCTGAATTAAAAAAAAACAACAAAACTATGTTGTAGCTCTACAAAACTGTTTGATTTTTGACTTGTATTCTTTATAACTTTGGATTTCCATGAAAGTAAACAGGAACAAAGCACTTTTATGGGGCTGAGGGCAAACCATTTCAAACTCACTGTGGGAAAGGCCCAAATCCTTATTTCTCCTTAGTACTTGTTCTACTGTTATAGTTTTATCGGCTTGTACCATTTCTGCTTCTAGTTACTCGGCTAACCTGGGGGATCCATATTTCTTAAAATTTTGGACCACATCACACATTCACATGTGTACAAGCTGTATGATTTCTTTTTTGATAAGGGTGGTAAAAATATAGTCTGTTAGATATTCAGAACCAAGTATTTTTAAATACTAATAAGGTTCCAAAAAAGTTTTGATCAATTAGGTGTAGCGCTACATTGTCTCCTACAGTTTGGCCAGGTGTAACTTATAATAGAGTTGATTTAGTTTTAAGAGTTGTGTGGTATAGATGTTTTATGTTATTGGTAGTTTCCTGAAAATAAATATAGCATACATTGAGTCAGTGACCCAAACATATCTTAGAGCTTGGCCACGTAGACATTTCTGGATTGTTTTGGGATAGAAACTTTCTCTCCTGTTGGGCTACGTTTAGTTTAGTCCATTCTTCAGGAGCCCATCTAATGAGATAGAGTTGAGGCTTTTATTACCAAAGATGTCCTAGAAACCTAATGCATAATTCCTATTTATTAGAATCTATGTACAGTTGACCCTTGAACAACCTGAATTTGAACTGCACCGATCCATTTATAACTTTTTAAAAAAAATATAGTAGGCCCGTTTTAAATCTGCGGATTCAACCAACCATAGATTGAAACAGTATTTTGTAAAAGTATAAACTATTTTGTGTTCCATTTTATAAAATTGATAGGAAGCTGATATGTTATTTACTTTCTTGTTTAGGTACCCTGGTGCTACCTTGCAGCAGAATAAATGTGAGAAATTCCCCAATAGCTTTTGCTTCTTAGTCCTAGAGTTAGTTTTCTGCATTGGCTGAGGCTATAAACACAAGACATGCTTTTTTAGGAGGAAGGAATATTCTCTATCCTATTAAGTTGGATGTAAGAGTAAAGTTAAATATAATAGGGAAATATAAAGTCTTAGCTAAATTATAGCAATTCTGCTGAAGGCTGTATTTTGATTTGAACATAGGGAATGTTGAGACCTTCTTTGGTAAGTTGTAGGTTTTTCACCCCATAACATTGTGTAAACATTAGTGTTAATGTGGGAGGTGCCACTGTTTTTATCTAAAATGAAAAACTTCAGAATGCTTTTAACAGGACTGTCTTTAAATCTTATAGCCATTACAGCCTAGCCCTATGACTTCTGAAAAGTTAAAATTCTTGAGACTCAATTTTCTCATTTTTAAAATAGAGGCTAATACTCTTATACTCACAGGGATGGTTGGAGGAATATGAGAGAAAGTTTTGGTCTTTAAATGGGACACAATAAGAAAGTCAATTTTCTTCCCATTCTTAGTTCATTGTTCACTAGTCTTTTACTTGGTAGTGTTGTGCACCGATTTGGAACCCCATGAGCGCGAAGGAAACAACAGCCGATGTAATCACACAAGGGAGTTTATTAGCGAGCTAGCTCGGACCCAACTCCATACACAGCCAAAGCAGTGTGCAGGAGAAGGGCCCCTTCCTTAATCTTACAGACATATTTAAAGGGAAAAACTACAGAATGGGGTGACAGGTCTTGGCGTTGCAGGATTGGTGGGCAGGTAGCCGCAGAGGAGGTCTAACTAGCAAACAATAGAAGGGGAATTCCAGGGCCATTCTTACAGGTTGACTGGGGGGTGGCTACCGTTTCTATAGCGTCCCCATAGTGATGGTCACACATGCATTCAAACGGTAATTTCCAGGAATAGCTAAAATGGAGGCCCATCACAAAATGGAGTCACTTTGGTTCTTCAGTAGCATAGGCTTTATAGAGTGTCTTTTGTATCTATTAACCTGGTATCAGTCTTTTGTATAAAGATTACATTTTGTAATTTGGGAATTGATACTTAAAAAAATTTTATAAATCTTTGAGTTGATTTAAAAATGTTGCTATAAAAACATTGTGCTTATTTGAGTTATTGTCTTAGAAAGTTCTAGGAGGTAGTATCTTTGCTCCTTCACCCTTTTTTTTTGGTTATAGCTTTACCAGTGACTATTGGGTAAATTGTTTTCTTAAATCTTGCCTATAATTTTTATTAGTGATTATTCTTAATGTTTTAAATCTGTAAGATATGCTTTTCCTGCAAACATTTATAAATAACGGATTTGAAGAGAACTTGATTATTAGTATTGCCTTTTCACTTTATCTGCCAAACCAGTTTTGTACCAAAAGGGGCGGGGAATCATGTCAAGACAAAAGCAAATAAATATTGTATTTTCTGGTCACTTAAAATTGAAGCTCCTTAAAGGCTAAGACTTTCAGTTAAATAAAGTTCTGTATGGTATGTGACATCCTGATCCTGCCATATCAGTCTGCATGATCCAAAAGACCTTTCTTCAGATTTTATTTGACCCTTTGACTCTCATACTTTTCTGGAGATTGTTTCGATGCCTTTGGTTTCTCTTGTGTGCCAAGGGGATGATTTACTTTACATAGTATGACATGTTGCTTAGAACTAAATATATTAATTAGTAAAACATTTTAGCTAGAAGCATACTGAAAGAATTACTGTGGAAAAAATATGAAAGCCCATTCAAATATCTGTAATTTATTTCCTTTTTTTTTTTTTTTTTCTGTAGCATGTCTCATACTATTCAAGACAACACTTAATGGTGTCCCGTAGCCTCTGTTCAGTGGGATATGATTCTAATGAAAAAGTAAGTATTTAAAAAGTACTTTTAACACCTAAGTTATAATGGCTTTACTTTCTTGTCTCAACACTGTGTTCAGTGGACAAATTAAATTTTATTAATGCTGTGTAATGATTTCTTTCTCTAACATCATAAGTTTTATAGGTGCTCAGTCTTTGTTCCTTTTTTCATTTTGGGCCACAACCTGAGCCTTTAATTTTGTATTTGCATCTCTACCAAAAATTGAATAAATTTGTTTTTCTTGTTTTCAGCAGAATAACTGTTACAACATTCTGAAAGACTCGGCAAGTTTAGAGATTTTGATTAAACTATTGATTTTTTTTCATTTACTTAATATAAGATCTATTTTGATTGAAGGGAATTATGTGTATTATAAATTTTGGCACTAGGGAATTACATTTAAAATCCTGATATACAATAATGTTTGAGGCTTTTAATAGGATAGAGGGACTAGAAGTGGTGATTAGTGGTAAAACATGACTTAGTGTGACAAAGGCATCAAAGAGGGCAGGAGAAGAGTTTTGGTTAAGAAGGAATGGTTCAAGTTGAATTTAATGAAAGTAGAACTGATATGAATAATTAATTGACAATGAAATAGCTGAGATGCCTTCTGAATCATCTGTTGAAGTATATAAAACTACTCAGATTTGGAGGCTTGGAGAAAGAAAGGGTCTACATTATTACAGTTTAGTAGAAATATAATGTAGACACAGTTGCAGGGTGAATGTAATTTTAAATTTTCTAATAGTCACATTAAGAAAATAGGAAACAAGGGAAATTAATATATTTTTAACTCAGTATTTCAAATATTATTTCAATATATAACTGATATAAAAAGTGTAAATGAGATAATTTACTTTTTTTTTTTTTTTTTTTTTTACCAAGTCTTCTAAATCCAGCGTATAATTTATACTTCTGGCACAACTCAGTTTCATTAGCCACATTTGAAGTGCTCAGTAGCTTTGTGCGGCTTGTGGTTACTTTATTGGACGGCACAGGTCCAGGTGAATTAAGCTGTTATGAAATCTGTAGTTTAATATAAAAACTTCAGCATAGACAATATGCCTTGGGGTGCATGTGTTGAGTTTCCATTTAGAGGTAACCTCTGTCCTAATTTGGAACACTGTGGGAGTGATTAGCTAGCTAGCATTTATTCAAGAGGCCACATTCCAGAGGGGGTGAAATACTGCAAGTGGTTCAGCCATCTTTCTCCCTATAAACACTGATAGCCTTCCTCATTAGCATAAAAGGTGTTAGAAATGGGCTTTCATTGATGTAATTTGTGATTTTGGAGATGTGTTTTGGCTATTCTAGAAATTCTCAGCCCCTGAGTTAAACAATCTAGTTGGACTTTCATTCTTTACTTTTAAGGGTAGAACCTAAGCTTGATCCCTAAATGAGATGGTTGTGCATTCTCCCACTGGGTTGGGGGATTCTTGATAGCTTCATTCTGACAGTATGGTTAGCTGAATCAGAATATTGATGCATTTGTCTCAGGTGAAGCTTTCATGCAGGCTGTTGGAGCATTACAGCATACAGGAAGTCGAGACTTCCCTGAGCTTATCCAGCAGATTTTAAGATTGTTTTTATGTCTATTAGTAAATGTCTATATATGCGTGGCATATAGAACTTTAGGTACTGAGTTAAAATATATTATTTCCCCATTCTTATTTTCTTAATGTGGCTATTAGAAAATTTAAAATTACATATACCCTGCAACTGTGTCCATGTATTTCTGTTGAACTGTAATGATGTAGACCCTTTCTTTCTCTAAGCCTCCATATCTAGGTAGTTTTATATACTTCAACAGATGATTAGGAAGGCATCTTAGCTATGTTATTGTCAATCATTCATATCAGTTCTATATGTCTGTTCATAAATGTCTATATGTGTGTGGTTTGAGACTTGTTTTTGCTACAACATCATAGTGAGGTTCCAGGAATAGGAAACTCACCCACTGTATTGGTGGCCATTGATAACTACTAAAAACAAATGTGTATAACTATCTTGATTAGGACTTTTAAAGAGAGCCTCCCTTTCCTTTTTTGTCATAAATGTCTGAAATCAAATCTGCTGCCTGCTATCTTTGTTGTTTCCTTTCTGTGGCTTTGTTTAATCATGAAAACTCTTTGGTGTCCACAGTCATGATAAAGTTTATGTTTGGGCAAGTGATTTGGCCTTGTCAAATCTGTTTTCTCATTTGTAAAATGGGAGATATTAT
Source organism: Rousettus aegyptiacus (assembly GCF_014176215.1). NCBI lineage: Eukaryota > Metazoa > Chordata > Mammalia > Chiroptera > Pteropodidae > Rousettus > Rousettus aegyptiacus. Next base: position 56,963,120 of record NW_023416286.1, on the reverse strand, counting down.
CAGAACTGATGTTATGGGACTATTATAAAGATTAAATGAGATAGTGCACAGAAGAGATTTTTCATAGTACCTGGCATGTAGAAAGCATGTGCTCTAAATATCAGCTGCTTAATATTATCTTTAGCTCAATTTTGTACATTTGGAAACTGAGGCTCAAAATCCAGATAGTACATGTAAGTGGAATGAAAACTCAAGCCTGTCTTCCTCCTGAGCTGGTGGATTTACTGTGTTGTACCCCATCTCAGAAGTGTTTGGTGAGAGACCCAGTGTCTGGAGTTCTGCTGTCATTCCTCCAAGTACCCAGTGGAATGGGCCAGCTCAGACCTTCTCTTAATCTCTGAATGAAGTGTTGGTGGTGGTTTCTTAGACTCCAGCTGTGAAGATCTAAACAAAGGGAAGAGAAAGAAGGAAGGAAGGATAGAGAGAATGGATTGAAAGAAGACAACTTAAAAAAAAACCTCAGGAAACCTCCAATGTGTTTCTTACCCTAGTGACATCATTAGCACAGTTATAGAACAGCTGCTGCAAAAGTTCTTTGTCTCTCATGGTACCTGAAAGCCCCTCTTGTCTTTAATGATTCAGGTTCTCACTTTAAAGGTGTTTTTTCCTTCCCCTGAGAGTACCTTCAGAGTGCCTTCTGTGTGGCTCTCCACATGTAGGATAGAGTCCCAGTTCCTTAAATGTATGTAAGTCCTTTTATAATCTGGCCTTTTTACCCTAGCTTTATTTGCTGCAACTTCTCCATATATATTTTTTGCTTGAGATACATTAAAAATTACTTGTAGTTTTTAGTGCTACCCTCTACTTTCAGTTATTGCCTTTACATATACTTTTCACTTTCCCTTCTCTGTATTTACCACAGCCTTTTGGGCATAGATAGCTGTATTTTATGACTTCACACATTTTGTTGTGATTGTGCATAAAGTACATTGATGTTATCGATACGCTGGATGTTTACCTGTAATTATTGACACAGAGGAAGAGTTTTAAAGTTGGTTTAACTTTATTTATATATTCTTTTATATGTGTATCCTATCTGGAAGAATATATAGGAAACTGGTAATAGTGGTTGCCTTTGTGGCAAGGACCTGGGTATCTCTATAGTATATCCCCTTTTTTACATTTTTAAATTCTGAATCATGTAAATCTGTTATTTAAAAGAAAACCATGTATGGAAGAATAGGTGATATGATTAGCTTTATTGAGTTCATGTACTAATTGGTAATACGTTCATGGTCCTGTATTAGTAAGGGTTCTTTAGAGAAATAGGACCAGTAGGGGATATATATATGGAGACTTACTGGCTCACACAATTAGGGAGGGAGAGAAGTCCCCTAATCTTCCCTCTGCAAGCTGGAGACTCAGGAAAGCTGGCGATGTAATTCCAGTCCTGGTCCAAAGGCCCCTGAGAATCAGAGGAGCTTTTGGGGTCCCAGTCCAAGGGAAGGAGAGGACTGATGTTCCAGCTCAAGCAGACAGGCAGAACAAATCCTCTTTTCTACTTTTTTATTCTATCAGAATCTCAGCTCTCAGATTTGATAACTCCTACATTGGGAGGGAAATCTACTGAGTCCACTGATTTACATGTTAGTCACAAACACACCCAGAAATAATGTTTAATCTGGGTACGCCGTGGCCCAGTCAAGTTGCACATAAAATTAACTGTCAAAATCCTTGATTAGAGATGTGTCAGGTACAATTATTCATTTTGATAAAGATTTTTCCCTGTCAGGGTTACACTTCTAGATTTGTAACAGTCTGGTATGTGGCCCAAAGTAGTAAATAACAACTGTAGCTACCACCTATTGAATACATTGTGTGCTAGGCACTATTTTAAACAGAAATTTATATTTTCATAACCTCTTATGGCAGGTGCTGTTAATACTGTCATTTTACATACCAGGAATTGAGGGTCAAGAAGGATGACTTGTCTACAGAAGAACACACAGGAAGAACACGTGGTAGTGTTAGGATTACATCCTGGCAGTTTGGCCCTAGACCGGCTCTTAATTCTTAATTGTTATTCTGTCCCTCGAATAGAAATTAAGATGGAATTCTTACTTAATCCCTATAATGTTATGATTTGTTGTATTTACTATAATAGTTGTTTAATGTGTAACTTCTAGTGTTTGTACTGCTTTTATTGGCTGTAGTCTGTTTAATAATTAAGATTCACTTTAAAATGCAGTTCAAGGAAGTATAAACACTTTTTTCTTAGTATACACTTACCGTTTACAGAGATTTACTCATGACCATGTAGAAAGGTAGATGATTTTACAGTCTCAAGCATGAGGAGATATTGGGATATTTTAAGGGCTCATCTACTCAATGCTCTCACTGACTCAGGTTCAGATTGGGTTTCCTATTTTTAAGTCAGAGGCTTTCTCTCAGTTTGGTGGAATAAGCTATTGTGAGTGACATAAAGGTTAAACCAAGACTTTGAAGGCGTTTTGCAATTCTGAGATTCTGTGACTCCGCGTTGGGTTAAAATATTGCTTTAAGTTATATAAGAGTACTTTTAAGATTCTATGCAACTTTATCTTTTTGAAATATAACTAAAATCTTTTTATAGTTCCATTTAACTTATAATCACTGACTCAAATGATTGTGTACTAAAATGTGTTACATCCAAATTACTTCTTATTCTGAGTTTGAAAGGATTAGCCTATATAGTTTTAGAGAATGAAGAGAACCATATTAGTGTCCGATTAGAATGCTATCAGCTTATATATATGGAAATCAAGACCTACAGAGACAGACTTGCTTAAAGTAAATTAGGTCATTAGTGGCAAAGCTGGGCTTAGAATTGAGGTCTCTAGCATAATGGAACTACTCTATTTGGCCTCAGCTTCTTCAAAATTTGATGACTATTCAAACTTAACATTGTATTCATATAGCATAACCTGCTTGGTCTGGGAATCTTTGGATATAACCATAGTTTGTATCTGTTCTGAGTTATTAAAAATATTTACTACTGTGCCCAACCCAATATTGATGGTATATAAATTATATCAGACTTTCCTTTGATTAAAAACTCATGTCCAATGTTAATTGTGGAAAAAACTTGTTTTCTGGTCCCAAAGTGAGAGTAACAATGTTATTTGTGGTTTATCTCTTCAGATTTTTGAGAAAATTCTTGTTGCTAATAGAGGAGAAATTGCATGTAGGGTAAGTAGAATTTAATCGTATTTTTTGTTTTACTCTGAATTTTATTATTACATCCCTTTAAATATGAAACAGTGTTAATGATAACATTAATGTATTTTAAAATAGATTATTAAAACTTGCAAGAAGATGGGCATTAAGACGGTTGCCATCTACAGTGATGTTGATGCTAGTTCTGTAAGTATATTTTTGCTTTATTTAAATCAGGACCTTATTCTGGGCCAAATAGAAAAAAATGAAAGATAGTAAGTTTTTTTCTTCTTGATCTGAAAAGAGCATACACAATTAAAAAAAATTACTTAATTTTGTATTAAGCAAAATGGGAGCATTGTGTCTTCAATGTATGGATTATTTATTTTTCAAGGCTTTGAAAACCTAGACTAGAATAAAAAAATTGCTAGACTGATTGCTGGTCACCAAGTAGATTTCAGCAAAGCATGAGAAAATTAGATTCAAAGATTAATGAAATGTTTATACAATGCTGCCTTATGAGAGCACATTTCCCTACAGCATAACGCTAGTATCACTAAGGGATTGCTGTAATTGTTTAACCTTTGTAAAAGCTTTACTGTGTTCAGCAGAAAGTTTGATAAATGAAAGATAGGCTAATGCTAATTGGACATGAATGAAAAAGTATAGCATAAAGCAGGGAACAATATATAATTTCATTGAATTTTTAGCACAGCAGGCATTTTTTATCAGTAATGAACTATGAATGAGTAGTAGAAGAAATGCCATGGGAAAAGAATGTAAATTATGAGAACTTTATAGAATGAAATATAAGTAGTTGTACTTTAAGTTACTGTTTTTCAAATTCTACTTTTGATTATAGGACCTATTAATAATGTCAGCTTTTATTGTATAGTAATTTAATACAAAGAATTTTTAATTTTTGTAATTTCTTATTTTATCTAGAAGTATGTTCATTTTGCCTTATGGTGTTACTTTCTAAAAAACAAAATGGTTATTATTGTAAGCTACTCTAATTTCTCAAAAATAAAGGTTAAGTATTTGAGAGGAACTTTTAAAATATTCAGCTTTTACTTAAAAGCAATTAAGTAAACTTGTTTTGCATGTATTGTTTGATTTTTTTTTTTGAATATTGGTTTTTGGCTTCTTTACTAGTAATTTGTTTTAACTGCTAGTTTCCATTCCTTGCAAGATATTCATAAAACAGTGAAAAAACTGTTACTTCAGTCTCTTTCTCAATTGGCAAACTAATGCATTTGTTTGGAGCAAACTCTAGAAATACGTTTGTGTCACCATCAAGCTAGTTAATAAATTTAAAATTCACTTTTCTCAACTTGTGTTTATTTTCAGTGTATTAGGAGGCATTTTTATTCATGGTAAATAGAAAGAGAAAAATGTTTGAATTGTGGACAATTACTGTTTTTAAATTCTAACAGTAACCTTTTACTTATCTTTTTCCTATATCAAAATACAGATAATTCTTCATGCTGTGTTCTCATGGAGATGATTGTTGGCATTGATAGTCCAAAATTATACTTTGTTTCTGTATATTTATATTTCAGTGTTGGTGCTATTGAATGATGATCTACTTTGTAAGTTTTTGCCTCAAGTAGCATGACTAACTGTTCCCATTCTTACATTTCTAGCTTTGTATTCACTTTATAGTCACTTTCTAGATTTTGAAAAACTAGTTTCAAAAGAGTTGGTCTGAGTTTTAAGTCTGTCATTTATATCCTTCCTAAAGCAGAGGTGGTAGTTTTATTTTAGCCACTTCTGGCTCAAAGTAGAAGTGAGTATATCAGAGGTTATAATAATTTAGAATAAAAATTGTCAACAGAAGCAATGAATGCTCTGTCAAATGTCTTAATATGACCTACTTTAAGTTAGTTTCTGGAAATATACTATAAGTAAAAGGATAATAGTGATGGTTGGAATGTTCGAAGTTTAAGCCTCAGCTATAGGGCCAAATCTACTGTTTGTGTTCTACTTCGATCTCAAGAAAGCCAAAAAGGTGAATTCCTCTAACAGCATATTTTGCTTCTTTAACGTGCGATGATAGTTTCGTTACCATCATATCTAATCAGCTTTACAGTATTGATAATAGGAATAAGGCATGCTAGTTATATGTATTGTTAATGTTTAAATGTTTATTTTTAGGAGGCGAGCATTTTAAATGTAACTTGGAGTCAAAAATCTTATAGACTATGCTAATTTGACAAATTGAAATGTAAATGTTATTGCAGTAGGAAAATACTGTAACAGTTGTTTCTAAATGCTATTAATTTTATGTTAAAAGAACTAATTTTTAAACAGGTAAGCAGGGAAAAAAGACTAATGGTTACTACTATTAAGTGATAAATTACAAAGAAGGAAAGACAACTAACTTGCAAAAAATGTTTAATGGAAAAGAGTTAACTTTTAAAGATGACTATGCAGTTTATTTCCATGGGCTTCCTTCCCCCGGTCATATTCTTCAAAATTGTCTTCAGTATTTTTGGGTCTTTGCTCTTCCATATGAATTTTAGAATGAACTTGTCAAATTACTGAAGACACACACCCCCACCAACTTTTAGGTACTATGGACAAGGCTTCTATAAACACTGTTGTGCAAGTCTTTTGTGAACATATGCTTTCATTTCTCTTGGATAAAATACCGAGGAGTGGAATTGTTGGATCATAGGGTAGATAAGGGGTGAGTAGCCTTTTTCTTTTCGGATAATAAATATATTATCTCTCTGAGTAGTAAACCTATTTTAGACTTTGCAGGCCACATACGATCCCTTTGCATATTCTATATGTGTGGTTTTTATTTTTATAGCTCTTTAAAAATGTAAAAACTATTCTAAGCTTGAGGATTGTACAAAAGCCTTCCTAAGATTGGATTCAGCCTGTGAGTGAGTGGTATTTTGTTGACTCTGGCATAAATAAATGCATGTTTAACTTTATCAGAAAATGCAAAACAGCTCTTTGACATGGTTGTATCATACTTTCATGACTAATGTATGAGTTTTCGGGTTTCTGCATGTCCATGCCCACACTTGGTGATATCAGTACTTTTGATTTTTGCCATTTTAATGACTATTATATGTTGTTACGGTTTTAATTCAAATTCCTTGATGAATATTGATCTTGAGTATCTTTTCATGTTATTGGCCATTCATTTATATTCTTAAGGGTTTGTTCAAACATAATGAAAAATTCAAAGAGTAGTACAGGGAATACTTATATACTACTGTATGCACTAAGCTTGGTCACTTGGTTCAGGAGCTTTAATCAGGTCTCTCCATTATAACGTTGCATTTCTCCTCTTTTCAAATTAGTTTTTGGGGTTGAACCTTTGAATCCATATGACTGTTTTGTCCCCCCAACAACTTTGCATCTAACATTTTTGCTTCCAGTTACAACAATTGCCTGACACATGGTTACTTTGGCTGTTCATCGAAAGGATGTTTGTTATAGTTAATCTAGGATTTTAGGTGCTTCTAGGGAGGGTTCGCAGGTTAGCTAGTTTTATTGTTGGATTGTCTTAAAATAATATGACATTCTATTCTCCGTTGAAGTTCTCTTGCTTTCATTGAGAATGTAAGACTGATCTAGAGCAGTCTCAAAGTTAGGCTTTACCCAGGAAAACAGTTCATATATACTGATGAGAATAGTGCATCTGTATCCGGATTATGAAGCCAGAGTCAACAAGCAGGTAAAGTACTCTAGTGGGAAATGGTCAGGACAGGAGAAAGCAATATGAGAGTTAAACTTCTTAAAAAGTCATGAATTATCTTTCATGTGTCATTCTCCAGGCCCTTATTTAGAAAAATTTATAAAGAATGGCTTATAAAGGGAAGATAGTCCTAGTGGAAGACTATATCCTGCTGGGATTTTTGAAGGGATTGTGGTGTATCTGTAGATCAGTTTGGGAAGTATTATTGGCTCAACATTTTTAAGTCTTCTATCCATGAGCATGGATATTTTATTTGATGTTGTTCTTATGTAGGTCACTTTAATTTCTTTCAACAATGTTTTATAATTTTTAGGATATAAGTGTGGTACTATGTTATATTTATTCCTAAATAGGTTAGTATTTTTTTGATGCTACTAGAACTGTTATTATTTTCTTAAATTTAATTTTTATTAATTGCAAGTGTATAGAAATACAATTGATTTTTGTATAGTGATTTTGTGTTCTGTAACCTTGATGAACTTGTTTTTAGTTCTAAATTTTTTAAAAATAGATTCATTAGGATCCCCTCTAAATCATCGTGTCATGTATAAATAGAGATAGGTTTATTTATTTTCCATCTGGATGCTTTTTATTTCATATTCTTGCCTAATTTCCTTGATTTTAGCTTTCAGAATGATATCGAATAGCCATTATGAGGACAGGTATCCTGTTTTGTTCCTCATTTTAGGGGGAAAGCATTCAGTATTTAACAATTAAGTTTGATTTAAGCTTTGGGATTTTTATAAGTTCCCATCATCAGGTTGAGGAAGTACTTTGCTATCGATAGTTTGTCGAGTATTTTTTTTTTTAATCACGAATGGGTGTTGGAATTTTTTAAATGCTTTTCTTGTGTCTACTGAGATGATAATGTTTTTGTTCTTTATTTACATATGGCATTTTACATCAAGTAATTTTTGGACGTTAAACCAGCCTTGCATTCCTGGAATGAATCACACTTGGTGATTGTTCTTTATGTTGCTGGATTAAATTTGCTAATGTTTTGTTGAGAATTTTTTATTCATATATATGAGATACTGATCTGTAGTTTTTGGGTCATGTCTTTGTTTTTGGTATCAGAGTGATCCTGGCTTCATATAAGATGGGAAGTATTCCCTCATCTTCTATTGTTTTAAAAGAGTTCATGAAGGATTGGTATTATTTCTTAAATGCATGGTAGAATTTACCACTGAAGCAGTCTGAGTCTAGGCTTTTCTTTGTGGGTAGTTTTTTGATTACTAATTCAATCGCTTGTAAGCATATTCAGATTTTTGTATTTCTTTTTGAGTCTGTTTCTATAGTTTATGTCTATCTAAGTTATTTGGTTTATTGGTATATAATTATTTATAGTATTTCCTTATTTCCATTTCTGTGAGGTTGGTAGTAATGTCTCTTTCATTCCTAGCTTTAGATATTTGAATCTTCCCTTTTTTTTTTTTTTTTTGGCCACTTTAGCTAAAGGTTTTCAATTTTATTGATCTTTTTAAAGAACTAACTTTTTTCTCTATAATTTTCAACCTCATATTTACTGTAGTCTTTATTATTCTGCTTGCTCTGGATTTAGTTTGCTCTTTTTAAAAAAGTTTAAGGTAGAAGATTAGGTTGTTGATTTAAGGTCTTTTAAGTATAGGTGTTTAGCTACACATTTTTTTCTAAATATTGGTTTAGCTGTATCCTATATATTTATCTTCATTTTCATTTCTGGAAGTATTTTTTGGTTTCTCTTGTGATTTCTTCTTTGACCCACTTGTTATTTAGGAATGTATTGTTTAAATCTACATATTTGTGATTTTCCCATGTTTCTATTACTGAATTCTAATTTTCTTCTATTTTGGTTGGAGAACATTTCTATCATTTCTATCCTTATAAATTTCTCAAAGTTTTATGTTTTTTTTTTTAAATGACTTTTTCTGGAAAATGGTCCATGTGAACTTAAGAAGAATGTATATTCTGTTCTTGATGAGTAGAGTGTCGTTTAGGATTGGTTGGTTCATAGGGATATTTAGGTCTTTTTTCTTGTTCTTTTGATTGTTCTATTGAAAGTGGGGTGTAACATGCTTTTAATTGTTTTAAAAAGGTTAGTTATTGTGTTTTGCTCAATTGCAAAATTGATGACAGGTGATTATGTAGGCCTGTAATTGCAAAGAGTCTGAATAAGGTAAAAAAAATCAGTAACTAAAGGACTCTCTTAAGGAATGGAATGGAGCATCCAGGACTTGAAGATTCTCACAAGAATTCTTTGCAATTTTCAGGAAGCAAGAACTTTTGACACGATTTACATTGCTCTAGACTTAGAGAAAGAAAAATAGATTCCTCCTTTCCTTCCTTTTTAAAAATGAAACCAGCAATATAACTCAAATTAAAATTTGGACTAAGGTCATAAGCAAAAAAAAAAAAAATTTACAATGACTATTATACATATTTATAGAAGAATCCTAAGTAATGGAAAATATAATTTATATAATATGCTGTAGCCATGCAGAGTACATTCTTGACATTTCAATATGGCTCAACATTAGAGACTATAATTTAATTGAGTATACTGAAGGTCAGTGAAGAAAAACTATGATCATCTTGAAAGAAGCCTAAATGTCATTTAAAATAAACCCACTGCCTTTTCCTTGTAAACTTTCTAGTAAAAAAGGATTATATGAAATACTGCCTTCTCATAATAAAATGGTTATACCTCACAGGAAGCATTCTCATGAAAGTCAGGACGAAGACTGATAATTTACTATCATTATTATTTAACAGCATGCTGGAAGTGCTGGGTAATGCAGTAAGGCACTCCAGTTTTAAAATGGTAGACAGGAAAGGCAGAGTTTTTATTTATACAGTCAACTGAATAACTCTTTAGAAACAGTAAAAAGAGATCTCTGGTAGTTAAAAAAGAAATATAAAGAAACCTATAGTTTATTTACATATATTTGGTGTGTGTATCAATAAGGTATAAAGTAAAACAAAAAATGGAACTTCATAGAATCAATGGAAAAAACACTTTATGAGTTTAAAATGAAATTTGTAAACCTTATGTGAAAACTTCTTGATTTGTATAGGAAAACTGAATATTGTAAATGTTAGTTATTTCTAAGTTATCTACATTTTTATATTAAATCCTAATATGTACTTTTGGGAGGGAATTGACAAAGGAGTAAATGGCCTAGAAAATTCTGATACAAGTTGAAAAGGGGACTATCCTAACAGATATTAAATTATACTGCCTTATAAAGCAGAAATAATTAGGACCACTCCATAAAATTTTGGAGCAAGAAGAGTCAGGTCTTTGGAATAAATTTATTAACTTTTAGGCAGAGGGCTGATGGGGGAGAATTTCTTAATTTGTCGAAGAGGGCCTTATTAATATTGACTTAGAAGGCAGAGTGGATTATAGGGTTGTGTGTTACTAATCTATTGTGATTTTAGCTAGTCCCAGAGAAGTTAAGAATATAAGGAATGAGAAATGTTCGATGGTTTTAGTGACTAGGACTTGAGGAAGATGGGTCCAGCTTCATTAGTTTGGTGAATAATGGGAGCAAAGAATTTGAGAATTTAGATTCTTGTATTCTTCAAAATGCATGCTGCATAACTTTATTTAATACCTTTATTTGTTTTTAAGTATGCTTTTCCATAAGAGATAGCGAAATATTGTTATATCTGTATCAAACCTGTAAAGTTAAGGTTTTGATTTTTTAAAATGGGATTGATTCAGTACTTTAACCTTTGACTGTGTACCATATCTAGACTCCTAAATTGAGCTTATCGATATTTTGTTGCTTCGCCTGTGTGCAGTAACATTGGATTTAAATGAGAAATAACTGATATTTACTGTGTTAAAACCAAAACCTAAAATCAGGGAAGTGGTCATTGTGACTCACATCTTTGCCAGACAGCCCGCTGTTTGAAGTATGACTCCTGGTGAATATTGTAGTCTAAGCGTTAGGATTTGGTAATGAGATCGAGTGGGGTTTCCTATGTGCACTCTTGGATGATTGACAGTAAGGTGAGGGGAATCATCACTTAGCATGCCCACCCTTGATAATATTTCCCTGTTGTCTGGGGAGGTACCGAGGACAAATAGGACTTTGTGATGTCTGTGTAATTAGTATATGATGGTTCCAGCTGAACAAACTGGAGGGTAATGATAAGGTAAATGGAGATGGAATAAATTAATGTAGACTGAGGTATAAAAGATCTTAGGGAAGAACTTAGCAAAATTTTATGGTGGTGGTAGAATATCTTTATCTTTTTATATTTGTATACATATTTATATTTGTTTATCTTTGTTAGAATATCTTCAGTTTTATTCTAGATGTACACAAAGATGAAGCAATTTAAAAGTAAAAACTTCACACATTTACTTTTTCTTATTCACATAACTTACTTTTGAGGACATTTTTTCAAACTTTTTCAATTTGGAAAGGAGTTAAAGTTCTTTTAAAAAATCATTTCACAAAATCTGTTAATGGACTTATTTGCAGCTAATGCAATCATTGATCCTTAAACAGAAATAAATGACCAGAGTCAGCTTTGTAAAACTTTTTTGGGATGATAACTGAAAAGTCAGGTGACCTTTTATTGTGCGTGTGTGTGTGTGTGTGTGTAGTAGAGATGGCATATTTAAATAACATTTTCTTAAATTGTTTTGCTAGTACAGACTATTTTATGATGGAAGTCCTGGTTCATGTTTCCTAGTTGGTCTTAATTACATCAGAAATATTTCCAGTCATTTAGATTGCAATAGAAAAATCTATAGGATTCTTAATTAATTCTTGCAAAAAATACTAATTGTCATTGTTCAACATGAAGTTTCCTTACCAGCAGCATAGTTTCATGGCAAAGCTTCTGATGGTGACTGTAATACTGCATTTAATGGAAGGAAGCAATTGGTTTCATTAATGTGATTTTTGGACCTTGGAGCTCTGGTAATTGGGCAATTAAAAGGATTTTAAATGGTATACTTGCTTTAAAACTTGCTATTGCTCACTTTTCTTATAAAATTTAGCTTCTCATAACCTTTTTTGGATTAAGAATAGAGCATAGCTACTTATGCAAATTTGAAACATTGAAGTTTTTAGTAAAGAACTAATTAGGAGAAGAAAGCATTTAAGATGTTTAGACATTTTTCTTCTATACTCTTTTGTTTTTGTCTTTGGAAAAACATATTTTGCAGAAACAACATACTACATCAATTTAAAATGTTTTTATTATCTTGGCTTTGCTAAATTACTTTCTCTACATTTTTGGGTAAAATGAAATAGGATAGGATTCTTGGTAGAAATTTGTTCACATTAATATGGCTCATCAGGGACATTATATTTAATTGGAGATCCTGCAGAATAGTAGCAGGAGGCTGAAGAGAATTATTTAGCATTAGCAATGACTCGTCTGGGAGTTGTGCACTAATCAAGGAGCTTGAGTGTTAGCAGTGGGGATGATGGGAATTATGACGATTATGACATGTAAGCATGTCTGTGTGTGAACTGGACAGGCAATGAGTTAATCAAGAAGTATATTAAATGGCTCCCATGCTGATTCATTATTATCTACCATAGAGCCTGTCAGGTTGTATATTTAAAAAATACAGTAATTGCTGAATTCAGCATGTATGCATTCAGCCATCATTCTTTCCTTTTCAAGAAAATCACCTCAAATTACCTACTACATATAAAAATAGAAAATTGTATAAACTCTGCTGTCTGTGATTTGCATTTTTAAGTATAGAATCTCTTTGTTTTTTAACACTTTAGAGTGAACCTTTAATTTCTGATTTATTTGAAAATCTGATTTGCCCATTTATATATTTATTATAAACACTCTTTGGCTTATTTTCTATTACATAAAGTGGGTTCAAAACCAAAATATATTCGTTTTCATGATGAAAAAATCTAATATTTCAGAAAGACATTAATATTTAACACATGAAGCTGTAGACAAATCAAAGCATTAATCTTTTCCACCATCATAATGCTCCAAAATCGGGGTGGGTGTGGTGGTGGTGGAAATCTTTGCTCTAGTGGGTGGTCTCTTTGTGCCAGGTAGACCCATTCTGTGCCCAGCATGGTTAGAGCCATCTGTCATGAAACTATCAGTTAGAAATGCTAGAAATGTACATATTTTTGGGGAATGGAACTAATAAATTGAGTTCCTTTTAGAAAATAAATTGAAATGCAGCATAAATCCCTGAGCAAACTGGATTATATCTATAGGCAAATTTATAGAATTACTGTACAGATGAACATACAATTTTTTTTTTATCATAAGCACTGCCAAATTTAATAAAACTTTCCACCAAACTGTGACCTTCATGTATTAACTTAATTAAAGCAATATTATGGGTACTACTCCAAGTGTTAACCTGTGGGTGGTAGTTACTGAAATCCATTATCTATGGAGTCAGTATTAGTGGTCAGCCACATCAGAAATAAAGCTTGGAACCATGACCCTCCCTTGGGTGCTGTGAGCTCAGCAGGTTAAATTGTCAAAACCTGTTAAAGCTTCTTAAAAGACTGATAATTTAAGCCCCCTGGAGCTAAAAGTAAACCAGTCATTCCAGTCAGGAAGGACTCTGACTTTATTTAGCAGCAAGGCAAAAATTACTTTTGGATAGCAAAAAAAGGGTTTATAAGGGTATCTTCCCATATAAATTATTTTTTTTCACATATTTATTAGTATACCTTGCTATTTAATAAAGATATTTCAACTTAATTTATGGAAAGTGACTTGTGAAAATTTTCCTTTATAAAATCCTAAGACCTTAATTTTCTTTAATAAGAACTTTGTCCTTATACTAAAGATTTAACTTATACTCACAATATTTCATCATTTTGTTATCACTTTGTATTTGTATATTTTAAATTTTCTGGTAAATTTAAACAGCATATTTGAAAAGGAACATTGTATTTCAATATAATTCGTTCCTGATGGCATGAAAAGGTATCTATATGGATTAATTGTTCTCTAAGCATCCATTTAAGATTTAGAAGTTTTGTAGTCTTAGTGGAAGAGCATACATTAAATAAAATATTTAAAAAGCTTACATTTATAAATAATATTTTTGATATTTCAGTGTTTATAAGGTCCCAAGTTAACTCATATTTGTTACAGCTTCACTCACTTGAGACCTCTTAGTGTAGGGAAAGATATTCTAAGTAATAACACTTATTGAGTAGCTACTATATACTAGAGAATCAGAATAATTATATAAGGGAAGTATTATTCTTGATCATTTTAGATCAAGAAAATTGGGACTTCAAGACATAAAGTAGGTTGCCAGAGATGGTCTAGCTAGGCAAGCAATAGATTCGAATTATGTATGACTCTCAAGTTGTAGCACATTGCTTCCCATACTAAGTATATAGAAAAGTACCCTTTCTTCCTCAAAGAAAGAAAAGTTTATTATTACTTTGAAGGCTGTATCAGTGCCTGTTGTGGGCCAGATGCTAGCTGATGGAATTAGAATAGTGACCAGGAGCGACGTGATTTCTGCTTTTATGGCATTTATAGTCCAGTGGTAGAGAAAGATATATAAGAAAATATACAAATAAGTAATTACAAATTGCTGTGTTATGAAGGAAACAAATCAGCTGCTGAGAGAGAATAATGGGGCACTCTTCATTAATAAGGTGTTGTGGGAAATTCTCTCTGAGAGGGTAAAATGGAAGCTGAGCACTGTCTAGATGCTGGTAGTGGGTTATGGTCTGTCCAATGGAGAATTTGTAGGCTTGGGACAGAGGGCAGGATCCTTGTCTTTCTATATGGGAGACTGGCAAGTCCAGGTAAAAGTGCAAATATGTAGTATTTTTAAATGTCTAAGTTTGTAAACTGATGGGTTACAAGTCTTCCTGTGAATTAATCATTTATTAGTTCAGTTTCTACGTCTATAATGTATTCCCCAAATGGATATTAGATATTTTAGTACAAGGGAATTTATAATTAAATATAGCAAAGTAACTTCAGTGAACTTATTCCAATTAAGTGTTATAGATCCCTAGGCTACACTGATAAAACTCAGCTGGGATGCTCTACATAGGGGAGAGCAGTTTCGAAACTACAAAAACTTGTTTATGAAGGCATTCATGTAATTTTTCCTCAATAAGAAATGCCTCTACATACCAATTTTTTTGTTTTGTTTTGTTTTCTAAATACTATTTTGTGGAGTTAGTTTTAGGTTTACATCAAAATGGGAGGAAGCCGCAGAGATTTCCCATATACCTTCTGCCTCCACACATGCACAGACTCCCCATTATCAGTGTCCACCATCAGAGTGGTCCATTTGTTGCAAGTGATGAACCTATACTGACATCACAATTACCCAGAGGCTGTTGTTTATATTAGGGTTTGCTCTTGCCGTTGTACATTTTATAAGGTTGGAAAAATATATAGTGTTAAGAATCCATTATTATAGTGTCATACAGAGTATTTTCATTGCCCTTAAAATCCTCTGTGTTCTGCCTGTTCATCTTTCCCCACCCTCCATCCCCTGGGAACCACTGATCTTTTTACTGTCTCCACAATTTTGCTTTTTCTAGAATGTCATGTAATTGGAATTACACAGTATGTATCTTTTTCACATTGGCTTCTTTTACTTAGTAATATGCTTTTAAAGTTTCTCTGATTTTTCATGGCTCGATAGCTCATTTCTTTTTAGCACTGAATAATATTCCACTGGATGTACCACAGTTTATTCATTTATCTACTAAAGGACATCTTGGTTGCTTCCAAGTTTCAGCAATTATAAATAAGGCTGCAGATTTCTATGTGGACGTATGTTTTCAGCTCTTTTGGGTAAATACCAAGGAGTGTGATTGCTGGATCACATGGTAAGAGTATGTTTAGTTTTGTAAGAAACCACCAGACTGGATTCCAAAATGGCTGTACCATTTTGCATTCCCACCATCACTGAATGAGAATTAAGTTTCTGCCTCAAGAAACTAGGAAAGAAGAGCACTTTAAATCCAAAGTAAGCAGAAGAAATAATAAAGATTAAAGCCGAAATCAATGACATTGAAAATAGAAAATCAATAGAGAAAGTCAATGCAATCAAAATCTAGTTTTTTTCCTTATCTCTAAAGAACCTTTCACATTTCTTGCAAGACAGGTCTACTGACAACGAACTCCCTTAATTTTCGTTTGAGGAAATCTTTATTACTCTATTTTTGAAGGATAATTTTACAGGATATAGAATTCTAGGATGGTGGTCTTTTTTCTCTCAACACTTTGAATAGTTTCACTTTTTTCTTTCATGGCTTCTGAGGAGAAGTTAGATGTAATTCTTATCTTTGTTCCTCTATAACTGCATTTTTTTCCCCTTCTGGCTTTTTGCTGGACTTTATTTTTGATTTTCTGCAGTTTGAAGATGATTTGCCTAGCCATAATTTTTCTGGTATCTCTCCTGGTTGGTGTCATCTGAGCTTCCTGGGTCTGTGTGTTGGTATCTGGCATTAAATTTGGGGGTAAATTCTCAGTCGTTTCAAATATTTCTTCTGTTCCTTTATTTTCCTTCTGATGTTTCCATTTTGTGTATGTTATACCTTGTGTAGTTGTCCCACAGTTCTTGGATATTCTATTGTTTCTTTTTTTTTTCCGGTCTTCATTCTCTTACCTTTTCTGTTTAGGTGTTACTGTTGATATCCTCCAGCTCGAGATGCTTTCAGGTGCCATGTCCAGCCTACTATTAAGCTCCTCAAAAGCATTCTTTATTTTTTTATTATTATTATTTTTTAATCTCTAGCATTTCTTTTTGGTTCAGTCTTAGGATTTTCATCTCTTTGCTTACTTTATCTGTATGTTCTCACTTGCCATCTACTTTATCTATTAGAACCCTTAGCATATTAATTATGGTTGTTTTAAATTCCTCGTTTGATAATTTGAACATCCCTGCTATGTCTAGTTTGATACTGCTGTCTTTTCACATTGTATTTTTTGCCTTTTAACATGTCTCGTGTAAATTTTCTCTTGAAATCTGGTGAAATCTGGACATGATGTACCAGGTCAAAGGAACTGCTGTAAATAAACATGATTTGGTGTCTGACTTTTAGTGAGCCTCTACCTCTGAACTATGAACTTTACAAGTTTTTCTGTTTTTTTGTTTTTTGTTTTTTCCTTAGCTGCACAGGATGGTTAGAGTGCCTTAGAGTTGAGTATCTCCCTTCCACCAGGTCAGTTACTTCTTCATAATACACTAACAGTGTAGCCTCTGGTTAAGTAGTTTCTCGTGAGGGCAATCTTCGTTAAGAAAACAAAATACAGTGCTTTTTATTATCCTACAATGGTTCCTTCATCTATCTTCCTCCCAGAATCATAATACCCAAGAACAATTAATTTTTCAATCTTTTCAGGTTTTTTACTTGTTAGAACAGAGTGGAGACGATCAGCTCCTTTATATGTGGGATTGAAAATTGGAAGTCACATATATAATTTTGGGGGAGTTTAAAAAATATATTAACTATTTTTTAAGTGTACCGTTTATTGACATTAAGTATATTCACATAGTTTTTCAAGGTGAAAAAGGTTCTGGAGATGAATAGTGGTGATGGTTACACATAGCAATTTTAAAGAGATACATTTATATTTTGGTAGTGTTTTAAGGTCTTCTAACAGATTTTTATCTATCCTTACAATATTTTATTAGCTTGCATTGTATGAGTTCGGAAGGAATGACAGATATTCAACATTTAACAAGTATTGATTTGAGCACATACTCTGTGAAGGTCCTGTATCTGTTGATTCTGACACCAATTGCTTGGAGTTGGTACAGATCTACAGGTTAAAGAAAGGATCAATCCCACAAGACTGCCTCCATTTCAGATACTGGTCTCAAGTCCTAGGTTGTTACCTGTACATTTGACTAACTGGCATTAAATCAAGGATTCCTGCAACCCATTCTTCATGTTCAATAATTTGCCATAATGGCTTCTAGAACTCAGGGAAACACTACTTTTATTTATCAGTTTGTCATATACAGTATTATGAAGGATTTAAGTGAATAGCCACGTGAAAAGGTCTATAGGCCAAAGTCTGGAAGGTCTTGAACAGTAGAACTTCTGTTCTGTAGAGTTACGATGTACCTGGCATGTGGATGTATTCATGGATCCAGAAGTGTCCTGTTGGTACCATTATATGGCATGACTGATCATTAGCCATTGGTAATTAACTCAGCTCCAGCCCCTCTCCTCTCCCTTGAGATGGGGGATGGGGATAAAAGTTCCAACTCTCTAATCAAGCCTTTTCCTGGTTTCTAGCCCCCATTTTGGAGTTATCTAAGGGCCCCCAGCCACAGTCACCTTATTAACGTACAAAAAGACACTCTTATCACTCCTGAGATTCCAAGGATCTTAGTAGCTCTTGTGTCAGGAAGCACCCCTATCTATCAGGAAATCGCAAGGATTTTGGAGCTCTGTGTCAGGAACTGGGGGCAGAGACCATATGTATATTCTTACGTCATAAAGAAAAAAAACAATGGAAATTTACCCACTCTCTTGGTACTGTAGTTTCATCGATTGGAGAAGAAAATTCCTTTTCTGAATGTTTTGGCTTCTGCAGGCTCCCATTTCTACCACTGCTGCTGCAGTCATAGAATTACTTGGGGGCTGGAGCACAAAAAATGGAGTTAAAAAGACAACAACCACCCTGGGAGAGTTCTATAGTGTTCTAAATGTTAGGAGCGCCTTTTTTTTTTCTTGAGTCACAAGTATAGGCCTTCTGGAGTTCTCTTCATTAGCACCCCAATGTGTACTCTGAGTATTTTAGGTGTTGTCGATTAGGCAGGGGGATCGTGGAGGAAAGGAAAATGCTAAAACTCACTTCTGGTTTATAGTAATTTGAATCCTGTTCTTCCTTGATCTGCCTGCAATTACTTTTTTTCAGGGTTTGTAAATATTTGATACTTATATTCAGGTTTCATAATTGTGTTCGGTGAGACAGATGATGGAATATGCTTATTCTATTTTACCTGGAATTAGAAGGGCCACTGGTGTTTCTTAAAAGTCACTTAACTGTGGGAATGAATTTGATGCAGCCGAATGGGTTTATTTAATGGTAAAGGGACATGTGGGTAGAACATAGAATAGTTTAGACAAGAGAGTGGAAAGCATAGACCTCTAGGGTAGAAATGGAATTAGGAAGTAATGTTTCTAGGGAAAATGTTTGGATTACCTTTGAGTTTTAGAAATAATACTCAGATATTTATTTTCTTAGTCTTTCTATTATATACAATTTTTCTTTTGATGGGGCAGATTTTACTCTAGTTCTTTCTTTTCAAAGAGCCAGATGCCACCTCTATTAAGGTAGGATTTTTCTACCTTGGGTTGTCCAGAGATGTTCCTTGTAATTTAAAAACATTAATCTATTCTTTCACCCAAAAGAAACATGCCAATAGCTATACCTAGAATTCTTTCCTAAGCCAGCCAGACATTGGATTTGGAGAAAAATTAGATTTTGAAATAAAAGACAAATAGGAGTAGCCTTACTAAACTTTTTACTTGTAGAGCACCAGGGATTTTCAGATAGGAAAGCATTTAGGTGGTTGATTTTGCTATTTTTAATATTCATCTGAAGCTCTGGGTGAGAAACCAACCATAGACTGTAAATGAAGTGTTTTCATGACTTTTTTGAACCCAGAAGCAATATTGGATAGTGAAATCTGAGGTTAGAAAGCTAGCTTTAGAAGTTTCTAGGAATGCCTTGATAACTGGTAGAATAGATAATGGAAGAAGATACCACCATTAAAATGTGTTAACTATAGCCAGGTTGCATTTGTGGTTTTAGTAAGTTAGTAACTAACTGTATTTATCATTTTCATGCGCCCATTTTTATACCAGATCAGATCCTTAATTAGGATTTGTTGACATTTTTCATGAGTCTTAAAAATAAATTTTAACTGTTTTATTTTAGAAAACAAGATAAATCAGAACAAGTGTTGGCGAGGATGTGGAGAAAAGGGAATTGTTCATAATTTTTGAACAATTTTTTAAATTGACTTTTAAAGTAAAATAGAAGTACACGCACTGTATTTCTATGATAAGAAATACAAACTTTTAAAAAGCCCTTACTCCTAATTCAAGCTAGTGGAATGAGTTAGATTTCACCTTCCTGCCCCTAAATTCCCAGGTGAGAGAAACATTTAAAACAAGAAAAATAACAAACCAGAATTCTGATGGAAAATGGAGGGGGGACTATGGTCCTGGAAATTATGAGAATTTCTGAAAGTCAGCTGACGGGATCATTCAATCGAAAATCCTAGTCTAAACCACAGACAGGAGATAATGGCTTCAAAAGGTAGGAGCAGCTCCAGAAGAGAAAGATCCAGAGAAGGAAGGGGGACTTGGGACAACTGACAGGATGTCTGGTTAGGAAACCTCACGACCGTCCAGCTGGAAGAATCTTCCATGAAGAGTCTTCATTAGTAGGAGAAATGGTTGGTAAACTGGTAGAGCCATATCTTGAAATTCTTTAGTAGTTAAAAAGAATGAGTAGTTAAAAAGATATCTACATATTGATAGAAAAGATTTTTAAGACAAACAAGATTGAAAAAGAACTTGGGGAATGACACCTACAGTATAATATTAATGGTGTAAAAATCCTACACTAAAATGTTTTATATATACATTTTAAAAATTCTGTTTTATTATTAGTTTCAAGTATACAGTACATTGGTTAGACCTTTGTATAGTTTATAAAATGATGCCCCTGACTTGCTCTTTCTCTGACTCTCCACCTAGCTATTATATTAATGCTAACTGCATTCCCTATGCCGTGCTCCCCATTCCTGTGACCATCCATCAACTGCTAATTTGCACTTCTTTTACCCTTTTACCACATTCTTCCAGCCCCTCAACCTCCATCCCCTCTGGCCATCACCAGATTGTCCTCAATATTTGTGAGTCTGTTTTTGATTAGTTCTTTTTATTCCTTAGATTCCACATATAAATGAAATCATATGGTATTTATCTTTATCTGTCTGACTTATTTCACTCAGCATAGTAACCTTTAGGTCCATCCATGTCTTTGAGAATGGTAGGATTTCATTTTTTTAATGCTGAGTAATGTTTCATTGTATACATGAATCATAACGTCTTTATCTAATTATCTGTTGATGGGCATTTAGGTTGCTTCTGTATCTTGGCTGTTGTAAATTGTGCTGCCATGAACATAGGGGTGCATAGATCTTTATGAATTATTGTTTTGGTTAAATACCCAGAAGTGCAATTGCTGGATCAAAAGGTATATACATTTTTAATTTTGGGGGAAACCTCCGGACTGTTTTCCATGTTGGTTGTATCCATTTGCAATTCCACCAATAGCATATGAGAGTTCCCTTTTCTCCATATCCTCGCCAACACTTGTTCTCTGATTTATTGATGATAGCCATTTTGATAGGTACCAGGTGATATCTCATTGTGATTTTAATTTGCATTTCTCTGAAGATTAGTGACCTTGAGCATCTTTTCATTTGTATGTTGGTCATCTGTATTTCCTCTTTGGAGAAATATCTCTTCAGGTCTTCTGCCCATTTTTTAATTGGATTTTTTGTTTTTTTCGTTGTTGAGTTGTATGAGTTCTTTATGTATTTTGGAAATTAATCTCTTATCAGATGTATCATAAGCAAATGTCTTCTCTCATTTGGTTGGTTGTCTTTTTTTTTTTATTCATGGTTTCCTTTGCTGTACAAAAACATTTTAGTTTGATATAGTCCCATCTGTTTATTTTTTACTTTGTTTCCTTTGCCCGAGGAGATATAGCTGAAAAGAAATTACTGTTAGCAAAATCAGAGAGTTTACTGCCTATATTTTCTTCTGGAAGTTTTATGGTTTTGGGTCTTACATTTAAGTCTTTAATCCATTTTGAGTCTATTCTTATATATGGTGCAATAAGGTGGTCCAGTTTCTTTTTCTTTTTTGCATGTATCTGTCCAATTTTCCCAGCACCATTTATTAAAGAGACTATCTTTACCCCATTGTATATTCTTGCCTCCTTCGTCATATATTGAGTGAATACATAGGTGTGGATTTATTGCTGGATTCTCTATTCCATCGATTAATACATCTGTTTTTATGTCAGTAAAATATTATATATTTTTATAGTTACATACATTATGTAAAATCATAGACCAAGGATTCTCAATAGTGGCACTACTGACATTTTGTATTGGCTAATTCCTTGATATATATAGATGGCTGTTCTGTGCATTTTAGGATATTTTTAAGCATCTCTGTCCTCTGCCCACTAGACACCAAATATGACTCCAAGTCATACTTGTGACAACCAAAACTGTGTCCAGATATTGCCAACTGCGTCCTGTGAGACAGAATTGCTCTCCATTGAGATCCCTTGGCGTAGACAAAAGTCTAAGGGTACATACTCATGTGAGACTTGATTATTGGAGAGAGTGTAATGGGGATGGATATATGAGCAGTGGAGTTGTTAGCTTTATTTCGAATAAGGACAGTGTTAAGGTATTATGTATAATTCAAAAGACAAACTAAACAATACCTTTACTTTATAATATAAAGTAAATTTAAATTTAAAACTTGCAATGGTTGAAAGAAGAAATACAAATAGTTTACATGAAAATAAACTTTTAAATGTGTAGTTTTAGCATTTACACTTTCAAATATTTCTCTAATAGAAATACAAATGTGCATGTTCAGGGAATGTTATCGCCATTTGTTATACCTACAAGTTGGAAACAATGTCTGTTATTAGGGGAATGGTTAAAGTAGTTATGGTTTACCCACATTCCTAGGGATACTGTATGTAGCAGTTTAGCAAGTTGCAGAATGTGGTGTGATACAATTAAATCTTAAACACAAAACCACACACTTTTATGTCTACATATACATATGAAAATGTTTAGTGAAGTCTGGAATGACATGTGTAAAACTGATGATAATTGCTTTTAGGGTAGGAAGTGAGACTGGGAGATCTCTAATGAGGTAATTGTTATCTGTACTGCTTAAACTTTTTTAAAAGTCCAGAATATTCATACGTTACTTGAGTAAATAAAATAAAATTAAAGCAATTAAGAACATCATGCATAGTGTGATCATTTAGTGGCACACATTGAGCTGCTGGGGCTCTAGCAGTGCTTTGAGATCTCATGAGTTGATGGCTATCCATGTTTTATTAGAACTAACATTTAGCTATTCATATGGTTTAGAAACACTTTTTTAAATATACTGATTACAATGGAGATTATTTCTTAATCCTATTCCTAGAATTTCATACTACTATTGTTTTAGAAATCTGTATTTGGAAATATTCTATATCTGTGTATTTAAGTTTTCATCATTAGAATCCTGAAAGCATATGTGATAGTTTTTCTCTAGTAAGTAGAAAATGATTGCATGCTAGAGCTGAGCCCTCATTATTGGCATTTTTGTTTGTTTGTTTCATTTTGTGTTCCTTTTTTCCTCCCTTGTTGCAGTTTTTCGTAGATGGTATATATTTTAACTATATAACTAAGTTGTACCAATGTGTTCTTTTGTCAGTGATAGGCTAGAAATTATGATGAATCTATATAGCTTAAAAATTATTTTTATTGTAAGATATAACATTTACCCCATTATTTTTAATTGTATAATTCAGCGACATAGTACATTTACAGTGTTGTGTAACCATCACTACCATCCATTTCCAGAACTTTTTCATTGAATCTCGGTAGATTTTATAAGATGTTTTTCTAGGTTGTTTTTTTTTTTTTTGTCTTCATGGCTGTATGTTTGACTTCTGATAGTGGTATTGTTTCCATCTTTGGGACTTGCGTGAACCAAGATATACACACTCACATGTTTCTCGGAGGAGGGGTGATCTCTGAAAAGTTCTATCAGTCTGAATCAGAAAGTTTTATTGATGACCTTGTGTGTGTGTGTACTGAACTTTCCCAACATTTATAGAGAAAATAAAGTCAAATGTCTGGCTTCTATTTCTGTTATTCTACTAAATTGGTCTCCCAAATCACCAGAGATCTGATTCATCACATCTAATAGCTATTCTAAATCCCCATCTTAGGTGGTCTGTTTATAGCATACAGCATCGATGACTATTTCCTCTGATGCTTTCTACTCCCTTAGCCATCTTCTAGTTTTAGGCCTCTGTTCATTTGATACACTGTCTCCTGCTACAATGTCCTTTCCACATGGCTTCTCTCTCAGGACTCTTATTTGTCAGGTTAATTCTTTCTTATTTGTTAGTCATCGATTAAACATTTTTATCATAGCATTGTGCTGTGTGCCTAGAGTAACTGTTATAGCAGAGCTCTCAGCATAGGAGATTAAAAAATTTTATATAAAATTTCCCGATTTTTACTTAACGGTTTTATTGAGGTTTAATTTTCTCATCATACAGATTACCCATTTTAAGTGTACAGTTCAGTGATTTATAGTAAATTTTTAGAGGTGTGCAACCCTCACCACCATCCATTTTTTAAAAATTGCCATCACCTGGAAAGGTCTCTTGTGTCCATTTGCAGTCACATCTCGTTTTCACCTCCACCTAGGTAGCCTCTGATCCGCTTTCTGCCTATGGTTTAGTACTTTCTAGACGTTTCAAATAAATGGAATTATATAATATTTGGTCCTTTGCGTCTAGCTTCTTTCACTTAACATAATGTTTTTGAGACTCATTTATATTGTATGTAGTGGTTTGTTCCCCTTTTTTTGGCTGAGTGCTATTCTTTTGTATGAATATAGATGGTCCCTGACTTAGGATGGTTTGGCTTATGATTTTTCGACTTCACAGAGCTGTGAAAGTGCTATGTATTCAGTAGAAACCACACTTCGAATTTTGAATTTTGATCTTTCCTGGGCTAATGATAGGCAGTACGGTACTCTCTCATGATGTTGCACGGTGGCAGTGAGCTGTAGCTCCCAGCCAGGTATGCGATCACAAGGGTGAACAAACCATACTCTCTGGTGTACCATGTTGTCAGTGTTTTTTGGATGTTATGTTCTGAGCACATCGAAGGGAGGGTAGGTTAAGCTGTGATGTTTGGTAGGTGAGGTGGATAAAATGCATTTTTGACTTAATGATCTTTTCAACTTATGGTTTTATCTGATGTAACCCCATCAAGTGAAATAGCATTCGTAAACACATTTTGTTTCTCCATTGACCAGTTGATGGGCATTCGAGTCATTTCTTGTTTTTGATTACTCGAATAATGCTCTTATGAACATTTGGGTACATGTCTTTGTGTGATCATGTATTATTTCTTTTGGGTGTATATCTAGGAGTAGATATATTTGGTAACTGTACTTAACCTTTCAGGTACTGCAAGACTGTTTTCCAAAGCAGCTATACCATTTTACATTCCCACAAGCAACGTATGAAGGTTCAGATATTCTCATCAGTGCTTGTAATTACCTGTCTTTTTTTGTTTTTTACCTGCTTTTTTGATTATAGACATTCTAGTGGGTGAGAATTGGTATCTCATTCTGATTAATGGTGTCTTTTGAAGAGCAAAAGTTAATTTTGATGAACTCAAATTTATCAAAAATTTTCTTTTATGTATCAGTCTCTAGGAGATCGACATCTGTGGAGTATATCTCTTGCACTTCCTTGCCTCCTGCCTCTGGTTGGCTATTGGAAGACCTGAGCAGGAGATGAGGCCATTAATTTTACCTTCACTTTCCCGCCTTGCTGCAGTGCTAATGGTGGCTGCTTTCTTCTAGTGCTGTAGTAACTGGTAGAGTGTCCATGTTCCCCAGCTCTACTTCTGTTCTTCCTACTCTGAGCCCCTTCTAGACTAGGGATATTCATGGCTTCCCACTGTTGCTAGACCCTGGAAAACTCACCATTTCTTTGATGGTTCCTTTAATCCTGTTCACATTTGTTATTTTCAGTTAAACATATTTAAATGTGCCACTTTTTCCACAGTAAATCCTGACTGACATTAATTTGAACAGAAAGGTGTTTCTAAGGCAGAGGTTGGAAAACTTTGGCTGGTGAGCTAAATCTACTCTGTTGCCTGTTTTTGTAAATAAAGCTTTATTGAAACATAGCCATACCCCATAAGATTTTGTATTGTTTATGGCTGATTTTGTGCTTCAAAGGCAGAGTAAAGTGGTTTTGATAGAGACGTATACTACAAAATCTAAAATATCTACTATGTGGTCCTTCACAGAAATAGTTTGCCGACCCCAGTTTTAATGCATGTAAGGTAGCTCGCAGAATCCCAGGAATGCCACAGGACCACAGATAACCCACTGAGGCAAAATAAGTCTGTTCCAGACGTTCTTGGATAGACCCAGACATTCTAGAGCTGTCTTAGTAGAAGAACTGACACATTACTTCTGAGATGTATTCTGTCTGCAGAAGTATTGCCTTACTTTTTTGGATATGCCTGATTGGTGGAAACGAGGTCACATGTATGCACACTATTTACAGGGGAGTCTGGGAAATGTACTTTTATGCTCTCTGCCATTAATAACAGAGGGAAGCAAGCTAGAAAGGAGTGTTGGAATATTCAGTGAGTCTACCTGAAGCGTTTGCCGTGAGAAATTACCAATCACATCAGTTCTTTTTCTTTTTAACATTCTACGTTATTAAATTTGTTCTTCTTGCTCCTGCCTATAAACCAAACACAAATAACTAAAATAGTTACATGCCAGGGAAGTACCCCCATGTCATAGAAGATAGAAAGGATTAAATTTGCCACAACTCTATCAGTGCCAAAAGCAATACTAAATCAGAGCAAAACAGTTTACAGCTCACAACACAGCAAATAGTAGGAATGTCAGCATGGTGGCATTGGTCACTGGCTCACAAAGTCCCACGGAAGGATGTGATTGATCTATTTAGAAGCAACAAACACGATGGGGTTGTGTCATGGCTAAGAACACAGGGCTGTCAAGAACTGCGAAGGATCTGAGATTTTACTCTACTTGCAAGGTAACAGCCTCTCACAGTTTCTTGGATGCTAATGAAACAGGGGTCTCTAACTCCCAGGCCACAGACTGGTAGCATCAGGGCCTGTTAAGAACCGGGCCACACAGCAGGAGGTGAGTGGTGGGCCAGCGGGCTAAGCTTCATCAGTGTTTGTAGCCACATCACTGCCTCAGCCTCCACATCAGATCATTAGACAGACAGTAGATTCTCATAGGAGCATTGGTCCCTGGTGCCAAAATAGTCCGGGACCGCTGTAATGGAAGATATGAGACTGTTAGAGATGAAGAATGGTTTATTTACAGCTGTAGCAGTGATCAGAGTATCAGCACTTTTGCCCTGGTTCCTCATGACCCAATTCCCACAAGGTGATATGAGGAGGGTCAGGTGATACCTGCACATGCAGAGGTTTGCATTATAGAAGAGGAACTCTGAACTAGGATTCTTCTCACATAATGAATCTTTTATAATGGCTATTAGACCCCTGCCTTTTGCTTTAGAGTGAGACACTGTGCTTCTCTTCTAGGGCTGTTGGCTATGTAAGACACCTTTGCAAATATACACTTGACCCCTGAACATGGGTTTGAACTGTGAGGGTTTCCTTACACATAGATTTTTTTTTCAATAAATATAGTCGGCCCTTCATATCTGTGTTTCTCATCTGCAGATTTAACCAACCACAGGTCAAAACAGTATTTTTGTATTCCCAACCTTGGTTTCCCACCTGGGAATTCCCATAGTTGAATCTGGATGTGAAGGGATGACCACAGAGTCAAAAGTTATATGCGGATTTTCTACTGTGCAGTGGTCAGTGCCCTTAACCCCGGCATTGTTCAGGGGTCAGGGATCATTTGAAACAAAAGGCAGTCAGCATCTTGCTCACATGACATGCAGAAATGTAGAAGACTCATGCAAAAATTCTTGCCAACTAGGGCTAAGGTTCGGCACCTTCTGTAGCAAGCAGCACACAAACCAGTGTGCCTCCCTCAGGAAGCGAGTAGTTCTACAATTGTCACACTATGGTTGCTTGTCTTGTTTAGTTGCCTATGTGACTGGCTACAGAAACTGCTCAGGATCAAGGGGTGGTTTCGACTTTGCCATTTGGAACACCCAGCAAGGATGTTTGGGATGCCTCAGGCCCTCAAAAGTGTATAACTCTAAGATTGAGTGGGCCATGTTCTTATGAAGTCCCTATAGTAAGTCCTTATTGAATGTGGTAGATAGGTTCTGTGACTTTAAGGAAAATGATATATAATGAAACCAATTTTACTGCAGGCTAATATAGTTAAGTTTCAATTATATTAGAAATGTTATTATGAGTAATACCATATTACAAAGTACAGTGACTTAAATAGGATGACTTTCAAGTAGTTTCTCATATAACATCTGGCCATTTTAGGTCGGGAGGCCAATCGGTTTCAGAGGATATCCAGGGGCTATCGTTCTTGCTGTTTTGCTCTGCCATCCCCTAGGGCATGGGCGAGCAACTTTTCTTGTAAAGACCCAGGTAGCGAATATATTAGGTTTTATCGACCATACAGTCTATCTCCCAACTACCAACTCTTGCCATTGTATCACAAAAAAGGCTATAGGCAATAAGAAAATGAATAGGTATGTCTTTGTCCAATAAAACTTTATTTACAGAATCAGACATCGAGCTGGATTTGGCCCTCACTGTAGTTTGCTGTCCCCTGCCCTTGGGAGTTGCCTTAGTCTGTATTTGGTTGCTGCAACATTTCTGTTCCCGATACAGGGAAAGAATACAGCTGAAATTCAGAGAAGTGTCTTGTGTTTAAGTTGTAGATGATTTGGAAATTGTACGTTTCACTTTCTGATTCAATGACTCAAACTTATTGATATAAGAGAGTCTGATAAATCTGGTCTCCAGCTGGGCATTCATGTGCCATGGGAGCAGGGGAACAAAGGTTTTTGGGCATAACAGTGGTCTGCCACAGTGTTATGATGTCTGAAGGATTCAACTTTTTGAGAACAGAGAGACATAAACTCATGATACTTTAACCTTTTAACCCTATACTCTAGGTCTAGTCAGTTTGTCTTATCAGAAATTGATACTCCAGAGATGGATTTTAAAAGCATTTACAACTTTCCATTATCTCAGTCAAGACCAAATTCGTGGTGAATTTTCATTGGTGAAAGTAATGGTTTTATATTTAGCAGTATGGATATTACACATGTTGCTTATTAGTGAAATGAGTGTAAGTCAAGATATTTGGCTTGGCTAAATTATTCTGGACACCTTTCACCATTGCATGAACAAGACATAAGAATCTAGTGGGCATTTACCTTTAGGAATGGTGCTCTGAACTTGGATTTTTTGTTTTTTGGTATCCAGCCATTGAAGAAGATTTTTATTTGCCTTAGAGCAACTCTAAGGATTTCAGGAGCCTGCCTTTAGAATATTATTAGATCTTCTTTGAATGACCATTTCATTCAAGATAGTGATCAGATAAGAATAGAGACTTTATGCAGCGTGTGGAAAGGTTGTACGAAGCATTGTTTTGGTGTCTTCCTGAGAAATGTTTGCTTAATAAATGTCAATATATGGAGGAATTTAGACTGAGAATTGCTTTTATTATGCATTTTTAAATAAGATACAGGGTAAGGAAGTAGCTAAGCCTTGCCCATCTTAGACTTCTTTGGTATCCACCATCATTTCCAAAAAGAACTTGAGTTGTTCATGACCAAAGTGTCTTGATTTGTTTGTTCTTTCTTTTAAAAAAGTTTTTATTGTGATAAGAACTCAACATGAGATCTATCCTCTTACAAATTTTAAGTGTACATTATTGTTGATAAAAGGTGCAATGTTGTCAGAAGTCTAGTGCTTATTCATCTTGCTTAACTAAAACTTTATGCCTGTTGATTAATAACCCCTTTTTCCTCTCCTAGTCCTAGCCTCTGGTAACTAGCGTTCTAGTCTTTGATATTGTGAATTTGACTATTTTAGATATGTCATATAAGTGTTTGTCTTTCTGTGTCTGACTTATTTCACTTAATGTAACATCCTCAAGGTTCATCATGTTATCACATACTGCAGAATTTCTTTTTAAAGGCTGAATAGTATTTATATGTGTATACCATTGTATGTACATACCATACTTTATTGGTTCATGGACTTTTTAGGTTATATTCACATCTTTCCTGCTCTCTCCTTTTCTCTTTCCAATCCCTTTCTCTTGTTTCTTCTCTCTTTGAATTCTGGCTTGTTTGTATTTATTGTGTTTGTGAGAGACGAGTTCTGTCTCTCTCCCTATCTCCTGCCTCCCATACGTCAGAAACCTTACAATGTGAATTATTTAACTTAGGTGTTTTTTAGCTTCTTACGTTCCATAGATTACTTACCAAGGACATTTGTTCAAGTTTTTCCTAGACTAAAAAAGCACTTCAACCCTTTCTCAGCTATCACTGCCTCTCCCAACTTTTACCATCAACCATATCAACACCCCTCACTCCTCCCTGCACCCCCACCTTTCACTATTTCTTTCCCTACTATACTCCACAATCCATTTTATTGTGTCTTGGAACATTGACTTTGCTTTTGTTTTCATACTTGGTATCTCCTCCTCCCTTCCATCTTTCATCTTTCCCTTGATGCTTGTACCCCAGAGGTCAGTGAAATGAGAATATGGTTCTAGTTATGTTGTTTCCTCTTTTATTGTTTAAGGTACCATCATGCGTTCCTGCCAAACAAAGACTAGGTAAAACTTTGTTTTGGTTCTAGGATTGACTGAGAGTCAGTTAGTTCCCTTTTGTGCTATAAAAACCGGATTGTAGGAAATGGATTGGGAGTTTTGCAATTGGCAAAAATCTATTCTCTTTTTTTTTCCTGTAGTGTAAATTTTTGGTTTTACTGCTTTGAACATTATTTAAATTGTAACAGAAAAAAATAGTAAAGTCACCAATTCTGCCATCTAAAAATCGTGAATAAATGTGTCACGGTGCTACACATGTAGTTTTACAAAATGAAATAAAAATGAATGTAATATTTACTGACTTAAAAAAAAATTACTGTTTTCTAGGGATCAAACTGCATTTCTAGAAAGGATGTACCAGACTGCTTGCTAGTCTGTTGACATTTGTATTAATCTCCTTAGACTTTAGATACTTCGTATAACATAGAGAGAAGGGTTCTTTTTTTTCTTCTAGAAATAGAATTTTATCTGCTTATTTGCAACTTTTTTTTCTAGTTCTTCAAATTAAGATTGATGCAGTTGGCATTCTTTAATGTTCCAGTCTCTATGGGTAAATTTTGTATGTTTGTAATGTTAGAGAATTTGGTTAGATTTGATTGATATTGAAGTCTGGCCAGGTTGTGTGAAGCATTGCTGTTTCAGGCAAGGAGAACACCTAATCTATTTTTTGTCATCTTTGTGTTCTACCTAGTGTTTGCATTGAAGGCTATCACAAGGAAAGCTCAAGTATTCATGGTCATGGCAAATAATGCCCATGTGACTGTAGATATTGAAGTATTAGGTTTCAAAAAATCTCCTAGCATGAAAAAAATATCTTTAAAGCTGCTTGCCTTCCCTATCTTTTTCAGTCTGTGCTAGTTTAGAAGATATTTATAAGCTTCAGTCAGATCTAGTCTGGTCTAGTTTTTAACACTAAAATATTATTTATTTGATAAGGATAGGGACCAAGCAGAGTATCTTTTCAGCATATCTTAGGCATCTAATGGACTAGTATGAATTTTCCTTACATTCACAGTTTTAAAATTCTGGTACAATTTTTAACCTTTCTATATTCAAGTATTTGAATTCATTCTTAAGACGTCAATAGGAAGATAATTTTTTTTCAGTCTCATGAGTTGAAAACACAGTTTGTTCTGTTAGATCATTATTTGGCAAATAATAGGCTGATATAACTAATTTTTTTCTCTCTAAAAAATAAAAATTCAAAATTCCAAATTAAGTGCTTGAGGAGGAAACTAATAATTTAAAAAATTCTCTGTTGGAAACCTTCCTAGAGGAAAATTTTATGAAGACTTGACTGCTTTACTTCAAATCTTAGTATTTTAAGATCTTTTTTTTAAAACAGTAGCCAGCAATAGCCTAGTCAGTTGATTAAGTTTACCTTAGTTTAAACTTTCTATGATTATATATACATATATACATACATATATAGATATATTTTACTATTAAACTGTATAAAAAGGAATTTGTATTTTCTAAGATGTTAGTTTTTGAAACAAAAATACATCTAGTCAGCTTAGTTAAGTAAATAAATCATTCTTCAGAAGAGATCTGTATTACTTGAATAGTTTGTTTTGTATTTAGCCAAAGAAATTACCTCACAAAATTAGTACAACAGTAACAACAAAAATTGAAATCAAGTTTCAAAAGTTTTCTAAACTATTTTTCCCAGTTGACTTTCTTTCAAATAGCTTTGCTCAGCATTTTTGCTAGTACTGACTCCGGGCTAAACTAAGGGCTCGTTGAACTGCTAAAATACTTTTCTACCCTAATGTAAGGTTTGTTTCTGAGAAATAGAAGAAAAGAAACCAACCATTTTTTTAGAAATAGCATGCATTTTGCCTTTCTTTGTAAAATTTGTAAGCAGTCTTGATCTTTTTATGTATAATTTGTTTGGATGTTTATTCAACCAATATTAACATCTGCTAAAATATGTTAGGCTTTGACCTAAAGTCTCAGTGTGATTACAAAGTTTATGATAACATAGGAAAAATGTCTATTATGATGTTAATTAAAAAACAAAAGTATACGAAATTATAATGCCGTGTGGTTACAAAAGTATATTTAGAGAAAAGAGTGGAAGTAACTAAGTTAAAATACTATTAGGATTCTTCTCCTTTTTACTTTTGACACACATTTATTAGAGAAATTTTGGATATATAAATAAATATCCAAAAAATATAAATACATACATATGTATGCCTGTGTATATCTTTTCATTTCTTCCCCCTATACAACCCTCAGTTCTATATGTGTTAGTAAGATTTTGACTTTAACTGCAAAGACAGTGGCTTAAATGACAAATTATTAAAGTTGTCATTCAAATGTACATATGAGATAACAAGTTTTTAGCACATGACAGTGTGCTGGGGTAGATTTAAAAAGACAGAATTTCAGATACAGTCCTGACTTGCAGGACTTTATGATGTGGTGGAGGAGAATGTATAATTTATAATACACATAATCTAGAAAGCAATCTTAAGTGTTATTGCTTGGCAGGCTGTGATTAAATGCCAAAATTTGCACTAAGTAATATTGGATTTCAGATTAAAGAAGATAAAGCTGAAGTACTTGAAAATGACCTAGTAGTAGAGGTGACACTTCAAGTGCCTCTTTAATAATGGGTAATATCTGGGGGGTGGGGGAAATCACACACACACACACACACACACACACACACACACACACACAATAAGTGTGGATTTACCTGGTCAATTCATTCTTTTTAAAGAATTGTTTAGCATTTAGTTTCTTCTAGGAAAAAAAAAACTACAATTACAGCAACAAAATTGCTAATAATAAGATCTGAAGTAGGCAGAGGGTAACAGAGGAGGGGACATTCTGGTCTGAGGGAAGAAGAGAAATTCAAGCTGGGAATAGCAAGGTAAAGACAACCACAAGGAGAGCCTTGCTTCGAACATGTCAATATGTAGGACCCCTTTGTGAGCATGGCTGCCTTTCCTCAAAGCAGATGTTTTTAAATAAATTATAGTGTATATATTTGAGTATTTGATATTAAAATATTGATCTGTAAATCCCTTGGACAGATAGATATCTTACCTTTTAATGCACAGTACAGTTATTTACTTAATTTGAAAATATGTATTGAATTCGTAAAGAGAGTTCCGGGCTTCTAAAAGATGACATTCTTGGTTTACTTTTCTGTAGATCTCATTTAAAACAAAGGACTTGTTTAAAAATTACTTTACAGATGAAAAATTTAATTTAGCAATAATGCGAAAGTATTTGCCACCATCGACTGCTGGTAGGGGAGTGGGGTGGGTCATAAATGTCTGGGTTTGTGTATGTGCTCCAGTTTTTATATCTGCCTGTAAAATAAATTTATACTGATTGGGAGTTCCTTAAATGGGAAAACTGTTAAGAAAAGCCATGTAAAAAAATATGTGAATTCATTAAAAAAAAGATTTCTTTTAGTAGTAAACTTGATTCAGCGTTGAATGCCTAGCAAAAATAGATTTAAAACATAGAGTGAGTAGTCTTCAAATGGAGCATATATTATGAGTTTTGAGTGGATTTAGGACTTAATGCACATATCAATTCTTTTAGGAATAAAGGTAAAATGGACGAGGATCAAATGTGAGAATATTTAAATGATTCTCAAGATTTTCTGGTTCATGTATAGTGATACTGAACTCTTTAGTTCTGGGCTTTAATTTGTGCCTGGTGCTGACCTGATGCTGTGCAGGGACACTCACTGTATCACTTCATTCAGTCCCTCTAATTATCCCCACTTCCTGGGGAGCTTGCTGAGAACTGGACATGAGTGCTTGTTATTAAAATATTGGGCTGCCTTGGCTACATGTAACAGGGTAGTTTTGATATAAGACTTATGTATAGTGGTACTGAATAAGAGGCTAAAGTTGTTTGCTGTGATTTTACTTAATCAAATCGATAGAGAATATTATGGAAATTATTTGGTTAGACAATGGATTAGGCTTGTGATAAAGGAAATCATGATTAATATGGTTTCTGAGCTTATTTGTTCTATTGTTATTTTTTAGTTTATATTGAAAAAGAGATCTGACATGTGACACATAAATGACATGAGACACAATGAGATTTGCAACTTTGTGTATATTTGCATATGATGATAGTTCTTTTTGGTAGGAGCATCTGTTAATGCAGAGATTTGCCTCTTCAGGTTCATGTGAAAATGGCGGATGAAGCTGTCTGTGTTGGCCCAGCTCCCACCAGTAAAAGCTACCTCAACATGGATGCCATCATGGAAGCCATTAAGAAAACCGGAGCCCAAGCTGTGAGTCTGAATGAATCTATCTACAGCAGCTGTTTCATATGTAGTGAGCAGAAAGCTAGAGTTTGTATTTAAAAAAAAAAAAAAAAAAAAAAAGAATAACGATTGAAAATGCTGTTGCAGTTTAGTTCACGTCACATGAGTTAAATGTGGCTGAATTCGCTACTGGAAATCAAAGGCTTTGTAGCATCTGGCAGTGTTGGTCGCTGATCCTGCAGGTGGCTGCTGGATTCAGCTTTCACACCAGGGAGCAGTTTCAGTTCATTTCCAAATTTGCTGGGAAAAAAAAATCCCAATTAGTTTTGAGTATTAACCCTTTAAGTATAATAAGAGCATTTAAAAAAATTCTGTTATAAACAGTATTTAAAATACTTTGGTTTAAATTCTATTTTAACATGTAAAAATTGTGCACACCTAGTTATACTTCCAGAAATATAAACAATGTAATTGCTAATTATTTTATTTTGATCACATAACTAACATGGAGAAATCAATAATTCTCCCCACCCCAAATTCTTTTCGAATGAAGTGGAATCTAAGGAAAAGACTGGTTTCTGACATCAGAAATAGTGTTTTGTTGTTGTTGTGCATGTATGTGTTTTAATATCAAAAGAACTCATTACATGTAATGTTGAAAACTATGCAGAGTTATCTCTAAAATTGGATGGAAGCAGCCAACACCACCAATTAGCCTAGAATGTTTCAATTAGTGTTCACATTTCTTTTGAAGGAAATGTTTTAGTAAGATGCATGTTTAAATAAAAAACTGAATTCATGAACCCATATTATAGATGTTTACAGTTTATTAGCAGAGTTAATGAAGGTAACCTTTTTTAACCTTTTAACTATAGCTTGACAGAATGCAATCTGTTGTCGAATGTTTATATAAAATGAGATTGGTGGAACGAAACACTTATTCTGTGCTGCAGCAATTTAAATTATTCTGTACCATGTTTATAAAGATTGGTTCAGCATTTAAGAATGGAGAGAGTTCAATTTATTCTGAATAGCAAAGTCAAGTGCAAGTGGACGAGAATATCTATAGGTAAGATGGCCTTGACTGCTAGCAGAAAGGTAGTGTGCCTAAAGTGAATATAGAATAGGCAGTTTCTTGGAATTTGACTCTGTGCTCAGGAATGTGAGTTGGAGCTGATCAGAGAAGTAACCTTACTCAAAGGGCCCTTGAACAATGAACACATTAATGCACTCTGTATTTTGCTTATCAAGGTTTTACAATACGATACAAATAAAAGTGACTTTTGATTTCATTTCTAAGGTACATCCCGGTTATGGATTTCTTTCAGAAAACAAAGAATTTGCCAAATGTTTGGTAAGTTCGTAATGAATCATTGACTTATATTTCAGAAAGCAGTGTGATTGTTGCTTTTGTAAATGTGGGTACTAATGGATTATAGAATTTTAATTGACCCAACAATTCTTTGAAAATAGTTTGTGAAAAGTAAAGTTTTTACTCTGTAATCTGTCTTGACTTCAAGAGTAAAAATTGAAAGGTTAAAAAATCACCACTGCATCCGATGAATAACATCTAGTTTATTATATATCGCACATACTTTGACTTTTAACTTCACGTATAAACTTCAGATTTTGAACCAAAAGTCAATGAGTCCAGTGATTTATTAATTATTATACCATGATCATGACATGTAAAGCCAGAAGTAAGATTTTTTTTCCCCCCCTTTTATGGCATACTGTGGCATTTAGGATTGATCAAATCTTATTCTCTATTTTGGGAAAAGTTTTTTTTTCACGATCTGACTATCCTGATATCACCATTCTGGTTAGGTTAATTAACCTTACTTGCTACTAAGTGACTTCCCAGGTATATTTATAACTACATTCAATATGGTACTGAAATCTTATTTTTCAGGTACTAAAATAGATTGTGAGTAATGTTTCAAAAAGCCCCTTAGCCCACATCCTAGGTATTAAATTATCTTAATTTATTCTAATATATAATACTTTGTTTCTGGTGGTAGACTTGCATTTTGTCCTGCCATAGATTCAAATTTATTTATGAATGTAATCATTTTCTAGATAAAATTTCCACTTGAAATCTATAAATCTGTTTTGGAACAATTCTAAAGATCATAGAGTTCTATCTTAGAATTATCTGTTTTAACCAATTTACTTTATAGATTAAAAATTTAGGCCGAAAGAGGTTGTGATTCAAGATCACACAGATGGTAATAGTAAGTGTCTGGAGAGAGCAAATTTGGTAGAACTATCCAAAGGTCCAGATTTACCAGGTTTTATGCAATATAGTCACATTTTCCTATTTATATCACTATTTTTTATCTTCTTTGAAATGTTGGCTGAGAGTCTGTCATTACAGAAAAAAATGATTTGAATATAATGCTTACATTGAAATGTACTTGTACAAAATAATGCATTAAATTTAAGTTTGTTTAGGTGAAAAGTCTCTTAAACTATTGTCTATGGGCCAAAGGAGGCCTGCTGCCTGTTTGTAAATTAAGTTTTATTGGCGTGCTCATTCATTTATGTGTGGTCTGGGGCTGCTTTGCTTTATAGCAGCAGAGTTGCATAGCTGTAACAGAGCTCGAATGGCCTGGGAAGCTTAAAATGTGACTGTATGGCCCTTTAGAGAAAAAGTGTGAGAACTTCTGGAATAAATGAATATCTTAGTCCCAGAGAAGTGGCTAATATATTGACATGGCTAATATATTCATTAATGCATGTATTCAATCATTTAAAATAAAGCTTATTTGGGATCTATGTTCAAGGCATCTGAGAATTGTATAAAAATGAATCAGATGCAGGTCCTGCTCATGAGGAGCTGGTAATCACGCTGTTGAAAATAAGACAACTACACATAACTTCAGTGCAGGGAAGAAAATATTATAGAGTTCAAATTTTCTGTTAATGAAGATAAATATTATTTCCATTAGGGGTTTCACATTAGAGAAAATAGTGTAGAATGTATGACTCCCTCCCTTTTTCTTTCTAATCTATGTCCTCCATTTTTCTTTCTCAGTGCTATGCCTCAGCCAAGCCTGACTATCTATATACTGTTCTCAAACATGGCTGGTTCTTTCCTGTCCCATGCCTTTTATCACTCTTTCCCCAGTGGGCACACCTATCCTCTCCTTCTGCATTTCCAACTACTATCCCTTTTTAAATTTTTGTATTTCTCAGAGTTTATATTTAATATTACTTTATATTAGGTTCAAGTGTACAGCATAATGGTTACACATTTATATAACTTACGAAGTGATCTCAATTAGTCTAGTACCCACTTGGCAGTATAAATAGTTATTACAATATTATTGACTATATTCCCTATGCTTTACTTCTTATTCCTGTGATACTATCTATACTTAAAGGCACAATTCACATGTTACCTTTACAGGTACAGTGTTCCATATCCTTCTGGTGAGAAGTAATCTCTTTCCTCTGTTTTCTAGAGCATTAAATTTTTTTTTAAAGATTTCTTATTTGATATATATTTGGTATACCAAATGTTAAAATTTTTTTTATATTTTAATCTTGTCTTGAGACAAGAGACTTGGTCTTAGCCTTTGTTTCCCTTTTGTTTTCTATCTCAACAATTTCTACATAGTAAGTTCAATGAATGTTATGGAAGAATTAAGTAAATATTATTAGATTAAGAATTATAAAACAATAAACTTCAAGAAAACTGTCTTATCACAAAAAGGACTGTTTTGAAACTAGAAGGCAGGTTACTGTATGTTTTTGATCACTATGAAAATATGCATCTAGTGATGACTCTCTATTTGTGCATCATGGCAAGATTCTTATTTGGGATATAATTTTCCTACTATTAAAATCTCTTCCCATTGGAGTGTGTCATTTAAAATGCTCCTTTTGGAACATCTGGTTATAGTTGATAAGTTCTATAAAAATAACACAGTGAAAAGAAATTGCTTACAGATTTTATTATGCCATATAAACATTGTGTAACTATTTGTAACTATTGAAATTATATGGTTACTATTTCAAACTGAGTATATTCTTAGAAATATGATTTCTAGCATATTGGTAATAGATTACCATGTTAGTGGAAACTTGATGAGGAAGATTAGTAGATGAAATTTTATTTTTTGTTTAGTGCTATGATGTTCCCTTTATTGTAATACTTTTATATTTTAAATTTAATCAAATATTGAGATATTTTTCCCCTTCATTTCTGGTGGTTGTTTTTATTGCATTTCAAAGAGCAGCATATTTATTTTGTTCATAGAAAAACTATTTGTGCTTTATGTGATATCTTGTTTTTAGTTAATAGCGATGAATAAAAATTTGTTGAATTTTTTCTGAATTTATGCTATATATTTGCTTTAGAAAGTGTACAATAAAACAAATGTAAAAGCATACTAAACTTTATAAATTTCCTTTACAAAACATTTTTTAGGCTTAATTTACATAATATGGGATCAGATTACATGTAATTCTTATTGTACATGATTAAATAAAATCGTATCTTGTATTTGCTTAAATAATTCATGGAAAAAGCAAAGCTATAAATAATCCTCGTAGAGAATTGCAATTTTCAGTTGTTTTAATGTGATGAGCATGCAGATTTTATTCCCAAACTGTCTTTCATTCCATATTTTCCTTCTGGGCTCCTTGTATTCTGAGTAGTAAAGAACAGTAATGGGAGGCTGTGAGGAGTGTTAGGATTAAGAGAAGAAATTCTTAGTTTCTGAAACAGCTTTGAAAAGTAAAGCTACCTGCTCCTGGAAAAAGGGGATATTAGTTTAAAGGGATTTCATATTGTTCCTCATCTTTCTGGATTATATCTATGTATATATTTTCATATTCTTTTATTTCCTTTTTTGGGAGATTTTTAGCAAGGTAAGGAATATGACTATTGTGAAAATGAGATGTAATTGTTATCCATTGGATTAAACAAAAAATAACTATATACCATGTGTAGGCAAATGTACAGGTAAATTGTATTGTTCTTGGGAATATCAATTATAGGTTTTTTGCCATAAATTTATCAGTATCTATCAAAATTTAAAATGTACATATTCGACATGACAATTCTACTATTAAGAATGTCACCTGTAAAGATATACTTTTAAAATGTTCATTGTAAGGTTGTTTTATAAAAGCAAAATTTGGAAATAGCTCATAATTTTTTCATCTGTAAAATGAGGGAGATTGACAGCTACCCTGCAGAGTTGTTATAAAGATTAGAAACAACATATATGAAGAATTTAGCATAAAGTCTGGCATTGGCAGGCAAATCACCTCAGTCATTATAGGTGTTAATAATGGATGGTGAGAGCTACTGAAGAGTTTAGGGGTGTTAGATAGTTAAAATTAGTGTTTTGGGGAAATTAATCTGATAGTTTTCATATATGTTTTTGGAGTTTAGATTTTTTCCTGTTAAGGAAATTAATAATTTTATATAATTATACTATGGTATAGATATGTATGGTACTGTAGTTTGCAAAACACTTTGACATGATTTCATTTAATTCATGCAACCATTGAAGATGGTTAGTATTAAATCTGTTTAACAGCAACAAAAAAAACTCAGGTGCAGTGACTTGCCAGCAATCATACTATGCTAGTAAGTAACAGAATCAGGACTTAACAACCTAGGTTGGCTGACCAGAAGTACAGAGCACTTTTAAAAAATACTATACCCTACTTGGCTCAGTGGAAAGAGAGTGTTCAAATAGTAGAAGAATAGTGAACACTAAATAACTGTAAGGAACTTAGCTAAAGCCCATAGAAATTTTCCCCCAACTTTAATAGTAATATAACACATGATCAGATTGTAGGAAAATAACCATTGTGTAAAAAGAAACTTGAAGAAAGTCTTTTGCTAGGTCATTGGTCTTCAGTTATGAGGTTGTAATCCATGGTGTGTCATTAAAGTTGCAAAGTGAGTTGTAAGTACTCTGTAACTAATGCTAAAATTTTGAAGTTAGCGAGTTTGCCAGTGATTTTGTTGAACAATATTTTTATTTTAAAAATATTTTAGAGTGAGTTAAAAATGATTCATGTGATACTCTATTTGCTCATATTTGGAAAAAAACATATTTTTTGGCAGTATAAAAAGGAGAGGCTTAGGCCCTGCAAGCCTAGAGTTGTATGTAACTCTTATCTATATAGGCTGTAATCTAGGTAGCTCACAGAAGTACGTTTTACATGACGTGACTGTTATTTATGTCATACATGCCTAGTAAAAGTTGAGAACTGTTACTACCATGTATTTTGTGGACATCTAGTTTTAAGTACATACTTTTTCTTATCATTAGAATTTTCACTTTGGATACAGATCTGATTTTATTATTTTTAGTTTTTGAGAACCCCAAATTTTAAGAAAATTAAGTCACATGTATACATTGAAAAACAAGGTCTAGATCTGTAAACCTCTGACGTCAGCCTGCTGTTTAAACCCTTAGAGGCTGCTGCTGCCACCATTCTTCTGGAGCAGACACACATGTGTGTACACGCATTATAGTTTTGCTGTTGAATTATTATATAGGGTACTCTTATTTGCTAAACTTGGGTTTTATTTATTTATAAGAAAAGAACTTCCCTTCCTCCATGCTCTTAAAGATATGAAATACCTACCTACAGATTCACCTGCACCATTCTCATTTAATCTTTATGACAGTCTGCGATATACTATTATTTTTATTCCTGGTTTTATAGAACAATCTCAAACAAATGTCTTGCCTAATGTCACATAGTGTATGAGAGTATAGATTTCAACAAAATGACTACATGACTGTAAATTCTATGCTCAGTAAATGTTCCAAACTGGTTCTAAGATGAATTGGAACTAGACTGGGTTGTTAGTGTTTTTTTGTTTTTTTTTTTTTAAATGTATACCTTTGGCTGGCTATTTTTTATTTTTTTTATCCTATCGGTTCACCATTGTTAACATCTAAGAACAGAATTATTTCTTTTGTTTTTCTGATCTTGCAATCTTGGATGCTAGTAGAGTAACTGTCTCTACTTGGATTTGCTGACTTTATAAGTAAAATACTTGAGTGAGCTGGTAGAACTATAGAATAGTCACTGATGCCTTTTACTTCAATTTTCCTATGTTGAGCTAATCAAGTCTCCCTGGATTTAGAGGAGAAAGTTCGTTGACTTTTTCTCTTGACAATAATTTTGTAAGGTATTTCTGATTGTGACTCTAAACATGTCATGTACAAAAGAACTTATGAAAACCTATGAAAGCAAATTCATAAAACTCTTATTATAACAGAATATCCTTTGAAATGTTTGAGGACGTTTCTTTTCCTGCATTTGGATTAGATTTCAGCCTATGCAATATTGGTTGAAGAATTTGAAGAAGATGTTGAGTAGAAATGTCCTAAAGTAGATATCTGAAAAGGAAAAAAATCTTTATTTTTTTAGGGGTCTTTTAAGCATGTAGATAAGACAAACACATTTAAGACTGTGAGATTTTGGGGGGTGATTTCAATAGGGAAGTTAAGAATCTGGTATTTGATAAGGCCGGGATTTCTTCACTTTGCTTGAGGTTAAAACGGTTTGAATTTTATACTCTAGCTTTCCTTCTCTCTCTTTATTATTTCCTTGCAGTTCTTAGGACAGTCTAGAGTCAGACTTAAATCTCTTGCTCTGCCATTTCGTAGCTGTGTGATCTTGGGCATATCACTTAATATTTGACTTTAAAGACTCAAGTGTCTTAAGCTTACTGGTTGTATGATATTTATTTCTCCAGCTGACTGTATTGAAAACATGTTTCTTGTAGCCAACATGTAGTTGGGTCATGCTTTTAAATTATTCTGATAATCGGTATCTTTTAATTATAGTATTTAGTCTAAGTGTTTTTTTTTTTTTGGTTTGCCTTAGTTTATTTTCTTTAATAGCAGCTTTGAGATATAATTACACATTCTTTAACACTCACCTTTTTAAATGTACAATTCAGTGATTTTAGTATAGTCACAGAGTTGTATAACCATTACTACTGTGAAATTTCAGTGAAAGCTATTAACATTTAATAAATTACTGATGCGGCTGGATTTATGTCTAATGTTTTGTTTGTTTTTTGGTTGTCTCTTTTTACCTTCTGTTTTCCTTTTTTGTCTTCTTTGGATCATTTTAATGTTAGAAATTCTATTAAATTTGTCTATTGGATCTTTTACATTTTTTAGTGCTTTTTTTAAGGGATTATAGTATACATGCTTAACTTTATATGGTCCTTAGAGATAATATTATACCATTTCAGGAAAATGTAGAAATTTTGAAATCATCCTATCTTCATGTTCCACATTATAGTTGTCATATATATATTTCACATGTATATATTATAAATTCCATGGGAAAATGGCATAATTTTTGCTTTAAACATATTTGAAGAGAATTTGGACATGTCCATTAATGATCCAAATCATCAGTTGAAATTAAGAATGATTTTTATTTTGGTCCATTTTTAGGGTACATAGAAGAATAATGTTTTTTTTTTTATTGTATGTGTTTTTTAATTGTAAATCATATATAACATAAAATTTACCCTTTTCACCATTTTTGAGTATACAGTTCTGTGATATTAAGAACATTTACAATGTGCAACAATCCCTACCATTAATCTCCTTTTCATCATCCCAAACTGAAACTCTGTACTCATTAAATAGTAACTCCCTAGTTCTCCTACCCCAACCTCCAGTAGCCTCTGTTCTGTTTTCTGTCTCTATTAATTTGCATATTCTAGGTAACTTCATAAGTGGAATTGTGTAGTAGTTGTCTTTTTGTGACTGGCTTATTTCACTTAGCATAATGTCCTCAAGGTTCATTCATGTTGTAGCATGTGTCAGAATTCCCTTTATGAGGCTGAACAATATTACACCACATTTTGTTTATCATCTGTTGATTGCTGCCCAACTTGTATTGGGGTAGATGGCTGAAATTATGCTTTTTAGTTTTTTTGCATCAATCACTAAGCTTTCAGTACATGCTTGTTAACTATTTGTTAAGTGAGAAAAGTTGCTGAATTAAAATGGGGAATTCTGGAAATAAATGTAGAAAGGGCACTTTGAGAAGCCTCCCTGTGTTTTTCTGTTGCGATGCTATTTTTAATTTATAGTAACTTTGTGATTTCTTAAAGTTTACTTTCATCCATTTATTTTTCTGTAACCCTTAAACTTACAGTTCAGTAGGAAAGATTTTATTTTTGTTTTAGTGAAGGTAATAGTTCGAAGATATTGGATTAAATGAAGTAACATTAATTATCACTGTTACACATAGTTAATGATTCAAATGCTTTCTAAAATTAAACTTTTAAGTGCCTGCTTTCTAAAGTGGGCAAAGACAGAAATAATGAGATGATTGCTGGGTCTTTGTTTTCAGACTGGACCTTATCTAAGAATGTTTTTACAAGATTCCTGAGCATGGTTGTGATATGCTAATTTGCTAAGTATATTCTTTTCTTGTGTGTGCACACTTCCCAACATGCTGATGACTATTCACGTGCACCCCTGTGTGTGTGCACATATGTATTTTTCTTAGCTTTTTATTCAGTCCTTCACATGCTA
The DNA here is from genome assembly GCF_014176215.1 of Rousettus aegyptiacus. NCBI lineage: Eukaryota > Metazoa > Chordata > Mammalia > Chiroptera > Pteropodidae > Rousettus > Rousettus aegyptiacus. The sequence continues at coordinate 56,918,882 of NW_023416286.1, read as the reverse complement.
GTTAGTTGTTGACTACAAGCATTAAGAGAAATAAGAACATATCAGTTGATAAAAATTATGTGTTGCTTTTCTTAAACAGTATGTTTTATTTATAAGGAAATGTTTTGATTAATGATAACAGCTTTAGAGGTGCTGTTTCTGGTTAGAATACCAAAATTTACATAAAATATTGGATGTATAGACAATTATATATTTATATATTAGTTGTAACATGTCAGTATATTTCACTAGGGTAGCACAGTGATTGATATTATTGTATAATGGCATAATATTTAGGAGGTTAATTTGGTCACTCTACTGCTGAAATCCAAATTTAAAATCAGTTTAAAAATGTAGAATCTGGGTGATGAATGACTGGGGATTTATTGTACTATTCTGTCTACTTTTGATTGTTTGAAACTTTTCATTAAAAAGATCTATAAAAGCAAATTCATGAACTCAGAAGAATGTTTTTATATCCTATATTGTTCTCGAGGTCAGATTATCATAGAGTGTATAACAAATTCAGGTTTAATTTGATTCTCTTGGAGAATACTTATGTTAAACTTGGGAGACATTAAAGCTCTCTTTCATATCCAGTGTGAGAGGATTTCAGCCATTGTCTTTAAAATGTTTTCCTGTTGTCAGAATGTCTGGTTTCACTCTTCATCACTTATACTTGATATTTCATGACAAGGAGAAAGAGAACGTTTTGTCTTTACCCTTTAATAGTATAGAACAGGTACCAAATTCAAATCAAAGTATATTATCTAAAAACATTACCTTTTTCCAGGTCATTTTAGTTTATCACATCTTGTCTCAAGCATCCACACCAGAAAAAGTGAGTAAAGAAGTACCTTTCTCATGGGTATAAACTGGTTATTAGACTAGATGTAAGATAAAGGAAGCTCCCTCCTGGGTGATGTCAGTCACCCAATAAATAAATAAATAAATAAATAAATAAATAAGACAATCCGCTTGTTAAAAGGGTTCGTTTAATCTAGAATAGCTAGGAGTAACTTTCATTATTCCAGGGATCACATTAAAGTTTGTGCTTTATGTTCCATGTGGTAAGCTGCTACTTCTAGGACAATCTATTGCATAGAACTCTATTTCTCAAAGAACTTTTTATGAAAGCCGTGCTATGGTGTGTGCTTGTATTAAAGTAGACAAAATTATCTCCAGGGCACATTAATTGCCACAAGAAATGATCATGTTTTATTTCATTTGTGTTTTATGTATAATAGAATAAAAATTTTAGAAGTTAAGTCTTTGTCGTATTATTATATTTGACCATTAATTTGCCGCTCTTCACAGAATATCTATTAACACTTGGCACAGACTGGAAAAATGATGTAGTATGATAGAAAGAGCAGTCACCACTGCTGGTAAATATATTAATTTGTAAAGAAACCAAACAGGTGAACTCACTTGAGTTCATCTAGCAAAGGGTAAAGATCAATGTGGATCAATTTTGAATGGATTACAAAAATGGGAAAGAGTATTTCATTTACATGAAAGGTTTCTGCTATACCTTCTGGCAAGAGTGGGAAGGTACCAGACACTCATCTATATATTGTATATATTCAGTGGTGAATAAGATAAAAATCTGGGTTTTCATAGTTATTTTCTGGTACAGGGAGGTGGGTAATAAATGAATTAACAAGGTCAGATCAAGATGAGTGTTATGAAGAAAATACAAGTGGATGATGCAGAAGGTGATTGGTTCCCAGTGCTTTCTGGGCCGCCTGGATATCTTTGAGACCCTTTCAGAGACTTGGCCAAGTAAAAGCTGTTTTCATGATATTTCTGCCCCCCTCTTTCTCCATGATTATGCAGTAGAGTTTTCCAGGGGCTACATGGCGTATGTTATCTTAACAGATTAAATACAGACCAGATATGAGAATCCAGCTGTCTTCTGTTAAGCTGGATGTTAGAGATTTGCAAAAATGTAAAACATTTCCACTCATACCGATTCATCATAAATGTTAATTCTAAATAGGTTTATTCTTTTAAAATTTAACGTTTTAAAAAGGCTTAATTTAAATGTGGTAAATATTGGTAGATATAATACACATAAACAAAAGCTCTTTGAAATGATCATTTTTTAAAACTCTAAAAAGATTCTGAGCCCAAAATGTTTGCGAAACACTGCTAGAAGGTGGCCTTTTACCCACTCCCCCCCCCCAAAAAAAAAACCACACCAAAAAAACCTCTCTGTGAGGGTGACCTTTAAGCTGATATTTTGCACGAGAAGAGCATTCTAGGCAGAAAGAGCAAGATTGCTCTGATTACCGTTCTCCAGACCACTTACATATTGTCTTCTGGACTTATAATTACTTTTGTGTTAGGTCAAGGACTATTATCTCTAAATTCCTAATGTTAATCACCTTACTAGTCATTAATAACTCTTGGCCAATTTTAATGGAATTGCTTATATACATTTCCAAACATGAAACAAACTTTTGGAAGGAGGCTTAATCTCTGCTATTTATGCCAACTAATTTGAAATACATTTTTATTAAAAAAAAATTAACAAATATTTGTTAAGATTTTTTTCCTATTGCATAAAAAATGTCAGATTTCTGTATATGGCTTTTAGTATAATATGGTTTGTCTCCATGCATATTCATTAATGGTAAATTTGTTTTGTAATCTTTATGTTTTGGAGTTTTAATTTGGGCCTATGTTAGTATGGTGAATAAAGACTGCAATTTTTATCATTCCTGCTACTATCACTTTTATCATAGTATTTAGAAGAAAAAGCTATTTTAAAAGCGAATAGTAGAGAAAGATAAAAAGAAAATAGTGAGTTTAGATCAAATAAGAGTACAAGTAACAAGGTTAATTGTGATCTTAATACGAATGGATGAGATTTCTGCCCTTAGCAAATTATTACCTTTCCCCCCCTCTGTGTGCTGGGCACTATTCCAGGCGTTCTATGTGTACTAACTTATTTGCTTTTCATAATAGCCCTACGGGTGGATAGTACTATCTTCACTTTACAGGTGTAAGAAGCAAAAAGGAGGTGAATCTAATCAAATTGCTCAAGGTCACACAGCTATTAGCACCAGGATGGGGATGCAAACTTAGGCATTGCCTGCACTTATAACTTCTGGGCAATGCTGCCTTTGAAAAAGAGATTGTCCAACTTATTGTGAGCAAAACAAAACCTTAAAATGTTTTCAATTTTTTTTCCCTCATCCATCATTGTTTTTTCCCTGTAAGAGTATAATTTTGTAACTTGTTATAATTTTATAATTATAATTTAAGCCTATTGGTATCTCTAACTTGTAAGAACATTTCCAAACCCAAAGGGATGATATAGAGTTATCTGTAAAAGTTCAGCTTTTCCCCCTAAAAGCTGAAAGTGGGAAAAAGAAGCAGATGAAAAAAGCATGTAGAAGAAGGAAACAGTAGAAAGCAGTAATGGTAGTTTGTAATAGTCTGTAGTGTGGTGATTCTGGTTGAGTCAGTATGTGGCAGCCATATAAGCAACTAAGAACACACGTGTTGGAGGACTTGTTTTTCAGATGCCTTGGCCAGTGTAATATTAGTGAGTAGAGTGTGGGGGTCTTAATAGTAGTAACAACATTTGGTGGAGATTAAAACCAGCAATGAGGGTGATTACAGATCTTGAAAGATATAAAATAAGGAATAAGAAGAGCTAGAAGATAAAACAGTTCTCCCAGAGATGTCAAAAAGTAACCAATAATGCAGGAATATATATCCTATAAGAAGGTAGACAAATGTTTCTATCATTTGGGGAAATCACCTGGATAAGTACATTTTCTTGAAGGTAAGAGAAAGTCAAAGCTCTGGCTTCATATAGCCAGGTATACTTCTGAGTAAGAGAAGACTTTGTTAAATGGGTCTTTGATAAAAATAGGATGAGGATGTGGGTTCCTAGTAAACTAATGATGTTCTTGTTTGGGGGATTGTCAAATATTATATAAAGTTTTTTCTCATGTGCTTTTTAAAAATCTGTATTTACCTTATAGTATCTCTATATATTAAGAAACTGAATCAGAAGTATAGTGACTTTCTTAATAACATACTACTAAGTAATCAGTTTTTTTGATTGAAGTCTTGTTTTTGCAAGCCCTGAGGGTTCTAATAAGCTAGAGTTTAATTGTACACCCTTATATGGAAAACTTAAATTTAGCCAAAAAACCACAAAGAGAAATAGCTAGATTTTAAATATTTTTTATATTTTAATATTTGTTGTGATTAATTTTTTAGGGGTGTTAAGAATCTAGTATGCTTTTTAGGTTATCAGAGAAAGATAAAATTATATTTAAATGTTAATATTACAAGAGCTTACTGGTATTAGAGTATTCTTTGGAAAAATAAGCATCACGCAGTAACTTAAATAGTAAATTAACATATTAATACTTTTATTCATTCTAGTGCCACATTTATTTAGAAATTTTCATTTAAAATTTTAATTATGAAAATTTATTTTAAAAGTTAATAGATATTAGATGTCTTCTTATTTCATATTAGACTTTTCTGCTTTAAAATGCAGATTGGATTAGGTCTAATAGACTGATATTTAGTGCCCAATAAATGAGGCCCCTGTTCATATAAATCCAATATTTTGTTTATATTAAGATCTGAATAATTTATATGACATTTTTTTCGTGACAAGCTTTTAAACTTTTCAGATTCTTGCCAGGTCTCTGTTGAGCTTAAATCACTAAGTCTGAAATTTGTTGACTGAATTAATAAATAAACCTATAGATTAGTACCTTATTGATTTTTTTTCTTTCTTTTTTTTTTTTTCTTTTTTTTTGTTTTTACAGCTAGAGATTTTATTTTCACTCTTTGGAAACTATTTGAAATAATGGTAGCATTTAGATAAGTTTCACAAATCTTGACCAAAGCTGACCACATTTACAATAGTGTTTCGCACAATATTTTTAGTTGATAAAGTGTAAAAATTGCATGTTTGTCTTAGCTTTTCGGACTATGAGATATTAAAAGTGGTGACAGGGCGGCTCTGTTACTGTTTTGCAGCTAGCTCTTTCAATTGATGTTGAATTGTGGCTTCCCGTGCACACAGGGTTAAGTAGAAAGGTTGCAGTCATCTAGTGAGCATTTTTCCTTTAATGTGCTCATTAGTGGTGGCAAGTCCAGGTTTCAGCACATGTCAGTAATTTACATTTCATTGCTGAGTGGCTGCCCTTGTTCAAGAGTTGTTTCTAAGCCTGATGAATATATATTGGGAATAAACAGAGTAGAAGAATTGAAAGCCAAATACCCTGCCAGGCCTTTCAGTTGGTTCTGAAGCTTCCAGTGGATCTCTGATTAGCAATGCATGAAGCAGGGTGAAAATGCAAAGATGAGGCCTACAAAAGTTGTCACAGGTAGGCTATCCCCTTTAAATCCCCTTTTTGTGACCACCTTACCAGTTCATTTTCCCCAAATTCTCCTTTCATGGCAAACTTTCTGTTAAAGTGCAAATACTCTGTTAGACCTAGGAAGTGAACAATAGAGGATCAACCTGGTTCCTTTACCCCTTCTAGCTATTAAGCCAAGTCTGATTGTTATGCAGTGAGTCCTTACAGCTCCTAGGGACCTCATTATTGCGATTGGGATCTCAGTGGTGATTCCTTCTGGGATTCAATTTTCCCTTTTTGCCTGATTGGTACCAGCTTGTTCTGGCTTTTGAAAGCTTGCGTAGATCATTAAAGGGTAATCTGTGGAGGCTGTGGTCAGTGTTGCTGGACATAGGGATAGGACTCATGTTAATGTTGTCTTTGAAATTTGGGGGTTTGGGAAAATTTAGTTTTTTTTTTTTAATAGAAAAACTAGATGTATTATAATGAAGCATTTTTAGAACTCAGGTTTTATTCTAAGCTACTTCATGCGTAGATGGAATAGCATTAGGAAAAACTAACGAGCTATCTTTGAAAGATTAAAAATATTGTAATTCTTGATATATTTTATTTCCATATATATGGAAATTTGGGTTTATTTCAAGAAAGTAGGTATCAGTATTGCCAGTTGTGTGTGTGTGTGTGTGTGTGTGTGTGTGAGTGTGATCTGTCATCCACTTATTCTTGTGCCGTTTTTGAAAACATTGAATTTAAGAACTTTTGTTCAGAATTCATGATTAGAATCAAAAGAGTGAAAATGTGACTACAGATTCAAAGACATTTAAAGATATCAGTACTCAAGTCAGATTATTATTTTATGGCAAATTCAGTTGGATGCGATTTAGCTCTTAGGTCATTTAAACATGAAGGCATGTTAAGCACAGTTTATTAAGTCTTCATATTAGTTTTTTTATTAGAGTTTTATTAGAGGAGCAACGTCACTTTTGGAAATTGTTTTAGGTGTATGAGGGGATAAAGATCCAAATCAAGAATACTAGTTTAGTAATGTTCTGATCAGTATTTTTAGCCTTTGCAAAAATGTAACAATAAACCTACCTTCTAGATGACTACTTGAAACTATTCCTTTTGGAGGCTTGCCAGATAAAAGCCTCATGGGATTAAGTTCTGGAAAATCACTTGCAAATTTGTGGGGGATATCAGTGACTTTGAATATTTAACTGTCCAAACTGTCATCTACATGTGTTCTGTCTCTGCATTGGGTAAAAAAATTAGAAGTTTGTCATCCAGTTAGAATTAAAGGTGACATCTGCTTTTAATTGGTGTTTTATTTTCTTCCAAGTCAGTAAAAATTCAGTAAGACATGAATTATCAAATTTTGCAATGCTAAGCAACTTGTCAAGTGACAGTAAGCACTACCTTGAGCACTTGTACAGATGGGAAGTGTTAAAATGTTGATTAATCGTCCAGAGTTCTGATTATGGTTTTAGAAGGCTAAAGCTTCTATAACCATTGCCAGCTTTCTAGTGTCAGATAGTATTCATTTGTTAATTTTGTAGGCTTTTTTCAATTACTGGCAAATTGCCTCTTGTATAAATGAGCATTTAACTCGTTTTAGTGATACTTGGTTTGGTAGACTTAGGGTCAGGTAAGGCAATGTAGAATTCTTCTGTTTCTCAAGTCTATTTACTAGATACCTTAGTTAAATTCTTTTTAGTAGAAAAATTGAAAAAAACCTTAAAGTGGGCTTTAAATGCTGTTTTCTTATACATACTCATGATGTGTTGACAAGGGAGTATCTGCTTGAATCTTGGCAAAGAAAGCCTTGTATGGGCCCCCTGTTGAAAAAGAAAATTGATTTTTTTTTTTGTTTTTACCATTTCCAAACCATTTTAAGATAGAAAACATAAGGATAAAGAAATCAGTTCCTTCAAGAAGAGAATGTAAAAATTACTCAAGACTTCAAACATTCTTGGAAATAAAAACGACCCAAGAAAATATTCCCATTATACTGATTACATTTTACTTTTCTAGTTACTGAAAAATTCCACATGGTACTAAGTAGTCTCTTTATAGAAAGTGTCTTTAAAATTTCAACTGTAAAGTTTTATTTTTTGCTCATTGTTAATCTGAAAGTGGAGTTTCTCCTTTTCCTATATGAATAGATCTGTATGTTAGGGGTAGAATTCTGTTTTTAAAGACTTGTAGCAATATTTCTTAGATTCTTAATATGACTAGACTTCAATTTAATTCAGGTTTTTTTTCCCCACTTATGAATAGCTAATACATGTTTTATGTAGTAATGCATTTTTGCTACCAGAAAATCATTGGATTATTTAATTTGATTCAGAAAGTCCGTCCTGTTCAGTTATTCGGATGTTGTGTAGATTAATTTGAACTTAAAAACTAAAGAAGATGTTTATGTAAATTAACTTAGTTTAACATATAGTTGATAAGGAGCGTCTTAAGCCCAAGGGCCAAATTTAGTAGCTTTTATAGATTTTTAGATAATAGTTGAAAAATAGAAAACTTCAATTCTAGCTAAACTATACAAAATACATTAATAGCCATTTTGATGCCTGATAACTTCAGGGTTCATTGCCCCTGTACATTTTTCAAATTATTTGCTTCTCAATACATAAGGCTTTAATTTACCTCCTACTGACAAACCCCAAATGGCTTTTTAAGAATTTTGAAAGTGGACTACTAAAGTTGGACTGTAGCACTGGCTTTGATTGCTGACACAATTTCCTAAGACACCCCACATTTAAAAGGATGGGAGGTTCAAGTAGCATCTTTCGGGCAAATGCTAACATATGTTTTTTTATTTTTAGGATTTAATGTTTTATATAATATTTTTCTCTCTTTGAACCCTGTCTTAATGCTTGTTTATTAAAAACATTGCAAGCACACGATTCAACCACATTTTTTTTTCAGCACCTGGTCTTCCTAGGTGGTCTCCCATCCAAGTACTAACTAGGCCCGACCCTGCTTAGCTTCCAAGATCAGATGAGATTGGGTATGTTGAGGGTGGCACGGCTGTAGCACCTTTTTTTTAAACTGTTAATTTTTCATTTGTGTGTTCTTTATCTTGAATTTTATGTAGTAAAGTTAATTTTTTTTTTATCGTGGTGACCTTGGTTAATGAAAGCCAGTAAGTTTCAAGTGTATCATTCAGCAGTAAGTCATATATATTTTGCATTGTGTGTTCACTGCCCGTAGTTAGTTAGATTTATTTCCGTCACCACATATTTCACCCCTTTTACACCGTCTGCCTCCCTCCTCTCCCTCCCCTCTGGTAACCACTAGTTTGTTGCCCATGTCCATGAGTCTCTGTTTGTTTATCATGTTTGTTTGTTTGTTACTTTTAGGTTTATATCCCACATATAAGTGATATAATGTGATTTTTATAAAGTTAAATATTTGTACCTTGGAGTACCCTAAAGCAATAATTATTGCTTCTGTAACAACTGATATTATTAGTATAATTTATATGCTGGTGAAAAATACTGATGAATAATATCTGAAGTCTGCATTCTCTTAGAGATACCCATAGTGACTTTCATGTCATCCATTTATGCTTGCTGTGTTTTTAAAGGATAATAAAAATAGCCGATACCTGTATTTTACTGGAAAAAGAGACTAAAGTCTACAGCTAACATTTGAATTGGGGTAATAATTTACTTTTTTTTTTGTCTTTAATACTATCATGATCTTTTAGGAAACTGAGATCATGGTAGACTTGACTCGTTAATCATTTCTGTATTTTCAGCTCAGTTTGGTCACTAATACTTGACTTGTTACCTATATTGCTTCACTTTGCCTAGTTGCAGGCAGTTCCTGTTTAATTTACCCAGCTTTCTTTATCATGTGATCCTGTCATTGTATTGACAATTGATTGGATCAAAGCTTAGTGTCTCACCCAAAGGCAATCATCTATAGAAGGGTCATGGACCACGGTGTGTGTGAGTGTGGGTGGGTGGGGGTGGGAGATGTGGGTGGTGGTGGGGTGCAGAGAAGGTTGTGACATTTGAACTGAAATTAACTGAAAGATAAGGAGCAGCCAGCTTGTGAAGCTATGGGATAAACCCTCTCCAGGCAGAGGGAATACCAGGTGTAAATGTTCTGAGGCAGGAATGAGATTAGCATATTGAACTGAGAGAAAGAAGCTGGTGTGGCAGGAGAATAATGAATGAAGAAGCAAGTGGTAGAGGATGAGACTTGGAAGGTAGGCTCAGGGTCACTGCAAGAAGTGATTTTAATCTAAGCAGCTTCGGGGAGCCTCTGGCAGTAATTTTAAGCATGTAGTGATATAATGTAAGTTATTGCTATAACAACAATGTATATTAGAAGAATTATGTGATTAAAAGCAGTTATGATAATAGAGGTGGAAAGATTTAAACTGTACTAAATATAAGAAACTGTGCCCTAGAAGAATTTAAAGTCTCATGTATAGGAGATATCACTCCTTGATTTTATCCTACTGTTCTTAGGATGCATCTTTGGGAAAACAAAGCTATCTTCTAATTTGTGCTTTGCAAATCATCTACTTTTCAGTCAACTCCACCCTTAACCTTAGAGGTATTAATCTAAATACCAACAATCATTTCTTTTCCCGCAGTGGTTCATTTCCCTGAGTCTGGATTATTCAGTCTTGAAAAACATTTGAGTAAGACAGACCATGGGAACCTTTGACCCTTCAAGTCCTAAGAACAGTTAGGGGATAGATGTGGATACAAAGGGAGTAAATGATATTCCAGTTTAAGGTGACCCTCTAAATTCTCCTTTGATACCTTCCTACTTGTGTTAATTACTGATATAATTCTTTAACTTTTTGTCTGGCTAGCAGGTGATGGTTATACCAGATAAATATGCTTAAATGAATGCTTGTGTATGGTAGACACAGACACACACACACACACACTCACTCACATAACTCCAGTGCAGTTTTCCGCTCCAACATCCTTTCCATCATAGATGATTTGTTTATCCTAGATATGATCATCTTATCTTCCCTAACAATTTTTGATTTAGGGATGAATCAATGAAGGCTTAAGCCAGTTTGGGCCATTGAAACATGATGAGAAGCTTTTTTTTTTTTTTTTTGGTGATTCCTAGGAAAGTTATTTCTAATTCTTAAGGGAGATAGGAATTTTGCTCTTTACCTCCCTCCTCGTGTACCTTTGGTGAATGAGAGGGCTTTATGCTGCTGGTAGTGTGAGAATAACTAGCCTAAGAACAGAGCTGACTTACAGAATAAGGCAGATCTGAGAGAATGGTAGAGAAATCCAGAATTGGGAGTTAACTTTTAGAAGAATTTCTGTCTAAAAGTGTTGGTGGGGTGTGTGCTGGGGAGAGGGGAGAGAAGAGAGAAGGGACGTATAATGGATTAGCAACGTTTTGTACTCACAAGAGAGTTATAGACAGGCTGGTGGGGGAAATGGTTGCTTTTGATGGAGGAGCGGATAGAAAACTCTTATGAAGAAGGTGGTATTGGAATTAGGCCTTTCAGATAAGAAGAATTTAGGTAGAGAAGATGATAGAGGAGAAGAATGGAGATTCAAAAGGGGAAAGGACATTTCAGGAAGGGGATTAATTTTCTTGGCTCTGTCTTCGAGTAAACTTAGAATCTGACCCATTCTTGCCATTACCAGTGCTACCATTTATCCCAGTCACCAGCATCTCTAATCAGCATCATCATGTTAGTTTCTTAGTTGGTCTCCAAGCTTCCATCCTTATTTTCCTCTAGTGTATTCTCAAAACCCAGTTAGAGCGATTCGCCAGACTTGTGAATCAGATGTCAGCATCTCTTTGCTAACAGCCAAACAACAAAATACCTTTAATAACTTCTCATTTCATTCACGTTAAGAGCCAAAGTCCTTAAAGGACCTCTTCCTCCTCAGTCCCTCCCTCGGCCCCCCCCCCCATTCTGACTTAATTATTTTACTCTTTATTGTGTTTTAGCTATTCTTTGAGATAAGGTATGCTTACAACCTCAGAACCTTTTCATTTGCTAGTTTCTTTGGCTGAACACTATATCTCTGTATACTTTCTTAGGCCATTATTCACAGTCATTTTCTCAAAGATGCTTACTGGGAATATTCTAATTAAAATTTCAAGTTACTAGTCTTCACAACCTCACACTCTCAATTCCCATTTTCTAATATATTTTTCTCTAAAGTACTTATTGCTGCTTGATATATATATATTTTGTTTTTTTTCTCCCACTGGAATGTAACCTGTACAACTACAGGAGTTTTTCCTTTGAGTATTACTATTTTTTTAGTGCCTAGAACAGTTTCTGGCTCACATATATTTACTTAATGAGCAAATAAATGAATAAGCAATAAATTGTCAAGCTTTATTTGGGTTATTCAGGGGACAGATTTGATACCCTAAATTCTCTCTTAAGTAAGCAGACATTTACAAATAAAGAAACCACTTCTAAGTCATCTCTGTAAGATGGCCATTTAGCTGTTGCTCAGCTTCTGACTAGAATTTTAAAACTTTTTATCACATAGGCCAGCATTTGGCAAGCATTTTCTGTAAAAGGCCAGATAATAAATATTTTAGACTTTTCAGGCCATAGTGTCACAACTGTTTAACTCAGTTGTGACTATATAACTCTACAGTTGTGGTGTGAAAACAGCCCTAGACTATAAGTAAATGAATGAGCATGGTTGTGTTCCAATAAAACTTTATTTAAGGACACTAAAATTAGAACTTTATAGAATTTTGAACATGTTTTGAACTCTCGTGACCCCCCACCCCCCACCCCCCACCCCAGCTATTTAAAATGTCTCTTTTAGTTGGAGAGAAATTAACCACTCTATGGGCTGAGTAAGGTGTTTTATTTAAATTTTTTTTCAAAAAAAATTTTATTTATAATTTCTTTTAGGCAAAGTAAACCTTGATTGACCTCACAGATTGCAAGGGCCTTGTCAGCTTACACTCCCTTATTTTTTTAAAATTTATTTTCATTTATTTTTTACACCTACAGCGCCTGGTCTTCATAGGTGGTCTCCCATCCATCCAAGTACTAACCAGGTCCAATAGCTTCCAAGATCAGACAGGACTGGGCTTGTTCAGGGTGGCATGGCCATAGACTTGGGTATGGTGTTTTAAACAGCTACATGTCTATACAGATATATTTAGTCTAATATACATTTCACTATCGTGTTTATAAAGATACATGTAGTCGTGGTCAGCCACTAAAAGACTTTGGATGATGTGAGTAGAAAAGCACATGGTACAGTTATTTCTGCTAACGGATGGGTAGTTTATAGTAATATGGAAAATAAAAAACAGGGTTAATATATGAGTAATTCGAGAATGTGTTGTACAATTTGAATGTATAGGGCCTAGTAGTTATAGTCACTAACAGATTTACATTCTTTAGTGCATGTTAATTGAGAATGTGGACAATCAATTCAGAATGCTGTGAAGGAATTATTTTCATAATTTAAAATTTTCTGTGGATAATGGAGAATTGCATTGATAAAATGTATGTAAAAGATAGTAACTTATGTCTATATTAATGTTAGATTAGATTTATAAAATTTCTGCATTTTCCTAAAAATATTTGAATTATGCCCCAAAAGAGGCAAGGGATTAACTTGCCACCCCCAACTATCAGTGGTACAGGATATGCCAGCCTAATGGATGTAGAGTTGAAGTACAAAGAGATTTAAAAATAGGCTTTTCCATGGATGTTTAATAAATTAATGTTTAATAAATTAATCTGTTGATCGATAATGTTTAAATATATGGATTTAGGTATTATCCTTTGTGATGAAAAAATTTGAGACATGTAAACATGTAAGTCAGAATCTGAATTATGTCTTTTTGTACTGAGATTAGAATGGAAAGGAGCTCTTAGAAATAAAAGTCAGATGGGGTATGTGAAATAAATGCTAGAAAAGGTTTTCAGGCAGATACAGGGATTAGTGCTACTTTTAGTTAATTTTCATGAAGCTTATCATAAGGTGAGGATAGTATATTGTATGTAAGCAATCTCTGGGTGACTTGTGATATCATCCCAAGTTGTAATAGAGACAAATTATTTTAAATAACTTTTTTTCTATTTTATTTAGAAATTTATAGATGACTCACTTTTAGTCATTTTGCAGATATATCTTAACCAGCAATGATTGTAGCTTTTTATCGTTTTTCAAAACTATAAAGTTCTTATTTTAAACCTGTAAAATTATACCTTTTCAGCCTAAAGGTATCCTCTCATTAAAAACAAGCAAACAGACAAAAAAACCAAACCAACCCTGAAATCAATTTACATGTTAGTTGAGAAATTCTTTGCTAGATTGGACAACCATATTGGAAAAGGACCGAATCTCTTTAGGGCTTTATTATAGGTAACCTAAAGAAGATAGAAGAATGTATTTTGAATTAGTTGCATTTCATGAGGTGTTGGCCCTTATTTCTAGATAGGTCTTAACTAGAGTCTAGTCTCCTCTTAAGATAGTTGAAAATTGCTGGTGGCTAATCAATAGTGTATCATTAGAGCACTGTTTTCTGATTAGTATGGTGGGTGGGCCCTAGTGTACTGTAAACATGCCTCTGCATGTCATCCCGAATCATAGATTTCATCTTTGATGGCTGTTTTGTGTTCTATTCAACTTTGAATGTGAATATTGACGCTAAAAAGTCAAAAAGTGTTTTGGAGTTTATTTGTAGTTAAATATCACTATTAAATCAGAGGCGAAGTCTTCAATCAAGTAGAGTAACTGCAGTGTCAAAATTGAGCTTTAAAAACCGAAATATGTTCTAAACCACAGAGATTTATAGCATGAGCAATAGTACTCCAAAACACCTTTTTTTGTTTGTTTGTTTTGGAGGTATATGTTTAGGGTAATAATATGCGTAACCTATTTAAAATCTATCAGAAGTACTTCGCAGCGCATGACAGTAGTGATTGTATAGGTAAATGTGATATAAACTTTTTAAGATTTCAAGTGCAGAGTGGTTTATCACAAGAAATTATTATTGGTTTGGTGTCTGCTTAGCTGAAGACATTTTCAGGTGTATGTGATAATGTCTCATAGAAATCTCACCCGGGTTGTCCTGCTAAACAAGTCACTTATGTGCAAAATGGAACTTATCCTTGTAATCAAACCTACTTTTTGGTTTCTTGTTTCAATGCAGTTTTCTGGTTTGCAAACCTGACAATCATCTTTGACTACAGCCTTCCCTGTACTTGTTAATTTAGTCATTCTCCCTAAATACATTGGCAGGTCTGATATGAGTATTGCTGCATCTTTTCCCCCAACTTTTCTCTCTACTAAATTCCCACTGCTGTTATAGTTGTTCCTCACTTATTCCTCTTCACCCAGACCACTGATCTCCCTCTCAGTCTTTCCTTGGAGACATCAGCACTGCTGCGGGACCGAGTCACAGAGTGGTTAAGTAACTTGTCCAAGGCCAACCAGGTAGTTTCTGGTAGAATTGGAGTTCGGGCAGGTTCTACAGTCCCTACAGTTAAACATTACACTGCGCCACTTTTAATTACTGCCTTTCTTATATGTAAGGATATAAATAAAAACCCTGCCTGACAGTTATTTTGTATGATTCAAGTGGCATGAGAGGCAAGGCGGGTATAGGTGTTAGTCATAACTTCAGAACTTCAAAAGGTTATGTAAGGGTGGTGATAGCATACATTTGAAGGGAGTCACACTGGCTAATAAAATATTTCAAGAATTTTGTTTTGCTGGGATTTACGCTTACTGGTAGTTGATAAAAATGAAGCTTAGTCTGTTACATATGATGTTTTTTCCCTCATCAGTTACAAGGCTTGACTTCAACAAAGGGAGAAGATTGCATCCTCAAGTCTCATTTATCCTGAAGGTTAGGGAGGCCCTGGTTGGCTTTTCTGTGAGAGATGGAAACATCACGTGATCTGAGCATGTTAAAATTGTTCTGGTATTTAATATGAACTGAAGGGAGAAATTCTCTGATGCAAAGGGGAAAGAAATTTTATTTGGAGAATCCCTTTGTCTTTTATTTATGCAGCTGATGATGAAAACATTGACATTTCACGTATATGGGTATCATTCTAATAAGCTCGAGTTGGCTAACAAAGTTTCCACCCATGTACGCTTTATTCCAGTCACCATTATCAGTTTCCTAGAGTACTCTATATTCTATCACAGCACCCATGCTTTATTGTAATTTCAGTTGCATGTTGTATCGTGTCTTCCTAGCTCGTTTGTCCATCGTTGTGTCCCTAGACTTAAGACAGTACCTGACACTGAATGGGTACTTGGCAGGCATTTGTAGTATGACTTCAGGTGTTAAGTAGGAGACTGAAGATGCATACAGTTGAGAGCTGGTTGTTGTAGGGCTTAAGAGAAAGACAGGAGACCCTTTTGGATGAGCACTGGTTGTGTATAGCCTTATCATCATCCTTAGATGAGCACAGAATGTTTTACAGACCAGTGAGAGGTGTTTTCCTGTATACTTAGATATTTGTTTACCCATGCTACTTTTTCAAATCCTAGTTGTCTTTTTTCCCCTTGACTGCGGCCCTTTTTATGAAGCCTCTCTTGATTCCCCCTTGACTCTGTTTATAGTAAGTGGCTGATTTTTCACCTTTTTTAAAGTATATTTACTACTCTTTTCTATGTATTGTTTTTATTGCTTGGTAGGTATTGTTTGTTCTACTAGATGATAAACTTCTTGTATACAGAAACCAGGTCTGCCCAAACCAGCATGCTCTGAGTCAGATGGGATGCTGGTGTCATGGGTGTGTCCTGGGACTGTGCTGGGCAAACCTGGTGTATGACCATTTTCCAGTAGTCAGCACATATTCTTTGACTTGTCGAATAAGGATGGCTACTTGAACCCATTTGCAAGCATGTGGGTTGGACATGAGAAGGCAGCAGAGTCACAGACTAAAATCACTGGTTTGGGTCTTAGTCTTATTTCTGTCATTTTACCTGTTCGGTGACTGTGGGGAATTAATTTCATCTCTCAGATCCTAATTTTACTTGTAAGTAGAGATGATTATTTATATCTTGCTGTTCTTTAGCCCTATTTTTTTCCTGAGGAGAAAATGATATTAAAAAACCTTTAAAACTGTGAAATATTATACAATGTAAAGTATTACTGTGTAATTCTAGAATGAATTGAAGACTTTCTAACTTCATAAGAAACCTAGAATCCAATGACTGAAATGTTTGTATATAAAATGATTTTTAGGATAAAGTAAGCCTTAATATAATGCCTTGTAAACAATGCTAAATCAGTAAGTAAATACTATTGTTATTGTTAGTATTATTGCATTTCCTTTTCTTTTACTCCCTTCAAACTTAAAAAAAATTTTTCCTACGTAGAGATAAATTTATCTCTGCTTGGGTCATTCTATTACATCTTATTGTCACTTTTACTTCACTGCATCCTTGTTAATAACCAAAATAACGGTGAAAGTGGCAGCTCGGCAGGATAAACTCGTGCTGAGTAGTGTGAGGAATTACTCAGTTGCTCAAGGCAATTAATCGGAAATCATGATCTCTGCTTTTTTAGCATTCCATTCAGTATTTGAAATAAGCTTTATAATGTAGGTTATGCTAGAGCACAGCAATTAAATGTGCTAACAAAAAAGAACATCTCAACTGTAGGTAGAGCATGCTTTATTCAAACCATATGACTCTTATTTCCATCCAGCAGCGGTATCGAAAATTTGATGTTTTCCAGAGAGCAGTAAATTAAGGAGTGTGGAAGGACTTCTACTTATAGTAAATTTTAAAAGAAATTCATAAATATTTTCAAAAGAAACAAATATATAATTTGGATAATATCCTAGACCAATTTAAAAAGTTTTAAAATTAAACTTAGTATCTAATATTTGGACTAAACGAAAGATCTCTAGCCTTTCACCAGCCTTTACCAACTTGCTGTTCTCATTCACCACCAGCAATAAATATTAATGAACTGTGAGGAATGAACAGGAAGGTGAGTCATGAGGCATTTACATTAATATCCCCTCATGCTAATTGAAGTATTATTAAATCTTAAATTTTTTTACTTACGCTGTAAAATTGCTCATCTAATTTCATAGTTGTTGTAAGGTATATTCCAAAACTGGACTAGAAAAATATTAGCTTGCAATCTAAAAGTACCAATTAATTTTAGTATTCATGAAACAATAAAAATAATTGGATCAGGGAAAAATGAAAGCAACTCCTTTTTAATATCCACAATTGTAGGGATATAAAATAAAAGTATTTTGTGTAAAGTACAAAAGAAGGCAATTACAACTTCATCAATAAATAATTTTTGTGACTAGTTTATATAAGGAGACTTTTAGCAACACATACCAAATTTAAGTGTGAAGCTTCTTACCTAATCCTCTTAAAAGATACATCTAAAAGAAAAACTTTAAAGTTTGTACCTGCATATTTAATCAAAGCATTATTATAATATAAAGGAAAAATAAGCTTCTTGAAAATGCCAGGTAGCTAAATGATAAATGTAACAAGTTCATCTAAGGAATTTTAGTGTCATTGAATTGATTATCTTGCTAAAGTATTTTTTTTTTAAATGTTGTAATATTAAGACTAGAATTTCCTTAGAGAGGCTAAAAGTCATCCTGAAGCCTGACTTTTTAGTTAACTCAAATTTTTAAAATGTTATTACTAAAGAAGTTAATCAAAATCATTTTTTCTGAATATCTCCTATATTGCTTTTCTTTGATTCTTTCCAGACAACATAAGATTTTACATGATAAGAGAAATCAGTGGAACTAATCATAGAAACCTCTTTTTTCTTATATAACACCTCCAGGCACTGGAAAGACAGAAAAGTTCATTTGTGTTCTTAAACATTAGGAGCTTAGAATGAGCCTTTTGGCTGGAAATGTTCCTGCATCTACATTTCCCAAAGAAAAAAAAAACAGTTAACAACTCGGTTTGTGTTAACTCTTCTCTTTAGTATCCTAATCTGCACAAAAACTGTAGAATGTTGAAGCTTAGCCTAGTCCATCTTCTTTGCAATCAATTTTAAATTGAACTAGATCTGGAAATAGGTATTAATGTTGATAACAGGAAAATAGAGAAATCAGACATGCACAAGGGAAATGGCAAACACTAACAAACCTTAATCTTAGTCTTCTAAAACAGAACATTTCTAAAATTAATATAGAATATAGTAACTAGAGTTAAAAAAAGTTTTCTCCTCATAAGTTTGAAAAGCTTACCCAAAAAGGCAAGGATATTCAGAAATTTATAGTTTAAATATTTTTATTATGTGTACCTCAAACCTCTTCTTTATCCTGAATATCTCAGAAACCCAAAACACTTAATAAATTTAACAATTTTCTGACTTGATAATACCTGAAAAATGGAAATTGAAGTTATCTCACTGTCAAATACTAGAAATAGAAAGCGTTCTGTCGCTGTAATGTTCACTACCTACTCGTGAAATAAGGTTTTATATTTTAACTATATTTCTTAACTAGAAAACCTGACTTCTGCCAATTGTTACAGCAAGGAAAGTTACCACTACTCTATTTCTCTAGCTAAATGTTGTACATGGCTGTCATCTGGAAATGATAACGTTACTTGAGTGTATTATGCCAAGTAGACACTGAATATAAAATATACATTAGACTGAATGAAATCCAGATACTGGTAATATTGAAAGAGAGATAGATTCCTTTGGTTAAACTGAGTCACAACATACCATAAGTTAAACATAGTTTGTAAGTGTGTCATTAGATTTCAGTGGATTTTGCAATTAGCATCTCAAACAAATTAAAAAACTGTGTTGGTTTATAAGTTTGTTTATAATTTTAAAACAACCTTTGTACCCCCTCTACTAGTCATCCCCCATAACAGTCAGATTTCTTAGTGTTCTTATCCTAATGAGTCACATAAATTGGTTTCTTAATTTACAGTTAAGGACTCTGAGTTGACTAGCACTTAAAGACATGACTCCTATATATGTGGGGGGTTGGAGGCTGATCATACCTTCTTCTGTTGTTCTGCACTTTTATTGATGCCTCATAGTCGGTGTTGGGGAAAATGAATTAGGATTCAAACTCCAGTCTTCTGTAATCATTGCCCTGTCACACTGCACAGCTTGGGGCCTCCAGTAGCATGCTGAATAGTAGTGATGGAAGTACTCACCCATACTTCACTCAATCTGGTGGTAAAGACCCATTACACAAACTACACTAGGAATGTTTCTCTCAGATGCATGCTCAAGTAAATATTCTCCTTATCTTTTATTTTTAATGATTATTTTGAGAAGTACACTGAGTGCAAGTTAAAACTAACCACCAAAATAGGTTTCAACAAGTATTTCAGAAAGCTGGAAGGCAGAGCCTTCCCTCTTTTACATTGTAAGTCTTTGGAGCCCAAGTGCCAGCTTGCCTAGAATTCCTTCTTGGTACTAAACTGAGTTGTTTGTTTTTTAACAACTACAAAAAATTGGATGAGTAATATTGCAAAGAAGTACCAGAAGTGGCGTCATTGGAAACAAAACTATTTACATTAAATAAGAAATCTGTTTGCAGATTGGGTTTGCCACATTTACAGCAGTGTAATACATTGTGACCAAAAGCATAACAAAATACAGCTTCTGTCTCAATACTTTGTGAGTGTGGTTTGTCACAGGTGAGGTAAGTTGAGGCAGTGAGAGGGAGAGGAGTTAAGTGGGAGGAAGATCAGTTTTTTTATATTGATTTCTGGTTTCATCATGGATCAGACAGCAATCCAGTGTTTTATACAGCCCTCTTCCACTGCTGGTACAGGTGGCCTGATGGACTGGTTTCTGTTGCTCAGAGGATGCAGTCCCAGCTCTGCTGTGATTTCAGCAGAGCTTATGGCATTGGGAAGATCCTTTTTCTTTGCAAATATTAGTAGACAGGAATTCCTGATCACTGTTCTGTTACCATCCTCATGAGCTCTTCTTGGGCCTCATACAAAGAGCAAAATTTGAGTGTTTTGAAAGTAGTGATACTGCAGAGGCCGGATCTTGCCCTTCCCTGGCTGTCCATGTTCAAGCTAGTGAAGGTGATGTTTTTGTATTTTACAGTTTCCATTTTAACCTATAGTGGTCAGTAGTTACCATTTCACCATGCTTCACTTTGTAGAAAATAACGGTCTACCGAAGCATCCCAAACAAACACGAGAATGCACTTCTTTCTTTCTTTTTTTTTAAAGCCAAAAAAGCCCTTGAAGAGGTTAGCAAACTGGTCTGAGAAACATCTCACTGGCTGTAGGTGCCGTTGCAGCCGCTACTGGTTGAGGCTGTGTTGGTTTCATTCCTGTGATATGGTGGCGTTGAAATCGTTTTCAAAATTCTTATTGTAAGATTAAAGGCAAGTACAGAAAAACTATACAAAACAGATGAGTGGTTTATTTAACATGAATAATCTTGTAATCATTATGTAAGCCCAGACTTTAGACATTTGCCCTAAGTCCTAAACCTGTTCATGTGACCCATCTCAAACCTAAACTCTGATCTCTCCCTCTACATGTTGTTTTGACTTTTATGGTAATCATTTTCTTGCATTTTAAAATAATTTTATTATTCAAATGTGTATCCCTAGACACTAGGATTCGTCTTGCCCATTTATTTTCAACTTTGATATGTCTTCTAATTTTCTCTTAATCTATAGGTTCTCCTTGAATACCTTCCTTTTCCTCATAGTTTATCTGTTGAAGAACTTTGGGCCTTTGACCTACAGAGGTTCTCTCAGTCTTTACTAGCTGGATAATCATGGTGCAGTTCAATGTTTTTCCTCCATTCTGGGCATTTTCTATAAATTGGCATCTGGATTCAGAGATGGGACCAGGCTCAGGTTTTGATCCCTTTGGCCAAGACTGTATGTAGGAGGCACATGTCTTATTAGCACTTTGTAAGATCTAAGCAGCCTTTGATGCTTACCACCTATATCTAGTACTTCACAGGATTGTAAAAAGTGCTATTTTAATTCTGAAATCTTTTTTATTTATTAATTGGAATATATTTATAAAGAAGCCCTTCCGTGAATTTATTGTTTGGTTACTTAGTGGTATAATTCATATGGAAAAAGCAAGATAAATGCATAGTTGTTTACCTTTATTAACTAGCTTTTGAGGTAATAAACTGGTTCCTTATTCTCAAAGTTAACCAATTCTTTTTAAAAGTATTATCATTTATAAAGCCTTAGATTTAAAACTATTTAAACCTATTTTGTAGGTTTAAATCTGTTGAGATTGTTAGTGAAGCTCACGTTGTCCCTCTTTGGCCAATGGAGCCTAAGTTGGCTAATGGTCTTTTTGACTTGACCCTCATAATCTTTTATAGCTTCCTTGCTCTCTGGTCTGACAAGATATTCTAGGCTCATGTTTTATACTTCCTGCTTTCGAGTCTTTAATCAGCCATTTTTTCAAGATACATTGGTTTCTTTTAATTGTATTTAAAGACCACAGTCAGGGTGCCAGGCATGGCCATTGCTACTGATGGTCATTGTTTCTTGGCCTTTTTAATTTATGGGGCTAGGAAATAAAATATGTGTATTAACAGTTTTTAACATGTTTTATGTTATATGTTTATCACATGTAATGTGTGTTATATTAATTATGTTATATTAATAGAATATATACTATGTTAATATAGTAAATATTTGTGTATTTAGATATA
Source organism: Rousettus aegyptiacus (assembly GCF_014176215.1). Lineage (NCBI taxonomy): Eukaryota > Metazoa > Chordata > Mammalia > Chiroptera > Pteropodidae > Rousettus > Rousettus aegyptiacus. The sequence continues at coordinate 56,896,923 of NW_023416286.1, read as the reverse complement.
ATGCTAATCCCAACCCCAGATAAGATATATAATACAAATTTAACATATAACATAGATTTATATAATAAACTACTGTGTTAATAAAAATACATAACATTTTTCTAATATGTAGTATGCATACATGTGATTTAAAAGTATTATTAAATATTTTATGTGAGATAAAAATACCTCCTGTGTTCATAGTGATACTTTCACTTAAAAGTCAGGATCACAGAACTTTTACTTAACCTCATCTTTGTTACCTCTGCATCTTCATTTTTCAATATTTAGAATTCTGACTCTCAAGAATAGAAAACAATGCTAAAATTAGAATACCTCATAACTGCTTGTCTTAAGAGCACACACACTAATTTCACAATAACAATATTAATACCAGTATGATTACTGAAAACATAAAGTTTTACATGTTATTTCCCTATTCTTTCCTCACTTTTAAAAACAGTTGTACTATATATCTATATTGTCAGGAAAGATAGCTATTATATACTACACCCTTTCCTTAGCTTTTATTTAGTTCTACAAGTAACTACAGATCCTTTACGTTGATCCTCTTTAGTCATTTTGGTTTCCCGAAGCTCATTCTCTAGTATAGGAGCGGACAGACTTTTCCTGTAAAGGGCTGGATAGCAAACATTTTCGGCTTTGTAGGCCATAAAGTCTCTCAGAAGTGCTCAATCTTATCTTGGTAGTGAGAAAGCAGCCATATAACATGTGAACTAATGAGCATGGGTGTCTTTCAATAAAATTGACTTTGTTTTATATAATTTTCACATCATGATATACAATTCTTACCATTTTTTCTTAAACAATTAAAACTGTAAAATCCATTCTTAATTGCGGACTGTACAGAAACATGTAGCAGGCTGGATTTGGCCCACAGACTGGTTTGCAAACCCATTCTATTTGATTTTTCAGAAAGAGTTCATGAGTTCTTGCTTGTCGTTACATTTTCGCTGCCTTTTATACTTGAAAGTCAGTTTTGTTTGATTTAAAATCTTGGCTCCTACTTCTTTTCTTGAATGTCTTATGCAGCGGAGTACATTAGTTCATCTTCTTTTGGCATGAATTATTGCTCTCAATTTAAATTTCCCTTTTGTATAAGTCACATTTCTTTTTTTCAACCCTTTTCTTAAGTAATATTGCTAGGATATATCATAGCATTGGTCATTCTGGTTTGAATTTCTCAGGTATCCTGTAGTATGCTCTTTGATATGTATTTTTAATTTTAAGGAATTTTTTTTGGTAGTGGGAATATATTTTAATACAATAGCTGCCAGCAATATACCGGTTCTATACAGACAAAAGAAGATATAAGCACAGTATAATAAGCTTTCATTTGCTTTTTCAAGTAATTTTCAATAAAATATTTTAATTCTGTTCAGCATTGCGACTTGGGGACATTTTTTTCCATGATAAAAATATAATTTTGATAGACCAACCTTGATAATTTATAAAGAAGGGAATAAAAAAAAGCCCCATATAGTAAGTATATCAATAATGAATACTTCCCTCTCTTTGAATCAAATACTATTATAGCGAGTATAAGAAATTGAAATGTGTATCAAAATGTTTATGAAAAAAATACATTTATATTTCTTATCATTTTTACCTTGCAGATATTTTCTAAATGGTTATTTTAAATGCACAAAAATAACTACATGTAACTCTGGAGAGATTTAAAACTCAACTGAAGTAAAAATGCCTGAATTCTAGAGTTGATCAACTTAGGGTAAGAGTAAATGTCAGAAATCCTTTAATTGTATGCAGACTGCTCAAGGGTTTGAAGATAAGTTGTATAAGCCAAAGTTATCAAGAAATAAAATCTTTTATGAATTTTATCTAAGTCCACAATCCTAGAAAAAAAGATAGCAGAACTGTATAGAAAAATCTGCACTTACATTTTTCTGAAGGAAGTCATATCAACTGCAATAGTAGCTTTCCCAACTGTTGAACCCTAAAGTTTCTCAGGATTCCTTGGAAATAGAGCTTCAGTGCAGACTCTGATCTCCTTGTTGGTTTATATGAAGGGGAAATGATCAGTAGTTGCAGAATTATGGGATGATTTCCATTTTGTCAGCCCGTATACTCCATGAATGCCATGAAAACTTTTATGTTCCGAATCTCTTAAGACTTTAAGCTATGGTCTTTCCACAAATATGAGATGGGGTAAAAAGCATGTTCTAGCATCATGCTTTTTCCATGCTTTTATCCATTTGCCAGCCTCAGTTACATTCGACTAACTTCTCTGATAAATAAATTCTATCTTTCTATAGAGAAAAATAACTGCCTTCATCAAAATCATAACAGATAGATCTGTCTTCCTTGCATGTTGAGACAGCCAAGTATAATCATGGGATAAATTAAAAAAAGAATAAAATCCAGGGTAAAAATACCTCACAACTGAGTTTCAGAATGTAGTTTTTATCACTCTTTCATAAAGAATGATGCTTTTTCCTCATTAGCCTTCTACTTTCTGCCACTTAGCCCACCATTCACTTGAAAGAACAGACACCCCTTCTCTTGAGTCTTTTTCATACTTTAAGTTATGAGGCGAGGTTTAATATGACCTGAAGCCAAGTTACCACTATTTCAAAAATAGGTGAAAAGTGATGATGGTTGTTTGTGTACTGGTGCAGATGTGACATTTCACCCACTGGTGCTACTGCTATTGAATTTCTCAGATAACCTAATAGCGCTGCCTCCTGGAACAAGGTAAATCAACATCCAGTATTTAATTACGAAAAGGCGGATGTCCAAACTTGATCAGCAGTTCTAAGAAAGATAAAGCAAAACAAAACAATGTCCTTGGAACTTTTCTTAATTTTCTGTACTAAGCTAATTATGGATAGGGGAAAAAATGCAGTATGCTTATTAAAATCAGGCTGCTTCCTTAGAGCCAGTACTTACTAAATGTTAGCATATCAAAATGGGAGAAACACTGACATTTTAAAACAATATACTGGAAATTCCTAAAAACAGCCTGTGACAAATAGTGCTTCTTAAGCAGGTATAAGATGACCCAAAATGTATTAGAGTCACAACCTTGTCTTTAAATAAAATAAGTAAATACATAGCAAAATTTCATTTTCACCAAGTTCATTCTTCTTCATTAGAGCACAGGTAATTCCTGGCTTAGGACTTCAATTTAGACAACAAACTTGCACAATGCTATTCCTCAACGTAGCTGTAGAAAAATTTAATTGAAGGAAGCACGGTGATTGAGATTAGGCAAAACTGTAGTAAACATGTACCTTCCCATAACAACTATAATTTAGTCCACAGGAGTGACACATCCTCTACCCAAAGTCTAATAGTAAATGTGGATGGAATGGGAAAGCTGGTAATCTAAGTGTTTTATCTTGCTATATATATATATATATATATATATACACACACACACACATATATATATATATTTATATATATATATATATATATATATATATATACACACACACACACACATATATATATATATAGCCATCCTCTATATATATATATATATATATATATATATATATATATATATATAGAGGATGCAGTAGCCATCCTCTATATATATATATATATATATAGAGGATGGCTACTGCATTCTTTAGATTACCCATATTAAGCATTCTTTAGAAACAAAATTCTACTTGATGTTTTGACAAACCCATCCTATATTCCTTAGGTAATTTCTATAAGTATTAATATTTATATTACTAATCATTGAACTGCTCTAGCTAAATCAGCTATGGTTACCTAAAAAAGAGCTTTTTAAAATAAAGAAAATAATGTTCCAAATGAATGGCATTGGGCAAAATACATATAACAAACACCACATTTAGACAGAGTATCAGGTGCCCGTTAGTTTTTTATATGGATAAAAGGCTCAAGAAAGATCTTGAGAATATCATTCCTCCTAAATTTCTAGCTTCTACATAGTGTCAGATATTATTATTGGTATGAAGGACATACTTTTAGGAAAAGTAAAAATCCATGTGCAAAGTAAAGTAGCAGAATCTGTAGTGACTTTCTGTGGAAGGCTCTCTCCTCTGGTGGAGAGACTAACTTGAAAGGATATTTGGATGCAGTAGCAATTCTTTCATATACTCTTTCATATACTCTTACTAAATATTATAGAATTCCAAAAATACATAAATATTTGTTGCACCAGTTTGGGGCTGACCCATGAGGTCGTGGTTACTATTTCAGCAGTGAAACATTGTACCTCAAAAGTTTTGCCATCTAAAGAAGAGCAAAGGCTAGAAATTGTTCATATTTCCTTCATAGACCTATCATCTGAATTTTTGACCCATTGTCAATGGGGGAGAGAATATGTTTTGCATCTTCTTTTTAGTCAAGAACGTTTACTCTCAAAACAAGACTAGAATTACAGGTTTCCCTCACTAACCCCCTCCCGCTCCCACAAACCACCACCACCTTTGGAAATTTTTGTCCTTTACATTGCTTGCAAAATGCCAGGACAGTTTAAAATTATTAAACAACCAATGTAAAAAAGTCTTGCCATCTATACATTGTGAATGCATGCCTTGGTGAGGGCTTTAGAGAGATGGCAAACTACCTCTAAAGCGAAGTTTGTGATGAAGTGTCTCCAAATCACAAGAGAGGAGGATATCGGTTATGGGAGGCAGGTAGAATAAAATTAGAAGTAATACTGCTTAGGAGTGTATGTTTAAAGATAGCTACTATACCTCACCTATCCTTTATTCTAATCTTGAATAACTGCCATGTTCATGCAAAATAAAATTTCTACTTTATAGGAGGAAGAGCAGTCTGTTAGGAAAAGCATATTCTTAGACATCTTTCTCGTAAGTGCTATTTTACTTGGTAAGTCTTGGCTACATCACTATATGCTATTTCAACCTCCTTGTCACTGGGACAGGTATTTGTGAACTCCTCCCTACTATATGCATTAGTTAAGTATCTACAGATGCCAGTCATGCCTTTGGAATATCAAAGCTGTGATATTTTTTGGCCACCACCTTGACAATGTGCAGTTTGGACAGCAGGTTGCAATTAGCCGTGTCATTTCATTACCATCTGGAAATTTACATGTGGAAAACTAATAGTATTTCCCATAATATTCTCATCAGTTTCATCAGGGAGGGGAGAATTCAGATATTTATACAGTTTATATAGTGTTTGCAAGAGTTCCCTCTCCGATGTTTCATTAGCCTGTGGTCTTGAATTCTTAATATATGCAGTAAATTTGGCAAAAATGTCCATTCCATCATTATTCAATTCTGGGTATTTTGATGAAAGTTTTAAGTATTTGGGAGGGCATAAGGCTTCTTCAAGAAATTCTTCAGTCTTATTTACATCTGTTTTGACTTCATTGTTGTAAGTTATAAACGGTGAGTGGGTCCCAGTAGTCAAGTTCTGCAGGTCTACAGGCTTTCTTTTCAGGTCCATGGTTGCAACACTAAATACAACTTCTTCGAACTAAAGAATTATGAAGAGTGCCTGGGAAAAGGGGCAGTTTCCTAGGCTTTTACCATCACTGCCAGCCTTGACGAAGAGCTGTTTTCCTCCTTCAACCACTTGGGCTGCATGGACAATGCCATGGCTGGCTCGGCTGGGCTCCGTGGACAGGGGTTATGGTGCCTGCTTCTGCTCTGGGGATGCTCTGGTGTGGGTCCCCACAGCACTGTGCCTCCCCGGACAGTCCTGGATTGGAGCTCGGAGCTCGCATTGGCTTCTCAGCGCCACCTCCTCAGCACAGCCCCATGCCTTGCATCTGACCAGGAAGTTTTCTTGAATTGTGGGTTTTACTATTTTTCTTCAGTTTTCTTAAAGATTCCTCTTATATATATGTTGGATGGTCTTTGCCTTGCATCTTTTAAAAATTTCATTTTTTTTGATATTTAAAATTTTTTAAAGTTTTTTCTTGTTTCTATTTCTTGCGAGGCTTTATCTGTTTTCTCTATTCACTCTTATTTTAGTATCTCTAGTTTCATCTTTATTTTTGAAATGATTTCTTTTCCATTTCTAATTCTATCCTGAAGTATGTCATCTCATTTCTAAGCATTTCTAATTCTGATTTGTGTTATTTCTTGTTTTCTATCATTTAAAAATGTCTTTCAGCTTGTTTTGAAACAGGTAACAGTTTTGATCTGTTGTATTAGCTTGTCTTCTCTTGTCCTTTTTTCCACCCTCCATGGATGTTATTCTAGTAATTTTCTTCTCAAAAACATTGTATGGGATTTTACCTTGATACTTCAGTTTTATGTATGAAATTAGTTTTCTACTGTACTGCTTTTAAAAGGTATATATATTTTAAAATCAGTGGTACATGTCCAAGAAGTTAAAATACCTGAATAGAGAAAGCAATAAAAGATTTATTCTGAGGTCTTGAAAAGATGAATTAACCTTGTAATCTATTATTCTTTTTGAAACTCATATTGTTATGACCATATTCAATGGGTAGCTCTATCTGTCTGCAACTATGTGCTTTTTTTTTTTTTTTTAAGGAGAGGCAACCCTTGGTTGAACTCACAGATTGCAAGGACCTTGTCAGCTTACACTCCCTTATTTTTTTTAATTTTTTAAATTTTTTACACCTACATCACCTGTTCTTCCTAGGTGGGCTCCCATCCAAGTATTAAGCAGGCCTGACCCTGCTTAGCTTCTGAGGTCAGACAGGATCGGGCTTGTTCAGGGTGGCATCGCCATAGACTGCAACTATTTGCTTTTGAGATGACTATTTTTAAAGCTTCCTCACTGACTCAGTTTTTTTTATTTCACGTGCTGTACCAATCCTGGAACTGGCCTTTTCTACCAGAAACTATTTTTTCTTTTAGCAGGGCATATATTAAAGTCCAGAATCTGGGTCCAGAATCTGGGTCCTTTGGGCAGGTTTTCCATGATTGTATCTCCTGTCTGACCCTGGTTTATAGTTATCCAAGCAGTGATTCTTGGTGAGCCTAAAGTGTATACTTAAAAAAAAAAAAAAATGAATTCATAGTATTGCAATTTACTACCTGTTTTGGTATTTCTAAGAATAAATTATGTAGCATACATTTTAATTTTTACAGATGACAATTATTTCTGTCCTTCATATGTAATATAAAGTCTATCGTAAATTAAATCTCATTATTTCTCTAACAAACTGCTTAAACCCAACCCCTTTTGCAATTCTTCTCTCAGAATTTGACCAAGCCATAAAATCACAGAATTTAGAAAATGAAAGGAATCTTAGAGTAGTGGTTTCAGCTTTTCATAATTTATTTCCTATGTATCATTATTAAATTGTTTTTCAGTGAAAATATGCCCATGTTTGTCATGACCCTAAGGCATTTACCTTCATTCAAGTATTATATTTGTCATTCATGGTAAATTTATAAAGACTTTTAAAGAGCATATTTTTAGAAGTAAATTTTATTGGTATGGCATGTCAAAGAGACTGGCGCTTAAGGGAAATGGATATTTAAATGGATGACAAAAGATTCAGGGTTAATGGAAGAATAGCAAAATATCACTAGTGGATAAATTCTGTCCTAAATTTTTAAGTCACGCAAATGAATTTGGTCAGAAACTCAGGACTTTTTGAAACTTGCTCCATCACTTTGCAATTACCCTGACTTCATCCTTGCCTCCTTGGTCAAAGAATTATGAGAGTCAGCAGCTTGGATGTTGCTTTCTTATTTTGCTTTAATTATATTTAAAGGCTGACCCAGGGAGTACTACCAAAACATGGATATAAAGGAAGTTAGTTCATTGAAGCATATATTCAAGTAATTACCTGGCATACTACTGGCTATTTTTTTTCTTGTGTGTGTTGAATAGGAAAAAGAATAGTTACTAAATACTTAATGTGAGCTTTTTTTTTTTTTTCCCTGATAACTTTGCATTTTCGAGTAATTTTCTTCCAATTAGAATGTATGAGAAAAATCTGGTCAATTAGTTGTTTCTGGTCATTGGGCTCTTGTTAATCAGAAGTTTTACTGTATAATCATAATGTTCTTTGGATGTTCTCATTTGTTATTTCTTCAACTCTTTGTCAGTTATAGGTATTCTGATTACTTGATTACATCTGCCTGGCATAGTGGTTTTTAAAACAGCGTTTATAATAAAAAATTCCTGCAACTTAGCAAGTAAAATAAGAATAAGGAAAGACAATCAATAGTTGAAACATGATCATTTTCTCTTGATTTAACTTAGTGTTTAGTGAGTTGTAGTTTTGGGATAAAAAACATGAATATGATTATTGCCATTTTCCAAAATGACTGGCTTATCCAGCTGGAGACATAGAGTGTGGGGAGGTGCAGGACTGCCACCACTCTCTCTCACAGAGCAGCTCCACTTTTCATATGTTTTACATTTTGGATGTTTTAATAAGATTAAAAAAAAATAGATTCTGCTATTAAAACTACATACAAACATTTGATGGGGAGGTACTTTATGAGCATCTGTTATGGCCGAAGAGATTTCTTATCTAGCGTTCTACCATTTGTAGCACTGGTAATTGTAGGTATTTGGGTTCTTTTAATGTATTTTGGGGTCTTATTGACCTAGCTGTCTTATTATTCTAGTGGTCTCTTTTTATCAGACTTCTGGATAAGGGACAAGAACTAACAGTTGTAGCACTCAGCTTGGTGTTTTACATTATTATTTTATTCAGTCTTTCAATCAAACTTGCAAGGTGGTTATTATCCCCATTGTCACACAAAGAAAAGGATGTTTTATACTCAGAATTTTAAAATGTCCCATTCTTCCATCTTGCTTTTGGATAGGAGGGAAAGAATACATCCTCAATTTAAAGGCACTGGCTTTTCTATACATTTTTTTTTTCTGAATGCTTTCATCTACAACTTTTAATTCTCTCCTATATTTGATGGCTTTAAGAAACCATATCTCAGCCTGAACTTATAATTTCTAGATTGCTCTATCTGCCTCCTGAACACGAGCACTTGGACTGTCTCACAGGCCTCTCAACTCAGCATGTGCTAAGATGCGATCATCCTCTTATCTCCCAAATATTTATCTCCTCATATATTCTTTGTTGATTCTCTGTTCTAGTTCCATCTCCTCCTCTGGGTGAGCTTAGTCCTCTTCGGCCATAATGGCAGCCAGAGTAATCCAACACACTGCAGAAAGTTCTCTGGGTGACATTCTCATCAGGAGAATGAAGCTCCTTTCCCAAGCCAAGAGTCCTTCAGGCAGCAATGCCAAGAGGTAGAAAATGAGACGTAAAATACACAAGTTATTCTTTATACCGACCTAAAGTTATAGGAGAATTAACATTTAGGTACCTTACTCTGATGATGTACAGCATACAATCTGGATTTTCCTTCTTCATCTTTAACCTCAGTTCTTCACCCAGTGATCTACCTCATCTTTAACCTCAACAAACTCCTCCTTTACTTCTCTAGATCAGTCTATATGGTGGCACAAACTACGTTGTATGTTGTTTTGCAACTAGTTAATATTTTCTTCATTAGCATTTTTTTTTTTTAATAACAGGTAGAGGTGGATCCATTGCTGAGGAATTAAATGTTCTTTATACAGAGCAGTTGTTATTGAAATCATAACTTTACCTGGTAAATTTCTACTGTATTCTTGACTCATTTGTTATAGTTATAAGGATATAAACATTCTGTATTTGTTTGTCTGTTTCTCTGAGGTATCAGTGATCTTTCATATTTTCTTGAATTAGTTGATATCCTGTGGTTTTCATCCATGTTATCCCCTACATTTAGTTCAAAGCCAGGCACAGAGTTGGTAGTCAATAAAAATGGATATTTGTGTAGAGCTAGGCACTGTGCTGTAGAGTATCGAGAATACAAAGATTTATAAGATATTTTAAAAGTGAACTTACTGTTTAGATTGGGTGGCAAGATGCAGTATATAAATATAACACCATAGAATACTGCTTTTCCAAAGAATACTGTTATATCAAGCAGGAGCTCTTTACTTTTATTTTCTTTTGACCCAATTTTGTTTCGCATATCTTTGTACACATATACTATAAGCACTACAGTATTCTATATTTTAATGTATTGGCTCAAATGCCTACTTACAAGTTATTTTTAGTGCATAAATAATTAGTAAATGTGCGGGCTTTTCTTTTTATAAAATTGTGACTCTATATTAAGTACCATAATGTTTTTGTTATAATTTTCTGCTTGTATTTCTCCACAGGCAGCAGAAGATGTCGTTTTCATTGGACCTGACATATATGCTATTCAAGCCATGGGTGACAAGATCGAAAGCAAATTATTAGCTAAGAAAGCAAAGGTTAACACAATTCCCGGCTTTGATGGAGTAGTCAAGGTGAGAAACTGTTTTACTCTTATCTTTATAGTGCGTGTCTCCAGGTCAAACAGTTTGTTAAAAAATGTAAGATAAAATGCAATAATTGCTTTTAAAATATACATGTCTAGGTTAAAAAAATCAATGTTGTTTACTCTGGGATTATTTTAAGTGGCATAACTTAAAAAGAACAAGAAGCTTCTTAAGCATTTAATGATTGATATTGGCTCATATTTATTTTCACAGGAAAAATCTTGGTAAGTTAACAATATTCTGGTAGAGCTCTGGATTTTATTTAATGGTGACATATATTTAATGTTTGAAACATTATGATCTCTTTATATTGAGCTTCTGTCCATAGGCATAAAACGTAAACGTTTTTCTGGTGGAAAGTGGTATAACTATGGATGACTACAGATCCCAAACATAACTCCTTAACCATCAAGCAGCTTTTGCAGCCGAAGGCTTCTAAAGAAGAACTGCAGATTTTGGAGTGTGTGTCTCATCCCCTCCTACCCTCCTTAGAAAAATTATTTTTTTTCTCATTAGAAGAGAGTTCCTATGTAGACTTTAACCTTGTGATTTGAAGTACTCTGCAAGAATTATCTCAGTGTTTCTTATTGTTACGGTTTGGGCTGGCAGTTCTTTGTGCAGGATCATTTGATGCATCACAGGATAGTTCTTGCGCCCTGGTTAACAGTATTTTCAGCTTCTTGCCCCTATTTACCTTAATCTGTTGTCCTCCATTTTTTTTCTCACGAGGAAGAGGTGTTCCCCATCCTCTCTCTGTAAAGCCAGTTCTTCCTCTTATCCTCCAGATATACCCTTTATAGACTTTAGAGACTACAGTCTTTACTGGCTATCTTTTCTCTCTTCTGTATCTTAAAAGTCTCCTTGTATTTTAGATCCTTTCCATCACCATTGCTATTAAAAATGCTCACTCACTCAACAGATGTACTAATCCCTGGGCTAAGTGGGAAGAATGTGGTGATAAATGAGATACCTATGGTCCCTCACATCACGGTGTTTCCAGTTTAGTGGACAGAAATATGTTATTCCTCTTCATAGAACACAGTGACTCCTTTTCGTTCCCCAGCTGCCATCTTAGTTCTCTCTTCCCTTTCACAGCCACACATCTTAGAATTGTCCTCATTCTCTCTCATTTCCACACTTTTCACTTAATCTTTAATATACTGCAGTCTGGCTTTTTTCTCATTCCCACTTAAATTTCTCTTGCAAAGGCTACCAGCAACCTCTCCTTCTCACTAAATACAGTGTATAATTTTTAATCTTAGTATTATCTCAATCTCTTTGAGGCATTTTGAGCCTCTTGGTCACCCCTTCCTTCCGGAAATATTCACTTCTGGCACATTGCTCAGTTCTAGTTTTGTTTTATATTTTGACTTGTTTTGATGTTCTTTCTAAGTTCTCATGCTGGTTATTCTGTCTTTGTTTCTTAAATGTTGGTTTTATTCTGGATTCTGAGTAGAATATTTTCTCTTATTGGGAAGTCTTACGTATTTTTATGCCTTCCAGTCTCAAACCTATATATCTGTTCTAGACATCGCTTCTGAATGTCAGAACTGCATACCCAGTTGCTGTTTTTATTTTTATATTATTTTGTTATTTTATTTTTTAAACTTTTTAAAAATTAAGTTTATTGGGGGTAACATTGGTTAATACAATTATATAATTTTCAGGTGTCCAGTTGCTTCTTAAACAGCTCTACTTGATGTCCCCAAGACATCTTGAAAGTAACAAGTCAAAGATGAATTCATCATTTTCTCTTTAACCAAGGATTGGCAAACTATGACTCCATGCATCTGTTTTTGTAAATAAAGTTTTATTGGAACACAGTTATGCTCATTCCTGTACATATTGTCTATGGCTGCTTTTCCAACTATAATGATAGCTGAGTTTAGTAATTGTGACAGAGACCATATGATATGACCCACAAAGTCTGAAATATATTCTGCCTGACTCATTCAGAAAAAATTTTCTGATTCTTGTTATAAACATTTTATCCTTCATTTTTTCTGCCTGAGAAAGTGGTGATGTTTTCCATGCTGTTTCTTAAGCTAAAAACTTGGAATAATTCTTGATAAATACCACAACAGAAAATTTATTTAAATTTCTTTTTGATCCATTTACTTCTTTTCTCATGGTTACACCAAGTTCCAGCTACCATCATCTACACTGGATTTCTTCATAAGCCTAATTGGTCTTCTTGTAGCCAGTCGGGGTTCTGTCCAATCAATTTTTGACACTGCAGCTTGAATGATTTTTCAGAAATCCGGATTTGATCATATGCCTGTGTTTAAAAACTCTTGAATGACTACTCATTTAAATCTTTTAAATAGCTGGACTTTATTTCTCTCTTCAAACTGCTGTTATGCTAGTTTACCTTTTTCATTGTATGTACCAGCTATAAATGACATCTTTCAGATTCTTGAAACTTCCATACTTAATTCTATCATATGTGTTGATTCTGCATCAGTCTTCATTTCCGATTGTATCTTACTTTTTGTTTAGGTCCTGGCTAAAAACATCCATTCCTCACAGAGACATTCCTTGCCTGTCTAAAGTAGATTAGGCCCTCTGCTGTATTTTCCCTTAATATCCAGCACTTTACTCATCATATTTTAAATCATTCATTTCTTCAGTAAATATTTTAAAAATGCATACTATTTATTCAACATTGTTCAAAGTGCTATGGATATAGTAGTGAACAAAACATAAAAAATACTGCACTCATGGAGTTTAACACTATAGAAGAAGGAGACATACAATAATATATAATACATGCTATGGTAAAACAGAAGACAGGGAATGCTGGAGGGTATGGTCCATTCTTAATTTTAAATAGGTTTAGCGAGTTATCTAAAGAGGAGACAGGGCAAGTCATGTGGCTCTCAGGGAGAAGAGCAAAGTACAATAGGCAGAAAGAATAACAAGTGCAAAGATGTTGAAGCGTACTCGATGTTGAAACAACAAGGAATCATGTGACTGGAGTCATCAAAAGAGAGAGAAAAGTCAGATGTGGGAACAGAGGTAAGATGTCTAATAGAGAGTTCAGACTTTATAAGGCCTTTTGGCCCTTTTAATGATGGGGTAAATTTCTACTTCCTGTACTGGATTGTAAGCTCCTTGCTAGCAGAGATTGTACTCTGTTTATTATGGCATCACTTGCACATGGTGCCTGGCACATGGTCAGTGCTCACTAAATACTTGTTGGATGAATAATGTTCTAGATAATATACATTATCTGTCATTTGGTAAGCATTTATTAGACACAGCAAAAGAAAGGAACACAACTGAAAAGCAAGAGAAAAAGTAAAACAGATAATAGAAATAGATCCACATTGCTCTAGATACTGGAGCTGGCTGATAAGAACTGTAAAATAACTATAATTAATGTATTAAAGAAATTTGAGGAAAATGGAGAAACGAGGTAAGCATATAAAGAACTTCAGGAAATTTGAATCTATAAAAAAGTTAAATAGAAATTTTATAACTGCAAAAATATGAAAATAAGGACTTTGGGTTAACAGTAAACTAAGCAGCATATAGGATTCATGTAGCATGTATCAGTATTTCATTCTTTTTTATGGCTGAATGATATTCCATAGTAGGACTATAATACTTTTTAAAAATCCATTTATTAGTTGATAGACATTTTAGTCATTTTTGTCTTCTGGTAATTTTGAATGGTGCTGCTATGAACATACATGCACAAGTATTTGTTTAAATACCTATTTTAAGTTCTTTTGGTTATGCACAGGCATACCTCCGAAATATTGTGGATTCAGTTCTAGACCACTGCAATAAAACGAGTATTGCAATAAACTGAGTTGTAATCTTTTTGCTGTAATCTTTTTGGTGGAGGGTCTTGCCTTCAATTTGTAAAAAATATATCTGTGAGGCAGAATAAAGCAAAGCGTGATAAAACAGGGTATACCTGTGTACAGGAGCAGGATTCCTGGGTCATATGACAATTCTGTGTTTAACTTTTTGAGGAACTGGCAGGCATCCAAGCCTTTGTGTAATCCCCTCCTCTTCAATTTGGGTAGAACCTGTTATTTGCTTTTCCGACTAATAGAATATGGCAAAGGGCATGTTACTCCCTTAATTAGGTTACATTATATGGCAAAGGTGATGGGATATTACTTTATTCAGTTACACTAGAGGGCAAAGTGATTGGGTTTCACTCCTGTGATTGTTTCTTCATATAAGACTCTACCTTAGGAGACTAGAGAACAGGTTCTGATTGCTGGATGCTTCTTGATGAAGTAAGCATTCATATTGAGGAAGCCCATATGGCAACAGATTGCAGTCAGTTTCTAAGGATTTAAGTGTCCGTTCTCCATCTGAGAGCTAGCAAAAAGGTGGGGCCCTGAGTCATTTAGCCAACCATCTCAAGGAGCTTGGATTGTCCCCAGTTTAGATTCCAAACGAAAATGCGTTGTGGCCCACACCTTGATTGCAGCGTTGAAACACCCTTAGCAGAGTATGACAAGTCTTTATGAAGCTATCAGCCATTGGGTTTCAGTCCTTTACTTTCTCATTTTACAGAGTTATGCAAGTTTTGGTGGTGGTTTGAATGGATCACTAGTCGATATTATTGTAATAGTTGTGTGTAGTGCCAGATGGGTGCTAGAGTAATTGGGGGATCGCTTTATAAATTATATAAACGTCTAACCTTAACCATTGTAACAAAAATTCTGGCCTTTTTGAGATCTTTAATTTGGGCTTGATTTAGTCACAAGGAAAATGAGTCTGAGTCTAAATTAATTCTGTCTTGATGAAAATAGCAGAGTCTTCAGGAGTTTAAGAAAGAAGTCATTAGGAGAGCATTTGATTTGGAGATTCTCTTTGTACAGTAGATTCTTTCTTATGAAGTCATTTGGTGTAGTGTCTCATAGGAAGAAGGAATGTTCCTTGAGTAAAGGTCCAAAGGTGACTGTTGTAAGCTGGGACATGAGAAATGTGAAGATATTAGAGATACCTATTATCTGAGTACTTTGTTAACTCAGAGATCTTGTGTAACAATGGCAGATTAATAGTCTTCCACCTGTATCAGTAATAATTAGTGAAATTTCTCCTTTTGAGTTGATGGCTAAAATTAGGAAATAGGTACTTGATTTGCTTTTGGAGTATTGCCTATTATTTTTTCCTTCATTTTCTTGTCTAATACAGAACAGTTGTTTTCCATTGTCATTTCTGTTTACAGTACCTAGTTGTCTTTGTCAAAAGATTGATATTTAATTTCTGGAGTGGGAGCATCTAATTTTATCTATAAGGCCATCAGTTTTTTTCTGGGTCTTATTCTGTGTTTGTTTTCAGGCTGTTCAAAATGTATAGATTTGAAGATCTGATAATGTAGCTATTTCCCATCCAGTTTTTGCTTGTTTGTAAAATTGACTGTTTCCAGCTTACTACTGTTCACAAAAGGTGAGGAGAGAGTTGGGGTAATAACTCCTTCAATGCTATCTAAAAGCATTGAAGAGGCCGTCTCCGAAGTCTTCAGTGGACTTTGCTAGCACATACTCTAGTAGAGTGCAATCTATTTTCATAAAGATTTTGGTGGTAGCCTCCCATCCCTTAGTTTTTATGAGCGATATGAATCAATTAATATAAATCTGGGGAACCTAGATTATACATCCCTATAATAGTTTCCATTTCTCTATAAATTCCTGTCTAGTGTAAGCTTTGGAAAGTTTTTTAAAATAAAATTATTGGAGTGACGTTGGTTAATAAAATCATGTAGTTTTCATGTGTATTTGGAAAGTCTTTGGTAATGGCTCTCAGTTCAGAATAAGACCAATAATTCAGCCGTAGTTGTTTGCCCTGGTCTATTGGGCTAACATTTAAAAGATAATACTGGTTTGAGGGTTTCTAGCCAGCCAGATGAGAAGGGGAGCATATCAGAGGAAGAAAGAGCAGGGCAGTGGGAAACGGAGGCACATAGGATGGAGGGAAAGGAACAGCAAGATAAAGACAATCAGGTTTCAGGGAATGTAAAGTTTTTCATACGGCTTTTTTTATGCCTTTCCTCTTCCCTCTGAACTGTGTCTTGTCTGTGAATTTTGTAAGGAAACGATTTTGGAATAAATTTCTTTTGGAATCTTTCTCATCTTAATTAAAAAATACAGAACACATAAAGTATTGGAAATTTTGCTTCTTTTCCCCCCCTAAAGTGCCTCTCATGAACATTCATATCAAAAGGTTACAAAAGAGTCTACTGTTATTCCAAATAATCCTTGGTGAAATTATGATATTAAGAAAGAGCATGAATTTGAGTTACAGATTTAATATATTGAAGGAGAAGAAGTCTTCACTGAGAACACAGAGTTAATCTGAGACAAACTGATGAGACTCTCGTAATGGTATATGAAATATATTGTTTGTATACTTCATGTCTTGGACCCTCAACCTGATGGTTGGTCCTAATTACAGACCTGATAATGTGCAGTGCCTTGGTGGTTTAAGGTTTGGAGGGGAGATCTCACCCAGACCCAAAATCCCATGGACAAAACGAGTCGGGACAGAGGAGAGTTCTTAAGGTTCTGATAAGGGTTTCAAAGCAAATTTAATCTGTCGAAACCTTCTGAGCTTACTGGCTCCTAGAGCCTGCTTGAAGATGAACTTCTATGTCCTATGCCTGTCTTCTTCCATATAACTTTTGCCATATGGACTTACAACAAACAATGTTGAGGATATTTTTTTATTAATCGAGAAAGTTTTGTTAGAAAGCTTCTTCCAATAATAAACATTTTCAAATCTGATCAGAAAATTAAAGGGTTCTTCGTTCATAAAGCTCCTGAACAGGAAATTGGAGCTTTTCCCCAGTGTGATACTTTTCTGACCCTTGTAGTTGGGACGGTCTCTGAGTGTGGGGCTCAGGTAGGGATCAGAGAAGCACTGCAGTTTTTGAATATAAGATCTTGAACTGTGGCTTTTAGCATGTCTTGAACAGATTTCAGTTGATGCTGTAAGATTGCCTTCCAATGATGGTGTCCTTTACTGTAGTAGATAATAAACTTGGTTATTTCGTCTTTTCAGGGAGGCTGCATTTGACAAATGTGTATTTGAATTTGCAACTCTGTTAATTTGGAAAATAGGGAAAAGTAGAAAGTAGAAGAAAATACATTCATTTATCTTTTCAATTTTGTCTCTTTGTATGTTTTAGATGACTTAAGATCCTGTTACACTCTCACATAATGATAGGTTCTTATTATCTGTGTTAACTTTAACTGTGGTGTATATACAGTTCTCAGCACCTATTGTCTGCATTAATTTGTTTAGCCACAATGAACCTGCAGGTTATTGTTTTCAGGTAAGCATTTAAAAATGTTTTTAAGGAATGCCTTTTTGTTCCTTTAAGTTTTAATACTAGTTTTATTTTTAGTTTGCTTTTAATTATTTCTAATGTAAGAGGCTGTGCATAATTTAAAATAAGATTTGGTTATGATTTAGATTTCTTACGTACTAATTCCACATTCATTTGGAACTACACTATGTTTCATATTTTTTAGTTTAGATTTAAGTAAAAGATTACTTTTGAGGATATCTATGCAGATAGAGGTTTGCTGATGCAAATAAATAGTGTAAATTTTTGGAATACCTTGTGGTTTTAGCAACTACATTAGCAATACTTTTGTATTGGAAGAATGTATGTAGCTAATTCTACCCTTTTTAAATTCATAGGTTAAAAAAAAATAGCCTGTGCGATTCCTAAGATTAAATTTTTCTTGATAACTATATTCTTTCCCTGGGCCAAGTAATTTTCATCTTCAACTTGAGTTAATATGGTTTCAGTTTGTTGTATTTCTCTTTAAAACTTGTTTCCTAATTTGAAAATTTAGAATGCTATATGGAAATGATTTACCATAATTTTCAAACATGTGCAGTAATGTTGTAATAACTGTGTTCTGTGCGTTGTGTCAGGTGGGTACTAGACTTAGGGGAATCACTTTGTAAGTTATATAAATGTCTAACCATTATACTCTACACCTGAAACTAATAAATATTGGGTATAAACTGTAATTAAAAAATAAAAAAAATTAAAACATTGCATGCAGTATTTAAGGAATGGTTTTCCTTATGTCTTGTTCTTGAGTCATCCTTTTCATTGGAGAGAAACTAATGTGTTAAAGTGTATTTCTCAAGTAATCATCTGGTATCAGATATTTGCCCTTAACAAGTTTTGTTTTACTCAACATTTTATAAACTCCATCTCTAGAATGTGAGAGCAGAGTGGAGAGTGTGCATCTGAAGCTGTTGGAAGACAGGTTTTGGAATTCCAGCCCACTCGTTTGACAAAGAATAACAAGTTGCAGACCCTGATTTCAAATAACTTCAAGTCCCCTTAGGAAGACCTGCAAGTTGACCGACAATTTAGTACATTTTAATGATGCTAAGCTCGGAGCGCATGGGCCCGTGTAGGAGGAGCATCAAGGGGTATCATGGCAGATTTTCCAGTGGAAGTGATACCTAAGTGATACTTGATGTCTGAGTAGTAGTGAGTTAGCTAAAAATTGAGGATGGTAGTGGACACAAAGCTCTACCGTCAGGAAAAATATCTTATTATAAAAGCTTGGAGCTGAGAGATCTTGTGGACTTTAGAAAGCTGCAGGTACGCAGTGTGAGGGGTTGTATGTAGTAAGAGAGCTGGAGAGCAATTGAGGATCCAGATATGCATGGCTTGAATGCTTTGCACCTGGATTTGGAGGTTATTCTTGTGACTCTGAACAGATTCATGTAGAAGAATTAACATAAAATTACGGAATATAAAAACTTATTTTGGCGTGTGATGTGGAGAATGTATTGGAACAAAGCAAAACTCAAGGTTGGTAGATGATTTAGAGTGTTCTTTCTTTAATCCAGACTAAAAATATTAGGGGCCCAAAATAAAGTTTTAGGAAGGAGTAAAATGAATGATGTGGAGAGAGATGGTAGAATTTGAATATATAAGATCATGTGATCTGTTAGATGGCAGGTGTGGAGCAGTGGGAGGAATCAAGAATGATTTAATTACCCTATTTGGTCTTAATGCTTATCAGCATACCAACTTTGGGGGAAATCATTAAACTTCTCTGAATTCCTGTTGTCTTAAAAAAGAGAAAGTAATACCCATTTATATCTTAGAGCACAGCATGCTAAAGTATTTGAATGAGTTTTGTAAATTATGCAGTGTAGGTTTAAAGTAGTAATTGTTTTTAACACCTAATTAGTCATACTTGAAACCTTGTGTTCTTTAGCAGAAAGAGCTAAATAACAACAATGACAAAAAACTAGTGTGAAAGGAATCATTAAAAAAAATACAAGGCAACAGAAGGAAATTTAACTTTGGGTGGTGAACACGCAATGCAATATACATATTTATTATTGAATCGTACATTTAAAACCTTTATAATTTCACCTAAATGAATTTTAAGACTCCCAAATTGAAAAGTGTGTTTTAGTAATTACAAAGTACAGTATTAGACATCAGTATCCTTTCCCCTTGCTAAACCAAGAATAACTTTCCTGGTGATGCTACCCAGACTTTATATTTTTGAAAAAAGATTCAATTATGTTTACTACGCTGTTTCACAATTGTAGAAATGTGCACTAATTTTTAGATTTGGAATTATATTGAAGCAAAAAGTCTTCTGAGTGACTTAGAGTTATCTGAAGCAGGAACCCATTTCCTGAAGCAAGGAGTGTTGAAAATTTTGCTTTATTTTTTATATGAATGCAGAGTTGTTTGAGAATGCTTTTTGGGTACACCGATCATCTGATCCAGTGAATTGCACTGGGGATACGTGTGCACATTTTCTTTTGCAGTATTGTAGTGCTAGTATTAGTTCTATATTATACAGGCTCAGGATGAGTGATGACCACTGGATATACAGTCAGGGCCAGGCAGGAAAGGAATAAACTTGGTAGTTTGGGGTGACGGACTGCCCATTTTATCACAGACTGCCAACCTTAATTGAGTGCTTACTTTGTGCCAGACACTGTTTCAGTATGTTTCAACCATATCCCACAGAGGCACGCTGGTAGGTAACCCATTCACCGTCACCGAGCCAGTGTTGAGGCCCAGCCTTCTGGCTCCAGCACCTGTGCTTTTAGCCATTGGTCTTTGCTGCCTCAGAGGTGGGAGCTGTAGAAGATTAACAAATAAATTAGGCGTGCAGAAAAGGCACCTGATTTTTGTTAGCTTTTCATATTTTTGTGATCTACTTATTTGGTTATAGCAACTTCACCCACCCCTCCCATCGTATTCTCTGTAAAACAGAATTTTTTTACTGTTTTGTCCTTGGGTTAGATGATAACAGCTCACGTAATGTAAATCGTGCTGAACTAGAAGAGTAAAAGAAATGATTGTGGGTTCTGTTGGCATTTTTCTTATTTCTCCATTTCTTGAACTGATGTTTTGGAATTGTATAGCTTAATACTTTCCTGCAACCCTTTCCTCGTCAGTGTTTTCAAGAGTTCAGTTAAAAACTCCAGAAACCAATTGTAGTTTCCTTTAAGACAGGCTGTGATTATAGAATGGACCATAGGGATTTTTATCACTTAGAACAGTAGAATCAAATGATATTCTCAGACTGTTACTTTTTCTTACCTCCTTATTTGAAGCCATCAGAGATATTATTGCTAATCTATTTTGCATTTATTTTTGTACTTTTTGTACTTTTCTTTGTTTTCTCAATTTTATTACTTTTGATATGAGCACAAAAATATTCTAGCTACTTGAATTGAAAATTGTACTAGCAAATTTGCTTTACTCCTTTTGTTGAATTTTTTGTGTTGGAACTTTCTAGTTTCAGGGTGGTTATTGTCCCATCTGTTAGAAATTTTCTTTTAATAAATTACAGAAAGTTATTAATACTCGAATAGTCTGCTGTTTTAATCCCTGTAAGACTTTCATATATTACATGTCATATAATTATTATTAGATGTAAGAACTGTCTTAAGAATGTTCTAAAGCTGAGTGTTAGAACCAGTTTTGCTTTTACTTCAAATATTATGAGGTTGAATTTGTGAAGAAGGAATATTTTCCTTCAGAGAGGTGTGTTTCATATAAATAAAGGGCAAGTATATTCAGTATTAATATCTTAATACTTCACATTTTTATTAAATTAAGTTTAATATCTATAAATTGAAACGAACATGCTTTCTACTACTTTTTAGTATAACTTTAACTTATAGCCCTTCAATTTGAAAACTCACTGTCATGTAAAGTTTGATTGTTTAAATTAATGAAATATTTATTTAAAAACAATAGTTTGGGTATTAATGTCTATACTTTTTTTAAGAGTAGGTTTTGTGAAACCTAAATTTCAAACTTTTGAAGTTGCATGAGGCAGTGAAAAAGGTGCTTGACTGAGAATTAAGAGGCAAAGGTAAATATTGGGCTTGATTTTGCCCAGTGTCAACAATATTTCATTGAATGTACTTTGTTTTAAACTGAGGCAAACCCCAAGCCTGTCTAGTTCTTATGCTCCTGTTCTGAACTACTGTGTGGTACTTCCTTGCTGTATATCACTTAGATTTGTGAATTTGAATAAGCCACTACATCTCCTTGGTATAAGTTCACTCACTTATAACATTGATACTCCGGAAATGAGTAGTTTTATTGATATTGGAGTAGATCATTTAGGATATTGTCTTACAACAGATATTTCTGTGGAAGCTAATAGATAGCTGTTTATTCATTCAGTAATGTGTTGATTGTGTCAATTTGCTAAGCTCTTGGGATTTAGTAGAGAGTAAGACAGCTAGTCATTGCTGTCATGGAGTTCAAGTGTGACGGTCTGTCAGAATTGAAAGACAAAGTATGAGGTGATCACACAGTAGTGGCACCTAACCTGGTGTAGGAGGACTGGAAAGACTTTCAAAGAAAGTGACATTTAGTTTAAATCTGAAGCATGCACTCCTAAATTTAAAAGAAAATGGTAATTTTTCTCTTACCTAGACTACTGGTTTCCAACAGGGACTCCTCACATTCTCTTTCTCTAAACTATTCATTTATTCATTCCTTCCTTCATTCAGTAGTCGTTTATTGAATGACTACTGTGTGCCAGGCACTGTTCTAGACATTCGAACTATATCACTGAACTAAGTAGATATTTCTGCCTTTATAGAGCTTACATTTTAATGAGATAGTGAGTTACAGAGGGTAGACAATATACATAATGATAAGTTATACACTAAAAATTTTCAAAATGCAGACAGAGCAAGGCCCCCTCATTTTCTTTCTCTTTGGCTAAATTTGTCTCTTTAATGTGGCCTGTGAGGTCTGCTTTACTGGAAGCTCACTCTTCAGGCCCCAAGCACCTTGACTGTGTCCCATCATACTTCCATTCATTAGGTTTCCTTTCAAAGTCACTAAGTCCGAGAAATTTCCTGGAACTCTCCTTTTGAATTAGAGATTCCCCCTTGTCACATGCCTCCTTTACTTCTTCTGCCTAACATGCATCTTGATCATTTCTTCATTTCTGTGCAATCATATTTCAGGCCTGTCTTTTCCACTAGACTAAATTACATGAGGGCTGGGTTGGTGCCTTTATTTTTCCCTTCTGTTTCTTCAGGGCTTAGTTTGTGGTAGAGCTGCTTTGGTGAAAGGAGGTGGGAGAGAATGGAGTTTCTGGCTGAGCCAAGTAGGATGTGCATAGGCTGGAGAGAATGCCTGGATTTTGGGGTGGGGAGTAAAGTACGAGGTGGAGAGGGACTGGGGTGAGCGGTGGCGCAGGCAGGCAGGATCAAGTATTTAAACCAAGTTAGAGTCTAAATTTGGTTCTAAGGCAATGGAGAGTCGTGAAAAGTTTGTTTTGATACCATATATTGCCCTGGAAATAATCAATTAGATAATTTGAGTAACACCTTCAAGTGTGGTCAATTTAATTTTTAAATTGTAAAAGTAGTATAAAGTATGAAATTTTGATTTTTATGCTGAAAAAGTTCAACATTTACCTAAGAGTATACAGTGATAAGTAAAAAGTTCTTTCTTTTCCCCAACTCTGAATTCTACTTCAGAGCAGTAACTCAAGATGAGGTTTTTGTATACATAAGCTTTTATGAACATCCAAATGTGTTTTTCTGTCTTAATGTAGATAAGGTCATACTTTATAATTCTACAACTTTCCCACCCCATATATATTATATTTTACATGTCTTTAGAGTTAGTTATCTTCGTATAACCAGATCTAAGTCATCTTTTCCCTGTATAGGGCCAAGGCATTTGGAACTCTACAAAATCCCATGAGGCCCTGCAGAACAGGCCATACCTTCTACCCCTGCTTCATTTTGCCACTTCCTTATTGTGGACCTTTTTTCAATTTCTAGAACATTTTAAGTACCTCCCTAATCTAGGCTTTTCGTGCAAGTCATTCCTTCTATTTAGGATTCTTCCTCCTTAGTCTTCCCATGGCACCTAGCTGTTGTTTTAATAGGGGAGCAGAATTTATTATCTTCAGGTTTTAGTTTGAATTTTACTTCAGAAGGACCCTTTCTGAGTAGTCTGTCTAAAATTGGTTCTCCCTCTCACTCTCTGCCTCAGTACTATTTGTTTCCATGTAACTTTTATGTTAATTCTCAATTGATTTGTTTACTCTCTTTTCTGTTTCATTAGGCTGTAAGTTTCATGAGGGAAAAAACTATTTCATGTATTGCCCAGTAAATATTTATTGAATTAATGTATAAATGGGTGAATAAGAACATATAGATCAACCACATTCTTTTTAAAGGCTATGTAATATTCCTTTTTAAAAATAGTTTATTTGAGCCCAACTGACAACATATGCCAGGGAGCAAGATCTCAAATGCTCCCTATATTTCATTTTATATATCTACCAAATGTGGTACCATTTCTTTATTGAGAACCTTTTAAATTGTTTTTATGATTTTCATTTATCAGAATACCACTAACAAATTAAAAATAATGTCTATGTATCTTTCTGTGTGCATGTGAGTATATCTGTAGGATAGCTTCCTAAAAATGAAACTAATAGAGTGAAAGGTGTATATTCTCAAACTTTTGATAGGTACTGACAATTTCTTTTAACAAAGACCGCACCATTTTATAGTATTCCAGTAGTGCGAGTAGTGCTTGTTTACCTTCAGGTTGTCACTGAAGATTATTATCAAACTGGCAGATGAAAAGTGCTGTATTATTGTTTTAATTTGTTTGTCTAGAATTATGACTAAAGTTGAACACATTTTATATATTATCCTTTTGGACTTCATTTTGTGTAAACTTAGTTCTTGGCTCATATTTTCTGATGATTATTGGCCTTTTTCTTGTTAATTCAAATTTTGTATTAAAAACTTATAGAGAAGCTATACTGTGTGATACGTCAGTAAGAAACATTGAATTTAGAGTTATATGGGGCTTTTTATCTCTTTAAAAGTATTCTTATAAAGCTGGATAAGAAAACTAAATGTGCTCAAGAACACTGGACCTGGGTGTATTTTTTTATTGTTGAAACTGATAATGGTTTTTTAAATGTCCAGTACATAATATATCCTCAATCAAATATTTTGGAATGAATGAATGACAAGAGAAAACTAAAATTTTCAGGTAGTTTGATTTCATTTGGAAGTTCGTTTAGTTAGAATTTGCTCTTCATAGTAAGAGAACTTAAGCATGCTGATTAGTTAAAAGTCAAAATTGTTTTGTGGCAGTTTATAGAAGTGCTGGATTTGTGACAGTTAAAGAGTTTGCTTTGTGTACATATATATCTTTTTACATATACATGTGTGTATATACATAAATAAATGACAAAATATAACTAATGAATTCTATGAATTATCTTTTAACATCTGGCTGTTAGTTCTCCCAAGGTGACAGACTTTTTAGACAGCAGTTTATTTCCTCTCAGAATATCTTTTGCAAATATACTATTACACTTCTGGAAGAAAAAACATGTTAAAGTTTCCTTCTAGGCTTCTTATAATCCAGTCTCCATCAGCCAGCACTCTTCCTGTATTTTGTTCGCGAGGCACTAATTGTCCGCATTTGGCAGGTTTAACACTTCCTGACAGAGAGGCTATTAAGGGGAAGTATTCTCCAATAACTGTCACTGGCTTGAACAAAGAACCTTCAAACTCAATGTGTGGAAACCACTAACATTCTTAAATGGCCCTTTTCATGGATTTTTATCCCTTTAAGCTAAAATTTGGAGAATGTAGGATCAGCAAAAACAGCAAGGTGTAATAAAGCAGTAAACCTTGATTTTAGAGTGGGAGGTATAGATTTATCTCTGACTTGAAAACAATTGTTATTTGGAAAATCTCATTAGCAGATGTGACTGCTTGGAGTAAAAAAAAAAAAAAAAAGACTTAAAACTGATGTCGCTTTCAGGACCGCTTTGAACTTAACAAGCACCTATTTGTGGAGCAGACTGGCTAATGAAAGGAAATTAAATTTTTCTGACAACTTCCCCTGCCAACCTCCTTATTCAGGAGATGTTATTAGGTACTGAAGACTTTTAAGGAAGATTTTTTTATTAGACATAAACGAACCAATTGTAAACATCCCCTGTTCCCCACTTTGAGGAGGATTCTGACATGGTTTCTCTATATTTTTAAAGTATTAGCTTAAAAGCTTAAAAAATACCAACCTGCATGTTAATATTTTAAAGTTATTTTCTAAAAAATTTAGGCACACTTACCAGCTAGCTAGTGGTGTCAAAATATCATCATTTCTTGTGCTAGTTACTGTGTCACTGAGTTTTAAAAAAGTTAATTTACTACGAGGCTTTAACACCTTTTCAGCTTTCTCTTTTTTTGTTATTTGGGGAAATGTTTCAGGAATGTCCTATGTTGGATGTGATATGTGAGAGTTAATATTCAGTGAAATGGTTTAGATCAAGGGAAGTTTTTTTTCTTTTCAGTGTCATCGGTTGATATTTTGTAATAACTAATCCTTACATTCATAAACTCTTACCTTGTATTTTTGGAATACATTTTCTTTCGTTGGCTTTTTGGAAGTTTTTCCCCCACTAGTTGGTTCGTTGAATTTAAAGTTTTAATTTATGTAATAAGATGTAACCAGTAAAGATACAATATTGAAAAAAAGGATAAAATTAAAAGAAACAAAAGTAATGGAGATTTCTAAAGGAACTGTTGGGAGGAACAATTGACAATTTTTATAGATACCGGAAATTTACTTTTTTATTTCTGGAAAATCTATTGAGCTTCTCCCAAACAATAGAGAATCAACTCCCCCTGCTGACAGAATCTAGGAAAACATGACATATAAATATCAGAGAAACAAGTTGGCCGTGAACAAACTTTAATGATCTGATTTATGATTCAGTATCGATTGTAAACATCCAAATTCTGCTGTTAAATTCTAGCAACTGCACCAAATCATTTGGCAATTCTGGTAGTGCTTCCTGCCAGCTCATTTCAAACTGCTTTGAGTTTCTTAATATAATAATGGTGAGGTAGAATTTACATTCCACTTATGGTATTAATTTTACATTTCTCTGAATGAAAAGAGTTAGGAGGTTGTAAAATTGAACATTAAATGAATCAGAGGAGACAGTGGTGCAATATATGACTGCCCTAAAGACATTGTGCAATGGCTGATGGGATTAATGTTTAGTCTCATTTCCTGCTTTTACAGGATGCAGATGAAGCTGTCAGAATTGCAAGGGAAATTGGTAAGTTCTTAAATTAACTTTGGTAGAGTTTCTGTCTTTCAGCAGATATGGTTGAGTAAACATGTAATAAGGAATTCCCATAGAGCAAATAATATTTTAATAGTTTTTCGTTTCTGATTAGTTGTTGCTCTGGAAGAATTTATCAGCTGAATTACTGTATTTTGTTATTAAAGTCAACTTTAAAGAGTAATTTGACCTTAATTATAGCTCTTTTGTAAGACAAAATCACTGGCTAATTAAAAGAAGGAATTGTCTTAAGAATTCTTGAAATCGAATGTAATGCAAATTTTTTATGTATGTAGTTGAATGCAACTTATTAAAATTAAGAACATATATAATTAAAGTGAAGGTATCATATTTGACAAGGCTCTTCAAGTTTTTATTTTTCCTAAGATGTTCAATATCAACCTAATAATCTTACTAGGAAAGAGAAAATAGAATGCGAGAAATTAGAACTGAATATTCTAAATCGGAGTAAAAGGTAAATGGAAGGACATTTTCATGACTGTTTTACTTGACCGTTTTAGGTATAATTGTACTGGAGCAGTGTTTCCCAACTTTTTATTTTCAAAAATCTTCCTGAGCTCATGACAATTATTGTATTTTCAGTATCTGGTAATTAAAATGTACAAAGACATACTGTTATCATGGGTTAGCAGCGCTATTAAATAACTTTGAATTTTATTAACCAAATTAATATTTGTATATATTTGACAGAAATTTGTAGCTATATGAGAGAAATTAGACAGTGCTTGGTAGTCAGGAATTCACAGCATCTTCCTAGTATTCCTACACAGACAAGGCCAAGCTTTTCAGAGAAGCCTTTCATGTTAATATTTCTTTAGTTGTGGTTTTCGTATTAAAATTGATCATTTAGAATTATTCATTTGGAGACCATTTGATTTGGCAAAGCTTACATAATTGTGATATGTGAAGTATCTTTCTGGTTTAAAAGTGACCACTTTCATTAGTAAATATATTCTTTGCAATAGGGGCAGTCAAACTTAGCAGTTAGTTCTTCAGTGATGCTTGTTGCATCCCTGTTTCTAGTTGGATCTGGCTAAATTAGCTGGGTTTGGCGCATTGCTAAGCGTGTTTTGTTGTTTGTGTATTTTGCAAACATTTCTTTTGCTAGCATAGGTCCCGGACCTAAGACTAGGCCCTAGAAAATAGTATTTTATCTGACTACAACATCTCTTCACTAATCATTTCTTCAGATTCATCAGTATTTTCAAAAAGCATTTCAGGGCTTCACAGGAAGATTTGCTAGATTGCTGAAGAAGTTGGACTACGTGGAACTGATTTGTGTTTATTTCTTTGGGAAAATCAAAAGCTTTTCTCTGTGGTTTGAAATCACTGGCATTCCTCATAGCCTAAGAGGCATGTAGCATAACCTGCTGGCTTTTCAGATTTTTCTAAAATGACTTCATTTTATTCTCTTGTGTACTTGTAGATTTCAAAAGTTGTTCTCGTTTTAGTTTAGATACTATTGTTATCTACTAAATAGAATATAATAATAGTGTCTACATTAAAAGGACAGACTATCTGGAGGAATTTAGAGAAATAAAAAGAGATTAGAAGAAAATCTTGAATTACACTGATGTGCCACAGTTTGAATTATGAATCTTCTACTTGAGCATTTCCTTTGTTTAAACGGTAGGCTGCAGATTGCTTTGCTTGCTTTAATGTCCTGTCTTCTACCTTTAAAATAATCTGTGACCTTTAAAATAACCAGTGAGTCATGATGGGACTCTGACCAGTCCCCAACACATGATTTTCCTCTTAATATTTTAATGGTGTGCTTTACTCCCCTTTCAGTTTTTTACTACTGAGGTCACCTAATTCAATGTAAGGCTCTTTGCTTTATATTTGGGCACATTCCTTTATGACTCCTTTCCTATTTCTAGTTCTTCCCCAATTACACCTTTGCATTTGTGAAATAAATGATCGCAATGATGGGTATTAAGTATAAAAGTGCTAGTGTTGTGCTTATGCTGAAAGAAAGGGAAGCCATAAAATTTGAGGTGAAATAAAACATAGTAAAGAACCAGGGTCATCAGCTTCTTTATAGAGGCTTTTGGAATTTCCTTGAAAACCCCTTCTGAACCACCACGGAAACCTCCCATAAAACCCTTTTCCCTCAAGTGCCAGCTTCCAAAATAGGTAAAATTACATATTATTAAAGTCTCTTGGTTTTCTGTGTTGTTTGGTGAGTCATCAGTTTTGTTTTCTATTTTATTGAGATATATCACATTTTAACTACATTATAATTTTGATGGGTCTTTGTGAGTTCATCTGAGAGTTGAACTGAACATTGATTCCATGGGAAAATATGTTCCTAGTTCTAACTGACTAAATTATGATCAAACCTTCAAACCTATAGGTTTGTAAGTTGCAATTGTCCATGTGTCATACCTACTCATAGATTTCTCTGTTTTACCTCTCTATGTTACATGGTGAAAGTGAAATTGATCATTTTTTGTGTGGTTTCCTCCTCTCAAGTCTTTACTTCTGGAAATAGGAATCTCTGCTGCCAAAGGAGGAAACTAACTGCATTGAGCATTGATGAATTAGATGTCTTTTACATAATAGTAGCTCTTGTTTATGGAGCATTCTTTCCATGTAGCAGGCACTTTGTGAATGTTATTTCTAATGCTAATTAGTGGGTTAATTATTTTCATTTACATTTAAGAAACTAAGGATTAGAAATGGTAAGTAATTTGCTCAAGGTCACAGAACTAGGAGTGGTGGGCCTGCTTTAAATTTAGGTTCATTTAGCTCCTAAAAACCATGGATTTTTCATTATACTTTGACTAAACTAATGAGATTAAAGGATGAGAGCTAAAATTTGAGCCACCACTTTGTTTGGAATACTGTAAAGCACTTAAGCATGCTATATGTGGAATTAAATAGACAGCCTCTTATCATTGACAGGGTGAGAGACAGTTAAGACTTAATATGTTACTTCCAAGTACTTGTTTTTTGGTCTTCCCCCTCATTTTCTATCCTATTTTTTCCTTTGACCTCTCTCAGTTTAAAGATACAGGGCTCTTGATCCTCATTTTATCTTTAACTCCACAGATAGACACCAGTAATCAGTGAGCTTGATTTGCATCAAAGTTTGATCTTTTTACTGGATTAAAGGTCCCTAATACAATCAACCCAAAATCGATTCGTAAAAGGAAAAACTGTAAATCTATAAACCTGTCTTTTAACAACTTCTAGATGATTCTGATTCTTTTGCCTGTTTGAGAATTTCAGGTCATGCCCAATTTAAATAAAATTGCAAGTCAAACTCCAAACCTCCTTCTTCCACAGTTTCTATATCTCAGTAAATGTCACTCCATTCATTCAATGACTAAAGCTAAAACCCAAGATCTATCCTGGTGCCTCTTTTCCTGTCATCCTATTGTCAATCTATCAATAGATAACTGTCAATTCTTCATTCAGAATATCTCTCATACCACTCATTATCTTTACTACCAACACTCTCCTCCAAACTTCCATTGTCCTTGCAGGAACTATGACAATAGTTTCTTTACTTCTTCAACACTTCAAAGCCATTCTTCACATAGCAGTCCGTGTGATATTTTCAAACTCTAAATAATAAGGACACATTCGTCTCATCCTACCCCATCTCTGCTTTAAACCCTTTTAATGGATTTCCATTGCACTTAGAGAAAGTCAATAGGCCTTACTTCGTCTACGAACTCCAAATAATATGGCACCTGCTTTTCTCTCTAATTTCGTTTTATAGTACTTCCTTCCTTGTCTACTATACTTCAGTCACACTGGCTTTCTTGAACACAGAAAATTTCAGGGCCATAGAATAAGATATTTTTTTGAAGAGGGGAGAGCTCTTTGTTGTTGTCCCCCCCCCCCCCCCCCCGCCACCATCATTTCGGTACTTACATTTTCTTTTATTACTCTAACACACACACATTTTAGATGTAAGCATAATTTCACAAATTCTCCATGTTTTACCATATTCACTCTCAACTGCCTCTCTTTTTGTTTCTCTCAGTCCTTCCTCATTATTTTCTTGTTTTATCGTTGTTTATTCTTGCATACCTTTTATTTTTTCTGATTACTCTATTGCAAAAGGGTCTGCATAATGTTCAGACAATAGTGAAAACATTATGCCTTTTTGTTTGGAAACTTCCTTTCTGAGCCCATTCTGCTCTAATCTATCTGTACATCAAGTGTGCTTGATTTCTGATCCCTGGAGCAGAGTTAGGGATCTAATATTTTTTGTTTGCCTGAGTAGGGGAAAAGAGGTCAACAACGTCAGTTTTTCCAAAAAGTACAATTGCCTTTCTTTGCCAAATTGAAACAAATAATGTTATATATTGGTTTGCTTTAGCTTATAACACATCTCGATTTTATCTTTGTTTACAATATTGGTTCATTCTTATTTAAATGAAATATATTTATATAGTTACTAATATATGCGTTTGGCCAACTTAGGAAAGGGAAATATCTTCACACTTTTTCATTTTCTAGTGGGAAAAACACAGTGATAATAAGGATCACTTTCAGGTAACTTTTTTTTTTTTTTTTTTTTTAGAGATTATATCTTTAGTAGTAGTAGAGAGAATTCTTCTTCATAGTTGGACTGTAACACATACATGTTTACATTCTAGTTACTGGATATTTCTAGCCCCCAGATGGTATCAATGCAGATGCACATCACCTCAGTCTGAAGTGTGCTAACTCGCAGGGTACCCCAAAACTAAATTGATGATGAGAAAACTAAACTGACTGTAACTAATTTGTAATTAGAAGGCAATAAAATCAGTAGAAAATTATGATCAAATAAGTACAGCATGAGTAATGCATTGATAATGGAATTCATTTCCTCATGTTGCTTGAATTTAAATTATCTCTGTCTATATTCACAAAAGGAACTTACGTATGTAGTCATATTTGCCAGTAGATTCTGAATTATAATTCCTTGGAGAAGTCTAGTAATGGGCTAAATTTCGAGTGTATGCAATTACCATTAGTTCTTCAGAGCTCTAGTATTCCACATTTTTGTTGCCCATCCCTATGACCTTAAACAACAAAGATTTAATTTTTTCACCCTAAATTTTCACTTCCCATTGGTCATATGTGGAGTGGGAATGAGTTCATTAAGAGAATAAGACTGGTGGAAATTCTACCATCTGCGATTGTCATAGATGACAGAGGCAGGATGTAGAGAGGTCTCAGTTTTGATATTAGTAATGAGGCCTTTTCCATGATTCAGTGTTCAATATTATATCTCTTTATGTCATTTTGCTATTTGCACACTATCATCCTGAATTCTTCAACTTCTCTCCATTTCTACTGCTGCTTTCTTTGTTTCTAGTGTCATTTCTTGCTTAGAGTACTGTAATAACCTTCCATATATACTTCTGTGCTACGTGTTGGATTCCCTTTGAAGCAGATGTGGGAAAGTTTATTGGGAGAATACTTTTGGGACCAGTGTGAGGGAATGAAGGAAACTGGATTAAAGGAGAAGTTGAGTTGAGATGCAGATTCAACAAAGGCCTTGGCTAACCCTACAGAAAGCTCTGAATATTGGTTGGTCTTTTATAGTTGTCTGAAATTGAAGCAAGGGAATTGAGCCTTGATATACCTGTATCAATTAACTGCTGAGGGTGGGGTGTCCTTAGGAAGCTTCAAGACCTTAGGCAGAAAGCTGAGGGCGAGTTAGCTGTTGGTTGCCAAGACTTCCAGCAGCTGGCGGAATGGCCTAAAATGGTGATCTGGACAGAGAACCCTATTTTCTAATTTTGATATGTACTTTTCACGATTACTTATTTTTGCGTATTTTCAGATTTGTTATGATTTTTGACTTGTTATTTAGTAATGCATTTTAAAATAACTGAAAAAATTTCAACTTGTTTTATTATTGATTTCTAACTTAATTGCTTTCTGATCAGTGAATATGATCTTTTTCACTTAGAATCTTTCTGATTTGATGAGAATTGCTTTATGGCCAAGAAGTAAGTCACTTTAAATACATCTTCTATGTTATGACTGGAAAGAGTGTGTATTCTCAAATTATTGTATGCCATGTTTTATAGATGACCAAAAGGTCAAAGCTTCCTGTTCAAATCTTCTAGTGATTTTTTTGCTATTTAAATAATTTTTAAGAGTGGATTTCCCAATTTTTCCTTGCTTGTCAGGTTTTGCCTCTGTATATTCTTGAGATAAGTTAATAGGTAATATAACAATATAATGTGTCTTGGCTAATTTTACTTTTTATCAAAATGCAGTGACTTTTTCTTTCAGATCGATTTTATGTGATATTAATATTCCTAAACCAGCTTATTTGGTATTTTCCTTGTATGTACTTTCATCTTTTCAATCAACCAGTAAACTCATTTTAAGTGTATTTCTTGTAAGTATATACAGATAGTTTTTTTTTTTTCCTCCTTTTATTCAGACTGGCATTGTCTTTTATCTAGAGTTTAGTCCATTTACTGTAGAGTTTAGTGCATTTACTGTATTTACTTCTATATTTTGATTTACTTTCTGCTTTTTATTTTTGTTTCTTTTTAAAAAATTTTTCTCTTTTCCTGGCTTCTTTATGAAAAGGATTATCTTAAAACTCTCTCTTCTGTTTTATTCCATTTCCCCCTCATATTCTTCTCCATTGGAATGGAAATTTTACACTCTATTTCTATTCTTTCAGTGTAGAAATTTCAAATGGAGACATTTTTTTAGGCATCTTTTATTCTTCTAATCTAAACTGTTTAAAAATTCACTTAAGTTTTAGTATAAAGTTATTCTCTCACCAAAGAAATACTTTAATGCTGTTTACTTGTTTGTCCCCTATGTACTTTCTTATATTTTATTTTCTTCTTTATTTACTTCACTAATTAGATATTATTATAGAACATAAACAGCCAACAGTTATTTAGCTTTATCCAAAAGCTAATTTCTTTGCTCATTGCTTCTTTTATCCCTGACTTTGCAAATAGTATTATTTTGGTTTTTCCTGGAATTTACCCTTTAGAAGTTTCTATAGGTAGTTAACTCAGTTTTTGAATTAGTTAAGTTTTTGTTTACATGAGATTGTCTATTTTTGTATTATTTCCTGAAAGAGTTTTGCTGTATAGGCAAATCTAGGTTGACAGTTTTCTAGCAGTATAGTGCTGAAATCGTTGTATTATGTTGTGTAACAGTTGAAGAAATAGCTCTAATTTTTGTTACTTTGTAGGCAATCTGTTCTTTTGTCTGACTGCTTTATAAAAATAATTTTTATTGAGGTATACTTTATGAAGAATAAAATCTACCTATTTTAAGTGTATAACAATGAATTTTAATAAATGTAGTAACTACAATTAAGATATAGAACATTTTTTATCTATTTTGAAAATGTTCCTTCCCCCATTTTACATTTTCACTAGCAGTGCATGAGAGTTCCAGTTATTTCATACTTGAAAAACACTTGATATTGCTTGATTTAATTTTAAGCCATTCTAATAGTAGTTTTATTTCATTGTTATTTTATTTCCTTAGTACCCAATGCTACTGAGCATATTTTCACATGCTTAATGACCATTTATTAATCTTCTTTTGTGTACTATCTTTTCAAATGTTTGCCTCCCCTCCCCTACCCTTTTTTTCTTTTGACGATTTGTAGACTTAATTTTTTTTCCAGCACAGTTTTAGATTTACAGAATAACTGAACAGCTAGTACATGGAGTTTCATATACTCTCCCAATCTCAGCCCTCTACACAGTTTCCCCAATTATTAATACCTTGCATTAGTGTGGCACAATTATTATAATTAATAAACCAACATTCACACATTATTAGTAACGTAGTTCATAGTTTACATTAAGGTTCACTCTTCGTTTGGTATAGTTCTATGAGTTTTGACAAATACATAATGACATGTATCCACCATTATAGTTTCATACAAAATAGTTTCCTTTGTGCTTCATCCACTCAACTTCCCATTCTTTCCTCCTAATAATCCCTGGCACATACTTCCCTTTTACGATATCTCTACTGTTGCCTTTTCCAGAATGTCATGTTGTAGAATCTGTAGCCTTTTCAGATTGTCTACTTTGGCTTAGCAATATGCATTTAAAGGTTCATCTATGTCTTTTCATTGCTTGATAGCTCATTTCTTTTCAGTTGAATAACAGTCCATTATATGGACATACAAAGTTTGTTTTTCCATTCACACTTTGAAGGATATCTTGATTGTTTCTAGTTTTTGGCAATTATGAATAAAGCTGTTGTAAACATTTGTGTGCAGGTATCTCTGTGGACATCAGTTTTCAACTCATTTGGGTAAATAATTTAGGAGTGTGACTGCTAGGTCATATGGTAAAACTACATTTAACTTTAGGTCAGATTATTTTTCATTCTCCCCAGCAGTAAATAAGGGTTCCTGTTGCTCTGCATTCTCTATGGCATTTGGTGGTATTAATGCTTTGGATTCTAGCCATTCTAATGGGTGTGTAGTAGTATCTCATTGTTTTCATTTGCGTTTCCTTTATGACATAATAATGTTGAGCAACTTCTCTTATGCTCATTTGCCATCTTGTGTCTTTACCGAGATGTCTGTTAAAATCTTTTATCTATTTTTTAATTAGGTTGTTTGTTTTCTTATTGTTGATTTTTAAGATCTCTGTATACTTTAGATACAATTTTCTTTTTTTAC
Organism: Rousettus aegyptiacus; assembly: GCF_014176215.1. Taxonomy (NCBI): domain Eukaryota; kingdom Metazoa; phylum Chordata; class Mammalia; order Chiroptera; family Pteropodidae; genus Rousettus; species Rousettus aegyptiacus. The sequence continues at coordinate 56,861,340 of NW_023416286.1, read as the reverse complement.
CAATATGTGTTTTATGTGTTTTACAAATATTTTCTTCTAGTTTGTGATTTTTGTCTACACTCTCTTCAGTTTTGTTTCTTTTTTTTTTTTTCAGAGCAGAAGCGTTTAATTTTAATAAAGTTTAATTTTACAGTGTTTTTCTTTCATGAATTGTACTTTTCTTCTATGTATCTTCTAGAAATTTTTTCTGTATATTTAGGTCTATGATCCACTTTGAGTTAACTTTGTGAAAGGTATAAGGACTGTGTGTAGATTCAGTTTTCTTTCTTTTCTTTTTTATTTTGGCATATATGTAACCTATTGTTCCAGCACCATTTGTTGAGACTTTCTTTTCATTGAATTGCTTTTGCTTGTTTGTCAAAGATCAGTTGACTGTATTTGTGTGGGTTTATTTCAGGGCTCTCTATTCTATTAGTCTATTCTTTACAAATACCATACTGACTTGATTACTACTGTAGCTTTATAATAAATCTCGAAGTTGGCTATTGTCAGTCTTCTGAATTTGTTTTTCTTCTTTAAAATTTTGTAGGCCATTCTGGTTCTTTTTGCTTTCTATATAATGTTAAAATCAGGTTGTTGATATCCACAAATAACTTTCTTGGTTTTTGATTCAGATTGCATTGAATCTATAGAGCAAGTTGGAAACAATTGATATCTTAACAGTATCGAGTCTTTTTATCCATGTATATAGAATATTCCTTATTTTCATTCATCAGAGTGTTTAGTTTCCCTCATATAAATGCTGTACATATTTTATAAAATTTATGCCTAAGTATTCTTTATTTTTTTTTTGGCACTAATGTAAATGGAATTGTGTATTTATTTTTAAATTCCAAGTTTTCATTGCTAGTATATAGGAATGTAGTCAACTTTTGGATATTAACCTTGTATCCTGCAACCTTTCTATAATCACTTAATAGTTCTAGAAGTTTTTTTTTTTTTGGTGGTTGTTGATTCTTTGAGAGTTTTTTCAATAAATAATTATATTACCTGCTAATGAAGAGTTTTATTTCTTCCTTCCCAATTTGTTTACCCTTTTCTTGTCTTAATTCATAAGCCAGGACCTATAGTAGCTTGTTGAATAACTATGGCAAGAGAGGACATACTTACCTTGTTATTGATCTTAGGAGGAAAGCATCTAGATTCTCACTGTAAGTATGAGGTTAGCTATAGGTTTTTGTAGATGTTCTTTATGAACATAGTCTAAGAAGTTTCTTTCTCTTCCTAGTTTGTTGAACTCAGTGGGTGTTGGATTTTGTTAAATCCTTTTTTTTGCATCTCCTGAAATTGACATATGGTTTTTCTTCTTTAGCCTGTTGATGTGATAGATTACATTAATTGGTTTTTGAAAGTTGAACCAGTCTCATATAACTGAAATAAATATCACTTGATTATGACGTATAATTCTTTGTATACATTGTTAAATTTTTTTCCTTTTAGTCATTTAAATTTTATACCTAGATATTCAATTTAATTTTTAAAAATATTTTCTACTTTTTATCATGATCATTTTCCCTTTAAATCTTTTTCCATACTTATAGTGTTTGTAATATCTGTAATTTGTAATAGTATTTGTAATAGCTCTTTTTTTTCATTTCTGAGTTTGCGTTGACTGTTTTCCTTTTGATGTGGATCATAATTTTGCCTGTTCATATGTCTTTTAATTTTTTATTGGATTGTAGACATTGTGAATGTTATGTTGTGTGGTTGTATTTTGTTATTTTTATTTAAAGGATGTTAAAGTTTATTTGTTTGCTTGGTAAGTTAATTGCTATTCAGATTAATGCTTTTTAGGCTTTTTTTTTTTTTTAATAGCTTTCTTAGGGCAAGCCTAGTATAACCTTTTCTTGTATTCTGATTCAACAAGTATATATTAGGCCATTTATCTCTGTCTTTCACACTTCCTATCCTTGAGTTCATAATTTCTATTTCATTATACATCTGTGATTCTTTCTTAGCACAATGTAAATACTTAGTATTTTAGGTGGAGACAGAAGTCATCTTATATATTTTTTTAAAGAATTTCAGTGACCACTGTGTAGTTTGATGGGACCAATTACAGTGCTAGGGAGTTCTGTTAGATGGCTACTGCAGGAGTCCTGTGAAGAGATGATGGTAGTTTGTATAAGTCTTGTGATTATGGAGATAAAGAAAAGTGGAGAAATTTGATTTTTAAATAAAGACTTTATAAGAGTTGCAAACTATCTAGCAGTTGTTCTCTTAGTCATAAAGTCCAGGAACCTCTTAAACAGGGTCCTAAGTAACACATACAAAAATATTCATGGAAGCATTGTATTTATAAATCTGAATGTCTATTCACAGTAGAATGGATAGTACTTCAGTATGCTTATACAGTATGCTTATTACAGTAGTAAAAATAAATGATTTACAACTTGTGAAATTAATAATTGGTACATTTACTTAGTAACTATAATTTTGCATGCTATTCTCCAGGCACTGTTTTAGCCACTGGAGAAACAACAGTGAGGAAAGGCAAAAAACTGTGTCTTCATTTTTTTAACTCATTTCGCTGCAAACAATGTAGAAATTATTAAAGCAGGTATTTATGTGTTTATTATTACCACTGTATGGAATATTGTTTTACGGTTCCAAGAGTCACCATTCCAAGAGTCACCATTTCCAAGTGTCAATAGACAGATAATTTTCTAATAACAAACAGGAGTTGATATATTTTTTTTATGAGGAAATTGAATGAACACCATCTTAATCAAGTAATAAAACCTAACTTCATCAGAGAAAAAGCAAATGAACTTTTCCCCCCTTTCTGATGTGATGTAAGAATGTGAGTGTACAACATCAGCTATGTAGTGCCTTACATTTTTTTTTTTAATTCTGAATCTAATAATGAGGAAACACCCAAGTAAATTCAAATTGTAGAATATTCTGTATGGCAGTCAGCTTGGATTTTTTAAAAATAACACTTTTATTCAGGACCCTTCCTCTCCACCCCCTACCCAGTGAAAAAACCCAAACCCAAAAGCTCAGTGAATTCTTCGACATTAAAGGAGAGTAAAGGAATATAACAAACACAATCCATAATACTTGATTTCCCTGTAGTTATTATGCACAACTTTCATCTGGGAATTTCCTTCCTGTCTGTCTTGGATGTTCTTTTCATTCTGGTTCTTTTGTTTTCTGGGGTCCCATTATGAGAGCTTATTCTGTCCATCTAGAGGACTGTCCTACTCTCTGAAAAAGGAACCTTTCCTTTAGGAAATAAAGGCCTAGCAATTAATTATAAGTTTTTCGTTTTAAAAAGAAGACCAAATTAGGAATAGGACATTTGCCAAGAAATATTTCACTTTTTCCTTCTTTTTACTTTTACTTCTCCATAAGTCATTGTATTCCATGAAATTTTAATTCAAGAACCTATAGGTGGAAAAAGTATATAAATTCTTTATTATAACTTTTATGACTATTGCATCATTAAGATGTTGTTTTGTCAGCCTTTAAGTTATCAGGTTGGGCTGCCATGGAAAAGAGCAGGTTTCGCTCGAAGGAGGAGGTTGTTTATTATGTCTTGTGTAGCTCACCTTGGTGCTATCAGTTGGTAAAATGTTTCTTTAGACTCAGAAACCAGAGTGATATCTTGTCCTACAGTAAAACCTTCCCTGAAAGGTTTGAGTACAGAAAAGTTGAAATAGAAACCTTGTAGTATTTTGGTACTAAGTTTCTGTATTTTCTTAAATATTTCACTTTTTTTTCTTACATAGTACTTAGATTTTTTTTTTTTTTTTTTAGAAGCATTATGCAGAAGGTAAATAAGGAATAGAGAATTTCTGCATGTTGGAGTTGGAGTGTTAGGAGGAAAGTCCCACACGTTTCTGGGTCTGGGGCTATGAGGTCAGGAAGTGGGAATAGGCATCCATTGAGAGAATGGTAAAGATGAGGAAAAAATTTCAAACAGCACTAGGACCTGAGTTTTGCTTTTAAAAAGCGATCTTTTCATACCAGGAGATTTGTCTCCTTTTAAACACCTTGGATAATTTTGTTGTGATGAGGGAGGTTGTTTTTTCAAACATATATCAACTGAAGAATATGAAATTAAAGAAAGGGATTATAGACAAAGCTGAACACAGAGGTAAGTACTCCAATAGATGTTTTTAAAACGTAAGAGAACATTAGTGAATATTTCACATCCAGGCTATGTAAAGTTAGGGGTAGCAATAGCTATCAACTTGATCATTTCTGATTTTTCCAGGAATGTTAAATTTTGACTGAATCTTTTTGTTTGCTTTTTCTTTCACTTTCTGGTACCCCATGACTTACACTAATCAGAGCTGCAGAGACATGATAAGAAAGTAGGGATGAGGGACTGGACTTCTTTGATATTATTTAATCTGAACTACATGGAACATTCATTTCTCTTTTCTTCAGATAACTAGGTCTTTCTCTGTGGCATGATGACAGCATAGAAATATAATGACTATTTTAGCATAAGAAGTTGAGTAGAAAACCTTACCTTTAGATTATTTTCAGTTATATCTCAAAAATTAGGTTCCTAAGTTCGTGACTGTAATCTCACCAACTTCTATCAATTTCTCCCTCTTTCCCAAATATTTTGTATTTTGCTTGTTAGATTTTTGTCAGGGAATCTTGCCTTCCTGGGTTATATGTGTATACAGGTCTTATGCTGCATCACCTCCTTTTGGGGGACCATATTGTGATTGCCTTATTATATATTACATAATAATATATTATACATTGCCTAACAATTTCTCACCTTTTCTGAACATAAATCATTTCCAGTTGACAAATTATTTTATGTGGTTCGTTTCCTCATCTAGTTCCCTGTGAACAAGGACAATTTCCCAGTCCTGTTTTGAATCTCACAAATCACTATGTAGTCCAGGGCCCATAGCGAATAACTAAGAGATCAATATCAATATTGGAATCAAAATAACTGCAAATTTCCTAATCCTCAGAGAGAGCTAAAAATAGTAGAGATATGGAATGTAGGTATCATACATTTTGTGGTTTCCTATTTACTTAGATAGTTTTTGATGATGAATTGATAACTTTTTTTTGTGGGGAGGTGTGGATGGACCCATTTGTTTTAAAAAAGACTTTATGTTGTAAAAAGGATTTCTTAGGCATTCCCATTTCTAATTTTTATATATTGTTTTTTCATTGCTCAAAAACAGGTGAATTTTTCTTTACTGATTTAAATTTATGTGGCATTCATGTGAGGCTGCAGCATGGAATGGGACAAATATTCTTAACAGTCTTATGCAGGAACTGTAGCATGCAAAAGTATGTAGTGCACTCCTCCCTCCCCTTAGCTTATGTTTTAAGTTCTCTTTTCCTCTATCCTACAGATCCTCTATACTTCAACTGAATTGTCATTTCTTAAACTTGTCGTATGCTCCCCTACCTGTTTTGTTTCTGCTATTCCTGCCTAAAATGTTCAAATCCTGCTCATCCTTCATAGCCTTATATAAATGGGCCTTTCTGGAATATGCGTTACTTAATCCCTTTTGTCTTACCTTCTTATGGCCCTTTTCTGAATTCCCAATAATAGAACTATTTGGGTACTTTCACTCTTTCTTCCTAGATTATGAGACTCAGTGTGAAACAGTATGTTAATTTTTCTTCTTCTCTCTATACTTAGCATTCTTTTAAAAATGCTACCCCACATAAATATAACCAACATCAGAATTTTAAAAAATTGAATTAATTATGAAACATTTAGGAAGCAAGTGCCATTTTAACTAAGCTGAAGTTGAGAATGATGTTTTGTGGTTTAGGGGTCAAAGGTATATGACCTTTGGCTCTCTCTTCCCTTTTCTCCTAAGATTCCGTAGCTAGAGTTTAGTGCTAGTAGAGCATCACAGACAAGGAAGAATCCTTTAAGAGTTCACTAGTGACCTCTTCTTTCTTCAGAAAAAATCATAAACAAGTGTTCTCAGACATGATCTCTATTTTGTTTTTCAGAAAACCTCTAAACAAATGGACTTTACAGCTTTTTTTTGATAAGTTGTTACAAATGACTCAGGCTATGAAAATTTTTACTTTATAATAACTAATTTATTAAATTAACTATTTTATGGTTTTATCTTCTCTTATAAAACTTTACCTGGAAATGTTCTTTGTTTTGGGCTTTACTAGTCTAGGCATTTTCTGTTGAGTAAATGAAATAATACAATAGCATCTCTATTGATATCAGTGAACCCCGGAACTTCTGCTTCAGACCATAGTATAATAGCTATGGCTTGACTTTCCCCAAAACCATCATGTCAGTTCTTGCTGGTAAAAGCTGCAGGGGATTCCTGTGATTTTTCAGATAGAAATACCTCAAGTACCCATAAATCATTACTTTTGAAACAAGGGAATTTAATTTGTTCTGCACGCCAACAGCAGTTTTGGGGAATCTTAAGAAAGTGTGTATTTTCTTAATGCTATATATCTTTGGTTGGTTAATACTGTACCTACTTTAAGTTTTTGAATTCATTATCATAATTTATTTATTTTAACTTTTTTATTACTGGGGAAAATGTTATATTTATTGATACAAATAGTATTTTTTTTTTAAAATGACCACGTGCTCATTTTAAAAATATATACAAGATTATTATTCTGGTGTTATTTTCCTGATTCTAGAGAAAGGAACTTTTAAATAAATTAGTTATTGTCTTCTGTGTTATTGAACATGTGGTCAGTTGTCATGTTCATGCATCCAAATGATCAAAGTCTGAACTTCTGTCTAATTCTTCCCTGCTGTTAGGCTACCCTGTCATGATCAAGGCCTCAGCAGGTGGTGGTGGGAAAGGCATGCGAATCGCTTGGGATGATGAAGAGACCAGGTGAGATGCTGTCCAAAATATACTTTTGATGAAAATTGCAGTTACTCGAGTTTTATTAAACTGACAAGTAAACAGATACCAAAAGCATAATGGAATAATTCAATAACCATCTAATTTTTACTCTTTTAGATGGAAAAATATTGAAATTATGCAGAAAAGATCTTTATATTTTGATGATTATCCTATTATAGAAAGGTTTTTACTTTTTTAAACTAACAAAGGATTATCTTTTTGTTTTTATTGTATATTTAAAAAATTAGTTATTCTATTCTTTATGTAAAAAGTACTAGCATTTGGCTGTATAATTCTGAATGTAGTAAAAGACTTGAACCAAATATATTTAAAAGCAATCATAATTTCATTTGTTTATGTATTGCTCAGTATGCAGATTGCTTTTCTTTGCTTGTCTATAAAAGTGGTGAACAACTTTGACAATTATGTAATGTGAAATATATTTCCTTTTGAATTTGAAATTCTGTGTCCTTATTGCAGTGCACTTTATTATAAGTTTAGAACACTAAATTTATTTTTAGTTCCAGAAATTAAAAGTAACTTTTAGAACAAAAATTAAAAAAAATAAACAAACAGTGCATTGACGATATATCGTGGTAATTAGAAAATAATTTTTTGAAAAACTGCCTAGGGACTCAATTGAGATTTATATTTTTATTTTCAGGGTTGGCAGCAAGGATTTATGTCATTTTTTAAAGGGAGGGAATGAAAAAAAAAAATCACCCGATAATTATTAATGTTACCTTTCCTGCCCTTTCTCTACCCAAAAATAATTTGGTCTTCCAAATGGTTAATTCTACTTTCTCCCTTTCTACCCTTTTTTTCCTTTTCCTTTCTTCTCCTCTCCCAAAAATCTCTTAAAGACAAATCTGAAATAGTTGCTGTGAAAGTCACCCAGTACAAACCTAATTCAGAAATTAGGTTTTAAAGTGAATAAGTAAGGTAAAAAACTCCTCGAGGTAATACATTACCTTTTAAAACCTGTAGGAAGACCTTGTGTTGCGTACTAACACAAGTAGTTTTGATGCTGAAAGAAAATTGTCCCAGAATAGTATTGTTTCTTTGGATGAGTGTTAGAGAAAGTAATTGGCTTATGTTGTGAGGTAATGATATATGACAAATACAAGTCTTTAAACCCCAGTCCCATCCTCAGAGTGGCCCTGATACCAGATATTGATTGAGGTCATATCAGATTCTCCTCTCCCATCTTAGCTTACCCAGCAAGAATAAACTTGTTGCATAGATGGCAGTATTTATTGAGAGCCTACTGTGTGACAGACACTGTTTTAGTAAAGTTCCAGGAATACAGCAATGAACAAAAACAAAACAAAATAATTCATTCTTCCATGCTGTTTAATATACTAAATCAGGAGTTCTTAACCTTTGAATTCACAGTCCTATAAAATTCAGGCTCAGTTCATTCATCTGGAGGAAGAAAAAGTGCATTTTTCTCTAACATCTAACTGGATTTTAGTATTTTCCTTTAATATAGGCAACAAACTATATAATAGTAGTAGTATGTGTGGAACTTTTCACCATTTAGGAAATCACATATAGTATTATCATATTGCAGTTATAGGTATCTGTGTTACACTATTAGTTTTGTTGGAGCTTCTTAATAAAGAACCACATATATTATGTTCCCCAAATTAAAAAAAATTTTGAAAAAATAAAAATTAGAATAAAAAATAAAAGTGTTGATACCTGTATTTCAGTATAATATTTTTCTGTGCAATCTTATGCATTTTATTCATTTTAAAACACTTTAAGCCTTATTTTTACAACAGGTTCATGTGCTGCCTGATTTTGCAGTAGGTCTCCACGGCATAAATAAGATTCAGAAACCCTATTCTGGTAGGAAGAGACAAACAATGAGCAAAATCAAAGTAAATCATAAATTATTGTGGAAGGTGATAAGTAGTATAAAAAATATAAGGAAGAAAGGAAGAGATATAAGGAGATTCAGAGGGAATTCCCATTCTAAACAGGATGCCAGGGTTGTCCTTACCGAGAAGGCACATTCTAGGAAGGAGGAAAGGATCCAGGCAAGGGGAGAGCAAGTGCAGAGGCCTTGACCCTGGAGCATGTCTTGAGGGGTCCAGAAACAACAAGGTGGCAGCAGTGGAGGGAGAGAGGAGTAAGAGGAGATGGGGCACGGGGTTTGGGTAGAATGGGGGCAGATTATGCAGGAATTTGTAGGCCATTCTTAGTGAGATGGGGAGCATTGGAATGTTTTGAGTAGAGAAGTCACAAGCATGGAACTTCAACAAATAACTGACATTATTTACATTTTTTTAAAAAGAAAATATCGAACATACTAAAAAGTAGGAGAATATAATGAATTTGTATATATGTGTCATCCAGATTAACCAGTTATCAAAATTTTGTTTGTGATTGGGTTCTAAAAGTATCACTCAGCTTTCTTGAAATAAACTTAATGGACAGGAGTAGATTCATGAACTATGGAATCAGAGAAACCAGCTGGAGAGGCTATTGCAATAATCAATGCAAAAATAGTGAGAATGGTGGCTTTCATCAGTGTAATGGTGGAGATGATAAGAAAAGAATTTAATTTTGAAAGTAGAGGTAACAGTATTCGCTGAGTGATTGGATATAAAGAGTACACAATAATGATTTGCAGTCACTGTTTAAGTTACCTTATTTCTTTGTCCTTTTTCCCTATTTGGTCTTGGTGTTGCTTTATATGCTGCAACACAGCTTTCCTTGAAAATTTCTTGGGGAAAATCCGAGAGGTTAAGGTCAAATTGAAGGCTTTTATATTCAAAATTGAAGAATGCTTAATTGAAGAATGGTGGTTCTTAGCTTCTCTCTGACACTCTTTGCCTGGCCTGATTTCTTTTGATAGTGGGAATTTACTTCTATGTTACAGAGCATTGATTAACTATATGAAATGCTGGAAGTCAGGCTGGCTGGTTGCTGCATGTGAGTGGACACAAACACAAGAGTCACGCTTAGCCCCATTTTTACCACATGATCCATTTTATTTGGCTTTTGTCTTTCGAAGTTCAGATGTTGAAACTTCTCGTGCTTTATTTGTCACTCCCACGTGCCAATGGACCTCTCGATCAGTCGGTTGGGATTCCTCACTGAGTTGTGGCTTTAGACTTCTTACATAGGGACAAGAGGTCCAAGAGCAGGTGTTTCAAATCCAAGTGGAAGCAGTATCACTTTTTATGATCCAGTGTCAGAAGTCAAACAAGTTCCCTTGTATCATATTCTGTTAATTACCAGTTAGCATAAATTCTTCCCAGATTTAAGAGGAGATGAACCAGACTCTGCTTCATCATGTGAGAGTGGCAAGATTATTAGAAGAGCATGTGGAATGGGAAAAGACCATTCCATCTTTGGAAAACACCATCTGCTACAGTCTCTTCGTAGGGAAGAATGATGTAATAAAGATATTAAACATAACAATGGATATATGAGATGTGGATTTTAGGAACTTTAATTTTTTTCTTATTTTCCCCTTTTGTACGTATGACACTTACATAGCAATTTCACCAAAAGCTGCAGCACTTATTTTTCATTATTCTTCATAGGATCTCAGATTTCTTATCAGTCATTGCTCCAGGGCTACTCTTAGTGAAATATTCTTTTACGGTGGGGATTACTCTCCAGTTTCTTGGCAATGCTGCTGTTAACCTATGCTTTTTACTTTAGAACTCAGTATTTTCAGAAATCAGTATTTTCAGAAATCACTATATTCATATATCATGCAACTTTTGGTAAATAATTTAACCCCTTCTTGGCCAGTAAACGGCACATCGATTCAAAATTTGTTAAAATAACTAATAAAAATACATAATTTTCTATCTAAAAATATTGCTTTTCAACTTGATAAATCATCTCTGAGACTTTGTTAAGATTAAGAAAAGTATCACACTATTCAACTTAACGATACATGCTCCTCATTTTAAAAAGTTGCTCTGTATCCTCTGTTTATTTGGAAAAATCAAAACTACATAAAAATTTAGGAAATGGTCCAGAAAACACCCATACATTCGTCTCCTTGAGCCACGAACTTTTAATATCATCCTGTACTGCATCTACTTCTTTCTCTTTCCTTCTGTCCTTGAGAAAGAAATTGTTTTTGCATTTTCCATGAAAATTTTAAGATTCTTTGGAAGGAAAACTTGGTAGCCATTGATTGCTTTACTATTTTATCATAAGGAGTGTCTCCCTCTTTTAAGATCTTTCTTAAGTTTATTTTCAAGTAAGTAGCATCGATGACTTTTCTTAGAATCATTAGGATATCCTGTTATTTTGTTAGGGTGAGAATGATGAAGGCTGTTGAAAGTATACTTATATATTTTCATAATAATTCCTGGCTTTTCCTTGTACAAATTAAAATGGAATGTTATGGCATGAATGGAAAATTGATCATGTCTACATTTCGGAGTATCCCACTAGAATTTAAGGGCAGCGAAGGCAATTTCGGTTTTAGCTTCGTATTTCCTTCACCTAAGTATGCACCAGGCACATAGTTTCATGATTAGTATATGTCTATTGAATGAATGAGTGTAATAAATTATGTTCTTAATGCAATTTTCCATGAGTTCCATAATATGTTTGGGGATGCTTTCAAACTTGATACTTTATTTGGGTGACTTTGGTTTTTTAGTCTTGGTGTTCTTCATTTAAATGCAAAATGGAAGCTCTCATTCATTATAGCAGAAACAAACTGTAAATTACTATGTTTTTTCTTTGCGAATCATTATATCCCATCTAATAAAAAGTTGGTTATATGATATTGAAAGCAGCGATTCATTGTGCTATAGTTTTTCTGTGATTTTTAGTTTGTTGACATCTCAACTCCATTCCCCTAAATCAAGGAAGTAATGAAGGACTAAGAAAACCTGATATCTTTTCCAAAAGAACTCTTATAAACAGGATTTTTTTTTTTGCAATAAGTTTTGAAATATATCTTTTTTGTCAGAGTTTGCCTATAATGCTGTATTTTTAAGTAAAAAATCAAATGACGTATTTCTGATATTGTCAGATGGAGTGTTTGCATATTAGAAAATTGGGAGAATTTTAATGTTCTACATTACAGTTATTTAATTTGAAGTTTAAGAAACTATTATATGTAAAGGGAATGAAATTTTATATTCTGAATATATCAATGAGTAGAAAATAATATACTTAATTAGTTTTAGGTAAGCAAATTTGAGTTTTTAATAAACTGAGCCCATTTTATTGTGTGTGAATTTAGTACAATATTTTAATAATTTTATAGTTTGGGAATAAAATGTATAAAGTAATAATTAAATTCATATTTTTATTTTAAAAAATTATACTTTCTCTTTTAATTATTAATTTTGAATAATTTTAAAAAGATATAATGATCTGTATGGTTGTATGTGAGGCAGCTGCATTTAAAGGTGTTTGTTTAAAATATCAAGAAATGTTCTTGAGGATCCTCCTATAACATGTACATTCTCACTGAGTATATTTACTTTAGTTTTGCCCCAGTTTTGTAGTTGGCCAAGTCCTTTACATTTTTGTGTGCATCTTCTGACTTTTGAGTCAAATGAATATGTACTTTTATATTTATTTTATTCGTGGAGTTAGGGTATATTAGGGTTGATGAAAAAGAATTTCATATAATTTGTATGGTTTATTAAAAATATATCATTCTTAACAGTTGGTGAAGCAAATGTCAGTATTCCTGTTTAGATATAAAATCTAGGGTCAGGGAAGTTAAATCACTCACCTAAGGTCACAGAGCTAGTGAATGGAACAGTTGTTGTTCAACTAAAGTTAACTTATTTATACATGAAATAACTTTCTGCTTTGTTCAGAATAAACATTAATTATATTTAATTTATATCAAGGACTGTATTTGTTTTGTTTAACTGTTCTGTTCTCCTTTACAGAGATGGTTTTAGATTTTCATCTCAAGAAGCTGCTTCTAGTTTTGGTGATGATAGGCTACTAATAGAAAAATTTATTGATAACCCTCGTCATATAGAAATTCAGGTTGGTACATTTTAAGATGCTTTCTAATTATGATGTTAAAATAATATTTATTTCTATCAAAATCATATTCTTTCTTCTATCTAGAATGATTGTGAGTTTTTCTGATATGCTTGACTAATTACAAAATACAGAATGTACATAAATTAACCACCTACCTTTGGAATCTGGTATACTTTCTGTCAAAGTGCCGGAATTTTTAATGGGATGGGAGACGATACAAAAGCCCAGCTCCAGAAAGAAGCTGTCCCAAGATGTCTGGCCAGGCTAAGAGAATCATTCAGTCTCTTGAGATTGGACTATTTGGGGGCATTTTTAAAAGAAAAGTGTCTCTTGTATTACTTCAGTTCACCAGATGTCTGTGTGATTCACTGTGACAGGCATTCTGCTAGGAGCTGGTTGTATAGAGATGAAGAAATCATGTCTTTTACTCAGATTAAAATTTTAATCCATCTGTTAAAATGGTTGTAGAGGTATAGATTTCAGCAAAATTAAATAGGTTTCTGAAATAAAACATAGAAGAATAAGAAGACAATTTGCTGAAGTTTTCATTTTTCTATCAGAAAGGCTTTTGTGCTAATATTACACATTATGGCTATCAATTGATGTGTAATAATTAAATTGATTAAATATCATATTAGAATTCATATTGAAATTTAAGTGTATCTTTGTGGATAGAGAATCAGCAAATTAAGTGGAAGATTATTTGCTGCCCTTGTCCCTTCTGATGGGACATAATATATTAGTATCACAAAGTCCTAGATTCTGTCATTGTGTTTAATAATCATCTTACATGGATATTATTTATAGGTAGAAATTATTCATATAGATCTTCAAATTTTCCAGAGTGGGAAAAATTTGCAAACTTATATAGTTTGTTTTTTTAAAACATTAAACATGATGTATTTCTTTCTGAGGCTAGCATGTTTTGTGTTTAGATATTCTATATTGAAATATCACACATTTACAGTAAAGTCCACAGATCTTATATATGCAATTCAATAAAAAGTTTTATATACACGTATATCTGTGTAACAACCATCCAGATTTATATATGGAACATTTCTTTACCTCAAAAGATTCCTTCATACCACTTCCCAGTCCTTCTTCTTGGCCACCAAAAGTAACTGCTATTATGACATCTAATACCATAGATTATTTTTGTTTGTTCTTAAACTTCATATAAATGGAATCATGCAATACATACTTGGTCATGCCTGGTTTCTTTCACACACCATCATATATTTGAGATCTCTCCTTGAGACGATGTGTTATCATTCACTTTTAACCCATCCACTCTGAGAATACTCCCCTGCAGTGCTTGCAGCTGCAGCGTTTACCCCAAAATAACTCGTGGATAACCGTCCTAACCTTACCCTCAAGGTTTGCCATGAAATAGCTCCCTTTTATTATTATTTTCACATCTCTCTAGTATATCGAGAGTCTTCAGAAACAAATGACATCGTTCTATTTATAGCATTCTGTTTTTAGTAGTGGTATTTCCATTTACAAATTATAGTAATTCTCGATTGCTGAAAATGTCAAATCCTAGAAAACGTAACATTCCTACATGTGATATTAACATTGTTCTCGAACAGTTGTTGGCCAAAGATTCAGCTGATAAATCCGATTTATGTATACATTTCTGTTACATTAGGGTTAGAGACAAGTTCTATTTAGACATAACTCCAAGAACAGTTTTTATGTTTCATTTTTACATTGAAAACAAGATTTTCTTCAGCCTTAAAGAGTGTGTTTATGTAAAATTAAATTAACACTAGCAGCAAGCTGCACTTATTTTTCTAAACAGGCAATGTGTTAAAAATTGCTCTATGGTGTTCTGTTGTTTGAATAACTCACAATTTATCCATTTTCTTGGTGGTTCTTGGGTTGTTTTGTTTTTTGATATTGCGAATAAACTTCTGTCATTTTATGGACCTATACATTCTTTCAGACCTACTGAGAGGAGATGTTGGGTTACACGGTAAGGCTATGTCTAGTTCTAGTAGGTACTGTGGTTGTCCTAATGTATACTCCTTCCAGCAATATATGGACATTACCATTGCTGCCATATTTTCCAACATTTGGTATTTTCAGTGTTTTAAATATTTAGCCATTTTTGCAGGCATGCAACAGTATCTATGTTTTGGTTTGTGTCTCTGTGATGGCTATTGATGTCGAGCACCTTTTTATAACTTTATTGATGACCTGGATATCTTATTTTGTAAAGTGACTGCTCAAGTCTCATCCTTGCCTTGCCTCTCTTTTACAAATGAGATTTAAAAAAAAAGTGAGTTGTCAGAGTTATATACCCATTTTATGAGACCTTTGCCAGATGTCTCCCCATCTGTAGCTTGCCTATTTGCTTTATTAATAATGTCTTGAGGAATAGAAGTTTTTAATTTTATCGAAGTCCAGTTTAAGTCCACTTTGCATATGTAAGAAAGAAACTTTATTGTTTTTGTCGTGGTATTTATTTCTATTATTCTCCTTGAATATTCTTACTTGGGGAGGGGGATTTTGTGTGAGGTGGAGTCAAAGTAAATTTTTTTCAATTCCGATATCCAGCTTCTCAAGCATCATTTATTGTGGTGACCATTTGTTATAAATTAAGTGACATTTGGTCACTGTCTTAATTATTTTGGTTTTATCCTAAGTCTAGAAATCTGGTACTGTAAGTGCTCTAAATTTATTGTTTTTCTTCAGATAATTTTGACTCTTTTTAAAAATCTATTTGTATCATTTATCATCAAAGATTGCTATCCAGAATATATAATCACATTTATTTATTTATTTACTTTTACTTTCAAATGCACTTTTATTATTATTATTTTTTATTATAGTGACATTGGTTAACAAAATCCAATAAGTTTCAAGTATATAATTCAATGGTAAGGCATATATATATATATATGCCTTATATATATATATATATTGCATTGTGTGTTAACCTCTCACAGTTAGATTTCTTTCTGTCACCATATTTTGACCCCTTTTGTCCCATCTGCCTCTCCCAGTTTTGACTCTTTTTAAGTACTTTGTGTTTACAAGGAAATTTTAGACTTTATTGGTCAATCTGTCCATTCCCTGTACCCATCACAACCCTCCCATCCCCCTGCCGTCCAGCACACACCTGATAGGATTTGGATTGTGTTGCAGTTAGAGATTATTTTGGGGACAATTGACATCTTAACAGTATTGAGTTTTCTAATCTGTGGACTAGAATATCTATTTATTTAGATCTTCTTTAATTTCAGCACTCTTTTGCAGTTTTGGGTATACAAGTTTATCTTTCATTAGATTTATTCCTGGATATTTGATAATTTTGATACTATTATAAATATTTTTTCTAAATTTCATTTACTTATTGATTGTTGCTTGTATATAGAAATATAATTTGGTTTCACATATTAACCTTGTATTTAGTGTCCTTTTAAGTCCACTTGTTTATTTTATATATTTTGGTTATCCGTTGCTCAAAGACAAACCACCAGAAAATGCAATGATCTGAAACAACATTTAAGGTTGTACTTAATGCCACTGAACTGTGCATTTAAAAATGGTTATAATTGTAAATTATATGTTATGCATGTTTTGCCAAAGTGAAAAACAGCACAACATTTAATTATTTCTCATCATTCTGAGGGTTGATTGGATTCAGCTGGGCATGTCTTTTGCTTCATGTGGTGTCTGTACACTGGGGCAGTAGTCATGTTAGGGCTTTGACTCATTTGAAACATCAAACATCAAGTGCATTGGAAGGTCAACTTAAAGATGAGCTTAGATGAGACTCTGGGGCAGTTGGGCCTCTCTTTCTTCTGTGTAGTCTTGGGGGCACTTCTCCATGGCTACTCCATGTGGCATTTCTATATGGATATCCAGACTTCGTACATTGGTCGTCAGAACTGCTTGAAAGAGCTGTCCTGCCTTTTTAAGGTTCAGGCTTAGACAGGCACAGAATAATTTTTGTGACATTTCGCAAGTTACTCCGGCTAGCCTAGAGTCATTGCCATATTGGATTATGCAAGGGTGTGAATACTGTGATTTGTCTTGTACTGGGGGCCATCTTTGGATATTAGCTACCATAGCCCATTCTCTCACTTTCAGTGATCATGCCCTTTCTTAGCAGAATATACCAACCTTTCTTCCAAGACCAGGATCTCGTCTATAGACTTGGTCCAGGTCTGGTTGAGAATTCTTGTGTGTGGTCTCTCAAAAGCAGTTCTTCTGGTGGGAAGGCCTGTGAATATAAAGACAGTCTGTGATACCCACTCATACAACGACGAGAAAAGGATATGGCACTGTGGTAAATACCCACATTGAACAAGGCAGTAAAAGAGAGGCACACAGTGTTCACTGGTTCTTAACAATTGAAAACCAGTAATTGAAGCTGAGGGATTTCTTAAGAGTTTCTTGTAATTCTGGTGAGAGATGGTGGCAGCTTGGGCCAAGGCATTGGTAGTCAAGGTCGTTAGATATGATTGAATTCTGGATATTTTGTGAAGGTAGACCAGATTTTCTAAAAGATTGGATGTGACATGTAAGAAAAATATAAATCATCAAAGATATCTTTACGGTTTTGGCCTGGAATTAGAACGGGATTTTACTGAGTCTTTTACTGAGATGGGAAAGACTGTGGAGGTGCATGTTGTAGGGAAGAAATCATTTTACAATGCTGGACAAATCAATGATGTTGAGATGCCATTAGATATCAAAGTGTAGGTATTGACTAGGCTGTTTGATAATTTAAGTCTGTAATTTAAGGGAAGTATTTGGGGTACTCTTTCTGTATTTCCTGTAATTTCTGTAATTCCTAGGGACAGAATTAATTTCCCCGTTTTCTATATTCCTCATCTAGCACTTATTTGCTACTAGATGACTACTTATGTTATTTTTCCTTTACTTGTCTGACTTTTCTAATAGATCTATAAGTTATTTAATTTTTTTTAAAATTATAGTTGGCATGCAATATTATATTAGTTTCAGGTGTACAACATAGTGATTTGACATTTGTACACCCTACAAAGGGGGATAAGAGACCAAGAAGTTCTTGACGTCAGAGACTAGTTCTTATTCATTTGCTGTCCCCAGCAATGAGGCCAGTGCCTTTCACATTACTAATACTCAATAAATGTTTGTTAAATTATGTTAAGTAATATATTTACATCAGCTTTTCAGTTTAATTAGCCATGGCATTTAGCCTAGGTGATATTTTTAAACGTAGATGAAAGTGTCTTACAGTAGCTTAAATAGGCAACAAAGATGTTTCCCATATCTACAATTGAAATTTTTAAAATTTATTTTCTTCAAATTTTATTTTTTCAATTTGTATTGAGTAATTTGTGCACAGAATAAAGAGTCTTTGAAAAGGAAGCATTTCTTTCTTCCTTATCTCCCAAGTTCCCTGGTTTATATTATGGTTACTATGTCTTGAATATCCTGTCATAGTCTGTGAAGTATATATCACTTGTTATGTTTTACACGAGCTATTACATACTGTGTCCTTTCTTGTGCTGGAACTATGCACAAGCAGTTCAAATGGCACCATCAACTAGAATACTACTGACATTTTGTGGGCTGGATCCAGGGATGCTAAAGGTCTTTGCATTATGTGGAACAGTATATTACAATGAAGCTTTTTTTAGTAAGCAGTATATTTGAGAGATTTTTCCATATTAAGTACAAGTATATTCGTAAAAGGCTGTATTAGGTTTTTTAAAAACTCATGATGCATTTAAAGATTAACTTTCCTTATGAGCACTTTTTATTACAGTGTTGTCTGTTTACTAGTCTCTTCATTTATTTAATGGAATAAGTAATTGTCACATTAGTTTTATTGACAATCTAGTAAATGACAACAGAAAAAAGAACGACTTAGAGAAAAACATACAGTTTAGAGAAAAACAAACTCTCGATTCTATATACGAATCTAATATTGGTTATGGCATTATTTCTTAAGGTCTAAGTCTACTTTCATTTCCTTGTCAACTAGAATAAAAAAAGATATTGAAATATTTTTAGTAGTACTTCATGCAGCCATCTTTAAGAGTCATAGAAATAAAATTCCACCTATTGATATTTCATTACTGTAATGTTTTTCTTTGTTTGGAATCATTCTTGAAGTTCAAATAAGTAAATATTTAATTCTAGAAATTAACTTTACAGTCATATATTAACTATTTTACAATTTATCATAATAGTGATCTTTTTAAAGTTTTTTTCAGTATCCATATAAAATATTAAGGTTATATTATATGCCATTGATAATGCATGAGGAAACAGGATGACTTACCCAGGGAGGTTGTGTAGCTGTTTGGAGCTAAAATTAATGCCTAGTTTTTTAGTTTCTAGAACAGCTTTTACCTCTGTGAACTTAATATATTCAGTAATAAGTATCTACTCCTTAATCCTGAAACATTTAGAACATATATCCTTTTTACTGACACTCAGTGTCCTCCATGAAATTTGTACAATCGATGCTGATATTTTCCCCAGTGTATTCAAAATGAAACATGAAAATTTTTCCTCAAGTCTTTTTGATAAAAATGCTTTGAGTTTAGGGGTTTGAAATATAAAGTTTTCCTCCATTAGCATCAACCAAAAGAGGAACATATATGTTCTATGAGGTTTGAGTTTTAAAAACCAAGGGGTGTTGCATGGAGAAAATGTTAATTGGCCACAAGCTGTATGGGTATGGCTATATAGTTTTTCAAATGGTTATTGCTCTTTCAGGTTTTAGGTGATAAACATGGGAATGTTTTGTGGCTCAATGAAAGAGAGTGTTCAGTTCAGCGAAGAAATCAGAAAGTGGTGGAGGAAGCACCAAGGTAAGAGTTTCTTCCAATGAAAATTTATTATAATCTGTTTTTATATTCCTTTTACATTTTATTGGCTAAAATTGCTTTAACAGTCATGGTATAATATATTAATGTATGTTTTTATAATTAAGAATTTGCCACTTGATCTTCCTTGGTATTTTAATGCATAAAAACAAGAGAATACTTGAAAAAAAAGTAGGGGTTTTATTAGAAGAAAAAGTTGGGTGGATAACCTGCTATGACTCCCATAGGCTTCTAGGTAATACAGACCCTATGGATGTTTCTGGGCATGTGGAATTTCTGGGATACATGCCTTCTAGGCTCTCCTATTGGTGGTGTTTTCATAAAGTTGATTCTGAATTTCCTGAATTTATCCTACCATGAAAAGGCTTCTGGGGCATAGTTCTTAGAAATTCCTTGATTTATCAGAACTACTTTGGATACTTCTCTAAGTAACCTTTCATGTGTTTGGTATAGCAGTTTCATGAAACTTTATTTCTAAATTGATGCTGGGTTGGTATTTGTATTCTGGTTTTCTCGTTCTTAAAAATCCCCAATTGAATGTACATTGGTTTTTGTTTGTTTGTTTGTTTGGTTTTTTTTTTAGTAACCAGGCTCTAAGGAATATAGCCCATTGTAGCTTTAATCACATAGCCAGTGTACCTTGATATAATGAGTATATAGTTTCTGAAAAGAGTAGATGTGGATATTAATACATTAATCACAGAGTAATGGTAAAAATCAGATTCTACTTTATATTAGTTTTAAAAACATCGTATGCTGTAGTGGTTTTAAAATATGGTCCCCAAATCATTTGTCACCTCTCTCTTGGGGGAATTGAGAGAGAGATCTATGTTCCCTCCTCTGATTCTGTGCTCTGTGACTGCTTGACCAGTAGACTACCCAAAGCTGTCCTGTGCCCAGGCCTAATGAGACTGCCAGCTTCTACTTCCTGTCTCTTGGGACACTATGCTTAAAAACCAGCCACCATTCTGTGAAGAACAGTTCACTGCAGCCTACATGGGGTATGGCCACCTAGCTCCTCATGGCCCAGAAACAGGATGTCAGAAGTAATGAGGAAGAAAAGGCAAAAAAGATGCTTTACGGAGTCTAGGAAGTTTCCTAGAACCTGCCTGTGTTGATGACTTGGCAGTGATCTGAAGTTAGTCACTTTGCTAGAGAGGCTGGGAAATGTCTTTTTTTCCTTAAGTAACTATGAGCTTAAATGGAAGAAAGGGACAATGGATTCTGGTAGAAAAACAATGGTCTTCGATACTTTTATTTTGCAATTTTGTGTTTTCCATTGCATTACTTCCAGTATAATTAACTTTCTCTTTTTATTCAAACTCAGGCCTTACCTATAATAAAAATCTTTCATAGATTGTAAGCCTTGAGTTACGATTTTTATTTCCTTTCTCTCTCTTTCCCTAGAAATGTAAGGTTTTTAAAATTTTTTTATTTTAAATATGAGCATCTCATCTATTTAAAGAAAAAAAGAATTTATAGCAGTGGGATTAAAAAAAAGCTAGAACTGATCATTAATGATGATATGTATTTGTGTACTGTGAAATATGAAGATAAATGGAGCGTGTAGTTTTCAGTTCCTAGAATAAGAATTTAACCCTGTGCTTAGAGTGCAATGGTGAGGTTGCTTATGGCTCTGGGTATCACTAGCAGGGCTTATGATAAGAGAAAAGATGAGACCAGACCGGGCAAAAATGCACTTGAGATTCTTAAATGTACTTGATTACTCAACTGTACTCGAGATTCTTCCAATGTTATGTTATTCTTTAGTTGGGTTTCTTTCTTTAGGTTGCACTAATTTTGTCAGCCAGTTACTGCTAAAGTGTCATCTATACCTATACCTGTTAGGTTAATGCAAAACTATTATATATAATAGGCAAATGTAAGATTCATAATGCCTGAATCCAATGATTAATCCTAACATCACCAAAAGGGAAAGGGTAGGAAGCATACTTACCACCTGTGAAGTATTCTTTAAACCCCTCCCCCACCTATCCAACTTGAATCTATTCAAGGCTCTAGATCTAACCAGAAGTTTATATGAAATAGAATATATGAATGTTAGAAGACATTGTAGGGGTGCATGCAGCCAAACCCAAAGTATGAAGAATGAAACAGGAAGATAAGCAGATTTTAGCTAAGAAAAGAAAGATAAAAAAAAAAAAAAAAGGAAAAAAGGAATAGCGCATTACACGGTAAAAGAATCTTAAAAATGCGAAAACCAGTCAAATGTAGTGGCTGGCCTTATGTGGACCCTGACTTAAAGAAATTTGCTGTAAAATATATTTATGAGAGAATCAGGGAAATTTAAATACTGACTGGATATTAAATGCTATTAAGGAGTTATTAGTTTTTAAAGTGTGATTATGTTACAAAAGAGTACTTATCTCATAGAAACACGTATGGAAGTTTTCATGGATGAAATAATACCTAATTTGGGATTTGCTAAAAAGAAAAATAGGTTGACCTGGTGGAAAAGTGGACATGCAGCGTAGGTAAAGCAAGAGAGGTATATAGCAGGAGTTATTACAGGTGGGAAACAGGTACATGCAAGTTCATTATACTTTCCAGAATAAAAATTTTATAAAATGTTATCTTAATCTTACTCATCTGAGAATAGTTATAATCCACAAATAGAAAAGTAGTCAACGTTTTGTTTCTCAGAGCCTATTTTGCATAGAAGCGAAATGCGAAAATGCAAAAATTATTTGGTAATACTTTTTTCAGGGTTTATTGGAAGGATTTCAGCTTTACTGGCCTGCTGGAAGGTGATTTTCATATTGCCAAACAAAAGTTTTGAGGATTTTTACTATGTATGGTCCATTCTTGTCATTTGTGGTAGTTATGTTCTATAAAGTCATTGTAAACACTCAGTGAATACTGAAGTTTTGCTCTTAGGGAAAATACAGAGTTAGGTTCCTTCGAGCCTCTGATTAGAACATTTTCACCAAGTAATCAATACATGACCTTGTTTTATGTGTGTTTCTGTTGAGAGACACCTTATTTTATTGTTGATTCATGAGCAGTGAACTCACAGTCCTGGCCAGCAGTGCTATAACGCATGTCTGAAGGAAGCTCATCTATCGTACAAGTTTTCTCCATAAGGCACATCACAGCCTCTTGTGCTTAGGAACACCAGACTGAAGTCAGCACAACACTTGGGCCATTTTAAATAGCAAAATCACTCCCTCCCCCCATGAGAAAAACATGGCTAAACTGTGAAAAGAACAGTTGTTACAGTAGGAGATCTGAAACAAGAAGGAAGAATGTCGCCTTGTTTGACCACAGTTGAGAACACACATATTAGGGTCTTCAATGTTTTGCTGCTCTCAGCTTGTTTATGAGTGACAACAAAGTGCTACAAGTATTAATTTTGGGGGTTCCAAATAAATTTTAGCAAATAGGCAAAAGTCCACATATAGAATCCATGTGTAATGAGGATCAATTGTATGTTAGTGTCCAAGAATTTATTTTTCTTCTAATTTTAGCTTGAAATGATTCTGATTATACATGTTAAATTTTACTAATTGAAGCTACCGAGCTGAAATAGTGGTATATTTTATAATCCAATTGAAGTTACAATATAATATGAAAAGTTCAAATGCTTTATAAAAATCCAAAGTTGATTTATTTAAACATGTTGTGCTCAATAACACAATAAACATGTATTATAAGCATATGTAAAGCATATCATATGAAATCTTAAATTGATACATATGATCACAAAAAATAATTTGATTTTTGTTGAAAAAGTAGACTACTCTTTCTGTGTTTGTAGCGTTTTTCTGGATTCTGAGACTCGAAGAGCAATGGGAGAACAAGCTGTAGCTCTTGCCAAAGCAGTGAAGTATTCTTCTGCTGGAACTGTAGAATTCCTTGTAGACTCCAAGAAGAATTTTTATTTCTTGGAAATGAATACAAGACTCCAGGTAACAAAAACTGTTTTTTATTCCTCTCCATACCTCTATACTTTAATTTTCCTCACCCACACCTTTTTTGTTTTATAAAAGTTAAAAATCAACTTTATAAAGTTTTACATAAAGATTTGGTTTTTGTGCTTGTGGTAAGACATCTATCTGTTCAGAATGAGAGATAAATATCAGGTTAATTTGATGGTCAGTATCTAGCCCTTCTGCTTCATTACTGTTAATACTTTGTATAGGAAATCCCTCTTGGTTTTTTTTTTGAACCTCTCTTGATGAACCCCATTAGTTAGGGTTCATGTACTGTTAAGAGGTACTACTGTAGATATGATAAACAGAAAGGGATTAAGTGCTTACAACTGATCCCCTTGGAAGGGATCAAGGAAGGAAAGGTATCTAGAGCAAGCTTCCAGGAATGACTCTTAGAACAATACCACCAACCTGGCTTACAGAAGAACAGCCACCTCTGCTAGTTTCAAGGTTGAGAAATCAAATGGCTGCCCCTACAACTGTTGACTTTAGGGACATATTTCCTTAGTTCCTATCAAGGTCTCAGTAAGGTATTGATGCTATTACTAACTGGTGGCTTTATTTTCTTCATTCTTCCCTTTTTAAAAAAATTTAAATTGTAAACTATGAATAACATAGAGAAAAGTACATAGAACATAAACATAGTCAAACAAATTATTATAAAGCTAATACCTGTATAAGCTTCAGCTGGGTCTAGAAGTACCAAAATGCCAATACTTTGACCCCTGCCCTCCAACTTCTCTCCTTCTCAGCCATTCCTTTTCCATCTTCCCTGAATCTGTTTACTATTCTGACTGAATTCCAAATACCTCCTTGCATTTCTGTACAGTTCTTCCTTTGAAATTTATACACACAAGCAGTATAATTTTGCCTTTTTTTTTTTTTTTTAACTTAGTGGGATTGTATATAATTTTTTGTACCTGGCTTCTTTTCTCAACATTATGCTTAGAGATTCAACCCTGTTGTTTTATGTAACTCCCGTAAGATACTCTTTTGAAGAAAATGTTACTATCTGTTTTATTTCTCTGGATGTTTAGTTTGTAGTTTTACGTGATTTGTATTAATTTACTAGGGCTGCTGTAACAAATTATCACAAACTGGGTGGTTTACAGAACCGTGTTCACTCACATTTCAGGAGTCCAGAACTCTGAAATCAAGGTATTGTCAGTCTCGGTTTCTTCTTGGGATTTCTGAGGGAGAATCTGTTCTCTGCATCTCTCCGAACATTTGGTACCTGCCTACATACCTTATTGGCAGCATAACTCCAATATCTACCTCAGTCATCACATGGCATTCTCTCTTCCTGTGTTTCTCTATGTCTAAATTTCCGTCTTTTTATAAGGACACCAGTCAGTGGTGTCCTTATAACCTGATTGCATCTGCCAAGATCCTATTTCCAAAAAGGTTGTAGTCAGAGGTTCTGAGCGGACATGCGTTTTCAAGAGACTATTTAATGCAGTACATAATCGATAAAGCACATATGTCAAGAATACATTAAGCCGTACATACATGTTATATACACTTTTCTCTTTGTATGTTATATTTAACAGTAAAACGGTTTAAAGATAAACAATGTGGTCTGTAGTGATGAAAAATAGCTTAGTGGTTCCCTAGGGCTGAGAGTTGGGGGCTGATAGCCCAGAGGTGTAGGACAGTAGAGAGAGCAGTAAATGGTACTTATGCCTGGAAGTGGAATCAGCTTTTCTTCCCTTTGGCCTTCGTTGTGGGTGGAGGTGGAGTTGAGTCACTCCAGGCAGGAGCTGAGTAGGGGTTAAGTTTTCTTTTATTGCTGTGCTTATCCTTCATGTACCACTGGGTTGCAGATGGTTTCTAGTCTACCCTTGGTTTTAGGATTTTCCTCTGATCTTGTGTTTTAGAAGATATGTCTGTCTCATGCTCTGGCCTCTTAGAGGGCACTCCTCTTGTTACTGAACCCTTGTTAGCCTGCTGGTGGTTGCAGGAAGGGTGTTTTCCCTTATTCTCTTTCAGCCTTGGTCTTACTCAGTCCTCGTGTTCTTGGATCTTTAGCGGCATATTTATCTTTGCCGTCCTGCTCCTTCCCTGGTGGTGGGGAGGCACCCGATAGTTGGAACCCAAAATAGTTTTCAGCCTCTTCCCCAGTAGTTATATTCTACATGGTATATCTTTTTTCATCCTTTTGCTCTCTACCTGTCTGCATTCAGACATTTTACCTGCGTCTCTATAAACAGTGTATAATTTTTTAGCTTTGTTTTGTACTCAGACCATTCACACTATAGGAAGTTAATGTAAACTGTGATATATTTGGGTTTAAATTAGAGTCTTTTAAAATGCAGTATTTTTTTGTTTTAACTCTGTAGTTTTTCTTTTTTTGTTTGCTTTTGCAGTAGCTATCATATAATTTTACACCTGTATTAGTTTGGGTGTTATATACACTTCTAATCTTTTGGTAGAACATATATACACACATTACAGCATACTTACTTAACTCATAAAAGTCTAGCATCAGTCCGTACCCTTCACCTGCCCATCACACTGTATGAGGACCTAGGAGGAGTTTTATCTTTTTATGCTCTCCCAACTTAATGTGCAGTTATCTCTCATAGGACATTTATTAAACAGCCGTCATTTATTTAGTTATACTCACATATTTACCCTTTCCTTTTCTCTTAAATTATTTCTGGAAATTTCTAAAAGAAATTTACATGTTTTGTAAGGAAAACACTGTTTTTTCTTTAATTTCTACTACTACCACAGTCACAGTTATGGCCACTAAATATATGGATATTTTCCTGTATTCACCAATTCTGAGACTAGCTAAGTGGCCTACAGTTCAGTTGAATCTACCTGGAGTTAGCATCAGATCCCGCAGGGGCTCAGTCACACAAGACTGAAGGTGCCAGTAACAAGTTCCAAGTTGTCACCTACACTTCTGATGGACTGGTTGTAAATTGGGGTTTCTAGGACTCCCTCCTCAGATTTGATAATTTGTTAGAACACCTTACAGAACCCAGGGACTTATTTATTTACATTTACTAGCTTATTATATAACAAAGGCTATGATGAAGGGTACAGGTGAGCAGCCAGATGAGATACATAGGGCAAGGTCCAGAAGGGTCTCAAGCACAGGAGCTTCTGTTCCCGTCGAATTGGAGCATGCCACCCTCCTGGCACATGGGTATGTTTGCCAACCTGGAACCTCTCTGAATCTCATACTTTAGATATTTTTATGGAAGCTTCATCACGTAGGCATAATCAATTATTAACTCATTTTCCAGCCCTTTTCCTTCTCCAGAGGAGGGGGATGGGACTGAAAGTTTCAAGATTTTAATCTTGGCTTGAGCTTTTCACAGACCAGTGTCCATTCAGGAGCCCATCAGGAATCATCTCATTAGAACAAAAGGTGTTCTTTTCACTTAAGATATTATGAGGGATTTAGGAGTGTTGTGTCAGGAACCAGGGGCAGAGACCAGTATGTTTCTTATTTTACTGGTTTATTTGTGGTGAACTCTTTGTTGACAGCCAATGACTTTATTTTGTCCTTTACTCATGAAAGGTGTTTTGAGTCTGAGAATTCTTAGTTTGACCAGTATTTTTTTCAACTCATTGCAGATATTATTTCTGTGTCTCTGGTTATTTCTGTTGAGACTTCAGCTCTCATTCCATTTTCTGCCTATTTGGGGATAATTACTTTTTAAAAACCTTTTAGGAATTTATCTTTTTTCCCTCAGATTTACTTCAGTTTTTTTTTTCTGATTAATGTACATATATATTTGGAATTCATTGAATTTTTGAGTCTATGGATTAGTGCCTTGCAACATTTTTTGAAAATTCTCCATCATTATCATTTCTGATAAATCTCTTTCCCTTTCTTCTGGATTTCCAGTTATTTATATATAAAAAACTTTTATGTTAGAATATCTTAGTGTACCATTGATGTTTTTACCCTCTCTTTGATATTTTTCAGCCTTTTTGGACATCTTCTGACCTATCTTTCTTACTATTTCTTGAGCTGTATTTAATAACCCATTTAGTTCCTAGTATTATTTATTTATATTTTTGGAATTTCTATTTGGTTCTTTAAAAAATATGACTCAAAACTTATCTCCTAACTAACTTTTAAGTTTGGCATTCCTTTCTTTGAACATAATTAACTTATTTGTTTTGTAGTGTGAATCCGATCATTTCAATATCTGGAGCCTTATGACTTCTGTGGTATCTTTTGTCTATGCTGCTTCTTGGTTGTGATGTCTGCTTCCTTGTATGCCTTCTTATCTTTATACATATTATTTTAGAAATTGTTCTTATTAATAAATTGAACTCTAGAGTGATAATTCTTTTGTATAGAGATTTTTCAATCTTTCTGTCATGTGCCTGTGAATGGTTGTGATTTCTGACTACAGTAATGCAAGTCAAAGTGTGAGGTTCCATGGACTCCCGAGGACATACAAAGTCTAGTTGCTGTTCTAGAGGATGGTTGATTTTATTCCAGTTCATTCTTATCTTGAGGTTGTATTTCTTCATGGCCTCCACTTAAAGTGGGGCTGGTTCATCATCGTCCTTTTCTTTTAGTGATCCTGGTCTTTGTGGTTGTACTTTTAATGTCACAATGCCACCAGAAGTATAGCTTAGATTCATGGTTATTTTTTCCTGGAATGTCAAATGGCTTTAGGCCAAAATGATGTGATGTGTTAGACTTCTGTCTTTTTGTTTTCAGTTTTGGATTTTGGCTGATAATTCCCTCCTATATTCTTAACTCTTTGATATATTTTTAAAAAAGATCTGTCTGCCAGCTGCTACCTAGGCCCAATCAATCGTGAGCACAGGTCCCAAGGAGATAGATTTAGAGATACATTATGCCTGTAGATTGGATAAACATGTGCCCTGAGTCTCAACACCCACCCTCCAGAACAAACTCCAGTAGGTGGATGCGGGGATACTGTTTCAGAAAACTCCTGCGGTCACACTCATTCTTGACAATGGGAAACCCACAGAACGATGCCTTATGCTTCACTGCTGCCCTACTTTTCCCAAATCTCAAACATATGAGTTTAATTGACACATTCAGAACCTCATCCAGTAGCATTGAGAACTTCAGTTGGAAGGGAGCGTGGGAATAGGTTTTTTAACTTTCTTTCTTCTGTAGTTTAAGAAAGTACCGTGGAAGGAGTTTAGAGTGAAGGTCCAGTACCAGTTCACTATTTTCAAATGAATATGGTCACCAAAGTTTGATATATAAGTTATGTGCAAAAAAGAAAAATATGACCCTATAGTTATAATAAATTAAAACTATCAAATAATGGGACTGATTTTTGTTTACTACAGTAGAAATTATGTATCAAGGTGCATTTTGAGTAATATCATAAATATTTATAGAGTTTATGTGGTTATTAACTCAGTAGTTGTTGCTTAAAACTTAAGATACTTCTTTTAAAATCATTTTTTTAGCCTGTTCTCTATTGTGAATATGATTAGAAGTGACAGAATTTTGCCTTTTGGAGATTAATTTAATTTTGATTAAAAATGTCTTTATAACGAAATTATCTAATTAGATAATTAGGTGGGAAATCATGTTTTTGATTAAAATGGAGACTTTATTGTGTCATGATGAGAATAATAGCTTATAATATCCTGAGGGCAACTTGAAGTGACTTTAAAACATTTGTATTATATTACATATACAAGAGATACTAAATTCTTTAGTTTGGTTGCTTTATCAGAATTTATGGAATTAATAACAAGTGTTTTTTTTTTTTTTTTTTTTTTTTTTAGAACCCGTTGTTTCTGTGTTTTTGTGATTTTTTCCCCCCATTTATTTCTGGCTCATTTATCTCAGCCCATAAGTTTTTTCAAGTTTGTCTCGTTGTTTTCGATACAGGACCTCCAAAAGTTGATATTTATATCAAATAATTCTGTGAAGTCAATCTATATCTTTTAGGTATTTATCTTTACATTTTGTATCTTGGATGGCTTGCCAGAAAATTATGCTATATATTCTCAAAAAAAGATTATAAATGAATTTCAGGAAAAGAACTAACTTCATAAAGAATTTTATGATATGAGATCTGTCAGTACTAAACTCTATATTATTTAATAACACACTTTGATACCTTTGTTTCCCATCTAATGTTTAATGTTGCATTCTCTCTTGCATTTACTTCCAGTAACAGTAATTCTGTCAATTACCAGACAAATTAATTTTGATTTTTTAGGAATGCATCTGTGTGATGGTGTATTCGATAGTGGGAGGCTGAAACTGGGGACATGAAAAAGAATCCAGGATTTTGTAGTATTCAGAAAGCCATTCTGATATGTTTCAAAGACTTCTTTCTGATACTGTTTAAACAAATCAAATATTCTTTTACTAGATTTTCTTTATTTACTAACCTTACATTATAATACTTAAGGCACATTCACCAAATTCTTTATCTTCTAAGATATGTGTTATCTCTAATTAGTGTTTCAGTTTGAGCCTGGAGGGCTATAATTTTCTTCCCCGCTCCCCTTGAAATTTATTGATTGAACTATCACTTTTTCTAGCTTCAGAACTTACACTTTTGTATTTCTGGTAACAGCAATGTGAGAAGTATCTTAATTTTGCTAGATTTCCTTAGGATCGAAATTTGAAATAACAAATAGTTTCTCTGTAAAGAGATATAACATCGAAAAAGTCACCAGATTTGGCATAAATACTTCGTTTTGTTCTCAGCATGGTCAGAATTTATGTATCAGAATAGTCTATGTTTGTTTTTTAAGTTACCAGTTTTCTATTGCTTATAGATAAAATTCAGATACTTTAGCAGCTCAAGTCTCTCTTCCCTGAGGCTTTCATCTCCCAATGCTCTGCGAGTTAAGAG
The DNA here is from genome assembly GCF_014176215.1 of Rousettus aegyptiacus. NCBI lineage: Eukaryota > Metazoa > Chordata > Mammalia > Chiroptera > Pteropodidae > Rousettus > Rousettus aegyptiacus. Next base: position 56,830,876 of record NW_023416286.1, on the reverse strand, counting down.
AGATTCCTTTCTTTTCCTTGAATGTGCTTTCAGTTTGACCTCTGCTTGCCTTTATTATGTTACTTACTTTCCTTGGAATGGTGTGTATTCACTTATGGTAGAAGCTCACATATATATCCACCCACACACATCTCACCTATTTCTTTCTGAATATGAAAGATATGGATAGATAGTAGAAATACTCAAAATTAACAAAATTTTCATTAACTAAAATATACGTAATTTTGCATGAATAACTTTAGTTTCTTATTTTATTGAATGGTAGTTCTAAGAATTGGTAGTTCTTAGTAAAAGAAAAAATCTAAATGGTTGAAAAGAGTACACATTGGAAAAGTAATTTCTCCATACCACATTTTTATCACTGCAACAATGGTTTCTTCTTTGATATAGAAACCTTTGTTTCCTAGCAGGATTAATAAATAAATGTAGATATAAAAACATTACAGATACTATTTGTAGCTATTTTTCTCTTGTTGCCTGTCTCTTTGACTTTGAATATTGTTTTTTTCTTCTGGTGCAGGAAATTTTTGTTTTTAAATCTTGCAATTGAATTTTTAAATCTTTTATTATTTTTGATGGTCTGATATACTTAGGCTTTTTCTACTCCATGATAAACATTTTTCTTCCACGATTTTTTCTAGTACTTAATTTATCTTTCCTGGTGAAATTTTCACTTCATCTGGAGTTTTATTTTTCAATGGCTGCCTGATTGTTACAACTAGTTTGAATAATCACATATTTCTGCAGTAATTAGAAGGCATCTTTATTATAACAATTCTCATATGTATGCGTATTTATTTACTTGACTTTTTTTATAACCTTACTGTTTATTTATGTACTGTTTAGACATCTATACATTATAATTATTTATACATTAGATATATAGATACCTATACATTATAACCTTACTGTTTATTTATGTACTGTTTAGACATCTATACATTATAATTATTTATACATTAGATATATAGATACCTATACATTATAACCTTACTGTTTATTTATGTACTGTTTAGATATCTATACATTATAATACTGTATGTAGTAGGACTATTCCTTTCTCATTACTCTTATTCTTCTGTATGTTTTTGAATTAGCTTATTTATAGTTAAGAGAATAAAAAGAAATTAAAATGATGAAATTGCTGAACTATTAGATAAATGTTTCTAATTTTCCAGAGATAGTAATTTCTAAAGGATGTTCTTAATAAGAAAAATCATTATGAAAAACCATTTATATTTTTGTCATAAGTTTCTTCATATCCTAATTTCAAGGACTATATTGTTTCCCTTTTACAAAAATGAATGGAAATTGACATTTATTTTTAATCCTGCTGTCTTAATTAACTCTTCATTTTAGCTGTTTTTATTATTAGTTTTACATATTATAACATTACTTTCTCTTCTGTGGATGTGAGTCTCCCAGTATCTTTCATCTTAGTTTTGTGTTTTAACTTGCTTTCATGGTCACCATCAGCATGTTACCACCATAGCTTCTTGATTAATCAGTTTTTTATTTTAATTCACCTTTGGTTGGGTCAGTTCTTTTTTTTTTTTTTTTTTCCTTTTTGCACCAAGCACTTATTATTTAGAAATATCCATGGATACTGTGTTCATTGAATTCTAAGATGAGTAATAAGGTTATTTTCATATTTGAAAAACTTTCACCTGGAATAAAAGTATGGTGTTTAAAACTGTTGAATTAATATTACTGGCTTTTTGGCACAATATCAATTCTAGAGTAACTACCAAAACCCACCAAAAAAAAAAAAAAAAAAAAGAGAAAGGAAAAAAGAAAGGAAAAATAAAGGAGAAACGAGAAATCACTTGAAAGAGGGAAGGCTCTTTGAAAAGTGTTGGGAACTACAGTTTTGTGTAGGGAATAGCCAGTTCTGCTCTTGGGAAGAAAAGGCGGGAGAAAACTCTTGCTTCTCTACTTTGAGTTAGGGATAATTATTGTCTTCTTATAGGAGAGCCTGGTATTATGGCTCTGGTCAATTTTAGTGATTTTAGCTGATTCTTTTAATATTTTTAATATCTTTTTAATAGATAAATCAATATTGATCCTTATTGATATTTTTTTTTCCTATCAGCTTTCATTTGTGTAAGATGACATATGCCATTGTCCTCCTTCCCACACCTACTGCACAAATGCACACTTCCCATCCTTCTGCTATCACTATGTCATTTGGGTTAGCTCAGTATTTGGATTTTATTATGACCACAGTGTGAACATTATTCATAGTAGTCACGTTGTCACTTAAGATTATGGACCATTTTGTTTTCTCTATAACTAACAATTCCTTTTTTTATTGCTTAATTTTTCATATGCTTATCAAGAATTTATCCACAAACTTGTTCTGTGTTTCACTATATTTAAACACATAGTTTTCTGTCTTTTTTTTTCTTTCTGTGGAAATTTCTGTTTCCTTTGACTTGTTGTAGTCTAAACTGATTGTCCTCTACGTTTATGTCTTGGCTTCTAGCTGAGATTTACCCATCTTGTCCAGAGGAATTCTTTTGGAAGATCCTGGATCTTTGACTTAAACACTGTTGGTTTATTCCTTTTTTTTTCCTAAAGCATATCTTTAAGTAGTTTTCTAAGAACCAGTGCATAATAGGAAAATTATATAAAATTTGCATGAGCAAGAATGACTACATTAACTTATTGTTTTAAAAAAACAGTAATTTTTATTGTGGTATAATTTATGTGTTATGAGATCCACCCATTGTAAGTATATAAATACAGTAGACTGAAAGTTTGTGTTCCTCTGAAACTTCTATGTTAAAATATAACTCTCAATGTGATGCTATTTAAAGGTGGGACCTTTGGGAGGTGATTAGGTTATGAGGGTGAGCTCTCATGAATGGGATTCTTGCCCTTACAAAAGAGGCCCCGGGAGAGCAACCTTCCCTTGCTAACCATGTGAGGACACAGCAGGAAGACTACAATCTATGAACTAGTGGCTTTTTATCAGACACTAAATTGGCTATCTCCTTGATCTTGGACTTCCCAGTCCCCAGAACTGTGAAAGTAATTTCTGTTGTTTGTAAACTACCTAATTTATGTTATTCTATTATAGCAGGTTATGCAGACTAAGGCGAGTCAATGGGTTTTAGTAAATTTACAGAGTTTTGCTACTGACAGCAGAAGTTGGACAACATTTCCATCACCCCATAAAGATCCCTATGCATATTTGCAGTCACTTTCTTTTTCCATCTCCAGCCTGGGCAATCATTACATAACTTTCTGTTTCTAAAGATTTCCCTTTTCTGGACATTTTATATAAATGAAATCATACAATATGTGATCTTTTGTGTCTGATTTTTTCTTAGCATTTTACTGTAGTGTGTTTCAGTAGTTCTTTTCTTTTTATTGCTGAATAGTATTTCATTGTGTGGATATCGCATATTTTTCTTATCCGCTCACGAGTTGGTGAATATTTTAATTGTTGCTAATTTATGGTTATTATGAATAATGCTGCTGTAAACATTCACATATAAGTCTCGTGTGGAATTGCTGGGCTGGGTGGTAAGTTATGAAACTCTAAAACTATTTTCCAAAGTGGCTGCTTTGTTTTACGTTTCCTTGAGTAGCGGATAAGAGTTCTAGTTTCTCCACATTTCCACATCCTCTTGAACAGTAGTTGCTTGTTGTTGTTGTTTTCTTTTTGCATTCATGATTAAAATGTTATTCGCTAATTTGATAAACATAAAGTTTAATACAGTGTTTATATTTCATTTGAATTACAAGTGTTTTTATTAAAAATATTCATTTTTAATTTTTGTGAATTTTGCCTTATGTGTTGATTTATATAATAATTTAATCCTGTATCTCTCATATATTTTTGAGTATTTTCCTAGTTTCTTATTGTATTTTTGATGATAGCCATCCGAGTGAATATGAAGTACTATCATTGTGGTTTTAATTTGCATTTCCCTAATGCTTAGTGATATCAGATCTTTCTTCATGTGCTTATATCTCCTTTGGTTGAAATATATACTCACATCCTTTGCCCACTTTTAAATTGGTTTTTCTATTATCTTGTTAATGGAGCTGTAAGAATTCTTTATATATTCTTGATACAGATATATGATATGCAAATATTTTCTCCCAACCTGTGGCTTATCTTTTTATTTTCTTAGTAGTAACATTTGAAGCACAAAATTTTTAAATTTTGACGTCACCCAATTTATCAAATTTGTCTTTTATGGATTGTCCTTGTGGTGTCATACCTAAGAAATCTTTGCCTAAAAGAGTTTCTCCTATTTTTTTTTTTTTTTTCTAGAATTTGAGTATAGAATTCTGGATTGGAAATAATATTCCTTTAGCATTTTGAAGGCCTTGTTTTGCTTTCTTTTAATTTCTGCTGTTGATATTGTGATGCATTCCGACTCTTGATCAGTTGGTAAAAAAATTTTTTTTCCCTCTAGAAGCTTGTAAAATCTCTGTCCCTTCTTGTGGTCAAAAGTGCTAGTTGTTTACCAGTTACTACTATCTTTAATTTATTAATGTTATGAACTCTTGATACATTTCCTTCACATTCCTGGAATAAATTTCGATTACTCATAGTGATTTTCCTTTGGTATTTTGCTGAATTTTGTGTTCTGATATAACATCGAATTTTTATTTCTTTTTAAAATACTGCCTTTACCTGATTTAAGTAATAAAGTTATATGTATGTTTGGAAACTAACTGTAGGAGTATCATTTCTTTTTCTAGGGTCTAGTTAATACAGTCATCCACTGCTTAACGATTGGGATAAGTTCTGAGAAATGCATTATTAGGTGATTTTGTCATTTTGTGCAAACATCACAGAGTTAACTTTCATAAATCTAGATGATATAGCCTACTACACACCTAGGCTATATGATATAGACATTGCTTCTGGGGTACTTGTACCCCATACAACATGTTATTGTACAAAACAATATGACATTAAATCACAAGAGGAAAAGATGCCATCAGGAGACACAGTAAACACAAGATGTATGAGGTTGCTGCCAGTGGAACATAACATGCTGTTTTTAGAAAAAAGAATTTTTTTTAATAAGTAGAAAGAGTACACTGTAAAATAATGATAAAAGTGTATTATAGTAAATATATAAACCAGTAAAATAATTGTTCCTTATTATCAAATATTATGGGTTATACATAATTGTATTTTTTTATATGATGGGAAGTGCAGTAGATTTGTTTATACCAGCATTACCATAAACACCTAAGTAATGCATTGCGCTGTGATGTCACTAAGTGATAGAAAATTTTCAGCTCCGTTATAATCTGATGGGACCACCGTTATGTATACAATCTGTCTTTGACAGAACATCGTTATGTGGCACATGACTGTAATAGGCATCATCCGTTTTTTAAAAATAAAAACTCAGATACAAATCCATTAGATACTGGTGTCTTCCTCAGTGGTAGGCCTTTAGACATCTTTCTGGTCCCTTCTATGGTAGATCTTTAGTGTTTTATGAAGTAATATCATCTTTTAAAAATTAAGTTAAATTTAAGGTTATGGATTTATTTACTCCCTCTATATTTTTTTCTTTATTTGTTGGATCTATTTGATTTAGAAAGAGATTTATGAAGTTCTTCATCATAATTAAAAAATAGATATTGTTTTTTTAGAGTAATTTTAGGTTTACAGAAAAATGAATGGTAGGTACAAAGTGTTCCCATATACCCCTTCATAACCTCTCCTCGGTTTCCCCTATTATTAACATCTTATATTAATTAGTGTGGTATATTTGTTACCATTGGTGAACAAATATTGATGCATTGTTATTAACTAAAGTCCATAGTTTACATTAGGGTTCACTCTTTGTATTGTACATTCTATGACACGTATTCACTATTGCAGTATCATGCAGAATAGTTTCACTACCCTAAAAATTCTTGCATCCAAGATAGCTTGCATTTCTTTCTTCGGCTCTTTCACTCTTGCATCTTTCCTTTCTTTCCTTTTTCCTTCTTCTTTTCCTTATTTTCTCCTTGTGTCTTTCTCTTTTTTTTCCTCATAATTTCAAATATTTTCATGACAGTACTTAAGAATAACAAGAGTAAAGTCTCAAGAATCTGTCTGTAACTTAGCTTCATGTTTACTTTCCAAATATTGTTTCATTTTGCCTTCTTTTCCTTGTTTTGCTTCTTTAGCTTGAGTATTTTAACAAAAATCTCAGACATTATGTAATTTCATTGATTACTACTTCAGTATACATCTCTAAGCTTTCATTGCCTTTCTAATGTTTACATATTTACAATAATTTGATATATACAGGTTTATGACTATTTTACATGAATTGTGTGCCCATTATCATTACATATATCTTTATCTTGTTTAAAGTTTTTAATCTTAAATTCTACCTTGACTCATATTCTATTACATTTCCTGCTTTTTGTTTTTATTTGCTGCTTTTATTTTAAAGCCCTCTTTGTCACTCGTAATTGTTTTTTACCTTTAAATAAAAAAGACTCCAGTCTGACCTGTTTTAGTATGAACATTTAGTCCTTCTAATTTTAAATACTTGATTATATTTATTTTGTCCTAGCCTTCTTTTGATTTCTTGGTTGCAGTCTCCATTTGAATTGATGACTGAACCAAGGAAAGCAAAATCTTTAATAATTTCAATGTCTTCATTTAAAGTTGTATATTTCCTATGTAGTCATAATTTCTGTTTTCTTGATATTCAAATGCAGTTCTGCCTTAGCATTTTCTTCTTTTCATCAAAAGTCATTTCAGATCATTACTCCTTTCTGACAGTAAGATGGTGTCATCTGCATATCTTGTTATTGATATTTCTTCCACCAATTTTCACTCCTTCCTCTGAGTGTAGCCCAGTTATTATTATTTTTTTCAGATGATAAACCGAGCCATAAATTAATTAATAACTGGGCAGTTTTCACTGGTACCCTTGAAATTAGCCATTATTTTCAAGGTGAGTGTACAGGGTGGTGTGGAACTGTTTCGCGCGCGCGCGTGCGCGCGCGCGTGTGTGTGTGTGTGTTGTAATTTCCAAATCTAGGATATTTTTAGATTTTAGGTTTTTTTTTTGGAAATGCAGCCTTTATATAGTCTATAAAGTTGATGAGTTAGAAAACTCCCAAATAGAATGGTATATGACCTTAATTGCCCAAACATGGTCATGTAGCGATTCCATATCTATGAGAACAGAAAGCTAAATCATCCTACTTTTGTGAGACCTTAGTCCGTAGCTTATATTCATTGCTACAATGAAGGAGGAATCTACTTTTTTCCTGGAAGAGAAAGTGCAATAGAATCATTGAGATTCTTTGGAGGCCAGACATTTCGACATTCCATTTGTGATAATTCTGCATAACATAAGACCTTTATATTTTAGAAGGATTTTAGAAACTCGTTTTTAGCAACTTGATTGCTAAACATTAGGTAAGCCCTTTACTATTTATTTAAAAATTAAGAATTACTGCAACTCATATAACTAAACAAGTATATTCTAATTTCAGAGCAGAGCATTTTTAGATTTAAAAAAAATATTTGATACTTTCAACACTAAAAGAGTTTGATCTCTTGTGGAGTTGGAGTGTCTGATTGAGAGCATGGTTGGTGGAAGTAGGAGAAATTATAGAGAAATGGGTATATAACTAATTTGTAAAATTCCATTCTTGACAGAAGGGACGCTTTATATCAGGGCATGTGACCTTTCAATTATATTTGAAGTCTTAGAGGCCAGTTCTCAGACTGGCTAGAGTAAGCCAGAGTAAGCCAGAACTGGGGTGTTCTGGAGTATTTGATGTCATTTTCCTATGTAGGAAACTGAGACTACAAAGTAGGGGATGTTGTACTTTACCTTAATATTTATTGAGTTTTATTAGAAAGTTGAAGGAAAGAAGTTATTATTACACAGATATGATTAGATAAACTTGTTAGTCACTTTCAGCTAGGTTTCTACATTAAAGCATTTTGTGAACCGTTTTGGTGTGTTTGAGTTCTGAACTGTACCTTAATTTTTACTTTCTCAAATTTGTTCTTGTAATAGTTTCCTAGGGCTACCATAACAGTGTGTCACAGACTAGGTGGATTACACAACAGATATCTATTTTCTCTCCGTTCTGGAGGCCAGAAGTCTAAAATTAAAGTGTTAGCTGGGTTGGTTTCTACTGGAGGCCTCTGTCTTTGTAGATGAATGTCTTCCTCTGTTTTCACATGGTCTTCTGTGTTGTTGTCTGTGTCCTGATATCTTCTAAGGACATCAGTCATGTTGGATCAGGGCCTATCCTAATGACCTCATTTTAATTTAATTGTCTCTTTAAAGTCTCTAAGTCATATTCTGAGATACTAAGCATTAGAACTTCAACATATGAATTTGGAGGATGAGGAGGACTCAATTCAGCCCATAATAGCTCCCTTATCCTTTCTTCATCCGATTATTTGTTTGGGGGTCAACAGGGAAACTCTATAATAGACCAGTTCAGTTTTCACTGCCATTTTTGAATATAGCCATTATTTTCAAGGTGAGTTTATAGGAGTGGTGTGTTGAGGCCTATTTCCCAACCTGCTTTTTATCTTTGAGTTCTCTGGATCAAAATCTAATAACTTTAGATCTTTATTTTGAAATCCTGTATTCTCAGGAGGTAAAGCTTCAGAATTTTAATAGGTTTATGTTAGATTCTGTTCTGGACAAAGAATCTCTCTGAAGCAAAAGAGCAGAACCAAAAATAAAAGCATCAGTTATCCTTTTATGTAGAAGTAACAACAAACTAAAAAGATAGAGACTTATTATGCCAAATATCATATGAAACCCAATTTTATATAACAGGACAATTTCCTCATATTTCAACAGGTAATCACCTATACTGCTTTACTGAGTTAAATTACGTTCTGCTTTATAAAAGATAGCTTTCACAAACCAGGTCTTTGTAATATCTGTCAGTTTAGAGTTGATGTATTTAATAAAGTTGTTATTTTTAAATTACATTAACTTAAAATAACATTATATAAATATTAGAAATTCAGAATTTCAGTGCCATACAGATGTTAGTCACAGTATGTATATTGTATCCCCCACTTTTGGGACAGTTTCTGCTTTGAATGAGCAACTGAGCCACCACTCACCAGCTGACAAACAATTACAACCAAATATCCTTCCATTCAAAGAACTTGAATACTTCTCATTACCCTTCTTCTCTATAATAACCAACTTAATACATATTTCATTGATATAACAACACTTTTTGTGACTTTTTCCTCTTAAACTTTCCTCAAAGTTAATTTTTCATTTGAAGTGTGTAATTAAAATTTGCCTGAATCTTCCTTTGAGGAATACTTGCCTGATACCTAGTTACTTATACTTAAAGTTTTAGGAATTATTAGGCAAATAACACAATAAGATATTTAAAAGTTTAAGTCAGAGAAAATATATTGAACAAATTATCTGCTGTTAATTATTTTTATTTAACATTGGCAGGATTCTGGGTCAAGAGAAAATAATGTTGATTAAGTCAGTCGTGTTTATTTTAATGTTATAAAAACAAAAACTAATGACATTGCTTTAATTTTTATTAACTTATTTTGAAATTATTTCTGATGTATAGAATTGTACATCTGAGAAAATTGCAAAATTGTAAAATATTACCAATACTTTTAAAATATGCTTCACTAACTTTTGCATTCATTTTACTCTCTTATTTATATCTGTATCTATACATTTACATGTATTTTTTATGTGAAGCATTTTAAACAATTGGTGCTCCTTTTCTCTAAATATGTCTATATTTTCTAAAATCAAGAAATTAGGAAGGATATATAAATCCTAAAATGCAAAATTTCTTTTGCATTACCACAGTACCATTATTAAAATTAGGATGTTAACACTGGTATATTACTATTATCTAATATACAGATCATATTTAAATTTCCCAGTAGTCCCATTAATGTCTTTTATAGTAAAAGAAAAAAATTTCTGGTTCAGGATCCTACATTATTTCTGTGTCGTGTCTCCTTCCTCTCTCTCCACCTGGGACATTTTCTTAGTTTTTTAATTTTTTAATTTTTCGTCAACTTTGATCTTACATTTTTTGAGTACAGGCCATTTAATTTATTTTATTTTTTTAAAATTAAGTTTATTGGAGGTAACATTGGTTTATAAAAGTATATAATTTTCAGGTGTCCATTATCATTTGACATATGTAAATTCTGTTGTATGTTTACCACCCAAAGTCCAGTTTCCTTCAGCTACCATATATTTGATCCCCTTTACCCACTTCACCCTCCCCCTAAACCCTATATTTGACCCTCTTTACCCTGTCTACCTCATACCTCTGCCCCCAACCCACTAGTAACTACTAGTCTGTAGTCCGCTGGTAACCAACCACTAGCCTGTAGTCCATGTCCATGAGTTTTTGTTTGTCCTGATCATTTGTTGCTTTTAGGTTTACATCCCACATATACGTGATCTCATGCAATTTTCAACTTTTTCTGTCTGGCTTATTTCACTTAGCATGACTTTCTCAAGGTCTATCCATGTCGTTGCAAATGCAGGCCATTTAATTTAAAGAATGCCATTCTTTTGCATTTATCTGTTTTCTCATGATTATATTCAGGTTTGACATTTTGGGCAGGAATACTGCAGAAATGATATTGTCCTTCTGTGAGCATCACATAGGAGACACATGACTCTTGTTTATCCTGTTACTGGTGATGTTGGCTTGGTTAAGGTGGCGTCTCACATTTCTCCACCACAAAGTTACTATTTTTCCCATTGTTATTAATAAGTATCTTTTAGGGAGATACATCGAGACTCTGGAAATATCTCATTAAACTTTTATTTACTAGTTTTAGATACTTCCTAATTTGTATATGATGAGGAATAGGCTAAGAATTTATGATTATAATTTTTAGAATTATGAAGGTAAATGATAACACAGTGCCAGAAAGATTGTTCATTACTATTGAAATTTGATACATTAAGAACTCAGAGGTGGAGTAAAACCTAATTTACCTCACCAGTGAATTTGATAATCTCATTTATTTTTTGGAAGATATATTTGAAGCAATATATTAGTAAGAGGGAGTGGCAGAAATGTAGACAATAACACTGGCAATAGTGACAACTTGATGGTAATCAAAAAATAAAACTAAATTAATGTAGCAAAGAGAACTATAAAAAGCTAGCTGATTGTGACCATCCAACATAGGCATATAGAACTATACATATTCATTCTAGTGTTTGTGTGTGATTATGTCTCATAATATGGCATTTGATGATTATAGTTGTTTGTACCATTTTGAACAAAAGATTCATGGTGAGATAGGGAAATTGCCTGTACAAATTTATTTATCAGATATCAAAAGACCCTACAGAGTGTCATTACCTTGATGAATATTTCCCAATCAGTAATTTGAGGATTCAGAAATTCTCACTTGGTAAGGCTTACTCTCTCTTAACCTGCCTCCTTTTCTTTTTTTCCCGTCCTGTCTCCTTTCCTTTCTTATTTCTTCTCTTCTCTTACCTCCCCTCCCCTCCTCTCACTTCCTTTCTCTGTTCTTTCCTTCTCTTTCCTCCCAAACTCCCTCCCGTCTTTCTGCTAGGCCTTACTTTTGCTGACTAAATCACAAGATTTATATACTAGATAGACATCGCTATATTCATCCCTATTTTAAAACTTCTGTTGAATTATATTTTGGTCTGGGAGCCATTTTTTCTCTTTATATCTCTGTTTTGATGTCTTAAAATATTGAGTTTAACTTGCAGAGGGAAACTATTTCTAAGTTCAGGGATGGGGGATATACATTGTTAATTTAAACAATGTTACACTTACAAGATTCCTGATAATAGTAATATAGGATCTAAAGGAGATATATCACGTATCTTGTTGAATAACTTTGGAATGCTATTAAAGTGTCTTTAGAAAGATTTCTTTAAAAAATGTTTAAAATTATAAGTTTTACTTTTAAAAAGGTGTTTCTGTTACCAGGAAAAATTCAGGTATGTTAGGATGTTTTGTAGATTTTAGCAATATTCGAACCTAAGTAGATACTGGAAAAAAGTCTGTAAGTAATGATTTTGCCTTGAGCAGCCAGGTCTTTTGATTATCTACTTAAAATTACTTTGTTTTGAAATACTTGGAGCTCACTAATTTAGATTGTAAAATATTATGTTTCTGTTACACAACTCTATTTTGGGGTAGAGTGGGTTCATTTTAGATTTCATTCATGGGTCTAATCTACTTTTTGTTTTATATAGTTATAGGGTGGTCTCCTAAGGTAGCACAGAGCCTTATAATGAATTTGGTTTTTAAACTTTCATAATGTTTTATAAAAGACAACAACACATAATTATATAGCTGATTAAATTTAATATATGCTTTCATATGCATTTTTCCATGAAGAAGAACAGGAAGGTCAAATCATCTTAGGAGTGACTTAAATTCCAACACTACCTCTACCACTTACTTATAGGCGTGACTCTGGATTTGCTGCTCATTCATTCATTTAATATATATTTATTTGCTTAGGATGTATTATGTACTTTTCTGGGTGCTAGACATATAAAGATGAAATGAAATAATTCACTTAGCTTTTAAAATTGTTTTCTCACCTAACAGAGATGTGTGAATAGTATTAATACAAAGCCCTTGGCACCTAGTAGGTTCACCTCTTGAATAGAGTGTTAAGATGCTTTCTCACATGAAATTTGTTTCTAGCAATAATAGAGGAGGGCTTTACAATCATTCCTTTCTTATATTTATCACATAGAATCTTGTTTCTCACAAAACTACAATTTGCTTTCAAAAATATATATTTTAAACTAATAAGATCGTTATTTAGTGTCACATTTATTTTACAAAGGGTTGATGCTTATTTTAGTGATGATTTGTCATTAAAATTATGTCAAAATGTCTTAAAATGTTGTTGAAACTGTAAACAAACTCATAACACACACAGAGCTAATTATGGATGCCATCTGTTTATTTTTACAAAGCTTTTTTTAAAGACGCAGGCATTGTCTGCTTATGATAAGCTTCAAGATTATTATAATGACTAAGTCCTGTCCTTCAATTAGTGTAGTTGAAGATAGGAAGACAATTCGTTTGTTCACTGACCTTTTCCTGCGTCAGAGTGTATGAAATATGACATGTCATGATAAACTATTGTAAAATACATGTAGAACATGCGTAATTTTTATGAGAAAAGGAATTGGTATTGAAGCAGTGGATGTGGCCAAAGTTTTATTTTAAATTTTCAGACTTATTCAAGTCTTTAGGTGAAAGATTATCTGCTCTTCACTCGTAAGTGGCTTTATTTTAGCTCACTTAAGGTTAGGAACTTGTAAGCTGTTGATCAAATTTACAATGATGTATATTCTTGTTAGTATCCCTATATGTCAGTGCATGTTTTTGTACATGTGTATCCCATGTGTTAGTATGGAAGGCCAGGGATCCCCCTGACAGCATCATCCAAAGTAGTTATCAGCAATTTGCTGAGAGAGCAGAGTGATTTCACTGGCTCAGTTTTGCTATTGTGCATGCTAAGCACTCCCCACGTAAGTCTGGAGGGAAAACAACCTGCAGGATCCATCTGCTCCTTTCTGCTACACTGCATTGATGTAAGAGTACGCTAATCTGGTTGCTTGTCAGGACAGGTTAGTGAAAGCATGCAAGCGAGTGAGACTTAGGCTAGACTAGTGTTTTGGAAAATCATGAGCTGCCTCTATAGATGCCATGCTAAGTGTAGCAGAATAGGTTGATTATCAGCCATGTTGAGGACTGGAGTTAAATATATAATTTTGGGTTACAAATTAGTTTCAAAATTTGAAGTGTTAAACATTGCCGGACCACATCTAATTAAAAACTCGAAAAAGTAATACAGATGATTTGCAAATACTTTTTAGGTTTTAGTTTTTCTTACACTTTTTACTATATTGTATTTGTTCTTTAATTTTATTCTTAGTTTTTTAGTCAAGTATGATTAAATGTTAAATGTAATTAACCTCATTTTACCCAGAAATCGTTGAAATTATTCTTGCTTATTTCAATTTATTTACTTTTTCCTATACCCATTGACTGGCACTTCTTGGCCTTGCAGGTTGAACATCCTGTCACAGAATGCATTACTGGCCTGGACTTAGTCCAAGAAATGATCTGTGTTGCCAAGGGTTACCCTCTCAGGCACAAACAAGCTGATATTCCCATCAATGGCTGGGCAGTTGAATGTCGGGTTTATGCTGAGGTAAAATGAATGATGTTGGGAGGAAGGGTAGTGGTTGTATCTCAAGTCATAGGACCCCAAGTATAGCTAAACAACAAGGCAAAGTTAGGGTTTTATAACCTGTGTCAAATATTTGATTATGTAATCCAGAATTGAATCAGAAAAAAAGGTTAGATAATTTTGACATAGTCCAAAATAGTTGTAAAGGATTGAATTTAATTAATTTTCATGTATCTTTCCGGAATGGAGAAATAGCTACCAATCAGGTTAAGGGATAAGAAAACATTAAATATTCTTGTGCATCAGTGGGACATGGTTTTTATTTTGTTTGCCTTTTGTTTGCTTGTTTCAAACCACATTTGAAATAAACATTTATTTCTGTACGTATTTTTTTAAGAGCCTACTTTTGTTACATGTTAGTTTTAATTCAATGTTTACTTAAATTTTTTCCAAAACTTTTTTTCTAAAAGTTTGCCCCTTATGATTACGTAAAAGTAACAACTGAAATTTAAATTGCAAAGCTTTCGATAAAACTTTTCATTCATAATTTTAATTATAGATTTTACTCATAAATTCTCAGTTCAATACTTTTACATTATTTTATAACTATATAAATCAGATGATAAAGCTATCAACTGTGAAAATGCTTTTTTGAAATGATTAAAACTAGAATACAAGAAAACATTTATACTATCTTTTACTTTCAGACATCGAAGTCTGCTTGTTGAAATAAAAAATAAATTTAGCGGTATCTGTGTGTAAGAATATCAGAAGTTGTTTTGAATTGTTTTTTTAAGGATCTTGAGAAATGTTTTGACTTTGTTATTGTTCTCATTTTTTATTATATTTTAAGTGGTATTCTTTTCTTCCTTATTGTTATGACACTGAACTTATGTACTATTTATTCTGATGATCTAAGATTTTTACAATTAGAGCACATATTTAGCAGCATGTGCAAAGTTTCTTTTCAGGTCTTTATTTGAAGAACAAAATTCTCAAATTTTACCATATGTGAGCTGTTTTGAGAGTAAGAAAAACACATATCTTCAGTGTACTACATTTGTTGTTCTGAACTTGACTATGTTTTGATATAGTGTCTAGGTTATTTTATTTTTGCCCAAGGCATTCTAAGATTTATAAGAAGTTGGAATTTTACCAGTTTCAATAAAATACGATGAATGTCAGACTAAATTCTGCTTACACTTCTGTTTGATTTTTAAATACACTTCTAAGTTGTCTAGAGTGAGTATAAGACAATGATATTCTGAATCTGTGACTTGGTAAATACAGTATATTGAAAATAGACCTGTGAATGCGTCTTTATTGTATAAATATTTAACCTTACTTGTGCTGATTTATATTTCAAAGAGTGTGTTTCCTCTCCTTTGAACTTTCAGGACCCCTATAAGTCTTTTGGTTTGCCATCTACTGGGAGATTGTCTCAGTACCAAGAACCAGTACATCTACCTGGAGTAAGTCATTAAGCTGTAATACCAAGTAAATAGTTAAAAATCTTCATTTATGTTATACTTGTATGTTAAAGTATGTCAACACCAAATGGTGTAAATTGAAGGGCAAGTGAAATTCATGAGAAATCTCTGTTTTTTTTTTTTTTTAACATTTTATACTTTATGGTGTGCAGGAACCTCAGAATTCACTTGACAGGGGGAAGTCTGGGGACATTCAACTTTTAAATAAATGATAGTTTACAATATTCCTAATTCTTTGGAAAAATTGTAAATAAAAGAGCATAGAAAATGGGAAATGACTTTTTTGTTATAATTTAACCTTTTCAATAAATCTAATCCAGCTTCCCTATATAGTCAGATGTCAAGAAATTCAAGTGGAAAATTAGCTTGTTAATCGAAATGGATTAAGGAAAACAAACTACCTCATTCTGTTAAGTGTTGCAGACTTTAAGAAGTACATATTATTTATATCAGTTAAAGTGATCACTGTCTATTCTATAGTTCTTCTATATTTAATAGTTGTTCTGTAGATAGTTTTTGTTGCATAAAAAGAACAAGGACATACCCTTTCTTTTAATCAAGGTAATAAGTGCATATATATATGACATGATGTTAGCGGTGGATGACAAGGCTGTACCATCTGTGAATATGATTATTCAGTTTGATTACCGGCATGAAGATGGTGAAAGATTACAGGAAGAATTCTAAATTTGAAGATGTTATTGGATATATGATTTATTTCACTTTTTAAATTGTTTTTGCCCATGTGCTTTCTAAAGGGACTTGACCCTTTCTAGGCTAGGAGACTCCATGCTGTGTTCAAAGCCTGAAGGCAGAAAAAAAATTGTAAAGATTTAACAGGCATTATGTGACGTTAAATAGCAGATGAGAAAACAAGTATCATAGGGACACATCTAAACATTTTTTTAATCAAACAAAAAAGTATTAAATAAGAATTCATAATGATTACTCTAGTCGTTAGAAGTTTTCACCATGTTGTAATAGCTAACAGGATGTCAAACATTTTGCCCTCGCAAGTTTTTGCAATTTGCAATTTTCAAATGTGAGACCTGTTGAAAGTACAAGTGATAATGGACAAACTATACCCCCTACAGTCTTTGTCCCTCCAAATCTTTCTTCAATTAATGCTGCAGCAGGAGTTTTATGTAATAACATTTGCAGTTGTGAGCCATCCATAGAAAGAAAAAACAATTAAAATGCCTTAAATGTTCTGCTTACTGCTGTTATTTGCTTGTGTGAATGTTGCATGTCAGCTAAATGGACCAAGGAATAGATAAAGTGATTGGGTGCGGGAGAGTGCACACTAAGCTTTGTCTATCATTATTGCTGGGAGCAATCAAATTGATGTCAGCAGGACAGTAGATGCGTTGACAGCTGTAATTATGTATCTCCATGGTGATCACTTTTGGCCTGTCATGGAGGCCCACGAGTCCCCTCCCTTGGAAGCATTTAATCAGATTGGGCTGTCACTTGTCAGGTAGACATGGCGGGCTGGGAGTTGTGCTGAGGGGAGAGAGGTGAATGGAGAATGAAGGGTGGGAGACGACTGATAGTTTCACAGGGTCCGCTGTTGGTACAGAAAAAAGACATTTAAATTACGCCAGAGGTTTCCAAGCAGTGGTTTGAGACTCTCACACGTAGGTGCCGGTGGTGGTGGTGCTTTTTTCTCCTTGCATTCATAAGCTAGATCAGTTTTAATTTAGGAAACCCTTTGCGGCTCTGTCCATTTTGGTCACACTTCAGAGTTAAACTGTACTTTTCATGTTCGTGTTTAAGCCTAAAATTTATATGGCAAAGATAAAGGTTTTCTTTTTATCTTTGGTGACCATATTTTGTAAATTTGTTATTTTCAGACCACAATTTTATTCTGTTCAATTCCACTTGACTTTATTCTTAAGGCTTTTAGTGCAAAAAGCTAAATATATTTTTTCGTATAGCCTTTGTTTCATATGGAGGAAAGGACACTTGATTTGATTTTTGATTCATTGTTAGAAATTTTAAAAAGCCGATTATTTGGCAAAAGATGCATAAACAGTAAATTGTAAGTGGGAGTTTTCATACTTTGTTACACTTTTAAATCGCAAATGTTAATTTGCTTACATAAAGATATGTGTTGATTATGTCATGATTTTTTCTAAATATTTTTAAATCGAAATGCTATATCTTCTGTGATCATAATTTTAAGAAATAATAAAGACACAATTATATCCAAGAGCCTTAGGATGGTGTTATTCAAGGTAACTAAAATTTTAAGGTAGGAACTATAGGAGTATGTAGTAAATATTCTTTATTGTCTGTTATTTTACCAGCAGTTTGAACATCGAAGTTCTACATTAGCTTTGTAACAGTTTATGTAGTGAATAGTAGGATATGTTTAAAGTCAAAAATTTTAGAATTTGTACCAATCTCTTTTTAAAACACAGCTATAGCAAGCATGCTATGGTTTTAAATAATACATGGTGGTAAAATTAGCTCATTAACTTTTTTGCTACTAAAATTAAGAAAATGAAAGTTCAGAGATGTCTTTTCTGTTTTGTAACAATCAATTGCCAATTGCCATTTTGGGGCTATTTAAATATGGGGAGAAGATAGATTATTATTGCTTCCTCAGTTGCCTCATTAATTCTTTTCTCGTTTTTATTAACACTGAGAATGTTGTAGAACTTCAGTTTATGTACTGATGTCTTCAGAAAATAGAAAGCCAAGTATATTTTTTAAGTGTGCCAAATGGCTTTCATTTAAAATTAAGATTTTTGTTTATATGAATATGAATGCAAACACAGCTAACTATATTTTTGTTTGTGTTTGGAAATAGAGAAATAAATGTACTCTGGGTTGGTTATAATGTTATCTTCTAAAATCTTACAGAGAATAATAATAATGTGACTTTTTTAAGAGAGTGAAACTATGCTTTATCTTTTGATGTCACTGTATAATAAAGCCATCATCATACCCTCATGTGGATATTCTAGACAAGAGGTTCTACATGTGGTCCCTTGATAATTGCCTAAATTAAAATATTAAAGGCCTAACAGCCGCTGAGTTGACCTTTTTCTGCCTTGCTGCAGACAGATGAGCTGCTGTTTATTAGGAAGGCTTCTTCCCACAGGTGAAGAGCTACGTGAGCTTCCGCTCTTCTCTTCCCACCCCTTTACAATGTTGGGCATCAAAGTCCTGCTGTTCTAGCAGCTTCGATTGAATTCTTCCATCTTCAAGACCCCTGGGACATGCTTGACATTCTTAAGTATTTTGATTAGCTTTTAAATACTTCAGATTCCAAAACTTAGGCACAATAATTTAATAAATATTTCATCCTCAGCAATTGCTCATTTTAAAAGTTTTACATGGCTAACCTCTGTGCCTTATTGCTGGTATCAAACTGGGAGATGAAAACAGGAATCAGCGATGTACTAACTAACTTGTTGGCTGGTTAACAGCAATCAGGCTCTTCAAAAGAATATTTTGAACTTGTGCTATTTTTTTTCCCCATGAAAATCGCAAAATCAGAACTCTAATTGGGGCTGTGTCCTTACAAAGCAAAGCCATGAGAAAAGCTGTGTAAACATTAAAGTCTCAGGGGACTAACAGTAACAGAAAAAAAGTGTTTTACAGTTGAGAGGGTGAAGCAAAAAAGGAAAGTGTTACAGACATGAAAGCCACAAGA
This sequence comes from Rousettus aegyptiacus, assembly GCF_014176215.1. Lineage (NCBI taxonomy): Eukaryota > Metazoa > Chordata > Mammalia > Chiroptera > Pteropodidae > Rousettus > Rousettus aegyptiacus. The sequence continues at coordinate 56,811,531 of NW_023416286.1, read as the reverse complement.
CCAGTGTTCCTATGGAGCTGATGAGCAGAGCTCCCGAGTCCTGCCGCATTGGCTTGACGGGGTCCTCGTTGCAACTCTCAGAAGGGTACAGTGGGGAGTGTGATTAGAAGGGGCATCATTCATGCTATGCTTCAGTTGGAGGCACCATCAAATAGCTACAACTGCATCACGGGATAGTGATGTATAAAGGCCACCCCCCCACCCCGCCTGTTTCTTAGTTCCTTCGTTTAGTGAGATAACAAAAAATATGTTGTGCTGCATATTAACAGATCAAGGTAATTTGGTCTCTATAATTTTTTAGATTGTTTTTAGATTTTCCAGAAGCTAAAATGTTATTCGAGATTGAAATTATCCATCTATTTGCTCCATGGAAATTAAATTTGTTATTAGAAAAATATCTGTACAATATGAAGTTAATTTCATTTTTTTCTTTATTCCAGGTCCGGGTTGATAGTGGCATCCAACCAGGAAGTGATATTAGCATTTATTATGATCCAATGATTTCAAAAGTTAGTTTCATTTCTTAATGATTTTTCAGTTTTCTTCTGAAAGGCAATGGATGTTTTTAATTTAAAAGTCTGAAATTGGTCCTTTATATAAATCATGTGCTGTAATTGAATAAGTACTTATGCATTGATGGAAGAGGGAAAGCAGAACTGATTTTCTTTCAAGAGAAATTTCAAAATGTTAGTTTGATACTCTCCCTCTTCTCCAATCCAATCAAACTGCACCTGCGACTCCCACCCCACCCCTAACAACCTTAGCTAACCAATGGCATGAAGGAAGCACTTTACAGTGAGAAGGAGTTAAGGTTTTTTTGGTCATTCTTGAAAATTGCCTTCAATAAAAGTAATGAATGGCAGGCTGGGTATGTTTTTACCTTGTCAAATTTTAGAAATCAATAATTATTCATGTCGAATTGGCATAACTAAAATTATATGAGTATAAGATATTTTTCTGCTCACTTTTTTTTTGAAATTTGATTTTCTGCAATGAATGAACAACTCTCCTTAGACCTTTAAATCTTTTAAAATCTTTAGAATTTTAAGATCTTATACAGTGTAAAATTCTGACTGAAGGGGTTAAAACTATGGGTTTTCTTTAGAAAAATCCTATTTTTCCTGAAGTTTTAGGCCTGTGTTGAAGGATGACTTTTTTTTTTTAAACTAAAACCTTGTTTCTCAGGATGGATTTTCCCTAATTGTACCTTGTTATATAGTTGCAGTATAAACAAATCATTTTTAATTTTTCTTTTTTTCACTTGTTTTCATACTCATATTGTTAAAATGAACTTCAGCCATTTTGTTTGTTAGGGAAACACTATTTAATTTAAAAATAAAAATACAAAAAATTATTGTAGATTGATTTTAATAGACATTTCATTTTTAGATAAAAATACATTTCTGTACAGAAAAATAGCATGCAAATTAATTTTCAAACTAGCTTGATATTGAAGAGCTAATAAAATGTACTAAAATAATTGCAAACTACAAACCGACTAATGTAATAATCAGAAAACGCTTTCATGAATAATTAGGGTCTTATTTTACTGATAATTTGTATAAGATACATAAATAGGCACGAAAGTCAAAGAACAGTAAGACCTTTCTGTTTTATAGGACAAGAACGCTTTCATTCTGTTTTATGTTATTTGTAAACCTTAGTTATTCAGGGTGTCAAACGTGGAAACTATGGAAAAATAGGGAACGAGGAAACAAATCTTGCCTAATCTTCCACCAGCCCAGAAGCTCACATTTTGATATCTTCCCTTTTAAATGTTTCTATGCTTGTTTTTGTTACATTTAAAAAAATCTTTAACTCTTTACTGTGAAATGTAGGAGAAAAGTCTGATTCTAATATTCTAATAATTTATTTAGAAAAATCTTAGGTTACATACTTTATATTAAAAACTGAACCACTGCGAAACTTGAAAAGATATTCTGAGAAATCTGTTTTGAAATATTTTAATTTTCACTAGGATGAATTGTTTAGTACATAGATTGATTTATGTATCTATATAAATATTTTTTTTGTTTGCATTTAGCTAATCACGTATGGTTCTGATAGAACTGAAGCACTGAAGAGAATGGAAGATGCACTGGATAATTACATTATTCGAGGTAAAAACTAACATTCGCAGTCCCGTTTTTATACATGGTGTCCAGTTCTAGAAAACAGCTTGAAGATTTACTGTTTAGCAAATTTGATAATATTTGCTTACTATGTGTTTAAATGAAATAAGAATAGCTTGGATTAATTAAACTGACATACTAATTAAAAATATGTATTTTATTTGCTTTAGCCATTCTATACTTTACATATATATCTTATTTAATTAAACTTATGTTTTATGAGCTTTCCTAGGTGAGCATTTAGTATTTTATAGGCAGGTATTATATGTAAAATGGTTCTTTATTCTGAAGACTTCAGCATCATTGGTCAGTGCAGTGGAGTTTGGCAGCAAATTTGCTATATTATTGTGTTTGGATTTTTGAAATATGATACTCGAAAATAAATGGAGTTATAAAATACAGTGGCCTACACTTGACAAACTTGGGTGTATCGGGAATAGCTCTTTGCTTCTATGAATTAGCAAATTATAGAATATTTTTTAGCAAATACAATTTTTTTTATCTCATGTACATACAGGATATTTCTAATACCTAACAAAGTGTGATTCTACAAGTCTTTAAGGTATGTGGTGATAACTGAATTAGGAGCAGCCATTACATTTTTATGATTACAACAAAATTATATTCCCCTTAAGGAATAAATTGTATTATAAATGTTATTAACAACTTTCCATTAGTAATGAAAAGATGATTTTATTTTAGCCCAACATAAATTATCATCAATTTCAGAAGAATGGACTTTAATATCAAATTTAAACTGTAAAATATAAGTTCATTTGAATTATGAATAAATAGCATGGGAAAGATCATATATAAACAGTATTGAAACCCATTTTAGGTCATTCCCAGTTCTTTGTGCTGGATTATATGCTTTCTTTGTGCCCTGTTCTACTGCTTCTCAAAAGCATTTAACTGTAATTAAAGAATTAGTTGTGTAATTAGTTGCTAAATGTTGGATTATCCCATAAGAATCTTAGGTACGTCAGGTCAGTGATGGTGTTTATCTTGTTTACTTGTGTATTACAAGTGCTTAGCAGTGCCTAACACATGGTAGGTGATTAATATTTGTTGAATGAATTAATGAATGATTGATAACCATTCCTATTTCAAAGAGTTTCTAGTAAACTTGGAATGGAAAACATATAAAGATAATCAATATAAATTGGTAGGTGCCTTAATAGTGGCGTGAAAAAGTATATCGAGAATTCAAATGTGGTGAGATTATCTTTCTTTTCTTGCCTCTCTCTTTTTGGTCCTTTGAAAGTATTATAAGTACTGATTTAGGACTCAAGCTGGACTCTGTTGAGAGTACCTCATTTTAGCTTCCCTTAAACAATGCCCCAGAGTCGTAGCATTTTTTAAAAGACTGGTAACTGTAGGTGAAATAAGAGATAGGCACACTCAGTCATTTTTGGAGTGTGACTTGCTATTACCTTTTGGGAAAACAATTTGGCATTAGATGTTAAAATAAAAGTACATACCCTTTGACCTAGCTGTTCAGATTTCAGGAATCTACGCTGTAGAGGTTAAGACTGAATTGTGAGATGATGTTTACAAGGACATTTACAACTGCGTGTTGTTTGTAGTAGACAAAATCCTGACCAACCAGAGTGTCTACCAAATGGATGAATGATTGAATAAATTACTGTGCACCTTCACTATAAAATGCTCTGCAGTTTTCACTCGAAGGCATGTCTATACGTGTTGTTAAAGTAGAAAAGCAATTTAAAGAGTAATGTGTAGTGCAGTGTAAACCACCTTCCCATCCTAAAATATTTTTAGTTGTGTTTGGATGAGTGCAAAGATGTGTACACATGAGATTGAAACAAATGTGTGTGTACATATATGTATATGAATATATTTTAGCTCAAAAGATTTATCAGAGAGGGTTTTTTATTGATAAATTGCCTCTAGACATTTTATTGTAGGCATTTTGAAACCTAGAGAAGAGTTAAATGACTAGTACATTGCACACCTGTACAATCTTCACCTAGATTAACTATTAAACTTTTCTACATTAGCTTTTATTCTCCATCTCTCTTTCTCACTCTTTGTCTTTTCCTTCTTCCTCCTCAATCTTCTTCCTCCACTTTCTCTCTCCCTTTGCTCCTCTGTTTTTTCCCTGAACTGTTTTAAAGAAAGTTGCAGATATCATGACACATCATACCTAAATACTTCAGCATGAATCTGAAGGGTAAGATTACATTCCTACAAATACCATTATCACACCAAAGAAAATGAACAGGTGTCTCATCATATCATTCAATGTACTATCCATATTCAAGTTTCCCCAGTTATGCCTCAAAGTATCTTTTTAAATCTTTTTTGGTCCTACCCATGGTCCATGGATTTTATATGTTGTTTTGGTTATGTCTCTTGATTATCTTGCTGTTTTTGTATTTTGTATCATTAACATTTTAGGAGTCCAGGGTAATTTTCTTATAGAATGTCTCACATTCTAGATTGGAGTTTTAATACTGGTTTGGTCAAGGCACTTGGGAAGTGAGCTAGAAATATAGGGTTGAAGTTGGAAAGCAGTCTATTTTGAATTGGTGATTTTGAATGTGATGCAGTTAATAGTAGATGATTTTGGGTGTGAGTATTGGACTAGGTAGCTAAAGTAGAAAACTCGATTATTTGAAATGAGATCCTAAGAACTGAGTGGTAAGGATGTTGCATGGGTCATCCACACAGGGCACTTGAGTTAGGGTCAGAAGGAAGGTCATGAGTCAGGTAACAAATTCTGTAGTGAATATTGGGTTGCAGTAAGGATGTTGATAGGTGATAGTGAATTGGAGGTGATTTTGCGACCAGGTAAATTAAACCTTAAGAAAACAAGTTTCTTCAAGGATTAGAAGAGGTAAAATTCTGAAAGTGGCAGTGAATCACAACGAGTTACGTGAGGTTTGCTGGAGAAGTGAGGTTCCTGAGGGTACTGAGGTTTTCAGGTGAAGCAAGGAGGTGGATGAAGTGTTTTGTGGAGGTGGGGGTAGTTGGGTCAGCTGAAGTTCTGAGAGTGAGGGATGGCCAGAAAAGCTCGTACTTCTGGTGATGAAGGAGGAGTCCCTGAAATACCCTGTAGGAAGGGTGAGCACTTTGGCTCAGAAAAGTGGTCTCAAAGGTATTCTGAGGGGGCTGGGTCTGTGCACTTCATCAAAATAGCTTCTAATTCTGTTTTCCTTGGCCCTGCTGTCCCATGCTACTACTGTCTATATCATGGACTAGTACATATCACTTCCTGAATGACTTTTCTATAAATATTCTTTACCTGCACCAATCCATCCTTCAATATGGACAGAATAAACTTTTAAAAGTATAAACCCAATTATCACTTCCCTGCTTAAAACCCTTTAGTGTCTTCCAACAGATTTCTGTGGACCCTTGATTTATACCAGTTTCTCTCATGCTCTCTTTTTTCCTACTGATATACCATCCTCTCCCCACCTGAGGACCTTCATAGTTAGCCTGTAGTCTAAGCAGCTAGAACAAAGAGAATAAAAAAAGGAAAAATGACCTAAGAAAGTTACAGTTTAATTTTTCTCCCATGCAATAGTCCAGAAAGGAAGTTGTCAGGGACCCGTAGGGTGACTCTTGCATTCAAAGCAGATGGTTCGGCTTTCATTTTGGGGTCCAAAGTGGCTGCTTTCATAGTCAATCATTAGACCTCAGCAGGAAGGTGGCAGGGGAGTTCACTTTTTTCTTTAGGGCATAATCTAGAAGACACTCTTTATTTCTGCTTCTATCCTATTGGTGTTTAGTCATATGGTCACATCTAGCTGCTGGAAAGATGGGAAATATAGTTGATATCAAGGTGTCCTTATACTAAGCTAAAAAGTAGCATTTCTCTTATGAAGGGAAGGGAGAATAGAATAGATATTAGTGGATGGCAAGGGGAAATAAGAATATATACATGTATCTGCTCATCTGTGGAAACACACACATATACCCAAGACTGGAACTAATAAGATGGCGTTCCTACAGGAGGTGGAGTGAGGACCTGGTGGGAACGATTAGGAGATGGGAACAAAATACATGGCATGAAGGGGAGAGGCTCCTTTGATTATACATTCGTATAATTCTAACTTTTGAATCCATATGAATATTTCAAAATAAGTAAATAGAATCACTAATGTTCTGTGGAAAACACTCAAAGTGGAAAGCAAACAAAAAGAAATGGACATAGCTAAGTGAATGATATCATCATGCTGAAGGAGAGAGAAAACAAGCTAACCTAAATCACTTTAGCAGTATTTTGATTAGACACCCTCAAACTAAAGACTATATCCATAAACAAATATTAAACTCTAGTTAGTAGGTTTGTTTTTCCTAGTTCATGTGTTAGCAGTTCTGAAACCAGTTTATGTACTTTCGGGGACTGAGGAAATAAATACATGTATTGTGGATGAGAAGAGCCAGGTTTCTCAGTGTCAGAGAAAGGAGTTACAGATGTGGTAATGGATAAGGACAGAATGAAGCCTGTGGTGTTGAATCGAAATTGGAGGTATCCTTGTCAACTCATGATTTTTAATTATAATGGGAAAATAGTACCTTTAGAATTGAGAAACCTAGCAACTTACCGAAATGATCAAAATGAACATGATCGGTAATGGAAACAGATTAACATCATGTGCCTCTTGATATAATGCACTGAAAAGAGCATCTTGTTTGTGTGACATTCTTGTCCAGAGTGTATAACCTGAATATAATCATGAGAAAACATTAGACAAACCAAATTGAAAGTGTACAAAATAAATGGCTTGCACTCCTCAAAAGTGTTAAGGTCAGTAAACACAAAGGAGAGTGGATCAACTTATTCAGATCAAAGGAAACTAAGGACACATGACAACTAAATGCAGTGTGTCATCCTAGATTAGGTTCTGGACCAGAAAAAAAATGTTTTTCTTTTATAATGAAAGTCATAAATGGGACAATTGGTGAAATTTGAATAAGGTCCTAGATTAGACAGTGATACTGTTATCAATGTTATTTCACATTTGGTCACTGTACTGTGATTACATAAAAGACTTCTCTAGGTTTTAGGAAATATACACTATTTAGAGGTTAAGTCCATGTTGTCTGCAACTTACCCTCAAATGTTTAAGAAAAAAATCACTGTGTTGGGAAGAGAGTTAAAATGAGGTAACAATGTTAACATTTGGAGAATCTGGTAAAGAATACATAGTAATTCTTTTGTATTTTTGTGAATTTTCTCTAATTATTTTAAAATAAAAAGTTTTAAAAATAGGGAAAGAGGAGCATGCATCTACCTACCCTCCCCAGTGCTAACATTTAAGGAATAAAAACAGATGCATTTGCAATTTGTACTTATATATCATTCATCTGACTAATTCTAAAGGATAAAGGGATTTAAAAAATATGAAGGACATAAAAGGACAATTTACTGTCCAGTTTGATAACTGCTTAGTTGTTTAAATATGAATTTTTTTTCCTGAGTTTATTGTGAGCTTTTGTTAACTTAAAGAATCTTTAGAGGAAAAATGTAATTTGGTTAAAGATAATTTCTGTGTCCCCATGAAATAAGCAGTGGCTTTTGGCCCCTGTTTGATCCTGGCAGTATGTGGAGCTAATGTCTGGCTAGTGTTTTGGAAGCAGCAGGTAGTCAGGAGAAAGCCGCTCCTAGGGGTCCTGTCTTGTGTGTGCTGGTCGTGATTTCCCATACAGATGGGACCTCATGAACTTTGGCAGAGGTCATCCTCAATTCCTAGTCTAAAACTCAGGGTCATAATTTTTATGAGTATGTGATTAATTATAGCATTAAAGTTATAACCTAAGTCTCAAAGAGTACCTCTACTATTTGCTTGCTGTTTGAACAAGGGTCAGTTTAAACAGCATTGTCTTTCCTGGAACATGGAAAGAAAGTAAACTAAGTACAAAATGGTAAGTTTAAAATTGTAGGATGTGTTCGAGCAGTTCAATGATTTTTTTTCCTATTTAATCTTTGAGCTTTTAGGCATAAAATAATTTTTTGATTAATTTACAGTAGTTTTTGGAGCAGTTGAGGCATCTTGATTTATTTTGGTTGTCTGCCATTAGCCATTATTTTACCTGATAGTCCTTAGGAAAGAAAAACAGATAATGATTTGATTTTGCATAGTAATATGTAATGTTTTATTCAGAGAGCATTAAAGAGAAAATGATTTTGTGTATTAATTTTATTCTTGAAATATCATTTAATGAGATAAAAGTATGTATTTTCATGCTGTATTTACTATTCAAGTAGAAAGATTTTTAAAAGTCCATGATTCATTTGTGTGCTTCAGTGGCTCTGTTCATTGATATCCAGAGGTATCGATAAGATAGAAGTTTATTTACTTGTCATGTAACAGTCTGGTTAGTTCATGCTGATGGGGCAAGTCACTGTTCTGTGGTAATTCTGGGAGATATAGACACACACTCACACGCACCCACCATGTGAACACCCATCTTGCTCCATTTCATCTGCATTGCTAATCTGAGTTCCTGCCATCTCAGGAAGCTCATAGAAAGAGAGAAGAAAAGGAAGCCTAAACAAGCAATTCTTTTTTTTTTTTTAAATTTTTTTTTATTTTTTAAAGTAAGTGAGTCTGGAGTTGGATATATCACTTTCACTTACAGTCTCTTGTCTAGGAATTAGTTTGTCATGTCTAGCTAGCTACAAGAAAGACATGAAAATGGAGTTGTCTGGGTAGTCTTTTGTTCAGCTAAGACTTTATTACTGTGGAAAAATGAAAACATATTTTAGGGGAAATCAGCAGTCTGTCACAATGTACTTTTGTATTTAAACACTTTTAAATGTATGTTACTATTATTTATATTATACTAAATTTAGATAAATTATTCATTCTCTCTGGATCACAATTTTCTTATTTTTTAAGTTTTCTAGTTCCTTGTAGTTTTTAAATTTTATCGCTGGTTACTGAAAGTTCTCCAAAAGCAGATACTATACAATTCTCATTTTTCTTCCTGTGATACCTAGTTGCGGCATGAGTAGAAGGTGTAGAATAAATGTTCGTTTTTTTTAAAGTAAGTGATATAGATTAATTTACTCAGAATATTGACATTGTTAAAACCTCATAGCAAATGTTGGAAGCTTTTTCAGTAAAGTGCCAGAGATTAAATATTTAAACTTTGTGGGCTACAAGGTCTCTGCTGCAGCAACTCGACTCTAATGTTGTAGCATGAAAACAACCATTTGTAAAATTGCAGTGTTACAATAAAACTTTATTTAGAAACATAGGTGGTAAGCAAAATATATTGTTTTCTATTTATTCTCATATAATGGGGTAATAATGAGCACAATGATGAAAATGCACCTTCTTGAGTGCCTTGCATTGCAGTAAGCCTCATCCCATTTGTAGCTCATGACAATCATACAAAATAGGTTCTATTATCACCACTTTACAAATGAGAAATCTAAAACTTTGAGAGTTTAAATAGTTTACCCAAGGCGAGAGGTAGACCTGGTACTTGAACCTCAGATATTCTTATAAAAGTGAGGATTCTATGAGACTTGAATAGCAAGTTCAAAATCAGGCTTTCTAGGTTTGTTACACAGTGTATGATACCGATTAGAACTATACAGAAGTGGGCTAAAGAAGCTGGAAGGAATTTAATACACCTCTCTGTGTTACTTCAGCTTCAGCTCTGTTATGCTCTAGTTGCCCTGCTCTTGTGGAAAAACCCGATTCTAATTCCTGCTTTCCCTGCATCTGAAATACCTCTTCACACTACCTTTTACTTTACTCCTACTTAATATCTTTGTAGTCTACATGACCAAGATCAGAAACACACTTCATAAAGTCTTTCTGTGTCATAGAACTCTCCTGATACCATTCCTGTCCCTCTGGTGGCAATTACCTGTTTGAACTTTACTTTGTAATAGGCTTTGTATATGAGGCTCAGTTTTTCCTATTAGATCACAAGCTCTCCTCCTCTTCCCTTCCTTTGATGTATAATAAACTTCTCATATTAAAGTACTTAATTTGATGAATTTTGACATATAGACACCTGTAAAATCATCACCACAGTCAAGATAGTGAACATTTCTGTCACTTTCAAAAGTTTCCTAATGGCCTTTATAATCATCCACCTTCTGTACAGCCCTGTCCCCATGCAACCAACCACATGATCGCTCTATCACTATAGGTTGTTTTGCATTTTCTAAAATTTTGTACTAATGGGCTCAATATAGTTTGTATTCTTTTTGTTCTTTAACTCAGCATAATAAATTCGAGTTTCATCCTTGCATGTATTAGCGATTCATTTCTTTTCACTGCTATGTAGAACTTCATTTTATGGACAAACCACACTTTGTTAATTTAGATTGTTTCTAGTTTTTGACTGTTGCAAACAAAGCTATTAACCTTTGTGCCTAAGTGACTGTATAGGCATATGGTTTTATTTTAATTTGGGTAAATACTTGAGAGTGTATTGTCCGAATCATATAGTGAGTATATATTTAATTTTTAAAGAAACTACCAAACAGTTGCAAAGTGGATGTATCAATTTATATTTCCACCAGCGTGTATAATAGTTTTGTTCCACACCTCATCATCAATTGGCATTATCTGTCTTTTAATTTTTAGCCATTTAAATTGGTGTTTGGGTTATCTTGTATTTCTTTATGAGTAATGATATTGAACATCTTTTCTTGTGCTTACTGGCCATTCGTGTATCTTTTGTGAATGTCTGTTCAGATATTTGCCTATTTTTTTACTTGGGTTGTTTGTCATCTTATTATTTGTACTGTGAGTATTTTTATATATTCAAGATAAATGTTCTTTGATATGTGTGTTGTGAATATTTTCTTTCAGCCTGTGGGTTGCCATTTCATTTTTCTTAACTGCATCCTTTGAAGAGCAGACTTTTAAATTTTGATGAAGTACAGTTTGTTGATATTTTTATGGTTCATGGTTTTTTTGCATTAAGAAGCTGTTGCCTACCTCTTGATAACAGATTTTTCTCTTATATTTTCTTATAATATGTCTTACACTTTTAGGTTTTAAATTAAGGTTTGTGATTTAACTTGAGTTAACTTTTGTGTATGATGTGAGTTAGGTTGAGGTTCATTTTCTTTTTTTCCAAACTAGGTATCTTGTTGTTCTATCATTTAGTGAAAAGACATTTATTTCTCCATTGAATTAACTTAGCAATCACCATCTTAAGTTTACATTTAGAGTTTTATTGCGGTCTCAAGTTCAGATATGTTTTGTTATTACTTGAAGTGAAGGAGATGAATAATCTTTTACTGTTTTTGCTAGGTTATAGGACACTGATGACAAATTCCTCCTGATAATGAGAATTAGATTTTTAACTGACTTATTGTTCTCCAGCTCAATCTGATATCATTTTATTTTTAGGTGTTACTCATAATATTGCGTTACTTCGAGAGGTGATAATCAACTCACGCTTTATAAAAGGAGACATCAACACTAAATTTCTTTCTGATGTATATCCTGATGGCTTTAAAGGTTTGTATGCATCGAAGTATTTTAGTGTATTAAGTTATTTTTTATACTTTATTATATAATGTATACTTTTTTCTGTTTTGAAATTAAGGCCTTTAGCCTATATTGTACTTTATCAACATAGAATATCCTAGACTATTGACATTCACGATTATGAGTATTCATCAGTGATTAATGAATGTGTAATAATCTGTCATTTTGCTGGATGAGGAATTAAACTATGTAGAATGTTGTCCTAGTTGACTTTTGAAGAAAACATGTAGCCAGAGCATTAGCCTACCTGATTTTCTGGTTTCTGAAAGTTGATTCAGATTTATAGTCCCTGCCAATATATTCAGGTATATAAGTAGGGTATATGCAGGAACTCTTCTTTAATAATTAAAACTATATATTTATGAAAATTAGCATAGAAAATTTCAGAATACCAGATGGTATTCTTATTAATGAAATGAATATGTCTAAGAAGATCATCATTTTTATGCTGAGAAAATGAATTTTGAAAAAATTAATTAGTGGAATGTGAAATTTAGTACTGTAGAGTTATCAGTGATTGTTTCCAGGTAGTAGGAAATTTCTCATCAGGTGAGAGACAGGGAAAACCATTTAGTGAGCATTGAAAATGGTTAACGTGATATTAAGAGACAGGACTTATGTGAGACTTAATAGCAATGTTATGTAGGTGAAAGCCAGAAGCCTTTACATATATTTCTAATGAACTTGGGGATATATGAAGATTAGATATTCTCTCACAAACTTCAACTGTTCTTTATATCCATTTTAAAGTGTTCTGGTATATAAAATGACTTAGTGATTTTGAAAGCAGTGTATCGATTCAGGTCAACTGCATGTAGTTGAACTATTGAATACATTTACAAAGCAATTTCTTCAGAATTTACAATACAGAATTTTCCTAAGATTAAGGATTACTGATTTGATTCTTCTTTCAAAACTTGAGTGTTACTGGGTTTTATTATTAGTACCAAGGAAAATGAAATGTTTGTATTTGGAAAACTTAAAGACTAAGGAATCATCAGACTATTTTTCCTGAACTTTTAAATTTAAAACTATAAAATACAATATTAATATGGTTGCAGTTTTATATTTGTGCGATTATTTCATTAGTATCTATTGTTTTCATGAAGCCAGGGACCACTTGTGTTGTTACTTTTTATTTTATCCCTAGCAAATACACAAATTCTTGTTTATCCTATTTTTAAATTTTAGACACAGTCATTTCAGAGTTCAATCAGGATTTCCATTTGCTTTTATGTTCGCCTGCCTAATGCGTCTGTGAAGGTGATACGACATGAAACAGTAAGGCAGAAGGAGACAACAGACCAAAACTTCAGGGAACATTTAGAACAAATGTATGTGTGCATGGGTATTTATATATACATACACACATTTGAATATGTACATATATGATATATCTCATTACCATAGAGAAGATAATGGGGCATTTAAAATTCTAATTGGAGTTGATTACTGTGTGCCGTACATTTAGCAGTAATAGAAAATGTCCCAAATTCTTAGTGGAATTCAGAAAAGTACCTAAAACATAATATTGCAATATTCTGTGATAAATTTAATATATTACATTGCTTTTTTTGGTAGAGAATTATTAGCAACGACACTATAATTCTGTTTCTTAGATTATGCAAGAACACACTTTTAAAATTCTTATTTATAAGTTATTAGAGGGGCCTTTAGCAATTTTTAACTTTAGCCTTCATTTTACATGTGAGGAAGCCAAAGCACAGAGAGATTAAGGCTAAATAACCAATAATATAACAAAACAAAAAAATTGAACTTAGAGTTTTCAACTTCCCTTTCAATACTCATTCATTTGTGCTAGGATTCAAACTCATAAATCACAAAAATTTTTAGAGTGTGCGATATGTTGTCATATTGCCTGTAAGGACTTTAAAAATGCACACTTATATTTACCATTCTTCATGTCTAGCTCTTATTTTATTCCTTCATATTATTTTCATGTCACTTCTTCTCTAAATGGCTGCTATCTTCCGACCTTCCTTTTCAGATTACTCATTTTCCCCCAGAGCAAGTCTTAAATATATTAAACTGTATCATTTTGATTGTTTGATATATGTGCCTGAAAGAGCAGCAGGAAGTGGCAACTGAAGTTAATCCAGGATAGTCTCCATATGTTTGAGGCTGGGTCATTTTGCCCCTTTGGGATTACCCATCTGCTTCCCATCTGTCCAGATATCCTAGGCATGATGCATAGGCAAGTGCCTATTTTTATGACTGCATTAAAATTTTCTGTTATATATGTTTATCATCTCAAGTTTATTCGTAGACTAGGACAGTGTTACTGAAGGTTCTTATACTGAACTTTCAAATGACTGTATCTAAAATTTAAAAAATAGGATGCACAAGGATTTGTTGTTCTTGTCAATTTATTAGATTCTAAGGTTGGAAAGCTATTTTCCTTTGATTCAGAAAAGTAGGAACACGGGGAACAAGGTTTTTGATTCGGAAATAAAGAGGAAATGAAGAAGATATGTTAAGAACTATAATTTCAGTTGGCCTGTAATGAACATCTCGAACTTATTTCTCTGCTGCCTTAACACACTGGAAGCACCAGCTCCATCAAAAGAAATTATCAGAATTATCTTTCTCTTCTGAAAAGGTGCAGAATTTTTACGAAAATTTGATTCAACATAAGAAATATATCATTATGCTTGTTTCCCATTGAATTTAGTCAAATATTTCTTTACTTTTATAAGTAGCACTATAATATATAGACTGAAGTGTTGCCTTTAATAATTCAGTCATTAAAGTCATTTGACAAATAATTGATATAGGCTCTAGAAAAAAAAACGAATAGTGTATTTTCTCTGCTTTTAAGGTGCTTACATCGTAAGAGAGATAAACATGTAAAGGACTGATTATAGGGCAGAGTAAAATAAGTGCCAAGGGAAGATATAAGCAAAGTACCTTGAGAACTGAGAATAAAGAAACCAATTCTAATTTAGGGAATCAAAGATGACTTCAAAGACAAGGTAGCCTTACACTATTGAAACACGTCTCCAGACGCTCTATTTCATAGACTATAGGGCCATCATACTGCCCCCGGAGAGCCACTATGCACATCTCCTCCTAATCCATTCTCTTCGATATGATATTGGTAGTTTGAAATCAGCCTTGGAGAAAGTACTTACCATAAGGAGACTGGCAAATGCTTCTTCTGTACCCCAGATGGTCGGTAAACGTTTACCAGGGAACTTCCTCCTAACCTTTTGAGCTGACTGTTGAGAAAAAACAGAGCCATCAGTGTACAAAGGAAAAGGATTACCCATCAAGAGAGAAAGAACTAGAAGAATCCCAGAGGACAGGCAATGCTCAGTTTTAGAACTGCTGATATGGTATCCAAATGATTGTAAAATAGTAAGAAAGCATAAGAATGTTAATTAGAGGAGAAAGACTTTGATGAAGTAAAAACTGATGTTTAAAAATAAAATATTTCAGCAAAATGAAAGGAAGGATGGTCACTGTTAAGAACCAAATTAGTGACCCAAAGGAATAAATGGAAGAAGTATTTCAAAATAGCAAAAAGATAAAGAGAATAGTCATGTGTGAGATAAGAGATGTGGAAGGAAGATCAAAGAGACTTTACATGTACATAATAGAAGTTTCATGAAAAGAAAAGACAAAGGTAAATTTTAATTAAAAAATTAAAAATTATTTCTCAGATATAATGGCATACAATATTATGTTGGATTCACTGAGTTTCAGGCAGGTTTAATAATACCACTAGGCATATCAAGAACAAATAAAACTTGTTAAAACTTCTATAAAGAAAAAAATACAAGTTATATGCAAAGAATGTGTAGAATGAGATCATCTTAAGACTCTATAAACTGGAAATTAGAAAGTCTTAAATATCTCTTTCATAGGAAAGAACTCAGCCCAAGAATATTATATCCAACTAAGTTATCCTTCATTTGTTGATGTGAATGAAAAGAGATACTTTTAAATAAAGATTAAGAAACATCACTACATACCCTTTCTGAGGAAATTACTGAAGAAAGTACTTTAACCAATTGGAAGTAAAGATTATAGCTTAAATATACACATTTCCACCTCCCCCCAACACTAGATTGAATTTTATAAAGACACAAGCCCATAAAGAGAGGAGATAGAATGTTGGAAAATGAAAAGCCAGAAAATGATTTTCAAAAAAAATTTAAGATAACATTTATTAGACTTAGAGTTTACATCCGGAGAAGTAGAATGAAAAGGAAAAAAATTCCCATCTCTAGATTATCTCTGTTACTTGTATGTTTTTTATAAAAATGTTCGTACATCAGTATGGTTCTTAACCTCTCTGCTCTCTAGTCACTTTCCCCAAAGGTAACCACAGTATCAGTTTCATATGTATCTTCGCAGAACATAATTTAATGCATATAACAGCATGTATGTGTGTCCTTTATTCATATCAGCACTTACAGTGTAAGATGATTCTTAATTGACTTAGCAACCTTAGAAAGTTGAATCTTAAGCTGACAATGTGAAAAACTGAGAAATAGCTCATTATCACGATGGAACCCCTAAGAAGTCTCAGTAATTATTAGTTTGGGGTACCTTGGGGAATCCTGAAAGGTAGGACTACTAGTCTTAAATCTCCTTATTCCCTCCTTCACTCTCAGAGCAGGGTGGCTTTCTGTCCTCTGTAGAGAGTAAAATATACTCTCTGTACCGGGAGACACCAGACACAGTTGGACAGAAGATTGAGTGAACATAGACATACTGAATGTGGTAACTCTACCTTCCCCCGCAGCCCTCGCTCCCCACTTGAATGGAAGTCACAAAGAAATAGTCCGACTCAGTATGAGAACTGTGTAATGATTTAGAAATTCTTGAAAGAGTTCGTCAGTGTCCTATTATTGGAAGAGTTGTATAGATCCTAGATAACATCTGTTAAACTGCACTGTAAAGGAGACATCCACACTCCATAGAGGATGAAGTAGATGGTCTTTGCAGCACTTCTCTGTTGAAATTATTTGAGTCTTAAATTGTACAAAATAATTAAATTGTAGAAGTAAACAAGTCTTCAGCACTCTCATATCAGACAAATTTATTGAGAAACAGTCTTTGGTAATATTCGAGAATCAGTTCCAGTCAGTGAAAAAGGATGAAAAGTGATTTGTATCAATTTGCATATGAGATGTGATGAATGATGGTGGATTTTATTTGGGAATCTCCTTTCTCAGTATTGTCTGAATCAGTACAGCTAACAACTTTTTAGACAAGATGAAACACTGATTCAGCATCTTGCAGTTTATGAGTTTCCTGTAATGTATTGCCGTTTTCTCAGCTGATATATGATGTGCAAATGTTTCTAGAGAAGTGACTATTTGACTATGCACCACTATGAAATATATTCTACATCATGATCTTGCACACACACATGAAGAATACTGAGTGGTTTATATTGCACAGTTTGATAAACATGAGTCTAAAACAGTTCTATTCAGAGTGAGATCTGTGGATCTGCAGCATCAGCGTCATGCTGGAGCTTGTCAGAAATGCATTCTTGTTCCTAGACTTAACCACCAGTTAGCATCTGCAGGTGCAGCACAGGAATCTGTGATTCTGATGCACAGCAAAGTTAAAGAAGCGCTTGTCTTCTTTATACTCCAAAGAGGTTTTGTGGGTATATTATTAATATTTTCCATATTATAAATTAAAACTTAGGAACTTGAAAAATATTTATTGATTCATTTTCAAAGTAATAGTAATTTGTTATATGTTGACACAAGAGCAATGATGTCATCACCTGTCATATATCTCTTGGATCAGGGAACCTCCTGAAAAAATGAGAGAAAAAAGCAAATCAGTATTGTTATAAAAATAGTTTTGATCTTGCAGGCTATAAAAGGGCTCTTGGGGACTCCCAGTAGTCCCCAGGTCATACTTTGAGAACTGTTCTCGTAGACTATGTTTTGAGAATACTGAGACCAAATTTCTTTAATCCTCCTGGAGGGTAATTAATTATGGAATCGAGATGTTTTCATTACTGCTTAAGTGTTGGGAGAAATCAGGAATGTTTCAAAACCTATGAGTATGGTTTATCAGACCCTCGAGGGGCCTGTGACTAAATTCTCAGAACCAGCCGATCAATCCCACATTGGTGTTACAATTTATGGAGCTGCTAGGGTTGTCTTAAATAGGGATGGATTTTCGTGGCTTTCCCTTCCCTTCAGTTTCATGAAACCCTGCACCTTTCAGTTTCATGAAGAAGAACGTGCTGCAAATCTGGGAAGTATTTATATCCTAATTATAAATATTTTCAATTATTTCTATTATGAGTGATTTTTTTTTAGACATAATGTTCTAATTTATTTCTTTCAAATAAATTTAACTACTCGATTTTTTTTCTTTTGTGACTTGTACAAATAGTATCTTATTGCTGATAGCCCAGCATTCAAACTGGCTGTGCTATATACCATTTAATACTTCATTATCTGTGTATAGCACTGCGGTAAAAAAAAAAAAATAGTGTTAGAAATTGTGCTGAGATTAACCAGCTCTCAAGGGGATTAACATGCAACCCTGGGGTATCAAATGAGATCGGGTG
Source organism: Rousettus aegyptiacus (assembly GCF_014176215.1). Lineage (NCBI taxonomy): Eukaryota > Metazoa > Chordata > Mammalia > Chiroptera > Pteropodidae > Rousettus > Rousettus aegyptiacus. Next base: position 56,793,328 of record NW_023416286.1, on the reverse strand, counting down.
CGTTCAGGGTGGTATGACCGTAGACAACCCTGTTGTATCACATCTTGCCTTGATTCACACTCTTCTTGAGGAATTACGCAAATAAAACAGATTCCTAAACACTCAGCTGGACTGGGATCTCTTCCTAGGCCTTGTTAGGCTAGACCACTGCCCCCAAGTAAAGCTATATTTTGGTAGGAATTAAAGAGGGATAGAGAGATTGATTGGTTGGCTGGTTGATTGGGATTCAAACCCTGACTGCACGCAAGAGTATCACACCTTTATTATTTTTTAATCCTTCATACTACAAAATGTGGCCTAGCCAGTGTCCTTGACCACAACACTTGTTTTCTACTTGTCCTTTATTCTCTCTCCTTAGAAGTAAAACTGGGGCTGGGGAGTGATGAGAAGCAGATGTGAGGAGCGTTGGTTTTACTAGAGATCTCTGTATGGGTTCTTATTTGTAATCATCGTCTGTGAATGTTTTATATATATATATATATTTTTTTTCCAAATTAGACTATAAACTTCCAGCAAGCAGGGGTTTTTGTCTTATTTAAACAGTGTTGTTCCCTCCTGTTCTCCCTGCAGTCTCCAGTGCCTGATATACTAGTTTCATAATTGATATTTAATAAAATACTTGTTTGAATTGCCTAATAATTCTAAAAGATAGAAGCATAGATGTTAACATTTCTACATGTGACTGATTGGCTAATTAATTTTCCTCAGGACACAGGTTAACAGAGAATGAGAGAAACCACTTATTGGCAATAGCATCCTCATTATTTGTGGCATCCCAGTTGAGAGCACAACGTTTTCAAGAACATGGAAATTCAAGGTATGTTATATCATTTAAAACAGAATAAATAAGCCAAAAAATACATTATTATATAGTAAATAGCAAATGAAAGCATTTCTGGAACCTATGAGTGTTTGGAAAATTATAATAAAGTCACAGCGCTTAAAAATGATATTGCTTTTATTTTCAATTGAAGCTTATAAAATTCTGAAACTAAGAAAGAATGTTGGTGCCTTTAATTTGGATATTATTAGAGGTATGGGGATATTCTGAAACCTTATAAGAAATCTGTTCAAGTAATTTGTATTTATTATTTCCATCATTACTTTATTAATATTGAAAAAAGTTTCAAGAGTATTAAAGTACTAAAATTTAGGAATGAATTTTAGCAGTTAAAAAATGTGTGTGTATATATACATTTGTATGTATATATACATATACATATATGTATATATATGTATCTCAGTGAAACTCATTTGATATAAGTAAGATTTAAGATGGAATTAAAACCATGTTGAGTTAGTTATTTGTGAGCCCTAAGTGTACCTTTTAGGTTCCCAGTAACCTAAGGGGAAGGGAAAACATGTTTTATCCAAGGACAAATAAAAGAAAATCATTGTGATATTAATGCTTCTTAGTGACAAGATTATTTATTATGAATGTCTATGTACTTGATAGAGTAATCCTCCTTTAGCAGATGTAATTCATTACTTGCTACAGTGATACTGTTGATAAAATTATGTTATTTCAACTTGTTTTTTTTTTCCTTTTGCTTTCCCACAAGAGGAGTAATAAAGATAAAAAAGAAAAAAAGATGGCAGGTGACCAAGCAGCTCCGAAGAGCACAGATCAGAAAGTCACATTACCCCTGATGAATTAGAAGAAAGACCAAATTGAGTTTAGGCTATATTTTAATGGCTAATGTGGTTTTACTCAGAAAGTCTTGGAGTAACTGGTACTCTTCATTTGTTCTCATTCTCAAGAGGAAGTACAGGGAGCTTAATCAACTTTTTTTTTTTTTTTTAAGTGACAATTCAATAGATATCTATCTAGGGAAAGATTAGAGAACATAGAATGTCAGTAAATACTGAATGACTGAGGGGAAGGGGAAAATGGTCAATAGAGACATGAATCTGATTCTCCCCACCCCCCACCACCCAGTTGTGCTCTCCAGTGTGGTAACCACTAGCTGTATGTGCCTATTTGAATTAAAATGTAATTAAAAACTTAGTTTCTCAGGCACATTTCAGTGTCAATATCAGTGTAGTCACTAGCCGCATTTCTATTCCCAGTGTTCCATAGCTACTACTGTACTACGGTTAGTGGCTATTGTTTTGGGCATCAGAAAGAACTTTTCCATCATTGCAGTTCTATTTCCATCAAGCTCTGTTGGACCGTGTTGTTTGGGAGGGATGTGTGTATAGGAAAGATTCTAGGTTTTGCTTTAATAGCAGAACCATACCTCATATTATTTTTTATTTTTTTGGTAAATACAGTATTCATATCTTGAGTCCTTGACCTTCAGATGTTATTTGGACCTTGCTTTTTTTAGAAGTCCTGGGTGTAGCTAATGGTGAACTGTTTTCACCTTTGAGAAATGTATTCAAATTCTTTTTAGAGGGTGCTGACTTCATTGGTAAAAATCTGCAGGTTTAAAAGGAAAAGAATAAAAATTACCTATAATTCCACAAACTCTTTAATAACCACTTTTAACATTTTGACATGTTTCCTTCCAGATACTGGGTTTAGGATTCTTGGTTGACAGTTCCTTTTTTCTTTTAGCACTTTGAATATAACAGTCTATTGCCTCTGGCCTCCAGAGTATCTTATGAGATATTTACTGATAATCTTATCAAGAATCCCTTGTATATGATGACTCACTTCTCTCTTGCTGCTTTCAAGATTCTTTCTTTGACTTTGTCTTTTGAAAGTCTGATGTGTCTTGGTGTGGGTCTCTGGGTTCTCATACTTGGAGTTCATTGAACTTCTTGGTTGTTCATGTTCATATCTATCATCAAATTTGGGGAGTTTTAGCCATTATTTCTTTGAATATTTTCTCTGGCTCTTTCTCCCTCTTTTTTCTGGAATTCTCACAATGCTTGTGTCCATCGGCTTAATGGTCCCACAGGTCCCTTAGGCTCTGTTTACTTCAATCTTTTTTTTTTCTCTTCTTTAGGCTTGATCATTTCTATTGTCCCGTCTTCAGGTTGGCTGATTGTTTCTTCTGCTTGCTCAGTTCTGCCTTTGAAATCCCTGTAGTGAGTATTTCATTTCAATTACTGTATGTTTCACCTTCAGAATTTTTTTCATTTATTTTTAGGTTTTCTATCTTTTTATTGCTATTTTCCTTTTATTTACACATTGTTTTCTTGACTTTCTCTGTCTTCCTTTAGTTCTTTGAGCAGTTGTTTTAAAGTCTTTATCTTGTGTATCATTTGGTCTTTTTCAGAGAAGTATTCTGTTGATTTTGAATAGATCATACTTTCTCATTTCTTTGCACAACTTGTGATTTTTTGTTGTTGTTGTTTAACACTGGACATTTAAATCCAATAATATGGTAGCTCTGGAAATAGGATTTTTCTCCTTCCTCAGGTTTTACTATTTGTTTGTTCGTTGTTATTACTTTTTTAGTTTATTTATTTGATTGTTGTAGGATGTCTCTGTGCCAAGTATCAGCCTGAGGTGTAAACATTAAGTTTTCTCAGGTCTTTTCTGAACCTTTCCCTGGATGTGTAGCCACTTTCTAATTTTCTTCGTGTATGCAGTTGTTTTTAAACGTCTTAGTATTTAATGTCTGGCTCCTGAAAGGGGAAAAAACAAGAGAGGAAGGAGGCAGGAAGGGGGCACTGGCCCTTTAAATCTTTTGACAGTCTCTTCAACCAGATGGAGAAGAGCTTGCAACAGTGCAGACGGCACAGTAACAATGGCTACCTATCTCTTTGTCTTCACCTCTGTGATCAGAAGCAGCAATTAGAGCACAGATATCCTGTATTTGAAGGACAGGGTCCTTTTTGCCTACTCTAGCTTTCACAGCTGTGTGTAAGCTTCAAGAATAAGTGTACAGCTATCTACCATATACCTGGGGGTGGGGTAATGGGTAGCTGCTACAGTGCTCAGAGCTGAAATTGGCTGTATTTTGCCATCCAAGTCTTCCCCTGAGAGTTGCAAGCCTTCAGCTGGATTCCAGAATTCCAAAATAGTTATGAGACAGATTCCATCAGTACAGTTGTTGTCTAGGTGAGGAGACATATTCCTATTGCTTTCTACTCTGCCATCATTCTAGAATCTTTTTCTTCTTATATTACTGTTGAACTCATTACCCTTTAGACTAAGTTCCAAAAAAATATATGAATGAAGTATTTAGGCCAGAAGTTTAGTTATGTAAATAATTGTGTACATATTACCTATATAGCAAATAATTATTTATTTTTGGTGAGTTTATTTTCTACTGAACTTATTTATTTAGAATGCCAGTTTGTTGCAGAGTTGCTGCCATCCGTAACAGAGACCTATAACATATAGCAAAATATATTGGTCTTTTTGATAAAGCATAATCTCGTTTAGGCAAAGTGAACCTAAGTTGTTTTTGCTTGTTTGCTGTAGAGGTACTTGGTACCATAGCTGATGTAAGGTGGTTGAATATTCACATTTTTACTTCAGAGTCATGTTTTCATCATTGGCTTGAGAATGGAGTCTAAGAATCAGTCTCCAGGTTTGGCTGTGTATTTCTCTGTCATGGGTGTACTCATGTAATGTTTATGCTTCCAAATTCAGTAGCCTGCAGCCCTTCCTTTGTATTGCTTGTTTTGGCTGCTGATTTTATTTTCCCAGTTTCTCTATGGGTTTTACTCTTTCATCATTTATGACTTGGAAAAAGACATTAATAATATGTACCCATTGTATTTGGTTAGTAAAAAGATAGCGGTGCATTTTAGAAAAAAAGAAAAGTTAATGTCATAAACAATAGCAATTTTTTCTGAGGATGACTCCAAATTTGATGAGCATGAATAAGTTTTTACATAAATACATGCTGACTTACCATGGAGTTATTTTTCTTTATAATTATTCTTAAATGCTTTTATTAACAGGCATGAAATATTGAAAGTTGTGGTAAACAATCATTTCATGTTATTTGAAGCTAAAATTATTTTATTGTGCTTTGTTATAATCATTTCTCTGACAATAATTGGAGAAAAAAATAAAGAAAAAATAGTAAAGAAAACAATTTAGTTCCTTTTGGTAATCTTTTATTTAGTTTTGCTCAAAAAGCCAGTTTTCTTAGGACAAAATGCTGCTCACAAGTCAGGATTCACCTTTCGGAGCTAGGCCCTCTCCTTGCTTTGCTCTGACTCAAGTCCACTTCTGCCATCACAAGCTTCTCAGAGAGCTAGTAAGACTGTCATTCTGCCTTCTGTAAATTTCTCTGCTTTCTCCTTTCCCCATTGGTATGTCTGCATCTGTTGTCTTCTTTTGGTAGGTTTTATAACCATGCAGATTGTCCTACAGCCTTTCTTATGCTTTATTGCACAAACTTTCCCAGTTCCATGATTTAATCTTTCTGTTAAGCTATCTGACTAATTTATCATTGTATAATTATTCTTTCTGGAGAGAGCCAGGGCAACTTTCCTGCTGGTAGAATGGCTGGTGACCAAATCTCTTCCCTGGCTGAGGGCTGTTTTGCATCCCCCTATTACTTTGCATGTTGGATATGGCAGGGGTTGTGGCTCAGACTAAGCCCTGGCCTCCCTTTTAGATGTCAGTCCTCCGGGCTAAACCTTGCCAAGGTGAATATGGGCAGTGTTTCTGTTTTCTTATATTATATCTATTTTAAAGTGTTTGAAAGTAAACGTTGATTCTACGGGATTTATAAAAGCTTTTTTTATATATATTGCAGATATACAGTAAATTATTACATTTTGTTGACCTCTTTTTGCTTGTTTCTACCATTCTCCAGAGGTTATGTTCAAAATCCTAAACACTTAAATCAACATTTAACTCTTTAATCCATTTGGAATTCATTTATGTGTATGTTATGAAATGAGTTTCTTTTTTTGTGATTTGATGATTTATTTATAAAATATTTGAACCTACTCCCCCTAAAAGTAATATCTCTTTATATTTCCAAGGATGGCAAGACAGAAATATATGTGAGTGTCTTAGTCATTTTGGACCATATAACAAATGACCATAGTCAGGGTGGGTTAAGTAATGAACATTTATTTCTCACAACTCTGGATGCTGGAAGTCCGAGATCAAGGAGCCAGCATGGTTGGGTTCCGGTGAGGGCTGTCTTCTAAGTTGCAGGAAGGTTGCTTGTTGTATCAGCACATGGTGAAAGAGGACAGGCTAACTCCCTGGCCTCTTATAAGGGTACTGATCTCATTCATGAGCGCTCCACTAATTATCCTCAAAAGCCTCCTTTTCCAAATGCCATAACATTGGGCATTGTGTTTCAACATATGAATTTTGGTGGGGGGGGGACACAAACATTCAGTTAATAACAGTGCACGTGCTCTCTCTCTCCCTCTCACCACCCCCTCTCTCCCTTCACTCTCTTTCTGCTGCCTTTCCTTCCCCCCATTCTCTCTTCTTTTTCTCTCTCTCACTGTGTGATTTGCACGCACGCACACACACCACATGCATGCGTACAAGTAGGTGTGCATATGGTTTAGTAGAAAAGACTAAAATTTAGAATTAGAAGTCTAGATTGTAGTCAAACTACACCATTTATTAGAAATGTGACCTTATGGCATATTATTTTATCTTAAGCTTATCTGTTTGGAATAAGATGTATTCTGTCCTATTTCATACAATTTTGTGAGAATAATTGATCCTGTGTAATTATGTTTTAATACCCAAATTCTTGCACCTAATTTTTTATAAATAAAAAAATGACTTCTATATTGTCATGTAAAACCAAGTAAGTACTTTATAGACAAGCATAAAACTATCAAGAAAAGAAATGGCATTTTTTATTTGTTGATATTAAGTAGCTATAAATACAAGAAGGTAGAATTTGGGGTCTAATTATCTTTTGTGAAGTAAATAATGAGATGTCTCATATTTTAATCTAGCAAATGAGGCACCATTGGAGTTGTTTTTAATGTTATGTAGTCAGACCATTTTTTTCTTTGTGGTTTCTTATTTTGCCTTTATTCTTAAAAAGACCTAAGATTATACTATATTTACTTATATTCTGTTTCCATTCTTTTATAGTTAATAGATTGGAATTTTGTATTTCAAATTTACTTTGCAGGGTGATGTGAAGTTGAGATCTAATTTTACTTTTTTATATAGTTAGCCAGTAGACTCAATCCTATTTATTGACTTGACTATCCTTTCTTTCTGGATTATTAAATATCATGTTCATCCTATGCAAAATTCTAAATATATTATGGTCTATTTCTGGTATTCTCTCTTTATCTTACTGTTTTGTTATTCTACCCTTATGTTATTAATTTTTTTCTGAAAATTTATTGATCATTTTTCTGACTGAGCATTTTGATATTGGAATTGCCTTAAAGTTATAGTAAATTTGGATCGAACGACATTAAACGTGGAAACTTTTCAAAAAATATATGACTATTTATTGAAGTCTCTTTGTTTCTGTCATTTCTTTTATAACAATTCTTTTTTCTAACTTAAAAAATCCATCATAATAACTTTTTATTTCCTTTTAAGAGGGGCAATCATATAACCTCCTGAAACATTTGGGATGCTTTTGTGTACAGGTAACAGAAACCCTGATTCAAACTGACACAGTGCTGACCTCAAATTTAACATGAGGTTTAGAGGACAGGAAAGACAAAGTTCAGTATGTTCATCTGCTGGTGCCACTTCTCTACAGTTCTCTCAGCCTTTCTTCCTTCTGTGGATGGCCTTCTTCATAAGGCTGTGATAATAGGATAGCTGCAGAGTTTCAGGAGTCAAATCTAGATAAGGTTCAGAGGATGTGTCTGTCTCTAAGAAGTGATGCAACCTTTCTCAGGTGTTACCTAGCCAGCTACTTCTCAGTTCTCATTGACAAGAAGTAAATCTCTCGCCCATTCCTAAACCAATCACTGGAAAGGGAATTGGCTTATCATGATTGTCTTGAACTAATTTTCTAGTGCGAAACATGTAATGAATGAGTAATCAAAAAGAGTGACCACTACATCTTTTAATAGTAATCCATGTCTTCCTTTCTATGACTTATAATATTTTTCTCGTCTTATTTTACTGGCTAGAACTTCCAGTAGTTTCATGTTCAAGAGCAGAGGCTTTTGTGCCAGATACTTGGATTTCTTCCTGGTTCTGCCAATCCTTAGCTAATCTTAGGATAAATTGGACTTCATCTCTCTTGGACTCAGTTTCCTCATTTGTAATGCGGAGATAATAGTAGTTCTTAAAGAGTTTTCGTCATCGTCAAAAGATATATACAATACTTGATGCCCATTATGTTTCAACTGTTCCTAATTTTTTAAAAATCTCTAATGACAAAGATGCTATTTCAAGGGTAGTGGCAATGACATATACTTAATTTATTCCTGACTAGCTGGAATGCCTTGAGTGTTTCAGTATCAACATATGTGTTAGCTGTTGGTTTGAAACAGTTTTTCTTAAGCTAAGGATGTTTTCTTCCATTCCTTATTGATCATTATAAGAGTTGAGGTAGAAAATTTGGAGAATTTATCAGGGAAGAAATGATTTAAACAATCCTACCCTCATAAGCTTACCTTTACTTGGAGGGTAGATAGACAAAAGAGATCAATAAAATATGTAGTATATCAAATGATAAATATTTTGGTGAAAAACAAAACAGGAAAGGGATATAGAGCATCCTGGAGATGGATGGTAGGGTAGTTGGCAGTTTTAAATTGGATCATAGGAAAGTAGATGGCAAGAAGGATTAGCAGGATGATAGGATGGATTCACATTCCTGGAGAGGCAGGGAGTTATGTGAATATCTGGTGGAAGAACCTTTCAGTCAGAGGAGATAGCAAATACAAATCACCTGAGGTCAAAGTATGCCTGACCTGTCTGAGAAACAGCAAGTGAACCAATGCAACTCGAGAGGAGCAAGCAAGCTATAGAGTAGGGAGGTGGAGTTGTGTTAGGTTGTCATAAGGATTTAGGCTTTCATTGTGAGTGAAATGGAGCCATTGCTGGGTCTTGCGCAAAGAGCTTGATGTGACATATGTATTGACAAGATCATAGTGTCTGCCATGTTGTAAATGACTATAGGAGGGTGAGAGTGGAACCTGGGAGACCAGTTAGGAACAAAGGCCCTGACTATTCTACATTAACAAGTCAGGAAGATGAGGCAGATCCAGCAAAGGAGACTGAGAAGGAACAACAGACACGATTGGTAGAAAAGTACACAAGATTGGAGTTCAGGGAGCCAAGTGAGGAAATTGTACCAAGGAGGCAGGAGTGTTCAACTGAAGTGTATTAAATATGATGAATGACTATTAACCATTGATATTAACAGCACGGAGGTCCTAGGAAACCTTGACAAGAGCAGTTTTCAAGAATCTCAAATGGAAAGTGATGGTTAAATTGGATATGTTATATTAGTGGACCTTGGCAGTGTAGAATGTGATTGTGCATGCCGTATCTCTTAAACACTGTAGATGGTACCCAGAATTCTGTTATTTTATCACATTCCCTATGTTGTCATTTGCGCTAGAAAAATGAAATCAGTTTTGGGTTTTTCTGTTCCTTTACTTGGCACTGAAATTTCAGGGTGTTTGGTGTGGTGTAGTGGAACCAGCACTGAATGAAAGGTTGGGAGTCAGGAATTTGATCCTAGTGCAGCTACCAAGTATCAAGATGGTGCAAGCCTTTGTGCAAATGTTTCAATCTCTGACTCTAGTTTCCTCCTCTGAGAAATGGCACTGTTATATTGGATGATTCCTATTTGAATTGCATGAGGCAGATGCTTTTACTTTCTGGTTTCTACTTTAACCTTCTAGTTTCTCTCTTGATATTTGATCAGAGGTTAAAAACTTAGAAAAAGAAACACCTTCACTATGGGCTATGATTATGCTGATGAAAATATTTCATCCTGAAAGCTTTTTGAAAATGAAGCGTTCATTTTTGTGGAGGGTTACTTTGGGTGTACAGAGTCAGTGTTTAACCAGCACTTTGGGCTCATACTTTGCAGAACATATTGAGTATCTCAACTGGCTTTACAGACCCCTTCATCAGTTTAACTCTTTTAGTTACAGTAGCATAATGGGAAATTATGTGCACTTGAATTGCTGTTTTTGTGCCTACATTTGTATTGCATTTTCATTCCTCATCTGGCTTCCTGATAAAATGGAGAATTATTTTTTTTTTACTGATTTTTTTACCTGATTGATGCAATTATATGGTTTTCTTGCAATTAAAATAGTGTCCTTTTCGGTTTTAGATTTATAATTCATTTAGCCATTATTGAGTTTTCAGGCAGAAGATAAAAGTTTAAAGTTTTGAAATAAAAAAATAAAAAAAGTTTTGAAATATGATCTTAAAATTGAAAGGTAATTGGGAAAAGAAACATAAACAAAAAGTAGCCATGAGAAAATAATTCCCAAGTGAAACCAGGTATTTTTACACAGTTATATATTGGCTCTTTTATTTAAATGTCTCTGAATTTAAAAGAACACATCAAATTATTAACACATTTATACCATCTATGACAATAAAACACAACTTTCATATTATACTTTTTTTCATATTGGTTCTCAGATTAGCCACCTCATTATAACAGTGAAGTTGACATTCTGATAAGTAATAAAAAATAGTACTTTGGGTGTATATTCACAAATGTACATAGTTATACTATGCTTTTGAAATATCTACTTTTATTTGAGCAAATAAAACCCCTAAAGTAGCAAGAAGATAGAAAACACTAATAATTTTTCTTTAAGCTTGCCTTACTTTTTTGCTATCTTTGTTTTGATAGTTTCATTTATTTAATTAGACTGTCTTGGATGATTTAGAAATCTGTGTGAGATGAAGCACAAAATATTAAGTGGATAAGATGTCATATTTATACATTTTTTACTAAATATTACATTTTAAAATGTTTTTCCTTTCTTTAATTCTACTATAAGAGCTGAGTGGAAGATAAAATAGCCTCATTATTGTAGGAGAATTTCTCTGTTCCCTGCAATGACTCCAAAAGCTCTTGCACACTTCATCAGTATTATTGTAATTCTTTGGCTGCAGGATATTTGGCAGCTGTTGCACCCCACTGGCAAATCCTATTCATACTTCTTTCCCATTCAACATTGCCATTGGAGAATTGATTTCTCTCTCCTCTACTCTAACCTTTCCCAATTCATTTTGGATTGTTCAATGTGAAACATTTTAATTTCATATCATACAGCTATTCAGCTCACAATCCCTTTTTTAACCTGTCACCAGGGTAACAGCATAGCATGCTTTCTTTAGGCAATCAAGTTTTTATTTCACATGCTTAATGTTGCATTAAATGTTTGCATTTTGTTTAACCCCCTTAAATACTTTGAACTCTGGATATATTTTACAGGATAATGAAATCCTTGATTTTTGAGTCAAATCTAAATCAACTCTACATTCATAATAAAATGTCAAATGATTAATTTACATAATTCAGGGATTGCTATTAAAAATACAAATTAGCTAATCTGTATAAGGGCATTTTCTGTAAGCAATGGAGGGATATTTGTATATTTGTATACATAGTCATTTTCCAAAACGGGATTTAAGGGTGCCTTAGAGAGATTTGTCAGTGAGATAAGTAAACATTAAAAGAGTAATGGAATTGGTGCCAATGGACAAATATATCTTTTGAAGACATTACTTGATTTTTCAGTATAAAGCTTTTTTTCTATTTGCGTAAGTGTATGTGTTTATACCATAATGACTTATGTGTTTGATGACGAATGAAGTAATATACTACAGTAGGATTGAAAGCCTCTTTAAGGATGTTGATTCGGGCATTGTGTTTATTAACATCTGTTTATCACTTTAGTACTATCTTTTCCTTAAAATAAATAATTCAATAATAATGATAGATTAGTAAAGATGAAAATACATCTATTTAGATATTATTCTTTGAATTGAATGGGCTTAAATTTCTCTTTATATTGCTTCCTTTTCATCTTTATCCCAAATAATACAGTGGCATTTTTTTCTGTGAGTAAATTTTGGAATATTCTAAGAAATATAAAGAATATATAAAATATAAAGAAACGTGTAAGAAAAGGAAGAACAGAGACTAGTAATCTATGTTGTTTGAAAGCATTGTTGTTTAAGTATCTTTAGATGCATCTTATTAAATATCTTATGCAGTCACTAAAGTTTTCATGTTAATGTATAGGATAAACTGAATTAAGTGGCCTTTTCCCCTTCCTTTTAAACCATCTTTTATTTTACCTTAATATTTTTTAAAGTGTATATGTCAATTCTCTGATCCTTGATTTAGTGTTCTTTGGAATTTCTGGTTTTTAACAGTGTGTCAGACCATAGTTTCATATCTTTATGCTCATGTGTAACTAATGACCCTGGATGTAGATGATGTTGATCTAGATGGCTAATGTCCTGATCATTCACTTTACAAAATCACGTTCTTTCAGTAAATTCCTGAATATGCAATTTAATGATGATAACTCTAATTATGAAAATGACAGTTATTAGATCATTCCCAGAATAACAAATAGCACTCCATGTTGTAAGGTGCTTGGGCTGAGAATAATAAGAAAACAGTTCCTGCCTTTTAAGAAACTTAGAATAGAGTAGGATAGGAAGATATTAAACGGGTAATTATCAACTTGGAAGACTATTAGCAGAAAAGACTAGGTTGTTATTCTGGTGAAAGGAAGGAATCTCATTTGCAAGTTTGAAACATGATCAAAATGTCAAGTTTTCAATAAAAAGTTATAAGACATGCAAAGAAACATGAAAGTATGACCAGTTCACCAGATAGAATGTCAATAGAAACTCCAGGAGGAGGCCTAAACATTTTGCTTATTATACAATGACCTTAAATAACTTCTTAAAAATATGTTCAAAAGACCGAAGGAAACCATATATGAAGAATTAAAGGACAGTATGGGAATTATGTGTCATTAAATAGAAAATATCAATCAAAAGATAGAAATGATACAAAAGCAAATAAAAATTTGAGATCTGAAAGTACAATGCTGACCATGAAAAAGTACACCAGAAAGACTCAACAGTAGATTTGAGCTAGCAGAAGAAACAGGAAATTCGAAAACCTGTCAGTTGTTTTAACCAGTATGAGGAACAGAAAGAAAAATAAACAGAGCCTCAGACCTGTGGGACACTATCATATGTACCAACATAAACATGTTGAGAGTCCCAGAAGGAGAGGAAAGGAAAAGTAAAGGACAGAAACAATACTTAAAGAAATCATAGCTAACAAGTCCCAAATTCTATGAAAAACATTAATCTGCACAATCAAGAAAATAAGCTCCAGATAAGATAAGCTCAGATCCACACCTACACACCTCAGAGTTAAACTGTCAAAAACCAAAAAGAATCTTAAAAGCAGCAAGAGAAAAATGACTCATCATGTAAAAGAGATCCTCAATAAGATTAAGAGTTCACATTTTATCAGATATCACAGAGTCCAGAAGAGAATGGGGTGCATATATAAAGTGCCGGGAGAAAAAAGTCAACAAAGAATACTATATCCAGCAAAACTATTCTTTCAAAATGTAGGAGACATTAAGAAATTCCCAGGTAAACAAAACCTAGCCAACTCACTTGTCAAGATACAGGAAAGGAAGTACTTCAGGGTGAAATGAAAGGACACTAAACAGAAACTCAGATACACACCAAGTAGTAAAGAGCACTGTTAAAGGTTACTACGCTGGTAAATAAAAGACAGTATAAATGTGTCTTTTATTTTTGTAACATCTTATTTTTCTCATTTAAAAGACAACTGCACAAGTTGATAATTTTAAATCTAAGTTAGGCACACAACATATACAGATTTGTACTTTGTATGACAACAAGAAGATGAATGAGGGCAGAAGAAGTGCTATATTAGAGCAAAGTTTTTGTATGCTATTGTAATTTAGTTGGCATCAATCCAAACCATAATGTTTAAAGATAAGGTGCTAATTGTAATCCCCAGGGTAACCACTAAGAAAATTGCTTTTCAAAATAGTAAATGAAACATCAAGAGAATTAAAATGGTACACTAGAAAATATCTGTTTAAATAAAAGAAAGCATTAATGGTGGGATTAGAAGAACAGAAAAGATAATATACAGAAAGCAAAAAGCAAAATGGCAAATATAAATTCTACTTGATGACTAATTATATTAAATGTAAATGGATTAAGCTAATCAAAGATAGATATTGGCAGAATGGATAAAAAAAAGATCAAAGTACGTTTTCTACAATAGACACACTTTAGATTTAATGACAGTAGGTTGAAGGAAAGGGTAGAAGGACTTATCAAATATTATATTCGTAATACTAATATTACTAATATCAGATATTTTTAAGACAAAAATGGTTATTGGAGACAAAGAGGGTTATTTTATAATACTGAAGAGTCAGCCCATCAGATAGCTATAACAATTATGATCATAGAGAAAGTCTTCACTTAACATTATTGATGGATTCTTGGAAATATGTCCTTTAAGCTTTGGATAGGATCCCTTCTATTGCAGGGAACACTCATACACACCGGCACCCACTCAGACTGGGACAACTTAGACAGGCTACTTCAACTCTTGTGCACACCTTTGGGACTTTGGAGGAAATCAGCGTACCCGGAGAAAACCCATGCAAACATGGGGAAAACGTGCAAACTCCACACAGTGGCCCCTGTTGGGAATCAATTATTTTTTCTTCTGATCAATATTATAACAAAACAGCATTAAACAAAATGATGTTACTTGAGGACCTGCTATATATGTATCCAACAATACAGTTCCCAAATATATGAAGCAAAACGGAGAAAATAAAAAGAAATGGACAATTTAGCAATAATAGTTGCATATTTTAATTACTTTCCATAATGGATAGGACAACTAGGTAGAAGGTCAGGAAGGAAGTAGAAGACTTGAACAATACTATAAGCCAAATGGATCTAATGGATATCTATAGAAACTTTATCCATTAGCAGAATATGCAACTTCTCAAGTGTACATATAAAGTAACATTTTCCAGGATAGACCATAACTACTATATTATATTTTAGGCTATAAAACACTCAACTGATTAGGAATAGAAGGGAACTTCCTCAGCCTGATGAAGGCCATCTATGAAAAGTTTAATGGTGTGCGACAATGTTTTTCTCTTAAGGTCAGGAATGAGAGAAGGACATTTGTTTTTTTTTTTTTTTTTCAGCATTGTACTGGAGTTCCTAGCTAGGGCACTTTGGCAAGAAAAATAAAAAGTATAAGAGAAGAAGTAAAACTATTTGAAGATGACATGTTCTGTAGAAAATCTTAAGGAATTCATACCAAAAAATACATTAGAACTAATAAATTAGTTCAGCAAGGTTGTAGGTTGTAAGAATGATATGCGAATACCAATTTTATTTTTATATAAACCAAAAATGAAATTAAGTGTTTTACTTACAGTAGCACCAAAAACAACACAATTCCTAAGCATAATTAAAAAAAAGAAAAGCCAAGACTTGTATGCCAAAAACAGTTGTTGAAGTATGAACAGTGGGAAAATATCCTGTGTCCATGGATTAGAAAACCTAATATTAAGATGGCAACAATACTCACCTGATACACAGATTTGATACAATCTAAATTTCAAACCAAATTCTGGCTGTTTTCTTTGTAGATATAGTCATCTGATTCCCAAATTCATGTGAAAATGCAAGGGACCCCGTGTAACCAATACAAGAAACTTGAAAAAGAACAAAACTGAGTGACTTATACCTCCTGATTTCAATACTTACCACAGTAATCATGACAGTGTAGTACTGGCATAAGGATAGAGGTGTTGATCAATGGAATATAACTGAGAGTCCAGAAGTAAATTCTTACCCAATGGTCAATTGATTTAAACAAGCGTATGAAGACAGTTCAATGAGTAAAGGGAAATGTTCAATAAATGCTACTGGAGTAACTCGATATTTTTATGTAAAGGAATGAAGTTGGTCCCCTCCCTACATCATACATTCAAATTAACTTAAAAAAATTATAGACCTAAAAATAAGAGCTGAGCTACAACACTCGTAGAAGAAAGCGTAGGAGTAAATCATTGTTGCTTTTGGTTAGGCAATAATTTCTTATGTAAGATGCACAAGCAACAAAAGAAAAAAATAGATAAGTTGGACTTCATCAAAATTAAAACTTTTTATGCTTTAAAGGACAGCATCTAGAAAGTGAAAAGACAATCTACAGAATGGGAGAAAGTATTTGCAAATCATATATTTGATAGGAGACTTTTGTCGAGAATATATGAACTCTTATGACTCAATAATAAAAAGAATCCAATGAAAAAGTGTGCAAAGGAAATGAATAGACTTTTTTTTAAAAATAAGATTTACAAATAGCTAACAAGCCTATGAAAAGATGTTCAATAGGAAAATTAAAAAACTACAATGAGATACCATTTTACACCCATTAGGATAGCTATAATCAGAAAGACGAAAAATAACAAAGTTGGTGAGGATATAGAGAAATTGGAATCCTTATACATTCCAGTGGGAATTTATGAGTAAAATGTTGCAAACCTGGAAATAATTTGGTAGTTTCTCAAAATATAAGACATTACCACATGACCTAACTATTTATTCCACTCCTAGGTGGAATATTCCACCCAAGGGAAGTAAAACCATTTGTCCACACAAATGTATACCAATGTTCATAGTGGCATTTTTCATAACAGTGGAAACCATGAAATGATGAATATATAATATTAAAATGTGCTATATTTATAGAATGGAATATTCATCAGTAAAAATAAATGAAGTATTGTTACTTCCTACAACATGGATGAAATTTGAAACCCTTATGCTAAATGAAATAAGACAGTCATAACAGACCACAACTTTTATGATTCGATTTATATGAAATGTCTAGAAATAAGCACAGCTAAGGAAATAACACATTAGTATTTGTGTAGAGCAGAAGTTGGAGGGGGAATGTAGAATGATTGCTAATAGGTCCAGAGTTTCCTAATGGGGATTATGAAAAATGTTTTAAAAGTGCTTGCAGTGATGTGTACAAAATTCTGTGAATATGCTAAAAACTTTTGAATTGTATACTTCAGGTAGATTAAATTTATGACATGTGAATTTTATGTCATGGGCTATTCAAAAAATTTTTAAAAGTGTTATGTGTTTTATATCTTCTCCAGAGTTTATAATTGTTATCTGGAAGAGGGTTAGTTGGAAATAAGTTAGACTGTCACTTTTACAGTAACTGGAACTTCTCTATGTTGTTTTAACTTTATATCACACACATTCAAAGGCAGAGGAGGAATACTGTTTCACACATGTGTACCACGTTTGCCTGCAATGTAGGCAGGAACTTTTGATATCTCTAGTTGCAAAGGTTATTCCTGTCATTAAATTTTGAGCAATCATAAACATTTTATAATTATGAGAATATTCTTGAACAAAACTCCATCATGTTAGAAGAAAGATACAGTGATACCTTATTTTAATTCCTAAAATTTGAACATGAATGAACCTCAAAACATTATATTGGACTTAAAAAAAAAGCCACACATAAGAGTACCTATTTTTGGAGACTGTTTATGTGAAGCTTTAGTCTAATCCACAGTTGAACTACAGAGGGGAAGGAGAGAATTCCACTGGAAAGATAGATGGTGGAACTTGAGGTTTGTGGATTTTACTGTTTGTAAATTGTATATTAATATTTAAAGAAAACTGTTGAAATAATAGAAGATGATTTTAGATATTGTATGAAATTATAATAATTATGATTATTCTTAACATTTATGTGCCAAGCACTAGTTTAAGCATCCTATTCCTTTCCTTTAATCAACATGTGAGTTAGGTATTCTTTGTTTTTTACTGATAGAAATCTGAGACACAAAGAAGGTAGTAACTTGTGAAGGTCACAAAGCCTTTGTGGTCAGTGGTCAGTCTATAGTAAGGCCTGCCAGAGTGATGGCTGTACTACATTGCCTTTCCTGACCGGTTGGGCCCAAAGTTTAAATTAAGAACCTAACTCCTTATTGGTGGAAGAAGGAAGTAGGGTGTGCACAGTATTAAGATATATACAAGATTTTGGCAACGTTATTATTTGTTTCTAGATTCAGGTGTTATTTGTGTGATTATTTGTAATGCTAAGGACACTAAACTCAGATGTGTTCCCTAACTATTCCTAGGCACTATTATGTAATACATGCTCTTCTACAAGGACATATATGTGAAGGTACACATTTTAGATTGCATATTTGCAGAATTCTATTCTTCCACTATGACAATTTCTAGCTTTGAAGAGGTTCTCTGAAAATGCTGCTTTTATCTTTCTTCTGCAGTGATGAACTTTAATGTTAGAGTGTTGTAAATTCTCACATAATAAGGCTTAGATTTTTGTTTGGTTTGGCAGTAGACTTCTGTTTAAAATTCCTTTAATCTGTTCATTCTATGCTTTTTTATATCCATTTTGATAGCTGATGGCTCTGAAGAATTTTAGAATTTATTGCACTAATAATACTTTTATTTGTGACTTTTTCTTCATCCAAACTTGCTAAAAGTGGGTTTTTTAGTGAATTGCTGAATTTTTATGTTCTTTAGATTTTTTTTCCCCTGGAAGAAATAAGAAACAATTCATATGCCAGATCTAAAGTTTCATTAAAATTGCTTATGCCCTGTCTCAGGCATTTAAAGTGGGCCATCTGTCTAAACATCTCTCCTTTTTTTTTCTGATCATTTCCTCGACTTATTCATGAGCCATGGGAGGGCTCCTTTGTAGTCTCCATGTAGCTGGTTCTGTCTACCCCCACTGAATACATCTATGTGCTTGCATAACATATCTTTTCACCGTGCTGGAAATTCTCTGAACTTGGTTCAGATGAATGGCCCACTTTTCTGAAGGCCTTTTTCTTCCTGCAAAGATTTGTATGCAGAAGCTGACCTCTGTGGCTATGGAATGCAGCATATTATTCTTGATCATTTTACAGACCACCCACTGTGAAAGTTATGATGAAGGATTGCTTAATGATTCTTTGACCACTAACATTGTTTTAACTCAGTATTTCATTCCTAAATAGCTAATGGCTTTTCTGAGTATCTGATAATATGGTTTTGAGATGTTTATAATCCCTGCTAACTAAAGATGCTGTTATTTTTACATAAAATCTGCTTTAAAAAAATGATATATAATAGCAATGTATTTGAGTTAGTATTACTTGCACTTTTTTTGATTAAAATATTCCAATAAGCTAAATGTATCAGCATTAACATTTGTGATAATCAGCTGATGGTTTTTGTCATAAAATATAGAAAAATTTAGTTTTATTGAGCATGTTTATTCTGATTGGCTGATGATAATCTCAGGTCTGGTAAGAGCTGCTATTTGATTTGCTTTGAGAGTAGCTATTTATCTGAATTTCTTTTTGCTGGTTTTTTTTTTTTTTTTTTTTTTTTGGAGAGGGGCTCTTTGTGTTTCAAACTTGTAGATTATATCAACTTGGCAGGTGACTAATAAGTTGTACAGTTACAATTTTTGATCAGACAGCAGCCTCTTTCACTAGGTAAATATTTTAGTAAAGGAAGCTGTTTTCTGGGTATCATTACTATGGTGAGTTGAATGAAGCTGCAAGAGTTTTCCCCCCTCTTTTCAGAAAGACATTTATAAAAATCTCTGATACCATTTGGGATTTAACGAATACATGTAATTTTTTTAAAAAAATTTAAAGTATAACTATAGATAATTTTTACCATTATAAACATATTTGTGCTGGTGGAATTGATAGCAATCATTGTTAATGTAGTTTCAATGATTTTGCAGAAATAGAGCATATGTACTTTTAGGCTGGTATGTATTATTGTTATTTATAATTTATTATAATTTATTTCTACTGCGGACCTTATTGATATTTATATTGCATGTATATGTCCAAACCTGTCCATTTTATTTAAAAACAGAACAGAACAAACCACTTCAAACTTATGGAAAGCCAGAAGGAATCTTAGCACATTTTGTTTGTAGAAGAGTAAACTCATAAAGAGATTCCACAGTTTGACTATTTTTTCTTGGTATCTAAAGGTCTTGCTTTCACAGTGAAGCCTCTTTCCTGTATCCACTAACATATTACCTTAACAGAAATTGTTAGAAAAGCGCCACTTCAAGAGTTGTGTGTTCAGAAAAAGCAACAGCTTCCCTATCACCTCTCCACCTCTGCTCTGATCCATATTTTACAAGTGTGGAAATTTTGGTTCAAAAGGATGGAATGAATTCTCTGGTACATTGCTTGTAAGCGAATGGGTTGAGGTTAGACCTCAGCATTTTAACTCAAAAGAGCCTGCGCTCATTTTACAAGGTCCCTCTTGGGGCAGGTTATAACACATATGAAACAGATGTGGATCAAAATAAAACAATGGAAAAATAAATAGTAGGCTCTGAAGAGAGGCTACTCTATTTCTCCACCATCTGTAAGATTGCTTTCTGTGGGAAAATGTCTTCTGGGTTCTAACAGGATGTCAAGATTGACAACTTCCCAAGTTATGTTTAGTTATGCATGCTGCATAACTAAAAAGGGTCTCCACGTTTACGTAAAAGAGTTACCTCCATTGGGGCCCTAAATTGTGAAAATAATAAGCATATATTAAGTGGAAGGGAGATCACTGAAATTTGTAATATAATTAGGGAACAGTTTGTGTGAGAGAATATTCTTCTTGAAAAATCTGTTTGAGAAACAGTTCAAAGTTTATTTAAAGGGATTTTAGTTATAGAGGAAACAAGAGTATATGCCTAGAATTTTGACTAAGCATAATTATATAAGTTAAGATTTATGTGCATTATTTTATCCTCAACATCACTATGATGTGGATACTTTGATTATCTTAATTTTATACACAAGAAACTGAGACTTAAGTTGTTCGCTCAAGGACAGAACTAATTAATGGCAAAGCCATTAATTAGCAAACTTCTGCAAGTCACCAGAGCCTGAATTTATAACCACTGTGCTTAGTTCCGCTTGTCGTAGCTTGGCTGGTTTTGTGAAACAATTTAAGTGCTCAGCCCAACCAGATATACAAGTCAGAATAATCAAAAATAAAATTGGATTCAAAGAGTGGGGCCTTATTTTTAAGGAACTTGAATGATAGATAAGCTAATAAGATTTAACCTGATGTAAAGTAGAAAACCATGGAACAATCTTGAGCAGGAGAGTAACCTAATTATCGAGGCTAGCAAAGATTTAGGAAAGCCATGTTGCCCAATAATCTAGCTGTGAGGGTATTTCTGTCATCACATTACCCCTGAGGGGTCAGGGTGTTAACCCCGTTCGAAAGTGAACAAAGCAGACTCTAGTGAGGTCATTGCATAGTCCAAGAGCAGCCAGGTGATCTGAGAGCTCAGGGTTCACTCTTTAAGTAGCTCATGCTTTGCCCCTTGGGTGGCACGGCCCCTCTTATGCAGTGCTTCACACATAGTAGATGCTCCTCAGATTTTTTTCCTACTTCCCCCCTCAGCGTTTTCTCCCCAACCTGTACTGGAGGCTGAGGATATAAAAATAATGCATGATCTTGGTCTTTTAGGATCTCACAGGCCAATGGATGGAGACAGTCATAAACAAATGCCCTGTGGAATAGAGTGCCAAAATAGCGATTGAGGTGGAGCACAGCAGCGCTCTCCAGCCTTTCCTTCTCGCTCTGCCATGCCTTATTTTCTCTCTCCTCTCCTCTTCCTCTCCCTCTTATATACTCTGCTCCTTGATGTTGATTTCAGCTCTCAACTGTGAGGGTCTGTTCTCTGAAGCGGTCCTCTTCAAATTGCCAAAAAGGAATTTTCTAGGCCTACAGCATGCATTGTTATTAATGTGTCAATGCATTTTCTACTTTAATCTTTCACTTCTATAGTATTTAAAACATTTCTTCATCTTTGGAAAATAAATCAGTAAGTAGTGGGCCAAATACAAAAATTCACCTAAATTTTTAATCATCTCGCATTTGATGTTGTATCTAGAGGTGATTTGATTATATTCAAAGTTTTCATGACTATGACTTTTCTTTTAGTTGATTATGCAGAGAATCTTTTTGAAATCAGGGTCTGTGTTGAGTGGGGAAAGGAGGAGTTAAATTAAAACTACCTGCAACAATTTTTCAGAACTATGACTTAAGCCAGAGTCTGGACATTGCAGGTTTATTGCCTAGTAAATATTTTCAACTATAAATAATGTAACAATAGAATACTTAAATTAGATTAGTTCAAAATTATTAAAATTTTGTAGATTTAAAAAGTTATATGATACATTTGTATTCTGAAAATTTTTTTGTCTCTGGGTGCTTGACCTAATTTTTCTGGACTATCTAATATTAATCATACACAAGACAAGACCTGTGTGTTAATTTAAGACCAGCATAATTGACGTGATATTCTTATCAAAACAAATAGACAAACAAAAGACAAAAGAAACTTTTGGAGGTGATGGAAATGTTTATTACCTTGATTAGGCGATGGTAACGTGTGAATAAATATGTCCAAACTTACTGAGTTGTATATGTTAATTATGTGCAGTTTTTGTATACTAATTATAACTCAATAAACCTGGAAAAAAGAAAAAATTAGTGTTGTAATTTTTTAAAGACAGTCTTGGATAGTGACCAAATATTAAAAAATTTAATATTGCTTAAAGAATATTAATTTTTGAGGGACGGCCATAATTAAGCAACTTGAATTCATAGACCTAGGTGACAGTACTTCAAATAGATGATGGTACCACAATTACCCCAGAATGACTGCTGTTGTCCTTAGAGAGAGAAACAGAGAGAGAGAGAGTGTGCGCGCGTGTGAGTGTGTGTGTGTGTGTGTGTGTTTAACCTAGTTTAAATATATGAAATCTTTTTTTCCCAAGGGTAGAACCTTCTAAATAAAATGTTCTGGAATCCAGTCATTAGCAGTTTTACTGTGTACACTTACCATCAAGAGAAAATCAGTTTACCGAGAGAGAATAATATAAAATTATTAACTCCTTTTCATTTCTTTCTACTTCAGAGTGCCTATTGTTAAGCCAAAAGTGACTAAATGGGAGCTTTCAATAAAATTGAGTGATGAAGTTCATACTGTTGTAGCATCGAACAGTGGACCAACATTCTCTGTAAGTTTTCTTTCTTTTTTTTTGCGAGGGGGTGGGAGTAATCTTGAAATTATGAATATTTATCACAATTTTTAATATCTTCAGTGACTCTCATCTTTTGAATCTATTACATGGCTTTGTATTTGTTTTATCTTCTTTAGGAAGCTGAATGTAAATGAAAATTTTTGTTCTCAGTGCAGTTAGGAAATAACATTCCCAGATGTAGCCACATTCTAAACTCACTTCTTGATACCCAAATCATTTTTCTTTTCTTATTGAGATACTTTTGGCTTTGTTATAGAGAATAGTATTTTTAATTATACCTGTAAACATATGATAACTGTGGTAGGTAATCATTCTTTTAAAACAAGTAATCTGAAGCCTCATATAACATTTTCTTGAGATTTCATGTTGTGAGACAGTCTTGAGGCTAAATTTATCTTATGGTGACATTCCTTTGGTTTTGAAGAACTTAAACCTCTTGGATAGTATCCATGACAGAACTATCTTTAGTTTAATTCTTGCCTGTACTGATCAATGTTACAATAAGATTTAGTGTTTGGACTGTGGTATGAGTAATATGTTTAAATTCTGTTGGTTGAGATTGCCAGAAAAATATCATGAAGAGTTACTATTTTAACTTGTGCCTTTTTTATTTTCAGCATGAACCCACAGAAACTACTATATAGTTAGAGAAATGAGTATTAATCCACATTTCTTTTCTCATAGCTAAGTTGCATTGAAATGTCATTTTGTTTTTAGGGAAATGACTTTTTATCAAAAGATTTAAACAGTATATGAAAATCAAAAGAATATAATTTCACTGAGCTTTGAAGTACATGGCAGTTTCTTGATCCTAGCTAGAAAATACCACGAGTCAAGAATTAATGAGAATTCATTTATTTAACAAAAACTCATAGCTGACTGTGTGCTGGGTAGGTGCTAAACTGTTACAGTGGAGAAGCCGATATTCTTATGTGGTAGTCAGAGTCACAAATAAAGGACATTAATTCATGAATTAAGGGTAGTCTCCTTAGTTGTGTTTAAATATTTTGATTCCTTCTATATGCCAAAATTGCTAAAGCATTTGTTACTAAAGTATGTCACTCAGCTATCTTAAAATAAAAACTATAATGGAGTTAAACAATCGTTTTATGATATATTTTGTGATGAATGTATGTGATTCTTTACGTTCTCTCCTTTCTATGTGATCATTTAAAAAAGTAGTTTCATAAGTGGACAGTTAACTGTACATCAAGTTGAGTAACAAATTATATGTATTGAATAGAAAAGAGTATTAATATTGTAGCATTTTCCTGGGGGAAGGTTAACTTTACAAAAATGTAGACTTTTGCATAATTTTCAGTTCTGTCCTGAGTCACCACTGTAGTGGTAATCTGATACCCCAGTACTGTGTTTTTCTAAGTAGTGCCTTGCCTTAATAAGAAAATTGCACAGGTTACTTCTTAGAGCTGTTATTTCTCTGTGCTTGTTTAGATTTCATGTTGGACAGCTCAAGTGGTGTTTTTTAATTTTTACTGTGTAATTACCTCTTGTTTCACATTAAGCTCATGAGTAAAGTAGAACTATTTAAAAAACATATCAAAATTAATACATTAAAAATTTCCCTGGAAAACATCCACCTTGATATGTAGCATCAAAAACTACTTCTCGTATTTATTGGCTTAGCTACTATCAGAAGCATCAAACCTAATGTACTTATGGTAGTATGTGCCTTTCTCCTAAGCATATTTGTATTGAGCTTCATGCAACATCAGTATTATGAAAGTAATCAAGTTGAATAGTGTAAAGTAAGCAAAGGCTAATTGGTGTATGAAGATTTCAATAGTGTGGAACTCCTGCTTTTTAGAGCCCCAGGGGAGTGCTGTGACTGTTGGTTTTCTAGATCACCTACTATCACATCAAGAAAAAAATTGGTCTAGAGATGACAGTCTAGGTTAATGAGCCCAGAGGTGGTATAGGCAGAGCCATATTTGTTTAGTTCACTTAATGCTTCAGATACCCTAAGTTTTTGGAGTTCTTTTATTTAATTAAAAAAATTAATTATAAAATATATCCAATTTTCACAGCAAATGTACAGATCTTCTATGCAAATCTCCTATTAAAAAAAAGAAAAAAAAATCATAGATACAACTAAATCCCTTCTTTACATCATCCCATTCTGCCCTTCCTTCCCCAGGGGTGAGAGCTATCCTGAAGGTGCTCTTCATCCTTCTTGTGCATGTTGTTACACTTTCACTATATATATATGTATTATTATATATAATAGTGAAATAATAATAGTGACAAAGAAAGTTGTGAAAATACAAGTACTAAATCATGCCATTTATGTAAGATTTCAAAGTATACAAAACAAAGCCAATTCTATTTACAATAGAATCAAAAAGAATAAATTACATAGGAATAAACTTAACCGTGGAAGAGAAAGTCTCATACACTGGAAAGTACAGTACCCTTCAAACTACAAAATGTTGCTGAAAGAAATTAAAAAAGGTGCAAATAAATGGATAGCCATTCCATGGATTGGAAGACTTAATGTTATGATGCTACTACTACCCAAAGTGATCTACAGATTCAGTATAATCCCCATCAGATTCCCAACTGGGGTTTTGCAGAAAGAGAAAAATCCATCCTTTGATTCATATGGCACCTCAAGTGACCCCAAATAGCCAAAACAATTTTTAAAAAGTACGAAGTTGGAGAGCTCGGATTTCCTGATTTCAAAATTTATTACAAAACCACAGTAGTTAAAACAGTGTGGTACTGGCATAATGCAGACACATAGACCAATGGAATAGAATTGAGAGCTCAGAAATAAACCTCGGATATATGGTCAGCTTGATTTTTGACAGGAATGCCAAAACCATAGTCTTTTCACCAAATCGTACTGGGAAAATTGGATATTTGCATGCAAAAGAATGAAGTTGGACCCTTACCTTAAACCATATACAAAATGAACTAAAAATGTGTTAAAAGTCTAATTGTAAGTGATAAAAGCAATAAAACAGGAGAAAACACGGGAAAAGCCTTATGGTATTGGATTCAATTATGATTTCTTGAATGTGACATCAAAAGCACAGTCAAGAAAACAAAAAAATAGATAAATTAGAGTACATCAAAAATGTAAAACTTTCATGATCAAAGGACACAATCAACAGTGCAAAGGCAGTCCACAGAAAGGCAGTCCAGAAGGAAATATTTGCAGATATCTGACATGGAATTATTATCAAGAATATGAAAAGAACTCTAATAATTTATAGCAAAACAAACCCACAACCCAACTTAAAAATGGGCAGAGGACTTGAATAGACATATCTTCAGAGAAGATATACAGATGGTCAATAAGCACATGAAAGGATGCTCCACATTACTAATTATTAGGGAAATGCAAATCAAAACCACAACTGGACACCACTTCCTAGCCCTTAGGATAGACCTTCTTAAAAAAAAAAAAAATGATTCCAGAAACTAATAAGTGTTATGATGATGTGGAGAAATTGGAATCCTTGTGCACTGTTGGTTGGATGTGAAGTAGGCTGCTGTGGAAAATAGTGGTTGGTTTTTCAAAAAATTAAAAGTAGAGTTACCATATGACCCAGCAATTCCATTGCTGGCTTTTTAAGGGGGCGGGGGAAGGAAGCAAGGTCTTGAAGAGATATTTGCATACCCATATTCAGCAACATTATTCACAATAGCAAAGAGGTGGGATTGAACCAAGCGTCCATCGACAAATGAATATATAAACAAAATGTGATAATATACAATAGAATACTATTCAGCCTTAAAAAGGAAGAAAATTCTGACACATGCTACAACATGGCTAAACCTTGAAGACATTATAATAAGTGAAATAAGCCAGTCACAAAAGGATAAATACTCTATGATTCCAAATCATACAATACCCAGAGTAGTTAAACGCACAGAGATAGAAAATAGAATGGTGGTTGCCAGGGATTGGGAGGAGTGGGGCATGGGGAGTTGTTGCTCAAAGAGTTTCAGTTTTAGTTTCGCAGAATGAAGAGAATTCTGGAGATGGATGGTGGTGATGTTAGCACAAAAATGTGTGTGTAGTTAGTACCTCCGAACTATACACTTAAAAATGGTTAACATGGTAAATTTTATCTTACGTAAAAATTTTAAAAATACACAAACCAGTGCAATTAGTACTTTTAATGAAAAATTAAAAAGTGGGGGACATGAAAATTTTGGGAAATGAAGAAAGCATGGTAGACGTAAAAGTTAAGTGAAGGAGAGGTGAAATATTATTTAGCTTATTAAGATGATAAACTCAAAAGTTTCAAAAACAAGTTGATATTTATATTATTTTCATAATTCCTTTCTGGATCCTCAAGATTGTTTCTATTTCTGTTTTGTTCCATGTAACATGAAACTGGTCAAAATAGTTTATGATAAAGGAAAAGATTAATGTATTTGCTATCTTAAAGATAATGGACTAAAGTTATATTGAAGACAATT
The DNA here is from genome assembly GCF_014176215.1 of Rousettus aegyptiacus. Classification (NCBI taxonomy): domain Eukaryota; kingdom Metazoa; phylum Chordata; class Mammalia; order Chiroptera; family Pteropodidae; genus Rousettus; species Rousettus aegyptiacus. The sequence continues at coordinate 56,765,827 of NW_023416286.1, read as the reverse complement.
TAGAGAAAAATGTGAGTATGTGAGTTGAGTTCTCTCTACGTGAAGAACATTCATTGGCTTAGGAATTTGGTCTTTCCAGAGAAGGAAAGGAGCACTGTACATGTACTTAACATTTTTTTTTTTTGCCTGATATTTAGTTTGTTAACTACTAATAAATTAGAAAACAGTTATATAATCCTAGATATCATTCGTTACAGTGAACCACTGATAGAATTCTTTCAAAAGACCTTGTAAGCTACTCCTTAAGAATAACCAGAATTCTTAGACTATTGAATTTTGATATACCAATATAATTTTTTTGCTAATAATTAAAAAAAAACCTAAATGGTCAAAGGTAACATTTAGTATGAAAAGGAAAATAATATTTTTTAGTTAAAATTTTTTCAGTTCATTTTACTGAAGAAATTTTATCTTTTTGCTTCTTATAGAAAGGTCAAAACCTAACTTTTTCACAGACAGAAAACTGTTGCAGTTTTAAATTGCAATCAGAATCTTTTCATTTTTCCAGTTTCAAGGAAGTTATGTGTCGATAAAATGTTTTTATTAAATGTTAAATGGCAGAGTTCCATTTGTGGAACCGCAGTTCTATGCAGCAAACCAAGTATAATTGGTGAAAATTATAAAAATCTCTATTTGCAGATGATATGCTGTCATATGTAGAATATCCTAAAAAAAGTCATTAAGAAGCTATTACAATTAATAAACAAGTTTAGCAAAATATGTAAAAATTAATTGTATTTTTTTTTACTTGCCATGAACAAACCAAAAATAAAATTATGAAAATCCCATTAACAAGAGCATCAGTAGAATAAAATGCTTAGGAATAAATTTAATAGAAGTGCAAAACTTACACAGTGAAAACTACAAACTATTGAAAAAGAAATTAGAGAAAATTCATATAAAGAGGAAGCATTTCATATTCATAAATTAAATGACTTAATATTGTTAAGATGGTGATACTTCCCTAATTGGGATGAATTGCAATTCTTATCAAAATCCAAGCTGTATTTTAGTCAAAAATTTACAAGCTAATACTAAAATTCCTCTGGAAACCTCAGAGATCCAGAATAGTGAAAACAATCTTCAAAAAAAGACCAAAGTTGGAGAACTTACACTTTCCTCTTCTAAAACTTACTAGAAAACTGTCTTGTAATCAAGACAGTGTAGTACTTGCATAAAGATAAACATATGGATTAATAGAATAGAATTGAGAATCTAGAAATAAACCCATAAATATATGGTCAAGTAATTTTTGACGAAGGTGGCAAAATAATTCAATGAGGGAAAGAATAGTCTTTTCTATAGTGATGCTGGAACAACTAGGTATCCACGTGTAAAATAATGAAGTTGGATCCCTACCTCATATTGAGTTTTCTATACCAAAATTAATGTAAAATGGACAAAAGATTTAAATATGAGAGATAAAACAGTACAACTTTTGGAAGAAAAAATAGTGGTACATCTTAGTGATCTTGCTTGTGGCAGTCAGTTGGTTTCTTAGATAAAACATTAAAAGCACAGGCAACAAAACGAAAAATAGATAAATTGATTTTTCTCAAAACTAAATACTGGCAAATCATATAGTTAGTAAAGCACTGTTCTTAAAATACATAAAGGAACACTTACAATTTAATAATGAAATATAATTAAAAATGGGCCAAGGATCTGAATAGACATTATATTCTTTGGTCCACTGTTTTCTTCACTTTCAGAAATCTATCTCAAGGAAACAATGAAAAATTGCTAATGTGAACATAATATTGTATTGGGAAAAAAAAAAAGACCAAAGGAAGGCAGTTTGCACTGGAGATCTCCACATAAATGATCTGTACTTTTGGTAAAGGGAAGGCAAACTTGAAAGTAGTCATAATACAGTGAAAATTGCCTTAATAGAGGTGCCTTTCAACTAATTAAATCTGAGAGAAAGAAAGAAGAATGCACTCCGTTTCCTGGGGGAAAGGAAGATCTATAGAAATGTGAAGTTCTACTTGAGAGATTACTAATGAGTAACAACTTAGAACGTAATTTATATACCTTACCTCAAAATTATAATATAGGAAAAACACTTGGAAGTAGTAGCATGAGAGAGCAAAGTTGGTTGAAAAATTAGAGATATCTTCTATAAGTAAATAACCATAATTTCTTATTATGGAAGTATGTGCTTCCTGAATTTTATTGTTTCCCATAAACAGTGAATAAAGGATTGCCCTGTCTTGTTCTAGTTGCATTGTTTTTGATACTTATTTTAGCCTAATCAAAGTTATTTCATGAAGCAACCGATTCCTTTGGTCTATTTTATTGAATATGTGCCTTGCCCCAGACAGTGTGGTAAATACTTTACAAACATCTCTGCAAGAGATAGTAGTAAACTGGAAGGTAGATATTACTAGCCTTAGTTGACAGATGATTTTGGAAACAGATTTAGAACCCAGATCATTGTGATTCCAAGGCCTGTGAACTAGTATCTCTCTATATCTAACTTCACAAAGTAGTTTTGCTAGACAAAATTCTGAGAAATACTAGCACTGTCTTGGAGCATTAGCTCTGCTAGACTAGATAAATCATTGTTAATACAAGACATAATACATTTATTTCTAACCAGAATAGTTTCGTTACATGATAAAAGAGATTTTCTTTGTGATATGTTGAACAGTCAAGGTAATATTTAAAGGAACCATGGAAGGCATTTCAAGAGCATGAATAAATCACAAATATTATGTACACAATGTATCCACTTAAACAAGTATACAATTAGAGTTAAGAGTAGCTGTTAGAAAGTATTTTTAGTATCTTATTACCTGTTGTAGAGGTTAACGTAATTTTTAAATTGGCATTAAAATTCAAAATACTGATTGCTCAGTGATTTTACAGTTTTCTCTGTAAGTAACAATTTTTGAGAGCAATACAACATTTGAAATAGATAAGATTTTGCATCTAAAAGAGTTTGTGTGCTTTCATTTTGTTTTCTTGATAATGTTCTTTTTGGTTGATATAAAATTGTCTCATCTTTAGATGCCTGTGGTGGAGGGAGGGAAATGTTTTGTAGTATTCATATCATTGAAATTTCCACCCTATATTTTTCTTCTCAAAGAAAGAATATGGTGATGAACATAAGAATAAAAAATAATAATTACATATTGGTGCATAATAAGAAATAATTATATACTCATTGTTTGAGGTTTTTTTTTCAAATATAGCCAGCCCTTTCCCATTTGTTCTACCTCATGTATTTTGTTCTAGATTTCTTGAGTAAGAAAATATTCCACCAGTTTGTTTTGATATTTAAAGAGCACTTTGGAAATATGGTTTTAAGTAGAGCTCTTTCAATATTTTTATGTAACATTTCATAAAGGTTAAGAATTAAATGAACTTAGCATACCAATAAATAATCTTGTGTACTAAATATTTTCTATGTTTTCAAATATTGTAAAAAATCTTAAATGTATTTTCAATAAGACATCATACCTGCATTTTTACATCATAATCTTTGTTCTTTTTATCTTACTTGTAAAAAGTAGTGCTAAATCATGTAGTTACTGGAATTTTTATAGGGACATGATAATTATGGTGGCTCTTTTAAAGAAATAATTTTCAAAGAAAATTATTTTGCTTAGGGTCTCAGAATTCACAGTAATTTCACTGTTTCTAGAAAAAACACAATATTATTATATTTGTCCTTTTGCCTCTATAGTCAGTTTTTAGAATACACTCTTCTTGAACATGAAAAGAACATCAACAAACAAGGTCAGTTCACTATTACATTTATATCTAATATAGGCTTTTTGTTAAAAAATTATATATGGCTTAAGTGAACAGTATAGGCAGCCAGATAAAGAAAAGAACATTTTTGTAGTAGCATTTTAAGATGACTACCATAGTATTATTAGGACTTTTTAATAAAGGACTGTAATCGTGTATAGGAAATTGTCTTATAGTATGTGATAAATAATAGAAAGTTGAGGCAGGTTTTTAAGTTGTATAATTTTTATATTTAAAACCTTTTTTTCATTTTTTCCCCTTTGACAGCAATTCAATGTTATGATTATGTAAACTACTTCTCTTGTTAGATAATGTTTTTACTTAGACTTTCCTCCCGAGTTTTAAAAGGTATACTAAATAAAGCAACAAAAATATTATCCTATTTGAAGAAAATATTTTCTGTTAACGGATTTTTAAAACAGAAATATAACATTGTGTAAACATGAAATTCTTTCACTTTGACAAAAACATATGTTTTCTTGATAAAATTATTATGTTTTTAATTTGAAAAAACTAAGAAAATAAGTCAAGGTAATTGATTTTAAAAAATGTTTCATTTTTTTTTAAAGAAATATAAAACCATTGTAAGGAAAGCCAACAGAGAAGCCAACAGGCCAGAATGAAAATTTCCAGCTCAATTTTAGTGACGAAAAAGGAATGTTCTTAGTATATTTAAGAACTTTTACAAACCAGTATGAAAAAGACCAATGACTTGGGTAAAAAATGTTCAAAGACAGTTTACAGCAAAGGAGATATAAATGACTCCCGCTCATTAGAAATTGTGCCAGACCACTCAGAGAAATTTAAGTTAAAATTATGATATGATACCATTTTCCACCTATGTTTTGGCAAAGATGAAAAATTTGATAGTTCCCTAATTTTATAAGGTTGTAGAAAAATAGGCCATCATACATTATTGGTGAGAGTATAAATTATACAGCTTCCATGGAGAGCAATTCGATAAAACGAATTTATATTATTAGACATGTTCACATGTAGGAGATGCACAAAAATGTTCATGGCAGTTTTGTTTGTTATAGCAGAAGACTGGAAACTGAAGTACCCATCAAAATGGGAGAATTAAGTAAACATGGTACATCCATAATATTGAACTACTGTGTAACCATTCAAAAGGATCTTAGCATTCTCTATGTGCTGATTTATTAAGCGACAAAAGCAATGTACATTGATTTGTGTAAAAAAGAAATACACGTATTTATGCTTGTTACATGTATACAGTATCCCTGGAAGGAGCTGCAAGAAACTAGTAACCATGATTGGCTTTGAACTTGGGAGCTATATGGCTGACCCATGTCAAAAGTGTGAATGTTATCTACCTTATGTTTAGTGCTTTATTAATTTTAAACCCTATTTATATATTACTTATTCCCCCCCCCCCCCCCAAAATCCCCCAGAAAAAACAATGGAAGGGTCTGGAAGATGTGAGACTGTTGACAAAATGGAATTTTAATTACCTACTGAGAAGCTACTGTGATGCCTAGACCATCCAGGGAAGTGGTGAAATGAGCAGCCAGTTCATCAAATAAAGAACATTAGTATTACACATACAAGTACACAAAGTGCCATTACCGCAGCTCCTTCACCTAATGCTGGGAACTTGGAGGCAATTGGCTAGCCATCACTTAATAGTCTGTTTAGAGAGTGATCTAAGTTAAGAAACTGGAAAAAAAACAAAGAGACTGTAGCATGAATGAGAGAAAGAACAGAATCAAAAAATGCAACAGCCTCTCATTTTTCCTTTTTTAGGTGTATAAACTACCCGAGACATTACTATATAGAAGAGTTAGACACGTGTATGTCTTGCTAATACCAAAAGGCAGTGAGAGTTTACTCCAGGTTTTGCTCAGGGTCTCAGAATTCACAGTAATTTCATTGTTCCTAAAACATCACTGTGGAATGGAATTATTCTTCCCTAGACTTGGTTTAAGGATGAAGGTCTAAAAAACTTGCTTTCCAATGTAACATCACCTCGAACTGACGAATATCCTTTCAGCGCAAACCCATCCAAATCAGCTTGATGTCTGATAGGAGGGAGTCAGATAAATGAGGCTGTAGAAAAATCAGGTCTGAAGAGTAACCTTGCGCAGCTTGATCTGTTTACTTTTTAAATGCAGCCTTGTTCAGTGGGTATGGTACTGCACTTTTGAACCATAGGACTAAATTTTCATAAAAAGGTGAGGGTTCTGCCCATGTAATCTGGAAAATTGCTTGTTTAATTGGGTGCACAGTTGCACCTGTACCCTCTTGAATGACTCAGTCATGTTGTGCTCAAGAGTCAAGTAACTTGTTATGTGACTAATGAAGAAAAAAATGTTATAAAATCCAGTTACTCTGGAAATGAAAAACACTAAATGGTATCAGTTGTTACCATGTTAAAGCTGACAAATACTATAATTAAGACTTGAAGTGGTTTTAGTATTATCCTCCAGTTTTAGCCACTTTCTGAAGAGTTTTATTTAGAAAAAAACTTTTATTATTAATACTGGATATTCAGGTTGAATCAATTCAATTTCCTAAGCCCTCATAAAATATCTATAGTGGTCTACTATTCTGTTATTGGCACTGGTAAAATTTTTACCACAAAATTTATTAGAAAACATTTTATTCATTTGGTATGGTATTTATTGGCCCCTCAAACTCATTTATAAATAAAATGAACAGCAAAGCAAACTGTTGAAGTGTCTTGCTGAGTAACTCAACCATTAGATGAATTTAGATATATTTATAGCTATTATACACTTATCATTTTAGTTGTATTATAGTTTAATAGTCGTTTATTGAGTTTCTCCTGCAACGTAGGTCTTGGAGAACGAATGGTAATCAGGAGAGATGATTTCTGACCCTCATAGAATTTCTCATCTATTGACAGTGACGAGGACAAAGGCTGTGTCACTCAGGTAGAACAAGTGAATGACAACATGAAGAGATGAGCGTTGTGGAGAAATTATGGGGGAGCCCTAACCTGGCCACATGGAGATGGGTTTGGAAGGCATTAGGACGGAAATAATGGCCTAAAGAAGGCAAGTGGAGGGTGAGATCTCAGAGATGGAAGATAAAGAAGTAACTGTATAATATTTTATAAATTTTTTTAGTACTCTTCAGGAGATCATCTTATGTCCTGCTTATTGTGACTGTTCTTAAAATTCAGAGACTCATAATAAAATAGTATGACTATTCTCAGTGTGTATAGACTGAGATGCTGTAACAATTGAGGCATGGTTTGGCTTATATACCTCATGCTGGCAAAGAGGTCCGTGCTACTCTGCAGGCCAGCCCTGCCTCTACTGGGGTCACTGCTCGGTGACTGTCTTTCCCCTTATTCCCACTGATAGATCTCTTCTCTCCTTTCTACTTGCCTACACTCTTTAACTTTAAATAATTCTAGATTGAGCATACAATTTTTTGTTTTAGTTAATTTTTTAAATTGAGATATAATTGACATAACATTAGTTTCAAATGTACATATGATTCGATATTTGTCTATATTTCAAAATGATCACTGCAAGTCTAGTTAACATTTGTTACCACATATAGTTAGAAAATTTTTTTCTTGATGAGAACTTTTAAGATTTACTCTCTTAGCAACTTTCAAATGTGCAGTATGGTATTATTAACTATAGTCACTGTGCTGTTCACTAGAGCCCCTTGACTTATTTTATAACTGGGAGTTTGTACCTTTTGACCCCACTTCTTCCATTTTGCCCACCCCCACCCCACCTCTACCAACCACTGATCTGTTCTCTGTATCTATGAGTTTGGCTTTACTTGTTTGTTTACTATATATAAGTGAGATCATATGGTATTTGTTTTTCTCTGACTTATTTCACTTAGCATAATGCCCTCAGAGTTCGTCCAGGTTGTTGCAAATAGCAAGATTTCCTTTTTTATGGCTGAATAATATCCTATTGTATGTTTGTGTGTGTGTGTCACATTTTCTTTATCCACTCATCCACTGATAGACAAAGTTATTTCCATACGTCGGCTATTGTGAATATGCTGCAGTGAAATAAGAATACATATATCTTTTCAAGTTACGTTTTCATTTTCTTCAGGTAAATACCCAGAAGTAGAATTTCTAGATAATATGGTAGTTTTATTTTGAATTTTTTGAGCAACCTCCCTACTATTATCCAGAAGTTATAAACATTTGGCTTCCCTAGGCCAAGTCCTAATTGAGTGGTAGAGAATATGTTAGCTCTGAAAGATTGATTCACTCAAGGTTGCTTGGTAAATAGAGAGCAAAGCCAGAAGCTACAGGTTGGCTGATGGCTAGCTCTCTGCAGTGGGAAGAAACTTTTTAAGTTTCACAGTGATGTGGATGGTGTTAGTTTTATCTCTCTATATGTTGCAAAAAAGGTTGAGGTATTGAATTTCCCCTACTTAGGGGGCTTGTCGCCTCCTGTCACTTCTAATAGTATTTCTTAAAAAAATGTGACTGATCCATACGATTATATGAGCTCACCAATTGCAGGAAGTTAGAAAGGCTTGATAGGATAGACACTAAGGCTACTTTATTATGTTGGGATAATATTCCAAATTCTGAATATAACTTTGTTTTACCACTTCATGGTCCAAATAATGGTTCTATTTATAGGAATATTTTTGTCAAACCAGTAAGCTTTTGAAGTTTTGAGCTCCTTCTGCTGGCTTTTATTAACTCTCAAGAATTTTAACTGAATATCAAAATCCTGATTTTCAGTAACAGGAAAAAGTTAACTGTGAGCATGGCAAATTATTTAATTAGTTTTTAAAACTACTTTCAACAAATATATGAAATACTTTAAATATTGATGCATCTCCTGGGTTTTTTATTTTTTGTTTTGAGTTCTCATAGAAGATCTACAAAACTAGAGTTGAAGCTAGAAAGAAATTTCAGATAGTAAGAAGGAAAAATGTTCTGCCTTAATTCTGATTTTTCAAATAAAATAGTGTAAACTCTTAACATTTCTTTTATGGAGCTTCGCAGTCCATAAAAATAACATCGTTTTAGAACCTCGATGTGCAGCGTTTGTTACTAAAGGTTTTGATGTCTTCGCAAAAGGCAGACTAGTGCTTTCCTTTGAAATGTGTGAGGCAGTTTTAGATGCAGCTTCTCAGATGGATTTAATTAGTCCTTCATATGACTGGATGTCCGTTTGTTGCGGCTGAATTCTCATTTCATTCACCCATAACTAGAAACACCTCGCTTCAAACGGGTTTCTTCAAAGAAAGAGGGGTTTAGAGTTCTATGCTATACTGCTTTTTGATGTTGGTTTCCCTTTAACTGAGAAGACCTTATGTTTACACAACTGTTATTATTAAGAAAACATAGTTTTCTTCAAGTGAGGTTCTTTTTGTATCAGTGCTGGGTATAGGTGGAAGTCAGAGATCTGTGGAATAGATCTCATTCTGTTGGACATGAGAGCAGCTGTGTTTGCATATTTTGTTTATGAGAGGCATGAACAAAAATATGGCATAAACTTGTGGAATAATTCTCTAAACCTGAAATTTGAATGCCAGTATAAGGTGAAAACCAGTAACTGAATATTTTAATAGAGCAGTCGTTTTGGAAGCTTTTAATATTAACTACTAAAACAGAGCAAATCAACTAACAAGAGTTGGCATAATTCGAGCAACAATTATGTTTTGAATTAGTCTGTCTACAGTGCATGGCTTAAGGTATGCTTTCAATAAATATGTTGAAAGAGTGAAAACATATCCTCTATAGTAAAATTATGTATTTTAAAAAAATGTAGTACTAATATTTGGAGTTTTAAAAAAATTATCCCTAAATCTTCATATTTCATTGCGATAGCTACTTGAATTTATGCTGAAAATAATGTTCTTTCTTCTCTTTTCCAGTTAGTATGTCTAGGGTCTGACATGCTTTATCATCAAGGCAGCTTTTATCTTCTATGACCACAATTCTAATTATCTTTCAAGGGGTTGTGATCTCTTCCAGAATCCTGGTCACTCATTGTATTTAAGGATGAAATGCTTCAGGGGGTTTTTGGGCTGTTCACTCAGGGACACAGGTTTGCGTCTCTAAAAGTTTCTCTTGCTTTAATATCTTGATTTTATAAAAATCCTAAATATTCTTTTAACTTCTTATTACTTTTTATTTTTTATGGAAAGACTAAGTTAATTTAGACTATTCAAGCTTAAAATTGTCCCAAAGCCACAGATCACACTGAAATATATATAGTAGTATATCCCACAAATTCTTTTGGTGTCTCATTTTATTATTCCATCCAAGAATCTGTAAAATCCCAGGCTTATATTTTGGCCTTGTTGCTTAGCCATAACTGATCTTGCTCATCTTACTCACCAGATCCAGTTCTGTAGAACTGTGTCAATTTATAAAACTGGTCAGAGATGTATCGGCGTTGAAGATACGGAACAAAAGATAAACAAAGGCTTAATGAAAAGTTTTTTTTTTAAAAAAAAAAAAACATTTTGAGCAATGTTAGCAATAAATCAGAAAAGGATTTCATTGAAAGGGCCAGCATATTTTTGGGACTCAATCTCTGTGTTCTCAGTTGTGTGTTTTGTGACTTGTGACTGTTCTGTGGAAATCCTGGTGTTAGGAGAATTATAGACATGCAGCTCAGGAATATTTTATTAAATTTAGGTAAATTTAATTTAAAAATTTTCTAAAGATGTGACTTATTTAAGGTGTTCTTTTGCCTTTTGGACAGATTTACCTGGTTCACAGCATTTTCTTGGAAATGCTAAAAAAATCTTGGTAGAAATATAAAGCCTCAAATGCAAAGGACAGAACCATTTGTAAATTTTTGTTTACATCAATTTGCAAGGCAAATTTTTAGGAACCCTATTTCTAATATTTGAAGTAAATAAGTAACATATTCCACTTATCACATTTTCTATTCTGCAAACTGGACCATCTTATAAAAAAGAAACATCAATTACATTGATTATAGGGACATAGGCAATCATATTCTTCATCCATTTTGTTCAGTTCTAAAAGTTACCTTTCAGCACTTACTAACTGGATTAGTCTGGGGCTAGTAAGGAGTGGTAGAGAAATAATGTAACATGGTATTTAAAACAAATTTTTGAATAGGAGATAAATTTTACCAGTTACTTACCAGTTATGTAATTGGAAAAGTTACTTAATCTCTCTCAATGATTGCAGTAGTTAATATGTTATATAAATACTATATAAGAAAAGGCTGTAAATTGGATGGGCTTGAATTTAAATACTAGTCCTGGAACTGCTGGCTGTGAAACAAGTAGACGTTAGTTTTCTTTTCTGAACTTTTGTTTCCTCATCTATAAAATAGGATTTTTGTAAAATCAAACGAGCTCTAGTATAATAGCTGGCATATTGTAGACACTCTAGAAACGAAGTCTCTTCCCTCTTAAATATAGACATTTTGCATTTTAAAGGAATCTAGCTTTTACTTTTTAAGCATTTATTTTCCATTGTGAGAAAAATTCGTGAATTTAAAATAAGACTAAAAATGTGAACCTATACATTGGCAAGACTTGTCAGCATTAATATTTTAAGATTCTAATATTCTTTTGTTAGAAATGTATTTATTTTATGAAGTCTTTGTTGGGGCACCAACAGAATACTTGGAGAGTAGTTGTAGAGGTAATCTTTACTGCTTAGTGATGCTCTTTGGGAAATTTTGTCAAGTGAGACTAGTAGGCCAATCACTACTGTCCTCTTCCCCTTCCCCTTCCCACCCTCAGAACCCAGCTGTGGTTTGCAAGCCCATGAAGCCTGCAGTTCCTCCTTAACCCACTGCAGGGAGTGCCTACACTGTTAAGGTGCAGGGCTGAAGGGATCAGCCTCTTCCAGGGATCTGTCCTCTTCTCCATTTAGAGTCTTTCTCTCCCTATAGGTGCTCTACTGTTAAAAACTCCAGGGATCATGGAATCACCACACCAGTTATTATAGTGACCATTTTTTGCAGTAAAATATTGACCTTTGCTATGTTGGATTTTCCCTCCAAATGACCTTATCACCACAATCTAATTTGGCTCAGTTGAGGTGTAACTGTATCAGCCTGGATTTGAATATACTACTTTACTACCTATGGAAACTTGAGCATTTATTTTAGCTTTTCAGAGCCTCAGATTTCTCATCTATAAAATGTAGTTAATAGCATCTCCATTGTCGGATTGCTCTGAGGATTCAGCAAGTTTAATGAAGTGAATGTATTAAAGTACCTGATTTATGTTAAGCCTTCAGTGCACGTTCCTTTTCTTTGATTTAGACTCATTCTTCTGAACAAGTAACAAAACGTTAGATGGCTGCAAAGAAAAGCAAGGGGCATTCATAATCTGGATATTACCATGACTGGAGTTTCTATTCCAATTCAGTGTTTTTTTTTTTTTTTTTAAGTGTTTTATTTCGAAGGGGACGATTCTAAAATAAACCATGCCATTTGTTTCTGACTTGGGGATGGTTCTGTATGGATATATTTGCTCTTAGCCATATTTATCATGCCAGCATGATAATGAGTTTACGTTATTATTGCCCCATTTTGTTACTCGGCTCTTTATTGAATGTCCGATATATGGTTATCACATGGAACAAGAGTAAGGAAACCAGCTGGAGATTAAACATAGCACAACCTTTGTCATTAAATAACCATAGACAAACTTGTGAGTAGCTACCATATTTACTCAGATGGACAAAAAGTGCTTATGTTTACCTTTTAAAACCTAGTGATGAGTACTTAGAATTGGCTTAACTATCTCTTTAATCGTACAGGTTCAGCAAGATGAATAGGAGTTGTTGCTTAATGTTTTATGATAAGATTTGAAAAAAGGTTTAGAAGAATTTATGATTTTGTTTATAGCCAATTACTAAAACACCAAGGAAGTGAGAGCCAGTGGTGATTGGCAAGTTTGCCGGTAGTGAATATTGTTTTTAATTCATTTAAAATATCCAAGATTGAAGACAGATTTGTTCAAATTCATTCCACACTAGTGGTTTGGGTGCATTAATGAATGTTTTAACCAAAAGTTTAATCCAGTTCAAGTTTTATAGGTTTAATCTAGATTTAAATGATCATATATTCACATCACACCACATATTGAGAACTTTACCTCAATGGGGAGATGTTTCCTTTTTGTTGAGCCTAGAATTGAGCAGCAGTATAAGAAATATACTAATTTACAGGGACGATACTCTTGCTAGCATTCTGTATATATCATTTGCTTATTCAAGCATGTAAAACTTCAACAAGAGGAGGTAATTTTGCTTAGATTTCCTGATTGGAATTGTTCTTCTATTTGGCACTGGGCGGAAAAGGATAAAAAAAATCATATTGAAAGCATTGTTCTGTTAATGAAGTTGCTTGTCCTTTTTGGTGCCAAATTTGGCAGGTAAAATTACCATTTATTCTACTTGCTAGAGCTAGAGAATAGATTGTTGAGGAAAAGTAGCAATTAAAATAATGGCACTAGATAGAATACTACATTATATACATCTCCCATACTTTTAAGATATTGACATGCAATTTTTATTTCTCTTTAGTAATGCACTTTGTCTTTAACCACTATATTACTTCCAGTAGCTTTATTAGCTACATGCAATTTGCTTCAATTGTGAAATTTTTAAAATACTATGTTGCTACTAATTATAATAAACCTAAGTGGAGCATTTTGTTCTGAGAATAAATTAACAATTGTATTTTGTTCTAGATATTTCAAAAGTAGTTCATGCTTTTTAATAATGAATAATTATTTAAAAATTTAAATATGGGTAAATATATACTTTAATTAATGTGAAGGAATATCATATAATGTTCACGATGTTCCAGATGTTCATGATTTCTTCCGTGTTAAATATACTTGGCTCTTTTGCATGTGCTTTAACTTTTGGTTTGGAAATTCTAAAAGAGAAATTTTAATCAAAAATCTTGTTCTAAAATTAGAAGCATGTCATTCAGAATATGAATAGCTGGCTTTAAAAAAAATCGTGCTTAAATGCATAAATTTAGCATTTGTAAAACTTTGAAGTAAATATATAATTCACTAAATTTCTTATAGATTAGAATTTTCCTGTTTTCTAAAACTTCAGTTTTTAGAAAAATTATTATATACTCTTATGGTTTATAATATAATAGCTAAAACTGCCCCACATCCCAAGAAATCCTCTATAGAAACTAATTTGCAAAATGTTTTTTTCCTAAAAAAATGCAAATTGATGAGTTTGTTCACTTAAAAATGTTAACACAAAAACAGGGTTTAGTGTGGCTGAAACTTGTAACCATCAGTCACTTCTTTCTGCCCACTAAACTAACTGGTAGGCAGGTGCAGATGTTACCAAATCTAACATCGCAATTGACACTAATTGGCATAGTTGTTGGCAGTCTTATCAGAAAGCAAAGGGCTGAATGGTTGAATGGGTTTCGAGAACTTGAATGATAATAAGCATTTTTATATGCATCTTGAATTACTTTTGTGACCCAGACTAACAGGAACACTTCATTCTGACCTCATTCTGCAATGAATAGAAATTATAGAAAGCATAATATGCAGTGTATGTATGTGATTACTGATTGTATTTCAGGTAACCTTTCACAGCTATTTGCTCCATTGCCCACTTTCCACCCCCACCCCCCACAGCCCTTCTGAGGGCTCAAAGAAACCAAAGTATACGTGAGGAATAAAAAGATAACTTACTGAATATTAAATTAATTTCTCGCCAAAAGCTTGATGCGTATTATGGTACTATAGGTTAAACTTAAGAAAAAGTATTAATACTTTTATGGATGAAACAATAAGAAGTCTGGGATTTGCTTCTAAATAGTCTTGGAGTAGGTGCGTGGATCAATGAGAATATAGATAAAACAAGATTGGGTATAAGTGGATAAGTTTCGAACTTGGGGGATGGACATGTAGGAATTTATTAAGCTGTTCTTGCTGTTTATGTAGATGTTTGAAATTTTCCATAACAGAAGAGTTGTTGTTTTGTTTGTTTAATTTGCACCTACCTTACCCTTTACTGTTGTAAGATCTTCTGTACTTGCCAGTTCCTTCCCAGTACCTACTACTAAACATTTTTCAGAGATCCTTTAATCAGAAATGACTCTTAAAGTGAGAGCTACATAACCTAATAAACTAATCTGTGTGCTTATGTACAACTAGTTAATTTTTAGGCAATGTGGATTTTAATAGGAGTTTTTTAAAGACACTTTCTTAGTAGAAAGGAATGACTCTCAGGGTGGAATTTTTAGTCACTAGGTCTTTATGCCTCTTCTGACTGTGTGGAGACTACCCCTCACAAAAGTGTTAACAATTTTAGGTGTGTAACAATTGATCTTAGCTTTTTTTGTGCTAGAGGTAATGATTTTTTTTCCCAGTAGAAATGCTTTCCATAAAATGTTTTTCTTAAGGTGAGTTAGGAGAAGACATGACTGTGTTGTGTAGCTTATGGTTGTTCATGCAGATATTTTAATGTGTTTTTGGTCCCTCCTCATGAACACAGATGCGAAAATACTGAGATACTAGCAAACCAAATACAGCAGCATTTTAAAAACATTATACATCATGATCAAGTGGGCTTCATCCCAGAGGCACAGGGATGGTTCAACATACACAAATCAATTAATGTGATACACCACATAAACAAATTAAAAAATAAGAATCATATGATCATATCAGTAGATGCAGGAAAAGCCTTCGACAAGACACAGCATCCATTTATGATCAAAACTCTTAAAATCGGTATAAAAGAAAAGTACCTTAATATAATAAAGGCTATATGTGACAAGCCCTCAGCCAACATTATACTTAATAGTGAAAAACTAAAAACCTTACCTCTAAGATCAGGAATAAGGCAAGACTGTTCACTATCACCACTGTTATTCAATATAACATTGGAGGTTCTAGTGAGTGCAGTCAGACAAGAGAAAGATATAAAAGGCATCCAAATAGGAAACGAAGAAGTCAAACTGTCACTATTTGTGGATGACATGATTCTCTATATAGAAAATTTTAAAGACGTCACAAGAACACTACTAGAAACAATAAGCAAATACAATAAAGTCTCTGGATACAAAATCAATATTCAAAAATCCATAGCACTCCTATACTGTAATAATGAAGTATCAGAAAAGGAAATGGAAAAAATCATTCCTTTTGCAGTTGCAACCGAAAGAATAAAATCCACAAGTAAATTTAACGAAACATGCGAAGGACCTATATAATGAAAACAATAAGACGCTATTAAAAGAAATTGAAGAAGGTACAAAGAAATGGAAAGATATTCCGTGTTCTTGGACTGGAAGAATCAACATAGTTAAAATGACCTTATTACCTAAAGCGTTATACAGATTTCATGCAATCTCCATCAAAATTCCATTGGCATTTTTTAATGAAATAGAACGAGAAATCATCAGACTTGTGGACGCACAAACAACCCCAAATTGCAAAGCCATCCTGAGGAAAAATAACAAAAAATAAAAAAAAAAAATGAGGCTGGAGGCATCATTCTGGCCGACTTCATATTGTAATACAAAGTGACAGTAACTCAAACAGCATGATATTGGCAGAAAAACAGACACATGGACCAGTGGAACAGAATCGAGAGTCCAGAAGTAAACCCATATTTCTATGGGCAAATAATTTTTGACAAAAAACCAAAAACAAAAACATACGCTGGAGAAAGGAAAACCTCTTCAATAAATGGTGCTGGGTAAAATGGAAAGCTACCTGCAAAAGAATGAAACTCGACTATCGTCTATCACCACAAACCATAATTAACTCAAAATGGATTAAGGACCTGAATATAAGACCTGAAATAATAAAAGGCATAGAAGAAAACATAGGAACTAAACTCATGGACCTTGGACTTAAAAGAAGATTTTATGAATTTGACCTCCAAGGCAAGGGAAGTAAAAGCAAAAATAAATGAACGGGATTAAGTCAAACTAAAAAGCTTCTGCTCAGCAAAAGAACCCTTCAACAAGGGAAAGAGACAATCATCCAAATGGGAAAATATATTTTCAAGCAATGACTCCAATAAAGGCCTAATATCCAAAATATACAAAGAACTCATACGACTCAGTGACAACAAAAAAACAAATAATCCAATCAAAAAATGGGCAGAGGGCCTGAACAGACACTTCTTCTTACAGGACTGGAAAATCTAAATAGACCTATAAGCAGTATGGAAATTGAAACAATCCTCAAAAACCTACCAAAAAGTAAAAGTCCAGGACCAGATGGCTTCACCAGTGAATTCTACCCAAAATGAAAAGAAGATTTAATACCTATTCTCCTCAAACTCTTCTAAAAAAATCGAACAGGAGACAATACTTCCCAACTCATTTTATGAGGCCAATATTATTCTGATACCAAAACCTGGTAAAAACACACACAAAAAACTACAGACCAATATCTCTCATGGACACAGATGTAAAAATCTTAAAGATGCTAACAAACTGAATAAAGCAACATATTAAAAAGATTATATACCACAATCAACTGGGCTTCATCCCAGAGGCACAAGGATGGTTCAACATACACAAATCAATTAATGCGATATACCACATAAATTAAAAAATAAGAATCATATGATCATATTGATAAATGCAGAAAAAGCCTTCGACAAGACACAGCATCCATTTATGATCAAAACTCTTAAAATCAGTATGAAAGGAAAGTACCTTAACATAATAAAGGCCATATATGACAAGCCCTCAGCCAACGTTACACTTAATGGTGAAAAACTGAAACCTTCCCTCTAAGATCAGGAACAAGGCAAGGCTGTCCACTTTCGCCACTGTTATTCAATATAACATTGGAGGTCCTAGTGAGTGCAATCAGACAAGAGAAAGATATAAAAGGCATCCAAATAGGAAATGAAGTTACACTGTCATTTTTTGTGGATGATATGATTCTTTATATAGGAAACCCTAAAGACTCCACAAGAAAACTACTAGAAACAATAAGCAAATACAGTAGTTTCTGGACACAAAATCAATGTTCAAAAATCTACAGCGTTCCTATACTCCGATAATGAAGTGTCAGAAAAAGAAATGGAAAAAATAATTCTTTTTGCAATTGCAACAAAAAGAATAAAATACCTAAGAATAAATTTAATGAAACATGTGAAGGACCTATATAATGAACAGTATAAGACCCTATTAAAAGGGATAGAAGAAGATACAAAGAAATGGAAAGATTCTGCATCCTTGGCTTGGAAAAATCAACATAGTTTAAATGACCATATTACCTAAAGCATTATACAGATTTAATGCAATCCCCATCAAAATCCCATCGGCATTTTTTAATGAAATAGAACAAGAAATCATCAGATGTGTATTGAATCACAAAAGACCCCAAATTGCTAAAGCCATCCTAACAAAAAAGAACGAGGCTGGAGGCATCACTCTGCCCTACTTCAAATTGTGCTACAAAGTGACAATAATCAAAACAGCATGGTATTGGCAGCAAAACAGACACATGGACCAGTGGAACAGAATCAAGAGTCCAGAAGTAAACTCATATTGATATGGGCAAATAATTTTTGACAGAAAAAAAAGCCAAAAGCATACAGTGAAGAAAGGAAAGCATCTTCAATAAATGGTGCTGGGAAAACTGGAAAGCCACCTGCAAAAGAATGAAACTAGACTATTGTCTGTTACCACACACCAAAATTAACTCAAAATGGATTAAGGACCTGAATATAAGACCTAAAACAATATAATGCATAAAAGAAAACATAGGAACTAATCAGAAGGACCTTGGACTTAAAGAGGATTTTATGAATTTGACCTTAAAAGCAAGGGAAGTAAAAGCTAAAATAAACGAATGGGACTACATCAAACTAAAAAGCTTCTTCTCAACAAAAGAAAGCATCAACAAGGTAGAGAGAAAACCATCCGAATGAGAAAATATATTTGCAAGCAACACCTCCTATGAGGGCCTAATATCCACAATACACAAAGAACTCATATGACTCAATAACAAAACAAAACAAAAAGATCCAGTCACAAAATGGATAGACACTTCTCCCTAGAGGACATACAAAGGGGCAACAAATATATGAAAAGATGCTCAACATCGCTGTCTGTTAGGGAAATACAAATCAAAACCACAATGAGATACCATCTCACATCTGTTAGAATAGCTATAAGCAACAGGACAAGTAATAACCAATGTTGGAGAGGATGTGGAGATAAAGGAACCCTCATACACTGCTGGTGGCACTGCAAATTAGTGTAGCCACTATGGAAAACAGTATGGAGGTTCCTAAAAGACTAAGAATCGATCTAACATATGATCCAGCAATCTCTCTACTGGGTATTTTTACACCAAAGACTTGAAAACCCATATACGAGAAGATATTTGCACACCGATGTTCATACCACCATTATTCACAGTGGTCAGAACATGGAAGCAACTGAAGTGCCTTATGATAGATGATTGGCTAAAGAAGCTGTGGTACATATATACAATGGAATATTAGTCATAAGAAGAGATGAAATGCTGCCATTTGCAACAACATGGATGGACCTCGAGATAAGTGTGCTAAGCGAAATAAGCCAGACAGAAAAAGTTGAAAATCACACGATATCACTTATATGTGGGATATAAACCTTAAAGCAACAAATGAACAGGACAAACAGACTTAGGGACATGGACAATGGACTAGTGGTTACCAGAGGGTAGGGGATAGGAGAGGAGGAGAGAGGTAGATGGGGTAAAGGGGGTCAAATAAATGGTAGCTGAAGGAAACTGTACTTTGGGTGGAAAACACAGAATAGAATATACAGATTTCATATGATAATGTACACCTGAAAATTATATAATAATATTAACCAATGTTACCCCAATAAACTTAATTTAAAAATACATGCTAATTCTTTTGGGAGTTAGTTTGCTACCACAATTTAAAAATACAAACATAAAATTATCAAATATGTTATCGGTGTTGCAATTTAGAAGTATATGTATTAAGCATAATGTCACTGATAACCACAGAGACTGAGAAAAGTACAGACCTGTTGGATAATCCTTGGAAGGTAGAAACATAGAAACCAAAGTATCAAATACATTTCTTATTGGCCAGGAGAAAAGGACTAGTAGGGCTAACTGTGTGTGTCTATGGGTAATATTAGAATACTAAACCGTCACAGATAATATAAAGGAAGTAGGATTAGGAAATAGCATGTTAACAATTGCAGTGTATGGGAATTTAGTAAGAGGGAGGACTTAGACATTATTTTTTATTTCTTACGCCTGCTTAGATCTTGTCAGTTCTGTGGTGATCAACCACCAGCTTAGGTAAAAAGGGATTTTATTGGGAAATATCTGTGGTAGTGAAATAATATGAAAAGCAAAAGAAGTGAAAATAGAATCATATAAAATTAAAAGGGTCAATAGGGAGGAAGTCCTAATGGAAGAACAAGAAAAATGCAAGAACAAAAAAAATGTAGGTGTGTTTGAAAAGGAGAAAAATACATTGAGAATAATCATTATTGTGGAAGGAGTACACAGTAACACAAAGTTGAATAACCAGCAACAACTTGCATTTATTGAGGACTTACCATATGCCGTGTACTAGTCTAAGTGCTTGTCCTGATTCCATACTAGTACTCTGTAAGCATAGATTTTATATATGAGGAACTGGAGACATGAATGATTAGGTAACTTGTGGAGCTGAGGTTTAAGTACAAGATTTCTGTTGATGACAATAATACATAGAAAACACAGGATTCCACCACAATTTGGTAGATTTGGTAGAAGTAAGGCAGCTTTGGTAGAAGTAAGGCAGCTTCAGTTGCTCCTTATGCTAAACTCATCTACTTGGAGTTATTCATAAAGCTGATATAATTTGCAGTATTATCTGCAGAGAATGACCTTATCACACTAATCCAAAAGAAACTACTACTATAATTAAACTGTGGACAGAATAATGTAGGATTTTTTTAAAATCATACAACTGAAATTAAAGTGGTTACTGATCAATTAATGAGGCGATAATTAAACAGAAACTAGTCAGCCTGGCTGATTATAGATCAGTACCTAAAATTTGTTTTTGTAGTTCACAGCCTTTGAGATATATTTAATTACATTTATCACACATGCATATTTAATATAATCTTTTGTGACAGATTAACAGATCTTCACCATTATCATGTCTAATTCCTCTTGATGTTTTTGTCATCATTATTTATATATCTGGGACAGAAAAGATTGTTTCCAAGGTGATAGTAATAAAGAAGAACTTATGAAAAATGGTTGCCTTCTTTTGTTTTTAGAAAACAAACATCTCATTTCCCTCTGAAAGGGCACTAGAGATATCATAACTATATTTGGAATAATTATTTTAATAAATAGAGCAGGATAAAGAATGACTTTGTGTGTTATATTAAGATACAAAGCAATTCTTATTATAATGTTAATAATAATTATAATAGAACGAAAATGTTTGTTATTTTTGTCATGTTTTACCTGAGAGATAAATGTTGAAGCAAGTAAGTTAGCAAAATTATTACATTTAAAGAACAGGAAAATTATGTGCTTCTTATTGTCAAACTGTTCACTTAGAATTTTTTAAAAAGCACACATGTGTTGTATGTATGTCGCAGCAGCTTATGTAGAATCAGTTAAATAATGTTAAATGGTGGTAGTATCCCAATTTTATTAACTACATTTTATTGGGAAGTGTGGATATATCTTATCTATTTGATACACAATTTAATCATATTTTAGCAGTAGTTGAGATAAGATCCAAAAAGAACAAATAAACAGCTTTATTTCTAGAACAGTCTTCTTCCAAACAAATATACAGTGAGTGTCTACTATATACAAGTACTGTATCTTTGTATTTAGGTTACATTTGTTAACTTTTTCTTTTAAAAAGCCAGCTTAAAGGAAGTACTCTGAGGAGAACTGCAAGATAATTACATCTAAAACATACATAACTTAAATGTCTCTTTAATTTCTTATATATGAAATAGGAGGAGGAGAGGTTTGGGTTTAGGTATATTCTTTCTAGGATCCTTTCCAGCCTAATAGTCAAATCAGAAAACTATAGATATTTTCCACTTTATGTGTGGAGTGATTATTTTAAAGATATACTCCGATAGTCTATTATGGGGGCAAGAACTAGTTATTCCTTTCTGAGAATTACATCTTGATCAACAAATCTTTTTTATCCTTCATATTTTCAGAAATAGAAGCAAGATATATGATCAAAGTCTTGTTTAAAAAGTGGAATACCTTGATTTTTAGATTTAATTCTGTATAATGCTAATCTTAACGTTTCATGGCAAAAAGAATTTAGAATTTGCCTATGACAAAAAAGAACTGATATGGTGAATCAGAAACACAGACTTACTTTTCCCAAATTTATGTTATTTTTGGAAATGCTTTTTGGCAAATATTTTGTTTTGTAAGTTTTACATTCCTAACGTTGAAAAAAATTGTTTAGCAGGTGCCTACTGCCATAGGAGCTGTAATATTTTAACTGTGTCATGAGGTATCTCTGAGGAAGTGCTTTTTTCGCTTTTTAATGGTAAAGGATGTAAGTAATCTCTCTCAAATGTCAAATTAATTTAGGGTGTGTACTTTCTTTTTCCCTTATGATTACGTAGATAGGAAAATGAATGTTCCAAACAACTCATGGAAAATGTTCCACATTAATATTATTTGTACTGCAAATACAGTTAAATGGTTTTAATGGAATGTAAAGTCACAGGTAGATAATTAAATGTGAGAAAATGCTTTCTTGAAATAGGAAAGAACTCATGTCTTTAAACTGTTATTTTAAACATCATAAGTGGTATTATTATGAATAATTTTCAAATAAACTGATTTCTTTGATTAAGCTTGAGGAAATTATCAGAAAATAGAGAGTATTAAGATGAATTTCATGAATTCCATTCAGGTGGGCCTTGCTCTGATTAATTCAAACTTATAATGTCAATACTTTAGAATATATCCTAAATTATTATAGGGTGGTGAGACATATGCAACTTATTAAAAGTTGTACTATTACATATCTTTTTGGGATTTACGCTTTTCAAAAGCAGGTAGGACCTCCATTTGGTTGTTCTCACATTGTCTTTACTTTCCCATTATACCTGATTTTGTAAATGATCAGATTTATGGTTACAAACGATTATTCTGCCTATAGTGAGGAGAACCAATTGGAGTTATGGAACAATATATGTGGACTAGTCTACTGCAGTAGTCCAGGTGAGGCAATGACAAGTTTGGGCTAAGGTGGTAGTGGTGAAGATGGAGAGAGACTGGGCTATCCAAAAGCCTCTTCGATCATCCGTTACTCCTAAATCCATTTTCTATGCGTTTCCATATAATCTCTCCATTTCCTCTCAACTGCTTCCACTGTTTCCTCAGTATCTCCTTTGTCATCAATAGACTCCCTTGTATTCTTAGCCTTTTCTCTAGATATTCCGCCACTTGTCTTCACAGAAACCCAGTATTAGTTTTTCTCTCACACTTCAAAGAAAAGAGGTGGGATTGCCTTGCTCCTGTCATCTAGACCACTGTTCTCTTTCTTCTTGTAAAACCCTTCTTCTTTGAAGCTCACATCATCAGTCCACATCACTACCTTCCCTTCCTCTTGACATCCTTCAAGTTCCCTCCCTTACATCAAAGGCTAGCAACCAGTTCATGGTTTCTCTGCCTGAATGAATACATTAGTCCTTATATTTTCTGTCCATCCATGGACCCCATTTCTGTTTTTTCATGCTTCATCCAACTTAGAGTGCCTGGCCTGTAATTATAGTCATTCACTTACAAATACCCTTAACTTCTTGAACTCCTTCATCCTTCCATCAGTTCTAAACTCAGACAAACTTAGTCTCCCACTTTCTTCACGCCTACCTCACAAAAAGTAGCTGAGCATTGCTGGAGAAAATCACATAGTAAGGGTGGATTTATATCCTTACATGGGTATGATGTCCCACTGCAGCTGAGCATCCAACACTGTAGCACTTTTGCTGGTTTTCTGATAGGCTCACTCTTCTCCCCTTTCCTCAGTGACTATTTCATACCTTGACTGCTGCATTCACACTTCCCACTTTTTACTTCCTCAGTTTGTATTATTCCTGAATATCCATTTTCTCTCCACTACCAATAGTCTACACCTGGTCACCATAATTTTTATTTTTGCTTCATCTAATCTGTTCTCCAAACTGTAGCCAGAAAGCCGACGATGTCACTCTCCAGTTGGAATCCTTAAGTGTTTCCCATTGCTCTCCACTCTCAGGACGCCATGCTCTGTTTTGTGTGCTATATACCTGTTTCAAATAAGCTCAGCTGTTTCTCACCTCAGGGACTTTTTTTACATGATATGCCCCTCTGGAATATTACCTCTGGGTATTCCCACTTACCTACCTACCACTACCACATTAATTCCTACTCACTTTTCACATCTCAGGTTAAAGATCACTGCCACAGAGAGGTCTTCCTTCCCATTGAGAAGTAAAGAATAATGAGGATTAAGAAGATAATATAAAAATTGCTGAAGATTTATGATCTTTCAGAATGCACTTTTAGCAGCCAGATTGTAGAAGACTAAAGGGAAAGCTGTGTGGTAAAAAGTAGGTAGAGAGCAATTGTTCTAGAACCTGTCAGAGAAAGGAAGTTAGAAATAGTTTGGTATTGGAGAGCATAGTGGGTCAACTGCACATGCAGTGAAAATATGGGAGTTGTGTACATGCTGGAAAATGGGAAGCAACTGGTATGTGAGATATCAGTAAAGGAAAGGAAATGGTTGATGATTCAAGAAAATAAGAGAACATGTCTCATGCCTGTAATTTCAGTGAAAAGAGGAGGTCATCTACCAAGAATATGGGTCAGCGGTATATGATAATTAATGTAAATTTGGTGCACTGGAATCCTAGGTTTATTTAAACTGAAGACAAATTATTTACATTTGGGTTAGCATTTTTAAACAGAGATGTTATGTCTTTGGATTGTTTTTTAAAATAATCTAAAATGTTCTAGGGCTTTCATAGTACTAGAACATTTCTACTATATCATCTTCTTGAAAGGTGTGAAATTTTATTTGAGTCCCAAAATATTATGTCATTTGTCATTTTACTCTTGGTCTATTTTTGTTTTTACCCCCACATTAATTTTACTTAATTTGTTAGCTTTTGTTGTTAAAGATTTTAAAAACTTCTAACTCTAAGCAGGTGCTTGAGCAAAACAAAAAATTTTCTAATATTGGAATTTGACATCAGAAATTAACTATCTAAATATAGCTTGAATAAAAGGGCTTTGCATTCAAAACCAAAGAATGTTAGACCTAGAAGAGATCATCAACATAGCTGGTTCAGGTCTATCATTTTCAGATGAGAAAGAGAATTGAGAAAGAGATGGTCTGAAATACATGGGTGCTGTAAATGAAAACAATAAATCTATGACCAGAGAAATTGAAATGAGTATTGCTCTGTAACCAAAATGAAGTTTTTTTTTTATTATTATTAAGTTTATTGGAGTAACATTGGTTAATACAATCATACAATTTCAGGTGTACATTATAATTTGACATCTGTATATTCTATTGTATATTTACCACCCAAAGTCCAGTTTCCTTCAGCTACCATATTTTTGATCCCCTTTACCCACTTCACCCTCCCCATATGTCCCTATATTTGACCTCCTTTACCCTGTCTACCTCCTTCCTCCTCCCCAATCCTACTAGTCCATGTCCATGAGTCTCTGTTTGTCCTGCTCATTTATTGTTTTTAGGTTTATATTCCACATATAAGTGATATTATGTGATTTTCAACCTTTTCCATCTGGCTTATTTTGATTAGCATGCTTATCTCGAGGTCCATCTATGTTGTAGAAACTGGCAGTATTTCTTCTCTTCTTATGGCTGAGTAATATTCCATTGTATATATGTACCACAACTTCTTTAGCCAGTCATCTGTTGTAGGACACTTTGGTTGCTTTTATGCCCTGGCCACTGTGAATAATGGTGGTATGAACATTGGTGTGCAAATATCTTTTTGGATATGAGTTTTCAAATCATTAGGGTAAATATCCAGTAGAGGGATTGCTGGATCATATGGCAGATAAATTCTTAGTTTTTTTTAGGAATTTCCATACTGTTTTCCATAGTGGTGGTACCAACTTGTAGCCACACCAGCGGTGTATGAGAGTTTCTTTTTCTCAGCATCCTCTCCAATACCGAAATGAAGTTTTAAAAGAACAGCTACCGTTTATTGTATGCCTGTTGGTGAAAGGTCTAATGTAGGTATTGACCACATACTAAAATGAAAGAGGAAATTAGTATTTATACTTCTCCTCACTTTTAAATTTTTAAAAATATGTAACATATATATACAGGACAAAATTTAAAAAGTATGAATAGGTTTGCATTACATAGCGAGTCTCCCTTCCATCTTTATCTCTCAGCCCCTCTGCTCCTCTTATACATTTGCCCAGAGATACTCAATGCATTTAAAAACACACTTCCAGGGTTTTTTCCCCCTTAACAAATGATAGCATACTGTATATACTATTTTGTATTTTCTTGGGGATGGTTTCATCAGTATGTATAGAGATGCCTCATTTTTAAAGAAGGGGCTTTTGTACATGCTACAAAGTATATTTATTTGATATGTTTAAAAGATTATTGGATATATTTATAAGGTTATTTGATATATTCTTTAAGGTCACCTTAGCTGGGTATAAAATTGGGGGGGGGCTTTTTTTTTTTAAGTACTTAGATTGTATCACTTTGTGGTCATCTGTCATCAGTGTTGCTTTTGAGAAATTAGGCTAACCTGAGGTTTTTCCTTCCTTGTGCATGATTTCCCATTTTTGCATAAATACCCATGTAATTCTGTCTTAAAAGTCCATAAACATCATTATTCTAAAAATTAAAGTTTTATTTATTTTGAAAGGTTGTACCCTATCTTTGAATTTACACTTATTCTTTTTCTTTCTTTTTAAGCTTTTTTAAAAGAAGACTTTTGCATATTCTTTGGATCCCATTTCTCCCTATCTATTGTCTCTATAAATTGCTTTTATATTGTTAGTCTTTTCTGTTTTGTTTTATATGATTTCTTCATGCCCTTCTCTTTCTTTTTAGTCATTATTTTTTTTTCTATTTTTGGTTGTTTCTTAATGTGGCTTTTATCTCTATAATGTTATTTTTCTGTTCACTTTTTTTTGAGTTCTACCAGCCTGGTTTTCATTTCCTTCTGTTGTTGTATAATCTCTTCTTTGAACCTTTGTTTTTCTTATTTGAGCTCATTTTTTTAAAGAGGGGTCACATTTCCTATGGTTGTCTTTGAGACTTTGCAGAATTATTTATCTGAACTCTTCCTGTGTTTCTTTGAGTAGTTTTGTGTTATATACTCTTAATTTACCTTTTTGTCTTTATAAAAAATATTTTTTGCAATTTGTATGCAAAGGTCCAGTACCAGTTATTTTCTGATTATTATTTATGTTGCAGTAGGATAAGTGCTTGGATGTAAGCATGGGAAGCCTGCAGCTTTTTCTTGTTAGACTTTTTACTTGAATACCCTCTTACAAATCTGTTATTTTCTTTATCCTGGATTTCATTTTCCATTCATTTTTGGCATTGAAAAGAAGGTGGTTTTTTTATGTCAATTTCTCTATGTTGTAATAATGAAATGCCACGTCTACTCTACATCTGTTGCTTCTGTCACCCTTGGCTCAAGAATTAGGTGTAAACAATATATATGGCATAGTAACAAGAATTCTTCAGTGTGCTTCTGCCTTTCTATGGCATTAAAATGTGGTTCAAATAAATATTCTCTACCTCTCTTATGGTTTAAACTTACATCTAGATTGCACTTATCTAATGATAGCATCAATAAAATCATTGCATCTACTGTTCAAAATTATGTTGTTGTTTTTTTTCAAGAAATCTGTTTATTGCTTGAGGCCCGAGAAAGCATATAATGGCTTTCAGAATGTTCTCTTCTCTCATGTAAAATTTGCAGATATGTGTCTTAGTTTATGATTTGGAGCTGTGATAGCTTCCTTGCTTCAGTAACCTAGTGAAGTTGCAAAATTATACTCATTAGTTATCAGTGTACAAGGAAATGCAGTTTATTGTTTGTCATGTGTAATCTTTCTCATAAGCCCTTTACCTTTAGTAAAGGGCATGGGGAAAAAAAGCTTGGTAATAAACAGGATCTTGGCTTCTTTTGATTTGATTTAAACAGTGTCTTTCAGGTACCATAGTGTTTCAGGTTTCTTTCCTTTACTCCAGCTTCCACCACGTGTGTACTCTGGTTGCATGTAAATGGGGCCTTTGGGAAGGTGGTCAGACTCTCCTTGAAGGTGGGAGGAGAAATCAGACCCACACTGTCCTTACAAGGTTTTGTTGCAAGGGCCTGGATCAGTGACTCTCGTGTAATAATTCATCCTGT
Organism: Rousettus aegyptiacus; assembly: GCF_014176215.1. Taxonomy (NCBI): domain Eukaryota; kingdom Metazoa; phylum Chordata; class Mammalia; order Chiroptera; family Pteropodidae; genus Rousettus; species Rousettus aegyptiacus. The sequence goes on along the minus strand of NW_023416286.1, from coordinate 56,737,685 downwards.
TTGTCATTGAAGGGGCTTCTACTACCCATACTACTGGTTACTGTTTGCCTGCAGTCACGGAGTCCTTGTACTATGTGTTTTTTGTCCTGATTCAGACTTTCTCTAGTCATCTTACTGGGACAAGTAGAAACTTCTGGATTTTTACCATGATGTACTTGTATCTAGCCTCTTCCTCCATCAGTACTGGATGTTTGCTCCCACACCACTTTAGAATGCCATGAAACCAAGTACTGGACTCTGCTAGAAGCCTGCAGCTTTTCCTCACCCCATGTTCCGGAAGTAACCCTCCAGCCCAGATATTTTAAGGGTATTTGATACCTATCAGAATGCTTTCACCCACCACTCTACAATGTCACCCCCGCCATCTGTTCCCAAAGGTCCACACAGAAAAGGAAATAGGGAGGACTCTGACCTCTGATTGTCATCTTCCTGTTAGCTTTCTTTCATGTAATCCACAGGGACTTGAAAGGGCCTATTTTAATTTTTACATTTCTGTCTAGAGAGAACTTTCCTTCTATCTTTCTTGCCAAGTTAACATTTATACCCACTCATCCAGTAGCAGAGATGCGAGAAGAGAAATCAATTTTTCAGGAAGGAAAAATAAAGGTAGTTCAAAAATACTCTTTTTGAAGAGGTAGATTTTTTTCCATATGTTTTTATTTTTATAAAATCAGATTTATTGAGATATATAAAATTTACTCTTTTTAGTTAACTAGAGTTTTGACATACATACATACGTAGATCTCCCTCTCTCTCTCTCTCTCTCTCTCTCCCTCCCTCTCTCTCTCTCAGAGAGAAAGAGTTGTGTATCACCAACAAAATCAAGATTTAGAACATTTCCATTACTTCAAAAAGTTCCCTTCTACGCCTCCCTAGTCAAAGTTGTCCTCCTACCCTTAGCCCCTTACAATTTATCCATTAAAGTGTACAAATCAGTGGCTTATAGTATTCTCAAAGTGTTGTGCAACTATCACCACAATTTTAGAACATTTTATCCATAAGAAATCCCATTATCGATAACCATCACCTCTCAGTCCTCACATTCATTCCCACTCCTCCTTCCTCTTCCACCCCACCCCCGACCCGAGGCAACCAATAATTTACTTTGTCTCCACAGATTTTTCTCTTCCGGACATTTCATATATAAGGAACTGTATAAGATGAGGCCTTCTGTCACTGGCTTCTTTCAGTTAGTTTGTTTTCAAAGTTCACCCATGTTGTAGCATGTATCTGCATTTCATTATTTTTTATTGCTCAATAATATTCTATTGTATGAATGTATCACCTTTTGTTGAAGCATTCATAAAAAAATGTTCTATTTTAGAATTTCACATGATTTAAATAGATTAGCTTTTTTCCTCAACTCCCCTTCATGTCCTAAAGATGGCAATGACAGAAAAATGTTAGTACTGATGTCATCAAACTACAGCTTTCTTAGATCTGTATCGTGTAATGTTTTAATAGTAAGTAATATATGAGATAGTGTGAGTATCTGACCTTATTTTTAAAACTCATTTACGGGTATGGTAGTAAAACTATTAGAGACAGAAGAAAAGAGAAAATATTTGGGAACTAACTATCATGGCAGGTATATTGGCAGAGAATTTCTTATGTTAATTTATTTTATTTTTATAGCACCCTCTCATACATTTTTACTATATTATAATTTGGAAATCAAAGCTCAAAGAGGGTAAACACTCCACCTTAGTAAAGAACTCTACTTTAGTAAGACATCTATATCAAGTGAGACTATAAAGTCTGTGTGATTCCAAAGTCATTGTTTTCTCTTCCTAGTAATTGAATTGTACTATATATACAAGGTGGCCTCTTAACCCAGAAACACAAGTGAGTGCATAATATACATCCTACTGATATTTCATTACATAGCCAATAATAGCATATCTTTGTTTCCAGACTATGTACATCAATATGTGTATGTATGCATATATTCTAAACAGTGTAAGTTTTTGTGTCTTTTAATGAGTGAGTGTAAACTTAAATACCTATTTGTTAGGTTATTTACTGTAGTCGTAAAGTAGTAATATTTTTTTAACTTCTCATGTTAAAGAGTTAGGGAATGACAGTGAAAAGGAAGAAATTACTAATAGTACTTTTTATTTTAAATTAGCTGTGATTTATTTTTCTTTCAATAACTATTATTTGGAAATTAAAAATTTTTCCTAAGACAATCTGCTTTAAAAGATTATGGGTTTTATATCTTCATAAATGGTAACTTGATGAAATTAGACATTATCAACAAAAATGTGACAGAACTTTGTAAAGTTTAAAATGGACTTTTAATACTCAACACCAAACAATTTTGCCTAATTAAAGCTTCTATTTAATTAAGATAACAATGCATAGTCCTTCATTAAAATTAACACAGAAAAGTTCTTTCTCGGTCCTTGGAGAGGATATTATATGCAGGCCCTGTTGTGTGGGTTGCAAAATGTCACTGAAATTTATATGCATTACTTGTCTAATTGCAGTAAATGTAGCATGTCCAGATAGGTTTAGAGTTAGAAGGCTGTTTGTTACTTACTGGAAATTACTTGAAACCTGAGTACCTAGAGGCAGCTGTGCCCAGGTCTTTTACTTCTCCCCAGAGATGGCTAAGAAGACTCTTGTTGGACCCTGTCTTTCATGGCGGTAGCAGTAAACATGACAGGTTGTTTGGGAGCCATCTGTTTAAAATGGCTGCTGCTTTGTATGCAGCAATGAACTTGAGATCAGTTTTCTGTCTTTCTTCGTGGTAACAGTCTTATTTGGTGTCACAACAGGTGGAAGTTGATGGGTCAAAACTAACTGTGACCAGCACATGGAACCTAGCTTCACCCTTATTATCTGTCAACGTTGATGGCACTCAGAGGACAATACAGGTAAATGTTCTGCTGATTTACTTAGAGGACTCCATTAAGTCCAAAATCCTTACCAGTACCTGTGTGGTTACTACTTACAGATACGATAGGGAAAAATTGCATTTTATCCATGTCATACATTTTATAGTTGAAAACATTTTTTTCTTATTGTAGAGAATCTTGTTAAGTCTTATTCTGAGGAATCAATTTTTTTTCCCAGGCAATTCAGGAAAGTTAGTGTATTATATTTTGTTATAAATAAAGCATTCTGCATGTTTTTCTAAAAATATTAGATTATTAGTTTTCTTTGCCATGTGAGTTTTTAGTTGTAAAGTATGACTGACTTTGTTACCTTCCTTTTCTGCATACTTGAAATTATATAATATTAGCTCAGCAGAAAAATGAGCTATTCAGTTTGACTTGCCATAGCACATTGATGCCTCTTAAAAATTGAGTAATCTTAATTTATTAATCCCCCCAATATAAAATTTCTTGCATTGAGGAGATACCTTGAAATCCAGAGTTGATTGACTCTTCTTTGTAATCAGTGACTTCCATTTTAAAGTAGAAAGCTATGAAAAGGTATTCTGCCAAAATTTCTTCACCTCACTTCATAATTGAGGTCTACGGTTCCAGGATAAACAAAATAAAACGTGGTAGACCATGTGGCTGTCATATGCAAATAGAAATTATAAACCTTCGATAGCAGTAAATCTTTTTTTTTTTTAATGAAAATGTTTTTGCATTCCTGTAACTTGGTTTTACATGAGAAACTGAATTTTAAAACCTAAAGAAATCAAGAGAATCACAGAGAGAAACTGCTCTATACTAGAATCATATGTACCTCTATTAGAGACTGCGGCAGAAGATTCCAGAATCCTCCAGTTAATATTTGATGACTAATTTCTCAGCCAAGTTCAACTGGTATGTTACCTATATGGTTCTAAGAAACAAACTCTCAATAATGAGCCCTATATTTTAACTTTGGTTTTGCGACTTGTCCCAAAATTTTTTTCTCTTATTTTTCTTTCCTATTCTAAGTATGAGGTTAAACACTTGAGACCTTTGAAAAAATATCACTGCATAATTTCACATTACTAGATCTCAGTTATGTCTTCAAAAAACATGGTTTTGTTATACTTATTTATGTTCAACAGAATATACTCTGCACTGAATGTGCCGTGGCCCAGGTATTCATGTGTTTTGGTCAGCACGACATAGTATAACCTCTCAGTAGTAAGTAGAGATAGGAAGTCATACTGTCCAGATCTTTGTCTCCTGATATTTTCATCATTCTTCTCACTGACTATGCAGATAGATGTCTTAATGGCACTTTTACATGTAGAGTTTCTAGCTAAATTAATACTGGTTATGTATTTAGAATACTCTCCCAAAATATTTTTCTAAGCATAGGGATAAGGTTTAGTCAATTCTTTTTGATCCTTCTAAGTTCTATGCTTTAGGGGGAAAAAAAAAAAAGTTAACATGACATATATGACCCCAAGGCAGATTCCTTGACTCTTTGGAGGAAGTCATTGCTTTCACTTAAGTGTTCTCTCATTGGAAGGAAATAACCTCAGAGAGATCAATGGTATACTGAAGAAAACAAAGTCATTCACCTGAACATAAGGTGAGGAAAGTTGTTCTTTATCAGAACAGATAAATTTTATTTACTTTTTATGGGTATTAGCATTCACTGTTGACTCTTTATCTCTAAAAATAATGTGGTCCCCATGAAATGAATAATAATTATCATAAAAGTAAATAACACACAGTGCTTACTCATATATTAACTCATTTCATTTTCACAAAAACTGTATGAACTAGGTACCATTATTTATACTCTTGTAAATGAGGCAACTGAAGCTCAGAGAAAGTCAAGTGACTTGCTCAAGGTTGCACAACTAATTGGCGGGAGGGTTAGAGCCAGGATTTAAATCTAAAGATTCTCTCTTTTCTCTCTCTCTCTCTCTCTCTCTCTCTCTCTCTCTCTCTCTCTCTCTCTCTCTCTCTCTCTCTCGATTGCATTGTGGATTAAAGAAGGAGATTGGAGGCAGAGAGAGAACTTAGGAGGTATTAGAGAAACATACGAGAAATCATTTTGTTTGGAAAATATTAGCAGCAGTCAGAATAAAGAATATTGTATGATGAGATTTGAAAGAATGACAGGAGAAAGGACTGGTGTCTTCACAAGGTTTTTTGCTGATTTCTATTACTCCTGCCCTTAAGCATGGGCAGAACTTGAAGAGTTCATTCCTATCTCCTTTTTTCTCTATGCTGACTTCTTGGGCTCCATTGCCCAAGAATTTCATGCAGCTCAATACCTCCAAGCAAATAGCAATGAAATTACTACTGTGTGTTTGGATTTCTCTTGTACTTGTTTATGGTAAATTCAGAGAAGAACTATGGGATGGATATTACCACAGCTATTTTTCAAGTGATTTTATAATAATAACCGCTGTTCTTTTTTTTCCCCGGATTTTCATCCATACATTTAAACTTGTTATTATTAAATGTTTTCTATATACAAAGTAATATGTATGACTCTTATAAAAGCTAAAGACTAACAAAACGAACCTGTTTACTCACCATCTAGATTAAAAAAAGAACCATTACCAATACTATTGACTTTTCTCTGTGACCCCTTGGTTAGAGACTCCTCCTTCCTGCTCCTCCGCCTCCGCCTCCTCCGAGGCCACCACCACCCTGATATTTAAATTTTTCCCTTTCTTTTCTTGAGGTATATTTACATATACAGTAAAACTGTAAACAATATATTAATTAACTATTTGTGTTTTTGAACTTGATGTAAATGGCACCAGAATCTCTATGCTTCTGTGAGTCCCTTTTTCCTCCAGTATTATGTTTGTGAATTTGGTCCAAAGTTGGTGTATGTAGCTTCAGTTTGTTTATTTCTATGCTATATATTTTTAAGTCATATTTATATACTACAATTTATTTTTCTTCCCTAAATACACATTTGTGTTATTTATTTTGTTATACAAATATTGCTTATCTGATCATTCTTCTACATGTTTCCTCTTGAAATGAGAGTTCCTCCAAAGAATACGCCAGTAGAGTGGCTGGGTTGTAGGGACTATGCATCCTTAAACCTATACAGTAACACCAAGTGATTTTCCCTATGTGGCTAGACCAATTTACATGCATACCAATAGTGAGGATGATGATACTCATAATAAGCCAACCTTATTGTACACTTACTATATATCAGGTTCTTTTAAGTACTTCTTTGTATTAATTTATTTAATCTTCACAGCAATCCAATAAAAGATGTACTAATGTGTATTTTTTTTTAATTTTGCAGTTGGGGAAACTGAGGCTTATAGGGGATAAATTGCTTGCCCAAGGCATTCTTCTAGTAAATGGAAGAGCCAGAATTTGAACCCAAGAATCTGAGCCCTTAACAGTTTTGTTTCACATCCTGGTGAACCACTGATTTCCAGACTATTTAAGTTTTTCCTGCCTGGTAGGTTTGAATGGTATCTCTGAGATTTAAATGTCTATTTCCCTGATTAGTAATGGCAGTGAGCATTTTAAAATATATTTATTGACAGTCTTCTTTCCTCTTCTGCAAAATGCCTGTTTATGGCTTTTGCCTATTTTAAAAAAGTAATTTTTTCTTTATTGTTTCATATAAGTTTTTTATATTTTTGTGGATCATGACCCTTTGTTATATGTGTTACACAAAACCTTTCAATTTGTAGCTTGTATTTTTACCTTTTTAAGATATACAAGTGACATTTTAAATCAGATTTAATATCAGAATTTTCAGTCTTTTTCTCTATGGTTTATGTAGTTTGTATTGGATTGAACAGTCCTGTTCTCCCAAGCTCTTAAAGATATTTGCCTATATTTTCTCCTAAACCTTTTAAATTGTGCCTTTTCACATTTAAATCCTTAATGCCCCTGGAATTGTTTTTTGTGAGTGGTATGAATTAAGATCCAGTTTTACTTTTTAAAATATAACCAGTTGCGCAAGCACTATTTATAGTTATGTTTTTCTCCCCCTTACTAGCCTGCCACTCTCTTGTCTTTCCAACCCCAAAAGTCTTTAAGAGGCTTATTGTTTCGCCAAAGTATTTCTCAATTAATTGTAAATAAAAAAGTGAACCCCCTTAATATGAAACTCTGGTCACTGTATTTGCTTTCATAAGCTCTCTGCCAGTCCCTTTCATTTTTCATTTATCTCTAGGGAATCCTTAGCTACTTAAAAACTAAGTGATTTACAGGCCAAGGGTATCAACTGATACTTGAGATACACCTTAGGAAAGTGTGTTCATGAAATAGAAGGTGGGTTGGGAAGCATTCACGTAGAAAAGTAATGCTAACTAAGCATGGGAGACTAGATTGGGAAAGCCAAGTTATGAATGGAAAGTTAAAGTGTCTATGCTTTTCAATGGAGATATTGAAATGTTTTTGCAGAGGAAAGTAATGTTCATCAAAGAGCTGTTGTGGAAGTTTAATGTGTCCTCATATTTGAAGAGGAATAAGAGATTGTAGGAAGTGGGGAAGGAGTTCATTTAGAAGATAATCCTTTTACTACACTCATGAGGTTACAGATCCTAAGCAGGGAAGAGGGAACTGGGTTTTAGAGAAGTCGTTGGTGAGAACTTGAAACAACTTGTTGAATGCTCTATGTATACAGTGTGTACCAAAATCCTAAATCCAAACACTGGTCCCCTGCTTTGACTGTTTTTCTTAATATAAGTTTTTGTTGGCCTTGCTTGTCATTGTTAGGTGGGTATCCTTTTAAAGGCTAGGTTTTGAAAGAACCTTGCATGCTATGCTGTGACAGACCAGGCCACCAATTATAGACCAATTTCTAAAAGCAGGGTATAATGATAGAAATTCCGATTTCTATGCTAATTTGAGACTAAATCTGCTGCTTTTCTGTTAGATTTTTTTCCCTTCAACACTATTTTGTAACCTTAACAGCATTTTTAAAATTGTGTAAAATCTATATAAAGTATAAAATATAAAATTGACCATTTTAACCATTTTTAGATGTATAGTTCAATGGCAGTAAGCACATTTAGATTGTTGTACAACCATCACCACTATCCATCTCTAGAACTTTTTCATCTTTCCAAACTGAAACTCTTTTCATTAAACAATAACCTTTGATTTCCCATCCCCCGAGACCCTGGCAACCACCATTCTACTTCCTGTCTCAATGGATTTGACTACTCTAAACAAGTCACATAAGTGGAATCATATGTTATTTCTTTTGTGGCTGGCTTATTTCACTTAGAACAATGTCTTTTAAGTTTATCTATGTTATTATATGTATCATAATTTCCTTTTTCTTAAGGCTGAATAATATTTCATTACATGTATATATAACAATTTGTTTATCTGTTCATCTGTCAGTGACTATTTGTGTTGTTTCTACCTTATGGCTGTCATGAATAATGCTGTTATTAACGTTAGTGCACAAATATCTTTGAGTCCCTGGTTTTTAGTTCTTTGGAGTATATACCCAGAAGTGGAATTTCTGGATCACGTAGTAATTCTAGTAAATTTTTGAAGAACCATCATACTATTTTCCATAGTATTTTACATTCTCACCAGTGATGTGCAAGAATTCCAGTTTCTCCATATTTTCACCAACACTTGTTATTTTACGTTTGTTATTTTTATAATAGCTATCAGAATGGGCATGAAGTGGTATCTCATTTGGAACAGGATTTACTTCAGTAGTTATTGAAAAAGCTTTCAGAGTACTTCCTGATATTTGCCTTTCCTTTACCTGTTTTATAGGATAGCCAATTCACTGCATAAATGGAAACTTTTTTAGTGTAAATAGGAGCAACTTTCGTACAACTCTTCTTTAAAACCCATTCTCTCAAGTTATTTTTTCCTTCCTTGCATAAAATCATGTACAATTCTCAAAGTCTATGCAGTCGCTACCAGGTAATAAGCAAGCAGCCTTCTATTTTGAAGATGTGTTTAAAATCTAGTTCATTGTAATGTCAAAACTGGTAAGAACTAGTAAAACTAGATTGCAAAATTTTTGTAGGAAAGATAAAGAGTGTTGCTTTCTTCTTTCTTGCTTTATATTCTGTCCCTCTTCTTACCTGTTATCTGAGATCTCTCCAAGCTGCAGTATGGTGTAAGGATGAGAGATGCAAAGCCGGAAGGACTAGGTTGACCTGGGCGGATGTAATCCGGTATTTGTTCTTTTTTGGCATGGCAAATGTCCAAAGCTGGCTGATGTTTTCTAGAACATTTATGTAGATTTGGAAGAATTCCTCATGTGCAGAACTCTTAATGCCTTTTCTGTCTTTTCCAGTTAGTTGCCTTCAGCATCCTGATTCTCATCCCTTTAGATGTTCCTGTTGGGCAGGGTCTATCATAATGACCCAGCATCTCTGCTGCATGATCTACATCTGAGCCACAAGAAATTGTTGTAAATTCTTGCCTCACTAAACTCTCCTTGCTCTGTCATCAAAAAGATTGCTTATATTCTCTATGTGTTCCTCAAAATCTAGGAGCTACATGGAAAACTAGGTGATTCTCACAAAATCTCTCTCACTTAGCTTAAAGTGTTCAACCTCAAATTCTTAAGAATTCAGCCTCTTCTAATTAATTTTTAACTTCTTTCATAGTCTCTTGTAGGAGATGGGCATTTCCTTAGCATGTCCTACCAGGTAGCCTAGTTAGCATCTTACTTAAGGATAAGTGTGTATTTAGCAGTTATTTAGTTTTATTATTGAATCCCTATGACTATATAGAAAGTAGCAGTTAGCATCTTTATCTGATTAGATAATGGAATACTTAGGGAGTAAGCACATAGTTTTGCTTTAGGAATGTGCTCCCATCCAATCAGATTACATTGTCTATTCACTTTCCTGGTTTTCATTGGTAAACTTCATGAAGTTAATATTATCCATTAATTTCTCTTAAATTGTATTTTGACAAGTATCATCATTTGAATAACAAATTTCATAGGTTACTGACTTCCTTTAATTGACCTAAATTACCTGTTTCAGTTTTGATTCGATTTTGAATTCCTACTGCTTGCTGAATTCCTGGCACCTGTAGAAGCTCAATAACTGTGGATGAGTGGGTGGGTGGGTGGGCGGGTGGGCGGATGGATGGATGGATGGATGGATGGATGAATGGATAGTCATCTTGCAGTTTGTAATTTAACATGTAAATAAATCTCTTACCTATACCATCATTTTAAGATTGAGATTTTTATTTCTTCTACTCTTTCATCAAATTAAGCTATGTTCTTAAGATAACCTTCTTAGCCATTTTATCCATTCTCTTTCATTGCTGATCTTTCCAGTATTTGCAAAGTCCATACTCTATTAGATAACATGGCTGGTTGATCTCTGCAGCTGCAGAATCACCACAGTTTCTGTGAGAGCAAAGAGAAACAAAAGGGATCCCAAAGGTCTGCCCACTGAAGTATCAGAAGTACCTTGCTTATCAAGCATGTTCTTTCCTGTTGAGAACATGTCTTTCCTGCTTGCCTTCATTTGCTCTAGGTCGCACCTGAGCTGTTTAAGGCTAACAGTAATAGGTATTGATAGGTATAGAAAAAGGTCTACCTCAGGCTTTTCTTAATTTCCTCTTCCTAAGAGGTGTGTGCACATATTGTGCTCTCCCTCACCCAGTTTCACTGATTATTCGGTGCTCAGTTAAGTTTATTTCCCATAACACTTTACTCCAATATATTCACCTATCTGCTTTAAATCTTCCTCTCTTCTGACTTCAAGAAAGTCATTTTCTTTGTCAAAAATTCTAATCAGTTAATAACTTTAAATTGAGCTAGTGATGCATCTATCTAAAAGGAGAACTGGGGGTATGAACTTTGAAAACTCTTGAAGATACTTAAAGGCCTTCTTTAGAATTTTCATGTTCCTAATCTAGTACTTCAACTAATAATTGAATCAAGTTGTTCTCAAATATCATTATTCAAGGAAAATAAAATGATAGAATTTCATATTTTTTAAAATATTAGTTATATATTAGCATTTTCCTACAATTTCATTGCAAATGTAAGAGTCCGTCAGTAATGATGTTTATTAAGTAGATCTTAATGGTATATTTTGAGAAACTAAAAATCATTTTTCAGACTTTTATGGGAAGATATATTCTGATTTTTAAATTATCAATTTTAAAAGTTGTGGAATAAAACAGTATTACCAATAGAAATCTAATAGGAGCCATATACGCAGTTTTAAGTTTCTTAGTAGGCACATTCAGAAAGAACAAGTGAAATTAATTTTACTAATCCATTTAACCCAATTTATCCAAAATGTTAGCTTTTCTGCATAAAACAATATTAAAAAAGTATTAATGGGATACCAGAAATGACACATACACCTGACATATATATAACAACATAACTTAAGTAATGGAACAATTTAAAGCAAAATGTAGTTTCTACCAAAAGAAATTGTGTTTAACAGGAAAATATTTTACACTGCTTCTGTATTTAAATTAATAAAATTACATAAAATTGAAATTTTAGTTTCTTAATCACATTAGTAACATTTCAAGTTCTCAGTAGTCATGTGTGACTAGTTGTTACTTGGTTACAAACAAAACCTTTTATAAATCAGGGTGTTTTCATAGAAGAAAAATACAAATACTGTTTTGTTTTTAGTGCTCCCTAATGTGTTTACCACAGTTTTTGTTCTTATTATTTAAAATTAGAAATAAATTAAATTCATTTTTAAACAGAAGAATTTCTCATCTAGTTGACATGCTTTTAAATTTAGAAACTTAATAAAAATTAGAACTATTTTTTAAAAAATGGAATGATTTCCTGCCTGTAGCATATAATTAAAGAGCTATAACAAAAGATTTTCTGTGTTCTACATTTGTCAAGCTCACTGCTTTCTTCATACACCCTAGCATCTTCGTAGTGTGGAACGTACTGGATGAATACGACTTTTTTTTTATTATTATTATTATGACTATACTATATTCCTGTGAAGTAATTTTTTTCTACCCTTGAAAGAGGTTCTTCAATTTTACTTTAAACAACTCAAATAGTTTTCCATTTCTTACAGTGTAATTTGTCTGCTGGGATTTAATATATTGCTTCTTGTTAGCATTTTACATACTAGATTTTCATTTGCGTAGTCATGTTGTTTGAACATTTGCAAGCAGAGCCGTCTAACTGCTATTGGCCTGTGTCTTTGTGCGGCATGATTTCTCCTATCCACCTGCTCACAGCAGGTTGTCTACAGGCCTGAAGAGTAGCTAAATACTTTTGAAAATATCTTGAGATCCTGCTAAGGTCTAACAATTTCTGCATTTGTGTGCTGTGAAGCTATTCACGGTGTACCTTTGAAGGCTGTTTTCTTTTTATTTCTCATATTCTTGTTTAAATATTTTCAAGAGAAGATAAATTTATTATAAATAACAGTACAAAGCTGATTGCAGCACTATTGCATTCTGCATTGAATAGGTCATTGATACTCAACTAAGTGGAACTAATTTTTTATGTTAAAGCAGACAAATTTGGAATAGTGTCACAAGAATCTCATGTTATTTACTACAGAATACCAGATTAAATGGATTCCTTGTGAATTGATTGCAGTGTTAAATAGATTATGTAACATGATAACTTAAAATACTCAGTGGGTCTATGTAATGTAGAATATTGTACAAGCACATGAATATAATAGATGTTATTATGTTTGCAGATTATAAAACTGATATATTTGCAAATGCTTGCCCACACAAATATATTTTTATATTTTAAAAATTAATTTTCTGTTTTTGAAGAAAAGGAATTAATTTTCACAACGCTTGAGAAAGAGAAGTTAAAAATAAGGTTTGGGGTTTTTTCTTTTTAGCTTTTTAGATTAAAATCATGCCTTCAATCTCTGAGAGCTAGTTTTAATCCTGATAAGTATGTATAGATGCTAAATAAATATTTAATAATATTTTAATTAGAAAATTAAATGAAGTGGCTTATGTTTTTGCTTATACTTTGCCCATATATATAAAAAAGTAGATTTGGAATTAATCATTTTACGTTTTTATTTTTAGTTCTGTGGGGTTTTTTTTAGATGTTTCACCCCTCCCCCACCCCTTCGAAGTAGTTAGCTGTTATTTTGTACCATATGCATGTGATTACTCTAGAGTCATGAAATGTAATATGAAACCGTCTATTTAGGATGTATAGGGTACATAAATATATAACTTAAAATAAGTAGACATTGGTATTTTTTTCTAAAGAAGTAGGAAATGAAAGAGTCATTATTAACCATCTTTTTCACATTCCTGAAAACATCAATTACAGTTACACATCTTAGAAACAAGCCCACCAGTAGAACAGAAATAACTCCTTTTACTATGTTTCAAAAATTTAATCACAATTTAACAGCTGGGATGTATTTGCAACTATAATTTAAAATATTAATTTTGATACAAGTTGACCTGCTTTTGCATGTAGTCCTAGCAGTTTTCTTGTCTCTAGTGGCATATGTTTTACGATATGGAGTTGCTTTTAAATTTTTAATATAACAGGAAAATGTCTTTCTAAGTCTCTCTTTACCCCCCCTCCCACGTACTTTTTTTCTCCTTTACTATCTGTCAACAAGAAAATGATATTTTAGTAGCTGCCAGAAGAAGAGAATTTTGAATAGTACAAACAGTGATTGTAGTAAACATGGAAAATAATACAAGCAGCTGCGCTGGAGACCGATAAGACAAATCCCACAGTAATGGCCTTTAAAACATATTATCAAGTTGGAAATCAGTGAGGGGAAAGAGAAAACTATTACTATTTCTTCCTCTTACTGTTCAGTGAGATTACTTTTTAAAGGTGAAATTGCCACTGATTTTATTATCTTACAAAGATATTTTTAGAACATTTGATTTATTTCGTGAGTGTTTTTTTTTGAGTAAGCAACTTTGCTAACAAATGTTAAAATCACTTTGTTAGCAAAGTCTTAAATATTCGTTAAAGAAAAAAAAGTATATTTTGTAAATGTTGGAGCAGATCATGAAATAAGAAGGCAATTTTTATCTAGCTGTGGTGTGCTACTTTAAATAGAAAAAGAGGTAAAATATTTGGAGAAAATATTTTAATAAGGATGGAATATATTTCATGAAAATAAAACTTAATTTTTATTTTATTTTTTAACTTTCTGCTGTTAGTTTATCAAGCAGTTCATATTTATTTTGGCATGTCTCAGACTTATTGTAGGCATTGAATACTTTGTTCTTTGTAGATTCTAAAACCTAATCGTCTTAATCCTAGACTGTGGGAAAAGTGTATATTCCTGTTTCCTGTATAGAAGTAAATTCCAGTTTTGAATTTTATTTTCCGATTTTCGATTACATCAGTCCTTATTGCTGACATAGGTTAGTTAGGTTTGGGATCTTTTTTTTCTCGTCCTTCTAGTATACGTATCATACGTATCGTGATAGTGTGGTGAGATAAAAGAGGCCGATAGTCATTATGTATGTAAATCATAAGCTGCTTTAAACTGAATGAAAAGTTAAGGGCAACTTATTAGGACTTCTATGATCTACATATTCATTGATACAAATTAATTGTTTTTAACATGAAAATACGTTTTCAAACCTATTGGCATTTTACATATTGCAAAATTACTTCTATTTCCCTGGAAATCAGTCTGACCCTTGTAGGGTAAGGAAAAAGGAACTATTGTGTTTTTTTTACATAAAAGGTAATGTCAAATATGACCTAGGCAGCGTTCTAGACTTTGGTGATACAACAGTGATCAAGACTTACATTTCAGCTGGTGGATGTAGATACCAAACAAACATGTAAACACATAAAAAAGGTGCTTTCGATACTAAGAAGGTTGATGAAGACTATAAAACAGGATAATTCATAGAAAGTGACTAGAGAAGGTAGCTTTAGCTAGGGCAGTTAGAAGTCTCTGAATAGCTAACCTCGAATCAAGACCTATGAGGAGAAGGAGGCAGCCATGCAAAAATCTTGAGGAAGAAAGTCCCAAGTAGAAGGAATGGCAAATGCAAAGGCCCTGAGACAGGAATGAGCTTAGTTTTTGTGGAGGCAAGAAGGCAGGCCAATTCTTGAGTACAGTTAGGAAAGTGGGAAAATATAGGCAGGTACCAGATCATATGGAGTCTTCATAGGCCAAAGACTTTGGGTTTTGTTAAGTTTGCAGTGAAGCTTTTGAAGGGTTTTGAATTGAAGAATGATATGATGTGATTTAAAGTCACTGCTCTGAGGAGAATGTACCATAGAGGACCAGTGTTGGAGACAAGGGAATTGTTTATAGTCATCCAGGGGAGAGGTGCCGATAATAGTTTAGACTAGAACTCTAGCTTTCTGCCTGTTTCACGACACAGAAAAGCATATGAGATTTAGATTTCAGTATCGATAAATACAGTTTTACTGAACGTAGTCACATTCATTTGTCTTTATCTGTTTACAACTACTTTTGGAATTTTTATTGTGAGTAGAAGCTTAATGCCCTGATTTTCCCTATCTCATAGCAGTTCAATGGCTTAGTGGTGGTAAAGTTTATTGTGATATTTTTTGTGCTTAGGACCAAGATTGAAATTTTTCTGAGCAAGAAGCACCTTCGATCACTGTTATTGAATATTGAATGGCTTTAAAAATTAGATTGTATTGCAGACTTCATAGTTTATTAATGAAATCAACCTAAAATTGCAAGATGAAACTGCACATTTGAATGTTGAGCTGTTTTTTACATTTCCAGAGCTTTGAAAAGATTAAAACAAGAAGCAAACTTCATTTCCAGCAGCATTTTTCAAACCTCAATGCAAGAGCCAGGGAAATTTCCATATTTTAAAAATCCATTTAACTGTACCAGTGAGAATCTTCCACCTAACTTAAACTGGAATATAATGTTATACTAAAGACAAATATCAAGAATCTAACAAAATTATATAGATGCCCTCCAAATGATGAATATGTTCAAGTAAAATCATATGCATATGGATTGATGTCGGTATTTGGCAGTAGCTTTCAGTAGGAAAAGACATTTTCAAAGATGAAATACATAAAATCTCATTATAGGTCAGCATTACAGTATTACAAAAAAATGTGTTTAGTTATTATTATATTTTGAACGTTGCCCCCCAAAAAGTGAAAATTTATTTTCTTATTAATGTAAGTAGCTATACAATATCCTCAATTTTGCCTCTGGGCTCAAAATGCCTAAAATGTTTACTATATGGCCGTTTGCAGAAAGGGTTTCTCAACCCTTGGCTTAGACTAAGGTGGTAGCAGTGGAGATGGTAAGAAGTGAGGTAATTTGGCATATATTTGAAAAGGAGGTAGAAAAGGTTGGCAGATGGATTAGAACCGAGTGTAAAGGAAGTTAAAGAATTAAAGGTGAGCAAAGGAATGAATGATGGCAGTATTTTCTGAGATTGGAAGGCTACGGGAGTAGCAGGGTTGGAGAGGCAAATCAAGAATTCCGTTTGCACTTGCCAGTTTTGATATGTGCATTTGATATCTAAATGTTAATGTCCAATTAACAATTGACTATGTGAGTCTTTAACTCGCAGGGCAAATGGAGTTGAAAACAAACTCGATAGCCATAGTATGTAGAGTTTCTCTAAAAGTGTGGATCTGCCACATAGAATATAATGAAATTATACCCTCATCTTATACCATATACAAAAATTAATCCCAAATGAATTAAAGACCTAAATATAGGACCTAAAACTATGAAACTCTTAGAAGAAAATGTAAACAAAAAGCTTCATGTACTTAAAAAAGATTTCTTGGATATAACACCAAAATCACAGTCAGCAAAAGCCAACATAGTCAAATCGGACAACATCAAACTTAAAAACTTATGTGCATCAAAAGATACAATCAACTGAGTGAAAAGACATCCTACTGAACTGGAGAAAGTATTTGAAAATGGTATATCTGATAAGGTATTAATATCCAGAATATATAATGAATTCCTACAACAGAAAAACTAACCTGATTAAACAATGGACAAAGGACTTGATTAGACATTTCTCCAGTGATCATATACAAATGGGCAACAGACGTATAAAAAGATGCTTACCATCTGTAATCATCAGGGAGGTGCAAATCCAAACCACAATGAGCTGTCACCTCCCACCCATTAAGATGGTTACTACCAAAAACAAAACAAAAAGTGTTGGTGAGAACATGAAGAAATTGGAACCTTTATGTAGTGTTGGTGGAATTGTCAAATGGTGTAACTGGTATGGAAAACAGTATAGCGGTTCCTCAAAAAATAAAAACGGTATTGCCATGTGATGCAGCAGTCTCATTTATAGGTATATATCCAAAATAATTGAAAGTAGTGTCTTGAAGAGATATTTGCACACCTATGTTCTTTGCAGCATTATTCACAATAACGAAGAGGTGGAAGCAATCAAAATACCCAATGATGGATGAATGGATAAGCAAAATATGGTCTATACATAAGATGGAATATTGTTTAGCCTTCAAAAGGGAAAAAATTCTGTCAAATGCTGAACCATGGGTGTACCTTGAGGACATTATGCTAAGTAATTAAGCTAGACACAAAAAGACAAATCTTGTATGAATTCATTTATAAGATATCTGAAGTAGTCAGATTCATAGAAACAGAAAATAGAATGGTGGTTACCAAGGCCTAGACAGAGGAGGGAAGAGAAGTGTTGTTTGATAGGTGTAGAGTTTCAGATTAGCAAGATGAAAAAGTTTTGGAGATCTGTTTCACAGCACAGTAACTGTACTTACCACTACTTTATACTTAAAAATAGTTATAACATTAAAATTTATGTCTTTTTACCACCTAAAAAAATTGTTATTTCAAAAATCATAAGAGCCAAAGCAATTTTATAAAAAGTACAAAGTTGGAAGATTTATGCAACCTAATTTCAAGACTATGTAATAGCTGTACCAAGACAGTTTGATATTTGGAGATAGGCATGTAGATAAGTTAAAAAGAGTAGAGTCTAGAAATAGATTCAGATGTAGATGGTCAGTTGATTTTTTGGCACATATGCTGAGGAATTCAATGGGATGTTCTCTTAAATAGTGCTGGAACAACTGAACGACCATTTCGGGGAAAAGTGAGCTCATTTATTAGATAGCAAACCAGTGGTTGCCTGGAGGCAGGGACCAAAGTTGGACTGTGGAGGAGCAGAAAGAATCTTTTGGAAAGGATGAAAAAGTTTTGTATCTTAATTATGGTGGTGGTTTTTTACTGCTGTCAAAACTCATTGAATTCTGTGTTTTAAATGGAATGTAGTTTTTTGTACATAAATTATATTTTGAAGAAGTTGATTTTTTCAAGTGAGTATCTGGGGATTGGAGGCGGGGCAGAGCATGGATCTGAATGAGATTAAACTGTGGATGGAAAAGAAAAAGAGCTGAGGACTGGGTACTGGGGCACCTCAGCAGTTGGAAATTGAACGAGGAGGCAAAGCCAGCACAGCAGGCTAAGGAAGGGCTGCTGAGGAGGTAGGAGAAAAACAGGAGTGTGAGAAATGCTGGAGGCCAGTGAAAGAAATTTTGGGAAAGGAATCATTTCTGTGTCTAGTGTTGATGAATAAGATGAGGACAGAAAGATTAGGGAAGATGAAAATTTTAGGTGATTTTGACAAAAGTGATTGTAGAGGATTAGTAGGAATAAAAGCCACAAGGGAATTGAAAGTGACGAAGTAGAGACCGTGCAGGTAGCCACCTTTTCAAGGAGTGTTGGAAAGAAGAAGTGGGATAGCAGCTCCAGGGAAATATGTCTATGGAAATTTTTTATTCTTTGCATGTTATTTGTTGAAGAAATTGGATCATTTGTCCTATAGAGTTTTCCACTATCAGGATTTAGCTGGTGATTTTCCAAAGCTGTAGTATAACGTATTATCCCTCTTCTCTTTTCTGTAAATTGATATTTGGGTCTCGAGGCGTAATCAGATTCAGGCAAGACAGAATCCTAAGTGGTGAGGTATGCTTCCGCAAGAGGCACATACTATCCGGTTATCACTCTGTTGATGTTTAAGCCTAGATCATTAAGTTCATTAAAGTTTACAAAATGATGATGTCGTAATTTTGCCATTCTTCCTTCATTTATTACCTAAATTATTCCTTAGAGAGAAACTCTACCTCAACTACTCGGGTTACTCAGGAGTACAGTTTTTATAGGAAAGACAAGGTAAATGCTTGATCCTTTCCTTTTACTTACCATTTCCCAAAATAGAGTTGATTCCCTATTATTCTCCAAAAGTGACTAAATTAGGGTATTATATTGTTTTTGTTTTGGGTATCCATTTCAAACTCATGGGTTTAAACTTCTAAGTCCTTTCGATATGACCCCAGTCTTTGATACTTCACTTTCCGGCATGGCAAGATGCAGCAGCCTCATATCAGCCGTTTTTCCAAGAAGCCTTGATTTCTCTGAGTGGGAAATGATATTTGTAGACAACTGGAGTGCTAGAGAAGTTTGCTGCTATTAGGCCTTTTCAGTATTTCCATTGTAGATTCAGAAACTGCCATCTTCCCAGAAACCACCACTGCCATCTTCCCAGAATCCAGTAGCCACACTTTACAATCAGAAAATTTCTAATTCTGAAGAACTGTTATTAATTGAGTCTGTTACCATATTACCGAGGTGATTAATTGTGCTGATTTTGTACTGGCAACTATGGACTGGATCCTGTGGCTTTTCTTTTCTGCCACAGGTTGGGATGTGTCCTGGTCTAGAAGTAATGGGGATGGTCTGAGTGTTTTCCTCATTACTATTAAACCCTCAGCGGTGTAGGAGTCATCATGTTATTGGATTACATATCTATAATCTAAATCATTCTACATCACTCTGTTTCTCAATTTCTTGACAGCTCCACCTCTAATTCTCTGCAGTTAAAACTTCTAACAATTGAAGATGGAAAAATATGTGGGTCACTCTTATCTTTCATAGTTTAGAAAAATTTCAGAATTCTCGAAGATTAATCTTATGTTTCTGTTTTAGTTTCTTATGTCCTGTTGGGATTAAGGAGGAAGTGCAAGAAATGATCTTTGTCCTTAACTCACTATCTAATTAATGATCTAGTTTAAGACATTGTAGAGATATTCCATCTTGCACAGTCAAAATGATTGGGCTGGGATTCTTATTCTCCTGCTGCAATATAGGTAAATTACTTTTTATGTTCCTGTACCTTTAGTTTCATCATAAGTCAAACAGTATGCGGATTTTCAGATCTGTTTGTCTTTCATACTCTAAGTTTCTGTGAATGAATCAGGTTTAGATCTAGTGTTGTGTTTGCTTAGCCCTTGAGTACTCTGATCTAAGTGATTGCAATAGCATTTTCCTTGGCCTCCCAGCACAGTCCCTCCCCCATTCCTATATATCCTCAGCCTTACCTCAGATCATCAATCTTTCTAAAACTGAAACATGTTACTCCCAAGTTCTTAAGTATAAGAACTTTGTAAAGTATGAACTGTCTCTGTGTAAGATATGACCCAGTTGTATAATTCTTTCTCACTTTCCTTTCTTGCCATTTTCCTTTATCAATAAATTTATCTCCGGCTGTATTGAACTACTCACCATTTCTTAAACTCACCATGCTTTTTCTTAATCTGAAATTTTTATTAACTGTCCTATCAGACCAAAAGTTTCATTTTTACTTACCTTGTGGAAAATTCCTATTTATTTCTTAATACCTAGTTCTGATGTCTATGTACAAGGATTCCTTCACCTTTCTGGGATTTAGCTGGTCTGGATTCTTATCTTGTAATAGATGTACATTTTGTATTATGGGTTTATCATGTTATAATTTATAATTATAAATTTAATTATAAATTTTATAATTATAAAATAAATTATAATTTATTTTATTTTTTATTTTTTTAGCTCTCCATTTTATTTTGCTAATTTTTAATTTAGTTGGTGATTTTTAATTTTGGGTGATTTTTAATTTAGTCAGTGAGGATTCTTTCAGGAGCTGTAACCTACAGTGTGTCTCACTGGTTCCTTTATTTTTATTCATTTTTTAAAAAAATTATTTGGATGAGATTAATAAAATTACATATGATTCAAATGTCCAATAGTACATCATATCTATATTGCATTGTGTGTTCACCACCAAA
This sequence comes from Rousettus aegyptiacus, assembly GCF_014176215.1. Taxonomy (NCBI): domain Eukaryota; kingdom Metazoa; phylum Chordata; class Mammalia; order Chiroptera; family Pteropodidae; genus Rousettus; species Rousettus aegyptiacus. The sequence goes on along the minus strand of NW_023416286.1, from coordinate 56,716,754 downwards.
AGTCAAATCTCCACTGGTTACTTTAGGGGAGCGTGAGAATCAGTAGGATTCACCAGATCATTGCAGTGCTACTTGCTCACTCACATGATGGAGAAAGCACAACAATCCGTAGGCCCACAGCAGCAATCCTGTGGTGGCTCTTATTCCCAGATCCCACGCTCAGACTGGCTGGTGTACAGGTTGGGTGTTTTTTGGTGAGTTTTAGAGGTTCAATTCATTGTTGTTTCAAGGGAAGAGGTCTGGAGACATATCTCACTCCCTCATGTTTCTGACCAAATTACAATTGAATTTAAAGTTGTTTCTTCCTTTAGTCTCCTGGAGGGTAGATCTTAATTTAGCTAGTAGTGTTCAGTACGTACTCATTGGATGAATGGGTAGGTGGTTAGATGATTGACTAAAGTAGAAGTGCCAGTGTTAGAACCTAGGATTTAAGAGCCAATTCTTAATTCCTTAGTATCAGAAGGAAAGAATATTTTATTCCATTCTGCATTATTTTTGCCTTCATTAAGTTAAACATATCTAGATAGAATAATAGGAATAACAGATAAGCCAAAAACTGTTTGATGTGCATTATTTGTGCTAGAATTTCATGTAAACACGTAGAATTTTTTAAACAAGGTTTAATCTGAACATACTATTTCGGGGATTTTTTTTGCACTTAGAAATATACTATAAACATTTTTCATGTTTCTAAAAATATTAAATTACTGCATGAATATGCCATAATTTATTTAATCACTTTCTTTTGTTCATTATTTAGACTGCCTGAAAGTTTTAGATTTTATAAACTATTCGATGATGACATTTTCATAACTGTATTTTTCTGCCTTGACTGTTTTCCTTAGAAGAGGTTCTTTCAAGTGAAATTAATGGATAAAAATACTTTTTTTTTTTTGAGTTTTCTATACTATACCACTCTACCTTGAATATGCTAGTCATATTATTCTGTCGAGTCATTTGGCAATATTTACTGGTAGGGGCAAACACATTTTGGTGTCCTTCTACATTAAACGGCTTTCCTTCTTATTGATCTAACCTTCCTCAATCAAGGAACCTGGGGCTCAACCTGAATTCTAGAGGTTCACTCTGGATTCTATGACTTAAGTGATCACAAAGATGGGATTTGATAAACCTCTACTTCTTTAAAAGTAATATAATAAAATCTGTAATAGTTGATGGCATGTGGCCGAGTGAAGGCCACTAATACTTTTTGCAGGGCTACATCTAGGATCCTTAAAAAAATTCACAGTTTCTTAGAACTACTTTGTTTGCATAGTCTTTGAAGCTACTGGACCCTCTCTGATTAGCACAAGAAAGGAATAATTTTGAAAAACAAGTCAGAAATTTAAAAAAGGTGAGAATTATTTGGAAAAAGTATAATTTACTTCAAGTATACTATTTAATAATCCATTTTTAGTAAACTAAAATTCAAGTAATAAAGGTATACATAAGTAATACTGTATTAAACGTGAACTTATTAACAAATAAATATATAATGTAGAGGTTATTTCTTTTATCATTACTTTCCATACATGGAAGAATTGCATTGTTATTATTTTAAACAAATGCAAAGTCATTTTTTATAACAACTTTATTGAGATACAATTCATATGCCATACAGTTCACCTCAAGTGTACAATTTAATGTATGTAGTCTCTTTATAGAGTTGTACAGTCATCATCACAATCAATTTTGGAACATTTCACAGCCCCAAAAAGAAACTTCAAAGCAGTCACTCCCCATTTCCTCCCAACTTTCTTCCCCTGGGCAACTACCGGTCAGTCTTCCTTCCCTTCCCTTCCCTTCCCTTCCCTTCCCTTCCCTTCCCTTCCCTTCCCTTCCCCTTCCCCTTCCCCTTCCCCTTCCCCTTCCCCTTCCTTTCCCCTTCCCCTTCCTTTCCCCTTCCCCTTCCCCTTCCTTCCTTCCTTCCTTCCTTCCTTCCTTCCTTCCTTCCTTCCTTCCTTCCTTCCTTCCCTCCCTCCCTCCCTCCCTCCCTCCCTCCCTCCCTCCCTCCCTCCCTCCCTCCCTCCCTCCCTCCCTCCCTCCCTCCCTCCCTCCTTCCTTCCTTCCTTCCTTCCTTCCTTCCTTCCTTCCTTCCTTCCTGGGAATTTAATCTGTATTTTATACCTGATTTTTAAAAGCGTTTGGTAGAAGCATGACCACTTCCAGAAATAGCATGGCATATTAAGGCTTAAACCAATTAATAAGTAAATAGTCATTTGACTGAAAAATTTTTTTATAAGCATCTTACCATAGATCTACTTTTGTATATAGGGTATTATCCAAGAAAAACAAATGGTAAGTTGAGTTCAGACGCATTAGACAAGTCTTGACTTCTGGACTTCAGAAAGATGCGGAAACTTCCTGAAGAAATTTTTTTCTCTTTTCTTTCTTGCTTCAATGTGGGCTTGTTCTCAAGTCTCAGTCTAACAAACTGTTTCACATAGGACATTGCAAAGAATCATTTCCTATTGTATCTGTTACTTAGGTACCAAGATACAGGCCACTTATTGAACTGTGTCAGATGATTCTTCCAAAGATGTCTCTTATTCTGGCACCAGGTCTAGCTGGTACAGTCTGGAAGAGCCTTAAGGCATCTTCCTGGACATCTACATCAAACGTAACCATGGGATCTACTACTTTTCTAGCCATTCCAGACTTGGCATTAGCAACCTCTGCCACTTGGCCCTGTACTCCAGAGTTAGGAGCATGTTTCTTTTTTTTAATAGGACATACTAAAGTTTATGTATATCTTAATTATTTTCATTCTTAATTGCTAACAGTTCCAGGAAGCTCCAGTTTTTACCACCTTCAACCCCCTACCTCCTTGGGTTATCAAAAAATTCTTTTGGTACTTAACGTTGTATAAAATAATTTGCATTGGTGAAAATATGTGATAGTAGATATATTCTTAGGCAACAAACTAAGAGAAAACCTGCAACCTCTGCTAGCTGGGGCCTGAGAAGTTATTGATGATCTAGAAGTCTTTGGGTTAGCCGAGGGTTTTCTAGAAAGAACAGTCAAATGCACCAGTCTACTTCCTGTCTCAGTGTATTTGACTATTCTAGACATTTCACGTTAAATGGAATCATATAATGTGGTCCTGTGTAACTGACTTCTGTTGGAGCATGAATCAGGACTTCATTCCTTTTTATGGCCATAGTATTCCATAATATGAATATACCATGTTTTGTTTATCTATTTATCATTTAATGGACACTCAAGTTATTCAGCTATTAGAAATAATAAGCTGTGAACATTCATGTACACATTTTTATGTGGATGAAAATTAATTTTATACTTTTTTTTCCAGTGTCTTTCACGAGAAGCAGGTGGAAACATGAGTATTCAGTTTCTTGGTACAGTGGTAAGTGTGAGAGAATTATTTGTATGTTCTCCTAATTTATAGAGGGGAAAAAAGCATGCATCTGGTTTTAGCCCATGTGTTTGAACTTGGCTTCATCATGTTTTTATTCTGCTATTAAATGAGATGTCTTAGTATAAGAAGTGGGTTTTTAATTTGTTAGAGAAGTTCTCATGATAGAAGACTTTTAGCAATTTCTTATTAGAGAGAAATAGTTTTAAAAAATATTTGCAGTTTGTTGGGTATTTTAAGTGTTTTTTTTTTCTGCTGAAGATTTTCTCCCTGTGTGCATAGTATCAATAAGAGTATATGTATTATATATAGATGCTTTTGAAAATGGTGACCTTGATGAGTTTTTTTTTTGCTCAGTTTTTTTCTTCTACCTTTCTCTGTGAGGTCCTTTCAAATCCGAAGTTCTAATTGAAATTGAATCACAGCTTTGTATGTCGATTTTATTCACTTACTATCCTGTTAATCATTTTCCATATTGTAAAATATCAACGTTGTTTTAACGAAGCTGTATTTTACATTCTCAGGAGTAGATGTGACATATTTGACTTCTTCATGAATCTCAACTCTTAACATATTTCAGTTAACTCTCATTTTTGCCATTTTTAAATGCTGAGTTAATGAACAAGTAAATGTATTTTGCTTTTTTAAAATTTTGAATGATTTTCAAACATATATAAGATATTTTCAAAATATATTGTATAAGATACAGTTCCTCATAAATTGAGTCAAAACCATGAGTAATTTTATGGGTTAGTATACACATTGCCAGTGATTTAATATCTCTTTAGAAATCCACTCATCAAATATTTGAATATCACTTTGTACTCTTACCAGTATTAGTTATAATTTTCAAAATTACTTATCTCTATCTGGTGAAAAGAAATTTACTTTATAGTTATTATTTTTATATATAATTTATTAGTAGTATTAGTTATATTTTCAAAATAATTTTTGTGTTAAAATGTTACCTTATTTTAATTAGCATATCTCTTTATTGTGATTGTATTTGAATATTTCTTTATATGTTCATTTACTAGGTCTCATAATATTTAAAATGTCTGTTCATTTCTTTTGAGTATCTTGTTCATGTTGTAAATTCACATTGGGTATTTCTGTTAGCTCTAAGTTTATTGAGACTAGTAGAGGAGAGGTCTCTAGGTTGGATCAAAAGAGTAGTGATTTTGCGGTCATTGAGATGGGAAGAACATTAATGTGTATTTATAGTTTATTTATAGAGGCATAGTAAATTTTATCTGTTAAACTATATGCACAGTAGTATGTGTACATACACTTGCCGTGGCCCTACATAATGTAAAATTTAAGAGCTGCACCTGAGACTTGTGGTTATTCTTGTTTTTCTGATTAAGAAAGTATGCTTTTTCATTTAAAAAGCTAGATATTATTTAAATACATGTCATAAGAAATTGTATGTTTCTCCAAAGAAACAGAACCAATAATATGTTTGTGTATGGGAGGAGGGAGAATGGTTCATTTTAAACAACTAGTTTACATAATTGTGGTGGCAAGTCCCAAATCTTCAGGATAAGGCAGGGAGGAATAGCAGTCAAAGACTGTGCTTACAGGATTCCTCCTTGCTTGGCAGGTCAGTCTTTTTTCTTCAACTGATCGAATGAGACCCATCCACATTGTGGAGGGTGATCTGCTTTATCCAGTCTACTAATTTATAGTAAATCTTATCTCAAGAATACCTTCATAGAAACATTTAGAATAATGTTTGGCAAAATATCTGGATACTGTGGCCTAGATAAGTTGATACATAAAATTAACCACCACAGACGTATACATCCTATTCCCTCAAGGGATTATTAAAAATAGTTATATTCTTTCAGAAATAGAATTACACATTTTTTTCATACAATAATAAATCATGCGTGTCTTTCCATGACTTTGTTCTCTACATCTGTGTATATTCATCCATCTAAGGACATCGGTCATTGGATTTAGGGCCCACTTTTATACACCCCATCTTAACTAATTATATCTGCAAAGACCTTATTTTCAGGTAAGGTAACATTCTGAAATTCTGGGTGGATATGAGTTTTTGGATGACACTGTTCAACCCAGTACACTATATAGGCATGAAAGCATCTTTGATATGTATGAAAAGCTAACAAATCACTCAGGCTATTTACCTAAAAATATATTTTATAAAGAGAGGGAGAAGAAGGGTGGGGGGAAGGAGTGGAAGAGGGAGAATAATGGTTTCACCCTTCTTATAAGGGCACTAATCCCGTCATGAAGACCCCACCCTCATGACCTCATGTAAACCTATATCATTCAAAGGCCCCACCTCCAAATGCTATCATATTGGTGCTTAGAGTTTCAGCATACATACGAATTTTGTGGGACACAAACATTTAGTCCATAATATACTCTTAATTTAATTGGTCAGCTACATATTTCAGAATTTTTCTGGGATGTCTATGCCTATTTGGAATGTAAGTTGTCTGGGTTTTGTTTGTTTTGTTTCGTTTACGTGTTTTTTGGCGAAGCTGTGAGTTGGTGTACTGCGTATAGTATAATATAAGCTCACAAAGAAATGGAAGAGGTCCAGTGTTTTACTTAACCAGAATTCCTTGCTTCAACTATGCTTTACGATAAGGATGCATATTTTGTCATTAAGAACGTGAAAGTTATTTCATTCCAAATTTTTGTACTGTAATCATTGTTTATATTTAACTTTTAAAGTAATTATTTTTAAAGCACAATACTATTAAGTCAAACACATCTCAGTAAGACTGTTTTTTTTCTTTGTAAAAACAATGCATATTGCCCGAAAGAGAAAATAAGCTTAGACTACATTGAACAGCTTCTTCATAGCTGTGCTATTGGCATTTACCCAAGGACTCTTGAGGAACTATCAAATTATATATCTTTGAAGCTTAGCCAGAGATCTTAATGAAACCAAATCATGCTGAAGTTCTTAAAGCTAATTTAAACCTCAAATTGTACATTTTAAATTAAGTTTTTATTGATAATAAATATACTTTATTTCTTATTAGCCTAGAAAGCCTGAGTGATAATATCAGTAGAATAAACATGTTTTACAAAGATTTACCATTAAGAATGCTATTAATATGACCCTTGATACACTAGCACAATTAGATTTCAAAGTAAGCATTTACGAAGTAACAGCGATTAATGACAACCATCGAAAACAATTTTGAACTCCATCAGTTTAACTCAGGAGGGTAAACTTAATATGATAATTCATCTAGTTGAATTGTATCAGCTTAGCAGGAAAGTATGTAAATATGTGACCCTTACCTAGTTTCTAAATGGATGCTGTGCTGATAGATTTATCAGTTCCATTAAAGAACTTTGGGGAACTTTGGAATTTCAGCAATTGTTCCCTTGGAGGCTGAAAACCCAACCTGATCTCATACTGGGACCATTCTGGTCTGCATATTTCCATAATTTGCCTTTGCTACTAATATGACAGCAAGACACAAATAACTGTTTCTAATAATATCAGATGGAGTTGTGGAGGACAGCATTTTAATGTAGTAAAAGACCTCCCTGTGGAGTTGTTATTGCTACTATAGAACAGCAGCTACACAGTTGCAACTGTAGTGTCTTAATTGATTCGTTTAATTAGCAAGAGCTGAAGCTTGGGCCGTATCTTGTCATCTGATATCATAAGACTCAAAATCTGCATCCTTCATATTTATAGATATATAAACATCATCAAAATGTTCTACTTCATCTGAAAATTTACTTTTGGATGTTGAATTTTAATAGAGTATAAACTTCTATTTGTTTGAAATACAAATAATTGGAAAATGAAAAGAACTAGGTTTGTTACTGTTTTTCATCAGTATTATTTTGAAAAGTAAACGATGACATGAATTTTTGGTTATTACTGTCTTCCAGAAATAAACTTTCAGAGAATTTATTTGATCTTCTATACCTTATAAATCCATAGCAGTCTTTCTCTTCATATGTCTGACTCATCTCTAATCTTCATTTGCCTTTTTCTTCTTCCTCTTTCACATTCTTTTCTGTATCAGTGCGTTGCAGGAGTGACGTGATGGCTTATTGGGATTTCTTGCATGCCAGTCCATGTTCCAGGGTCCCTCTGTAGGCACCCTGGGTCCTGCTTGTCTTAGGCCTTCCATGTGTGCCTGCCTTTTGGCAGGGCATCTGGCTGAACTGGCCCTTGAAGACTTCCCACCTAACCCATCCTGCACTGGTTCTGATTTCCTTGGATGGGGAAAAGACAGGAGGGCGGGAAGTGTCTGTTGTAGAACCCCAGAACTTCATCAGACTGTCAATTCCATGGGGGTCTCTCCTTATTCCTGACAATTCCCCATCCAGCTGTAGAAAGTGAGTAGTGGCTGCAGTCTAGATAGTTTATGGAGGGTTGATCATATCTTTTCTTTAGATATATTTTGTAATTCTAAGCAAAAAGTATATCTCTAGCATCCCACCCTGCATTTTCCTATTATACAAAATTTCAGCCAAAATGTGAGTAAATATGATTTTATGAAATGGACTCTAAATACAATCTTAATCTCGAACATCATTTTTGTGGTGACATGTTCTGTGTACCATCTAACCAATCTAAGAGTAGACTTTTGTAATATAACTAACTTTACTTTCTATTCTCGTGAATTTAGCACAATGTAGTTAATATGAAAGCACAATTAGTAATATCCTATTGTGTGATACATTTTGAACAAAAATGTAAAAGAAATCATGACTGTCTCCTCCATTACATGCTAGGACGTGTACTAGATTAATGTGACTTGGTCTCTGCCCTTAAATAGTGTACTAGTAAACACAGACAAACCACCATCCTGAGTACAATGTAAGTACCAAGATGGGTTATGTGACAGGCTGATGTGGTGGCAGAGAAAACTGTAAATCTATTAGCTTTACATTTTTTCTGATACAAAAACTGTTCTCAGTAGGTCAAAGTATAGCCATAAGGCATTATGTTTCTTTAAGAAGCATAAAGCCTAGCATTTATTGGTAGTCATGGTAGTCAATCGTTTTACACCAGCTGATCATCTTTTATGTACTAGTCACTGAGTTCTGGCAATTCAAAGGAAAAAGATATCATTGCTGCTAGCAGTGAGCCCACTGTCAACTAAGGGTATAAAAATACTAGTGTGATAAGAGTGATAATGGAGGTTTGTAATGAATTAAAGTTATTGTAGGGCTTAGAAAAAGGAAATAGAGGAATTGTGAAAAGCTCCTCAGTGAATGAATTTATATACATGGGCTAGTGTGCAAGAAATCCCAGTAAGCCATCATGTCACTCCTGCAACCACACTGATACAGAGATGAGGATGTGAAAAAGGAAGAAGAAAAAGGCAAATGAAGATTAGAGGTGAGTCAGACATATAAAGAGAAAGACTACTTATGGATTTATAAGGTATAGATCAAATAAGTTCTCTGAAAGTTTATTTTTGGAAGACAGTAATAACCAAAAGTTCATGTCATTTACACACACACACACACACACACACACACACACACACACACACATCGTGCTCATGCTAAGACTTTAAGGATGAATAGATCCTGCAGATAGGGAAAGTCATTTCAGATAGAAGGGATTGGCATCTGCAAAAGCTCTGAGATGGAATGTTCAGAAACTTCTCTGTGATGACAGTAGAGAAAGCGAAGGGAATAAAATAAATAAAGGTACAGAGGCATGAGGCTGCCCAGGTATTTGCAGAAGAGCAGGTTGGCTAGTGAGGGTGGAGGTAGGTGGCCAAAGTCTATCTGGGAGATGAAACTAGAATGGCAGAAGCCAAATGTTGCAAGACCATGCTAAGGAGGTTGGCTATTGTTCTTTAGACTTTGAAGGATTTGAAAGAGTCACAAATCACCTGAGGTATGTTTTGTTTTGTTTTGATTTTAAAGAGAGCATGTGGGAACAGGCAAGTAAAGGAGGATACATTTGAGAGCCTCCTCTTCAGGACCCAGAGTCCAGTTGTATGTATTACGCAGAATTGAAGATGTTTCTGAGGTTTCTAAATGTGATAATTGATGCAACAACCTGAAGGAGAAAATAGGAAGAAGAGAGAATTATATCAGAAAAAAAGGTGGAATAGATAATGAGTTGGATTTTTGACTATTTTAAGTTTTGCAATTCCAGAGAGACATCTATGATGTAAAGGCAACGTCTAGTCTGGACATCAAGAAAAAGATTAAGGGTGAGCATGTAAGTTGCTGCTTTGTCCACAGGTAGGGAGGGGTCTCTAAAGTAACCATTTAAAAATGTCATCTACTGTCCAAATCATTTACGTTATATATGGCTATTGGTAGCCAATTTAGTGTAACCTCAATCATGATTTCACAGTATCCTAGGGTGTCACTAATTATTTCAAAGTATCTCAAAATCCTGCTGCCATCTGCTAAGGATCCTCAAAATAAAATTAATTTTAATGAATAACATAATGTCTTACGTTTGTGTGATGCTTTAGGGTTTTAGAATGCTTGACTCCATTCGTTTTCTAAGATAAATAAGCCGTACAGTACTGGAGAGTTAGTTGTAAAAATCAGACATGTACACTATTTGAAGTGTTTTCAATTTAAAATATTTGTGATTACTCATTTATATGTTCACAAGACATTTCCATAAACCACTACCGGGATGTTAGTGAATATTGGATGGAATAAGACATACCAACTAAATGATTTCCGCATTTGAATCTCAGATCTCCCACTTACTAGCTTTGTGAACTTGAGCAAATCATTTAATCTCTCTGGTAATTTTCTCAGCAGCAGAATATCTACTTTTGTGGAAGTAGTGAGTTTTGAGTAAAAAGTTTGTAAAGTGCCTGAGGTGAGGCCTTTGGCTCTTCATTTGTAAGAAATCGATTTAAAATACACCAGGACTGGGAATTAGAATATATTTTGACACTTAATGTAGAATTAGTATCTAGTTTAAGAAATGGATACCAAAAAATACAACATATTACTGGTGTTATGAGTCAAGTTATGAGTCTAGATGTTTCTTATAATGAGGGGATAGGACAGGCATTTGTTTATGTGAACTATTGATTAGGGTAAATGTTCAAAATATATACTTTTTTTTTAACCAGGGAAGGACATGATGGGACCTAATGTATAATTAAATCCATGGTGCCATCAACTGTGTCTTTTAAGTTTACTTATCAACTGTGTTTTAGATTTAGTCTGCATTATTTCAAGTCTTATACTCACAGGACACTGATAATTTTTATTTTTGGCCTAGAGTTGGATTTCTCAGCCTTGGCAATAGTAACGTTTTGAATTCGATAATTCTTTGTTGTAGGAGACTGCTCTGTGCCTTATCTGATGTTAGCAGCATCCCTGGCCTCTGCCCACTAGATGCCAGAGCACCTCCCCAGATATAACAACCGAAATTGTCTCCAGACATTGCCAAATGGCCATAGGAGGTGGGAAGGGGTCAGATCACTCCAAGTTGTAAAGCACTGGCCTAGACGACTATAATAGTTGGAGTTTCAGAGTTTTCTTTCCCATGTCACTAATGAATATAATGATCTAGAGATGAAATCTCTATATCAGATGTGAAACTTCTCAGTGGCCTGGAGCTTACATCTTGACCAACTCAAATGCCTTATGCAGAAAAAAAAAAGCAAAATAGCAAACTTCAGCTAGTTTCATGTTTGATTTGCTTGAGGACCGTGTTTAACCACTGACTGTGTGGGAGTGTTGTAAGGGTTACTCTTTCTTAGTTTCCCCCATGTTGGATCATAAACCAGATCTGCTGTGGACGCCCATTCAGGAAAGTTAGGGCAAGTTCTGGTTTATGTAATTGCATTCTGTTTATTTACATCCCTTTTCCCATTGGAGTATCTGTACTGTTATTGTTTACTAAAGACACTCTCATCCAGAGTCAGGAGTGCCAGCGTGCAGTTAATACCTGGTCTCCGAAGCTACTGCACTTCATATGGCCCTCAGTTTTGTAAAAAACCTGTAATCTTCCTGGTGATATGTATATGTAGAGTATGTTACAAGCATTACCTCACAGTGGCATCTGCAAAGAAGTATTTTTCTGTTCTTTTCCAGCTAGCATTTAATTGTATAGCTCATTAATATTTTGTGGCACTTTCCACCAGTGCATGGGAAGTATATGGCAAGATGCCTGGCAAGGCATGCAGGGGTCAAATAGTAGTCAGTATTTCAGGTATGTATTCCGAGAGGTAGCTTTCCCAAGCCAGCGTGTTTTGTATGGTATAACTTCTCAAGATTGTGGGGGACAGCTAAGGTAATTACTAAGGTATCAGTGTTAATTACCAAGGTAATTACCAAGCATCAGGGAAACTGGAACAGTGAAGTGCCCTTGTTTGAAATAGAACCCCTGCCTAATTTAAGGGTAGGAAAGTAATTAGTGTGTAAGTTCTAACAGTTATCCTGAGTCCTCTGTGTCTCAGAACCCCACTACTCCTGTCATGTCTCAGCTGCTCAATAAATTAGCCTTTAAAATGATGGCCAATGAGACAGTGCTCCCCAAGTGCCTACAATGTACCCAGCGCTTTATGCCTGTCACCTCATTTAGTTCTCAGCCATAGTAAGAGCAGCCCCAGGATTCACACCTCGATTTGAGAGAAACCCTGGCTTCCTTCACACGAGCATCTGTGTGGTTGGGATTCAGGTCTTCAGTGGCCCTTCGCATGTCCTCATTCGTCCTGACTGCCTAGTAGAGAGCAGCTGGGGGGAGTGGGGAGCTGCGAGACTAACTTTGGTCTTCTGTGTTCTGACTCAGAGCCCAGACACTTAATGGGGTAGAGTGCTAACGGTCCAGCTTCCCTATGTGAAATACTTTTTTATTAAGGGGCAGGGGTGTTCTTTTTTCTTTTTCTTTTTTCGTAAAAAGTAATATGATATTTATCCAAGTAATCATTCTAGATATTAAAAATATGTTAAAATTGCAATTTGATATATTTGATTTAAAGCCTTTAGTCTCAATTGGAATGTAAGAAAACCCTAGCTAATATTTAAGGTGTTTAGGGTGTGGAATACATGTTAGTGTGTTGTGAAAGATTAATTATTCTTATTTAAGTGTTTAAGCCCTCTCTCTCTCTCTACCCTCTATCACTTTATTCAGAAACACTTTGAGCCCCACCGAAGGATTTTAGGAATAACACAGGTAGTTTTTGAAATATGAGTGCCAGGCAGTGTTTTGCGTTGCAAGTCTAGACGAGGCAGTTTCTCAACTCAGACAATTTTGATCCCTTGGGAACATTTGACAATGTCTGGAGACATTTGGTTGTTACAAGTAATAGGCTGCTACTGGAATCTAGTGGGTAGATTTCCTAAGTTTTTTGCAAGCATCACCAAGAATGCTTCTAAACATCCTACAATAAACAAGACAGCCCCATACAAAAGAATTACCTAAGCTAAAATGTCAATAGTGCTGAAGTTGAGAGTTCAGGTGCATATAAATATCTATGAGCATCTCCCCAACCCTCCACAAAGCTCTCTAACACTCTATGAATTTAATCTTACATGTCACCTGGATGGATAATGCAAGTTCTTCTACCCTATTTATTCTAGATCATTTCACCCAGCTTTAGTTTGTACATTGAAAGAACTGCAGGCATCGCGATCATGTTAGAGAAAGAACTGAGTCCCCTGTACATAAATGTCACATATATTGTTTTGCTGTTTTATCCTATGTGTATACATTTGGGTCTTCACAAAAATTTTACTAACATATCATTCCTATAAATGAAGTTTTTTCATCAGTATGTGCAGTTATGATCCACAGGACTTTAATGTTTTTTATATTTTTGATTGTAGCTAAATTTCTTTTAAAAAAAAGAAAGAACTTTTTACATTTTATTATTGCTCATCAGTAGTTTTCTTGTTGGATTATCTCTGTTAATGCCTCAGTGACTTAAAGTAGTAGATCAATTAGATATTGTTATATCAATTTATCGAAAATAAATCTATGTGTGCACACAGCATGTCTGATCTTTTGATAAAGCCTGTGTCTCCTGGCCCCTGTGTTCTGAAGGCAAGTTTATAGGAAGTAAGAGTGCTGCTCAGGCAGCTGCCCAGTGGCCTCCCTCCCTCAGTGACCTGCCGCTGTCGGTCTGTATTCTGGCCTTGGGTGGTTTCACTGATCTGGTCTTGACTTTTAGGGTGTTCTGAAATATACTTGCAGGATTTTAATTTATGGAGTGACCGAGTGCCAATACAGAGAGGTAAATGCCATTGAAATAGTTACTTATATTTTCCAAGGACACCCCATACTGTGCAGGGCCATTGGGAAAGCCCCAGAGTTGGTCAGGAGGCAAAAGGAGCAAGAGGAAAACATGGACAGGAGCTTTATTTGAAGTTTCTGAAGGAAAGGCAAGGTTGGGCAGGATAAACAGTTTGAATAACGTCTGTGGGCTTTGGGCCATAGGGGAGGTCTCTAGGTGTCTGGTTTGATGTGTGATTTAGCTAAAAGGAGTGGTTAGCTTGCACATGCTCCCAAAAAAGTTCTTTTCTGTCTTTAGGAGTTAGCTAGCTCTAGGCGGAGTAGTCTTGCCCCAGGTCTGTAAGGCCCCTAAGATGTCAAAACATTATGATACAGAAAAAGATTAAAAAGGATATAATGTATCCACAGAGAACCTGTACATTGATCCAAGGGAACTGATGGACAGTAACTAAACTCACAAACGTCGTCTAAACCACAGTGTGCATTTGTCAGTTTGAGATGAGGCATATTTCTTCCAGCCACCAAATCTTTTAAGTCTTCCCTCTGGATTATTGGCTAATCAGTGATACTAGGTTGCTAGCCCGAATAATTTCAGAACTAGTGTAGTTTACATCGTAATCAGAACACAGGTAGACCTAGTATATCTATACTATGCTTCTACCTGGTGAATCTCATAACCTTCAACAAAAACACCGTTATCCACCTCCTTGCCTTCACTTTTCTATGCCTTAGCACTGCTGTTCACCTTCCCACAGAAAAGACTCAGTGCAGTTGATGAGGCTGCAGCTACCTAAAAACTATAATTACAGACCTAAACTATACAAAACTACAGTCCCATTTCTCTCAGGTTAACATGTAAATCAATTTATTGGAATTTAAGTGTCCCCAAATTCTTTGGTCATGCACTTTCACACACAGCTAGTTAGAGCACTTCTTTGTGGAGCATTACATGCATAGCTCACAGAAGCTCCTGCAAATTTTTCATTTCTTAGGTAACACCCTCTGTAGTACATATACCCAGACAGAAAAAATATTTCATAGCAGGAGCCCTGCAAGATCTCATTTCTAGTCCCAGTAATGCTTTAAACTGGTTGTATGACCTTCCTAAACCTCCGTTTTCTTTGTTGTAAAATGAAAGGTTGGGGTCAGTGACCTCTAAGGTCTTTCCCAGCGTCATCCTGCTCTGAGAATGATTACATTTGTCACAATATGCAGTTTGCTTTGTAACAGTAGCAAAATATCACACATGCTACTTATTATCATTGTCTATCTTTTGATTTCCTTGAATTTTTCTGTCTCATTTTGGGAGACATCACTAGCTTATCACACAGTGATATTGTGTCCTGTCACTTAATTTCTGCGAACAGCACATTGTGCTGCTACGGGCTCAGTGCTAATAATCAAGATTATATGTTCTGCTTACTGTGATTTTTTTGTGTGGTTTCTGGGGGAAAATGCAGATGCTTTTCAATTATTCTAAGGGAATTTTGATTAACCCCCTGGGTAGAGTTCTCTGTACCACCTGCCATGGAGAAGCAAGTTTTATTGAACAGAAGGTATAGAATTGAATTGCTCATATTTGTTTTCATTCTGGTACCTATAGTATTATTTCAAGCTAAAGCATTTTAATAAATATTTAATAAATATCTGTCTAAAATAGGTTGAAACTGTTAGAAACTAAACCTCTTTTGTTTTTCAATTTTAAATGCAAATAAGTTAATATGACTTTTAAGTGGAATTTCCAAGTTAAAGACTCACATTTTTCTTTTATGTGTGTAAAAAGTGGTTATTTTTGACTAGAACAGTCGGCATCCTGCTTACTATATAATTCTGAGTATTAGCCTTTGGAAGCAATTTCCTTAAATTTATTGCAACATTGCTATTTTTTTTGGTTGTTGTTCTTGTAGATATTTTACATGTTTACTTTCCTCTCTGGTATGTCCATTTTTACCTTTTGCCTGTTGCCAGAAAACTTCAACCGCTTGATTTATAGAGAATTTTCAAATGGCTGCCTCGAAAGCCTTTTTAACAAGCATTTTTTATTGAGATATAATTCACATTCCATGCAAGTTGCCAATTTCAAGTATACATACAATTCAGTGGTTTTCAGAAGTCTATTCACAGAGCTATGAAACAGTCACCACAGTCAGCTTTCGGACATTTTTATCAACCCTGCAAAGAAGCTCCAGACACATTATCAGTTGTTCTGCATTTTCCTTTAACCCTGCCAGCTCCTCCTGACAGCCACTAATCTTTCTTTCTTTATATATTTGCTTATTCTGGACATTTCATATAAACAAAAACATGTGGTCTTTTGTGACTGGCTTCTTTCACTTAGTGTAATGTTTTAAATGTTCATTCATCCTATAGCTTTAGTATTTCACTTTTTTTTTAACCAAATAATATTCTGTTGTATGGATATACCACGATTTATTCATTCATTACTGTGGATATCCGAGTTGTTTCTGTCTTTTTAGACATTGTAAATAATGCTGTGTATGAATGTTCCGGTGTATGTTTTTGTGTGAACATAACATTTTCTTTTTTTTTGAATGTTATACCTACAAGTGGGATTTCTGGGTCACATGGCAACTCTATGGTTGACTTTTTGAGGAACTTCCAGACTGTTTTCCAAAGTAGCTACACCATTTTACATTCCCATCAGCACCGTGTGAGTCATTTAATTTCTCCACATCTTTCTTTGTCAACACCTGTTATTATCTTTTTTTAATTGAGGTATAATTGACATATAACATTATATTTCAGATGTACAACATATGATTCAGTATTTGTATATATTGCAAAATGACACTACAGTAAATCTAGTTAACATCTGATGTCTATCTTTTTAATAATAACCACTACATGGGTATAAAGGACTTGTTTTTATAAATACTTTGTATGTAGGATTCCTTCTTTCCCCTAGAATTCATTACTAATGCAAAAGTAGCCAAAAACGTGTATTAGTTGTATTGTGTTTTGTTAAAACAAGCTTAACCCTTACAATACAACAAAGCACATACATTTTAATTTTTGTATATTTTCTATTACATTGTTGTTTCTTCCTCAAATCAAATGTTTTCGATATTAAGCAAGCAGTTCCTTTCATTCCCCTAGGCTTTTTTTTTTTTTTTTAATAGCACATACTGTGCAGGAAGGTCATTACATAAAGAGAGGAAAAAGCAATAATCAGCATTGAAGAGAAAGTTAATGCTGTTTGTATAATTTTTTTAATAGGCATCTTATATCATTTTGAGATTTAAGCCAACTAATTATATGTTTTTCACATTACTGGGCAGTTTCCTCTTGTTGCCTGTGAACTGATATTTTTCTTTGGAAACTCAGGTAATGAAAA
Source organism: Rousettus aegyptiacus (assembly GCF_014176215.1). Lineage (NCBI taxonomy): Eukaryota > Metazoa > Chordata > Mammalia > Chiroptera > Pteropodidae > Rousettus > Rousettus aegyptiacus. The sequence goes on along the minus strand of NW_023416286.1, from coordinate 56,699,834 downwards.
TGTTTGTTAAAGCTTCAAATACTAGTGCTTTAACTCCTTAGTCATTTAGATATTAATCCTGTTCTGTAGACCACCTACATGTGTTTGTAAGGGATATAATAACTGACACTTTTTACTTAGCACTAATATTGTGCAGCAAGAAAAACATATCAAGTATTTTTCCGAGTCACTAGTTTAAAATTAGCAGAAGCTGGGAAGAAAAAGCCCTTGTCTATGCTGCATTGTTCTTTTGCAGAGACATGGATGTTTATGATCCATTTACTCATTCAACAAGTATTTGTTGGGTGCATATATAATGTGCCAAACAATGTTCTAGGTGCTGTGAAATGGACCAAGTTCAATAGGACAGAAGTATGAATCACAGTAAGTAGAAATGGCAACCAAGTTGGTGTATACAGTGTAGTAAGTATAAATTTATGTGTGCATAGTCACCTTTCTTAACAACTCATAGCAAAACTGAAGGACACTGAGTTCCGTCCTCAGAGTACCCCTGTTGGGGTGGGGGCAGGGAAGTTGAATAAGAGGGAGGATAAAGACTTTGGATTCTAAATTTTTTTTACTTTTTTTCTGCCTTTTAAAAATAAGAACCCTTTTTTGTTTTGTGGTCTTAAATCTCTTTCCACAAATGTAAAGATCTTGCTTCCTTTCTTGACTTTTCTTTCGGATTTTATAGTATTACTTCAATTATGTATTTCCCATCTGTTTGTAAACAAAAAGTAATTTACATGTTGATATGGTGGTTATGTATGTGTGGGGGCACAGGATATATGGGAAATCTCTGTATCTTCCACGTAATTTTGTTTAAACCTAAAATACTATTCTGAAGACTAAAGTCTGTTTTTTAAAAATTATAGGGTAGTGATTGAGGGCACTTGCCTTTAAAGTCAGGCAGGCACTTATTTCTTGGCTATTTGATCTTAGTCTTATTTACTCTCTCTCAGCTCATTCTCTGGTCTATGAAAATGAGAGAAATAATACCATCTAACTCATTGGCTGTTTGTGAGAATTAAATGAGAGGATGCATGCATGACACTTAGTATAGTTCCTGGCACAAGGTAATGACTCAGATTTTACTAGCATTGTGGAAAAATATTTCACACCCAGGAGTTAAGTTTAATTCACCTTGATGAGACACGATCCTGGGAGCTTTTTGGTTGACACAGTTGTTTCCTAAAGGCATCTAATTTAGATCTAGAGTCTCTAACTCACACAATGTGACTCGTTCTCAGTTTCTTCATTCTAATATGAACATTTCTATAACACTCAGTCTTTTCCCCGGAAATATCTAGCAGGTGGATGCCCCAGGTAGTTTGTCAGCTGGGTAGAGGGGTGGGGATGACAGGTGCCCTGTAGCAGGCTCAGTGGGGAATGGGAGTGTGGTTGCGGAGACCAGAGGAGCACTTGGGCGGTGGTGGGAAGGCAGTAATCAGAAGGGATGTGGAGTCAAGCAAGGGAGAATTTGTTTTCACACTGGGAGTGACTCAGGCTTATTTTTAGGCTGAAGAGAAGGAGCTCATGGGAAGGAAAAAAGTATAATTGATGAACAGGGCCCCGGGGGGTAGGAGAAAGCGCAGGTCGAAGTGGAATGCCTCCTGGCGAACTGGAAGCAAGCCACCTCTTTAGACTGGCGGGACAGCAGTGAGGACGAGCGCACAGCACAGCGAGGAACGCGGGTCGGGCGGCAGGCTGCTGTTTAAGGAGCCCTGTGGTCGCCCGTTGCCCTTGTGAAAGTGGTCATCTATTTAGTAGGAGTTATTCTGCTGACATGACAAGCTTTTCTATTTCAAAATACCAGGTTTTGCACTAATTATTTTACCTTACACTCTTTAGAGTGAAGAGTCCTACTATTTTAAACCTACATGCCTTAGATACTGTTATATATTTGTTATCTAATGTTTCTTATGATGGAATTAATAAAAAAAAAAGTGGCTAAATTATTCAAATTCGACTTTGTACTAACATCACACTTGGCTTACTCAATATCCCTCAACATCAGTAAGAGATGAATTTGGCCTAGACTGGTCTTTTCCTTCATTCATCACTTAAAAAAAAAAAAAAAGAATGGTGAGAACAAGCCATTTTTTACTTTTATAATTTTTAATCCATCATTAAAAGTACAACTTGCTTTATGATCTAAAGAAATACCATCTAAGTCTTTATATTAGGAACAAAAGTGACCCTTTCAGGAAAAAAAAGAGCAGAGCTTAATCTGCATTAGCCCTTTGATGTATTTCTAGATTTTAAAAAGCTTCCCGCCGTTTCCAGCCACACTGAGACAGCCCGAGTCATATGTCCAGTAATGCTGCTGTCCTTTCTCCTCTCAGCACACACTGAGCTGGAGACACTTTTCGTGAGTGGGCCAGGGTCTGCCATAACCCCTTGACACATCACTACAGGTGTTGGCCCCTTGAGAGCTTCACTTCTCATTACTAGTCCAGGTCGAAGACTCTTAAGTAAATGATTAGTTTGGGAAAATACACTATATCACCTTTCGCTCTTCTTTTGAATGTTTCTTTAAGATGTGACTGTTATTAATGTATCTGAGGGACTTTATTAATTGAGAAATAAAAGAATGCTAGCTGAAACAAGGCATGAAATCCTATTGTTTGAATTCTTGCCATTTTTAGTCCTTTTATTTCTTCATTTTCTGTAACCTAGCATTTGATTTTAGAGAAGTTGTTGAACTTTATCAGCTTCTTGATAAGCACATTTTCTTATGTCGTGATGGTGAGAAGTGATGGATTTGTGTATGGTTTTAATACTCTTTCTAATGATCGACATGATTGCCAGAAGTAGTGCTTTGAGCTAGCTAGTCTCATATATGGAGGAAAACAATTTGGGTTTCAGTTTCACAAATGAAAAAACAAAACCTGAGAGGAAAAGGAAGCAATTCGTTAGCAGTTGGCCACTGTGTAGAGTAGGATAACCTGCCTTCAAAGATTTTTGTTTCGAGCTCTGTAATATAATGTTTAATAGTTTACTTCAAAGGACCTCACTACAAGAAAATAGGCAGCTTTCCTGGTATTCTTGTTCCTGGTTCAGTTTTACTATAAGTAGCTCATATCCGGTTTTCTGTGGTCTCAGGTGGTCATTTGTGTTTATGATCCTAATGCTGAAACTGTAAGAACTGTGGCCCTATTTTAAGTCATTGGCAAATAGGGATCTGCAGGAACTGATCGAGGCCCTCCTAAAACCCTTGACACTTTGACCCATCCTAAGGAAAGTACTCAGATGCTATAAGCAGTATGCATTGGATTATGTCCTCCAAAAATAGAAAACTAGTAAGGAAGGAATAGAAAAACTCATCAACATGACCTTAAGTTTTTGATGTATTGTGATCACTCCTGTACTCCTGTTCTAAACTTCTAAACATTGTGTTCAGTATCCTTGAGATAAAAGCCTGAGGTTACAAACAAAGATCATTGGAGATGTTTGAATTTTTTTTCTTCCTGTAGATATATTTGGCATATGTAGAATTTGAGAGCCGACTATTAAGATTAATTTCTTTTAGACATTATGAGATATAAAATAAATAGTTGGAACTTGGAAGAAACTAGTGAAAGTCAGAAAGCAGCATTGTTTTTTTCACTATAAGTTTTATCGTATACTGGTTCTGGGTGGAGCCTGGTCATATCCATTTTGAAGCTGTTCCCTCAGTGATTTTGGAGAGTACCTCTGTAAAACCATGGCTATAAACTCCTATTGGGTTTGATTTGGTTTTGTTTATTTTTTGCTCACTTTTTGATGCAGCGATAGGACCTAAGGCCATTCTAAGAAATATAGACTTGAAACAATTTCACACTGGCAGACTCCTCCTCCCATGGCTATTCTCTCTCCCCCGCAACCCCCTCTCTCTCTCACCACCCTACCCTACCCTAATCTGCCCCCCCCCCCCCACACACACACACACACAAAAACCTCTCAGAACCGAATAGAAAGCATTGCTTGAAGGTCTAGCAGTCTAGCTTGGGATGAAGGGGCAGGAAAGGGAGTGAGTGGGTGTATAGAAGGTAGAAACTGTTCTACCCCATTGCTTTCATGATAGTAGAAAAGGTCTATGGATTGGGCCTGTGTTTCTGCATTAGACACATTGTTCTTTAAAGCACTGGCTCTCTCTTTCTTTTCCATCCTTTGTATGCTTGAGCATCTACCCAGAACCAACTCACTGTGGCAGCTCTGGTGGGAGGTGAGGTGCTCTGTCAGTTTCTAGTCTTGGCTTCTGAGACCCAAATTGAACTTGAACACAGCTACTCAACCATGTTATGACAACCATTTACAAATCATCAGTTCACGTATATCAAGCATTTCTGGAGCTTAAGTATTACATGTATCACTTCCTCAAAGGAAGTGTCATACCAACATCCAGTATAAGTAACTTGTAATAGGTGTTTCTTCTAGAGAATTATACTCTTCTTCAACCAGGCAATCCCAACTCTAGGAATTTATCTCAAGGAATTGTCTTTATTTAGCTGCTTCTGCTTGTTGGAGATTCACTCAAGTTTCCTAACCGTATTATCAGGATATGTGTACAGATGCCTTTGAAAAAGTCAATCATCCAAGCCTTAGGGAATGCATTAACTGGGGTTTTCTGGACCAAAAATGTCAGATCAGAATAAAACTTTAATTATGAGAGCTAATACATATATTGGGCACTTAATTTGTATGAGGCATTTTAGATTTTTCTTCTCATTTAATCTTCTCATTAGGTAAATACTGTTGTTATTCTCATTTTTGAGATAGACTGGAGATATACAGATGTTAAGTGATCTCACCAGGGTCCTGTAGCCAGTCTCAGAAATTGGGCTCTACCTCAAGGTGCTCCGATGGCAGAGGTTGATCCAGAAGCTCATCAAGAGCAGCTCCTGGATCTTTCTCACTCCCATGGACCACCATTGATGGGCGCCTCAGTAGGGGTCTGCCTCTATTCACCCCTGGCCTTCCCTTCCTCTACCGGCTACAATTTCTGCCATTTAATTGAGGACTCCATATGGCAGTTTGTTGTCTATCATGGCTTATCAGCCATTCTCTAAGTCATGGTTCCTTGGAAAGTACCTCATTCCTGAGAGAGAAAATCTGATTGATGCATCTCATCGTTTCTTGTCTAGATGTTTAGTGGGTCACTGGATAATCTGAGGTTTGCTACCCTTGAGTCCTAATAGCCAATACCAAGGGTAGGAGGTGGGACTTACATGACGCTGTAAATATTTTCCAGTGGATGACTTAAATAGGAAAAGGACTAAGACCGAAGACTACCATGGGAACTAATTGGATGAGATCCCAAAGATACATGTCTGTGATATTCATCACAGTGTTGTTTATATTAGCAAAATAATTAGAAACTGCCAGACTGTCCATCAACAGGGGTTTGATTAAAGAAATTATGGTCTTCCATATGGTAGAATATTAATATGCAGCCATTAAATTATGATTAGGTCAATGTTTATTAACACAGAATGATACAATATGAACTATATTGTGACATGAAAAAGGTTAAAATGATATGTATTAGGATACTAATTTATTTTAAAAACACAAACTTGGAAGATTCCATCCAGAAATATTAATAGTCATTTAATTTAAATGAAATCTTCATGCTCTTCTATTAACATCTGATTTTTTAGAGTGAACATATATTACTTATATATTGAGCAGTGTAGTTGAAAAACATATCAAGGTGCAGAAGTCGTACTAATTAAAAGTGGCTGAAATGAAAAGTATTGATTATTGAGGAAGAGAACAATGAAAGTAAGACATAGAGGCTACATACTACAAATAATCACTTTTACCTGTATAATAGACCACATTAAAGGCATAAAGGTGTGAAGTTAATAATAAAACAGAGTCATTACTAAGAACTGAAAAGGAAAAACTGCATTTCTTTAGTAGAGTAACACTCCACATTTCTGGTGTTTGGAAATATCTCACCATGGTTTTATTTTTTAACCTGGAATAACTGGAAAATACTTGAGAATCACCAAATGAGGTGTAATTAAGAGCATGACTTCAAGTTTATTGACTCTTAATTTACATTGAATTCTAACTGGGTGTGTGTGTGATCATGCTACTTCAGATAAATTTGGGAAATGTTAGGTTAAATTAAACAATTTCTTTTTTTAAATTTCAGAACTATTCAGTCTTTAATAAAAAACCCAAAAAACTATAATCTTATAGGAAGTAATGTTTCAGGTGACTTATAGGGACTTGTCTCAACTTGAATAAGCTACATTATATCTTTTATATTATATTTCTATAAGTAGGAATTATATGTTTTAGAAAGTTGACCCCACCCAAATGCTTCAAATGCAACAGTACATTTAAAATATAGTTAGTATTTAAATATGTGTGTACTAATCTATAGATTTTTTAAAATACTCTTAAAAAGCAATAACTCTCTGACTTGAGGTTTAGAAAAATATTACAAGGGTTATCCCTTGAAGATTCAAAGTACATATTAGCATTTTAAAGTTCTTAAGAAGACCCGTAGTAAAGAAACTTGTTTCCCAACTTTTCCCAAATCTGTTTTACCGTGGGCCACTTCCTTATCCCCCATCTTTTATTTTTGTTCACATGACCTATTAACAAGCCCTAAAAGTAGTGTTCCTTGGAATACCTTTGGGAGACACTGGCCTGGATCAGGGGTAAACTACAGCTCATCACTTGCTTTTGTAAATAAAGTTTTATTGGAACACAGTCACACCCATTCATTATTGTTTTCTCTGTGGCTGCTTTTACACTACTGTGGTAGAGTTGAGTAGTTGTGACAGACACAGTATGACATGCAAAGCCAAAAATATTTACTATTTATCTGGCCCTTGATAGAAAAAGTATATCCACCCTTCCCTAGATGATTAGTTGTACATAGTTATATACACCAATTTATTTTTTGCTCTCCTTTTTTGTACTCTAGCATTAACATGTGCAATTTAAAGCTAATATAGGTATGTGTGTGCATATATATATTCTGAAATATTGTAAAATATCAAGTGTTTCAAATAACATCATTAACCAAGGCCAGCCCATCTTGTTTATTTTATTTATTGTGTCAAAACAACGTGCACTGGACAATTGAGAAGATAATTTAATCCAGGCTGTTGCAAGAGGGATAATGGTTATTAATGAGGACTGTCTTCAAAAAAAGGAAGGACTTGGGTAGAATAGAAGCAGGTACTCAAGTAAGTGAGTCATTGTGAGTCTTGTGGCATTCATGAGGAAGAGTGGGCAGTGAGTCTTGTCTAAGTCATATGGGGAGAGTGGCTCTTTGCCTTTAGCCATTCACCAGGCATAAAAGAGTGGAGGATTCTGTAATCATTTCTCTTTTCTGGAAACATAGGGCTCAGGGAAAATTCAACATTGTCAATTGTCAATGAATTTTAAAAAACTTATTATATACCTACTTATTTACTGTCTTGGCACTAAAATGTGGTTGTTTTCTAAGGTTCTATCCAAGGTTACTGCTATCTTTTTCTATATTTTTTCTTGCATCACTTCTCTTGCCTGTGTCATAGTCAATGCATTTTATGATGAGTCACTGCTTATTAAAATAGAGGTGGCAGTAATGAAGCCTACTATTATGAATTAGAGCATACATACACATCCAACATTTTTAAAAAGACTTTCCTCCCCACAGCAATCTATATGAAATCTATGGAGTAATATAACTGGATTGGTTACATATCAATCTGTTTCCATTGATGTATTACTATACTCTATGAGATTTTTTCCATCTATGAAATCTTCATAACAAGAATGATTGCCAGAAGCCTAGTTTACTTTTTGAATCAGTAACAACAGCACAGATTCCACTCGAGACATCAAGGAAGAATAAGACCTTCAAACTTTGAAGAGAGATTAGTTCCTTTTAGAACATTTACAATTTGATAAATGTTTGAATGGCTTAAATGATAAGAGCTAACATCTGGTTACTATGTACTAGGCACTCTCCTAAACACTTTTACGCTTCATCGAGGTATACTTTACAGACAATAACATTCACCCCTTGTGAATTATAATTGATTCACAATGATTTTTAGTAAATTTATAGAGTCATGCAACCATTAACTACAATTTGAGAACAATTCCATCATCCCAAAAGTTCCTTTCTGTCTGTTTGCAGCCAATCCCTGCTCCCACCGCCAGCCCCAAGACATCCACTATAAACATTTTATGTTTTTTAACCATTTTCCTCCCCACAGTAATCCATATGATAGGTTACTATAATTTTCTATTTTACTGGAAAAGGAAGTGAGAGAACACACATAATAGATTCAAACAGCAAGCTCAGGGTGTCAGGCCCAGGGCCCTCTCAGCCACTACAAACCTGAGCCTGCAGCAGAATCTCCTGAAGGGCTTGTTAGAGCACCTACAGCTGGACCCCACCCTAAGAACCCCCTATTATTTAAATCTGGGGTGGGGCCTGAAAATCTGCATTTCTAACAAGTTCCTACTGATACTGCTGGTCAAGGGACCTTGCTTTGAGAACCACTGGTCTATACAATCAGGCTTTGTGAGATACACTCTTGTAATGGGCCTAATTTGTATGCTTGACACAAATTGTACCAAGTATTCTTGACAAGCAAACATTGCTAATTCTAGGGGAAAGAAATGGATGTTATGAGAGTAAGTTATAAACATAACCACTCAAAAAATACCCTCTGAAAGGCGATGTTTTCAATCACCCGGAAGTGGCATTGCTGCTGATTTTGTGTGTGTGCCTTATCTGTCAATTGTTTTGCAACTTTAATTCAAATGAATTAACATCCCATGACTACTGTTTCCATTTCTGCCTTCTAAAAAGCAGACAGCTATTTACAACAGCAAGAAGCAGATCCAAACTTTGTTCTTAATGCCTCTAGTCACAGGCAAAAATTTAAAGGGTAATTTACCCAAATAGAAGAAAAAAAGAATTATAAAAGGAAAGAATGAAAAGAAAGTACTGACTCACTACGAACAGCTGCAAAATGTTGCCCTTGGGATGGAGGGTAACTCAATTGTGAAATAATGGCCAAAGCTCACACTCTTAATAACTTTTTCTTAGCCCTCGAGAAAACTCCTCCATTTAACCGAGATGCTTGGCAGAAGGTGCTGCTGTTTAGTGGCTGGCCTAGCGGGAGGCCTGGGTTGAAAGCTCTTCATTTATACAAACTCATTTGCATTTGTAACGCTTCTATTTTAAATCTCCTCTAAATGTAAATATTTTGGTCTCTTTCTCAATTTTTAAAAATAAAAATATTGTAGTGAATATGAGCCTAAATTTTAAAGGTGCATCCGGTGGCCTCTCATCATCTCTGAAAGATAAAGTAGAAATGGTAGATAACTCTAAAGAGCGATGTGGAGTTGTACCCCGTAAAGAACCTAGCAGAGGTCAATTGGAGGTCCCATTTCAGATTTTTGTTTATTGGAATACAGGGGAAGAATTACTTAGAAAAGGTACATTTGCTTGGAGAGGAGGTGATTTGGTATCTTTTTTACAAAAAGCTGGCAGTTTCCTGTTTCTCAGTATGAGCTCAAATAGGCTCTCACGTTTCTAAATAGCAAAACACAGGAGAAGCAGCAGAAGGGGGCTTGCTGCCTCGCACAGTTGAGTATGCAAATGAAGGGGCCCTAGGGCCGGGCCACCTCAGCTTCTGACCACTGGTGGGGAATCTCTTAGCATTCTCAGACCTCCAGAGGCCTCTTGGGTGGACACTGGGTGTGACTTCCCCTCCCTACCGCACTGCCAGCCAGTGCCTGCCCAGAGGAAGTATACTATAAGTGTCTTTTTTAGAGCCTTCAGGATTCCATCAGACCCTCTGAACGTGTGACCTTCCAGAGCTTTTCTGAGTGCATCTGAGCCCCACATCAAGAGGAGAACCAACCTACTCGAAGGTAGCTTGGTTCTCAAGGCTAACACTGGCCTTGATCAAACTGCCCACCACATTAGTTCTACAAACCTAGGTCTTTCACACTCTCAGCATGGCTTGAACCACGCAGAGTGAAGACTGAAGTATTGGTCATCCACACGCTTGCAAATTCAAATCTTGGCCTGTGAGTGTAGCTTGACTATTGCAGAATGTTAATATTCTATCATCTTTCAGAAAACATGATGCATTTCAGTTCAGTGCCTTGTAAGTGCTATTCTCCTCCTCCCTCCTACCCCCTACTTGCTTGCTTTCAGCTTCTCTTTAAAGTAGACTTTAAAGTGAGAGTCATATGTATGTCATTCAGATACAGAGAGCAATGGCAGATAAAAAAGCAGACATTAATATTTCTCAAAATGGAGGTGAAGGTGATATGTTGTTGCCTATCTCTCTAGGAGTCTACCGTTCCCCCAGAATATTATCTCTTTTGGAACTGCATTCAACATTTGCTTTCCTATAATGTGGATAGGTCGAGGTGCCAACCTAAGCTGCCTTGACTTTAGATTGGAAATCCCTTCAACACATTACAACATTACAAATACTTGTAGCCTTATCTGCTATTGAACCCTTCTACTTAGCCAACTGGCTTTCCTACCTTCTCCACACTTTGATTCATACCGTTCCTATCCAAGAAAGCGTACTGCTTTCTCTACCCTTCTTCAGAATTTACTATAAGACTTACCTCACATCTTACCTTCTCCATAAGTCTTCTTCTGATTACCTTAGGCCCTCCCTCTGAAAGTCTATAGTATTTCACTTTCTCAACACACAAACTTAGAGGAATTTGCTGTTAGGAATGCCTCAGTGAAGGGCAGTTTTACCTCCCAGGGGACATTTGGCAATGTCTGGAGATATTTTTGGCTGTACACAACTGGGAGGGGGGGGGTGCTGTGGTAGAGACCAGGGGTGCTGCCATTGAGAAATTCAACCTTCATTGTTTCTAGATCGAGCCTACGTGGTATAAGAATTTTACATCCTTATAGTACTTGAAGAGTATATCTTGCACATATTTGAATATATTCAGTGGCGAGACGCTCACTACTTCAAAAGGCTACCAATTCTATTACTGGAGAGCTCTGTTAGAAATTGTTTCCTGTGTTGGGTTGAAATCTGCCTTCCTATAAATATCTTCTGTGGCTGGGCTAATAAATCCATTCCCTTCCCCACATGGAAGTGTTTACAGAGAGCTGCTTTGTGATTCTTTACAGTTCTCACATCCCTCACCAGTCTCCACATTATGCCTGGCCCCACGACTTACCTCTACTTGTGCATGTTTCCCAAATGTCATGGTCAACTTCCTGATGATCAATAGACACAAAGTCTTGTTCTTCTTTGCTTCATAGCCCTATAGCTAGTCCAGTTAATTTAATCTCGTCATAGAGAATGCCATCTCTGTAATGACTAGGCTCATAGAGATGATACCATTGCTGTCAGTGAGCATTAATAGACTATAAATTATGTAACCTTATACAATGTACTATTTCTTATATTTTGTGTAGGGTGTTTGTAGGATGATCGCCTTTAAGGTAGAGATAGGTCTTTTGGTTTGTAAAACCTGTGAGAAATATATTTATTTGTAAAGCATATTGGTAGTTCAGCATTACATGCAGTGTTCTTGCTTCTCATTTATGACTATACAATGAAGAAAATATCGTTTACTGCTCTGCTGTCCAGTTTGTTGGGTTAATTTGGGAGATAGTGTCAGGAACCTGGAATTGTGCCAGCTTCCAATTAGCACTCTGTGTAACCACTGATTTCACTTTAAAAGTAATTACTGCAAAATTTCTCATCTACCATGAACACAGTATACATGTTTCTAATCCCATACTTTATTCTCATCTATAAGGAAAAGGTTTTTTTAGGTTTTTTTATAATTAACATTTTTAAAACTTCTTGATATAACATAAGACTTAAAGAAAAGTTGCAAAAATAGTACAAAAATAACTTCACCAATTCCCCCAAATGGTAACATTTTATTGTAGTTTCTTTATTGTTTGTTCTCTCCCCCACCCCCATTCCCTTTCTTTGTCTATTTTTATCAGACCCATTGCAGAAAGTTGCTAACAATACTTAAATAAGAATTTCCTAAAGACAAGACAACAAACAGCACTCCCTTCTATAAACCACAGTGCAGGAAATTAGCATTGATAGAGTACTATTATTTAATCCACAAGCCTTTCAGATTTTTCTGGTTTTCCTACTAATATCTTTTATAGCAAAAGAAAAAAATGGTTATGTGATCCAGATCTAATTCAGAATCACCCATTTAGTTTTTATGTCTTGCAGTCTCCTTTAGTCTAGAACACTCCTTTAGTCTTTCTTTGTAGTTCATAACCTTTGCATTTTGTTAGTGTCCTTTGTTTCTCTTTGTCCCATTACTGGTGACACTGATCAGTTAAGGTGGCGTTTGTCAGGTTTATCCACTGTAAAGTTACTGCTTGCTTTTTTTTTTTTTTTTTTTTGCTATTTGGTAAAGGAAATAGACACTTCAGGTGGTATTTCAACATAAGATGGTAGCTGTTAAAATAGCCAGGGTGCCGCGAGAGCCAGTAAGTGGATGTCGCCCAACCTGGGAGTTAGGGGAAAGCCCCCGACTTGACGACACCTCAGCCTTGTTTTAAGAAATGATTATGAGTCAGCCAAGGAAAGGAAAATGGGGAGGATACTCACCGTGAAACTACTTTCTGGGTTCAGGAAACTGTAATGGTTGGCAGCATGAACTCTAGCAGTGCGTTCTTAGATCACGGAACTCTAACGTGGAGATCAGTATGCAGATCTCACAGAAGCTGGGCGCAGAGTGCACTCTGTGTCTCAGGGTGTGTGGGATTCCGTAGTCCTTTCTTCCTTAATTAACACAGAACCCAAAATAGCAGAAAAGTGAGGCATTTGTGGGAAAGATCACAGTAATTGATAGTCACAGAAGTTATATCATCAGGATGTACAGTTTATTTTATTGCACTGGAAATTAATTTCTTTCTCATAGAAGATAAAAGTCATCTTTGCAAAAAAAAATCGTCACTTTTTTCTCTTATTATGGAGTATAAAAATAATGAAAATAAAAATATGGAAAAATGTGCAAAGGAAATGAAAAATTAACCTGAATTTGGCTTTAAGGTGCGTATCTGAGAAGCTTGCTATTCTTTGGCTTGAATAGAAGTTAAAATTCTCGAATGGTAAAGCAGTTTAGCCTGTATCCTCTTTGACATTTAGCCAATTTTAAATTTTTATTGTAGTAGCAACATGTGCTGAGTTACCCAGGCATGAGGTAGCAGATACAACTGGAGTGGCCGAGACTTTTCCAGGCTCCAAGAGTCTTCAAATTAAAGTCATGCCAAGTCATTTCCTTTGTTCTTCTCTCAGTGAGGTCAATTCTACAACGTAAACACTAGTGATATTGTCAGCAAGGATTGCGAACCTCTGTCTAAATTTCAGTGATGTCTAGGCAAAAATAAATTTTCAAAAGAATTCTTCGAGGTTTTCAAAACTGTGTAAATATTTCCCTAAGAGAAATTGCCATGTTTGATGGCTCTTAATACTAGTTCATGGAATCTCATTCTTCAGCAGTGGAACTTTTTATAGCTACCTGCGTGTGCCTCTTCTTGCTAGGCTGGAACCATGTGCCGTTTGGCAGGGTAAATAGGCAAGCCTGTAGGATGCCTCAAGACAGAATTTTCTTGTTGTTAGGACAAGTAATATTTTAGTAAAGTTCCACCCTTTGATATCATCCTTCTTGTGATAGAAAGTGTGGGTGGCCAGTGTTTTCATGATGTTCTTTGCATCCACACTTCCACTGCACAACACTTTGCCACAAAGAAGCACGTTTGTCCCATCATGTTAAGTGACAGAAATAAGACCAAAACCCATGTGAACTTTGTCATACTTTCTGATGTAAACAAATCTTAACTGTTTTACATAACAAAGAAGCTCTCTTACAGATGATAATTTTCAAAACACAGAAAAAGCAAGGAAAAAAGTATTTTGTGTTTCTTTTTCATAGTTTGCTTGAGACTTTTCTAGAGGCACTTGGGTTTTGTCTCCATCCTAAGAGTTTCGAGGGAATATTCAATTAAATCATCATTCTGTCATTTGGGGGGAAGAAATAATAGATCCATTTTTTTAAAAAAAGAGAGAATAGACAGTGTTTGAAACGCACCCTCAGATCACTCTATCTCTAAACTTTATTGAAGTAGAAATTTGGCAAGAATGAAGTCCCACTGTCCAGGAGAACTGCTAAACAGTTTTGGTTCAATCCATTTTCTCTGGGACCTTTTTCAGATTCAGATGATTTATTTTAAAATGAATGGAGTAACCAAACCTTCCATATTCTAATATGATTGTAGAAAATTGCAAGTCAAATAAAACTCAGACTCGTTCAGTGTATAATTTCCTCTTGTAGATGCCAGACCAAAGGCAGTAGTGATTTAGCACTTACATTTGTTATCATTTGTCAAGGCTTTAATTCTTGGGATATATTTAAAAGTTTTTTAATATTAAAGTTTCTTTACAGGGGATTTGTACTTAATAAATTTGTGTAATAACATATGCATTCCATTTGAAGTTACCTTGCCAACTTTTCTGGGACTTTTTAGCTTCCCCATTGTTTTTAATAAACCAGGAGTTCAAATGAATACTCCCTCAATTGCCCAGATATTGGATAGTTATGGCTGGTTTTAGCCCATCCAAAATCTGTAAACGTTTAAAGAGAACCCCTCTTCCAGAAGATACTTTGAGCCCAGTAATATTCTCCAACCTCAGAAGGTTACTTATGGAACCAGAGAGGCCTTCAATCTATATTAATGTGTTCTTTTCCTAATCTCACCATTCTAACTCAGGGACAGCAGATTGAAGTCAAAGAAAAATTAATGGGAGAGTAACTAAAGACACCAAAATACTCCTAAAACTTTGAAACTTGAAATGAGCAAGACTGAATATATGCAAAAAGTACATTAAAGATAGTCCTTCTGTAAGCAGGGTTACACCACAGGCTGAGTAGCTTAAACCACAGAAATTTATTTCCTTACAGTTCTGAAGTCTGAAAGTCCAAGATCAAGGTGTCAGCAGGTTTGATTACTTCTGAGGCCTCCCTCCTTGGGCTTACAGATGGCCGTCGTCTTTCCGTGTCCTCATATGGCTTCTCCTCTCTGTGATTTCACTCCTGGTGTCTCTTCCCCGTCTTATAAGGGCACCAGTCCTATTGCATTAGGGCCCCACCCTTATGATCTCATTGATTACCTTCTTAAAGGCTTTATCTCCCAGTATTGTCATATCGGGAGTTAAGGTTTCAACATGTGAATTTTGGCGAGACACAACTCAGTCATCACAAGAGTCATGATAATAGCTACTGTTTACTGGGTGTTTTGTGTGCTGGCAATTATTGTGTCAGATAGTTCACATCTATTAATGTAATTCAAATCTTAGCATTGGTCTGCAAGTTTTTTTTAACCCCCCCCCCCCACACACACACAATAGTTCTATAAGATAAGCTATATTCTCTCATTTCACAGATAAGTAATTGGGGCTAGAAAGCAAGGTAACATACCATAGGCCATACAAAGTCAGAGTCTGAATCCTGGTTTATTTATAGAGTACCAGCTCTATCCTCATAACTTCTTAAGTTGATCAGTTATTATTGTATATGAAGAAAGAATATGTTGCTCAGAAGATCTTTTTACTTAGAAAAAGAGTCAAAGAAGCATTATTTAACAACGTGAGTATAGGGAGAGAAAGACTTCTTAATAGACATGAGCTAAAGTCCTTGCTATAGACTGAATGTTTACATCCTCCCCCCCAAATTCATGGTTAAAACCTGACTCCCAATGTAGTGGTATTTGGAGGTGGGCCTTTGGGAGGTGATTAGGTCATGAATGGGAGCCCAGAGTGATCCTTTGACCCTTCACCATGTAAGACACAGAGAGAGAAAAAAAAAAGGCCATTCACGAACTAGGAAGTAGATCCTCACCAGACACCAAATCTTCTAGTGCCTTGATCTTAGACTTCCCAGCCTCCAGAACTGTGAGAAATAAATTTATGTTGTCTAGAATTCACCAGGTATATGGTATTCTGTTATACAACCCAAAGGGTCTAAGACAGTCCCTTTAGAAAGGCTGTTTCAATAGTGAAAAAGGGTGCCTGGGTCCATACTTATCCAAGTGTGGTCCCAGACCAGCAACTTCAGCATTTCCTGGGAACTTGTTCAAAATGCAACTACCGACCCAATCCTGAATCAGAAACTCTGGAGGGTGGGGCCCAGCAATCTGTGTTTTAACCAGATTCCAGTTGAGTTTTGATGCTTGTAGTTTGAGAACTATATTTATGTATCTTAGGGGAGAACACTGCTGAAGATCGGCTGATGCCTCTTCTGCTGATTCCATATTTAGCAAATAACCACTGACTCTAATTTACGTACTCACACTACAGTTAGGGGATGGGCTAGTTTCCTCTAGAAAGATATTTCTGATTGTAAATTCATAAGATGATTTACACATCAATTTCTTATGAGCTTGGCAAATAAATCCACCTAGATGAGAATGATCCAATCTAAGCTTATAGAGGAAGCCTAGTTTCTGAGCCTGTCAAACAGCCCAGACTCTGATCCAGAGTAGATTCACGAGGGTAGATGCCACAGTGTGAGGCTATTTAGCAGTTACTCTCATATCCTACCTTTCCTGCGGCTCCTCTTCCATGTAGGACTTAAAAGGCAAAGGAAAGTACTGCAGATCACCAAAGGATTGGTGATATTCAGTTCTGCTGGTCTATGGATTATTGATACAACTGAAATGTTTCCTAATGTTATTTCATAGGCTGCTGTGTATTATTATTTAATTGTAATAATAAAGAAGTTAGGCATTTTTCAATTTGATTAGACAGCTATCACAAATTAGTCAATCAGGAAACAATCCTAACTTCTATGATTAAAACTTTTGATGATTGCTTTTGACATTTCTGGTCCTATAGACACTGAAAATCACAGATTGGTGACAATTTCGAAAGTAAAGAGAGCTTTACGTTCATTGGTATGAATATTTGTATTTGAGATAAATACAAATCTCTTATGAGAGTGAAGGACAGTGGCTTCTGGGAATTTGTTAGGATCATTGCAACTAGGTAGAGTTATCTGTCATATACAGATAACAAGTCATGCTATTGGGGGTAATTAGAAAAAGAGAGAACATCATTTAGAGAAAGAGAGAGAGAGCAGATGGCAGAGTAGAGATTTGGCAGTGCAGCGTGGGAGGGGTTGGAGGCCAGGTCGAAGCACACCCAGGGCCTGGGAGTCATATTTACAATCGGACCTTATTCCCTGGGAAAGAAGGACTGACAGGGCCAGTTGAGCCTATTTGGCTGCATTCTAGAGTTGTCATAGGCAGAATCTGTGCTTTATTGATGGGAACAGTAAGAAATATGTGTTTGGTCTTATCGCAATTTAATATGTGCCTAATACCACTTTTTACAGGTTGAAAATTCAGATACATACTTCCTGAGGTTGTCCATAAGAGAATGTTTAAATGGGTTTTGCTATTCACTTGTAATCATAGTATCTGGATTCTAAACCAGATAGTTAGTGTCAGAACCGAATTGAATTATAGAACACCCGGTTGGTGTCCAAAGAAAATTGGAGAATTGCTTGGTGTGAGGAAAATTCTCACACATTTGGTGGCCAGAAGTATTCTGAGCAGAGTAGAGTATAGAAAAAAATTTTTTTTTTCCTTTCACTTAATTTCTGCCCTATCTGTAGACATATATTAATAACAAAAACAAAAACAGTAACAATGACTATTAAATACTAAAATGATGTTTACTGTGTTCTGAGCATTTCTCATAAGAATTCACCTAATTCTCACAACCTTTTGAAGTTGGCACTATTATGACACATAATTTATAAGTAAGAAATTCCAGACAGGAAGTTTAAATAACTTTCCTAGATTCCTGAGTGGTAGAATTAGAAACCGTAAGAATCTGACTCATTAATCCTTGTTCTTACTTGCCTTTCAACTTGGGAGGGTTTCTTTAAGAGAGGGTCTAAAATAAAAAAGTCTACCTTATACTGGTCATATCCTTTGTAGGAGTCATGTATATTTATAGTTGCTTATGACAATTATGGTGTTTTTGGTCAGGAGCTATTTTTTCCTATTTATTTTCTATTCTTATATTGCCTAGATATGCTTGATAAGTGATTTTTGAAAGAATGAACCAAGTTGTTTTCTCTGATTCATTCTACATCTTGTTAGGTGTCAAAGGAAAAAAAGATAACCATAGAGTCCTTCCTATATTGCCTGAACTAGAAGCTCTCTTGATAACAGAACCAACTTTCTTTGATTTTAGAGCAAGATGTGGTGTTTGCAAAATTTAATATTTGCTCCCAAATGTGCAACGATAGAGCTAGAATTATAACAAAAGCTGCTAATCTGAGATGTTTTATAATATGCAATTAAAAAAAAAGAAAGAAAGAAACCTACCACTGTCTCTTCTTGGACAATCAGAGATGTTTGGAAAGGAGACAGTAAATTATATTTGATGAATAGTTATTGTTAGCCACTTGTTAGTTACTTTGCAAATCTTTATCAACTTAATCCCTCAATCATTTAATACATGTATTATCTTGATTTTAAAAATGAAGATATTTGTTCTAAGAAGTTGGGTCAGTTGGCCAAGAGGTGACATCTCTTAGTATATCAAACTCAGGTCTTTGGCTTCAAGGATGCGTTTTTCACTCTCTCCTACCTACTTCCAATGTGATGGTCATATATTCCTCTGCCCTAGATTGAACACATGACTTTACAGGTCTCCTTTACCTTGCAGTATTATACGTTCTGTATAATGCACTATATGTAGCATGCCAGAAGTCCATTTAGTAGTTCAGGTTAAACTACTAAAATGTGTCTATTTTCCAAACTCTAAAAATGCTACACAGTCTCCTGATACTGTATCATTCCCAATACTTGGGATCAGTGGTTGTTGATTTGTATAGGGAAGGAAAACTTTCTTCTCTATCCTCATAGATTCAGTACCTAAAGTCTTGCAAACTAAACTGACAAAAGGCAGATTAACAAGAGGAAAAAAACATATTTCATACTTGCACACTGGAATTTACAAAGAAATGTGACTTAAGGAGGCAGTTAGAATTTGGGGCTGTGTACCGTTTTAACCATTCAAGGGGTAATAAAGTGTGGAGAAGAGATTAGACAAAGGAAAAGGGGTTTGGGCTTCTAGGTAGGGGTAAGTTGTGGTAAAGTAGCTATGAAATATAATAAATAAGGGCTGTTAAGTGAGGTTTATTATGCAGATAAGAGTTGTTTCTGGGGTAGTTCTCTAGTGGTTCACCTGGTTTGGGAGAGGGAGACATCTTTACAAAGGAAATTTATGCCCTGCTTTTAGACAGGAAGGGGAGGGCAGAGTGCTAATTACTTTCAGAGCAAAACAATCCTCACACCAAAGTGGCATGTTTTGAGGTGGACTACTATGATCCTCTTTAGTTGGTTTCTGCTTTGATCTTAGCCAACAGTTTACAGAGTATTATCTCTACTTTTGCTTCTTTTCTGTTTATATAGTTTAATTTCTAAATTTCTGAGCAATACAAGCCAGCATCTTGGCATATTAGATTCTGAATTTCCTCAGTGAATTCATAATAGCAAAAATATTTTATCATTAAAAAAACATATAAAGTCAAAAGTGTTGTTGAGGAGTCCCTGGCATTGGCACACTGCCCAGGTCTCTGGTATTCCAGTTCAGGACGAAAGAACTTACCAGGAAAGGCCAAGCTCCCCATCTTTTTTTCCCAGTGTTCACTTATTTTGTGCCCTATGGACAGCATAACTTTAATTGGAGATGAGCAAAGAACAGTTCAAATAGAAGAGGAGGGAAAAAGAGGGGTGGGGACCAGAGCAAAATGGTACACTTCCCTACCTATGTGCTTATTTACATAATTGTGTTTTTATAACATTTCATGTACTTTTCTGTAAGCTGATGCTGCCCTAATTATAGATTTTCAAGAGAACACTTTATTGTACCCCAAATTATATAGTGCTTTAAAAAAGTACCTTCTTACTGGCTTACCAAATACCTTATAAACTCATAATTACGTAAAACAATTCAGGATACAGAATAGAAACAGCCTGTACTGTTAACAGATGTTGGCATTGTTACATAATTGAATACAAGGCTTTCAAAGATCTATACTATTTTTATTGTATAAAAAGGAAAGAAATGACTCATTATAGTCATAATGTGTCACGGAGTCTCCTGATCAAACAGAACGCACATGTTCTGTTTTGTGAGTTCTATACAGTGCATTGTCAATGGACTTGCTTTTGTGGATTTGAAAGTGCCACTTATTCCAGCAAATTACCTCTGTGGCATATGTACCTGCTTGTTAGACAGCTTGTGGGCACCTGGGCAAAGCAGAGGCTGGGCCCCTGATCCTGGCACACCTGCACACGGCGTCCCCACAGCGCCAAGCACCAGGGCAGTGGCCGCATTCACAGACTCGCTCCTTCAGCACCCCACTGAGGACTTGCCCTCCCGTACTTCTTCCCCACAGACTGCGAGTGGGCCTGGCTTCCTGCACCGCAGCCTTTTTCTTTTCCATCATTTTTGGGTCCGTCCTAAGACACAGTGTTTCAAATTACAAGAAAAGCAACCTCAGTGGAGCACAACTGAGGAAATAAATCCTCTTCGGTATTAGGTTTAATGTTTAATTTTCAATTTTTAGCACCATTGTGAAAAAAGAAAAGTTCATTATGATATTAGAATTGAAAAGACCCTTGTGTTGCTAATTTTTAAAAAATTGTAAATTAGGTTAGAAAAGAAATAAAAATCGGGTTAGATTTTTGTATTATTGACAGACATCCCCATATTTTCCTCTCCAGGGAAAATTGTCTCTTGGGAACAAGCCAGAGATACATACAAACTTACTAATTCACTCGTTCCTTCAAAAGTTTTGACATTAGCCTTAAGGTATTTCCTCTCTACGGAAACTTTCCCTTTTTTTTAGCAAGCATTTTGAAAGATGAGTTGCTGAAATGGGCTTCATGTATTTTTGTTGTTTTGTTTTGTTGGAATTTTTGCTTCACCTCTATTTTTGTGATTCTTCCCTCAAAAACTGCCCTAAATGAGATTGTTCCTCTTTATGGTACATTGACTGGTCCAGCAAAAGCCTGAAGTTGACAAATGAACTTAGCAGTAAAAAAAAAAAAAAAGCTTGAGTATAGATTGATTCATAAATGTAAGTGGCGAGTGTTGAAAGTGATGTATTATGTCACTGCGACGTATTGACATTATCAATTATATGTCGTTAAACAGCTAAGCTAACTGAATGATTTACTTTCTGTTTAACTGCCTTTCTCAATTAAAGGGAGCAAATGCTGAGGAACTGGGACCCAATATCAGAAACCATATATTTTCTTCTGTTAACACCAGCATCGCTGACACAAGTGAAGGGCGTGTTGGCGTTTTGCTGCGGGCTGTACCGCTCCAGTTTAAGTGGTCTAAACAAGCGATTAATGATTGGGAGCAGGCCCATACACTGTGTCCACATCCTTGCTTCGGTGCGTTTCCATTTTGTCACCTAGCTAGCTGCACGCTTGGGAGGCATTATTTCAGGGTAGTTTACGCTATTTATTTTGCTGGCATCTGTTTCCATCTCAAGAACCCTTGATATTTCTTCATAGTTGTTTTTTAAAAAATGTTATTTAGCATAACGACCTAAACCTTAAACTGTTGATTTTGCAGCAGCAATACGAGTGTTCTCATTTCTGTAGTCACATATATCTGTGTGGTGAAAGGTGGTCTGTCGCCCCCAAATAAGAGGCTCTAGACTTTTTCCCTCAAGTTTCAGTGGTAATAACTTGAACCAGACATTCTAGTTTCTTGGGACATTGTTTTATTGTCTTGCAAGTTAGCATGGTATTTGTATTTCACAAGGGTAAACTATACACAGTATTTCTCAAATGTGCACTTGCAGTAGATGGCTGTGGCTATATTAACTGTTACTCTGAAGTGGAGAATTTGAACTATCAACTGACCTGCTGTATTTGTTCTCTGTGTAAAATTTTGTTATAACAGTGCTAATTACTAAGCAGCTGAATTTGTGAAAAAGTGCACAGCAGTAATTTGCACCTTACTGTTGCTTTGCTATTAAAAAATTTGTGCATGCATACACAAGGTGCATTCAATTGATTTATGAACTTATGGAGAACATGTTTCTCTATGGATCTTTAGCAGTTGGACTTTATAGCATTTGTTTTCTATACTTGTACTTCTGAGATACTTGTATTACTTCAGTAAGAGCTGTTGAGTGCTGAATAGGACATTTTAAACGGGAAGAGTAGCGTTTTGCAAAAAGACTAAAACTTTTAAATTATATGTGCTTTTGTTTATTATTTTTTGCTAGTTTTAGGGAAAAAAAGAAAAATATCACCTTTCTAGTTCCTTCCTGTCAATATGAAATCAAGAACTGGAGTAGTAAGATTTGAGTGTTTTGGTGACGGTGCTAAAATCGTTGTTTCAATGGCAGATGGAAATGGTTCTGTTTTGTTGGATTCACAGCCTGAATAAATGCTTCTACATAATTGGAGTCTATAACAAACCTAAACCAGCAGAGTTTTATTCTTTGTTTTGTTGTGTTTTGCTCTATAAGAACAACTTCAAGTCTTAGGAAAGAATTTATTTTTGCCCTGTGGATGGGTTAGAAACATCTGCTTCAGGTAGTTTACAAATGTTACTTATTAAGCCATGAGCCAAAAACCCAGATAGGGAGTTCTGAATATGAAAACCGCGCCTTCCATGTTTTTATAAGTGTACATTTAGATTAATTCCACATAGCTCTTATTCGGATTTTTGGCAGCCAGGAACTTTTAAAAGAAATTCGTGTTTTTAAAAGGAATGTGAAAAATTAAAAATTTCTTTCCCGGTGTAAGAGTTTTTCTGTACTTTTAAGAAATCCTGCTCATAGGCAGAAAGGAAAGGTTTCAAAGGAATCTCATCTCCATATGGTTTTACTCGATAATCCTTTATCCACCATCTTCAACTCATTCCTTTGCTTTCTCGCCTGTGGCTACATTTCTATCTCTGCATCAATTAGCACAGTGATTTATACAACAAGCAAGCAGTTTAGAGGTAATGGTACACAATTAACATCTCATTCCACCATAAAGGGTATGCTAAATACCCCAGTCATTGCTTTCTCTGCCTGGAATTGAAATAAGTGTTTGTCCTAATTCATATGCTATCTGATGTGAAGTGGGCCTGCTTTGTACTGCACTACACCATTAATCTAATTATAGATAGCTGCAAATGAAGTGCTGTCTGAGCTGGGAGATTGAAGAAAATAGCCTTTTGTCATTTAGCATGACTCTGTGAAGCAGGATCACACTTTACAGGGCAATACTGCAAAATGGAAATCTCAATAATATTGCTGCCTGTTGCATCTTTTCTAATTACAACAGCATTGTAAACACGACTGGGCGCTGATATAAATAGAGCTGTAGATATGCTGTCATGTGGGTTGTCGGAGAAAGTCCTCCGAGTGCTGTTGGATTAAATGATGCATCCTGATTGACAGCTACCTTGAGACTGTGCGGATGGAGTTGTCACAGCATTATGCTAACAGGCTGCTCCAGTGACTGCAGCTGCACGAGGCGCTTGCACTGCTATCTGTTCCTTTCACCTCCTTTGCCTAGGTTGTACCTCCAGGAGGACAGCCACAGGCTTGAATTCTATTTTGAATTCTTTCATGGAGGTTTTTGTTGGTTTGGTTTTGTTAGTCTTGATGCTGAGGTAGAGGGGAATGGAATGTACTTTGCCTGGCTTTGAACCCTTGCTGTTTTTCCTCGTGTTAGTTAATTGTGTGTCTCACAAAGAATTTAGGAAAGGAAAACAAGGTTGGATTACATCTGTGATTCCACCTACGTGTTTTAATTTATATTTAATATTTTTTTCTAACACTTATGTATTTAAAAGTGTGTCATTTTTGTAGCTAGTCATTTCTGTCACTTTAAAAACAGTTTTTTTTTTTCTCTGTCTCAAGTTAGGTAAGTAGATTTTTAGGGCAATATTTGAGTCTTGGTCTCAGTGCTGCACTGTGAAAGTGATGACATAGCTTAATGTTGGAGGCCCTTGGGTCCAGTCCAGGAGGTGTAAAATTCTGAATAAGAAGAGATCCTCGTATTTGAAGAAATGGATTTGTCACCTCACTAAGTAAGTGAGGGCCAACGAATAGTACATGGCCAATGTAAGATAACTGATGAAAAATAATCCCCGTAAAGTTTCGTCATTTACCCTAATTCATTGTTGACTGAGATGGCCCCAGTTGACATGAAAAGACATTATAGTTTATCAGCTGTACACATTCTCATTGTTATTGGAAAAATGACATGGAAATGGAAACCAGAGCTATCCTACTTTAAGAGGAACGAAGCTGGGGGCTCAGAAATCACAACTGGAAAAATATGTAAAGCACACTGGCGGCACTCATCTTGCAGGGAGCCCACAGACCTCTAAGTCACACAAACATGCGCGTACATGGAATGTGTAAAATCGCTGGTCACTCTGGAGGCTTTCGAAAGAAGCACATGGATTTAAAACCCATAAGGAGCTCCCTGTACCAAACTAATACAGACACCAGCAAGCTGGTGTTCTGTGTGACTGTCTGAGTGGAGTGCATCCATGCTGAGCGCTGCCCTACCGTCTGTTGGGGGGGAGCTCTGTGTGCGCTCCTAGTACAGGTGGGTGCGGACATTTTAACCACGTCTGATTAAAAAGCATATATTACTCCCAAACCCTGCCGGGCTCCCTGCTTGCCCCCTACCAACCACAGTGCTGTGCTCCCACCTTTATCCCTGTCGTCAGGTTCCATGTTAAGAGCTGTATTTTAGCTTTAAAAACAATTCCGTTGTGTTCCTTTTCCATCTCTTGTAATTTTCTTCCTGATCCTTTCATGTCGGGAAGAATTCATTTCTCATTCTTTCTTTTGAACTTTTTGGGAGTTTACTTGTTAGACATGGTTTTACATTGCAGATACCATCAAAAGTTAATCTGCTTAGAAAACAGGCTGGGGTCATTTTACCACAATTAGGTCATGAGATAACACCTCAGCCCCTCCTGCAGTTGTCTGGATTGAGGAGTCCAGCCAGGCTAAACCTGGAGAGCACCTGTTCTACTTACACAGTGAGGTGTGCTTTTCAGGAATTTATTAGTTTGTGGTTTGGAGAGCACTCCCTAAACCCACAGAGTGAGCTTCCCTTTACTAATGACTCACAGCTACTGAACCAACAAGCAACTTCTAATTCCTCAAGCAGACGTTTCTCATGACCTTGCAGAGTCAGAAGCTTCTGGCTTCCTCTAGGATTGTGCTTCTCTGTCCTGTCAACTCGCCTTTAAAATCGGGGACTCTCACCTCTACAATAGCAAGTTTGTGGTTTATCTGCTTATGAACAATAACACCAGCTTAAAAATCACACTCTCCAGGGAAGTTTTCAGAACCCATTAGGAATATTTAAATGCCAAGCATAGAAACAAACTCTGCACGTGTCACAGGGCATTTTCCTGCAATCTCTCAACTAGCTGGCTGCTCTGCCCGTGCCCCCTAAGAATTCAGAGAAAACAATAAATAGCAGTTTTGATCATAAGCTTTGAAAGCCCTGGTGTACATTCTTAAATGACTTCTTTTCTGGGGCATCAAAAAGCTTTTACGGTTCTCACCAGGCAATTCATTCTGATGGGCCCATATGCTGCACTCCACTTAGATCCCATCCTGGCAAGCGCCCCCGTGTACGCTGCTCCGGCGAGCCAAGAGGTTGTTTTAAGAAGGCGTGTTTGTATGGGCACGCTGAAGAGGTCAGGACAACATCAAAGGTAATCTTAAAAAGAGAACCTTCTTGCTGCCTCCTCTTTTTATATTCAGAAAGGTCATTTCTAAGCCAACTATTTGCAACAAGGCCTCTCCTGAGGCATTTACCCCGTTGTTATTTTTTGCTTGTGATTACAATAAGTCGCTTATCCCCCAAACAGATTTAAGAACAATAAACAAATACAAAAGGAAAAGGAACATCTCATCAATAACAAAGACCGCATCTAAAGGCATTGAGTTTTGTGACTCTTTTACATCTCTGTCCAAGCAAAGCAGGAGTCCTACAGAGAAAGGAATCCAAAAGATATGAAAATTATAAAAATAGTAAAAGGATCAAGTTTTAGTCAGGATCTTGTCATTTTGGAGGAGAACTCAATCTTAGCACTTTATTTATATTAAGGCTTGTTTGTGGTATAGCTAAAATTAGTTTTTAAGAGTATCCACTGTGGCGAAATGTGATAAATTATATTATCGTCAGTATAGAAAGATACTTCACCTGAATTTAGAGTTCACATTTTAAAGTCAAATTATGAAAAAAAAAAAAATTGTATGCTACACTTTAAACTAGACAGCTGGGCCCAGCACTGATCAGTTAGTTACATGGCAGGAGCTGCCCAGGGTGATGCCACTAGGAAAGTAACTTTTTCGTTGACTCCGAAGCTTCTAGTGATGTTGAATTTTCTAAGACGGAGCACAGATACTGAAACTGTACAATGTGGCACAATTCTACTCGTCTTCTCCCTCTCTCCCCCCTCCAGTAGATTTAATGAAGGACTTTGAGGTACAATTCCTCGTTGATAAATAGTCCCTCTGCTCAGAATGTTTATTAGACTGACAGCAGAATGCACTCTCTTTGCTTTTTTTCCTTGCCACTTATGACTCAGATGAATTTTAATAGGAGCAAAAAGCTTTTATTTGCACTGTAATTTCACTTAAGGATCATATCCTTCAGAAACTGGCAGACACTTGTATGTCTTGATTGCAAAACACACACTCAGGAGTAAAGAAACATGCAAAAGATGTTATTATTCAACCTGTCACAGTGTCGTAAATCTGCTCTGAACTCAGGCCATCAAAGCTCTTCCTTGGCGCCCTCCCCCCCACCCCTTTTTAAATAGGCCCTGTAAAGAACACACTTAGAGAGTTCCACCTTCCCTGTGCCGAATTAAAAGGGGAATTCTATTTTGCTTTTGCATCCCTGCCATCTTGATGCCCACAGGAGGCTTTGAGTTACAGCAGCTTTTTTGAACAAAATGGAGCTGCCTCGCGGCTACATCTGTCTACCCAAGGGAACTGTGATCTGGTAGGAACCCAAAAATCTTCAGGTGGTCGTTCGTACTTCACCGACTAACACTTCCTCAGACACTTCTGTTTGGATAGAGCAAACTGAAGCTTATATGTTTGTTCACAGAGATCTAGGGGTTTTCCTGCCGGGCAGAAATTCTCTGTATTAGAAATGTTCTGTTTGACCCAACTGCCTTGAGTGTGCCCCTAATTGTTTGAGAGGCACCTACAAAAATTGCAATTAAAATACTTGGTAGTGCATATTATTTTCTTTTCATGGTTTTAAAATCTTGACATTATTGTCTCTTAATACAGAAGATTGTTTCATATTTCATCTGTATCTACCCTAACCATCTTGTTCCAGAAAGACTACGTAATGCTGTGCCTAAAAAGAAAAGCTAACATTTTTCAGTCGTGAATATAACATTTCATGTCGCAGGGAGAAATATGTATTTTAAATATTTTGCCCAAAATGAACACTGAAACCCTTTGTCTTAACTTATTGATACATAGTACAGCTGCTCTCCTGAGGGAAGCGGGGAGTTAGAGACGGCAGTCTGCTGCCATCTACTGGTGCATATTCACAGTGTCACCCTTTTCTCTGGCTCAGCCAGCTCCCGGAATTTGCATTAATTGGGATAAGTTTGTAAGTGGTGAAGGGGATACAAGGAAATTTTTCTTTTCTTTAGAAAGTTTTCAGATGGTTTTATTCATGATGTAGGATGTTGACTATCACAAATTAATTATTGGAAGTTTTTATTTCAAGAAATTTCTTAAATATCTGGCTCATAACATATACCAGAAACAAACTAATATATTTTGTTTTATGTGCAATAATTTAAAACCGTAAGACTTCAGAGGTGTTATTTAAATTTAAAAGCTAAAAACTCATTTTGAATAAATGCTACTGTTGAGGAAAAGTTCATCATTTAAAATCTTTTCTGTTTTTTCCCCTTTAGTACAAGGTGCATATTTTAACCAGACTCGCTGCAGAATTGAACAAATTTATGCTGGAAAAAGTGGCTGAGGACACAAGCAGTATTCTTCGCTCCCCGATGCCTGGTGTGGTGGTGGCTGTCTCTGTCAAGCCTGGGGACATGGTAAGGAGCGTGCCTGTCTGTGGGATAGCGGCAAACCGAATGCCCTGTGCACGTCTTTCTTAAGTTATTCTCCCCTCCCCCCCCCAAAAAAAAACCAGCAAAATAGCTTTTGTGCATTCTTTGTCCAACTCTTTCACATTTGAATTAGGTTGGTAGCAATATCTGAGTGCCTCTCCCCTCAAATGATCTGGAACTAGAACAGAAGTAAGGCTAGGTTCATTCTGTTATTTGGCAAATTTAGAGTTTCAAGAAGTATTCTATATAAAATTTCAGTTTATTCTCTCTCTCTCTCTCTCTCTCTCTCTCTCTCTCTCTCTCTCTCTCTCTCTCTCTCTCTCTCTCTCTCTCTGCTTTAAGCATCCTTGAAGAACTCAAGCCAAAAAGTAACCCTCCAGTGGGGGAACTTTTTGCATGATTTTTGGAATAAATGGGAAGGGAAGTAAGGAAAGTTAATTCTGTAATCTGTGGAGTACCAGAGCACTTCTGTAACATGATAAATAAAATTTAGGACCTCAGTTCTAAGTTTTTCATCTTTACCCTGTGACATTAAGGCACAAATCAAAGCTTTATCAATATTTCCTTACGTATTCAGTCTCAAGATGATGTTCTATGGACAAATTGGTAAGGGTTAGAAATCTCTTGATTAGCAGCAAAAGTACAAAGAAAACAAAGATCCAACCAGGAGGTTTCTAGGTACTTAAGTACTTTCATTTTTATTTATGTGTCAGAAAATAATGGTCAAGCCTGATAGTCCTTAATGAACTTATAATAATAATGTAATTCTATTTTGTATCTCACTTAAGTCACAGGAAGTTATGTGTTTTCCTATAATGATTGCATTAAAACTACCTCTGTATTTCTTTATTGACATAAATTTTTAAAAAGTTGAGGAAAAACTCATGTAGTTGGCATCAGTGTGTAGAAAAGTATTTACAATAAATAGTAAGAAAAATGATCAATTTCAGTTGTTTAAATGATTAGCCCTGAAACTGACCTATGAATTTGAAAGACTGGTTTAACAGTTGCTTTACCTGATGATATAGAAATAGAACTACCAGCTTTTCTACAAAAGGGCAGAAGAGGCTAAAGAGCTAATTGTTTCTTTTGCTTTGAAATCATTGACATTCCTGGAAGAAAGAACTCATTATGATTTTCTCACACCCAAGTGTCAAGGATTTGGGAGAGGTGACACATAAAAATTATATATATGTGTTGAATATGGGGAGGGGGTTTGCCTTGTGTTTCTTCATCCTAAAGGACTGGCGAGGGTCCTAAGAAGATACACCTTGGCTTTGATGGTAAGTTGTGTTATCAGACAGTCAGTGGAATCTTCTAGTGACTGGAAGTGTGTAGGTTGGTAAACAATGTGAGGGGGTTATTATGTATTTTTTCATTTTCCTTCTTAAGCTTTTTCTGGAAGTCACATAAGCTGTAGACTGCAATCTTGAGCTTGTCAGTCCTAATGGTGTAGCTTTCATTAAAAAAAAAAAAATCATATTTCTGCTTTAAAAAACATATGTGTTAAAGTGCAGTCTTTACTTTTGCAACACCTGAGTCAAAACCTGAGAGGAGGGAGGAAGGAGGAGGGCAGCTCCTGCTGAGAGCACGCAGGGAGGGCGGGAGGCTTCAGATTGCAAGTCTTGCTCCTCCGTTTGCACTAGCTTCCCTGACTGTGGCAGCTCTTAGGGCAGAAAACAGGGAGCGTGCAGCCTTCTCGTTTCTAACAACTGCTTCCCCTAGTCTAGCTTCTCCAGATACCAGAAGGTTTAGCCTTCATACTTTCCATTTCCTGGTTAATAACTTAATGTGGGAAAGCAAGGCATTTAGTAAAGCGGAACAATGTGGTATTAGTCCTTGGTTCTTTGGGGCAGCGCAGATATTGAAAACCACCACCAGTAATTAAATGTGGGAATTCAAGAGTGATTTAATTTGAGAACCGACTGGGGCCTCTATTTTATGTATTCCTTTAAAGTCAAAGTACATGGTTGGTGGGGTGCACCCCTAGTGAATTGGCCCCTCATCTCTATGGCCTTCACCTTACTGATAAATGCTCTTTGCACGCATGTGCCTGGCCTGGCCCGGGAGAGCACATGCTTGCTTTCATTCCTCATTCCAGCTCCCAGTGCCGTTTCTGGTCCTCGCAGAACTTCCTTTTATATTCTGTGCCGTTGTGTTTTGATAAAACAGTGTTTTCTCTTGAGTTATTATTTGTGAAAAACGTCCCAAACTGCTAATACCTAAACCAAATACAGAGTGAGATGTTTAATCGCTGGCTTCTATAACAACTGTAGTTAAATCTACCTCATGTAATTAAAACACAAGAAACTTTCTTTGGACCAAAGGCACGGCCATTTTAAGAAAATAATACTTGTAACTTTTAAGTTTTGTGGTTTAAAATTATTTTAACACTGCAGGGCATATTGTGTTGTTCATAGCAATAACATCAGCTGAGCCAAGGATCCACTTCTGTCAGTGGGTAGAGAATGGAATCAATCGCCTCTGTATTTTCAAGGAAAACAAGGACCTAAAAAGCAACTAAGGGACTATAAGTATTTATTTTTCTTTCAAATGTTATCTTTTATAGTTTGAATTCCAGTTACCTGTAATTTTTGTATTTAGCTGAAGTAAAACTTAACAAATCTTAGAATGGTGGGCCTGGCCATAATGAGTTTCACAAAAGTGTCACATAAATAATAATAACAAATCTGTTTTGTGAAATAGACAGTTTTATCGGAGTAAAAACCTCAGGACAAAATGCTTTGTGTGGCGGTTTAAAGGTAATAAATGCACTCAGAGCTTCGTGGGAAGGTCTTCCCTCCCTCAGCACAGAAGCTGGATTTTACTCTAAGTGCTTTTTTCAGGTTCGCATAACAAAGGTTCCTAATACCTTTTCAGTGTCTGTTCATTACTATTTAACATTAAATATGGTAGTATAATCGGGTGTTTTTTTTTTTTTAATGATTATATAATAGCCTTTTGAACGTGTGGAGTGAAGATTTTAATTAATAAACAATAAAGTGAATACAAACAAACCAATAAGAAACAAAGTAGAACTGAATTATGAAAGTCTAGAATCACAAATTTAATTCAGAAAATAACCAATAAAATTATATACTTTTCTTAAATGCCTTTTTTTACATGCCTTCTGAAAATATTTTTAATGACTGAATTTCATTTTAGTTTGAAAAATACCCATTTTTATGTACATTTAACACTATCATAAACTGGGGGCACTTCTGTAATCAAAGTGGCATTTTTATAACTTGTTTTAATTAAAATTAATTAAATTATATCTTTATGATATTCTTGAACAAAAAAATTAAGTATATATTCTTTCAGAATAATGGCCGAATGCATTTTTCCAGGATTAGACTTACAGCTACTGAATTTGTTGCACAATTTTTATTTGACTTTGAAGTATAAAATAAAGTCATGAGCACATACTTTTGTTAGCCTGATATCAGAAACAAAACAAAACAAAAATAAAAATAAGGCAACCCAATGGGATATTTTAATATTGTATTTAATTAAGATTCTTTCTAGTTATGTTTAGATTCTACAGTCATTTCAGATTTTCATCAAATACTCATTTAATACATCGAAAATTAAGTGAGACATGGACCAGAAGCAGGCTGTGCACCCATTTATGTTTTTCTTTCTTAATTATTATCTTGTGACTTATTCGTTTGTGAGAGCAGGTGAAATAATAGATTGACATTAAGTACCTGTTGCTGGCTTTTCTTGCCACTTAGTCCATCCAGTATTGGTAAGATAGACCTGAGTATTTTTGTGGAGCCACGATGAGAACAATCTGCTTTGTAACAAAATTGACCTTTTACAGCAGGTAATCAGGTTGTTATTCTTGTGAACATCATCATAGGCAAAAAACAAACAAACAAACAAACAAACAAAAAACCAACAAAAAAACTATGCCATAAAGTGCACCAATGCAAACATAAAATTTGGGCTCATTAATGGGAGTAATACCCAGATTTTGCCCTGATTTTTTTCTCCTTGCATATATATGTTCCTTCAGGGGGAGGGTCCTGGAGCAAGTGCTTTGATGGCCACTGTTGAGTAGACACAGGTGCTCTGTTCCAGAGCATGACTGTCACCCCTCCCCTTTGTCCCTACACCACCTGTAATTGAGCTTAGAGCTGATCTTGGAGAAATCTCAAATAAACTTGGTGAGAGACCTTTGTTTTTCACTTCTCAAAGAAGCAGGATTTGAAACCTCCTTTGTGCTCAGGTATTCCAGATGAGAAGGGTTGGACTGGGCCCTCCTGACGTGTGTGTTTGTCTAGCAATGACTTGTGCATCTCACGCAGCCCAGTATCAATAACAGCATCTTTCCTTGGCAGAGGCCCTGGCCTGGCTGTTTGATAGATTTTCCAGTTTCTGGATTCCTTGATTGACAATCATAAAGTAATTGCAATAGTTAAATTTTCATATTTATAGCAGTGGATATTCAAGCAATTTGTTTGACAAGATGCCAGTTTTTCATCTAAACCTCAGATTGTATTCCAAAGTATGTATGGATTCATGCATTCGTTATTTAATGTTTTCAGACTTTAAATTATGAAATATTACAAACATACAGAAAGTCATAGAGAATCGTACAAGTATTTATTCTCCCTGCTCACTTTTACCATGGTTGCTTCCCATTTTATTTAACAATACAACATTTCTTATACAGTGAATCTGCCCCGTGGCTTCTCCCCAGATTCCTGTCCTGCCTCCTTGAGAGGTAGCTGCTATCCTGAACCGGGCTTTTTTATCTTTTCCAGGTAACATTTATTTTTAAACATTGGTGGTAATTTTTGTTGAAAGTAACAATTTTGGAATTTTTACAATTTAACTTAATTATCAACAGAAGATAAAATATTTTTATAGATCAGTAAATTAAATATTCTAGGCGAGTCTTCTGTAAATTTGGCATTTGATTTTATTTTTCAAGGAATGATCTACTTGGGATTATAGGAGTTACTATCTTTGTTTTAAGTATTTTTTTTAAGATAACAGTTCTCAACTTTACCAAGATTCAAAATATCTTTCTCACCCTTTTGCAAAGAAAAAAAAAATTCCACTGAGTCCTTTAAAACAGCATATCTCACAGAGATACAGAATCTAGACCAATCTCTTAAAGATATTGTAAATGACATCAGTTTTCACTAGTTCTCTTTGTAACTAGAGGCTTTGGCTCCAGTTTTGAGCTAAGTTAGAGGGCAGTAGGGTGTAATATTTTTCTTCATTTTAAGGAATTTTAAGAAAAACTGGACTTGTTTTATATTGGCCACAACTCTAGTCTTTCCCTGATCCTCTCAGCTCCCTGCTTCGAGACCCACTGCACAATTCCGGGGTGGGAGGGGGGGCGGCAGCTACAGGAGGGGAGCTGGGGTGAGCACGGGCAGCAGGAGGCGGTGCAGACCCGAAGTCCCCCAGAGCCAGCCGCCTTGGTTGAGTGTGTTACCTCTCCTTGCACGTGCCCTCCTGAGTGAGGCGGCCGGTGCACAGTCCCATTAAAGGAGGCCTTGGACTGGAGATAAGGGGTTTGGCGGCATTTCTGTCACCTGCCTTCTCTTTCTTTGTAATTTGATGATGGTTTGTTCCATCATTGCTTAAATACTGCACAATCTCCCAGGGTGTCTTCTCCCTCCCTCTTTGCGTGAAGATGTTGGGATGTGAATGCACGTTTCTTCTTCAGGAAATATCAGGGGATATTTACCAGCCTATCTTACTGGCTCAGAAAGAGGAAGTTATTATATATCAGATTCTAGCAGTGCCTTTTAACCAAATCTGAGATGCCTTTTTTCTTATGGCTGTTAACTGCGTCTTTTTTCAGATCTAAGGGCTTTAAAATGCATTGCATTCAGGCACCTGTGTTCTAAGTAGAACGGCCTTTAAAAATGTAATTGAAGGATTTTCACTTTTGTGGAGTCGTCAGCAGGGTTGATATTGATCCATGCTTTCGGGTGGCCCAGTGCAGCAGAAGGGGAGACTGCAGAGGGCCGGTAAGCCTTCCGAGCCTTCTGTCTAATTTGGCAGAAAAATACAGAATGTAGGACAACAAAAGAAGCCTCCTTTTTCCATAAAAATTCTTTCTCCCACCCACCTTTCTTCCCCAAAAAGGGGACTTAATTTTTCAGCTGCACGCAGTGATTTGGTGCTCACTCTTGCATTGAAACAGTTGCTGTCTGAACAGGCAGGAAACAGTTTTCTTTTAATTGCTGAAATCATTCGGAAGTGCTTCATGCCCTGCTTCTATACAGCAGATGCTGTGCATTAATTGGCCTGCGTAGAAGTGACCCAGGGTTCCTTGCAGCGGGCCCAATTTTAGGCAGAGGGTTTAAATAGCTTATTTATTATTTTGTATAATCTGGCGTACATTATGTGCTCCTGCACGTGTCGTATTTCATGGTCTGCAGTTTCTAATGTCATGTGGGTTTCAAAACCTGTGTTTCTCTGGTAATGTAGTAGCAGCAGGTAAGCTCAAAATACCATCCATCAGGAGCTAATTTTTTATCCAGATACTCCAATGACTGATGAACCTGTCTTTTGTATGAATGTTTAGCACAGTAGAAAGCCATATGCCACTGGCACAGTTTCCTATGCATTCTTTACAGTTGCTAGAGAGTAGGCTTACAGGGGAAAACCCTCCGTGCCATTTCTGTCCTCTTGCCTATATTTAAAGGATAACACCTTTAAAACGGCCCAGGTTTTGGACGACAAAAGCGGGTCGGGGCCGTCTTAAAGGAAATCCAACTCCCATAATCATTTTCTTGATCAGAAATATGACTGCACACTCTTAATAGGGAACCTTGTTTTGTTACTCCCCGTCTGTTCAAAACAGACCTGAGCCCATTAGAAGGGCCTCCCTTGTGTGGGAAGACCACAGCTGTTACTGTAAATCTCATCCCGTCACTGTATCACCCCCATTTTGTGGCTCTGAAGGATGAAATTGAGAAATGGAATACTGTGCAGTCATCCTTTACATCTCCAATTTTAGGCCTTTGCCATCATTTTCATGCTTTTATTCCAAATCAAATAACATTAGTGAGCTACACCACCTTCTGATGAATATCTGGCATTGAGCAGAGCTTTCAAGTCTGTACTTTTGGGGGCTTCCTTTTATGTTTGGTGGAGGTCTTTTTCCCCCTTGCTCTTCTCTTTCTCTTCCTTTGAGCTTTCTTCCTGCGTTTGCAGTCTGAATGATACAAGTTGCCGAATGTGTCTCAGTCTTAACATGTTTTCCAAGAGCAATGTGTGCAGGAGAAGGTTCTATGTCTTTTAATCTGGGGAAGGAGTGAAGCGAACTTGGGAGGCGGATATTGGGGGCTTTAATCAGAAATAAGAAGTGATTTAAATCATTAGCACAACAAAGCATACTATAAGCTCGAAGATAAAAGTCCCTGGGGAAAGAGTCCTCTGAAAATAAATGGAACTTGATAGATTTCCATATCATTTATAACTTCCCTTAATTACACTTGGAAGACTTGCCAGTAAAACTGGAAAATTGGCAGCCTATATCCATTAGAGTCATTTTGCCGACCATGGCAAGCAGCTGGCTTTACTGGATTTTATTTCCCATCACTCACAATTAATCATCAGCTGGAGATGTCTGAAACTCTTCAGCACAGAGCAGTGCCGAGTGACATTCAGGCCTTCTAAACATGCTAAAATCTGCTGAGTAAATGGGCCGAGTTTTCTCTCTGGCTTACTCATTTGGGGGCAAGGCTGGCTCCCGCTTAATGAGTACGTTCTGATAATCGGATGTGAATGTGAACCCTGACCCCGTGTCAAAGGAGAGTACGCAATAAGCTGGTTGAAAGATATAGGATTCAGGCTTCCAAACTTTACACCAATTAGACAGCGGAGAAGTACATCAGGCCGACTAGGTTTATCAAAAAGACTTGCGAGGCTTGTGACCATTTTGTAAGCCCAACGTTGGAGACATCCTGTCACAATCATTAAGTCGTTATCAGATGATTCACAAAAGTGTTAGAGAAGTGTGCGCACACAAACCCTTCAGTGGCAGTGCCCTCACATGTGAGCTGTCCGATGGAAGCTCTGAACGATTAAGCACCCTTTCTGCTCGCTCAGTTGATGCCTGTGCTTTCCGAGCACACGGAGAAATCCGGACAGTGCTGCCATTATGTCCCCAAGCTCTTGGAGGATTGGGGCGCAGGCATCTTGGACAAGGAGGCTTCCTCGGTGTCGAGGTGAAAGGCCCGTGTTGGAGCTGGAGCCTGTGCAGGGCCCAGCCCGTCAGTGGGGTCGCAGCCCCAGCTTCATTCTTTGCTGTGTGTTTTGTAGCATGTTTGCTTCTCTGATTCGGACTTTTGAGAGGTAAAATAACTTGAATTCAAATCAGGTTCATGTGTGTATATGCATGTGCACGTGTGTAGGTATAAGATATTTTACTGACTAAAACATATCACAATTTTGTGGGGTTAAAGGAACAACTTCTAAGAGTTCTTTCTCTTTTAGGGATGAATGAGTGAAAACAGACTATAGAGAAACAGATTGCATAAGTGAACACAGTGAGGGAAATGAATTACTTTAATTTCCATCTACAGCTAAATAATATAAGTAGAGACCAGCAGACACAGGGCAAGGAACTAGGGAGAGAAAAAAGGAATGAAAAGGTGGAGCTGTGACGGTTGAGTTCTGCCATTCAGGGCAGAGCTGCAGGTCAGGCAGAGAGCGGTCACTTCAGATCCAGAGGCACTGTCTTTGAAGTTCTTTTAATCAAATTGCCAGAGTCACACAATCAGAGAGAAGGGAGTATTATAACTTTGGGACTTTCCCACCTCTCCTGATTATCTTTGGGTAAATCAGAGGTTTTGCTTTTCTGATTAATGACTGAGGACTTAACCACTTGCAGTCACCTGTATATCACCCTTTTGCAAATCGCCCACACTGCAAGCACACGGAGCCAGCCAAGACAAACGGGCAGCGACACCGGCCCTGTTGTCCCCCAGGCTCCAGTAGGGCCTGATCTAACCTCGATGTGGCCAGCCCGGGTCTGAAGTTGGGCTTTGGCCCCGGCCCAGCCATCCTTCCATGGGCATTGTTGTCAGGTTGGCCTGTGTGCCCTTGGTGTGACCATCAGTAATCTCCTGGTTCATTTTTTTTCGTTCGCATTAACTGAATTAACTTACGGAGGGACAAGGTCGAGGCCACCTAAGAGAAGCCCTTGGGGTCGGGGAAGGGGAGATGGGGCCTCTGAGCAAGCCCAGCTCTCAGACTCCAGCAGAGGAAGCCTGGCTGTGGGGAGGGGCGGAGGCAGGCACACACAGGCCCTGCAGCGAGCACTCTCCATCTGTGAAGGAAGGAGCTACCAGAGCCCAGAGGTGGAGAACTGACTACTAATTTTTGGATGGAGTTTCCATTGTTGAATTTCAGGTCCATTTCCCAGAGAGCCACTGTGGCCCTGTTGCTGGGTTGCCCAGTCCTGGGATTGGGATGCTGTTTCCTGGGCCAGCTCTGGGCCTCAGCCTCCATCTGAGAAGCTGTGGTCGGGGTCCACAGGGTTTTGCATGTGGAGCTAAATGGCAGGTACTGCCCTGGGGGAACGTGCCCTTCTCCCGTCTTGCCGGGTCCCTGCCTGCCTTTGAAAAGAGGGGGAAAAAGGCTCTGAAATGACGACTTGAGGGAGTAGCTGTTCTGACACCCTGACAGGGCATATTTATTGTTTCGAGCTGCCTTCACTTTTCTTTTCTCCCACCACATTTTGAAGAACAGCAAGTTGGAATGCAGATGCCAGGTGAAAATGAATCAAAAAGGGCAGCGAGCACAGTGCTTCAAGCCCAGCTCTCCAGCACCGTCTCTCCTCTGTGCCAGCACTGAAGCTTTGGCATCCCCTCTCTTCCTATGTTTCTGTGCCAGGAAAAAGCAGCCCACCACCTGATCAGCGGAGGAAAGGAATGCACAGTGCTCAGGCAGTCCCGGCTGCCAGCAAGACAGCTTGCGCCCCACGGGGGGCCGGGAGGGGGCTTGAAGATCATCTGGGGATTTCAGGAAAGAACATTCTCCAGGCACTTTAGCGACACTGGACGAGCACAGTGGCAGTGGCGCGAGTGTCCGGGAGCCGCACACCAGATGCCCAGCAGCACCCCACAGAGCCAGTTGCCCCGGGAAACTCAGCTCTCCCATTTCAAAGATTGGGAGACCCTTTTTTGTAAAGATAGGAGAAAAAGTGGGCCCAGCTCCTTGGTGCTTACCCGTCAAGGGCAGAGAAAAGAGAATGAATAAAACAGCTTTCAGCCTCAGCTGACTCCTGGGTGGAAGCCCCAGGTTAAACCTCAGGAGGGTTATACCCAGCTTTGCTTGGATTTCTTTCTTAACAAAAGGCAAACATCAAAAGTCCAAGCTTGAGCCCTTTGCCTGTATGAGCTATGTGTGTCTTTGCAAGGCATGGGCAAGCTCTAGATATCATTCCCTGTGCTGGAAGGTGCTTTCTGGGAGCCACCTCATCATTCAGATTTGGCATGTCTTGCAAAGGTTAGGACAGTGGGCCTCAAGGCCTGGATGTTTGGCTGTTGTTCCCAGTTCCCAAGGGCTATAGACAAACTCCATTTTTTGATAACAGCTTTGCTGAGATAAAATTCATATATAGTTCACCCCTTTAAAGTGCAATTGAGTGGTTTCAGTCTATTCACAGAGTTGTGCAACCAACACCACATTCACTATTAGACCATGTTCATCACCCCAAAGGAAACCGGGTACCCATTAACAATCACTCCCTTTTTTCCCTCGGCTCCTAGAAACCACAATCTTTCTGTGTTTAGAGATTTTCCACTTCATTTCCTATAAGTGGAAAATGTGCCATTTATTTCACTTCTCTGTTTGTGGTAAAAGGTAGATTCAGAGCTTCCCAGGGGAGGCCCCACAACCAGCACCCCAATCCTCAAATATCAGAGATTTTTTTCTAATGAGGAGTTAATGATGATAGAGAGGATGGCCTTTCTCTGCTATCCCCCAAAGATGAACTTGGAATATGAAGTATTTATCAGAGGTCGTTGCTGCTACTTGGATCAAATTTCAGCACGTTTGACAAAGAATCTTTTAACGGCTTCACTCTTGAAGAACTTGCAAAATTAGAATGATTGTGAAACTTGTCCATTTTTTATCATTTTCCAGGTAGCAGAAGGT
This sequence comes from Rousettus aegyptiacus, assembly GCF_014176215.1. NCBI lineage: Eukaryota > Metazoa > Chordata > Mammalia > Chiroptera > Pteropodidae > Rousettus > Rousettus aegyptiacus. The sequence continues at coordinate 56,660,556 of NW_023416286.1, read as the reverse complement.
CAGGAAATTTGTGTAATCGAAGCCATGAAAATGCAGAACAGTATGACAGCTGGGAAAACTGGCAAGGTATGTCCCCAAGTGCCCGCCAGCTCATGCCGGCTCTGTGACAGGAAGCGGAACTTCCACCTTTGAATTTGGAACGATTAGGCCTGAAAGGGACCAGAGAGGTGATCTCTTTCCACCTCTGCACCCTACAGACGAGGACATTAAGATCGGGAGCTCATTTTACCCTGTAACAATGAGTCCCTGCATCATGGAGAGCACACCTTCCAAAAGAGTCTGATGTTCACTTAGTCAAAGAACGATTGTTCTTCACCCTCATGTCTTTCAAATTAAGGAGTCTTTAATTTTTAATGTTTACATCTGTCTTAGACGCAGTTAGTTATCTGAGACTTAAGTGACACAGCAGGAAATGGTTTTAGAGATTGTAAAAATTAATGTAACTCTTCAAGATAATTTCTCCACAAAGAGAACAATTCAATTTTAGATCAAGGAGTTGAAAGCTCCACATACACATTTGGGACTTAATGATTTAAAGAGAAAAAAGGAGATGTATTATTACTGAAATTTATTGAGTAAGACTTCAATGTATTTTTTTCCTCAAAAATAGAAAAATCCTTTAAAGCAGTAAATTCATTATTCTTTTGGTGACTAAAAAAAAGATCATTCGTAGTAGAATGATCCTTTTCTGAAGGTCAATTCGATGAGGAAGTGTGGAGCGAGCTGAGGTGAGGCTAGCAGCACAGGTTGGCAGTGTCCTGCACCGTGGCCACACCTGAAGGTGAGCTCAATCCTCGGGGACATTGGGTGCCCTGGCAGAGAGGTGCTGTCAGCTCACAATGAAGTTTGTATTAGAGAGACATAGCCTCTGTCACCCCAAAATAAAATGAAACATGCTCAGACTAAATAGGCCACCCTCGCAGTCCAGTTCCAGCTGAGAGGGTGGAGGCCCACCACATCACTGGTGGGCCTCGAGCTGTCTGGCCAGGCTGGAGGGGGCTGCAGACGGCAGAATGGCATGATTTGCAGTTCTATAGGAATCCTGCTTTCTACATCTGATTATCTTTTAAAAGTTGAACAAGAAAATGTTGGTTTCCGCCCTTATAAAAACTGTTATATTTGTTCCTTGGGATTATGCAACATTGATGCTATGTAAGCATGAAATGTCCATGATGAGAATTAGGCCTCATTTTGGGGGGCAGAGAATATGTGTCAGATGCATGCCAAAGGCCCGTGTTGCTGGACTGAGGTACTAATACAAAAATGAGCTTGGTCCTTGCTCCTTGAAGGAGCAGGGAGCCCGTGTCTGTCAGTGTGTTTCATGTCCTCACAGCCTGGGTCTCATGGTGAAGGTGTAGCTGCTCCTTGGTCATCAGCATCCCAGAGCTGCTTTTATGGTATATTGATGGACTCTGGCCTGACCGCTAGTAGCGGGAGTCTCTTCCTGCTCATCCCATTCCCTCCTCTCCCTACAGCAGAGCATACCAGGAGTGGCCAGAGCCCCAGCCCAGGGGAGTGGGCCCTGGGGAGCTGGAGAGCTGGTGGCTCTTATCCGGGGGGCCATTTTTCCTCCTGGTTAAAAAGGTCACAATAGAAACGGGTCCTCCACTCTAGTAATCGCAGCATCATGAAAAAATATATCCTATACAAACATCGGAGGCTTTAGATCATAAAAAGTAGCTACTTCAATGCAAATAGCATGTGCCGAAAAGGCCTCTGAAGTAGTCATGGCATAGGTTCACACCGCCAGAAAGAGCCTAGGCTGGAGTTCAAGGAAATAAGGCCCCTCTTTCCCTCTGGCTCAGTGGGGCGGCGGGGACACAGGCCAGGGCACCAGTCCCATAGTTGCCAGCATTGTTCCTCTTCGCCACGTATTCTAATCCATTGTTCATTTTCATGCCCAAGCAAGAACCTCCAAGAAGTCAAGTGACTATCCGTTCCCCAGTCTAAACGCCTCCCTGCTCATTTTAAATCTGGAAAAACAAAATTTGATGAAAACTGGGAGAAGTGAGTAGAACGACAGGGACAGTAGCAAGGTAGTGGGAGCTCGGGGGCCGTTCCACATCATGCCGCAAAGTACTGTGCTATCTGTACAGACACGTGTCTTCTGAGCATTTTATTTCCCTTCAGAAGGAAATTTACATGGCAATCAGGCTAGGAAGTTTCTCCTGTTAATTAGAACCTGTTTGGACTCACGTAATTTTTTTTTTCTATACTACACTAATAATACCATTACCTCTCAGAGAACATTTCTACAACTTAAAACGATAGAGAGGTTGGGAGTGCCGAGTGCTGAGAGCTCAGCCAGCACCAACACTGGAGTTTAGGATGCCGCCTAGACCCCTGCGAGTGCCCGGTGCAAGGGCCAGCCAGCAGACCGCAGAAGCAGTTCCCTCGCACCAGCGTGTTTTAGGACAGACAAGGACGGAAGAGCCAGGAGCGTGGAGGGTGGCGAGTCACAGCCTTCCAGGAGGACGTCCCACGCATGAGGCCCCTCTGACTGCGTGGGCCGAGTGTTCTACCTGTGCTCCAGAGCCTGCCAGGCTGTCTCTTCACTTCCAGAAACGGATGACGAGATTGCTCCTTCCTGGTCTAATTAGTAATTCTTATTACCCCCCCCTCCCTTTTTTTTTTAATTCAAGGTGAAATCGGTGCATTGTAAAGCTGGGGACACAGTTGGAGAAGGAGATCTGCTCGTGGAACTGCAATGAAGTATTTATAGCCTTCCAGTCATCACCCAATTTAATTAGCCATTTGTATTATGATTCTTTCATACGCCATTTATTCAAGCGTTTTGCAGGAACACTCCTGTGCGGCAGATTTTACATGGTCATATTTATTCCACATATAGTCAAAACCAACATTCTGCCAAAAAATTACCAATGGAAATTTTTACTGATATAAATACTTGTACATATGATTTGTACTTCTGCTGTGAGATTTCCTAGTATCAAAATTAAATCAATAAAACTGAGCATTTGTCTAAATATTAGTTTGCCTTTTTGAACGAAGACAATGTACATAAGAGGCTACAGGCTGTGCCAGTAGACTTTAAATACTAGCTTTTCATTGTGATCCTTTAAAAATTCATATAAATCCCAGCTCTTTGCCTTCAGTTTCATTAAATTAGTATTTGCCACCTTATAATCTTATTACCTACTTCTCCCCGTTGAGGACCAAATTCCCGTGTGTGGTTATTCATAACTTCTTAAGCCCAGGCAGCACCAGTGATTTGGGAAATCCCTTCTATGTGGCTCTGATGGTTAAGTACTGGATATGCTAGATCCCTGGGGGCATCACCTCAGGGGCGGCTGACTCACATGGTCCTCTCTCCCCCATCCCACAGGCTCTGCTCGGGGCTCCCTCACCCCAACTGTAGTAGGTGGGGCTGCCACAAGCCCATCAGCTGATACCCATCCTTGCCTTTTTGTGTTTTTGTGAAGTAGGTTTCCAATTAAGGAAAAAAAGGGCTAAAAATAATGATCATGTTTTTTGTGCCAGATGCAGTTAGCGATCATAGTCTACCATTAAGTTGAAGAGTTAAGTGAGCTCTCCCAATGGAGAATGAGGTTACTAAGGATCAGCAGCTGCATTTTCATTTGGTTCTGAAATTCTTGGAATACATTTCATACTTTGCTGGTAAGTAAGCAGAGGCAGAATCGTGCACTGATTTGAATCTACGCTGACAGATCATCAGATGGAGGTGGGTAGTAATTGGTACTTCGTGCCTTGCTAAAATTATTTTAAGTGCTGTTTGTATTTGGAAGCTAAGCTTTCTGTCAAGCCTGAAGAACAAATTACTAATATGTTGGTTCTTCTCCGAAAGGCCCACCCCCAAATGCTGCTCCCTTCAGGAGGCAGGAACAGTGCCTTGCTGCTGGGCCCTGGGCTTGGGTGAGCTTCCATGTGAAATCAGGGGTGTTCAGCTGTGTCTGCCAGCAAGTGGGCGCTCGTTATTCTGCTAGATGAGAATGAATAGAACCTTCTAACTAAGTAGGCCCAAGAAAAGAGCCAAAAATAGCACCAACACTTTCATATTTCCTAAAACATCTAGTTTAATTTTAAATGGTTATTCTTCAATAAGTTTGATTTGAAAATTGTGAAGAATGATGTTATATATAACTCCAAAACTACTATAAAATACAACATGTTTTTCCTGAGGTTTTTAAATTACACTAAGCCAAAATCAGCTTAATTTTTTTTTCTTGGTGCTGCAGGTCAGAATCAATATAGTAGGGCTGCTAGAATCTAACTGCAACACAAAGTCTTTACATTCATTTTAAATGTTATCTTCAGATTAAAGCAAAGCAAAAATAAAAAAAAAAAGTATGATAACATGAGTTCTTGAAATGTCATTTAGGGGAATTAAAATCCTAAATTTTTCTTATCCAGTACATTCAAGCCCATGATGCTCTTTAAACAGCAAGGAATAAAGCAGTATTGGACAGATAGACCTCAGGGCACAATCTTGTTATCAGTGTGTCAAAATTATTTGGGAAATTGGCTGCCACTACAAAAGAGATTATTTCTTTTTCCACAGATTGAGTTCTACAAATGTTTGTTTCAAAGGGCATTATTATGCTTCTGCATTCAGTGAGTGCAGACCAAGCTGAGGTAATCTTATAATCATCAGGGTTCTATCACGCCTTGCACTTTTTATCTGTTTTCCCTTGGATTATAGCGAAGCCCGTGCTTCCCCTGAGAGTCGTAATTGTCGTGGTACGGGAGGTGGACCCACTCCGGCGGGTAGGTGGCCGTGCTGTACACAAAGCACTGCATGGTCCTGTTGGCAGCGGGGGTCTCGTTGGGGGTATCGTGTGCACCTTCCCACTCGAAGACCACGACCCTCACCAAGGTGCGCTGGTACATATCCGGGCAGCTTTCGAACTCGTCGAGGAAGTGCAGCATCTGCTCGTCCACAGCATAGATCTCCCCGACCACACAGTGGCCATGCCCCGGGAGGTTCAGCAGGTACGGAATGTTATGTTCTCCGGCGATCACCAAGGGGTAAGGCTCCACCGTGTGGCCCCGGCCCTGGAAGGTCGCACAGCCATTGGTGTCATCCAGCAGGACCTTGTGGTTGGGCTGGCCTTGCTTCAGTGTCCCGTATACAAACACGCGGGCCATGTGGGCCAGAGACGCTGCAAAGGAGAAAGGAAGCAGGACTGGTAAGTATTACATGTGTCAGAGAAACGGGAGAGAGCTCTTGGTCTCGGCTGCAGTCGGAAACCTCTCCTGTGGGGGCCCAGACGGTAAACATTTCGGGTTCGTGCTCCAGCTGCAGCTCTCAAGCCCATACAACCCACAGTCTGCTACTTGACCATCCCGCAGTGGGCTCTAAGGTTCCAGGAAACACCAGCACCCTTCACAGTCACTTTCCAGAGAAAAGGCACTTATTTTGAGAACATACTTGTTGGATGGAGACAACCTGTCTTGGGATCAAGCCCATAGAACTGCTGTTTTTCAGAACAATTAGTTCTCAATCTTTTAAAAAGGATTTTAAAAATTACACAATACTTTTTATAGAAAAAACAAATAACGATAAGCAAACATAAAGATATAATGTGTGTGTCTCTGTGCGTGTACAGAATACCCACCCATAATGGGCTACAAGAGCTAATTCAGGTTTTAGTACTAAATTTACATTCTAGTTCTGGCAGTATGACCCAGCAAACCTTTAACAATTGTACTTTTTTCAAGGTCCTAGAGGGTAATGATGCTTCCCTGTGACTTACTGTGACTCACCACAGTGACTTTGGCTCCAGTGTAAAGGTAAATATTTACTGCTTACCTGGGTCTGGGCCACAGATTGTTACGTAATCAAAAAAAAAAAAAAGTGGTTTTTGTAAAAGTGACTCAAACAGAAATGGGAGTCAAAGTTGAACAGGGGTGGGTGGCTCTTCAAAGCCTGGCATTTCACTGCCCTACTTGCCCAATGCTGTGTAACGATGGCAGGTTTCCTCAAGACGGGCCTTGGAAACGAGACACCTTGGGCAGGAAAACAAAAGATGTGCCACGTGCCAGCGGCAGCCCACAACCAGCCAGAAACACCTGGAGGGCGACACCCCCTGGACACCAATCACACTGCCAGTGACCCTTGAAGAAGTGACACTTTATCAGTCTTCCACTTTCTTCTCAGCAAACAAAGGCTAGTCTATGGGTTTTAGCCACCCCACTTCTCCAGGGCATCTGGGGAGGATGCTGGTCTCAACAGACCGACAGACACATCTGCCTACCTGTGCCTACTCTGTTCCCTCTGCCACCTTGGTCTCTGTCACCAGCCCGTGGAATGTCAAGAGTTCCATGGGTTTCAGGTAAGTTATACTTAGAAAGGCTTAGTCCTGTATACAAACCGTGGCACATACATTGGGACACCCTGAGCAGGACAGGCACATGACAGGAGCTCTGGGTCTGGTTACTCTGACAGGGGTGGAAGGACAGATTAGAGTTGTGGGACTTAAGGGGGAGGCATGCTTCACGTACGAAAGTCAAGGTGTGAATCGAGGAGCGCCTGGAACTGGAGGTGCCGAGAGAGGAGGGAGACCCAGGTGCTTTGGAGCTGCAGGTGGCAGGACCACTGCTAGGGGGACGGGGGAGCCGTGTGCCTGGGACGATGGGAGGCCTGAAAGGACAGACGTACAGGTCGTCAGCAAAGAACCTTGGGCCTGCTCACAGGAGAGCGACAGGGACAGCGTGGGCTGTTTACAGAGGTACGCTGGGGGACGATCCAGAAAAATGAGTGCCAAGAAGATGGCGGATTTGCAGCAGCCCCGGAGCCAGGTACTTGGAAAGCGCCGTCCCCAACTTGTCTCCCACACTTGCATCCTGTCTTCTAGAACAACCTGTCAACAACAACTCCAGGTTGTACCAAGGATCCAAAGTTTCTCACCTTCACTGTCACCCTCCCCCAAGGACTGTCCCCGCAGCGCCCACTGGGCCTTCTCCGTTCCCCCTGGCCTAGTCCTGGTCAATCTCGGCTGCAAACTCCACGACAATCCCTGTTGGTGTCAGCTGGCTTTCGCCCCTCATCTCCCTCCAGCCACCTCGGAATGAACCCCACCGCTGGGGCCTTGCAGTCACGACGGCCTCCCCCACTTGGCTCTTGCGCCTTCTCAGAGGCCTCCCTGAGCTGCCGACCTGAGGCAGCACCCACCAGCGCCTCAGTCCCGTCACGTCACCCTGATTTACTCTCTTTATGGCCCAGGTTCTCCAGATCACTGCTCGTCTTGTTTGCCACCAGAATGTGAAGAGGTGGAAGGGAACGTACGGAGCTGCCTCTGAGGTTGGTGAGGACTAAGGCTGCACAGCTGGGCAAAACCAGTCAAAACTGGAGACCCGCCGTCCTCATCTCTGGTGGCCTACCGTTTCCCCCGCTTTGATTGTTTTTTAAAAGTAACGTGTCCATCATGTAAGTCAAATAGCTTTACACGAAAAATGAAATTCCCTACCCTTTTCCACGTCTTTTTAAAGCAACACTTTTAAGCCTTTTAACTGTTGCATCTGGTACTTATCTCCATATTGTTGGTTACTTCTACTTATACTTCTTGATGTTTTAAATTATGTCTTGCCTCTGTACCCCCAAAGCGGGTGAGCATAGCGGTTTAAAACACAGACTTTATAGTCAACTTGACTGGGTTGAAATCCTGGCTCTACTAGTTCTGTGAGACTTCAGACAAACCATTTTACCTCTCTGCCTTGGTTTCCTCAGCTGTAAAAGAAGTAATGACAGCAGCCTGCTTCGGATGGCTGATGAGTTAATGCACACGGACAGTCCTGCTCATTCGGTAAGCCTGCATTCCATGTTTGTGGGGTTGTTATTCTGTAGAGGCTCTGCATACCCAATGCCCCCAATACACGTGCACCTACTCTGCCCCACATTCCTCCAATAGGCTCAAATTTTGGTCAAATCCATATTCAACATCAGAACTGTATAAACATTATTCTCAGATAAGGCACAAAGTGTACTATGATTAATTTCCTTTCTTGGACAATTTTTGTTTTTCTTGGAAAAGCTGCTTCAGCTTTTTTTCCTGCCCTTTGCTCAGGTTTCTCTGACAGTAATTTAGCCTCACATTCTCTCCAAGCATTGTAAGAATCCTTTCAGCCCTGACCACCCACTGGTTCCATTTCTCCCTGGAGCCTTCATCCTTCTTCGGCCTGTGTCTATGGTACTACTGCTGGCTGAGGTGTCCCTCTATGCCATCCAGGGCTTCCCTGAGCTCTAGATGTCCCTGGGTCCCATGGCACCTTCTTGGTTGACTCCCTCATTTTACTGAGGCTGTCCCCACCCTCAATTAACAGTGTGGCTGTGTAACGAATTCGAATTTCCTTCACAACTTTAAAGGCATTTCGTCTTCGTCTCCTCATTTCTCAGGTTCTTGCAGAAAAGTCCATTGACACTGGCATCCAGTCCTTTGTACAGGACTTGAGCTTTTCTCTCTGGAGACTCTTAAGGTCTTCCTTTCTCCCTTAAATCCTGAGATTCTATAATGATGTGTCTTCATGTGGAGTTTTTTCCTTTTTTTTCCATTTGTTGTGCTGCAAATTTTCATCTGAAAATTCATTATCTTGGATAGTGGGGAATTCTCTTTGTTCTCTTTCTGGATCTCCAGTACTCAGATGTCACATATCCTGGGTTAATCTTCATTTTTCTCTTTATAGTCTACTTTTATCTTCTAATTCTCCTCTATTAAAATATTTTTGCCATCATATTTATTTCCAAGTCTTTTTCTTGTTTTCCATTTTCTTAGTATCCTATTCTTTCATAACATAATACCGTCTCTCATCTTTGGGAAGATTTTTTTTTAAGTTTTCATCTTTCCTTGCATTGCCTCTATTTCTCCCAAATTCCTCTTTTCTCTCTGTTTTGGTGTGTTTCTTTAAAAGCTTTTCTTCAAAGGTCTCATAATCCTTGCCTGGCCTTACTGAAATGTGAGATACTATATAGGAAACTGAAGCTCCATGTGAGGGGAGCCTGGCAGTTGGCAGGCCTTGTGTGGGGGTTCTACGGACAGATTTTGAGGGGCCCGAGATAACAGAAATATACACACACACACACACACACACCCTTAATCCCCATTTTCAGGATGCTCCCTTACCCCCACTGTCCCCAATACTAAGCCTCTTGCTAAGCCCCTCTGGGCAGTGACCCACCTGTCCTCTGCTGGGCAGAGGGGAGAAGGAGACTCTGCTCCCAGTACAGAATTTCATCCTCTCCTCTCTGCTCCTACTGTTTTTACGCACCTATGGCCCACAAGTCTGGAGCTTCTCTGATATTCCAGGCACAAGTTGGCTAGCTTCTCGCTGGCTTCTGACCATATAGGGACAAAGGTTTCTGGTTTCTCCAGGCCACTAAGTCAGTTACCACTCATTTCTGTTTTTTATCTCCCAGAATTTTATTGCTATTTCCCATCTTTTGTCTTTCTAGGACATTAGAGTGGCATTTAGCAGGGAAAGAAGTGGTGGTTCAAGAGCTTCTTGCCTCTTTAGAGGACTGGCAAGAAGAGTTTATGAGGGTACAGTTGACTTGAGTGTGGTTTAGGTCACCAAGAGAAAGCTGGTAAGGTAGTGACAGCAGATACTACAGAGGGCTGGGGATGGCTGAAAGGGTCAGGCAGAGGGTGGGGGACACAGAGGAGCATGCTTGCAGAAGGAGACTTCCTTCTGCCAGGCAGGAGTGGAAGAGGGAAAACGGGTAGCAATTCCAGAAGAAAAGCCCAGTGGTGAGAACAGGGTACACAAGGAATGAGACATCCCCCTGTCGTCTGTGAAGGTCAAAGACAGACACACTCATCAACCAGTGGCTTCGAACAAATGTGGAGTAAGGACACAGTGGGCGAGAGTTCACCAAGACCATGGTACAGGGAACCTGCCTTAGAAGGGACAGAAGGTATGTTCGTATTGAGCTGCCTGGCCTTTCCCTAAAATAGGGGTGATGTCATCAGTTTGGGATGGGGGAATGCCACCAGGAGTGAAGACTTGTAAAATGGAAAGAGGTTTAGAATAGGCCTGTTGGGAAAAGCCTGGGCTTTGGCGTAAGAGCTGTTAAGGTGACAGTATAGAGCTGGTTCTCAGCAGAGGATGCTTGCTTTTACTACTCGAAGGGTTCACCTGCAAAGTCAGAGAAGAAATATTTTGTCTAAGCACGACAGCGGGCTTAGGGAAAGAGAGGTAGGATGAGAAATTGTGATCAGAGAGGCTTGTGGAGGATGGCATTTCTGAAGTGGGCTGATTAATTCTCAGCAATGACCAGGTTCAAGGGCAGTGGTGCTTAGCAGCAGCTTTGGGTCCCCTGTGGGCTCTGGCACTGCACCAGTGAGTGTTACCTGAGTGTCCCTGGCCATGCTAAGTGCTATGTGTCACCTCAGCTCACTGAATCCTTGACACTCTGTAAGAGAAGTGGTGCTGGTTTCCTTATCTGTTAAATGGGGATAAATCACGTGGCTTAGGTGAGGGTATCAGGCACAGAGCTCCCGTGGGACAGCACCAGGAACTGGACCTAGGTGTGTTGAACTCTGAAAGCCTCTGTGGCTCTGCTATAAAGTCTGACCCCAAGACCCAGTGGAGGTGGCCCTATCAAGTACAGCCTAGAATTCAGATTCTGTAGTGGCAGCAATGGTTTGTAAAGGACCCTACCTCCCTATACTCTTTTTTTCCCTACTTCACGTCACATTCTCTTCTCGCCTGAATGAATTTTATTTGATAAAACAATTCTTTCTCTATATTTCTTTATTTTTAGATTTAAAAAAATTGTGATGAAATACACAAAACATGAAATTTACCATCTTAAACATTTTCCACTTAAAAAATATTTTATCAATTACAGTTGACATACAATATTATTAGTTTCAGGTATATAACATAGTGATTAGACATTTATATACCTTAAATTGCGATCATCCCCATAAGTCTAGTACCCATCTGACACCATCTATAGTTACTACAATATCATTGACTATATTCCCTTTGGTGTACTTTACATCCCCATGACTGTTTTTATAACTGACAATTGGTATATCTTGATCCCTTCCCTTTAACATTTCTTGTAATACTGGTTTGGTGGTGGTAAACGCTAGCTTTTTCTTGTCTGTGAAACTCTCTCCTTCAATTCTAAGTGATAGCTTCGCTGGGTAATTTTGGTTGTAGGTCTTTGCTTTTCATTAATTTGGATGTTTTGTGCCAATCTCTTCTGGCTTGCAGTTTCCTTTGAAAAATCAGCTGACAGTGTTATGGAAGCTCCACTGTAGGTAACTGCTTTTCTCTTGCAACTTTTAAGATTCTCTTGTCTTCAACCTTTGGCATTTTAATTATGTGGTGTGGTCCTCTTTGGGTTCACCTTGTTTGGGACTCTGCATTTCCAGGACAATGTTGATTTCCTTTTCCAGGTAAGGGAAGTTTCCAGTCCCTTGCTTCCTCTCTCTCCTTCTTGTACCCCTACAATGTTGTCCCAGAGATCTCATAAAGTATCCTCATTAAAAATTTTTTTTTCTTTTTGCTGTTCTGATTGGGTGCTTTCTGCTACCTTGTCTTCCAGATCACTGATTTGATCCTCTGCTTCATCTAATCTCTTGTTTATTTTAGTTATTGTACTCTTCATTTCTGACTGGTTCTTTTTTTATGGTTTCTATCTCTTCGTAGAGGTTTTCGCTAAGTTAATCTATTCTCCTAAGTTCACTGAGCATTCTTATAACCAGTGTTTTGAGCTCTGCATCTGGTAGATTGCTTGCCTCCATTTCATTTAGTTCTTTAGCTGGAGTTTTCTCCCATTGTTTCCTTTGTGACGTGTTTCTTTGTCTCATTTTGGCTGCCTCTCTGTGTTTGCTTCTATGTATTAAGTAGATCTACTACATCTCCCAGTTTTGGTAGAGTGGCCTTATGTAGTAGGTACTCTGTGAGGCCCAGTTGGTGTCTCGCTGTTCACCTGAGCCAGGTGCTCCAGGAGTTTCCCTTGTGTAGGTTATGTGTGCTTTTCTGCTGTAGCTGAGCTTTGGCATATCAGTGGATAGGACTGACTCAGGCTAACTGGCCATGAGGGCCGGTTGTCATACAGCGGAAAAGCTGTTGTGCAGGGGCTGACCCTATGGAGCAAGAGTTGCTTTAGTGGAACTCCGGGGTCAGCCAAGTCTGTTCTCTGGGTCTGCTGTTTATGGAGCTGGTTGCTCGGTGCTGTACTGTTGTCTGAAGCTGGCCACCAGGTGTGTTGGTTCTGGAGCCTCTTGGGAGGGGCTCTGGTGTAGGCCAAGGTTAGCCACCATTTGTCCCTAGCTTGGAGCCACAAACTGCAGTTGGTTGCCACTTGTCCTGGACTTGTGGTCCTTTGGTGGGCACCAAAAGGGGTGCCGAGGCCAGCCACCACTTGTGCCAGGTTTGTCGCTGCTTAGTTGAAGCTAAGCCAACACTGGCTGCAGCTTATGACAGGCTTGGGGCTACCTGATGTGAGTTACAATGCAAGTTGAGACTGGTCGTGACTTGTGCCAGGCTTAGGACCATGTAGTAAGAGGTACAATGCACACTGAAGCCAGCCGCTACTTGTTTGGGGTTTATGGACCTTTGTGACAGTTTAGCAAACTCCAGTGTGAGCCAAGGCAGGCCACTAGTGTGGAAAAGCCACTGGAAGTGGCTCAGCTTGGGTGGGGTGGGGTCTCAAGGAATCACCAGGGCATGGTGAATGTTGTTAGGTGGTTTAAAGGAGAGCTCAGATTTGGTGCCTACCTGCTGCGCCTGCCAGTGCTTCTGTCCCTGGAGAGAGCTGCTCTGATCTCCGCCCCTCCAGCTCTCACCCTGAAGCTAGTCAATTCAGTTCCTCCTCATTATGTCCTTGATACTTTTTCAGCTGCTGCTTCTGTGCTGCAGCCCAAAGTGAAAGAGTTTGTGAGCAAGCGAGTCCCTGCACAGGCCCCTAAGAAAAAGAGCTGGGATTCCAGCAGTCCTCTGTCTCACTCAGACACAATCCCCAAAGAATTTTACAGCCAGATATTATGGGACTCCTCTTTTCCGGCACTGGGGCCCAGTTGGGGAGCCAGGTATGGGGCTGGGACTTCTTCCTCAGGGGAAACTGCCACAGCCAAAATTGCTCTCCTGATTCTTAATTGTGGGTGTGGGACCCGCCCATTCCATGTCTCCACCCTTCCTACTGGTCTCGTCCTGACTTTCTTTATACCCTTAGTTATAGGGCTTCTATTCAGCTAGTCTTCAGATGGTACTCAGTGATGGTGGGTCTATAATTTAGTAGTAACTCTGATGTAGTCATGGGATGAGGCAAGCACAGAATTCACCTGCTCTGTGATTTTGACCATAAGTCTCTACCTTAACCATTTTTAAGTATAAACTTATGTAGAATTTCAGAAATTGACAACTTTTTTTTCAGTAATAAGTATATTCACATTGTTATGTAACCATCACCACCATCTGTCTCCAGAACTCTTCATCCTGCAAAACTGAAACTCTGTACCCACTAAATAGTAACTCCCCATTTCCTCTTCCCCAGGCAACCCATAATACTGTTTCTATGAGTTTGACTACTTCGATACCTCACATAAGTGAAATTATACATATTTGTCTTTTTCTGGCTGGCTTATTTCATTTAGCATAATATCCTCGAGCTTCATCCATGTTGTAGCATGTGACAATTTCTTTCTTAAACTATTTAAGGCTGAGTAATATTCCATTGTATGTATATACTACATTTTGTTCATCTATACATCAGTGGACATTTGGATTGCTTCCACATATTACACATAATGCTACTATGAACATGAGTGCAGAAATAATCTTCAGTCCCCTGCTTTCAATTATTTTGGGTATATACCCAGAAATGGAGTTGCCAGATCATATATTTAATGTTTCTATACTTTTATCCATAGTGGCTGCACTTCTTACCTTACATTCTTATCTACAGTGCACAAGGGTTACAATTTCTCCTCATTCTTGACAGCATATATTTCTTGTTTTGTTTTGATAACCAGCTATCCTAACTGGTGCGAGGGGGTAATATATCATTGTGGTTTTAATTTGCATTTCTATAATGATTAGTGCTGGTGAGCATGTGCTTACTGGCCATTTGTATATCTTCTCTGGAGAACTGTCTATTCAGGTTCTTTGCTCACTTTTTAATTAGATTTTTTTCATTGTTGAGCTTTAGGTGTCCTCTGTTTCTTCTGGATATTAACCTCTTATATATGATTTTAAATATTTCTTCCTATGCTGTAGGTTGCCTTTTTACTCTATTGATTGTATTCTTTGATGCATGGAAGTTTATAATTTTGATGTCATTAGATTTTCTTACTTTTGTTGCTAATAGTTTGGGGTCATACTAAGAAATCAATGCCAAATCTAATGTCATGAAACTTTTGCCCAGTGTTTTCTCATAAGCTTTATAGCTTTAGTTGTTATGTTTAGGTCTTTGTTCCGTTTTTAAATTAATTTTTGTACATGGTGTAAAGTAAGGGTTCAACTCCATTCTTTCCCATATGGACGCTGAGTTTTCCAAATGTTGACAAGATTCTTTCCCCCCATTGACCTTAGTTAGAAATCATTTGACCATATGTCCAAGGGTTTATTTCAGGGCTATTGTCTTCTATTGATCTATTTATTATGTCTTTGTCAGTACCACACAGTGTTGTGATTGCTATAGTTTTGAAATTAGGAAGTATGAGACCTCCAACTTTGTTTTCAAGATTGCTTTGCTTATTCGAGGTCCCTTAAAATTCCATATGAATTTCAGGATGGATTTTTTTTTTCTATTTCTGTAAAAAAAAAAAATGCATTTGGAAATTATAAGAATTGCATTAAATCTGTAGATTGCTTTGGGTAGTATTGATCTTAAGTCTTCCAAACCATGAACATGAAATGTGTTTTCATTTATTTAATTTCTTTCAACAATGTTTTATAGTTTTCAATGCATAAGTCTTTCACCTCCTTGGTTAAGTTTATTCCTAAATGTTAATGTATAGAAATGAAATTGCTTTCGTATCCTGCAACTTAAATGAATTCATTTATTAGTTCTAACAGTTTTCTTGTGGAAATGTTTCTTAGAGTTTCTATATATGAGATCATGTGAACAGAAATTTTACTTCCTCCTTTGCAATTTGGATCTTTTATTTTTCTTGCCCGATCTTTCCAGGTATGACTTCTAGTACTGTATTGAATAAAAGTGGTAAAAGCAAACATCCTTGTTTTGCTCCTGATCTTAGAGGAAAAGATCTGTCCCTCACCATTGAGTATGATGCTAACTGTGGGCTTTTTCTATATGGATTTTATTATGTTGAGGTATTTACCATGAAATGGTGTTGAATCTCGTCATATTTTTTTTTGTATCAATTGTGATGACTGTGGTTTTTTCCCCCCTTCATTCGTTAATGCGGTGTGTTACACTATTTTCCTATGTCAAATCATTCTTGCATCCAAAGAATAAGTCTTACTTGGTCATGGCACATAATCCTTTTTGTTAAAGTGCTAGTATTTAAATTTTTGCATCAATTTTCATCAGTGTTATGAGTCTACGGTGTTCATAAAGTGTTTTTTTGTCTGGCTTTTGTATAAGGGTAATGCTGGCCTCATTAAGTTTTGAGAAGAATCTGAGAAAGATTGGTGTTGATTCTCTTGTTTGGTAGAATTCACCAGTAAATCCATCTGGTTTTGGGGTTTTCTTCATTGGGAGGTTTTTGATTATTGAGTCAATCTACTTGTTATAGATCTGTTGAGATTTTCTATTTAATCATGATTCAGTCTTGGAAATTTGTATGTTTTAGGAATTTATCCATTTCATATAGGTTATCCAATTTGCTGGCATTCAGTTGTTCGAAGTATTACCTGTTTTATTGCTATAAAATGGGTTTTCATCATTTTATAAATGGACATGCAAAGATACAATGCATTAGTGTAGAATGCACTGTGGCACAAAGAATAGCCTCAATCAAATTTCCATCTCCACTTACTTAGCAACTGTGAGTCAGGCCTCAGCACCCCATGAATATCAATTCCCTCTTCCCCTTGACCCTGTTTCCCTACCCCAGCTACTTTATTAAGACCTTGTAAAAATATTTGCTAACTTATATTCTTCTCAATGAAGCCCCTTAAATAAAAGGACTATTCTCCATAATAAATAGAAGAGGGAATCAAACTGTTGTGGCCGTGATGGTTTTTCAGAGCTAAGAATACCTGGGAAGGTGATATTACGTAGAAATGATCATGGTTAAGCCATAGGATGTTAACTCCAAGTCTGTAAAAAAAATAAGTTCAGTAACTTTCTTCTACAGAACAGGATAGCTTATTTCCACAAAAGAAAACCAACAATAAACTTTCTAGCAAATAACGTAGCCTGCTAGAATGACCAAATTATATTTTACATATTATCTGCTGAACCCTATCCTTTATAATATTAGTTTGAGAATGGTACTTATGTAATAAAAATAAACATTCTGCATTTCTGGCTCCTTTCACAAGAAAAACATTAGCTTTCTGATTGTGTTTTAAACAACAAACACAGATCCTTCAGGAAGGAACTCATCCCTGTGGGGATTGAGAAAGGATCAGAGTTAAGCACTGAAACAAGCAATTAATTCCCATTAGAGGATTAAGGCACTCATGTTCACTTTGAATCAGAAAAATGAATTGTGAATAAAATCATGTACAACCAAGAGGTTACTTGTCAAAGTTAATAAATTAGAGAATGAAGGGCAAACTGGAATGCACAGAAGTTGAGCAGCAAAGAAACTGGTGGTGGTTGTATTAATGGGACAAGATCTGCCGTTCTCTTAGGAGTGTGCTGAGGGGCACAGCTTCTGCCATAGGATGCTGTTCTTACTCCGACAGATGTACTGTGAAAAGAAGTCTAAAAGCATTTTCTGTTATGTCACCATCCCCATGCATGGATTTCCCAACGATATCTTACTATTAATATACAGAATCAATGAAAGAGACACGTGAGTTATTAACATTCAACTTGCTGAATTTTACTTTTGGGTTTTAGAACCAATTCTAAATTAACTCAAGCAATATCTCTGTTAACCTATAAAGAATTGAGTGGGCAATCACTGCTGTGGTCTGGACTTAGACACCCTCTACTCCGGAAACAACAAAAAGCCGAACCTTTGTTCCAAACCCAAATGGCTGGGAATAATGTGGCCATCAGGGGTCAGCACGGAGCTGGAACAGGCTCAGTCTCAAAAAAGCTTTACTTCAGCAAAATTTGGCTAGTTTAACACTATCAACATTTAAGATAACAAAAACACTCATAGAAATGTCCTTCTGGCCTGGCACTGCTTGCAATGCCTGTCACTTATTCAGCAGTTTTCTTGAAACACTATAGTTTCATATTTCATCACTTGAGTCCTTCGCATATTTGTTAGCTTTTTCCTGTTTGATTTTTTTCTTAGCCACCTGGTGGTAAGAGTATAAAAGACAGGATTTAAGAGTTTGTTATGCTGGTTTACAAATTAGAATACACATGCCTAGACCACATTTAGAAATACACACAGCAGGTAAACCAAATGAAACATGAACATTTAACTCTTCTTAAACTAATTTGCAAAAGGATTTAAATGGACACAAGCTTCTAACATGAAAACCTTTTTAAAAAGATGTCTCCATAAAATTATTCACTCTGTATTAAACTTTAATGATACTAAGAAATATTAGTAAAATCTGTATTCCATCACTTCAAACTGTTTTCTCTGAGTGATAAAACATCAAGCCACAAACAGTGCTTACTGCCTGTTAAGACTGCTCTAGAAGAGACAGGTGAAATGAGTGGATTTGGGTCGCACGAAATTAAGGCCTCTGGGGAGCTGGCTCTGCCATGTGATGAGCATGGGTTGGACAATGAACTGTTTCAGAACCAGAAACGCCTGCCCCAAAGAACTGCCAGGGAAACTCCTTTCCATTTGCTGTATAAATTAGCATTCATTGTTCAACTTACATCAAGGTTGGCTCCAGTGGAACTAAGGCCCCAATAAATTCATGAGGGGCGCCCTGTCACGATCGAGGACGAGTTTCACTGAAGCCAACTTCTATCCTAGTCCTCATGTGGCCGCCAGTAGCCACAATGGGCAGCAGCCTTTTAGCAAATGCAGATGTTACTGTGGACAAACCTTAGTAAAAAGCACATGTAATTTTGTACACGACTGCTCTAAAGAGGATTTTTCTTATTTTATAGAAACCTCTCATCTCAAGTAGCCACTTCTCTCCCTACTGTAACATTATTTTCCCTTGAGAAAATGCCTGAGTGTCTGATACAGTTACAGTTACACATTAATTCCTCAGAAGTTTCTTAGAACTGTAGGAAACAGGTGAAAAAACAAAATCCCTTGAACTTTAAACTGGAGCTCGGCCTACGAGCATGACGTGCTCTAAGGTCATGTCACTCTGAGGGGAGAGTGGCTGGTGGGCAATGTGCCAGGGAGGTCTCGGGCACATCCTGTGGGCTCTTTGATGCTTTTAGTCCCTCACTAGTTTCTTTATAGCAATGACATGGGCTTCCTGCCCAGCCAACCCCACTGAATACCCTGCAAACATTTATGGCAAAATATCTTTCTTACTTTAAACAAGCAGCTCGGGTGAAATGGCGGTGCCTTTGAAATAAAGATGTTAGGGTCTCCACTCACAGTCACTCCCTCAAACTCTGAACCATCACAGCACCCTGCAAACAGGCGCTCCACGGTCCCTGACGTCACACTAGATCCTCTGAAAGCTGCCTTAGCAACATTCTGTGTGGTTTTGCTCTTTGGCCCACCACTTTAATGACAACTGTGTTGCCATCTTTAAAACATACAGTGACCAACAAGGGAGACATGACCAAACCCCCAAATTCCTAGCTCCACTCTGAAAGTCTGGAAAGAACAGCAGGAAAATCCCCAAACACAGACTCAGGGAAAGGGCTTTATGGAAATGGGAGAGAGGTGAACTGGCCGGGCCTGCCAGGGCCATGGCCCAAATACCAAGCGCGGCTGGGAGCGGAGGTGCTGCCAGCCCCCCCACGGCTCCCAACAGGAGGCACAGAAAACTCAGGAGGGGCCTG
Source organism: Rousettus aegyptiacus (assembly GCF_014176215.1). NCBI lineage: Eukaryota > Metazoa > Chordata > Mammalia > Chiroptera > Pteropodidae > Rousettus > Rousettus aegyptiacus. Next base: position 56,641,541 of record NW_023416286.1, on the reverse strand, counting down.
GAACTGGCAGCCAGGGCAGAATGTGGTGGAGACAGTACTCAGCGCCTGCCAATAGGTCTGATACCCAGGAAGAGGGTGCCAGAAGTCATCACAAAGAGCCTCCCTGCCCTGTGGGCCTAGCCTTAGGCTCTACCTGTGAGCCCACCTGTGGCTCAGAGGAGAAAACACTGTATGTCCCACTCCATGTTAAATACTTCACTTACATTTTCAGGTTAACACTCAGTACAAAAAGATCTCCTCGCTCCCTAGCTTCTCCCCATTTTACAGATGGGGAAATTGAGGCAGAGATAATGTGATTTCCACACATGGCCCAGTTAAAAGCAGCAGAGCACATGTACCTGCCTTCATACCTCACTTCTTGCCCTGAGAAGGCCCCCCCCCCCCAGCTCTTGGAGGAGGGCACTACTCTCATTGCCTCCGGCCCCGAAACTAGAGAATGGAAACAACTTCCAGCTACCAGAGGGCCCCAGGCAGCTGGTGGCTTGGGCCATTGCCCCACACCAGATTCCATTTACATCCTCATCTGTAAAATACCCACAGGCATTTAGTGAGCACACACCACTGCTGCCAGACTGGGGAGTCAGCACTCAAAAGCAGCCACTGTCCTGGAATTCTTAATAATTTTATCTGAACTTGTGTAAGTGAATCCGATAGGACACCAGAGCATACTCATGAGCAGAGGAGATCCATGCAGCCTCACCGGCACACACGGTTCTTGAAGCCGCAGGAGCGCGGAATCCTGGTGGACCCACGATGGGTGGGACTCAGCGAGACTCAGACTGAGGACAAGGTAATGAGTTACATCTATGACTAGGTCAGCCAGGAGAGGCCACACTTTCCATTCCAAGCAGAACTTGCTATGAATGCAGGGGAAGGCAATGGAGTTCCAAGAAGAAACACAAACAAGAAACTATCCCTCTCCTTCCGTATTTGGGGTACTTCCCCATACCAGCCAACCACATACGGTGATGATAATGACCGACAGCAAGGGCAACGCAGAGAGGACCATGGAGTTCAGTTCCTCTTAGTCCTTGCTCCATCATCAGGAGCTAAGGGTGGGAAGTGTTGGTAGAATGTGCACGTCAAGAAGTGAAATAAATATAGTTGAAATAATTTTAAACAGTTTCCAGTTCTGGTAAGAATAAAATACATATGCATGCACAAGTTATGAAATATCATTTCTATGATTCCACATGAGTTAAATGCTATATTTGCATGCAGCTCTTATCTGAGTTGCATTTAAATTTAAAATGAACATGGAACAATATAAAGATGAATGATAAACTAACTCAATCCTGAGAATATAACTAAAATACGTATAGTTAAAATAATAAAATAGCAACTAAAAACACCATGACAAATCAAGACACAGAGACTGCAAAAAAAAGGGAAAAGCTTCATATTTTAGGGTCTTTTAACAGCACTCTTCTTCTGCTTTCTGAACAAGAGAGGCTGCATTTTCATTTTGCACTGTGTCCTGCCTGGAATCATTCTTTCTAAATTGTTTCTCAGACCACGAGCTCAAGTTCACATCTTCCATGCTATCCAGCACAGCTCAGTGCACACAGTAGGCACTTAATAAATACTTGCTGCAGTAAAGCAAGTGGTTATCCCCTCAGTCCAATTCCTAAAGAGGCCCTGAAGCCCTTCAGTCTACTTGGAATTTCTCGACTTCTCTTCATTACAAAAAACAGGTTCAAATACTGCTCTGGGTGCAAATCTACAGTAATCACATCCAGTCCTGTAGCTCTGCCACCATCTCCTTCAGATATCCAGTCAGAGGCAAGGTCCAGGGAGAGTAAAGCGCCCTGGACTGTGAGACGCTGAGCTGGGGCCAGTCGCTCCCTCCCTGCCCCAGCCTCCCTGGGAGCAGGGCAGTGGTGAGCATCCACACACACTTACAGACATGAAATGTCATCTAGAACCTGCAGAACTAATCTTTAGGGACAGCAGTCAGGTCAGTGGGGGCAGAGGTGGGGGGTACTTTCTGAGAAGATAAAAATGTTATCTTTTGGGGGGCAGTAGTTCCACGGGTGTATACATTTGTCAGAATCACCAACCTATGCACTTAATGTGTGAATTTTCTTGTAAATTATACCTCAAAGAAAGTTAATCTAAAATAAAGATTAAGTGAGATCATGGTAGGAAGGCAATTTGCAGGCCACTTGGTCTGTAATTATTATCGCCAGTTTATAGTCTTATCTGAGTTCAACATACTTCACAGTCCCTATCAACAGGAACTTTAAAAAAAAAATTTTATTTAAGATTTCTGCAAGCATCCAAGTGTTTTTAAAGCATTTCTAAAACTGATTTGGGGTGGCCTCCCTTAATCACTTTCTGGAACCCACTATGCAATGATACCAGACAGACTTCTCTGTAAATGCTACCTGGGGTCCTGGAAGAGAAGCAACAGAAAGATAAAGCACCCCCCAGTGTGGTCAAGGGTGGAGCGACCTCAGAGGGACAGGGTCTGTGATGAAGACGGGGCCTCATCAGCTGTCGTTACCCACCGAGGGCCTGTGTGCACTGGCTGCTGACCAAGACTTCCAGACTTGGATACTAAGAAATGCAGCAAATGCTTTGCTTTCTAGAATATTTTCGTAAGCCTGCTAGAGGATAATGCAACTTTTTAACTCACTTGCTAGCAGTTGCTCAAAATATTTTTCTGCCTAGAGTGAGCCCCCTGGTCAAGGAGGAAGAGGCAAGAATCGTCTTGTCCCAATCTATAGTCCATTATGCAGGGCATGGAAAGGGCCGTTAGGTCTGGTTGCAGGCAGGTAACTCTACCTTGCACGCCTCCAAAAAGTAAAGTTTTTTCTCTTGGCAACTCAGTTAAATAATGAAGGGAAAGGGAATGACTATCCATCAATGTATTGTTTAAAAGGTTTTGTTTTTTGGAAATGTTTTAAGGCTACATTAACTTTAAATGGTTTTTATTTGACTGTTTAGCTTGCTTAGGTGAGAATGGGGGAGTTTGGGAACAAATTTAAGTTAGAAGCAACACAGATTACAAAATATCACACACCTTCTAGGTGGTCTAAAAAAATACCTTAGAAAGAGAACATTGTCTGTTTAAGCAACTCTTAGATAACCATTTTAGAAGTCAGGCTTACCCAAAAGTGATAAATAACATAGTTACAAACGCAAGTGAAACCCTGGCTAGGTCTGGGCCCCTGGACCCAATATCTATCAGGGCATTTCATAGCTTTGGGGGAACAAGTCTCCCAGAAGGAGCACTAGACAGAGAGCAAGGGATCCAGGGTCAAAGTGAAGCTACTGCTGACCTCAGAGGGGTTGCCTTGCCCTGGAGAGACGCAGGTGTGCTGGGCTCAGCTCCCCTAGGACCCAGGATCCACAAGAGAGCCAATCAGGGGCCTCCCCCAGTGACTTTGGAAAGAATGAATTAGCGAGAAGGCTCCAGAAGACGACCGCCAAATACAAATGCTGGATGTCAAACCTAAAAGCTCGCGGGAACACCGCCTACACTACAAAAGGAACCCTGAGCACTACTCAGAAACCAGGACACAGGCGGCCCCCACCCACTGGTCTGTCTACTGCTCCCAACCCGGCTCCCCCACCAGCCCACAGCCAGTTGAACACAACCAGGAACAACCCGAACTCCATTTCCCACGGGCTCGCAGGCTCTTGAATTCAGGACTCAATTCTTTGTTAACAATAACAGATTTACCTTCAGAATTACTTTTGCCAAGAATATTAAAAAAGTTTAAATTTTCTAAAAGAAGTTAGCTATCAGGTAGGTAGGAGGAATACAAACCTAGAAAGTTAATTGCCTCCATTAGTACAACTAAAGAATCACCCCAAAACATGCACACGTATAACTCCATTTTAAAATGTTTTTTAAAAGACTTTTTAAAAATAAAAACACAGAACTCAAAATTAGCCTGGTGAGTTTTTTGATTACCTGTCCTAAAGTATTCAACTCCTTTTAGTGCTTTTCTAATTACTCCCAAGTAAAATTCAATTAAAATAACAGAGGTATGTGAAAATTCCGAATTACAAGAAGAGGAATAGGAGAGGAAATTAAGGGCATGTTACTGAACATGCCTTTAAATACTTTACATAAAACGGGTCCCTTTACTCACACTCCTAAACACACAGCTGCTCACTGCTGACAGCAATCAGAATTGAGTCCAAAACTTCTAGAAAAATGTGTTGGAGTGACAGGGGCTTTGAAAGAACTGGATGCACTGAACTAACTGAATCCAACTCTTTTATATACTATACTCCCCTGCCACCCCCCCCCCAAAAAAAATCCCACATTAAAAGTTACATTATGGCTGGGAGCAGCTGAAAGAAGCTAGAGGCTTGGAGGGCAAGCACACCAATCTTCCTCAAGGTTCTCTGGTGTTTGGGGGTGGGCCCTAGGACCTTAAATATTACTAAAACGCACAATTTGATCTATACTTGGCTCTTAAAAAGCACTTAAAAGCCAACACACCGTCCACTCAGGGAGAGCAAAATCCCTGTTAAAATGTAAAAATCTCTTTTCTTGTGGTTACTGCTTTGTGGTTGGTTATCAGAGATGCTGCTATATTCAGTTTAAACAATTTTTCAAACTTATTCCAAAATCAACAGAATAGCTTTGTTTTTCAGTTTGGGCCCCCCCCCTTTTTTTTAAAGTTTACAGTGTTCTTTCAATCATGATAAAGAGCTGGTATTAACAGTCTATTAATGTCACAGGAGTTCCCCCAAAAGAGGAAAAAAGCAATTCTCCCCCGCCCCCACCCCAGAGGGCCATGCTTCACAAACCGCCCGGTATCTAAAAGTTAACTAAAGTCCTAGTTCAAACTACGCAGCTCTTTACTGTCCTTTGAATGGGCCCCTGGGCTGTTGTCCAGTGTGAACCTGCTGTGGAGGCGGCGGCAGTGGAGGAGGAGGAGGGGGAAGGGGGGTATGAGAGACCAGGCTACAGTCGCTCAAAGGATTTGCCCCTTCAAACTTCATGCAAATTCTTCAGCATTCTTTTAATATAACGATGATGTCAATTACTTTCGAGTTAAAGAATTTATCTTTGTCTTTGTCTTGGAACAAAGACAGTTCTCCAGAGAGCTGGTCCATGTCTCATGGAAGGAACAAGACCAACACAGGCCAGCAGGACTAAACCGTCTCCCCAGACATTAGCACCCAAGAAAGAAAGGAGGGGTTCCCCAGACCCGTGTCTCTCTATGGGCAGGAGAGCATCCCTGGGAGGGAGGGGCCCTTGTCCTGTCTGCTCGCTCTCTGGGCTGCAGGGCTGAACCCTTTCTCCAGTGCAGGGAGAGCTGAGAATGCAACCCAGCCCCACCCAGAGATTTTTGGAGGACCGATTTAGAGCCATGTGGAAACTGACTTGAGCCTAGTTTATTAATTACACCTATTTCTCCAGGAGAGAGGAAGAAAATTCATTGAAGGGGGGCTGTCAGCTGATCTCTGGGAACTGATATGTTCTCTCCAATCTTCCAGCAGCCCTGCAAGGCAGGTGTTATTGTCCCATTTCACTTATGGGAAACAGGCGCAGGAGTTATCTAACTAAAACAGCTCAGCTATTAAAAATAGAATGGCCTGGATTTAAAGTTAAAGCTTAAACCAAAATCCAGCTTTCACCCAACGTGCATTGCTGTTGACAAGGGGAAAAACACAGGAGGTTCTGGGTGGTAGAAAATATGGAAGCTCTCACTGGTTTTCATAGCAAATTACCATTGTTTAGTGTGAAAGTACTGTTGCTATTGTCCACCAGTCACGCCTACAGGCGGGGCTGTGCTTCAAGGCCTTCCCTTTTCAACTGTAAAAATCAGAGCCAGATTTATAAAGCAAAAAGTGATCCACCAGCCACAAATTTCTGTTACTAGTATCTGCCAAGTGTTTGGTACTTCCAGGCTAGTTGAAAGGTCATTCATTCATTCACCCATTTGGTATATTTTGAGCATCTAAGATGGGCCAAGTACCTGAAGATAAACAAGACAACAGTCCTTGTCTGAAGGAGCTGCAGTCTAACTGGGGAGACAGATACAGTAAGGTGATTATAACACTGTGGGGAGGCCAATGAGAAACATGCATGGGGAAGCAGGGCATCCTGTGTCTCGAGAGAGAGTACCGCCTGAGCAGCAGAGCCTTTGAGAAGAAACAGGAAATAGGCAGGCACAGGTGAGGGGATGGCCAGGGAAAAGCAGGGTGGTCTGAGCACAGGGGAGGGCCTGGGCGTGCCTGGGAGCGGGAGCATGACCGTGAGCCCAGGAGAAGTGCATGAAGGAGGCTGAGCCCAGGTCACCAGGGACTCTGGATTTCAGCCCTAAGTGATGGGGTAATTAAGAGGATTAAGTAAGCCTGGGAAGTGACATGGTAAGATGTGTTTTTAAAAATTATCTATTGCAACCCCAATGGAAGACTGTTTGACAGGATCAATGAAAGCTGAGCCTGCATATACCCAATAATAATCCAGCAATTCCACACCAGGTAGATGCTTCATAGAAACGTAAACACAGAGTCACCCGAAAGACATATAAGAATATTCCCATCAGTAGGATATGTAATAGCCCCAACCTAGATACTACCCAAATGTCCATCAACAGTAAAACAGACTAATAAGCTATTATATATACTATGGAAAACACCACAGCAAGGAGAACAAATGGACAGCTGCATGTAATAACGGATAAATCCAGCAATGCTGAGTGGAAGAAGTCAGACAAAAGCAGCACACACTATGCGACTGTATTTATATGAAAGTAATAGCCAAACTAAGCCCTGCTGCTGGATGTCAGGGTAGTGATCACCCCTGGGAGGAAAGCAATGACTGGAAAAGACATGATGATACCTGATCTAGGGGCTGGTTATGTGAGTGTGTTCCTATCATGAAAATCTATCAAGCCACATAATTTCGACACTTTTCTGATATACATTCATAAAATATACATTAAATTTTAAAAACACAGTAACAGGACATTTTTTGTGAGAACAAGGCTTACAAATATGAAATCACAGTGAACAAGAGAAAGACACATAATTAAGTGCTACATATAATTTAGTGAGATTCAGAGGCGAGGAATGCAAAGGCTTCATAGACGTAGACTGGCCTGAGCTGGAGAGAGAAGCAGGATATTCCCTGACTCTGAAATGGGAAGTGGCTCCCCCGGGGCATGAGAGCTAAAGGCAGATTCTCCAAGTTATAACACAGTCATTCTCAGACTGAAGAATCTCCTATCAAAGAAGAAACAGTTAAATAATATCAACTGAAAGCAAAGAGACAAACTCAGAACATGGGGCATTCTATAGGAGAAAAGTAATAGTGATTTGCCCTAGATTAAGAGACCTAACTCCAGCAGCCCTGGGTAATGTACGGACCTTGTTTGGATTCTGATAATCAGGAAAACCTTAGAGGTATATCTAGGTAAAAGATGGTACCATGGAATCACGAGGCTAATGACATAGTTCTATAAGAAGATAGCCATATTTTTTAGAGATGCATATGGAAGTATCTAGAGTTCATGAAATATAATGTCTGAGAGTTTAAAATACTTCAATAAAAATTAATGAGTCGTGTGTGGCAAAATTTTGACAATTACTGAATCTGCGTTATAGATGGGGATGGGAAATCATTGAACTATTCTCTTTTATAGATCCTCCTACCCCTACCAAAAATGGTAACAAGAGACAAAAAAGGCCATTATTTAAAGATAAAGGGGTCGATTCATCAAGAAGATACAGCAATTATAAATATATGCACCCAACATCGGAGCACATAAATACATTAAGCAAATACTAATAGATCTGAATAGGGAAACACAACCATACAATAACAGCAGAGAACTTCAATACCCCAATTTCATCAACAGATCGTGAAGACAGAAAATCAACAAGGAAACATTGGATGTGAACCACTTTAGTCCAAATGAACATAACAGCCATATATAGTACATTCCAACCAACAGCAGGAGAAAACACATTCTTCTCAAGTGCACATGGAACTTTTTTTTTTTTTTAGGATAGATTGTATGGTAGGTCACAAAACAAGTCTTAGAAAATTTAAAAAGACTGAAATAATACCAAGTGACTTTTCTGATCATACTGGTATGAAATTAGAAATCAACAAGAGGAAAGCTGGAAAACTTATAAATATGTGGAAATTAAACAACATACTCCCGAATAACCAATTAGTCAAAGAAGAAATCAAAAGAAAAATAAAAAATATCTCCAAACAGATGAAATGAAAACACAATAATATCAAAACCTACAGGATGCTACAAGAGCAGTTTTAAGAGGAAAATTTATAGCAATAAATGCCTATATGAAAAAGAAAGATTACAAATAAGCAACTAACTCTAGACTTCAAAGAACAAATTAAGCCTAAAATCAGCAGAAGGAGGTATATAATAAAGACCAAGGCAGAAATAAACGGACCAGAAAAAAATAGAAACGATCAACAAAACTAAAAAGGTGTTTTTTTCTTTATTTTTGTTTTTTAAAGATAGATCTGACAAACCTTTAGCTAGACTAAGGAAAAAGAAGACTCAAGTAAATAAGTTTAGAAATGAAAGAGGAGACCTTTTAACTGACATGGCAGAAATACAAAGGATCATAAGAAACTACTACAAATAATTATATGTCAACAAACTGGATAAGCTAGAAGAAATACATTCCTAGAGACATACAACTTACCAAGACAGAATCATGAAGAAACAGAACATATGAACAGACCAATAATGAATAAGAGTATTGAATCAGTAACCAAAAACTTCCCAATGAAGAAAAGTCTAGGACCATATGTTTTCACTGATGATTTTTACCAAACACTTACAAAGAAGAATTAATGCCATTCCTCCTCAAACTCACCCAAAAACCTGAAGAGGCAGGAACACGCTCAAACTCATTTTACAGAGCCAGCCTCTACCCATACCTGTCTCTAAACAGTTATAATCCCAATTAGGGCTCTCCCTTCCAGGATCCCACGACCCACCACCTTCCCCCTAAGCCATACTAAGCTTCCTGAGGCTGAGTTCCAAACCCTCCAGGGGCTCCCAGCGACGCTCAGGATGCCCGCGTCCTGTCCAGCTGTTTTGACTCCAGTAGCCTGGCTGCACTCCTATCCTGTAGTACTGTAGCCTGAGCCCCACCTACTTGGCCTGTTGTTGCTCCCTGAACACTCCCTGCTTCCCCTAATCCTAATCTTTTACTTCTTCTCTGAACCCCACATCTATACTTTCCTGTCCACATTGAACCCCACATTTATACCTTCCCACCCAAATCCAACCTATCCTTAAAATCCCACCTCAGATCCTGCCTCTGGCCAAAAGCTTTCTTTGGTTGTTTGCATCTTACTGCACTGGTCACATTCTGTCCTACAGTCTGGTTATTTTTTCTGTTAAAATTCCTGAAGGACAGGTGATACATTTTAACTTGCTCCCGATAATATAATGTGTGTGGAGAAAAATCAGTGAATTCATGTATGGTCCTGGAAATTCTCAATTAGCCAATATCTTTTCTCTATTTTGGTCACAAAGAAATAAATGACAACAAAACAACTTCTAAGTAGATATTCAGTTTGAAACTGCCTCCTCCAATATATGTAGGAGCTATCAAGGGATCATTAGCACATTGTAGACATACACATATTGTACACATATTGTGCAAACGAAGACTGCAGAGGGCAGTGGCCCAAAGAAGGGGACACTCAGCTGCCTGTACTTGGACTGGACAATGGCAAGGTGCTCAGTGCTGGCTGATGCCATGAGAACAGACCTGAGCTACGTTCTCACTGTCTGGAAGAAAACTGAGGCTTGTGCTCAGAGAACTCAGCGGTGGAAAATGATGGGGAAATAGCTGTATGTAAGATATCTTGATTGTTATAGGATGAACTGTGTCCCTCCCCCAAAATTCAGATGTTGAAGCCCTACCCCCAACATCTGAATGTGACTGCATTTGGAGACAGGGTCTTCACAAAGGTCATTAAGTTAAAATGAGGTCTTTAGGGTGGGCCTAATCCAATCTGACTGGTGTCCTTTTAAGAAGAGGAAATTTGGACACAGAGAGACACCATGGATGCATGAGCACAGAGGAAAGATTACATGAGGACCAGAGAGAAGGCAGTCGTCTGCAAGCCAAGGAAAAAGGCCTCAGAAAAAAACGAAGCTGCCGACACCTTGGTCTGGACTTCCAGGCTCCAGAACTGAGAGAAAATAAGCTTCTCCTGCGTAAGCTCCCCAGTCTGTGATACCTTGTTATAGTAACCCTAGAAAACTAACATGATTCAACTAGCACTATGATCCAATGTGGATGAACCTGGAAACTAACCCAATGAAAGAAGCCAGACACAAAAGGTCGCATGTTGTTGATTCCACTGACGTGACTCGGCCAGAACAGGTGAATCCATGGAAACGTGCCATGGTGGTTGCCAGGCGAGAGGAGTTTGGACTGGGGAGTGACTGCCTGCATACTGTGTGCAGGGTTTTCCCTTGGGACAATTAAAACCTTTTGAAAATAGATGGAAGTGGTGACTGCACAACATTATGAAAGTGCTACACTGAATTCTTCACTTAAAATTGGCTAATTTTATGTTATATGAATTTTACCTCAATAAAAAACTCTAAAAATTTCAGAGATGAATTCTACTTGTGTGATTTGGACCCAGAACTGACCCTGAAGGAGGGTAACGGTCATCTTGGAGAGAAGAGGGAGGAGGGTACAAGGGGTAGCATTCCAGGTGGGAGCTGGGGCACCCAGGTGGAAAGGTGCAGGGAACTGGGGTAAATGAAGAAGTCCCTGGGGACCTGTGCGCTAGGGGGAGCCTGGAGCACAGCCTGCAGCGGGGAAGACGCATATGGAGAGGAGCTGGGGCCAGCAGGTGCAGCACTGCTGTCTGCTGGGGCCTCAGAGTAGACTAGATCCTGCAGCTGGGGCTACTTAAACTCAGCTGAGCTCTTGAGGCTAAAAGTCTGAACATTTCTATTCCTTAATGCCCCCCCCCACCCCAACCACCACCTGGGAGATTAACTTAGGGGACAGGAACCTGTATAATAGAACACAACATTTTTAAAAGCTAAGTGATTCTGGTGATTAAACTTTTGGGAAACCATTGATTTCCCAATGAGTAAAGAGTCTTTCAGCACCCCTCCGCCAGCTTTACCGAGGTATAATTGACAAATATAAATTACATATATCTAAGGTATACAATGTGATGATGTGATATATGTACATACTGTTAAGTAATTACCACAATCAAATGAACACATCCATCACCTCGGTTACCTTTTTTGTGTGTGAACACTTAAGATACACTCTGTTAGCAAATTTTAAGACTTCAATATTTTTAACTATAGTCAGCATGTGTATGTTAGATCCCCAAAACTTCTTTTATAACTGAAAGTTACAAAAGTTGGCTTTGACTAGCATCCTCCATTTCCCCTACCTCTTGGCAATCACCATTCTACCTCTGCTTTTATGAGTTCAACTTTTTTAGATTCCACACATAAGTGATATTACACAGTACATTAAGTCCTCACTTAACACCATCGCTAGGTTCTTGGAAACTGAGACTTTACATATAATGAAACCAATCTTACCACAAGCTAAATGATATAAACAAGAGTTAAATCAAGTTCCTATGGCATATTTCTGGTAATAAAAACATCACCAAATTTATAAATGAAGACCCAAAATACTTCGAATACTAAACACTGAAACAAATGTGAGTTATCTGTACATTTAAGAAAAATTAATAAAACAAGTAAGAGAATTCTTTTCCAACCCACTTATTCCACTTCGGGGTAGAGGATGGCCAGCGCCTCTCCCGGCAGCTCAGGTGCAAGGCAGGAACTAGCACCGGACAGGACGCCCTTCTATCACAGGCCACACTCACCCTGACGGAGATGTGGGAGGAAACCAGCGTCGCCGGAGAAAACCCACGCAGGCGTGGGGAGAACGTGGGGCCCCACACAGACAGTGGCCCTGGCTGGGAGCTGATTTTTTTTCTCATTAACTTATAGCAAAATGACATTGTAGAAAAGGACATGATTCAAGGACCTGCTGTGCTTGTCTTTCTGTGTCTGGCTCATTTCACTTAGCAAACGCCCTGCAGGTTCATCCATGTTGTTTCAATGGCAGGATCTCCTTTATTTTTATGGCTGAATAGTATTACATATATATATTTCATTATATTATATATATTTCCATTATATATATTTCCATTATATTATATATATATTTCCATTGTATTATATATATTATTCCATCCTGATATATATACTATACAATGGCCATCACTTGTGAAATTCTCTATATAGAAAAAGTATTACACATAAGTATATAATGTGTATATTATATATGTGGACACACATTTTCTTTATCCACTCATCTGTTCACAGACAGGTATTTCCATATTTTGGCTAATGTGAATAGTCTTTCAGTTCAGTTTTATACTAATGTACTGAAAAATTATTAACTTGTGAATTAAAGAGGATTTATTATGCTCTGTGTACCATAAAAATTGGGAAAGTACACTAAGTCATTTTCACAAGATTTTCTAGAAAAGATTTTTCCTTAACCTTCATTTATATGGAAAGTTCATTAACCAGAAAAGTGACTTTTCCAAGTATTAGGGACTTAACATGTATACAAACCTGTATCTTTTAAAAAAATGCTGTGAGTGTCTAAGTTATATGAAAAGAAAAACAAAACACATAAAAGTAAAGATAATACAAAAAAAAAAATCTTAGGATAACTAAAAAGTGGCCCTTTCCAAGTTTGATACATATTAGCCTTTTAAATTTCTCCATTATTTTATGTGACTATGAGCCTGCACTCTAAACAATATTGCTGAATGCAAATTTTCTAAGAGCATTATGCTCTCTTATGATTCAAAGTGAGCCTAAATATAACTATTAAGCAACAAGAATAACCATTTTAAAGATGTAAAATAAATTATATTTTTTACTTTCAACACCTGGTGTCACCAGCATAACACAGTACAGGCTACGGATGCTCCATGCTGTGTGCGCCCCACCTTGGTGGCAGCCGGCCCTCATGGGGAGATGTGCCTAGAGGCCCAGATCACACCTTAAGTGATGGCCTCCTCTCCCCCAATCGAGTGACCCTGTGCCTAGTGCAAGTGTATGGCTACTCCCAAAATTCAGTTATTCTTGTTTAGATTCAGGCATGTCATCAGCCAGCCAATTTAAAAAATCCAAACTCTCTGTGAAAACATCATTCTTTAAAGTAATTTGTGTTCAGGTTAGACTTCAAAAAAGGGGAGATTTCAGGAAGAAAGAATATCCTTTAGACATTATGACTAAAGATCACAGTGTTGACTTGCAAGAGGGATTAATAAGAATTGTAAAGGCTTGTCCAGGTCGGCCTGCCTAACAACCTGAACAACTTTCATTTGTGCATTTAGCTCCTGACAGTCTAGCCAGAGTACTTCTAAAACTGAAAAATTTACAGCCCCAATATTTCACAACTGGAAAAGGTGTTTTAAAATGAGGTAACTACCTAGTAGCTCTTACTTGTTTTCCAGCAGCAAAGGGACCCTGCAAAAACCTCTCTGCAGAAGCTGGTATAAGGCCCACGAAGCAAATTGCTTAACAATATACAATGAGGAAGCAGCAGTGGTGTTTTTTGAACAGTAAGCATCTCAACAGAGTATTCTGAAGATGAGGTCCACTGTGGCTGGGTGGACACATGTAACCTGGGAAGCTTTCAAACCACCTAGTGCCCTTCGCCTTTCCTCCTCCTGCCCTGACCACTTCCAGGCAGATTTTCATATTGATGAGGCCTCTCGCTTCTTTCCTCCTTATCTTGAATGACATCTCTCAAATGGTTTCACTGCCTCTCAACCCACCCCCAGAAGATGCATGTAGGACCATTCCCCTCCCCGTTCCTGGGGCTCTGGTGGACAACCTCTCAGATGGCCTGATGATCCTGCCCCCGTCATTCAGGTCCTTGTGTGATTCTTGCCCCTTGTGCAAAGGCTGGGCTTAGTGACTTGCTTCGAACCAACAGAATATGGAGGAAGTGATGTTACCTCCCACACTGGGTTATAAAAAGACTGTGGCTTCCATCTCGGGGCTCTGCAGCACTCTCCCTCAGATTCCTTGCTCTCAGGAAAGTCAGCTGCCATGTTGTGGACCTCTTTAAGGAGACACCCATGTGGATAGGAACTGAGGTTTCAGCAGCTAGCCAGGAAGAATTCAGGCCTGTCGGCTGTCCCGTGAGTAAGCTCAGGGCCTCCCCAAGTCAACCTGGAGACGACCCAAGTCCTGGCCAACCCTCGCTGCAGTCTCATGAAGGGCCTTGAGCCAGATCTACTTAGCTAAGCAGCTCTCAGATTCTCACCTGTCGAAACTAAGGGATGTTTGTTTGTAGCCACCAATGTTGGGGTAATTTGTTATGCAATGGTGGATAACAAAATCAAAAGGGTCAAGTCTAAGTTTCTTCATGCTGCTCACAAAGACCAATCACCGCCCAGCCCCACCACCTCTAAGGCATGCTGGACACTGTTCTGTGGAGGGAGTAATCTACTGTCCTCTTTGCTCACAAGGTTGCCAGTGCCTTTAAGCCCCCATCCTCTTTACGACCCAACATGCTCCCTGGCAAAATCCTCCTTATCCTTCAAGGTTTCCAGGTCACTTCAAACATCATCTCCCCTGTGTAATCCTCCTTGTGGGTAGAACTAATCCTGCCACTGTTTTCGAAATGTGAAAGCCATTTGCTCTTGCCTCACAGCTGTTGAGGCCTGTCTCCTCCCACTGACTGAGATGGCCCAGGCACCAATGTGTGGAGTTCGACTTTTAGCCGTAGGGCCTGGGCTGTGGTTGCTGTCCAGCAGGTCCGCTCAGAGGGTAGGCTGTCTGTGAGCTGCCAACTTGACGCCCCTTCCTCTCACATGTTCGTGTCTGCTTCCTGCCAGGACATCATCACAACCCTAACATCGGAGTGTCAATATAGACTTTTACTACTTTCTCTCAGACCCCTTTCAAGTTTTTTCACTTGTCCTAATAATGTTCTTTATACCAAAAAGACCCAGTGCACTGGGATGTCATGTCCTTTAGTCTCTTCAATTTGGAATAATTCCTCAGTCTTTCTTTGACTTTAAAGATTTCAGGCCATTTATTTTGCTGAATGTCCCTCAACTTGATTTTTTTCTGACATTGCCTTATCATTAGATACAGGCATCTTTAGCAGGACTCTTTCAGAAATGATGCTGTGTTCTCACTGTCTCCTATCAAATGGCACATGTCAATTGGTCCTGTTACTGATTTTACCCTGATCACCTGATGAAGGTGGTGAACATCCAGGCTGCTTGCTCCAGGGTGAAGTTATCTTCCCCACTTTATAGCTAGTTTTTCCTAAGGCAGTACTTTGAAGCTATGTAAATAACTTATTCACATTCAGACCTTGCCACTTATTCATTTATTTGTATCTGGATGGAATTATGGTTTCTATTTTATTCGGTGAGTTATAATCCAATGCCATCATTTATTTGGATGCTCAAATTGTCCTCAATTTGGATGATGGACTACTTCCATTGAGCTTCTCTGTCCCTTTGACCTGACTGCATCATTCTTGGGGTACACTTCCTCGCTTTCTGGCACAAGATATTCCAGGCTCATCTTGGACCTTCCCTATCCTAGGGCTGGAACCAGCCATTTCTCCAGGGAGCCTTGGTTTCCATTTAGTAGAAAATAATATTTAGACGCCAATCTGGTATGAGGTGTGCTTATTACTCTTGGGTGTTATCTCCCCACAGGCTCTCTCAGTAGAATATATACAACAGGTCCTTGATTGATGTCATTTCGTTATAATGCTGGTGAGATGCCAAAAGAACTTGGCTCTTGTTTATATTAATTAACCTATGGCCACACTGGTTTCATTATGTCATTTCACTTAAAGTCACAGAAACTGTGATGATATTAAGCAAGGACTTACTGCAGATGTATATCCATATACACATGTACATAAATACACACACACATTTATATTTACAGAAAACCATGAATTCACACCAATACACCTAACTCAATCCACACAAGGTTAATCCTAGTTTTCTACATTTCTGTATTTGTAACTCCCTTCTCAAAACAGTGGGAAACCTGACATATTTAGTACAGTTAATTACTTGATCAATCCTTCCATACGGAACTAATTTCCAATCTCAGCCACCACCATCTCCCCTACATCTAAGCCCTCTCCCTGCTTAGGCTCTGACACCCCACATCAGGAATGACCCTCCAGGAGAATGGCCTACTTACCCCAATCAGGCCAGGACTCCTCACACCAGACTCTTTATGAGAGGAGAGTTACAAAGGCACACCGCACATATGTATGTGTAAGAGAGTGGGAAGAATGTGTTATCATTTGTGCAAATGAGCACACCAGGTTCTTCTGTGTCACTGCTAGCATAAGGCTTCCTTCATCAAGGTCTCCTCATTAGAGAAGATGGCAGAACGCTAGCCATAATATCTGCATGCAAAGGAGTAGGATCGATGAAAGGCAGGGTGAGAAACACCAGCCCTACACTTCCAGGTGAAGCAGGTTCCTTCCCTTGCAAAACTTCCCAGAAATTCCACACATTTCTGCTTCCTCTCTTTTACCAATAACTTGAGACACATGGTCACTCTGAATAAAACTGGGAATCAGTAACTACAGATAAAGGAAAGAATGGATATTTGGTGGCAACTACAATTTCTGCGACTCTCACTTTTTATATTTACTGGCCAACATCCTGTTTCTGGGGTTACTGAAGGCCTGAAACGAATCTCTGGAAGCATTCTTGACCTTTACCCATCTCTACATTTATGAAGTCCCAAGGCAAATATTCCTAGGTGCACGGGTTCTCTTAGAGAAGCTTAAATGGCTGCTCAAATGATATATCGCTACTTTTTTGTTAATCTAAAAATCCCACATGGGAGAAAATGTTGCAATGGGCCGCTCCAGGAGCTTGCTGGGAGCAGACCAAAGCTCTAGTACAAAATGCTATAGCATTCAGAGGGGTGAAGCAAAGAGTAGTGAAAATGGTCAAAGCTCTCTGCCAAACTAAAGGAAGGGGAGCAGGAAAAAGCAGAAATAACAACAGTGGAAGACAACCTCAGACATGGGGTTGCAGGGGGCGGGTCGGCTGGTTGGCACCTGAGAACCACTCTTTCGGAAGTCCTAGAGAGACTTATTTTGCAAAATCACCCAGGATGCAAGCCTTGATATCTTTCAGATGAATTCATCTGAATTGATGCTATTTCTCTGCAAGGAAAACCCAAAGGGCTATTATTTAATGGAAAGATGTTATAGAAGTTTCCCTATTTATAAATCATTACAGCAGTGTAATTTTCTGATATTGTTCCAATATCCTCCAGATCACAGATATATAGTGTTGTTCCGGAAGGAGAAGGCATGGTGTAGAAGAACACATACTTTTGAACTAGATGTATTTTACTTCATAGTCAGGTAAAACTGCCACCTTTTAGTTGTGTGACCTTGTTCAAGGTGTTTCAACTCTCCAAACCTCAATTACCAACTGTAAATTTAGGGTGATAATGCCCACATCAATGGTTGATGAAGATTATATAAATATATAAAAGTGTGGCATGCAGTGACTTTAATAAGTATTAGTCCCCCTTCTGAGAGAAGAGTAAATCACAGAATTATTATAAGAACTAAACAATAGACTGTATCACAGATATATAAGTACCTAGCATATAATTTGTGTTCAATAAATGTTAGTTCCTTTTTTGCTTAATCATGCATACAAAAAGCCATATCCTAGTCATCCAGCATGGCTGAATGGTGTATAATGAAGTTAGACCTTTTATGCACAGAAAAAATTGTATAAACCCTCCTTGCACTAGTAAATACTGCATACTGAACATGATATAGTACACCTATGTTCATTGCAGCATTATTCACAATAACTAAGAAGTGGAAGCATCCTAAGTGTCCATCAACAGAGGAATGGACAAAAAAATGTACTATCTATATACAATACTCAGCCTTAAAAAGGAAATTGTCACATATTATGACATGAGCAAGCCTTGGGGACATAACACTGTATGATTCCACTGATAAGAGGTAACAAGAATAATCAAATTCATAGAGACAGAAGGGAGAATGGTGGTTGCCAAGAGATGGGGGGGAAGAGAAATGGGAGTTGTTGAGTAGTGGGTAAAGAGTTTCAGTTTTGCAAGATGAAATAGTTTTGGAGATCCATTATACAACAATTGTGAATATACTTAATACTACAGAAAATGGTTAAGATGGTAAATTTTATGGTGTGGGTTGTTTTTTTTTTTTTAACCATAATTAAAAATAAGAAAATTATTTTTTTTAATGATGTAACTTGTACGCTGTCCTAATAATGCAGGGTCATCATACTGATCAACTATGGACCGTGCTACAGATAGAGCTGTGCAGTGTGCTGCCCAGAGCTGAATCCATATCAAACTTCAGGAATCACTCTAGAGCTTGCTTTCTAGAATAAAAATCTGGGGTTTTTTAGGATTCAGCTGCTAAAGGGAAAAGTGGAACTTGACATCTTCTGCTATATAATATTTGTTATTACCACTGGAGAATTCGATGTTTAAGCTGGAAGAAAGTTTACAAATTATTCTTTAAAGTTGAAGAAAGAGAAATCTGGACTTTAACCAAATGAAATGATTTGCCTAAGGTCATACAGATAGTAATTATGAGAAAAGTTGGAGAAACAAAACTATCTCCTGGCTCCCTCTACAATTCTTCTGTACAATTTGTACAATGGACTTAGCTCTTTAGAATTCCTCGCCTCTGAACTGCACTGTTTAATACGCTGCCACCAGGGGGCAGCAGGTGTATTAGTCTGATATTCTAAAGCCCCAGATTTAAGGCCCCAGTACATTTCTTGTATCCCTACCTCCAACCTCCCAAAATATATATACACATTTATAAGACTTTTTAAAAACGTTCACAAGCATAAAGTTTAAATAACAACCATAATAACTTTCTAAACAAAACAAACACTTGGATCCAATGGAGGTAACATCCTTTCTAATCCTTCGCTATTTTTGATTTATTCCAATCCTAATTGATGTCAGGGTCAATTAATATTGGTTTTAAACCAAAAATGACCTAACCACATAAACCCATCCTATTTCTTTACATTTTTAACCAAATTTTCCCAGTATCAGGCCTGTGAGGCTTCAGAGCACAACTTCAAGCCCATCTGGCAATTCATCCTCAATCTTCCTTTGTCAGCTCAGTTTTTCTTTCTAATGCCCCTATGTTACAAAGTCTGTCAATAGGTCTAACCACCCAGAAACTTTTCAGAAATAAAAGGAGATCTAATCACAAAGTAAAACTTATATGGACACCATTCTTCCAATTAGATCACAGTAATTTCCACTGTTTTTAAGCTTAAAGCATAGCAGCTAATGGGTGAAATCTGAATTTAAAGACAGGTTCTCCCTTAGCAATGACCTTGCGGACGACAACACTAGCAGTGACATTTTGGTTGTTAATCCAGGATTCAACACACTACCATCAAGCAACAGTGACCATGACCATGATTCCTAAATCTTCCAAAAAGAGGTGCATGATCTTTATGTCACAAATAGAAATTTCAAATAGTTTTCTTCTTTGAGCTCAGTGTGCTTTAATATGGAAAAAAGTATTCGAATGCAAGCTTTTACTACTGCCTCAGACACATAGGAGCAGTCCCTTTAAAATGACAAGTGTTGATGGCAAAAGCAGTTATGGCACCATTGGTAACTAATGGTAAAACAGGAATGAGACATGCACAAGATGCATATAATAAATGAATTACTGCAAAATGCATCATGTATTCTGATACTATTCTGTAATTTTCTCCAAATATGATGTGTCAACTGATTTAAGAGTCTCCTATCTATATAATATTCGTTTTAATTTTTTTCCAATAGAGTATTTGTCATATTTAAATACAGAATATCACCAGAAAAACAAATATTTATTTTTATAACAGGTATATGAATTCAGTAATTTATTCAAGAATTATTAAAAACAAATTTTATAGTTCTCAAAAAACCGAAATCAGATCATTAAAGTTAAAAACGACCTACCTATTAGGGTGGCTCAAATGAAAATAACTTGACACTATCAAGTACTGACAAAAATATGGAGCAACTGGAACTCTCATACATTGCTGATAGAGATACAAATGATGGGGTACAGCCAGTCTGGAAAACGGTTTGGCAGTTTTTTAAAAGTTAGAGAGACACTTAACCATATGACCTAGCCAGCCCACTCCTAGACATCTGCCCTAGAAAGATGAATACTTTTGATCAAATAAAATCTATATACAAATGTTTATAGCAGCTCTATTCTTAAGCACCAAAAACTATAAAGAATACAAACATCCTTCAACAGTGACTAGATATACAAATTGTGGTATATCATTCAGCAAGGAAACACACATAGATGAATCTCAAAGACACTAAGCGAAAAGAAGCCAGTCTTGAAAGTTCCACACTATATAATTTATGTGACAGTCTGGAAAAGGCAAAACTTATAAAAATGGTGACCAGGTGAAAAGCTGTCAGAGATTAGGGGTAGGGTGAAGGTTTGACTACAAGGGGACAGAACAAGGGAGAGGTGGTTTTGTTTTGTTTTCCGGGTTTTTTTGGTGGTAGAACTGATCTGCATCAGGATTGTGATGATAGTTACATGAATCAATCAATTTTAAAAATCATACAATTACACAACAAAAAAATCAATTTTACTTTATATAAGTTCAAATAATTAAAAAAATGAGAGCATAAACTACTCTAAAATGAGGTAAAAATAAAAGGTAAAGGTAAGAATAAAAGAACTGTGAATTAAGCTAATGCCTGGCATACATCACTTATTATTAAAAGACATTTAAGAGAGATGTAAACCAAATAAAATGGGCTTTGTTTTGATCCAGATATGAATAAACAAGACTTTTTTTCAACAATTGGGGAAATGTGAATACAGTATTAGATGATAGTAAGGATATTTTGTTCATTGTTAGGTAGAACTGTAGTTATGTAAAAACTAAAAAAAATTCATACTAAAATATTTAGGAGTGGAATGGTATGATTTCTGGTATTTGCTTCAAAATTCTCTAGAAGCACCAAATAAAAATTCAAAAACAGAGGACTGTCGAATGGGAGCAGCATGGCAAAGCCAGGATGGTGCATGGATTGTTGATGCTGTGTTGGTACATGAGGGTTCACTGTGCTCTACTTTTCAGTATGGCTCTAAACGTTTATAATAAAATGCTGAGAAAAAAACCAATGACTTGGTTTTCATAAATACTCCCAAGCATGCCATCTAACAGTTCTTTATTCATTTATATGATATGCTAATTTCCCCTAATGGTTTTCATTAGGCTTTTATAATTTGCATCTAACTTTACAGAAAACCAGATCATGGGCGAAAGACTAATTCAAAGTAAGCAGTTGTGATTCTTCTCAAAAATAATGGCTTAAAGAATGCTTTTCAAATCTCATTAATGCTCATAAATTAGTAAAACCATCATGAGATGTAGAAATATTAATAATTTCCATTAACTTATCTGCTGCATACTCCTAAGTACAGATGACAGCAGGAAGAGGTTAATTAATGCTCAAAAAGTTTAAAAGCAGTTGTACTTTGAACAAATGAACAAAAGTATAGTATAATATAGAAATAGCTAATTTAGTCTTCCTCACTCAAATTTTTTCCGGCACGACTCAAATGTCAGAGTTCTATAAAAACACTCCCGACAAACTGGAAATGAGCTCTGACTGGCTGCCTATTGTGTGGAAGGTGCTACTAAGGAATCGAAATGAGGAAGGCCCAGTTCTCATGTGATCAGCATTAACAGACGAGAAAATACTAAACGTTTTAGCATGAATTTCGTTTAAAATAGTCCAACAGTGTTTAAGGTTAGAGTGCAAAAACAATTACACAGGTAAAAATAATGGAACAAACTAAAAGTTTGTACAATGACTGCAGTAGCAAAAAACCCATCAGAGTGCAGAGGTGGGTGTGACCTGTGGGGAGGATGAAGGCATAAGAGTGACTCAAAGGTTTGTGACAGCCCATCAGTCAAGCTCTGAGGAATGGGTGACACTTCACATGTGGAGCCAATGTCACTCAGAAGCCTCTCATACCAGTGCTGATGGAGGGGTCCCAAGAGCCTAGCATAGTCTAGAGCAGAGTCACTCCCTCATCATGGAGGAGCAGTGGAAGGAGGCTGAGAATCATTAGCACCTGGCAGCAATGCATCTGCATGCCCCCAAACATCCGAAGAGCTGCCCTGATCCTGCAGCAGCTATTTCATTACTAGGCAAAGTTAATATATAGACCACCGCCCTGCCCCTGCTGAAAGACGTCCATATCCCAATCCCCAGAACCTGTGAACACATTACCTTGCCTGACATAAGAGGTTTTTCAGATGTGATTAAGGGCCCTGAGATGCAGTAATTATTCTGGATTATCCAAATAGGCCCAGTCTAACTGAGTCCTTAAAAGCAAAGCAGCTTTCCTCTTGGGGCAGAGAGGGATCTGTGACCACGGTGGAAGGGTCAAAGGGATGCAGTGTCTTTCAGGTGGAGGGATGAGGCCAAGGAGCCAAGAAATGCGGGCAGAAAACACCAGAAAACAGACTCTCCTCTAGGGCCTCCAGGTGGGGCACAGCCCCTCTGATGCCTTGATTTCAGCCAGTGAGATCTGGCAACACTAGGAAACATACAAAATCAGACATGCTTCTCTCAGTCAGTAGCCTTTGCCTGTGCCTTTGGCTGTTGCCCCTTACCCCCCTCACTTCATCAAGGGCGGGCTGATTCATTGTATTAAAAGATGTGATCTTCCATACCTCACATCTCCAGATCCTACCTAATCAGGCCCAGGTGAGGTCGTGACCCTTACTCCATACATTCACGTAGCACTTACACCTTTCCACCTAAGTCCTTGCTTGACTGCAATGATTCTCTTGTTTAAAGTTTACATTTACTGAGCATGTACTAAATGCCAAGTACCGTGTAAAGCATTTTTCATGGGTTTTCTCAATCTTCCCAACAACCTTATTAGGTAGACATGATTGTTATGCCTGTTTTTTAAATTAAAAAGTTCAAAATCCACTGGCTAGTAAATGGCAGAGCCAGGATTTGAAGCCAGGCAGTCTGATCCAGAAGCTGGTCCCATTAACCCTGGCAATATGTCTCCTAAATGAGAAATAGAAGTTCCAAGGCCTTGTGCATTTATGAATACAATACCTCCACTGTTTAGCACAGAGACAATTAAGTTCTGAATAGGAACAAATGGGGAAAATATAGTTTTCCCTACCTACTATTCCTTCTCTTTCAAGAAAACTTATGAGAAGTAGATCACATACAAAAATAATGATATAACAATCCCGCCAACCCTCATTTCCAACTTCAGCACTTATCAACATAGGGCTTGTCTTAATGCCAATATTTAATCAATTTAATATTATATTACTTGGTAGAATTTCTGCCTTCAATATTATTCTGTTTCAGAATCACATGTTCTTAGTTATTATTAGTTTATTTGTCTACGTTAACACAAACTTAAAAAAAATAATTTTGTCTAAGGCCATGCCACCCTGAACAAGCCTGATCCTATCTCACCTTGAAAGCTAAGAAGGGTCGGGCCTGGTTAGTACTTGGCTGGGAGACCACCTAGGAAGACCAGGTGCTGTAGGCATAAAAAAAAAATTTAAAAAATGGGGATTTTAAGCTGGCAAAGTCCTTGTAATCTGTGAGGTCAACCAAGGGTTGCCTCACCTAAAAAAGTAAAAATAAAAATAAAAATAATAATCCTGAAGTGGCAGGTCTTTCTAAACAAAACACAAAGCAAGGAAATTGTGAAAGAGCAATATTTTTCCCTATATAAAATTAAAATTTTCTGCAGAGCATTAGTGTAAACAAAGTAAAAAAAAAATGGGGAAATAGTTGTAACATACTATATGATAAAAGATTAGCATCCTCAGTGTACAAAGAAGTCTTACAAATCAATAAGAAGAAGCCCACAAACCAATGGCATGTTAAATGGGTACAGGGATGAAGTTTCACCTACTGTTCTTAAGTGACAAAAAGACAAGACTTCCGCCTGACAATACTTGTCAGCATACTTTCTCTGGTGCTCTAGAATTCAGAACTAACAAACATTCTAGAACAGAGGAAAAAACAATTCTTACCTGTAAGCATGTTTCTTCAAAACCGTGTAGCCCTGGAATCCAGCGCCGTAGTAAGTCTGAGAATCTGAAAAGCCTCTGACTTCAGAATCCTTCTGAACAGGACGCCAGGACAAGTACTGCCACCTCACAGCACGACCAGAAGCCCATGGACTAGGTATCCCGTTCTCACTCCTGCCGGGGGGTGAGATGAAGAGGAAGGTGAGTAAAGAAAGTTGAGTGTTTAAGTGACAAGGGACTTAAAAACAAAATCACCCAGCCCCTGTTGGAAGGCATCTCAGGCCTTACATTTGGGCCCCAAGACGGAAGGTTTTTTATTCAATAGGAAAATGTGGTCCACCAGCCCGCGAGGCCACAGGGTGCCTTGAAGTGAGGAAAGTTCCCACTGACCTAGCAGAGGGGTTCAAAGTTCTTAACCTCCTTGGGAAATAGCAGTTGTATCCTCTCCTTAAGTAAGGAAAATAAGATGAGAAAGGAAAAACTATTCTGAGCCATCAGGCAAAGATTACTTTAGAAAAAATGAGCTTCCTGGATGAGGGCTCCCCAGTCTTTTTGAAGTCATAAATTTATATTTAAAAAAGGGGGGGTCAAATATATGGTGACAGAAGTTTTGTTTTGGGGTATTGAACACACAATACAACATACAGATGATGTATTATAGAACTGTACACTTGAAACCTATATAATTTTATTAACCAATGTCGCTCCAATAAGTTTTAAAAAATTCATAGCACACCTGACACACATTTGCCAAAAATGGTGAACCTGAACCTAATTAAGCCTTAAGATCTAACTTCCCGCTTACAGAAAATATAAGTGGAGGAGAAAGCTAAACCATACTGTACAAAAAGCTGAATAAATTCAGAATGTGAGGGATCTACAGACAACCACATGGCACCAGTACATCACTGGCATTAAACAAACCCATGCGGACTGCTTTAGACAACAGTTTCAGAAACTATGGCCCTCCGGTAAGCCCAGCCCACCAGTGGAGTTTAAAACAAAAAACTTTGAAAACAAAATGTTATTGGAACACACTCATGCTAATTCACTTACACAGCGTCTGTCTATGGTCACCTTTGCAGTAAAGGCAGTTGAGTAGTTGCAACAGAGGCCACAAGGGCCACAAAGCCTGAGTTAAGGTTGGGCCCTTTTCAGAAAAAGTTTGCCGAATCCCTATCGTAGATGAAAAGACGTTTGGCCCAGGTTTGGATTCCGAGTCATACAAACCAAAAGTAAGCATATTTCTGAGGCAATCAAGGAAATATGACTGTAGACTGGGTTTAAGAAAACATTAAGTAGTTACTGTTAATTTGATTAGGTGACAACGATATTATGGTCACACAAGAAAATGCTTTTTGTAGTGCCTACTGTACTAAGGGTGAAATATTATGTCATCTGGAATTTAAACTACATCAACAACAAAAAGATATGGCCCAAAAAAGAAACTGTTTTAACCAACTATTAAATCTACTTGGATATATGAAAGTTCATTATACTGTTTCCTCCATTTTTATGTTTGCTTTAATTAAAAAAAAAAAAATCAGAACTTTGATCAAATAGTTTCGTGCAGACAACCTTTGTCTCCAGAAATGCCTCCCAGCCTACCCCTCCTTACATCAATTCCAGCCTCAGAATATTATTTGCTTTCATCTCTGAACACAACTACGTTTTAAACTTATCTTTGTTCTTGGTGTCTGCCACAAGGAATGCCCCACTCCACTCTTCTACCTATAAAAATTCTACTTTCTGCTCAAAGTCCATTGAAAATGTAACCTTCCCCAAGTCTTTCGGTGAGAATTGACCATTGTACTCCAAAAGCCTCTTTAGCATTCATTCTACCCTTCTTAACGTTTAGCTATTTACCATGTCTGTTACCTTAGAATGCCATACAAACCCAAGAGTAGTGTAGTAACCAGGTCTTTTCTGTAAACCCAGTGGGATATAATAACGCACCTTACAGAGTAAGCTCTGCCTATACACCTCTCAAGTCCAACCTAAATCAGGCTTTCTTGCCCTGAGGTGTTTCACGGAAAGAGGCCTTCAACTGAGTTCCTGTTAAGCAAGATGCTGGTCATGTTTAACCTATGCTCTTAATAAAATCTCTAATAGCTAAAGATTACCCCTAATTGAAGAGTGTTCTAGAGAAGACTAAGCTTGCTTGATTTTGTCCTCTTATTGTCATCTTTCCTTGGGACCTACCCCTCTGCAAACACTGCTGCCTGCATTTCTACGCCAGCCTGCAGGGGTGCCTTATGCCCCCATAAAGGCCCTGGCTAACTGTGGGTACAAAGCCTTTCAATGACTCCACTTCGAACAGCTGACACGGGTTGGAACTTTCAAGAGCTCTTACTAGATAAAAAAAATGAGCAGATAATCTTAAAACTTAAACAATACCAGTTTCTAGTTCTGTTCTAGTCTACTTCCCGCTGCCTATGATTTAAGGCCAGCATGAATAGTCACCCTCTCTAGGACCAGTGTTAGTAGTTAGAATCCTCATTAGCAAGGTCAAAAATTCACCAATTAGAAAATTTAACTCTGCAAACTCAGCTTTTGAAATACAAATGCTGTCCACCAGGCAGTCGGCTTAGGAGCTTCCAGTTTCTTCAGGGAGTCAATTCAGGAAAACAAGGCATTTGGGGAAAATGAGGGCAAACTGCAGGAGCTCTTCATATTAGCATTTCAATAAATTGAATGAGCCCAGGGAGAACAGTCTTCAATTATACGTAGAAGTACATAAGGACGTGTGTGTGTTTAAGACCTACACTTTACATGGGTCAATCCAACTTAGAGACACCTTTTAGTTTTTCATACATGATTTCTCCCTGGGACACTTAGCATAAGGAACAATCAGCTTTAAAAAAACAAATGGCTACAAGTCTCAGGAATTTTCTTTATCAATTCAATATTAACAAAGTAAGTTTTGGATCAAGGTGTGTTAAAAAAAAACAAAACCATGCACCAATCTAGGGTTTCCAGTGCGATTGTGGTGTTAACCTTTGGTCAACAAAGTGAAACAGTAATAACTGTATTTCGTAATCAAGGCAGTAAAACGGCTCCAAAATCTCAGATGTGTCACTAACGGCTCCAAAGAAAACTAAGCTCATAAACAGGTAAATGCAGAAGGTGCCTTTAGATTTCTCTTGTAGCTTCTGGTCTCCTCACAAACAGGAATCTCTGAAAATTCAAAACAATTCTGAAAAGTGTTAAGACTCATTCAACTGAGAAATCCTTTTAAAATTACCTTCTGGAGAGTCCTCTTTCCCTTATTAGGAACAAGCAGCGGCTACACCTGAAGGCCGCTGCCCTCGCCTGCCCTCGCCCTTTCACGTAGCGACGACCACCTCACGCAGCGGAGATGCTGAGGACGCGTTTAACGGCGCGGCGCCCCGCCCCGCTGCTTCCGCCGCCCCGGCGCCCCGCCCCGGCCCCGGCGCCCCGCCCCGGCCCCGGCGCCCCGCCCCGGCCCCGGCGCCCCGCCCCGGCCCCGGCCCCGGCCCCAGCCCGGGCTCCGTCCCTCCGCCCTCCCGCCTCCGCGCGCCAGCCCCGCGCCCCCAGCTCCCCGGGCCAGCGGGCCGCGGACTCAGCCCCGACGCGACGCGACGCGACGCTCCGCGCGGGCAGAGACGGCCCGACTGCCCGGGGCTCCGGGGTGCGCGCGCGAAACAGACGGGGCCGGGGGCCCGGCCAGCTCCCAGTGCTCGGTGGACCCGCGCCCAGCGCCTCACCTGCCGCGCTGCACGGAGCCGTCGGGGGAGCGGGCCGGGCGGCCGAGCGGAAACCGCCGGACGGACACGGACGCGGCCGCCCCCGGCGGCGCCCCCTGGGGGCGGGACGCGATACGAGCCCGCAGCGGCCACGCAGCTGTGCGCCCCGTGCCCGGGCCGCGCGCACACCTGGGGCGCCCCGCCGCAGGCACGTGCCCTTTAACACGTCTCACCTGGGTGCTCATGGCCTACCTTGACGCACCACATCAGCTGTGCGCGTGCACACACACACACACACGCTTAGAAATAAGCCCATAGGGCACGTAACACATCAGTAAGGCCTCCACAGTCAGCGCTGATAACTATAATGAATACAGCTAATCATATAGTGTTGATACTGCCGCATGGTACCAATTCTCCCTTTTAAAATAAAACTGTGGTTGTAGGAGACAGTGGAAGAAATGATTTACTGACTCTCCCCTGGCTCCCACGACTAAAACTGAGCCCAGAAATTAGAGGAAAAACCAAAACTGAAGGAGAATTTTTATAAAGAGACTTTTTAATTCTGGGCTTAAGGAATGCTTCTTTGGGGACGGACCCAGGGGACAGAAATGGCACAGAAATAGAGGGCCACTTCTGTCTCCTCTCCCTCAAAGACAAATGCTTCTTTGGGGACGGACCCAGGGGACAGAAATGGCACAGAAATAGAGGGCCACTTCTGTCTCCTCTCCCTCAAAGACAATAATCTCCCTTAATCATTTTCTGCTCCTTCCACTTTCTCATGTAGGTGAACTGGTTGAAATCTTGTTACTATCTGGTTTTTATTTAGACATTTCCAATAATGCTGCTGTTCTTATAAACAGATGTACCATTCCAAAAGAAACCTAAAAGATCAGCTTCATAAGCCATAATTTTCATAGAATTCTTGTCTTGGGAAATTCATTATTAAATCAAAATACATAAATCTTGTCTAGTATACATTTTAAGAGAGCAGCAGCAATAATATTACTTTTTTCCTAAGGGAAGAATGGTTCTGTTTTTATTTTGTTTTGTTTTGTTTTGTTTTGTTTTGTTTTCCGAGGGAGGGAGATCATGTCAACTAAGGAAAGTGAGGCACATGCATAAATAAATAATTTTTCTGGTAAAGGAAAATTAAAGATGGTTTCAAGTTGAGTCTTAAGTAGCATTTACTGCCACATAAGGCTGAGAGAGTCTGATTCAATAGATTAAGCTATGTGGGATGAAGTCTTCAGTTTTTTAACTGCCAAAATAACAACAACTACAACAACTCATAGACAAATAGTTTAAAGTAGTAATTTTCAAACATGATCCCAGACCAGTAGTATCAGCAGCACCTGAGAATTTAGAAGTGCAAACTCTCAGGCCACACTCCAGACCCAAATCAGCAACTGGTGGGAGAGCCCAGTGACGTACATTTTAACAAGTGCTTCTGATGCATTTTCAAGTTTGAGAACCATGGTTTATTGAAGATTTGCTCCAGTTATTCTCAAACTGTACTGTGTATGTGAATCAACTGAAGATCTTGTTAAAAATGCAGATTCTAGTTTGAGTAGTCTGGAATAGGATGTAAATTCCACAGGATTTACTTGCATATAGGCACACACAAGGGCATGGCTGCCTAGCCAGCAAAGGCAGGGGTGGGGACTACCCTTAGAGAGGCAAAGGCACAAGTTCAAGGAAACGGTCAGTTTAGAAGTTTTGGCTTTTCAGTGTAGAATTGGGGGCGGGGGGAGGTTACAGAGGAGCCCTTTGTAAGCCGACTGCTCTCATGAGTTTAGGAACTCCAAGAAGTCTGTCAAGTTGCATTGCAATGGTACAGGTGAGTCACTCCCTGATAAGGGTTTCACCTGCCATCAGCTCTTTTCTCTGTTGCTCTGCCATCTTTAATCTCCCACATCCTCCAGGCTCAAGGTCCTGCAGCAGAGAAATAGCCAAGCTAAGATTCAAAACTCAGCAAGCATTTCCTTTATCAACCCAAGAATTTAACCTAGCAAACCGTCTTTAATGAGAATTATCCAATTTGATTATTTTTGTTGTTTAAATCTGAGCAGGTAATTGCCAAGCTCTGTTTTCCGGACTTTAGTGTAATAAAGTAGATGTCTAATGACTAAATATACTACTACTTAGTGTTATGCAAGAGGCTGGTCTCATCTCCTTGTTACCTCTGCCCCATGCCTTCAGCACGGGAAGCACCACACAATAGATAGGAAAATACCTTCTGCATCCATTGAAACAAAAGTTGCAAGTAAAATGAATAGTAGCACAAGGAGATAATACAAGGAGTTTGAGGTCTAACTAAATAACGCTATAAAATCTGCTGAAATATTTTCAAATGATTCTAGTAAATTATCTTTAAAAATTATCTTTGGCCCTAAATAGTGCAATCTAAATCCAACCCACCACTTGTTTCATATGGCCCATGAGCTAAAAATGAGTTTTGCATTTTTAAATGTTTGAAAAGTCAAAATAAAAAATAATGCTTCATGACACACTCAAATTATATAAGATTCAAATTTGTGTCCCAAATAAATTTTTACTGAAAACACAGTGTCACTCATTCACTTACAAATTATCTGTAATTGTCACTGAGACAGTGAGCCCCACAAAGCCTAAAATATATACCATCTGCCCTTTTACAGAAAAAGTTTGTTTACCCTGCCCTGTATTCTTTTGATCCAGCCTCTCTTACAATCCCTACCTCCCGTTCCATAATAGTTGAATTACATAATTGTCTACCTATGGACTATTTTTCATGAGGGCAGACCTGTATTCTTTGTATGAGTTTCCAACACTTTCCACCAAGGTACAAAGAATAGGTATTCAATAGTATTTGCTTAATTGAAGTTTACTTTTTGATCACTGTCCCGATGTAAATCAACATGAACTTAACAAAAAGCCTTTACAGTTAAACACAGGACCCATTAACTAGGCTAATTTAGAAAATTTGTGTGCAAAAAGTAGAAAAACATTCTGCAAATGATTGGATTCTTTACTTCCATTTCTAAATCTAGTTCTAAAAAGCTATTGTTCAAATTGAGAGCAGCAGGGTTATTTTTTCTTTCTTTTCATTCTTTCAAGTTATTTTACTTAGTGTAACAGGTCTCAATGCTAAACCATTTCCACAGCAAAGAAATTAATGAGCAGATAAAACCAAAGTCATTAAGCTAAGTTCATTGACATTAAATTTAATGCTGGTATTTCTGGAATTAATGTTTCAAAAGTGATGTGCACTGCTGTCAAGTATTTAAAAATAAGACTGACCTTTTCTCCACAAAAGATATGCAATATCTTTTCTAAAAAGTCTATGGAATTTTCTGAGCAACTGCAGTTGAAATGGCCTGTGCTATTCTTGGCCATTTCCTGTAACTTTAGGAATCACGAGCAAAGACTGGAGCAAAGCACTATATAAGATTATTTCATTACTTTTGGTGAATAAGTCCTTGATCATGAATAGGGAATAATCGTAAAAACTCCCAGAAAAAGTAGTCTGATCAGCCAAATATGCCATCCATCATGAAGGAAGATAATTACTTTGCAAAGAGACCACAAACAATCTCTAATCCTGTAACATGGCTGTCATTGTTCTGAAATCCAGGATCAAGTTATTTGGTCCTGCTCTTTAAATAGTAACTTTTAAAAGGAAATATTGCTTACCTGGTGCCTAGAAATGTGAACGTTACAACACAAAATGTGGCTTGATTCCTGTTAGCTGTCAATGTAGGAAATGAATGCATACTAAGTGTTCTTATGTGCCCGGCACAGTACTCTTTCCTTATTTTATCCTTTGAATAGTAGTATGAAGCACATATTATCATTTCCATTCTACATCAATTAAACGGCTCCAAGGGGTTCAATAACCCACTTGAAGGCACACTGCTAAAAAAAACAAGAGTGCCAAGATTTGAAACCTTATCCAGCTGAACCAAAAACCTGTGCTTTTTAACATGAGGGCTAAACACCCAGATAGTATATGCTGAAATGTATGTCATCTGGACTAATAATTTCATTTACATTTGAACCTTTGTTAAAAGTGCTAGTCCCAAGGAGATAAGAACATACAGTGGGGTGAAGACAGTCTCTTCGATAAATGGTGCTGGGAAAAATGCACAGATACATGCAAAAAACAAAAAAAGCTGGACCATCTTACACCATATACAAGAATAGACTCAAAATGGATGAAAGACTTAAATGTAAGACCCGAAACCATAAAACTTTTAGAAGAAAACATAGGCAGTAAACTCTCTGATATTGCTAACAGTGATTTCTTTTCAGATAGATCTCCTCGGGCAAGGGAAACAAAAGAAAAAAATAAACAAATGGGACTACATCAAACTAAAAAGTTTTTGCACAGCAAAGGAAACCATCAACAAAATGAAAAGACAACTGACTGTTTGGGAGAAGATATTTGCTAATGATACATCTGATAAGGTGTTATTATCCAAAATTTATGAAGAACTTATACAACTCAACAACAAAAAAACAAACAATCCAAAAAAAATGGGCAGAAGACCTGAACAGATACTTCTCCAAAGAGGAAATACAGATGGCTAACAGACATATGAAAAGATGCTCAAGGTCACTAATCTTCAGAGAAATGCAAATTAAAACCACAATGAGATTTTACCTCACACTTGTCAGAATGGCTATCATCTATAAATCAAAAAGCAAGCTTTGGCGAGGATGTGGAGAAAAGGGAACCCTCATACATTATTGGTGGTATTGCAAATTGGTATAGCTGCTATGGAAAACAGTCTGGAGGCTTCTCAAAGAATTAAAAATGGATATACCTTTTGACCCAGTAATTGCACTTCTGGGTATTTATCCAAAGAAAACCAAAACGATAATTTGTAAAGATCTATGCACCCCAATATTCATGGCAGCACAATTTACAATAGCCAAGATGTGGAAACAACCTAAATGGCCACCAACAGACAATTGGATAAAGAAATTATGGTTCATATACACAATGGACTATTATTCAGCCATTGAAAAAATGAAATCCTACCATTTTGCAACAACATGGATGGACCTAGAGGTTATTACACTGAGTAAAATACGTCAGAGGAAGATAAATACCATATGATTTCACTTACGTGTGAATCTAAAGAAAAGAACAAACTAATCAAAAACAGACTCACAAATAGTGTGGACAATTTGGTGACGGACAGAGAGGAGGGGGTTTAGGGGGCTGGGAGAATGGGGTGAAGGGTTAAAGAAGTACAAATTAGTAGTTGATAGTTGGTCACAGGAATGGGGTGCATGGCAGAGGGCATGCAGTTAGCATTAATATGATGGCTAAGTGGAGGGCCAGGGGAGTAAGGGAGCAATTGGGGGGATTGTTTTATGAACAATATAGATGTCTAACCAATGTTCTGTATACTTGAAACTAATTTAAGTAAATTTATATAAAAAAAAAGGAAAAAAGTGCTAGTCCCAGTGAAAACCCTAATATATGTTCTATCCATGAAGAACTTCTGTATACATGATCACATTTGATCCTTACTCCCACTTTGTGAAGGCCAGGCAAAGAATTTTCTCCACTTTACGAATGAGGTAGAGATAGATGACTTGACCAAGGTCATGTGATTAGCATGTGGCCTGTCTAAGCCCAGAGACCTCTAGTACAAAACTGTCATTGGACAGTCAGATTTATTGGCTTGTTGCAACGCGGGACACTGAACATCAGAGAAATCCTGAGATGCCTCACCAAACAAAGATAAAGTTCAGGGATTGGGGGGGGGGGCGGTGTGGGGGAGGTTGAGTAGAATTTAAAGGAAATTGTGTTTAAAAGGGTTGAGGCAAAAGAGAGCTGTGTGCAAAGGGTCAACATCAGGTCTGAACTGCAGAATGGACCCAGAGTGGCCAGGTATATCCAGAAACCCTTTAAATGAAGCTCTGTACATCGGCTGGAAACCAAGGCTGCTTGATTATGTCTAAGTGACTTGAAGCCTCCAGGTAGAGCAGGATGTTTCATTCTTATTGATGATTTCAAACAGTAATGTTTCTGATAGTCAATCCTAGGTTTCTCAGTAAGAAAGCAGCCATCACCCCCAGAAGGGGATTATTTGACACATTGCGACTTCAGTGTGTCCATGGGTGAAAGGTGGTTTCCTGTTCACTTTGCAGCTGTCCTGATCTGTGCTAGCTCAGCCTCATGAATGACAAAGCAGAATTTTACTTTTTCAGTCTGAGTTACTTTTTACCTTATTCAGTCATATTAGGATTATAAACTTTCAAAACATTTTATTTCTACAAGTGTTGGAATTTCGAACATTCTTATTTTTCACAAGTTTTTATGAGGATTTATATAAGCATTCAAAGCAGCTCACTTTTATAACTTTTAACAGTGTACTTCTGTATAAGGTTTGGTTAAAAAAAAAAAGGTTAAGCATCTAAGGATGCTTAACGACCGCTGGTTTAGTCCAAACCTCTCATTGTAACAAAAGCAACCACCAGCACCACTACCATTATTTTTATTAGAAGCAATTGAGGTATAATTAAATGACTCATTCCAGGTTCCTGGTAACTAATGGCAGGATTGGAAGTGTTCGTATTTAATTGAATTGTTGAAGCTTGAAAAACTGACTTCTGCCTGTGAAGTTGGCCCTAGGAGAGATCTCACACTCATGGACTCTGTTCTTTCTACCTTATCACATTGTTTGCTGATGTCTGCAGATTCTTAGACGAGCACTGTAAAAGCTGCCATCCATATACTGTATTAGGAAGTTCTAGAAATGAGCAGTTTTGATATTCCTCAAGACAAATTTCAAATCTATTCAGTAAGATTAATGCTATCAAAATGGAACTGCTGAAACGAAACTGTTTTTAAATAATGTTTAAAGGTCTAATTTAAACACTTATCACAAGTAGGAAGCAGAAAGCTGTATTGGTCCTTGAAAAATGCCATCTATTTAAAAATAAAATAATTAGAAATGCAGGACGCTCAAGTTTGTTTCGATAAACAGTGTAATAGTTTTAAAGTACTTATTGAACTAATCAGACTTAAAACATAAGTGATAAAATTTAAATCTGAAGTTGTTTCTGAGTCACTTATAGAATAAAAACCTCAAGAAAAGTGAGAGTTAGTCTTCCTTCAATAATTTACTAAATATTTTTACATGCCAAGCACTGGTCTAGGGCTTTATATACCTTTTCTTATTTAAACCTCCCAATACGTCTCTGAAAAAAAGCAGTATTTTATAGAAAAGGAAGCTGAGGTGCTGAAAGACTAAGTTCCTTGCTGTAATAGCTTCCTAGAGCTGCCACAATTGACCACAAACAGTGGCTATGAACAACAGAAACATTCTGCAGGCCATTTCCTCTGAAGGTACCAGGAGACAGTCCTTCCTTGCCTTTTCGGCTTCTGGTGGCTCCTGGTGTTCCCTGGGCTTGAGGCAGCATCTCTCCAATCTTTGCCTCTATCCTCAATGGCTGTCTTTTCCATCTCTGTGTCCTCTTCACTTCGTATGAGACACCAGTCATGGGATTTAGGGCCCACTCTAAGTCCAGGATGATTTCTTCTCCAGATCCTTAACTAATTGTAATTGTAAAGACTCTATTTCCAAATACAGTCACATCCAGGTAGACACGAATTTTGGGAGGACACTATTCAACCCACAAGCTCACATAACTGATAAATAGAAGAAAGGGATTCAAACCAAGCGAGGTGTAACAGATTTTCCATTTGAGCTTTGCACACCCAAATGCCAACTATTTCCAGAGAGCCACTAAGAGAGTCATACAACATATAGAATTTAATGAAAATTTAAAGGCATGCTTCAGAAAATAGTCTGTATTGCACAGTAGTAGTTCAGCCAATAATCCGAACACTGTGCTTCCCAAGTTCTTTTTATTTGGCATTACTTTGGGGCCTGTGTCCCCAGCTTCTTTCTCGTCTGTTGGGCAAAGCAGTTTAGCAACCACCTTTGGTTACCTGAGTTTCCCTACGGTCTCTCTTTCCTACCAGCGTACCTCCTCACAGCTTCATTACAAACACATCCGTGGCTCTCTTGAATAAAGATTTCTCTGTGATGTTGTATGTTATTGGTGAAGTAAAAGTATTTCAAATAATGTAGAGATTTGCAAAGTAGAGGTGAAAGCTTTTTTCTTCCTCACTTCTTATTACTCAGAAAAAAGCCAATGTTAAGATAAACTAATTCCAATAAGTTTAAAGAAAAGATTGGAATATGAAAGAACAACAAAGGAAGGGCCTTAATATTCGATAGCCTTCTCTTGGCTCCCGTCTCCATCATTCTCTTTCCCCGTCTGTTTTATTCCAACCAAACCGTCCCATATGGGCCCTTTGCTCCTTCTACTTTGAACTAGAAATCAGCTTCTGATCTGCATTTTGTGAGGAACCTTATCCTAAATCAGGCCATGACCAAAATTAGTATCTTCTTGGTAGAACTTAGAGGTGAGAGAGACCATGTAAAGTAAGACTGTGTGGGATTTTAAAATGTGGCTGTAATAGTCAATACTCATATTTGGTATTTATTAATGAGAATTTCAAGTAATAGTAAATGTCTCACTTTGGGAAAATTAGGGTTACTCAACTCTCGGAGTCTTTATTTAGGTCAATACAGTAAGTGCATCCAGTTTCCCCTTATCTATGTACGACATGTCTGACCCTTCAATAGAGTTTGTGTCCCAGGATAGCACTCTTCGTTTCCCGCAGATGGCTGACAAAGCTTTGTCCATAAATATGAGGTCCAAAGGTGAAGGCAGAAGCAACCGAATCAACATGTGTTTCTACGAAGTAGACAGAAAATTCTACTTTATTCTGTTTCACTGTCTTCAGGAAAAAATGGATTCACCAACTGATGGGAGAATTTTGAACACAGAAGAAGGAAACGAATGCTCTGACAGCCTGTGATACTTGGACAGCTGCAGATGTAAAGTTGTGAATGAGTGA
This sequence comes from Rousettus aegyptiacus, assembly GCF_014176215.1. Classification (NCBI taxonomy): domain Eukaryota; kingdom Metazoa; phylum Chordata; class Mammalia; order Chiroptera; family Pteropodidae; genus Rousettus; species Rousettus aegyptiacus. The sequence continues at coordinate 56,604,751 of NW_023416286.1, read as the reverse complement.
CCGAGGGGCCTGGTTATTTCCCAAGAAGTCCCCAGGAAAGGGGGCTGGTAACAATGCCTAGTCCCGGATGTTTACATACACCCTGGGTGTACATGCCACAATAAGGCTGAGTTAACCTAAACGTTAAGTTCCCCAAGGGCAGGAATCCCATCTGTTGTTACTTCCATCGTATCTACAGCAGCTAGCACACTGCTCGTACATAGTTGGTGCTCAAGAAAATATCTTGAAAAAGTAATAACATACAATTAGCGTAAAGGATCCTTGTGTTGGAACTATTCTATATATTAATTGTGGTGACCACACAAATCTACGTGTGATAAAAACTGCACAGAGCTAAATATGCAGATGAGTACATGTAGGACTGGTGACGTCTGAAAAGGCGAGTGGAGGTATTGATGCCAGTTTCCTGGTTGTGATAATGTGGTATAGTTATGCAAGGTGTTACCTCTGGGGGAAACTGAGTGCAGGGTCTATGAGATTTCTGTATTATCTCTTATAACTAACTGTATGTGAATCTACAATTATCTCCAAATAAAAAGTAATATGAGAAGAGAAAGAATCTTACATTGGTGACATCAATCCAGAATGTAGCAGGATGAGAATCAAATTAGACTTTGGCTTTGAAAAGCTAGTCTTTGCTTAAAAGAGAGAAACCACCGAGGGAGGAGGCACACAAATCAAAAAGACACACTTGTGTGGAATTCTGGGGTAGAAGCACCCCGAGGAAGGCAAAACGAGAAAAGGAGAACTGTGATATTACTGCAGCAGTTAATACTGTCAGGTGGGGTAAATGAATAATGGATCTCACAATACAAAATGCATTAAGAAATAAATGTAAGATTGCATCTAAACAAGGAAGAAACTGTAGCAATAATACATGTTAAAAAAAAAAAAAACAAAAAACGACCCCAAATGCATTCTTGGTTTCGCGATGCTCACTGTCATGGAGGTGAGGAATGATGATGAAGCATCTCACATTCCCCCAACCGGCAATTTCCTCCATGTCTGATCTGACATCCCTCTACCCTGCCTCCTACTATGATTAGTAATAAAAAAACATTAAAATGAAAACTATATGCCAAATAACAGAGGAACTAGGAGACAGCCTTCTGCTTTAGTCCTGTTAGGAAGGAAACCAAGGAATGAAGAGGGTGGCTACCTTCCGATGGGAAAAGGAGAACAAAAAGAGCGCCGGCATGGTACGCGTCCAAAGTCTGCAGAGATAAAAGACGTCTTGAAATGTCAATCAAACTAATGATTGTTTTCTCTGGAAAGAAGACTGCAATGGAAATCCTGGGAGGTGAAACGGGGAAAGCTGAGGGGATTTGTTCAGTAGGCTGGGATCCCAGATTTGCAGGTCTTGCTTTGACACGCAAGTTTTAGTATCAGAGGAAAAAAAGTGAATCCTATAGGGGCTTTTACAAGAAATATTTTTTCTTTACTCTCGAAAGACAAGTACTGCTTTAAATAAAGAAATTTGTCTTAAAAAAATCAACAAGCATATAGTACTATATTATCTGTTATCTGCCAAGCTAAGCACTATAAGAACATAAATAAGAGCAATACAGCTCCTGGCCCTAAGAGATCTACAAATTGTTACTGTTATTTTAGGACTGGAACATTTAAGAAAGGTTTGAAACACAGCACTTTTCTGATGCATGTCAATGACCAGCACTTTCTTATCTGAACCATCATAACTTACAACTACTGATTTACAAATCGCCACAGATGTACCCCCAAAAAACTAAGTGCAAAAAATCAGATTCATCTCATTGTGGGATCTATTCATCCTATCCTCTGAGCCAATGGAAGCCACATACCAGAAAGGATGAACTGGTCACTCTGATTTCTTATTAAGGGAAAGAGGACACAAAGTTCATTAACTTGAAAATCATCTATTAAGAAAGCAATATGACATTTTTATACCAGTTTGTGTAATATTACTGTATAAGAAATTACAGAGTGCATAAATCATTAAGTCAATAGCATATATAGAAGAATGACACAAAAGAAACGTGATTATTCTGATCAAGTAAAATGGGGAAAATAATCTAATTCATAATCTAAATCTAAATACCAAAAACCCCCAATTGTAGCTTCTTTTGAGAGAAAATTTACTTTTGCATTTTCTGGATATAGTAATGACTGTGGTTCCATGAAGTCAAATGAAAAACTGCTTTACAGTTAAAAACATGAAGAAGCAACTTACATAGATGTGTAGCCCTCTTAATACTGGATTTGACAAAATAAAGACATCAGGCTACCTGCTTTTGCCTAAAGCATGGCTTGAATTTTCTATTTATAGTGACAGTTCATGTAGAAGACTACATAATTTCCTACGTTATAAAACTGCACAAGTTGGAGAATCTAAAAAATATTGCAAGAGTGAATTTCTTCCTATGGGGAAAAAAGTATATAAATATACTAGAAGTTAACATTTCTATTCTTCATTCAATTATTTGCCCTGCTCAAAACATAAAAATACAAATAAATATATTTTCTTACAAATGAAGTTCATAGAATATTGTTTAAAAAAAGATTAAAAAACCAAAAATCTTAATTTATCCTTTCTTGTCATTAAATAAGAAGTCTAATATACAGACATGTTCATTATTTATATAAATTATAGGAGTCAGTTTGTTGTTTCTTGTTCACAGTTGATATTTAATAGTGCTAGTCTCTACACAACACGGCTAACATCCCAAATGCAGGTTTAATTCTACTGTAAGTTGCTCGAGATAATTTTTTCTCTTTTTCATTTTAATTAAAAAAAAAAAAAGACTTCATCCTTGGAATTTTAGAATTTACATTTGAGTGGTCTGGAAAAATACAATTTCAATGCAAAAACCACATCGAGCATTCAAGAGTATATTGCTGGTGCTGTAATCTTTTTGTATGACTTTGTTTTCATAGAAAAAAGCAACAAAATAAACATGTAAGACTTTCAAATGTTTAAATTTAACCACGTAATATTAATAATGTGCCTCATGCACACACACGCACGAACTCAAAAAATGAAGGAAAAAGGATCAGACATCTTTCTTTTGCATTTGTTCTAGCTTTCTTCTTAGGAGACCATAATTCTCCTTAGTTCCTGAGGCAGTGGGGTCAAGCTGCAGAGAGATTTCATAGTGTTTTCTGGCCAAGTCTAGATGTCCCCAACGATGATAAAGCACAGCTGAAATAGCAAGAGATGAATTTCATTGGAAATGCTTCTGAATAACTTGCGGTATTCCCAACCGCTCGTACAAAAAAATGTTAAAGGACCTCTGCAGTTTTCAAAAGCTATTGTTTAAAATAATATTGTTTGTACCACAAACTTTATTTATTGTAATCACATTCCCTCATGATTGTTCGTTTCCCCACCCCAGTTAGTCCTTAGGTTCTTTGAATCATTGGGCATAACCCACCCACAGCAACATTATTACATAAAGAAATAAAAGGAAGAGTACACTAAAGGTTTCTCAATGCTGCCATGAAATTTCTAGGAAGCCAGGCTGAATAGGGATGGAGTCCCACACTGCTTAGGTCCCTCCCTGACTATGAAGAGGTTCAGCTGTTCACTTTAAATAAATATTCCTCTATCCCTCATGGTAAAATAATAACTTGTTTATTGCCAGATGAAAATAATGGTTCTAACACCAAGATCTGATAATAAAATGATAGTTAAAATAAATCTAATTGTTAAAGTAATAAGTCTCTCTGATGATTATGATTTTGTAAGTAAAGCTAATTTTCTACATGGGCAAAAGAACAACTCTCGGTGCTTCATGACTTGTGATGAGAAGCTACAGGTCTATAGGAAACAGATTTGGTGAAAAAATATTCACAGGATTGAGCATTCTAAACATCAACGTGCTGTGCTCTAAAAATCTTAATTATTGAGATGTAAAAGTGGAAGAAAGGAATTCTAGGGAATAAATCAGTGTAAATGTATTTTTAGCAAAGGCATAGGAGCATGTAAAAAAACAGAGAAGACCAAGCTAGAATGGAAGGTCCATTACAGAAAAACAGAGAAGGGCGTTAAGTTAAATAGCAAACTTCCAAAGTACATCTCAGTTTAAAAATCTAGGATCCTTCACACAAAGAAAGAAAATCCGAGTTTTATCATCAGAAGGTATTACATTGAGTCGGAGATTTTGGGGGTTGTTTTAGTCATACAATTACAATTTGTAAATATGAATATTATTTAGTGTATATCCCTTTTTAGTGTAATAATTCCTTTTTTAAACCCATTTTTTGAAACCAGATTATAAAAGACAATAAAGGCTAAGTTGAGAAAACTATTTTCCCAATATTGATTTTACAGAAATACATCCATTTCATTAAAATTACACAGAATTTCAATAATATGGTTCTGCAAAATTTCCTTACCCAAATTGCCATGGTAACTTGCAGTATTTGGATGAGCTTTAATTGCTTTGAGGAATAAAGCTTCAGATTCCTAAAAAATGAAATACATAAAAAGGTACCACAAACTATACAAAACCAAAACACAGTATTATTGCCTATAGTTTTCAAACTTTTAATGTGCTTGTTTTGTTCCACTGCATCCTTCTTCCAGAACCGGTAGGAAGGCACGGCAGGGCCACACCCTGTTAAGAGGCTCCCGGGGTGACCAGGGAAGTCAGTGACAGGGCAAACGCACAGGGCGTGAGGGGCAGTGGAAAGGGATGGTGGCTGCAGAGGGAAGATAAATATGCTAATGAGCTCTGCCACATGACTCTCTAAAGTGGCTGCAGTTCTGTGACTTCAAGCAAGTAGCTCAGTTTATGGTGCAGTGAAAGGGTGAGCTAAGGTCATAGACGGAAAAGAGCTGGGGTGTGAAGACACCATGGGAGTGTCATTTTCAGTCAGCATCGATGAACTCATTTCCAGAATTCTCAAGGTAGGAATCAGTGCCTATTTAATATCCCTTCAAAACCCACAACCCTCTCTGCGCCCCAGAGGCAGCCCATGCAGCTGGAAAAAATGAGCAGAGAGACAGCAACTCCCTCCATCACTTAAGCCTTGAGGTATTGTATATGACCATGACCAAATTGCCCCTGATAGGAGTAAACTGACTGTTGTGAAGACTTGCATTTCCTTCACATTGTACTCACTTCCAATGTGGTCACTAAGAAGCATGACCTAGTGTTTCCTTGCCTGATCATTACTGGCCATGGCTGGCCGGCTGGTCCCTTTCAACCACATTGCTGAGAAATAAAAGTGCCTACAGTTCTCGCCGACACCTGCTGGGGGCAGTTAGTCATGCCACCTACATTCATGTTCCTCAAGGGCCAAGCATAAAATGCTAAGCTTAAATAACCAAAGTTGGTGGTATTGGGGAAGGTTTGCTCCTTCTATCTGCACCTTTTTTTTCCAGGTGGGCTTCCTACTCCAGAATTATACATTTTATAAAGTATAAGAAGACCAGTTTCCTTATCCCATGATGACCTGTAACACTCTTAAGAAACAGGTTGGGAATTTAGATGAACATCTCTGAAACCATCACTTTTCAGACAGAGCTGGAAGAGAAAAATTTGTGTTTTAGAAATGTCACCCAAGAGGGACGGAATAAAGATATCAGAACAACATACAAGATGCCATCAAACATCACTCTCAGAACTTGTTTTGAAGTCAGCGCCTACACTCCAAGTTTCAGTAGCTGCAACTCCATCAAGGAAGCCAAAGATTTTCCTGCCATCTTAGATATGCTGGGCGAAAAATCAAATGGATTATACAGATTTGTAGTGGTTTCTAAGCTGTAGTGCTGCTTCTGATGATTTTCAAATATTTCCATTTAAAACCTAAAATTTGAGAAATAGCAAGGCCAAGTAATCTAAATCTACTTTAAAATGCTCCTTTACATGCAAATGTATTAACTAGAGAGAACTGGTTTAGAGATAAAAAGCAAGTTAGGAGTTTTCTAGGAGATGCTAGATTCGTTTCTTAATTCATTTAACTAATTCCTCAAATTCCCATGAGTGTGGACATCGTTCAGGACGATGTAGAGTCACAGTTAGGTTTGAGGGATGTACTGGTATTCAGGGCAGTGTGCACAAGGAGGGGTGGAGGGCTCACACCCTGTTAGGGTCTGCTGCTCTTGGCCAGACAGGGCCTGAACCCTGGCTGAGTAATGAGGAGGCCAGGAGGGACGGAGTTGGAGGAATGGGCAAAGTAATGTGCGGGGGGGCGGGGGGGGGGGTGTGTGTGTGTGGTGAGATCTGCTAAAGTTTCCTAGCCTGGAAGATAGAAAAACGTTGATAAAAGAAGAGATGACAGAAGAAGGAGCTGGTGTGGGGAGGATGGTGAGTTTGGGTTAGACACCCTCCCTCTCAGGTAACAGTGGGGCAGCCCTGAGAGGATGCTTCAGTGGCCCCTGGGACTGCATCTGTCCTGAGAGGCTGGGCAGGGCTGGAGGCCTCTTTACAGCACAAATGTCTGCAGGTATTCAAAGCCTATGAAATGTTTGTCTATTAAATCAGGCCTTTTAAGGGCCCTGTTCTGGAAAGCAATGAACTGTTAACGAGCTGATCTTCTGTGGAGGTATGTAGATGCTTAGAGACTCAGGTAATCAGCTGATATACGCCAAAGAACAAATACATAAACTCACATTTTAAACTGGGGATATTTTTTTCATCAACGGAAAGGAAAGTAATATATTATTTTCTGAAGTGTATTAGACAAAATGTATTTGACAAAGGTATAAGGCATCATGTGAGACAGAGAAAGGACTTGCAAAGGGACGAGTGAGGGTCTTAATGTCTAGGTGGAGAAGACGGGGCAGTTGGAGGTTGTTTGAGTCACACTGACTGGCAGGGTAGCTACATCACCACACCAGCATCCTTAAACTAAGGACATAGTTTCACAAGGGACACCCTGCAGCCTGCTCCAACTAGAGAAGGTGATGTAGGTAGTCCAACATGAAGTTGAAACCATGCATCACATAGGAAGAGAGTACTTTCCTTTTCAGTTTGCCTTCCTTTCTTCTTGTTCATTCTGGACAAAAGTCTCCATTTGGTGGTGATTTGGGGGTCACAGTTTCATTGCCTGCCAATCTCCCTTTGAAACTAATAGAAGGCAACCCCCAGGCTCAGAGCCTTGGCCAGCAACAGTATCCTGAGACTTCTAAAAATTGTTTCATTTTCAGTTACCTTATATTTGTAGTAATAACATGTTTCTATTTTATTTATCTATGTTAAAAATCTAAAAAAAGATGTCAAGTAAATAATAAGAAAATTAGTATGTAGATGTGGCCAAAAGAAATTCATGAAGGTACGGCATAAATGTCTGAAGCTGAGGAAACTCCTCTATAAACATAATCTGCTTTTAAACACCAGGGCCAGTGGAAAGGGAATTAAGAATGAGAGGTAACAATTTAAGTACTAAAAACATTACTTTTGTATTTTTGCTCTACCACGTTAACAATAAATTAGAAATTAAATGACAATAAGTAACAAATTCTAATAGGTTTTAATGATCCTTAGAGTTTTATTTAATGATCACTAAATTAAAATTATTATTATTGCATAAATGTATATTTACCATTTAATAGTTATAAATTGTGCATTTTTTCTTATCACCATCTCCACTTTACAGATAAACAGAGGAGTTAAGTGCTGTACAGCATAAAGGGCTGCTTGCATAAAAAGGTTCCCAATAGTCACATAGGTATAATGAGAACACTCGCTTGGGACATCAAAGTCTCAGAATAGATTCTGAAAGCTGGAACATTTCAGAGCCAAATATGAGGTGCACTCAGCCATTTTACAGCTCCTACGGGGGCACTTAATATTAAGGCCCACTGGTATGCTGGACAGCAATGGAGATACACAAATGGTACTTAAGACTCTGACCTCAAGAAGTCTCCAGGCTCACTAAAGAGATTCATCAAAAATTGACGATAATTTAAACAGCAAACACTCCTGTGGGAATACTCCTGCCCTGACGGGATGATGGCTGAGCTGGAGGGTCCACTCACTCTACCCCTATAAGCCACCACCTTGTTGCCTCCTCATCCTCTCAGGGCTGCCCCACTGTTACCTGAGGGGGAGCATGTCTAACCCACACTCACCATCCTCCCCAAACCAGCTCTTTTGTCTGACATCTCTTCTTTTGTCAACATTTTCCTATCTCCCAGGCTAGGTAACTTTAATAAGTTACTTTCCTCCCCCATTACTAGGTAGGAGTATTCCCACCTAGTGCTCTGCCAAGGACAGGCCACAACTAGCTGACTGATAGCACCAAGTATCATTTTTCTACTACGATAGAAAGAAATAAATAGTGGTTTTAAATTCTAAATCTTGAATTTAAAAAATATATTAGGGGAGGGCTGGTGGCTGACGCCACGGCTTAAGGTTTAACATCATCTCCCTCCTTTTGGCAACTCCTGAAGAGCTCGTGGTAAGTTCCTTAGTTCAGATTTTATCCTCTGTTTCCTTATCTTAGGCTCGGTGCTCTGGCTTAGCTAATTGGGATGCAAAATGTGTAGAGAAATGGGAAACTCATTTGTCAATTTTGTTTTATGGAGTATTTTCTACTTTATCTGGAAAAAAAGGAACAATGTGAAATGGCAGCCAGATGAACCTGAGGTTCATCACCTTAACAGAAATTCTAGCTTATAGGCTGTGGGATGACAGAAAAATCAATACTCTGATTACATAAGCTGAATTCTGAAGACTTGCTGTAACTGGTTCCTGGATACTCCTAACCCATCCCAGTATGACACAGATGGCTGGAGAGGTCATTAGACCTCCTTACCTCCTTCCTCTCTCTACATGAGTAGATCCGTAAAAAATAAAACTTAACCCTTCAAAAATTTATCTTTGGAGCAAAATATAGAAATGCTAAAATGTATACTGAAGTTATTAAACAACTTGACATTCAAAAATGAGAGAAATGCATGACATTGCTTACTATTATTATAGAAAAGTATACTGATAATGACATCTAATAAGCAGAACAGGAGAAGTAAATAACATAGGACAAATATGAATGAATCACTACCTTTAGGCCTAGTGTCATCGAGATCAGATAAGGCCCCTGACTCAAAGAAAATCTCTCTCTCATAAAAGGACTCAGGCACTGCTTCTAAAAGCATTTTCTGTAATATCTGTGTTAGATGCCCAGGATGCTGGTTAAACTGCATATCCTTTGACCTTAGGCAACTGACTAAGATAGAATCTCTCATGGGAAGGATTCTGGGCATCTATATTCTAACATACTCCCTTGGTGATTCTGATATACCAAATTAAAGCTCAAGGTCATCAGTATTAGGAACACTGAGTCCCCTTCAATACACAGAGAATTATGCAACTTCTGATTCACAGTCTACTCCTGGTCAACCCTGAGAGCTCAGTTAGATAGAGCTCGGATTAAATATCTTCTGTTGTTTATTGGTCAGAAGCTTCTACGACCTTGCAGATGACCTATAACTTAACTCTAGATGAAGAAAAACTTGGAAGCAACAAGAACCAGCCTTATATTCTCTACAGGCTGTTAAGCCTTTTATAAGATAGCACCTACAGATAAACCCAGAGCTCCAGCCCAACTGCAAGAGGCTAGATCAAATGGCTTTATGGCAGGGCGGAGATGAGGCATCTGCTAGGATGTGCGTCTTTTTTTGGGCTTCTCCATTCCTCCTCATGTTTGAGCAATGGTAGTGAATTCTGATGAGAGCAAACCAGGAGTCTCGCCCTGCAAATCCATCTTTTGGACAACTTCTCCAGGAAGCAAAATGACCAAGCCACACTGGTCACTGTTTTGGCCTAATTCTGAATTTAACTGGGCAGAAGTAACATGTATGGCTTCTGTCAGATGCTGGCATTAATTGCAAGGAAACATAGCTACAGTTTACACACCTTGTATTTCTGGGACTTCCCCAGCACATTTGCCAACGAGAACATCAGAGAGTGATCATTAGGTATTAATCCCAGTGCTTCTCTTCCAACTGCTTCAGCTTGGGCTAAATTACCTGAAAGTAAAAAAAAAAAAAAATGGAAAAATAAAAAACGTGTTACTAGTATTTGGGTCTCTCTCTAATTAACAGCTTATGTGCATTATAACAATGATTATAAATTAACTACTAAAGAAAATCAACAGAGTTCTGGTTGCGATGGCGGGGTGGCTACTCTTCATCCAAAAATATAATTTTCAAAGACTGCTTAATATTGCCATAAGTGGAAATATCACGATTCATTGTACTGCCAAATGTTTAGATTGTTTCTATTTTTTACTATTATATATGATGCTGAGATTAATATCTTCATGAATATAGATATCAACAATTTTGTTAAAAAATAAGGAAATCATTAAAACATTAAATGAGCACTACCTAATGCATAACTTGAAAATCCCAAAGTTATTAATATAGTCTTTCATTTACTTATCTTATGTATTCATATACATATACACATATTTTATATATATATATATATATATATATATATATATGAGAGAAAAACTGTCCTACCCCCTCAGTGGTAGAAAAGTAGAGCTTTTTCTTGGGTAGAGAAAACATATACAAAAGAAACTCACAAAACAAGAAAGTATAAGTACCAAGGGAATATTATGAAAGCAATACAAGATTTCAATGTGGATGGGTAGTAAGAATAAAAAGAAAGAACAGGAAGAAGTCCTTCAAAGAGGAATAACTTCAGCTAAGCTCTGGGAGAGTGGCTGGAAAAAAAAAATCAACATAAAATGTGTAATACACACACACATATAACACACACGTACACAAAGGATCCCATCAGTTAGAAAGTCACTGTAGCTCAGCACAGTTCTGATAGAATGTACAAACAGCTTCTGATTACATTTTGTAAGAGCATATAAAACCTAGTTTTAATTGTTCTCCAGATACCAATTATATCCAAATTGGAAAAAACAAGTCTGAAGAATATCACAGTAACATCTGAATAACTTAATATTTATCACATTGAAGTATACATTCTATACTTTCATTTGAAACAAGTGCGTATCTCTTCTCTGCATGGCTTAGATGGCTTACTAGCTTTAGATGCTGCCAAATTAATACTATCATTTCTTACAGGATGCTTGGATTTTTAAAACTAAAGGAGCAGAGTAACTCCTAGTTGATTGAGTCTGCTAGGGGCTAAGAAACCAGATTATCAAGTCTATTTGCATTATATCTAAAATAAGACACTCTGAGTGTTGGTTAGAGGGCATATCTTTTGAGTGCAGTCCATGAAATTTAGAGTCCACTTCATAAGCCCAGAAACCATTCTTGCTCACTTTTGGGTACCTGCAGTGTCCTAGGTGATGAGCAATGCTAGATAACAGGCTTTAGGAGAAACGAAGTATTAGCACACATCTTTCCCATTACTCAACGCAATTTTAAGTGGTGTCATTTCCCCAAACATTCACATTCCAATATGTCAAAGGAAACTCCATTTTCTAGAAGAAGACATTTTTGTAATGTAAAATATTGAATCTCATAATAATTTTTGAAAAAAAATTCTAACATAAACTAGGAAAAAAAACAATAATCTATATATTTCCTAATTATTCAATGGTTCTGTACCATGAAATAATTTCCTCTGATTTATTTAATTCACTTTTCTGTACCTGTATTATCAAGGAGTATGATCATGTTGTTCCAAGCCAAACTGTGTTCTGGTTTCAGCACAGTTGCATTTCTCCACGCATTTAATGCATCCACGTGACGATTGAGATCTGCGTACTGAAAAGAAAGCACAGACCCCAAGATATCAGTATTCCAATGTTGTTCGCTTACTCTCCAAGATTTACCCAAACCAAACCAAAAGTCAAACAAAACCTAACCTGTATATATTGAGCTTCTAATTTTTCATATTACTCATTTAATCCTCAAAATAATCTGAATGCAGCACGTAGTTATCTCCATTTTACAGACGAAGCAATGAGGCACAGATAAATTAATTTATCCAAAGTTATGCATCTAGAAATGGCAGAGCAGGGATTAGAACCAGGTAGTCTAGCTCCCGAGCCTACAACCTCTTAACTACAACCCATAACTTAGCAATGCCAGGTGTCAAATCATATTTCAGATTACTGAAGAGAGATAAGTTAAAAACCTAATCATTAGCATTTTTCCAGAAAGACCACACAGTTCATCTTTGGTAAATTGTAACTTAAGGGTAAACAAAATATTTAATGTGATTACAAGCTAAATTTGTCAAATTCACCTTGTGAAGAAGTCTAGTAGCTTCTTCCTGCCTACATCTAAGCTTCATTAAAATCTATCAGTAGATGAGACATTGTAAACTTCTGGGAAGAGTCTTACGTGGTTGATATAAAAGCCCTGCACACGTGGGGCCTCTTTGCCTCCCTGAGGAAGGAGTTATCTGTCACTTTCTTTTTAAAGGGAATGCTGTTTAACATTGATAACAGAATACAAAACGGCTGGTCCTAAGTTTGCATAATTAATAAAAGCCTGCAAAGGGAGAAAGTGATGGATTTTTTTAGCAGGTGACCCTCTTGCCCTCTTTAACTCAGTTCAAATGCACATCTCATCTGAATGAACTTGGGCCCTTTAACTCTGCAAAAAGTACAAATGATAACAATTCATCAGAGTTTAAGGCTATTTCCTTACTTACTGTCAAATCTGCCTTTTCATTATGCAACAGAAACATTTTGACTTGTCCTATGACCCACATAGAAAATAGGTGGCATATTATGCACAAAAGATTTAATGAATTATGGAAATGTTTACGAATATCCATTTGCTAAAGATGTCAGAATTTCCTGTGAAACTCAGAAACTCAAGTTTCTATATTTTAGTTCTTAAATAAGGAAATGGTATGAAAAGTTCAAAATCTTAAAATAACTTAGGCTGCTAATTATACCAACATTTCATTGTCTCTATATTTGATGTTCCCACTGATTTCTCAGTCAATTCTCTCCAGCAAGCGACGTATATTTGAGTAGACACTATCTGTGGTGATGTTCTTTCTAACAAACCCAGGAAAACCAACGTAGCTTCATTTATTCAACAAAATTCTTTACATGTTTTGCTATTACTAGTATTATTATTACTATTTATTAAAGAATAACAAGAGACTAAAATTTACTTTTATTTTCTGTCGACCTCCACCCTTCTTATAGCTTTTATACAAAGTGAACAAGCACTGTAAGAGAAGCAGAGCAAAAACGGTGATTTAGCGAGAACTACCCATCCAGAAAGTAGATGTGTAATGTGCTTGTATGTTATTTACCTATTGGTCCCATGTCTGTCCTTCTATACTCTGCAAACTACACTTTCCGGAGTCCTTTGCTACTTGGCTCCTTGTTAAGTTTCTGTCAATAGGAGTCACAGGTGACCACTGGGTGGTGGGAATAGGGTAGTGACGCCTTCTTCCACTTCCCCACCCTCACTCTCTCCTTTCTGTTCCTTGGCAGTGTCTCCGAAGTGGCTATGTCCCCTCCTCCACATCCCAAGGCAGGAGGCAGTGGCCTTCCTTCATGATCTCAGCTCTTGATGTTGTTGTAGGTCCTGAGATGGTAGCCCCTACTCTGAGCTCCTAAATTTTGGTGGCACCACTTCTTCTCAGTTGTTCCCCCAACTCTACACTACAGGGTTTCCTGTTTATCTGAGTTAATATCATCTTTCTATTTTTGTTCTTCTAGCCATCCACCAACTGTCCAACCAATTTCCTATACTGAATCTTCTCTATTTAAAATACTTAGCATGGTTTCTGTTTTCCTGAATGGATCCTGACTGATACAATTAGTCCTTGCAAAATGAATTGTCTCCAGTAACATCTCCAGTCACTATTACTGTAGTTCTCTAATATCAGTCACGTGTCCCAAATAAATCAGTTCTTGTCAATTTCTTTTTCCACAAGAGAGTAGCATTATATATTCCCTTCTTATTTGGGTCCAAAAATCAAAACACATTTCTGTCTCCCATTACTAAACAATGACTAAGGATGTTTTTTAAAGACAAACTTTTTTTTTTAAGTTATTAAGTTCCCCTTATTCACCAATATATAAATGTGTTGGTTGAGCTGTTAAAGATTAAGCTCTTAAGGCTTTTAAGCTGTCAAGCAGGCAAAAGCTGGATAATTAAACAACAATGGAGAGCAAAATCTTTCAATAAGCAAGAACAGTTGGCAGAAGGGAACATAGGAAGATCATTTCACGGTAACATAATTAGTAAACAATATACACAGAGAGCTGTACAAGCTCTTGAGCTATTTAATACTACACATTATCTTCTGTGTGAAAGTAGGAGTGAATTCCAGGACTGGAGCACAGGATGAAATCCTGTATTTTATATTCCGTCCTCCTTTCTTGGGTTATAGATCTTACAGAAGGCTCATTTAACATAAATTCTCTATATTCAAATCCCAAGGAATTGCAGTGACAGGCAGCTACTAGTGGAGGGAATAAGACTATTAAGAATTAGAACTTTAAAGCATAGCCTAGAAGGCTGCAGATACAATCACTTTGCAAGCAATGATCTAAAAGAAGAGCTACCTCCCAAGAAGAAAAAAAAAGAATTCATATGGATATTAAGTATACACCATGCAAGTACTAGTATAATAGACACAGTAAATAGAGACAGTAACCCCTGCAGTAACCACCAATGCCAAGGATTCAGATAAAACCCAATTTGCTCCCATCCCCCACTAGCACTTATTCTGACTTCATTAACTCTGCAAGGGTCCACTCTACTTTGCATATGGTTGTATTTTTTGGTCTCTACTTATATCATTATGGTGAAGTTTTATGTCTTTCTACCTTCCCCTCCCCAGAGAGAACAATGTGGGGGATCAAAATATGTCACTCCAAACATACCATTTTGGCATAAGGAATATTGCACTGAAAGCATTTGCTATTCAACAGATACAGAAAGAAGCTTTACTGAAGCCTCCTTGATCTGACTAAAAGTAGCAATTTCTGGGAAATGAGGACTGCCATAAATCCTTTCTTCTGGGGAAGCTTTATGGCCATGAGGAAGACATACTTGCACAAACAAATCTCATTTCATTAGTTTCTCCCATATACTTATGCCACCCTTGGGAACCTAAAATCTCTCTGTCTTGTCACTTCTCTACAAACGTACTGTTCTCTGTTAAGATGCTAGGTCCACCCAAGTTCAGACCATCCTTTTGAATTACTCATCACTGAGTTTCTCCAGTGTATGGATGCTCACTGCATATGTTAATAAAATGTTGTTTTGTCAATCTATCTGTGGTCAGTCTATTTTGCATCACTCCAGTCAGAGAACCCAGGAGGGTAGAGGAGAAAGATTTTTTTTTTCACTCCTATGACGGTTTGTCACTAGAATAGTTTTACCTCTCTTCAAAAATTCAGGTTTCATAGAGAAAGCTGTTTCAACATCAAAGTATATAACTAGATCATAAAGCACACATAAAACGTAAAAGAAATGCACACAAGATAAGCGGCTTCAGAGAAAGCTACATGGGACAACAGGAATATCAATCTTCCTTGTTCGAACATCATGCTCTTCCAAGGTTCAGTCACATTACTGCCACCTTCCCTCTGTTTCCAGGGAGAAATAATTTTTCTTGTTCACACAAGTATATAGAGATGGTATCTTTCTATGATAAATCATAATTGAACCATATTTTCTATATTTTGAATAAAAACATGCAAGCCACTTCAAAATTTATAATACAAGCAGCATCTACCCATTTAAAGCACAGAGTGGGAGAGGCAAAATTTCATCTTTAGCCACCTGTTCTTGCCACCTTGTGTCCTCCATTCATGAAATTTTACCTTCTTCAATTCACACAGTCATGGCTACCCGGTCTAGAAACAAGAAGTGAAGACTAACACAGTCCCATCATGGTACAACTGAAGACTGGTTTTCCCATAAAGCAGCTTCATGTTTTCTAGGTTGCTCTCCCCAAACGGTCTTTCTGTTCTGACCTGGCAGACAGCTCAATGTTCAGACAGATCTGCTTTGCAAATGCAGGGCCAATTACAGAGTACTGGAATCACCCAGGGAATTTTGTTGGCTTCTTTTTGTAAGTACAGATCCCCTGTGGGGCTTCTGATCCCCTAAATCTGATGTAGGGTGGGATGACTTGGATGTACAACCAGTTTTGGGAACCACTGGTCTTGATAACACAAGAACTCCCCAAGATCATGAGGTTTCAGGTCTCTAAAATGAGGATAAATAGGCATCTCTTTAAAACAGCTTTGGTGCAATCCCACCTGTGAGGTAGGCTGGATAAAATCTGGAAAAGTATATACAAACATCTTTTAAAAATCACATCACTATACATGTGTTTTGGTTTGGCTAAAATGAGCAAAAAGTTTTTCCCTTAACAATTTTATTAAATATAAAAACTAAATACATATTTGGTTTCTTGTAGTCAAAACTAAAGGGTTGATTGAAGGGAGACTATAACCATCTTATTTAAAGAATTTTGCTATTTGTGGCTAAGTCTTTTTTCCCTCTCCAGCTTTATGGAGATATAACTGCAAATAACATATATGAGCTTAAGGTGTACTATATGATGATTTGATACACATATGTTACAAAATGATGACCACAATAGGGATAGTTACCACCTCCATCATCTCACTGGTATGTGGTAATTTTCTTTATTAAGAAAATCAAGAGCTATAATAATTAAGCTGTGCATCCTCATAGAAGCTTTTCAGAAACAATGACAGAATCTGTTTCACCATCATTTAGCAATATTTTTTTTCAGATTTTAAGGTTATTGAACTTAATGTATAGCTATTGCTATAATATTTATTTGAATACATAAATAATTAAAAAAAGAAAATCACAGAAATCACCTTTATATTCTGTCATAACTAAAAAAAAGGAAAATCACCATGGAACACATTATTTCCTATTTCCATTGAATAATCTCCAAACTCTTTCACATAAATCTTGTGCCCTCCTCAGAATTCTTTTTCAAGAAGAACAGTTATCACATGGGAATAACCTGGGGTACAAGGAGCTGTCCCTAGAAGAAGTTGGAAGTTCAGAAATCACATTATGGGTTTGTTTTGTTAATCTCAGTTTTAAGTTGTGTTTTAAAAACAGAGATACTGATGTTTATTCAGAAGTTACCACTTGGAGAACTGTTTTACAGGGCACAATGGACTTTAAGAATTGTAATTTATTGCTTGGTTTGACCTATTGCCTGTGTGATCTCTTAGCTAATTCAAGTTGGACTGTTCTTTAATTAGATCTTTAAAAGTAAAATATGAGGAAATCAAACAACTAATTTCAAATGAGATAAATCTATGTGAAAGAACTTTCCATATGATGGAAAGTACTAGGAGGGGTGTTACTACCATCGTTTTATTATAAAGAAAGAAAAAACCCAAGCTTTTCTTTGCATCTAAAGGCCATCATACACTTACCAAACGCCCGAGGTTGTAGTAACAATCTGGGTATTTCCTCCTGTGTTTGATTGCTGTCCGGTAACTTTGCTCGGCTGCTTCGAACCGTTTCAGGCTGTTCTGCACGATGCCTAAATTCATCCATGCAGCAGCAAAGTCTGGCCTGGAAGAGCATTTTAAGAAGGCAAATAAAGAAAAGAAAGGCTTAGACCACAGAATGTAGGAGCTCATTCCTTTGCCACTAGCATAATTATAAAAGCAACGCTTACTGTATTTGTACAGCCAAAGACAGCAGCTCCTCTGCTTCCTGTAGCTCATTCCTTTCTTTTAAAATATTTCCAAGATTATTCATAGCATGAACATACTTAGGATTTAATCTGGAAGTGGCGAGAGAAACCAAGCTGTCTGTTAATACTCAGTAGTTTTTGCTAAACCCTCAGAAATTGGTAAAGATATGTTAAATTTGGGGTCTTTTAGGGGACAGGTTTTTAACCCTAGAAAGTTAAAACAAGACATGTATATAAATGAGACAGTACCTTACAGCTTCCCGGTAATATCTGATAGCAGCTGTTTGATTGCCTTTATCTGCCAGGTTTTTGCCAACATTGTAGTGAACCTGAAAATATAGATAAAAACTTGGCCATCGGCTGATAGACTTCTTTGTTCAGAGCAGTGATACCTATCATATTTTCTAACTGAAAACAAAAGGTAATGGTATTTAAAAACAAACGAACAAAAAAAGGACCACCCACCAGAACTTTAGGTAAAGCCCTACAGAGGCTCTGCCAGGGGCTTGCTGGTGCTTTAATCCCCACCCTATAAGAAAAGAGTCAAAGACAGCGGTAACAAGCAGATGATACCGCAAAAGTACAACAGAAGAGTATAACAGAATAACAGAAGGAACTTAAGAGAGAAAACTAGAAAGTTAGGAAGCTGGGCTGGTTTTGTTGTTAAACCCTTGACTCTCCCTCTTCTCTTACACATCTGTCCCCCAGTAGGGCTGAGGTTGACCACCATTTTACGTTTCGTTTCTATGAACTTGACTACTCTAGAGACCTCAACTAAGTGAAATCATATAATTTTTGTCTTCTTAAAGCTAGCTTATTTCACTTAGCATGATGTCCTCAAGGCTCATCCATGTTGTAGCATGTGTCGATGGATACTTAGGTTGCTTCTACCTTTTGGCTACTGTGACTGATGCACTATGAACATGGGTGTTCAAATATATTTTTGAAGATCCTGCTTTCAATTCCTTTGGAGATTTATGTGTGTATACATCCCTAGAAGTGGAATCACTGGATTATGTAGTAATTCTATTTTTAATTTTTGAAGAACTATAATGATTAATTTTATGTTATGAGACTTTTACCTCAATTTTCTAAAAAAGAGAACTTGTAATAATTGAAGAGGGTGTTAAAGTGGACTAGATGAAATAGGACTCACAGCTGCAAACTGACTAGAAATTCTCAGGTCATCTTAATGTGAAGGTACTAAGGTGGCCAACTTATGGCATCTTCTCAAGAATACATTGGCTCAGAATAAATTACAAGGAAAGGAGTTGGGTCCTAAACTATGACCAGGGCAGCAAAACTGACTCATGAGAACTATTATCGAAAGTATTTATTGATCATAAGCTCCTCTTAGAGGCTTACCATGTAAAGGCCAATAGCAATCTCAGGAGAGAAGCTATTAAAATTCTATCAATCGAGTGTGTTAAGTGTGACTAAAAGCAATAACAGAAACAAGAGCAGTGAGCAGGTGCTAAGGGTCACCATGAACCAGTGCAGGGGTTGGCACCGAATACGTATAGTCCCTCCTTTTCACAGCAGTCCTCACAGAACACTCTATCACCCTCCCTTCCAAGTTGAGGGGCTGCTCCAGTGTTGTTAGGCAGCTTACCCAAGGTTCCAGTCCTGAATTTGAATCCAGGATCCAAAGCCTCTGTTTCTTCTCGCCCTTTTATTAGGGTGTTGGTGATAGATGGACCAATTAAAGGTGATTTCTAGACCTACTCATTCATATCATCTATTACTTTTTTTTTAAAGTAAAATGTCTTTTTATGTGTGTGTATTACAGGATGAATTGTGTCCCCACAAATTCATATGTTGAAGTCCCAAACTCCAGCACCTCGGAATATGACCGTATTAGGAGACAGGGTCTTTAAGGAGGTCATTAAGTTAAACTGAGGTCCTTAGGGTGGCCCTAATCCAATCTGACTGGTGTCTGTCCTTATAAGAGAAAATTCTGACACACAGATATCAGAAATGTGTGTGCACAGAAGATGGGCCATGTGAGGCTATAGTGAGAAGGGGCCATCCGTAAGCCAAGGAGAGAGGCCTTAGAGAAATCAACCCTGCTGACACAATGGTCCTGGCCTTCGTGTCTCCAGAACTGTGAGAACATAGATTTCTGTTGTTTAAGCCACCCTGTCTGTGGTATTTTGTCATAGCGAACTAATATATCATGAAATACAATAACTGTTTGAACATATTCAACTAGTATTACTTGGAACACTACAAAACCCCTTCTGAAAATATAACCACATCCTGCCTCATCAATCTTAAGCTACAGTTAGAGCACATTTTCGAAAATCCTAATATTTCTGGAAGGAAATATTTGCATGGAACAGTATGAGTGACATTCTTTAAGTACATATGTAACAGAGATTTGGTTTTAACTGCCAATTTTAAAGGCTACATATTTATTTTTATCTTATCTAACAAACGGTATCACAAGCAGGGATATTCTAGGTGATGGAAATGTGTGCTACTGAGCAGCACACTGCATAATTTAAACTGAACCAAATTATTGTCCACTCATAGGTATTATCATCTTCAAATTATAGCTTGGAGGCTAGTTAATGCTATGGTCGAATACACGTTTTGAAAAGTATGCTCCAAATGGTTTGATTTATGCCTCCCCTAGCCCCAGACTGGAAGTGTTACTTCACCTCCTCTCCCACACACAAAAGAACGGAATTGGAGACTCCGATCTGTGAGTGATGCGCTCAGGGTCCCCAGAATACAAATACAGCTCTGCACAGACTCCAGCACTCCCGCCTCTTCCGCCCATGAGCTCCTGCTGCTTTCCTTTGTTATGGGGAAATTCTGTTTTCTCAATAAAAAGCTCATACAAAGAGTTCAAGTGCCCTCTGCAGCACAGACAGTGTTCTGTTATATACCCTCCGTTATATGCCCTGAATGCCAGAGACCAGAAAATCAGGGGAGACTCTGGAAATTCAGACTGCAGTTATTTCAATGGAACTAGTTAAAAATCTGATACAGCCCCAGAAGGCAAGGTGTCCAAAATTAAGGACTGGTAAAGAGGTCTGTCCAGAGGTCAGCCTTAACCTGTGGCTTATATGAAACAAAGTATTTGAACAGAAGGCAGCTGCCTAGATAACCCATCGTAAAAAATATAAAACAAAACAACCCTAACAAACAGTTTACTTAAAACACTGTTTAAAGAAAGAGTGCTTTTCGTTTCCATGAAAGGTAAAAGACTGAAAAAGCCTATTTATTCCTGAACTTTCCTTCTAGCTTTTGTGATACATGCCGGAGCAATGAACCAGCACAGAAGCCACAGATAAAACCACCACTGCAACTCAATGACATGTAAATGCAAACAAAGTAAAAGCATCGGTAATGGAAGGCACTTTTAACATAAGCACTAAAACCAGTTTGTTTCAAATATTCTGCCAACAGTTGATGTTAAACTTAAAATGTTTTAAACATATAAACATATAAACATGGACAAAATCCTCTAGTCTATCCTGGGTCACACCTTAAGGAAATATCTCATCGTGGAATATGACCCTTTTCCCTGTTAAAAGACCTTAGACTTGTATCACAGAGTTGATACAAAGTGCTATATACTTTAAAGCCTTAAAAACTAAACATGACTAAATATAATTAGATTCTTGGTATCTCATCTATAGTAGGCTCAAGGAATTTAATTTCCGTTTGGCTCGACTCATTCACCAATATAGAGCACCTACAGGTAAGGCGCTGTGGGTAATCGAAATGCAGATCACAAACCAGTACTACCTACGTGGATATTGCAATCTTTTGAGAAAGACGAGTCTCAGTTTGTACATCTGGGCCTCATCTAAAACCAGGTGTCAATTGCTTAGTTAATATTCAATGAATATAAAGTGGATCTAGCACAGAAAATGTGTCTCCTGTAATGGAGTTGAATGAAACCAGCGTCTTCCTGATGAGATCTCTTCCCTGAAATCAACATCGTTTTTTCCAAAAAAAAAGACGTAAAGATCATTTTACTCCATTTCGATTTATAGCGGAAGTAAAAACAAAACGAAACAAAAGCTCTATTTTGCTCATGTTGAATGGTATTCCTGAAAAAGTTCTTAGAACACACTATTACCACCATGTCCATTTTGAACATGAGGTCTCCTAAATACACCTGTTTTAAATTAAAGAGAGAAAACTACAGAAACAGACATATAATTGTGTGCATGCCCTTTGTTTTCTAGCCTGCAACATATGAAGTCACATTACTAGGGCAGACAGAGAGGCTCAAACATCACATGTCCCATTGCCACCCTCCCCATTTACTAGCGTGACCTGGGCACTGCGCCATGACAGGCCTCTATCTAGCACATAGATTACTAACCTAGATAACCGCGGTTCCATTTTTCTATGCCTCAGTTTCTCCCATTTGGAAAAATAAAGAAAATAATACCCTCTCTCTAAAAACCTTAGAGGGAGGATAATGGGGATTAATTATAGAACCTCTACAATGAAATCTGAGTTCCTTGTGGGGAAGAAGTGTATAGACAGAAGGGGTAATTACTGCTATTCAAACAGAAAAGTAAAAATAAAGTAAATCTATTAACATTTATGAAATTAAATCATAGGCAATTTATTTTTAGTAGCATAAAACAAATGAATAGGTCGGCAAATCAAATTAACCGTAGAAGTTTGAAGTAATTCACTCTTTCATTCAAATCTCTTAACTATAAAACATGAACAAGTTTTTTTAATCCAAGAAAAAGACAAACAAGGAGTCAGTACCTTTAAGACTATTCTTCGCTTCAAGGTCACAATAAGATGTCAACCATTAGATTTATCTATATAATTTTACCTAAGAAATATTATTGTTTTTTCTTAAATTTAGAATGTAAAAATGAGACTGCTCTCCAAAGAGCTCTTTTTTTAACCCCCTGAAGGTCTCATATGGAGTATCCTAGGAAGCTCTACTTTTGACAACCCAAGAAAGAATGAATCATTGTTTAGTAATAATAATGATCTATATTAACAGAAATTCTTCTACCTATCCTCTTGGCATCCCATTTTGAGCAAGCAACATTCCCTTCTCATCATTTAATGCTACAACCAAGACTAATGTGAGCCTAACATTTCTTGAGCATATACTATGTTCTAACTACCTTATTAGGGCACGTAAGACACCATATTTCATTAAGGCCTCATAACAAACCCAGGAGAGAGGCATTACACTCCCCTTTATAGGCAAGGGCACTGAAAATTCAAAAAAGTGTGGTTTTACCCAAAGGGACACAGTTGGTTAAGCTAAGAATTTGGATTCATAAAGAATAGAAGTGAAACAAATTCCTCTCAGATTGCTTCAGCAAAAACACTGCCAATTTTAAAGTCTATTTGTTTTTACCCAATTTAACAAAGAAATCACAAGAAATCACAGGTGACATAAATGTGTTCTACTGCACACCACACAGCATAATTTAAACTTCCTGAACCAAACTGTTGTTCATTATAGGCATTATCATCTTCAAGTTACAGATTGGAGGAGGTGAGGTAATGCTATGGTCAGAGCTCATGTTTTGAAAACTGTGCTTTAAATAGTTCAACTGTGTGCCCCAGCCCTCAGCTCCAGACTGATATGTGGTGTTAGCTCCCCTGCCACTGCCTCAAAAGGTAAGTAGACCAACTGGAAGATGAGTAAAACCTCATCTGAGTAATCTGCTGTTTCACTGACATTTTCTGGTTTTAACAATTTCTTTTGAATTATTTTGGCTAAGTAGCATTTTAATAAATTTTATCAAAATCATAAAACAAAAAACAAAGAAAAACCCAAGTATGGTCTCATGCTAGATTCTGTCTGAAAGTAAACCTTCTTCTTTTTCAGCTGTTGAACTCAAAACATTTCCTAGTAATGTCTTTCTAAGGAAACATGGCAGCTAACATACCTTAGCATTGAGAGGACACACAGACAGGGCACTTCTAAAAAGCTGTTCTTCACTCCGCCACTCACCGCTACGAATCATGCATCTCAGCATGTTTATAAATAAAATTCCCAGTATGAGAGCAGCAATTAGTTTCTTAAGAATAGAGAGAGATGGTAAATGTCAGTAGGAAAATCCATCTAAACATCTTGGTTATGAATGACACCTCTCTTGGCCAGTACCTTTTTCTTAGTATGTTTACTGAGAGCGCCAAATCCAAGAGTCAGCAGCATGCAGTATCCAGCACTGGGGAGGTAGAGAACTCTCTCGGCCACCACAAAGCCCACTCGGAAGAACAAGTTACTTGCAGGAAGAAATGGGATAATGAGAAATCCCAGGCCCAGTGTAAGGATCCTGGAAAATGAAAAGTACTTAAAATGGCTATTTTCAGACTTCTTAAGAACATTAAAATAATATTAAAGACCTTTCTTCCCCAAGCCATAAGTTGAGAAAAGGTATTATCGGCAGCAAAAAGTTGTCATCAGTAGAGAGGGTTTAGCCTGGCAGTATTAGGATAAGACATAAAAATCTTACTAAGGCACTTAGCATCATACAGAAGGATAAAACTTTTAAGTTGCACTATTCATATCAATAAGGTTAGAATGATGACATGTGTGAGACCTTATTAATTCGCTTACTCTTAACCTCTTAACTACACTTCAAACCACATAGGTATTAAATAGCCCAGTGGAAATTGGTCCTAATTAGTCCAATATAGTTTTCATGGGGACCCCCCTCCCCAAATGTAACAGAAATAATAGTACAAAATAAATCTGAAATAAACTAATATCATTTTGGGGACTATATCATCACCAATTTCAGTCAAGCAAAAAGAAAGCTAGCAATGAAACATTTTTGGAACTAGGCTATCAATTCTAATATCCCACATGACACAAGAGGATGAATTAGAAAGCTAAATCAAATTTGGCAGCTCCTTCCTGAACTCTGTGTCTACAGTATTTTAAAAATAAAACCTTATTGCACATGTGTAAGTGACCCGGGACAAAAGTTTGTTGACCTTTTAGAATTATAAACCAATTTAAGACATAGGTAGACCTAAAACTTAATTTATTTTGAGAAATCACTAAATCTAATTCTGTAAACACTTATGCATAAAGGGAATTACCTTAAATAGTTTTCTTTCTCAAATGCATTTGTTTTCCCCCCAATTATTTTCTCAATACCTTTTTTTCCTCTTATTTTGGTGAGAAAGAATATAGTCTCTTTGGGGTAGCAGCTTATTTTGTACCAAACAACAACAGAAGGAATCACTATAGCATCCACCAGCATTTTCTGAAGGAGAATTGTGAAATAATGGGCACAGCACACATCAATTACACTCTGTTCTGACCATAAATTACTCTTTACCACCTACCGAGAAAAGGATCTCAAAATGCTACTTCATGGAAAAGGGGGAGGGGGAGATAAAGCAGTCATCCAATCCCCCCTCTTCCAAGTTCACTCCCTACTAGTTGAAGCCAGCAATGGATTCTAAATGGATGAACTCATCCTAGGCATAAATGTCCTTAGACATTACTTCCACAAAATCGTTAAAATGATCAGTGCTGCATTTAGCAAAATGCTTCTGACTCAACCCACTGGGAAGTTAAAATTCAGGGCTGCCTCTTACCTTCTCTTGTGAGTGTCTTCGGAGCATAGGGCTTGGCATATTAGGCCAATTATGCAGAACCAGAGTGCTGCTAGCGCAATTACCCTCCAGTCACCGACTGACTTAATGAGGGGGATGCAGCCCATTGACCAATCAAAACACAGCCACCAGGGGCACAGCAGCAGCCAGGCATTCAATGAATAGTAGTAATTATAGTTTATGGCCTGTCAGTCAAAAGGAAAACAAACATTTATTTGATACTGAACTTGAAAAAATGCGTATATACCTTAACTTTACTTCTGAGGCATCCATATGCTTCCGTTCTAGGGAAGAAGAGTTGTATAAAATAAAGTGTTGTCACTTTCTACATTGGACATGGGGCTACAGTTTGCAATTTATTAAATGAATTCAGATTTTAATAGAGAAAAATACAGCATGGCCACCAGACTTGCTATATAGTTGTTACATTTCTGGTCAAACTATGTCTGATGAATGATGTCCAAAGTCTGTGACCAAGGCAATCTGAGGCCCAAGGATCACCTAAGAATAGGATTCTGTGGTGGTTCTCTTGATTTTGGTCTCCAAGAAAAGTATTACTAAGAATATGTGGCTTGACACACTTGTCTTCAAAAAAAAAAAAAAAAAAAAAACCTTTATAAGAGAGTCTTGACATCATTAGACTTTTAAAGATACCATCAATACTGTTATGTCTTGTTTTAACCCTGCCACATCAATTTCCTTTATGACAAAAGTGATAGGATTCGGGGACACTTTAACGAGGTTGGCAAGAAACCTGACCTTAGAAATTAACCACTCTTTAATTGTGACTAGAATGGAAATACAAGGGGCTAATATCCTCTCAATGACCTAATAAAAAGGGGGTTCCAATCTACAATATCCCTCATAATAGCAAACAAATACAGAGGTATTCCATTTATTAGGGATTTTGTGGGTGTGCTCTGAGTGAGATGAGGAGGGGGGATGAAGAATCTAGGAATGTGGCTGAAGGACTCAGAACTCACCCGGACCAACATGCTGTCGGCAAAGGAGGCGGGGTTGTCTACCTCTGTGAACGCCGGGGGGCCAGTGCCCATGATTTTCCAGCGCATGTAGAGCACCCCTGCGCCCCCCAAGGCCAGCAGGGTCATTCTGAAGAGGAAGCCCCCATTCCTGAGCACGCCAGTATTCTGAAAGGACACCACAAAACCCCTGATGTCAAAGATTTTCAAACAAAAGTGTGGCCAACCCAGGTACAAATGTGCAGCGATTCTGCCTGAATTGCGTTGACACTGTGCTTTAAAAGGCTGGCTATTTTAGCATTCAAAATCGCAAGAAAACTTCAAAAATGGCATTTTAAATCAGCTGGTACTTGACATTTTCCATGTCTGGGCGGAAGACAAAAGTATATACTCACCTCTAATGACTTGTCCTTATGTAGTACCTTCTGGACAATTTCCAGAACATTAAATTTGCCTATCACCAAGATGTCAAAGACTGCATTTAAACCCTAAGGAAGAAAAACAAGGCAATCAGTGGTGGGAGCGCCTAACTGATTAGGTAAGCAATTATACTTCACAATTTTATTGCTGAATCTAGACAAGGAATGTAGATTAGATAATTATGGGAGATCTCTTCAGTTCTCAAAAAAAAAAAAACAGCTTATTTTTCCTATGAAATCCGCCCATGGTAATATGTTATAACAAATTTATTAGCTAGTAATTTCTGTTAGTCATAATTTCATAGCCTGTATGTAAGAATACTGTAAGATTCAGGATAGCTAGAAATTCGGACATCAACAGGGATATTTCCTTCCTTTTGTTTCCTGCTTACAGTCCCTTCATTGGTATAACAGAATGGTTACCTGGCAGTTACTATGCCTATAACACAAAGGAAGCTTAGACCTCAGAAATCCAGCCACATAAGTAATTACACCTCAAAAACCTCAAGTGCTAACTGACTTCAGCAAGTGTAGCAGAAGTAGGAGCAGAACATGTAGAATAGTCTCTGATGGGCCTCTGCAGATCTCTCAAGTTGAGACTGTTAATTGTCTACCAGCTTTCTGTTCTTATCTGTTCTGTTCTTAAATGGCCAGATTGCATTTCCCAGCCTCCCCTGCAGTTAAGCATGGACATGTGACTGAGTTCCAACTGATGGAACGTGGATAGAAGTGATAATGCCTCATCTGGGAGGCTTGGTTACAAATCTGCACACACTCCACCACTCGGTTTCTCCTTCCAGCTGGCTGTGATGGAGACAATGGAGATGATCAGAGTGACTTTGGGAACCACATGCTGAAGGTGGCAGAGCCTTTGCCAGCCTAGGTAACTGTGTGGAGGACAGCTACCTCTGCCACGTAAAGCCCTTGCCCATGACTGTTAGATGAATGATAAATAAGTACAATTATGTGATGATGCCACTGCATGCTGACTGTGATACTGTAGCTCCACCTATGCTATCAAGCTTCCAATACCACCATGATAGCTTCCTTCCAGCAGCTATTACACCTATAGTTACAGGCTAAAGGCTAGATGAGCCTTGGAGTCTATTTTCTAATCTGCAATAGACTTTCCACAGATGTCACTGCTGCAGACAGTGTCACCCAGCACAACTCCCTGCCCAATAAAGTGGTCAGATTATGTATATACATACAGCATATTTGGATAACACTGCCCCTGAATGACTTGGGTCTTTTTAATATGGGGCTTTGTGGCAAAGAAAATCATAAATCATTGGAAACCAGTAGTAATTCATGGCTTTCAGAGCAAGGATGACATTCCTACTTAACCCTCTCTCCGAAATGCTGGTAGCCATTAATTATCCAATACACGGGCCAGTGCTGGGTTAATTATTTCAAAGAATCCTGATTTTATTCACCCACACAAAACATGATTTTAGTGGGTCACAGAAGACCATTTCTACATGGATTTAAACCATTTTCTAGAAGGCAAAAGCTCCCTGTTGAGCTGTCGCTGTCTTTTTACACTGGTTGCTTTTCTGCCTGTGAGCTAAAGGACAGTCGGCAAAGGGTGATGAGGTAATGTCGTCATGACAACTAAGTCAAATACAAGTTTGGCACTTACTTCTCCTTCTCATTTAAATAAATCATTCAAATGTCCACATTTTAATCAAATTTTTGAAAACAGTTATATTTCACCGTATTTTTATTCATAGAAATTCAACATAATTCTTTAGTGCTTTTTAAACATTAATGGGAGTCACCTTGGGACCTTGTTAAATGGAGATTCTGATTCAGCAGGCCTGGGGTAAGGTGTGAAACCTTACGTTTCTAATAAGGTCCCGGATGATGCTGATGCTACTGGTCCTCAAACCACACTTTGAGAAGCACGGTTCAGAGCAGTGATTCTCAATTGGACAACTCTGTCCCTCAGCGGATGCTTGGCAATGTCTGGAGACGTTTTAGGTTGTCACAACTGAGGGGGTCTTACTGGCATCTAGTCAGTAGACACCAAGGATACTGCTAAACTACAATGCACAGGACAGCCCCCTAAAAGAAAAGAGATCCAGCCCAAAATGTTGATAATATCAAGGTTGAGAAATATTGGTTTCAAGCAAATTTGAAAACAGTAACTCATGAAATTCAAGTATCTTTGCCCAGTAAGTAATTCTTTCAATACCATGTCCTAGCTAGCTAACCTTAACATTATAAATTGAAACAAAACACTGATCTTTGCCTTGATTTGTGTCAAACCCCGGATAGCTCTTACTGCTCAAGGCATTCCAATAAGAGCCATTCACATCTCACATCTTTGTTTTTTATTTCTCTACCTCTGCTTATACCCCTAATTTCTAGATTTTCTGCTAATAATGTAAGGCAGAAAATTGGCTAGAATGGAGAAAAAGAAAAGTGGATTTCAATGCCTCTCCCTTCCTGGGGCTTCAATGCAGATCACACCATGGAGGTGTGTGCCTCTACTCTTCAAAGGCCATGTCCTCTCCTCTTTCATATTTCCGGTCGAAGCCAAGTATAACATAACATACACTCAATGCTTGTTTAATCAGGACCGGAAGCATCAATGGGGTCAGTCCACGTTGTATTTAGGACTGCTGAAATATGAGAGGATCTAAGAAAATTCAAACCATTCTTTTATTTATTTATTTTTCTCCATGACTTTGTCAAGAGAACATATCTCTACTCTTTAAGAACTTCCCAATCTTCATTTCCACCAGTCGCTAAGGATAATCAGCTGAGATGGTCAATTCCCATATGAGACACCAAGATTGTGAGAGGACAAGTAATTGGTCCAGAAAGGTCTACGATGGTAGGCCAGCAATGGGGTGCAATAGAGGAGGTCACACAGGCAGGGCCAGCCCAATTCGTTTATATAGCAGCAGCAAGGCCCTGACTGTGTCTTGGGTCTTACCAGCACAGTGATCCCTTGCTCTTTGCACAGCATGGCCACAGCTCCCAGAATGATACTCAGCAACACCCAGAATGTAGAATGTGTTCCCTCCTTATTACCTGCCAGTTAAGAAAAATGACAAACATGAAAGTCGTGCAACACATTTATTAACCAATGTCGCCCCAATAAATTTAACAATAAAAAGAGTCATGCAATACAGCTCAGTCTTGTCAGCATCAGGATTTTTTTTTTTTTTTTTTAGGAACTAAAATTCTGAGCATATAGCCACAATTTAAAAACAGAGTTTGGTCTTCTGACAGCCTTTCTCTGTGGGAGAGTGTTAGACCCCTGCATTTCTGGTTAGACAACAGCCCTTCTTAAGGTGCACCTTAGCAGGTGCCCTGAGCTTTTAGGGGCATTGTAATGAAGCCGCTAGCCACATAGACATTTCATCGCAGAGTTCCCATGGGTCAAGCTCCTTCTTCCCAACCTGTCAATCACCTAATAGACCATCCTGACGAGTTATGCTGAGAACTCCCACTGAGAGTGTAAGCACTACATCTGGTTGCACAATGACCCCGACAGTTACTGCTGCTGTCACAACGATGGAAGTGATGGGAATGACTGAGCAGCTCTGAGAGCCTCTACCACTCCAGGGATAGAAGTCTGGGCTCTCTGAACATCAGGTGGCATAAGATGGGTCTGCTCTGCTCCCAGTGTGGCATAGCTCTGACCTGTGAAGGATACAGAACCACTGACAGAGCGCTGACACCCACCCAGCACCTGGGGCAAGTAAAGGTATAGGTCAGGTTGGGTTGCCAACCTGCATAGGGCTCAAGCACCAACAGGAAGCCGAAACATCACTAGAAATGTGAATGCTATAGTGATAAATTTAGATGGGGCTGAGCTTGAGTTAGCAACCCAGGGGAAGAAGGGTCTGGCTAAATACTGTTTGGTGGGTGGTATCTGCAATTTGGGGGCCAGAGCTAAACTGCTTGGGAGGAGAAGAAAGGCTACATTTGCTACTTATCTCTGTTCTTCCTTTGTGAGGCTCTCACCTCCTCATCTAGATAGATGGTAAACTAACAACTCAAAGAGACCGGTTTGAAGTGGGTCAAAGAGAACCCGCTTGGAGGACCAATCATCAGCTTGCCTGAGGTGCCTGTGAATCTTGGTTCAGTTTCACTTAAAACCAGAACTCCTAGTCTAAATTTCAGACCTGCCATTTACTATGTAACCCTGAGCAAGTTAATTATACTCAGTCTCAATGACATCATCTATAAAATGGGGGCAACTCACCTACACATTCCCTATTTGAGAGGGAAAATTACGTAGAAATATCCAGCCATTTGTGTTAAAAATCACATAAATATGCTTGTTAATTGAAAAACATATCTCTGGAAAACACACAAAAAACCAACTACCATAGTTACTGAACAATTTTAAGAAGAAAAATTTAGGTAGTGGAGGGAGGAAGTCTTACTTCTTTTCGTATAAGCTTTCACACCTTTAAAAGTTTCTTAACTCTGTGCATGTATTAAAAACCATACATTAAAAAAATCATGTGGTATAGTGTTGGGACTATAGAAAGCATTCAATAAATGTTGCACATGAAACAACAAAACTGCCCCTGGTTCCAGAGAGAAAGATTTCCAATGGGGCTTTGAAGCAGTGGTGAAGGCTGTTACATTGTCACAAAAACGTGCCAAGCTCATTATGTGCTGAAAAGGTACACTTTGGTTCTCATTAAATGGCTTGATCAGGAACCCAACAATTACATGTTTGGGGACAGATGGAGACGGTGAGAAGGAAAGAGAGACAGAGAGTGAGGGGAAGAGAATGTGTGTATGTGTGTGCGCCTGTGTGTGTGAGAGAGAGAGACAGACACACACACACACACACACAGAGGGATGGAGAGAGAGAGATTGAAACCAACACGAGTGTATTTAGGGGGGTGTGTATGCGTGTGTATATGATGAAGATCCTGAATGAAGTGATATAAAAAGTCCTGTGAGTACTTAAGAACTAGTCAGTGAAGCTCCATGATGAAAGCCCGAGGCTTTCAGTCTAGGACCAAGCACAGGATCTGGGGTGGGGGGCACCCCTCACCTCACACGTTCTGCGTGTAGGTGGTGACTCCTCTCAAGATGAGGAGTGTCTACACTCAGCTGAGGCCCTGGATTCTCAACAAACTGTGAGCAGGACTAACCCCTGGGATGGCCTACCCCTGAACTGGTCCTGCCAGACTGCTTGAGGGCCCAGTCAGCTCGCTGGGAAAATGTCCTCATTCACGAACAGGCTCCAGTACAGGAGGCATTCGGAAATCAAGCAGAAGAGATGTACGGGCTGATATTTTCTGACCTTTTCAGCTGTTCTTGGGAATTTCTGTATGTCAAATTTCCAGGTTTAATGTACAGAGAGGCAGCATAGACAGAATACATAAAATGTTATTTGGTTATTATAGTTGAGGCACTTTAAAGCTTTCCACGAGGCTAACTGATCAACAGCAAAGCCTCATTAATGTAAATTCCATTGTCTCATAAAACACAATGAACACTCTTGTTTTAAGCTTTTCCAGTCCTTCCTGTTGCCTATAGGGTAAAGGTGACCCTTCTGAGAATGGCATTTAAGGCCTTGCTGACCTGGCCACATGGCTTTTCTGGGCCAATATTCCAGGCACACCTACTAGGTTGCTCTCACTTTGCTTTGTGTATTCAGTTCTCTCTGGCTACAATGCCCCTGGCAAAATTATCTTATACAGCTGTCAAATGTCAGTCTGTGAAATCCCACTCTCCCAGGTAGCCTCCTTTTTCAATTCACTTGTTTTACTCCACAGTTGGAAGAGTAAATAGTCCCCCTGTCTGCGTGTTTGGTGCCCCTGAAGACAGGGTCTGTCTCCTTGGTGACTTACCTTGGTGTCCCTAGTTGAACCCCTAAATTAAGTTAGGTCTAGCTGTAGCACCCTACACTGCACTTATCACAATCTATCACTACATTCTTCATACGGTTTATCACAAATAGTAGATGCCCTGAATTTTCCCCCAGACAGGGGGAAGGGGAGATAACTCTCAGCCTGAGCACTACTTTCGGGCCGGTTAATTCCTCGTTGTGCAGGCTGCTCTGTGCACCAGAGAATGTTTAGCAGGACCCCTAACTTCTCCACATTAGATTCCAGTAAGAGTCTCAGCCTTCAGTTGTGACAATCAAAATGTCACAGACTTTGCCAAATGTCCTGGGGGTGGGGGGAAGAAATCACCCCCAGTTGAGATTACTGCCCTAAAATGTGGTCTATGGACCTGCCCTTGCAACCTGTTAGAAACAGACTCTCTGGTCCCTGCCCAGTCCTGCAAAATCAGAATCTGCCTTTTAACAAGGAGATTCTGATGCAGCTAAGGTGGAGAAGCGTCACCCTAGATAGGAAGCTTGTTCAGAGCTCATCCCTGCCACCATGCCTGGCTTGTAGTAGCAACTCAAATTTTTATTTATAGGATCCACAGCATCTGCCTGACTCTGGAACAGCAATACATGGTTAGTGAATGAAATGAGGGTGTCCTGTCTACCAAAAAGGGCAATAAGCCCACAAATCATAGAACCACAGTAAGAGCTGCAGTAGTGCTTCTGGGAGGTGGTACATATAATCTCCCTTACAGCGATGGAAATGCTGAAAGCCTTTCCATAATGTTTCCAGCAGGGGGCCACGTGGCCTTGACTTCAGTAACTTCTGAGATAGGTATTAAGTTTCCATGACAGCCCATTTCATTTTTAAACTTTGGGCTGTTAGAATATTCTTTCTTGGAGTGAGCCCAAGCCTGCCTCCCCAGTCTTCTGGTCTAGAGCAGAGTCTCTCCAATTGTTCAGGTGGCACAGTGCCCAGAAGTCAAGCTCTTCACTGAAAACCGTTATATATCGGAATATTTAGTTCCATCAAGTAAACTAAGGATAATGTTACTTGCAGAAATTAATTACATTATACATACCGAATACCAAAATATCACAATTATGAGCAACAAAAACAATAAAATCCTGTTCAATTAAACATGATTGCATCTGAGTGTTTAAATTTTTATTGGAACATTATTTTCTTTGGGCATTTGCTAGGGCTCATTAGCAGACAAGTGTTTGTAGACACCAAAGCCTTTCAAAAAATTATGGCCAAAATAACCTTAAAGCTAACGTATTGGTTAACACCTTTCCGGACATGATCTTAAGAAAGGCTCCACATGTTTCAGCAGCATAGCACGGGGGGTCCAGCTGGCAAAAGAGAGGTGATCAGAGTTCACAGTGTACCATGCCAGAGCATGGAGAAGGCTATGCCTTCTGACATATGACAGAAATGGATGGCAGATAGCTCCCTCAAGGCTTGTCTCTCCATCTTGGTGTACATATGGTTCATTTAGCTCTTTCTCTCATAACACTCCTTCCTGAGTCTATGTCAAATCACTCTCAGGATTCCCTCATGTTAGCAGTTTATATGTAGATAGATACCTTTAATTATAAACAAACCTATTATTTACCACAAGTTCTCCTCTGCAGAAACAGGGTAAAAGACACTCCCACCCTGGCTCCTGTGCCCCTCCAGGCCCCACACCAGGCCCTGCTCCAGGCCTGGCATGAGGAGATGGCACTGTGGGCCCCTGGCCTCAGCCCGTTGTTTTCATGTCCACTAAGCATCAAGATTAGTGAGTTTGGTGGAAACAAAATGGACTTCTCATCCCATTGCCTGGATTTGATTTTTTTAAGCTTCCCCTACTCCTGTAACTTGTGTTCTTACCTCTTAACAAAACATAATGTGATGTCCCAATGCTTCCTGTTCTTAACATTAAAAGCAGGTCCCTCAATCATTTTATATTTCTTCCTAGGAAAACTGAATAAGCTTCTATTTTGCTTGACTGTAACATGGATTAATTTTTCCACCAAAGACAGTGGCTTTGGATAGGAAAAAAAAATTTCCAACTCCTTCATTAAAACACCCAAAAGACTGTTCTTAAAAGCATTCCATTAACACAAAGTCAAATTACTACAGGAATACAAAAGTCATGGGCTCGTATTCCACTTGTCTGGAATTTAAAATGGCTTTCTCAGGTGGCTAAGTCAGAGACTTCACTGAATACAGAAAAAATAATGTATACAGAAAACACAGTCTTCTGATTTACTGATAGCTTTCTCCCTACTCACCCCATAATTTAATCACACTTCTCAAAATCGAAATTTCTGTAGGGGACCAAGTTTCCCTCCACCTCCCAAAGCCTCTATCGTAGTTCTTGTGGAAGAGTCCTACTCTTTAATTATCTCTTATATGTCTGATTTTTGTTCAAACATATCCACTATGAAAACATATGAAGATGAAGACAATGCCTCTTTGCTCAAGAAGTTTCGTTAGTTTTAGTGATTATTAAATATTAAGTGTTGCTTCTCAACAGTGGCAATTTCAGATCAAAGGCCAAATTTCAGTGGTCAGACATAAACCTAGTGATGGCTTCACATGCAGAAAAGCATCCCGGACTGCCACTGTCGAGAAGAGCAAGCATTATAGCGCATGAGCACCTGAAATTTATCTAGTTACTACTGAGACATGTTGTAAGTGTGAAACACAGCTGATTTTGAAGACTTTGGTATCAAAAATGTAAAATATTTCATACTTTTAAAATTGATAACATGTAGACATTATAATATTTTTGATATATTGGGCTAAATAAATTGTATTGTTAAAACTCATCTCGCCTATTTCTTTTTATAATGTGGTTACTAGGAAATTTTAAATTACATGTATGGCTCACATTGTGTTTCTACTGCACAGCACTGTCTATACCATGTGCTCAAAGACCCAGCTCACAGATGAAATTTGGCACATGGCTATGTTTGTATTCCAAGTGTGCCTTTGAAAACTTGGAAAATATAAAATGAGTTCGTCTATTTAAATCCAATTCTTTCTCCCTCAATCCCTACCAGATTAGCCACTAGATAGTTTATCAGGAGTCATAAGACTAAGCATTCACGTACACTTTGGTTTTTCCAGACTCTCGGCTGGAAACTTAAGTAATATTTACAAACTATTTTATACAAATCAAAGGGATCTCTTTACAAATGTGTGGTATGTATGTGCATGATAAACCAAAGCCCATGTACATGGCACTGACAAAGTGTTTCAGGTACTGGGGGTGAATAAAAAGTTTCATAAAAATTAAATCATCAACTGGAAAGCTGATCCTGCATTTGGAGACAGCCAAGTCTAACGGACTTTTTGTATGACCTGCTGTAGTATCATTTTACACATGTAATTCCCCAAATTAGGATTTTCTTTGAGTCTTGATTTGTCAAGGTGACTAATGCTAATAATTGCCAATATACCACATAATCTAGGTGAATTTGGACTTTGTGGTTTTGTGACTATGTACTTATTTAATAACTATGCAAATCATTCTTTTATTTCTAAGTTTGAGCATTTTAATAAGACAACTATAACAGATAACGCCAGGCCACCTTGCATATAGTTAGCATTCAATAAATCTCTGTGCAATCAGTAAATAGTTTCATTTATTCCATGTCTATCTGTCTTATTTAATTGCCATATTTTTATGAAATTATGAGATGTACAAAGTTGATAATTTGTTTAATGTGAACAAATACAACCAAAAGTCAAATATTTTCATTTTAATTTAGTCTTTGAACCTCCTCACAATGGAGTAATTTCCATCACATAAGAGACTTTTTTTAAAAAAAAATAAATTATTAAAAAAAATTACATAATGCACTATTAAGCATAGGAATAAAAATTAAAACCACAATGAGATATTAACTGACATGTGTCAGAATAGCTATCTATCATCAATAAATCAAAGAACAAGTGTTGGTGAGGATGCGGAGAAAAGGGAACTCTCATACACTGTTGATGGAACTGCAAACTGGTACACCGGCTATGGAAAACAGTATGGAGGTTTCTCAAAAAATTAAAAATGGATATACCTTTTTTACTTGACAATTTCGTTTCTAGGTATTTATCCAAAGAAAACCAAAATAATAATTCATAAAGATCTATGCACTATGTTCATGGCAGCACAATTTACAATAGCCTAAATATGGAAGCAACTTAAATGCCCATCAATAGATGAATGGACAAAGAAGTTATGGTTCATATATAAAATGGAATATTATTCAGCCATTGAAAAAATGAAATCCTACCAACCATTTGCTATGACATGGATAGACCTAGAGGTTATTATGCTGAGTGAAATAAGTCAGACAGAGAAAGATAAATACCATATGATTTCACTTATATGAGGAATCTAAGAAACAGAACAAACTAGTCAAAAACAGACTTACAAATATAGAGGGCAATCTGGTGATGGCCAGAGGGAAAGGAGTGTTGAGGGGCTGGGAGAATGGGGTACAGGATTAAAAAGTACAAATTAGCAGTTGATAGATGGTCACAGGGATGGGGAGCATGGAAGAGGGAATGCAGTTAGCAGTATTGTAATGGCTAGAGAGCCAGTGAAGAGAAAGAGCGATTAGAGGGACCATTTTATAAACTATATAAATGTCTAACCTATGTACTGTGTACCTGAAACTAATAATAAAATAATTTTTTTAAAAGCATAGGAAAAATTGATTATTTTAAAATTCAAAAGTAACTGTTAAAAAGAGTAAAAATAAATCCTGGGAGGCGGATGTTGCCTCCAGTGCAATTGCATTTATGAATATTTTTATTCAAAAAAACTTCCCAAATATGGAATTCTAACTGGTGTAGTGCTCTCAGGATGTTACCTTTATCCAGAGTTCTCCACCTCATCTCTACTCAGTCTGCTAGATTTTAAGTACCAATGACCCAGGAGAAGAGAAAAAACAAAATAATTTTTCTACCATCCAGCATCTCTCATCACTTAAGACAATAATTTGTTCTAAGATAATTATACAGCATTAGCAAATATCAACAGTTTATGATCCAAAACTTAATAGAGATTGGTCTAGAAAACGTTTTCTATGTTTCTGTATATGTCTCTATTATCTAAGAAAATTCAATCGCTTAGGTAAATGGAGGCAAAGGCTAACGGAGTGGAGGAAGCACAGGAGTAAAACAAACAAACAAACAAACAAACAAAAAAACACCACAAAATGCATTAACAGAAAGACACTTGTCAGTGCTAACACCCACAAGTGCCAACAGATGTGATCAATTTAATGAAGCATGTGCCTTGGATTTGGCACTGCTTTCCAGTGGGAAGATCTTTCAGAAAAAGCCTCACATTGTATGAGCTACCCTCTCCACCATTCAATGCCTGGCATCTCTACCGTCTTGAAACTGGCATGTCAAGTTGTGTGTGGGAACCATGCCACCCTGACAGGTGGCCCGACTCTCTCTGCCAGAGCGACACAATGAGCATCAGATTCTCGTTCCAAAAGTTGAAGCCAACCAAGCAGTGCTTCCACCCACAGAATGAGAAGTCAGACATTGCCGGTCTACATCACAGGGTCATTTTGGGAAAATCAAGCAATGCAGGAACTGAAGAAACACGAAGGCAGAGAAAAGAGAACACACACGAATACCACTGTCACAATTCAATAGGCAAAGGCCTCAAATCTATAAACAAGGCTCCTACACTGTGTTGTTACTCAATTGCCCTAATTTTTTTTAAGTTATCATGATTCTAGGTCAAGAAAACACAGGTGTCTTAAGTCAGAATGAAGACATGAAGAAATTATATCCCAAGAGTAAGAGTCATCCTGTTTTAGTTCCCTAAACTATAAGGAGAGCAATACAGCAAATGAAGTTTAGGAGTGTAAAACAGTGAAGATTTAAGATCTTGTATTTTATAATAGATTAGAATTTAAAATGGTTGTTCCACGTCTGTAGCAAATTCATTTCCCTCCTAAAAGGATTCTGTCCTCCCCACTATAAGTGACACTAATTAAATTTCTCTTTTTAGTTCTAACTCCCATGAAACAAGTACTTTAAGGTATTAGTTTAGAGAAAAAATTATTTTGGCTATTCTAGCAAGTGTATCCTGTGGAGAGATTACCCGTTTCCAAGCCAAAATACTAGACTTTAAGAGGTATAAGTACTGACAAGATGTCACATCATAAGAATACTACTTTTTGTTTTGGGCATTCAGAAATGATAACCAGCGCAGCATCAACTTCATCTGACTTAGGGTTTTTCTTTTGTATAAGAAAACATATGCTTCCTTTATAAGGATATTTCCTTTTTAAAAAAGGACTGTGTTGCAAAAGATCTTGCTTGGAGATATTCTATATAAGCGTGTGCGCACACACACACACACACACGCAGACAAAAATGTTATGTTAGATTTTCTTTCATTTTCAAGAGTGCCAGGATTCTGGTGGTTAGCACAGAATTGCTTGTTAATAGACTCAGACAGTTAAATATTGTCCAGAGCTTTATAATATAGATATTGCATCTACACAGAAAGCTAATGAGGTTACCAAAAAGAAATGTATCCTCTTAAAGAGCTTTTAACTCATTAAATGATAATTTCAGAGTGCATAATTTTTTTGTTTCCTTATAAAAAATATTAAATCTGTTCCTCTGTAAAAATCTCTCTTGAACTTCAAGTTTATATGTAACTAGTGCTGGACCTTTCATTGAATTTATATTCATATCCAAAAAGAACAAAGACCAGATCCCTTTAAATATAAGTTTAAACAATAAATAGCATCATTATTGGTATCCAATAAATATTGGACTGAATTTCCACCACAAAAGAGCTTTGATTCTCAGCTGAACACTTAAAAACATGTGAACAATAGGAGCAATGGGAACAAGGAATCATCATTGCCATGACATGTGTTTACCACTTGCCTTTTTGTACAGTCCACACTGCCTAGATGGGGGAAATAAAAATGTATGACTATTTCTTAAGCTATCTCAAAGTCTAGATGAAAATATATACAGCTGAATGTCCATTAGTATCAAGGGCTCTTCTCTACTGGATTCAGGAAAATTTAATAGAGTAAATAAAATAAATTAGCAGTACAAAATAGAAATACCACATGATCCAGCAATTCCATTTCTTACTATTTATTCAAAGGAAACGATATCACCATCTCAAAAAGATATCTATATCCCTATGTTTCTGGCAGCATTACTTACAGTAGCCAAGACATAGAAACAATGGAAGTGTCTATTGACAGATGAATGCATAGAGAAACTGTGGCATATTCATACAATGGAATATTATTTAGCCATGAAAAGGAAATCTTGTAATTTGTGGCAACATGATGGATCTTGAGGGCATTATGCTGAGGTAAGTCAAAGACAAATAATGTACGATCTCACTATTATGAGGAATCAGAAAAAAAAAATCACAGAGAGTACATATTGGTGGTTGCCAGAGGCAGGGGTGGGAGGATGTGGGCAAAATGGATGAAGGTGGTCAACAGATAGAAATTTCCAGGTATAAAACAGTCCTGGGGATATAATGTACAGCATGGTACCTGTAGCTAATAATACTATACTGCATTTTTGAAAGTTGTTAAGAGAGATCTTACAAGTTCTCATCTCAAGAAAAACAATTGTAACTATGTGTGGTGATGAATGTTAACTTACTACTATAATCATTTTGCAGTACTTATCAAATCATTATGTTGTAAGCTTAAAATAAATATATTATATGTTCATTATATCTCAATAAAAAAATTAACTATGTTCCAGGGCAAACAAAGAAATTAGCAGTACAGAGGTCATAGTTATCTATTCTGTATAAATGCACCATGAAAAGAAAGGATTACTTATTAAGTGCCTGCTGTGAGGTGGGGACAGGGAGGAAAAGGTTAACAGCGAAGTATGGTGAACCAGAATATTCTGCTCCTTGAGCATTCTGAATAATGGAAGCTTTATTTTAATCAAAATATACTAGACTCTAAGCCCTTCAAGGGCATGAATTATGAGTTTCTAGTTTTTGTATCCATAACACTGGACACAGGGCCTGGTTCAAAGCAATGCCCTTAATGTTTGATTAATTATTGGTAAAAGACTCAATGGCCAAAACTAATAAGCTTCTATGGTATTTTAGAACAGAAGCAGAAGCAGAGTCTAATCAAGAATTCCTTAACCAGATTATTTTTGCATATAGAGTTCTTATTGCTGCTTCTTTGTGAAGGTATTATTAGTTTGTGAAAACCTTGCTCCTCTTAAAAAACGACTCTTAGCCACCACCATATTTATGAAGTTGGACATTAACATGATGTTTAAGAATTATTCCAGAGAATTATTATCTATAAACAAAGAAGTACGTTCTATTTTTCACATGTTTAAAAAAAAAAAAGTATGGAAAATCTGAAACAGAAGAGTTGCTAAAAACACTGTGCTGCTGTCAACAGAGATTAGGGAAGGCAGGCCCCACTGGACTTCATCAGCTCTGGTCCGGGAATAATGAGACAAAGGGGGATTTGGGAGTTGTTAGAGAGAGGGCAGGAAAGGAGGAGTATGTGGCTGCAGAGTGAAGGGGCTGTTCTGATGCTGCCTGGCCAAGTGGAGCAACAGGGACAGGGCTGTATATATGGTCACAAAGTCTTGCTCTAAGGGACCTGAAGTTACAGCCAGTAGGGCTCAGGGCATAGAATCCTGTTGGGGAAGGGTCAGAGAACTGCCTTATATGTGGGACACAGGTCTCCCCCAAGTAAGCTAATCACTGAGTGTAAGTCCCTCTCTTAAGAATCCACGTTGTTCTGCGCCTCCAGACCTGTGACAAGTTTGGCAGGCAGAGATCAATCACTCCATCGGTTGCCTGTGAAAACAGGGGTAAGAACTGGAAATAGCCGTGAAAATCAACTCAAAATGATGGTGAATGCAGCTAGAGGGATGGGTGTTTTCAGCCACGCACTTTAAACTCCCAAGAAAAAAATATTCTGATTTATAACTCAAAGCCTGCATGGGCAGGTGGATACAGTCAGAGGACAGAAAGGACACAAAAGTCCATGGCCAAAAATAACTTTCAGGGTCAAAACCCTGAGGCCTGGATGCATGTAGAGGGGCAACCTCCTACAGCTTTATATTTTCCGAAGACTAAATAAGTTGTCGGTGACTGCAAAGGACCATCCCAGTCTGGAGGCGGGTCTACAGGCGCCATTTCAAGTTACTCTTTCCTTTTCTGAAAAAGGGTTCAAGTGAACAGAAAAACAGAACCTGGGAAGGTCGGGTGGCCTGTAGACAAGAGGTCAATAGGATGGCTTCTTCAAAGGCTTCTGTATCCATCCATGTGTCTTCTAACTGTTCTAAGTAACTTCAACCAAGTGAAAATCTATTCATATTCTTAAAAGGGTTTTCACAGAAGCGACATCTACCACTGCTATCATGCAAACATTAAATATTTCAAGTTAGCCTTCTTGAAAGCTTTTGCATCCTTAACGTTAAAGGCCTATAAAAATCTCTTTATAAAGTCTCTTTCCAATTTTAAAGTAAGCATACTATAAATGTTAAAAGAATGCTACTGGACCAAAAAAAATATAATGCTACCAACAGGTAATAGAGTTCCATTAATACTGAAATATACTTCACTATTTTCTTATGAATCAAAGTATTAATTGAAAGACCATTACACATTAAGCACTTTTACCTTGCTATTAGTTTCCAAAGGCTTCATTAAAACAAACAAACAAACAAACAATCAAACAAACAAACAAACCCAAAAACCTATCTTTCCTATGGATGGCTCTTGGAAATAATTTTATAATTTACAAATAAATTAAAAAGATACGTATATCAGAATACATATAAATGTGAAATGCAACAGAGAATAGGTTAGTAAAAGGATCTAGGTAAACGATATAAAATATCTTTAGTTTTTCACCATTCTGTGAGAACAACTATATTAAAGGAGGCTAATAAATGTATTGATTCACTTGATAGAAGAATTTTTAGTCTCCTGATAGTTTTCCCATTATTTTATAAGAATAATCTTTAGAATTAATGAGGTT
Source organism: Rousettus aegyptiacus (assembly GCF_014176215.1). Lineage (NCBI taxonomy): Eukaryota > Metazoa > Chordata > Mammalia > Chiroptera > Pteropodidae > Rousettus > Rousettus aegyptiacus. Next base: position 56,562,315 of record NW_023416286.1, on the reverse strand, counting down.
TTATTATACTTCCTAAACGACGTGTCCCACATATGTTAAACCTATCGATATTAAGCACTATCTTCAAAAAGCACTTCTGATGTCTTTGCCATTCATTTAGAATAGGGAGTAGTTACTTGAAGAAAAAGATATGTTAAAATTAATGATACTTCATGAAACTTTAGAGTTATCTTTGAGAAAATCCAACAGACCTAATTTTTAATTTTCTTCAAGAAAAATAAGACTACTGATAAATTGTAATCCTACTGAACTGCAGATTTAGATTTAACTGACAAGCACATGAGATACCATGGTTTGTAATAAACAGAACAGAGAGGAAGTAAATGGACCCCCTCCCACTCTCCCACTCACAATCTTATAGAAAAGCCACCCCCAGGCCCTGAATGTTCTATGTGGCTAGGGCAGGTGCAATTCCTCACTCCGCCAGATCCTTGGGGGCCATGTGTCTATTGGGAGTTTTATAGGCATCATAGGTGGGGAAATGCCAGCCCAGAAAGAGCTGGACATTCCTTATTGCTAAGTTAACATTCGGTCTTGGGAAAAGTCACTACCGCTATTCTCTGTACTTGAAGCTGTTTTATTCAGCTGTCCCCAAACTCTCTGCTGTGTCAGAAAAATAATGAGTCACAGGAAGAGTGGTGGTTTTATCTGGGTAAGATCAAATAATAATAATAAATTGGGGTGAGAAGTGGTTGGGTATAAATGAGTCCTAAGTGAACATGGTACAGTCTGGGGCCAGCGGGGTCACCTTTCCACTGTGTTTTCGTAGAGTCACGGGTTTGAGAGAACATGTGCTCCTAGACATATGACCTGAGCCTTGTGGTCAGCCTGTACACACAGGATGGAAGAAGTGCAGTAGGTCAAAATATCTCACAGGCCATTCCCAATCTATTCTTGAAAACTACTGGTAGTTCCTATATGGATGTTCTGGGCACATAACTATAAATACCTAGAACATCAAAACAATATAGCCTGTCCTAGAAGAGTTTTCAATCCTGCCTAGGTCTTTTTATGGGGGGGGGGAGGTTAAAAGGACGTTGTCTATTGCTTTTTAAAGCTTATTGGTTATACATATGTTCACAGCAACACTATTCATGAAAATCAAAAGTAGAAAGAACCCAAATGTCCATTGACAGATGCATAGACAAACAAAATGCATAGACGAACTTTGAATACATTATGCTAAATGAAATAACCAGACATAAAAGGACAAAATACTACATGATTCCACTTATATGACATACCTAGAACAGTCAAATTCATGGACAGACAGTAAGATGGCAGTGATCAGGGGCTGAGGCTAGGAGTAAATGGGGAGTTACTATTTAATAGGTTTTCATTTAGGAAGATGAGAAAGTTCTGGAGATGGATGATGGTAACAGTTACAGAACAATATGAGTGAACTTAATGCCACTGAACTGGTACAATTAAAAATAGTTTAAATGGTCAATTTTATATTATGTACATCTTACCACAACAAAAATACAGGAAAAACATCTAATGAAATTTAAATAACATAATTAATTCTTCGTTTTCCTGTCTGTTAAGGGAACTCCCACTAATTTCCAAGACATGAAAAAAATCACAAGAGAAAAGAATCTAGTCGGTATGCTATTTTCATCCTAGGATAGTATTTCTCGAAAGGTAAACTTGTTCAGAAGCTCTTTTAGAATCCTTGAGAGCAAGCGATAAGGCAAGTAGCCTTACTAACATTTATTTTGGGGACTGATACTACCTGGGAGTTGTAGGGAATGAGAGCAAAGGAAGCAAATGCCTTCTAAGTGGTTGTCTCCCAAACCCACAGAGACCTCAGGGAGGAGGAAGAACCTCAGGCCTCAGGGATGGTCCCATGTGGGCAAAGGGCTAGTGACGAGAGGCAGTGGGGGAAGGGTGAGAAAGCAGGAATCTTGAAATTGTTCAATTTTAGAAAAGGTGACTTCTTTTACATTGGGAGACGAGTTCACAGATGTTCATTTTATTAATGACTTATTTTTATACCGCCTATGCTCTTTTGTATCAAATATTTTATAAATTTATTCCAGTTGCCTATTCTAATATTTAAAATTTTTCATGTTTAAATGCTAAATTATATTATTACATTTTAGTTTTAAAATTTTTTTCACAATTCCATAACAAAATTATTAAATCATTAAATATTCACTGGTTCTCTGTAATGTTGGAAAGAAAAAAAAAGGCTTAAAAATATATAATCTGATGGTCTTAGATGAACACAATATTTTAAAGATTAAAAAAGTCACCAAAAATCTATTGATTCTTAATCAGATGACTCACCTGGCTGTTAAAAAAAAAAGATACCTCTTAGAAAAAAAACAAAAAAACAGAAGCGGAGATGCCGATATAAGAGCCCTAAAGCCCCTGTCATTCACCTTAAATAATTACTGACTCCTAGCTGGCTTCATCTATGCTCTAACACACTTTCTGTCTCTTCTCAGATTATTTTGAAGCAAATCCCAGCCATTATACCATTTCACCCATAAATATTTCAGCAGGTACCTGTGATGTCATTATCACATCTAACATTTTAACAATTTGTTAATAGAAGTGAATGTACTTCCTGGCTATTTTTAATGATTTTTTTTGACACGCTTGCCTCACAGTCCCCTGAGTACAGGGAATCAGACCAGCACAATGCAATTGGCACTGGCTTTGAAGTTAGTAAGACAGATACAAGCGTAAACCCAGTTCTGCCATAAATAGCTATGTGACTCTGGGAAAGCTACTTAAATTCTTAGTTCTCTATCTGGAAAATGGGACAGTAATTCCACCTACCTTAAATATTGTCACATAATTAAATTAGAAAAAAAAAAATAAACGTAGACATATGTCGGCAGATAGTCACTAAATGGCAACCATTATATTAATAGCAATCATCTATGTTTATGAGTAAAAAACTTCCTGCTGGAAACCCTTATTAATAGTTGCTACAAAAAATGTTTGGAAATACTCAGATGGTGACAGCTATTCTATGAATCATCTGTCCCAGAGGTAAGCAAACTTTGTAAAGGATCAGGCCAGTATGTATCTTAGGCACTGCAGTCTAGACAGCCTCTATCAAAACTATTCATCTCTGCCATTGTAGGGTAAAAGCAGTATAGACAAAATGAAAACAAGTGGGTGTGCCCATGTTCGAATAAAACTTTATATATGGACACTGATCTGAATTTCATATAACTTTTTACATGTCACAAAAAATTATTCCTTTTTTTCCCTTCAACCATTTGAAACTGTAAAAATCATTCTTAGCTTGTGGGCCATATGAGAGGAGAGAGTAGCCTGTGGGTCCCCGTTCACCCCCACTGAGCTCTCCTATTTTGCCAGCCCCAGCGCACACAAAATCCTGACTGAGTGGTCTGCTCTTCATCATTAAGAGATTCATTCACAGGAGACATCAAGACATCAAATGTAAGCATCAGTATATGACAATAGTGTTAAGGCCCTGGCAGCCCTGATATATATTTAAGCTTTGAGAAACACTGTGGAAAAGGCTCAAGAAAGCCAAAGTACAACTGCTTCAACTTCAATTGCTCTACTCAAGCAATTCACAGGAAATCACCCCTCTCACTTTCCCTTCTTCTCCTCTCTCCCCACACCAAAATATAAACGGGTGATTGTGATATATAAAAAGAGAATTCTACAGTCCATAAACTTCTAACCTCTTCAGATACAGAAATTCAATGTATAACTTGCTGGAATTAGCATATATAACTGCTATATAAGCTAAATGTATCAATCCAATTTCCATTTGGAGGGTATGATTTGACTTGGACATGATCAGAATCCATATAATGAGTACAGTTATACAGAGATTCTGCTGTATCTCAATAATGTTGCTAATAATCAGGCAATCCATCCCTCTACATACACCCCCCCCCACACACACACACACACATCTGTCATTTCAACTCCAACAGTAATGACTTTCTTTGTAAGTATTAGTACCACTCCAACAAAAATACAAAAACCTCACAGTCCAGGTGCATATTCACAGCTATATATTTGGGCATTTTTCTATTTTTTTTTCTCTAAGAGGTTTTAATTTAAAAAAAAAGAACCAACAGTTTTGTTCTCCTACACTTCTGCTGGAGATAAAATGGCAAATCAATCACTTCAGTACCAAGAGCAAAAACACGTGGTTTCACCACCCAACATGACACTCCCACGAGAACGCAGATGTACGAACTTTGTATTATTAAAAAAGCAATCAAGCAAACAAGGTATCTACAGAGAGCTTACATCTTTTGACCCACATTCCCGCAAAGTGATAAACTTATATAAATGAATATTTTCCCATCTCAAAACTAAGAAGGCAAACATCATGCTTACTTTCTCTAAATGCTTTACAGTAGCCCAGGAAAGACAACAGGAAGAACAGGGCACCCAGGAGGTCTGCACGGCCGACAACACCAGCAACCTTAAAAGAAGAGAAGAAAAAAACTTACATTAAAAAAAAATTTAAACAAATCATACACTTAGGAAATACAAAAACTTCCTTAGGAACAGAAAACAAAAACCTCATTAGACTCTTCGCATCCATTAAAGTAATCTGTGTAACCACGTATCATCCCCCTGGTCTTATGCTACAATTGATTTCCTTACCACTTTTGGTCTAAAACTTGCGTTAACTGCTATGATTCCCAAGTGTATGTACAAGCAATAGCTAAAAAGAAAGCTTTTTAGGAGTTTTCCACTACACTGGTTAGATATGAAATGCTGAAGGTGATTTCCATTCTGATCGTGAACTACTGACGCAGATGCATGTGGCAACCCAAGGTGTCACACACTGCTAATGCTGAACACACTGATGAATCCAATCTGTGACTGCCACTCGCACAAAAAAAACCTCCCAAGAAGGATGCTAGAGACAAAGGTTCAACAGGTCTGGAACAAGTATGCCAATATGCCAGAAGGTTAAATTGAACAATTTTTTCATGAATGAAGTGAATATGCAATGAGAGTTTGTGAATTCTCTGGTCTGTAACCCAATCAGGGATGCAGCAAAACCAAACAGAGCCTGGCATACAGTAGGTGCTGACTCATTGTTAGTTCCCTTCATGAATCTTGAAGCATGCTTTTATACACATAAGGAAAGAAAGGAATTGAAAAGGACACACACAGATCAGAGTGAGGCTCTGTAGCAGCTTGGTGATTGATGGAGGAAGCAGCTGGTCCTGTGAGCCTCCTGCCAGGATGATGAGAGGGAAAGGAGGGGCTTCTACCAGCTGTGGCTTCCTACAAGGTCTGAGCATGGTCCAGAATCCCAAACCGTTACAAAAGACAAAATAGGGAACAGAGGCTGAGGGATTTGGGGCAGAGGGTGAGGTCAGAGAACAAGGTTCCTTGAAATGAGTGAAGGGGAAGTAAGTTGTTTGGATTAATGCCAGGAACAGGGGCCAAAAGAGCCAGCCTAAACCACTTCTTACCTGGGTGCAGTGACGGATTTGCACTAAAATGAACTTTAAATATCATAAACTTATTTTTAAAACAAACAATTGGCTAATTGGTGAAGATACTTCCAAGTCTTAAGCAATGTACATTACATTGTTTAACATAAAGAAAAACAAGCTTTAAAAAGTACGGCGAATGTTTTAAAGTAAAACCAGCATTTAGTCCTTACAATGAATTTTTGGCACAGAAATGATAGAGATTCCATAGAAAAAACTGTACTAGGCTATCCAAGCAGGTATCATGTCTGTTTGAGTAACAGGCATGAGTATGAAGAGACTATTTTTCCTTTCTAACGTTTGTATAATATTTACTTTCAGGCAACGTTCTTTACAAAGGCTATCTTTTCCCCTTTACAAATAAACTGAAATACTCATATCAGGATTTTTGAAGAAGTTCAGAACAAACCTCCCCAATATGTGTCATTTTGAAATGTGGATTATTTTGAGCTGAAGGCAATCGAGACCCTACGGGCTCAGGAGAAACATCTGCTCCTCCCTTAACTACCTAGAAGAATCTAAATTGGAAGCCATACCCATAATGAGTTATTACCAAAAATAACTTTTTATGATCTATCTATAGGGCAGGGCAAACTTCTAATTACCGCGCATCCGCTCTTCTTATCATCCATAAGAAGCCCCACAGCATCTTACGTCATTCCTTGGCTCAGGATGCCATATATACCTCATTTTTCCTTTCCGTCTCTGAATCTCTCATGTATGTGGAATCTCTGACTCTCCTATACATGTAGGGTTCCTGTATGTACATACATAATTAAATTTGGTTTTTTCCTCATTAATATATCTCATGTTGATTTAATTATTAGACCAGCTGAAAGAACCTAGAAGGTAGAAAGAAACTTCTTCCTCTCCCACAATTTTCTGGAGAAATCACTGCAATTGCCCCAAATCCATAAAGCTAGAAACAATGTGCACAGGGGCCATAAGAAAGAAGTAAGGAAAGGGGGTAAAGAGAATGTTTCTCCACCCAATCCCTTCAGTATTAAACTCTGAGTTTATTGGATGAACAAAATTACTAAGGAGGCCTGAGCTGCCCTCTTTGATACCTTAATTCAGGTAACTTAAAATCTTCACCAATGCTCTGAAGATGAGGAAAACTTACAGTTGCACTAGTGTCCTCAGGGAATCCCTGAGGTCTCCATCCTGGTCTCCAAAGAGACAAGGGGCTTGGTAACCCCTTTACTTAGCTCTCTTCCCTCTTCTGGTGACTAGCCTGTCAGAGGTCGCATATTTGAAAATGAGAGACTTTCATATCAGTTGAGAAGCAAAAAAACACCTAATTACAATTATTTAATTACCAATTGGGGACTGGTAGGTGGGAAATCTATAGGGTGTGACTAACTCATCTCAGTTTGCCTGGGACTGACCCCATTTTAAAAAGGAAAGTCCTGTGTCCCAGAACCCCTCAGTCTTGGCAAAGTCAATGGCTGGTTACCCAGAACATTGGAAAATGTAGGTTCTTATTTGCAGTGAGAAAAAACAGTCTCAATGTCAAGACACAAAACATGTAAATGTTAATACAAAGATGTTTACACTACTAAAACCTGGAGGGGCCTACATTGCCAATGCGTTCCCGTAATAAATGTAAACGGAAGCAATACGATCCTCAATTGTCACCTAGGATCATGTTTTGTGGGGTGGGTGGTGGGGATGCTGTGCCCAGGGCTGTTATTAGAGACCCTGGCCAGGCCTACGGCCCAGAGCGCAGGGCTGCTTCCTCTGTATGGGCCTGGAAACCCCTGGGAACTCGCCTTCCATCTGGTTCCCTGGGTGGTCCTGCTCTTTGCTCATTTTCAAAGCTGGGTTAAATTTACAGTGAGAAATAGCAGTAAGGTGTAGATAGGAGGAAACTGAATACTATTTGTCAAAACAATGAAAGGTGAACATACAGACTATCTGGTTTTGAAATGCTAATTTTTAATGACCCATAATGTTTCCTTGCAATATGAATTTGAATGGCTTTCATGGAAGGGAGGAGATAAAAAAAATTTTCAGATATACCCTTCTCCTATAGCTAAACTTCCCTTGGCTTATGTTCAAGTATCTCAAATGTAAAATTTTGCGGTGAACATGTTCCCAGATTGCATTTATCTGGGACGTATGTGTGCACCCACGAGTACACTCATCCAGTTATACTTGTTGGCATTTCAAATTCTTCTATAAATTAACTTCTCAATATTTAAAATCAGAATTTTAGAAAAATTTCTTTGGTTAATAATTTAAATATTTTGTTTTGCTTTTAAGATCACATAAAGTTAGATAAGGATCAAAACAGTAAATTAGTACTTTTGCCAGAAATTCCTTTATTTCTGATGAATGCATATATTATTTCTAGGTCCCAAAGAACATTTAGACCATAAGAGAACTCACATAGAAACAAAATCTATCTGATCACAGTTTATATACAAATTCCTCTGACCAGACCTCAGACAAACACATTTTAAGGTGTATCCCCTACTCCCACCAGCTACATGACTGACTTAAGGTAAATCCTTTATTTGTCTTCCAAGGCCATTTCCTCTTTCGTAAAGTGGAAATTGTTATGCTGCTCCATCTGATTCCACAGTCTTTGTGACCATCATGATAGTATGAGAAATTATTTTGCAAATTTTAAATCTCTCACCTAACATAGGAAATTGCATCAGACCCTTCGCCGATGAAAGGTAATCTTAGTCTCTGGCTTTTAGACCCCAAACCCAGGCAACATTCAACATTCATACCTTTATAGTGTGATCATATAAGCAAAACAGAAAGTATCACCAGAGATCATAATACCGTACAGTCATTATAAAGTCTTCACCAGTCTGAGACTTTCCATGTTTCCATATGAAAGACCTAATGGACCTACAAACAATTGTTTCAAATGTCTGGCAGGGCATAGCAGTGTAAACTTTCTACAGCTCTACAAGCATAGAAAGGAAGCCTGTTTTAGGAAACAAACTGATATATGGACCGCTTCTTGTCCTTATATGAGTGCAGATGCCACAGACAGACAATACTTACACACTCAGTGTGCACCGGATGCACAGCAAACAGCAGTGCGGCCAGCAGGGATGATCTGGGGGCCAGGTTTAACCTCCGGCCCTTACTGGTGTACTGAAGGCCTCCAAACAGCACCGAGAAGACATCCACCATGAGAACGGAGATGCCACCATGCAGGAGGATGTTGACCATGTGGAAACTCACGGGGTGGAAGCCTCCCGACAAATAGTAGTTAACCCTGTAGCAAACAAAGGGTGCTCAGAACAGATGCTCAGAAGCATGTGAAATAAAATGCAAACTGTCTGAAGGAAAAGGATGGTGAGTGAAAATATTAAAAGGAGAAGAGGAAGACTTTGTGCAACTTAGGTAAAATACCATGAGATAAATAATGTCTGTCAAGCTCAGAAGATTAAAGAAAAGGTAAGAATGTAATTAATTGCAGAGCGGGAAATGGACGATATGTGGATTTCAGAGGTGTGGCACAGAAAATACTTGGAGAAGGAAAGCAAAAGGAAGGCTAGACAATTTTTTTTAAGTGCAAAAAAGAGGAAGACTGCACTCCAAAAAGACATACTACATTACTCAGGGCTACCCCATAGGAACCTGGATTTAAGATAGTCATGTAACTTGCTTATCCAAAAAATAAAATAAAATAAAAAGTAATCCTGTATAGTTTTGTCCACCAGCCTTCTGAACAATGAAACACTTTCTCATTGTCAGGGGTTCTTGTTTCTGCCTGCTATTCAGTTACCAGTGGTTCCAATTCATCATTTCCATGCTTCTTTGAGAGATCTATACACAAGTATTTAACGCATCCAAGAAATGGCTATGAATAGGAACTCTGTGCAGTGAATAAATCTATTTAATGCAAATGGCTCTCTGATTAATGAGGGGAGAGACTGTTTTAAACTTCATTTTGTTTTTGCCTATTGACTTGTTAACAGTAGAAAAATTTATACTTTTTTGTCGTGAAAAAAAACCCCATAATTTCATTAAATGCCATATGTTGCCTTGATGTATATTGTTTCCTCAGTATTAAACAGCAAAGGGTCCAACCTCCAAGAACTGTACAAAATGAAACACTTCACCAATTTGCATGTCATCCTTATACAGGGGCCATGCTAACCTCTGTATTGTTTCACTTTTAGCCAAAGTGAGCCCTGCAATAAAGTTTCCTTGTGCATATTCTCTGTCTTCCTATGACTAACTCCTAATGGTTGAAATTATCATATAGTTCTGGGAGATCCATATAGGTGAGTGGCTTATATTTCCCTAGGAACCGCTGACTTGACTCATGAACCCTGGGAACTTTGTCACATATAACCTGGTGCAATATTATGCACAAGCTTTGGGTGACCCTCCCATATAGCCCACACTGCCATACCTCACCTGAAAGTCAGGACGGTGAGAGGTCGGTAGGACTTGTGGCTGGTGTTGCTGCTCAGCCTACTGCCCCAGAAGTCATGATGCCACAGGTCCCCAAGGGGAGTTTCTGCTCGGAGGTCCTGCAGGAATACAATCGGGGACATACTGAACAAAGGAGACATGACTCCTCCTCCCATATCTAAGCCCTCGCCACATCCTCTTCTTAAAATTCCTCATGCCTCTATTCGCCATTTCTCCCACCAATCCTAGGCCAGGCCACCAGCATCACTCACCTAGGACATAGCCAGGCCTCTACTGTACCCTCTGACATATTTCATATTGATCTCTCCAAAATGAGAGTCAACTCACTCTACCCGTACCTACTAAAAACACTGCAACCGTTTCCTCTCCTCCCGGGACAAAGCATTCAAACTAGACAGTTTTTGCAGCTTATAACAACTAGAAAGTGGAGAATAGAGGAAGTGTGTCAAATCACGGCCGGCCCATGAGAGCAACCAGCATCCATGACACACAGTGGAGTTCAGTGAGTTCCAGCTACTTAAGTGCTTCATGACTCAAAGGGAAAGGCTTGAGAAACGAGATGCAAATTTGGTCACCTGATAACCACTTTGAGGGCAGATTTCACATCCAATGGGTATCAGCTTCAGAGGCTTTGAGTGTACCAACCCCCTCTACAAGTCTATTAGATATTTGCAGAAGGTTCTGTAATTCACTCGCTGAGTTTATTCAGAAAAATGGAAGTCTATTTCTTTTGCATTGTCTCAGGAGTACTTGTTTAGTTATGAAGGGGATGGGCAAAGAATTTTCCCTTCATTTGAGCAGAAAATGAACACCAATAAAGCTCTAAATATTTGATTAGGTGTAGCCTACACAGAGCAGGGCATGCTACAGGAAGGTCAATTTTTTCCTAATAATAATTTATGAGAAAGATGTGTTATGTCTGAAATTCCTGCTAACTCCACTGTCTCATAGAAAATCATCATCTCAATGAAAGAAGGCAACTCAGCACTACAAGGAAGCATCTGGAAAACAGTCTTTAACACCAATAAAACCCAATAACAGGCTGTTTCACATTACTGTAGGCACAGTGCCAATGAATGGAGGAGTGCCTTTCATTAAACAGGAAAAAAAAAAAGGGGAGGTCTAGCAAGTTAACAAAGGGGCACAGTGTGATACTCTACAAAACACTGCCAAGACAAAGTGCAGTAGGGCCACAACATGGCTTCATCTGCCTTACCCCGTGCAGAAGGAAAGATGAGAATTACACTCATACACCAGGGCACTCCACATACAAGAGAACTTATGTTTTACCCTGCTCCGCTCACCAAAGTTCCTCCACATAGGTTCTGAGTTAACACTTTATATGTCTTCTACTTAATGAAAGTGGAAGAGTCAAGAAACTCTCAATAAAATAAAGAATGAAATTTCAAAATAAAGTCATATCCTCAATCCCTGTTAGAAAAGCAATTCTGTAGATATTAAGCCAGGAATGTGACATAGTTACTTTTAGCTACAAACTTACTTATTTTTATTGTAAGCATAGTTTTTTTTCTAAAAAAAAAAAAAAAAAAAAAGCTGAAACAGAAACATCTGCAACAACTGCTGGATGAACTTGAGGAAAATTACAAGTGAAGAACTTGAATGAAAAACAAGCATCAATAATGCTGTTTTGCACCATTAAAATAGAGAAAATCAATTGCAATATATTACAAATAAAATATCTGCAATACAGTCATTTCCCCTGCCCCACAGGAAAAAACGTTTGTCATAGAGAATTTTTTCTAACATTGTTAATATAAAAATGACTCCTCATTTGGTAGAATCTATGACTTCAAAAATTTAAGAGCATTATTCAACAGTGTTACAAAGTTTCTACGGTTGCATTAAGAGAGGGAGTGTGGGAGAAGCGGCAGGGGGCGGGGGAGATGAGTGGGGGCAGGCGTTAGTGTATGCCTTCAAACTCTCTTCATTGGTTAAGGGACACACATAAAATATCTGCTGAGTAACTAGATTGTCACAAAAGCTCTTATCTGTGTCATTTCCACGTTCTTTCTCCCATAGACCCTCCCTGCATTCGAGTTTCTTGTTTAGCACCCTTAAATCTTTTTTCTTCCCTTCTCACAAATCTATTTCTTCTTCACCTATCTCTAGTTAGTGAGTAAAAAAGAATATCATTTTTCTTGCACTGATACAGTATCCACTGATGAGCAAAACCAGCTGGAATATTGCAAATTCAGCAAATCTGAGTCTCCAAACACGAAATGAGCAGGAGCTGCATCATCCACAGGCAGCACACTCCCCGTCCTTCAACAGCTGTCAGCAGGCTGTCCTGACGCTATCAGTGAAGGACAAAGAAGAAGCTAGCTTGCCGTCTGCTGCTGAGGATGTATCTTTTGGCGGGTGATCAGACTTATCCATCACTGTAGCAAAATGGATGATTTGGGGGAGTTATGGGGGTGAAGGGGAATAGTTTTAGCCTAGAGTTCTGAAAATCTGTCACAAAACCTGAAATACTTAGTCTGCAATGCCCTTGCCTTGTAATCTCAGAATAACAGTCTCTCTGATATGTGTCTGGAATAGGGACTCATGTAAGGTACATAGGGAGGTAAAGCATGAAGTTAGGTGGGGGCTGGAGACTCTGCTGCCAGTAAGAAAAGGGGCCCTAAGTCAAGGAGATGCTAATCAAACAAGACGGGAAATCTAGAGCACAACTGGGGCCCAGGCAAATGCTTAACACAAGTTTAATAGAAAGTTATTCGACACAAATTTAGATTATTTTTGAGACATAGGGAAGTAGTTAAGTATAGTAGAAAAAAATTGATACAAACCTTATTGTTAACAATAGCTTCAGAGTCATCAAAGACGAAATCTCCATCATAGCTACGTGCAAAACACAGGAGGGAAACAAATCCCACTACTAACTTAGCCCAGAAAGGAGGAAGAACCGAAGATGGAATGATGTGATCCAAATCGGCCTCCAACTCGGCCATTGTGAAAACTGCAGGCTGCCAGCCTCGGGCTTCAGCATTATGCTGGTTAGAAATCTGGAAGAAAAATAACATGATATAAATAAATATTCACAATGCATTGTTAGGAATGTTTCTGCAATGGACATATTTACTTAAATGAACAAGAGTTAGACAGTCGTTTATGCTGAGATTTTAGAGGACATGCTCATTAAAAACTTTAAGTTGTGATTTTTCAACTCTAGTGGGCAGAAAAGTCACCTGGGACACACACAGATTCTCCCGGGCTCAACTGCAACCTCCCGAATTAGAAATCCTTGGGTGTCTGATGTTGGACTGTCCTTGAAAAACACTGATTTAATGGATTGCTATATTTTCCAACCCCATAAAGGAAATCACTTTTTCTAATCCAGGCACCAGTTTACAAAGTTAAAAATTTAAAAAAAGTTACCATCTTCATCCAATCAAGAAAAACTAAGAAATATTTATTGATGGGTCTTAGTGCATTATATGTAGAGGGTGGGGTATGAAACATGATTCTGATTCTGAGAACTCAAGACACTCATGCTAGTCAGATGAAAATCTAGGAGAAAGTTTAATAGAGATGATGATGTAGAGTGCGGAATCAATGGCCAGGTTAGTGGTTCACACACAGATGATAGACAGAAGGAGAAAACATTGTAGACTAACTGGTTTGGGACAATTATCTACCCAGAAAGGGCTCCGAAAGAAAAGGAGAAGCTATTTTAGGTGAGGATATAACCTTCAATATTGGTGAAAGAGTCAGCTTGTAAATATACACTTATTTTTAGCTTTTCTTTCAAAGAGGCAAAATATTAGAGCCAGAAATTTTTGTCTCTCAGTCCTGCCACTTAGCTCTGTGGCCTTGTACGTGTCCCCTATCCTCTCAGAGTCTACTGCCAGTGCTACTCTGCAAAGCACAGTATCCCAGCAGTGAGGGCTGCCTAACAGCCTCCCGCCTTGGAATTTGCCCAAATACCAAACTACCTCCCCAAACCACATTTTGTGTGTCCCCATTCCCTCCACACCCTCAATAGGTGCTTTCTTTGGATTTACCAGGATGTTTGGGTCAAATGCTCAGTTTCCAATTCTATGTACTTTTGGAGAAGTTACTTAACCCCTCTGGGCCTCAGTTCCCTCATCTTTAAAGTGGGGATGATACTGTGCCGACCTTAACGTGGTTGTGAGAAGGGTTAAACAAGACATCCACCTCAAGTGCTTAGAAACAGTGCTTTAATAAATGTCCAGGGGAGGTTAGCTTTATTATAAGTACTTTCTTCAAGGATGGTGCAAGCACAGGCCCAGAACTATTTTCTTTTGAAAATCCCCTTTAGTATTTGGTTTATTGGTACTGAGGCTGTCTTCTCTAGTAAAAGACCTGCCCCCATTCCTTTCACGCTGAGATGAACGAGAATCCCAGGCCCCTTGATAGGGAAGGCAGTTTGGATGCATTTGTTTCCAGGTTCCCAAGGGAATACCCCAGGTTATAGAATCAGTAAGTCAGCCAAACAGGCCATCTGAGATCACAAGCATCCTTTCAATAAGCTTCTATCTGCATGAATGTGGACAGATCCAACAGTCAATGGACACATTATCTTATGATGCTAAAAAGAGATCCAGATTTTCAATGGAGAGAGCAAATGCTCTGAAACTCTTTCACTGCTGGTCTCTTGACTTTCCCCACCATATGTAATGCATGCTTTCAAGTGTGGCAAGGGGAGGGGCAGATTCCAGCTACCACCTACTGCTTTATTTTCTTTTCCAATGAAAGGATAAAACATTGGTCAACTCCAAATTACAGGTGCATACATAGGCCATCATGCAGGCCATGAAATAGAAAGGGACATGTTCTATTTTTCTCATGATGAGCCCTTGGCTGCGAGGCCCTATTCCTTGTTTCTAGGTGATATCCTGCCTGGGAGCCCTGGCTCCTGGGTGTGGCTGGATGGTAAGTTTGACAGGAGGAGTGAGAAGAGGGAAACACACTGTGGTCTCAGACATGGCTCAGTCTAAGTGGCGCTCTAATCAGTTCTACCAGTGATAAAGTTGGTGCTCTGACACTATCTGACTCCTGTGCCCATTTCGCACTGTTTGGAATTAAGCAGCCTTACCAGTACATTAAATTTGGAACAAAGCATAAGTTTCTTTATTCTCAACTTCTCAAACCTCTACTTAAAGGGGTTAATACAAATTAATCATCAATGAAAAGGTCAAAAAGACCTCAAACAAGGAACTTACTCTGCTCCCTCAAAACAAACCAACCCCTGGGACCAGTGACAGCTTGATAGCTGAGGGCAGCCTGGACTACAGGAAACAGGAATGGCAGATCAAACCTGGAAAAATGAGCAGCAGCTATCTACTACAGAATATTCTTTCATATGCATTGAAGGGCCCTGCGGGCCTCAGGATGGCCTTTCTACCTCATCAGTAACAACCCATCCACACACCAGTTGCCCTTTGCCAGGCTGAGATGAGACAGTGCCTCTGGAAATCAGATTAAAGAACTTGATAGTTTCTGACCCAGAATCTGGAGACTTGAGCTGACTGCTCCTCCCTTAGGGCCCTCAAGGCAAAGGCGACGGTCAATTCCACCTCCCTCTGCTTCGCAGCCCCGCGGGGGGAGGGGTGGGGAGAGGGGGAGGGGTGCTACTCAAAGTGCTATCTTCTGTGATCGCCTTCACGAAGGCCATGCCTGCCTACAGCAAGAACGACTGTGTTTGGCTTGCCATTCATAGTTCCACTGTCCCAGAAAGTTTCCAGCTCGCTAGCTTGTA
The DNA here is from genome assembly GCF_014176215.1 of Rousettus aegyptiacus. Lineage (NCBI taxonomy): Eukaryota > Metazoa > Chordata > Mammalia > Chiroptera > Pteropodidae > Rousettus > Rousettus aegyptiacus. The sequence continues at coordinate 56,546,703 of NW_023416286.1, read as the reverse complement.
GCCATTTTCCCATCGAAGTCGGTCTGCATCACTTTACCCCACTTTCATTTGGGGCGCGTCAGGCGCGGTCGGGACTACAGGGAGAGGCAACAGGCAGGGTATCCGGTCAGTCGTTAATGTAATTGTTCCTCAAGGAATTCTCCCCATCCATCTGCTCTCCCAGGGAAAGAGCAGTGTGAAATTCACAACGCGCTGGCTAGATTTTTCCTCTAACTCCTCCCTTCTTTTGTGTGTGGTTAAAAAAAGAAAGAAAACACACAGCCCACAACCACAACATCCACAAGCCCAGAAGCCCCACAGAGTTCGCAGAGGATGAGGCTGCCGTTGCGCCACCTGCTCTGTTTCCCCAAACTCCAAGCCCGCGCAGGGAAGTGGCGGCTGGGTGACCCCCGGCGCCCGGCCGGTGGCACGCGCCTCGCCCGCGGCTCTGCTCTGCAGCCACGCGGAGCAGCTGTCACTCGCCGCGCGGCAGGGAAACCGCCTTAACCCAGGGCAGACTGCCAAGCAGCCCGGCTGAGCCAAGCCATCGCCGGCGCTGCGGCCAGGCGCGGGGTGGCGCGGCGCCCCGAGACCAGGTGTCGCAGGCGCCGGGTGCGTTCGGGGCCGAGAGAGCGCCCGCACAGCTGGGGCAGGCTGGGTGACCGCGGCTCCAGGAGGAGGGAGCGCAGGAGCTGGAGCTCGGGGCGCGGGCAGGCGGAAAGCGCACCCTCCACGCCGCGCCCTTTGTCCCGCGTGCTGCTTACACCGGGGCGCCCGGAGTCTGCGCCGCCGCGACCCCGGCCCCGGCCGCAGTCCGGGTCCCAGCGCCAACTACTCCAGCCGCGCCGCCGCCGGGCCCCCGGAGCCTGGGACGCGGCAGCAGCAGGGACCCCGCGTCCGCTCCGCGCCCAACTCTGCTCGCTTCGCGGTGTGCTCCGCCCCGCTCGGCCCTGCAGGGGCCGCCCCGCGCGTTACCTGCAAGGAGCCCGAGCGGCGGCCACATCTCCCTCCCGGGCGCGGAAACTCCCGCCGCTCTGGTCGCCCGCCCGGAGCTGGGCAAGGGGAGGGGCCGCCCGCGCCGTGCCCCCCGCCCCCTGCCGCGCCCCTGCCCGCGCCGCACGCTGCCCGCGCCGCCCGCAGCTCCCCACGCGTGCGGGAGCTCACTCACACTCCCGCCTCGGCCCGCCCCCTCCTCGTGGCCATTGGCTGTTTCTGCCGTCTCCTTCACGCTGCAGCCAGACCCTCTTCAGACCATTGGCTGACGAGCCAGTGACGTCAGAACAGAGGGCGCTAGTCGGCGGCGAAAGCGGCGCAGGGTCCGACCGCCTCGGCGGGAGAGGAGGAAGCGATGTTGTTGCCGCGGAGTCCGGGCGGGGCCCGGGCGGGAAGAGGCGGTCTCTACCCAGCCCTGCGCGGCGGGCTACGGGAGCAGGACCTCGCGGTTCTTCGCGAGCCACTACAGGCTTGTGCTTTCCTCCTGTCGTCTGCCAGCCCCGGGCCATTTCCTGGCCTGTCTCGCGCGTCTTGAACTGTCCGTGACCCTCCGTGGAAGGACTGCAGCCTCCCTGCATGAAAAGGAGCTAGATCGGAACAACCAGAACTCTAGCCTTCTTCCTGCCTGGGAGGAGTTACTTCAAATGTGTCTGTCCGCTTTCTGCCTCTCAGAACAGAACTGAAACTGCTTTCTTCCATCTGAGTCCTTGTGGCCCCGGCTTTTGTTTTTCAGCAGATCCTCTTTCATGGCCCAGGGTCTTCATTCTCTTGTTGACCCCCAAACCCTGCTGTGGCTCCTCTCCTGTCCAGATCTGCCATCCATCGTTCATTCATTAATAGTCACTTTGCCCTAAACGTCTACTCCGAACCGGATTGCCACTCCGCCTCCTACCCCCCAACCTACATTCTCAGACTACTTTGTCTCCTGCAAAGTAGGTTTTGCAGTGGAAAGTTTATCCACTTTCCACTGCAGAACCTACTTTTGAAAGCACGGATTCAATTCCCCCCGGCCTCCCCACACATACTTTCCTCTCCAGTATTGCGGAGTCCAAACTAACATCGACCGCTACCTCTTGACTAGATCCGTGTTATCATCAGCATGTAACCATTCCCAAGGCTCCCTGTAGCCACCCCGTACCTTTCCAGCTTCAACCCTGCCTCCCTGCTACTCAGCTGAAGCTGCCTGCCTCCACTCCTCTGGTTTCCCAACTCCCATTCAAGTCTTAGTTTCCACACTCCACTGAAATTGCCTTTGCCTGTGATCACCAATAACACTCACAATCACTAAATCCACAGGACACTCTCCATCATTTTTCCTGATCTCTCAGCAAAATTTATTCTTTATTTATTAACACATGTACTTCTTTTGGTAATAGTGATACTCCTGCTTTCCCTTCTTGTCTTGCTTAGCTGCTTCTCGATGACCTCCAAATAGCATTGTAAAGGTCTCAGCCCTTTCCTTTCAGGTCACAATTTTTCCCTGTAGATTTAATCCACTGCCAAGATTTCAATCCATATATCCCAAATTTACAACTGCGATCCTTCTCTCACGTCCAACCCCATTTATCTAGCTTCCTATTGAGCTTCTCCACTTGGTTGTGTCACACAACTACGACAAAGGGAACACATCCCCAAAGAGATGTATGCTTTCACTGCCTGCTTCTCCTCACGTCTCCCTGTGATAGTGATGGGTCCAGTATTTCCCAAATTCTACCTTTGCTCTTGGCATATAACAAATCAATAGATTCTACTCGCTAAAAGTCGGTGGAATCTGTCCACTTTTTTCCATCTCCACTGCTACATATAATGTGCTACCGTGTCTTCCTAACTCACATTTGGTGATGTCACATTGGTAGATTGCAACAGACCACTGTGGAATTATGTACACCAGAGAAAGTGACAACCATTATGAATCAGAGTTTGATGTGTTATTTTGTCAATTGTCTCTAGACTAAAGGAATGGAGAATATGTTAACGATGCAGATTAAACTTAAAATGTGTTATGCTTAGTGCTAAAACTAAAAGACTTTAGTTTAATGGGTTTAATTTGTATGAGGCTGAGAAATAGTTTAATAGATCACATATCAAACTGAATGACAATAAATTTATTGAGAAAAGAGTAGGTTGAGATGCAATTCCATTTGTGAAATCGTGGTTGAATTACAAGCATCAATTGTATATAGATGCAAGCCTTTAGCAAAAATCTACAAAAGCATTTCATGAGAATCCATCAACTATATGGAATTTGCAATAGAGAATTTGCAATAAATGTTTTATTTGTAAACTATGTGCTACTCATCCTTTATATCAGTAATATTATATATATATATATATATATATATATATATATAAAACAAATATATAACTAGTTCTCCCCTGAGAACCAGTTGTTTACATTTACTAGCACACTGCTGATTGACATAATTAGAATTGCCAGTGCATGGTGAAAATAAAAGTTCTATTTAGTTTTGCTATTGTTCTTGTGTTTTCTATAGACAATGCATTTCTTATTTCCTAACTCCAAGACGATTCACTCTCACTCTGAATCATCATCTTGCTTGGCACACCGCTGTTACCTAATGCTCTTAGATTGAAGGCCAAAATGCTGCTGCATGACCTGGTCCTTTGCCTACTGCTCCTGAATCATCTCATGCACCGTCACCTTCATTTCCTAAGCTCAGCCACACTGGCCTTTTATAGTCCTACAGTGTGCTGTGCTCCTTTCCATCTTGGGCCATTCACATACATCTGCAGCACTCCTTTCTGCTCTCCTTTGTGACACCTGGCTAACTCTAATTTATCCTTCAAGTCTCTGGCTCAGACGTCAATTTCTCAGACAAGGCTTCCCTGAATTATCTCTCCAAACATCCTTAGACCCCTCTGTATATACTCTCATGGTCTTTATCATAATTTTAACTAACCACGTGATCATTATATAAAGTCTGTCTCCATCATTAGAGGCAAGGACGGTGTCTCTCTATGTCTCTCTATGTCTCTGCTATGCCTACCACAGAGGAAACAGTAATGTCTCTCTGGGAGAAGTACATTTCTGAAAGTCATTCTGCAATTATTATTCGCAATTCTGGAATTACAATTGGAATCTCCTGACTTAACACAGTAGTATTCTATTCTGTAATCTGCTGAGTCAGCTATGATCAAAACAGGGCAGGCTCTGTGGAGAATATAAAGGTAAGTGGTGCTGATTCTGCCTTTCGCAATTTTATGGTTTAACAAGAAGCATAAGTTGCAGAGAATGCCCTCCTGCTGTTGGTCCATACCCTCACCGCCACCTCTTAGCCCCTGCCCCTTAGACAGGAGCTCTGGGGTCACCATCACACACAGAAAGCATGCTGGTTGAGTGCTTAGTGTGTGCCAGGCACTGTGATAGACCCTTTGCACATATTATTTTTAAAAATTCTCACAAATTTCTATGAAGTGAATATCATTATTCTCATCTTACAGATGAGGAAAAAGATGTTCAGAGGTCCAGGGTCAGGCAACCGGTGTGTTTTTTAATGGAGCCAAGACTGGGTGTACAACTCAGGGATGTAGCTGGAGATTTAAAGAACCCTAAAATGCCCAACAAGGTTGATACTTTGAGCTGGAAAGAACTGGAACCAAGAAGATGGTAGTGTTGTCTCCCCACCCTCCCACCCCCATACCTTCTTTTCTCTTAGCAGCAGGTTTCAAAAGCTGTTGGAAGGAGATGAGCCATCTGAGCCTTTTGGGAGGCAAGTACATAATTTCCTGAGGACAGCTGTTGTGGGTCCCTTCCCAGCTGCCACTTTTTAGTCTGTGATTGATACACCATGGAGGATGTTGCTGCTATTCAGTGCACATACTGTCCTTGATGGAACTTCGAACTGGGATGACAAGAAAGAAGGAAAGCTAGAGTCCCCTTACACTTAACACTCTCCCCAGGGTCCAGGGGATTGCATCAACAGAATCCTCCAAATCAAGAGATGCTGTGTACATCTGTGAGAGCTGTGTCCTGTATAATTCCAGAGGAGGGCTCTGTTCTCACAAATGGCAATGCACCCCATCTGTACACATTTCCCAGAAAAGCCAAAACATTTCATCCACTCTTTTTATAAAATCTGCAATCGAACTAGATGAAAGTAGTTACCCTCCAAAGGCTCATAAGGCTAATTTTGCTCCAACAACTTCTGATATCTGCGGCTGAGACGAGAGAAAGGCATTTCTTTTAACCCACATCAGCCTGCCCCTCCCCCCTCCCCCACCTCCAAGTAACATGCATGCACTTAACAATGACTGCCACAGCTAAAGCAGAGTACCACCAATGGGGGAATTTCAAGGCAAGTCAGAGAGTAGAGCCACTCACCTGACAAGTGAGTGGAGAAAGTGTTTGTGGGCAGGCACTAGTATAGTAAGACTTGTACCACATCCTATAGGTAATCATGTAATTTAATCATGGTGCATTCATGGCTTTGAACTTCCCATATATTCAGATGTATTTGCCCACTAACTCATCATTTGCAGCCACACCGTACTTTTTTACCTTGAACTTTCCATACTCTAGAGTAAAATGTAATAAACCCAACCATGTTTTCACAGGTGTGTTCTTTAAATTTAAAATCTTAAGCTTATCTAAAAATGTCTACTTCGCAGATTCAAATAGAGTAATGCTCTTGTGTATATGAAATGGGATTTACTTAAATGATGGGATAAAAATTTATTTACTTACCTCTATTCATTCAAAAAATTTTCGCTGATTGCCAGTTATCTGCTAGTTACCCTTTTGGATGCTGAGGTTTCAGAGCTATGTGGATCATGCCATTAGGCATAGAGGTATAGGAGCATAGAGGAAATGGATAAATAAACCAAAGGTTACAATCAAGTTTAGTCAGGGTCTGACAGAGGAATTTTTAGGGATTTGTGAATGTGCCCAAGGCTCAGTGGGTATGGTTGGAGAAGGGAGGAAATTGGGAGTGTGGTAGAGCAGTGCTGCTCAGAAGCATGGTTCCTAGGCCATGCCAAACCACGAAATGTTTGTTACTGGTCTGCAGCCTGCAATGAGATAAGTATAGACATCCTGAGACATTAGAAACTTTGTAGCAATTTGATCATTCCTGGGGAATTTATTAATAACAAATTTTGACTTATATTTTCTGTCTTTGTTTAAATTTTATTTTTCTTGTCATTTATTTTTACTATATTTCAAATAAGTATTGGTCTATGATGAACTGGAAATAAAAACCTAGGGCTTCACCACAGATGGTTTGAGAAATCCTAGGCTAAGGCATGTTTCCTAAAAGAGCAGATACCTATGCTGGTTTTTGAAAGATGAGTAGTTATTAACAAGTCGCATAAGTTTCAAAGGCATCCTGAGGAATGAACTGGACTGAATATAAATATGGAGACATGAAAATGTGTGATACATGCGTAGAACTACAAATGTTTTGTTTGCCTGATATACAGGGCATACATGAAGAATTAGAGATAGGTGAGTATGAATGGGTAATATAATAGTTATCTGCACTAATTGCCAAAGTTTTCCAACTCTGCTCCCCAGACACATGGTAGAATTGCTTATCTCTGTCCTCTCTGCAGTTAGGTATTGCCAATGTGCCTTGTTTTGGCCAATTAAATGTATGCAGAAGGGACATGTGTCACTTTCGGGATGGAGGATGTAAGAGCCAGTGTGAGTTTGCTATGTTGCAGCTGCCAGCCCCCGATAGACACACAGGCCACCAGAAATCAATGAGTTATAGGAAACACACTCTTTATTCAGCCAGCTGGGTCTGCCAGGGGTGTGCAGACTCCAAATTAAGCAGGCCCGGAATGTAGAAGTACAGGGTTTTTAAGCCCTAAACCCCATTCTTCATCCTGTTTGAACATACAGGTCTATTTTTCTTCTTTTTACTAACTGTCAACCCACAGGTCGGTTGTGCAAGCGGGGTACAGAAGCAGAAAGCTTATTGTTAGAATATATGTTCCTATGGGTGATAGCCTATGTTCCCACGGGCAATAGTCAAGCAGTAATTTCCAAGCAGTAATTTCCAGCCAGCACAGTTACATCCTTCTGACAGCTGTGATGATCATGAAAACATATCTCAGTGTAAAGTCTGTATTAGCCTGGATCCTCGAGAAACCAAAATGAGCAAAGTTCTCTTCCAACCTATGATGAATTGTAGCACAGAGGGATACATATACTTTTGTCTATTGAGCCCCTGAGAACTTGGGATTGTTTGTTGCTGCAGTATAATCTAGTTTATTCTGACTGATATAAGTAGTCAGACACCAAATAAGAAAAGCCTTCAGTGCCTTTAAGGAGTTTGACGTTTACCCTAAAGGTAGTTAAACACAATGGAAAGATTAATAAAGGAAATGACATGATCTTATTTATGTTTTTATGAAAACAATTCTGGCAGCAATGTAAAAAGTGTATTGGAATGGAGAAAGACTAGAGACAGGGCGCTATCTAAGCAGGTAACTATGGTGGCATATGAGAAAAGTGATGACTTGTGAAATGAAATATTCGGGAATGAAAATAAAATTTGAGAAATATTTAGTAATTACAACTGACAATGCTTAGTAGTTAATTATGTGTAGGAAATGAAGTAGAAAGAGAAGTCTAGAATGATCTCCACATAGATTTTTAGCAGATTGGTGGAGCCACTCACCAGGGCAGCAATTATAGAAGGAGGAGGCAGTCTGGGGATCTGAACAAGGGGTCAGTTTGGCATAAGCAGAGTTTGAGAATCAGGGTTTAACTGTAACATAGTCTTCTTTCCCTAAATCAGTGGGTGTGGGATTGTTGAAGGGATGGAAATTTGGAAGTTCTATTGAGAGGTGCGTATGTTGCCATCAGTGAGTTTTACCCGATGGCACTTGGAAGCAGTTAAAGTGTCAAGGGGTAAACTTATTTTTAACACATGAAAGATTTTAATTTGTATGCTGAGAAGTAAGAACCAGAAGAGAGAAAGAGGTTGAAGATAAAAGAGAGAATGAATATATATGTGTGTGTGTGTGTGTATGTGTATATATATGTGTGTATATATGTGTGTATATATGTGTGTGTGTGTATATATACATATGTATATGGAAATGACATGATCTTATTTATGTTTTTATGTTTTTTTGTTATTTATGTTTTATATATATATATACATATGTGTATACACACACACACACACACTTATGATATGGATCATGGTCTCTGAAGAGCTAAGAAGAAAATGTAATCCAGAGTGCAGGTTGGAATAGATCATTTTTCCCTTTTGGGCTGAAGTTAAGGCTATTAAAGAATATAAACCTATAATTCATGTATTGTTTAATTTTTTGGCAGCAATGTAAAAAGTGGATTGGAATGGGATAAATATAATACTTATATTTTCGTCTGTTCACCCAAGTTCAACAAGTTAGCTATCTACTCAATCTTTAAATTAGATACCTACTTACTTTTATTTCTCCTAAGTTTTCCTCTTTTCAAGAGGCCCATGATCATCTCTATTTTTAGAATTCCCAGATTTCTCAAGACTTGGTGAGAACTTTTGTAGGTCAATCAATATTTGCCAAGTGTAGATATTTTTCGGTATAAATATATAAAAATCCTTGGAGAGAAATGCTAAACAGTTTTATTTGCTTAATCTTAAAGCATCATATTTTACATAGCATTTCCATAAATTTTCATTTTTATGTGCATTTTCAACACTAGATGTGTAATAATAAATTAAGCAAACAAACTTGTGTAGGCTATGTAGTTATATTTGAATCTAAACTTTAAATCTTGAAACGACTGGAGAAAACAGTGTGATGTCAGAAGAAGCAGCAAAAAAGTAACACATAGAACTTACTCTGTGCCAGTACTGTCCTAAGAACATTATGTATATTAATTCATTTGGTCCATACAACACCTTATAGGGTAGATCTATTATTATTCCCCACCCCCCTTTATAGATGTGAACATTGTGCCACAGAGAGGTTAAGTAACACTCTATGTGGTAGAGCTTGGTGAGATTTAAGGCCAGGTAGCCTGGCTGGGAAAGGATCATATATGCTCTTACATAGCCTAGGGTATAAATCAAGAATTACAGAAATTCCTTCTCAAAATCTACATCTTTATCTCCTCAGAAAATGAGTGATGTCCACACTGTCTCATCCTCAGCAGCCTAGCTCCTGCAGACTCATGCCTATGGCTTCTTTTATGGAGTCAATCCAGCTCATATTTGGTCTTCCCTTTTTCCTGCTGCCTTCTATTTTTCCCAGCATTACTATCTTTTCCAAAGAACCCTGCCTTTTCATGATATGATAGTAGTAGGACAGCTTCACTTTTGTCATTTTTGCCTCCAGCGATGTTTCAGGCTTAATTTGCTCTAGAACACACTTGTTCACATTTCTGGAAGTTCAGGGTATCTATTCAGCTCTTCTCAATGCCATGTTGAGGTTAATGTCCTACAGGGCCATAAAATTGTAGCTTTTAGGGTTACCTTTATTACCAGACAAATTATTTGCATCTCTGCTGGATAAGGTCTATAAGTTAACATGTAGCTTCATAGAGTTGTAGCTTTTACCTAACAGCAAGTCGATAAAGCAAGTAAAGTGACAGTCCCCTAAACAAGTTGATAATATTTGGATGAGTCTATTATACAAAGCCCAGTGTATTATCTTCCTAGAGCAGCTATAATAAATTATCCCAAACTGGTTGGCTTAAAACAACAGAAATTTATTCTCTCTTAGTTCAAGAAGCTAGAAGTCTGAAATCAAGATGTCACCAGTATTGAGTCCTTCGGAAGGCTGTGAAAGAGGACCTGTTCCATGCTTCTCCCCTAGCTCGTGGTGGTTGCTGGCAAGCCTTGGCGTTCCTTGACCTGTAAACGTATTACTCCAGTCTCTGCCTCTATTGTCAACATTGGCGTTTCCTCCATGTGTCCGTCTGTTTCCCTGCTCTCTCTCTCTGGTAAGGATACCAGTCATACTGGATTTAGGGCTTACTTTACCTCAGTATGACCTCATCTTTAATTACATTTTCAAAGGCTCTACTTTCAAATAAGGTCAGTTCTGGGTTTATGGGAAGGACATAAGTGAGGGTAGAGGTGTGGAGGGGCGGTATTCGACCTGACGTAACCAACAAGACAGTAAAAGGACATGCCACCTACTTCCCCCCCACCCCTTATTTCCAAGTTTTAAAGACTTTTTCTTAACGTGACAGTCACTTGTTTTTCCACTCTCTCCACTGATGGCTCGTGTATTTCAATAGTAGTCATCCAGCTGAGACTATCTCTATACTTACTAATACAACACTAAGGGAGATATTAAGTAAGTGTCTAATAAAAAAGTAAGGTGTAGATCACATATGAATGCTTAAACGTGGTACATATTAAGAACACAGGAGGGAATTTTAAGTTACAAAGGGAACTTCATTGCCTTCCTTTTTGTTGTTGTTTAAATGAAACTTTTTAAATAAGATGTTCAGTTAGCCAGAATTTAGAATTTCATAACAGAGAGGCTACTAACCCTTATCTACATTATCCCCTTTAGCTAGTGTCTTTAGAGTGGATGTTTTGGAGGATGGGGTGAGGTGGGAAGGGATTCATTTAATGGGCCCTCTTGGTGATACAAATGTTGGATGAATAGGGATTCATTACCCTGGGGGAAGGTTTTATGGCAATTTAATAGGAACTTTTTTGGCTAAACTTTGTTCCAAAAACCTAGTTGGTGGTGATGGTTCCTGAATTAGGAGGTTGGTAGATTTGAAAAGAAAGAGACCGAGATTTACCTCTCACCCTTTTAAAACTGAGATTTCATGTTCTTGATACTTTTTCTGATGCGTTAACATGCCTTGACCTACCTGAAGTCAATTCATAGGGTCACCTATGAATCAAATAAGAACTCTATCCTATCTATCTATCTATCTATCTATCTATCTATCTATCTATCTATCTATCTATCCATCCATCCATCCATCCATCCATCCATCCATCCGTCCATCATTATCTGTCTATCTACTTGGGCGGGGGGTATCTGGGCTGGTGAACTAGGCTCAGTACTGTCTTTAAATATTTACGGTATTCCTAAATCTAACTGGTCTGGCAGAGCGTTATGCTGAAAAAAATGGTTGAGTGTGTGGTTGAACTAACGGTGTTACAATCTTAAGGTCCAAGTGTAGGGCACGACTGTGTCTGCAGCCAAGAAGCCATAACTACCCACTGGGCATTCATTGAGGGAGATGGTGCTGGGTTTGATCTGAAAAACTCAGATTTTCTCTTTCTGTTCCTTAGGGGCTGAGCAACTGAACTTTGAATTCCTAGCACTGAGACGGCAGGTATAAGGAAGGTTTCTAGGAGACAAAGTTGATTAAATGGCTCCACTAATTACAAAACATTTAGTGATATTTTTGCCTGATTTTTTTCTTGCTAAAAGTCACCCCCAGATAAGTGAATCTTTCCTTCTTCTCTCTTGACATGAAAACTGTGGCTTTTGGCCTAGAATTATGTCATTCTTATCTCCGGAAAAACATTCAAGAGAATTAGATAGAATAATCTCATTCAAAACAGATGATGACACATACTGTTTCTTTTCTTTTGGCATTTGCCAAAGTGCCCTTTGTGTGATTCTTTATGGCATTTATTTTATAAAATGCAGAGGTGCTGTCGTCTTACCCAAGTAGGTGATATACAAAAGGCTTAGGTATAATCTTGAGATGTTGGCAATGCTCTTATTATTACTTTTTTGGTAGCTTTTTTCAAAATTAGCTTTATATTTTAAAGTGCTGCTTATTTTATATTTTAAATGCTACTTATTACAAAGCAGAAAAATAAAGAGAAAACACTGGAAAGTCTGCCCCACAGTGATGACCATGGTGGTGCGCACAGACACACATGTGTGTATGTATACAGCTTTATATTGTTAAAAAGAAAACAAACAGTCCAAAAATGACATTGCTTGTGGTAAGCCCTAGCAAGACTTAATACCTAACCTAATTGTAGTTTCGGTATCTCCCAGGTGTAGAATTTTGAACCAATCATTCTGGAATTTGTTAGTCAACACTAATGAGGTAAGCTGCCTGATAAAATCCCCTGTCTTCCCCTGAAAAAAAAAAAAAGTGACATTGCCAGGAATAATACACTCTTTTAACTTCCTTGTCCCACCCTCCCTCTAGCCTCCCGAAACCGTCCATTTTGTACAGTTCCTCTGAGCTCTCTTAATTTGATAGATGTGATGCTGGCCAATTCACAGATCTTCGATAAAACCCATTAGATCTTTAAATTTACTCAGGTAAATATTTGTTCTTTAATAATACAAATATGTATAATACATGTTCTGAAATCATCATCATTACTCAATAATTTATTATGGTCACCTTTCAGTCTCCATAAATCTAGATCTAGCAATCACTTATGAGGGTTGGAGGTTATCACATTATCTGTACTATAATTTACTTAATTAGTTCCTCATTGAAGACCATTTAGGTTTGCTTCTGATTTTTCATCACTATAAAGCTAAACATCTTTGCGTCTACATTTTCCATATTTTTGTAATTATCACCTTAAGATAAACTCCTTGAAGTGGAATTGCTAGTAACAATATGCAAACATTTTGCAAAAACGTTTCTAGAAAGATTATGCCCATTTATGCTTCCTGCAACAGTCTGTAAAAGCCTATTTCTCAATACCTCAAAACAGATTTTGTCAATATATTTACTCTTTGCTAAAGGAAAAGCCTAATTTTGTTGAAAAAATTTTACAAATAAAGTATTTAAAAATTATAAATTTATGCTTTCTGTACCATTCTGTACCACCCCAGTGTTCAGTTCTGCTCCCTAAGATGCCTTATTTTAAATATTTCTATTTTTATTATTCATAATGACTATTTCTATAACTTAAACTAATACTGTTATATATACATATTTATCAGTGTTAGAGATCATACCGACGTCTATTAAATTATCAAGGACGTGTATTTTCATAGTCTTTTCTGCCTCTGTTTTTCTGTATCTACTCTTGCTGTATCTACTTTATCCCATATTGATCGAGAGGCAAAAGTCAATATTTCTTTGGATTTTTAAGAAAAATCTACTCACACAAAGCTGTTATAAACAATGTACATTCCTCAAAGAGATTGGAGATTAGTTTATGTTGAAGCAAAGTAAACAATTTTAATGAGTTCAGAAGACATTCCCATTTTTAAAAGCCCCATCAGCTGCCTGTAGCTAATTAAAGATGGCAACCAATTCTTTTGTATCCTCCCTGCTGGAAAATGGAGTTTCTTTCCCTTCTCTTTGATTCTGTGCTGGTCTGATGACTGCTTAACCAATGGAATTCAGTGGAAATTAACCAGTGTCAGTTTCTCTGAGGACTGGCAGCCTCTGCTTCCTCTCTCTTAGAATGCTTCTCCTTGGGATATGCCCTCTTTAACTCAGCCATCATTATGTGAGAAGCTCCAGATGATGTGTGCCCACCCAAACGCCCAGACAACTATCAGCATCCACTGCCAGCCATGTGAATGCACCATCTTGAACATTCCAGCCTAGCTGAGTACCCAGATGTTTGCAGCTCCAGTTGCATGTGATAATGTGGAAGTGAAAAACACACCTAATGAACTTATAGATTTGGCTAAGGAGATTTCAATTGAGCTTCTAGATGTCTTTAGACCCAGCTCACATCATGTGGGGCAACGGAAATACCCAGGTGAATCTAGACTTAGGGTGGACTATTAGAGAGCAATACGTATACCTGAAGCAGCTGTCCAGCCATTGCGTTTGTCTTTCATCTCATTCCAACATCACCCTCGTTTGCTGGCTCCTCAGCCATCCTCTCTCATCTCTAGTTCTCCTCCATGCCACCACCATCATTAATCTTCCTGTCAAGTGGCAAACTAGCCAAATTCGTCTTCTGGTCTTATTTAAAATATCTTTCCCCATTCTGAAAACTTTATGCCTGCTGAGCCGGATTCCCAGTGGGCAGAAATTTACCAAGGCAATCTTTCAAACAAAGTTCTCTCTTGAAGGAGAATTGTGGTGGGTGAAAATGCAGCTGCTGATGAACCTACACAAGCTACGCTCATTGCTTCTCCTGCACTGACAGCTGAAACAACTTCTTGTCCTTCTCCTTTTCTGTGTCCTCTCCCCTCCTCTCTACCCCTCTTCTTCTTCCTCTTTTTCTGCTTCCTTGTTCTTCTCACCCACATTCCTTTATGCACCACAAGGAGATAAAAACTGTCAATGATGAGATGCCCTTTCAGTCCAATCACCATTCCAGTTCCAAAAAACAAATGACCTCACTGCAGAACTGTGAACCCAGGGTCCATAAATAAGTGTTATACGATGATGGAAATGCATTAATCAGCTAATCGACACATTTGTTAAGCACTTGTTTTCTGCAAGGCACTGAGCTAGCCAATGGGGAAGAAATAAAAAATATATGACATCAGTTCCCACCTTATTTTCTCTCCCATTGTTGTTCTCAGCACTGTGTGTATATTGTAGTAACTTGCTCTAGTCTGTCAATTCAAGTATATTTATTGAGCACTTCCAGTGTACCAGGCACCATAGATGTGTGCACCTTTGGGACACTTCCTTCTGCTCTTTAAACCCTCTTTTTGTGTTAGTTTCCTAGGGCTGCTGGAACGATACACTACAAACTGGGTGGCTTAACATGATAGGTGTGTATTCTCTTGCAGTTATAGAAGCCAGAAGTCTGGAATCAGGCCTTGGAAAGAGCATTTTCCTTTTGAAGCCTCTAGTGAAAGATTCTTCCTGCCTCTTTCAGCTTCTGGTAGCCCTAGGCGTTCCTTGGCTTGGGGCAGCATCACTCCAGTCTCTGCCTCTGTCTTCACAGGGCTGTCTTCCCTCCATGTCTGTTTGTATCTAAATGTTTTTTTTTTTCTTACAAGGACACCAGTCATATTGAATTAGGGTCCACCCTCTATCCAGTATGACCTCATTGTAACTTATTACATTGTTTAGGATTTTATCTCCAAAAATGTCATATTCACAGATTCTAGGGGTCAGGACTTCAACGTGTGTTTTTTTGGGGGAAAGGGGAAACACTTCACCCCACAATACACCTCTTTTCTCTTTCTCTCCTACTTTAATTAAACTTATCGTCTCCTTCTACTCCCCCTTCCAAAACTTCTTCCCCTTTTCTCCACACTTCTGTACCCTCCATCCTCATGCATCACCTTTGAGTTCCAGCTGCATAGCAAACACTATGTTTCTCCCAGTGGTGATGCTGGCTCCCTTAGACATGCGTCATGGCGGCTCCAACATGTACAAAGAAGGGAGAGGAACTTAGGCCAATGTCTTTAGAGTGACAAATGTCTCAGCAATTGCTTTCTCTCTCCCAATTTCTCAATGTCCTGCAATCTTGAATATACCATCCACCAGTAAACACTCTGGAAGGAAAGAGCTGAGAAAAAAGTAGGGAGATAATGATGAAGAAATTCTCTAGATAATTACAGCAGGCAATTTATCTAATTAAGCGAATATTATTCAACCACTTTATAATACCTGCCAGACTATTATTGAGTTTCCATAAAGTGGGGCAATATATTACTAAATAAGTAGAAAAAGATTATAGCACTTAACTTTGGCAATAAAACTGTTAATAATTCTTCAGCACCATCTCACCCATTTTATACTTCTTTCAGTGGGTCCTGCCTTTACTGACATGGGGTTTGCCATTGGACAGCATATCACTGGTTTCTAATACTTGAGTGAGTCCAGTAAGAGCAAATGGAAGAGCTGATGCATATAAATGCTGATTAACATACTTTGCAAAGCTGAGTCAGCTTCTTATATTGAAGAGTTAATGCCTCTGGGGTCTACCCTTCCCTCAATCACACAAAAGAGTAAGGGCTTTTATGGTCACATCTTATTGGACACAGGCATATTATCACGGTTGTTGATCATCTATCTTCCGGTGTCTCTCTTCCACATAAAAGGACAGTAGTGGACTCCTCCTTACTGATTTATGGTGTCCTAGATGAAAAAAATGAGCCCTACTGTGGTGACACATTTCAAACCTTGGCTGGCCCTGGTCATTTCCCAAGTGGTACCTTTAACTCTCTTGTCTTTTCATCCCGACTGTTGGTCCCAGTTCATAGAATGTTACTTTTGTATTTGGTTTTCATTCCTGGTTTTATTCCTGTCTCCTAGTTGTACTATGCTCCAGGTACAGACTGCCCTAAACTCAGTGGAATCCTGCTACTCGTGAAGAGACCTTTGTCATCCAACCCCCTGGACTTCAACGTGGCGCCCACCCAGTGAACCAAAGTCACTGAGCTCTCTGCCTTGCTGGGTTGCCTGCTCCCTCTTATGCCTCAGATGCTCACCATATTCCAGGGCTGGGACTGGAGATGATTTACACCTTGTGCAATGGGGATTTGTTCATTCGGCTGATTAATTATTGTTGTCTGAGCCCACTTCTCTTGTGAGTGTGTGTGTGTGTGTGTGTGTGTGTGTGTGTGTGTGTATGTGTGTTGGTTAGGGAAGGCTTGGTGAAGCTTCTGAGCTGGGCTATGAAAGATGGTTAGATTTTGGGCGATTGGTGATAAGATCTTTCTTACTTATCTGAGTAAGACGCCAGGTAGGAAAGTAGATGTGGCAGACACCACTTTACTCAAATCCTTTAGGTCGGTGGTCCTCAATCTTTTTGGCACCAGGGACTGGTGCTCCTATGAGAATCTAATGCCTGATGATCTGAGGTGGAGCTGAGGCGGTGATGCTAGTGCTGGAGAGGAGCTGCAAATACAGATGAAGCTTCGCTGGCTAACCTCCTGCTGTGCGGCCCAGTTCCTAACAGGCCAGTATGAGTCTGCAGCCCAGGGGTTGGGGACCCCTGCTCTAGGTCTTTTAACCCTTTCTCTCCTTTCACCCCCACCTATCCATCCCTACACAAACTTTGGCGTGTTTTGCTTCCAACAGCTCTGCACTTTTGACTCTTGGAGGACCGTCCTTGGACTACTGGGGCAAGCTTTGCCTCTTCACATGGAGATCCGGAAGCACCTGAAATTTACATCTCATCTTTTCTGCTCCCACCCACCCAGCCCTTAGCCAATGACTGATTGGTGTAGGAGTAGGAAGGCCCAACAAATTTTGCCTCTGAGGCTTAATTTAAACTTCGGACTTCCCAGTTGCATCAGGCCCATACTCCCTCTGATCCCCTCCGTGGGTCTGTGTCAGAAATCACACCCCTTCTTGGCTTCTCCCTTCCCTATCCAGTTTCCTCAGTAAGTTACCTACACACGAATCCTTATCTCAGGGCCTCTGCAGAACTCCACCTAAGATAATAAGAATGTGTGAAATAACTCATTTTAACTTCAGTGAAGAAATGTAAGTCTGGACAAAGTTATAGGGGGCTTTGAATGTCAGGCAAGGCGTCAGTGATTTATTCTATAGGGAACAGGATGTCACTAGTAGTTTTTCATCTGTGAATTAGCCTATGTATGAAGGGAATTAGTAAATGAATTAAAGTGAAAGGAATCTGGAGGTAATAAGCTGGCTAGAAAACTATTTTAATAATCCTGAGTTACTGAAGTCTTAAAGTAGATTTGCAGGATGTGGCAGCAGGAGGTGAAGGATGGGGATACTTGTAAGAGGAATTTTGGAGGCTTTATTGGCACAATGTGTAAACTAACACTGAGGGTGAGAGAGAAGGCATTGAGCTGAGTCTTGGTGTCTGAGGAGATGGGGTGCCATGTACAGAAATCAGAAACACAGAAAGAAGGTCTGCTTTAGAAGGAAATGGTGGATTTGTTCTTCGTTTATGGGCTGACACTCTGAAATCACATATTTTAACCCAGTATTAATATTTCTTTCCCTTGCGTGTTTCACAATTTATCTTTCAGGAGCACACAATCCTTTCCAAGTCATCATCTTGCATAATTCTTAGATCATTATGGCATAATTGGTGTCTGATCATTTTTAGCTTCAGCTTTTTAACATCAAGAGAAAGTTTACAGGGTGAACAAAGATCTCATTGTGATGACAGTAAGTTTCACAGAGCTCTGTGCTGTTTTCTTTTACAGGTTCTTGAATGGCATGTATTGCATTTAGATAACACCTAATGCCAACTGCACAGTGAGCTGAGAGAATTTAGATGGTAAAAGGTTATATTTAACAGTGAGGCTGAGTTTATTGCATGTCTTAAAAATTAACGATGTCCTTCATGATCCTAAGATATACTAATCATTCTGCAGAAGCAGAATGGGTGAACTTTCAGGTCCAGAAATTCTGAACAATAAAGACATGATATAACCAGCGTATCACTGAGACTATTTTTTCTTACAGACACAGTACTTAGCTTTATTGTCAGTGTTATCTGAGATTGTATTTTGCTTAAGATAATGAGCCCTTGTATTAAGAAGTGGTAAATACTCAAAGACCCTCACTTTTAATTTAAACAAAGTTAAATGTACCATCCCAGAGTGGAGATATTGCCATCATTGTTAGCACATCTGGGTTTATTGCTTTCCAAATTTACATGTTCTTTGTGTTAGATGAGGGTGCTGTACCATATTAGCAGCTCTCTGTGGAGAAAAATCTTGCATTTAAAAACAAGGAACAAACCACTGAAGGATGATGCCTTAATTAGTTTAATCATTCATGAGTTGATTTAGACCCACCAACATTTTTGAGCAACTACTATGCGTTAGGTGTAATGCTATAGACTAAACTCTAGCAATACACAGATGAATAATGAGGCGTGTCCTCTGCTATGGAAGGACTTGAAAGCCAGCTGGGATTACAGAAATCAGAAATGAATAATTTCAGTGCAGTATGGTGTGGTGCACGGGGAACCTCACCAAGCGGCAGAGAGGAAGAGATGCCACCGGAGGTACAGAAAGCCTATTCCAGTTCTCCCTCCCAACCTGCATGTTTCAATTGGGCTGAGCACTCCTGGCAGTTTAAAAGGGAGAAGTTTCCTCAAAAATTTAAATATAGAATCACTCGTGATGCAGCAATTCTACTTTTAGGTATACTCAAGAGAAATGAAAACATACGTACACACAGAAACTTGTAGCAGCATTATTCACAATAACCAAAAAGTGAAAACAACTCTAATGTCCATCACTTGAAAAATGGATAAGCAGAACGTGGTCCATACAAGGGAATGTTATTCAAATGCTACAACATGGGTGGACCTTGAGAATGTGATACTAAATGAAAGAAGCCAGACACAAAAGATTACATATTGTATGGTTCCATTTATATGAAGTATCCGGAATAGGTAAATACATAGAGACAGAAAACAGATTGGTGTTACCTGGGACGAAGGGGGAGGGGACATGGGGAGGGACTTCTTAATGGGAATGGAGTTTCCTTTCGGAGTGATGAAGATGACTCAGAACTAGACAGAGGTGATATTGTACACTTTGTGTATGTACTAAATGTCACTGAATTGTACACTTAGAATGATGAATTTTATGTATGTGAATTTTACCTCAGAGAGAGAAAGAAGAGGAGAGAGGAGAGAAGAGAGGTTGAGAGGAGAGGAGAATTGAGATGAGGAGTCAGGAGAGAGAGACCAGGTTATTTAAGCGTCCAGATCAAAGCTAAAGAGACACAAATTAGGCATTCTTAATTCTCTCACCTGGGAAAATTTATTAATAGTGCAGAAAAGACCTCTTCAAAGTTACCATTGATTTGTGGTAACTTTAATGCCAAAATATACTCACTCTTTGAAGCATAAACAAAGGTAGTCTGTTTCTTACTGTTCCTTTTGCAGGCGGAGAAATATGTAACAGGCTGACTTCTTGCTCTCCATTTTTTACCCTACGTTCAATTCTAGAAGAATCTCCTGAGCAATGGAGTTTCAGAGGAAGCCTGTAGAGAAGAAAGTTTTTATCTGAGCTGAGCATTGAAGGATGAATTGGAGCTATTTAGATGAAGAATTTGAGACAGAAGATGGGTAGAAGGTATTGCAGTAGGAGGAAACAGTATGAACAAAATAATGTAGCATGAAAAAGCATGATGCATTTGAAGGAACTACAAGTAGATTATCATTACTGTAGGAGAATGTGAGCTAGAGATCAGAAGATGGGGTTGTAGAAGCAGAAAAGGAA
Organism: Rousettus aegyptiacus; assembly: GCF_014176215.1. Lineage (NCBI taxonomy): Eukaryota > Metazoa > Chordata > Mammalia > Chiroptera > Pteropodidae > Rousettus > Rousettus aegyptiacus. The sequence continues at coordinate 56,526,705 of NW_023416286.1, read as the reverse complement.
GACTCTGTGCAATGCAAATGTGATTGGGAAGCCATGGTGCTCTGGAAATGCTTGTCAGTGCACAAGCCCATTGTATACAACTCTTAACTCCAAGTTCTGTGACACAACTTTGGTAGATTGAAGTTGTCCAAAGTGAGGGCTCCACAGATATGCAAACTGCGTATTTGCACAGGGCTCCATGTTTGGTTTAGTGCTCTTTTGTTGCTCTTTTGAAATTCTGAATCATTTCTTAATAGTCGACCTTACATTTTCATTTTGCACCAGGTCTCACAAATTATGTAGCTGGTTCTGAGTGGTAGGGTTTGCACTATAAAAATTGGCAAATGCTACAAATCAGGGCTTTCTCCTCCAGGAGAACCAGTTGTCAAACATTGATCAGCCCACAGCACTGTCTGGAGGGAAAATACTGGCAGATGTGGTTTCCGAGGTGTGACTGAATGGGGAGCAAGAAGTTAGGGGACTGAGAGGAAAGATATCGAATGAGTTTATGGTTTAGGACATAAGATGATAGTGAGTTGTGGATCTGTTTATTACTGTATCAAAGAAATATGTGGTGACTCCCTATTCTGCCTCAGGTACTTTGCTAAGCACTAGGAATTAAAGACAATAGAACTCAATTTTAGGGAAAGGGCATCCGAAAAAGTAGTCATTAATTTGAATCATGAAATAGAATGGAAATTATGTGCAAAGGCAAGAAAGCAAGAGATTCTGGGTCCTTTTAGAGAATGGCACTTAGTTCTATGTGGCTGAAGTTGGGTGGTTCTTGGAGGATGGAGAAGAAAGTAAAGAGAGGTCAGGTGGATGCCAATCACTAAGACCATGGCCGCGATTTTGGTTTATTTGGCAGGCGGTGGGGAACCACTATGGTATGTAAGCAGAGTAGTGATGTGCCTAGATTTTCATTGCAGAAAAATCCTCTTTGCCAGAGTGGGGAGTAAATTGGACAAGACACAAGCAAGGACGCATTTATAGCCATACAGGATGGGGCTGAGGGCTGCCTGCCATGCTAAGGTGGTAGCAGTGAGAAGAAAAAAGGAAAGAATCGTTTGAAATATTTAGGCAAAAATGGCAGAATTTGATGCCAAATGCAGGCAATGATGGAGAGGAGAGAGATTAGGATTACATCCAGGTTTCTGACATGAATATTTATGTGGAAAAACAAACATTTTTTAAAAAATATTAAAACATTTCTTTTATTCTTGAAACTATTCTATCTTATTTTGCATAGACAGGGCATGTTAGTTCCTCACAGATAATCAAAATTATGTCACAAAAATGTGTAGTTCAACAAAACCATGCTATAGAAAGGAATTATACCAAGAAACTGTTGCTTCAATGCAAATGCATCTTGTTTTTAAGCCAACTTGGGAAAGGTAGACACAATTCCACTTCATACAAACAAAAATAAATACTGATTGATGAACCCAGACAGCTGGTATTCAACCTCTCATAGCCTGTCACCTTGATTTAGATAGAGTCCAGGCAAGTGAAGATATAAGAAGATGGTGAACAGATAGAGATGTATGTAAAGGCAAATTGGTCATAAATGTAGTTTGGAGAGTTGTTAAAATGTGGAGGAAGACTTGCTTAAAATGGCAGAGTGTATATAGTGTCCATTTAGAATTTTGTGCTAAAGAGAAAAACAAACCCAATGAATGAAAATGAAATATATTCAATTTACTTCTATAGACATGAATGTGAAATGATTCAATTTAATTTTCAAAATGTGTTTATCTTACTCTGTATTTTAGAAATACAAATACAAAGATTCAATCTCTGTCCTCAAGGAACTTATAATCATGACCATAAATATCCGCCTATAATAGATGAGAAAGTGAATATAAAATGGACAATGGCAAAACTTATGGAATATTTATTTATAAAAACAAAAACAAAAACAAAAACAAAAACCTTTTGACAGCAACCAGCTTAGGAAACCAATCCAATATCTATAGTAACCAGCTCAGAAAGCCACACTACTATGCATAAGTCAGACTTATAGTTAAGTTTGACTATAGTAGGAAGTTAGACTACTCTCTCTAGCAACCAATCTCGGAAGCCAAACAACAATTCCTGTAATGATTGGCCTCAAATGGACAGGACTTGATTAACATTTGACAGCTTTTCTAATTTTTTTTTTTTTTTGGTCTTTGTTTCTACCTTAGCACCAATGAGAGAAAGCCAAATATGCTCCCCTAACCAATCACACAGGATGCCCTGTTCCTATTAGCCCGCCTCCCGCTTCCCCAGGCCAACAGTCTAAAGAAGGCACACACTCCGAGCCTTCCCTTTTTCCACCATAAAGCCTTCCCACTCCTCTGCCTGCCTTTGAGCCTCTGTGAAATGCAAGTGATAGTGGCTGCCTCCCTTATCACAGCAAGCTCTGAATAGCCTTTGCCTGTTTTCACTTGACTGGTCTTCGTTTATTTCCAGATAGAGAAGGGCAAGTAAAGTAAGTATTAAAAATATCTACAAATTTCACACTGTGTGAAAATGAAGGAAAGAATAAATCATTCTGCTGAAGAAGGTGGGAATGCAACCTTGCAGTGACTAGCTGAAAATCACCCATTCCTAAATGACTTCTCTTTTAAATTTTTGTACACTAATGCTAAGACAGTCCGTGGACTTCACAAAGGGAGAGACGCTGTTTGACCTCCGAAAGCAAGAGCCATCCAGGTGGTTACCGCTCAGATCCCCTCTCCAAGTTCAGGACTCCAAGAAAAACTCAAATCACTGCAAAGGGCAGGGACACTTCCAGACCTCAGGAATTCTCTGTTGGATACGGGTGTAAACCGAAACACTCATGTTTGAGTGAGAAGAGCTATATTACCATGACATTTGCTAAATAGTATTTTAAGATATTTATGATTTTTCAGCCTAGTTTTCACCCTTTATTCCCTTTATTCAAACAGGTAATAGACACTGACGTTCCTTGTTCAGAGAACGCTGCAGCTGACTGACTTGTTTCCAAAACCTAAAACCACAGAGGAGATGAGGCTGTAGCTCTCTGAGGGGAACCTCCAATAGGAGGCTTCTGCTTGGAGAGCTGATGCCATGGAGAGAAAGGAGGGAGAGGCGGGATGGAGCCTCCCCCTGTTCATCTGAGCCATTCCTCCGCCACAGATTAGAAGGAGTTGAAGTAAGAGGAGAGAGGAGGTCTTGGAAGAGGGGATCTTGGTTACAGGTTCCCAGAAACACCTGGAGATGCTGAGGGATTCAAGGGAGACGTGGCAGTTGCTACACAGTCCATTTAGGCAGATAGGATTCTATGTGTGGATAGTAGCAGCAGAAACTGATCACAAAACCATGACAAACCTCCATAATCTTGTGATAGTCCCAGGGAGCCATCTGGAAAACTCTGGTGATTGAGGTTACATTTTCTACCAGCCTTGCATTATATAAAGAGAGGGGGTGTTTCTTGCACCTGAATTTGTGAACTGTGATTCATGGACATTTATATGAAATTAACAAAAATAAAAGGACCATGGAATAAACACTTAGAAATTTTCTCACATTGTGTGTCTGTGTGCTCATTCAGGGTGGAAACACTCATGACTTGGAGGGGATGGAAGATCAGGTAGGGGAGATAGATCAGTTAGTTATCTAGCCACCCACTAGATGGTGTCAAGGAGCATGCTCGTTTACACGTGTGCACAGATTTCTTTGCCTTTCCTTCTTGCCCCCTTTTCTTACAGATTTTGTGGCTGTTCTTTGTGTCAAGATTCTTTTTGTGAATTGAATAAGAAGTTAACACTTCCTTTGGAAAATGCATTGAGAAGGAGCTGAAAGCACAATAGAAATTACGAGTTAGTTGGGAGATATAAAATCTTTGTTGAATAAATTATTGGTGTTGTTTATGTTATTTGAGTTTATAAAAAAGAAAATTAGAACATACTTCCTTTTGGGAAGAAACGTTTCAAAACAAGCGTGATTTAGATTATATCACCTATACCTACAAATTACAAAATGTGATTTCACTAAAAATATTTACTGGATTTCCAACAAAAATACTAACTGATCCCAATTTATGCCTTACACAGGCGACCCACAACTTTGTAGCCTATCATTGTTCATGCGCTTCTGCCACCAGCCGTAGCAAGGGAGAGTCTCTTTGGAGGTCATAGAGAATGGAAGCTGATGTTTGATTATGGCATTTGTTGGTACCAGATTCTGGAGGCAGGCCAGGGCATAGCGGAGGCCAAGTCACCAGGATAGAGGATATTTTTGGGGGTGGGAGGAGGTAGTCAGTTCCTGGAGTGCTGTACGATTGAAGCACACCACTAGCCTGTGGGCAAGAATCAAATTCTCAGATAGGTGCTCATGTCGTAAGGAGGAAATCTGAGTTCCCGATAGGATAATGGGTCGGATTGAGGAATCAAAAGGGGAATCAATTCCATGCTTGGCCTAGCAGAGGAAGCCATTCTTGGGTACAGAGGGCTTGCCCTCGGCATAATAGGTTCCGGTTCTGCTTAGAAGCAAAAGTAATTTGAGTGGTGGTGGTAGATAGAAGGGCCCCCAAGGATGCCCACACCCTCATTTCTAGCGCCTGTACATATATTACATTATATGGCAAAAAGGACTTTGCAGATGTAATTAAAATTTGTAATTGATAATCAGTTGACATGAAGATAGGGAGATTATTCTGGATCATGGGGGATAGGAAGTTGGGAAACCAATGTGATCACACAAGCCCTTAAAGCAGAAAATTTTCTCTGGCCGGGGTCTAAGAGAAAGGGCAGAAGAAGAAGTCAACATAAGATTCTAAGGTGTGTAAAAATCTGACCTCCCTAAAACTATCACCTGTGATGATCCTCACCCTATTCTAAAAAGGCCATTCTTTAAGTTTTATTTATTTATTTAGATGTATACACTATTTCCAAGAGCCAAGAGCCAAAAGCCTTATAACAAAGGAATGAAAAAGAGGAGATGGGTTTTTTGCTTGCTTGTTTTTTTAAATCAGAAAACCAAGAACAAAATGAACTGTGAACTCTCTGGCACAAAGGATATCAGTCTCAGTGAAAGGCAGAATATACTGTAAATGTGGCAGCTGGGGGTAGATATGAGCAGTCCTAGGAGGAACTCCCAAATCACTTGGGAATGTATGAAAGGCCACATTATTTTCTTTTTATTGTGATGTCCTCTTTAACTCAAGGGCTACTCAGGTGTATTTATTTATTTATTTTAAATTTATTTTTAATTATAGTTGGCAGACAAGATTATATTAATTTAAAGTGTACAACATAGTGATTCAATATTTATATACCTTATATCAGGTATATTTTTAAATTTTCAGGCAAAAATACTTGGAAGTTAAAAATTATATTGTAGGCAATGAATGAGGACTGTAAAATACCAATTGTTTTGAGATGTATTGAACTTCATGTGATTTATTATAGACCTAATTTTTAAAATATGAAGTAGGTATTTAAAAGAATGTCTATCTTCTGCTTTGAGAATACATACAAAGCAATTTTCTAAATCTCATTAATTGGGTAATTAAAGCCCTATGTATTCTTGCTTGCTTATTATTATTTTTTATTTTTGATCTGCTTGAAGAATATACTTCAAAAGAGGTGTGTTAAGACTATTATCTTCAAAGTTTTTTGTTCTAAAAGAACTTTCAGAAAATTGCCTCTCTCATTACACCTTTTAAAGTTGGCATTTAAAATTATTCACTATAAGTTTAAATAGTTCCAAAGAATGTAATTTCTAACTAATAGTAAATATAAGTCCTCCTCACTGTCTAAATCTATTTAATTCCCAAGTTTTGGATGCTGAGTAGTGAGAGTTCAGAGAATGACGGATTCATCTGATACCTGAATCCTTTCGGTTTCTGAGTTCAGACGGTGTGAGTTTGGATAGGGGGTACCTATATTGATATTGCTAATAATGATGTTACTAAATTATAAATAACATACAGAAAGTGAACACAGCATAATTGTAAGTTCTTGAGTTTCTACAATGTGAACACACCTGTATAACCAGATCAAGAAAAAGATCATCACGAGACTCCAAAGGCCCCTGCACCCGCTTCCAGTAATTTCTTGCTCCATCCCAGGAATGGCTATGCTGGCTTCTCACATTATTGGCTAGTTTGTTTGTTTCTGAACTTTATATCATGAAATCATATAGCCTGGCTCCTTTTCCTTGATAGTAGTTTGTGAAATTCGATTGTATCAAATTTTAAAATAAATCTGTTAGTCACACTTTTAAATGTATGCATTGGAACTTAAGCATCATAATGATTTTGCTATATACCATCATCCCTTACAAATACACACACAACTCACCTTTCCTAAACATGGAAAAATTTATAATTCCTCTTTCTCCTTGATGTGAATTTTTATTCCACATCTCCCACCAAATTTTATCCTAATACAATACAATTTTGTGCTCGAAAATCTTTAAATCTTTATTGCTCAGTTTGTCATACTTTTTTTGCAGTGAAATTATATCTACTGATTGAAAATCTTGTTTCCTATGACTATCAGACTCTTAGTGATAAGTTTATTCTATATTTAGTTATAATTTAAATTAGAACATAATTGATCAAAGTAATAATACATTACAAAATATAATAAACATTAAACTATATTTCATTTTCATTGTTTCTTAGTAGTTGTGATAGGCAGAATAATGGCTGCCAAAGATGCCCACATCTTAATCTGCAGAACCCGTAATATGTTAAGTTACATGGTAAATGCGAATTAAGGTTTCAGAGGGAATTAAATTTGTAATTAGCTGACTCTGAGATGAAGAGATTATCCTAGATTGCTCAGGTGGGCCAAACATAATCACAAAAGTCTTTATAAATAGAAGAAGGAGGCAGGAGAGAGAGAGAGAACCAGAGAAATGGCTTCATGAGAAGGGTTCTACCTGATGATGTTGGCTTTGGAAATAAAGGAATTGGGCAAGTCTGGGATAGGAACAGTGGTTAGAAGTTGGAAAAGCAAGGAAATGGATTCTCCTCTAGAGTTTCCAGAAGGAATTTAGTCAGCTCTGCAGACACCTAGATTTTATCCCAGTGAGATCCAGTTTGGACTTCTGACCTCCAGAACTGTAAGATGATAAATTTAACTTGCTGTAAGCCATTAAGTCTGTGGTTACTCATTACAGTGGCAATAGGAATCTAATATAGTGATCGAATATAATCTATTGCTAAAATGAGATTGGATGCAGCACCAATTTTACATTTAATTCTTTTAATAGGAAGTAGAAAAGTTTATTTTATAAGATAAACTGGTATGAGGAGCGACTATAGTTGAAATAAAAATTTTATGGTATGACTAAATGAAATAATTTTGTAAATGCTTCAATCGGCAAGAAATCACATTAATTTTATCTATAGATTTTGTCAGAAATATCTTAAAATGTAATATTTCCAGAAAAATTCCAATTACATTTTAAAAGTCACATCACTTACAGCTTTCACTATTTGCATGTTTTTCTTTCTAGCTAGTAAACTATCTTAGGTACAAGTATTGAAAACAGCTGAAAAAAACTGCTTATGTTTAAAAATATGAAAAAAAGTCTTTTTTTTTTTTGTAGTCAATATTTCTTATAAAAGCTTTTTGCTTTGTTCTTCTAAGAACTCTCCAAGACTGATACATCCTTGACTATGGTCTGGGATATTAGAGGCAATGTAGATAAAAAAGAATTTTACTCCCTCCATGCCACTCCACTCCAGATCTAAATCCAGAACATCCCAACAGGGCTTAAAATGCTTACTTTCTTACAAGATAACAGTTAATAGAAATGTATATAGTGAAGGAAAGACAGAGGTCCTACAGTATGTGCTTGTGTGGGGGAGGGGGGTGCGGGGGTGAGGTGGGGTGGAGGGTAGTGGGTGGTTAGGCACCCGTTAATCATTAGAGAAGTTTCCTCTTTTGTTTGGCTCCTGGAGGGTTGTTTGGTTGGGTAACAACCCAAGCAAGACATCTGTAGTCAGCATTTCTCCCGGGAAGGGAGGCAAAGAATGAGACACAAAAGCCACACCATGCTGGGGGTGGGCGCGCCAGCCTGAATGGCTCCGGGTGGGAGTCCCATGTGTCTACAGAGCTTCTCTTGTAAACTGGTTACAGCTGATTGTGTGCCCGTCTGTATGAATTTTAACACAAAACTGAATTTTTTTATAATACACCTATTTAACCTGACTTCTCCCTGAACTCTCAGAGATTCCATCAGTAAATCCTGTCATAATTCTCTTTAAAATCTCCCCTCCAAATTCTATCATTTGCCATTGCTTCCACAAATACTATCCTAATCTAAGCCCCTATCACATATTGTCTGGACTGATAGAATACTCTCCACGGTGACCAACTTACATCATTCTCTAGCCTTTGATCTGATTCCTCCCCACGCCTTTTAAAACAGATTATATAACATACTTATTGGTTTTTGGTCTGTTTCTTTACTGGAACATAAGTTTCATAAGAGCTTGGTGCATCTCCAGTGTCTGTAATAATGCCAGCCACAAAGTATGTATGTAATTAACACAGTGATGAACAAAAAAAAAGTACCTGAGTCATATCTATTAAATTTACTGATGTTTTGACTTATGCTTGCCATTTTAACTTGTGCTTCTCTTACTATACTTTCTAATTGCCTTTAGCTAGCTTAATCTGTATTTCATTTTTTTCATTTTTGCATTTTTACCTTCTGTAAGTTTGGAAAGGAATACATCTTACATCTAATCTTCTAATGCTTACCCTTACATACTTAATATTGTCTAGAATTATCTAGACATACTATAGAATTAATAAACTTTGTCTGGAATTATCTTTATCCCCTACCATCCTCACTAACACTAAAAAGATAAGAATTTACTGCCCTCTTTGTTCCCCCGACTCAAAATCTCACCTGCTTTCGTGGAATTTCACACTGCACAGAATAATTTATTTAAAACTTAAATTTGTAATGCTTATTTTAACGTAACAATAAATTTTATTACTGTGTTTGTAACCTGTTGCTTTACAGATCTCACATCTTCCTCCTGGAACCTCCCTTCTTCCCACCCCCATAAATGTTCATAGTGGTTCTTCCAAAGAGGGTCATTGGATAGTAAACTTTATGAGATCTTACATCTGCAAATGTCTTTATTTTAGAGAAGTTCTCAGCAAACTTTTTTTTAATTGTCAAAATAATAAGTATTTTAGGCTTCCAGGCCATATGGTCTCAGTTGCAGCTGTTCAACTCACCATCGTAATGCAAAAGCAGCTATAAGCAACATATATAAAGACAATATATAAACGAATGGGCATGGCTGTGTTCCAATAAAATTTTATTTATAAAATTAGGTGGCTGGTCCACTAGCCATAGTGTGCTAACCTCAGTTTTAAATGATAGCTTTGTCTGGGTATAGAATTTTAGGTTCAAAGTTATTTTCCTTTAGATATTGAAGATAATTGCTCCCATGTTTTTTTGCATCCACTGCTGTTGCCAAGAAGTCTGAGGCCAACCAGTCTTTTTCCTTTATAGGTAATCACTTTATTTCTCTCTGGAAGTTTCTAGGTTTTCCTTTTATTTTAATAAAGTTTCTCCAAGGATTTTCAATTGCCCACTCTCCAAAATGTCTATTGAAAGTAACTTTCTGATAAGGCAAATCTAAGTTCGTTAAACCTACTGCAGTTAGGGAGACCATCACCTTCAGAGAATGTTGGCAAAGTCTGAGAAAGGATTTGGGGGTCAGGGCTCATGTGATTTAAGGCAGGTTTTTCAAGGCAGGGAAAAGACTGGGACTGGGCACAGTTCCTAACAGTTTAGGGTTGGTAGACACAGTGAACCTCAAAGCAAATATTCATATGTAAACTATTGTTTGATAAATGAGCTGTTTGCTCAGATGAAAACGCTATTGTCCAGAGAGAACAATTGTTTGCCCAGATGGGCAAACCATTTATCAAGACAAATTGGTTTTCAAGAATTTCCTGAGTTAAACAGAAATTATTTATCGATTTACAGCCTTATCTTACTGAGCAAGGATTTCATGGAACAATTAAGTCATGTTGAAACAGGCGGTCTTAATTCTTGGTCCCAATGTTTAAGCTAGGTGGACACACTGTTCTCTATTTTTGTGTCAGAATAATTTTAAAAATTTATCCTACTGGATAATGAGTTTAGAGACTTTATGTCTTACTTCAGTTTTATAAATTTCTAGTCAATTGTCTTTTTAATTTTTATGTACTTTTTATTTTCTCTAGATTCTTCCTTTGTAATTCCTATTATATGGATGCAAGAACTAGATTTATTCTATAAATTATCCTCTTAATTTTGTCCTTTGAGCAAGTCCCGTGGCTTTATTTTCCAATTGACTTGATCCTCAGCTATGCCCATGCTGTCTTTCCACACAACATACTGTTTCCAATTTCAACACTTACGATTTTAATGCCCAATAGATTTTATTGGTTCTTCCTAGTCTTTTGATGGCCTGCATTATTTCCTTAAATCTTTGATACAATTATGTTTTTTTTTAAACCCTTCAATAATGGCACCATTCAATCTGCTTCTTTTAAGTTTTCCCTTTCCTACACACTTATACCCCTCTATTTTACGGTATTAGCTCTCCTAAAATATTTGATTCTTGATTATGCACCTTAACTTAAAGGTCTCCTGTTACGAAATCTGCTGTAACAGTTCACGCAGACTGGTTGAGATGGGAGTAGAAACAGCTGCTGAGGCTTGTCCCTCACCGTGTCTTTAGTGAGCATGGCAGAGGCTTCTGTGATGTGAGGATGTCTCGCAGCTGGTCTCCAAGGCGTGCCAGGACACTGCCCTCAACCTGTCACTCTCAGGCCACCTGTACTCACTGCTTTGTGGAAGGCGAGAACCTAGACCAATGCTCTCTGCGGCCATGCCTAGAAAGGAGGTGTGGATGCCCAAGGGCTGCCCTGTCTGCTGCTCTCGCTTTGGTGCCTCTGAGCCTCCTCTTCCTTTTGAATTCCACCCCGTCTTGGTCAGGTGTACCCTTGAGGCTTATAGCAGAATTCTCTCACCCTCGACCTGAACTGCAGTTTTTACTCTTTAATCTATTCTTACTTACTTTCTAAATTTAAGGGATTATTTATAGCCTTTGATTGACCCAGAGTTTCTCTCTTTTCAGCTATGATATATATTTCCATGAATTTCCATGAATTTCACGTAGGAGGAGTTGGCAATCTGTCATGAAACAGTTATTTTCTTTATATCAAATTAAACTCCAAGCCACCATCTTATCTGGTTGGCAAAATAATTCAGTTAGTTTTTTGGGGGTACTCTCATTATATAGCAAAGTCCTGGAGGAATCATAAGTACAGACAGTTGTCCTGGTCTACCCTGGTTACCCTTGAGAAGGGTAACCATCGCCATGGCTCATTGCCAAGGCCCATTACCTGTCCTGCTACTTCTGTACCACTATGGATTCAGAAGCCTTTGCCAGTGCTGTGCTCTGTACCTGGGGTTCAATGTCTCTCAGCACAACAGCAGCCTTTCTCCCTGAGGTCCAGCCACCTTCCTTGGCCATTATGAGGGACTTGGTGGTGGTCTATAAGTTCCTGTCTCTGCCCCTGTTCTAGTTTTCTAGTTTAAGGAACTCACTCTTTAAAAAAATTGTCTCCATTCCTTCTACAACCCTCCCCTTTCCTAGATACTTTTACTCCTTTCCAAGCTCACTATGTAATCTGCAGAGGGATGGTTCCAGAGAAGTCTTTTCTAAGAAATAAACACAGAGACTTTCTTGGAAGGGGCAAGGAAAAATCCAGTGAATAAAACACACAGCTTTCATTTACTATTTATTACCAGTTACTATTACCTCATAATAAACCACAAAACTCAGTGGTGTAAAAAAACCATTCTATCATGTTCATAGATTCTGTGGCACAGGAATTTGGGCAGAAAAAAACAGGGATGGCTTGTCTTTACTCTATGATATGTAAATCATGATATACAAATCCTCCACTGGGAAGATTGGAAGGCTGGGAAGATTGGAAGGTCATGCAAGGCTAGGGGCTGGAATCAGCTAGAAGCATCCTCACTTATGTGTTTGGTGCTGGCCATCAGCTAGATGATCTTAGCTAGGTTATTATCTCAAACACTATATGTGTCCTTTTCACAACAGCTCTCCACATGGGGTTTTTTACAGCTTGGTGGCTGGGTTCAAGTGCTAGCTTCTCAAGATAGCAAGGCAGGAGCGTGCGACATTGTTAAGACCTAGCCTTGGAAGTCACAAAGAGTTACTTCCAGTTACTATATTGGTGAAGGCAGTCAAAGATCTATTCAGGTTCAAGGGAGAGGACAGAGATGCTTCCACCATAGGAGGAATGCTCTAGGTAACAAAGAGCATGTGGTGGGATATACTCAGGTGGCAGTGTTTGGAAAACACAATCCAACAGATGCCATCCTTTGGCCACATGTAAGATATTCTTTCCCTTCCCAAGAAACATTCATATTAGTGCTTCCACAGCATTGTCAAGCAAGTAGGGGAGCTTTTGCCTGCTACATAAATCATCACCTTTCTTCTGAAACCCACTCAAAATATACATGCTATCAAAGCAAAAATAGTGAGCACCTCTGCTGATACTAGAAATGTTTTCATGACATTAGAAGAAAGACAAAGCATTTATCAGCAGCCTCAGAAAGGCCCCCCAATAAACAAACAATCTGATTAAAACTTGTGTACAAGTGTGACGTCAGGTCTGTTCCCAGCCCGCTTATTCGGCCATGTTGTTCCTCCTGGGGAGACATTCTGGAGCTGCTGCCACAAAGCAGTGAAAACAACAACAACTTAACATATTAAATTATCTTGCCATACATTACACACTGGAAAGCCATCTGTGAGTGGTGAGATTATTAATATCTTTTTTGTTTGTTTTTTCAAATGTCCTGAATGTTCTAATTATTCAATTTTCTATAGAAAATGGTATAGAAAACCACTTAGGACACCTGTGTCAGATGCCATGGATTTCTACCCAATACCTATCCTTTTTCTTTTCCCCTTGTCCCCCTTTCTTTCTCTGCTTCCTCCCTCCCCCAACCTGGGGACTGACCTCTATATTCTTGGTCCTCTTGCCGTTTGGCTTCCGGTTGGGTTTGGCCAATGGGAGGAAATGGCAGGAGGTCAGTGGCCAAAGGAGAGAGTGGTTGGGGTATTATTTTCCTATTTGGTCTGTGCCATGGCTCTGGGATGACTGTGTCACCTATGAGTACAGCTCCAGGTGGGTGCCAGCACTCCTGGTGCTAGGTTTCATTGGGCTGAATCACACCATTTCCTCTCTTTTTCTTTAGGGCAGGGTGGTAATTGCTTCTCACTGTTCTTTCTAGTGTCTTCCTATCCCTGTGGATTCCCTTAACACTGCCCATGCCTCTGTAAGTAATTTCTACCTTACGTTCTCTCTCTTATTTCAGCAGAATGGTCCATGTTTCCTGATGAGCCACTGGCTGGCTCGCCATGGAGGAGCTGTGTTGTATTGTACAAGTCTTTTATTCCTTGGGCTTCCACTTCTGCACTTACAACATGGTGGATTTGGACTAGACTATATTTCTCAAACTTTGTTCCATGTTAAGTGTTCTTTGAAAAAGAGGTTCCATCCCAGTGCACTGCTGACGGGAATGTAAAATGGTGCCGCTGCTGTGGAAAATGGTATGACAATTCCTCAAAAGCTTAAAAATTCTGTGTAATCCAGAATTTCTATTTTTAGTTATATGTCCAAAAGAATGGAAAGCAGGATCTCAGATATTTATATACTTGTGTTCATAGTAGCATTATTCATAATAGCCAAGAGGTGGAAACAGCCCAAATGTTCACTGAAAGATGAATAGATAACAAAATGTGGTATATACATATAAAGAATATTATTCAAACTTACAAAGGAAGGACATTCTGACACATGCTACAACATGGATGAACCTTGAGGACATTATGCGAGGTGAAATAAGCCAGTCACAAAGAAGACAAATATGATTCCATTTACGTGAGGTACCTAGAATAGTCAAATTCATAGAACTAAAGTAGAATGGAGATTATCAAGGACTGAAGGGAAGGAGAAATAGAAAGTTGTTGTTTGATGTGTGTAGAGTTTCAGTTTTGCAACACGAAAAAGTTCTTAAGATTGGTTGTGTAACAATGTGAATATACTTAACGCTACTGAACTTCATACCTCAAAATAATTAAAATGGCAAATTTTATGTTACATATATCTTACTATAATTAAAAATAAAACATTTTAAAACTACATGTTCCATTTCAAAACAAAAGGGCAGGGTGTTCTATGGTTATGTAGTGTTCAGAAAAGCTAGATATTATAGTCGTGTTGTTTTTGTTTGGAGATTTCACAGTATATAAGATCCCTGAGAAGTCTTGAGTAGGAAAGCCTGAATTTACGTATATGAAACCATATCCCAGAATAAACTGACCACTGAGAACGTAGTTTTGGATGTAGGGAATAAGATAATCTTTAGGGTCTGTTGTGGTTTTAAGTCCTATGATTCTTTTCTGAGTCTGAAAAGAGTCAACTCGAGACACTATTATTTCTGACACTTTGCTGCCTGTTCCTGAACTCAGAGATTCACTTTGCTATAGATGTGTCTGGACAGTGACAGAAAATAGTCTTCTTCAGTGACTGGAATCTATGCTGATAGCCTTGGGAGCTTGAAGTAAGCTATGTTTTTTCCTCAAACTCTCCAAGTATTGAGTAGAAGAGGCTTCTCAAAATATTTGAGTGTTGCTTGAATACATTTTGTGTGTAAATGGTTTTCAATTTTCTTTGTTAATATTAATGTGGATCAAAACCCATAAAAATATACTCCTAAGAATCATTCACATTCCCTGTGTAATTTTATGGTGTTTATTGTATTTTTTTTGAATGTTCCATGGGCTGGAGAATTTTTGCAATGGATTTTTTTCTGTGTAGTTTTGCTTATTGTACTAGGAATCTGGCTTGTAATATAACCTGATATAGTTCAGTCAAATTGTATATAAATACTTAATCTTTCTAGATTTCCTTCTAAAGATAATTAATTAGTACTAGGGGAGAATCACTATAGATTTTATTTTAGAGTAATACTTCAAGGAACTCAATAAGAACAAAATTCCAGAACAATGATTAGACCTCATTCAGAAGAAGACACTTGAAGCAAAAAAAATATTTGTACTACTTGATTCCTAGCATCGAATTGGCCTCGTAGGCAACCAGGGAAATTATTTGACTGTCATAAAGATACCCAACCTTCTTTTTCTTTACCCGTCTCCCATTACAGAGTCTGAAAAAGACGTCACTGGCTTTCTCTAACTCCTTGCGGCAGATTATACTCTATGTACTTGAGAAAACAAGAACGCATCGTTGGAGATATTTCTTATAGCCTTGTTACTGCTGTTTCCTTCATTCCACTTTGTGCTGTGAGAGTATGATATTTGTGGCTGTGGCAGCCACCTTGCCAGTCATAAGGAAAAGACCAGAACTTCACAGAGTGGTTGACCCACTCTCTTGGATAGATCAGCTCCAGAACCACCTGCATCTAGTCTTCTCACTATGTGTGATAACTACATTTTAATAAATTCAATTCAACAATGTTTACTGAGCATCTATAATGTGTTCAGCACTCTTCTAGGTAATTTAAAGACATCAATTAAACAGAGATCCTTGACCTCATGGAGTTAAATTTTAATTAGCTACCCTTAGTCAGGTACTGTTACCTGAAGTCTAAAGCATCTCCAAATGTAAGCAGTGTAACCTAATCTGTTATGGGTTGAGTGCAGCAGTGGTGCGCTAGGGCTGGCTCATATTAGCTTGCAAGAGTTGATTGTTAAATTTTTGGAAATTTGATTACCAGTTGTGATACATAGCCATTATTTAAAATTGTATACATGTGTAATTAAATTATTTATTAAACAAAATGATTACTTCCTACTTTTGCCATTTTTTGAGGTCATTTACATTTGTTATTGTATTTATATTATACAGATAGTATATAATGGTGTGCTACTGTGCATCTCTTCTCAAGTCCACATTCAATGCCACTTTGGGAGCTTGCAATCTTCCATAGTGGCAGTATTTATGCCCTGGAAGTTAACAACTGCTCTGCTGACAATTAAGGTTTGATTATTAGTTTAAGGACTGTCTAGACTTCAGAATTGGAGAAAATATTAATAATGTAGATTAAAATTTAAGACTGTCACATCTGTAGCCAATACATTGTGAATTGCACAAAAATTTGAAAAAATATTCTTCTAGCATTAGACAATTATTATCTGACTCAGCAAAAGAGTTGATCATGTCACTAATGATCTATTGAAACTTTGATATGTATCATAATTTCATCTTCACATTACTCATTAATATAAACAAAAATATCAACCAACATTTTTGTTAAATTTATACTCATAAGTTGCAACTCTGGGTTAACCACAAATACAAGAGTTTGAAAAATTTGAGGAAAGCATTCTGTGAAAATTCATTAACTATACGGAATTTACAATGAAGAATATAGTATACTTTATTAACATTTGTAAATTGCATGCTAGACATCTTTTAAAACTGAAATTTATGTACCAAATCATCTATTTATGTTTCTTTTTTCATTTGTACCATGTCTTCAAATAAAGTAATTTGGTTCCCACCCAAAACAAACAAACAAACAAACCCTGGAATTTAAAAGTTGGTAATTTATCTACATACATATTTGCGGTTTTATTTTGGAGAGTCAGTTCTTAAACATTTACTGGAACACCAGTGGTTGAATTGTATAAAAGGGGAGGGAGAGTAAGAAAATGAATAACAAGGGGAATTGCCTGATCAACCAGCCCAAACCATTTTGAAGTATTGCTGTAGAATTCCTGTTCTTAGAAGCCCACACATGAAGCAGCCTTTGAAAGCGGCACTGTGAGCAAATGTTCAACCTGATTAGAGAAGTTAGTCTCACTCCACTGATTACTGAACTCACATAAGTAGTCCCTCACCAGAACTATAGAAACTATGAACCAGATGATTTTGATATATCATGTGTGATTTGGACTAAAAAACCATTCAGAGTATAAGATCTTAATCATTCATTCAGAGTTGGGAACATGAGGTCATTCTGGCCCTCAGGGTAAAATGTATCTTCCTAACATGCCCTATATGTGCTGTGGTGGGCTGTGCTCCATGGAGCCACTAGTATGCTGAGAACATAAAGCACAAAATAAAAACACATAGACATAAAAAGCTGTTCTGAGACTTCTTTGGTCAGATTCTCCTTTATAAACCAAAGACTTCATGGACACATTCTATACATGTGAATATTTTTTTCCCCCTTTGGGGAAGAAAAGATGGACTGAACGAACTCTAATTATAAAATAAGTTATCACAGGGTTCTATATGCCCTTATTTAAAACAGAAATATCTCAGCAAGGGAAGAACATGTAATATTTACAAAATTTCTTAGATAAATTTCTTCTTGGTGACCGATAGTTAATGGAGTATTGGAGAAAGGCTGCCATTGAATCTCATTAAATGAGGTAAGAGAGAGATGATTGAATTCACCATAGCCTAAGTTAGCACCACGGGAGAATAAAGGGGTCAGACACCTTCTGGCTGTGAAGCAGCTGTCTGATAGTATCCATGAAACTGGGCTGTTACTTGTCTACAAAAGCTGCTTTGCCTATTCCCAAGAATGGCACAGGGCTACTTGGATGTTTGTAAGAGAAGAAATTCATTTCACCAGCAAAGGGCCAAAACCAGTGTGGATAATTTGTGAATATTGTTATTACTGTTATTAGATTGAGAATTAAAAAAAAAAAGCATAATTAATTGTTTTTCAATTTCTTGGTGTATTGAAACCTCCACCTCATAACCTTTTACGCCCATCCTATTCTTTTTTTTTTTTCATGTCTTTATTACAATTACCATGAATGGAGCATATTGACTTGCATTCTTATCTATTATGTAATACCTATTTAATTCATATGTACGTAAGAGATTAAAACACATCATTCCTTCCTGATCAACATTAGAAAACCTTAGTTAAGACAGTAATTTTTAGTTTATATTGTCAATACTAAGAGGATTTCCATCAGTGAATGTGTAAAATTGAAGCAATATGAAGAAATTTGCCCTGATTACAGTTGTTTTCCCTACCACCGAAGATTGGAAACTTTTTTTTATGCATAACTTCATTGAGGACATATTACTTTATTAAGCTTTTGGTAGGCAGAGTCTAACCCAGAGATCTGATCTCTCTTGATTTCAGCAAGGCCTAAAATAAGAAGTTAGGGAGGAAGGGGGAAAAAAAGTTTCATGGAGACAGGCAATGAAACTTTCTAAATGGCAAATATCTACCTCTTGGAGGTGAGCTCGGCTCACTCAGAAGTCTCATTGGAATTAATGCTCCCTACTTACAGAGCACTTATATTTCATTTCCACCTTGATGGAGAAAGGAATCGCAGTAAAGTGGAAAGAAGAGTTGGCTGGATCCAAGTCTACATTTCCTTCTGCCACTTGCTGTGTAAACTTTGGCAAGACATGTGATCTCTCTGAGACCCTCTTTCTTCATCTTTGGAATGGTGATAATACCACCTGCCACATTAGCTACCATGTTTACTACATAAGAAAGTGTTTTGATGGCCTGGGACTATGACTTGCTCTACAAACATTGTGCCAGACTCAAAGCTGAGTAAGAAGTGACACTTACCTTCAGATAATTTACAGGCTAGCAGGTATTTGAGAACTGATTTAGGCATAATATATGATTTCTTATTTACCTCTGATATGAATATTATTGCATTATTTTAGTGAGAGATAGTATGGTTGGAGCTCTATGAAGAGAAGAAAGAAGACACATGTTCTCTGGGACAGGGTGCATGTGCTTAGACCTGATCAAATGAAACATTTTGAGATGAAAAACCTAGTAATAATCTTCTTCTCTTATTCTACTATTACCTTCATCCTTCCAAAATAAAAAATAAAACGAAACACTCGACATCGAAACTCATAGTGGTTACAACCCTATTTGAAAAAATGGGCAATGGATTTAAATAGACATTTGTTATGGGCTGAATTATGTCCTCCCAAAATTAATATGTTGGCATGCTAACCCCTAGTACCTCTGAATGTGACAATATTTGGAGATAAGGTCTTTAAAAAGGTTATTAAGGTTAAATGAGGTCTGTGGGCATGCACCCTAATGCAATAGGACTGGTGTGCTTATACGAGGAGATTAGGACACAGGCAGGTACAGAAGAAAGACCAAGAGAAGATGCAGGGATAAGACTGCCATCTACAAGCCAAGGAGGGAGCCTCAGAAGAAACCAAGCCTTCTGACACTTTGAACTCAGACTTCTAGCCTCCAAAACTATGAGAAAATTTCTGTTCAAGGCACCCAGTCTGTGGTATTTTGTAACGGCAAACCTAGCTAACTAATGCGACATTTCTCTAAAAAAGATATATATATGCCCAATAAGTGTGTGAAAAGATGCTCAACATCACTAGTGCTCAGGGAAACGCAAGTCAAAACCACGATGAGAAACCACTTCACATTTAATAGGATAGCTAAACAAACAAACAAAAATGGAAAATATGAAGTGTATTAGAATCCTCAAACATTGCTATTGGGAATGTAAGCTCCTATGGAAAAAGTTTGGCAGTTCCTCAAAAGCTAAGTTAACATATGATACAGTAATTCCACTTTTAGGCATATATCCAAAAGAATTAAAAAAGACTCAGACACTTGTAGGCCAGTGTGCATAGTAGCATTAATAACAATAACCAAAGGTGGAAACCACTAAAGTGTGTATCAACAGATGAATAGATAAACATAACTTACCATGGAATATTATTCAGCCCCCCCCAAAAAGAATATAATTTTAATACGTGCTTCTATATGGCTCAACCTTGAAGATGTTATGCTAAGTCAAATACACCAGACACACAAAAAAACAAATATTGTATGATCCACTTAGACAAAATATCTAGAATAGGCAAATTCCCAGAGATAGAAGATAGATTAGAGGTTACCAGGAGTTGGGGGTAAGAGGAGAAAATGGGGAGTTATTGCTTAATGAGTAGAGAGTTTATGTTTGGGGTGACAAAAATTTCTGGAGGTGAATGGTGGTGATGGTTGCACAATTTGAATGTACATCATGGTGCAGAGTGTACAGTTAAAATAGTAAAATTTGTTACATAAAAAAATTATTCTACCCCAAATGGCTAAAATGGCAGATTTTATGTTATATATATGTGTGTGTGTATACACACACACACACACACTCACACATATATATGCACATATATATATACATATATAAATTATATATTTATAATTTGAAAAATTAATAATGTAACATATCAAAACTCGTTATATACTTTAAATGGGCGAATTGTATGGTATGTGAATCATATCTCAATAAAATCATTGAGGGAAAACCCTGAAACCTGTAGTGGTTGAGAAAAGAAAGGCAATGGAGAGCAACAGTCTAAATTGAGGAGCCCGCTGGGATTTTCCTCACCTTTCCTCCAACGTGCTCTGATACACTGATACAGCTCTACGACCAGGAGATGAGCTGAAGACCGCTAAACCGGCTTTCCTTCTCTTGCGGCCCTTCTCTTCAGTACCTGAACCGTTTTGAGATCGGAAGGCGGCGTGTCTAGTGACGGCCTCCCTGGGCTGCCCCGGTCAGATCACAGCTTCTTGCTCACAGCATGTACTCATCTCACGTGTCTGAGTCAGCCTCACATACAGTCAGGTGACACTTGCTTTATGCTGGTGCTACATGCACCTCTTTAGGCTCTGTACATTTGGATTTAACATTAATAAAGAGTCCAGTTTTGGGGCTTCTAAGCGGGATCGTTATTTACTGTTATGTGTTATAGTTCTGTATCTCTCCCCCTCCCCTCAGGGCTGTAGATAGTATTTACTTTCGGAGCCTGATTGAAAGGCAGTTCTTCATAATCATAAAAACAAGTTGAAATCATCTCCTGCGATCCAGCCTGCTGCTACCAGCTGCACTCTCCGCTTTTACATTATGCATGATTCTTGACTGCTCCTACTGGAGGAAAAAGATACACAATTCCATTAGTGCTTCCCAGCGTTATGCTAAGCATTTCCAGGCTACCGCTGCTAATTAATGCTAATACAGAAATGCTTACATATTTATGTCTCAGTAAATGCATCATAAAGGTGGCACAATGGTCCTCTTATTTAGAATTGATCAAGCCAATTTAGAACTGACTGGAAAGCTATGAGTTATGACTTTGCTTCGGCAATGCGGCTTCATGTTATGAACAGGAGAGCCCGCACAGGTGCCTTTCTCTGCCAGGGTTGCTGCTGCGTGCACACACACGTGCCCAGGCTATTTTGTGATCTCCTTCTTCCCTGCCCCTCCAGGGAATTACCAAATTCTGCCACATATACAGAATTTGATAACTGGTGTGGGTCTGGTGCCTGTGTTTACTTGTTCCAGGGTCTGTTGACCCCTTTGGGCTACAAGCTCCTCCCTGATTGTGTATATAACTGCCGCAATTGTCTCCCTCTTTTGTCTTCCTAGTCTCCCTTTTTGCCTGTACTCTGCTTTTCTTTCTGCTTAGAATGAACTCTCTTTTTCACGTCTTCCTAAACGTACTCATTTTTCAGTTAAAGAGTAGAAGTGAGGGGCCAGAGAGTGAAAAAAGGAAAAAGGAAAAGCCAGTAGAAAGAGAGTTGGTGGGCTACTGACTGCTGTGGGCCACTGGACCTAGTCCCACAGGCCCTTCTCAGGAGCTGCTGCAGAACTGTTCACCCAAGGATGGTCTTGGAGAAGCAGCTATCTTGTGGCTCCCATGTTGGTTTGCCCCACACAATAGGAACTTCTCCTAGGACTCCCAAGCTGTGCACAGAGTTGGATACAGTAAGCTCCTTCCCAGGTCTCAGAGGTGCAGGGTGAAAGTACCGACCCTGGGCAGACAGTAAATTGAGCGAACGTGACTTGGAACTGCTGTCCACAGCTGCAGCAGGAATCTGAGCTGAGGAGAGCCCAAGAGACGCCTGCCATCTATCATCTGACAAACTGAAAAAAGCTCCACCTCAGCCATTACACCAAGCACTCATCGCCCCAAGACAGCTGGGTGGCTACATGTGGGTTGGTGCCTGCTCTCCTCCTTTTGTCACATTGTCTCATTTCTCATTTCCACCTTGAATCTCCTCAAGATTTTCCCTTTCAGTGCTAAATGCCAGTTCACTCATAACTCTTCATTCATTCATTCATGCATGCAAGCATGCATGCATTTGTTAAGTGCTTACAATGGGCCAGGCTCTTTGCTAATACAGAGGATAAAAAGAAAAAAAAAGGGAATGAACTCTGTCTCTCTTAGAACCAAGACATAAAAACATGATTCCTGAAACAGAACACAGTAGGTGCATGAGGTGAAAGTGCTCACTCACTTATCTCACAAGTATTTACTAAACACTCACTCTAGCCAGGCTATCTTTAGGACACTAGAGATTCAGTACTGTGCAAAACCCACATAATCTTTGCCTCTCTGGGCTTAGAAAAAGGAATAGATGATGGTGAGGAATCATGAATGCTAAAATAATTTACAGAAGGGGAAGAACATGTAGACTGGAGTGGTTCAGAGAAGGCTTTCTTGGAAGAGGTAACACTTAAGCTGAACAAAGCTAACTAGAGTGGCCAAAGCAGAGATTAACTCTTCTCCTTTCTCAACCCCTCTTGGTACTCTGATATGGGCTCTGTATGTCTTAGGTATCACTTATCCATGCTATTAAAATGGTTAAATATCCTTCCCAAATTTTCATCTCCATCACAGTAGGCTACGTCTGGTTGTGGAGGGGTACCATTCGTTGTTCAGGATAGCAAATTCGTGAGCCCTAGTAAGCCAGAGAGAAACTTGGGACCTTCATTGAATGTACAGAAGCATCTTTGACTCATGGTGAAAACAGCTGACATGCAGAACTTCAGAGCAAGGGAAAACCTCTGTTTTGGGGTTTCCCCAGTACCTAGATTTCACACAAGGGTAATTTGCCTAGTGCATTTTTTGTTGGGAATTTTGCATGGCAGATAGAATATTCTTCATTGTCATGGGGTAAGGGACCTTGAGTGCTTTTAAAATTCTATTCTGAACTCTGAATTGGACTAAACTGAAGCCCCTAGAACATTACTTTTAAGGATCAGAGTTTTATAGCCCTTAGAGATCTCGCTGAGAGTCTTCTGTGTAATTTCTTCACTATTCACATAGGAAGCCGAGGCCACGAGAAGGGGAGTGACCTGCTTAGGTTCACATTCTGGTAAGCGGTAGGGCAGTGACAGAGCCTAGAGCCACCCTGTAGGCTCTGACAAAACACAGCTAGAGAGAAAGACGAGTTACCATGCAGAGCCCAGCAGGGGCCTGTGGTACTCACCATGTGAGTGAGGGTGGAGAGTTACAGAATTTTTAACCCAGGACCACCAGGTCTCTAACCTGGATGGCATTAGTATCATGTGGGAAAGTTTCTTATGCAAAATGACAAGTTCTTTGAAGCTAAGTTTTATCAATTAAATTGTGAGCCCCCTATCCCAATTCATATGTTGAAGTTTTAACTCTCATTGTGACTACATTTGAAGATAGGGACTTTAAGGAGGTGATTAAGGTTAAATGAAAACATAAGAGTGGGACCTTAATCTAAGAGGGCTGATGCCCTTATAAGAAGAGGAAGGGACACCAGAGCGTGCTCGCACTTGGACTTCCTAGCTCAGAACTGTAACACATAAGTAATTATTTCAGCCTCCCAGTCTGTGGTATTTGTTATGGCAGCTGAGACATTAAGTTTCCTTGCAGGTTGGCATGAGGGTGTAGGACCCAGGGATCTGAATGTTTGAAGTTCTCCAGGTGACTCCAATGCATGCAAGGCATGAACCTGTCTTGGTAAGTATAGGTAGTTCAACACGCTCATTTGACAGCTGAGAAAATAGGACCAGGGAGAGGATGCCATTTACTCAAATCTCCTGCCTCCCCGACCACCTCCCCGTGGTCCCGTTCCAATCTATTCCCACACAGTGGTCAGAGAAATGTGTCAAATCATGCACTATACTAAGACACTCCCTTGGTTAAAACCCACCAAGGTCTTGCTATTATATGAACCCTAAAACTTAAACATTTTTTAATGAAAAAAATTTTAAATTTATTTAAACTTTTCATTTTGAAATAATTTTGCATTTAAAAATAATTGCAAAAGCAGTACAAATATTTCTATATGTTCTTCACCCAGCTTTCCCAGATATTAACAAATCATAAAACCACAGTGCAACTAACAAAATTAGAAAATTAACATTGATGCAATAGTATTCTTGAATATGGTGACCGAGGTCAAATGTCACCAACTGTCACAATAATGTCATTTTTCAGGTCTAGAATTAAATGTTTAGTTGTCTGGTCTCTTCAGGATCACTTCATCTGGAAGAGTCCCTCAGTCTTACTTTGTCTTTCATGATCTTGACATTTTTGAAAATTATAGGCCCCTTGTTTTGGAGAATGCCCCAAATTTTGTGATTTAAAAAAATGATTATTTCAGATTAAGCATTTTTGGGGGGCAGGGGCAAGAATACCGGATAAATGATATTGCATTTTTTTCAATACTCCCTACCAGGAGGCATAGGATGACTAGATATGCCATTCTGTTTTTATGTGAACTTTGATTATTGAGTTAAACTGGTGTCTGCCAGGTGGATTTTTCCTCCCCTGTTAAACTATTATTTTTAAGATACAAAATTAATACTACGATTAAAAGAGCCAATCTGGCCTCTCTACCTCTGTATCTCCTTCCATTCCTCCTTTCTTTCAGTTCCTCAAACACTCCAATCTCTTTCCTACCTTGTGGCCTTTGCTCATTTGGCGCTCTCCACTGGGACCTCCCTTCCCACTCCCTTTCCATTCCCTTTGCCTGGCTGGCTCCTTCTCGACATTTAAGCCTCAGCCTCACAGTCTAATCTAGGTCTTGTATGATTTTTTCTCAAAGTGTTTTGTTCTTTTCCTTCATAGAATTTATCCACGTTTTAATTTATAAAACATTTGTACAAAGTCTTTCTCCCCAACTAGACTGCAGACTACATGAAGGGAGGCAATTGGTCACTTTTGTTTACGTATATAGAACTTAGCACAATGCCTGACATAGGATACTTAATCATCGTTTTTACTGAAAGGTATATAGTACAATTTTTAGACTCATAAACTTCAGTGAATATACCCTATATAAGGACCAGGAGTTTGGGTTAATCACCCTTAATTTTCACAGTGTTATAAATTGGCCAGTGTTTCTTTTTAGTTTTTTTTTTCTTCTTCTTCTTTCTTTTAGTGCTTGTTGCCTTTAACACAGGAACTGGTTAGGTTGGTCTGAGAGCTGAGGGGAGCAACAGCCCTCACAGGTCATGTCAATGAGGCATGGTCAAGTTTATAGGACTGGGGTAGCAAGCTGCTGGTATTTCATAATTACGAAAGAAAAAATCACCCAAATATGAAACAAAAATGCCCCTTTACCCCAGCAAAGTATATTTAAAAATGATCTTATGTAACACAGATAACATCCTGCCCCCAATTACCTGCAATCTACACACACACACACACACACACACACACACACACACACACACACACACACATCCTCACACACAACTGCCACAAAGATAGCAATTTTGGTAGCTGATTTCAGATCAATGTATTCCTCATTTCCTGCCTCAGGCTCTTTGCTTTGGAGATTTAGAAAACCTCATTTTTTTTGCTGTTGTTGTTAAAAAAAAAAAAAAAGGTAATGCTTTCTTCTGCTGCCTCTTCAACTGTAAATCCAACTATCCTACTGGGTTCTGATGCAAAGAAGCAAGTTTGCAGCCCTTGAAGAGCTTCTTGGCTGCTACCCAACTGGAACTTGGGCAGAAATAAATGATGTGAATATTTTCTTATTTTTACTTAGCTCCCCATAATACTATATAAGGCTATCCCCTCTGGGCTGCTTTCCCGCCCCTCCCCCCACACACATTGAAAGAAATTTGTCTACATCTTGCCTTGAAGGTATAGAATGGAGCAGCACTCCCTACACTCGGCCTGTTACTACACTTTCCATTGTCTCCTCTCACTACTCCCTGATGCTCCCATCCATCATTCTTGAACTTCCCTGTAGCCCCACCCCTCCACCATGGGGTCTGGGGCTGCAAAGAGAGAGAGACTTTGATGAACTCCTGAGCACGCAGAGCATATTTGGGTTCTGCCAGAGCTTCCTCTAAAGACTGGAAGCTTGGAACTTCTCCAAGACAATGGACAGAGGATTGGGCTAAGGTCAGTGAAACATCGTTTTTCATTTTCCTTGGTGGTGCTTAATGTCAGCGCTCTGCCCTTTGCCTGCTTGCTGGGTTTTCACTTTTGCTGCCATTGCTGGTGGCGTCAAGCTGTAGAGGTCACAATACCTTTCACTGGGTGTCAATGAGGCAACGAGATCTGTGTCCAGTGCTACTGGGGGTTGCCAGGCATCAGACTGCTCCTGCTGCTGGACAGCAGCTGTTCAGATGGCCAGCGAAGCCGGTAAGGTGACAGTACACATGTTCCTCTGCACTGGAGACTGAGGGAACCCCAAAGGTTGTCCAGCTTCTTCATTTAGCAGAATGACATGGTCCTGAAGTGAAAGATGAGTATTTGCAGAATCCCATTATCTAAAAGCCTGCCGAAAAGACAGCACTAGCAAAGACCACTCCACAGACAGAACTGTCAATGTGCCAGCCAGTGCTGGTATGAATGGCATGTCCCCAAAGTTAAGGGCCTGTGGGACACACATTGCACCAAGAACCACAAGCTATCTGAGTATCCATGACAACTGCTGGCTGTTTTCCAGTACTGCAGGGCTCCCTATAGCAGCAGATGAGATACTCATGAACAATTTGGAGTTGATTGGTATGAAAAGAAGACAACTTTTACATTGCCTGTGTGTTTAAAGCTTTAGTTAGTTTGCACATTGCTGACTGGTGGCTCTGATATAGTCAAAATGCAATGGAGAATTGAGGAAATTGCCCACATTATTCAACTCTCAGAAATCATTTTTGCCCAATGGGTAGGATATTTCTTTCCAGTGAAAGTAATTGGGAACTTTGAATTATATGGCTAATCTTCTCAGTTTATTTGGCATTTGGAGATATGGCCCATGTTTCCAAAACAAAATCCTTTCCAGAGACATTTCCCCTCAAAGATAAAGCTTTTACTTGTCCCCTACTCTCTCCAGTTCTTTTACACGTCTAGGTTCCAATATATCGTATGCTAGAAGCATGGATGCATGCATATTTGTGTTCTGTCAAAAATTAAATCATGCTTCACACTTGATTTTTTCTCAGAGTTGTGAAAGTGTGCTCTGTAGAGCCTCGCTGCTGGCCTTTGGTGTGTGAGTGGATGGCAACGTGAGCACTGTTTTCAGTAGTGTCTGTATCCATCCAGCTTCTGTAACAGAATCCCATAGACTGGTGGCTTTAAACAAAAAACATCTATTTCTCATAGTACCGGAGGCTGAGAAGTCCAATATCCAGGCACTGACCTATTCGGTGCCTGGTGAGAGAGCCCACTTCCTAGATGACCGTCATCTAGCTGTGTCCTCACCTGGTGGAAAGGGCAAGAATGCTCTCTGGAGTCTCTTTTAAAAGAGCTCCACCCTCATGACCTAATCGCCTTCCAAAGGACCAACGCCTTGAGGATTAGAATTTCAACATATGAATTTTGAAGAGACACAAAATTCAGTCCACTGCAGGTGAGGTATTATATATAAATAATTATATAATAATTATGGTCATGTTATTTGGTTGGAAACTGAGTTGCTTCAAATCTGTAGTCACATATAAGAGTGAGAGAGTCACAATCATTGTCCCCATCTTCCCCTTCCCTGGGAATGGGAGCCACAATCATAGGTTTTCTTTCTTTTCCCTTTGGCAATTCTGAGGGCTAGATGGTGGTCCCTATGACACTGTACAGGTCCTCAATCTGCCTGCCTTTTTGTGTATGTATTTCACAATTTTCACACTCACTCTTAGAACCAAAAATATATAATTCTTGCTAGCTTGGATTAAGCAGTTTTGAGAATGCTATGCCAGAAAGACAGTTTTCTCTATGGTAATATGCCAGGAACATTGTAAACTCTTAATAAATACTGCATTGAACACAAACATATACCATGGGCATTTACATTTGCACAATGTGTTTATTTTTTAAGTGCTTTCCTGATATGTCATTAAATATGTTATAACTTATAGCACCTTTGAATGACACAATCAAGGTGTCTTTTATTCCAAGAATGGGAGAATTCATCTAAAGGAATTGGTGGGTTTTACTGTAAAAGCCACTAGTTGTGAGAATTCATGGAAGAGTTGGAAATTCCCTATGCACAGGAGAAGGGTGGCCGCACCTTTACTCCCTACACTTGGAGGTGACTAGAATGCATCACCCGCAACCAATCTGTGATCACCCAGAAAATCAAAAGGTGTTGCAAAACCATCAGTCTTGCTTTGGGTAGAGCAGCTCATGTTAGAGAGAGGGACTGCAGAGAACAAGGTGTGTATAAAATATATCTGAGCTCTAGGAGTTTTTCTCCACAACATTTTCATCATCAGGCTGGGAGTATTTGAGCTGAGTCATACTACTCTTAGATAAAGGGTGAGTTATTAATAATTCAGTGTCAACCTGGGGAGGGGCACAATTGACTGGGAACTCACAGAGGTCAACCCTACAGTTAACTTTGCACAATCATTACTGGGAGACAAACTAGACCCAGTAACAACTCTCACCTCAGGATACACCCACATGACTCTTTTTTAGTGTCTGCCTTCCTGCATTGAATTTTTGCAGAACTGAAAACAGGTATGTTGATGGCAACTCTCTTTCATAAGTTTCATTTAGATCATGTGGAAAAGTCCCCTCAAAATTGGTTTCGGATCTTTGTCACTTCATTTGGAAATTTGCAAGTTAATAGCACTATGTTGGAAATTTTAGAAAGCCCAAATGTGCAGAATATGAATTTCAGAATATAGCTAACATTAGAGTTGTAAACCTGGGAGATACACAGACATTCTTTTCTTAATTGATACGAAAAGCATATTGAGAGAAAAAGGGAATCCTAGTTCTGATAACCAGTGTTTCTTTACCACCACATATATGCATCAGGCATTCTAAATGCACTATGTTAATTAGTCATCATAACCTCATTATGAAGACAGAGGTTAGGTAAGATGCCCAAGGTCACACAAGGAATAAGATGGCAGAGCTGAGACTCAAACTTGGCTTCACCTGACTTCAAGCTCATTTTTAAACCTCCACCCTCTCAATTTTCATCCTCTTGAGATAAACAGCACTAGCAACCTGGTTTATTAACTTCCACAATTCTCTTTAGGTCTAAATAATGTATACGTAGATTTTTAATTTTTGTTCACTTTTATGAAAAAGGAACACACTTGCATAATTCTCTGAAACTCATATTAAGATTATATTAAAGTTGTCATTCATCTTTTTCTAAAGTCTAGAAAGGTTAAGAAATAACATTTTTTCTCTTATTCTAAAGTTTGAAATCAGCAATAAAACCAAATGGACTAAGTGCTTTTTAAAATAGTAGCTCATTAATATTCCATTCTCATCTCTTAGTACTAGTCTTTTGAGTGTTCTACTTGGATCGGTTTTTGTAATACTAATTTGCTTTTAGATATTCAAATTTGTTATTATGAAGTGTACCCAATATTGTCTTATATTTTAATATACTCTATACCTTAGTAAAATTTATGTATTCATACCTAAAAACCTGATGCTCCAGCAGCTGCTCACTCTTTCTCACTCAACCACAATCTCTGCTGACTTTCATGGACAGAAGTTATGGGGACTTCTCTCTTTGGCACTGAAGTCCTGGGCTGGGGAGCTGGGATCCCTCACTCTGCAGCCAAGATATTTCTCCTGATTTTTAACCTCCACATAATGGGTGTGGTATCAGCCCAATTTACATCTCCACCCCTCCTACCAGTCTCCATGTGGCTTCTGTTTTATATCCTTTGTTATAGGACTTCTGTTCAGTTAGACTTCAGGCAATTCTCAGTGATAGTTCTGTAGTTTAGTTGTAATTTTGATGTGGTCATAGGATGAGGCAAGCACAGTGTTTACTTACTCCACCATCTTGTGAGTTCTTGACCTTTTGGTCCATTAGATTGGTTCTCAGCCATGACCATCTTCTTGTTCAATTTATATAATAATTTTTAAAATAAAGATGTCAAATGTCTTAATCAGCTTGGGCTGCCACAATTAAATACCATAAACCAGGTGCATACAAAAAAGAATTTATTTTCCCACTATTCTGGAGGCTAGAAGTCTGGGATCAAGGTGTCAGCATGATTACTTTCTGGTGAGAGCTCTCTTCCTGGCTTGTAGGTGGCTGCCTCTCTCTTCATGGTAGGGCTTCAATGTATGAATTTTTCAGAAGATATAAGTCAGTCCATAGCATCAAGTTTTCTCTCTCTCTCTCTCTCTCTCTCTCTCTCTCTCTCTTTTTCTTGCTCCCCTCTCCCCCTTAATCTTCAATAATATGTTTTAGTGTTCACTTAAATACCCTCGGGCATTCATATTAGTCATCTGTTAAGAGTTATCTTTTGGGTCTTTCCCCTGTTCTCCTCCAATAGGAGCCCAGGTATACAGATGTTCCATGACCTGGTCTTTCTCCCTACTCTCTCCATCTCCCTTTGTCAGATTACTGAGTCCTCTTAAATATTTATAAGTTTATAGATTTTTAAACTACTCACTTTGGTTGTTCCTTTAGCCCTCACAACGGTCAGAATGTTGCAGCCTCTTGAGCAGTGTCAAGCTGGTGAGCCCACAGTGAACAAACTAAGTCTCTTTGAGAATGATGCCCATGATAATTCTCCCCAATCAAAGACACGACACAATCTAACTCAGCTCTCCTGGTGTCCTTAGAAATGGGCAGGTCCTCCAGAACCTGTGCTATTAGTGGACAGATGAAGAACTTCCCTGAAAACAATCCCAGGCCCTGACAACTGAGGGATTGCCTTCATCTCAAGTTGTAGCACACCCCTCTGTTTAGCCATGGCTCCTTGGGTCTCCCTGGACCCTGAGGAGAAGAGAATCCATACTATTATCTTTTCCAGAGATGCTAGGAAAACCCATGGCCTCAGTGTTTCCTCCAGACATTTCCAGCTTGACTGGTGTTTTTTTTTTTTTTTTTTTTTTTTTTTGCTCTAGACTTTTAAGGTGGAGAGAGGAGCTGAAACATGCACTCAAACTACCACCTTCCCCAAATTTTCTCAAGCCCATGCTCTTAGCATAATGAGCATTCTGTTGTGATAGGCTAATTTCTGTGTGAGTATGTTTTGCATCATACTTCTGCCAGGTGTGGAGATTACGTGTTCTACCTTCTGTCAAGAGAATTAGGAGAAGCATAGAATTGGGGTGAGGCAGATGTCCCGAAAGCTGTGTAAAGAATCAAGTCATTATTAAACCTCAAGGCATTTGGGAGTACAGAGGATCTCTGAATAATGAGGAGGAATTCACTGAGAATAGCTGTAAGAATCAACCAAGATGCCTTCTAGAAAATACCTGGGAAGCCAGAGATATTTTTGAACTAAGACAGTCAGGCCTTGGCTTAGTCTGTGTGAATATAGAAGTGTCTGGGGGTAGAGTGGTCTAGGTAGTATCAGTCCTCAGAAATATAGTATACACAGGAAGTGGGTCCTACTGGGTGGTGGGCCAGGTCTGGACTAGTGAGTGACGTTGAGAGGAAACCAGCATCCTTCTGTGGTGTGCAGATGACAGATGCTCAAAGGAGCCTGATAGAGGAGGTGGGTGGGGGCTAAAATTCCGAGAAAGAGGTCACTTTTGTAATTTAGTCAGTCAGAGGGCACCGTATTATATAATTCTCACAAATGTGACATAATGCTAGAAATGATTCACTGCTGGAATCTTGGATAGAAGCAGATCATAGAACTAACAGTTATTTGGCAGCATCGACTACAGTACTTAGGCAGAGTTATAAAATGAGATTTATTACCTATTATGTGATCTTGGACAAAGAATAGTGATAGACTTTAAGAAAATAACCTCATAATTTTGTGCCATGCACATAAGGCTTCATTGACACACCCAGTTCAGTCCATGTAGAGATGACAATGATAGTAAATGCTCAGTCAACACTTATTGAATAAACACACGCATCGAGATATAAATGAGTGCTGAAAAAACAGAACCCTTTCTTTTTGAAATATCAAACAGGCTGATGCCTCTGTCTACTCTGCTCACCTAATGTCAGTGCCAAAGTAAAATTAGTGTCACTTTTTCCAATGTGAGAGAGAGGTTCCTGTGGTAGGTGTCTGAATAGTCCAGAAAGCAAAAGCTTTAAGGAGAGGACTATGTTGTAGCAGTGGACCATATGGTTTTCAATGATGGGGGCGTTTTATAGATGGGAATGGAAAATATAAAATTCCCACTTTCAGTTAGGAATTTATATCCTGGATTTTAGCTAAAACAAACAAACAAATAGATGAATAAATAAAATAAAGATAAATTGAGGTTCAAATAATGCCTTGCATATCTCTGCAGTTTCCAAATGTGTTGTAATTGAATTGGAGGAATTACTGAGAACAGATGCTAACCCATACAGTACATATACCCTACAGTGAGAAAAATGACAGACTTCGCTCTACTTGCCCAAAATTCATTTAAATTTTAAATAGCCTTAATTGTTGCATATTTTGTATGCAATATAATTGAAGTTTACAGAAAGATCCAATGGAAAATGGTAGGTTTTATAAGGGGCTTCAGGGCTTTGGTGTGTGATAAACAGTAGCCACGCCTATCGCAAGTGACTATCCAACTGGGACGTGCATTTTACCACATCGCTTTTAACAGAAAAATGTTATCACTTACACATCTCACCATTATTTACATTCTGATCACCCTCTAGTGATGAAATCCAGATGGAAGCATTTTTCATTAGATGGTTTGCCATGGCAACTCGAGCTGGGTAAGGAAGGCCCTTCTGCAGGCTCTGTCCCTAGGCCTGGTAACAGACCTCTCTCTTCCTCAGCTATCATTGACCTCCTGCTAGGATATTCATCTTCTGATGTGCACTTGGTGGCAAATGAGGCCAGGAAACCCCTACAAAGTCTCATTTGGAAAGAGAAAAGATAGTTTGTCGCCAATCGTTGAAAGTGCAATTATATGTT
Source organism: Rousettus aegyptiacus (assembly GCF_014176215.1). Lineage (NCBI taxonomy): Eukaryota > Metazoa > Chordata > Mammalia > Chiroptera > Pteropodidae > Rousettus > Rousettus aegyptiacus. Next base: position 56,493,566 of record NW_023416286.1, on the reverse strand, counting down.
GATAGACAAATACAAGTCTCTAAAAGCAGACCTTAATAAAAAGCTGTAAAACCTTGTTTCATCCAGTCTCAGAAAGCTAAGTGGGAAATGTCACTATTGACTCCAACTGAGCTTTCATTAGCATGGCAATTCTTAAATTGTCACATCTTTTGATCTTTTGAAAAGGTTCCTGGGTTTTCAACTAGTTGTCAGGAATGACTGAAATTGTTGGTAAGAAATTCGGCTTTGGTAACTTTGTTGGCAGCTGCAAATAAAGAAAAGGAGATTTTCCAGGAATTACTGGGACCATTATAATTTAGTGCATTTTATATATGATTCAGAGAAAACATATAACTGTTAAAGAACAAATAAATATTGAAGCAGGTTTTGCATAGGTCCAAGGACTAATGTGATTCATTAGAAATCTATGTCTGCTCTTCACTTATTCAATAGTGTATACCATGGGCTAGGTTCTAGGGAATATTAAACTAGACAACAGTGGCTTTTGATTGTAGACAGTCTTGTCTATTTTCTGATATAAAACTTATCTTAATCTTAAAGAGATTTTTCATACAAGGGAGAAGACAAAAAATAGAAAAAAAAGAAGGGAGGAACATCTATACATATCTATCTATCTATCTATCTATCTGTCTATCTATCTATAGATAGATATGTAGAGAAAGATAGATAAAAGCATAAACATATACATATAAACAGTGGACAAAATATCCAGCTGTCGAAAATATTACAGAAGTGATGAGAGTAGAGTTAAAAAGAAGTAATCTGATTAAATTTCACAGGAGATAGTCTTAGAATAATTGGTCATTATTTTAAAGGTTATAGGTATAAATATACACAATGTTTAAATATTAGATAAAAGTGAAAGTCTTCCATATTATTACCCCTTAAAATAGTGTTGAACTGAGTGTTAAAACTTTTTAATACATATTTGATTATATAGTTTTTCAAAAAAATGTTATATGAAAATGAGATCATTGTACTCACAATGTCCTGCAACTTGTTATTTACTAAACAAAAATAGTATTGTTAAGTACTAGGGAGATGACATGAGTCATTTGAAGGGTAGTGATATAATCAAATGGATGTAGGGCAAAGGAAGATGAGGGAAGAGGTCCAACTAATAGATTCAAAGCTTGTTTTGCTAGAGCCAGAAGAAAGGCAGCAATCACCTGAGATCTGGAAAGCTAGTGAAGGGCTGCTCAGTGGGTAAGGCTTTGAGTTCATTAATATGGTAATATGCATTAATGAAAAATTTGACTTGATTTAAATTTCAATTAGATTAAAAAGGCAAATAGGAAGTATTATAATCTGTGAGAGAGAGCTGTGTTTGAGAAATATGGTTCTGTTTACAAACTGAATAAAGGAGAAGAAACCAGAAGACAGGGATGTGCCAAGATACACCACATCATTTCAGTGTTAGCAGCAAAAAAAGAGAGGAAGTACCTTGTCTAAGCATAATAAAATCTGGTAAAATTCTTTTTTCAAAAAACTATTTGCTTTCTGCAATTCCATTCTGTGTCCTTCTGAATTCGACTAAGATGACCCCTGACACAGAGAGATGTTTCATCTTTTTCCGGCATTTTCTTTTTCCTTTTCACTTTGATTCTGACACAAGCTTTGGGAGAATGAGGGGTTAGTAGACAAAATAATAGCACAAGTTCTTGCATTCTTTGAAACTAATTCTTGATTTTCGTTTGAATGCTTTCTGTCAAATTTGTGGTATGGAAATGGCATTAAAAAAATAGCTTCATCATGTTGCTCATGCAGTTGTTCACGCAGTGCAAAAATCTTCCTGTTCTGTTCTCAGAGTCTGATTGCACATTCAGTTTTCTGTTTATCTTGATTGCAAATAAAAAACTACAGTCTGCATATATCAAAGGATTCTGCTCAACAGTTCTCTGGAAAACAAAAAAAAAAACATCCTAGTTGCTTCTGATTTTGTACACAAGCTTTGTAATTGAGTTAGAGAAGCACTTATTGAGTGCATCTAGAATAGGCACTCATAGCAGTTTGAAGAGAGGTAATGTAAAATACAGTTTGTACCAGTTGGTTGTTGTTGTGACAAGCTATTGAATGTATGCTGTGACAGATATTGTTTATCATATTTCATATAAGACTAATTTAAACTTTTTATGTTTTCAAAGCAAAAGCTATATAATACAAAATACACGTGTAAGATTTCCATTACATAACCAAATAAACAGAACCTTGCATTGTTATATTTTTATTATTTAAAATCCAATGAGATTAATATTAATGAACTTAATATTTTAAAAAGCAGTTTTTAGTAATATTATGTATCCTGGGAGAACCTGAGGAGAAAAAATATTATCTACATCAACTGTGTTCGGTTATGCTATAACTCATTAACTGAACAGTTACTATGCCTCATTTGCTGAGCTAAGTGGTCACTGTGCATTGTCTCACTTAATCTTTATATCAAACCATTTGGGACTGATACTGCTCTGATCCCCACTTTACTGTTTGTTTTGTATGAACCAATGGCCTCCGCCAAAGAAAAAAGAAAACTGGAGAAGTGAAAGTTTTACAGGCAATTTGGTTTTTACAGAGCCTCTGTTTTCTCCCTGTACAACTCTTTCTCCCATCATCCTTTCCTTGGTTACAGGATTTTTGTTCTATGACTTCTGCCAGTCTTACTCTTGCTCACTCCCCAGACAACCTCATTCACGCTCATGGATTCAATTCTGCTCTATGTATGTAGATTTATATTTCCAAGCTTATAACTAGCTGATACCTCTCTTCCGAGTGCCAAACACACACTGCCAACAGCTTATTAGCTTCTGCATTAGATGTCTAATGGGCTCTGCCAACCAACTGAGCATTCTCCAAAATGAATTTCTGAGATTGTCTCTAGAGGCTGTTTTTCTAGTTGTCTTCGTTTGTTGGGACTTCTATAACAAATGCCATATACAGCAGAAATTTATTTCTCACAGTTCTGGAGGCTGGAAATCCAAGATCAAAATGTCGGTGATCTGGTGAGAGCCTCCTTCCTGGTTTGTAGATGGCAGTCTTCTCATCGTGTCCTCACTTGGTGGAAGCGGCAAGGAAGCTCTCTGGGGTCTCTTTTATAAGGGCACTAATCCCATTCATGAGGGCTCTACCCTCATGACCCAGTTACTTCCAAGAGGCCCCACCTCTGAAAACCATCACATTGGGAATTAGGTTTCAACCGATGAATTTGAGGGGGATATAAATATTCAGTCTATATCACTGGTGACTCTAATATCAGTAAATATACCACATTATACCAAATTTCTCCAGCAGAAACCTAGTTAATAAAGAATTCTCCCTTTTTGTCACTTTCCACTTTCAATTATTCACCAAGTTCTATCAATTCTGGCTCTGAAATAGTTTAAAATCGTCCTACTTCTCCCTCTATTTCCACTGCCATCACTTTAGACCAGGCCTCCATCATCTTGTTCTGGATTATGGCCATAATTTCCTCTCAAAAATCTTTGAGATTATGAATTATACTTATTTTAAAGTCTTCTGTTTATTCTATTAACTCTGAGTTTTTACAATGGTTTTCCCTTTAATGAGTGAAGGCCCTCTTTTCACTGGATTGATTTTCCTCCTGTGTCTGTTACTTTTTTGAAGATTCTGTCTTGCTACTTGCTTTGTTTAGCTTAGCTTTCCTTATGTGATAGTAACGGCGGTGGCAGGTATTATTTGGATGATTTGTCTTTTGCTTTTGGGGGACATTCCTCCCCTCCCCCACCCCCACCTTGGAGCCTTGGAGTTGGTAGCCACCTGGAAGTCCCACCCTGCCTTTCCAGTCTCATGCCCATGCTCATTCATTCATCAATACTCAAAGAGCAAAAACTATTTGCCAGACTATTTTCTGGATTCAAGGGATCCAGCAAGTGAACAAAAAACTGCTGCTGTAGCTGCCCAAGGTTGGGAGGGCAGGAGTAGCTGTAATTCTATAACTATTACCCCGAAAGTTGCTCAGGGTCCTTTCCATTTTTCTGATTCTTGACTCAGAGCTTGAAGTTTCTCTTGTTCTCTCTTGGATTCTAATTTTCCCTGTAAAGTTTATCCTATTTACATTTCATCTTTTAGGAATTTATTTAAAAAAATTTTTCTTACACTGGGTTCTCAGACATCCTTCTTCATCGAATCTTCTGAAATGGTCCTCAAGAATCCACTCCTGTCCCCTTCTACCTAGTCCATTCGCCATCCTCAAGTGTTCTTCACAGGATGGTAAGTGGATTATATCACTTTCCTCTTTAAAGCACTTCAAAAATCTTCCTGGTGCCCTGAAAACTAAGTCCAAAATTCTGAGCGTGGTCTACAAAAGCCCCGATGATCATGGCCTTTGCTTACCTTACCTTGTACTATTTTCCACCCTAATTTCTTCTGCTAAGCTACTTTTCTTAGAACTGTAGAGAGGGAAAAATACTGATTCTTTAGGAATCAGAACTGAAAGACGGACTTAAGACTTTCTTTCCTCGTGGGTTTGTGCCCTCTCTTCTTTCTGTCTTGCCTTACTTCAAGTTCTGATAAATCCACCTCAGACCAGCGGTCCCACGTGTACCCCTGTTTTTTACGATCACCTCTGGACTTTTGCTCAGATACCTCTGGTAAGTACGACCCAGTGGTGGTCTCCTTTTTCATTCCATTTATGAGGTAAAACACTCCTCAATCACTACACTAAGCTGAGGATATTGAGACATCCGCACAGAGGGAAGTGGAACACGTGACCGAGGCTAAAGTCCTGCACAGTTCTCATTGGACACTCCACAAAGATTCTCATGCTCCCCTATCCGCCTTTAGCTAAACTATTTTCTCTCAAGTGCTAGCAGTCAAGGTAACTCAGGGACAATTTTTACTTTCATTTTATGCGTTTTTTTTTCCTAGTTTGATGACTGAAATTGCCACATAAGCGTCTAATTTCTTATTCTAAATATATACAAAATATTTCTAAACATAATAATTAAAACACCTTTTATAAAGAATCTTGGAGCTTACCTTGCCGAGTGGTAACCCATTTTTCTGTTGACAAACAATCCATCATCTGTTAAGGCAGCCAAAAAATTCCAAAGTTAAAATTGATACTTCTGTCCCCATGTACCTTTATTTACGAGTTTCTATTAAATTCTGATGATGAATTTTAAACAGCTGACTCTCAACATTTGAGAACCCGAATCTGTTTAAGCTTGAGGCTTATTACAAGTTGAAAATGCCTATTGCTATGGTTTTAAAGAATATGTGCTGGACATAAGAAATTACTGTAATTAAAGAAAAATACCTCTCATGTAAGTGTCTAGTGGAGAGAAATCCACTTTTGCTCTGAATAGAGCCTGTCTTCAGACTGTGATCTCAGCAAAGCTTAGCTGCCAAAGAAGGCAGCCGAATGGTACATTTGTCAGCACTCTGGCAAGTGAAGAGGAATGGAGGAAAAAGCACACATACACACAACTCACCCCACTTCCAAGGCCACAACAAGCAACCCCTTTGATCTGTGAACAACCCCAGATCTGGCTTCCTAAACCAGCTGGGACAGGAGGGATTGTAGGGAGGAGACATTCTCTTTCCAGAAGGTAGAGGAAGAAGAATGAACTACTCTTAAGCGGCTATGGCTGTCTGCCAGCAAGCAGGCTTCATTCCTTAGCTCCTAAGCAATGGCCATGTGGTCTGTCCAGGAAGGAGAGCATGAATACAATAACATCCCCTATTACATATGAAGCATATGGCCCTAGGAGGAAACCCCTGATAACATGGGATCTCTCCCAGACCAAAGCATCTGGTGAAGAAAACCATACACCAGAGAGCTGCTTGTTGAATGCAGAATCAGTATGAGTTGAGGTGGAGAACTCTGTTATCTCCCTAGGCTTTCTTTATTACAGTCACCTTCCTAAGGATCATTGGGGGGCACTGTTTTCCTCCCTGGGATGGTGCAGCATCAATGCTGACAAATTCTAAGCCCAAACACTCCGTTATTTTATTATATATTTTTTAAAGATTTATTTATTTTCCCAATATTCCTCTTTAATGATAACATTTCTTATGAACTAGAGAAACTTGCCATTTCAGAGTCCCTTGCCCCCTACCCATCATAGTTAGGATGAAAGCTTAATTCACTTTAGTTACATTTAATGACTCTGCTTCTGAACACTCCAAGTCATCAGTAAAATGTCTCTTCATCATGCCGTAGTATGGCTTGTTTCTGGGAGTTCTGGAAGATGGCTAATTTTGGCCATCATTTCTTGCTTCTGGTAATTTCTCTCTCCATTCTGGAATAACAATTTAGCTTCCCAGCTTGTAGCACCTAACAATGGCTTACAGACTTTCTTTTATTATTTGTATGTGGGGTGTGCTTGTGTATGTGTTTGTTCAGAGAAGAAACATGGTCAGAGTCTATTTGTAAGACATTTGTTATTTTTATTTCTTCATACTGATTATAATGATCGAAAATGCTTTTAATTTCAAAGTTAATTCTTTGCATATGGTATTTATGTCTTTAATATAAAATGTATTTATTACCCCTTGCAAATGGCTTAAATAGTGAACCTTTCAAAATAAGGAATTTCTTCCATTTTTAGCATTTCTGGGGAATGATTTTTACCATAAATATGCTTCATTTTAATTTGTGTAATAAAACATGCCTACAGTAGAGACCTCTGAGAGTAACAATAACAGCTAATTTATTTTTAGTTGTTATTTGCAGAGAAGTTTTATTTACAAATCATATATGATCTTAATTGATATTCACAAAAACCTAATGAGGCAGAATGCCTTATTTTTTCATTCTTTTATTCATTCAACAAATGCACGTTAATTGCATAATTGGGTGCTGGCACATTGTGAAGTACTATTGATACAGTGGTTGACTAAGTGGACTTGGTCCCAGCCTCACAGAATTTATAGTCAGGTATGAGTAGGCATTATTAACATCCATGTTTTTCAGTTGGATTTGCACAGTTCAGGTAGATTTGCATCCATCTGTAACACAGAGTCTCTGAGGCCTCCTTTGTATACAACTGCTTACCCTCAAGCCAAAGGAATGGGCCTTGTTCCCCTTATCAACAGCTAGACTGGTCAGATTCCACTGGACTTTCCCCTTGATTGCCCAGGTTGTCCTCCAAATATTCTGCTTATGTCTGCATGCATCCTTTGTCCTGAAAGAAAATTTTTTTTTGTTTGATTTTGAGATGCTTACAGACCTTATGGTCACAGCGTTCCCCCTGCTGCAATAATCTCCTTCCATCTATCCCCTATTACAATAGTTCCTTTCCCTCCCTTGCAAGAATCCTTTTGAATAAAATTCTCTCCTTACTAAGTCTTGATCAGTTTTTCCTTTGACGGTATTTAGTAAACGTTAGCTAGCAGCTATCAATAGTCTTTTTGATCAGTTTGCCAGTTGTAACCAGCATCTAGATTCAAAGAGAGAAAGCCAGGCAGCTTGGGGCTAACGGCTTCTATTTGAAAGTAGTTACTGCACTCGGAAATTGCTCAAGGCTAAGTCTTCAGGTCTGAGTACCTTTCCCAAACACATGGCTTTTAGTTTCTACATTTCATTTCCCAAGCAACAGAAAAGAGATGGTATACAGTCTTTCACTCTTTTATGTCTGAGCATTTAAGTCCCTAGTTGGTTCGGAAAAAAAAATGAGTTCCTCTTGAGTTCTGGTTTAGGGGCACTCAGGGCACGCACTGCCTAGGCTGAGGCCATCTGGGGTAGCTGCAGGGTACTGATGGTAAGTCACTGCAAGTCAGAAGCCGGTGGTTCGAGCTGGGCAGAGACAAGATACTCAGTGTATCTACCTCTTGCTAGGTCAAGGCAGCACCATTCATTTCTGTGCTGGCCAGCTGGCCCTCAAGGTCAAAATTAGATCAGACAGAGAAGGCAGGAAGCCAGTCTATAGTTAGGCCTCCTGGAGTTATCCTTTTTCTTGGAATTGTTTTGCTGAATTAGGAGAAAAAGGAGAGTCCTGCTCGGGAAACTATCTTGCAAGAGGCAAACTTTCACATTTAAGGGTCGTCGAGATCAGTTTTAATAGCAGAGAAGGTGAGTAAGAGCACACCAGCAGACTCCTTTCATCCCTCCAGAAGGCTTAACTCTTGCACAGGTTTCTCCTGGCTGGCCCTTCTGCTCTTAGACTTGGCAGCTCTTCCCATAAATATCACCTTCCCTTGATTGAGCCTACCTATCTACACTACATAGCCAAAAGGAGCCACAGATAGCTACATCTTTATGACCATTCACGTTCAAGGCAGTAGAAACTCCCAAGTGGGGGAGATTTTGTTGTCAGGGTAACTTGAGTCTAGACTATGCAGGTCTTGAGAGCCAGCAAGTTCCTTCATGACTGACAGAGAGTCTCTTTTGACCAAAGTCTAGATAGGGTCCTCTGAACCCTTTTGCAACTAGGCACCATCCTTAGGCCTTGTTCTCTAGAGCCCAGTTATAGCAAGAATCTCCCATCCTCTGTATATGATCACCCTAGATATCTGATCAGATTTTCCTCATCCTCCACTGTCCTCCCCAGGTGATGTTGGATCACCCTGGCTGGCCTTCCGCAGGAGTCTTGTTATGTCAATTTAACTGGAGTCTTCTCCAATCTCTGATGTTTCTTCTTAGTAATTTCCTTTCCACTGACCCCACCCTGCTCCTTGGCTATGCGTTTCTATTTGCCCACACTGTATGCAGAATTGAGCTGGTTTTATACTAAAGATTTTTTTCCTTTTTCAATAGTTATTGAATAAAATCTGCTTTTAGTGCTTTACTTTCCAACTTTGATTTTCTTTAACTACTACAATAAAGGCTCGGCAAATCATGCTTAGTTGATGATGATGACTGCACAGTTACCTTTTTTTGAATCATTTGTACTCCTCTCAACTCAGTTTTTTATTGTTTCTTTTCTATAGGAATCTATCCTTCCTCTCTTCAATAAAAAAAATCTCACTCAGATAATTTTTGATCACTTAGTTGAGTTTCGGAAGCCTGAAGCAAGCTCTCAGAGTAACCGAGCTCCCAGAATGAAGAGAGAAGGCTGTATTACAGTTCAAATTATGATATACCAGTTGCCAGTTCTGTTTTGATTTAAAGTCCTGTCTCTGATAATAGGAAACAGGATCACAGCTTATCTCTGGCTGTAAGGCTTTCGAATGGCCCTGTACTTCAAGGCTTATCTCTGGGAATGCATGGCTTTAAAAAATGTAAATCTTTTCTGAGCTGTGATAGGTTGCCATCCTCCTGTATCAGACAGGACTAAGCTAAGAATAAGAATGTCAGTTTTATTTTTTCAGGTCATGTTATGAGCAAATCCTACTGTGAGGGCATGAATTTCACCACATATGTCTGTTCTAGATTTTCTGATGTAGTATAATTAACTCGTTCTATTCTATTTGGATGTTTTATTGACATAGGTAGAAAAAGAAGTGATATAGAGAAACCTCACTCTCCAAAACTTAGTCATAAGATGTTAGAGTTAAGAAGTGAACTTGTGCCTGTGACTCCTTTACAAAACTCATGGAGTCATATATATGTATTTTTTTAAATCACTTTTCTTATGCCAGCAATATTCTATATTGTCTTTATTCATTCATTTATTTCCAGTCCAGGAATCAAATATGCTTGCTGGGTTACCCTTGCAGTACTTGTAACTATGAGATTTATCTTCTTTCTCTAAGATCCCCACATGATTTAAACTGTACTGGACTGGGTAGCTCATAAACAACAGAGATTTCTCACAGTTTTGGAGGCTGGGAAATCCAGGACCTACATACCTGCAAGTTGAGTGTCTAGTGAGAGAGCCTGTTTCCTGGTTCAAAGATAATTGTCTTCTTGTCACCATTGGGGCCGATGGGAGTTCGATGTCACCCCAAAGACAGGCGGAAGGGAGAGGAATAACGATGGCACAGACATGTAGTTGGCAGTTTTCCTCGGTTCTTCCTCAAATGATGGCAGTGAAAAATCACAGGTCATTGAGATTTAATAGTTTTATTAAAAATATATTTTAGAAAGACAAAGTATGCCCCAAGGAGGCACATGGTCCCAGTGCTATGACCAATACAAAGGGGCCAAAATGACTATGAAAGAGCAAAAGGCCACAAAAAGTCATCAAAAAGAGAGAGAACCCAGATGAGTAAAAAGGACCCAGAAACGCAAATGTCTGCCTTATATTTCGGCCGTGATGGGTGGTTCCAAAGGTACTCCTAGGTGATTGGCAAGTGAGATCATTTTGATTGACACCTGGATGCTATAACTCTGCCTAGTGCACATGTGCATACCCAGAATTCTACTACCAAGTACAAATTTCGAGTACAGTAGTGCTACCTATAGTTACCATGCTGTATGTTAAATCTCCATAACTTATTCCTTTTGCATAACTAAAACTTAGTACACTTTGACCAACATCTCCCCATTCCCCTGTCCCCAGCTCCTAGTAACCACCATTCTCTCTGCTTCTATGAATTTGACTTTTAGATTACACATATGAGTGATATCATATAGTATTCGTTTGTCTGTATCTGGCTTATTTCACTTAGAATGATGTCCTCCGAATCCATCTATTGTCATGAAGGGCAGATTTTTTTTAAGACTGAATAATATTACATTGTATGTATTGACCACATTTTCTTTATCTATTCATTCACTGATGGACTTTTAAGTTGTTTCCATATCTTAGCTAATATGAATGATGCTGTAGTAAATATAGAAGTACAGATATCTCTTTGAGATCCTGATTTTAATTTCTTTGGATAAATACCAAGAAGTGAGCTTGCTGGATCATATGGTACTTTTATTTTTAATTTCTTGAGGGCCCTCCATACTGTTTTCTGTAATGGCTGTACCAATTTACATTCTCAACAACGGTATACCAGATTTTTCTTTTCTCCACATCCTCACCAATACTTATACTCATTACCTTTTAAAAAAATTATTATTAAATAACAACCATCCTGACAAGTGTGAAGGGATGGGTGATATCTCATTTTGGTTTTGATTTGAATTTCCCTTATGAATCGTGATGTGAGCACCTTTTCATGTACTTGATGGCCACTTGTTTGTCTTCTTCAGAAAAATGTCTGTTCAGATCCTTTGCCCATTTTCAAATTGGATTATTTGTTTTCTTGCTATTGAGTATATGAGCGTCTTATATGTGATGAACATCAAATGTTTATCAAATATATGGTTTGCAAATATTTACTCCCATTTTGTAAGTTGCCTCTTATTTCGTTGAATGTTTTCTTTGCTATGCAAAAGCATTATAGTTTGATGTCGTCCCTCTTATTTATTTGCTTTTGTTGCCTGTGCTTTTGGTGTCATATTCCAAAAAACCACTGCCAAGACCAATATCAAGGAGATTTTCTCCTATGCTTTTTTCTAGGTGTTTTATGGTTTCAGGTTTTATGTTAAGTCTTACTACATTTTGAATTCATTTTTGTGTATGGTATAAGATAGGGATCCAATTTTATGCTTCTGCATGTGGCTGTCCAGTTTTCCCAACACCGTGTACTGAAGAGACTATCTTTTCCACATTGTGTATTCTTGGTGTCCTTGTCAAAGATTAGTTTACTGTATATGTGTAGGTTTATTTCCAGGATCTCTGTTCTGTTCCAATGGTTGGTGTTTCAGCTTTAATCAAGTACCATAGTGGTTTGATTACTATAACTTTGTAATATATTTTAAATCAGCAAATATGATGTCTCTAGCTTTGTTCTTTTTCAAGATTGCTTTGACTACTTTTTTTTTGTGGTTCCATATGAATTTTAAGACTGTTTGTTCTATTTATGGGATTTCTTTTCTTTTCTTTTTTACTTGAAGGAGGCTCTAGGAACCTCCACTGGACTCCCAGTTTCCCACAGAAGTATATCCATGGATGGTTGTCAAAACTGATGCTTCTGTGGAGGTCTGAGGGCTGGAATCTCCTATTCTTCCATCTTGTTTATGTTACCTTTCCAAATCTCCTCTTCGAGCTTATTAAGAATAGCATTGAACTTGAAATGGGAGGTCACCGTGCTATGTCCATCTGGTTCTGTGACCTTTTATGAGACTCAACTCAACTCATCAGGGTCTTATTTTCTACCTCCATTTACAAGAATTTTGAATTATATTATCTAATTCTTCCATTTTTATTTCCTTAGGTTTTAAAAAGTATCACAATCTTATGCTTTGATGGACATTAGAATGTTTTAGTTGTGAGCAGAAACCAAACAAATGTAATAGATATATATTTTTAATTTTTGCTGATGAAAAGCAATTGGCAGTGGCTCTCTAGTTTTACTTCCATAGCCTTCTTAACTCAAATGCTTGCTCTTGCCAATTTCTTTTCGAATACCTATTAAAGCAGAATCTTTCCACTTTTCTCAGCACCACACAACAAAAGACTCTTTGTTTATATATATGATTCTCATTTATGATTTGCCTCGTTTTCACTCTTGGTAACCAATTTGTCACTATGCTTTGAAGCTTCAGTTGTATCTCTTTTGCCATATTCTCATGGGCCTTGAAAATGGAATCCAGTGGTTTTTTCCACTTGGTTTCTTTGTTTTACCACACAGGGCTTTGATTTGAATTATTAAAATGGGGTATGTGGTAGAAAGTTTCCACTGGAAAGATGAGGAAAGATAAACTACACTAGGACTTATCTGTTTTCAATTTTGCTGTAATTTATTTCATATTTCTTCAACATCATTTCTTGTTCTTGATGAGAAACGGAGCTCATAATAGATGTATTCTCAAGGGAAAACCAGTAGATGCAGACAACTTCTAGGTTACTGTATGAAAAATGTTCCTAGCTTTGGTTTTCATTTCCTCTTGGTTTCACTCTTGGCTATTTCTGAAGGAGATGGAATACTCCTTTCTCATTAATAGACTGAGAAAATTATGGGACTAATATGGTTATTTTGTTTCTGAAGACTATTTTATGTATATTTGTGGAACATAAAGATATATAATTTATAGATGTATTCATGAATGCAGACACGAATGCAAGTTTAATAACTAGCACTTCAGTGGCAAATCTAAGACCATAAGGAAGTGATGGCTTTTGTAACCATCATTGTTCCTACACTTGCTTCGGAAGCTTTGCCATATTGATGTACAAAGCCCCATTGCATCAACTTTCCTTCCAATCGTTCAAGGTTAGAGGAATGGTCAGGAGCTGTGGAGGAACAATCATATTCACTCTTCTTTGTTCCGACTAGACCCAGGCTGTTGTTGTGAGTTGAGACTGAGACTGACTTAGGTGTAATTAATTGGTCACTGTGTTTGCAGGACAACAAAATGATAAACTTTTTAACTCCCATAGTTTCTGTTGTTTGTCGTAAGTTCTCAGTTCATTCCGTGATTTAGTGCTCTTAATTCACGTGGGATATAACGAGATGTCTTCGCATAGATTTTGATAATGCTTAGAGCTTCAACACTTAGCCACCACAGGCTGTTAATAATGTCAAATATGAAAAAAATTCTGCACTTAATAAAGAAAGACTTTATTCCAAAAAATTATTGCATGAATGTGTGTATGTGTGTGGGAGAATGCTGTAACCATAAGGTCTGTAACTGTTTTAAAAATTAGGCAAAAATAATTTTTTTTATAGGGAAGGGTAAACAAGCCTAGAAGGACTGGTCGTGGGGAAGTAATGGGTTAATAGAACAGAGTATATTTGACCCTGAGGCCCAGAATGTTCTCAGTCTGCTTCTGTTCAGGCTGAGGATGGGCCTCACATTTCAGGGGTCTGGAGGAAGGAGAGAAGCTTAAACCCAAGTTTGGTTTAAAAGCATTTGTACTGATTCATTATTGTGCACAAGCAGTTCAGCTAATCTTTTATGAGACCAAGAATAGGTCTTTGTCTGGCTTTGTCATAAGCTAATCAGGGGCAGCATCCATGAGTCTTATGTAAGTCATATGAGGAGGGAGGAGGGTGCTTTGTAGTAAGCCACAAAGAATGAAGGGATTCTTTAACCTTCACCATTTTCACTGGGCTCACTGGGCTCAGGTAAAATCCAGCATTATCAGTGATTATGCTTGTAAGTGAGTTGATATATTTATAAATACTGATGCTAGCCAAGTCATGCACTAATTTACCTGGGAAAAGATGGATGACCATTAGCCGTGGCAGGATGACACCATTTTAAAGAACATCAGCCGCAGGGGTGATTACACTCAGGGAAGGCTTTTGTTGAGGAAGAAATATTGCTTTGGAAGGAGAAAGGTCTCCTGAAAAGGAACAGACCAAGACTTTCTGTTTCTTGGTAAAGAGCAAAGGAGTGCTTAATAAGGCAGTTTTAAGGGAGAATGATAAGTGAGGCTTAGATGGTGAGTGGCGGTGATTCCAAAGCTAAGAATGGGTATTATGGAAGATAATTGTATTCCATTTTAATATTGTCTGTGTTTGCTAATGCTTATTTATGTTTATTTCTTTTCTTTATATTTTAATTAGTTTTAAGTATATAGTACATTGGTTAGACATCTATTTAGTTAGTAAAATGATCCCCCCAATTGCTCCCTCCCTCCTCTGACCCTTCACTTAGCTGATGTATTAATGCTAATTGCATTCCCTATGCTGTGCTCCTCATCCCTGTGACCTTATGATGTTTATTTCTGTATTGCATTTGCTTGAGTACCTGTAAATAAATACTTGCTATTTCATATGTATATTAATTGTGGAGGTTCTGTATGTATTCTTAGTTGTTAAAACCTGCCATGCCTTAGCTTTGATATATCATAGAAATAAGCAAAAATTCATCTCATTGCCAATAAAATCCAAGCATAGCCCGGAAGAAGACAAAATCCCCTTTTTGGGCTTGCTCCATCTCTAACCAGTTACAGAAATAGCAAACCAAGTTTAGGTCAGCTTCTATCATCTTTCCTAGGATTTGTGCCTCCAACATCATAAGCTTCAAGTGGTACATACGAATTATAAAGAAAACCTGGCATACAGATCTTTAAATATATGTGTATTACATAGACTCTCTGTTTTGTGCAATTAAATAATTATTTTATAAGGAAGGCTTTTAAAACTCCAGTGCATATGTCGATACTGAGCTTTGACTAGGTGTACTTGCAAACAAACTTTATAAAATAAAATTGTAACCTGAAGTGTTCTGCATTAAAAAACTTTGGAGCCCATCTTTTATATTTACATGCATCATGAAGAAATTTTTAGATGTAAGATTTTTGTAAAATTGGATGGGATTTTTATTTTAGAGTCTTTCTCTGTGCTGCTATCAAAGACATTCTCTTCTCTTTTCCTTTCTTTTTCTTTTTCTTTTTTTTTTTTTTGGCATGGTATGTTTAATCTTTCCTATCCCTTAGCTTCAGTGTACATGAATTGATGATTGAATAAATTAAGGCTAAGCATACTGTTCTGTTCTTCTAAAACCTGTATTTATTGCTGTGATTTATCTGACAATTTACATAAAGTGCTAGTTAGTACAGATGAAATTATTAATTCTTCAGAGAATGAGATGTTCAACTGTTTCCACAGCTCCAGGCGATTTTTCCACATTCATATGCAGGAATTACACAGACCACAACTTGGTTTTTGAATTAAAATGCATCATTGAGGCTAATTTTAAGGAAGTCTCTATATTGTACTCCTATTTAACCAAACATCACATTTCCTCATTAAAATATCAGCATCCATAATGAAGTACTTTGCTTTATAATTTAAAATGTCCCACTATGTTGAGTGCACATTTGAACATTTAAATGTAATTCTGCTAATGTACTGATTAATTTATGTTATTCTCTTCCACTCACGTGGCAGATTTTAATTGCAATTAGTTAGCTGCTGTTGGGTCTCAGCATGCTGGAGGCTAGGAGAAAATCTGATCTCGGTGAAACAATTACCAGGACTTTTGAGCATGGCTGGTATTACAGGGAGCGAGAGGAACCATCAAAGTTTTGAATCTTAATTCTCCTGGTAATAGCTGTGCTTGGGGGGCCAGCATTTGCTCCAAGGAAAAAGCCAAATAAATGGGAATTATCTGAGCAGTATAATACAATTAAGCTGTCACAACAACTTTGGGGACTCATCTTTTGTACTCTTTCCACGTCTGTCCTGGCTGCTTGGGGGTTGGTGTAGCAGAGAAAGTGCTCTCACTAGCATCCTGGGCTTTTGATGTGGGTGATGTACAGCTGTAACAAGGCATGGGGTACAACACCCGCCTTTCACTCAATGTTGTTGAGCTACAAATTCATGTAATTAATTTTTAAAAGCCACTGCTTTGATCTTCATAAATATGCGCAGGATTCAAATGGAAAACCTCGAGGGGCATTTTCTCAGGAGGATGATGATAGGGCCAAAATGCAATTTCATTAGGGTCTACTACTTGTCCATAAATGAGGCTCCCCCCTCCCATCCTTTATTTTAGTGGCTGCTATTACCAGCTGCTCTGCTATATTATGCAGAAAATCTGCTTGCTTACCCTGCAAACAAACTGCCTTGGTTCAATGAGCTATTTGTAATGCTATGCTAAGCTTTGCAATATATTGCTATAATTTGGTTTAAAGTACTTTTAGTTTTTACACTGATGATATTATATTAACTCTAGGACAGTGATGTTTATAAATGCGATGAACACATAGTCTCTGCAGTAGTTATTATTAGTGAAGCATACATAGTGGAGGGAGCTCTGGGCTCTTTGCACTTGGGTTCTAGTCCTACGTTTGTCACTGGACTTCGATGTTCTCAGCTCTTGGTTGAGATAATAAGGAAAGATTTCTAGCTCAAGATCGTTTAGTGAGTCATGTAACAAATGCAGGTAAAAGAGTGTTGTGAACATTAGATTGCAAGGTAGGTTTAAGCCTTGATGTTAGAATAGTGTTTTATCCACACTCTTTTTGTTGGAATGATTTAAAAGCCTAGTAAAACTGCTGTCAGAAGGAAATGAAACAAAAAACTGCTATTTGCATTCTTTAGTATGCTATTTATAGTAACCTAATAAATGAGTTAAACTGTGTTATAACTGTGGTTAAAGAGTAGAGTTTTTAAAAAGGATTAGGAAAGCTAAATCCACCCTGTGTTCATAAGATTACAAACAACCCCCAAACCTCAGTGGTTTAACACAATAGAAGTATATTTCCAGTTTATGGTACATTTCCAGGGAGCTTTGCTGATTGCAGTCACATGGGGATCCAGGCTAACAGAGGCGCTACCTTATTTTTTTCTTTTTTACTTGGGGGCGAAACACACAGAAAAATAAATATATTATCTTAATTGTTTTAAGTGTTACAGCTCAGTGGCATTAAGAGTGTTCTTATTGAGCAGTGGTCCCTCCGCGACCTCCCCAAAGGCTTTCTTCTATCCAAGACCCCAGGATTCAGAGAGAGAGAGAGGCCTAGTCACAACTAGAGTGAATTTACCATCAGGCCAAATCGAAGGGGGTTCAGTCAACCGTTAACTTCACTTAAAAAAAAAAAAAGCAGTGGAACACTTCAAATATACATATATCTGTGCAATGCAAGTCATGCTCACTCTACCAGTGAGTGCCACCATCCTGTCACTTTGGAGTCATCGTTCACAGGCAGGTTGACTACACTGCTGATTTGTGGAGAGGAGTTTCAATGGGAGAAAGAAAGCAGTGTCCTGAGCTAATGATATACATTTCCTTCACTAACTTGTTCCTAAATTGTAGCCATTCTCAGAAGTCCTTAGTTCCCTGCTGTCAGAGAGTGAGCGTGGGAGCCTCTGTGTGCATGTGCTTGTATGTGTGTGCACATGTGTAGCAGTCTGCTAGGGCTGCCATAACAGAGTCCCCCAAACCAGGGGGGGTTAAGCCATAAAGATTTATTGTCTCTTGGTTCTGGAGGCTCAAAGTATGAGATCAAAGTGTCAGAAAGTTTGGTGCTTCTGAGAGCTGTGAGAGAATCTGTTCGGGCTTTTCTTCTTGGCTGGTAGATGTCCATCTTCATGCTCATGTGGTGGTCTCCCTGTGTGAGTGTCTGTCTCCAAATTTCTCCTCTTTTTAAAGACATCAGTCGTATTGGACTAGAGCCTGCTCTAATGATTTCATTGTAACTCGATGACCTCTGTAAAGACCCTAACTCCAAATAAAGTCATGTTCTGAAGTCCTGTGGGTTAAGACTTCAACATATGAATTTTTGGAGACAAATTTCAACCCATAACAGCATGGATATGCTGGAGGATGGATTGGTTCTTTTACTGAACACAAACCTCTTCTGGGACCCTTCAAGCCTAGAACAGGAGAGGAGCTAGGCCAGCTCAGCCTCCTACAAGTAAACTGAGTCTTGCCTTTTCCGAAGGTCTTTACTGCCACTGAGCCACTTACAGAGTGGAGATTTCTCTTATACTCTCACCACTCCCGTTTTGTTATTTTCAACTCCGTTTTATTAAAGGTCATGGGGAGAAAGAGTCAATACCAGTGGCTCCTGACCACTCAATGGGTGACTAAAACACTCTATGGCTGGGTTTTCAGCCTGTGTTGCCTGGCCACCCTTCACCACTTCCATGGCCTCTCAACATGGGGGCAGACCACTCAAAACTCTAGGGCCAAGCTAGTGTCCAGGTGGGCCAGGTGGGCACTGAATGTTAAGTCCCTGCAATGGGGAGCTTTTGCTGTCCAGGTTTAGCTTGCTATGTGGGAAAGTGAGCCTGTGTTGACAGCATGCCTGTAGTTTTACATAAAATCATCCAATTGTTAACTTTGGCAACTAATTGAAAATTAAAAACTGTCCACTGTGTTGGCCGAGCTAAACAGAACCTGTGGCCTGTGGGTTGGAGGTTTTGATGTAGATCTCATCATCTTAGTTCGAGGGATATCCTCCTTCCTATACACCTGTGCTACTCCCCTTGTTTACTTCTGTTTCTCCTGCATCCTCAGCTACTCGGATTGAACCTGACATTAAGGCCAAGTCCAAACCTCACGTCTATGAGGAAGAATCCTTAGCAACTCATTGATTGAAGAGGTTCATTCATGTTCTCCCTCAACTTTTAGTGAACAAGCTGCCTGCCTGGCCATGTGCTGGGTGTTGGGTATATAAAAACAACATGATATTAAGGGTCCTCCAGCCCTCAATTTCTTTCTTGAATGTTTTAGAGTCTTCCTTTAGTTGCCTTAGTCCATAATCTCAAGTCTTGTTCCGCCTTATTTTGTGTTCCTCCAGAACACCAGAAGGTGTTCCAGAAGGTGTTCCAGAAGGTGTTCTTCCTTCTGGTTTCAGGAATGAAAAGGATATTTCTTATTTGGATCCCAGCATGGCTTCACATTCTCACGTCCCAAGGTAAGCTTCCTATGGCTCCGGTTCCCTGAATATTGGGGCCTTAATGATGGTCTCTGAGAAGGGGCTATGCATTCTGGTCTATTTTGGCCTCCACACTATCTTTACAAACTCTGATATTCAGACTTAGTGGCAGAGAGGGCTTCCCAAAGACAACAGTAACCCTTTCAGGGAGCATAGCTTCGACACAAGTTCAGAGGCAAGTGAGTAGGCTGTGTTTATGAAATGAAAGAAATGAAAGAAGTTTACATGATTGGTGCTGTAGGGCCACTGTGTATCGTTGTGTAGGTCATCTATTGAACAACCATGAGGGTGACTTTCACATCATAGCCTTTGTGATTGTCCCTTGTCTCCTAGAGTTGAACAGTCACAACCTGTTCAGTCACACACTGTCCCCAAGGGGTTTGCAGAGAGAGAGAGAGAGAGAGAGAGAAAGAGAGAGAGAGAGAGAGGAGGTAAAAGATGGTGGCTGAGAGAATCAGACACGCCACATAAGGCAGGCCCTTCTAGCCATGTTAAGGAGTTTGGAATTTATCTAAAGGAAGCTGGAGCTGCTGAAAGGACGGAAGCAGGAGCTGAATGAAGCCGTGTGAAGAGTATCTTGGAGAGTGACCAGCTTAGAAGTGGGGAGACGATTATGTGGCCCATTATGTGAGAAATTGTGTTGATCAGGGTCATGAGTGACAGTGAGCAGGGAGAGAAGTGGGAAGACTTGAAAGATATGCAGGAGGCAGTATCAATAGGACATGTTACGTCTGGCATTGCTTGGACGCGTTCTCTTTCAGTTTACAAACATTTTCTTTAGTTGCTTCAGACATGCATACTCTGTTTTACTAATTCCATTTTGAATATTTCAAAGACAGGAATTTCATGTCCTAGTTCTTGAACTTACTTAAATGGTTTTCACTTACAAGATATTCAATAAATGTTAATTGACTCATCATCAATTCACTTGCCGTCTTATCTGAACTAGCATGCCAGAACCCCAGTGTCCTGTGAGTAGATGGTGGGGATGACAGAGGAGCATTCCTGAGGGGACAGGTGCTTTCCCAAGAAGTATTTCCTAGGTGCCTGATACATTGGCAGAATTCTCCTAGGTCATGAGATTGGCAGAACCAAGCAATGCTTCTAGAGCTTTATTGATATTGTCTCTGGGGTTATTTATCTTAACCTATTTTACTCACACAATCAAACTTAAAGAACTCACTATGTGCCCAGAGCTCTTCTAAGGGAAAGGCTGTAAGGGATGTAGAAATGCAAGGCATAGTTCCTGCTCTGAAGCAGCTTATAGTCTACCCAAGTAGACTTCCTAAGAAGCAGGAAGCACATGGGACAGCTAACCAATGATACCCTTTATTTACTTCACTTCTTAGTTTCCTATTTATGCTGTAACAAATTCCTACAAAGTTGTGGAGTGCTTTGGATGCTGTGGTGGAAAGAACATAGGATTTGGAACAAGACTTATTTGGGTTCAAATCCTGGCTCTTACCATGTAGTAGGGTCATGTTGTTGGACTGATATTTTTCACTAGCTAATAAATATCAAGTTCCCTTTTTTCCTTCATTCATCAAACACATAGTCAGCAGCAAGCTGAGTCCTGGCAGATATAAAGATGGGCATGACTTTCATCTTCATTTTCTAGAGGAGTAGTCTCATATTTTCTGCCAAGTCTGCATCCCTCACATTTTTTAAGGTTGGTATGTGGACCAGAAAAGGTTGCACCTCAGCTAGCATCAATCACTTCCTTTCCCTTTCTTCAGGAGCTTTTCCTGTTACTTCCCATGCATGCTCTCTTTATCCTAGTTTGCAAGATCATTACTTTTCCCCTGCTCCAGGCGTCTGGCCCACTTCATTATACCCTGGATATCATCACCTAAATGTCTCTCTTCCTTCCTCTCCATGCCCTCTGTCTTAGGTTATTGTCATTTCTTAACTGGGTGTGAATCTTCCTAATGGAGTTTCTGGCCTCCAGGCTTGTCCCTTGTACTTTGATAAAAAGGCCATTCCACCTCAAGGATGGTGGAGGAGGTTCTTGGTTACATGGACCTCATGCTTCCCTCTCTTCTGTCCTGGATATTTAGCCTCTCCTTGGAGACACCATCAGTTCTGGCTGCTACCTCTCCTGGCTTTTATAGCTCTATTTTTTCATTGCCATTTCAGGACATGGACACTTTGTTTAACTTTTGATCTTATATTTGAGACCAAGACTGACATGTAAAGACTTTAAAAGCCTTTTCTCTATAAGAGAAAAATAGGAATGACAATATAAGGAGCAGTCGCATACTCGCTACTGGAGATGCTCAGTAACCTCACGAGGCCTGTGATAGTTCCTGTTGACTTCTGCGCTCCTGAACTAGAGTAGAGACCATGTTTTCCCTTAATTCAAGGAGTTCCTCCAAGCATCTATCTCTAGGGATCTCCTTTCCCTTTGATCTTGTGACAAACCTCTAGTTTCTCAATTCTTGCCCTAGAATCTCAGTCTTTCCCAAGAGGGCTGATGTTGGGACTCCATTCCCTTTGGGACAATTGCACTCCTCACCTAGAAGGGTGTAGCCTAGCCCTGTGGCCTCAACGTGAAAATTGCATTCAAAACTATTAGTCTAACCTATGACAAGACCAACATGAACAGTCCCAGGGCGTTATTTCCTTACATCTTCCAAAAATGCAAATGCAATCAAGCCTGCTACTGTTTATAACCCAGCAATATCTCTCCATTGCTTTCTGAATAAAGTCTAAGCTCTTTGATTACGACTTTCATGTCTTTCTAAGAGGCTTTTCAACACGTACCACGTCCTCTCGCCACATGGAAACGCCTGCTGCTCCCCGAAGGCATTGTGCTCTCCCTTGCTGCTGTGCTTTGCACCTGCTATTCTCTCTGCCTGGAATTCTTGCTTCCTGGCCACACTCCTTTTATTTTCAAGACACAGCACAGGAATTCCCTCTCCTCTATAAATCTGTCCCTGACCTTTCTCCCTTCGTCCTTTAATAGAGATAATCACTCCTTTTCTCCGTCCCTAATACATATGCACAGCTCTGTAAGGAGCAACAAATATTTCCTCTACTTTTTCAAGTTCAATGATTGGGGGCTTGTGGATTAAATTGACAAGGAACAGAGGAACAGGAACAAAGGCTTATGTTCCTTTATTGATGTTGATATTTTTACATGTGTGGGGGCTTCATAGGAAAGAAGTGAAAACCCAAAAAAGTGGTTAGACTTGAAAGCTTATATACCATTATAACAAAGGGCAGTGAATTGTAGGGAAGGAACTGCCTAAAGGAAAGGGGATTTGGCTTTCTAGGGGTGGTAAATTGTGGGAAGGTAAACTTATGGGGAATCTAATGAAAGATAAGGATTATTTTGGTAAGGTCTGTTTGTGCAGACTTATCCTGGTGTCAACTTTCCTTTTTTAAAAAAATAAATTTACTTATTTAAATTAGTTTCAAGTATACAGGACATTGGTTAGACATCTATAATGTTCATAAAATGCTCCACTCCCATTGCTCTCTCCCTCCCCTGGCCCTCCACTTAGCCATTATATTAGTGTCAACTTTTCATCTTCTTCATGGACATAGCCTCCCTTGGAGAGGGGATTTATGGTAGTCCTCATTTCTCAGAAATTTCTGCTTTTAGGCTGATGAGGAAGTTCTGAAAAGGCTTCTTTCTGCATCTGTTTATTTTCAACTAACTTCAGCTCAAAACAATCCAAAGTAACATATTTTAAAATGGCATTTTTCTGATCCCTATTAGATCTCTAATATGGCCTCTGTCCCATTTTTAATAGTCTGTTTATCTATTTCTTCCTCTAGTCATCCAGGGCTCATCTAGGAGCAAGACTATGACTTATTTATATTTTTATTCAAACACTAATGCTCAGGTCTCACATACTCAGATTTTGATGTAATTGATTTGGAGTATTTCCTGGGCACTGGGATATTTAAAAGCTTTTTAAGTGATTATAACCTGGAGGCATGGTTGAGAACAGCTGTTTCTGACATTATTTTAGGTCCAAGCATTTTCCTAGCATTCTCCCAAGCTCTTGGGAAACTTTTTCAAGGAATGTCAGTGATGGAGGGGAGGATGCTGAAACCAACCTCTGGCTTTGGTTTTGTTGTAAAGTCAGCATTTACGTGAGAGAGAAGGTGGGTATACTAAGTAGAGACCTAAAATCACATGGTCGCCATATGGGGACATCATTTCTTTTTAGATTTCACAATTAGAATGAATTTTAAGATATTCCTTAGATCAGGCTTCTGTTCTGAAAGCATAGGGTTAAGGTACTAGGCAGGGTGGGGGGATCCCCTTACTGAAAAACTGTTACGTTGTAAAATAAACCTACTTTTTGATAAACTGCTTAGTTTGAAGGATGGAGATTTTCCCTCCCTGCCTCCCCAAACGAGCAAACTGTGAGTGACTCTGAGTAGTAAGCTAGCAGGAGGAAAAGCGTTATCTTGGGAGCAAATGTCAACAGCAACATCTGGATCTGTTTGGGTACTAACCTGAGGGCCAGCAGCTGGAGGGCAGCTGGCCTAGAGACTTGGTGTTAACTTATTGGAGCAGTGTTTACTGGGTAAAATGCACAGATTTAGGGTAGCACACAGCCAGACGTCATGAGGAGGATCCTTTAACTTGTGTGATTTGGAAAGGATACAGTAGCAATATGATGTGGCAGAAATTTGGCTCCAGGGCTGATCTGTCAATTCTGTGTTCTTGGATGAGGAAATACAGCTTATTCCCTGGCATGGTCAGAGGGCTGCAGGCCAGTGTCTGAGATGTGGGTGGTTTCCATGGAGTTTTGCAGGCAGCCAAGTCCTTTTCTAGGAGGCCAGCCTTTAGGGAACCTGTCATGGAAAAGTTAACCTTTACCACTCGTGGAAGGTGGAGTCACAGAGGTGAGCAACTAAGAGGAGACATCATGAATGATCAAGAAGATTCAGAAGAGAACAAGACAGAACTTCTAAAAATGATAATCACAATTTTTGAAATAATTTTTAAAAATCTCAGTGGGGGTACAGAAATAGTGAATTTGATACCCTTAAAGAGAGAATTACTGGAAGTATGAAGAAATTACTGAGAGCACACAGAGATCGATGGAAAATGTGGCAGAAAATTTAAAAAGGAACATAGAAAGAGAAGTTATATGAAATAGCTAAGTGATTCTAGAGAGTAAGTCGAGTGAAGCCATTTGAGGAGATAATTGCTGAGAATTTTCCAGAGCGTTGAAGTAAATGAATATATAGATTCCATAGGTAGGCACAGCATAGTGAAACTTCAGAATACTAAAGCCAAAGTGAAGATTTTTAAAATTGTCAGAGAAAAAGATAGATCACCAATGAAGAAAGACAGAGAGTAGATTTGTCAGTAGCCACAATAGAGGACAGAAGACAGTAGAATAACATCTTCGCGAGAGAAAAATAAATGTTATCTTAGAATTCTGTATCTAGCAAAATTATCTTTTAAAAATGAAAGAGAAATAAAGACATTTTTAGATAATAAATGGATAGGACTTACCAGCACCAAATTATCATTAAAACACCCCCAGAAGAGAGTATTTCAGGAAGAAGAAAAATGGTCATAGAAGAAAGGTCTGAGAGGCAAAAAGGAATGGCAAAGCAGTAAAATGGTAAACATTTTTTTTAAAAAGAGTTTCCAGATAAAAGAATAATACTTAATTTTAACCCTTAAAAAGACCTAGAATAAAAGCACTTGTCAACTGTAAGTTTGTCAATTGTGTTAGGGAAAAGATAGTGGTTATGTAAAGTTGCTCTGAAATCCTTATACTATGGGTAAGAGGTTAAGATATAGTCTATTATTTGACTTTGGTAAATTAAATATATGCATAGTACAACTTCAAAAGAATCACTAAAAGTACAGGTGGAGGGTACTTTAATTTCTCAGCCAGTAAGGAGAATAAATGAAAAATAGTATGAAAACAAACATATCTTCAGTCAATTCAAAAAGAAGACCAAGGAAAAAAAAGAAACCTTAGAGGTTAAGAAAGAATGAAGGAAAAAGAGAGACAAACATATATTTAAAAGTAAGATGATAAAAGCAAGTTCAAGTATATCATTAATCCCCTAAACAGTGAACAAATGAGACTCACAATTTAAAAGAATTATTAGAAAGGGAGTCAGCTGGGTTGGGTGTGTGTGTGAAAAAAATAAATCTAGCACTATTATGTTTTCATGGAACATACTTATAAGAACAGAAAGATTGAAAGAGGATGGAAAAATATATAACTGTCAAGTACAATTACAAAGAATTCAGGGACAGCCAGACTATTATAAAACAAAAGTACACTCGAAGACAAAAAGCATTATTAGGGAATAAGAGGGTAGTTTCTTAATGAGAAAGACTCAATTCACTAGGAGGATTTAATATTTTTAATGTGTATATAAGTAATATAATATCTTTAAAATATATAAAATAAAAATAGATAGAACTAAATTGAAAAACGAATTGACAAATGTACCACCATAGTAGGAGATTTCAATATAACTCTCAATTAGTGATATACTAAGGAGACTTAAAAATGGTAAAAAAAGATTTGTATAAAAATTATCATGCTTGATTTATTTAACATGTATAAAATTCTGCTCTAATGTGCATTCTTTGCAAGTACACATGAGACATTTACAAAAATTGATGTTACAGTAGGCCTTAGGCAAGTACTTTCAAAGAACTGGTAATATTCAGATCACATTCTCTTTCTACAATGCAATTAAGTTAGAAATCAATAGTAGGAAGATTAATTGAAAAAAAAAATCCCCATACATTCAGAAATTAAATGACATGTCTAAAGATCCCAGTGGATCAAAGAAGAAATCATAATGCAAATGGAAAAGATGATTCATAGTTGGTAATCATTCAGTTCAGTCTCATATACCCTTGACCCAGGGAACCAGTTGAAGGCCTGACAATGGCTCTGGAAAGCTCTACAGAAGGATTGCTACTGAAATAATTAAGGCAAAAGCAACCAAATCCTTGACCTACGGAGATTTCAGTTCTCTTTTCCCTTTTTTAAAAATTAAATTTATTGAGGTAACATCGGTTAATAACATTAGATAAATTTCAGGTGTACAACATTATACTACTACATCTATATACTCCACTGTGTGTTCATCACCCAAAGTCTAGTCTTCCGTCACTATATATTTGACTCCCTTTGCCGTCTTCATCCTTCCCTTACCCACTTCCTCTTTGGTAAATAAGACCTGAAACAATAAAATACAGAGAAGAAAACATAGACAGACTTAATGGACCTAGGTCTCAGAGAGATTTTTGTAAACTTGCCCCCAAAGGCAAGGGAAGTAAAAGAAAAAAATAAGTGAATGAAATAACATCAAACTAAAAAGCTTCTGCACGACAAGAGAAACCATCAACAAAACAAAAAGGCAACTAACTGAACGGGAGAAGATATTCATAATCTATACCTCCAATAAGGAGCTAATATCTAAAATATATAAAGAAGTCATGCAACTCAGCAACAACAAAAAACCCAAACAATCCAATTAAAGAATGGGCAAAGGACCTGAATAAACATTTTTCCAGGGAAGACATACAGATATATAAAAAGAGGCTCAGCATTACCAGTTGTAAGGGAAATGCAAATCAGTTCTCTGTTTTGATTGGGCAAATGGTTTTAATTCCCTAGCTTGAGTTGTTGCTTCTTCTCTATTAAACATAGAAACATTTCTATGTCACATTGCATAGTGCTGGGAAAATAGCCATTAAGCAGAACTTACATTGGAAGACCATATTGGTAGGATGCCCTTACCAGACTTTGAGGATGCCTGGTGGGGTGCGAGCCCCAAGTAATCATCTGTAGTTTGTTATATGGCTACTAATATGTAGGCAGGACCTCTGGGCACCACAAGAAAGGAGATTTGGTGCCTAGAGGCAGCTAGCTGAAATATAATTACTAGCAAGTTCATCTTTCACTTAAGTGTTCAGACTCATAGCTGAAATGCCTTTGAACTGGCAAGCTAAAGGAAGTGGCTGTACCCTGGGCTTCTCTCTTCTTCCAAACTCCATTTTTATTTTTCCACTTTCAGCTTCTCACTTACCCTGGAAGAGGGTAGGGGAGGAGAAGCCCACATTCATTTTCCCTCCTTAACAGATTATGAGGAATGAGGGGCTTGTCTATGCCAAGCACTGTGCAAACTCGTAAGTCCAGTAAGCCTCTGTCATTTCAACCCCAGTCTTTTAGTACATTAATCTAGAGAAACTCTATGCTGCTTTCCAACAATCTTAGGCTCATCATCTTACTAAAATTAGGCCACAAGTCTGTTGATATAGAATCTTTCATCTATTCCTAGTTCACTGAATCTAATTCCTTCATATCATTAATGAACTGATTAATCCTAAATGATTAATTCTAAAATTATAATGGAAACAGTGTCAAACCTCTCACTTTCCATGTGTAAATACTTAAATGCAGCAAACTGCTACATGAGCCCAAATGCTGATCATTTCAATCTTTTGTGGTTAGTTCATAAATATGAACTCCTTAGATTACCTTTTCGTGCAGATGGAACTGGACCTGCTTAACGGGTTACAATCAGAAAGTCCTGCCCAGCTTTCTCATCTGAATTTTGAAGTACAACTAAATTTCCTAGCAATTCAAACTCTGTCATGTATCTTTTCCAGGTGGTTAGTAGCTGGTATTTACCTCTCAATATTGAATAAATTTACAGGCAAACAAATTACATCTCTAACAAAATCCTACAAACTAATTAGGGTAAATATGCTCTTGGTATCCATTTCACATTCAGTTCAAAATAAGCAGAGAAGGAGGCAGCTTTCTCTTAAAAGACAGTTCTCAAAATGAATTGAATTGAATAATTGCAACTCTGAGTAATAGTATCAGTTAAAAAAACAGCCACTCTTCATAAGCAAATGGGGACATGAGATTACTGTCTTATTCAAGCAATATCTAGGTTCTAGATTAAAGAAGTGAGACAATACAGGTGCATTACTGAGGCAAGGAAATGATTCAAGTAGAGATAATTCTTTTCTACCCCTGACAAAATTGATATTATTTCTCTGTCTATTTTCCCATTTGCTCCTGGCCAATACTATAATTAAAAGCCTCTCTCCAAGGAGCTCAAAGTGCTTTGGAGATGTGGTCTAATTAATCCTCCTCACTTGTCTGTAATGTCCACAAGCTCCAGGCCCTCCTTGTGGCAAGAACCAGGCAGCCCCGTCTAGGCAGCTCTTCTTGAGCAGCTTATGGAAAGTGACAGCAGCTGTGGAAACCAGCTTCTCTTTCCCAGAATCTGTGAATACAGCCTCTCTTCAGTGCCAGGGCCAGTGTGTGCCAGCTGAAGGGCCAAAAAGCCATCAGTCAGCACCGATATGCATAATCTGCAAACTCATTCTTCCACATCATGCTCTGTTGCCTCAATTGTGACTGGATCCAAGCCTGTAGATAAGTAGGGGGGTGTGTTAGAAACTTTCAGCCAATTTATCTTCCTAAATGAATCTTTTCTGGCCTTAGACGTTGCTCTGTTCTTATTATCACTTACTTGGTGTTTTCTTTCCTTTTTTTTTTTTTTTTTTACAGTTTTCTCTTTTGAGAGGCGGAGACATCAATAATGTATTGGCTGTATTGATGATTATCATGAGATCTGTTTTCTGTGCAATTCTGATCCTGATAGTATTAAACATTCTCTTGGCCATTGCAACCCTAACAGCATGTTGGACTAACAGCTTCCGACAGCACTGTCTGTTGCAATTCTGCATTTGCTTTCTATACTGGGGAACTGGAGTCCATCTTAGAACCGCTAGAACATTATCTGTCTGTAGTAAATGTGAGGAACTGATAAGCAGATTTTGGATGAACCTCATAAATGTATTGATTAGTTTACATCTGAATACCTTTTATTTTTCCATCTGTGCTTCCCGCCCCCCCCGCCCCTCCATTCACATCATTTAGGTTTATGAAGGTGGTAAGACATTGGGCCAGGCTTCTAATGAACGGCTGCAGAGCCAGGGCTTCATAAAATCCTAAAGAATATTTTAATTTTATTATTATTATACCATCTGATAGTCATATATCACTTTAGTATACTCAATATGATCTTTAAAATAGCGCTGTGAAGAAGATACTATGGTAAGCATCAACCTCATGTCACATAATGAAATGAAGCTCACAGAGGCTAAACACTGTTTTCAAGATCACAGAGGGCAAATTCAGATTTGTTTCTTACAATATCAATTTTCTTGCCACTCTCTTCTGTCTATATCCATTCTCTTTTCATTACTCTCTGTCAGTCATTCAATGATTGTTTACTTTTTTTTTTTTTTTTTTTTTGGTTTCAGGTACTGCGCTAAGGCCTAGATATACAAAGTACAATAGACTATTCTTACCTTAAAAAAAAGGAAAAAAAACCATATTTTGTATGGGAAAGGGTCTTGTAAAGGACTGATGCAATACTGTGATTGAGGCTGTAATCAATTCTTCAACTGGAAATAGAATGATAAGCAGAGAAGGGAAGAAAATATGCAAAGGTAGAAATATGAGCTAAGATGCATTGTCTGAGGAACTACAACTAGTTGTTTACCAGGGATGGATTGGGAACCAACAGAAGAGAAAAGAAGAGAGCCTATTAGTACCATATCATCAAAGGCCTTGGGTGCCATTCTAGGGAGTGTGACTTTGGTCCCCAAGGCCATGGGAAGTCATTGAAATCTTATATTCAGGAAAATTACATGATCAAATGTGCTGATTTGATCAAGCTCTCTCTGCATCGTCATTGAAACTATCCAACTGGCAAAGATGGAGGAAGATGAATGAATATGCTTCATGTTGGAGGGAGGGCACTGAAGTAAAAATTCTTTCAAAATGTTAGCAAAAGCATGACATTATATATGCTTGCTGGAAAGAACGTTGGCAATGTGTATTAAGAGACTTAAAAATGCTTATTTTATTTGAGTCAGTAGCTCTGCTTCTGCAAATATGTTTTAGGAAAATGATCTCAAATAAAATGAATATTCCAGGGCAAAATTGTTGTTTGGATGGCTGTTTTTTTAAAATAGTAAGATACTAGAAATAACCTAAAATGTCCAACAATAGGGTAACAGTTAAAATATACTCATCCATTTACAGTGAAGCTGATGAAAAGTTTTAAATATAACAATATAGTGAACAATCGAACGATATTTTTGCTTCCTGACATCTATTTACACTCATTTTGATAAAAGAGTGTCGCTTGTGTCTGGTTTCAGGGGTGAAACATGGACCTCAGTTAAGCCAATGAGCATATTTCATTGACCCTGGTCTCAGAGACCGATTCAAGGGAGATCATAAAACCTAACCTAATCTAAACCTAGTGAATCTCAAGAATTATTCTGGAAATGATGAGACAAAGATGCATCTATTTTCCTGCTGGATATGGACAAGTTTTTGGTAGTTTGTTATGTTAACAACAGAAATCTAATACAAATAGAAAGGTTAAAGTAATGTTTAACTAGAAGCTAGGAATGGCAACATTTTAGTTTAGGGTTAATCGAAGAACATTTTGGAGGATGTGCTGAGACTTAAACTGCCTCTTTAAGATTATTTGCCTTTTGAAGAAATGTCAACTCAGCACTTCATTTATTAATTAAATGTGTGAATAGGGAAAAGATGATTTATTTTGGGAAATTCCCCTTCTACTTTAAAAAATAGCTCCACTATACAATATTGAGCTGCTGGAACAAAATATTAAAGTAGTCCCCAAAGATTCAAAATTAATCCCATCATTATACTACAGAGTAACCTCTGTTAATTAAAATGAAAAAAAAAGTCACTTTCCCTTTAGACTTGCTGAACTTCAGTAACTAAAACTCCAGGATTGTGGAATATGAAATTTAAGCAGCAAAATGCAGCCTCAGAGGATGAATTTGCTGATTTGACTTGTGCGACCTCTGCAATTTACTTCTAAAGGCATAGATTGATTTCCAAATCTCAATCACTCTAAGCTTACCATATGGTGAAGAACTGATAAATCTGATATAATATGAAATGCATGTTGTAGAATTCTTTTTTTCCCCCCTGGGTACAGATTTTGGCCTCTATTAGTTTTGGGACTATTTCAAGACATATTTGGCTGTTTGGGGATATTGAGGTTGAAGGTGACTGACACTCTTCAAGGTCAATGCTGTTTCTTGCAAAACACAGTAAAGCTTGTAGGAGGCTGAGGGCTATGTGAGAAAATTAAGTATCGATTGGGGGAGTAGATATGATGTTGTGCAATGTAGTTATTAGGCTCAATTCAATGCTGTTAATTTGAGGTCTCGCACTTTCTCAGAAGATTACACCAGTTAACAATACATTATTGAAGGCTGGGGTGCTTTCATTCCCTGATTGCTGCAACCTCTTTTCTCAGTCATGGAAGACTACTACCCAATCGATATGCTTTTATTGAACACAGATTCATATAAACACTGAGCTCAAATATGATCACTTTCAGGAGTTTGTGATACTTGACAAAGTCAACTTTTCTTCTAAAGACTCTTCCTATTAAGAATTTGGGAATACTGCTTTCAATTGTCCCCATTTCCAGTTCCTATGAGTTATAATGGGGACTTAGAAAAGAATAAGGAAAGATATTTATTCTTTTCTTTTCAGTGATCTGATCTGGCACTGCCATTTCCCATGAGGTTGGAATGGACAAGATCTTAAACATGGGAAGAGATTGGAAGTACTGGCAACTCAGAACAGCAGCTGGAAAAAAAATCCTCCATAAAACCTTAGAACTTGAAAGGGCTTCAGGAACCATCAGGTCTTGTTCCTTCATTTTACTGATAAATAAATCCATATTCCACATGGTTGCGACATGCTCAAACTTCATAGCTCGTTAGCAGCAGGGCTGGGAGAGTAATTTGAGTGTCTCGACTGAATCTGGCTCCCTCCACTGTGTACTCTGCCTGCATAAGTGCCTCAGAGCCAACTATCCCTTTATGAACATTTACATTATAAAAATCTAAATTTACATTAGATAACTTCCCCTCAACACTTAAATGTCACATGCAGCTAATAAACAGACTTCTGAAAACTGTGCACATGGTTTTATAGCATTTTCTAACGACTCTATTTCATGGAGTGTGTGTGTGCAGTTTTTCACTGTCCCCACTTCACTGATGTCAAAATTGAGGTCCAGAAAATCTAAGTGGCTTGCCTCAAGTGGCACAGTCATTTAAAAGACAAGTAGTGCTTAAGTGTAGGTTCATACTTAGTTCAGTACTCTTTCTACTGTTTTATGCAGCCTGCATTGCTTACTTTAAAATGTGTCTTCCTGAAGACTGCAAGCGCTTAACACTTCCTTAGTTACTCTTCCCACTTCCCCCAAGCCATATGCTCTGGAAGAGGCTAATGTGTGCTTAATATTTCAGCAAATGCTCTGACTTAATGCTCAAATTTAAAATTGAGGAGGGAACTATAATATTAATTCTGGCTTCTCTGGGCATGGCAATATTGTGTTGATCACTTTACTCAGTGTTTGCAATCTGTTTCATTATGGCGAAAATGAACGTGACATACAATATATGAGTCATTCATTAATCTCTAAATTTATATTTGGCTAGATGTTCCTCACAGTCTGCTCAAGTGAATACACACAGCCTCACTTGTGAGAGGAACCACAATACTTTAGAAACAGAGTTCCTTGCTCAAGCCATCTTCTGCGACCAGCTCTTCCTTCTCCAAGGAAAATCACTCTGGTTGACAAACTCTTCCAAAATGGAGCTTCTTTCTGTAATGATTGCAATTTACCTTTTCCAATCAAGGTGGGAACAACTTGTGCTTTTATTGACTGCAGAGCTACCATAAATTGGGGTAATAGATTTTTCAATGTCTAGCAAGATAATTGCATTGGGGAGAAGATTAAATGCAGGCTGGGAGCTGCGAGTGCTGTGCCCCTTCATCCTCCCGCTCTGTGTGCTTCCAGGGCGACCTAGAAAACAAGGCTGGAGGAAGACAGCTTTAAATTCCTCATGCTAAATTAGTCCTGAGATGCTCCTGGGCAAAGACTGCCAACTGAACTGTTTTGAAAGTGGAAATATTTATAATGAAACATAACAAAGTAAAATTTAAGTCCCAAATTGCCCCAACACAGAAGCACTAAAATTATAATTCTGGTTACAGTGACACCTCCAATTACCAGAATGTGAAGTAATTCTCTTTGGAAAATGACTTCATTTTGAGGAAATGAATACTGGCTAAGGGTTATGACACACACACCAGAAGCTTCAAATCTGTTTTCTGATGTTACAGCCGACCTCAGACAAGCAAATTAGACTCACCATGTCTATTTATCCCTCTAGAGGCAACAACTTTTACCAACATGCCATACTCTGGGGCTATGTATTGGCTGTGAAACATTGTCAGACAAGACTTGAAATGACAACACTGAGTACAGATTAGGAATTTTTGCTGCAATAGTAGCAATTAATAGGAAGTAATTAAAAAACCCCAGTGCTATCACCTTTATATAAATGACACTAATTATCCTTGTTCTGAAACTAATTCTCAAGAGCAACGAAAATTTCTCATATAACCTGCTGATTGCTTTGATCTTTAGTGAATAAATTCATTTGTTTAATTCCTTTATTCGACCAAAATTTACTGCATACTTACCATATACCAGGTGTTGTGCTTGACACTGAGGACACAAATGTGCATGTGACTCACGTGGTCATTTCCTAATCAGATATTAAAAATTTATATAGTCAGTTCTCGATGTTCAGAGTAGTTTTGTCCTATAGTCGCCACACACACTGAATTAGTGACTACTGAACCATTGTGCCTAGGGGAAATATAAGGTTAGGTTCCTCTGAGCCTCCGTTCACAACACTTTCATCAGCTGATCAACACAGAACCTTGTTTTATGTGCGTTTCTGCTTAAAGTCTAGAACTCACACAGTTTACTGAACACACATTTTCTCTGTAGGCAGTACGTTCACTAGGCAACACTTTAATGCTCGTGCTATTTAGGGCCATTTTCTTGATGGTGAAACCATCAAGACATATCCCCACCCCAGACATATTCTATGCATGATAACACATGGTAACAGGGCGGCAGGAGGAGATCTTGATCAGAAAGTTTCTGGTATTAGGATCTATTGTTTTAGTTGGAAATTTGGGTTCCAAGAAACAGAGACTCCCTTGAGTTACCTCAGGAAAAAGTATGCTTATTATAAGGACACATTTGAGGCTGTCTTAAATTACCAGCTGTCTTATGACTTTCATGACCATATTGGTCTCTTTATCCAGGCATTTCCAATCTACTATCTGTCAACTTCATTTTCCTTTCTGCCACATGGCTGTGTCTGCTTAGTTGTCATTTCTGCTTTTTCTTAACTCCAGCTTGAATGCTGCTCATCATGGCTGCCCTGCCCCCCCTGTTATTCCCTTGTGGCTTTAGCTCCCTCTAAACTGGGCCAAATTCTCCAAGTTTCCTAACTAAGGGTCAAGAGGGAGAATTTGAGGGTCTCAGCTCACCATTTCACTTCAGACTGGCCCCTGCCCAACCTCTGGATTGGCATCCCTTAGTTCTGGTGCCTGCCTCTGAGGGTGATATGGCTGGGGCAAGGGATGGGATCACATGACACAAAACCTACACAACACTAGTGGAGTCAGTCTTGTCCTTGCTCCAGCATGACTGGCCTTTACCTTATAATTCAGATCCTGAAATTTGAAATCACAGTATCAACAGGGACATGTTCCCTCCGGAGGCTTTCAGGGAGAATCCTTCCTGCTTCTTCCAGCTTCCGGTGGCATCACTCCAATTCTGTCCTCTCCTCTTCTGTGTGTTGTCTCTCTCTGCCTCCATCTTATAAAGATACTTATGATTGAATTTAGAATAATTCATGATAATCTTCCCATGCCAAAATCCTTAATTTAATCACATCTGTAAAGATCCTTTTTCTTTATAAGGTAACATTTACAGGTTCCAGGGATTAGAACTAATATTTTGGGGGGCCATCATTCTTGTAAAGCTTTTAGAACAATTTGAGACTTGATAAGCACTCAATAAATGTTACCAATGAAGAAAAGAATACGTAATCTTGGTGGATTGCCAAACTTTCTTCCATAATAGAAATTTAAAATACCAGATACGAGCTTTCTTTCTTCTCTGTGAACAAAGAAGTGGGCCCTTAACCCCAGTATCACCAACCGGATGCCTCCGTCCTATACAAAGATACTGGGATCACAGTGGTTCCAATGCCATGGTTTGTCCTGCAGGAAGAGATGTCAGTTTCTAGATATCACTGTGGCTACATTCCATATCCTGTGCTGTACCATGTTGTGGGGGAGGTGAGTCCTCTGTGCATTGGTGTTTAGGGAAGGATTTAGCTGTGGTGGCAAAGCCTACCTACCTTGGTTTCTGGTTTTGCAGCTCCCCTGTCCAATATGATAGACACAAGCCACACGACTGTTTAAATTAATTTAAATTAAATATAATTAATTTTCTTTTAATGTGCAGTACTCATATTTCAAGTGCTCAATAGCTAAGTGTGTATTGGACAGTGCAGATATAGAACACGTCCCATCATTGCAGAAAATTCTACTGGACAATGCCATTCTATAGCCTTCCGGTAATTTTTTGAGTTAATATTCTTTCAGTAATGTTGTTGTCACTTAAGTCAGAGATCATTTCTGCAACAAATACTTGCCTGCAATAAATAATTTTGATTGATTAAAACTGATAATATGGGAATTGTCAGCAGCAAAGTATTATTATGACTTACTGTTGGGATGAAAATATCCTTTTTAGAGTATATGCAAGTATACTATCAGAATTAAAATCAGAGTGTGACGCCTACTTCTCAAAAATAATCAAATCATTTTGAGATTGTTGTCATTCTAGGGACCTGAACATACATATCTTATGTGGGAAACAAAATGCTCTCACCGAAACTCAGATTGAGGTATATATCTATTGATTAGTAAAATGCTGCTTCTTCCATGCCATTTAGCTTTTTAGTACGATGTTTTGAATTAATTACTTGGAAAAAATCTATGATACTTTGCAAAGCATTTTATAACCAGTTTTATTAATCACTTTATGTTTTTCCCCCTGATATTAATAAAATCAGCCCAAATAGGACAATATTTTTTAACATGTTACAAATAAGAAAATGATGTTAGGCAAGATGACAAAATGAAAACCGAAGGAGAGGTTGCATAATATTGCGGATTCCCGAAAATGCGGCGGCATTTGCCGTGACGCCCTGCTTTCAACTCTAATAATCTTTTCTTCGTTTTTAAATCACTAAGGCCAAAGCTAGTCTTGTCCAATTATCGCATGTGCTAGGGGTATTGACCTGGCTTTGCCAGAATTTAGTGTTGAGTAGAATTTGTATTTATTTGTGTGGTATTTAAAGTAGCATTTTTGTTTAGTTATACTTCTCATTCTTAATAACATGCTCAAAAATATTTTTAAAGGAATAAATCCTGATTCTGCCTTACCATTTGCATATATCATTTTCATATATGTTGACAACTGAGTCCTGTGTGCTGATGACATGCAGAATAAAGCCATATTTTGCATGTGATGTGATAAGGAATACAGTAAAATGGGATAATCTTTTACAGGCAATTCTTACAGCTCATTACATTTTGAAAATCTAAGTCAAACTGGCATCAAGTAACAATTTAGTTTTTCTTCTTCTATTTCATATTTTGTTTTTATAAGGAAAGCTACACTTTCATATTTATTCTTCTACATGTTGTTTGCCAATGAAATCTAAGATGGAACAATTTAGAAATATATAGATCACTGGTATCCCAGTAATATGTATTATTAATTTTTTTTCAAAAGCCCTGATCAGTGATGGCAAGAGTTAGGGAGTGGAGTTTCTATGTGGATTACCAGTAATTAAACACAAGTGGCCACATTGAGTATGAGGGGAGTATATGTTTTGAGACTCTTGTAACATCTCAAGAGAGCTCCTCCCTCTCACCACTCATAAAATGATTGAGACTCTATTTCTATCCTGTTAACAGCTTGTAGCTGAGTCATATTCTATCTAATTTCCCTGATAAAAAAAAGATATTCTTTTCTATACTTTGAATATTGTAAAGTAAAATTGTATTGGCTTTTAGTGAATTAAGCAGCCACCTTGGTTTTATATATTCAGGTTTTGTTTTGTTTTGTTTGTTTGTTTGTTTGGTTGGTTATAGATTGTATCTCTTATAGTACTAACTACATTTTTGGGCAGGAAAGTCAACCTTCAATTTTTTCTCACAAGCCTCCTGCTTTCCTTGGGGAAATTTTCAGTTCAACGAAAGTTTTATTTTATTGCAGAAAAATATACATAATATAACATTTATCAATTTAATCATTTGAAGTGTACAATTCAGTGGCATTAAGTACATTCATGATGTTATGCAATCATCACTACTATTCATTTCTAGGACCATCTTATCATCTTGATCTGAAACTCCATACCCATTAAACAGTAACTCCCATTTTTACCCTCCCTCTTTTACTTCCTGTTTCTATAAATTTGACTATTCTAATTACCTTATATAAGTAGAATCATATAATATTTGTCATTTTGTGCTGGCTTATTTCGTTTAACATGTTTTCAAGGTTCATTCACGTCATAGTATATATCAGAATTTCATTTTGTTAAGGCTAAATAAATATTCCATTGTATGTATGTACCACATTTATTTTTACCCATTTATATTACGTTTTATATTTATTCTAATTCTCTTCCTCCAGACTGAGTCTCTGGAGGGCAGAGATAATATATAGTATATCTTTGTACTCCCAGTACCTAGTGGGGTTGAAGGAAAGAAAGGATGAATGATTTCTATTTATAATTCAACCAATAAGCAAGGAGTTATAACTCATTCATCACTTGGAGGCATTTGAACTTGTCAGTAGACCTGGATCTACAGTCTTGAAAGATAAAGCTGTCATCTTCAGCTGTGTCCTAATAGGGCAGCCTGCTTATCCCATTCCTGTGTCTTGGAGGAAGACCACAGTATATAGTAGCTGTCCTTATTCTGAGTTTTAACTCACAGAGAGGCGAATGGGAGGGGACAGAGTCAGACAGAATTCAGGTAGGCGAGCCTCTGACTCACTGCTTCACAGTGTTAGAATGTAAGCTCGGAAATAGATTTTGAAGGAAAATTTAATTTTTGCCTTATCTCGCATTTTGCAATACCTTCCTTTAGTCCAGAAAATCAAATGCAGCCTTTGGAACAGATCCAATATTGAATGGAATTAAAATTGGTCCTGTCAACTTAGTCAAAATTAGCCTAGTAAATGATATGCTCAGACTTTAAAAAGAGCTTAGGGAATTTCTACAAACACAGAAATAGCTAAGCTACTGTGCTGTATGGCAGTAGAAGATATTTGCTTCAGTCCTATAGTTACGTTGTGCTTTTCATCTTTTCCTGTCTAGGACCCATGTGTAAATTTATTTCAATTTTGATAACAGTCAAATATTAATGCCAGAGAAAGAAAGCTCTGGTAAAGAGAATTGTATACAGCAAAACCAAGAAAACTTATGAAGTAGCAGAGGCTGTGGCACTCCGTGAGAGATGACATTAGTGTCTGGTGGCCAACAGACCTAGGTTTAAATTCTCAGCCTTCATTTTAGTAGTCAGGTAACCAAAGACAAGTTACTTTCCAAGACTGAATTTTCCCCTTTCAAGATTGATTGGAGAATTATAATACATATATATGGTGACAATGCATGAACAGTGATTGTCAGTAGGTTTTAAAATTACTAGTAACAATTATTATTTTGTTTTTAACTTTGTATAATGTGGTTCTTTACCAGGCTAGTGAACAATAGACCTTGAAAATATGTCTGCCCTTTGGAAAAGAAGAATATGGAGATACCAAGACACTATCATTTGGAGAGGTTCAGGTAGATAGGGTTGCCAGATGTAGCTATTAAATATGCAAGGCATCTAGTTAAATCAATTTCAGATAAGCAATATATATATACATATACATACATACATACATACATACATACATATATATGTATTTGTTTGAGTATATCCCATTTAATATTTAGAATACACTTATACTAAAAAATCACTTGTTTTTTATCTGAGGTTCAAATTTAACTGGGCATTTTGTCTTATAATTTTACAAGTCTGGCACCTTATCTAAAAGATCTATTTTAGATTCATTCCTGTGGTTCTTAAAGGTTTTTGTTTTTGTTTTTTTGTTTGTTTGTTTTGTTTTGTTTTAGTTTTATAGGGGCTTTATTACCATTATCAGTTTAAACTGCAATCATTTATAGGCAAATAATGTCTTTGATGATGCCTAGTTGCAAGCAAGGCATTGTGGGAATAAAGCCCTAGCAAAGTGCTGGGGATCTTTGGGGTGTGATGGAAAAGGAAGAGTCCAAGCAGTGTGGGCATGTGGGACTGGGCCTTTTCCTTGGATGAGTCTTAGTTTCCACATCAAATCTTCTTAAAAGCATGACAAGTCTTTCCTTTTCTTCCATCAAAGGGCATCATTAATCTTCAGGGACAGCTGATGAGGGAGATGGCGGCTTACCTCAGATGTACAGGTCATGCAGCCCAGTTGCTACTTGAACAGCTACTATTGTGCTGTCCAAATTACTAACTGAAAGTAAAGCCGGAACTCTGAAGGGTGAAGGGAACAGTGATAGGCATTATACTGCTCCCAGAAATGTCTTCATCCCTATCACTAGAACCTGTTATGTGACAAAGAAGAATTAAGTTTGCTAATCAGCTGACCATGAACCAGGGATGTTATTTTGGATTATCCAGATGGGTTCAATCGCAAGACTCCTTAGAATGAGAGGAGGAAGGCAGAAGAGAACCAGAGAGATGGCAATTGGAAAAAAAAAACTTGACCTGCTGTTGCTGGCTTTGAGAATGGAGGAAGAAGGCCAGAAACCAAGGCATGGGGGTAGGAGCTAGAAAAGAAAGGAAATGGTTCCTCATCCAGAGCATCTGGAAAAAGAGGCAGCTCTTTTAACACCTTAAATTCAGCCTCGTGAAACCCATTTCAACTTCTGAACTGCAGAACTGTGAGATAACAAATATGTGTTGTTTTTAGTCACAGAGTTTGTGTTAATTTGTTATGACATCGGTAGGAAACTAACACAGGGACCAAAGTGAGAAGAAATGGGCAATGAAATAGCTTAAAAAGTAACTGGAGTTGGGAGGGGGTGCTGTACACAGATGTCTTAATTAATAAAAAAGTTAAGTAAGATAATTGTCTGGACTCAGAAGAGTAATTGGTTGAACATACATTCTGCCCACAGGAAGGAATTCTAGAAATCATCTAGCCTAGCCTCTTCATTTCTGAGGAGACACATCCAGGGCTCAAAGAGATATAATTACTAGAGTTCACAGAGAACGAGTCAAGTTGAGAATTTTCTTCTCCTGACCCTTTGGCCAACACTCTCTGTACCACATCACACTCATGAAATAATTATTTTGCAGATGGAGGGATTATCTATTCAAACTTCAAGGAGATCTTTAAGAAAGTTTTTCAACCCTCCAGTTGCTAATTAGTGACTTGTCTGAGAGCAAGATAGCAATTCTGCCTCCTGGACTCCCATTGGCAGAGTCTCTGCCCATGGGGTCTTCTCCCCGCTCTCTTATTTGAGCCTACAGCTGCATGCCTTCAGCACTCTGCTCACTCACCTTCACCGGCTCAAGGAAGCGGAGTGTGGTGTTAAGAGTGCTTGTGTGAACATTGTTCTTGTCCCTTGGCACGATATGGGTAATCTCTTGGAAACTCAGCATCCTTATCTGTAAAATAGGGATAATAATTGAATTGAAAAGAATTCAGTAAGATAACATATAAAGCATGCAGCACAGAGTCTGGGACATGGTAGTATATTCATACTGAATGGTATCACACAGGACTGTAATACGTAATTTACTTGAATGTCTCTCTGCTCTAGACTGCAAGCAACTTTGAGTCAGTAATTGCGGCTTCTTGTATTTGTGTTTCTGAGTACCACATAGAGTACCTGACTCAAAATTTGACCAAAACAAAACAAAACAAAGACAAAACAAACAAAAAAACCCTAGCTAACATTTATTGAGTACTTAGCATGTGTCACTGTTCTATGTACTCCACATATTATAATTCATTTTATCCTCTTGGTACATCTGGTGTCTATGCACTGACATTCCCATTTTACAGATGGAAAACTGAGAGCTCTCGGTTTTCTAGCCTTTTTAAAAATTTCCGAAGAGAAACGTGGGAAGGCGGCTGCTGAAGCAAGAGGGACCATTACAAATGTCGCGAAGGGCCTGTTTGCAGGCAGATTGAGGCTTTAATTCTTATCTTGTTACTCAAAAAAACATCTGTTGAATGGGTTACTAAATGAATAACATATATCCAGGATAAAAACAAAACAAACCAATCAACTAAACAAACAAAAAACAAATAACCTGGTACGCCTTCCTTTAATATTCTGAAAATAGCTCAGTCTTTAATGTGGCTTCATTTGAAAATGAAGCACCAGTGTGAAATCTCTTAGTGTTTCTCCTCCAAATTCTGGTTGGTCTTTCAAGCACAGCAGACAGGTAATGACTACTAATTTGCTAGCTATTGATTTTTCAGCTTTTGCTTTCCATGTGAGTAAATAAAATTCTCAGTGAGGATGGGAGGGGTTGAGGCTTATTTTGATTTCCATAAACTCTCTTTTAATATCTTTCAGGATTCAACATTTTTATATTATACGGATGCTTAATTGGAAGTTTGTTTTCTTGCTACTACTTAAAGTCTAAGCAGCATTGGATATTTAGTGTGGAAATATTCCTAGAATACATGACATTTGAGAGGGATAACTGACAGTTCCTACTAGAATCTGGGAGATTCCCCATCAGACATGCACAATAGTCATTCAAGTAAGCTTGATGTTTACATACTGTGGTTTGTTGTGGACATTTGTTTTCAAATGAACTCTTAGATTTGCAGAATATACTGATTCTCACTAGTTAGAGAGAGTATGAGCTTTATATTCTTGGACATTCAGAAAACTCTGAAAAGAATCACCCTCATTTCTAAGGATAAAAATTAGCTGATACTAACTAAACTCCCTTGGTTTTCTTCAGGTTAAATTTTCAAAGTATAATTTGTGAAGGGAATTTCACTTTGCCCACATAATAGGAGGAGTGAGTAGCTGTTGGACTTGGTTTCAGAGAGGAAATACAGCAAAATAACCTCATCCTGTGCTTACTACATGGTTCTGTGCCTCTAGTTCCAAGAACTGCCAGGAAGGTTTTACTATCAGCTAGGAATAATTAATTTGATGGAAGCTATTTTAAAAATATGTGTCTACAAACTTATGAATGGAAGGAGAGTAGTCAAAAAGGGCTCAGAGAAGAATCACAAAATGATTAGAATCTTGGAAAAGAGGGTTTATTAGTAAGGATGTCTAATTATTTACAAGACAAGAAATAGGAGATAAAATAATGCTTCAAAAGTACATGAAGAGTGGTTTTGCACACTGTGATGGATAAATGGGCAAAGGACAGGGGCTGATTTTTCTCAAAAGAGCTAATGGTTGTTCTACCTTATTAAAAGATAGTTGACATTATGAGCATTAGAAGATGAAACCTAAGAGAAACTGTGAGATTGTATTTGATGTATGCATTGGCTGGGATTGAAAAGATCTGCTCCCACCCAACAGGCTGGGGGAAAGGAGAAGGGAATTCCTTCACTCCCATAACTTGTAGAGGTTGGTGAGAGTTTATCCTAGTCTTCTTGGGTTGCCATTACAAAATACAATAGACTAGCGGTCTTAAATAACAGAAATTATTTTTCTCACAGTTCTAGAGACTGGCAAGTACAAGATCAAGGTGCTGATCAATTGGGTTGTTGGTCTAAGAGCTCTTTCTCGCTTGCAGATGACTACCTTCTCACTGTGTCCTCGTAGTGTAGAGTCTCTCTCTCTCTCTCTCCTGATCCCTCCCTCCCTCCCTCCCTCCCTTTCTTTTAAAAGCTGACCAGGCCAATTTCATGACCTAATCGCCTCC
The DNA here is from genome assembly GCF_014176215.1 of Rousettus aegyptiacus. Taxonomy (NCBI): domain Eukaryota; kingdom Metazoa; phylum Chordata; class Mammalia; order Chiroptera; family Pteropodidae; genus Rousettus; species Rousettus aegyptiacus. The sequence continues at coordinate 56,450,371 of NW_023416286.1, read as the reverse complement.
CAAAGGCTCTATCTCCTAACACCATCATGTTGGGGATTGGGACTTTAACATATAAAATTTTTTTGGGGGGGGGTGGGGGATGGGGGGAAACTAACATTTAGTCTATAACAGAGTTTAAATTGGCCAACTTTTTGGAGGACAATTAGGCAATATGTATCAAAACTTTAACAAAGAGGCTACAGCAATTTCAGTAGTAGGAATTCATTCTAAGGGAACACCTAGACCAGTGTTAAAAGTATACCTATATGCTGTTCACTGCAGTGGTGCTCATCCTAGAGAGATGTTGGAAAAATGCCAAACATATCCATCAATCTGGGATGAACTAAGCAAATTGTGATACACCCATACCAGGGGTCAGTACTTTTTGTTAAAGGGCCAGACATTTTAGGCTTTGCAGTCAAAAGACAAAATTAAAGATATTATGTAGGTATCAATATAATAATTTAAACTTTAGTTTGTAGGACATACAAAAATAGGCAGTTAGGCCAGGTTTGGCCTACAGGCATTAATTTGTCAATCTCTGGTTTATAAGAGGGAATATTAAAAAGCTATTTAAAAAATGACACAGATCTTTATCTACTGACATAGAAAGGTATCTATGATAAATTATTAAGGGGAAAAAGGCATGTATAATATGATTATATACTATAGCATGTATGTATGACTGTATTTTTATAAAAATCAATTTTTATGTATGAATATATATGCATATATAAAAGGTTACTAACCAAAATATTAACTGTGGTTAACTCTGGGTTATGGATTGGGATGATCCTTATTTTCTTCTTAAAAATCTGTATTTTCTACTTTGGGGAAGGCAATGAGCACATATTACTTCTATTATTCTAAAATAAAATAAAACTTAATAACTCCATAAACACCTTCAAAACACAAAAGCAAGTAATTAAGAAAACAAAACGTTATTATACAAAAGATTGTTAATTGCTAAGTATTATGCCTGAATTTGAAGGTAAAAATAAAAAGAACTTAATTTATTTTCCAGATGATAGCTTTAGGAAAACATCCTGACACTGAAAGACTTAGCAGGATTTTCTTCCCCCTCCATTTCTTAGAAAGTTATAGGTGCAAATTTGAAGTCAGGGAATGGTCTGATTAAATCTTCAATATCCTCTCCAAACATCTAATCATTGCCATTGCTTATGTTAAATACTAGTTTTAGAATCCACACTGCAATAAAAATCTCGTAAAACACCTCAGCAGGGATAGAAAACATGTTGATATTTTCTGCCATAAAGAAAATGGAAAGATTTTAGGTTTAATCACAGTTTTAAGTTTTAATCTGAGAACATGACAATACAGTTATCTTGCCAGAATGAGAATGTGACCAGAGAACAAAAATTTCAGAAACATGTCACTAAGCTATTTAGCCAAAATCAATACATAACTTATTTTTCATTTGAAATGAATTAGTCACCCAATGTTTGCAAAATATCCCTCTTGGATGTGGTCTTTAAAATTAGCTTTTTCAGTTTTTATCACCACCATTGGAAGACGTTTCCTCTATGAGCGTATTCTTTGTCGATTATCCCTAGAAATAGCAGCCTATTTTCTATGGGAAACAGAGGTGTATAGTATGTATGCCCAGTAAAAAGGAATGTGTAGTGGTTCCTGACTTTAAGGAGATTTCAGTGTAGTAGGGAAATGTTTTGAGCTACCTGGTTTTGTTATATATAGTAAAGCCAAACAATGATAACAATAATAACAAAAGCTTTGATTTATTAAGTGCTTACCAGGCCAAGTACAATACTAGATAACATAGCATTACTACACTCACTTTGAAATATGCAATTACAGTTCAGAGAGGCAAAATAACTTTTAAAGTCACATGGCTAGTAAGTGGTAGAGATGTAACTCAAACACAGACCTGTTTTAATTTTGTATATTTTCTGCTATGCCAAACTATCCACTGTACAGTTCAAATATAAACTATAATTATATTATCTGTTGGTCTGTTCTCAGCAGTCCTTAGCACACATGATATCTTATTCAATTTGTGTTACTATAACAAAATACCATAGACATTAATAGTATTAAAAAACTGAGTATTAACTGGCTTAAAAAGCAAACATTTATTTCTCACAGTCTGGAGGCTGGAAGGTTGAGATTGGGGTGCCAGCATGGCCTGGTTTTTGATGACGGCCCTCTTCCTGGTTATGTCCTCACATGAGTCCTCCTTGGTGTATCCTCTTTTTATAAGGACATTAATTCTGTCAAGGGGGCTCTATTCTTATAACCTCATATAATCTAATTATATCCCAAAAATCTCATCTCGAAATACTATTTGGGGTTAGGGCTTCTACATAGCAATTTGGGCAGGGGGCACGAATGTTTGGTTCATAGCATGTAATGATGAGTTGATTACTGCTACAAAACCATATCTGAGAAGAATACTATTAATCTTACGAAACCATTACAAAACTAGTGAACTCAGAGGGACTCAGTCTTGATTATTAAAAGACAGCAGCCTAATGTATTGCCTCAGTCAGTGAAATTCACTGTCATTAATTCATTTTCTCTTCTCACAGAAATGTATTCTCAAGATGGCGCAGTCCTTGGTGATGGATAGCTACTCTCAGCTCCTGACCCCCAGTTCTTCTGTGATATGTGCTATAGACTCAGGTCTCAGGGAGGCCACATGCTTGCAACTCACAGACTGCTGTCTTTGCAGCAATCCCTTTTGCTGCCTAAGTGGTTAATTGCTTCTTAAATAATCCGTTCTTCCAAAGATACAGTATTTGCAAAATAGTCTAAACAAAAATGAAATTTGAGCATGTAATTTTAAGGACAGAGGGAAGAAGAAACCCAAGAAGCAAACAGACAAAACCCCTCTCTATTCTTTGCACATAGGCTCTAAAACAGGAGTCCCCAACCCCTGGGCTGCAGGCTGGTACCGCTTCGTGGCCTATTAAGAACTGGGCTGCACAGCAGGAGGTGAGCGGCTCACGAGCCAGTGAGGCTTCATCTGTTTTTGCAGCCGCTCCCCAGCGCTAGCATCACCACCTCAGCTCCACCTCAGATCATCAGGCATTAGATTCTTGTAGGAGCCCTGGCCTCTGGTGCCAAAACACATTTCAATTTTTGCCCTTAAATTTTCAAAACTGGAAGTACCATTCGTTTCTCATATTTCCTTGATATTTTTTTAAAGACAGGGACAGCATTCATTCACTTATTTGTATCTTCATTGTTACTCACTCATTCGTTCATTCCATCATCATTTGTTGAGTGCCTGTTCTATGCTAGGCATCATCCTAGATATAGGGTACAAAGCCAAATGAGGATGATCCCTGTCCTTCAGGAACTTTTAACTTGGTTATATAATTACAACATTTATATTGTGACCACAAGACATCATAATGTGGGTGAAAAATGAAAATCTATATAATAATTAGATATCACCACAATGATGTTGGGTAACACACCACTCTCAAACTTGGTGACTTCAAATAATAACTGTTTACTGTCACTAATGTGTCTGGGGTTTGGGTGATATGTATTCATTTGCTAGGGCTACCATAGCTAAATACCACAGACTGGGTGGCTTAAAAAACAGAAATTTATTTTCTCACAACTTTGGAGCCAGAAGTCTAAGATCAATGTGTCATCAGGTTTGGTTTCTTCTGAGGCATCTTTTCTTTGCTTACGGGTGGCCACCTCCTTGCTGTGTCTTCACATGATCTTTCCTCTATGTGTGGGCATGTATGTGTCCTAATTTGATTATAAGGATGGATAACAGTTGTATTGGATTAGGACCCACCCATATAATCTCATTTGACTTTAATACCCCTTTAAAGGCCCTGTGTCCAGATATAGTCACATTCGGAGGTACTAGGTATCAGGACTTCAGCACATGAATTTTGGGAATACAGTCCAACCTATAACAGATAGGCTTAGTTATGTAAGCTGGGCTCAGACGGGCTTGGCAGGTGTTATGTCTGTCAATCTTCTGTAGAAGTGGGAGCATATTTGTTTCATGGCAAAAGTTGGAATCTTTTTGAAGGGAGAGCAGAAATATGCAATGCCTCTTTGGCCTTGGCTCAGGACTTGCACACTATTATTTTTATCCACATTCCGGTGCCTGAAATGAAATCTATAGCCAAACCTAACTTTAATGGAAAGAAGAATAAACTCTGCCCGCAGTGGATGGAATTGCAGAGTCACAAGAAACAGTGTGAGGACACAGGGAGGGGTAGAGTAATGGAAATAATAGTGCAGTCCAGCCCCGAAGTAAAATATATTAATTCAATCTGAAGTTTTCTCTACCTGAAGTGAACTGAATATTTATCTTGCTTCTGAGTATTTAGCATTGAGTAGTCTTGTTCAGGTTCTAAACTGTGTGGCAGTGTGCTTGTACTATTTGGATAATTTCAAAATTTTTTTCTGAAACGATTATGTTAGCAGTTATATTACTTGGGTAAGAATGAGCACAACCTTGTATCTAGTTGTTTCACTCGGTAGACAGAGCGCCATCGATTTAGTTAGAGAGCAATGAGGCTGGTGTCCCAGGCCTGACATCCACGTAACTGCTGTTTACAGTCACCGATTCTGTCAGAAGGTATTCCATCTGATGTAGGGGGACTGGCAGATGTTCATTGTCATGAATGTGAAAACATTTCAAAGTGTATGTCCCCTGACAAGGGATCAGTCTATTTAGAACAATATGATCAGGTAATAATGTGGTGTAAGTCATTTAAATACCCAGTAAGCAACTAAAGTGAAAAGAATACTGTGGAAAAAAGAAAAGAAAGAAAGAAGTATCATCAGTGCATTTGCTGCGAGAGAAAATTGGAATGGCGCCTCTTGTAGTTACCTAGCAGGCAGCCCTTGGCTTATCAAATACCCCAGCTCATCCGGGTGGCTTGCACTCCACCAGAGATAAAGAGGAAACGATTGCTAGGTGGGAGATTAATATTTGTGGGATTTACTATTAGACAAGAGAGGAATAAGTAAAGCAGATTGAGCCACCTCAGGGAAGGAAAGGAAATTCATGGGAACAAAATAATTACAACAACTGAAGTAGAGAAGAAAAAACAGTAGAGATAAGAGAAAAAGCTAGATTAAAATTTTTCAGAGTGGCTTTTCTGGCCGCGAGGCTTATGGTCACATTCTCCAGGGTCAATGAGTTTTTATTAAACTTTGCCATCATTATACTTTCACTTCTCTTTATTCGCTGGCCAGCTGGGTGACCCGCATGACTGTCTTTTAACCGAGTACTGCCCAGAACTTTCAGGCCTGCATTTCCTTTTCTATTTACCATGATATTTGTGCTAAACATAAGCCAAAAAAGAATATGCTGAGACACTGGATGAAAAAGTGGTTCATAGCAGTTCAAATATGAAAAATGTGGAGGTTAGATTAAGTAACGCATGGCGTGTAGCTGCTCAACATGAAAGAACCAACACATTAAAGTATTGATTGATGTTGCTCTGATCCTGAATGTGTACATACCTCTTGGCAATAATTTATTAGCAGCAATTATGCTACTAAATATAAAATTATAATTTTTTTTGTCTAAATGACATTGTAAAAGATTCCAGTGTTTTGTTTTTGGATGAACTATGACATTATCAGGCCCATTGATAAAATGGATCAGGGTTGCTCTTTAGTTTAGTGCCAGAAAGGAAAAAAAAAAAAACCAAAAACCAAAAAAAACCAATGGAGGTAATAGTGAAAGCTTCCGTGCTTAAAGTCAAAAGAGTCAAACCAACAATAAGTGTTTAATGTTTTTGTGGTTTAAAAACATTACGATAAAATAATTTAAATTAATTCCAGTAGTATTTGAAACGTTCTTTTCCCTGTAGAATTAATTTGTTCATAAGGCTGACAAAAGAAGGAGATGATAGGAGATAGGTAATGAAGTAAAGATTTTCTAGAAGGAGGATAATGGAATGTCAAAAAAGACATCCCTATTGCTGCTGTAAAAAATTACCACAAATTTAGTGTTGTAAAGAAATACGAACATGGTCTCTTATTGTTCTAGAGGCTAGAAGTCCAAATTCAGTGACGCAGGGCTAAGGTCAAGGTGTCAGCAAGGCTGGTTCCTTCTGGAGGCTCTAGCGGAGAATCTGTTTCCTCACCCTTTGCAGCAGCTTGTGGAGGCCAGCTGCATTCCTTGAGGCATGGCCCCTTCTTCACACTGTTCCTCCTGTCCTGTTGTCTCATTGCTTCCTCTTGTGGCAGTCTTAACTCCCTCTTAAAGGATCCCTGTCTTTACCATTAGGGCTCACCCAGATAATCCAGGAAATCCTTCATCTCAAAATCATTAATTTAATCACATCTGTACTGTCCTTTTTGCTATATAAGGTAATATTCAAAAGTTCCAGGGATTAGGATGTGGACCTCTTTGGGGACCTTTATTTACTTTTCAGCTTAACACATAGGGATGGTTACAGTAAGACCCAGGTTAGGAGGCATGTGAAATAGGGTTGGGCAGGGGAGGTGGGTCCTTCATGGAATAATGTATCCAGCATTTAACTTAATCATTTGATAGATGAAGCAATATTTGTAGGTAGTCTCTTTAGAAAGAAATATTGAACACAAGGAAAGATCTGAAAAATAAAATTTTGGGAGAAGAAAATATAATTTTATTTTTTAATATAGAAAGAGATACGAATGTTAGCAATCAACCATTCTTTTTATCAACAACTATTGGATGTTAGTAACCACGTGTTGTAAAGATAGCAGAATATGTCATCCCCAGATGTGACTCTCTTGCATAAGGGCTATTTTGAGTTGATTATTTTTGATAAATAACAGATAAAGGAGAAGCTCTGAAGAAAGGGTCGAAGTTACCCTTTTGGCAAGGGAAATTTATGGGTATGAAGGAAAGCTTCAATTGTAAGGGTGTACTCTTCTGTACCAACAAGAGAAATCTAGCTCTAAATCACCAGAGAATCTTTTCAATGGAGACGGTTTAGACTTCAGTCTTTGAAACCAACCTTACTACTGTTTACAGTGCTTTTTCTGGTAACTTCCCATGGCTCCATTCTTCCCCACCAATAGTAGCTCTGGGAAAGAATGTTATAGAGAATAGGTAGGAAAAAAAAGGAAGTTATTGTTTGACTGTAGCTTAAAGCCTAGTTGGTTGGTTGTGATTGGTTGTCCTTAGTGTTTTGATTTCTTAAATTGACACATTTATAGGCTTAGGTTTGCCTACACAGGCTGCCAAGGCATTAGGGCCACCTCAGTTTAATGGCTTCCTTATTCAATTCAACAGTAATCATGTAAATTGCATTTATGATGATTTTAATGACATAGAAAATAATTTTCATAATGTAAATAAACTCTGATACAAAATTGTTTATTTAGATGATGTGAAATGTGCATAGAGAAAAGACTTGAAGGAAATATTTTAAGATAATAATAGAAATTAGAGATTACCTCAGGATCAAGGGTAATTTTTATTTCTTTTTTGTGCTTTTTTGTGCTTTCTAAATTTTCTACAATCAATGTAAATGGATGTAAAAATATGTTACGTTACTTGTTCAATTAATATTTATCGAACACCTACTATGATCTTGGCATTGGCAGTATATAAGATCAAATCCTCTGTCATTTAGCTTATGGTCTATAATTCTTATCTTAATAAAATCTGTTATCATTATAAAGTCATCTATGTCAAACTAATAGGCACTATTGGATTCACAGGCAACCAAACATCAGTTTTTTTTTTTTTTTTTTAAATAAACTGTTAAGTCATTTTTCTTCTCGGAAAGTTGATTTCTCTCCCCACCCTCCCCATCAGATAGGCTCAATATCTTGAGATATTTTTATTTCAGGAGTTTTAATTCTGACGAAGGATTTATTAGTTGTTCCTTTTAACATTGAGACATTTACACATTATTCAAGCATATTTTTTATCTTTCGTAGGGGACGAAAATGTCTTCCTCATTCTTAGGTTTTCTGACTGGGGGCCTTTAAATTGGACTGACATAAAACAGATTAACAAGAGACAAATGAACATAGGTTTATTAACATGTGCACCATGGATATAACACATGGAGGTACCCAGAGATGGGTAACTCAAAGGTTTGATAGAACTTGAGTTTATACAGCATCCTAGCCAAGTTACAATACATTTTTAGAGAAACGACAAGACAAAAAGAAAAGACTTTGTGTTCCTGGAGGCGGCAAATTGCGTAAAGCAAATACAAGGGGAAGTAATGGTGGCTTAGACTAGTCGGAAAAGTTTATCATGTGGATTCCTCTGGTGCCACCTCCAGGCTGATGAGGGCCTTATGTTGTCCCCAGTGATTAACTTTTGTCCTTCTTGGTAGAGAGGGGAGGAGGGATGCCTTCCTAAATTTATGTTCTGCTTTTAGCAAAGAGGAAGAAGCTAGGAAGCTGTTCCTGCATTTGCTGCTTAATTATCTTCAGCTCAAAATATTTCTTATGTCAAAGAGACATATTTTGGGGTGACATATTCAGGCTTCTTTTATTTTATTCAGGCTAACACTAGACATATTGATGGAACAGTCCTTTGAATGGATTCAGAGTTTACCTATAAGTTTACATTTTCAAGTCCCTGGTATTATGATAAACTTTGGGTATGACTGTTCAAATAGCTGGTGCATCACTAGAAAGTCATGAAAAATTTTCCCCAAAACCTAAAGACAGCAAGGTATATTATATTTATGGAATTCTCCTACTAAGCCAGTTTAGCAACTCTCTCAAAGAAGGAAATGAAGTCAGTTGGGCACATTTTGTTCTTGGAGAGTACACACCACTTTTTAGGGTCCACTGCCTGTATGCAAAGTATTTTCTGAATACCTACAAACCATCTGTTAAGTAATTCTTTATAGACTTTCCCAATGAATAATATTAAGTTCATCTGTCTACGGTTTGAGAATTTGCTTTTTTGTAAATCAGAACAATATTTCCCCATAATAAAGTCCTTGATGGGCTGAATGGAGAATCACAAATACCTTGATAGGTGGTCCTTGAGATGGAAAATAGCCTCTAATCCTGATTAGCCAGAAGACCAGAGAGTGTCTTGGCCTTCTCTCTGTGGTCCTGAAGGCCTTCACAGAGAGGTGAGCTCTGTTAATTAAACACTCTTCATCTAAAACAAAGCTTGTGAGCACAGAGAGATTTCAGAAGAACCATAAATGTGAATTTTATTTTGCATTTAAAAAGCCACGCTTTATGCAATTGACATGTTGGAGAAAAGATTGATAGGGGAACTTCTTAAGAACAGGAGATGGTAATTTGCATATTAATTTATGTACTCAAAATGAATGCAGACAGCCATAAAATGCACTTGTAATAATTATACTACTATTGAACTGTGGGCTTTTAATTAAATGGAATGTTTTTATCTTGTGTTTTTCACGTTAACCACGTTGCTATTGGTGTCAAGCTGTTCTTGCAAATCAAAGCTTTGGAGATGCCTGATCCTGGGCTTTCATCACTCTGTGGCCCATGGTGGCTGGCATTCCAGGACTGTGGCAGCTGGCTCTGGTGCTCTGGGCAAGCTCTGGGCACCTCTGCTTTATGCACACTTTAAAGGAGGCCACTGGAGACCCAGCTCAGTCACACTGGCACAGGACACGCATGACAAACCCCGGCTTTGGAAATGAGAAAGAAAGGATGCTTGCAACCTGTGAGCCTTTTAAATAAATCAGAAAAGAAACCCTGGGTGTTCTTCTTGAGACACTTTTGCATTTTTTGTTTGTCGGTGCTAGCTAGCTATTTTGATCTTCGTCTACAATGTGGGCATATCAGTGTTCAAGGCAGAAGCTGTGTTACACAAATGATTATTTTCACACTTTTCAATGTGGTAAAAAGAATGCTCTTTTCTCCTCTTTTTTTCCTTTAGAAAGGCTGTTAAGTGGAGCCACTTGCGACTGATATAAACGATTGGCATTGTGTTTTGATGTTTTGGGTTGGTTGCTCCTGAGCTTGTTCTTTACCTGAATTACACTGTCCCAATCCATTATTTTAATGGCACAGAAGACGCTGGGCATATCCAAGCCAATGACAACCCATTATGCTTTCCAGGAGGAGCTCAAGGGCACTCGAGTGGGGTTGGAGAATGTCTTTCGATATAAAATGAGTAGCATGCAGGGACTGTTTATACATCCAAGGCAAGGAGAGTGAAGTGTGTGTGTGTGTGTGTGTGTGTGTGTGTGTGTGTGTGAGATTTATACATATATATATGTGTGTCTACATATACATACAAGGTTTATTGTTCATTATGACTTTTGCTGCAATTTACACTCCTAGAGATGTTTTACAAAGGCCCTACACTCTATTGATCTCTTGGTTTTAAGTAATAATGACAACTTAAATTATAAAGGGGGAATTTATTTTAAGAGTATAGTGTTAAATTAATTAAACAAGGAGACCATTAGACTGAGGTAGCTCTAGTAGCTTAGTAGCTATTAAGAAAATCCAGATCTAAGCTTGACATGCTTCGAGGTTGCTAAATTAAAACCTAAGGATAGTCAATCACAAACAACCATCTAGGCGTTAAGCTCTAGTTAATCAGTAATGTTTTGCTTTGCTCCTGTCGATTTTCTGTAAAAGTCTCTCCCCAGCTCCTGTCCATGGAGTGTTCCTAACCACTTCTGGTTTGGTGCTGCCTAATTTGAATAGGTTTTTGCTCAAATAAATTCTTAAAAATTTTAATATGCATCAGTTTCTCTTTTAACAATCGATGTGTGTCTCACAGAACTTAAGGGCAGTGATGGTGCTGGGATTCAGAAATAATCATTATAGGAACGGGAGTTTGGCCAAAACCTAGGGAATGTTCTGCCCAACTTTTGGTCTCTGTTACTCTGCTTTGTTTGTTTTTTATTTTATTTTTTTCTTGGTATACTGGCTCTCCCTGCTCCTCCATCTATAGGACAAGCCAGGCAAGCAGAGCCAGAGACCACTGAGACCTCCCAAGTGCTAACCTGGTCTCAAAGCATATCTATCTCTGTCTCTGTCATTCTTTGGGTCCCTCAATTTAAAATGTCCAGAGGAGGGACCTTCTTCCAACCTGGATCAGTTGTTTACCCTAATCCAATCAACTGTGGCTTGGGGTGGCAGGAGTATGACCAAGTTCATGTGCATATCTGTATGTGGGAGAAGGTAAGGCTGAGAACTATGACTGGACTGGTAGGGACAGTTAATGACACCCACACTAGGTGCTGTTATCTCTGCTTCTATCTCTTTTTAGTGTGGAACTCTCATTGATCTATCTAGGAATTTCTCTAATGAGGCAGAAGATCATGAAAAGCAGGACATGATGGTGTGGTCTTGGTGATACATATATTTATTTTAAAGCTAAGGGAGCTTGAAATGTATTACATGTTCTTCAAAGAAGTTACTTGGGAGAACATCAGTGTGCCCACAGTCTGGCCTCAGAATTTACAAGCTAGTAGGTAGCAGAAAAAAGGCTGCGATCTTTCAGGCTGTATCCAAGATGCTTCTGAGAGCTAAATCAGTGCCAACACAACATTTTCCCCTCTGTGAAAGAAGGATTGGTCAGAGAGCACTCTGCAGTTATACCTGTCATGCACTGAGTGGTCCATATAAAGACAGTTCTTATTACTGTAATGATCAAAATTTTAAAAATAAGGTCATAGATTTTATCTGTGACTACCTGCAATCTTCTAAATTTTAGCTTGCACTTTGTCCTATAACTTTGAATTCTTTTCTCCCTCTTTTTCAGTGCTCTAATTTGTTGAAGTTGCATATTTTTCTGCAATTTTCTAAAATGGCAAACATTTTTTGGTAAGCTATGAAATTAAAAGCTTAAGAAGGGAAATGCTGCAACTGTGAAGTTTTAATTATTGCTATTATGACATAAATTATCAAGGAATAATCAAAACATAAATTTCTGTCTAACCCAGGAAACAAGATAAAATAAGAAGACACAATGGTGCCAGAATTCATTAGGAAACTTGGAGTTATTCTGTCACCCCTATCATTATAAATCCTCAGTGACATTATCACAGAAGGTGCATAAGTATCACCAAGGAAACACATTCAAAGGGGGCTGATGGTGTGATTTGGTTTCTGTGTAAAGTCCACATTTGGCTTTCTTTCTGTCTCATAGTCCCATAGCATTTTCTGTTTCTATAGCGCTATAATCTATTGTGTATTAAAATTATGTTACTCATGTCTTATTTTCTTTAATAGATTGTAAGATCTGTAAAAGCAAGGCATACGTCAAATCATACGATTTGTGACTACAGTTGGCCCTTGAACAATGTCGGGGTTAGGAATCGTGACCCCTTAGTAGTTGAAACTCCACACATAACTTTTGACTCTATAGTCTGTCCTTCACGTCGTTGGATTCAACTATCAGAGGATGGGAAAAAGGATTTTGGATCTGCCGTTGAGAATTACACATTGAGAATGTGAAAATACTGTTTTCCATTCAAGGTTAGTTGAATTTGCAGCTGTGCAACCCCTTATACAAAGCACTGACTGTATTTATTGAAAAAAAAAAATCTATGTATGCGTGGGCTCCTGCAGTTCAAACCAGTGTTGTTCAAGGGTCAACTGTATACAATCAGGTACTGGCTTTCATTGTGCCCCTTCTGTCTCCTCTATTCAGACTCTGTGGATATCTTTCACAACAATCTTTTCTCTATTTATGATTTGGACTGGTTGGAAAATAAGATGAAAAGAGTCAAGAAGGGAAATGGAAGTATCACCTTGCCATTGATGGAGGCTGGGTGTAGAACTGAAAGGTGTAGTTAATATCTGAATCCAGATGGGTGTGCACCTTCCTTTCCCCCTGTTTAGCCCTCGAAAGCCCTCTGAGGAGAAAATTAGAGTCATTACAGCATCAATCAGCTGGCTATTTCGGCTGGTTCAGGCCACGAAGAAAGAGAGCCGATCCTATTGTCCTCCACTTGCATGGAATCTTTGAGCATTTAGCTCCACACAATGGAGAATTTAAACCAAACCAACCAGGTAAGTCATTCTGCCTTCCTGAGGAGGGGCTAGTAGTGGAGCAGGAGACCAGGAGCGTTTGCTGCAGGGTTTCCTCATGGAAACCAGAAGCAGGAAAGTGCATCTTTTCCCACAGGCTGTGAGCCTCACAAGTACAGGAGCCATGCTTTTGATTCTCCAAATAACACCAAGCACTATGAGAGTGCTCCATAAATACTGCTGACAGGATAAATAGAGAAACTTGCAAATGCCAGTCCCTAAATAATAGCAGGCACCTTATAAATACTTGCCAAATAAATAAATGCTTAAATGCTTTAAGCAACATATTGACCCTGAAGAGAATTATAAATGATTCTGATTAATAATAGTAATAATACCAGTTTCATTACGATCATGTACCACACCTTTGGCAACTGCTAAGAGTGGCAACCAGCAGAGCCGTGCATGCACTTGGGACCAGGAACATTGATTTTGGTCTCCAAGATTCTGATTTTTGTGACCGTGGCCAGCCAATCTGTGGGTCCTGCTGTCTCTCTGTGTGGGATGACACGCCAGTATCAGAAGGATCCCGTGCTGGCGAAGTGGGACAGTTTTTTGAGTTAGCCTCATCCAAGGACAGGGCGGGCTCATTTTACTGTCCCCCGCCTCCCCTGCCCCGCTCTTCCAATTCTTAAGTCCTAATTAACCACTTGCCATCCAAAGGATGATATCTGATAGCTACTGATGTTTGGGGATAATTAGCCTTGGTTCCAAATACCCAAAGTGGATTCTGTACTTATCTTGACTAGGAGGGGGTGTTGACACAATTAATTGGCACTAAATTGGTGAACTGAAGGTGTGATTAAATATCAATTCAGTTTTTAGTGTAGCTTATTGCAAATGACTCTTCTTTTGTGCTTTTCCAGTTATGTTTCCTTATTTCTAAAAGCTATTTTAACGTGTGTGTGTGTGTGTGTGTGTGTGTGCACAATATTTCTAGAAAATGTAAATTTCGGTAGGTCATTGCATTTTCCTTCCTCTGCCCTTGGATGGAAATTCCTGATAGTTAAACAAGATAATACACTTAATAGCTATGATGCTTTAAGATGAGCCACATATGAAACTACCATTTCAAATAGTTCTAATTAGAGTTTGAATTAAAGTACTGTATTAGGTGGGTGGTGCCAGTTGCTCTCCTGGCCGCAAACTGGCTGACTACACAAGGCAGCCCAGTCACTGCTGAAATGGAATAGCCTCATTCTTTTGCCTAAGACAATCACTCCGAAACCCAGGGAGATGTTAAACTAACTTATTAATAGAAAACAAGTAGAAAGCAACCAAATGTAGCACGGGTTCCGTTCAAGCTCAGTGCTGTCTCAGACAATGTTGAACAATCTTCCCATTTGCCTGAATACCTACCATGTACGTGAATCAGGAAAACTTGGGCTTGAAACGACTGTCCTGCTGAGGGGCCAGTTTTTCTACCTCATCACTCTGAGTTTGTTTAAAATAAGCTTCTGTGGCTGAATTGTGTTCCCCAAAAGGATATGTTGAAGTCCTAATCTCCAAGATCTCAGAATATGACCTTATTTGAACAGAAGGTTGTTACAAATGTAATTAGTTAAGATGAGATCATACTGGAGTAGAGTGGGCACTTAGTCCGAAATGACTAGTCTCCCTATAAGAAGATAGTGTGAAGACACACAGAGAGAATGCCATTTGATGATGGAAGAAGCGATTGATTGACGCAGCTGCGAGCCAAGGAATGCCAAGGGTTGATGGTCCCCACTGGTAGCTGGACAAGGCAAGGAAGGATTCTCCCCAGAGTCTCAGAGGGAGTGTGGCTCTGCTGCCACCTTGGCTTCAGACTTCTAGCCTATAGAACGGTAAGAGAATAAGCTTCTGTTATGGTAAGCTCACCTAACTTGTGGTACTTTGATCCAACAGCTGTATGAAATGAGTACGATGTAAAATGCAAAGTGATCTTTCAGCTCTTGTCCTTGAGATTCTGAAGGTCTAAGCTTTCCAGGTCCTCTTGATAATCCCATTTTACAAGTCAGGAAACTCAAGAATCAGAATTATTAAGTATTCTTCTCAAGCACATTTGAACCTGGGTTTGTCTGAACCCAGAAACTGTGTGCCGTATACTCTCTTTGCCTGAGTGGCTTGATCAAAAGTGGCCTTAGGCTCCCATCTGACATGCTTCCATGGCAAAAGCTGTTTGCATAGCCACACTGGCTCCTTCTTTAATCATGTCTTTAGTGGATGTTTGAAGCTCTCACACACGATGCCCTTCTATAATGTACCCTATTTGTGAGTCATACCTTCAAGTTTGCTTTCGCAATAGGCATGATGTCTGATGTCAAGCTGTTCACACTGGCCACTGCTAGGAATGTCATGTGCCACTGAATGTCATGGGGACACCTGATGTAGGAAAAAGCCTCAGGCTCTAGGGCTGCTAAGATTCTGCCTTTTGTTCTATACCTGAACCTTCTTTGAAAAGAGCAAGATCCAAAGAACAAGTTGGGTAGTGATCCAGTGTTTCTGATTCCCATTTCACAGAGGTGAATGTTTGGGTTTGGTTAAGGCAGTGAGCCATTCCCGTGGAGTCTTTGTGTGTTTAGAATGTTTTCAATATGGGCCGCAAAAGAGAAAAGGCACAATTCCTTATTCTAGTCTTTGCAAAGCTAGTCAGATTGGGAATGGAAGTAAAGGCAGACTGTTTCTTGTGTTTGTGTTTTTCCCTGTATGAGTTTGTAATGGCTGCTATAACAAGGTACCACGGAAAAGGTGGCTTAAACAACAGAAATGTATATTTTCCCAGTTCTGGAGGCTAGAAGCCTAAGATCAAGATGACTTCAGGGTTGCTTCTTCAGAGGCCTCTCTCCTTGGCTTGTAGATAGTTGCCTACTCCATGTGTTGTATTGGATTAAGGCCCATCACATGACCTCATTTTAACTTAATAATATATTTAAATGCCTACCTCCAAATATATTCTAAGGTACTGAGTGTTAAGACCTCAGTGTATGAATTTTAGTGGGGGACACAATTCATCCTCTAATAGTTCCCTTGACTAGGAAGGGGCTTGAAGACATGAACTGTGTTTCACACAATTCGATGTTTTCGGAGCCTAACACAGAACTGGCCTCAAGTCAATACTTAACCCTTTTGTTGAATGTGCTTTAATTCTTAAGGGGAAAACAAAAACAAATCTGGTGTTTGCTTCTGTGCTTGCTAGGCATAGCCACCAGTCCCAAACTGAAATCTAGATTACACATTGAAAATGTACCTATGGGAAGAGGAGAGCAAACAGGGAAAAGAGACAGACGTGCCAGATGGGAAAGGTATGCCGGAGCTTTCCAATAACAGTAATGGCATATGGCTTGTTGTTCTCAGTATAATGCTCTTAACAGTACGGTAGTTGCAAAATGGAAATATGCCCATGGGTATGAGTCTTATTTCACAATCAAGTCTCATTTTTGTCCGGTGATAGAAAACAAAGAGAGAAGACATATGTGTCCCCCTCCCCCGCCCCCCACTGCCACCCCTTCCCTGTTGCCGTCATTCCCTCTGTCTCCAAATAGCCTCAGGGCTGCTGAGTCGCTCAAGGCCTCAGCCATCTCTTCTGCTCTCTTTCGACTGCCTTCTTGCTGGTTATTCCAATCCAGCCAGCTCTGCAGAGTTTTTTGGCCAACCTGTGGTTATCCCATTCCTAGAATAGCAAACTCCTTACAAATTTTCCCCAAATAGATAAGAAGTAGGTGCCGATATGTTTGATATGGTTTTTGAAAATACATTGACAACTACAAGTGAATCTTTTATTCATTTGATTTTTTCCATTCATTCATTCATATGTCTAGATTTTTCCTTTATTTATAAAGTTATACCCACTCTTCCCTTTCCCTCATTTCCTTTCTGTCTAGAAACAGATCATTGTGAAAAGCTCTAAGTTAATGCTCCTATACTTTTCGGTGACTGAGATTCCCCTGGGAGCTTATTAAAAATGCAGAGATTCTGTAAGGATCCCTGAGATTCTGATTTAATGGATGTGGTGTGGGACCTAAGACTCTGAATTTTTCGTGTATTCTCCAGGAGATTTCCATACAGGTGATCCATGGACAAATACCCTTTGAGAAGCATTGCTCCAGGGTTGGAACTATAGGTGGAGGGTGCTGTCCTGACTTTAGCCAGATTAGTACATTGTTCTCAACACTGAAGTTGGCAGACCATGGAAAAAAGAGTGTGGGCGTGGGAACTGTGAGGTGTGCCCATGGGAATAAAGTATGTCTGTGAGTGGAAGAGAGGTGAGGGGTGGGCAGAATGAAAGGGGCCTCCCTCAGCCTGGATTTATTTGCATTCTCTGTCTTTATTTCCTCTGAAAAGTCTCTGGTTCCAATGGCCAGGCCACACATTCTTTTCTTGGCTTTACTCCATGTAGCTCTCCAGAATTCAAAATTAAATTGTTTAAATGGAATTTGATTTTCAGCGAAATACAATCCGGTTGCATGACCTTTAGACTTGGGCCTTAGAGCAGCTTCTTACTGATTTATACTAAGTTGTCAGTGATAAGACTCGAGCTGTACCTGGAATTCCCACAAAGGCTTTTTTTTATGCTGCTCTGAGAAACAATTGTTTTCTCACTCATTATGTCCAGCTTAATTTAAAATGTTTGTTGTGGGGAGAAATCACTTTTGCGTATTATACCGGGAGGTCTTTCGTTGCAATATGAGGCTTCTGTGTTTATAGAATGAATATTCTAGTTCTAGGAGACAGACGGTTATTTTTGTCCCCTTCCTATGTTGAAAACGAAATGGGAAATAAATCTATGATAACTAATAGGGAACTGCACCACCTATGGCAACTCATTTCAGCATATAAATTTGTTTTCTTTTACCTTTGACATAAAAATCCTTTGTAAGTCTCCCTTGGTAGTATCCAAAATTGCATGTCTGATCGTTTATGTGCCAATCTTTCCTGAAAGTACCCCTGCAATTTCAATGCTATCTTGAACAGTTACTGTCCATATTTGATGTAAAGGTC
Source organism: Rousettus aegyptiacus (assembly GCF_014176215.1). NCBI lineage: Eukaryota > Metazoa > Chordata > Mammalia > Chiroptera > Pteropodidae > Rousettus > Rousettus aegyptiacus. The sequence goes on along the minus strand of NW_023416286.1, from coordinate 56,432,443 downwards.
TAATGAAGGAAGAGAAATAAATATTATGACAATTATTACTATGAGCTTTTATTTTAAGTGGCAAAGCCCAAGATTTCTATGGAGACACAAGTATATCAAACTATATTTTTTATGATCACATTTAAACTGGGCAATAATAGCATATCAATAAACTTCAATTACACTCAAGAAAATACTAAAAGTGAACCTCTAGTAATGCTCAATAAAGTCTACAGGCGCATTAGAGTTGTATAGAGCAGTGACATCCATCTGGTATTTTCGGTGACTTCTAGTCAATTACTACATTTCATCATGTGTAATCCTCTTTTATCTCCAGTTCCTGCTGGCGTGGTAATTCTCACTCTGCTATATCTGTGGCTTTACTGTGAATTTTTATCGCCTACGAGTCAGTGCATCCCTTCCTGGCCTGGATGTTGTTGAACTGTATCTGTTGAAGATTTAATTGCAAGGTGGTATAAAATATGGATTTAGAGACACATAGGAAATATGTAAAGTGATTGGCAACATATTAAAAAATGGGCATGTTTTGAAATACAATATTGTATTTCAGGCAAAGTATGGATTCCATCAGAGCATTGAACCTGGAGTTTGCAGTGCTGTTTTTAGAGGGTAAAAGTAAACAAAAGCAATGAAAACAAAGAAGCAAAATCTATCCTGTCCCATGCTGATGTTTTGGAAAGGAGATTTTACATACATGTTTTACATATGTGTGTAAATGTTTTGTACATATATGAAAATGTACATGTGTACAAATGTTAAATGCATATGTTTATTTGTTTAAATGTGATGAAACATATACTTTATATTTTGGAAAGGTGACTATATTTTCTTAATTGACTTTATTTTCTAGAGCAGTTTTAGGTTTACAGCAAAACAGAGAGGAAAATACAGAGTTCTTACTGAGCTCTGTCCTCACACATGCACAGCCTCCCCCATTATCAGCATTTCCCATCGGAGTGGTATGTCTGTTACAATCGATGAACTTACTTACCGCCTCACTATCACCCAAAGTCTGCAGTTCACATTAGGACTTCTGATGTTGCATATCTTACCTATTTTGGCAAATGAATAATGTATATCTACCATTATAGTGCCTGACAAGGTATTTTCCATGCCCTAAAAATCCTGTGTTCTATTCATTACTTACTCCCCTTCTGCACAGTCTGATTTTCCTCATCCTATGTCCCTTGCTCTATCATAATTCATATCCATCCCTTCTTTCTTCTCTCTCCTCTTTTCCTCCCATTTCCTTCCACCATCAACTCCCTCCCTTCACTCCCTTCCTCCTTTTTTTCCAAAACTATTTATTGTGTATTGACTATATGCCATGTTTTCTGCTAGGTAGTGGGAATGCAGTGGAGAGCAATACAGACATGGTATCTGTCCTTGTGAACTTCAAGTATGGTCAGGAAAACGGATTTTAATGTGTTTATTGAATAAAAACATAGTGACATAATTGTTGGGAATAACAGCAAAGGGATACTAGGGGAAGTAACAAAGAAAAGAGCCAATTTGGGGATTAGAAACAGCATTGAGGAAGTCACATTCAACCTGAGACCTGAAGGAAGAATTAGAATTCATCAGGAGAGTAGCATTCTAAGCAGAAGGAATGTGTTCCCTTCAAAATTGGGAAGCTTCTCAAGATTTCTTTTGTTTGTTTGCTTTTAAATAAACTTTTCATCTTATGATAGTTTTAGATTTACAGATAGTACAGAGATAGATTTGCAAAGATAGTGCAGAGAATTCCTGTGTACCCCTCATTCAATTTTAGTAAGATAATATCTTACTGTTATGGTACATTTGTCACAAATAAGGACTCAACAATTGTACATATTATTAATGAAACTTCAGACATTATTCAGATTTTACCAGTCTTTCAATGTTTGTGTTCTGTTCTGGGTTCAAGTCCAGGATATTAGATTGCATTTAGTCATCATGTCTCCTGAGCCTTTTTTGGTCTGTGACAGTTTCTGACTTTCTCGTTTTTCAGGACCTTGGCAGTTTTGAGGAATACTAGTTAGGTATGTTATAGAATGTGCCTCAGTTTGGCTTCATCTCATGTTTTCCTCATGGTTAGTCTAGAGTTATTGATTTGGGGAGTGCCATTCTCATCACATCATTTAAAGGAGACACAGTACATGTTACAACATGACTGATCCCTGATGATGCCAACTTTTATCACCTGATTCAGGCAATATTTGCCAGGCTTCTTCACTGTGCCTCCCCCTGGCCCCAGCCCACACTTTCTACTCTTTACTTATTGAAAACAAGTCACTAAGTGCAGCCTATGCCCAACTTTTTGAGGCGGGTAGCATCTACATAAATTATTTGGAATTCTTTAGTATGAGAGATTTTTCTCTTCTCCATTTATTTAGGCAATAATTTATACCTGTATGAATTCATTAATATTTATTTTATACATTGGGTTATAAGCCAATACTACATTATTTATTTTGTTGCTCAATTTATTCCAGCTTTTGTCATTGGGACCTCTTCTAGGTTGGCTCCTGTGTCCTTTTTACATGCTCCCATGTGTATTTTTTAAAAAACTTTTCCTGACTTTCTGGCACTATAAGATATTCCAAGTCTTATTCTATATAATCTCTGCCCCAGCCCTAGAATTAGCCACTTCTCCAAGAAGCCTTGGCTTCTTTTGTTGGAGAATGGTATTAGAAATTAATATGTGGAATGAAGTATACTCATTGCTACTGAGGTATCACTGCTTTTGAACCCTCTCAGCTGAGAGAGCAAGAAAATATGTGTGTATATATGAACCCGTGTTAGTATATAACACATCTATAAATATTTCTATGTTTCCATCTGCATCTATATTAATCTAAACATGAGTTTATGCTGATGTCTTGAACTCTAATCCATTACTACATGGCTCATTCCAGCCTTATTCTTTTGCTTGTCTGCAACCTCCCATGCCAGCAGTGACAAACCTGGCTCCCACCATCTGTTGTCCATTAATTTAATTGTTCGGTTCCAGTATTCATGTATTGTGATTGCAAAATTATTAACCTGTTCCCCGTGGGAAAATCTTTATCAACTAGAGTACCAAATTTATGTGTCTTTTGCCTTTAGTCTTGCAACCTCCTCTCATTTCTAAAGTTATTTAGATCAGCCACTTTTTCCTATCACCCTTTAGAGTGAGATTATTTCATATATTTGTAATAAGTTAGATTCTTTTGCGCCCACTTCATCTTGGGGTATCCTGACCTCCTAAATCATTTTTTAAGTTTGCTTCCACTAAGTTTCACTCTTTAGGCCGTAAAGTTTATGGGTTGAATTTCCATCAGGAATGAACGAGAGTTCCTTTCGCTCCATATCCTCATCAGCATTTGGTATTTTCATTTTTTTTTTTTTTGATGTTAACCACTGTGCTAGATGTATGGAATAGTAGCCTCAAAGGTTTTAATCAGTTTTATAGCTTTAGTGGCTTGTATAGGGAGGGCATGCTGTTGTTGGAATGAATCAATGCATAACTGACTAGAACAAGAAAATGTGATTTTAAGATTTATGTCTTTGAGGTTCCTCTATTATTGAAGGGAGTGCATTTAGATAGAGATTGCATTTGGAGAGGTTGTAAGCTTAATGTTTTACAAAGTGAAATAGACTAAGTATAAGGACAATAGATGTGACAGGGACTGAGGCAATGTGGAGACCCCAAGAGAATCAACAAACCTGCTACTGACAGATTTTCAGGTTATGCCATAAAACCAAATTTATAGTAAATTCCTAATTTGTAGATTTTAATAAGCAACTAAGAATTCAAACTGCTTTGTAAAATAAGTAATACATGTTTCTAAGACAGATCTGAACAGTGGTCTACCAGTTTTTAAGCTGTGTACCATACTTTTAGTCTCTTCTAGTATGGCATTTAGGCAATGTATTATTAGTGGCCTAAGATTTTAGTCATTACTTATTATTTGAGATTATTTTGATTATTTGAGAAAATCAAAATGAGTTTGAGATGTGGGGGATAGAACCAAGGAGGAGAGGAAAATCAACATGAGGACTTCAGGGTTAGAAGGGAACCTAGAAAATATGACTTTATGCCCAGTCTATAAGCTTATGTTAGGGAACAGTATTTAATGGTTAATTATTTGAACCTTTGTAAGTGTGAGAACTCCAAGTTAGGAAGTCATGTGGATCAATCAGCTTCATCATGGAATGTGGATATTTCATTTAAGCTACTGCCTTTTAGAGTTTCGAGACGATCTGTCTTCCTCCATAGTGGGGTTTTGTGGAGGAAAAAAATCAGGCAGGCCACCAAAGTGGGGCTAGCCATTTCACTGTCTTTCTACATTCCTACCACCCCTCCCCCACCACCCCAGTGATGTAAAATATGAACACATTTTATAATTTATGGGGAGAGAAGAAATTATATGTCACACACAATCTGATAAATATTTATGAATTTTCTGCTTCTTAACATGAGGGAGCGAAAATAACTCCTGATTGTGTGTTAGCAATTACTGTATGTCCAGAGAAGAAAAGAAACCCACAGTCTTGAATAAGGTTTCCGCGCCTGCACGGAAATGTTCCCGTTGAGTTGTCTCTTCTTTTTGACATGCTCGACTCCCTTCTGTTTCATTACTGTTCTAATAAACCCTGAAGCTGTGTTTCAGCAGAACCAATACACTCCCTAATCAGAGACGACATGATACACAGTAAAATGGTTTCTACATTCTGCATGGAATGGACAATAAGCACAAAAAAAACACAAAACCCTCTTTCATGTTAATTAGAATTAGAAGGCTCCCCAGGCTGGTTAGCTCAGTTAGTGAGCACCCTGCAGAGGCCACGTTCTGACCCTCCCACAGGCCAGTTAATTTTGCTTAGTTCAGTAGCCACAGCTTGTGTCTCTGGCTCTGCACAGTTATCTGGAGAACACGTCCCCTTAATCATTAAGGAAATGAAATGTCTGAGAGAAAACGGAATGGCTGGGTGTGAGTACATCTGCACTTCTGGCAAAATGACTTTCAGTGCAAGCCTTATTGATGTCTGTGGTCAGTACCATTATCTCGATAGCCAGAGAACATTATACGGAGAGAATCCTGCTTATTATCTGTGTGATAATGACCTTCTTTGACCATTCATAGCCTGAGCTTTCTTATCAGGAGTTGGCCATTAGGATTTAATGATACTATGTCTGTGAAAACTCTCAAAATGCAAAGAGTTATACAGATACAAAACAGAACCGTTAACTATATTGTCTATGGAAAACAATCTCTTGTCATGGCAATCTCTTTACATGAAAAATCTACATTCTATTTATTTCAGGATATATTATTTTGATCTTATTCCAACTCAGTGCTATAAGTAGAGGTGCTCAGAAGCTCACTTTGAACAGAAATCCATGCTTATCTACTAATTCTTCACCCCAGAGTTGCTCTCAGCCAAGGTGCCATGGCAACTATGGTGCACCCCCTGCTTTTGGTGTGGTGGGAGAGGGACAGGTTCTGGCTCTTCCAACTCATTCCACTCCATTATGAAAGCTGCACCTTCTCTCTATACTGCTCACCTCCATGAGTTCGTCCAAGCTTGTGTCATTAAATACTATTTCTATGCAGAGAACTCCTGAATGTTTATCTCTAGCACTGCTGCCTTCCATTACCTGAAGACTCATCTCTAGGAATGCACATTCTCTATCTCACGTAGATGTGTAAATGGTTTCTCAAATTTAATGTGTTTGGAACTTAACTTGATATTTCCCAACCTGCTCTGCAATAACCAGTTCTTCCTGCTGTTAATGGCAACTCTGGTCATTCAGTTGTTCAGATAAAACAGCCTAGTGTTATTCTTGATAAAGAAAAAAAATGATGCAGACATTCGTTAAAGCATGGTAAAGCAGACATTATTTAGGAGGACTGCTATGAGGAGATTACAGTCGGAGAGAGAGATTGGGCTAAATCTGATTACAACAAAGAAAAATGGGAATTTATAGCCAAACAGCAGAGTGGAGATCAGTGGGGCTAGGGGGATTCATGCTAGACTAACTCAAGAGGATTCTTGCTGAAGGCAGGCCAGGGTGATAAATGTCTTAGTTTGAGCTACTATAATGAAGTGTCACAGACTGGGTGGCTTATAAACAACAGAAATTTATTTCTTACAGTTCTGGAGGCTGGAAGTCTGAGATCAGGTTGGCACCATGGCTAGTTTCTCCTGAGAGCCTTCTTTAGGGTTGCAGATTGGTGACTTTTCCTTGTATCCTCACATGGTAAAAAGAGGAAAGAGAGAGAGGAAGCAAGCTCTCTCATGATGCTTAGAAAGACACACATCCCATTTATGAGGGCTCCATCTTCAAGTCTTCAGTGTATCCCAAAAGCCCCGTCTCCTAATACCTTCACATTGGGGATTAGATTTCAACATACAATTATTGGGAGGGGCACAAACATTAAGTTCATAATAGATATCAAGGGACTAAGGAATGAGGAATTTGATCAGATTTTTGCTAAACCGACCTAGTAGGATTCTTGCTAAAACTAAACTATAAGGGCCAAGGACAGAGCCCAAGGTTGAGGCCTCAAGGGCTTCGAGGAGCCTGACTCCAGTTAGGTCACAGAAAGAGTCTTTGTCATCTTCATCTCCTTTCTTTTTCCATACCGCAATCTGATATCCCGGCAAACTTTGTTTTTGGCTCTGCTTCCAAAATATATCCAGATTTTGACCACTTTTACCATACTCTGCCACTACACTGACTTAAGCCACCATATTTCACTTAGATTTTGCACTAGCCTCCTGCTCTGCTTTTGCTTTCCTTCATTATATTTTAAACACTGAACCAGCTTGACCCTGCTTAAGCGCAAGTCGGAGTGTTGTCTCCCTCTGATCAAAACCCTCCAAGGGCTCCCAACTCAGTGCAGAAGCCAAAGTCCTCACTCTGACACACGTAGACTTCGTGGCTTGGCCCCACCACCTCTCTGACTCCACATCACTGCCTTCCTTCTCTCTCACACCACTTCAGCCACACTGGCCTCTTTGCTGTCCTGTAAACACCCACGGACTGTCCTCATTATCGTTATTGCCTTTCTATTCCCACCTAAATGTAAATTCTATGAGATTATTGTTCATTTTGTACTCTGCAGAATCTCTTGACAGTGTAAGCAGGAGTTGAATATTCCTTAAATAAACAAATACATTAATTTTCAGCTTTTAAAAATATGTTCAAAGATGCATGTTAAAATTTTAAAGGTAGCTATTTAAAGAATAGAAGCAATATATGTGATTTCCAAGTATTAAGAGGAGAAAAATGGAACAAAGAAAATTTGTCAATAAGAGACATGGGGAAAAATGTAAAGAGAATATGCATTAAACAGAAAACCAAAATAGAATAGCAGAAAGGAAAAACATGTCAGGAATCACAATCTATGTGAATGACACAGACTCTCAGAACTGAATTAAAAAATGTGGCTATGAGCTGTTTACAAGACACGAATATGAAACCAACTGATGCAGAAAGTTTGAAAATATAAGGGAAGGAAAATTATATGCCAGGCAGATGTTAATAAAAAGAAAACAGGAGTAACAATGTTAAAATGACAAAATATAATTCAAAGGTAAAAGCATTGAAAAGGAAAAAGAAAAGATGCATTACACTAATAAAACACCTACCAAGAAGATAGAAAAATCATGAAGCAATTTACAATTCTCATCATAGCTTTGAAATATAAATAAAGCAAAAAAATAAATTGAAAATCTATGTTCATAGTGAGAGATTTTAACACCCCTGTCTCAGAAACTGGCAGATCAAGTAGACAAAAAATGAGGACGCAGTGCGTTTGGGCACCCCATTATAGGTTTTTGTGGGCATTGGGTGAAAATTATGCTCCAAATATATATTTAGAGAATCAAGAGGATTTACAAAACAAGGAGACAGACATGGGGAGAATAAAATAATCATATGTTGTATATGCGCTGTCTAAACATAAAGAGTCAATTGAAAATCCCAGTCCATTTTCTTATCTTTCAACACATCAGATCCTGACATTGAATAGAAAACTGGTTCTCAAAGTGAGAACCTTGGGTCAGCAGCATCAGCAAGACATTGGAATTTGTTAAAAATGCAGATCCTTGGGCCCCAGCTTCAGACATTCTGATTCAGCAACTCTGGAGATGACCCTGAATTTAACACACCCTCCAGGGGCTTCCGATGGCAGCTCAAGTGTGAGGACCTCTGGGAGAGACCCAAACTCAGAAGCCTGCCCTCCTTCCTTGGTTTGGATGTCCTTGAGGCAGCAGAAAAATGCTTGCACATTGTTCACATTTCTGTTTCATTATTTTGGTGATAGTCTGCTTCATGGTAAAACTCTGGTCCAGGGATCCAGGGTTAGGCCATTCTAATACAGTCTCCCAGGGTAATTATGGCCTTAATCTTTATAACAGAATTTTATTCAAGTAAAAAGAGGCAAAATGATAAGTAGATCTCATGTTATAAATATTAGAAGTGTAAAAATTAAAAATAAAGAAATAGATGGAGTAAAATCAGTGTGTTTTGTCATGCTTGAATGCTGTACTTGGATTCTGGGCAAACTTTTCACCTGTAGAAACTGGCTGTGTCTGTACTCATGACTGTCTCTAGAAGGGAAGACACCGAGGACCAAGAACAACTTCAAGAAAAGGGAATTTAATCCCCTTGACCCTCTTCCCCACTCCTGGGTGGCATCTTCTCTCTGCTTCCCTTTCAGTGCATTCTACCCTGTTTAAATGGTTCAAACTGTTCACTGGGAACATTTGTGGCGGTAAACGGGGCATGTCCTTTGGGATATATTTGTTTAAAAAAATAAAACAGTATAGTTTATGTAGATTTAAACTTGCATATGGCTATGGACTAATTGGGTCCTTCCCCCCACCCCCGAAATCATGGCATTTGGAGATGGAGTCTTTGGGAGATCTTTACAGTTAGACGAGGTCATGAGGGTGGATCCCTTATGATGGGATAAGTACTTATAAGAAGAGACAACAGAGAGAGTTCTCTCTCTCTCTCCCTCCCCTCCTTTTCTCTCTGTCTCTGTCTCTGTCTCTCTCTTTCTCTGTCTCTCTCTCTTTCTATCTGTCAGTTTATCATATTGCAAGGAGATGGCCATCTGCAAGCCAGGAAGAGAGTTCTCACCAGAAACCAACCATGCTGGCACCATAACCTTGGACTTCCGGCCTCCAGATCTGTAAGAAAATAACCTTCCATTGTTTAAGTCACCCAGTCTATAGTATTTTGTTACATCGGCCTGAGCTGACTAAAAGAGATTTTTCCATAAAACTATCCAAAGATGCATACCAAACACATCACATTGGAAGCCTGTGAAGTGGAGGGGAAAATAAGAATGAGGGTCAGGGATAAAACAGAAAAAAAAAAATCTAGAAAAACAAAAGAAAATAAGAGAGGTTCCTTACATGAAATAACCAATATATCTTGAACACAGAAGTGTGATTCACATCTGTGTGATTAAGATTCTAAAGGGTAAACAAGTTAGTTAATAAATAACCTTGAGTACATTTCTTTCCCTCTTGTCCTTTAAGGACCTGCTTGACGCTCTCGGAACCCAGAGCTCACTGACGGGTCTCGGAACCCAGAGCTCACTGACGGATCGTTACTGAGTCTGCCCACAGGCCGCTCCTCTCTAACAAAGCTCAGCCTCAGTCCTCTCTGTTGTCTCTGTGCTTCTACTAGAGGGTGTTTTAAAGGGTCAGGTAGGCAATAACTTTCCGTTCATGGATCGACTTTCACCAGAATGATCTATTTATGTTCTCGAATGATGCAAGCTAATGCATGTTCACCACTGTTATCACAAAACACTTGTCTCTTGAAAGCAACCTATGCTGTATTTCTAACTGAGGCTTTGCATTTTCAGACATGTGGTGCTTCCTGTTCCCTCTTCCTTTAATACTCACCAATTGTAACTTCTATAATTTGATTTATTCATTTATTCATCCATTTTGATGATAGTCTTGATGAGTTGAAAGTTCATAACTGCTGCAAAAGATATTTAAGCACTTAAGTGTATAGGGCACTTTTATGGGCTGGAGAGTTTGAAAGGTGGAATGGGATTACTCCTTATTAAAGGTTTAGATCCACAAGCTGATAAAGCGTGAGACAGGAAGTTTCTTTTAGAGATAACTCTAGCTTTTGAGAATGAAATATTTATAAATTTGGAAGCTAATAATAAGTTGACTTACGCCTGATATAATTTTAGGCTTGAAAACAAAGACACGGCTCAGGGTTTGGGGTAGAAAGCCAATAATTTGAATCTTAGCTAAGCCCCTTACTAGCTTTATTACCACAAACTTGGTACTTAATCATTTTCAAATTCACTTTTTCATGTGAAAAACAGGGATAGTTCAATTCATTTTACAGATTAAATGGGATACCATACGTAAAGAAACAAGCAGTATGTTAAGTACAAAGTAGGGCCTTTGAAAGTCTGTTCCTTTCCTCCATAGTGGAGAGAAATATGGCTTTTCCTAGGTAGTAAGCTGGGATTCATACCACCTTATCTGTTTTTTCAGAATGTGATAGTATTTTTTACAAGGGAAAATATGGGTAGATATGATAAAATCTTTATAGGTTGATTACTTTTACTGGAACCTAGCTACCCAACAACATTTTTTAGTAGTTTTAAAAGTTGTGGACCATGCTCTTTGTCTAACTCAGTTATGCAGATGTGTGAGGAATAAAATCCCCCCTGCTCTCGTCTCCTCTCCCTTTGCTCCCACTCCGTCACAGTGCACATGCTTGTCCTGCTGTGCAGCACTTGAGATCCGCGCTATTGGGGCCGTTAAAAGGAAGCCATACCAGCACCTGCCATTGCTCTGTGGCGTCACTGTGGATGAGTACCTTAAACATACTTTAAAAATGAAGAGCTTATACTAGATAACGTTCTAGGTCCAGTCTCACTCTAACATTTTCCAATTCTTCACTTTAAGAATAATACTCTCTATCAAACTCAAGTCTAAAGAGCATTCTTTAAGCATGAAAAATTAAGGTGCTACTTAACTTTGCTAGTCAAAGTGTGGTCCATGGACCAACATTATCATTATCTGAGAGCTAGTCAGATATATACTATTTTAGGCCTCATCTAGTCCCCCTGAATCAGAATTTTATCAGGATCCCCAGGTAATGTGTTTCCCACTTTACAATTTGAGAAGCCCTTCTTTAGAGAACCATGACTCCTTTTATTTGTTCATACGAAATTCACTACATTTATCTTCAAAGTATGTCTTCAGAAACCACACCAAATCCTGTGAAATTCCCATGAGGAGGCTCATGTTTTGACCATTTTTATAAAAGGAAACTGAGTCAGAGAATAAAGGGGGCTTGGTGAGAGGGACTGGAGATGATGACTGTCACATGGAGAATGTGATAGCAATCGTGCTCAGACAGCTGTAGCAGTTTCTTAGCTTGTGGTATGTAGTGCTGGGATTCCCATGGGAGTCACATCTTCCTTTTGACAACTGAGCTAGTCAATGGTCAGAATACAGTGTGTCATTTGCTCAAGATGATGCTCTTTGGAAGTTGCTGAAGTTCCTTTGAAATGAGAGAGACTGATTTGTACACTGCTATTTTTAAAACTTGATTAATATTCTATTTATTTTGGCCACCCCTGATCTTTAGTGATAAAATTATGCAGTTTGAAATGAGAGAGTCTTGTGCCAAGTTTAACTGAACATGTTTCTCTGGTCTTTTGTTGTGGTGTGTGCTTCAAAGTCAAAAACAAATTGCCTTGCTCTCAGACTCTTGAGCCTCCTTTCTGTAATTGGCATCATGGTTTTTGGAGGACAAACACTGATTGCAGCAGCTGTGGCCAGCTGCTTACACGCCGCTTTAAAACGGGCTGGAGAAAACAAACTTCGTTTGGCCACGAGGCAAGCAGATAAACTGGAGTTGCTTCTCTCAGGCCTTTGGTTCTTCTCTTCTATTTGTCTTAGCATGTGAATTCTTCCTCAGTGGAGGGAATTACAGGTGTACAAGAAATGCATGGGGAAAACGGAAGCTTATGCAAATCTGATGAAGAGGTGGGAAATTCTATGGTGCTATTTTCTTTTCAAGTCCTCTCCCTTATTCGTCATGCCCTGTGTAATTTTGCAAGCTACTTTGTCATTATTTGGAGACTCATAGCTCATGATTTTAAAAAGAAGATATCCCTGTCCCACCTTGCATCCATCTTTGACTACTAAGGGGTAGAAGTAATACGAAGTAATATTTGAATAAATTCCTTTTCAAAGGCTTCTGGAACCAGATGGTTGCTTTTAATGACATATTTGCTAGACATGGTTATGTCAGATTTCTTTCTATCTTACCTATTTCCTCCCCTCTCATTATTTTTGGGCATATTTAAAAATCGTATATTTAAGACTTAAGCTTCCTAAGGTAAATATTTTTTAAGGATAAATGGTGGCCAACTTCATAATCTTTATTGTACAGATAGCTTTGGTTTTCCATTCTTAAATCTTCTAAATAAAATTTCAACATGCTTTTTAACACCTTGGCTCTAGTGAAAATTAAAATATTGCTTAAAATCACACCATGGCAATTTCGTGCAGAATATGAAACTTTCACACTACTCGATGCTGTTATAAATCACTCATATTGAGTAAGTGTCAAAAATGACTAGGATTTAGTAGCTTAGGGAATAAAATGCTTTTTTTCGCTCTCATCCAAAGAATTCTAGTGTAATTTGAACAACCTGAGAGATGAGTGTAAGAATTCTGTGATGACGGAAATATTCTATATTTGCGCTGTCCAATATAGTGGCCACAGGCTGCATGTGGTCACTGAGCTCTTGAAATGTGGCTAGTGCAACTGAGAAACTGATTTTTAAATTTTATTTTGTTTAATTAATTTAAATTTAAATAGCCACAAGTGGCTAGTGGCTACAATAGTGGTCTGGACCAGGGATTGATAAATTATGGCTCATGGACCAAATCCAGCCTGCTGCCTGTTTTATTGGAACGTAACTGTGTCTATTCGTTTACATGTTATTTTAGCCGATTTTGAACTATATCAGCAGAGTTGTGTAGTTGCAAAAGAGGCAAGTCCACAGAGCCTGAAATATTTACAGTGTAGCTCTTTATAGAAAAAGTTTGTCGATCCTGGTCTAGACCAATGTGCAATGGCATAGAATCCACAGCGCTAAAGAAGAGCAGTCATGCTGACCCAGAGGGACCCAACTTTGGGCACATATGTAAAACTGAAAATTATATTAAGAGATTGGTGATTTCTTATTTAGTATTTTTCTTCTGTAAAATGTAGTTCATGTTCATGGTAAAAATGTCAGAAAAAAATTTAAGAAATGAAAAGTCAAAGTCGTTTTCCATGCGTCTATTAGCACATAGGTATGTGTTTGTATCATAGAACAAATAACATCATTCTATATGTAGTATCATGCAAATTTCATGCTACCTCATTTAATGGCTTGTCCTGACATTTTTAAGACCTGCAACATTAATCTACCCCACTGTTGAGGTAAAAGCTCATTTCAATAATCTTCACTTTGAAGTGAAGCTCAAGAAAAAGAAATGAATGAGCCCTGCTTTCTAGGAGGTTCACATCAATTTGGTGTATGGGAAAGATGAAAGGCTGTGTAAAAGGCTGAATGGTAGAAACTCTAGGTGGGGTTCAAATGATAAAGCAAACATAGAGGCCATACACTGATGAAAATACTGCCGAATTTTAATTTTCCCCTATAGACGTCTTTTGCCAAAAATATACAATATTCATTTAAACTGTATTGGAAAGAGAACCCTCTGAGGTTGTGTGAAATGCAACCAGTTTGGGAGAAGCTAAAGAACTGATTATGTCCAGGGTAGAGAGATGAGCAAACTTGGAGCCTATATATACTTAATGAACTGTTTTAAAGGGTACTGGTGACAATTAGTCTGGTACTTATCTTGTGCCAGAAGGAAGTCATTTCAGCTAACACCAAAGTTGGTTTGTGCAGATTGCTATAAATAACACTTTCCTTTGGCTGCAAATGTTCTTCCCTAATCCCACTGTGTCATTACGAGGTTGTGAGGGAAACTCATTCCAGGCTCCCTGGGGAACGAGATGAGCAGGTAATGAGGACAGAGAATACTTTCTTTGGGAGTAGAAGGACCCATGAGCAAGGCACTTGCAGAAATTGGAAATAAAACAGTGTCCTGTGTTCCTCCTGCCTTGGGTAGCTGCTGTGTGTTTTGGGAGAAGAATTAGCCTTATCTGAAGGCCTAGGCCGTGGTCATGTGACCCTGAGCAAGCTATAACCTCTCTATAGATCAATTTTCTCTAATTCTTCTGCTGCACCTACCCCATATTCAATAAGAAGATACGATAATAAAGAATGCTTTGAAAAAGTAAAAACAAAAACAAAAACAAACAACAACTCCACAAACCAAAACCAAACAAACAAACAAAACTCTGTACATAGTTACGAAATCATCATTACTCTAAGTCAGGTCCAAAGGTAAAACTCAGAATTGGATAGGACCCCGGAGGAAGGGAGGTTAGGAGACATTACTTAAAACATTCTACCCAGATGATTTAGATCCTTTATCTTAGAGCCATTTTGGGATTAGACTCTACTCCATGGACAGCAGAGCCTACCCTTATCTGACTAAGGGAGTGACCAGAGATATTAGTAAATGAATGAGCAAGTGAAAGGATGTTAAGAGAGAAGAAACATATTCCTCCAGGAGAAGGGGAACCAAAGACAGAGAGAATTTGGAACAACCAGCTAAGACAACCTTAAACAAGAAATATTGGTGTGACTACAGACTGCACTAGACCTGGTGGTAGCCTCTCTGCAGGATGTAATCAAGTAATCCAAGATAAGAACACCCAGACACAGGCCACTTACTACTGATAATCCCACTTGAAGAAAGCTTGTGTCCAGACACTTCCTTTTCCTAGCAATATTTACTCCTATGTTTTGATTATCTTGCTTGCTGGGCTGCCCTGGATAAAGTGTAAAAAGAGGGCAGTATTGGAAAATCCATATGGTAAAAAATAAGTCTTGGACAAGAACTTCTCTTCTGGTGGGCAGAAGAAGTCTCAGTTTTTGATAGAGGAAGCTAAAGAGAAATCTGATTTCATTTAATAAACCACAATCTGATATGGCACAATAGCTGGATTAGGTATTAGGGGTCTAGGTCCTAAATGGTTTTGTAATTAAAGACTGACTGCCTCTCAATTTTCAACATCTCTTGGAAAAGATGTAAAAATTTATTGAGTCCATTGCATCAATTTATTTCTGGAAGTATCATTTTTAACTTATAAGGCTGTCAGCAGACCCATTCATAATTCATTCAAGATACTTTCAAGTCATGATGACTGGTATTCCCTTGATGTTGAAATGCTTATAAACAACAAAGATTGACGTTTCCAGCATCCAGCGAGATTATTTTCTTAATGTCATTGTTATTTATATTTATGTTTTATAAAGTTCAAAGACTTGTGAAACTATCAATACCAAGTCACTGTTTTTGAGTACTTAGCCTTTGCCCAGCATTTCATGCTCATTATATTCTTTAACCTACATAACAGCTCTTTGAGATAGACATTATTATCCACATTTTACAGATAAAAAACTGGTCTCAGGAAGGTGAATTACCTTGCCCAAGTTCAAATCATGAGAAAGTGGTAACATTGCAACTCCACCTAAGCTTTATTTGATTCTCAACACATGAAGAACTACCCAGGGAACCATCCTGCTCCCTACGTAGAAATGGATATTACATTAGTTTGCTAGGACTGCCATTACAAAATACCACAGGCTGGGTGGTTTAATCACTAGAAATTTATTGTTTCACAGTTCTGAAGGCCAGAAGTCCAAAATCAAGGTATTAGCAGGTTTGATTGCTTCTGACTGCAAAGGAAAGATGTGTTCCAGGCCTCTCTCCCTGGCTTGTAGGTGGCCATCTCCTCTCTGTGTCTTCACACCATCTTCCCTCTTTGCAGTGTCTGTGCTCAATTTTCTCTGCTTATAAGGCACTAGTCTATTGATAAGGGCCCTAATGACCTCTATTAACCCCTTAACTCCAAACGTGTCACATTCTGAGGTATGGGGGTTAGGAGTTAAATGTATAAATTCTAGAGGAGACACCATTCAGGCCATGAAATATACAGTCAATTTATTTTTCTAAGAGGTTACACTACTATATACTTTAGGGATGTGGCCTTCATTTAAATCCTTCTGACTGGAATTTTCAGTAGCCAACTCAGAGTTTGAGTTCCGTCTTATTTGTATTTATCCTCTTTAAGGCTGTACTTGGAAGTGCCACCTAAAAGTGATAGCTGTGGCCAAGAACCATGGCTGCCTTTTGCATCACAGTGCAAAGGGATACAGGAAAAAGATAGACTTAAGGTATTTTAGTTCACTGAGTGTCTGAGTCACCACTCCTTCCTGTCTGAAAGGACCACTTAGAGATTAATTGAATAAAAACTTTGACATGATGGGGCGGTTGGGAAATTGGAGGCCATGACTCACAATCTTCCCAGTACCTGGTATACATTATAAGTAAAAGCTGGCACGCTGATGTGTTTGTGTCTCTCTGTGGAGGGCATATTTTATTTTGATTAGATTTGAATGGAAAGAATAAAGGATCTAGAACACGCTTTGAGTTTTGCGTGTGAGTATGTGTGTGTGTGTGGGGGGGGTGTGGCAGAAATATATTTGAGATAGGCAAGTTGAGAACACAAAAGTAATGAATAACCTAAGAGAAACAGCAAGCTTTTGTTGGGAGTGGGGGAGAAGAAAGCTCACTAAAGGAACATCAAAGACCATCTTTGCTAGCCCTGCTGACCTTTTCAGACACAGGAGATCTAAATTTAAATCTCTGAGAGCAGTGACAGGCTGTTAGAGGATGGATGTTTCAAGTTGGCTTTTTTTCCCCTTCATTTTCCTAATGATAAAACCTGGGAACATTCTGAGTCATGTTTTGGCACTGCCTCTTTCTGGTCTCAGATCTTGCAAAACATTGTTTGTGACGAGGGGCTCATCTCTACCTGCATCCTGATGGTGGCTGTCTCAGCTCTGCCCTGCCTACTGGACTTCGGTTCTAGAGGAGTCAAGCTGAGTTTTATGCAGCTCACCAATCACCTTTCGAGTTCTTGAAATACAAGCACATTGTGTCTGATAAAGGTCACAAAATAATCACCGTTCTTTGTTGAGGGCAGAACTGCCTTAGTTAAATGCAGTTCAAAGGGAAGAAAATTCTGTTTTATCCTATTTTTAGAGTATAAATCTTCTTGTTCTTGTTGATCACAATGGCTCACAACGGCTACATGTCTGACCTTACATGAGATAAAGAACCTTACAGTATTTAGAATTGTTCGCAATCATTAGGTAGAAGACATTCATTTCCCCAAAGGAAATTTTATTCTGCCTCTGTGCAATTCAGCTCTATAAAAAACTACACTCCTTGTGATATCATCAGGAGAAATCTCTGCTTTCTGATCTCTAAGTTGGCTGAGTTCAGGGTGAGATGAGATGTCACCTTTTTCCTCTGTCATAGTCAGTCTTTTCAAAATGAAGCGTTAATGGATGCAGAAACACTTTTACATGGTTGGAGAATTGTTCTTGTAGGAGGACAAGGTATAACGTTCATTGTAGAAGTCAGTCTAGTCTTTGGTATGAAACCTGCCAACACTAAAGCTTCGCACAGTGTAAACACCTACACCTTTCTAGCTTGCATCTCCCTGAGGTGCTGTTTCTTTACAGTTCATCGTTTTCTCCTTGTTATGTATGCCCTTGGGTTTTTTTATTTTAAAAAGAAGATTAACTCCTGAATGGAAACAATGTTATCTTTCTAACATACTTGTTTTTGTCAGTACCATAGAAATGTATGAGCCTCTCAACTATTTATTCACCTTCAAGAAAGAGTATTGAAAAGTTGCTGGGAATTGAATTTGAAACTCAGCAGACTGATCTTGTAAGGTAATTAGTCGTCTACCTGCCTTAAAAAAGCTAAAAAGAACAGAGAAGTTGGGTTCAAGATCTTATTTTTTATGAGAGTGAAATAGGAAAGGGAAAGACTCTAAGAGATGTTCTGGGAACTTGCTGTATGGTTCCATCAGCCCTGGAGGCTGAACTGAGCCCAGAAACTGTGTCTGCAGGAAACAGGGAAGAGCTATGGTCACTAGTCCTCTGTGCAATGAAAGTTTCCTTTAATTATCTGTGGTGGTCCTTTTGAAGGACAGAGTAGTACTGGGGCTGCCTGTTTACTAGCCTAACTGAGAGTTAGAATAAGGTCAGGCTGGATAAGATAAGGATGAGATAAAGACCAAGTACATAGTTATCTATTGCTATGTAAAAAGTTATCCCTAAATATAGTGTCTTAAAAGAACAAACATTTATTATCTCAGAGTTTCATGGGTCTTCAGTGTAGCATTGAAGAGAAACTGTAGGGGCCATAAAGGCTGGAGCTCTGAACCACTTGATTTTTATTGGCCAGTGGCTCCCAGAATTTCCTGGGAAGCTCTGAGGTTGAACCTGAGTGTATATCTTGTAAATCAATGCTCTATCCCTCACCCTGAGCCAAAGTGTCATAACAAGAGAGGAAATACCCTCAGATGCCAATTTAAGCCTTTCTCCTTAGCCAAAAGTATGAAATGATAAATTATGCTACTGATTTAACTCCATTGATATTTCTAGGAAAAGTCCATCTTATTTATAAAGTTGGGAAGAAAGATGGAAACCGTGGAGAAAGACAATAAATTTTTATGGTATGGTCATGGCAAAATGACAAATTTTACAGTTTATCTCATGTAATGGAAAGAGACTCTCGAATAGAGAGTCTTGAATAGAGTAATTTCTTTGACCCCAAATTATGCACAGGTAGATAAATTGTGCTTCTTTAATGACTATAAGCAAAAACCATTTAATCCATAATGTTCTGTTCAATGCAGTTGTTATGGAGGCAAAAACAATGGGCTGAAAAATGCAAAGCTTCCCTTGGAAGAAGTTCTGTTGGATTTGGCCAATTTCTTTTGACATGCATCAGGAGTCATGTTTCCATGGCAGGCTCAGAATTTCACAGCTTTTGTGGCTTGTGACATTCCGATTTGTGTGGAGATTAAAAAGGAATGACATACCAGACAAGAAGAGCATGATCACAGAATAAATGTGCCACAACTGAAATCAAGGATGCTTCTTTCTTTCTGAGGCTCCACAGAATCCCTGTGGCTTACATATCATATTTGTGTCTTAATACCATAGGGCTTTTTCAGTGTTTTCTTGATGGACCTCAAAAAGGTCCATTTCAGGGAACAGACTTTCAGTGGTCACAGAGCCCGGCCTCTATTTTTTTGGAAGAGAGATGTTTAAAGGTTGTAGGTAGCGTGGCATGGTGGAGAAGAATAAGACATAAGCTCTAGAGGCAGAGAACTGGGATTTAGATCTTTCTAGTTGCTTGACCTTGAGCAAGTAATCTAATATCTCTGGAGATGTGTGTTTCCTTATCTGTAAACAGGGAATAATAATTAAACTTGCCCCAGAGATGGGATAGGTAAATGGAAACTGTTTATAAAATATGGTAATTAAATATTTTATGTGAAAGAACCCAAAAAAGCAGAAGTGTAATGCAGTTATCAGTAGTTGTTACTATCAGAGCATTCAAGGGGCATCTTTCACATGGTCTATGGATTGGTCTTTGAAGTATTAACATTAACAACATAATAATATTTGTATCTTTTTTTTCAGACTTAAAACTTATATAACATCAAAATAAGAAAAATTATTTTCATTAATACTTTTGAATTTGGGGAGAAGTGGCAGATGGAAATGGGAAATATTAACGGAATCAATGGAGATTTTCACACTTATGGGTGTTTCTGTGGTTTAAAAATAATTCGGAGTTATTGCTTACTTTGGAATTGATGTGATATTCTCCCAATCTGTAGGCTGCTGGGGACTTGGTGGGAGTTGGAAAAGGTCTTCATTACTTCTTGTACTTGGGAAGGAGAAGGTTAAAGCCACCTCCATTGCCTTCGAAATGTTTTTTCTTTCTTTCTTTCTTCCTTTTTTTTTTTCCTTTTGATGCACTGTTTCAAAAACTTTCCTCATCCAGGTTGTAAAACAATAAAAGAATTTCCCCATCTACCATCGAAGGCCAATTGTTAATTTTCCTCACCCCCCCAAGCTCAGTTCTCAGGTGTCCGTCATCTGTGACATTAACCCTGCCTACTTCCTGAGCCAGTTTTGACCTGCAGAAGTGAGCATAAGCTCACTAGTTGGAGCCAAGTATCCAATGAGGGCTTTGTGGGGGCCAGATCCATTCAAAACATAAGGATCCTTCACTTTCTCTGCTAGTT
This sequence comes from Rousettus aegyptiacus, assembly GCF_014176215.1. Taxonomy (NCBI): domain Eukaryota; kingdom Metazoa; phylum Chordata; class Mammalia; order Chiroptera; family Pteropodidae; genus Rousettus; species Rousettus aegyptiacus. The sequence goes on along the minus strand of NW_023416286.1, from coordinate 56,412,156 downwards.
CTCCAGTTTCTTGTTGGCACCCCTGGGAGCCTGGCTCCTGCCTCTCATGCCACCATCTGATTAAAACATTGTGCACTGCTGGCCTTATGATACTAACTACACGTAGTGGCTGTCTGGGATTTCTATTATTGATACCTGTCTGTTACAACTTGAGTTTGGCCTTCCCCTTCATCCTCTGTGCCAGACACCGAGCACCAAACAAGAGTTAGTCTTCCTTGCCCTAGGGCAGTTCATTCACCTCAATCCAATGTGGTCCTGGTTTCTTCTCCGTTCTCTCTAATTCTTACCTCAGTAGTCCTAGCAGGCCTCATGCTTGAGAATGTCCTAATGACTGGTGAAAATGAAAAATGCAAATGGAGTCTTGTTTCTTCATATAGAGACAGGATTAGCTATCAGAGCACTAGCTGGATCAACACAACAGCCTGAATATAGTGGAAAGTATGTAAACTTTGGGTCAGACAGACCTGGGTCCAAATCCTGACTCAGCTTTGTCTCCTCGAGCAGGTCACCCAGTCTCTCGCAGCCAACATTTCTCTATCCTCAGATGTTGATAAGGATACTACAATTTCAAGATTGTTGTAAGGATTAAATGAGACAATGTAGGTGTGCAGATTAACTGGCACATAATATATACACAGCTAATGTTAGATATTGCTATTATTATTACCTAATAACTAATTACTACTGAAAAGAACTTAGATGCATAACATCACTTTCTAATCAGGGTTTCTAAATAGGATTTTTAAATAATCCCAGCCTGGGAGCAGGGACCCATGAATCGTTTTCATGAAGAATCAAAATGTTAAAACACTTAGTAAAATTTATTAATTCTTTCTTGAAGGAGAATAGCTTTTTATTTCATGGGGAAAAAAACCCTTGGAATTCTCTAGTTGAAACATGTCAATGAATTCCAGTGAAAACATGAAGATACAGACTACACTAAGGGATCAAATGATGAATTATGACTAAAAGTCAACAGATGTTGAGCAAATCGGCCATTTATTAAAAAGACTGTCCTATTGTGTTGTCTCTATTGCTCACATAGACTCAATAAACTAGTAATCTCAGAAAAAAAAAACCAATCTAATGTGTATAATTTATCTTTGAGGTACCTTGCATCTAATAAGTATATAATGTCTGGGCCCTTAATGGTAGAGGTTTTTTCCTTCCCCTCAAAAAATAGACAGTTGGTGTAATGGCTGCTAAAGAAATATGAGACATAAAGGGAAATGGGCACCCTATCAATCTGGCAGAAACATCTGGCAAGGACATAATGGAAGAGAAATGAGGTAGAGGGGGCAGGTTTTCACAGCCTCATCACCAGCTCTATGACAGAACCCATCATCTGAGGATATTGGCATCCTGGCAGCTGAACCGAATGGTTTGATTTGGCCACAGCAGTCAGACTATGTCAGCAAAGGAAGAGGCATGATAGGATAGCAGATGAGAGAATGTTTTACCCTGCGGTCACCTATCTTGGTTCCGGGCGGTAGGCTTTCAGGAGGGGCTGTGTGTTGACTCAGGCTTAGTGTGAGTCCAAGTTCAGAGGCCCAGAGGAAGGAGAGAAGCTTAAGTAAGGTTTGATTAAGTCAAATGAATGGGGTTTTATTCTGATTCGTCAGTGGGGAGAAGTTCAGCTAATCGTTTGTGAAGCGAAGAACGGAAGGTGTGTGTCTGGCCTTGTCATAAGTATACAAGGGGACATCCATGAGTCTTGTCAATGCCATAAGAGGAAGGGGGGTTCTTTGCAATAAGCTGTTTCTGGGAACACAAGAGGATAGGAGGTTTCTTAATCATCATTGATTTACATGAGCATTGGGCTCAAGTAAAATTCAACACCGTCAAGTGAGTTGGAAAAAGTAAACAAATGTAAGAAATAATCAGCCATTGACTTCATAGGGTTTGCTGATAAATCAACTGTCAGAATAAAAAGAGAAGAATTAAGACAGTCTCCCTACAAAATAGTCACAGGGATGTAAAGTACAGCCTATGGAATATAGTTAATAATATAATAATAACCATATATAGTGCCAGGTGGGTACTGGGCTAATCAGGAGGATCACTTGGTAAATTATATAAATGTCTAAGAACTGGGCTGTATGCCTGAAACTAACATAAAATAATATTGAATGTCAAGTGTAATTGAAAAAATATATATAAAAAATAAATAAATAGTGAAAAGAAAAAAGAATGTCTTCCAAGTTTCTGGCTTGGGGACTAGGTGAGTGATTGTGTACAAATGAAGGCAGTGACATAGAGAAAAAAGCAATTTGGTGTGATTGAAAGATGAAGGAGACACCCATGAGATATTTTCAATTTCTCTTTCACTCATACCATCTTGGTTATCAACTATTTTTCATTTAAATCTTAACTATAACTTAAAGCCAAATCTTCTGCTACTACCTTCGTTCAGACTTCTATCATACGTTGCCTGTACTATTAAATTAGCTTTCTACCAGGCTCCTTGCACTCAGCTTTGCTTCCATACCCTCAAATACATGTTTCATATTCCACTTGGATAATATAACTAAATAAATTATAGAAGCTACTCATGCTTTCAGAAGTTTCCCAGTTTACATGTCCTTGGTCCCCATGTAAACTTTCTTAGTGGGCAAACTTAAATTTATCATTCAAACATTACCTCTTTGTGAAGCCATACCTCACCCTGCTCTCTCTCTAACTGAGCTAGCAGTCTCCCTCTTTAAAAACATATCTTCACATTCTTTCCCTTCAGTTGTTTGCTGTCTATTTCTGTTATTAGATTTTTAAATTCATTTAAGGAAGGGACCAGTGTTTTTAAACTCTGCCTCCCTAATGCTAATAGAAGTGCTTTGCATATAGTAGGAACTCAACAAATGTTTGCTGAACCATTACTGATTAAACTGTAAGCGTATGGAGGTCTGCATGAATGGAGTTTCCTCCAGGCTGTTTGATACCAGCTGCTCAAACTCTATCCAGTAAATGAAGGGGGATTTTGTTCTAGGTTGTGATTTGAGGGTGGTTGTGAATTTCCTCAGCCCCTGGCATTCTCAATGTCTCTTTAGGTGTGTTATTTGATTGTTTTCAGATTTGTCCTTTTCTCCCATCTTTCTAGAATTGTCACAAAAGGAGCGAGCCATGATTTCCCCACACCTTGGTGTGAGTGAGTTCATCTAGCAGGTTTTCTCCTCAGCAAGAAAGATTATATTGTGGTTGGAGAATGGGCAAGCAGGCAGAGGAAGCTGTGGGGAATGCCAAAGACCACCATGATTGAGTCATGATTGCTCTTGGATAGCCCTGATTAGCATTATTTCTTACTAGTAATTTATTATGCTTATTATTATGGGTATTAGTGTTGAAGAATAGGTTTCAAAATGTGTACTGTGGAGCCTTACCCCTCTGTACATGTGCTTAGAGACCTCCACTCTTATTGGATGGGGATGGGCAGATGACCAATGAATAAGGTCCCAGGCTTCTTATTCCCTCTCCTTTCAACCAGGGTACCTCCCTGGATTCAAACCTGGCCTCACACCTGCCCCATATAAGCCTGTTATCCATCCATACCTATTTTATTTTAATTTAATTTAATTTAATTTAATTTTATTATTTGATTTTATTATTTTAATTTATTTTTCAATGTTTATCTCCTTCCTGGGAGAGATGGGTTCTACTTTTCCCTTCAACTATTTTATCACACAGAGCTCACAACTTATTTCAGCAAAGATGTAACCGGAAATTTTCCATCTTCATTCTCTTTGCCTAGTCTTTTCTACGAAGGTCCTGATCCTGAAGATTGACAGGAAGGATCGGATTCTATTTCCCAAAATGTATAAGGAATCAAAAAAGGCTCAAAAAATTTCAAACACAGGCTAGGGAAATCCTTCGCAAACCAGGCTCTTTTGAGATCTGGGGCACCGCAGTGGCACTTAGGGCCTCCCGGGGCCTGAGAGGGTTGCCTTTATCTGTGTTTTAGCCAAGCAGCACTACTTTTATCTTTTAATTACTGGAGCGTTGTGGACTATTTCACTTGAAAACAGGGTTCTGCTACTAAAGGGAGTTTGAACACCACCGGCCTAGAAGATTTTTAAAGCCCATTCCAGCTAAAATGTGTTCATGTTCTTTTTTATGAAGTCACAATGACGGGGAAGTTATTACATTCTTTTTATTGTACGGAACATAAACTATGGCCCATGAAGCATAGGGGGTTGAGCTCTGCCAGCTTTGCCTTCAACAGCAGATCTGAGTCTCTTTTAACATGAAAGAGGAGAAAGAATCTTAGTTGCTGGGAATGCATGCCGCACTCCACGACTATGCATTTTAATGCTGGTGTCAGGGCAGACTTCCACCAGCTGTCTAAACATTTACCGAACCAAATAATAGCATGCAAGATATGTGGGTTTCAGATATTTGCCATCTTAAAACAGCACTTAGTCATTAACTTAATCACAGCTACTATACGCCAGCCAATGTATTTTGTTTGTAAACAATGCATCTGCTCCAGGAAGTTGGGAACTCTGCTGTGTTGTATAGCAGACTGGTTGAGGCAGAGATGAGCATTCCAAGCATTTGAAACAAAGGAGACCATCTCTCAAACTGAGTCTTGTTGACTCTAGTGGGGAAGCAAAAACTTGGGGTTTGGTTTATTCTATCCCAAGTGCTGCTTTCAGGGTTTTTCTCTCAACAGAATTAGACATTCAATTTGGAGAAACTCTCTAATGCCCATGACAATGTGTTTATTTTAAATGGGGCATATCCCCTGAATAGTTCATTGTTTATATTTTGTTATGTACTAAATATTCGTCTCCCCGCCCAGATTCATATGTTGAAGTCCTTACTAACAATGTGATTGTACTTGGAGACAAAGACTGAGTTGATAAAGGTTAAATGAGGTCATCAAGGGTGGGGTCCTAATCCTATAGGGCTGGTGCCCTTTTAAAAAGAGGAAGAGACACCAAAGTTCTCTCTCTATGTGTCACGTGAGAACACAGAGAGAAGGCAGCTGTCTGCCAGGAAGAGAGCCCTCATCAAACACTGTTACCTGGATCTTTGACTTTTAGCCTTCAGAACTGTGAGAAAAAAAGTTCTGCCGTTAAGCTACCCAGTCAGTTATTTTGTTATGGTAGTCTGAGCTAACTAATACACTCTTACTTTTCCTTTTTTAAATTCCTTAATCTAACTTGTTTCTTAATGCCAGTGCATAGCATTGGGACTTGCTATATCTCAATCTTTGCTTCTCATTACTCAGCAGCTATTTCAAAATATTTTATTTGGCCATGCCACTTGTTCTCTTCCTTTGGTACTGAATGAATGTCTTAGTGTCTGCCTGAGAGTGAGTACCATGACTTCTCATGGATGTCTGCAATATGGCTTAGGATGTTTGTTCTCCTCCTAGTCCCGGGCCCAAAGGATTGATTTGTTTTGACATTGAAGTTGTATGCCTGACACTGTCAGTTGTCTGTGCAATATCCATCTCTCCTGTCTGCCTTGCTAAAAAAAAACTCTGATTTTGCCCTGGGTGGTAATATACTCTACCTCTAAGTAGAAAAATCAAAACTGGTCTAAATAAAGATTGCAAATTCCCTTTTTTAGCTTTCATAGGGTTGCTATGTGACTAGTTCCGGCAAAATGTATGAAAACCAGAAAAGAGAACTGCAAGTGGAAGTCTCATAAAAAGTAAAGAGATGGTGCTGGTGCTACCCTTCCCCACTTTCTCCTGCCTTTGACATGATGTGATGTCTGGAGCTGTAGCAGCTATCTTGTGGCCAGAAGAATGAAAGTCAGGATGGTAAGGGTGGTTGTGCAGAGAGAGAAAGAGCTTGGGTTTCTGAGGCAGCACTGAACTATTGAACAATATCAGTAACTGCTTACTATGGATTCCTACTTCTCAGCATGTATTTTTGAGATTCATCTATATTATATAGGGTTTGTTCCTTTTTTTTTTTTTAATAGTGTATATCCTAACATGCAGATATATCTCCACAATCCATTTTTCTGTAGATGGAAATTTAAATTTTTTCCCAGTTTTTGGTTGTTATTAATAAAATTGCCATAAATATTTGTGTATAAGTCTCTTTTTGTTTTCAATTTTTTTGGAAAGGTGGAGGGTAAATTCCCAGGAGTTGAGTAGCTAAGTTACACATTTAATTTTATAAGAAATAGCCAAGCTGCTTTCCAGTGATTTTTTTCATTTTCTTTTTCCATCAACAATGTGTGAGAATTCTAGTTGCTTCACAACATTTGTCAACACTTGGTTTTGTCAGTCTTACTCATTTAATCATTCTGCGGGTGCTGAGTAGCATCTCATTTTCTTATTAATTTGTATTTCACTCATAAATAATGATATCGAACACTTTTTCATGTGAACATTTGTGTGTGGAGATATCTACACACACACACACACATACAGTATGATGTGCTTGTTTAAGACTTTTGTCCACCAAAATAAGTTGGATTGTTTGTCTTTTTATTATTGAATTGTAGTTGTTCATCAGATATTTGAAATATAAATCTTTTGCCTGATATATGTGTTGCAAATATTTCTTTCCAGTCTGTGGTTTGCTTATTTCTCTGCTAGAAAATTTTCTGCCATGCCGCAATCTGTAGACACTTTCCCACCATTCTCTAATATTTCTTGCTTCCATAAAATTGGTTTCCTCCTCAGCTTCTGAAAGTGCCATGCTCATTCTCTACTCCATGGCTTCACCTCAGCTCGGCCCCTCTGAATACCTGCCTACCATCCCCTCCCCCTCCCCCCAGGATCTCTCTCTTCCTGAGTGGCTGCTGCCTTTGTTGCTTCCAGCACTCATCTTTGCATGCCATCGGACATCTCATTTATGTTAGTGCTCTGCATCTGTATGGTTTGTCTCTCCACCAGGATGTTAGCTCTCTGAGGACAGGGCACACTTCTTATTTTCCCCTACTGCATCTAAAGCAGTGCTGAGCAAATATACTTGGAACCCTATACATGCAAGTAGTTCAAGGTTAATCCTCTGAATAGGAGGTTTTGAAGATCCTCTTTCATTGTCTTAGCCTGATACAATTGGCTATTTGTAATGTCTTCCCTTCATTTTAGATAAGCTATTGAGTCAGTTTTGTACATCTGCACAGTTTTTCTATCAATTCATAACTTTTTTTTTATTTTATAGTTCCAAATAGTTCATTTAATATGTGAAGATTTAGAAGTACAGATGACCTTTTATGAGACATTATACCATTATATTCAGGCCTTAGAGAAATGAACAAACTGCATGCTTTTAAAATGAGAATTTCCAGAATATCACTCTATGAAACTTTGGGGAAATAATGAAAAGAAAAAGATAATTTCTTACTCATCTTTTAGTTATGAATTTAAGTTATCTAAGAGTGCAAGGTCAGGTTCTTAGAGGCCATATTGACATTTAAGTTCATTAATCAGATAAGAACATTTTGAGGATAATGTTACTGCTTTTCTGGAGAATAAAAAATCTAAGAGTAATACAAAATACTATTCTCTTCTTGGGAAATTTATAAAGTGACATATTTCTGTGGTTCCTTGGGTTTTTCTTCCTACATTGCTGCACTGGGAATTCTGGAGTTTCAGAGATGATCCATTGGAAGAAAGAGTGAAAAGGATGTCAGAAAGTTTTCAACTATCTACCATTAATTTATTCAACAAAAATCACTTGATTACATACCATTGAGAAGACATTGATTACATACTCTTGAAAAGACAAGAGTTAGAGAGAGAGTCTATTCATGTTCTGGATGATTGAGGAGCGTAGCTCTAAAATTTGGAGATAATTTCATGGACAGCAACCGTGCTATCTTACACAATGTCTAAATGTGTCCTTGATGCCTTCTCAGAAACAGCTTGCTTATATCAGACCAACGAAGCACCATGTTTCCTATGTCTTTTTAAAGTGATAAGGTATAAACTGTATTTATATGTGCTCCGGGATACAAAATATATATGTGACAATTTGCTTTTAATTTCCATAGGTATTGGTGACCTGATTAAAGATTTTCAAATATACATCTGGAGCTTTATCTGCTTCCAGGAGATAAAATAACTACACTAATGCACATTTTTCACTTGTCCCTCTAGATCTGTTTTCTACTTAGCACACGCTCTCTTTCCTGGACAGTTGACCCGTAGAAACAATATCAAGGGCTTCCTTATCTTCTGGCTTCCACTTGACCTGTAGAGATTCTGGTAAGACATTGGAGGAAGCAGGAAAATTAGGTCATTTTTTTTTTAATAATTAATTTATTTCCAGGTTAGGATTTTCTCCCTCATATGTTCTCTATTTTTTAAAATAAATTTATTTATTTAAATTAGTTTCAAGTATACAGTAAAAATTAGGTCAGTTTTTAAACCCCCTGGCTTCCTTCCTGTGAGGTCACTTCCAGCCTCGCTGTGTCTTTTGATCGAAGGTCATTTCTCATATTAGGTGGCTTCTCAACATGTCTCTCACCTTCTGGGTGCAGGTAACTGCTTTTTCCACTAATTTATTTGTCTTAGGTTGGTAAAAATTCTAGCTATTAACATCAAGTTATTGTCTTATTCCTGCGGTTCCCTTTCTCCTGGCTCAGGACTTTGTAAACAGAGCCCTTTCTAAATAAACCTCCTCAAATTATCTTGTTATGAGTGTGCTGTCTTGTGAGTATCAGAGCTAATATATCACAGTGTGAAATTACATTATATCTGCCATTTATTTGTCTTTTTAAAAATACATGTAGACTCACAACAACAAAAAATGTGCTCAAAAATTTCATATGCATTATGAGAGCAGTTATCAGAAAATGAGATATAACAAGTGTTGGTGAGGATGTGGAGCCCTTGTGAATTGCTGGTAGGAATATAAAATGATACAGCTGCCATGAAAAAACAATTTGGCAGTTCCTCGAAAAGTTAAACATGACTTGCTGGGCAACACATAAATGCTATTTCTAGGTATATATCAAAAGAATTGAAAGCAAGGACTCAAACAAGTACCTGTGCACCTGTGTTCATAGCAATATTATTCACAATAGCTAAGTGGTGGAAACAACCCAAGCGTTCATCAAAAAATGAACAGATAAACAAAATGTAGTATATCCATATAATGGAATATTATTTAGCTATAAACAGGAATGCAATTCTGATAAATACTATAACATGAATGGACCTTGAAAACATTATGCTAAGTGAAATAAGGGAGACAAAAAAGGACAAATATTGTATGATTCCACTTATATGAGGTAGCTAGAATACTCACGTTTACAGAGACAGAAAGTGGAGTAGAGGTTACCGGGGGCTGAGAGGAGAGGGAAATGGGGATTTTTTTGTTTAGCGGATACAGAACTTCTGTCAGGGATAATTAAACGTTCTGGAAATGGATTGTGATGATGTTTATGCAAAATGGAAATATACATAATGCCACTGAATTGTATGCTTAAAATGGTTAAAATGAAAAATTTTTATGTATATGTGTATCTTATCGTGACAAAAATACCACCTCCCCATGTATCCAAACTGAAAGCAAGAAATGAAAAGCTTCAGGTGCCAAAATTAAGGACAGATTTAGGAGCAGGAAGCAGATTCTGAATGCAAATACCTTACAAAGGTAGTGAAAGCAGATATTATCTGATATGTGTTGTAAATAGTGGTTTCAACATTAGGTACACATTGAAATCACCTGGAGAACTTACTAAAGTACTGATTCCTGGACCTCACGCCCGGATATTGTGATTAAATTTGTTCAGGACTAGCTTGCGCTGCCTCCAGAACCAGGGGCTGGGTACCCTCATGGAAACGAATCCTCTCTGAATATGAGTTCATAGCCAAAATTATGAATTACATGAGGAAAGGAGGAAGTGTCAGTAGACATTAAACAAAAGTAGTATTTTCATGTCCAAACAACAACAACAAAAAATATAAAAGAGAATTTAAAAATAAAAGTACTTTAAAGATCAAAGGTTTAAAGGAAGAAATAGAAATCACAGAGTGGAAACTTGATATTGTAACAAGGAATAGGTAGATTTGAAAAAAAAAAACAAATAAAAATTCTAGAAAGTAAGTGAAGAGAGACCAAGAGATTAAAAATTTGAAAGAGATCATATAAGATTGAAAGAGAACCTAGAAGTAATGAGGTCCAACATATGCCTAATAGACATTCCTGAATGACAGAATAGAAAGAATGAAGGAGAAACAAGATGGTAGAGAACATTCCATATTGAGGAAACAAGTTATCAAATTGAAGAAATACACGACTCCTAAAAAAATAATAATAAGTTCACTCTAGATGCATCAAAATTAAATTGTAAAAAACAAACAAACAAACAAACAAACAAACCAAAGACAAAGAGAACATCTTCCACTCTACCTGAAAGGGAAGACTGATGACTTGGAATACATGGCACTTGGGTTGACAGCTGCTTTCCCCCAGCGACAAACCATTCTTCAAACTGTCTTCAAGAGGCTGAGAGAGAACATGCATCATCCTGATCATTCAAGATTCGAGTCAAAAATGTTTACGAATTCAGATCTACAAAGGAAAAGAAAATGTACTATCCCCAGGCCTTTGCTGAAGGAACTAACAGGGAAAGACATCAGCAGAAGGACTATTACACAGTCTTTTAAACTAAATTAAAGCCCTAGCTATCCGTGCTTGTGGGGGCAAGCTAAAGCATTTACTTAGGGAGAAATTTGTAGCCTTATACACATGAATTAGAAAATAGAAAATTAAAAAAAAAGAGTCTCCAAATTAAGAAAATGGACAAAGAAAAACATAGTAAACCAAAGCAGAAGGGAAAATATAATATAGATAGAACCATCAAATAATAGAGATGATTAACAAAATTTACCAAAACTTACATAGCAATCAAATGGTTATTATGCAGAATATGTCTGTCTGTCTGTCTTTCCTCCAGAAATCAATAGAAAAGCAAAAAATAATATAAAAGAGCACAAAGGTTATGAGCAGGCACTTCATATAAAAAACACATGAAATAGTTAATAAACATGAAAAGATGCTCAACCTCACTACTAATTAGGAAAATGCCAATTAAAAAATTGACGTACCATTTCACATCTATCAGATTGTCAAACATTAAATGAAAATCTGTCAGTGCAAGTAAGGGTATGGGGAAGCAGGAACTCAATCCACTGCTGGAATATAAATTGGTTCAATGACTTTAGAGAGCAATTTGGCACACAATTTGCTGAAGACTCACACATCCAGCATTTCTACTTCCAGGTGAATTCCCTCCATGTTCACTGCATCATTGCTTTTGTTACAGCAAAGTACTTGAAACTTAAATGCCCATCAATGGAATTATGGTTATACTGAAACACTATTCAATATTAAGGCGAATAATCTAGATTGGTATGAATCAATCTGGGTTGACATAAAAAACAATGTTGACATGCTAAGTTAAATAAGCCAGCCTAAAAGACAAATGTTATATGATTGTATAAAGTGCCATATGTCACTTGTATAAGCTATCTAGAACAGGCAAATTCATAGAATTGGAAAGTAGAATGGTAGTTGCCGGGGGCTGGGAGGAGTGGGAAATGGAGAGTCATTGTTTAATGGCTACAGAGTTTGCTTTTGTGACGATGAAAGCGTTCTGGAACTAGATAGTGGTGATGATTACACAACTTCGTGAACGTAATTAAAGCCACTGAATTGTACACTTCATATGATTAAAATGGTAAACTGCACACGTACTTACAACGAAAAATTTAAAAACCCACAATGTTGAATGAAGAAACAATTTCTAGAAAGACAGGTACATGTACTATTTAAAGACATGTAAAATCATTTATGAAACATGCATATATATTGAAAGTATAGCAACGTGAATGGACAGGATGCATACCAACTTCAAGATAATGGTTTCACCAGAAAGGGAGCAAAATTGGGGGTCTCGATGGTATCTGTGGTATCTCTTTAAAACAAGTAAAAGGATTACAGGAGACATAACAAAATTTTGATCCTTAATTCTTAGTGGTAATACTAAGTGGTGATACATGTATATTTGAAATATTTACATTTTAAACATGCCCGGAAGTACAGTTTTGCGGAGTGTTCTGATCATTTAGTTGACTATGTCCAAAATCTACAAAATAGGAAGGCAACGAGGCGGAGGTGGTGAGGGGATGGAAAAAGTCAAAGTTCAGGTACCACACATCTGTGAAACATCCATTTATATCTTTCTTACTCCAAATAATTTAATTATTAGACATGTCCATGTGTTGTAGTGGACCAGGTGTGACAAGAGTGGTCCTGTATTTCTATAAATGAAGGTGAGCCAGTCTTTTGTGAAAGACTTTCCATACAAGGTCCTCAAGTGAGGGAAATCATATGGCGCCTTCTGGCTGGGTGAATTGTACATGGATTCTAGCTAACTGTAAATAACCATGAACAAAGAATATCTCAGTAGCCAATATTTTTCTCTGCTGGTATCAAATGAAATTCATTTGGTATCAGCTGGAGTTTTTATAGTGCTAATGGAAGTTATTTTCAGTTATCACGTCAGTCCATAAGTATACAAAGGCAGCAATTTCACTGGTAATCTGGAGATCAGTTTGTATGTAGGGGGTATGCTTTAGACTGTTTCTGCAGTGTAAGCTTTTATCTTAAGAAATGTGGGGGAATCATAAATAAAAAGGGAATGATGAAACAGAACATCCAACAAGGGCTAAGGCTGGGCTTGGCAACATTTCATAGTGTGAACATCTGAACTCCAAGATGTGGTGGTGTCCAGGAAGCCCTGGGCACAATGGGGAGCTCGTGCATCTGAGAGCTCATTCCACCAAATGTTAGTTAGCTCCCCTCCTCATTCCAATCATAGCTCTTTATATACTGACAGTTCTTGCTTCTGTGTAGCCGCTATTTGATCTCATTCCACGGGGGAGAGGAGCAGAGCTGGAACCATCAATTTTTGTTTTTTAATAAGCTCATGTAATTTTGCCATACTCCCACCAGGTATGAGAATGACAATGGAGCCCTGTAAATAAAAATCTGCTCTCTGCAGGATTTTAATTATTTATATTCTTTCAACAAACAGAACCCCCATCCATTGTGATGATATGTGTGGAAACTGGAAAATCAAAATGCAGTGCCAAGATTGTTAGCCCAGAGTAGGGCAGTTTAATATTTTTCCCTCTGAACATGAACATCCTAAATGCTTTAGATATTTGTACCAAATATCATAACTGGTAGCATTGCAGAAAACTTGTTTTTCAGTAGAGACTCTGGAGCCTAAGAGATTTTTATCCCAAAGAACAAAGGCTGAGTCATCTGACTCCTATTACCATGCTATATGTCCAACTCTTGGTAAAAGAGAATACTGCATTTAGAAAGAGTAAGCAGAACTGTACACCTAAAAATGGTTAAAATAGTAAATTTTATGTTATGTATATTTTACCACAATAAAAATACATAAAAAAAATGAGGAAGCAAGTAAATACGGGTTAATAAAAGTTAGTTAGGCATGAACATCATGCCAGGTAATGTAGGGGCATGGCAAAGAAAGAATTATAGAAATGCTGCTATAATTCTTTCTTATACCTTCTTTCACTTGTGATCCTTTTGTAGCTCTGAGTGCCTGGCTAACAATGAGCAGACCGATGTATATTGAATAAAATAAAAGATATGCTCCCTTTTCTCAAAGAATAGGGCAGAAAGAGCACTGTTTTACCAGAAGAAGAAGAAGAAGAAGAAGAAGAAGAAGAAGAAGAAGAAGAAGAAGAAGAAGAAGAAGAAAAAGAAGAAGAAGAAAAATTTAAAAAGAATTATAATCTACATGTATAGATATATATAAAAATTATATATATATAATTAATATATATATATTTTGTTTGAGTGCATCTGGAAGGCATGGGCTAGGTCTAATATTTGCATCCTCAGCCCTGAGCCAAGTGCATGCATGTGCAGTGAGCACCATTGAGACTTCACAAGACCCCTTTACCAAGCCGGTGCACCTGTTTCCCTCATTGCTGGGAGCCTTGGCGCTCACAGCTTACAGCTGCTCTTGGCCAATGGAGAACAATTGGCTGCATTCTCGCTTAGATGTAGTCTTCTCTTCTATCTTACTATTCTCTTTCTCTTTCTCCTGATGTAGAAATGGATCACTGAATAGTGGAGCTTCTTGGTGGAAGGCTGAGGTGGTTTATGGCAGTGATTTCAACTGGAATACGCTTTTCAAGAGGTTTATAATATGAGAATGGAAAGTTTTCAGAGAATCAGTATTTACATCTTTAAATTCTTTTTCCCACAACTAATTTCTGGAGAACTTACCTGAGTCCACAATAATTGTTCTTCCAACCAAAAGCAAACTTCAAACTCATCCCAACTGTTATCCATTGATTGGAAGTGTGGAAACCTCTTGAGCTTTGGACAAAAGGAAGCTTCCTTTAAATATTAATGATGGTTCAATAAACCCATAGGGATTCCTTTATTTCTCTATCCTAATCACTATTTCATTGAGGGTGAAATTAAATATTTTAGACCTGGGTTTGAATGTTCTGATTTAGATATAGGAGGTATGACAGTGGTTTAAACACTTCATTTCTTCCATTCCCTTCCTTCTGCCAAAGACTATAAGATCCTGTGAGAGCAAAATGCACTTTAAAAAATATTGAATTTTAAAAATGACCTTTTTCATGTATTTAATGGTAAGCAGTTCTTTTTAGCTATTCTTAGAACTCATCCTTACTCTGTTTTATTAGCTGAAAAGAAGAGCAGTTTGAATAGCGTGACAGTAGATTAGTGTTGCAGAATCTCTTAAATGTAAGTGGAATGCTTCTAGACTACCAAAAATTTTAGGATATGTTACATAGAATCCTTGGGTATAACTATTATGCAACTTCTTTTAAATTTAGTTCAATTAGATAATTAAAAATAATTTTATTATATAATATAAAATATTCTAGGTATAGTCGGTCTTAGTCTTCATGTTATGAAATATTTAATATTTTCAACTTCTTGTTAACATAAAATTGTATGTTGTAGCTGCTGAATGGATTAATTTATAGCAGTTATATTAATAGATAATTTATTTCCAATAAACATGTTCTTTTAATGATTATTAATTATTTATTCAAAATTGAAATACATTGAAATTTTTGATCTGATGTTTACTAATAGTAATTTTAATGATTACACAATATGGAAGAATTGTTAATACTTAGAACATTGTAATCATAAGAAATGAAATAAATTTTAAAAACAATTTCTATAAACATATTTTTATTGAATAAAGAGTGATGGTGTGATGATTAAAGACTTTCAAGCATTACACTTCACAACATTAAGGTACAAATCTAAAGGAAGAATAGTGAAAATACAAATAAAAGCAAGGAAAGAAGATGTAAACATTTATGAAGGTTTAGAAAGCTCGTTTATGTACTATTGAATTGAAAATTGTGATGTTAAGAGCTGTGAAGCGCTGAAATTTTATTCTTTTTGCAAGCTAGAAATTAGCCTATCACAGCTTCATGGATGTTGGTAGAAACACAAGACACCTGGGTCAGAGACAAGAGACTTCATTATGCAGGATTTGGCAGGAAGAATGTGCTTCATGTCTGGGCTAGTCCACCCACATCTGGCCTGATGGCTTTGTAATGTGTCTATTTGCCTAGGCCGAACTGTTTCCTGTATGTTTCTGGTAGGGTGGGAGAGTAGTTGCAGAGCTGGAGGGAAGTAGTGGCCATTTTGTGGCTTTCACAGATTTCCTGATCTGGTTCACCTTGGTGGTGAGGCAGAAGCTGGGCCTGCAGGTATTCCACCTTCCCTTGGATCCTCTTTTAGCTTCTTTGACTCCTGGGCCAGATTTCTGTGTTCACCTATGTGATAAGGGCCCAGTTTTTGCAAGATATCTTTGTTACCAGGATAAGAATGAACAAAAAAAAAAGGCAACTGTTTCCCAATAGGTGGCTTTCAAACCCTTATGCAACTTAGATTTCATTGCATATATTTAAAAGGATGTAGTAGCTTTCATTTTTAAATCTCAGCATTTCAATCTATTATAAGTCACATTCTTTACAACTATATGCACTTATGAAGAAAAGTTTAAATGTCAACTTTGAATTGTGCAAGGAAGTATATAGTTTTTCAAAATAATTTTAAGGGGTATGTGAATAATCAAGTTGGAGATTCTCATTTATAAGAGGGTGTTGTTTTACAGGACAATCCGATACAAGAATGTGGATCTCTGTTGTTTCTAGTGCCTCAGGTGGCATCTAGAATCTTGGTACAACTGGGGTGATCCATAACCTCAATTCCCCTTTTATAGAAATTGTTGTGTGAAATGGTCTTGAGAACTTAATTTGAGAGAAAAAAAACAATTTAATATAAAGCTTCCTCATTTGAGCAAGGAAAAACACTGTTGATGATGATGATGAAAGAAGTTCCTTGCAAATGATGTGATCAGAAGTGATGCTACAGAGCTTCTGGGCTGGTGGACATGTAGAGCTCTGGGGAGAGTGGCATGCCTGGAGAGGGGATGAAAGCTCTGTACCTCTTCCCATGAACCTCGTCCTATGCATCTCTTCCATCTGGCTATTCCTGAGTAATATCCTTTTATAATGAACTGGTGATTTAGTAAGTTAAAAAAAAAAGTGGAGTAACAGTAACAGGAATATGTAACAATGTTAAGAAGAACAAGTGAACTGGTGGTAATTGTTTTCCCTAACTATGCTTGTTTTCCCTAACTATGCTTGTACCTACAAAGTTTGTTCCAGGTAACTGGGCTGGGATAGACACTTGTTCAACTGAGTCAATGATAATCTCTGACCTGTGAATTTGTAATATAGGATGTGAATTGAGAAGACCGGATGTGAGTTAGACTTTCTGTGTGTCTATGGGTAAGTCATTTAACTTTTCTCGCTATCTACATCTGTTATGAGAACTAAACCAAGGAATGTATGTAAACATACTTTGTAAAATAAAAAGAGCTGTATAATTTAATCTATGGTTCTTATCGCCTTCTCCCAAAGCCTCTGTTTATTTGCATCCTTCTTTAGGGTTGTATTGGAATATGGACTTGTACATTCATCCTCTCTGTGTATCCGCAGCACAACATTTATTAACAAGATATGGGAACCTAAGAGGTACTGAGGGCAAGCTGTGTGATCAGCATGTTGATCTGTGTACAGTAGTCAAGTCCAAGGGATGTAGTTCTTTTGGGTTTGTTTTCAGATTGTGCTCTTAGTTTGCATGTTTCTGCATCAATATCTATGAATAATTACTCATCTGAAAGGTTTTTCTTTCTTTGTTCTCTTTAGGTTTGCAAGATGATTTATCTCAGTCATTGTGTGAGCTTGAAAAGGCAACTGGACACTTAGATTCATTACTTTGTTGAGTGGATGTACCTCATGGCCTCTGGCGTGAGGAAGGGTAAACATAAGCTCCACTGTTGCCTCAAACTCCACATCTTGGTCTCTGTGGTTTAAACCCAGAGGCCTTTCAGGCAGGTACCACCAGTGATTTTAGCACCAGAGGATAAACTCTATGGGAAGAACATTTTCTTCTTGTCTGTTTATTTGAGAACAAAGGAAAGAAAGTGACTTCTAAGGATTCCAGAACCCAAGACTCTTGCTTGAATTTATAAAAAAGTAAAATATTGGTTAATGCAGCTTATAGAATATGGATACAAATTGAAATTCTGGGATGATAAGCTTGCGAGTTCCATAAACATCTTTATTAATTTTCTAGGGCTGTTACAACAAAGTACCACCCCGCTGGGTGGCTTAACACAACACAAATGTATTCTCTCACAGTTCTAAAGGCCAGAAATCCAAAATCAGGCTTGGCTCCTACTGGAGTCTCTGAGGGAGAATCTTTTCTGTGCTTCACTTCTGGCTTCTGGTGGTGGCTGGCAATATTTTGTGTTCCTTGACTTGTAGACTCCTCACTCAAATCTCTGCCTCTGTCTTCACATGGCCTTCTCTCTGTGTCTCTCTGTGTCCAAATTTCCCTCTTCTTATAAAGACACCAGCAATAATGGATAAAAGGCCCAGTATGACTCCAGTATAACTTCACCTTAATTTAACTCATTACATTTTAATGATCTACTTACAAATAAGGTAACATTTTGGGATTCCAGGGGTTAGGACAGTCACATATCATTTTTGGGGGACACAATTCAACCCATATGAATATAAAAGTACAGAATGTCCAGATCTCCTACTTGAAATAGCCCCAAATGGCCAAGCTCTAAATCTGAAGTCATGTGTTGCTATTTTCAACATAAACTTTTGTATTCATTTTTTTTCATTTTTGTCATTATTTTATTGGGAAAAGTTAGAAAAGGATTTCTCATAAAGATTTAATAATGGACATTTAATTTGGTCATGGTTTTTACATTCAGAAGAAAAAGTACATCTTGTAGCACAAGAATTATTTAGGGGGCGGGGTTAAAGTTGAATGAGTATAGGCTAGGGAGATATGACTGTCTCTGGATATATTAGTCTTCCTTTATCAGTGGGGCATAAGTTCCAAGACCACCAGTGGATGCCTGAACCCACCAATAGTATACCAATCCCTACATATACTATGTTTTTTTCCCTATACATACATATTGATGATAGTTTAATTTATAAATTAGGTACAGTAAGAAAAATAAGGGTTACTTGAACGCAAACATTCTGGTGCCATGACAGTCGATCTGATAACCAAGATGGCTACTAAGTGACTAACTGGCGGGGAGCATGTATAATGTGGAGACACTACATGGAAGGATGATTCACCTCAAGGGCAGGGAGAGTTCACCTGCTGCTCAGAACTGCACACAGTATAAAACTAATGAATTGATTATTTCTGAAATTTTCCATTAATATTTTTAGACTGCAGATGACCATCGCTAACTGAAATCTTGGATAGCAAAACCATGGATAAGGAGAAACTACTGTAATTCTTTTTGGTTAGTGAGAGAGCCCCTGTAGGATCTTAATCACACCTTATATAATTCATTTTATTTTTATACTCTGCCTATAAATTATCCCTTAAAAGAAATTGGTGTTTGTGCTTTTTCAAATATCAAAATTTTTGGATCTTATGTATGCCTTCCTTACTGTTAAATTGTATACCTGAAACTTACTGGATTTTGATAACCAATGTCTCCATAATAAAAATTAATAAAAAACAAACAAAAATTTTTGGATCTTGCACTTAAAGCCATGACTGTTGATCTCAAAGGTATTTTCTTTGCAAGACATATAGTCATTTAGTTTTTATATCTGAAGATTGAATTTCTGATGAGAAACAATTTAAAGAACAGTTCTTCATGTTTTTTGTTGTTTTAAGCATGGAATAGATGAACATTAACATAGCCATTTGGCTGTAATTATAAATACATCAGAAGTGATGCAGTTTTAATTATATGAAGCCAACTGAAAATGCAAAACATAAATATGCGATTTTAATTAAGATACATGCATAATTACAAGGGGACTTCTTGCAGGGAAAAGCATGGGAAAGTTCATTTTCGCTCCTCTTGCCCCCTGTTCCTTTAAATGCTATTCTTGTTCATTAAGTCCCCTAATATCCTTGGAAATGTTCTGCTCTAGTTTTCCTTTATTGCTCATAGACACTAGGAGTTAAAACCCAAATCCAACTAAAAGCCAGCATGAGAACCTTTTTGAAAGCTTCATTGTGTTTTTAGAATAGCAAAACGGTCCACGTGGTTTCATTTGTATTGTCACCAAGCAAAATCTCAACAAAACCGAATCTCTGAATTATCAATCAC
Source organism: Rousettus aegyptiacus (assembly GCF_014176215.1). Classification (NCBI taxonomy): domain Eukaryota; kingdom Metazoa; phylum Chordata; class Mammalia; order Chiroptera; family Pteropodidae; genus Rousettus; species Rousettus aegyptiacus. Next base: position 56,392,464 of record NW_023416286.1, on the reverse strand, counting down.
ATATTGAAGATAATTATGTAAATATATAAATAGTAGCAAGTGTATTACATTATACATTTACAAGAGCTTTAGACTTGTTTTAAAGATTGAAGTCTGTTCTTGATGTATAGCCCTGCGAGTGAATCCCCACGTCTACATTCTCAAAGAGATACATGAACTTTGCAATTAGATAATGAAAAATGCTAAGACTCCATAAATACTCGCTTACTGATATTTCGTTCAGAGTCAAATTTATTTCCTTTGAATTGAGCATGATTAAATATCTGTTTGTTATTAAATAACATGAAGGATGTGAGTTTCTCATGATCAGAAATAACTCAGTGATATGATTAACCTTTAACGAATATATCAAAACTTACAAACCATCAGCATTTTGTCCCCTTCGGTGTTCTTTTGGAGCTATAGGCCAGTAGCAATGATGTATCTCAAATCAGGGAGAACAAACAGCTGGTGCTTTGGACCGTGAATCTAGGTGTTTCTGGAGGCAGTTCAGAGCAAATTCTTCTTATTCTTTCTTCTGAGCTGATCCCAGAGCTACTTTTATCTGGATGTTAGCATAATGCTAGGGCAATCATCACCTGGGCTATATCACCCTTATATCTGATTTCCATGTGTTACAACAATAATTATGCATATCATTAGATATTAATGTTGGGTTAAGATTTATTTATTGCTACACAAAATTTTATTTCCATATGTTCAGTTCACAAATTCTGTTGCTCAAGCAAAAACTGTGTTCTAGTGAAAAAATAAATAAATTAAGGGGGAACACTTTCATCAATCTGGCTAAAATCCAATTTGGGATGATTCATGGAATTGCCTAGCAACAAAGCACTTTAATTTTACAATGCTAAGTGCAATTTGACTACTCAAAACACAATGAGAAGAAAATTTTCATTTGTCTGCTTAAGGATTTTCCACTATTATTGCAGATGTCTAAGTGGATATCTCAGAAACATATTGAAATTAAAAACAACGACAACCACCTTTTGAATTAGTGCTTTTTTATCATTTAGAACCTCTTTTGAGGGAGAGATTTTGTTATTCAACACCTTTTTAACTAATAACACAATGATCACTATGAAAATCATTTACCAAAGCATTTTCCTGGATTGAAAAGGTCTTTTGCTGTGGGAAAGAAGTATTTCATTAAAAAGTACTAACAATACAAAAGCATTTATGTTATCTTCCATGTTGCTTTCCCAAGAGTTTCGGGAGTCGTTTTGATGAGCAATCATCAGGAACCAAGGCTAGTGAAAAGTGGTTAGTAATTTAAGTAACACCAAACTTTACTTCCCAACATTACCACTCTCCTTAATTATCAGGCATTAAGATGATTATCTTTGGTCAGTTTGCCATACAGAAGTTTCCAGGAGTCTGATTATGTGTGTGCATCTGGTTCCAAGCAGGGTAAAAGGGAGAATTGTTGCTGTGTCCACAGAGGAACAGGCTTCTTGGTCATATGACAAACTGTGGTTTGCCCCTGAATATTTCTACTCAGAGATGTTCCCAACACGCCTGCTCTGAGAACTGGATGTGAAATCCCTGATGGATACAAGTTTTTAACTCACATGCAATAATGCTCGTTTAAGTGGAATGGGTAGGATTGAGTACACTGTTTAATCTACTTTTTTCATTAAAGAAAATTATTAAAATACTAATCTTGCCTAAATGTTTTTCAATGACTAATTTTCAAACAACTAGAAAAATGCATTTCATGTAAAATGAAGTGAACGCTATTAAGGTTGGATCTCAAACATCACCTCTGGATAAAGTCTTCCCCCATCATCCTATCTACAGCTACATTCCACCCCTTTCTAATCACTCTCTGTTCCCAGTCTGGATTTTATTATATTTTTTTCTCTATAAGGCTCAATACCACCTGAAATGAGAAAGAGTATTTATTGGATTACATGCATATTGTATATTGTCTGTTCCCTGCTAAAAAGTGAGTTCCATGAGGACCCAAACACTATGCCTGTCTTGTTCACTGGAGTATTTCTAGTAGCTAGACTTGTTCCTGGCACATAGTCAAACCTCAGTGTATTTGTTGACTGAAGGGGTAAATTTCAAAGTATCTTAGAGTCATGATCAGTAATATTTTCCAAATAATGTGTCATAGAAAATTATTTCCATGAATTTTAATAAATATTACATGATAAAGGGCATCTAAGGTCAAAAATATCTGAGAAATGATGGCATAAACAGAACTAAGCAGATATTGTAAGATTTCTCAGAATCTTTACAATGCTAATTATTTCATTATAAGCCCTCTTTTTGTTTGAGAAGCATCTTGCCCGACACTCAGAGCAACGGCTTTGGGAAATGTTGCTGAATAGAAAATGAGGACAATCTTGTTGCTTGAGATTATTGGGGACTTGGATTCTATATAAATAGAAATATATTACAGGACATTAGATATGTCTCCTTAACTGAAATAATTTTTATCGAATGACTAATAATATTGTGTAGTATGTGTGGAAAAAAGTGGAATTGTATTATGTGAGCCTTGGTTGTTGTGGAGTCCTAATCTTACCACTTTGCTCATTTCTTTAGCTTAATAATTTCCTGAGAACAGCTCAGAGCCATGCAGCAAAGCGTGAAGACAAGAGAAGTCAGAGCAACAGTTATGTTTTCACACTGTGACTTTTTGTGAACTTCATGTATCAGGAGCTTATTCATTAAATAATAAAATGCCTTTTTATTTTTCTATGACAGCACCTTTTGCTTTGGCTTTTAATCACAAATGCTTTCTGTTTAAGAACTGCGTTTTGATCTTGATCTTAGGTATACATTTTTCTCCTGGACTTTGATATGCTTTATTAAAAATATCTTTTGACTTCATACGGGAATTTTGTTTTCTATTTTTTTTCAGCTGTGCATTTGATATTATTTCCCTAATTAATGCTATTATTTTATAATAGTGTCTTTTCTCAAAACTGAATAATCAAATGGTTTTTCTCCCTCTGTCATGTTTCTCCAGATATTCTTATGTTAATTTTTATTGTATGCTGAGAAAATATTACAGACTTGTTCTACCTCAGATATTCTCTGAGTCACTTTTTATTTCTCAGAGCTTAGTCTAATTTATTTCTTTTTCTTTGGCATACTGTAATTAATCTATGGGGTGATAACTTATCTCATCAGAAAAGCCTCACATATTTTTTCCTTGTAGTTTCCATGTTTTATTTGTTTTTTTTTTTTTTGCTTGTAATTTTAATATAAAGCAAAGGTGAAAGCCTCACATTTTTATTTTATTTTATTTTTTTGCTACTATGTAGAAATCTAAAATGTTCCTTACCACTAAATAGTTTCATTTTGCCTCTTTCGTTTTTAGGTAAACATTTTCTTCTAGTCTTATTGTTGGTCTATGTCTGATTTGCAGGCCATGAATTCCAGCATATCACTGAGTTGCTTCCTAAGTTCACATACCCACTAAATGTAGTCTGTAAGCTGCATCAAAAATGTCTTGTGTATGTATGGGTTAGTATTTTTCAAATGTAAGTAGACACTTAAAATTCACAAAATTCAAATTATTTGAAACCATTACTAAATTCATAGAGGTTTGTTTTTTAAATGTATTTTCTTAGTCAAAAGATTATAAAAGTATAAATACTATCTTACTAGGGCCTAAGAAATACTTTGATGTTAAAAGAGTTCTCATTTTAACCTAAGAGAGTCTATGTTACTTTTTCTCTTCTCATAAGATTTTTATGCTATTATAGTATACATTGTTCCTACACATAATGTTAATCCTACATTTCTTCTACATTTCTTCCTGTTCCTCTCTTGCCTTTAGAATTTGTATTCAGCAGTGTACCAAATGGTTTTAAAAAGTACAATCTTCATTTGTTTTAATAATATTTTTTATTCATTTTTTATACATTGAAAATATGTATAAAGCTCACACTGAGTGGTTCTCATTCCTGGCCGTGTATAAGATTCACCTTCAGGGATTGCAAAATTAGACAACTTCCTTCCACCCGCTATCCACTGGATGAACCCCTCCTGGGAAGAGAGGGTGGTTGGGCACCTCTGTTTTTAAAGAGATCCCTAGGAAATTCAAACGCATAGTAAGAGAGGAGAAACAACGGCCAGCTGTGGGCTAAGTATTGTGCTTGGTACCCAGGCTCACAGGAGTGAAAAAATAAAACTTGGGAATTATCTCCTCTTAGAGCCTGGTTTTGGGGGAATCTCACGGCACCTTTTCTCTGAGCCCAGTCAGCTTGTCATCAATTACATTGTATTTTGAGACCCTGAAATTATTGCATAAAAGTGGTTCACTTAATTAGAAAATACCAGACAAAAGTGTTTGATTTTTGGCCTTAAAAGCTCAGATACCAGGCTGTCTGGCTCTCAACTGCATGCCTGGCAGAGTGAGTGTACAATGCCTGGCACATAGACAATAATTAATAAATATTTGTGTTGAATGAACAATCGAGTGAAAGAGCAAAGGACTGGTTTGCCAATTTCAGAGATTCAATTATTTGAAGTGGAGAAAAAGTACCCCGAGGCAAAATTCCTGATTCACAGAAAATGCTCACTTGCAAGCTAGGCTGTTCCTATTACATCTTCCAAGTATATTAAATTTCAATTATATTATAGTCCTTACTGCCAAAGATTACAAATTGTCTTTAATTATGAGAAGAATAAATTAAACTTAGACTTCTCATTGAAGCACTTACCAGTTCTTTCTTTCTTCTTCTTTTCCTTTTCTTTCTTTTTCTTTCTTTTTCTTTCTTTCTTTCTTTCTTTCTTTCTTTCTTTCTTTCTTTCTTTCTTTCTTTCTTTCTTTCTTTCTTTCTTTCTTTCTTATTTCTTTATTTCTTTATTTCTTTTCTGTCCAAGTGCTTTTCAATACACTGTGCTACAATGGCAAACATCTCATTGGCCATAGTAAGTTACGTGATCAAGTCCAAGAAGGAGGAATTATACCCTCTCCACTAAAAGGTGAGAATATAGGGATAGGTAAAGAATTAAGGCTATTGGTGTCATTGATATGCAGGAAGAAAGAACAGTACCTCTAATGCTGACCCATGAAGGACAGTTGAGTGGCCCAAAATTCAGTGTTCAACTGGGAATTAAGTATGACTTTCCAAATCAGTAGAGATAATCAATTTTTGATATCAAAAGAGAAAGTAGGGGTCCAATTTAGCAGTGAGGCACCATAATTGTAAAGGAGATAGGCCAGAGAGCAAAACGACAGTAAGGAGAGTATGCAATATTATGATCTAGGGTAATTCGCCTTTTCATGGAAAATAACTGATCCGGGAGCTAAGGGACAGTGGAAGCAGGATCCTGTCCTCTAGAGAAAGGACTGAAGAGCACTCGCAGAGTCTGAAGGCCTTGGTCATGCTAATTGAGATTCAAGGTTAGGTTCTGTCCTACAGAGGGGGAAAACTAGAGTACTGCGCAGGGAAATAAGTGGACTCTTGAAATGGGGAGGCAAGTGGGCAGGGCCTGTCACAACTCAGAAGCTCGTTTTTGGCATACAGGCATCAGATATACCAATGATAATTGGGCAGAGATTCTCTATTTATTGCTTAACTAAATCAAATTTTTTTTTTTCAGTAGCTGGAATGTGTTGGATCCTATAGCCCTTTATATTTATGAACTATTTGCAGCACATATATTATTTCATTTTATGCTCACACCCTGTAAGGTAGGCAGAGCAAGCATCATTATCTCAAATTTTCATGAGGAATTTGGGGCTCAGAAATATTACATTGCTTACTCAACATTACTGAGCTGGTAGGTAATGAAGCTGGATTTAGAGTCGACAGACTCTCACTCTGATCACTGCCCGCATTAACACAGAATGCTTACTGAGGAGTGACGTTACTCTGGTAGGCTAGTGCAGAAGGACTTTCTTGAAGAAGGATACAAGGATTCTTTTCTCATATGGGCTGCGGAGATGGCACAGAGAAAAGGTAAAACACTGATAGGAGTCTTCATTTTTCAGACATCTCTGAGAAGATCATTCCAGCGAAAGCAGAGAATCTGGCACATTTTTGTTTCGACTTGCTTAGAAAGCAGAGGAATCGGGGGTGGGGGATCATTCTTTTGGAATGAGTCTTATTATCAAAGAACAGATTAAAGCTGTGGATATGATAGGAATCTGTGTAAAAAGTGCTAAGTCTGAGACTGAGAAGGATACGAGATTTCATTTTACTTTACAAGTTAACAGGTCAGCCTGCCATACCTATGCATATATTTTGACAGGAAAAAACATGAGATCTCTGCATCAGAGTCAGTTTATTTGAAATCATCGTAGCACCTATTCCTGAGCCCCAATCCCTACGGAGCTACATGGTAAGTTATCTAGAATGTTGTAATTAAAACCATTACAGGTCGAGGAAAATTGCTTCTCCTTCTGAGTTAGGTTGAGGAGGCCCCATTGATAGGAATGTGTGTAGAATTAGAGGCTGAGAGGGAAGACGGATGTGAAGTGGGGAAAAAGCAAGAACAAACCAGGAGCTACAGGTACTAGCTGGAATCCAGGAGGAGGGACTGGAATCCAGGAGGATGGACTGGAATCCAGGAGGATGATCTCCCACAGCCTCTAACCTCCCGCTTTGATGATAAGGATGTCTACCAGAAACAACTGGCATAGTTTGTTAACGAGCTAAACACTCTCTTGACCCCAGAGTCACAGAAGTTGAAGGAGAGGATTCAGCAGGAGGTAGAGTTGCTGCTGGCCAACAAGGTAAGCAAGCAAATCAGCAATGTCAGGGTCTGCGACAGAGCATCCAGTCCTGCTCTGATCTTCAAAGACTAAAAGGCAACATGACTGCTTCTCCACTTTCTTCTTCCAAATTGCCTGCAAGATGTCTCTTGCTCTCCCTTCAGAATTACACACACACACACACACACACACACACACACACACACACACACATGAATTCTGGGAAATGTAGTTTCAGCTTAGCTAAATTGACAGTCATAATCCCCATGCCCTGATCTGTTTTGACTTGTTTGACTGACTTGGAAGACACCTCTGATTATTCCCCTCAGGAGAGTTTTTCATATGGGCTTTCAGACTTCCTAAATCTTTTAGCCTTTTTTTTTTTTTCTCTTCTCTGCAGTAAGCCATCCTAAGACTTCTTTCTTTTCCTTATATTTTTGCCACTCTCGAATCATCCTCTTTCTCTTATTTGTATTCTCTGAAACTCCCCATCACTCCATAGCTGATGTGGCTGAGTGCCAGGCAATAACCTGGCAAAGGCCCAGTTGGTCTTGGCTTATGGGAATGAGGACCTCATGGTTCCCACACTGTGTCATATTTCCTCGAGATTTTTAATCAGTTTATATGTTAAGCTAGGTGCGTGTTATGTTTCTGTGATGATTGTTCTTTGTTAGGAAGTTTAACTTACATACGTGTTTACTGAACCTGCTGCTGACTGCATCCCCTGATTTCGAGTAGGTCGGTATTTTTTCCAAACAAAGAAGAGCAGTTTGCATTGGCACAGCTGCTTGGTATTTTTCCTAGAATGCTGGAAGGAAGCAGACATTTATTTGTTTTTTTTTTTTGCCAATCTCTCTTCTTCTAAATTGTCCCATTGAGCTTGGCCTGTTGGTTTTAGTCTATTAGCATAGCAATGTAGGAAACCATTCCTCTTGGTTTATGAGCTTGAACCCAAGTGCATCAACATGTGCCTTAGCAGGACAGAGATTTACATAAATATTTCTGTGCCGTCAGATCTCTGTGAAGAGCATTTCCACGTTCCAGATGTAGGGTATGAATGTGCAAATCCCATGTGAAGATCACAGTTAACTAGCTTGTGGATGGCTCCCCAGAGAAAAGAAGTGATTCTGTATAATGCCTCTGCAAACAGTAGACAAGAGATGGAGAAACTACCATTCTTTTGGTGCTGTTTAAAATTTTGGCAAGAAGCCACATTTTTGAAGCAAAAAGAACTGCATTTTTTCACAGTAATAAAATGAATCTTTAGCATTTCAAAATAAGCAATATTCATTTCTCAATTAGTATTAACAGCTAATCAGGGTTCAGCAGGGTACTGGAGCTCTCGTCAAACAGCAGGGAGCTTGCTTTATATTTTCAATGCCACTTAAAGATTATTTGAAAAATCTCCTTTAGAGACCAGTGTGCAGGGAGCCACGTACCCTCAGTCAGAATTTAAAGTGATCCAAAATACAATATTAATGATTGATGCAGAAGCTCACAGTTTGGCACTGGGGTTTAATTAGATAAGCATTGCAGCTGTTTTTGGGTGGAGGCAATTTGATGGGATGCAAAGCTGTTTTGTGACTTCCCATCTACAGGATATCTATTGAAGCAGAAACAGAAGCAAGCTACTAGGAATTGTGATGATCATTTTTTTTTTTTTTTTTTTTTTTTTTAGTGCTGAAATGAGTAGAAGTTTGATTGTGAGGAGGGGGGAGCATTTTGTAATTAAAAGGGTGGGCTTGGGTCTTCTTTTTTATTTTTTGATGAACCGAACACTCATAAAAACTAGCTAGTGCAGCCAAGCCAAGATCTGGCAAGGTCATATGTAATGAGCTTACATGTGTGGCTCTCTCACTCCATACCACTTTGCATGCACAAAATCCTTCGCCTTGCAAGCATTACAGTTGTAATGTCTTGTATATAATGTCTTACTCATGCAAACAAATACCTGCAAAATCTGCTGTGTAATCAGTCTCTGTTCCCCAAAACTTGAGAAGAGTTTAAACTGGGGATGATAGCATTTCATTTCATTAGGCCAAAAAGATCGTCAATGTTGAAATATCATGAGTTTGGAGTCTTCTGTGTTCCAAGCTAGAAATGACTAGAATGCACTGTATAGTGCCTGTCAGCAGATTCAGCATGTGTGCGTGACCTCTATCACACAAGACAGCTAAAGAGAACAATTTATTAAGGCTCATTGTAAATTAAATACGCAAGACTTCATGAACGTGCACAAGAATGAGCCTCAGAGCTCTGCACATTTAAAATGGTATTGTTAAACTGATCCTTCAAACATCTCTATCCAGTAGAAAGAAACCCTGTCTAGGTATTTAGTGTTGTGAAATAATTATACTAGCCATCAATGAAGTAAATTCTTAATTGTTTATTGCCAATATCTACAAAGTGTGAAGTTACGTGTGAACACTAGGTATTGTTATTTTTGTTGTATAGGTAAAGCTTCATGAGCTTTCTTCTGATTGTTAAAAATCAATTTGTGAGAATTTTGAATAAAACTGACTCAGTGAAGGTAGGCGAGAAATGAATTTTTTGGAGGCGCATTCACTCTGGTTATTAAATTATCATTCCTTGCACTGGGAAAAGATTTATATGTTGCTTTACTCCTTCTTGTTAAAGGTGTTGCAAGGTGTGCAACTTGGAATTAGACAATTTGAAAAATTAAATCCCGGTTTGGTCATTTTCTAACTATGTGATTTTGGTCAGTTTGCTAAGCCTTGAGCCTCCCTTTACTTGTTTGCAAAATGGGAGCAATAGCTACTCCCCTCCTTCCTTCCCAGGGCAATTCTGAGGATCCAATTGGACAGAACATGTCTACAGGTTTAGACCCAAAGCTAGGTGTGTCTAATATTCTGCAAATATACTTGTAATAAATTAGTGGTAGCTTCTATGAGGCAGTTCTCTGCAGTCCATGTCATAAAGCTATTGAGAATAGACAACTCTCGAACTTTCCACTGAGCACAGGCAATGGCTGTGTTTGGGTTTCCAAAGCTTTCCTAACAGTATTCTTACCAGCTGCCTTTTCTGGGGAGATGAGGAAGGTCTGTAAGGTTATTTATATAGACACAGAGATGAGGAAAATGAAAATTTGTTCATGTTTGAATGAATGATAGGTCACAGCTTGGACTGAGGCCTTCTGATCCCAAGGTGAGTATTACCTGGATTTCTGCAAACGGTCTGTAAATAAATGGAAATGGATAGGTGGGTTATCAAGGAAATGTGTGGTTAACTTTGAAATGAAAGAGTGCAGATGTCAACAAAGCAGGTAATTTATGAGAGCAGATCAGTAAGCTTAACAGTAGGGTTGTCACGAGATACGCTATAGCTAACTGCCTTGTATGTATATGAGAGTTGGCTATACTGTGGATTTTCATAAAGTAGAACATACTCTTTTTAGTTGTATGCAATAAATTGTCGATTACTTACAAGTGATGCCTCTATGCTTGTTCCTTTGATAAAAAAATTGATAAACATATGGTTCCTTTGTGTCTTTTTTAAGTGATGCTGATGGAAAAGCTGACAACAGTAAGTTGTAGGATTATTGCAATACTCCATCAAAATCTCTGAGGATAAAGATGGATTATAGTGCTTTAAACATCACTATACATCCTTAAAGCAATCAATAAGAATAACCGTTGGTGGACTTAATCCATGAACCAAAGCCTGGTGGTATGCTGGGCGAAAGGTAGACATGAATATTTTGGATAAAAGAGATGGGTGGAATATAGGAAATACTAATAAAATGTTAATGCATAGGTAATAAATACAGATCTTGAAATGTACAGTTAAACACTTAATTCGTAGAATAATGATAATCATGATGAATGGTAACAGCAATTACTTTTATTTATTGATGCCTATTCATCTTTTTTTTTTTTTTTTAACCAGTGTTTTAGCTTGAGCTCTCTTTTCTTTCTCTATATATACTTGGTCTTCATTGTCCACACTAAGGCTATGTTTTTCATTTGGGTAGCAAGGACCCAACTCAAGCAACCTTTCACATGCCTTAGTCATACATACCTCTGAGCACTTCCATAGTATTTTTCATATGCTTGCATTATATCAGTCAGTTAAAATCATGAATCTGAATGAGATGGCCTATAGAGAGAAGGTAAGAGGTCCCATAATCCAGAATCAAGGAACACCAATATCTTATAGGCTAAATAAAAGATTTCAGAAACATAGCAAATGAGTAGCCAAAGGGATAGGAGCACCATCAAGAAAGGTCAGTGTCACTATGGAAATCCAAAGGAAGAAAATGTTTCACAAAGAATAGTTGGTGAGTAGGTCTGAGGTGTCAGATAAGGTGAGGACTGAAAAATGCCTATTGGATTAAGCAACATGGAGGCCAGCCAGTAGTGGACTTGGCCAGAGCTGAAATCAGATGGGTGAAAATCAGAGCTCTGTAGACAGAAGAATAAGAATTGAGTGAAGGGAAACAGAAAGTACAGGCAAATATAACACCTAGAGTTACTTTAACATCAATGACACTATTTTCCATTTATTCTCTCAGAGTTACAGTTAAGACAAGCTGTGAAGGATTCCATCCAGAAAGGCCTCCCATCCATCTGGAGCTAATGCTGTTTCCAGCACTTGGTGAGGCTCCTGAGAACCAAACAATCTTGTTGCCAGCCCACCTGGTCTAGGATTTCCGGGGGCATCTGGCTTGCTCCAGAGAGGTCCAAGTTCTTCAATCCATCAGCGACCTTAATCCATCAGAGACTTTCAGATCCAGTTCTGTGGAAATTTCTAGGCCACTTATTTCCCTCATAACTCTTCCACTTGTTTTATTCAAACTGAAAAAATTCTCCAGTCACCATCTTTTTCAAAGTCCCAACCCCTTGTGGTTCTGTTTCCTACTCCCTGAACCAGATGTAATTGTTCTCCTCCTAACCTTTCCCACTAGATTATTTAATTGAGACAGCTTCATTTACACCCCTAACCTAGTCACAGATTCTTCATCCATTTCCTGGCTTTCACTGAAACCTTCTCTCTTAAGTGGACACTCTCATTTATGTTGGGATTCTTCTTGCTCCTCAGGTAACTTGGAGATCTTTACTCTTCCATAACCTTCTGGTCATTCCCCTTTCAGGGAGCCCCTGGGCTCACTGTTAATCTTTTCATCTCAGATGTGTAGAATCTACTTTTCATCCCGGGCTCTTAGCAATGTTTTTTTCCTTAAGAAACCAGGAACCTGGTAGGACCTACTATCCAAATATATTTTAAAGCTAATCACCTTCCCCGCTTGCACCTTTCTGAGGCTACCACAGTCTTTTATCTGGGCTGCAATAGCTTTGTTAATCAGCTTCCTCTCACCCTAATAGTCAATTTTCCACTCAGCTACCAGAGGAATCTCCCTGAAATCTATCACAGCATGTTGTGCTCCTACTCAAAACCCTGTTGGGGCTTTTCATCCCTCTGAGACAGATCCAAAGCCCTCTGGGGTCAGCCCCTGCCCATATCCCTGCCTTATCTCCTACCATATCCCCCTTACTCAGGCTGCTCCCACCATGCTGGAATTGCCAGACTATATGTACGAAACTTATTCCCTTCTCATGGCCTCTGTCTGGAGAGCTCCTTTTGCAGACATCCACATGACTTACTCCTCTCTTTATCTTGAATAGTCCCTTCTTCTCCCTGACCCCATCACTCTCAACCTCACACTGTGTAAACCTTACATCCATAATTTTTTATAGTGTTTGCTTAGGCCTCTTTCCTCCATTAGAACCTCGGTGCCTTGAAGGAAGGCATTTGCTGGTCTTGCTCACCTGTCTCAGCACGCAGAGCTGTGTTTAGCATATCATATGTGCTAAATAAATATGCATTGAATGAACAGATGAAGAAGCTCACACTCCTTTAGTTTCCTTAGTCTCACATTTTCTTCCCCATGAACCTCCTATTGAATTCATACTTTTCAAGTCTCAGCTCAAATGCCACCTCTTCCATGACGCTCACTGTGATACATATATCCTCTCCAGCAACTACACTAAATGAACTCCTTTTTGTTTAGTCAACCCAGCACATTCCTACTTTTATTGAGAAGGAACATGGTTTGGTTTACAGAAAGAACAGGGGTTACATAGACTCAGACAGGCCTGGGCTCATGTAGATTCAATGATTTATTCTGTATGACCTTGGATAAGTCACTTAACCTCTCTGAGCCTCAATTTTCTCATCTTTGGAAAGTTGATAATATCCAAATCAGAAGGCGGTGATGGGGATTCAGTGAAATGAAGAATATGCTCAGTGCTCTGTAAGTGCACCCCCACCCTTGCATCCCGCTAGGCATTAGAGTTAGTTGTTTATCTCTCTCATTAGATGGAAAAGAACGTCAGGGCAGGCATGCAGGCATGACACCCTTGCTAGAGAGTCTGACACAATGTTTAGTAAGTGCTCAAAAAATGTTTGACAGATTAAGCCAAATTTTCTTAGTATGTTATCTTCCAAATTTTTTCATTCCTGCTACGTATAAAAAACGATAATGTTTATGTGGAACACTGGGGTCACCCAAAGGGAGTTTGGGAGCATCAACATAGGGCTTGGTGAAAAAATTAAGTACATTTCCTTTCCTTATATGATAAGGAAAACTAAATATTGAGAAGTATTTTAAATATTCTACTTGTATACAACTTTAAGATATAATCACTTTTAATACTGGAGTCAGGAAGTTTATAGAGCGTGCTATCAAAATATATATATTTTAACTTACTGTAGAATATTTACAAACATTAATAACTGCCAAGACATTGGTAGGCTGTTCTGAAGAATACCTGTTAGGAAGATCAGCTTTAATCAATGCTTATCCTAAGTTCCAAACCCTTTTTTGAGGAAACTGGTTGGCCACAGGCGGTGGCCTAGATGAAGGCAGGTGGCAGGAATTAGAACAGCATGGCTTGTCTGTGCCCAGGCATGTGGCTACCAATCAACAAATAACATTGCCTAACATCTCTCGACTTTTGTTTGAGCCCAATTTCCTCTGTCTTTACTTTAAAAAGGGACATTGATCGACTAATGTGCTTTGTGAAAATGCAGGAATGTCCTGACAAGGTTACTGATGTATTTTGGGCATGACTCATATTTGTTGTAATGGGTTTCTGGTTCTGGGTAGCATGTGGGTTGGCCTTGATTGCTGTACCATTCTGGAATGACTTTGAAGGATACTGTTGATTCCAAGGGACCCACAGTCTGCCAAAACCATGTTCCAGGAAAAGAGACGGAAGAGAAGCAGAGACATATAACCTCAGGGATTGGAAAATTAGAAAGACGTAGCCATCTGCTACTGCTCCCACTTAGCACTTAGGTGGCTGTTATTACAGGAGTATTTTTACAGGTGCATATTTGTATTATGTTTGCCCTCCACCTGTCTTTCTCAGTTCATTTTGAAGTACTGGAGGCAATGCAGGGAGCCCTTTGGCCTTGTAAAACAGCAGGATGGCTCAGAGTGCTGCCTGGTAGGAGATCTATCCTGACATTCTGGTATAGTTCCACATAGAAGGATGGGAAAGGATTTGATGGCAGAGATGGGAGTTAGGGCTCAGAGGGGCACCAATTTGGCCAGATGAAAGATACTGAGCAGCCATTTTGGGGCATCTGCAAGATAACTTCAATTCCTTCATATTTGCCAAACTGAAATACTTGAGGGACATGCTAAGCCCAATAAGAAAGAGTACAATCAGAATAAAGTAGACTAACATATATGTGGGCACATAAATATTTCTGTGGTTGTACACGAAAGGCCAAGTCACCTGGGCCACAATGAAATGTCTCTTCAGGTTAAGGCTCCATTTTGCTTTCGGGAGTTTCTACTTAGAGGGATGCTTCATTATAAGATCTTGAGAGTTCCAAGCTTTCTCTGTCTGGCACAGATTTTATCATTTGTTTATGTTCTTATATTAAATGCAACTCAATTATTGAGCATCTACCACGAAGCCAGCACTCTAATAGGTGCTGGGGACACAAGGCTGAATAAAATGGCCCAGTGGTAAAAACAGACATTTAAGTCCACGGTTCACCCAGCGTGATGAGTGCTATAATGAAGGTAGTAGAGTGCACCATGCCGAGAGAAGAGAGGAGTTCTAAAATCCTCCTGAGCTACCAGAGGAGTTTCATGTAAAAGGCAATGACTATGCCTGCGTTCCTGTCCCCAGGAATAAGTAAATATTATATTGATGAAGAATATGCAGAGAATAGAATGGTCATTCAAAAAGATGGAACAGCACATGCAAAGGTCATGAAACATAAATCAGTATAGCCCATTGAGGCTGAAACAGCACATGCAAAGACCCTGAGGTGTGAAACAGCCTGACCCGTTCTAGGGACAAGGGGCAGCAAGTAGTTCGATAAGGTGAGAACACAAGTGACTTAGAAGGGGGAATGGTAGATGAGCCAGGGGATGTAGTAGGTAAGTAATAGATCACGAAGGTCTCATTTGACTAGCCAAGGACTTTCTTTTTTCTTTTCTTTCCTTTTATTTTCTTTCCTTTCGTTCCTTTTCTTTTCTTTCCTTTCTTTTTCGTTCCTTTTCTTTTCTTTCCTTTCTTTTTCTTTTCTTTTTCTTTTCTTTTCTTTTCTTTTCTTTTCTTTTCTTTTCTTTTCTTTTCTTTACTTTTCTTTTCTTTTCTTTCTTTACTTCTCTTCTCTTGTCTTCTCTTGTCTTCTCTTCTCTTCGCTTCTCTTCTCTTCTCCTCTCTTATCTTTCTTTTCTTCTTCTTCACTTTTTTTTTTTTAAGTGAGGCAACCCTTGGTTGACCTCACAGGTTGCAAGGACCTTGTCAGTTTGCAATCCCTTATCTTATCTATCTATCTATCTATCTATCTATCTATCTATCTATTTATTTATTACACCTACAGTGCCTGGTCTTCCTAGGTGGTTGCCCTTCCAACTATTAACGAGGCCCGACCCTGCTTAGCTTCTGAGATCAGACGGGATCAGGCTTGTTCAGGGTAGCATGGCCGTAGACCAAGGTCTTTCTTATGAAAGCAATGGAGAGATGATAAATTAGTGTGAGTAGGTAGTAGCATGGTTATATTTTAATTTGAAAGCAATGAGCTTGGTGGCAATGAAAAGAATAAAATGAAGGGCATTAAATTTGAGGCAAGATGGCCCAGAGATAATGAGGGTCTGAATTATAGAGGTGCTAGCAGAGATGGAAAGAAGGGGAGGATTTTGAGGAATATTTATAGAAAGCAATATAGACAGAACTTAGTGTCTGCAAAAATATCAATTTCAGGAACAAGGAAAAGTTAAGGATGACTCCCAAGTTTCTATGCAGGGTAACTGGCAAGTGATGATGTTATAAGGGACATATGAATTCAGCAGAAGAGGATATGAAAAGGGGAGAGACAAGAACAAGAATTCCGCTGGAGTACCTCGACTTGGAATTTCCAAATGAATATTCCTCAGATTCAGTTCTTATTCGAGCTGAGTATTATTCCATAATACTCAGCTCGAATAAGAACCCCACAGTCTATAGAGTCAGCCTGTCATTATGTAGCTTTGAGAACTGGCTCCAAACCCACTTCTGTTCTTCTTCCCGCAACTCCTTCACGTAAACCCACTTGTTTTCCTGCAAAGGGAGAACCAGCCCCTCCATTTCTCTTCCTTGCCTACAAGTACTTTTCTTTAAAGGCCAACTTGAAGCCTCATCATCCTTTTATGACTTCCCTTGATAACCCACCTAATGTTAATGTCCCCTCAGCAACACCATGTGACACTATACATTATTTTATGTCTACGTCCTACCTTCTCTGACAGAGGTGGGGCATCTAACGTGATGGGGGTGATCATGTGTAGCTGAGGGGCATGAACATGATTGGCCAAATGGAAAATGTGTCATGTTGGAGGGTGCTGGAGGTTGCTGAATACGTTTGCAACAGATCGAAGTAGTAATGTGGGTTGGTCGGTGGGAATAGGGAGACTCATTCATTCCTCACATTGAGCCTCTTGTTCTGGCAACAGTACCCTCAGTGCTCGGGATCTTTACTTTTGCTAGGATTCTCTATGGGTTTTAGATGCTTGTGCCTGCAAAGGGAGAACCAGCAGGTGTCCTTCCTCCCTGGGTCAGCTGGCCACCACTGACCTCATCCAACGACGCACTTCGCACTGCTCTTCCTCTCCTTTCCTACTTTCTGTAGTACTGTGGCTGAGCAATCTGAGGAGCCCATCTAAAAATGAGCAATCTGAGCCCAATCTGGGGAGCCCTTCCAGTAGGGGGCAGTGCTGCATTTCCACAGGCTGACCAGCACCTTGGCTTGGGTGCTGTGATAGATGGTTACCAGCAATCTCCCATCCTCCATCAACCAGGATTTTCACCTGTGCACTTGACCTTCTTAATATCAATATATGAGGCTATTGAGAGTTAATATGTAAATATATCAGGCTACATTTGCTCTTAAGGGCAGAGACCCTGCCATATTCCTTTAGCACCTAGCATTTGGCATGTAGTAGATGCTCAGTAAATGTATGTTGTTGTATAGGTTTGTGACAAGGTAACTTTGCTTGGAATAATAATATTTTACATACATATATATGTGTGTGTGTATATATATGTATTCACAAATAATACAATCTCATTTTCATTGCACTGTTTTTATTTAGTATTTATTTTGTGTCAGGCATTATTCCAGGTACTCTACTATGTTATTTCTAATCCTTTCAACCTTTTCATTAAGTTTGTTCATCTTGTTTCAGACATGTATTTATCGAAACTTCATGAAGTTAAGTTACCTGTTCAAAACACAAAAAAGTGTCCTGAACTGGGGTTTGAAATAGGTTTATTTTAACATCACTCTGCCTGACTTCAAATTATACTACAAAATGACAGTAATCAAAACAGCATGGTATTGGCAGAAAAACAGACATATAGACCAGTGGAACAGAATCTAGAGTCCAGAAGTAAACCCATATTGATATGGGCAAATAATTTTCAACAAAAAAGCCAAAAACATACAGTGAAGAAAGAACCGCCTCTTCAATAAATAGTGCTGGGAAAATTGGAAAGCCACCTGCAAAAGAATGAAACTAGACTGTTGTCTATCACCACACACCAAAATTAACTCAAAATGGATTAAGGACCTGAATATAAGACCTGAAACAATAAAACACATGGAAAAAAACAGGAATGAAACTCAAGGACCTTGGACTTAAGGAGGATTTTATGAATTTGACTTTAAAGGCAAGGGAAGTAAAAGCGAAAATAAATGAATGGGACTACAACAAACTAAAAAGCTTCTGCTCAGCAAAAGAAACCATCAACAAGGTAAAGAGACAAGCATCTGAACAGGAAAATATATTTGCAATTAACACCTCTGATAAGGGTCTAATATCCAAAATATACAAAAAACTTATACGACTTAATAACAACAACAAAAAAAAATGATCCAGTCAAAAAATAGGCAGAGGACCTTAACAGACACTTTTTCCTACAGGACTTACAAAGGGCCAACAAATATATGAAAAGATATTCAACATCGCTAGCTATTAGGGAAATGCAAATTAAAATTACAATGAGATACCATCTCACACCTGTTAGAATAGCTATAATCAACAGGAGAAGTAATAACAAATGTTGGAGAGGGTGTGGAGAAATAGGAACCCTCATATCCTGTCGGTGGGACTGCAAATTGGTACAGCCACTATAGAAAACAGTAAATGGTTTCCTCAAAATACTAAGAATTGTTCTACCATATGATCCAGTAATCCCTCTACTGGGTATTTATCCAAAAGACTTGAAAACCCATATCTGAAAAGATATTTGCACATCAATGTTCATAGCAGCATTAGTCACAGTGGCCAGGACATGGAAACAACCAAAGTGCCCTATGATAGATGAATGGCTGAAGAAGCTCTGGTGCATATATACAATGGAATATAACTCAGCCATAAGAAGAGATGAAATACTGCCGTTTGCAACAACACTGATGGACCTCGAAATAATCACACTCAGTAAAATAAGCCAGACAGAAAAAGTTGAAAATCATGTGATATCACATATGTGGGATATAAACCTAAAAGCAACAAATGAACAGGACAAACAAACAGAGACTCAGGGACATGGACAATGGACTAGTGGTTACCAGATGGGAGGAGAAAGGGAAAAAAATAAATACAATTTAAAAAAAAAATAAACTAAAAAAGAAGATAATAGGTTTATTTTTAGCCACACTCATGCTCTTTCACGGGCTCATTTTTGCCAGTAAATACTTTTGACAATAAAGTCTACGTGTAAGTCAGCACCATCACATTCTTCTTGGTTCTGTTTGGCCCTATCACATATTTTTCACCATATGCATCTACCAACCCTGTGTATCAGCATACGTGCACAAATGTGTACAGATGCACATACTTTGCTCTTCTAACTCACTCATATCCTATGCTCCACTGGGAATAGGGGTCTTACTATTTTATAAGATGTTTGGTACTTTCTTTTATGCTTTTGTGTGTGTGCGTGTGTGTGTGCGCGCGCGCGCGCGCGCGCACTCACACGCGCACTCACACGCGCGCACATATTATTCTGTTTTATTAGAGTTTTTGATTATTTAAGCCTTAGGAAGAAGTACTTATCAATGTGTAAAACTGCCTTTTGCTAGAGTTAAATAGTTCGGCTATTTTTGAAGAAAAGAATTCTAGTCCTCTAACATAAATCGCTATATTTTGCAGGTTTTTTTTCTCTAATATGTTAGTCATTATATTTTCCTCCATTTTTTTTCTCTTTTAATGCGTTCTTTAATATTTTCCCTTTGCATCTGGGACTTCCATATTGGGGTTTCCTTCAAGACGTCTTACTGTAAAATACTGAGCCATTTTATTGTAGTACTGTGACTTAGTGTGGTAAGATCAATTTAATGGCGAGTAAATGCTCATGTTCCAAGACCAATAATCAAAACCCATTCCTCACTGGTTTCCCTGCTTCGAGCATGGCTCCCCTGCAGTCAGTGCTTCATGCAGCTGCCAAATTCATTTTCCTCACCTGCCGCTCTGACAGTGTCACCTCTCTCATCAAACCCCCGTGGCGGCTTGCTATTACCCTTCATGTCCATCCATGCCTGAAGCCACCCCCTTAGCTTCCAGACCCTCATTCTCATTTTATATAGTTTCCTACCTTCTAGACCTATCCAGCATTCCACTGTAGAGGCATATACTTTATTCCTAGTGTCGTTCCTCAGTATATCAATTGCCAGTGGATTCCTAATGGATTTCTGAATGCTGCCCCCTTTACCTCTAAATCTCTTGTCAAGACTTCCAGCCCCCAACTCTACTCTTTTTCAAAGATTATCTCCTGAAATTTTACTTCTTTCTCAAAGTCTTTATCATTCAATAGAATAATAGCTTATACTCTGTATATTTCATTTATTTTTTACTTTTAATTATGGTCAAATACACATAATATAAAATTTACCATCTTAACCATTTTTAAGTGTACAGTTCACTAGTGTTAAGTAGATTCACACTGTTGTGCAATAAATCTCCGAAAGTCTTTTCATCTTGCAAAACTAAAATATTATATCCATTAAACAATAATTCTTCATTCTTCCCTCCCCCTAGCATTTGCAACCGTTGTTCTACTTTATGTCTCTATAAATTTGGCTATTCTAGATACCTCGTATAACTGGAATCACACAGTGTTTGCTTTTTTGTGACTGGCTTATTTCACTAAATATAATGTCCTCAAAGTTCTTCCATGCTATACAGCATGTGTCAGAATTTGCTTCCTTTTAAGGTTGAATAACATTCCATTTAATGGATATGCCACATTTTTTATTCAGTTATCTGCTTCTGGAAATTTGGGTTGCTTCTACCTTTTGGCTATTGTAAATAGTGTTGCTATGAACATGGATGAACAAATAAAGATATCTCTCTGAGATCTTGCTTTCAATTCTTTGTGGGCATATACCACTTGTACATCTTTAAACTTAAAAAAGTAGTTTTCAAGATTTGCTTAAAGAGGAAAAAACAAAGCAACTATGTAGCGATTTGAAATAATTCATAGTAACAAATATGCTAATATTAAGATAGGTCATATGTGCTCCAGAATCCAATGGTAAAAAATGAACATTTTACAATGAACTATGAATGGCATATATTTGTTGACTGGTTCAAACCTCAGAAGCAGTGGGAGGAATGCTAATCTGAAAAACTGCGGGATATGATTAGCTGAATAAGTAACCTAAAGTAAGTATACTTTAAGTATAAGTGTTTTAGCTCTTTTTCATCTTATGGCACTTATTGTAGTTCTGTGATGTCAAAATAATATGACTGTGGCAGAGAATATGGAAAGCACAGAAATGTGTTTGTGGTTTGCTAGGTGAAAAGTACACATCCCTTCCATTCTAAGAGATAGTCTCCCTGGTGATTCTGATTGCCTCTCCCACAGAGGGCATGGGTTGCTCCAGGTGTAGAGAGCCTCCAGAAGCTGAGCTGGCGTACATTCGTGTTATAAGAATTAGTTTTGTCTCTCTGGTGTGAAACCTTTATTAAATGTGGCTCCTTTCTCTCACTTTATACCGGATTTCACCCTTGACTCTTAGTCTTAGGGAAAAAAGAGATGAGAAAAGAGGACCCCAAGGAAAAGTGCACCAACGGTAAGAGTTGTCATCTAAGACCCACGGCAGAGCTGGCCCACCTTTCCCTCTTCCAGGCAAGAGGCCACTTGAGGCTGTGCTCCAGAGGTAGAGGCCTTTCCATGTGGAAATCAAGTTTTGAACAACTTCTCTGATCACACTTAAGCTGCAACACTAGCACTGTAGCTCTTTGCCCTTGCCCTTGACCCTGTTGTAAGACACCTCTCACCAGGTGTGCCTGTGTGTGGCCTTCAGCCTTTACCTACAATGGCATTTGCCATTGCACAGGTCTCATGGACATCCTCCTTTTCCTACAGAGTTTGTCCCATCTTCCCCATTAAATTTCACCTTATTTAGCTTAGAATTAAAAAAGCAAAATAAATGAATGAATGAATGAATGAACGAATAAATAAATAAATAAAGCTTTACATTTCAGTTTTCTTTCTTCAGTTTCCCCAATACAGATATTTTTTAAGATGATAGGCAATAGAAGACTAATACAAAACAAATAATATGAAGAAAAGCCACACATTTACTCCCCCGATGCTATTATTTAGATCTTCATCTGGCAAATTCAATCAAAAAGAAGCTGATCTATTCATTTTAATTTATCTATCTATCTATTTATTTATTTGTCTTTTTATTTATTTATTTACATGTAAATATATTGGGTGACATTAGTTAATGAAATTATAAAGGTTTCAAGTGTACAATTTCATAATACTGTATATTGCATTGTATGTTCATCATTTAAAGTCAAATCTCCTGTCACCGTGACCTCTTTTACACTTTCCTACATCCCGTTTCCCTCTGGTAACCGCTATACTATTGTCTGTGTCTATGAGTTTTTGTTTGTCTTGTTTGTTGCTTTCAGTTTTATATCCCACATATGAGTAAAATCATATGGTTTTCAACTTTTTCCATCTGACTTATTTCACTTAGTGTCGCATTCTCAAGATCCATTCATGTTGTCCCAAATGGCAGTATTTCACCTTTTTTTATGGCTGAGTCCTATTCCACTGTATGTATGCATCACATCTTCCTTATCCAATCATCTACTGAAGAACTCTTCGGTTGTTTCTATGTCTTGGCCATCGTGAATAGTGCTGCAATGAACATTGGGGTGCATGTATTTTTATGGATAAATGTTTTTAAATTTTGGTGGTAGATACCCAGAAGAGGGATTTCTGGGTCATATGGTATCTTTGTTCTTAATTTTTTGAGGAACTTCATACTGTTCTCCATAATGGCTGTATCAATTTACATTCCTGCCAGCAGCATACCTTTTACCCACTTTTACTTTTTAACAGAGCTATGGAATTTCTCACAGTAGAGGAAGTCTGAAAACCCCAATCAAGAGAGCAAATTAGAGGCATCATTCTCATTTAAAAGTTAATATCCCCATGGGATCAAACTGGAAAGCCAAGATTCCTTAATTTTGGCCTACCTCCTTTCTCTCTCTTCAGGGTTATTATTCTTGTTGCTATCTCATCTTCCCACTTAATCCCCATGCATTTTGGGGATATGGAGATATGCCATTCATCTTTATTTGGGATCCAGGATCCAAAATTGGCTCTCGTCCTTACTGTTATTCACAGCAGGTCAAAGGAAATGAAAATAATAAAGGGATTTGAAATTCTATAGGTCAGAAGTTAACAGAGCAGACCTCTTGCTTCTCCTTAATAGGGGCAAGATGTATATTAATAGATAACTATTGAAAAATTCTTTAAAAAGTCTTTAATGCTTTCTGCTCCCCGAATAATTAAGACATGTTTTCACAACTATGTCTTATTTTTATCAGAATTTCTTTCGATGGCTTTTAACCAACAAGGCCACAGCTTTTGACATAAACTCATTAAAATGAATGAGGAGACCAGAGGAAAATGACCAAAGTCACTGATGTCATATAGTAGGCAGAAGAGAAGGACCTGTGCTGGGTTCTGTTTATCCTTTCAGGTGTCTAAGTTGTTTAATCAGTAAGATCCTGCACATGGCATCTTAGCAGAAATGACCTGAGTTTTTTCTTGGTCATCTAAACTGTGCTGTGTACCTTACTGAGTGGCTCAGCTACTTTTTACATCATATTGGATTCTTCCTAATACACTGTTTATAATAGAGTGAAATGAAAACTAAGACAGTGTGCGTGTGCATGTGCATGTGCGCGTGCGCGCTCACACACACACACACACACACAAATAAAACCTACTTTAATTCTTACAACTACCTAGAAAGTATCTACTGTTATCTTCCTTTTATGAGCACAAAAACCAAAGGTCAGAGAAGGGACAGAATTTGTTTGACATCTCACAGTAAGTGACAAAGCTGGAATTTGCACTAGTGTTCTCCACTTGCAAAGTGATGTTTTTTTTTTTTTTTAACTATATTGTGCTGTTCATTTGATTGTAAAAACAAAGATTATCAATCAATCCCTCGTCCCACCATTTTCTCTCAAATAATGTCTGGGTGATAATAGTTGCCCGACAGTTTTTAATTCCATTTCTTTCTTTTCCTCCCTCTCTCTCCTATCTGGCCAATTTTCTTTGCTGAAAGCATTCACAGACTATCAAAATTCCCCAAACAGTTCAAATCAGTTCTGTGTATGAGCAGAATATAGAATCTGTCATAATGTGAGCTACCCAAAAATTATGTTTTTATACACTATGCTTTTCAAACTGGGGCCAATCAACTTGTCATTCATTGAAATGTTTTCAGCACATATTATGCTGACACATGAGGATGCATATGTTACATCTATAGAAAAAGTTTTAAAATATGGTAATTCCATTGGCATCGATTCATTGTTAACCAAAGACGAGGTTATTTAGATGCACTGAGCCTGGCTGTCCTGGATCACTCAGCTACTTGTGATTTTCCCCAAGCTTTTAAAAAATTCTCCTACAAGGATATAAAAAACAAAATTGCATCCTTCTGATAAAGCAGGAAAAATGATTAAATGTACCATAGATATTGGAGAAATGGTACCATATTCAGTCAATTACAATGTCAGTTTATAAAGTTTCATCTCACACTGTGTCTGAAGTTCTGTAATAGAGTTTCTATCATATGAAGTTGGGCAAAGAGCTCCTTTATTGAGGGTCCCTTTAGGTAAAATGCAGGGTGACTGGTTATTTTTCTTGGAAATAATATCAGTACGGATTGAGGACAGGAGGATGGTGCTAAGGATTTAACTTCAGAACTGTGTTCATTGTTCTGGAGAAGTTCAAGCTATGGCTGTAGGAAGTATGTGAGGCTGGGATGAGCACCATACCAGGAGGTCGTATCTCAGCCAATGAATGTCTGCTTTAGTCCAGACTTGTATACCCAACAGCCTTCTCAACATCTTCTCCTAGGTGAGTATCTTACACTCCCCTTGCCTGGAACTGACCCTATGTTTCTCTTTCCCAGATGTGTCCACATAATTTTATCCCCTCAGTGCTTGGCAATACCATGCTTCCAGTTGCCCAGGCCAAAAACTTTAGATTAGGGATAGCCCTAATTCCTCTCTTTTTCTTATACCACATGCCCAAACTCTCAGCGTATTCTGTTGGCCGTGTCTCCACCATACATCCAGATTCCGGTCACTTCTCCCCAGCTCCACAGCCAACATCTTAGCCTAGGCCACCATCATCTCCAGCCTGGATGATTACAATAGCCTCCTACTGCTTTTTCTGTTCCATCCTTGTCTTGGGCAGACTGTTATCAGTCTAGCAGCCTTGTTAAGACCAAGGGCAGATCACGTTCCTCCTCTTTCAAAATACTCTACTGCCTCCTCATCTCCCTCAGAGTAAAAGCCACAAACCTTCCACTGATCTTCCCAGCTCCATAGTCTTACCCCTCTGTTCCTTCTCTGGTCTCTCTTGCAGCTGTCTCCCTCCCTCCCTTCTAGTACAGCTGCAGTGGCTTCCTTGTTCTTCTCAACCACCAAACCTACTCAACATCTGAGTCCGGATTCATTATTGATGTTCTATCAAGTGTCCTTATGTAGTGTCTTCTGAGTATGGTCCAAAAAATCATCTCAACACCTGGAGAAAGCATAACTCATTCATCTAATTAATCAATAAGATAAATCAGTTCTATTTCCAAATTATGTGTCTAATTGGTTCTCTTTTCATCATTGTCATTGTCAATAATCCTGACCGCCCCCCCTCCCAAAATTATTATTTATGTCTGGAATAGTGTCTTCTAGCTCTGTATTCTTTTTGCTCTGTCTGGCTGTTCCTTCCAGAGATATTCGTACGGCTAATTCCCACACCTCTTTCAAGTCTTTACTCCTTTTCAAGGAGGTCTATCTTGACCATTCTATTTAAAATTACAATCTGCGTATTTTTCTACTAGAATGTAAACTCCATGAAAGCAGGCATTACTCTCTTTTTAAAAAACTGATGTATCTTAAAAACTTAAAACAGAATCTGGCAATAGTAGATGCTAATTGTGTCTTAGTTTAATGAGTGAATAAGATGGAAAGTCCTAGTTCCAGACTATGATTTGACATTGTGGGTCTTTGGTCAAGACACTTACTTCAACCTCTTGAAGTCTATTTTTTTCACATAGGGAGAGACTAGGGTTGGCAACGCCTACTTCATAACTTCAGGGTGGCTCTCAGATTTTCATGAAAACATGCCAAAAAATTGACCTCACTACAATGTAATGTGGTTAAAGGGAAGATGCTGCAGAGGTCAGGGATGGCACGGTGGCTTATGTTCAGCGCTGGAGCTGCACTGGCTGTCAGCCCACATGTTCAATATTGCTCCTCTGGAAAATTATCATTGCAAAGTTTTACCAAATTCTAGCTTAGGGCTAACGTGTTGCTGTAGTCTGACTGAACTAGGAAAAGCTGGTCCATAAAGGACAAGGCAGCTGCAATGTTTACATACTCTTGGCAAAAAGCCATTGCTATGGAAACTTTCCACTTTGCTTTATATGTATAGCACTATGAGAGTGACTGGCCTGAATCATAGAGCTAGATCTCTGAAATATTGAAAATCACACTTCATATTTCTCTGGGCTTTGTGCTCCAAGTGTGTGTTAAGGATGTGATTGTGCTCTGCGGTTTAAAAACATTATTACCTGGGGTTTAAAACATTTTACGTAAGTTCTTTATTAAAAGTACTTGCATCAGAATCACTTGCCATTTCCTCAAACTGGTGATTTGTAATTAGAGAAGATTCACTGGTGCATAGAATTTCACAAACCCTCATTTAAAGGGTTCTTCTTTGTTTTAAATGAGTTTTCTACCTTTATGCATTGTACTGTATTCTTTATTTGTCCTAATTCAGATTTCTAAGCAGCTTAAATATAAAGAAAAAATTAACTTGCAAAAGTAGTACATATTCAGCCATAAATATGAGATTTTTTCTAGAGAGGAGAGAAATGATTTTTTACTCAATCATTTATTTATTCAATAACTATGAAGCATTTACTGTGTGCTAAATCCTGTGGTAAGTGATGAAAAAACAGTAGCCTGCAACCCCCTCTAATCCCTACCCTATTCATGGGGTGTACAGTCTAGCAGGAGAGAGAGAAACCAAACAAATAAATAAAATTTTGTTAAAATTGTGCTGAATGTTACTAAGGAAAAGCAGGACATGGGATAGCAGGAGACTTAGCCTGGTGAGGAGAGAGGTTGCAGAACCCTCCCAAGGTAGGTGCCCTTTCGCCTGAGACCTGAAGGAGTCAGCCAGGTAAGGACAGAGGTGTGTGTCCCTTGTGGGAGGGACACACATTTAGGCACATGGAAGAACAAGAATGAAAAGGAGAGCGATACACTTGAAGCTTCCCAGCTAGAAGGAGAAGGGCAGTAAACTGGAGGGGGTTAAACCATGCAGGGCCTTATAAACTGTGTGAATAATTTTGGATTATTTTGAGAGTAAGAGGAACCCATTGAAAGGTGTCAAGCAGGAGAGTGACAGGATTGGATTTTATCATTTTAAAAGATCACTCTGGGTGGCGAGTGGAGAATGAGCTGAAGGTGGGGTAGGGATGGAGGCAGCACTATGAGGCTTCTGCACTAGTCCAGACATAAATAATGTTTTTGGTGGTGGTGGTGGTGGGCAGTGAAGAAAGGGAAAAGGGAGCCCACTAGACACATATTTCAGAAGTAGAACAGAAGAGTCTTTTCAGTGGGTGGATCAAATATGTGGTTTATGCTTTCTGCAGAAGGTGTTGAGATGATTTTTGGAGCTGGTTCAAAGGATACTAGATGAGGACGGTTGATGGAACGTCAGTAATGAATCTAGACTCAGGCCAATGATTATGGATTCAACATTTGGAGCTGGGCGGCCACCTGTGACAGAAGCCTCAGAGATCTGATTTCATTGGCTCCTTGATGTTCAGTTCACAATGTGGTAATTATGTACCCTTGCTTCCAACAGCCAATGTCAGATTTTACTTCTGTGATGGTTTCTGGAGAACGGTCATTCTCCTATGTGTCAAAAAGGGCTCATTTTCCTGTTTCCTACAAACAGATCCTTAGATCTGTTAAGATTTTCTTTCTTTTTTAGTCAGTTTTGGTAATTTGTGTGTTTCTAGGAATTTCATCTAGATATTTTAATTTATTGGCATATAATTATTCATAGTATTCTTTTATAATCCTTTTAATTTCTGTAAGGTCAGTAATAATGTCTTCACTTTCATTTATATTTTTAGTTATTTTCATTTTTTTTTGAGTCCAGCTAAAGGTTTATATTTTTTGTTTATCTTTGCGAAGAACCAACTTTTGATGTCCTTGATTCTATTATTTCTCTGTGTCGTATTTTGTTTATCCCTACACTAGTTTTTATTTCTTTCCTTCTTTTGACTTTAGGTTTATTTTATTCTTCTTTTCCTAGTTCCTTAAGATATAAAATTAGATTGTTGATTAGAGATCTTCTTTTTAATGTAGGTGTTTATAGGTGCAAATTTTCTCTAAGTACTATTTTCCTTTATAACCCATAGTATGTTGTTTTTTCATTTTCAGTCATCTCAAGGCATTTTTTAATTTCCTTAGCAATTTCTTTTTTGACCCATTTAAAAGTACGCTGTTTAATTTCTATATATTTCTGATTTTCGAGTTTTCTTTCATTTATTTATTTCTAGCTTTATTCCAGATGGTTAGAGAAGATACTTTGATGATTTAATCTTTTTAAATTCATTAACTTAAGACATAACATATGGTATATCCTGGGGAATACTCCATGTGCAGTTGAGAAGAATATGTGTTTTGCTGCTGTTGGTCAGTGTTCTGTATATGACTGCTAAGTCTAGCTGGTTTATAGTGTTGTTCGAGTTCTCTAATTCCTTATTGATCTTTTGCCTATATGTTCTATCCATTATTAAAAGTAGAAGGTATCATAGTCTTTATCTATAATTGTAGATAATCTTTATTTCTCCTTTTGATTTAGTCAGCATTTGCTTTATATATTTTGGAGCTTTTTGTTTGGTGTGAGATATATATGTTATATGTTTTTGATGAATTGACCCTTCTAATCAATATATAATGTCTTTCTTTGTCTTTAACTTAAAATCTATTTTATCTTAAATTCATATAGCCACCTCAGCTCTCTTTTGGTTACTATTTGCGTGGAACATCTTTTCTATCCTTATACATTCAATCTATTTGTGTCTTTGGGTCTAAAGAAAGTCTCTTGTAAGCAGCATATAGTTGGATCATTTTATTAAAAATCTATCTTGCCATCTCTGACTTTTAATTGGCATGTTTAATTTATTTACATTTAAAGTGACTACCGATAATGCAGGACTTACATTTTGCTATGTTTTTAACAGGTCTTATGTTTTTCGTTCCTCATACCTTCTTTTGTTTTGATTTTTTTCCCTAAAAACAATTTGATTCTCTTTTTATTTCATTTTCTGTATATTTTAAAATCTATTTTCTAATGGTTACCATGGAAATGGAATTATAGTTAGTATCTTAATACCAATCTAGTTTGAATTGATACCAGCTTAGCTTCAATAATAAACATTAACTTCACTCTGTATCTCCCTTTATATTGTTATTGTCACAAATTTCTTTATATGTTGTGTGCACTTTAGCATATATTATTGTTTTATGGATGCATGTTTTAAATGATAATAAAAACAAAAGAGGAGTTACAAATTGAAAATACAGTAATACTAGCTTTTATATTTACCAGTGTCATTTTTCTTCTGACTAAAAATTTATTTTATTTTTTTATTATTATTTTTTTATTTTTTAGGTGAGGCAACCTTTGGTTAACCTCACAGATTGTAAGGACCATGTCAGCTTACAATCCTTTACTTTTTTTTAATTTTCTATGCCTACAGCATCTGGTTTTCCTAAGTGGTCTCCCATTTAAGTACTAACTGGGCCCATCTCTCAAACAGGATCAGGCTTGTTCAGGGTAGCATGGCTGTAGACTAATTTTTAAATTTTAAATCTGCCATGTTCAAGTTTGCCTAATGTTGAGCATGTGTGAGTCATGTCAGCTGTCAGGCTTCAGTTCATGGTGAGTAGACATAGAGTCAGCCGGTATATTGGGAGCAACATTCATACCTTAGTACAGAATGTGGAGGGCTTTACTTTAAGTCACCTTCATCCACAGGTTAACCTGGCTTTATCCAGATTCAATTTTTTAAAAGAAGAAAATCGTGGTTTTATCTTTTCTTTTTTTCTTTCCTGTTTTCTCATCCCATTTCCTTTTTCTTTCTTATTCCTCTTTTTTCTCCTTGGAGAGTAGATACCTAGTTCTGCGACTCGTGTGTAAAGAAGTTTACCTATGACTTTCAATCAAGTTCTCCTTGTTTTGAGGCCCGTGTCTCATCTCTATATTTTGCTGTTTTAGAATCTCTAAGTGAGGAGACTCTGTAGAGAACTACTGGTGAGTCTGCCACTCCTCCACTTGTATTCTGGGCCATGGTTTCCTTCACCTTGGTTAATTAGTCACTGAACCTACATCTGCTTTCATTGCACAGGAATTATTGGAACCTCTTGCTAATTGATAAATCTCCTCCCATAATCATTTTATGCTGTGAGTATTAATCAGTTCTCAATTAATTATGCTGTATAACAAAGAACCATTTTATTTCTCAGCGACGTAAAACAACAGACTTTATTTTCCTCACTCATGGATCTACTGTTCCAATTATGTTCCTCAAATTATGTTCCAATTATTTTATTCCTTAATATATTTTGATGTGTCCTCTTTCAAATGTTTCTTTTTTTCCCCTTTTTTTCTGCAATCATATTTTGCAGGAAATCCATTTAAACTAATTTTAAACAAATTTACTGCATAATATATTGCAGAAAAAAGGAGAAAAGAAACATTTGAGGGGGCTTTTAAAATATGTTAAAGACATAAAGTATATTTATGTTGCCATTTAGTGACCCTGTTCTGAAAAAGGTGGAGCAGATTCACTACACACAGTAACAACTGCGGCCACTACTGCAGAACTGTCCTTTTTAGTCAATCTTCAAAAATTCTATAAAGCATCACAAGAGAAAATAAAAAACTAAATCAATGGTTTTCGTCCTATGTGCATATGAGGTTATTGGCAGCATTTAATGTAAATAAGAACCCTTTAACCCTCTGTCAAATGGCTTATTTTCCTGGAAGACTTGAGGACTGGAGAGTGTCACCTCAAACAGGCAAAGGAATACCTGAACTTACTCCAGGCAAAATTGAGAAGTAGTTCTTCCTTACCAGTAGTTCCTTGAAGTATGCAATGTCTTACGCTCCTCTGTTCTGAAACCCTCTGTTCTGAGGAAGGAAGTGTTATTATCACGAAATTAGCCCTCCCACGAGTATCTGCATTTTGGCAAGAATCAGTGTCTTAAGCTGGTGAGATAGTATTATTTTTGGTACAAGCTAAGATAAAAGAACAGATAAAGCAGATGCTCTTTCCAAATTTTATCATAACCAGGACACAGAATCAGGAGATATTGTCAGTTTTTCTAAGGTTTGTGTATTGATTTCACTTCTCAAGTATGACTTTTTCTGTAATCTTATTCCTAGATGTCTGATAAAAGCCTTACATGCTATTTTAGCTAGAAAAATACATCTTGTATTGTTTTCCATAAACAACATAGCTTGTGGCTGTGAACATTAGGCGTTTGGTTGGGAATTGTATCTATGGTTTATATTTTCAGATTAGTAATTTTATTGTCAAGTTCCAATTCATTGCTTGCTTAGCTTGCTTTTTTCCAGCTTTGATTTTTGGTTTCAGGTAATTTGTCTGTCTTGGAAATATTTATTTATATTTGACATCACTCCCACTTCCCAAAGGATTTGAGCAGCACACAGATAAAATGATAATAACACTTTAAAAATAGAAGCTAGAAATTAGAAGCTATGTAGTAGCAGCAATATTACAAACAACAAGCACTGATGGCAGACATCCTTGAGAAAACTAACTTTTCTCAGTCTTGGTCCCTTTTATGTAAACTAGAAATAACAATCGTACTTGCATCTTGGGTTATTGTAACAAAGTATTTAGCATGATGCTAGCTCATTGGCACTAATTAAAAAATAGAAGCATTGTTATCATGCGGTTAAAAGAACAAAGAAATGTACCAAAATTTCAGGCTTCTTTGGTTCTTAGGATTTTACTTTTTAATTTACAATTTCTTGGAAGGCCAGCTAAATATAGATGCTTTAAATGAGACAATATCTGAAGTTTAATAGAATGTGACTTTTGCTGATCAAACCTCTCCTGTTTACCATAGTGCAACCCCAAGAATTTTTGATATTCGAAAAAGGCGTGGAATTAGCATTCTTATTAAGAGCAAGTTGAAGCCAGGATTGGAGTAATGACCAAATTTAATGAGTGCCTACTTTGCACTGACACCTGTTTTAGGAAATAAGCATATTTGATTTCATTATACTTTCAATAGTTGTATAAAATAGTTATTGCCAATGTGGCAATGTGCTAGCATCTTCCATTTATGGATAAATAAATTCACTTTAAGAAATTTAACAATTTCTTAACAACTTAAATTAACAGAGTCATTTAAACATTTAGGTCTGGAATTTTAATCTAATTCTGTCTGATGCCAAAGTTCATGGTCTTTCTGAGCCAGTATCCCCTTACCTTGCCTACTCCAGAACAGGAGATCAGAGAGTCCACAAAAGTCTGATTATTCCTAAATAATCATTTGAAAAAATGTTTTTGTCTTTGCTGACATTGGCTGCAAATGTGAAACTTCCTGGGCCATTTTCTCTCTAACCAATGGCTTTTCATCTTCCCAATGGCTTCATCTTGAACATTTTCTCTAAATTTTCAGGATTCAAAGGAAGCATAATAGTCAGCTGTGTATTCTAATATCTATAATATACTGAAATCCACGAGTAGGGCATGCATAATTTTAGTAGAAAAAGAAAAAGCAGATTTTTCCTTGTAGTCTCACGTGTGTGTGTGTGTGTGTGTGTGTGTGACTGGCAGCTTGATTTCCTCCCCCAGTGTGACTTTTATTATTATTGTTATTTTTGTTTCCTTTCTTTCTGGGAAGAGAAAAATTTCTAATATATTTGCCATTTGAAAATTTTCTCCCTCTTAAATCCATCAACATGCCTTCACCTTCCACCCACCAGCTCTTCTCAGTTTCCCCCCACAGTGACAACAGCTGAGTCAAAAACCATCTGCTAGAGTTTTCACGTCTACCCACACATTCAGTAGAATATTTTCTCCATTATCTGATTTAAAAAAAGGAGATATTATTATAACTGCATGGAAAGTGTTCTTTCCAACAACACCTTTATTGAAGCTTCAGAAAATATTCTTCATATGTTGATTCATAAAAACATAAGAAATATTGCTTAAACTTCTAGCCACCTGGAGCTTCTTCTAAGTTTGGAACCATGTCCAAGGCTCTCTTTGCATTCTTCCAATGATTACTTTAAGTATTCACCCAGTTGAATGACATGAAAATAAAATAAATTTATTGAACCCGGTAGTGATGGTCAAGCTATAGTATGGGAAAAAATATTTCCAATACATACATAGAACAAAAGGCTTGTATCTAGAATACACAAAACAAAATGAAAAACCTTATAACCATAAAATAAGGCACTAGCCAAACAACAAACAAAACAGGCAAAAGATCTGAACAGATGCTTTACAAATGAAGAGGTAGGAGTGACCAATGAGCACATAAAAAGACGTTCAACATTGTTAACCATCAGGGAAATCCAAATTAAAACTATATGAGATACCCCTGTATACTCAATAAAAGGGATATTATAAAAAAAAGATTTACAGTACCCAGTGTTGGTGAGGATATGGAGCAACTAGAGAGCTCCTAAGTGTTGATGGGAATGTGAAATGGTACAGCCAAGTTGAAAATAGTTTGATAGTTTCTTAAAAAGTTAAACATACAATAATATTTAACTCAACCCTATACCCAATAGAAATGAAAACCACGTCCACACAAAGACTTTTACATGGATGTCATCATAGCAGCTTTGTTTGGAGCTATTACGCTCCAAACTGGAAACAACCTATATGTCCATGGACAGGTAAACAAGATGTGGTCTTGTTTTATCCCCATAAAAGGGGATACCACTCAACAATAAAAAGGATTAAACAACTAATATATGCAACAACATGGGTAAATCTTAAAGTCATTATGCTGAGTACATACTATGTAGTAGTAATGTGCCAGATCATCTTTCATGTGTGAGAGAGAAGCAAGAAAGGACACAGTGAACTCACAAAATTGGTGGACTCAGAGACTATAGCATCTGTAGCAATAGGAAACATCACCCCAAAAGCCAGAATCAAAAAGAGGAAAATAGTGGCCATATGTACTAGTGAGTGCAACTGAAGTGGGTCTTGGGGACTCCTAGAATAGTTCTTGGGGGTATGTTTTTAGGGTGGCTGGAATTGCTATAATTTGGATGAAGATGGAGGCAAAATATTCTGTTCATACGGCCTCTCTAATTTTTTCCAGAATGTTAGACTTGGGAAACACATATAAACATAGATAACAACAACCTTAAAACACACCAATATGAAAACAATCAGCAATAAGTGTACATATAATAAATGAAGAGGCTATATAATTCCATAGGTTAAAAACTGCTTATCACACAGATATTTATTACAGAGTAAGCAGTATCCTTTCATCAAAAGTAACAAACTGTTATATCAGTAGAAAGCTTTGTTCATTCTTACCTAAATTTTTCTGTATGAGAATGCTGTTAATAATCTTTCTTCTCTCTTTCTTGTGAGCTTTTAAAAAATCCTTTTATTTTATTTGTACATAATATAAAATTCACCATTTTAACATTGTAAACTATATAATTAAGTGGCATTAAGTACATTCACAATATTGTGCAACCATCACCACTATCCATCTCCACAACTTTTTCATCATTCATACTAAATCTTAATTTTTTTTTGAGGAACCCATACTCTCTTTAGCCATACTCTCAGTAGCTTTTAAGTGAAATTTTACTATTGCTTGCTCACCTTCTCCTCATCCTCTAAGGAGTGCTTGACCTCTGCTTTCCCAGTTCCCAGGATGATTATAAAATAGAAGTAAGAGAATGAGTAGCAAGAAGAGCCAAATGGTGGGAAGAAAATGGAAAAGTTTCTTACTGGCCTGGTTAAGGTCTAGGTGTCCTTTTATAGTGGCGAATTCAGGCAAAGTAGAAAGTAGATGAAGAACTAAGACAATCTCCATAATAAAAAGCCAGGGCTTATCAAGGGAGAGGCACTGGAGTACTTGTATGATGCACGAAGATGTGGAGGAAGGAAGCTTGTTAGAAGTGTTGCTGCTGTGGGTTGTGAATTGGAACTGTTAATTGTTCTTAAATAAACCTTAGGTTTGGAATTCCTTCTGAATTTCTCTTGATTGTTGGATTTGGTTTCAAGGCATTTGACTCTCTGCGGAGAATGAGTTATATGAAGTCCCTAGATATATGAGAGCTTCACCTGAATTCACCAATGTAGCTAAAGTTTCTGCTACTATAGTAGCAAATCCCTAATACTTCAGTAAATGAAAAAAGAAGGAAAAACATTCAATTAGAGGCAAAATTCCAAGGCTGTTATAATAAAACATTAATTCTTCTTTTCTGAGGACTTTAGGCTACAACATTTTGGTAAAATAGATGTAGCTATGGGAATATTATTTTCATTGCTTGTGACACAGACTTTCAGCTCTGGCTTTAACTGGAGTTGTGCATTTGAATATTCATAAGTATGAATTGCAAACTCAAAAATCAGGATTATTTTATGTATAAGATAACAACCAGAAACGGTGTCATCATTTATTTAGAAAAAACAATATGGTGTGTGGGATGGAATGAAGTTATGGTAACAGAATTTTCTTAACCCTAAATTGGGCTGTGTTCCGACACATAGTCCGATAAAGCAAAATATTTTAAATCAGTAGAGTCCTGAAAAACCCAGGACATATGGCTGCCTTAGTTTTGGTACTAAAACAGGATCTCTTACTCAGTTATGATCTTTTCAGTAAATTAGATGGTCTTCCCTCGATACATTCATGCGTTCCTTGATTTATTCAGTGACTTCCTAGCAAGGTATAGAATCTCTTCTGTGTGTGTTTCCAGTCTCACCCTTTGACAGCCTACCCTCAACCCATTCTAAACTACTTAGTTGCGCTGTATGTGCCATGTTCTTCATGCTTATGCAGGTGTAGTTTCCTTTCTAAGGAATACCTTTCTCTGTACTCTGCCCAGCTACCCTCTACTAATTCCTCTCAACTTTGTTTAGGCATCATCTCCTAGGGGAAGATGTCTTATATCACTTCTTATACTAATTGTTTTGCCCTAGTTCTTTCTCTGTGTCTCCATGTTTTCCCTGTAAAACTCGATTACAGTGTATTTCACACAGTACTGTAAATGTTGTTTACTTCTTGTTCTCGTCCCAGGATAGTAAACTGTTTGGGGATATATTAGTTTGCTAGGGCTGACATAACAAAATACCACCTGGATGGCTTACACAACAGAAATTTATTTTCCCATAGTTCTGGAAGCTCAAAGTCCAAGATCAAGGGCTCTCAGAGTTGGATTCTTTTGAGGCCTCTCACCTTGGCTTGTAGATGGCGACCTTCTTGCTCTGTCCTCATATGGCCATTACTCTATGAATGAAAGTATTCCTGGTGTTTCTTCCTTTTCTTATAAGGATGCCAGTCATGTTGTATTAGGGACCTATTCACATGACCTAATTTATCCTCAATTACCTCTTTCTAGATACTATCTCCAAATACAGTCACATTGAGGGTTATGGCTCTAACATCAATTATTTTGGGGGAAGGAGGGATACAGTTCACTTCGTAACAGTGGGAAAGGACCATTTCTTATTAGAATTTATATCTCTATCTCCTATCAAAGTGCTTGTTACCCAGTAAGCAATCAACAAATACTTATTAAGAGGCCAAATAACCAAGGGATGAATAAATGAGTAAAATGAAAGAAAACTGCTCTAATCGTTAAGAATTAAAGAAAAGATATTTGTAGGGTTGAAAACTGAAGCAATGATAAAAAATATGATGAAAGGGAGCTATTATAGAGAAAGAAGGAAAAATCTGGAAATTGGGAAGGGTAAAAGAAGGATGGGACATAGCAGAAAAAGATGATGAAGATCAGCGTATACTGAACCTGAAATAAGTGAGTTTATAATATAAGTAAAGAAGGGAATCAGCAGTTTTAAATATTGAAAGAAGATGAGGCTATTTGATTTAGTAAATTAAAAAATCATTGATGCATAACTTACCAGAATGACTAATGTAAAAAAAAAAGTGTTGGTGAGGATATGCAGCAATCAGAACTCTCATTCGCTGCCATTGGGAGTGTGTATTGGTACAGACACTCTGGACATGGTTTGGCAGTATCTATAATATCAAAGCTAAGGTATAAATACTCTCTGGCCCCCAAAATGCCACCTCTAGATATATACTCAACAAAATATGTACATATGTTTATTGAAATATATATACTGGGATGCCTATAGCAGTACTTTTTATAAAATTCCTCAGATTGGAAGCTACTCAAATGTTCATCAAAAGGAAATAGATAACACATTGTAGTATTGTCACACAATAGAAACTTACAGGAAGGAGAATGAACTACAGTTAAACACAGAAACTTGGATAAAGGTATAATCACAATGTTAGATGAAAGAGGACACAAACAAAAGAATGCATACTCTATGTTCCCATTTGTAGAAAGCTTGCAAATCAACAACAGTGATGTATAGTTTTATAAGTCAGAATAGCTGTAAACTCGTTGGGGGAGCGAGCACTAAGTGATAGAGGACATGGCTAGGACATCCAGAATTCTGGTAATGTTCTGTTTGTTGGTCTGGGTGCTGGTACATAGGTGTGTTCAGTTTGCACACTTTCATTGAGCTTTTCACTTATGAATAAGCCACTTTCCTATATGGATATTCTACCATAAACATTTTAAAAAACAATAAAAGTTCAGTAAGTAATGAAGCTATGTAATGTTCTGATGATCAGACCTAAGAAAATAAAAAATACATGTATTAGTATCCGAGAAAGCAATTCTGTAGAGAGGAAAACTATGAGTTTTTGTTGGTGGGATGAGAGAAGAGATATGATGGTTTTTGTCTAGCTCAACATATTGATAATAGAAGGGTCAAAAATAGATTTTATTTCATTTCACCTTTTTCTCTTTGATTTAAGGAAAGGAATAACAAGTGCAGAAAGGTATTAAAGGAGAGGAAAAAATAATTTTCCCTCTACCCTTCTGAGTTCTTATCTGGGGCCCCATAACAAAAGACAGATTAATAAGAGAAAAACAAACAGAAGTTTGTTTATTTATTTGCAAAGTTCTTTGGAAATGACAATAATGTTAGGAAAAACAGAAAGCAGAAGGAAAAAAGGAAGACCAATTATGGGATAGATTAACTTTATAAAAGAAGTCATAGACGTGAGTCTATAGGGGTGAGCAATGCTGTTGAGAACAGTTTTGTCCATGCAGGGAATGGGAGAGAGGCCAGGCCAAGCTTTCTGTGCCTCCTGCTGCAGATTTCAGGTCCTTCCTAAATTTCAACTCTCTCACTCCCCTCCTCACCCCAGAATGAGCATTTTATCGTGACCATAATTTCTCTACATAAAACTCCTTATGAAATGAAAACTTGGGGTAAACATTTTTTTAAATAAAAAGTTGAGTCCATCATGTTCTATAGCAGCGGTCCTCATGATTGTGTAAATATGAACTCTCATCTGGTGATTCCATCAGCCCCCAAGAGGCTCATGACATTCTGTCTAACATTCTAATGCCAAAACAGGGGTCCTAAAAAGATTGGTGATTCCAAGTCAAAGAATCCTGTGCCACTGGAGAGCTGTAGCTGAATGGTTTTCTTAACCCAGAAGCCAGGTCCCTCATTTCTAAATATATTGTCAGATACATATTTTTTATTTTTTAAAAAATGTAAATCTAAAAACATATTCTTTTTACTAATGAAATCATTGAATCAAGACTCATTGTAACACTTGTGTTATTAGCCCCTGACCAGCCTTTCACACAGAGCTGATTTTTTTTATCCACACATAACCCTTCTGTTACCATCATCCTCATCATCTGTTGCTTCTTCCCCAATTTCCCATATTATACACTTTCAGCATTATTACCCCGAATTGGAGAATTTCAGGCAGAATTGTCTGTGAAAATATTGGAGGTAAAAAAAAGCCATTATAGGCTGTCGATGTCACCCCGAGGCCCTGTTTGCTACTTTTCTGCTCATTTTACTGCACTTAACCCACTAGAAAAGGAACCAAACTATATAATCAAATGCAATTTACTGTGCTAATGGAGGGAAAAGAGTCACTGGTAATACCAGATAGCAAATAATAAGAGGTAAATGTAGGAAAAAGACAATATATGCATACATGCTTTTTATGTACTATAAATATTATAAATATCTGCCCTAATAACTTTGCAATTCAACTGGAGTAGTCTGTGGCCTGGGATGCGGAAGGTGGTGAAGCAAGATTGCCCAGGAATAGTGTATATTTTGAACTTTGGCAGAGGCAGGGAGAGCTGTGTTAGAGAATACAACAAGCAGAAAATTGAGAGCCGATTTGTGGCCAACTACAGTGGAAAACAGTCTGGCATATTTGATCCAGTTTTATATATCACGTTCATTTTCTCATTTAAAAAATAGCCATAGAACTTTTGTTCTATGACTTATTTTTCTATGAATCACCTGAAAGTAGACTTCATTCTGTGGTGAACTTCAGGGAAAATTTTGAATTCAGTATGCTCTCAACTTTTACTCCTGAACTGAGCTTAAAGCTTGGCACATATCATTCTGATAAAGGGGAACCGATCTTGACTGTCCTTGAAGGAAATGGCTGGGAGACAGGCTGTGGATGCCTGTGGATAGGACATAGCATTCTTTTCATCTTGACATCTCATTTCTATAAAAAGGCATGGATCATTTTGCTAGACTCTGAGAGTAAGTCAAAATAAATCAAGATCTGCATTAGAACCAAAATCTTGATTACATTTTTTCATTGGATTTTCTTGGGCTATACATATAAGTGGGACAAAAAGGGCAAACACGGGATGTCAGGCAAAAAAACCATCTCTTTTTATATGTTTTAACTGTAGCCAAAAGTCAGCTATATGGGACCTTATGGTTTTAATGACTTCGAATGTGAGACAAATCTAAGCTTTCCCAGTTTTTCCCTTTTAAAAATTTTCTTTCCTTCTTTGTCCTTAACCACCACATATGATATCATTTCGACCCATGACACATACTTCATTTTTGAAAGCTCATATTCCA
This sequence comes from Rousettus aegyptiacus, assembly GCF_014176215.1. NCBI lineage: Eukaryota > Metazoa > Chordata > Mammalia > Chiroptera > Pteropodidae > Rousettus > Rousettus aegyptiacus. The sequence goes on along the minus strand of NW_023416286.1, from coordinate 56,352,473 downwards.
GAGTCACTTTTTCTTAATATTTGTTCGGTTAAGTGTCACTTTCCAAGATTCAGTGATTTCTGTAGCCAATTAACTAGTTCATTAGTTCATGAAAGGTGTAATACTCCCAGAAGCAATAAAATTAAAGCACAGTCTCTTTTTTAAAAGTAGGGAGAATTGGTAGGACTTTATGTTGTTGCCGTTGTCACCGTTAGCTGTCCTACATGTTTGAGAAGCCCAAGGCATCAGGAGCTTTACTGTGTCCTGTGATGTATAAATCCAATTTAGAGCTTAGCCTGTGCACATTTTTGAGAGACTCAGCCAGGTATTTGGAGTAAGGGAGTGGTATTTGCAAGAGAAGTTTTTTTGCCCTAATAAATGTGGCAGAAACTGTTTAGTTTTTAGCCAAATCCTCTCTTTATTCCCTCTGAGCCTAGAGTTAGATCACATTTTTCAGCCCCTCTTGTGGTGAGATGTGGCCACGTGATTGAGATCTGATTAATAAAATGTGCTAGAATTTAGGTGCATACCCGACTCCATGATCTGGTTCCATGATCTTTCCCTTCTGGCTTGACAGAGACAAACATGGTAACGTGGAGAACCTGGTATTGAAGATGATGGATCCATAGACAGAAAGAGCCTGGGTCCCTGAGTCACTTTCTAGAGGCGACCTGCCCACTAATTGGAAATAAGCTTTCTGTGAGTCAAATAAACATGTATTCTCTAAAGCCACTGAGATTTAGGATTTTATCTGTTATACCCTCAGTTCTTCCTTAATTAAAACTCTAAACCAGCATATGTCTGAATTGAATGCATATTGACATCATTTTCACTGACTGCAGTAAGCAATTTAAACTCATCTTTTTTAAAACAAATTTTGATACATTTGCAAGAGTCATCTATTCCAAATCCTTGTTAAGACAAGCGTTTTTTTTTTTGTTTTGTTTTGTTTTGTTTTTTGTTTTTGTTTTTTCAGTCAGTTAATATTAGGGATCAGAAGATCTCAGTGTGTAAATTACTCTTGAAAGTATTGGGTAGGGATGATGGTTGTAGACTGAGATTAATAGAGTCTCTAATTAAAGAGGGAAAAATAAATATTTACAAATACAATATTAAAGGAACACACAAAAACAAGGATAAATAAATTAAGTATACACACTGTGTAAGTTAATGTTCTGGATTCAGAAAGCATTGTTACAAGAGGTGCTGGGGAATTTGAGACTTGCCAAAGACACACTAAGAGCTAGGAGCTAAATCTAGGTGAGAAACCAGAGCTTGAACTCACAGAGCTGAATTAATTTCGATTTCCTTCTGAGGCTGCCTCAGGCCTGGGGACACAGACTGAGACATGAGTTACAGTTATAGTGAGAGTGATAGTGTTTTTCACCCATGGTCCTGCCCAGGAGGTTCTCTTGCACTTTTACTAGAGATCTTTTTATTAGGCTCCCCAGTTATACCTTAGCCCTTTTAGGACGTTTGTATGGAAATAAACAAAGACCAACCACATGGGAAAAACAAAGGCAATTTATTCAGAGCTTGTTAGAGCCAGAGAGTCAGCCACCCGTTACTTGCATTTTGGCAGAGGCTCAAAGGCAAGCAGAGGAGCAGGAGAGCTTCATAGAGGATAAAAGGGAAAGCCCCTGATTGGAGGCTGTTGGTCTGGGAAAGCTGGAGACAGCTAACTAGAACCAGGATGTCCTGTGTGCTTGGCTACAGGTGCATATTTGACTTTCTTTGCTTGGTCAAAGTTGGACATGAGGTCAGAAATCAAGAAAGTTGTCAGTTATTAAGTCTTAGCCATTTGGGCAATTGTAAAGGAAGCTATTGTTTAGTTTCCTGAATTGTCACTAGAGACAGCAGTCTGGCTTCCTGCAAGTCTGACTGATGGCAGGCTGGTTCCCCTGGGCAATTTATTGTAGACGGGGGTGGGGGGTAGGGGGGGTGGGGGAGTGAGGGGGTGGGGGGGTGGAGGGGTTGGTTTCCTGGGTAGGCTGCTTCAGGCTGTAGGCCAAAGTTTTGCTTGTATAAAAGGTTTAGTTGTTGTCCATTTGTATATTCAGTCTCTCATTTGTTTGTTTGCTTGTTTATTTTTATGAGCATTTTCTTTTTTTTCTAAACAGAGCCCTTCCTTGAAGAAGAAGACAGAAGACTATCCCCATTCTATGGTCATATTAAAAAGCATCCCTCCCTACTGATCATAAACCTATCCCTGAGGATAGATGTCTTCCCTCAATGCCCTTCCTACCTGGGAGCAAGTACCCTTGCTCTCTTGGGACACATTCCCATAGAGATTTGGGGGTAAAAATTACCTCTACAGTTTTGTTCCCATGAAGTCTTAATCTCATCAGTCTTCAAAATCTTTTCCGTATTTCTGTTTCTCCCGGGGGCCATAGCCCCTCATGCAAACTTGTCTGTTAGTGGCTGCTCCCCTGTAACTTGCTTCTGGGTAGCTAGAAGAATAGGTCTCCCATTATGTTGTATTAAAAAAAAAAAGATGAATTAAGAAAAAGGGTCTGTAAACAATTGGATGCGTGACTATTGAGCATGCATAAATTTGAGTGTATTTTTCTTTTTGAACTTGTTGGTTTATTCTGTTTTTAAATCAGAAATGCATCTGACCCAAAGAAGAAACTAAAATATTTTACATTTCCTTTTCATGTTCCTCTTTTAGCTGCCCAAAGCTAATGACAGAAAACCCTCGAACCAATTTAGTATTCTGGGCATTTAAAAGACCTTCAGTATCGGCTCTCTGGAAGCCCACAGTCTTTAAATTTGCAAAATAGGCAGGCAGGGCATGATGCCATGTTTCTAACTCCCCAGGGCTCATTTCAGGGGTCTGATTAACTCTTTGGTTCGGCTTAGCAAAGAGAAGCTGAAGTGTCTGCTTACAAGAAGAGGTAGGGGGCATTCAAATGAAGGCTGTTGTCTGCCAAGATCAAAGCAGCATTACACATTTTAAAGAGTCTAATTCGAAGACCCTTGGATAGTTGTAGCACCAACTTGAAGTCTATTTGGTCAGAAGTGGCCACTTGAGCAGTCTTAGGATTGGGCAAAGGCTTCCTTGTTTCAGAAAGTGCCTCTCAGTGTGAGTGAGGGAATGTGAAGTGAGGGAGCCCTCTTTTGGAGGAGGAAAGCTAAAGAGAAAAGTGAAGGAGAGAAGGAAAGACTGCAGCCCAGATTGGGGAAGAAGATAGAAGCTAAGGACTCAGTTTGCTTTTATTGGCAATAGGTACTCAGGAAAATATATTTCTGAATTCAGTTTGTGGAAAAACTTTTCCAAAATTGTCTACTTTATAGATGACAAGGTTAGAATTTTTCCCATGTGTTTGGCTAACATCCAGAGCTCTAAAGGTGGGAACGGGGTGGGCGAAGGTGGATTATACATGTGCTGGAGGGGCAGGCACTGCCTCTGTTGAGGGCATGAACATAGGGAGTGGCATCAGATGTATTCCATTGTGGTCCTGGGTCTACTTCCTTGGCTTTTCACAAGACCAACAGCAAAGGCGATCCAAGTGAAAATAATCGATGAATGTTCTGAATACTAACTTTGTTGAGTGTGGCAGCTTCTGACAGGTTGCCAATTATCTCCACTTCCTGGTATTCACACCCTTCCTTAATCGTCTTATCTTGAATGTGAGTTTCCTTTAGTGATTCAATGCTAATGAATAGAATACAACAAAAGTGCTGGGATGTGACTTCTAGATAGATTATGAAAAACTGTGACTTCCCTCCTGTTCCCACTCCTCTTTTGTCCTCTCACTTGCCTGCTTGATGAAGCCAGCTGTCATGTCTCAAGCTGGCAGTGAAGAGGTCCACATAGCAAGGCAGCTTCCTGATGAAGACCAGTAAAGAGCTTAAGCTCTCAGTCCAACAAGCCTCAAAGAGCTTAGAGGTGGATCCTTTTCCTGGCAAGCCTTGAGATGACTATAGTCCACTGTCCCCTGGATTTCAACCTGAGCAAGGCTCTGAAGGAGAGGACACAGATAAATGATGCTCAGGTTCCTAAACTACAGACAATGTGAGATAATAACTGTTGTTGTAGCTGCAGCAAGTGCAGTGAGGTATTGTTATTTCACTGTACCAATCTTCTCCTTGACTTTGCACATTGGCTTGGCTGCTGAGTCCTGAAGGGATTTTATCTTTATTAAAGTTTTCACTTTTTCTACCTATCCAGTCTTGGAGCCACAGCCTGTTCCAATGAAAGATTTAAAGTTCTCAGGAAATTATAGGAAAATAGATGAAGAGCCTCGACGTTTGCAGACTGTCCTCTAGCCACTTGTCCTCACCACCTACCCTTGGTTCTTCCAGTTCATCGAGTCTCATTTTGCTGTGCACAGGTAGTCAAGGGTATTATTCAAGCAGGGGTTAGAAAACTTTGTAAAAAGCCAGAGAGTATTTTAGGCTTTGAGTGTTGTACAGACTCAACTCTGCCCTTGTAATGCAAAAACAGCCACAGATAAATAAATAGCAGCCACAAGACAATATAAACAAATGATCATGGTTTTATTTAAAGACAGTGAAATTTGAATTTTCACATATTTCTATGTGTCATAAAATATTCTATTGATTTTTTCCCAAGCATTCTTCTTCCAGGCTATATAAAAACAATCAGCAGGTCAGATTTGCTGACCTTCATATTAATCTCCTTCTATCTTCCTACATTCACATTCTTAGTGCATGGTTTGGTTTTCATGGATGTGTGTTGACTGCCGCTGCTCCAGTCATTGTGTCTGTATTCCAAAGAAAAATAAAGAGGAGGGGGAAGGACAAGAAGTGGCATCTAGATCATATCATCAAAGGTCTTTCCCTCAGCTTATGTCTGAATGAGCAGAACTGTGTCAACTTATTTTAGCTGGGCACTCTGCAAACCTGACGAATTCTGGGGTCCTGTTAGTAAGAAAGAAGAGAAAGAATGGATATTAGAATAGCAAATAGGAAAGTGTGTCAGAGCTGAGTTCTTGCTTTACTTTCTTGTATGTAATCCAGAGGCAAGATGCAAATGCATATTTTTTTGTAATAGTATAGATCTCTTAAAGCGCGACTATGCGAAATATTACTTCTCAATATTCCTTTGGTAATTTATGTTATATCAGAGCATGTCAGTGAGCTCCAGAAATTTGATGAGCAAGGGTATTAAAAATTTGACCAGTGATTTTTATTATTGCCCAATTAGTTTTCAATGCATAGATATATCACCAGGATCAAGTTTATGTGAGCACATTTAAAGTATAAATGCAGCATTAGCTAGTATGTGCAGAATGATTCTTGCCCTGGACAGCTTGTTATGGTTAATTTGCCAAAAGTAGCAACTATGATCCTTACTGCAGAAGTTTGTAGTTCTATTTTACTTTAAATTCTTTTCAAAGTTCCTTTGAAACAGATGGAAAATTGGGAATTGAGATAATTCTTTTTTGTTGTTAGTTTTTGTGCAAGTTCCACAAAGCCTCTGAAGACACTGACTAACCCCACAAAAGAGAGAACAGTGAATCTCGCCCTTACACTGTGAATGGTTAGAGAGAAATCATAGGGTCTCTCTGCCCATCAGCATTGTCTACATTTGAACAGAACACTAGATTCTATGGCCCTACATCTATGACTTTTTTTAAAAAAGAAGAGACCTGCTGGCATTCAGTGAGTAGAGGCCAGGGGTGCTGTTAAGCACACTGCAATGCCCAGGACAGCTCCCACAACAAGGAATACTCCAGCACAAATGTCAACAGTGCTAAGGTTGAGAAACCTTTCCTGGGCTGTCTGGTTCTTGAGTTCATGTTCCCAACTATTTCTTTAATCAGTTTTCATATATTTTCTACAGGTAGAACAATGATAATTTAAAGATGAAGTGCTAATGCTATGGGTTTCCTCAAGTCTTGTATACAATTCTGAAAAACTTTAGGAGTAAGTAACTAATTTGAGGATGATTACTATCTGATTTTTCAAAGAGATTAATTATGATATAAATACCATTTAAAATCTAAACATAATATAGTACCATAAAAAATGTCTCAAAAACACCTTTAAGGTAAAGGTGTAAGTCCAGAAGAGCAGTCTTAAAATTCCCTGGCTAGAAAGTACGTTCCTTCGCCCATCCACCATCCATTTGTTAACTTTCTGGGATCTGGGTAACAGATGTGAAGGAGAGAAAGAAGGTCCTGCCATCACGGGGCTCATGCTTTTAGAGGGAACCGATGATAAACAAATACAGATATAATTTGATATCAGGTGATGGCAAGTGCCATGACAGAACTACAACAGAGGAAGGTGTTTCAGAGCACCAGAGTAGGGCCTTTGGGAAGACTTTTCTGAGAAGATGTCATTCGAGTAGAAACCCAAATCAAATGAGAGAATGAGCCACACAAAGGCATAGGGGCAGGTGTTCCAGAAAGCGAGGCAGTCTGGAGACAGGAAAGGCTATCTTTTGTCCCTCCAGGAGGAGTAAGAAGCCTAGTGTAATAAGGGAGCAGTTAGCAAGGAGAGCATGAGAGGAGCCAGACTAGCAGGGCCTGCAGGCTGCGGAGAAGAGCTGAGGCTGTATTCTGCATGATGTAGGAAGTAGTTTAAGGATGGAGAGCAGGGGAGTGATGTGAATGGATGTGCAATGCTTTAAAAAGATTACTTTGGCTTCTCTGTGGAGAACTAGCAGGAGGGACAATAGTGAACCCACTATGATCAGTAAGGGTATGTTCGCTTATAGTTACTATGGAAAATTCTTCTCTCATTAGATGAAAAAAACGCGATGAAGACAGACTTTGGAGTCCCTCAGTCTTGGGTCCAAATCATGGCTCTGTCATTTACTAGTTGTGCCACCTTGCTTCATGAAATGAGGACATACTTCATACTTCAGGAAGCATATTTCCCTCATGAAATGAGGACATGAATGGGTATCTCACATGACTGTTGAGAGACTAGATTGAGAAATGTATCTTAAGCATCTATCATGGTTCCTGGCATTAAATGTCAAAGGCATTTAATAAACATTCATTCCACTTCTGCAAAAGACTGAATATGTGTGTCCCCCTAAAATTCATATGCTGAAACCCTAATCCCCAAGGCAATGGTGTTAGAAGATGGGGCCTTTGGGAGGTGATTAGGTGATGAGGGTGAAACCCTTGGAATTGGAATTAATGCCTTTATAAAAGAGACCCCAGAGAGCTCTCTTGCTCTCCTTTCTCCATGGTGAGTATGCAAGAGAAGACAGCTGTCTATGAGCAAGGAAGCGATTTCTCACTAGACACTGAATCTGCCTTAATCTTGGACTTTCAGCTTTCAGAACTGTGAGAAATAACAGCTTGTTGCTTAAGCCACCTGGTCTTTGCCATTTGTGTTATAGCATCTCAAATGGACTGACAGTCATTTTTATCAAAGTGGACATCTCTAACCACCACGTATAAAATGGCAACATCCCTTAACACCAGGCACCCCACGGCCCCCTCACATTATTCTTCTCTAAGCGCCCTCAGGAATGGGAGTGCCATAAAGGCAAGGGCTTGGTTTGCTGGTCACTGCTATTCCTACTATATGTAGTGGCGGTTGATATAAATACTTATATCTCATCTGGTATCTGATAAATGACAAAAATGAATGCATTTGTTTGAATATTTGTTAAAATGACACTTGAAATTGAATCCTTGTTAGTTCCAAATGTTGACCACATCAAAAGCTTCAAGTGCCATCTAGTTAGTGTTCAGGGTTGATTTGGCTAATATGCATGATTCAGCAAGAGACTTTTTATTCATTATCCTAATTATATGCTTCCCAAATCTGAATGGCCCAACAGGATGGATTATCTTATCTATAGATTGTTCTTTAGACTAGACTAGACAAGAAGGTGTGTCGTCTTTTTTAGAATAACTAAAAATGTTTTGAAGAAATACTTGTGGATAAGGAAAATAAAAAACCCTTTAATCCTTTATTCTCTGGTATGTGAATTTGAGCTCAGAAACTGATGATCAGAAGCAATTCCTGTTGATCAACCTGACAAGAGAAAATTTAGGAAGAGATACAGGACGATCCTGAAAGTGAGATCCTTATAGGACTTTATAACTTAAAGTCTTTCATGACACCCTAATTCTCTAAGAGTGATAGAAAGTAATATTTCTTGAAGTGAACTGACAAATAAAATTAGTTTGGCCTGAGTTAAAAATATAGAGTTATTATGATCCTGAAGGCCTGAGGTTATTACATGGGTAATGACCTCTTTTTTCTCTATATATTTCTTGGTATGTCATCTTTGCTGTTAGTAACTAGAACAAGAGTTAAAATGCATGTGGCGTTTCTAAAGTGCCATTTGTTGCTAAAAGGTTAGCACCATAATAAAGCTTTAGGAAAAATATGAGGTCATCTGTCTTGTTTTCTTGTAAATATATGTAGTCACAAGGCTTGGTGTTAGCTAAGCCATAGGTTTTATGGCTGCACGCTAGCAAAAGCTTCGTTTCTAATCATTGAGTGAGCTGATATCACAAATGGTTAGGATGTGGGAATGAAGAATTGTTCTTTTTACACATGCATTCTGACTGTAGGGACCCTTTTATAAAATATATATGTAGAGAAATTTCTTGATGATTGAACTAATTTCCTTTAAATTTCAAATATGTCAAAATACCATTAAAGTCCAACACCCATATTATATGATAAAAATATAGTCATTTTCATAAAAATAATTTCACATTGAATAAGGGTAAAGATTTTTAAAAATATATTTTTTGACTGTGAAGAATTCATTGTAAAAGATACATTTGCCTAAAACTGGAAGATGATGAAATTGAATCTGAAACATCACAAAGTAACTGATTGGATAAGCCACCTGTTATACCTGAATCAAAGTTCAAGGTAATTGCTATTTTGCTTATACAGAACACCTTCACTAACAGTTATTATAAAGAATTAGATTTAAAAAACACACACAGAATTTACAAAGCCCCGTGCAATATACTATTGATCAGTGACATATGAAATATTAATTATATAAACATAAATGTTTAGCGCGTTTTACTTCATAAAGTGTTTCACATCTATTAGCTTATCGAACACACACACACGCACGCACGCACACACACACACACACACACACACACACACACAAAACCCCTCAGATTCGACATTTATCTTTTGCCTGTCTTACAGATGTTTGGGGATTTTTAGGAACGTATTCCAAAACACATTGCTCTTAAGCACCAGAGCCTGGAATCCCCTGTGTTTTTTTCTACCCTGCAGATTTAAATCTAGCACACTCTTCGCTTTGCACCACAACATCTGCTGTTTAAGACCAGGTATTGCAGATGTGTAAATTAAGATGGCAGAAAACACTCCCATTACTGCAAGAAGGTGATAAAAGTTTTTAAATCATTTGAAAATCCAGAATGGTTTGATTTTGTTAAAAGATTAACTGAGATGTCTCAAAATTTTTAAGAGTTTATTTGAGCCAAAATTGAATCCAATCAGGCAGCACCAAACTAGAAGTGGTTAGGAGAGCTCCACCTACAGGAGCCAGGGGAAAGGCTTTAGAGAGGAGGTGAAAGCAAAGCAAGGGAATTATTTGATTAGCTATAGCTTAAGCTGTTGCATTAGGGAAAGCCTAGCTGGCTTTTTGTGATTGGTTGTCCTTAGGTTTTGATTTTTCAACCTTGAGGCATTTTATGCTTAGGTATTGGTTTGCTTATGTAGCTATTAAGGCATTAAAGACACCTCAGTCTAATGGCTTTCTTGTTTAATTAATTTAACAGCTTTCTAAACTCTGGATTTGCTCAAAAGTCTGTGTTATTTCCTGTGTGTGTTCAATGAAGTTCTCAATAATTAATGATGATAGTAGGTAGTTATTAATAATATTTATAGTAGAAATATAGCAACTAAAATTATCTAAGGAGCCATAAAATAACAATTGCAATAATAATTACTATAGTAATAAGAGTTAGTAAGCTGATTAATAAGAGTTAGTTAGCTGATTAATAAGGAAACAACTTACAAGGAATCTTTTGGTGGTATTTCAGAAGGCATTCGAACAAATCACTGCTAAAGAAAAATTTCAAGAGGTCGGTTCATCCAAAGTCACTTCTTCATAAAAAAAAAAAAGTGACTACATTTCATGAGCTATGGTAGTCCTTCCATTAAGGATATGGTGAGTTACTTTATGAGTCTTTGAAATGGGTCTTCCACGCTGTTTAATACAGGAAGTGTTGATTTGACAAGGAGCATCTCAGTAGGCAAGTGTTGCCACACCTCTTCACATAAAAGGCCTGTGCATGGGCCAGGCTCTGTGTGGGACCCTGTAGTGCAGACAGGAGCATCTCATGTGGCTCATAATCTTGTTGGCCTTCTCACCAGAGCAGACATCCCTGGAATGCTTATCACCTATGCCATGATAGAGGAGTACAATCCCTTGCCCAAGATGTTGCCTTCAGTGGCACTAGACATCACAGGGTATAATTAAAAAGACAAACTCAAAGCCATACAAATAGTTTTTTTGGGTTTTGTTTTGTTTTGAAATTCCATATTACTGCCATGGATCTGGTAGTGGAAGAAGGAAACTGAGCTCACCTCTTTTGCTAGTATTTCTCACTTGGATGTTACCTCTCAGTCAACTTGCTTAGACTTATTACGATGGCCGCATCCCAGATCTTTTACGTTTGCATGTATGTGCTTCTAAGTTATAAGTGTGTCACCATCATCTGGCCACATTCACTAGCTTTACCCCTCTGTCAGTTGGCCAGTAAGCTCTTAGTGCCTCTGCTGTCTTGTAGATCTCATCTAAATACAGCTGAATACAGCCCAGCAGAGAGAGGCATCCCACAAGCACACTCCACTCATGTCGTAAGTCCTACGTAGGGCTCATCACTTAAGTACTGAGCAGTATATTGTATGTATTCCTACTCATCTTATGCTCATGGCCTTGTCTCACTTAATGAATCATTTTCACCCCCAAAATGCTGAACAATAAACCATGTGTGGAGTAAAGTATTTGTGCTTACATGAATAAAATTCGATTATTTAATAAATATACTAAAACCTTGAATTTTATGCTCTTTGATAATGTCTTAAATTTTCCTTCCCAACAATGTCACATTGCAAAAGCTATCAGATGTGTCATTTGACACTTGCATCCTACCTATTAAAGGAAAACTAATAAAAAAGAAAAGCTCACAAAGCTGCATCCTTGTGGTGACAGGTAATTTTCCACAACCTTGACAGTTTGTGCATAAATCTCACTCCGAAATTCTTCCCAGCCTTCACCTGCATTTTCCTTGTTGGCAAAATCCTCCATATTTTTCTTAGAAGTCATTATTTTTGCAATAATGTCTTATTTTTCAAACGGTGACTTTCCTTAGTTATATAGCTTCTATATTGTAAGATGTCTTTAATCCAAGTTATTTTTTGAACAGGATTTTTATATATGTTCCTATAGACTATTCCATTATGAACAGCATTATGAAGACTTTCATGACATGCTTGTAGCATGAACTAGATGAAAAGAATAATAGCTAGCTGCTATGTGCAAGATTTTTTACATATCTAAACCTAGTGTTTCTGGCCCCTTCTACTATGTGATTATCAAATGTGAGCTCCCATCCCATGTGATTGGGAAGTCCCTCTACCCACACTATGAACCTCTGAGGGTCCTCAGGACTGACTTGCATTCTGCTAGCTGCTAATGTCCAACTAGTTCAGCTCTGGTCAGCTGCTGCTCCTGGTTCTCTCTAATCACAGCAGCTTTCTTACCACCATTTCCCCACTGGAGACCTGAGGATAGCATAAGGAAATTAGAAATGGAAAAGAAGAAAATAACCTATAAATATCATATGCCCTGCATCTGAAGTCCATACACCATATTCTTATATGCAATTAGGCTTGGCTTGACCTCTTGCTAGGGCCCACTCTTTCTGAGTGAACACTTTTTCTTCATGTTCACTTCCTAGGAATATCTGAACACTCTAGCCATTATCCTCCCTCTTCTATGAAGTTCCTATTTAAGACTTTCGTCCAATTTTCTATTAGTTATTTATCTTTTTGTTTGGGGCCCCCTTATTGCTAGTCCAAGATGACTAACCTTTACCTTGCAACTAATAAAAAGAAAGAAATGTAGAGAAAAATATAACGGATATTCAGAGCAACTATGTTTGACTTTAGTTTGCAATGAAACAAACTTGGTAGGCAGAAAGCAGGCCGTACTTTTACTTTCTGTGCTCTGAACTTACCTCAGAAGATCTGGGTTACTCCTAGTGATAACTTCTGGGAAGTTAAGGTATTATAGGAGTTTAGAGTTAATTACACCATGTTGTTTTAATTAAACTAATTTAATTCTTTTTCTTAAAACTGACTAGTTTTCAGTTTTGTAATAACTGTTCAAAATGGAACTGTTTATAGGAATATATATATATATATTCCATCAGAAAATAGTTTTGATTAAAGGCTTTTATAATATAGTAGTGATTTCCACTTCTATTTACTATTTCCCTCCCCTGAAATCAATACAAATATCATTAGTCTGCAATTGCTGAAAGCTGCCTTCTTTATTTTAAATATGAAAATATAGTTGTCATGCATTCTTTTTAAAAATAATTTTAACAGAAATATAGCATACATATAAAAATATGGTATTCATACTATAAGTGCACAGTTTGAAGAATTTTAAAAATTCGTCAGCTTTTTTCATAAACACATGTATGTATCCACAACTTACATAAAGAGGAGAACATCAGCAACCAGAAGCCCTCCTCCTGCTCCCTTTTAGTTATTTTCCCAGAGGTAACCACTATCTAGAGTTCTAACACCAAAGATGATTTTGCTTGTTTTTGCACTTGATATAAGTGGAATCACGCAGTATGTAATTTGTGTTTATATCTACATTTGTTTTTGAGATCATCAATGTAGTTAAATGCAGAATGCTTTCTTTCATTGTTGTGTATATTATGTGGACATATCACAATTTAAAGATTCATTCTAATATTGATGGATGTGTCTTTTGTTGCACATGTGGACACATTTCTGTTAGGTATATACCCATAACTGGAATACCGGGTCCTAGAGTATATACACTTTCAGCTTTAGTAGATACTGCCTAAGAGTTTTCATAGACCCCCACCAGCATTAAATGAATGCTACAATTACTCTATATTCTTGACATTTCTTATTCTTAGTCTTTTAAAATTTTACTCATTCTAACAAGTGGTACTTTATTATACTTTGTATATTCATTTTCCTGATGGCTAATCAAGTTGAGAACCTTTTAGTATTTATTGCCAGTTTGAATACCCTCTTTGGTGAAGTGTCTATTGAAGTCTTTTGTGCATTTTTCTATTATTTACCTTTCTTTAAAAGAATACTTTAAATGATCAGGATTTAAGTCCTTTGCCAGTTATATATATCACAAATATCTTTTCCCACTCATATCTTGTCTTTTTATTTACTTGATGTTGATATTTTATATACATAATTTCCTCATTTTAATATTTATCAATTTTTTTCTAATCAAGGTTAGTGGTTTAAAGCTTATTCAAGAAATCTTGGCTGCCCTAACGTTAGAACTTTGAAATTTTACCTTTCACATTTAGATCTACATTCTAGTAGGAATTAAAATTTTTGCTTTTGGCATGAGCTAGGGTTAATATCAATGTTTTCTTCCACACAGCTATCCAGTTCTTTCAGTACGAAGCATAATTTGCTTGCTTGGTAGCAATGGAATGATAACAATGGTCTTAATGAGAGTTGAGAATTTGCAGGAAACCATATCACAATAAAAACAAACAAAACTAAAATAAAATCCAACAAACGACAAAGACTAGGTGGTTGGCTATAAATGGAGGGCATTTGGAGGCATATATTTACAAACGGGACTATGTCAAACTAAAAAGTTTTTGTACAGCAAAGGAAATTATCGACAAAACAAGATATTCACTAATGATAGATCTGACAAAGGGTTAATATCCAAACTAAAGAACTCATACAACTCAACAACAAAAAAACAAACAATCCAATTTAAAAATGGGCAGAAGACCTGAACAGATACTTCTCCAAAGAGAAAATATAGATGACTAAAAGACATATGAAAAGATGCTCAAGGTCACTAATTATCAGAGAAATGCAAATTAAAACCACAGTGAGATATCACCTGACACCTGTCAGAATGACTATCATTAGTAAATCTAAGAACGACAAGTGTTGGCGAGGATGCGGAAAAGGGAACCCTCATACATTGTTGGTGGGATTGCAAATTGGTATAGCCACTATGGAAAATAGTCTGGAGGTTTCTCAAAAAATTAAAAATGGATATACCTTTTGGCCCAGGAATTGCACTTCTGGGGATTTATCCAAAGAAAACCAAAACACTAATTCATAAAGATCTATGCACCCCAATATTCATAGCAGCACAATTTACAATAGCCAAGATATAGAAGCAACCTAAATGCCCATCAACAGACAATTGGATTAAAGAGTTATGGTTCATATATATGATGCAATATTACTCAGCCATTAAAAAAAGTGAAATCCTACCATTTGCAACAACATGAATGGACCTAGAGGTTATTATGCTGAAATAATTCAGACAGAGAAAGATAAATACCTTCGGATTCCACTTGCATGCAGAATCTAAGGAACAAAAAGAACAAACTAATCAAAAACAGACTCACAAATATAGAGGACAATCTGGTGATGGACAGTGAAGAGGGGGGTTGGGGGGCTGGGAGAATGGGGTAAAGGGTTGAAAAACTACAAATTAGTAGGTGATAGATGGTCATGGTAATAGAGAGCACGGCATAGGCAATGCAATTAACATTAATTTATTGGCTAGGCAGAAAACCAGAGGAGAGAATGAGCAATTAGGGGGATCGTTTTATAAACTATATAAATATCTAACCAATGTACTGTATACTTGATAAAATAAAATAAAATGCAATGATATAAAAAATGTTGAATAACATACCTTCAAAATTATTCCCTTTGTGGCTGGGAAAGGACATAGAACCTCCTTTTGAAAAATAACCTATTTAGTTCATCATTGGTATCCCTATGAACAAAACATTGCATAGGTATTCAGAATTCTTAACTATATATAGTTTTATTCCTTCCCCGCAATATGCTCTTTTACATTATATGATATCTTTTATATTAATCTAGGGTTAATACACTATTTCCAGGCTTTATGCAGAATCAAATAATTTATATTCTTGTACTTTACTGTGGGAAGTGAAGAAAAAAATGCTTGTACAAAAATATACTAAGCATTTTAAATTCTCTTTGCTTATTTAAGAGAGTGTATCTACATTTCTTTGTTATTGAATTTGGAATTACTGTTGTGTACATTTAAATTCCCCAGTGTTTTATTAGAACAGTCAATTAAATTATGCTTTTCTAAGAGATGTTTTCATCTCTTTACATATGAATAGTATGTAAAACTATAGCCTCGCATTTCATTTGCTCACTACAGTGTGACTTGCCAGGATGCAGTTTATCTCCGAGTATTTGAAAAACTAGTTACAGGCTAGTAGATTTGACCAGAGAATAAAACAGTAAATAAATTGATTTTTTTAAATTAAGGATAATAAAGGTAAATGCATGTTTTAAAAGTATTAAAGATGAATATCTTTTTTTATAATGTTTTGTTTATTTTTTAAATTAAATTTGTTGGGGTGACTGGTTAATAAAATTATAGATTTCAACTGTACAATTGTATACTACATCATCAGTATATTGCATTGTGTGTTCGTCACCTAAAGTCAAGTCTCCTCTGTCACCATATATTTGACTCCCTTTACCCTTATCTACCTCCCCACTCCCCCTTTTCCCTTGGATAACCACTAAATTCTGGTCTATGAGTTTTTCATTTGTTTGTTTGTCTGGTTTGCTGCTTTCAGTTTTATATCCCACATATGAGTAAAATAATATGGTTCTTGATTTTTTCCATCTGACTTATTTTGCTTAGTGTGATAATCTCAAGATCCATCCACATTGTCATGAATGGCAGTATTTCATCTTTTCTTATGGCTGAGTAATATTCTATCGTATATATGTACCACATCTTCTTTATCTGATTAAATATCAAAGGACACCGGTTATTTCCATGTCATGGCCACTTAGAATAATGTTGCAACGAACATAGAGGTGCATATATCTTTATGGATAAATGTTTTCAAATTCTTGGATTAGATACCCAGAAGAGGGATTGCTGGATTATATGATAATTCTATTTTTAATTTTTTGAGGAAACTCCATACTGTTTTCCATAGAAGTCATTCCAATTTGCATTCTCACCAGCACTGTAAGAGGGTTCCTTTTCCCCACAACTTCTCCAACATTTGTTACTTTTCTTGTTGATGACAGCCATTCTAACCAGTGTATGGTGGTATCTCATTGTAGTTTTGATTTGTATTTCCCTAATAGCTAGTGAAATTGAGCATGTTCTCATATAACTGTTGGTCATTTGTATGTCTTTTGGGGAGAAGTTTGTCTGTTCAGGTCCTCTGCCCATTTTTAATCAGATCACTTGTTTTTTTGTTGTTGTTGAGTTGTGCGAGTTATTTATGTATTTTGGATATTAACACCTTATTGGAGGCATCGTTTGCAAATAAAAGATGGATATCTTCATGGCTCCTATATATCAAGGGCCCAGAGGAAGATTATATAAAATTTAAAGGGAGAACTATCCTTCAGGAAGAGATGTTATATAGGTATGTGGTGCTTTGTCTTTGAGTGAGAGAAGAAGCCCTAGTGTAGGAGCATCTTTCTGCCCTAGACCACAGATCATGGAAATGTTGGTATGCTTTGGGGTCTGTTCCTCTGTGCAATCTAGACTCACTGGGTGATTCACAGACCTGGAGAAGGAGACTCCTGTTAAGGTAACTTAGTACCACATATTAGAGGTCTGATCTTCCCTCTGTGTGTGTCTGTGTCCTGATCCCCTCTTCTTAAGATGGTGCAAATCTTGTTGGATGGAGATCTACCTCAATGACCTTATTTGATCTTAATTGCCTCTTTAAAGATGCTATTTCCAAATAGAGCCACTCTCTGAAGTACTAGGGGTTAAGACTTTACCATATAAATTTGTAGGGTGGGAAGCACAATTCACCCCATAACATGAGGCAAAAGACCAGAACGTAAATTTAAACCACATTGGCAAAATGGATACAAAACCAAAATGCAGCATCAGAACAGGTGGGTAGTGGAGACCAAGGAGGTGATTGGAGGAGTTTAGGAGCTAGAGTGCTATGTGGAGTGGTTTGACAGACCCTAAATGTTTTCCTTGCTTGTAAGGAGTCAAGAGCTATTTGAACATAGAACAAATGAGGAGTTAGGCCAGATGGCTCTGGATTATGTTAAGGAAAAGGTATTTTTAAAACTTCAATCAGGGGGTTTAAGCTGAGATAAGAGGTCCTCTCTAGAGACGGATTTAGAAGTCAGCCACACTCAGTTATTGCAGGATTCCACCCCTCCCCCTTGTCCCCCAATGGGGTAGGGGTCTTTCTCAGACAAGTAGACCACTCCTATCTTGCTCCATGGGCTCTCGTCAGCTGCTATTAACATTATATTTATTGGGGCTCATTGTCTGTCAGTCATTGTCACCCTAAAATAACACACTGGACTTCCTGTGAGTCAGCCATAGTCACTCCACTCAGAGATGCTGCTCAGAGGGTATAAATTTAGAACCATTAATTAATTCCTTCCCAGTGTCCAGGGCATGGGGAGCTCAAACCTTCCCATTTCTCCTAATTGCTGCTGGCTGGGTAATGTCATGCAACTTCCCCTTCTAATTTAGCAATGTCTTATTTGATAAGAATCTAGAGATCACCCTTACTCACCCTTGTTTTCTTGAACAGAAGAGAGAAAACAAGAGATCAAGGCATTGATGCATCAGCCTTGTGGAGAAATGGCAAAGATAACAACATGTTATATTTAGATCCACAATTTCTCTAAAGAAGATAATTGGGAAATTAAGTTGCTTAGTTGGGAAGTCGACAGTCCCGTTTTTGTCTGGTTGTGAAGACTCATAAATGTTAAGGGCTTCAGTACCTTCAGGCACTTATAATTAATTTCAAAAATTGAAAGATTCTGTGTATAAACTGCCTTATTTAATGAGATAAGTCAAAAGGGGAAAAGTAGGGCGGGGGTTTGCTGTAATTGGCTGTACATTTTCCATATTGCCTTTCTAATCCATTCCATTGAAAGAGTGAGGTTGTCAGGTTATAGAAGTCCATGGCAATAAGTGCTACTTAAGAGAAAGAGACGTAATAAGTCTCAGCTGCATCCAGGGAGGTTCCCAAGAAGTCAGGAGCCTCTTAGCCTACCCTGTTTTGTTGTGGGGAAGGCGTTATCTCCCAGGACCGTATAGGAGACAGGAGAGCCCGACAAGTCGTCTGAAGCTGTGGAGTCACGAACTGGGAAAGGGACGTTTTAATTGGAATTTTTTGGCATAGATTTTCTGAGGACTCCATTCAGCCAACCCCTCGACAGGGAAATAGATTCTTTCTGTACATGAACAAACTAGAAAAGAAATATCCTCTCAAGTAAGGTTGTCTGTGAATTGAAGAAACCTTAAGATAAAGTGCTGTATTAGTTTGAGACGGTCGACGTAATGATGACCACAGACTGGGTGTTTAAACAACTGAAACTTATATTCTCATAGTTCTGGAGGCTGGATGTCAAAGATCAATGTATTAACAAGGTTGGTTTCTTCTGAGGCCTCTCTCCTTGGCTTGTGAATGGCTGTCTTTATCCTGTCTTCCTGTGGTCTTTTATTTGTGTGTGTCTGTGTCTAATCTCATAATAACAGTAGTCATATTAGATTAGGCCCCCTTTCATGATCTTATTTGACTTTAATTGCCTCTTTAAAGACCTTAAATAGTCACATTCTGCGGTACTTGGGGTTGGGCTTTCAGCATATGAATTTTGGGGGACACATTTCAGCCCATAAGACATGTGTATCTTATTTTCCAAAATAAAGTCACAGAGGCTTCTTCTTTTATTCATTTTTTTTTATTTTCTCCATCTCTGTATTTCCTATGTCTCTCTCTCTCTCTCTCTCTCTCTCTCACACACACACACACACACACACCCCATCTTTTTTACCTCCAAACTATTTTCATGTTATTAAAAGCAGAAATGCATTCTTTTTTCACATATACTTTCCACTCCTTTTCTCGATGGGTACTGGGATCAAAGGAGGTCAACACAACTCTATTAGGTCATGCCTGAATAAAGCAAAATCCTATAAGTTCCATGAAAGATGTCTTTTGCTACCTCCCTCAGGAAATTTCACAGATGAGAGACCTGAGGGAAGGCCGTGTCCCCCATCAGTGATAGAGATGGCCATGGCACAGGTTACTGAAAGTGTCAAGTGACTCTTCAACACAAGATGCTCATGTTCCTTCTTCCTCTGAAGCTGTATTAATTAAGGGAAAATATTAAACTGTCTGATCAGGTTTCTTTGGTGTCATTTCAGGATTATTCTTGCAGATACATATAGTTATGACTTCACTGTGCTATTGATATGGAAATGGAGACAGAGAGTAGGTGCCTGACAGATGGAGACAAACATTTTAGAGCTGTCTGTCCATAGGTGGTAGTTAAAGCATAAATGTATATATAAGTGTCCCCAGGGAAAACACTTGTAATGAGAAGTAAAGAGAATCTACAAAAGATGCCTTGAGAATATCAACATTTCAGGTTCAGAAAAGGAGTCTACAAAACAGATAGGAAAGCAGAAGTCAGAGAAAAACCAGAAATAAGAAGCTTAGAGGTTCATGGCAGGAAGGGAATGGCCAACTGTGGCCAAGGCCACTGAGAAGCCTATGATACCTGAGTAGCTGGGACCAGGCAAGGATTTCTGGAATGCTCCATCTGTGACTCATTCCTGAGGAGTTTCCCAGGGTCTCACCTAAGGATTAGCTTCCCATAGCAGCTTCCGTCTAGTAGCTGGCTCATGGGGAAGGAAGGACTTGGGAGGCACAGTGGTCACATCTCTTGAGCACCACTTCAGCTCCTTTAGATCTTGTCTCTTATTTTGGCTACTGTGGGGCAATTTGTTTGAAAGCAATTTCAGCCACCTTCCAAAAGGTATAGCCTGACATCACTCACCGCAGGCCCCTGCAGGTGAGTCTTGCTTTGTGCCTTGGACTTCTCTGTTGTTGAACTGGCACGCAGAGGAGCCATGAGGACCCACTCAGCACTTGCTGAGTTAATTCAGCGCACAGGAGTGATTCCCCCTAGAGCCTCCTGTGATCAGAAAAGGGCAGCAGCGAATGCTAAATATTTCCTCTATCTTCTTCTGGGACAAAGGTCCTGCTGAACTGACCAATGGGTTGTCTACAGTTGTGGTCACCTCCAGCTCCATAAAGCCTTCTTTATATTTATTCTCCCCTTCTCTCCTTTGCTCTCTCTCCTCTGGCTCCTTGGATCTCCCTCCCCAGTAAAGTTCTTGTACTCAGCTCTGGAAAGAACAGAGGTGAAGACAATCAGTCTTGGAAGAGCTGGTTTATACAAGTCAGATGGCAACAAGGGCCCCATTGCTGGCAATAAGAGAAATGGTGTTCATCTTTGCTAAGCAATAGCTTGATACTGCTAAGGCTTTCACCCGCGCTACCAACTAGAGAAGACTTCCTGCTTTTAAAGCACTCATATGATTAGATTAAGGTCATCAGCATAATCTCCATTTTTACCAGCTCAAAGTCAACTGATTAGCAGCCTTAACAAGTTCCCAAAACTCTTTTTGCTGTAAGCGTGGTATCTCATCACAGGGATTAGGGCTGCAGATCCAGGGCCATTTAAGAATTTTCCTGATCATAAGGCCAGACCACACAGTTTATAAGTCTTACAGCCATGTTTAAATTCTAGGTTTGTCTGACCCCAAAGATCATAGTAACATTATCTTCTAACTTGTTTCTCTGTGGTTAAAATGAATGTATTATAGAGAACTTCATAGATTGAGAATGCTTAATTACTTGTTCGAGATGCTATAGGCAGAAAATAGCAAATTAAAGACTGAGGAACAGCTCTCCGGATTCAAAATTCCATATTTTTCTCTTTATATCACCATGATTCCCTAATTTCTTGCTTATATTATTCTTGTTATCTAATTGGGAAATAAATTCACTGGGATAGAATAAAGAAACTATCAGAATAATTACAGACTGAATGCAAATATTCGAATGCTACAGTGGGCCCTGTACAGAAAAATGGGCCGCCACCAGTTATGTTGAGAGATGAATTCTATTCAAAGGTAGAGAAATATTCCATTTAAGACTTAAAAATTATTGTTCTTTAAAAAGATAGTCAGTGAATTTTTAAACATAATTTAGAAAATAGCCAATTCATGAAGTGAAAACTTTTTACTGAAATTGCAAGTCAATCAAGTAATTATTTTTGAGAAATGACAGGATTTTGGCAAATGGCATGGAAACATCTGACCTTTAAGATTAGGGAGTTAGCATCCTCCACAGAAAAAAAGTTTCAAAAGAGATCATAGAAACATCCTACTGTCAATGACTATCTTTCCATTCATTCTCTTGTTTCTAATGCAAAAAAAAAAAAAAAAAAAAAAACCAATTTGGCCTGAAAGAATGTACCTACAATTTGAAAGTTAAAATTCTTTTAGAGGTTAGGGTTTTCCTGGCATGGCCAACTAGGATGCTGGCATACAGAGTGTCTCTCACCTGAGCCCCCAAATAATTTAATTATTTTTCCCCCTAGTTGTATCTAGTGAGAAACTATCTTTATACTGTGAATTCAGAAGTTATTTTGCATTTAAAGAATGGCTAATCATTTGTTCAAATTTCAAAAAAGCTAAAATTTAATAGTATTGGGGTCTGTTGTCATCATTTGTCAATGAAAGATCGGTTACAATTTAGGGTGCAGTCTATGATTTAAACAAATTATAAAAAAAATATTAGGCCTTGGTTAGGTTAATTTTATTAAAAGCCTTTGGATCTTGGAGGATCAATGAATGTAAGAGGAGGGTCAACCCCACGAGTTCCAGGTTGGCAAACAGACACATCAAAGGGAAACCACATTACTCCCATGGACAACTTCTGACGTTGCTGTATTCAATTGATTGGAAGAGATCTGGAATGATAAACATGAATAGGTTACAAACATGGAACTCTCTTATTACATTCATTTCAGCCAGGAGTTTTATCCCTTTATTTTTTATGAGGTGGGTTATATTAATAGTAAGTGTTGGTAACATGTATTTGAGGGAGATATTGTTATAAGAACAATGTGGATGTTGCTGGAGAAATAGAAGGTGGGCCAGAGTGGTAAGTAGTCTATGTGATAAATGCCACTGTTCGTGTCATGATCTGAAAATGAATGTATCCATGGGCTTAGTCATGGGCAGGCAAATATAATTAAAACATAGCTGCCTCTATCAATAATATAATAACATTGGATTAATATTCTAGATTTGCTCATTTAGGGAAGGATGAAATGTATCTCTATCACAATCACTTAAACAAATACATACAATGGATATTCCGTCTAAAATATTTCTGATGAAATTGCTTCTGAAGGTTGCTAATTGGTGCTTAAGACCCAGCTGAAGAAGTTTCCAGAACTCATTCATGTCAAATGCAAAAATGGTCATATTTATGTGGGTTTTATTTATAGCAGGATAAAAAATTAATAAGCTGAAATAATATTTGTTCCAAATCTATACTTGATGTTCCATTTTGGAAAATCTATGTCAACTCTACTCCTATAAATTAGAGAAGGAAAAAAAAAAAAAAAGAAACGAAAAACAGGCCCTGATGTCAGCAGTGGTCCATAAACCAGTCAATACAAGAACCAGCTGGTTCCTCCTTGTTCAGTCTTCACTTTTCAACCAGAGGTTTTTAGGTTTCACTCTCTATTGAGTCAATTGCTTGAGGGGGGTGAAAAATCTTCAAATTGCATTACATATCACTCATTTCCCTTTCCTATAGATTTTCCCCCTCTTTCCCTTCCAAGGGGATTGATTTTCTTCCTTGGGTTTCTGAGAAAGCTTTGCTCCCCAGGTATCTTTATATAGCTAGAAGGAAGCATTATTCACATTTCTTCTGAAGCTATGCAGATGTGACACCTGCTGCTAGGGCCTCCGGACAGTGGTCTGAATTTCTGAAGGGAGTCAGGGAAAACCTTTGAAAGAAAGTGATTTAAGAACTCTGATCTCTAGGGATACAAAATCTCTCACAGATGCTTGCCTCATCTGTTACTGTGTGTTAGAGGATGCCTTCTGTGAGATTCTACAATTCATAATTCTCTGCAGACTGGGAATGGGGTCAGAGGAGAAATTGTGCTCCATCTTGAGGTATACTGAGGGGCTCTCAGTATGTCCCACCATGGCCTCCCATGCAGCCAACTCATTACCTCTGGCTGCGAGATTGAAGATATTAGGAAAGTAATGACAATGAGGGTGATCTCTGAAACCCTTTGTGAACATAGAGTTGAATAGCTATTATCAGAGATAATAATAGCAGGCATTATTCACATGTACTTTACAGGCTGCAAAATAGGCTCACAAACACATCTCATTTGATTCTCACAATTTCAGTAAGAGGCAGGTAAAGCAGGCATCATTCTAATCTCATTTTATAGAAAAGAGAAGCCCTGACAGGTAAAGTGACTTGTGCTCCTGGAAAATAACAGTGGTCAAGAAATACCCCCATTCTCTTGTTACAGAAAATGGCTTATCACAAAGATGTATCCTTCCCCTACGACTTAGATTCAACTCCCCAATGATCTCCTTGTTTCCCTGTGTCAAGGCCAGACACAGACCCTCAACTGCCATTATATACCACATAAGTGATTAGCCAAACTGTTTGATCAATTGACACAAAATATCTGCTAACTTGACTTGGTCAAATGTTCATCAGACTTTTCTCCTTCCTCCCTAAGCCTGAGCCACCATTGAAATGTGGAACAACTTCTCCTTATGACCTCTCTGAAGAATTGGCTAATCTCGGGATAAGACATTTCCTGCTCAAGGTGCTGTCCACCCTACTCCCCCACCGTCCCCAGTCTGAGCCGCTCTTACCATCAAAGCGTTCTTCCTATTGCCAGTCTTTTTGAATAAAAGGGGATAACCAAATCCCTCCTTACCTAAGTCAGGATTTGGTTTTTACCTGATGGGTCACAGGTTAAGGATTGAAGGTAGTCTCCTGTCACCAGACTTGGTCACTCACATGGTCTGACTGTCGCACCTGCCAGGGGTGAGCTGTTGAATTATGTCCCTGACCCTAGGCCCTCTTCATTCAGACTTGGTTCTCATGGCTTGCTCTCTGTATTCTTGCAATATTGCACACTGTTAGAGTCTCTGAAACAAAGCTCTACCACTAGAACTGAAGAGCAATCCCAAATGACGTCTGGTGCTCCAGGGAAGATTTAAGTTGCTTTGCTTATATGGGTGTTTTACCTTCACCTGGAAAAAGTCATTTGTGTTCCACAAAGAGGTAAATTAAAGAAAGGATTGGAACAGGAATTCAGATTGCAAAAATGAGAAATCTCCTAGTGGCTGACATTTTATTTGGGAGGAATGCCAAGAATATCAGACATTCTTATTCAGAGGTGAGTTAAAAATAATCCAAAGTGATTTGATTCTGTTTATATTTAAGAGTAGTGCTGAGAACCACACACCTGCCAATATACTGTTTAGAGATGCTGAGGTACAGAGATGGAGAGGTCAGTCTTGTTCTCAAAGGCTTTATGGTCTTGTGAAGAATTGGAGAAGCAAGCTTCAGATTTACTTCCAAACCCGGTAATCAGCTCTTTAGTAACTGGGTAGTGGACTCAGTAACTGTGTAGCTTTTTGGCCCACTTTGTGCATGCTTCTTTTCTGAAATACCAACTATAGTAGAAGAATTTCAAGTAGAAATTCTAAATTTTATTATTACATAGCTTTATAATGATAACCTATGAGTTTTGCAGCCAATATTTCTATAACTTGTTTATTCATGTGTGTGGGTACAAGCTACCAAACATTAGATACTCTCACTTTTGCTCTAGAGAAAACTTCTCAATGATCTACCTGCAACATTTCCTGCTTTTGTAGCTGAATTCCTTAAAATCCAATATTTTCCAAAGGATGTGATCAATAAGCAGATGGCTCAAGCTCATACACAGGCCAAGAAACGAGGCATCTAATTAACAGTTAGATCAGGGTGTGAGGCGATTGCAGAAGGGGAGTGGAGATCCTGCCCGGAGTGGAGGACCCTGGATAAATCAGTACTGGTGGTGTGACATGTCAACACGAGTAGCTGTTGGAAGTGAGAACACAGCCAGGACCTTCAGGCTGTGCTCATTAGGGCTTCACAGAACCCCAATTATATTTTGACCCAACCCTGAGGAGGTCCCTTTTCATCTCCCTGAATGGATAAAAAAGAACACTTGATTTGAGAGTCTACAAGGATTCATCTCTGAAGCGCAGTTGGTAGGACATAGAAATGAGGCATTTCTGCAGCTGGTGGTGGCCACGGGACAGAGAGTGGTGATAAGAGGCCAAGGCAGGTTTCTGAAGTGAGACACTTTTGTGCCCCGCACAAAGGTCAGGACGAGACGATTCGTGAGAAGAGGCCAACACACTCCTTGCAATGGATCCTTGAGGGACGCTTCAGTTAAGCTGTGAGTCCCACCAAGGGTGTCAAGAGAGCTCAGACTGCTTCCTGTCCCCCTGTCTCTTGGCTCAAACAGGAACAGAAGGAAGCTTTTCTCTCCTCTGTACCTTGGAGAGCCCACCGCTGAGTGTCTCTGGCACCAGAGAAGATAACTGAGTTCCCCAAGACAGCTTTCCCTATGATGTGTGGAACGTATTATCAGCCTGTGACCAGTTCGATGTTCCCTAGCTGACTGTTTTGTTGTGGAACTTCCAATTTTTCCCCAGGTCAGGCTCTACGTGATGTTTCTAATGTGAAAGGCAGACTCTGAAAGAGAGGACAGTAAGACAACTGTCCTGATGCTCCTGGGACCAATTAAGGCAGCAGAGGTCAAGACTGTACCTGTGGGAAGTGATGTAGCTCTCAAGTCTGTTGACGCAGCTTTGTGAATTAGAATTAGTGCCTTGGCAACAAATAAACACATTAAAAACAGGACAACTTCTCTCTTTCTCAATCCACTTTCCTCTTTTTGTTGTCATTCCAGAAGCTGAGAGAATAAAGTCAAATCTTTGCTTGTTGTTCTGGGAAAAATAAACAACTAGTCGAATTCTATAGGCAGATGAGTGACCGTATCTAAGGCTGCACTAACCAAACAGAGGTAGTAAAATGATGCTTGCCATGATGGTTAAATTTATGTGTCAACTTGGCCATTTGTTTGATCAAACATTAGTTTAGATGTTTCTGTGAAGGTATTTTTTAAATATCATTAACACTTAAATCATGAGGCTTTTGGTAAAGCCAATTGCCCTCCGTAATGTGAGTGGGCCTCGTACAATCAGTTGAAGGCCTTAAGAGCAAAAATTGAGGTTAGCGGAAAATGAAGGAATTTTGCCTCAAGGTAATAAACATAGAAACCCCACCTGAGTGTCTAGCTTGCAGATTTTGGATTCAATACTGCAACATCAACTCTTGCTTCAATTTTTAGCCTGTTGGCCTGCCATACAGATTTTGGACTTGTCATCAACCCCCACAGTTGCATAAGCCAATCCCTTAAAATAAATCTCTCTATACATATCCTATTAGTTCTATTTCTCTGGAGAACCCTGACTAATACATTTATTCTGTCTATTCCAGATGAAGTGCTCTCCCTGGCCAGACCCATTGGCTAACACTCTAGGTTAGTTGTCTGTAAGCATGAGATAAGCATAATCTATTTCCAAGAATGGAGGGGTATAGACTATATTTTTTACTCCCATCATCCTGTTTCCCATTCTTTGTCCTTATCTTAATCTTTTCAACCTATTCTTGTGCTCTGAGTGTTACCTATTTTTATACTCTTCTGTCTACAAAGTCAAAATTAAATAGAAGAGTAGCTAAGAGTATGAAGATAATTCAACCAAAAAGCTCCATTTCTTAAATATAATTTATATGTACAACTCTTTTTTTTTCAGATCTTGGCTAAAGAAGAATTTTTCTGAAAAAAAATGTTACTCTGCCATTTTTGGCAGCTTTTCGTCAAAATAATTTATTATTTTAGATGATTGTGACATGGCTTAGAATGCAAAAGTACCATCTTTTAATATGTATTTATTTGCAGAGAACCCATGGACCTTAGCTCATTTCTGCACCTACAGGTGGGTTTGATCTCATTTAAATGCTAAACATCTCAGTGGCTAGTCAGGCATTTGGTACACTGCTAAAAATGATGCATCAAAACAAGTGTTTCTACTTAGTGTTATTTTGGGATCACCAACCACATCTATAGAAAATGGAGTGACAAATATCAATTTGCGAAAGGACACAATGAAGCTACATAATTCCTCTTGTAGGCTGGTTGATTCTGTAACCAAGCCTTAAAAATTGACATTGACATTGCACCACTGCTCGCAAAAGGAGAATGAGAAACAACTTCAAATTTGTCTCTAAACAAACCTTAATTCTATGGACAATGATGCCAGCCCTCTAAACATTCAAATGGGGCTTAGATATTTACTAGGTATATTACAGGAGAATTTTTTTTTTATTACAGGAGAATTTTTATGGATGACTTATAGTATTGGGGTAAAATAATAAAATGTCACATTTAAACCATTTAAACTGCCATTTGAGAAGACATGAATGGATCTTGAAGATACGATAAGTGAAATAAGTCAGAGAAAGAATAACACCAAATGATCTCTTACATGTGGACTATAACAACAAATGAACAAAAATCCAAGCTCAGATAAGGAGAACAGATTGTAGGTTGCCAGAATTGGGCAGGGGTTGGGGGTGGGAGGGGTAGGAGAGGTAAAATAGATAAAGAAGGTTAGAAGATACAAACTTTCAGTTATAAATTAAATAACTCATGGGGATGTAACATCCAACATAGTCACTATAGTTAATAATACTCTTAGCATATTTGAAAGTTGCTAAGAGAGTAAATCTTAGAAGTTCTCATCATAAGAAAAAATCATAACTGTATGGGGACAGATGTTAACTAGATATATTGTAGCCATCATTTTGCAATATATATAAATATTGCATCATTATGTTGTATACCTGAAACTAATGCAATATGGTATGTCAATTATACCTCAATAAAAAGCAGCAACAACAGAACAAAAAACTCCCAGATGAAGCGGTCTAATATAGAAAGCAAGCACATATGGAATTATAAAAAGCATAATTTAAGAGTGACGTTGGACTTGTTCTATTTCAGTTGGGTCACACTAGCTTTGGGGAGCAGGTGACAGGATGTATTTAAACATTTAAAAAATATTTTTGATTAAATACACACATTATAAAATTTATCATTTTGACTATTTTTAAGTGTACAATTGAGCAGTGTTAAGTATATTCATGTCACACAATGAATTTCGAGAACTTTTTCATTTTGCAAAACTGAAACTATATACCTATAAACAACAACTTGCCTGTCCCACACGCCCTGGGAGCTACCATTCTACTTTCTATTTCTATGAGTTTTACAACTCCTGATACTTCACATAAGTGGAATCATACAGTATTTGTCCTTTTGTAACTGGCTTATTTCACTCAATGTCCTCAAGTTTCATCCATGTTGTAGCATGTGTCAGGAGTTCCTTTCTTTTTCAGGCTGAAGACTATTTCACTGTATGTATATTTCGTTTATCCATTCATCCATCGATAGACATTTGGGTTTTTACACCTTTAGGCTATTGTGAATAATGCTGCCATAAACAGGAGTGTACAGAAATATCTCTTTGAGACCCTACTTTCTTTATTTTCGATATCTACCTAGAAGTGGGATTGCTGGATCATATAGTAATTCTATATTTAATTTTTTGAGAAACCACTATACTGTTTTTCATAGTAGCTTTATGCTTGTACATTCCTACAAATAGTGCATCAGGGTTCCAATTTGTCCACATCCCTGCCTGATACTTGTGGGTTTTTGTATGTATGTATGTATGTATGTATGTATGTATGTATGTATGTAATAATAGCTATCCTAAATGAGTATAAGATGTAATTTCATAGGTAGTAGTGCGAGAGTGATACTACATGAAAGGAAGGAGCCGAGCTGATTGGGAAGAAGGTTCCTAGCTGTGAATTTCCAGGCTGCACACAAGGATTAAATGTACCAGTGTTTGGTGGCTATCTCTTCCCACATACTGATTCAGAAAAGTGGACTTCTCTGTAAACTCTAGGAACCTGGATCTTGTGTGTCTCTGGGAAGGGGGAAGAACTCAGATTTACATGTCCTGGTCAGGATTCGGGCAGGCTTAGGGCTCACCATTTCTATCCTCTGAAAACCTATTCTGATGTGTAGCATTGTCAGGGAGACAGACTGTTATGGGTGGAATTGTGTCCCTGAAATCCATATGTTAAAGCCCAAATACCCAGTACCCTAGAATGCAACTCTTTTCGGAGATAGGGCCTTTAAAGTGGTGACTAAGTTAAAATGAGGTTATATGGGTGGGCCCTAATCCAAATAACTGGCGAATTTATAAGAAGAGATAAAGACAAAGATACACATGGAAGAAGACAGCCACCTGTAAGCCAGAAGAGAGGCCTCAGAGGAAAACAACCCTACCAGTACCTTTATTACGGACTTCTAGTCTTCAGAATTATGAGACAATAAAATTTGGTTGTTTAAGTCACCTAGCTAGGGGTATTTTGTTATGGCAGCCTTAGGAAACTAATACAGATCCTCAGACTTCTCTTTTCTGTATTTACTCTTTAGGTGATCTTATCCAGTTCATGGCTTTCAAATCTATTTCTATGTTGATGCTCCCAAATGTAAATCCCTCTCTGTGGACTCCAAACCTATCTATTCAATCACCACATCTACGTTCTCCCCTTGGAAGTCTAATGTGTGTATTAAACAAGTTCAACTCATGCCATAGTGCTGTAGCTAAGACAGATTTTACTTTCATTTTTCCACCAACTCTTTAAAATTTATTCAGTACCTTTTTTCTTGGTCCAAGATATGAATTCCAGAAGCCCACAACTTTTCTGCTTACCCTTAGGTATAAGAAATGTTTAGTGGTCACCCTAGATAGCAAATATAGTCTCAATTCAAAAATTGGAATGGTCCAACTTGAACTTGATTTAATGTCAGATCTTTTCTCTTCCACCAACTCAGGCCTATTTTAGCTGGAAACCCGCCATGGGAGACAGAAAGATGGCCTGCTTGACAATTGGTTAACTGGGGATTCTGGTTGGAAGATTAGACAGCTAATTAAGATTTGGGGCATGTTGCACATCAGCTCAGACGGCCCATGTGCAGATTTTCTGAACTTGTTAGGTAAACGAAGTGAACAAATTCATCTCTTCTACCCTTTTTAAAAGAATAAGACACATTTTGGTTCAGATAGGGTATGAAACTCAACCAAGATGGCACAAAGAGTAATTAGTAAAATCAGGACTTGAGCATCAAAGCTAATAATCTTTGATCTATACTAGTGTTTTTTCTAACTGGTTTCTTGGAGCAGTAGGATGGTTCAGGCCATCCGTGGGGCTAGAGTGGTTTTGGAGGGTATATTAGTTTTCTAGGGTTGCTGTAATAAAATCCTAAAAACTGGGTAGCTTAGAACAACAGAAATTTATTATCTCACAGTTCAGTTCTGGAGGCCAAAAATCCAAAATTGAGGTGTTGTGAAGGCCATGCTCCCTCCAAATTTCTTAGGGGAGGGTCCTTTCCTGCCTCTTGCAGTTTCTTGTAGCCCTAGTTGTTTCTTGGGTTGTGGCAGCATTACTCCGACCTGTCTTCACAAGGCTGTCTTCCCTCTGTGTCTGTGTCTTCAGGTGGCTTTCTCCTCCCTATGTGTCTTTCTCACCTTCTTATTATGGACAGTAGTCAAAACAGATTAAGGACCCACCCTACTCTAGTATGACCTCATCACAACGTAACTCATTACATTTGCTAAGATTCTATTCCCAAATAAGGCCATGCTCACAGGTACCAGGAGTTAGGATTTTAACATATGTTTTGAAGGGACATGCATGATTCAATCCCTATGAAGGGGAGAAAAAAGCCATGTGAGTGGGGTTCTCATCTCCACTCCAGTTTCAACTAGGGCTTCCTGCTTTTGCCTGATTAATATTTTGGCATCCCTTGAAGGATTATGTTTGAGAAAGAGTGCCGCCGCTAAACAATATTGAAAACCATCTATCAATGTATGCTATTTCTTAACGACAACAAAAAAAGGCAAATACATCATTCAACTATCTTAGAAACTGCTTTTGCTTCACGCTTTATAACTCTGGTTTTTCTTCTGCGTGCCGTATCTTATTCAGCTTGGGCAAGACACAAACAGCCAGTCAAAGCTGATGAGTCTTGCTCTCAAACCACCACTGAGAATAGAGTGAATGGCACTGGTCTGGCCATTCTATCCACCCCTGTTCCCTTTGAGTCCCCTCGAATTGCCATATGTACAATGCATGTGTGGTCTGTTCCCCTTGGGGGTTCTGTGTCAAGTATTCTATCCCTTATGCTTTCTCGTGCCCTTGGAACCAACGGCGTCCTTTAATTAAAGGCAGTGGGTGGCGTGATGACAGGATTAGTATCAGTGTCTGGCCTCCCTAAGAACCAGGGAACATTGTGGCCAGAGTTTTCCCATCTGCATAACTGGATTGTTTATATGTTTGTAAAATATCGAAGAGAGGGTGGCAGCTATTTTCTCGGCTTGCTGTCTGCTCTACCGGCTTCAGGAAAATAGTAGAGCGGAGTCCCACTGAAATTGTTTGGCTGTTTCACTAAACTGATAGTGAGGGTGCTATGGCTTTAAATGCATTGCTATTCTGCCCCTTGCTTCACTGCAGAATGAACAACAGTGATGTTCTGCTGAACATCAATTACAGACATTTTAGGAAGGGCTCAGCAGTTTTGTGAGACTGAATCTGTATTACTCAAGTGTAATGAGCCAAAAAGAAAAAAAAAAAACTGGTTTTCATGCACTAATAAAGACCTATGCCCTGGTCACGTGAGTTCCTTTTCTGCTTTGTTATAGGTTTGGAAGGTATAGGGTATTCACTCAGCTTTATGGGCACAGATGTGAAAGGAACATTCTGGCTTAGGAGCTGAGCTGAAATGAATATCAGGGATGGAGCTTTTGCCAACTGATTATAGAAAGAATATTCAAATACGAAGTTTGCAAAGTGCCAGCAATCTGGTGATCCCACCCCCAACACCACCCCCAACCCGCTTCCACACACACACACAAGGGTTTAGAAACGATCATCAATGCAGAGTAAATTCTTTTACAAATCCAATATTTATTTTATTTTATTATGTACAAAAAATAAACTCCAAATGAACAAAAAACCAATAAAACCTTTCAGCTGCACTGACTTTAATTGTTAATTATCTATAGTCACAATTAATCATATAAACAATAAACTGTTGCTACAATTAATCATATAAACAATAAACTGTTGCTACACATTTGTTATATAGAAGGAATGTGATATTTGGCTATTTTAAGAATGTTAAATAAGAAAAATAGATCATATAACAATGGGAGGTGGAGGGGACAGGGTCTGAGATAATCACTCCATTAAAAGAAATAATCTAAACAGCAAATCTTCAATCAAAAATAATGTAGTTAAAGGCCTAGATGCACTTCTACTTGGTTGACCCAACATAAGAGGCCCAGTAGTACTTTGTAATCACTTTGCATTTTCATTTTCCCAGAGGACATAAATGCAGTTGAGTTGTAGGCTACCTAAACTTCGAGTTCAGAGCACGAGTTTGCAGAGTACAATTATTTCCACAGCGAATTCTGATAGCAGCGGAGTCATTCAGAATTGAAAACAGCGATGGTGTATTGGGATCAATTCATAATGTTTTTGCTGATTTTTGGCAAAATGGACATATCATGAGTAAAAAAAATAAAGCCAATAATAATGTCACACATGCAAAGTTTTTTATAAGCTGAATCTTATAGTTTTACTCTTTTTGTTAAACTTAATTTTAAAATGCTTTTTAAGAAACAACATCTTTATGTAACTATGTCTCTCAAATAATCTATGAACAGGTTTGTTTTAAATCAGTTAGCTCTTTGGGCCAATTTCTTTGCCTGGTACTTGCGCAAGTAATTCCCTTGAAAGCAGGCAACGATTTCATTAGAGCGAGTGAGGACAGAAACTGACCTGTTCTGATCTCTAAATATCTTGTGTATATTTTAAAAAATAACATGAGAAAAAGAATATACTTTTTAAAATTCAGAATCTGTAGTTTGTAAAACTATCATTTTAGCATGAGCTCAGTGCTGACCTTTTCAGATCAATTGTAAATAATAAATTTTCCCAAGAGAAGTATTTCTAGTGAAGTGGGAAAAATGTGAACTAAAGCCATAGCTCCTGAACCAGAAATATTAGCCACTTTGGGCTTAGCACTCTTTCAGGGGTGGTAATAATACATAAAAGCACATCTGAATACACACCTTAGTGTCTCTAAACAGAATATATGGAATTGTTGAATGATCTATATCTGGTGTTGGTAAAGTTTCGAATACCAGCGATAGTGCCATTATTCAAATTTTCCTGAACACATAGTAAAGACCAATCATATACACAGCTTCAATAGACCGGTTTTTATATCTTCCTATGGCAGGATGAAACGAGTTTTTAAAATGTTATGATGAGTTGGAGTTAAATTATGTGTCAGTTATAGATTGCTCACTGGACAATGGAGGAAAATGTTAGAAAACAGTTTTCACCACTAGACTGCCATCTGCATTGATGTCCACCTAAATATCCAGAAGGTCATCTCCACTTTCATCACTCTCCACGGTCAGCTGCCGGGTCCACCACTTCTTCACTTCAGAACCACAGGAAGCTGCATCAGTCATGGGGTTCATTTTGCACACTACAGATTTCATTGTTGTCCGCCCTCCAAACCGTAGGTTGACCGAAGACACTGAATGGCTTATTGGTTTTGGTGCTGTGGAATTAACAAAAGTCTTATGAGCGATATTCTGGTGTTTTACTCGATTGCAAGTCATTCCTGAAAAACCATGATATTCCCATCTAATGCTTTCAGTGAACAAGTCCTGTCCACAGATGTTAAATGTGAAACCTTTTCAGCACCTGATTCTTTATATTCATCACGGACTTTAAAATTATGTTCATGGACAACTAGTAATACCATTTGAAAAAAATCACTAAAAGTTCCAATGCGGGCAAATACAAGTGTCATAGAAATATGTGTGAGTCGGTGGTCATGTGTATTATACATATAAACAAAAAGAAAGAAAATGACGGCTTGTGTAACCAACAGTGAGGGCAGAAGAAAGGATGTAGAGAAAGTATGAAAAGAAAGATGTGGGTAAACATTTTTTTTTGTAAAAATGAATTGAAGTATAACATCAACCATTCCTAAAAAAGGAATGTTTCAGAGACATACTTAAATTATGCTCAGGGCATTAAATTTTCCAATCCAAGTGTCTGAATAAAGTAGTATGAAGACTTTGTTGACACATTGATGACTCTGGGATTCTCATATCTGTGACCCGTAAATGTAACCAAGGGCAAGTTCGTGTCTTGAAACTCAAGTCTCCTCAATTGTAAAATAAAGAGAATGCAAGTTCCTTCATTGGACTATTATAAGATTTAAAATAGATTAAATGAGATGACCTAAGAAAATGTATAACAGAACTAACACATGATCCAGCAATTTCACTTCTATGTATATATTCAAGGGAGATAAAATTAATATCTTCAAGATGTATCTTGAAGAGACATCTGTACTCCCATGTATATTGCAGCATTATTCACAATAGTCAAGATATGGAAATAACCCGTGTCCGTCAAGGGATGAACAGTTAAAGAAATTGTGTGTATACAAATGTATGTATATGTAAATAAAATGAAATCTTATTCCACCTTAAGAAAGAAGGAAATCCTACAGTTTGTGACAACGTAGATGAATTTGAAGAGTATGATGCAAAGTAAAATAAGCCAGATACAAAGAAAAATACTATATGATCTCATTTAAATCTGGAATTTAAAAAAAGTCAAAATTCACAAAAGCAGAGAGAATTGAATGATGGTTACAAGGATCAAGAAGATGGGGGAAATGGGGAGGTATTTGAATGTTACAAAGTTGTAGTTATATAAAATGAATAAGTTCTAGAGCTCTAAGGTACAGTGTGGTGACCATAGGTAATAATATTGTATCATAATCTCGAAATTGCTGAGAGTAGATCTTAAATGTTCTCACCACACACACAAAATGGTAACTACATAAAGGGATGCATATATGTTATTTAGCTTGACTGTAGTGATCTTTTCACAATGTATATGTTTACTAAAACATCACATTGTACAGTTTAAATATATTTTTTGAAATAAATGTAAAATAAAAGGGGAACAAAGAAAAAAGGGAAAAAAAAGAAGTGGGTAGTATAATACATTGTTGGTTTCCTCTTAAAATGATCTTTTTCTTGCCCTTTGCCTCTTCAAACTCAGCATGCTTCTAGTAACATGTCCCTTTAGTTATCACCATTTCTGACATTGGGGCCGTCTAAGTTTAGACCATTGCAGGCACTTCTGACATCCTTTCTTTTATCTATTAAGTAAATACCAAAGACTGTGTATCTCTCCTAGGTCATCTCTCTTACTTGTTCCTCCAGTGTCTGGACCACTGCCACCAGCTTTGTCCATATTATCACTTCATGCCCTGATACTTCATATGCTCATCCTCCAGCTCCTAAACCTGCCTCCAGGTTCGGGCGATAAAAAACTCCCTCTGCATTCTGCTGCCAAATCACTCTTTCTAAAACATGCATTCCAAATGTCTTGTCTTGCTCAGAAACATTTCCTGGTTCTTAATGGAATTTTGTTCATGATTGAGAAAGCCTTGAATGCACACAGAAAGCCTTTGGAAAGCTTTCCTCTTTTCTTCCTAGATCTTGGCTGTGATCTCTCCCTTTGCAAGTAGGTACTGCCTTCTCAATCATGGTAGCTGGAAATGAGGGCCAATTTAATTCTATTTAGCAAAGTCATTTTGAAGGAAATGTTTTTGATGGGGTGATATATTTTTCACTGTTTCACTGTCTATACATAACTTTAGATGAAGATCTATATTTTGAAATCTCAGGTCGAAAACAGATGGAGTGTAAATACCTTTAAATGCCTCAGTCAATGGAGAAAGGACTCGATGTACGTACCGGAGGGCAGACGCCACTGCCCGAACTTCCTCTGGGGTTTGCCGGCATCCGCTGCATCTTGCCGACTTCCTCCTCTGTCTGACAGAGTGGGGCTCAGAAGCTGCTGCTGGCTGCTTGTCTGCATGAGGAAGAATCAAGCAGTTAACGCTCGTAATGCTGTGCTCTCCTCCTTCGTGCACTGGTCTGAATCCTTATTTTATTTTAAGAAAGGAAGAAAACAAGTGGGAAAACAATATGGACCCACACTGTCCACCATGGGAAAGAAAAAGTGAAAATGAATAAAAAGAATCAAGGTGAGGGAAAGAGTCACCATTGCACACCATGAAGAAAGGAAGCCCGATTCTCTAGGTAGCGTCTTTTCTTTGCCATCCCTTCAGGAATCCTCCATTGTCATTCCCTCCACACCTGGTAGCTATTTACCAGGGCAAGGACGGTGGCGTTCCAGGAGGGAAAGTGAGGCAGTACCGACGGCCTGATTTGGGGGAAGCAAACTCTTGCCAACTTGGATGTCAGTGCCTAGAGCTTCAGGGAGAGAGTTCTCAGCAGACAGAGCTCTGCGATAGGCCCTGGAGGATAATGAAGCTTACAAATTAGGGTTAAAGTTAAAGAGAAACACTGAGACTCTCCACATGCTTTACCCACGCTCTGGTTCACTGTCACCTTCCCCTTTCCTATCAGCACCTTGGTCTTCATACTTCTTTAAGACCCCCTCTTGGTGTTTTGAATACCTGTTTTGTTTTGTATTTTTAACCTTAAAACCAGAGAGCTCTGGGATCATCATTTTCCCTGCCTCGACAGCCCTGTCTCTCTGGCTGTCCTAATCTTACTCAGCCCTACGCAGGATGCACTGACAGCCATCTGCAGGGCAGACAGGTGGCAGGGCCACTGCAGAGCTCCCCCTTTGTTGGCCGTCCCTGCACACATCCTTATAGTCTGTAGCAGAGGATTCCTAGAGACTGGGGAGACAACAACACGAAATCCACTCAAAACTGGGCTATGGAACAAGAGGGCTCCTTGGAGCAGCCCGCTGGGCCATGGAACCTCAGGCTTCAGTATTTATCGCTGGCCCCTGACTGTGTCGCTACACACTCGGAAGCCTGACACTGCCAGGGGCCCCATCTCAGAATGCTGGATCAACACCGGCTGATCTATAACTGTGGCCTCACAAAGGGCAGGGCCTCCTGCCAGCTGCTTCTCACAGCACAAGGCTCTTCCGGACACTGGTGATGCTGTGCTTTTTTTATGGATATGTAGATTGAGTTTGGAAATGAAAATATGCTGTGCCCTAGTCAATAGAAGGTCCTGAGCTAATCCTCCCTGAATTCCATATGTTTTTCTGATGCCCAACTGAGGAAGGACAAATTCTCAATGAATCTGACTATTTAAGGAGGTTGAAGATCAATTACAAATGTCACTGATTTGACTGCAAGTTTTTATGTCTTAGTAGGAGAAAAACATGTAGGGCAGAGCTTTAGGCAAACCGTGTTTTCCTAAGTCGTGTAATATTGCCAGACTCAAATTAAGCCCTTACAGAGGCAATGTTAATTCTTTAGACAAAAAATTCAACGGAATTATTAAGTTCAGGGCATTAACATTATTTCAGTATCCAACAAATCAGAATCTTTTGAGATAATCTCAAGCAATTCCAGGATGGAAAAGACATAAACATAATCTAGATCAACATGTTCCAATTTTTTTTTTAACTTAAAAGCTTCCTATTAGAAATATTGTTACTGTTTGAAATGGTTGTATGAACAGCACTAATTTACTTATTTTTTAAAGATGCACAGAATATCCTTGGATGAAGGACATCTCAGATACCTACCTCAGGTTGCATATTATTATCCTGACTGTTAGCATTCATGTCTTCACTGGGCTGGGTGGTCTCGATACTGGGGGGATTCAGGAACCGGCTCAGCTCCTGTTGTTGGCTTTCTCTCAGGCTGTGGATGATGCTACATGACTGCTGCTGTTTCTATGGAAATACGATTGCTCTTTCAGAAACAGAAAAATCAGCCCAACATCCTCCTCCCCCACCAGTCAAATCATATTTTCTTCTCTTCCAAAGAACCTTGTAGGCCTGGTGACCTCTTAGAAACTTCCAAGTAAGGATCTTTAACTAATTTCCCTGATAAATATCGGACTGAGACACTTCTTCCAAGAAGACATACAAATGGCCAACAAACATATGAAAAGTTGCTCATCATCGCTAGCTATTAGGGAAATGCAAATCAAAACCACAATGAAATACCATCTCACACCTGTTAGAATAGCCGTTATCAACAGGACTAATAATAACAAATGTTGGAGAGGATGTAGAGAAAAAGTAACCCTCATATACTGCTGGTGGGACTGCAAATTCCAGCCGCTATGGAAAACAGTATGGAGGTTACTCAAAAAACTAAGAATTGATCTACCATATGATCCAGCAATCTCTCTACTAGGTATTTACCCCAAAGACTTGAAAACTCATATCTGAAAAGATATTTGCACATCAATGTTCATAGCAGCATTAGTCACAGTGGCCAGGACATGGAAGCAACCAAAGTGTCCTACGATAGATGAATGGCTAAAGAAGCTCTGGTACATATATACAATAGAATATAACTCAGCCATAAGAAGAGATGAAATACTGCCGTTTGCAACGGCATGGATGGACCTTAAAATAATCACGCTAAGCAAAATAAGCCAGACAAAGCTGAAAATCATGTGATATCACTTATATGTGGGATATAAACCTAAAAGCAACAAATGAACAGGACAAACAAACTCAGAGACTCATGGACATGGACTATAGACTAGTGGTTACCAGAGGGTAGCGGGGAGGGAGGAAGGGGGAGGTAGATAGGGTAAAAGGAGTCAAAGAGGTAGTGACAGAAAGAAATCTAACTATGGGTGATGAACACATAATGCAATATATATATGCCTTACTGTTAAATTATACATCTGAAACTTCCTGGATTTTGTTAACTAATGTCACCAAAAAATAAAATAAAATAAAATAATTAAAATATATATATATCGGACTGCTATAAAGGCTTAGATACTTAGGAATTGCTTACTCCTTCCATTTTCATTTGCACAACGATTGCAGCAATTATGTTCATCGATACGAACTTGTGTTTTATTTAAAATAGACTTTTTAAATCACTAAACGTGGGTGTTTTACTTTTCCTCTTCTTATTTTATTCTGTGCTCATTAGGTCAATGTGAATTGCCTCTTTCCTCTAGGTTATAAGAAGTAGAGGAACTTTGGGTGGATGAGTGAGGCCCTCATGATTGTATTGATTCTGGATTGGAGTACGCCAATCTGTGCTTGTACACATGAGGCCAGGGCCGTCTGGTGGTGAGCCAGCACTCCCTGTGTCCTCTCATGGCCTGTGGAAGGCAGATTTGATCTCTGGAACTAGCAGAATTATGGTGGGCCAAGTAGCCTTGCTATAGAACGTTGGGATGCTTCATTTCTCTGGGGCTCTTTTCTCATCTAATAGATTGATCTGTTTCTGCAGTTGATGCTGTTCTGTTCTGAGAAACAGTATGAAAAAATATGTTCTGTATAACTGTTTAGTGATTAATTTGATTTCCCTCCATGTGTATGAAGCATAAGTCAAAACCATTTATAAAATTAATTACCTAATAGAAATGCCCATTGTAAACACAGTATATGTCAACACAGCATTATGTTCATTGATTTATGAGTTAGAGAATCTTACAAGCTTATAGTTCAGGAATCAGGAAACAAATCATTAAACTCCCAGAAGAGGTGGTTTTTAATTAAAGACCACACAATGTTACCAACAATATGTTTGAATTTTTAGGAACAATTTAAAAGTAGTTTTGTTAATTCAGTTGCCAGTCAATATACAGAGATTCCTGGCTTTTTGAATAGATGGTTTAATACGTGAAGAGCATAAATATTTTAATATCAATAAACTGCTTCTGAAACATTCACACTGTATTATAAAAATGTGATTTAATGGAAACTTCTTATGGACTCTGCTCAAGAAGGTAAGGCTGAATTTGGACTAGAGTTAAATTTTGAATCATCATCTGGCCAGCATAAGTGGATGAAGTTGACACAGCTGAAAGGATTTAAGGCTAATCACAGAAGGATCTAATCCCTTTGTTCATGAGGCTCTTGAGGAGAAAATAAAAACCCAGATGCTCTGGTTCACTCACGGCTCTGATGCGCTTTAAGCACTTTTTCAGCCACATGCGGATGGTCTGTTTGGCCACTTCCTCCTCAATG
Organism: Rousettus aegyptiacus; assembly: GCF_014176215.1. Lineage (NCBI taxonomy): Eukaryota > Metazoa > Chordata > Mammalia > Chiroptera > Pteropodidae > Rousettus > Rousettus aegyptiacus. The sequence continues at coordinate 56,312,064 of NW_023416286.1, read as the reverse complement.
GTATACTCTAGCTGCTCCCTTGCGAGCAGCTCCTCCAGCTGCAAACTCTTCCGGATGTCAACCGACCGGTAGGAGAGCATGCTGGTGGGGGAAGTACAACGGCAATCACAGCTCTGATTTACCTGGGATTTAAACTCTCAGAGATCCCCAAATCCAGAAAGGACATCACTCAGTCTAACCACTGTAGCATTCTGATGCCACCCTGCCTAGCTGGATAACTTGGGCTATTTGTATCACTTCTCTGTCTCTCTTCCCTCATCTATAAAATGGGGATAGTCATGGTACCTGCCTTATTAAATAATTAATTGAGTTAATATTTGTGAGGTGCTTATAACAGTAAGTGGCATATAAGTGTTTTTTGAAACAAAAGATTCAGGCTAAGCCCTGAACTACATAATCAGCTGCTTAAGACTCTGGAACTTTCCCCGTAGAAAGAACACTGCTATCTCTATACTTTCTTTACATTCAGCTTCAACTGGTGATGGTTAATATGCTTGGCTGTGAGTCATGCATCCCCTGCCTCCATTTCCTTTTAATTTGTCCCCCTGGATCTTCCTCATTAACTTTTATGAATGCAAAACCAGGGTGAAATGTTCACTCCCACTTAGTCCTTGGCACGACAGGCCCAGACCGTGGCAAATGAAACCAACAGCTGATGTGTTGAATGGGGGCCCCTGGACCATAAGGCAACTCATGTGTTCAGGCTGAGGGGTCCACAGCCAAAGGAGGCTTCAGGCCCTTCTGGAAGCTTGGTGCTCTGCTCCCTGGTGCAACCACAGGATCCCAGTTAATGCTCAGCCCCTGCCTTGCCCTGGCTGCGACCTCAGTTCCAGTTTTCTAGCCCAAATCACAACATGGTGGCTCCTGAGAGGCCCCATGCAGTACCGATACACTGACCTCTTCTTTGCTCAGGCTCTTCCTACCATGGAGTAAAAAAGTGCATTTCTCTTCCTATCTTCCCTGCCTCATCAAGAATCTCATCCTTGCTAAACCCATTTCACCATACACTGTGCTTGAGGGATAGGGCCTTCTCCTGGGTCCATTTTATCAGATGGATCATTGTGTTCCAAAGAGGCTGAATATTAATTATTAATGATAGTGGTATGTCTATGTGCCTCACTTTCAGCCTAAAAATATTTGTCACAAGGAGAAAAGACAAAGTGACATTCTGAGAGAGATGTCACCCTTTGCTATTCATGAGTATTTTCTGCTCCACCTTTTTCTTGCTCCTGGAAGAAGGGAATAGAGGGTGGTAAACTGATAACTTGAGAGAGCACCCCCAGAACATTCCTGTCCTGGTCTTTTTTCGAATTTCAATCACAAACGTATTTCAGTATACCTAAATGTTCCTGAAATGTGTGACACAATACTCAAAATTGAATTTGTGAGTTATTTGCAACATAATGAAAATAGCTACTGCTAGTAGAGGGTTCTTAACTTTCTGTGACATGAATTCCTTTGGCAGTGGAGCTCATAGAATAATATTTTAAATGTATAAAATAAAGTACACATTTTTTTCAAAGGAAACCAGTTATATCAAGATAAGAGTTCTCAAAGTATTTGCTTTGAAAAGGGGTAATATAGTAACGTAAGTGCTTCTTTATTATTGCATGAAATAATAACACCTAGCTGAGGTCAAATGACTACTATAACTTAGAAGTACTGGTGAGCATAAAGGATATTTTAAGATATCAGCCTCAGCAGTAATGTGATCTGAAAATATCTATGATTTCTACTGGTGACAAAGACACAGGAATCGTTAATACTATTGTGGTCTGTTGCCTGAATTCATTGCTGGAAAAAAAAAATTACTGCATTTCAGTGAGTGACTGGTGAAAATAAAGATGTAATTGTTTTCCCTTCCAAGTTCATAGACTCCTACATATTATCCATGGACTCTTGTTTAAGAAGCTGTTTTGAGTTCATTGTCTCCCCACTTTCCTCCCAGAAAAGATAGGTTGGGAGTCCTAATCCCCAGTACCTCAGAATGTGATCTTATTTAGAAAGAGGTTATTGCAGATGTAATTCATTAAGGTAAGGTCATACTGAAACGGGGCGGTCCTTCATCTGATATGACTGATGTCCTTATTGAAGTGAAAATCTGGACACAGACAGGCATACACACACGCACAGGGAGAAGAACACTGTGCAAAGATGAAGCTGGAGTTTGGGGTGATGCTTTCATAAGCCAAGAAATGCCAAAGATGACCAGCAAAAACCAGGAGCTGGGGAAAAAAGGATGAAACAGGTTCTTTCTCATGGCCTCAGAAGGAACAAACTCTGCTGACACCCCAATCTCAGACTTCCAGCCTCCACAGCTGAGACAACAGATTTGCTGTTTAAATTACTCAGTGCATGGTATTTTGTTATATCAATCATAGCAAACTAACACAGACGTCTCTCAGAGAGGCCTCAGTTTGCCTCTTCGTCATGTTTGGGTACTCGTCAAAAGTCTGGAAAATGTGCCTTGTCAACAAACTGGGGGCGACTCTCGCAGAGTGGCTAGGCAAATTCTTGCCAGACCCACATGTGAGAAGATCTAGATTATAGCTCCAGCTTGGCCATAGAGGTTGAGTTACGGTTAGCAAGTCACTCAACTCTCCTGGACCAGTCCCTCTGAAAGGTGAGCCCGAGCTCCCCAAGGTCTTTCTGCCTCTCTCCTCCTGGAGATTCCAGTTCAGTGAGAGGTCCTTCTGGAAAAGTCAGGCCACTGCTTCCCCTTCTCCCATGTGAGGTACTAACTTAACACGATAGTTGAAGGACAGTGAGAAAAGCCACTTCACACCTGAGAAGTGAGACCCTGCCTTGTCACCACAGTGGATGTGGCATTTTAGGTTATGAGCCTACTTGTTAATTATATTTCACAAGGCCGTTAATGATCACAGCTTCAGTTTCTGGACTCCGTTCAGCTCTGCCACACAGAGCTGTGAAACCACCCCCTGTACCTTAGGACATCATGAAAAGTGACATCGCCGCCATTATGCAGCCTCTCCATTTCATAGCACATGTGCTTAAACAGAAGTTTGTCTTTGTCCAGGTCCACCTCCAGCCTTCCCCGCAAAAGCCGCAGCAGGAACTTCACGCGGAAAGTTGGAATCACCCCCTGGTGGCAGAGCACAGGGACTTGTAAATCATCATTAGGCCCTAACGATTCCCTTGGGGTTCTGTTTTCACAGCATAAACCTGGACCTTTTTCTCAAAAAATGGCATAATTCACTCAGGGTGGCCAGGAAGTCATTTTCCTTCCTTGCGTCTGGGAGGGTGCATGTGCGCTGAGCGGCTTGGGAGGTAAAAGCAGAGCCCTCTGAAAGGTATATAAATGTATACTATATTGTACACCTGAAGCTGAGATAATATTGTATGTCCACTATAATTGAAAAATAATTTAAAAATAAATACATTTTTTAAAAAGTTGAGCATTTACGAGTTTCTGCTGGTGCTTCTCTGGTTTTACAGGATTGCACGCCATGCAGGATTCAGAGCCGAGGTGGGTACAAAGCTCTCCCGGACCAACACATGCTTCACCAGGCTTTTCTTCCAATGGTCCGGTCCAGCGACCCAGCCCCCACTCGTGCGCTTCGCTAATACACACGGTTTTGTGCATTGGCACAAAAAATGGAATATGCACATGTACAGATCTTCCTCTTCACTTAGTCTGGATGCTAGGGACTTCTAAACATTTACTTCTAAACATTCATCTTCTATGAAATGATCACATCTTTTCAGGGCTTCTCCACTATTAGAACAATTACATATAAGAGAATTGGGTTCCCAGCTCCGCCCTCTTCCTGGTCAGAGCAGCTCTAGATTCTGAAAAATCTCATGTGTCTGTCACTCCTTCGCAGGCAACAAAACTTATCATGCCAACCTGGCTATGCCTTTGAACTAAGGTAGTGGGCAGGCCATTGGTGAGCCCTGACTTCCTGTCAATTACTAACATCTAACTTGTGAGTGGTGGTGCCATCTTCTACGTGTATGTCAGAGGAAAGCAGGATTTGTAGGCAGCAGTCATGGAGATGTAAGTGGATCCAGCTGAGATGAGAGACCTAGGTCAGATGCCAGCACATGCAGATCGCTGTCTTGGAAGAAAACCCAACGAGATTGGTGTGTGGGTGAAGTGTTGGGGGTGGGGTGGGGTGGCGGTAACCAAGGAGAGGGTAAGCCATGCATGACCATGTAGGTCCTGGCTCTGGCCCAGGACCCGCCATTTACTTGGCCTGTTCTGGCTCCTTGATCTTTGTGCCCTCAGTCAGCTCTTTCTGAAACTATTTTCCGATCTTCCCCAGATCTTCCCATGGCTTACTTTTTTCATTTTTCAGATATTGGGTCAAACAGCCCTTCCTCAGACAGACCTTTGTAACCACCTCTGCTAAAGTAGTCTGCCCCTTCCTCCAGCCACTCCATGCTGCCTTGTTCGAAGTTTATAGCTTCTTGAAATAAGAACAATTATTTCACTTTTTAATCTTATCTCCCCACATTAGAACATAAGCTCTGTGAGCACAGGGACCTTTCTTTCCATCGTTCGTTGGTTTATCTCCAGTGCCTAGAACTATGCTGAGTGTTTGCCAGGAAGAAGGAGGGAAAGGGGCAGGGGGAAGAAGCTGCTGCTGCTGTTTTGGCTAATTCTAAAAAATGTCAAGTAAGCATCATGATTAAAACATTCAAATACTAAGCCCAAAATAATACCTCTCGGAAACCACTTAAATAACTCCTTCGCACTTGGGACCAGGCTTGCTGTTTGAGGTTGAAGTGATCATCAATCTGTACTAGACTGTTGCTTTAGTAACTTGAACTTCACTCCTGCTATGGCCCCGAACCCAGGGCTGGTTTCTTCAGAGCTCCCTTGATTTCCTTTCCTGGCTTACCTCCTGAATGCCTAAAGAGGACGTTTGTGGTTGGAAGGGACGTGAAGACGTTCCGTCCCTCTCCCCTCCTAGCATATTCTGATGGATTTTCTGTGACAGCTCTCTGCAATTCACCAACAGCCATTCAAAATTCAATATATGCCTACTGCCAGCAACAAAACCATGTTCGAGATATGGCAATATGTGTCTTCGGGGTGGGGCATGAAATGACAGCCCAGTAGCCTACCTCTCGTTTGTCATCCACCATATTCCATATGATTTGAAAGTGGCGAAGATCATTGTAACTTAAAAGCTGGTCCTCCTCAGTGGAATAAAACAAGGAGAAATTTTCTACAATTATGGCTAAAAAAGAAAAAAATGAGAAGTTAGACAATTATGCTAATCTGTCATTTTTTTAGAAAAGTAAAATGTTTTAAATAATGAATTTTATCACCTACATGATAAGCCCATTTTTTTAAAGTGCTTTTCATATGGTTTCCAAGTTGGCATGTTTTACACTTGGACTAAGCTGTTTATCTAGCTCCTGCCTTTCCAAAACATGAGGGTCATGAGCATAAACACACATTCTGTGTATATAGATATTCATGCCAGTTGGCTTTCTCTTGTAGTTGAGAGTTCCAGGGCAGTTTTCAAAGGTCTAATTGAGTTCTGGGTGGCCCCACAGCTGGGTGAACAATGTATATCTTTCAAAAACATAAATGTGACATTTCGAGGCTGTAAAGGTAGCCCCCCTGTCCCTTGATATATGTTTAACATAATCCATGAGAAGAGCTCTTTTAAAATTAGTGATCATAATAAATAGGACAATTTTTGAAATTGCAATTGACTGTCATGTACATGGCTTTCAAAGATCTTTTCAGCTTCTGGATGGTGAGGCAACAATTTATAATTAATGCCATGAAACCTCACCCCAAACAGTTCAGGATAATTACCTGAAAATTGTACACAATTATCTAAGGACCTGAGTTTAAAGAGATTAAAAAATATTCCACAAACATCACTTACCTACAAGCAGATTTAGCATGATGTAGGCAATGATGACGTAAAATGAACAGAAATACATAAGTGCTCCAGCATAATTTCCACAGTCTGTTGCCCAGTATGTAAATTCATCTGGAGTACAAAAGGGTGGCTGGACCTGTGAGGCAGCGGGATCGGGGGACGGAGGGGAGAGGGAGGACGGAGCGACAGCAGAGAAGAATACAAATTTTTGTTAACTGACTGTAGTTAATGAACATATTCCTAACCCATGTAAAATATAATTAACTTCAAAGTAATCTTTCAGAAACTATATACATTGGATATCTCATCTGTGGCAAAAATCCAACAGAACATTTCACTTATACTATGCTTTTAAAATCCCAAGTTCATTGGCGTTTAGATTTAGAAGCATAATGAAAATGAACTGGTCTCCTCTAGAGATGCTCCGTCTGCCACCTCCAGGAGCCCCAAATGGTAAGTCGTCACTGTGATGCAAACTGCAGAATGTCAAACAAAAGGTCATTTAAAAATTTTTCTCTGACTTAGTAATGGGGTAAGATTTAGGAGGATTTGTTATACACAGCAAATTTACATTCAAATTGTGTAAGAAGAATCCTCATTCCTGGAGAACTGTTATGGGATGTTATGGGATTAAACAGACTCAAAGCCTCTCCATTCTTTACTGGCTCAATAAAATGCCAACACCTCTGAGAAGCCTCCTGATTTCTCTCAGCCAGAGAGATTAGCTCTTTGTTCTACATTTCCACGGCAATCTGTTTGGTCTTTATTTAGAATTTATTTAATTCTGCCTAGTATTATTTTTGATTTGGTACATTCTGTCCCCATTCATTCATGCATAAAGTTCTTGAGTTCCTACTATGTGCTAGGTATCTGCCCAGTATTGGGGATAGACTGGTAAGCAAGACAAAAGACCCTGTCCCTGTATGCTGCTGACAGTCAAGAGCTGTGTAGTCCAACATGGTAGCCACTAACTACATGTGACTATTTAAATTTATGTTCATTAACATTAGAAACAATTAAATACAATTTAAAGTTTAGTTGTTCATTTTAACTGGTCACATTTCAAGTACGCAGTAACCATATACAGGTAGTGGCTACGGAATTGGATCGTGCAGCTGGCCATCACTGCAGAAATTTCTTTTGGACAGAACTTGTCTGGAGGGCGAGAAATAAAATAAACTAATCAAGCCAATAACTCATTATAGTTGTGATACACACTACAAAGGAGAAATATACAGTGATGTAAGAACATATAACCAGCAGTCTTAGCATAAGGCAGGATTCCTGAAAGAAGTGATGTTTAAAAGTGGTACCTGAAGGGTGATGAAGAATTAGCTTAGAGAAGGGAGGCTATCAAAGGGAGTGTATAGCTCAGAGTTCTTGACCTAAGCTTTCTGAAGATGCCTTGGAATTGCTGAAGACCTGGCACCCAGTGTAGGGCCCAGAACAAACCAGGGATCAGTAAATATCTGTTGAATAAATTAAAGAAGCACAATTCTGCTGTTTGTACTTGACTATCAAAATGTTAAAGGTGGGAAGGAAAAAAACTATGCCCACATAATGTATATTTGTTAACTGGAACTACGAGAGCTTAAGTTGGGTTCATTGAATACTTTTCCTGTATGTCTATACATTGTAATGTAAAATAATGTACTTTTATGGACTAAAAGGCCAGGGTAGGATATATGTTTTGTATACAAAGTCTTGATGCTAACAAGGAGGATGCTGACAATATTGCATAGCCAGATTTTCATCTGATTGGTATCATTATTGACAAAAAGATGTTTACCATACAATCATGCATAATCTTGTTCCAGTCTTCGCCTGTGACAATTCGGAACAGTACAGTGATGGCTTTGCCAGCTGAAGAAAAGTTTGCATGCCTAATTTAAGAAAATAAAACCGCATATGAGTAATACAGTTGTCATGAAGCAGAGAGGTTTGCCACCACCACAAGAGGTAGATATCAGAGCAAATTTGATTGCTAAGTTGCCATTTCCAAAGGTTACATCCTCTTATTTGTTTGTTATTTATACTTGCCCTCAAGTATAGCTATCTGAATAACCCAACCCTAGTATGGTGCCACCAATTTCTTGCCATTCATCTTGAATAACTGAGGGAGCAAGCTTTGACAATGAAAAGTGATTTTGGGGGTTCTAACTTCTCATGTTTTATTAAAAAGAAGAAAAAACACAATCTCTTCTCAAAATTATTTAATCAAAAACATAATTTTTTTTTTGGCAGTATGTAGATTAGAAAAAGTGCTAGAATTCACCAGGATATTAGAAGTGGTTATTCCTGCATGGTGGTGGAATTACAGATTCTTTTGTTTGCTTTCATTTTTGAATTTTCTAAGGTTTCCAAAGTAAACATACATACAGTATTCTATTAGAAAAAATGTCATTTAAAATTTTACCCTTTTATTTTAATTTCCAACTGTTTGCCTCTACTTTTCCTTCTGTCTATAATAGATAAAAATCATTCACGTTTTTATCCATGATTTTATTACTAAAAAAATTTTCTCGATGAATGAATAGAAAGATAAATATATACCAACCTGTTAATGTTTTCTCCATATTTTACAGTACCAAATAAGACAACTCCAGCAAAAGCATAACAGAGCAGCAATAGGAACATTCCTACAATGATAAAGAAGCTTTTGTACATGCTGACAACCACTGTCAGGAGAAGCATCTTTAGTGTTACCTGTATGGAGATGGAGAGAAAGAGAGGGAGGGACAGAGGAAGAGGAAGAGGGAGAGAGAGAGAGAGAGAATATGAATATTCAAGTCATTACGCCATGGAGAACATGGTAAGTAAATAACTTTTAAGCAGGTGGCACAAGAGTGACCCTCAGCATATCATTTGAAAATTGCTTCCTAGTAGGTATTATATCAAAATATTCAAAAACCATTAGATGCTTCATATTTCAAACTCTTCTGCCTTTTCAGCCAAATTAATAAAAGTTCCACCATAAGATTTTAAGCCTTCTGTTTTTCTTGATCCCTGATTCTCTATGAAAAGAGCTATATATTTTTGGACTATGCAAGTAGACTCAGGATTCTTCCACACACAGATGTTCATAAAAGCAAACTTAAACAATGGCAAAATACTAAATATCATCAAATATTAAATATGTTGATTATGTTGATATATGGAGCATATATCACATAATGTCGGATTGAAAAAGGAAACTACTTTAAAAAATGAAAAATGTATATGGAATGTATGTATGAACATTAACAAAGAACATAAATTAATCTGGGATCATAGAATTATGAATGTTCATTAAGGATAATTTTTCTTTTCAGTAAAATAACTTTATTAAAACTAAAGATAATAAAAATGAAGTATGAAGAAGGAACATTGTTTTTTTTGCTGATATGTTATCTGTAGTTGATGACTGAGTTCACTTAGCAAATATGGAAAATAAGCAAAACAATAATAATTCAGGAACAAAATTACAAGATAACTAGGCTACTGATTTATTTTAATATTTAAAATTTACTTATGCTACCTAGCAATTTGTTAACTACAGCCCTGAAGATCCAGAAGGATAATTGAAGTCAACTGTCCTTACGTACAAGACACATCTGTATATAATTTGTTGTGTACAGACTCTTCTGTTTTAAACTATGAGATGCTTCTGCAAAATTTAAAATAATCTTTGAAAAATGCTTTTCATATATAATAATCATTTTGGGGGTTCTAATTTCCCACTTTTTTCTTCTCTAATAGTACCCTTCACAACATACTTACATGCTTTCCACAGATGGAGAAAAACCTAAAGACAATCACACATGCGCCCATCATGTAGGTATATGCATTCTGAAATTTAAACAGAAGAAACCCTCTCATAATTTGCACAGCGAATCTTGTTACAGTTCCATTCTACATTTTAAACATTCTGTGAAGTCTACTGAATAATTAGTTTAATAAATTGTGAAAATTCCTGTAAGAAATGTACCCCAAAAAGGTGTTGAAAAGGTCACTGCCAAAACTCATGAATAAATATTAACTATAAAATCAAATCTTAAATGAAACTTCAATCTCTGTTTTGCTCAACTGAATTCTGTATTTAAAAACTTATTTTTGCATAAAATAGTGACCAGTTTTTTTGAGGAGCAAGAACCGCCTAGCTTAACGATTAAATGTAAGGAAGTCAAATGAGACAGGATATAAAGGGATTCTGGCAGAGGGAGCTGGGCTGCTGGAGAAGGCTGCTGGAGGTCAGATTCCTGACCAGAAGGCCACAGGCCTATTAGTCTAAGCTGACTTCAGAGCTGTCCTCCCTCCTTGAAACACATTCAGCTCTTCCTCAAGTGTGCAAGCAGCAGCAAGAGATGACTCTGGTGTGCTCTGTGCCTAAGAAAGCTTAATCTGAGAAACAGAGATCCCACTGACAATAACAACTGTGGCGTCAAGCTGATGCCAAAGTATGATTTTTCTCGAGGAGCCCTGCCTAGGCAAACGACAACAGTCACAGATGGGCCCCTGGGAAGGGGGTCCTGTGAGACCCTTGGTGAGGTGCAAGGAAATGAACGTGTCTGTACAGAAGCATCTTTGGCTAGGACAAGGGCTGCATCTTGCTTCACAATAGTCCACTGCAAAATCAAGTGGAGGTCGAGCATGCTTCCAAGACTGGAGGCTCCTGAAGAAAAAAGCAGTCAGGCAGAATAGGCAAGTTTGTCTTTTTGGTGTAAGATTTCTTCTCTGGGGACATCTGGAATTAGAAAACTTACTCTATTTTTCTGCTTGAATCGAGTAGCTTTTGGCTGCAATTTGTCCGGAATAAATAAAAACACGGGCCTTGCTGCTCCTTCTTTCTGTGTTAGCTCTAAACTTACTGTAGATAATTTCTGGCTTTACATTCTGGAAGTGATGACACCCAACAGCTTCTAAGATGACGACCCAAATCCTATACCTAGATTACAAGGTCCTGAGAGGTCTGGTACCTTCTTACCCATCCAGATCGTGTACCTTGTTCCCCTTGCTCCTTCTCCTCCAGCCACACCACCTAGTTGTCCGTACCCTTCCATCACAGGGACAGCTGCCTGAAATGTTCTCCCCTCATCCTAGAGACCGAACCCAATTCTCCCTCCCTTGGGATGCCTTCCAGGACCTCTATGATGAAGCCATCTTGCGCTACTATGTGTCGTTACAATATGTGTCTCTCCTCCACAGCTGTAATTCTCATCGACTTGGGAGCAGTCAGTGAATTCCAGGCTGCGTAGTTCATGAGAGCAGTGACTGTCTTTGTTTTGTGCATTACATTCTTCTCTGTTCCTAGCACACCTTTAGTGCTCAAAACCATTTATTGTTTGAGGAAATGAATCAGGTAGAGTGAGAGGCCAGATCTTCTAGAGTTGTGCTGACCAACACGGTAACTAGTACCTGTTACTGAGCACTTGAAATGTGGAGTCTAAATCACAATATGCTGTAAATGTAAAATACACACTTGGTCAAAGATTCAGCACAAAAGAAAGCACGTAACCTTTTCCTTCATAATTGTTTTTGTTGCTGACATGCTGAAATGGTAATATTTTGGACATCGGAGGGTAAAAATATATTATCAAATTGATGTTATCTGTTTCTTTTTTATATTTTAAATGTGGCTCCTAGAACGTTTAAAATTACATCCATGGCCACGTTTTATTTCTGCTGGACAACAAGGCTTGAAATCATGGTCAAGGTACAGGCTTGAGATCATGGTCAAATACACCCATAGCTATATGTTTTGAGCTGGACCTCAGACCAAATGGAGGCTGGAAGCACTTCAGGCAAAATAGTAAGAACTCAGGTATAGAGATGGGGAAAGATGTGCTTTAGGGAGATGGCAGCTGGATGTCTAGTAGAAAAGTTGGCAGCAAACGTATCTGAGAATCACGCTGTGAAATACTGATTATAATGTATTAGCCTGGATGCTACACTTCAGCTCAGGAAACTGGGTTTGAGTCTTCTGGTGCTAGCTTACCTGTGAATTCACAGGTCTCTTAATCTCTATTTTCGTTTCTCTCTCTCTTGTTTTTATCTTTTGGGAAAATGAAGGTTAAACCAGAAGAGCTTTAAGGCACTTCTCTTTCCAGCTCGAACACTGTAAAACTTTGAAGGGCCAGGTTTGTCTTTGTAAAGAGTATGGTTGTGTGTACACATACAGGCATGTGTGTATATACTAGCATGTCTGAGGGCCCGTCTGGGTCAAGGCTTTGTTTTAGGGAGGTTAATCTGACACCTAAAAGTAGGCTGACATGGAGTGAAATGAGACTGGAAACAGGGTTACCTGAACTGAAGTTATCATCTAAAATAAACTTCAGTTATGCACATACCAGGAGGGCAAAATGAAGTACCACCCACACAACGCCGAGTGACGTCACCAGCAGATCATATCGATTTCTTCTGCTTTGCCAGAAGCCAGCAGGCGACATTGCTATGATCTTCATTGTAACCTGAAGGTAAACAATTGAGAGAATAGAGGCTGAGTGTTCAGTACATATTTATGTATTAACTTGAGTCAAGTAATTTTTCAAAAGATGTAGAAACCAAAGAGAAGAATTGATTACAGACATATAAAAGCTGAGAATTTAAAAGCTATATTCTCCACCCTTTTCTCTTTGTTTTATGACTAGTTTGATAGCAGGAAATTTTTCTTCCTCAAGTAAAAGATCATAGATTTTGGGTAACATCAACCAGTACAGGGTGAAATAGGAATCTGCTTATATTTCAAAGAAGATTGCTGGAGTAAGAAGAATATCACTGGAAAGTGATACAACATGGACCATATATTAAAACAATCTGTCTGGGCCAACTCCCTTTGCCACCACATTACAATTTGAATCCCTAAATTAGAGTGGTTTGTGCAGGTTGCTCTAAATACCTGAACTCATCTAACTAGACAGGCCATCATTCTGATACAACAATAAACAGAATTAGCAATTGCTGCCCTTAGAAAAATCCAAAATACAATGTGAAGTCTTTGTTCCAGTTAAGCAGAACAGATTAAAAAGGGGATATCCTAAGCTACCCTCCCCACAACCTGGGGAGGGGAGGGAAAGACTTCAAAAACAATAGAGCACAGAGCTAGAAGTGTCATCAAAGGAGGACACTATTTTACTTTAAAATGTGCATTGCATCCCTCGGAGCCCGCAAACTCATTACGATACCTCTAGAACAAAGATGAAGGTGAAAACAACTGACATTGTTGCCAAAGGAACAGTCACTGGGTCCTCGACGTCCCACTGAAACAGAAACAGTACACGAGTCTTTGCACACATCCATCGGGCACATAAAGACTTTCTGCCTCTTCCTCCCATTTGAATATGATTGTGAATTTTAATTTTTTTACACTAACGAGCATAGATTGTGAGTGGATATGGCCACTTGCGATATTCTTGGATGCAGCAATGAATAAGAAATTCGTTCCCAGAGTTTGAGGGTGATACAAAGTACCTTGACAGACAGCAGCACCGACTGGGCCAGAACAAGTAATGCAATTGTCCTCTTAAAAAATGGATGCTGGGTGATGTCATACATCTTGGCTCTAAAACCATCATTATCTGGAAAAGAAAGGTTTCGGCAAGGGCATTTTAGCATAGGTCACATTTACTTTCCTTCGCTACCTTTAACGCTTATCATAAAACCCATTACATTTTTCCCCCTCCAGTTCAATCTATTGTGTGGTGTTTTGCAGGACTGGTTGGCTCTGAATATTTAAAACGGTGGTGCATGACGCAGCCTGTATTGGAAGGAGAACCGCATCATTCAATTTCTGTCAGTTTAATACATTTCACTCATATGTTGAAAAGGCAAGCAACTATATTTTATTTAAAAATTCATTTTTTCATTAAGGCGTACCCTGAGAGCACTGAAGCACAGCCTTTGGGTGGTTGGTTTTAATAGCCTATGGAGAGATCTGTAGTTTGGAGCCTGTTACTATATTAACTTATGCACAACTGCCTAGTGGCCTCACGATTATTATTTTAATTGAAATCTTAGACTCCTGGGGAATCATGAACACAAGTGCCCCACATGAATAAAATCAGAGCATCTTTGATACCCGGGCGAGGTGGGAGATGAAGAGGCTGTGCTATCTTCAGTCGGCTCTTCAGATCTTCCCATCTTCTCTGATCTACAGTCAGCAGAGCCGTCCCCTTAATAAACATAAGGAAGCAGAAAAAGGCCTTTTGTTATGTACTCTACACCAAGGACATTTGCACAAGGGGTGGTGATGCAAACAGGACTAATTTGGGAGTTTAAAATAAAGATATTCTTCAAATACTGTGGTGGATGGATAAACATGGTCAGAATTCTCAAACTTGGTCTTGAGAGACTTCCAAAAAGAATGACCACAGGTTTTGGAGAAGATTCAGCAGCCTTCAACTGGCATCTACATGTATAATATTCAGGTTTGGGAAAATCTAAAGGTTTTCTACATAATTAAATTTTTAAAAACGGATCCCCATTCTAATAGTGGTTAGTTTCCTTTCACTTCATTGTAGAAAATGCTGCAGCAAAATTATATCTTGTCAATGCTGCTGCTTCTGGTTAAGGGTCTTTTGTCTTTAAAAAAAATTTTTTTTAAATCGTTCTGATATGTGCAGTCACAAAACTATTTTTAGGTGGTTTGAAGTCACAGAATTTGGATCTTTAGAAAATCAGTGCTGTGACAACTAGTTAAATGAAATTGGATATTTATTATATAATAGAGTACTTCATTAAAATGAACATAAATGTATTATATTTCATTATATTATATTACAAAACAGAAGTATAATTTAAGAAACTGAAAATAAAACACCCACTCTCACTCCCGTTCCTCCTTTCTTTCTCCAGAGCTAAGGACTGTCCTTCAGGGGTGCATCCTCCTCATCATGCTTCCGGACTTTTGCTGCTTGTCTATGTATCAATTCACAAGCATATATTTGTTTCGAATTTCAAAAATTTATATACATGGTATCCAATATGTGCTTATTTATTTAGTTTGTTTTTATCTTCATGAATACTATGTTTTCCACACAACCAAATACTAAATCTAATTAATTTTAACTGCTCACAGAGTAGTATCCCACTGTACTAATATATCAGAAGTTATTCATTTTAAGTTTCTGGACTATAAACAGTGCTGCAATAAACACACACGTGCTCTTTCATGGTAAATATCTATGAGCCTTTCTCTATGGTTAAATCCCTAGGAGAGGAATTGCTGGTGTCTAGGAGTTAATGCATCTTTACATTTACCAGATATTGCCAAACTACTGTCCAAAGAGGACCAACCAAGAAAATTTGCCACTAGCAATCCCCAAGTGTTTCCATTTCCTTATATTCTTGCTAATCATTGACATTATCAGACATTTTATTTTTGCTATTTGATGGATGTGAAATGTACGTAACTTAGTTTTAATATTAATGAGATGAAGCATTTCATATAAGTAGTAATTCCTGTATCTTCCTACGTGAATTGCCTGTTCATATTCTTTGCTCATTTTTGTATTTGAATATTTACTTTTTGATGTTGTGTAGAAATTCTCAAGATACTCTGGGTACTAACATTTTGTCAGTTACGTGAGTTGTAAATATTATCTCAGTCTTAGCTTGGTTCTTTTTTCATTTGTTTTGCTTTTATTATTCAGATAAAATTTGTCTTTGATCATTCAGCTACTTTTTATTTTAATGTAATCTAAGGTATAAATTTTTTTCTTTGTGGATTTCACTTTGTGGTTAATATTAAGAAATCCACAACTACTTCAGGGTCAACTATAAATTCTACATGGTTTAAAAATGCTTAATGTTTTGCTTTTCATAGCTGGGTTATTCACTCATCTGAAATTCATTATTGAGTATGCTATGAGGTAGAGATATCAGTTTATTTTCTTAGATCTAGACAGTCGGTTATCCCAAGTTCACTTATTGATGGTCTCATCTCCACTGATTTGTTGTGCTACTTCTGTTTTATGGATACATGGGTACCTCTTGGGGCTTTCTGTTCTGTATGTCCAAATTTATATCCCTTTAATAATACTGACATGATTTTGCTTACTATAGCTTTACTTTCCTTTTCCACATTTTTGTTCATGCTCAATCTTGAGAGAGATTTATTAATTTAATTTTTTTTAAGAACTAGTTTTTGTCATTCTTGAGCTTTTCTACAGTTACTATGTTTTTCCATATCATTAATTTCTGTTCTTATGTTTGTTACTTTCTTCCTCCTATTTTCTTTAATTTTACAGTTACTTTATTATAATTTATTAATTTGGATATATGACATATTACTAATTAATCTTTGATTTTTCTCTAACACATACACTTAAAGCTATAAATTTTCCTTTAATTGCTGATTTATCTATATCTTGCAATTTTTAAATACATATTTTTATAAATTATCTAAATATTTCATGATTTTTTATTCTGATTTCTTCTGTAACTCATGAATTATTTAAAATATTGTCTTAATACTTCCAAATTCTGAGGAATTTTTTTGCTATCATTTTTTAATCACAGTAGAGAATATTTTCTATACATTATCAATTTTTTGATAGTTATTATTTTATGCCTTTGTACAGGATACATTTGTAATTGAAAATTGTGGGGGTCAGGGTTCTTTATATGTCTAGCAGAATAAAATTTTTTTATTGTGTCACATCTCATATTTTCTTTATTTTTCTGTTTGGTTAATGAATTTCTTAGAGAAATATGTTGATATCTTGACATACGTTGAAATATGTCGATTTTGGATTTGCTAGTTTTTTAAATAATTTGGTTAATTTTTGTTTCATACATCTTAAGGGTCAGGAATTCTCAACTTTTCCGATAATTAGTTTATTTTGCAATGATTTAATTATGCTGTTTATTCTAATAATAACATTTGTTTTTAATTTTTTTCTACTATTATTATTGCTAAACCACTTCGCTTATTAACTGCAAATAAATAGTTGTTCCCTGGATGCCATACACACTCATGTTATTCCTTTATTATAGAAAACAAGATATTTTGGAAAGTTGAACTCCGAAAGGATTCAAAAGAATAAGCATGGCGATATTATCTGATCATTAATATATGAAAACTTCTAAAAGATTATTATTATAAAGTTAAATTTATTAGTCATGTTGTCTTAGACTAGGGAAATTTAAAAAATATGTTACTCATATAGACTTCGAATTTTTTATACCTGGTTCTATTTTTTAAGGGAAGACATAATTTTGCCTAATTCTGAATTATGAAAACTTTGCCCCAAAAGCTTACTTTATCTTTATATCTCTCTATTGCCTATATATCTGGAAATCTATTTATACGCCTTTGGGTATGACCCAGATGTGAGCTCCATGAAGGAGCAGAAATCTTTATGTATTTTGTGTTTATATGTTTATCTTGTTATGTTCTCAGGGTCAAAAGCAGTGTTTGGCACCTAGGAGGTTCTCAAAGAAATCTGTTGAATAATTGAATAATAAATGAATAAAGGTTGTTATATCACAGCCCCTGTGTTATCATCTAAAAATCTTACAGAAAAAAAAATTTTTTCTAAAAAGTTCAAATAACTTAGAAATTTGTATGTTTTATTAACTAATCAAGTCTATAATGTCTGGTAATATGATTCCTTCTACTTTTCCTTTTTCGCCAAGCACATATTTGAGCTTTCACGCATCCTCCCCTTTCTCAGGCAAAAGTACTCCTTCCTCCTTCAGAACATAAATACAACCAGTGTTGCAAGTAGACCTCCTGTTATTCTGTTTTCTTCAGCCATTTGTCTCCAGTTATTCAGCATTTTATGTTGTTTCATTTATACTGCTGAATGGTGAACTTCCATACGACCTAATTCTTCTGAAATCAGGTGTCTGCTCAAAGGGCCTAGTATGGTGTTCTGAGCAAGCAGTGCCTAAACTCTGTTAATTGACTGATTTCCTTCTGCTCCTATTCGGGAATTCCCAGTGTCTGCTCCATTACATGGTTCAAAGGCATTTAAAAAGATCCATCTTCCTCTTTCTGCTTGGTATTAAATTGAACACACTGTAAGGCTTAAAGAAACTCATTTATGAATGTGCTAAAGTAAAATAGGGGGGCTGAGTGATATGATCTCTATCCTTCTTTCTTACTCTAAAATCCTATTTTTCTGTGGTTCAGTGTAGTGTTGGGGCCCAGAGGCGGGGATTTTTAAGTCACACGCTTTGAAAGTCTGAACAAAATGACATCCTCATTCGGCACACATCAAAGGCGGCAATTGACTGAGTAACTGGTACCACACATGTGGAGCCTGGGGGACAGTGAATGACACAGTCTCATGTGTAGCTACACAAACCAAAGAGCTCTGAAGTGAATGCGTACGAATGAGTCTTAGCCATGAATAACACGGAGCAGCACGGCGCAATGCAGGCACATCTAGCTTTAATGCAATGCAGGATGACAGTCGACATTTTCATACGCTTGAATGCGAATACTCAAACTCCGCAGTGATAGGCACCACTTCTGAATTCTGGCCCCATTTTCTATTCCTGATAAGCCCCAGAAGTTATTTCACCTCTGTAATCTGGTTTTCCTTCCACTGTGCATTTCACAGTTGTGAGAATGGAGAGTAGCATATCAAAACCATAGTGAATAATAAGTGCTCAAAACTGTATGTGTCTCAATTATTATGACTGCAGAATGTCCAGAAGAACAACATAGAATGTTCTCCCTCAAACGCATATATTATTGGCAGAAAACAATACTTGCTGTTTTCCCATTTGTACTGATCATTAGAGCTGTTATGAACTCAGAACGCTTCCCGAGTTCATAAAGCATGGAAAGTTTTTATATGAAATTAGAAAATCTTTTTATCCTATGAATTAGGATTTTAAAATTTCTATCGAATCCTCCTTCCCACCCCATCAATGCCAAGTTCACCTACTGAGTTACAAAGAAGCATCCAATTTACATTTTGTGAGAGTGATATTACCTGCAATCAGTGCATCAGTTTCAGCTATTGTATTTTAATAACTTGCTGCACATCCTTTCAATTTGAACAATAGGAGATGTGCCTTTCCATTGTCAGTGAATGAATGACACTGCTCCCAAAGGGGGAAATTTAGCAAGAGAATCGTACTCTTAAATAATGTGCCCCAAAGGCAGCAATGAGGCAGCTTGTAAAATAGTTACAGAGATTATTTACACCAGTCACATTATGGTTTAATGCGACACCATGTTGTGTCTGCAAAAGAGAGCTTAAAGCACGTGGCTAGAAAAGAGTAAACGCTATGGCACTCAAACCAAGCATTCTTACCTTGTTTTCATTGAAATTTGCAATGACTACTCCAACAAAAAGGGTCAGTCCAATCATGCAACCCAGGAATACAAAAACATGAATATAGATTCCATGCATCTGTGTAAATGAAAAATACGATTATTCATCAAAGTAAGTAAAAGCAGCTGTATAAAGGATTGTGTTTAAAGGATCCCATGCACTTGCTTACCGGCCCCACACGATGAATAATAACATCCCTCACTTCCACCCAGCCTTTCAAGGAGAGAACTTCAAACAATGCCAGCATAGCATTTCCCACATTGTCAAAATTAAAGTTCCGAGGATTCGCCCT
Organism: Rousettus aegyptiacus; assembly: GCF_014176215.1. Lineage (NCBI taxonomy): Eukaryota > Metazoa > Chordata > Mammalia > Chiroptera > Pteropodidae > Rousettus > Rousettus aegyptiacus. The sequence continues at coordinate 56,292,637 of NW_023416286.1, read as the reverse complement.
GCAAGTCAGAAAGAGGAATGTTCTGTGAAATTCACCCTAAGGCAAATATCTCGAGCTCTTTCCAGTCTTGGATGGGAGGACATATTTAGCACTCAGAAGGTGGGCTATAGGGCATTTCTGTTGCTAAATCATAATAATGCATTAAAGTGTTATAATTTATTAATTATGTAATTAATTATTAGGTAATGATGGAGTGCTTTCAACTGAAAACAGCAAAATGCTACACAACTTGAGTTGTAGCTCCAGAGGATCTGGGTATACAATTTCTAGTTAGAAATCATACAGGAAATTCTCCAAGGGGCATTGGAGTTCAGATATAAACTTTGAAATTGTTTTATAATAAAGGACTAAATTATAATTCCCCATGTTAATACAGAAAGTATAAAAAGAGTAGAATTTGGCCACTTTAGTTCATTCTGTGGCCTCTGGTGAATATCACACTGTAAAGACATGATGCATTTAGAAGTTACTGAGACAGTAAGCCAAGTTTGCTCATCGCCTGTTTCCAGACCACTCTCTCCCAGCTGGACTTTTTCTCTCATGAACTCTGAGTGTTCACAGTAGATACCCTTGTAGACTCCAGTGTCCTGTCAACATCCACAGTGCACTGTCTACACCCATGGCAAATTCCTGATTCTATGACATTCTTGCTTCACTCCTTTTTGGGGGAGTTGAGGGGGTGTTTCATTCTTGTTTTTCTGATACGTTTTCTATTTCTTCCCAGTTACAAAAGTGTTCCTTCTACTATTCTTGCATTTCCTTTACCGTATGGGTCTTAGCTAACATTTTTGTTGTTAATAGAAGATCTAAGTGTTTTTTTCCCTTTCTCCTTTATTTTAAAATATTAAAAGATTTAGACAACCACACGCTGGAAAAATCATGACTATCACAACACCACATCCTGAATGGGATGCAGAACTGAGCTCAGATTTATTGAAGAGAGTAGGCCTACTGAAACCTATCTAAATTATTTTTGATAATTTTTTTTTTCCTGCTAGCTCATTTATAAAAATTTAATGATCTCTCTGGGGGGCAATCTGGTTTAGTATGTTTTCCATCCCTTTTTAGTTTTTTTAAACCACAGACCAATCATGGAATGTATCTTTACAAATTTTTTGTTTTTAAGACTCAATAGATGGGTATCTGATAAGAAAACATAAAAATGAAACTGACTTGCTCCTAAAGGTTTAAGGCTGAATGGTAGAAATATTCTTACATAGTGCAAAAACCCTACTCAGAAATTCATATTTTGAAATTTTGATTTATAGTTTTTAAGTATGAACATATAAGCATATTCTTTTGGACTTTTCCAACAACTTTTCCTTTGGGGATGTTTCTAAATTTAATTATTTTACAGCAGATATAAACTTTAGGAATTCCACTCTTTCTCAATAAAGATTTTTTTTAAACCAAGTGAGCCAGCTTTCTTACCCATCCATTTTCTTTATGTAAAAGTGCTTTTACTAAAGCTGAATTCGTAGTAACCCAAACTACTTTCATGTTCCATATCCTTTAGAAGTTAGAATATGTTAAAAACAAATTTTTAGTCTAAACCAAAGAAAATAAACTAAAGAATTAAATAGTTGGGAGAATATAGCATATTAAAAAAAATAAGGCTGTCTCAGCTTTAATCATATAAGATGTTTATGCTTTGTTCATGCACCTAAAATTAGAAAGTTTAAAACTTTATGTACAACCACAGAGGACGTCAATGAATCCCAGACATAATCCATTATTGTCATTTTACCTGTAGCTCTTCCTTGATTTGGAAGGCCGTTTAAATATCACCTTTTGTGGTTAACTTTTAAAAGATTATAATCTTGTCTACCCAATTCAGAAAACTGACCTCACAATTTGGTCAGTCTTTCACCTCCCAGTGAAAAGTGCTCTCATGTCTCCAGGATCATTAGGAGAACTGCTCCTTCTCTGGGAAGGTGGAAGAGGGACTTTGCCTGTGACCTTAGAGGTGGAAATGCAGGGAATGATGGTGTCCAAAATGTCACCCTGCATCTTACGCATCTCTGCCTTCTAATCTAAAGAAATCAGAAGCTTTTTGTACTTCCTAAAAGGTGCCGACATATTTTTGCCTTGTACTCTGGCAATAGCAATTGGAGTTGTCTTGATCTGCAATGCCTGGCTCCTGGCTAGCTCCTCCTGCTCACCTGCTCATGCCTCCTCTCCTTTCGACTGCCTAATTCCTATTCATCCTTCAAAAATTAGCTGAGTGTCTTCTTCTCTGGGTCCTTCTGCCTGGTCCTATCATAATTGCGTTAGGTGCCTCTTCTGTGTGTGTCACTGTACCCTTTGCCTGTCTGTGTCCTATCCTGACTGGTATATCAGGAAGCTAGAGAAACTTATACCTCAGGCCCTTCCCTAGTCCTTCCAAGAGTTTGGAAGGGGCCCAGCAGGGAGTATACATAGTCCTATGTTTTTATTAAACTTATAGAAGTAAGTTCTTTTTCTTAAAGAGTATATACCCAAATTGTTTGACCCTAAGACTGCAAAAATTTGATCTTCTGCCTTGAGTATACCACAGTGTAGCTTCAAATTACCTAGAGGTAAGCTTTAGTTGGGCGGTAAGTGAGTTTAGAGGCTTCATGTAACATCAGAGCCCTTAGTATCTTACATTAACTTTTTTAAAATTTTACTTTCTGTTCTCCACTAGACTTCAAGCTCCTAGAGGTCAGGGCCATAGCTTGTCTTCAATTAAAAGAAAACAAGAAATATTTATAATATACAATACGTTTAATTTTTTTTATCAAGGTAATTTTATCTCAAGTCCAAGTGATTTTGAAGAAAATGAATGTAGTTATCTGAAAAGAAAATATAGAAACCAGACAGTCTCCAGAATCAGATAGTACATATTTAAGTCCTAATTATAATTACCAACACATTTCTCTAGGCCACTACCCAGATATGGTTATTTTCTTAATCACAAATTAGTGAATATAAAATTCAAAATTTTCAGCTGCTAGATCTTGACAAGCTTATTAAAGAAGAAAAATGTATAAATTATCATAGTTACAGCTGACATTTATTTGCTGGAAGATTTATATTTCACTAAAACTAAGCCAATGAAAAAATATTCTGAACCAATGAACAAAAGCTATTGTGATGATGTTTAAGTAACGTCTCTTTATTCACTTACTCTTTTAAAGTTTCACTGAACATGAAACCCCTAATAATAACTTACATAAAACATTACATTTCAGTTAACTTTGATTTTTACAATCATAGGTAGCTGGTTTTATGGGCGAGGCAGGGCAAACAGGCTTAGGATTAGCTAGTGTGATATTTCAGGTTGAATAACATAGGATACGAGTGGAAATAAGTTTACTTTTCTCCCAATACTGCCTTCTAGTATGTTCTAGCTCCCTTCTTGACATCCTGGGGAGGTCCTAAAGCGTTTTGGTCACTTCTGGTTATGAGATCATTCTAAAAAGTTCACTCGATTTTGCATCAAACCTTGGCTCACATAACCCATACCAGGATCCCGTCCTTAGCAGCTCAGCACGACCTGCGGCCTGAGGAGGGAAAACGTGCTGGCTACTCTGTTCCACTACTCTCAGGCTACCCTCTGGTTTTTACGAGGCTGGAGTTAGAGAAACGGAGTTAGCGTTTGTGTCTCTTAGGCTCTTGGACTCTGGCCATTGGTGCTCTTGTCATAGCAGCTATTGTTCTTTCATGGAGTGCATATTTGTGTGGTCCTAATTCCTAAAAAACACTCCATATATTAATCACACTTCTAGCTTCTATAAACGCGATACTTTATCATACACATGCTGGACACACTTTGTTCTGGACAACCCGATACAATGTCTGAGTCACACTGCTTTGGCTGCCTCCCTCCCTTATCACCCTCTTTCCACCCTCATGTGTCTTTTTTAGGGTGTGCTTTTCAAATACAAGCCAAACAACCCAGAGTTCACCCTCCTAACCATCTCCTTTTTTGAACTTTCATACTCTGGGCCACCATCCATCTGCCCTAATCACCCACGGCCAGGTCCCAGACCATGAGGGACAGCCCCTGCGCCCAGAGCCCACTGAAATATCACACTAGTTAATCCTAAGCCTGTTTGCCCTGCCTCGCCCATTCCTTGCCAGAGAAACCACAGTAAAGGCCCTTACCCACAGTCCCTTTCCTCTGTCTTGTGACCAAACCTAGTGCTCCTCTGGGTGGCCCCCTGTGGTGTGGCATAGCCTCTCCTCTTGGGAAAGGTAACAAGCTATCTTTTCAATGGTAATTGCCTCTTAATTTGTTGATCTTACTATTCCTCAAATCTCCTATGAATACACTGTATTTTAAAACACATCCCCGCACGAGGATGTGCCATTGTGCCATTCGCACTCTGAGGGTAGTCTCAGGTGATTCTCAGTCTCAGTCCTGCAGATACACCCACACTCTCTTCCCATAGGGGCTCCTGTTCTCCTAGACATAGCCTTTTGCAGCAGGGCTCCATCAAGAGGGCTCAGATCAGGTGGCCCAAAGCAGTGACAACTTGAAGCTTGTCTGGGAACATCGGATGACCCTGCCCTGCCAGATAGGGAAGAGCAGTTTGCCCACAAAAGCCTTACCAATCTTCCCGTGCCAATCTCTGATATCAGCTAGTCCTCCTGGGGGACCTTACTTGGCTGGATCGGGACACACCTTTTTCCATGATGAAAGGGGGAGAGATGCCATAACATCTCTACTGAGCTCATTCACCTCGAGATGTTATCTTTGAGTGTAGTGTTTTCTTTTACATAAACTAGGTGATAGAGGTGGATAATCTTTCAGTACATTCTGCTGAGATTGCCTAGTGGTTCTCTTTAGAATATAATAATACTGTACCTCCTATTAACCTTGGCTTTGAGGCTTAGCCAAAATTCTAAAACAGCAGGAAAAAAAATCTTATTTGTTCTTGATATATATAAACTCTTTATGTTATAATAATGAGTTTTCGCCTCACAAAAAGATAAATGTTTTATACGTCTTTAAATATTTATTTACATGTAAATTAGACTGCTTTTCTCATTAACACTGGGATAAGGATAGTCCCATGCATTATACACTTTTCTACCTGTGCTGAAGCCACACATCTAAAATTAATCTTTCTTCATAATTCTTTGGCATTTAAAAAATAAAAACCCAATCTAAATTGTATTGAATAGTTTATAAAAGTGAATTTCATATTTGAGAAATGCCAAAGCAGTAACAATGAGTCTTAAGGGTACAAGTGGGTGAAATGTTATTCCTTTTAAAGAGTTTGACATTTAGTAAAGAACATCAATTGTGACAAAAGCCAAGTAGTTGCTGTGGTTTACTCTTTACTTTAAGAGGTAAAGTGAAATAAAAAGAAAACAAGTAGCAATTTAAAAGGACAAATGAAGTTGATAGAACACTCAGTGCATCAATGAAGCAGACTGAGAAATCTTATTCATGATCATTAGTAAAATGGAAGAGAAAGAAGGTACTAAGTATTTCTAGATTTGATGTAAATGCTTGGAAAACTCATTTTCAAGAAAGATACCTTTTAAAGGGAGAATTAGATATAATCAGTTGTGTTATCGATGATTCTTTTACAGTGTTTCCATAATGGAAATCCTTCAATGTCAATGGGTTTTAAAACTGAAATAGCTTTATGATTTAGGTAGCTTCTCTACAACTGTTATGAGGACATGAGATCCTTCCTTAAAGATGAGTTTAGTGTTAATTTAATTAAAATGTTTTAAAATTTTAAAAAATTAAAATTTAATTAAAAACCTGATTAAAAATCTTTTTTTCTTAAGCTCCACTAATTTTTAAAGCCATGTGCATCCAGATAAGCAAAGTTTTAAACATTGCAGTGATAGTTCATTAGTTTCATGAAGCAATCTGGGACTCAGGGTGCCACTTGCTCCCTTATTTACTGTATTTTTGCATCCTGTTGTAATTCAGTGTATGAGTTGTATTACTTGAAATCATTTTAGCATCTCTAGCAGAATTACTTTTAGTTTCATGCTATATTATACTGATTTAAAACCTTACACTGACAAATACAGCATTTTTCAGGATATTTTTCTGATATCTTACCAAACACGAGGCACCCAAAACCCAGGTTTTTTCTCTCCAGGTCTTAATTTCAAATTTAAGTTCTTGGACACGCTTACATTAATTCTGAATATGCCATTGCAATCTTCCTAAAATAGGAAGAAAAAGAGATGGGGGAGGGAAACTGGTCAGAAAATGAACTCAGAAAAGATTAAAGATGAACACTTCTTACAGAATAACTAAGTATCTGACAACAGTGATGCGGACAACCATCCAACAAATAATAACAAACATTGCACAGATGAGTGGTGAAAGTCGATGCTGAAAACATCAGTAAGTGGGCAAAGAACCTGAATAAGATATTCCTCCAAATAAAATATACAAATGCCCAATGAGCATATAAAAAGATGCTCAGCATCACTACTCATCAGGGAAATGCAAATCAAAACCACAATGAAATATTACTCATATTCATAAGAAGGCTATAATGAAAAACCAACAATAAACATTGACAAGGTTGTGGAGAATTGAAATCCTCATAGTAGACCTCTCACACACTGCTTGTGGAAATTGAAAATGGTACATTTACTTTGGAAAACAATGTGGCCATTCCTCAAATGACCAAAGTGTTACTCTAAGACCCAGCAATTTTATTCCTAGGTATCTGCCCAAGAGAATATATATCCATTAAGAAATTTATTGTGGATGTTTATATCGTTATTATTAGAATGAAGTACTGATACACACTACAACATGCATGAACCTTGAAAATATGCTAAATGAAAAAAGACAGCCACCAAAGACCACATGTTATATGATTCTGTTCATGTAAAAATTCAAAATCCGTAACTCTATAGAGACAGAAAGTAGTTAGTGGTTGTTTAGGGATGGAGGTGTCATGGAGATAAGAGTTTGGGAGGTGACAGTTAGATACAGTGTTTCTCTATGAGGTGATGAAAATGTTCTAAAATTCACTGTGGTGATGGTTGTTCAACTCTGAATATGTTAAAAAAAAAAAAACCTCATTAAACTACATTTGAAATGGGTGAGTCGTATAGTGTGTGAATTGTATCTCAACAAATCTGTTTAAAAATAGATTTAAAAGATAAAACTTTAGTAAGAAGTTTTTGACTCATTTTATGTCTTCATTCTTCCTTTTGTTATCTTTACTTCTTTGACTATAATTGTCATATTTTGAACCTAAACCTCATATCTGGGTTCAAGGTGCACACACTTGAATATTTCAACAGAACTTCAAATTTTAATCTGTTTAAAGTCACCTTCAACCTTAAAATATGTATTCTGGCTTCCCCTTTTCTGTCCATGGACCAGCATCTTGTCAACCCCCAACATCAACATCTCAGAGTTGTCTATAGCTTTTTCCTATTCATATCATCCATTCTTATTTCAACTGGTTTAATACCAACATTACAGCTCTCTAGATTTCCAGTAAAATCCTTTAAAATAAAACCTTTTTGTGCAACTCATATTCCCTTAACTTATAACACATTGATAAACTTACTTATAATTACTCGAAGACAAACTCAATTGACATTTTGGTGTATAGCCTTCCAGTTTTATTACTATGCATATAGGAGGCTGTACAGTTTTTATTCTTTCGTAGCCCACTTTTTCAGTTAAAATATATTCTCATACATACTCAGTTACAACATTATTCCAAATAGCTGAGCTGTGGTGTATCGTATCAAGGCCCCATGATGCACTCGGCCTTACTGTCTCTTTCAATTTGTCGTTCTGAGCCTCCCAGATCTCACTTTAGACTGGATGAGATAGGTTGGTATTCTGGGTTAGAAACATTGACTGTGGGGCCAGGTTGCCTGGATATGGATCCCAGCATCCCCAGTTATTGGGGGGTGACCCCGGATAAGTCATCCTTTGACATTGGACCTATGTATATCTGTTTTCCTCCTCAATAGAGTGTGGATAACAATGGTAGTTCTTGGTACAGTACCTGTACCCTTTGTGAGCATCAATAAGTGTCTCATTTCTTTTCCTAAAAACATTTGATGAGTTCTCACTTCTCATCAAAGACATTCCAACACCCCCAAAATGGCATTCCAGGTCCCTTGGGATCTCTTCCTAAACTACATACACTTCCTGCCTTGTTTTTCAATTCATTTCTTACGTGGAAGGGAAGGGAAGTTTAGCATGTACTATCGGGGTTGGGTTAGGTTCTTTACATAAGTAAGCTTAGTTTAATCTTTGTAATGTCACTGTGTGAGAAGATTCAGAAGGATTAAGTGATCAGACAGAACAAACCATCACACTTTCTTCTTTCATTCTGCCTTCTCTGCTTGGAAGGTTCTATTCTTCTAGAATTATCTCTTCTCCCTAAAGCATTCTCAGCACAGTACTCCCAGGTGGCAGCACTATTTTCCAAACTTCAGAGATTGCACATTGCTTTTATAAATTCTGACTTTATATCACAGTTGTTTAAACATGAAACACCCATTCTGATTGGACAGAAAATGCTGCAAAGCAGGGGTAGTTCTCATTTCATCTATCATGATGCCTCTTACATTACTGATATTTAATAACTATCTGTCAAGAGGTATCCTCAGCATTTGTTTTCAGGACTTTGTGACTAAGTTCTGGGCTCCATATCTCTATCTAAAATGATCTCAAGATCTCTGCTGTCAAGTTTTAAGAAAAAGAGCAGAGGGAGAAAGTACTCAAGCAGACACCAAGCAAAAAACATGTTCTCCCAACTGAAGAACATGGCACCAACAAGTCAAGCTGTGTTATCCTTCAATATAAGCTATGCGAGCCAAATGTTGGGGTATCTAGCTTCCCCTTATTCTCTTGGCTTGTTTCTTCTTTTAGAAAGATGGACTGAGGTAGAACTGATATTCTCTTGATCTACATGGTCTTCTTGGCCTTAGACTCTTATATTAGAGCTAGAAAAAACTTGTTCTGATATAAAGACGCACAGCATGTCTCACTATGCCAATTTCTTTTCAATTATTCTGCTTGATGTGGATATTCCCCATGATGGCTAAGATCTCAGGCTTTCCTTATGAGCTTACACAGAGGTCTCATTGCTTGGATAAAGAGGATATGCATTATGATATTTGTATGTTTGTCCACTCATTGTGTATTCTGTCTTCTATATATCATCTATCATTAGCTTGGGCTGGGGATGAGTAGATAGTGTAAAATCACAATGCTCTTAGCCATTATTAATATACTGAGTAATCCGAGATTCCTACTGGGCTTCATTCTGAAGTGTTGTTATTATCTTTCTGGCCTCTATTCAACATGGGTCTAAAATAACCCCTCTTTCCTAACACAAGCTTGTAGACTAATGCATTGGCTCTTTATGACTTCCTTTGTTAGCTAATTTGGTACATTATGACCTTTGTAATGTGTTCCTTATTCTGCTTCTCAGGTTTATCAAAGTTCCTGGAACCTTTGCGGAGGAGAGTTAAAGGAAGCAGCTACCTAAGTGGTGCCTTGTGAAATAACATAAGGTCTCCCCAACCTAAGAAGGTCTCTTACGCTTTGCCATTTCCTCAAATCTTCATTATGGATATAATTGATTATATATTTTGACTAGACAAAGATATTATCTGTATTTTGTAACAATTAGAGAGCTAATAATTTTTAAAATTGGAAGCCTGAAAATTTCAGTAGGAATTTTCATACTGACGTAAAATCTATATTAGATAGCCATGGTTGCTGGAAGTGTGTACAGTATGTCAGCTCTATTAATCCTTTTGGAAACATGCATTTTAATGGACTCAAGGCAGTATTTTACCTATATGAATGAGGAAATATTTTCGCTAGTTAACATATCAGCAGTAGTTGATTTACTTCATTAATCTATTTGTAACATAAGGTAGAATTCTAAGAGAATGGGACACTGGATGGTGTAGCTCATATTGGCTAAGTATTATCCAAACTGTGTTCATTTTTTCTATAGAATACACCTCTAAACTACACATCGCAGTCTCCCTTCCAGTGGAAGATGGGTTGCAATAAGGTGTGTTGCCTCTAGGCTCCACTCACAGCCCCCTCAGATAGAGACGGTCTCTGTTTTTTTGGGCCAGCTAAATGGAGAAAACTTTGAAAATAGAGAAAGGTAGTAACAAAAGACAGAAAGACCTTGAGTCCCTGAGAGGTCATTGGAGGAGAGCTGTCCAACTTATCCAAGATGCAATATATTAATTTCATTATGTTCAGCTACTGAAATACTGAGGTCATTCCAGTAGCTCGTCTCCTCTCAATAACACTGACTAAAGAGAAGAGTAGTAGCAAAAGTATTCATGCTTGGGTCTTTGTTAGCTGTCCTCATGGGGAAGATTCTGGGCAGCTAAGAGCTAATGCGAGGCTTTGGCTTTCTAATGGAGAGGATGTTGGGGTGGAGCAGTATTAAATAAGAGTGTAAAAGTCAAACTTCGCCTTTTGTATTTTTGGAGGGGATGCTCTTTGCTGACATGTGAGCCTCATGTGACCACAGAGGCAGGACTAAGTCAGGGAAGACCTAAAGGGAAAGCTTCTAAGGTTCACAGCTATAAACATCTGAAATCTTGAAAGACTGTGAAGAAAATACCAACAGTGGATTGAAATTGGAATAGGAGAGAAGAGGAAAATTCCCTGAAATGTGTTTTTAACTTTATAAACTTTCCCTAGAAGAAAGAACCACATACTGAATGCTTTAAGTAAAAGGAGTTCTTAAGAAGAGAATTCTTAGAGTTCTGTCAGGGGGTTCTCAAAGCCAAGTGCTTACCAAGGGCTGGTAAACTAGCTTAATTTTTATTCCAAAAGATAGAAAAGAACATCTTACCCTTCTAATAATGTTGGGATCATTGCACTTTGCCAGTTTTCCAGCAAAAAGCTGAACTCCAAAGCTTGCAAAAACAAGCATTAATGTCAGCAAAAGAATGGAGACCTGAAAGAAATTGGTGAGATATCAAATCTCTTAGTAAAACGTTAAACAGTAGGTTTGGTTTGAATTGCGATATGAACAGGATGTTCCTGATAACATTCTATGAAATTCATGATCTTTCGAGGATATCTTTTCACTTCTCTGCCACAGGTCATTCAATTAGCCTTACCGAAATATTAAAAGAAGGGAATTAACAAGTTTCAAATTTTTAGAGTAAAAACATACGATGTTCATGTAGGAAAATGGGCCAAGGTATTTGTGGCATGACAGACTTTTCTGTTTTGAAAGACAACACTTGAATCTGTTTTATTGAATAGAACAAAAGAAAATTGCTTAAATGGTTATATTTCCCCCATTTTCTCAAAATGGATTCATATTAGCAGAGCACAAATTAGAGTGACAGTGGCCTTGCTTTCCTGTGAGCATGAGGGCAGATGGATGAGCTGCTCAGAGAGGATTAGAGATAACTGGGTCCTGAAAAGCAAGTCTGTTAATTGACTCATGCTCCCTCTGCTGGATGACTGCTCTGGTCTCCACAGAGAAAGTGGCAAAGGGTAAGAAACTGAACAACAAACTATTGACCTGTGCTAGTAGAATCATTTAAAATATACCTTAAATATACTAAAATTACACAGAAACATCATCGGAAGAAAGATACAAATAGATTCTCTTTTAAAATCTATTGAGGGTCAATTAGCTGTTAGGCGATATTCTGTTTTCCTTCAATTCCAACTGTGTGAAAGCCACCATTTATGGCTTTATTGCAAATAAAATGTGTAATTTTAAGAGCATCTTTAAAAAATGTTAGCAATTATATGCCTGCAGTAACATTACGACCTATCTTTAAAATACCTTACAATCAACTACAGCTACAGCTGTTCTCTCATCATAGGCGTGTTTCTGGAAAGCAAGATATAAAATAGGCTTATATAAATTAATTCACATTTTTCATGCACAGGAAGAACTCATTAAGAATAAAAAAAATCCTTTGATCACTCCTTTGTAGGTCAAAGATCCGTCTGGAACATATTATGAGCAGTGAGCCTCTTACACGTTGTTTTATCTGCAGCCCTGCTCCTAGAAGACCCTAAATCAATGTTTGCTCGACGAAATCAATGTTTTTCCTTTCAATCACATTTGGAAGTATTCATTACTGTACATTTAAGTTACTTAAAGTAAGGTGTACCTGTACATTACATTTTATCAGTTTGTTTTATGTTAACATTCTAAAGATCAGAGACAAATTCTATTTCTATATGCTTTAAGAGACATATAGAAGGAGATTATCAACCCAAATGTGTTAATTCCTAATATCATTTGTAAAGTAGATGCTTTTGAATCTTCTTATCCTTAATTTCCAGACAGGGAAACTAAAACTCAGAATAGAAATTAAAGTCAAGAGTTAGAAATGGAAGTGTCAGCAAATACTATCTCTTCGAATTCTCCTTTCATCTTATTTTCCAGAGTGCTTCACTTTAGTTCACTAAAAATGTTTGTTGAATTAAATATACTGATAAGCCAGGGATATCCATGGGTAAAGTTTCTGAATGTGTGTTGTGCTTTGTCAGCACTTTTATAATCCTCTGGCAAAAAACAAAATTGTAGACTTAACCTTGACAAGCAAGACTTAATTTATTCCCTCATTTGCTACACTATGGGGTTGGATTACGTGCACTGGAAGCAAAGGTAGCTGTAACATACCAAAAAAATTTCCTTGAAGCCACTGAAAAGCTCTCGAACAACTTTCCTCATCTGCGGTACCAGTTTGAATATCCGCAGGGGTCTCAGGCACCGAAGAACCATTAGGAGCTGAGCTCCCGATTCAGCTGGCACATTTTGAGGCATCCAACAAAGAAATATCAAGCTCACCTAGGGGGAAAAAATAATCTCTGGAATTTATGCAATTTATTCTCTACAGTCTACATTTCTACATTTTCTGAGAGCCAAGTGACCATAACTTTCCTATAGCAGAGATTCCGTGTGTTATGTGGGACCAGGTGTGTATGCAGTTTCTTAGCTCTAAACTATGAACCCAGTCTAGACCTGTTAGTGGCCCCAAAGGAGAGCCATCAGGTGTATGTGGGTGTAAAATGGGGGTGGCCGCACCATTTGTACACTACTGCATTCTGTCCCTACTCTTAAAGAATAAACTGGAGGGCCCGCTGATGTCAACAGGATTGAAACTCCTTTGATCAAAGATACTAAACCTTATGTTTGACCTGATACTATTTTAGTAACAATCTAAACATGCTAAACTTAATGGTCACAATTCTTGTTGTGTCGAAAAAGACATTGATTTTATGCCTTGTTGGACATAGAGAAAAAAATGAAAGTTCTATGAGTCACTTCCTATTGTTTCTCAAATTAGTTTAACAAAATAGTTGAATGGTTTTTCCTAGTCCAACATTTTATGCCTTAGAATTGAGAGAATGGTCCATCCACACTTGTTTTAGTTTGCTTTTAGTAATTAAGGGCTCATCAATCATTTATATGATGTAGTTGTTATTGTTTGTTTGTTTGTTTTTTAATATAAGAGCCACAGAATTGGGGGAGGGCAAACTAGATTTACTAACTTAGACCTTATTTGTGTATGTCTTATGTATACATGAAGATGACTGATATATTTGAACCATAGCCATGGATATTTTAAGTGCTTTTAATGTGGATTTTATATGTATGCTTCTTATGTGGCTATAATGGACTACTTAAGAACTCAGTTTTGTAATCTGACTTTTGTGACTCACATATCTCATTCTTATACCAAGAAATGCAGGAGATTTTACAAAACCATTACATTTTACATTTAGGAAATAATCAAAGACTTACAAGATATATAAATATGTCCATTACTCCACCAAAGTCCCTGATGACAGCAGTTGGAGTGAAAAATAAGCCATCTGCCATAATCTTCAGATTAAGCTCAATGCTCATGAATATCACAAATACATACTCAGCAATCTGAAATGGGCAAAGGCAGTTTGATCACAAGGAGCAGAAAAATTGCAGGTCAGTGTTTTTCCTCAGACCTGTGAGCTGAGATTCAGTAGCGATACCTGCAAAGTAGGTGCGTGCATGACTCTTCGAAAGGGGGATTCGAACATCATGGAAATGCAGGAGCAGATGGTTACGATGATCATGACCCAGTCCAGGTAAGTCACCAATCCCAGCAAATCACTGCCAAACACCAAACATAACTGAGAAACACGAATGGTCTAGGCAGGGCCACTAAAGTCAGAGAAGATGCTTCTGTGATTGTTAATGTGACTCGTATATTTTTATGAATCCTCACTTGTTTATTTCATGGCACGATACAGCAAGAAAACAAAGGAAAACTTTTACATTTTTATGCAACATAAAATAGTACACAGAAACTTCAAATGTGCATAGAAAACAGTTTGTGATGCTTACTAAAGTTGATGGTACTTTGTGTTTTTCACAGCTCCTGTGACGGGATCTGTTTTAGATCTGTAAGAGAGAATCAACATATAAAGTTCTGCATCATAAAAAGGTGTTATAACTAGCATCAGTGTAGTTATCAACATCACACACCTACAACCTTTTTTTATCCTTTATAAACTGTCCATTATAATATATGTTAACTGTCTGTGACTTTGGAAGGCAAAGACCATCGGATGAAAGAAAAATCAGAGGAGCCTGCAGTTGATACTTATGAAAAAAAGTTTTATATTTCTCGAAATCTGATATTAGAATTTGTGATTCCACTCAACAATGTCTGACATGGATATTACAAAATTAAATTCTGACATTCATTAAAAAACACTCAGTTAAATCTTTCTTAGCAGTTCAAGGATGTTCCTTAAAATTATTTAATTAAATATCTATAAATTCGATAGAGTTCTTCACCTTGTATTTAACTGCAATCTTGTGGAGTAATTTATATAGAATTTCTTGGAGTGGGGACTTCTAACTTTTACTTTCAAGGAACCAATCTTCAGCAAAGCTCCTGATGGTTCTTGTGTATATACTCCCAGTTACAACAAAGTCTTCCTTGGCCTACATCAACTGTGTTGCTGACTAGGAGAATTATACCACACTAAATAGAGTGGAGAATTAGCTATTAGATGTTAACATGGAAGAGGCCAACAGGATAATTCCAGATGAAAAACTCACTTTGGAACTTACAAATCAACTCTAAGTTCCTTTACTTTGTGAAAACTCAGGGCAGTTTTTAATGATTGTTACTCAAGTGCATTAAATGTGAAGGTCTTTCTAGAGTGACAAACTGGCACTCAGAGAGAGCCATGCACTAACTGGTGTCCTTTAGAGAAGCCAGTAACCTCCGCTGACCTCAGTGCCCTCCTCTTTTGGAAGATGAGGGGACACAAATGACATTAGATGGTTGCTGAGGTCTCAAGTCCTCAAATGTTACAATAGTGTATTAGTTTTCTAAGGCTGTTGAAACAGACTGAGTGGCTTAACCAACAGAAACTAATTTCTCATAGTTCTGGAGGCTAGAAGTCTGAGATGGAGGTGTCAGCAAGGGTACTGCCTTCTGAGGGCTGAGAGGAGAATCGGTCCCAGGCCTCTCCCCTTGGCTCGTAGATGAGCATCTTCCCTCTGGGTCTTCGCATAGTCTCACCTACGTGTCTGTGTCCAAACTTTCTCATCTGATAAGGACTCCCGTCATATTGGATTAGGGCCCACTCTAATGACCTCATTTTAATTGATTTTTTTTTTCTTTAAAGTCCCAACCTCATTCTGAGGTACTAGGGGTTAGAACTTCTATATATGAATTTTTGGGGGGTGAAGTGGGGTTCACAATTCAACTCATAACAGATATAAAATATATGCTACTGATTATCAATTTATTTAAGTGACAGTGTCAGAAAGGTCCAACTACAAATGGGAAAGTATTTCCTACACTTCCTCCAGGACTCTTAATGTTTTCAGGATATTTGCTTAAAGTTATGCATGATGAAAATTCCATTTCATCCACTAGTTGCCTGCTAAAATTGGCTTGGGTCATCACAAGTGCAGCATGCTCCAGGCTGAGCACACTACAGCCTCTTGCACACTTCTTCCATGTAGGTGGGGATAGACAGTGGCCAGTGGGTTTTCTTCTTGTACCAGTTGGTAATGGAAAAATCAGTCAACTTTCTTCCTACTTTACATTATTCTAGAATAAACCAGTTAGGGTTTGTTTTTTTTACCACAAAGAGTCTAAAAGAAGGTACGATGACCTTCACATGTCATTGAGTCTCCCTTTGCTTCTGAAATAAAATATGGAGTTAATAACACTGATATAAACATATTGGGCAACAGTTAAAATGAACAAATAAAAACAAAAATGGCTGTTAACTGCTTTATAAATGTGAGTTTTATATAAATGTTAACCACTTGGAACCTTTGTTTGTTTTCCACCTGGTTGGCAGCTCAGCAAATAGGAGCAGCATGATTAATTAGCCCACAGTTTATTTTGTGACCCCATTAGGATTACACGTTCCTTCTTGCTCGTATGACAACCCCCCCTGCTGTTTGTACAACTCAGGCCAAACACCTGGCTGAAATTGAGTGTACTTACGCGTTGAAGCGTGCTCGGACCACCACCCGGCAGAAGTTTCTGAACCTGTGCTCCCGTCCAACGATGAACAGTGGCTTATCGAAGTATGGATGATTCTCTCTCAGTTCCTCCTCTTGCACTTTCCTTGAAGGGGAAGTTTATGACAGAGTAAGGTTAAGGGAAAGTTTGCCATTCC
Source organism: Rousettus aegyptiacus (assembly GCF_014176215.1). NCBI lineage: Eukaryota > Metazoa > Chordata > Mammalia > Chiroptera > Pteropodidae > Rousettus > Rousettus aegyptiacus. The sequence continues at coordinate 56,276,001 of NW_023416286.1, read as the reverse complement.
AAAACGAGAGCCAAGAAACACCATAGTTCCCTGTACCTTTTCATTTCTGCTTGCTCCTTTTTTTCTTGGATCATCTTTATTTCACTGTCTTCTCTTTGTGCATTTCTATATCTCACTGTATTAGAATGCTAGAAATAAATGGAAAGGGGGCATATCAAAAATAAAGACTTTTTTTGGAAAACTCCCCAAATGATCAGTTACAACTGAAATGAGTATCTTTATTTTATATATATTTTAATGGCTACATTCATCTTAGCAAGGGCATTTTTTGTTTTTGCTCTAAAGTATATATTTTTCAGTATAAACATTTATTGAGAACCAATTATATGCCAGGTACTGTTCTAGTGCTGGTGATAAGGCAAAAGAGGAGAAAAAAAAAAACATAACAAAATCCCTACTCTTATGGGGCTAATGTTCTAGTTAAGGGAGACAGACAAAGACTAAACCAAAACAAGTAAGAATGTTAGAAGCGGTTCAGTGGCTCTGGTAAAAAACAAAGAGGGGCAGAGAGTGCTAGAAGCCTCCAAGTTTAAATAGGTCAGGGCAGGCCTCAATGACAAGCTGTTATTTGAGCAAAGACTAGAAGGAGGCAGTCACTGAATTTCTGTAGGAATATGTTCTTCGAGAGGAGGGAGCGGTCTGTGTGTATGCACAGGAAATAGCCAGGATGTCAGAGTAGGCAGAGAACAAGGAACAGTTAATGAGGTGGGACGAAACCAGATGCGTGAGGTGGGGTGGTCATGTAGGACCTGGACTCTGGTCTTCACTCTGTGGGAGATGGAAAGCCATTGTTTGAATAACTTAAAATATTTTATAGAAAGTATTCCTTAGATTTAATTATCTGTATTTTCTGTCATTTGGAATAAGTGAAAAGATAAAACTCTATTTTATATTGCTTCTACTATGAAGGAAAAGACATTAGGATAGATTTCCTATGAAATTAACAGAACTCCCATGACCTCTTGCTATGGAGAAGGTGGAGGATGGACTTTTATTGTACGTCTATATAGAAAAATATGACAAAATGTCTTTGAAGAAGAAATAAATCTCTGGAATTAAGATGATTCAAATAGAGACTTTCGTTGTATATATTAAGACACATTTTCAAAGTCATTTTCTCATTTGATTCTTAAGTACACTGTACATTTCTACTGAATCATATTGAAAGAAAGTCCTTCAAACTAGTATTGCCTCTCTGAATTTTTGCCTAGACATTTTCTCCATGCACTGTGGCTAACCCTCAAATTATAGTAAGCGAACAGGCCACATGTTGGATCTAATCACTATTCCATGTTGACAGTATGGTGAGGCATACCAGACAAAGGTTTGGCTTAAAAATCCCGGAGTTAACAGATGCTTGCACCAATTAGAACTATGCACATTGGGTAATGGCAATATCAGGTGTTATCGACAACTTTTTCCATTCTCGATTTTACGTAGAACACTTAGTAAGGAGAGTTCACTCTAAGATAGCTATTTCTTGAAAGCAGCTGAAGTAGGCTGAAAATTCCAGAAACTCTTGAGAAATAAAAAATAAGCGGCGAATAAGACAAAAATTAAAAACCACAAGACTTTGCTAACTTTCTCTTGCTAGATCTGTTTTCTCAAATGCCACCCTTGGCTCTGAACATGCAAGATTCTGCTTTTTTAGGTAAGTTAGCCAGACTCAATTTAAGACCTATTTTTTAACCCTTGCTCCACTGGTGATAATTTCTTAGTATGTGCTTCTCACCTTTCATGGTAATCCCAGCATAGTGAAGCTGCTGGTGAGCCTAATCAGGAAGTCAGATTTTTGCCTCCTCAGGAGTCCCTTGATTTTTCTGTGGTTCCCTTCTTCACTTCATCTGGATCTTTGGTCTCATGGAGAGGAGTCTACACTGACCATCCTTTAACATTCCCTGTCCCCAAATTTATACTGTCTATTTCTTCACACTATTTTATTTTTCTTTATGTACAAAGCTAACCTGTCATAGTAATAAAAAGAGGATGAAAAATAAATAGAAATAACTCAGAAATTATTATATATTTGTTTACTTTTACTAGAGTGTAAACACTTACAGGACAGAGATGACATCTTGTTTCTCAACTACTCCTCATCACTTAGAACAGAATCTGGCATATGATGAACACACAATAAGTATTACTGAGTCGGTAAATAAATAAATGAATGACCTACAGTCTAAAAGCAAAGAAATTATTGGGAAATCTTATGCAGACTTTGACAGAAAAATTCTTCTAGAAATAAAATTTTATTTCCCAGTATGTAAAGTCCTGCAATTATAGACATTGAATATAGATTCTAGAATAGTTGGAATTAATAAATATTCAAAGTCAGTGATGTGAATCGTTCCTATAAAAATGATTTAAATGTCTTTAAGTTCAGTCAAATGCAACCAATATGTCTTAGCAAAAACACGTGTTCTGCAGGATGTCTGGAATTTTCTATAGTTAGTAATCACTTTTCTGTACCTGACCATTTAATTTGTTTCTTGAGTCTCCTGATTTCATCTGGTAAAAAGCCTTAAGAAGACATGACAGTATGACACAAAGCTCCATGCACTGGAATTGTCTGAGCAGTCATTTAAATATATTTTCATAATCTTGTTTCCAAAATCCAAAGTATTTCTTAGAACTTACATCTTGAGTCAGAGTTTCAAGAGATTTCCCCCTGCTGATCCTCTGGCTGTTTGAGCCATGTCTTAGTGACCTAAAAGAACCACAACCAACTAGTCAATACATCTCAAGAACAAATTTTGACTGAAGCAATGAACATTATAAAAAATAAATAAATAAAATCACTCTTCTGATAGCATAATGAAAGCTGGTTATTTCTTTTCATAGCAAAAGCTTTAGTCTATCCAAATGTCTTTGATACCATCTAACAAAATTCAAATTTTTCCTTCTGATCTTAAAAGAGAGAATTTAGCCATCACCAAGGAAAAGGTTTTTGAAAGATTTTTTGAATCTTTGAATCTGATTGTGAATTTCATTACTGTTACCATCAATGAATCCAACCCATGCCTGTCTGCTAAACAGAGCAGTGAACATGTCCCTGTAAAACTCCTTTCCTTTGTTTCTCTGCAGCTTCATCTCCTGGAGTATTTACCTGCGCTCTTGGCGGATGTGATGCTGCACACTGAGAATTGACCTTTCCTTTGCTGGCTGCCCCTCAAATGATCCACTCAGCATGCGCTGTCGAGTGCAAGCTCTAGGAGAAAAAAAGAGAGCCCAAGATAAATGCGTGATCTGTACACTTGGGATGAATAATACATAACTGCTCATTACTCTTATTATTTTTAAGGAAACACCAATGGTAAGGCAAAATACAGCAAATGACACGTAACCATGAAGGAAAAGGCGCTTTAGGCTTTGTGTTAAGAACACTTACAAAGCAGAACTATTACAGCTATGAAGAGGGGCTGGAAAATAAACAGAAAGCTCCTGCCCTGTGCCCACCCCCTCAATGTTTTATCTCCCCATCTCCCAAATAGGAGAGCTTCCATCAGGATTCTCTTAGCAGGCCCAGCCTGGCCACAGTTAATCACGATGTTGGTCTTGGCTTTAGACAAGACGGTTTCTAATAAAAGCCCTCGGGAAGGATTTGTCCACCCAGGCCCCTGAGATGATAGAATATATGTTCCAAGAAGATTTTGCAGAACTCCAGGAAAATCAGAAAGCATAAAGTTAGAGGCACAAATCAACAGTAAAAATAAGTAGCTAAAGCTGGAATTAATACCTAGAGAAACCTCAGTCTAAAGCTTGCGGCTTACAGGTAACCAGTTGCCACTTTCTTTGCTGCCACAAAACTCTGTAGACTTTTAAAACATGTTCTCTTTTTCACAACCGGTGACTTAACACCTGTGGTGTAAATGATTTGGAGAGAGAACAAAATTTCTTCTCCAAAAAGCTCTCTCCAGCTAAAAACGACAGAAATTCCCTTGGTGTACTAGTCAAGTGGAAAGAAAATAATACAGGGGTTAGAAGAACTGTTCCAGAGGCGATACTGTCACGAACAAGTTGAGTGAGTGACCTTTCAGCTCAGTTCCCTTACGGGTAACGTGAGGAGACGGCCTTGATCTGAAAGACTACTCATAGGCTTAAAATGCAACGGCTTCGTGACATGTAAATTTTACAACACTGTATTTGTTCAACACTTGAACACATATACTACTGTCATTGCTTAACATAAGACTTTCATATTTATGTTTCCTAAAATGCATTTCTGGACTGGCTTTGAATTATGTTATCACTATCTGTCTCAGAGTTAAGATCTTTGAGAAAAGAGCTGTGTCTGTTTCGCATACTTAAAATAGCAGCTTTTATGACATCATGTGTATATTTAAGAACTTAAAAATACTTTTGATATCGATGAAGATAATTATGGTAAATACTTATGGAAAGTCATACAAATGTAATAAATGTAAATGCATTGTAGGAAATAAGCCCAAATAATCACTATTCTTAGTTTAATAAGCACACAAACCATTCCGAGGTAAAATCCAAGTCAAAATTTTATTTAATGACAAAAATTTATGACAATGATATACAAAGTCATGTATAATTTTAGAACTAGAATGACGTCACATAGGAAGATATATTTGTAAGTTAGTCTGAGTTGACAAAGGTATAGAACAATCTTATAATATATATATCAAGATCATTTTCCAACTAAAGACTGAAAATTACGAAGCCATCTTGAAAAAACTTATTTGGAGAATGGAGTGATTCTGGCACAGATGTACACACCCCTGCCATTTGTATAAACCTGCAGCCCCTGTCTTAGTAACTTTTATTCTGTCCCAAGACTCTCCCCTAAAGTAGTTGAGACCTATAGGACTTAAATACAAAACACATACAATTGGATTATAATGTACCTATTTGAATTGAGTGTCCTCCTATGTTTGAGATGGAAGAATGTAACTGTCTTTAAGCTGCCTGTGATAAAGGACTGCTAGTATTTGCCCTGTTTGCCTGACATCCCCACCTGAGGCTGCCTGGGCATTCTTGCTGGGGAAGAGATAGTGCTACATCTACTAACTCCAGGGTCTAAAAGATGTCCCAGCACCTGGGTCAGTATAACCCATGCTCATCCTGGGTGGCCTCTGTGAATCCCGCTGAGGCCCGTCTCCCCTCTAAATACAAAATAGGCAGGTCTCCGTGGAGACTCTCTGGCTATCAGAAAGACTTCCCCTACCCTGTGACATCTTTTCCATCTCTTCCACCAACAGCATGGCTGAAATGGTGGTGAGAAAGCAAGTCCCTTTTCTCTTTTGGTTCAAGATTATTCCTCTCTTTCCCACTGGGTCTAGAGAATTATGACACTGTCTGCTCTACAATTTCAAGCTAAATAATGATGGGGGGGGGGCGGAGAAGAGTTCAGTAACTCTGGGCTAGTTAAAACTTGTAACCAGTGACTTGAGCCAAGTATAAACCTTGGCAGTTTCTACTTCCTCACTGAGAGGGGCCCTGCCAGGGTCTTCCTTGTTTCCTGGGACTCCAAAGGTACCCAGAGAATCTGAGCAAAGTGAAGGCAGGCCGATGGGGTTATCTTGCCTTGGTATTAAGAAGTCTTGGTGCCTCGGGATCAATGTGAGTCTCTGGTCCCTTGTGCCAGCCCCACATCCCAGCACTCCTCCTCCAAGTCTGGTACCAGAACAAAGGTAAATAGCCTCCATCTTCATTTAGCAGTGCTCTTGTTCAGGCTTTTCTTGGACTATATACTCCAATCTTTCCTCTGAGTTTCTGCAATGGTTTTTGAACAGGAAAACTCAGTAGGTGCTCAATAAATATTTGTTAAGAGAATAAACCTTGAAATTCTGTGAAGATCAAGTATTTTAATTTCTTTTTTGATCACTTGATGCTTATAAAGCATGGAAATAATCACAAATAAAACAGCATGTGTTCGAAATAAGCTTTTTAAAGGAGCAGTTAAATAATCTTAATTTTATCTCAAGTTAGAATATTATGCCATCAAAAAATGAGATACACACCTATAATAATAGACGATGCCCTGAGACAGTGATGAAAAAAAAAATCAGACATTGCTTCTTGCAAGTAGAAAATTTATAAACCTTTATCTATATTCTAAGTGAAAGCTGTTAAGGGAAATCTGCAAACCAACGTGAGGCTGAGCCGAATTCATTTCAATATCGTAAACAGGAGATCTGATCTGTCGCTGAGAACACGGTCTCTAGGTATCATGTCTTAGAGGAATCTACTTGCCAAGCTGAAACAGTAAATAACCAAGGAAGTGGAGACTTTTAATATTTTATCAATAAGGAGTCGGAGACTTTTAATATTTTACCAATATTTTAGTAAAAGATTTCCTCAGAAAGAGAAGTACTTGAATGTTCAATGAAGTTATATTTTGCCACTTGAAATTTTTCATTAGAATTAGATGAATTTGGTCTCAAAAAAGGAAAAAAAGAAATGTTTTCAGGAAGAAAATGTTCTTTTATTTCCTGCCTAGAGAAAAAGCTAAGCTAATGGTATTGATAAAGCACACTGATCTTTGGGAGGTCCTGCTTTTCTCAGGGGAGAGACTGACAGAGTTGGGATAGTTAAGATCTTCAACGTCTTCAGAATGGTAAGACCTAGAAGGCCAGTTTCCTAGACACTCCACCTAGTGGCTTAATATGAAAAAAAATTGGTCTGCCTGCTTGGCTTCTGGAACTGTGAAGCACAAGGCTTCAAGTGTCTGGTGAAAAATAATGAAGTCTTTTGTCTTGTCTGAGTGAGGAAATTCTCCATTATGCAGGCATATGTAATCTCTTTATTCCTGCTCCCTGGAGGAGACTTACAGCGAGGCATTTTCCTTTTCCCAGTTGGGGTTAATGTTATGCCCTCTCTACCTTTGAAAGTAAAACAAGACTGGGACCCCTGATGATGATTCAAATGTGGGAATATTCTTCAGCAAACACACATTCCCAGTTGCAAAAATATTACCCCTGGTTTCTTGCCAAGCCTTTGAAAAAAACATATGAAAGATTGATTCTTTTTTTCTTATTCTTCTCTGCATTGCCTTTGTGCTATGGAATTTCAATTGCCCCTTACATGACAGCTATATATATATATATATATATATATATATATATATAGTCTTTTATAGAGGCTGAGGGAAGAGAATCATGTCTTAAGAAATTGTCTCTATTTTTCTTGACACTTTTCCATCTAAAATATTTTTAAATTGGCCCAAAGATTATGGTTATATGAGAGATCTTTGGAGCTTTATTAGCCTTTAAACACCACTAGTTGTTTATAGAAACAGTAGCAGGGGGTCCTCGGTGTCTTTCTTCTCTGTCTCCATGTCTTCTTTCTTAATGTTCCAGAACAAAGGTGTGGGAAAAGCCCATATATTCTGTAATAAAAAAGAGAGGGCTGTGAGTCTTCAAATTATTTTCATTCATTATAGAAAAGTTAGATTATGCAATACCATCTGGGATTAAATATACTTACTACGTTCTAAAGGAACTGCAAAATAACTCTGCAGAGCATTAAATTTGAGAAATGATACTCAAATCTTGAGCTCCACAAGGTAAACACATTGCAAAATATTATCCACTGTTGGTTAATATAATGTAATCATGTCAACAGACAACAGGAAAATAGTTCTTCGGTGGTAATTATGTAAAACTATGATTGGAGAACTGTGTAAGAAAATAGATAATGAGTATTTCCTGGGAAGGGCTCTTACCTGACTCCACTGAAGTGACAAGGTGATTGTCCCAAGTAGAGACAACAGCTGATGCTAACGGGTGAGTTCCTTTGTAATGGGCTCTTGCTGAGATGAAGAAAAAGCTGCATTTTCATCATAATGAATACCCCAGTCTTTTGTGAATCGGCCAGTCCGGAGTAAATGGATATGGCTCTTAATTGCAACAGCAGATCAGTTCTTTCCAATCTTGCGTTATTCACAAAAATGTTTTCTTATATAGACATGTAAATACATGGGAAACTAGAACTTCATTGTAGATTGAAAAACAAAAGAAGCCTTTAGTGTCTTATTATACGTAGGTACTGTAAATAAAAAAAGATAAGTAACTTATGGAAAACCCACACCATTCACTTAGGTTCAACTTTAGCAGCCCAACTACTGACTCAGAAAAATGTAAATTACAATGCGAAGACCAAACTTTTTATTATAATGAAAGTAAAATTTTGCAAATGTTGCATAAACTGTATGAACCAATTTTTCCACAGATATGTATTTTTCTATATTGCTTATTACTTTACCCTCCTATGATAAAATGCTAAAACCTTGTTAGAATATCTTCCCCATGTTTTAGGTAAAATTTAATAGAAGCTCTCCTAATCCAGAAATAACATTATCATTTTGGAGTGTATCTAAAAATAATCTACACTATCTCTATGAAATATAACATACTTAGGACAACATGTTAGAATATATTATTTTACTATATATGATGAAGGATGTTAACTAGACTTACTGTGATGATTATTTCACAACACATAAATTTCCCTTCAAATCATTATGTTGTATATTTGAAACTAACATAATGTTATATGTCAATTACATCTCAATAAAAACTTTTCAAAGGTTGAATAAAAGAAAGTTAGATTTTTCAAAAAAGCAATACATATAATTTTGCTTCAATTAAGTTTTTTCTTGCCACTTTGAAATTTTTACTATTTATGTTGTATCTAAATGCATATACCTATAAATCTCATCTCGTTATTGTTCTCTGAACACACCTAATTTCCATATATCTGGTTATTCTTTTTATCTCCAAATGGTCTTTCAACTAATCTACACAAGTTTTTAAGTGTTATGAAAATCTTAATAAGGAAGACCAACAACTAAACAGCCTTAATAGAATTACAGATAAATATTTACTGTAATATTTAGATTAATTTTTGATTAATATATAATGTTTTAACATTAATATATTCAGCATTAACAACTGGTATTTAATATATATTTAATTAATATATTATATTTAATGAATTATTATTTATAATACAGTAAATATATTAATAAATATGTTTAAATATATAATTTATAATATATATATTTTACAAATGTATAAATTGTATATTTAATAAATTGGACATTAACAAGCTAATAATCAATTTCGGGCATATTAATATCCAACAATGTTTTCTTAAAACTTCAGGTTATTCTTGCCAAATAGAGGTCACAAAAAATTGCTGATATGTCAGGAGGTTGACCCAAACTCAGCTTCAGGGATATCTGTCCGCTTTCTCATCACAGGGTCATTCCAGCACCTTTCTCTCCCTCATATTTTACTGAGCAGTTGGCAAGTCCAGCCCAAGGTCTGTGGGATGCTGCAGGTACTCAGGCCTTCTCAGTGGTACTGAGTGTATCCTGCTAGTCATGCCCAGAATGTGGAGCTGCAGAAAACTAACGTGACGTTATCCGAAGCTGCTGAATTGCTGACCTAACCGATGAAACTATAATTTGAAAAGGAGAACTTGCCGAATAGTAAAAAACAAGAGGGGTAGGTTGCTGATGCTTGGCATTATTAAGCTCTCGCAGACTTCCCAATTAGTTGGGCCAGCTTCAGGAAATTGGCAGCTCTGGGTCTAGAAAAGACTGAACAGAATAAGAATGAAGAGGCTTTTTTCCTTTTCTCAAATTTCTCTTGTCACATAGCTAATGATGTTCACAAAAACAGGTGACCCTGTGGAGGAAATCACTGGAATTTAATTTGAATTCCTTCCTCTAGAAAATTTCATGATTTCTTCAGTCTCTACAATATAAGGCTATCCTCTCTTCTAGAGAAATATGACACACAGGCTCACGTTCTAAAGAAAAACCCAGGTGTCAATTCGTCTGTCCCAGACCCTGGGGAGAGAGAGCTGGGAGAACAGGGTCTTCAAAGAGGCCAGAGACCAAAAGAAATACCTCTCATTCTGCCTATAGTCCCTGAAGCCTGAAGGACCAGCTGTAGCTAAACTGTCATCCATTCAGAAGTTACAGAGCTTTAACGTGATGTGCATACTGGAGGTTTCAGGTAGGCGATTACAACCTGTGCAGAGAACAATGGCATACTTATCCAAGCCATAGCTATCACTGTTCTTCTGCTATGGCTTGCAGTTACAGGTTCTGTTTCAGCTCTTCCTCATGCCCTGATCACCAGTCCCTCTTATCCAACTATCTTGATTTAGATCCTGCTCACAATCACTCCGCCACCTGCCAAGTCAATTAAGTCCAACTTTACCAACACTTTGACCATATCCTTGCCTTTCATTTGCTAGTTATCCCTGCATGATACTGGTCTCTACTTGTTTGATTAGATTTCCTGCCAAAGCCTATTTAAGTTTCCTACTCCTGAGATAGGACTGTTTTTTTTTTTTTTTTTTTTTTTTTTTCCCTAGCATATCCAAGCAGTGGAGAATGTCACAACTATACTTCAGGCATTACAGAAGTAATGCCCAGAACTTCTAGCCAGCTATAGGTGATGCCAAACTCAGTTGATGAATCTACATTGTTAGCTCGGGAATATATCCATCAAATATCCAGTAAATGATATGATCAAATAATCTGGTATCTGAAGATGGTAGCAAGCCTAGCACAGGCTTAACTGAGTATAAAGCTACAGCTGACAGACCATTTTCAGCTGGGTAAGCAAGACACTTTGGATCAGCTTAGAAAAGGGTACACTGATTTATCAAAAAGATTTTATGCCACTCAGATAGGGCCTCTGCTGGGCAATAGTGAAGACTTCTCAAGCAAACCCTTAGGCTCTGCTTTGAAGGTGACTGTCAGTTGCCTGCATCTCGGCAGCAACTGTGGGTATCTCTTGGATTTACTACTAATAATGGAAAATCGCCTACAGAGCGCTTTACAGATACTAACTTGTTTAACCCTCACCTATGAGGCAGAGTCTATTAATTTACAGAACTTATTTAACAGATGAGAAAACTGAGATGCAGAGAGATTTAGTAACTTGCCCAAAGTCAAACATCCATGAAGTGGTGTAGCCAGGATTCTAACCCCATTTGGGTACTGAGCTATTGAGTGATACCTGACAGAGCACTCCTCATTTACTGTTATGAGGTTGCAAATATCCCCACTCGATAGATGAAGAAACTGAGCCTTTCCAAGGACTCACTGCTGCTCAGAGGATTTGCAGCCAAGTAAAGTTGATTGCAAAGCCTGTTCACTTTCCATTTCTACTACACCGACACAGCATATTCTACATGACTATATGGACCTGAACAAGAATGCAGCCACCTCTGTAGGTCAGTGTCAGGAAAGCCACACAATGCCAGTCCAGAAATGAGTTTGCTTGAGTTGACTTATCGATCAGGGTCTGGGATATGAGTTGCAACCAGTATCTGGCAAAAGATCTTCTATGAAGACACTTCCATATATTACTCTAAGATAATGAGTGCATGGCTGGTTCCCTTCTACTATGATGAGAGAAGGAAGAGACTGGGGATTTAGAGATTTAGACTGTCCTCAAAGAGCAAAGATTCCAGTAGCCCATATGGCATCTTCGTATATTGGAAAAAGATGCTTCTTCCCCTTGAGGGACATAGTCTCATGCTAGGGGATGTTGTTTGGCAAGCGTCATATGCCTGAGCAGGTATAGTGAGGACTGGATTTTAGCTTTGAATCGCCCCATTGATTTGGCACCTTTGTATCATGCATAACTTGTATATAGACCCCAAGGAGTAGCCACAAGTGTGGGAAAAACAAGGGATTTAGGGTTTGTCAATACAAAGCATGAGAATGGGGATCCTTTATAACTTAAAAGCATAGTGTGATAGTTAATACATGGATTTCAGAGTCACATAGATCAGGATTTGATTCCTGGCTCTCTGACTCTCTGGTTCCCTAGAGAGGGTGGCCTCAAGTAAGTCACCTAATCTTCCTGAGCCTTAATTTCTTCATCTCTGAAAGAGAGCTAATAATTGTCATCTTTCAGGGTTGCCATGAAGACCTAATGAGAGTGAGTGCAGTGTTTGGCACACAGTCACTTTCTAATAAATGGGGGCATTTAGTTGCTCAAGTTGTTGAGGAAATTATTCTGTAGCTGATATTAATGATTCTTGTGATATCCAAGATTGTTTCCATGAGATGTAAAATTAGAAAAAATTACTTATCTTCCCTAAGGTTCAGTTTCGTCATATATAACATGGGGGTAATAACAGTAATTTTTCTGCATAAGTGTGTTTTGCAGATTAAATGAGATAATATACATAAGAGCTTAACACCATACATGGATCTATTAAATGTTATTCATTCTTTCCCATCTTCCTTTTCTTCTTCCTCTATCTTCATGCTAAAAAGGCATTTTCATGGTAAAATGAAATATAAGTTAAGAGATGAAACACCAGTACTGGAATTATTATTTACTTTGATTTTATATTACATTTTAGATAAGTGATTTTAATTGTTAAAGTCACTCAATAGGAAACCATTACTATGTCATATATGAATTTTCTTGTCACAATTATGTTCAGAAATCTAGAGATATTATTGAAGCTTCCTACACCTAACTAGTGTCATAAATATTATTCTAAGGACAAATATTGTGAACTCCATGAGGAAAAAATGTACATGTCCCGTATCTCAGAAAATGCCTGGCATAGAGAAGATGTTAGAGAAATATTCTTTACTGAATGACTAAATGTCTTAGGAGCACTTTCTTTCAGGAAGAAAATCCAGCTAATATCATTTAAAAACATATAGCTTAATAAATGTGTAGTGATTTTTTTATATTTATGCAGTATATATTATATTTATAGTCAATAAAAATGATTCTCTTGAAATGATATGAGAAAAACTAACCCTATATATGTCATTAACTATATTTAATTTTTTTTATAAGTAACACCCAACTCAAAGCTATTCCTGAGACTTTAAAAAATTATTAATACAGAGAATGGCCAGGGAAACTTTGTCATAGATCCAAATATCAAAATGCGAATACAATACCAGACTGAGCATTCAAAAAGGTTGTAAAGATATTGTCCTAATTGATGAATTACTGATGGTGAAAGAATGAAATGTTCTAAAATAACACAAAACGTTTAATTATTTTATTTTGACATTTCTCTATGCATTCAGCCTAGCGGGAATGATATGCACTTTTGCTCAATTTCAAGGTTCTGAATTAGAGAAATCTCTGTAGCAGTGTAATATTTTTGAAAGCACACTGCTATTTGTTTTGATTTCATCTGGTGTAGTGAAAAGGTCAGTGCCTTTTGAAGGAAGCTTTCTTTAGTGGAGCTGAACGGCAGAGCCAAAGTCAAAACAACAGTGAATTTAATAGCAACCTTGGATTTTATAATTTAGGTGGTGGGACATCCTGTCTCTCACAATACTCTCACATAAGTCTTAAAAAAAAAAAAAAAACAATACAGATGACCACTGGCGCCAAGTGAATCCCCTGCACTTAAGCATGTGACCGTATTCTCACGTTCTGTAAAAATGGCCCACTTTTGTTTCTCATCAAACAGTTCTCAAATATAGCCAGAAATTCATTTCTATTTCTTAAGGCATTAATTAATTAAAAAAGAAATAAGTAGAAGAACACAAATTAAAGATGATTATGTGTAGAAAAGTATGACTTCACCAATGATTCAAACACCTCAAACTCCAGGGCCCTTTTTCTCTGAAATACTTTTTCCTTTGCGGGTTTGAATTTCCTGTTCATAGGAAATTCCACATATTGGAATCATGTAGATCCTGTTTCAAATGGAAGATGGATATTTAGAAATGTGGGTCCCCTAAGAACTGAGACCGCTGGCAGCCCTGCAGCTTAATTATCAGTACCAAGAATTAAACTCTCTCCATCAATATGACTTCATTATTCATTCCAAGAAATACCTGTTCAGAAATTTAAGGCCATTAACCAATAAGTAATTTCATTGTTAGCTTTAGGAACTTTCCAAAAGTCCATTTATCTGAACTACAGTCTAATGAACCAGCCTCTTTTTCTAGATAGTAAGTCACACAACTGATCAACCAGTCACCTTAAAAATGATTGTTGCTCATCAAGACTCAGGCCAAGACCATGTTCAGCTAGGTCCATCAATCCTAAACATTTCTTTTAAAATGCTGTTTCTAAAAATTAGTCATATTTATTTTTAAAGGTAATACATGTATTAGGTTAAAAATATTAAAGGCATAAAATAGATTTCCAGAGTGAAGATGACAGCATAAAGTCACCATTTTTCCTCTTTTCAGAAATTGCTCCAAAGCAAGAAGAAAAGTGAAAAGCAAAAGTGCGAACACCATCTGAATAACTTTTAACTGAAATGTGGAGCCAGACAGGAGGGGAGAGCATTGAAGGCAGTGAAGAAGTAAAGGTAATTCACAGTGAAGAAGTAAAGGTAATTCACTTCGTCCTAGTCTTCCACCCACAGTATTGCCTTCCCCAGAACAGTAATGGTTACCTGTTGATAACAGGTATTGTTACCTGTTGTGCATCCTGGAGACTCCTACACTCTTTTATTCTTTATTGAGGTATAATTAACATATAACATTGTGTTAGTTTCAGGTATAGAACGCAATGATTTGATATTTGTATATATTGTGAAATGATCTAGTGGTCCCCAATCTTTTTGGCACCAGCAACTGGTGCTCCTATGAGAATCTAATACCTGAAGATCTGAGGTGGAGCTGAGGCAGTGTCATTAGTGTTGGGGAGCGGCTGCAAATTCAGAAGAAGCTTCACTTGCTTGCCTGCCACTCACCTCCTGCTGTGTGGCCTGGTCCCTAACAGGCCACGGACTGGTACCTGTCCACAGCCTGGGGGTTGGGAACCCCTGATATAAACTCTTATCTATCAAGAATTGTCTGCCTAATCTCAATCAGATCTCCCCCCGTAAAAACACTTAAATTCAAAACCTCAAAAATAACCACCCCTGACCTATCTCTTTCTGAGACATTATTAAGACTGCTGAATTGGTGGTCTCCCTTACTGTAATAAGTATTAAATTTCACTTTGCTTGATCAATACTTTATTCAGATGACCTTTTTGGTCAGTCTATACTGTAAAGACAGAGGGTTTGAGAAGCGAGTTGCTCAAGGTTATAGAGAAACAGAGCTAGACATTAGTTCAGGCCTTCTAACACCAAGTCTGGTATCCTACGTTATAACTGGGGGGCGGGGGGGCGGTCTCTGAACAGCACCTCTTCCAATCCTTAAATTCCCAGAGAAGAGGGAATTTAAAAAATTCACCTGTCTACACAGCCAAGCTTTCAGATACCCTAGATCAGGGATTTTTTTTTTTTGTATTATTTTCCCCAAAGAGTTGTTATCTTTAAAAAAGTTATTTCTAAGACGCTAATATTTCATAAAGTCTTCCTATGACATCACATTAGATAAGTGTACATGACTTATCTCTATGCCCAAATCGGGGCATAGAGTGGTGGAAGATCTTCCTTCTCCATTTTGTGTGGGGCTATTTGAATAATTTGCCCTGAGGCAACTCTAAATGTTTCCTTTTCAATTTCTCTTTCTCCCTCTTCTTTCTTTTCCTTTTTAGTAGTTGTTGTTTGGAAAACAGCATAGAAATATGTCAGTAGACCCATAAACATGGACTCAATCTATTCTTGACTTTCTAACTTATGGGTTACATTATAATGCAGGTATATTATTATTACTACTATTAATATTGTTATTATTAGTGAAAAACAATAAGTATACCCCCAAACACTATCTTTGACATCTGGCACCTGTCCTTAATCCTTTCGGAGAGCAGTGTAGCAGCGATGAGGAAACCATTTCTACAGAAGAGCTAAATGGCTTTTCTAGAGATCGCATTTGTATTCTCAAAAAAATTTTTAATTTCTTTCGGAATATTCCCTCTTATTTCCTGAGATTCACTGGGTAACATAGCTCAAGTCTGCCCAAAGAGGTCCTTCTCATTTTGCAGTGTGCTGGGTTGTAGTAAAATGCTATTGGCTCTGGGTGTCTCTCAAACTACACAATTATTGAGCAAATCTCAGGGCATCCTTATTCCCTGATAGTCTTAAAAATTTTGCTCAGTTGCCCCCTATAGTTTTTCTTTTTAAAACCACTTGTGTACATTAAAAAATCAACAATTAAAATTTTCTCTAATTGCAGAGTCTCATCCATCCAATTCATTCAATGTTATGACATTGGGCACCTATGAAGTCAGTTTTCATTGCCAAACCAATACTTAATAAGTTTGACTTTATTTTTCTGAATAACATGTTAATACATGCCCTACTGACAACCATGTTATTTCTGAAGCTTAATTTTAAGGTACATGAATTACTGGAAGAAGGTTTTCCAAAAATTTGTCACATGGGTAGACAATTAGGTACTGCCAAATGGGACTCTCCCAGAGAAAGCCATTTGGGAATAGTCCCTGTGTTTGGCAACCCAGAAGATTTTACATTCCAGATCAATACACGACATAATGTCACTTTTTTTTTTTTTTTAGATGGATGAGCTGGGAGAGAGGTGAATGAGGAAAGGGTGGTAGAAAAAGGAAAAGCAGACGATCAAGTTCAAGAAAGTGTTCATAGGGAAGTGAGCCTCTGAAAATGGCTTCCTTCTAAGTTGCTCTGACTGCCTATGTGCTGAAAGTCTTTGGGAATCCCTAGAGCAAATTCAGATTAGCTGGAAGGCAATTATTCCCGGCAGGTGAGGAAGCTCATTTTGGTTCCTAATTTGGCAGCAACCAAGGCTCAGTGTATTACAATCCTTTTGTGGGCCATTTCCAGTTCAGGCAGAATTCTCTTCCCTGTGAGCAGCAGGACTGGTCCAGCATATGATCTGTTATGTG
This sequence comes from Rousettus aegyptiacus, assembly GCF_014176215.1. Classification (NCBI taxonomy): domain Eukaryota; kingdom Metazoa; phylum Chordata; class Mammalia; order Chiroptera; family Pteropodidae; genus Rousettus; species Rousettus aegyptiacus. The sequence goes on along the minus strand of NW_023416286.1, from coordinate 56,259,247 downwards.
GGACCAAGTAAGAGTCTTCAAAGCCCTGCCATGAACTTGCGTTGTATAGTTACAGCTTGATAAAGACCCTGAAGTATCACGTAGTGTTCAAGGCTGATCTCATGGTGTTATCTGATGGTAATGCCAGGATTGAACCCATTGGAAACAAACAGAAGTTGGGACACAGGCTGTTATAACTTTGCTTAGAAGCTTTCCTTTCTCTATTTTAACCAGACCTTTTAGGTTCATCACATCATATTCTGTGATGATAACTTACAAGCCCCCAAAATATTTATTCTCATCTCATAGAAGGTACTCTAGCACATACTCAACTCTATGCAGGAATCATCAGCCAATAAAGATTAAATTTATAGAATACTATCTTGATGAGTTAGGGTTGTTTTAGGCATATGAACTCCGGGTACTGTTATAAAGTCAATATAGTTTCTCAAATCATATATTAGCCTTATTTGTTCATTATTACAGTTATCCAACTTACGGTGACATACATTGTGGTGAAAATATTTTAATGATTTCTTATTAATAAAGGTAGAGCAGAAGAGAATCCAACTCCTTCCCCTTAGCACGAGTTTGGAGAGGGATTTCTAGTATGAATTTATTCATTTGCCTTGTTAGCCATTCTGCCTTCAGTTCTCAATATTTAATTGTGTCATTTACATATGTCTAGGTAATATATGCACCAATAAGTTATATTCCAAATGCTTATGCATTTTTATAATGATTATGTCACTTTATATTATAACATAGTCTCATAAAGTACTCTTAAGTAGCTAGCTTAATTTTCTTTTCTGATATTTCAAGGCAGATTTTAGAAAGCAACATTAAAATTGTATGTTTTTACAAGCATTCTATAATAATTATGCTTTTGATACTTACAGATTTCAAGTAAATTTATTCTTAATAAATTAAGAAATCATGCCTATTTTTAAAAAGCTTATCTTTTTACTGTTTTCCCTTAGATTGTGATTTGTCCTTTAGATGTCAAAAAAGACATAAAACTTAAAAGAATAAAAGTAAGTTATTTCATCTTTTTGTAAATGTTTATACTTATAATTTATGTTTCACTGCAAAAAAGGAATGGCCAATTGAGCTAATAAAATATTATTCTTTTGGGAAAGACATTAATGATGTATTTGATATTATGTATAAGTACATAGTTATCCAAACTTACTTTTTAGCAGAAAGTATATATTGATACTCAGAAAATTATTGGTCCATTAAAAAAAGTTTTTTTGCTTAATATAATCTCACTGTGTTTAAATATGTATCAATGTTTATTAGTGTTACCTTAAGATTTTAGTGACTGCAGTCTCCTTTTCTAGAAGATTCCGTGCCCTGATGCTGAAGACAGACTTGCGAAGCTGTAAAATTATGAGTATGACGTTAGTTTTAGAATGTAAAGGGATAACATACTGACAAATCATTACATATATTAAATAGGTAACACTAGTAAAATATTAAATGTACTTTTTTCCCATTGATTCTACATTTAATTTTATTTTTACTTTTATTTAGGTAGAACTGCAAACAAACTTGTGAGGCTGCATGTCACAGCTATGGGGGAGATGCATTGGCTGTGCTCACTCGTAATAATGTCACTTTACATCTGAATAGGCTAATTCATCTTCTAAAGAATTTAACATTGAAATGTATGTAGGACTCCTTGTTGTGATTGTTCAGTAAAATGTCTTCTGATCCACACTACATCTCAAGTTGTTGGCCTGTGACCCAAAACTAATCTGAATGATTAGAATGAAGAGAAGAGCCTTCAAGGTTTCTTAGTTTGCAATGACAAAATTATTCTAGGGAAGAGAACTAAGAAAAAAAGTCCTGGACGCTGACTGCAAACCAGGAGATGTATTCCCCAACTCAGCTCTGGCCTGCTTGATAGTTGCAGAAATCAGATTGGTGACAAGTGTATAGGGAGCCAAACTGGGCAGGAAAAGGACAGAGGCAGAATAAGGAGGCACGCCATCCTGAGAAGATTCATCATAACAAATAACAAACTAAAAAGTGTAACTCAAGTACTCGTACCAAAAATAATACTTGAAAAATGACTTGTTCATTTTGATGAATAGATTAGATTAGATATCCTGGGCACTTAGTATGATATTAGTGACTACTGGAGATAGAAGGTAACTTGGAATCAAGAGTTCTTGCTTACTAGAATTGAAAAGCCTACTTATGACTGCAAGGCTATGACACATGAGAGTGTCAGTAAAAAGTAGGATATAGCATATAGTAAAGTGCTAGGTGATACATACAGTAGACCAAAACGAGAGAGACTGTGGGACTTTGGGTGGGAGAGAAATAGGTGTGTCTGAATTAGTGAGCAAAACTTAACTGAAGAAGTGGAAATTGTTCTGAGTCTTGAAGAACAGTTAAAATTTCTATAAGTAAAGTAGGCAGTGGGTGAAAGCCTGAAGCTGGAAATGCACGCATAGGGCAAATTAGTTTGATGCAAACTGTAAGTGCTGAGCTAGGTACTTAAGCAAGGCAAGTGGAGGAAGTGCGACAAGGCACGCTGTGTTTCAACAAAGTTGAGACAGGGAAATAAAAAGCAAAAGATAGAACGACTCTGTATTTAGTAAAAATAGACCACCCAGTGTCTTTTAAACAAGAGTTAGGTAACTTGAGGTGCAAAGTCACAAAGCTCCAATTTGTAAACAAAGCTATAAACAAATGCTGTAATGTCAACCAACATGCCCATATGGCCATAGCTGGAGAAGAACTTGTGATCAGAAATTGGTCTTTTCAGCTACAACTGAGAACCTAGATAACATTATGACTAGCAGTATAATTTTCATAGTTCACAGCGGATCTGTAATAAGGGAAGAATAATTGAACACACTGCCAATTTCTTTCACATGAGGAAATGTAGCAGACTTATTTTTTTCAATAATGAAAAACTAAATTGGTTTCATTATTCACCAGAACATTCAGGAAAATAAATTAATGTGCAGACAAGGAGAGTAGATCGGATGTCAATTTTTTTTTAGAAATTTCATTTTCAGTGTAGTGCAAAAAAGACTGTTTACCATTGTGTATCATGAAACTTCCTTAAATCTTCTCCTTTCTCATAAAAAGGTGACTTTTGGCATTGATTTAACCTCCTCGTGGAGGCAGTACATCTCCTAAGGAATGCTGTTTACAGTCACTTTGGAAACAGAAGACTCATTTGAAGGGTTCCATCATGGTGGCACATCCGCCCTTTTGTTACCTAAGCATATACACAGTCACGAGAAAGGCCCAGGTTACAGGGGCCCTGAGACAGCAAGTTTTAGGAGAGGACTTCAGAAACACTACTCCTATTCCATCTTCAAAGGACAATAATATGCCTTAGGCATATTTCCCTTAATGTAAGGTGATGGTTTGAACTCAATCACCTATCTACTGCCCTGTAATTGAGCAGCTGACACTTGCAATAGTGTCCTTCATGTTTAGAAAAATCTTTGCAGAAACTGGAGATAATATTTATTATATTGTTTCTAAAATTATCTCTGCACTGCCTGAGATTGCTAAAGGACTATCAAATCTCCTTTGTCCTAGACCTGAACTGATCAAAACTAATGACACTATTAATCCATGCAAAGTACTTGAGAACTGGTTTTAGAATTAACAGCAGAAGTAGAGAAAGAATAAATATTGTAACAGAACTTCAGACTCAGCTTCTTGAAAGAAGAAAGGAGATATCTTTATCTACATTATCTATCTATCTATCTATCTATCTATCTATCTATCTATCTATCTATCTATCATCTATCATTTATCTGTTCATCCATTATCATCTATCTACATCTATGCATATTTGATAGCCTAGATATATATTTAGATAGTTATATATTTTAACTGTTCTTTTTTCTAGTAACTAAAGAAAGCCTATAGCGATTATCTAGTTATTGCTTCTGTTTTTCTCATTTCTGTTGTAAAGCTTTTCACATTTCTTTTAGCAAAGGACATTTTCTAAATGCTCAGCACAGTACTCAGAGCTACACTGCTCTGCAGTGCCCTCTTCTGGCTCCAAAATATACTGATAGGTATCTAAAATGAGCAAAACAGATCTAATAATTCATGATAAGTAATTTTAGATCTGAAATTGTAAATTATAGCTATGAAAGATGTCAGTAATTGTTTATTCTAGATGTAAACATGTCAGAAATGTATGACTTAAAAGGAAAGATGTGCATGACATATTTACATAGAGTTTGTATTGAAAAATATAAAATTAGTTGAAAATACCTCACTTTTTGGTGGTTATATTTTGTAAACCTAATACGTTCAACTCTACAAGATGATCGACCGTTCTTTGAATTATTTTTAAAAATAAATAAAATTGAATGAAGTTGTTCAGGCAATAAATTGTTCAAAAATAAAGTTGTTCAAACAATACAGAAATAATTTTTGTCTTAAAATTTTAATTTAAAAGATATTTCCAGAATTGTGTACTTTAATATGAAATTCAAGAGCCTAGAAGTTCAAACTAATTTGTTTAGAGTTATATATGACTGAATAAGTTGGAGCTGATAGACATAGCAATGAATAGACCTGCCTGTGTGGGTTTACATAATTATATTTTGAATGCTTTCCACCAGTTCTTATGTCAATGTGTTAGGGTAATTTTGGGAGTTAATTTTGGTTGTCCAAAGTATGTTTTTAGTAGTTTCCTCACAAAAGGCTCATGGAAACAATGTTACTCACATCTTATAATACTTATATTCTTACATCTTGATAATGGGTTTTTTTGTTTTGTTTTGTTTTTTGTTTTTGTCACTTTAGACTTGATATAAAAAACTTTGCTCACATACTTTCTCCCTGGACATTCTATGTTTGTTACCCTAATTTCTCCAGAAATTTATTACTGCAGAAAAGTCTGATGATACTATAATGTTCTCTCCTTTATAAATCACTTGTTCATTTTGAGCTAGATACCAATTATTTACAAATTGAAAATCCTGTGATTTTTCTGGAGTATTTCTTATTTTCAGTCATTCATGGTTGATATTTTCAGGTCATGTGTACTTTCAGGAGTTTCAAATCTTTTTATATTTCAGAAAAGTTTAGTACTTGTTCTGTTCTATTGCTTTAGCTTTCTTCTTTTGGAACTCCTATAATTAGATGTTGGACCGACTCAGACTTTCTTCAATTTGTTATTTTCTTTCAAATAACTTCTTTTTAATTTCTTAAAATTTCCTCTTCTTTGCTTTCTCTTTATCTTAAGGCTTCATCCGCTGTATAGAATCAGTTCTTTCCTTGTACTTCAATCTTCATTGTTTTCCTGACTTCTAGCACTTTATGCATGAATTTTTCTAAGTTTTATTTATGTTGCTATTCTAATCTGATATAATTTTTAATGTTTTGATTCATTTTGCAACAGTATGCTACATACAGTTTGAGCTGCTTGTGGACATGTCTTTATGTTGAGCTTTCACTATCTATAGGAACAGTATTCTCTTTATTCTTTTTTTCTTATAACTTTTATAGGAAACTTGACTCTGATAAGATTCTATTGCTCATTTTTATGCAAAACTAGTTTTCTTGAATAGTTCAGTATTTCTCTTCTAACTTCAGAGCTGCTTCTTCTGTTGTTTTAATATAGTAACCAAATATGGCAGCTTTCTTTCTGGGATTTCCTAGCTCTGTTCATTACTCTCCTCTGACACCACTAATTTTATCTGGATCTTCTTTTTCCTCTGTCACTCTTGTCATTGGCTTGTTCAATACTGGTCCCACTTATGGATGTTTCTACTCAGTGTGGAGCTAAGAAGGTGTTCCCCTATTCTCAGAAACATTAGATGCCTTTTTACTAACTTTGGATTCTTTCCCACAGGTGCCGATATCATGTGTTATTGACTAAATGTTTGTGCTCCCTCTAAATTCCTATGTGGAAGCCCTAACTCCCAATATGATGGTATTGGGAGATGGGGCCTTTGGAAGGCAATTAAGTTTAGCTGAGGTCACGAGGATAGAACCTCAATGATGGAATTAGTGTCCTTATAAGAAGAAAAAGAGACCAAAAATCTTCTTCTTCCATGTGACAACACAGTAAGAAGAAAGTCATCTGTGAACCAGGAAGAGGAACCACACACTGAATCTATTGCCACCTTGATCTTGGGATTCTGGGCCTCCAGTATTGTGAAAAATAAATATTTATTGTTTAAGCCACCTAGTCTATCATATTTTGTTATAGCAGCCAAATAGACTACGACATGATACAAATTTTATGGCTACTGGTTTGTGTGCATCTGCTTTTATTTAGGGTTTTGGGATTACCTAGTTTTGCTTTTGTTATCTAGGTATTCTGTGTGGGAATTCAAGGATAATAAAAAAAACTATGTCAATGCCTGTCATCTTTCCAGAAGCCTCCTTAACTTTTCTTGTTGAGTTTTGACGCAGATTTAACACTTTTATTAGCCTTTTCAAAGAATAAAATTTTAGTTTTATTGATATTATTGATTGCTTTTTCTCTATTTGATTAATAATTGCTTTTATCTTTATTATTTCTTTCCTTCTGCTCTTAGTCTTTTCTTGGTTAATATTTTTCTGAATATTTGAGTTAAAATACTTGAACGATTAATGTCAGCCCATATTCTTTTACTCAATACACATTTAAAGGCTACATTTTTTTCCTCTAAAAATACCTTTAGCTACTTCTCACAAGTTTGATACGTATTATGTTCATTATTTTTCAGTTCAAGATACTTTTAATTTCTTTGGTGGTTTCTTCTATACTCTCTACATTATTCAAATGTGAAGATATCTTTTGTGGTTATTATGTGGTTTCTAATTTTATTACATTTTGGTCAAATAATGTCTTCTTTAGGATATTGATTTGGTTTATATTAAAAATTTCTTTTTGGTATAGAAAGTGCTCATGTTTTGTAAATCATCATGTGTTCTTGAATCACAATGCCTAATCATTAGTCATTGCTGAGGAAATGTATAAATTATCATCACAGGAAGCTGGTAAACTGTATATTTCAAATCCTTTAGATCTTTATTAATTCCTTGGCTCTTTGATCATGAACTGAAGTATTATATATATATATATATATATATATATATTTTAAACTTAATCTTCTAGTTAATCATAATTTTTTACAGATGAATAAACTGAGGCTTACAAAAATTAGGTTGTCTAAACTCACCCAGACAATAAGTTGCAGAATTATGACTAGAACTCTGGGATGTACAGCTTCAGTGTCCAAATCTTTTCACTACATCATGATGTCTATGTAAAATGTCACTCTAGCTTAACAGTAAAAAAAGCATATTCCAAACTACATTGTAATAAAATATTGTCTGCTTGACTTGAAAGGTTTGGTTTACACACATAATAAGCTCTTAACTTATCTCAAATCTTAATGTGAAATCTAGACTAGCCAACTTTTTCCTTTGTTCTATATATGCATAATTGATTTTCAGAATAACAGCCCTGAAGTATTAAAAGAGATCAATGAACTTTTCTAACCCATTCAAACCAGTATGGTAATAAGTATTTATATTTTACATTTACCGATTCCTTAAAATCAGGGATCCATCACACCTTTCAATTAACCAGAATATTAATTCAATTTATTCAGTCACTTGGGTGTAACCACAAACCTAGCAGAGAATATTAGATTCCGTTGAAGTACTACCATGTTTATACCTAAAGAGTCATAGTTTCATTCTAATACCATTCAAAATGAAGCCATTAATATTTATTTGAGAAAGAAAACCACAAATATAAGTATTCAACTAACTTCTTTGATTTGGAGTTGTTAACAATACATTTCTGTTTCTAACTGGGAAAAAGTGTAAGAGGCCCTGTTTCTCTTTTCTCATTTCGAAGACATTAATGGATTTATAATAATGGGAAAGTGCTTATAAAAACATATGACCATAATGTGCAAAATTATGGTCTGATGAGCAGGGCTTGATGAATGTTATTTCTGCTGGAAAGGTGTAGTGTAATTATTGTAATGAGCCACTTTATTGAATATGTCTCCCACATAAAAAAAAGTAATTGAAAATTAGCAATTAGTTAAAATTATATAGGTTGACAGTGGTACCTCATTTGTCTGTATTTGAAATTTTCATACCCCTGTGAGCTGAAAATCAATCTCAAGGTACATATGACAGATCATGTGTATGGTAAGATATTTCTATAAAATAAACTTTTTATGAAATCAACATTATGTTTAGAAAGAAAGAATTTTAAAAATTGATAAGTTTAGGTGGCAGCAAGGTCAAAATAATCATATTAAAATATACATAAAGATGAATACCATTATAATATCATGTTATGAAGCTTAAATATGTCTTAGAATGTGGATTTTGTCAAAAGAGAGTTTTAGATGATTTTAAGTTATTTCAACATTATTAATTCTGAATCCCGAAAAACATTGAGAATAAAAGTTATAATATATATAAATATGTATGCGTACATACACACACTCTAAATCTTCCTTCGGCCTCCAGGCCATTCTGTGCATGTTGATCCCTGCTCTGTGTGACACATCGTCTTATCTTTCTGCGAATTCCACCAGATCATAAGCTCCATCTGATAAGGATGGTGTCTTTCTTGTCTACTGCATTTTCCTTCAATGTCTAGCACTGTACTTAGTTCTTGAAATAGATTTAAAGAAAGAAAAAGTTTCTTAATATGAAAAAAATGACTCTCTTTTCTATGCTACATTTTTTCTTATGAAGTGAATCCTTGAAATAACAAATGTGAATCACATAAAAATTACAAAGGACACTGCTTATTTTGAAATGTATCAATTCATTTGATATATAGGAAAATGGTGTACAACTAGAAACTAAATGATTGGAAATTTAATTGGTTTGACTTTTTTGCACTTGACTTTGATGACAATGCTTTAGTTATTAAAGCTGTAACTCAAATCTTCAACACCTTATATCAGCTAGACTAGTGTAATGAAAGTGATGATGCAAAGAATGAGGGAAAAGCAACATTTTCAATTATTGAAAAAAATTCATTGTGTTTAATATACAGTACTTACTGGTAAGAAACTATAATGTATGGTAGGCCAATTTAAATTACAGACATAAAAGATAAAAGGACTTTATGGTTATAACATATAAACAGAAAAATAAATATTGAAAATCTGTCGAGATTTAAATAAAACGAGGGAATTTATGATTGTAGGAGAAAATGCCAGATGCTTTTAACCATATAGATGTTTGTGAATTCAAAATCTATACACTGTAATACAAAAGAGCAGTCCTTGGTCTCCAATTATGACTCATTTGTATTTGAACTTCAGGTCCAAACAACAAGAATATCAGCAACAGCATAACACTTAGTAGAAAATAAAACTTATAAGTAAAACTATACTCAAAAGAGAAGAATATTTAAAAAGTACAGCCAAATGTAAATTTCAAAGATAGGTTTAGCTGCAGCCTCAGCTCTCTGATACTTGTTTTGGAGACAGTACTGAAAACTCTTGCCTTCTCTATTACCTATAAAGGATGCTTAATCCTAGACTGACTGAATTTTGGACCTTAATACCTTAGGAATGTAAACAAATTACATATAACCTCAAACTAAAAATGATGACAATGATATATTCTGCAAGAAGAATGATAGATTGAGAATTCCTACTCTCTTGTTAGTTGGAAGGAGTGTTTTTTACCCAAGACCTAGCACATTGTTTGCATTTAAAGATCCTCAATAAATGACTGTCAAATGAAAGAATGTACACTCAAATGTAGCTCTGTTTTAAAATGTACTGCAAAGACCAATAAAAATGAAAAAAAAAATTTCATTTTTAGTACTTATCTTTTTGTTTCCTCTCCATTACTGTAACTAAATGGTCAATTATCCACAAATACATCTTTATGCTAAAGGAGAAGGGCATAGGATTTTCATAGTTGGTCAAATGAATGCCACTTCTTCCCTCCCTGAGACCACACTGCATCGTACCTTCGCAAGACAGCCCCTGGTTAGGCAGTATCATGCAAGCTCCCACTCTGCTCTTAGAGAAACATCTTTCATGGCATAGCAGAGATGCTAAGCTATTATTTTAGAAAATTCTTTCAGAAGAGTAAAAGCCTTAAAGATGAAAACAGGCTGTTCTCTTTTTGTAAGTGAGTAAATGTTCATCCAAATTACAGATTAGGCTGAATAACTGCTGCTATGTATGGAGTTACTGGAACAAATCATCAAACACTCTATAATCACACAGAAAATTACCAAATGCTGTGTGGCAATCAACAAAGCTTTGTGAAGAGTAAATCTTTCCAGAACAATTTAATTTACTTCTTGAAAGTCTAAGACACTAGGTAGACAATGGGAATAGTAACTGGAATATCATTAAAAATCAAACTTGAAAAAAAATCACTCATGGACAATAAGGAGAATAAGTCAGTACTTAATATATTGTTTCAACTGGATTTTTACATCTGAAGGTTAATTTGTTTAAGTAAAAGTCTTTTGTCTTGATTGATGAATGTAAGTCTGCTGAGTCTGACTTCATGGTATGGTTTAATATCAGTAACCTTTCTTATCAGGTATGATATGCATATAACATGCTATACTAGGTGCAATAGTAGGCATTTAACATATATTATATTATTTATTATAAAAAAACCTTAAAAATAAGAATTATCTCTATTTTATAGATGAAGATTGGCACCTATATCACTTAATCACTACTCTACTCTACCTCTCACAATCAGTTACATCAAGCTTATTACGCTTTCTGTGCCTTTCCACATGCCTCCTTCTCTGTCTGGAGAACCTTCCTCCCGAATTCTTCAATCTTCCTTCTCCTGTAAGGACTTAGATTAGATCCTCTCTCATGTTCTTATAATACTCTTTACTTTCATTCATTTATATATGTTTCTTATAATACTCTTTACTTTCATTCATTTATATATGTAGGGTATAGTTTATATCTCTCTCATTGTTGAATTTCCACAGCCCAGAATGGTGTCAGATGAATAACAGATATTTCAAAAATGTTTGTTGAATGACTGAGTGCTAAAGACTAATAGAAATGAAAAGAGTAAACAAAACATAGTAATTACTTTTATCATTTTCCTCCTTGTTCTGTAGATGCGTTAGCTATTAACTGTGAGGACTGATTACTGAATTTGCTATATGGTTAGCAGTTAAGGGAGCATTAAAGGGCATCTTGTCTTGTCAAAATGTCCACACTTAGAAAATGTCCCTGGGTTCAAGTATAAGTAAAGTTTATTTATATTTTGGTTTATAGGATTAATACATAAAAAATACTAACATCTTTTCTTGGTCTAGTAATTGGTCTTGTGTTGTGTCTGTATTGACAACACAAACTCTTCTTGCCTCTGTAGTCTAGCTGGTAATGGTACATGGGGTTAGATGGATCAGGATTTGAAGGTCATTGAAGAGTGGAATTTGTATTAACTAGGCAGACCATGGAAGTTTTGGGCAGGGCCACATTTCGAGGACCTTTTGGCATTGGGTCAAATGTTTCAGTGGATGTTTTGGATAGGATCAAGTGTCTGCTGATCCCAAGAAAGAGAGCAGACATTGACCTATTGTTAGAGAAATATTCAGTATTCTTTATAAATATGGGTTCTGATACTGTACTAGAAAGTGCAAAGGCACAAGGGAGTGACTGAGACAGCCCTCATCCCTTCATCTATCTCAGGCTGATAGAAATCTGTGTGGTTTCTCATGTTCCCCAGACTATTGTAGGTTCTGGCTCCAGAAATGACACAACACCCACAATAGCAGGGTAGAAAGAAGACAAAGCTCATAACAGAGAAAGCCCAGATCCACGCATTGTAGAGACCTTGACTTTGATGAGATGCTTCACTTCTGAGGATGGAGTGGGCTGCTTTTATTACCAGAATTACTAGAAAGCCAAGTTCACATCTCGGTCTCAGTTTATTAACAAGCACTTTACTTAAGAAATCTAGGGTTTAATTTCAATAATATGGAGAAAATATAGGTGAAAAACCATTGACTGATTTCCTTTTGCTTGAAAACAAGAAAAACTCCTCTCAAGATAGGAGGGTTTATCCTTCAATCAGGAAGAAAAGGACAGCTGTGGGAAAGTGGGAGGAGAAAGGAGTGTGGGAATTAGCTCCTGGGAACACCTTTTCTTTGGAGTCTGGAAGGGCAGCCTTTCTTCCCAAGGATGAAGCGGGAAACACCATTTTCTTTTTCCTTTAGGATCTGAGCAGGCCACAACAATGGCTTCAAGATTTTACATTTTTGTTTGCTTGTTGTTTACTGGGAGAAGGACAGGTATTTTAAACCATGTGATAAAGGTAATCAAACAGGGCTATTTTTAAAAACATGGTCTCTCCAAAGCGAGGTTGCCATGGGAATTACTTATGATAGTTCAAAGCCAGGGTAATTACTCAGAGAAAATCTTGCCTAAAGTGCTCCCCTGTTTCCTGCATTATTAGTCTCCCCTCCCCAAGCTTCCGTTGTCAGTTTTTCCCCCTTAACGTGTTTAGGTTCCTGTGGACTCAGTGTTTTCCCTGCCAAGAGAAAAGTGATTCCTTCTAGTGAAGTGCAGTTTCTTCTTACTGGTAATCATTAAAGGAAAAGTTTTATTTTATTATTCCTTTGCCATGTTATAAGAATCACTGATAAGCTAGCCTCTTGTTTTCTTTTTATTTTTCAGTACTCTTTGAGGAAAATCAGTCTCAATTTGCATTGCACGGTGCTGGAAAATTTTTTTTTCACATAGAGCACCTTGCTGTCCATTTGGAATTTACTGGCATGTCTGAAGACAGTTCGAATTGTAACAAAAATTTCCTGATAAATACGTTATCAGAGGAGCTAATCTCTGTTCAAAATTTTTGTTGAGTGTTTATTTATTTTCCTTAAAGTGGCTTTAGGGTTTCTTAATAAAAGTGAAAAAAGCTTGCCATATTAAAAAATACTAATACTAAACTGCTTTGTCTTTGATTTCTGCTTCCTTTAAATCCTCACCCCTGAAATTCATTATGTGAAATTCTCTGTTTTGGGTTTCCCTGCCCAATGGCACTCGACAAGGATGATAAATTCTGAGTATTTAAGAAGAATGTCAGGAACTGATGGAAGCTGAAGCAAAAACAGTGGATCCTGAAAGAAATTGTTAAGTCTACTTTTCTGGCAGCTTAAAGTCAAAGCTTTAAGAGTGGATGGCAGAATGAGTAAGTCTCTTGCTCCTGCCTTGATAGAGTAGCTGCTGCTTAGATGAAGAGAAAATATGGTCTCTGCATTCCACTTTCCAAGTTGGAGCATTTACCCAGATAATGAAGGCTGTAAGGGATAAACAATATTATTCCAACTGCAGTTACATCTACATATGGGTCGAACAGGCTTACATGGAACGAAGGGCAACCTAACCATTATTGATAATTTTCCTTGTATAAGATCATGTGTTGTGTGTTTCAATCAACTGACATTGTAGATTGGGACTGCCTGTAGTCTTCAAAAATTCTAGTCTTTTAGATGCTGAGTGGCTTGGATACCACCAAGGAGCAAGATATTGCTAGTTTGTTATATTTTAAGAGATTATGAGGGAGGCTAAAAGATTAAATTACAGAATAAAACTATAATTGTTATCTTAGTTAAAAATAACTATTAAATGAGAAGATTTTTAAAGAGCCACAAAATATAAGGAGATTAAAGAAATCAGAAATGGCTTTCTAAGTTCTCTGACTGTAACCCAACACAGAAAAGGCCTGGGAAAAAGTAATGGCAGGCGCACAAAAGAGGACCCCAAATTCTCCAAATTCTCAGCCCCAACCCTCCACACGTGCCAAGACTCTTAATTTTTTCCTCATCTATTTCAAAAATTTGAAAAACATCATGTTTCCTTATAGAGATAAAATAAATTTTCACAAGCTAAGATTTCAATTTTGTGTTTCCAGTGGGACTTAAAAAAGCGTGTTCTGGATTTGCCACTTAGGGCATAAACGATATCAGTTTTCCACATTCTTCTTAGAGATAGCTGGAGTTAAGCCACAGCCCAGCCTGGGAGTTCATTGCACACCTCTGGCTTGAAGTCTTTTGAAATAAATTAAAAAAATAAACAATGTGTGTTCCTAAAATGTAAAATGCAGTTTCAGACTGACTGGATGAAACCAGACCATTATTATCTTCTCACCTGATTATTGGCTGACATATGAACTTTTGCATCCATGTCCTGTACATAGTATTGAGTGAAATATAACAATGGAAAAGAAAGGTGACATGTTTAGTAAAATAGTAAAAGAGTTAAAGTCTTTAAAGAAAGTTAAGAGTATATTGCACATGTGTGCGTGTGCACACAGAAACATGTTTCATGATTTTTCACTCAAAATTCAAAAGTGAAGGGTAGTCTCGGTTGAAACTAAACTAGTGCCCTGGGCGTTCAGGTGGAACAAATATCTAGAGCATGAAAGGAAAACAGAGAGATGGCGATCATAAGGGAAAAGGAGGAGGAAAATAAGAGCAGATGGAAAACTAATAACTGAACGAATAATAAATGAAAAATTTCCTGTCAAATATGGACTGAAAAGACTTCTCAAATTAGGCAGTTAGAATGATAAAAGACATATAATGTATATCCTGGTAAAGTTTCTGAACTCATTATTTTTCCAGTGGAAAAAAATGACATTGGTATCGGATTTGCCATCTATAAACTCGGAATCTATAAGACAGAGGAATAACATCTGTAGAAGATTGAAAGAAAATAAATGAAAACCCTTAAATAAGAAGAGACATATTGCAAAGAAAATCATTATCATAATAATTTGAGAACAAAATCATTAAACTATACAGAGAACAGAGGAATTGGTAGGGGAAGGTGATAAGGGAGAGAAATTAAAATTTGGGAGGAAATAATGGAAAGGAGGGAGGAGAGGAGAAAAGCAAAGTTACTCTGAAAGTATAACCCTTATGGGGTGGAGGGACAAGGAAGAGAAATGGAGAATGTTGGAGGATGAGAAAGTGGGTATTTTATTTTCACATGGTGATAGAGAAATATGTATTTGATATAAGCAATAGAAAAAGGATAGTAATGATTGAAAGGAAAAAAAATAAATTAAGGCCTCCAAAGAGAAATACTTGCAGGTAAATTAGATGTCTTTGCAAACTCTAATCTTTAATCTCTTTTACAAACTCTGTTATTGATCTTTCACTTTCTAAAAGTGGAATAGGAGAAAAAAATTCCCTATCGACCTTTCAAATGATTAAGAAATAGGTAAGTCAGAGAAGAATATGATAATATACCTAGAGAAAATTCCTGCCACATACTAAGCACTCAATAAACGGTAGTTATTTTGACTGACTTTAGGGAAACTTGCTCTAGTTATTCTCCCTGGTGTAACAACTGAAATAAGCATGGTGTCCTGCAGAAGGCAACATATAGACAATGGTTAAGCCTGGGCTGAACCTTAGAGATCAGAGTGCATCCTTCTGCATGTGAGAAAATGAAGGTTTGGGGAGGCTCTTGACCTATTTGAAGTCACACGTCCGTTACATGGCAAGGCTCAAAAGCTCACTTGTAGAAATGCAAAATTCAAATTAGTAAATTAAAAAATCTTAGGTATAATGATTTCTTCTACAAAAAAATTATTTTCTTCATTATTCTCCTGAGACATTAGATTTCAGAACCCTACAGAGTTATGTGTTTTTTATCTCTAATATATATGCTTAATAAAAATTTGGATATTTGAGGCAGTGATTCTTACTTTTTGGTCAATGTATTTGTTGTCTTCAATTGCAGACCGTTTGGAATGATCACATGATGAGGATGAGGCTGAAGGAAGGCTTCTTAAAAGGCAGCAAGTGTCCTGCTGCTGGCGGTCAATAAACTGCTTCATGAAACTTTCCCTTTGCAAATGAAATATATGTACATCAAGCTTTTTAATGAAATGAAGCAAGCGATCACATTTTTCAATGATGCATTTGCTTAAGCTACAGTAATCAAGCAGTGACAAAAGTTCACAGAAAACAAGACATGTCATACAACAATGGTGTTTAGATTAATTACTAGAGTAATTAATTTAGAGAAAGATTCCTAAATTTTCAGTCATTTCTGCTAAAAAACGTAATGTCCCTAACTTTTAAGCAATAATATTCAGTAATTCACATAATTTTTAATTATCTCATGGTCATAAGATACTCCTCCCTCCAAGACTTGAAAGAATTAATTCATCTCTCTGAACTTCCATTTATCTTAAAAATCTTTGAGAGATAACTTCGCATATAAAGACTCAAAATAACTCAAAAGAAACTTACTTCATCTGATCTCTAAAACATGGTGAGAATTCAAATAACATCTTTTCAAATAACCACTAATCTTGAATCTAATTTACAGCTCTTTTATACTTCATATTTTCAGGTTTTAAATTTTACTTTTTAAAATCAGAAATAGAAATATATTTCCATTTGAATTTTAAATATTATTGTACCACATCCAGTCTAACACTTTTATAACTGCCGCATAGAATTGTATTTAAAACTAGTTACATTTAAAAAATGTCATATTTCACATTATTCTGGTTCTATTTATAATCTTTGAGCTATAACTGGAAGGATTTCCTTTAATTTAAATATTTTAAAGCATCTTTTATGCAATCACTTAATTGGAGGGCAAAGTGATAAAAAAATCATATTACCATGGTTCTTTTAAAAAGTGTAAGACAAATTATATTGTAATCACACATGGCATTCTGAACAAATGTTGTTACAGCAGTACAGAAACCTGGCCAGTGGTGTTTCTCTATTGACTTGAAAATAAAAGATCCTCAGAGTCAATTTTATTCTTACCTGGTTGAGGGTCAGAGGTTGATTATCTGCCATCTCTGCAACCCTGAGCACCTTCACCAGTTACCTGAGAAGTTAAATACCTAGGAGCATCTCAGGGAGAAGCAGTGGCAAGCAGGCTTCTGGCCTAGGCTAATACACTTGTCAAATGACACTGCTTTGAATATACTGCTTAAAAGGATCAATGATTTTTAAAACAGGTAGAGTAGAAATTTAGATAATAACTTAAAAATAGAAAAATGCTAACATGAGTTTGAAAGAAGGGCTGGATCAGATTTAAGATGAATCTTTTACATTGTATTTGAGAGAAACAATTAAAGAAATACTTTAATACCTGATTTTAGGAACTGTAAAATCCGAAGGAAGCTTTGAGATTTTCACCATTTGTGGTCTGTTTGGAAATTTTTCAAAGATTCGAAGGCGCAAAGGGAGCTTTTCTTTGGTGTCTGCATTCGCTTCACTTTGCTTTAACTAAAGAAAAAAACAGAAAGAGGAAGAAAAAGGGGTAACCTATAGGACTATAAGTCAGAGACGATTAGATTTCTTTAGAATCAAAGAAACAATGAGTTGTTACATGAATAAACAGTAGATGGCAGCAAAGAACTACCAAGTATACTTCTGTCGCCTGGCATGAATTGCTCTGTGCACTCAAATGGAGCACCGGGAAAACAAAAACAAAACTAAACAAAAAATTTAAACCCGAAAAAAAAAAATTAGAATAAAAATTTATGTTATTTTATTCCCGAATATAAGCTCCTTTTCGTACCAATCGTTATTTTTTATTATTGACTTATTTATTATCACTAACATATTTAAAAAATAAAATTTGTTTTTATAAATATGTGCCAGAATTAGAAATCAGTTGAATAAAAAATAAATTAAAATCCTAAGTGGTAATACTTTAAAAGAGGGAAAATGGCAAGAAAATTGGTCATTTACTCTAACAGGTTAAAAAGAAAAGCGCAAAGTGGAAACAAAACATTTGGTACATGAGAGTCTTCTATTTAGTTGTAAAGATGCTTGGAATTGATTACATTACATGCCATAAACCGTCTTTGCAAGAAATGACGTGCAAATGGTATGTATGTATGTATTATTCCATATAATGGTTTCCATATTCTACAAACCGGGTTTCAGGGAAGCTGAGGTTTAATATCACAAACTGGAATCCATGCTGACCTAAGGAGGCATCGTAAGGACAGATTTGGCTGGTGAATTCTGACCTGAAAAATAAGGTTGTGGCTTCTACACTTTCTCACTCTCTTTTCCTTCCCCTCCCGGGGCTGACTCCTCTTTCAGTCCTTTCTTACTTTTCTTGACTATTTACCTCCTCTCAGACCTCTCTACAGAGCGGAATTAACCTCTCCATGTCCACCCCATCTCCTGTCCTTGCTCCGCAGACTGCATCTTTGAGCACTGATCCTGTTCAATGAGTACATCTAATTCAGGCACCTTTTTTGGTGGAGTTAGGGAAGCGTGTTGCAAAAGCCGTCAGCTTCTTATTCCTTGCTGGGTATGCTTTTACTCTATAATTACAATTTTTCTCGGGTTTGTGAAAGATTATCATGAAAGGTCAAAAAGTTTTTATAATAAGAAGATAAGCAGCAACTCTTCTCTCGTACCTAGATAGGGATATTCAAACCGACCAGAGAGAGTACGGGGCTACATTTTGGGGGAACATCCAAATTTCAATACATTATATGGCTCAGTTGTTAACTGGGTGTGAGCTTGTAGTGAGACTATATGTCTATTTTCTAGTTCAAAAAACGTGCTTTTTTTCTTGTTTCACTACATAAACTGTTCTAACATTTTTTGTGTATAATATAAATATTTTACCTCAGCTACTTGTACATCTTATTTGATTTTGTGGCACATCTTTCATTCCTTGTCTTAGGTGGTCATCTCATTTAGGGAAGGGGCCACTGCTGTTTATTGCCTTCCTCTCTCCCTGAATGAAACACCAAGTACAACATGTTCTCAATAATTTGATGGTTATGATGATGACAGTGATAAAGAATTAGCTCCCAAAGCACAAAACAAAAATGGCTAGCATCTCCAGGAGATGCAGGCAATCAGAAAAATGGCTTCGTACATAAACAAAGATATTCATGAGGAAGAGACTTATTTTCCGATACAACTAGTAGAAAAATATTCGTCGGAGTACATGAAATATACAGAAAAAAAAAGAAGAAACTTTTAATAAGTCAGATCAGAAAGAAAGACAATACAAGGCCAAAGACAACTGAGGAGATAAAGCAGAAGTAACATGTAGTTCATGCGTTTGCTGACACATTTATTTACATATATTTATAAATCAAATTCTATAGGCTAGGTTGTTTGCTAAGTTCTGGGGATAGAAAAATAAAACCGAGACATAGTATTTGCCCTCATGGAGCACACATTATAATGAATAGATGGTTATAAAAACACATAATGACAATAAGGTGTAATAACTACTCTAGCCAAGATAGAAACAAAGTGCTGAGAGCACAAGGTGAGGAGCAAAGGAAGAAAGAAGAAAAAAATGAAGGTGCTACTTCTACTTCCAGAGACTTCTTGGGCAGCAGAACTGCAGCACACGACTACGTCAGTCAGCGCTGGGGTTCTAGATGTACTGAGACTGGTATGTGTATTTTATGAGAATAAAATGTCTTCGAAGACAAGCAAATGGTATTGATATCAGGACATGTCACCAAAACAAAAACACTCCTAAAAACCTCTCAGCTTGTCTATCCTTCCGACCCCCACCAGGCTTCCCTAGTCCCTGGGCTCCTCTACTCCCTCCATGGTCTCCCCCATTTGGTTTGGCTCCTTTGAATCTGTTCTCCATTCTGCAGTCATAGTAATCGTTTCACCTTCTGGCTTAAACTCTTCAATGGTGTTCCATTGCTCTTAAAACAAAACTCTTAATATTTTGGTGTTAATGCTCAACTTGGCTCCTCCCTATCTATCCAGCCTCATCTGGCCCTATGCCTACAGCATGTTCCAGTCATGTCATCTTCTTCCTGTTCCTCATCATTGTCTGGGCCCTCTGCCTCGGAGTCTTTAGACATGCTGGTTGCTCCGTTGGGGGCTCCTCTCTTCTCCTTTCTCTCTTATTCTTCATCAACTTCCACGTGTTCTCCTGATTTCAGTTCTACTAGGAATTCCTCAGAGAAACTTTCTTGAACCAAGGTCTTCCTCTAACAAGCTAACTCATAGCTTACTGGGTTGAACCATGTGAAATTGCTGTTCGTGTAGGTCAAAGCAGTCAAAAATAAGCAACTTTTTATTGTTCAATTTAATACATATTGTATTAGGTTCCTAGGATTGCTATAACAAATTACTACAAGACTAGTATCTTAACATAACAGAAATTTATTCTCTCAGTGTTCTAGAGGCTAGAAGTCCTAAATCAAAGTACCAGAAGGGCCACGCTCTCTCTGAAGGCTCTCAGGAAGAATTCTTCCTTAACTGTTCTAAGCTACTCAGCAATCCTTGGTGTTCCTTGGCTAATAGCTGCATTACTCCAATATCTGCCTCTGTCATCACAATGCCTTCTTGCCTGTCTGTTTCTATCTCTCTATCTGAATCTCTTTCTTTTCTCTTACAAAAATACCAATCATTGAAATTAGGACCCATCCTAAACCAGTATGATCTTAACTGATTACATCTGTAAAAAATGTGATTTCCAAATAAAGTCCCATTCTAATGTTCTGGGTGGATTTGGGGTTGGGAAGGACACTATTAAATTCACTACATTATAGCAATATTTGAAATTATAGCATGTGGCTACTTGATACTATCTCTGTTCCTTGAGACTGTAAACTTTAGGAAGACAAAGATGGTGTGGGTTTTTTTCATCATTTTATATCCAAGGTCTGCCATAATATTTGACACAAAGTAAGCTAAACAATTATTTGTTGAATAAATAATTATAGTGATCAGGTGGCAGAACAAAACTCTCCAGCAGATAACTGGGAAATAAAAAAAAAAAAGGATTTTAGGTATATCCTGAAGGGTGGAGAGATAAGCAGAAAATATCTATTTATTGATTAAATAAATTTGTTTGTGTGGTGCATAGGTGTCCCTAGACATAAGAGAATAAAATTAGACTTTGTGGCATTCATATTGAACTTACATCTGCCATTGATGAACTAAGTGATGGATGCTTAGAATAAATTTATACATAAAATTTTATAATATTAATCATGTTATAGAATATAACATTTAACATATGTAGTTACCAGTATTTAAAAATAATATAAAAATATAAAAATAATTACCTTGCCTATATATTTTGCAAATGGAACTCATCTCATCCTAATTTGTATTGGAGTTTCTTAGATTCCCCAAAGCTCCTAAGTTCCTTAGGGCCCAAATTCCATTTTTAATTTACTTTTATAACACTTTCTAGAGAGCAAAAATACAAAAACTTTGTGGATAAATAAATTAGAATTCAGCTTGAATTGATCATTGCATGGTGAAAGTACAAAGAGCAAATGAGAAGCTCTTTGTAATGACTCAGAACCCTGTAAACTCTTTTCTTGTGTATCAGTCATTGTTTTCCAACAGATAATAGAGAAAGATGAGTGGCTGCTTGAATGGTAGGTATATCAGATCTCACTGCTGAGGCACAAAATAGAATCTTCTACAAACAGGAAGGGACCTCCTTCTGAACAGCAGTTGCCATGTGCTCTTTTCTGTTATTCACAGGTAAGCAGCATCAACCAAAGATGTACATACATACATCCAGTGGCCTGTTAAATCCTTACCTAGGCATATATGTACCAGAAATGTGCATACACGCATAGCATGGCCACCCCCTCACAAACCAAAGGCACTGCTACTTGTAAGAGTCTCAAACTGTAAACTCTTCAAGTATCCATCAGTAGTTGAATGGAAAAGTACATTGTGGTATATTTAAACACTCAATGAATGAACTACATCCAAGCACAAGAATTTGGATGAATTTCACAACATAATGTTGAGCAAAGGAGGCCAGACAAAATTGTACACTGAATGATTCCATTAATATAAAGTTAAAAAACAGGCAACACTAATCTATGGTGCTTAGTCTCAGGAGAGTGGTTATCCTGAGGTGAGGGTGAACTGGATCCTTAGGAGGAGATCCTAAAGGGTGCTTTATTGTTTGATCTGGGTGCTAGGTGTGTTCAGTCAGGGAAAATTCGGCAAAATGCTTCTTTCTATGTGTATATTATAGTTCAGTAAAAAGTTATATTTTTTTTTAAAGGGAAGATAATGCAGTTGAGCAAAATCATTTAATTCTTACTGCATTGCTATTAATCACCATAACCTTGATCATTTCTCCTTCTCTAATCCATTATTATGACTAAGATACAAAGAGAAAAAAGAAAGGAATGAGCAAGATGAGAGAGAGAGAGAGAGAGAGAGACAGACAGACAGACAGACAGACAGAAAGACAGACATAGACAGACACAGACAGACAGAAAGAGAGAGAGAGTGTGTGTGGAGGGGGTAAAAGGTGAAAGATAAGAGGAGGATGAGGAGGATGAGGCAACCAGACTAAAGAAAAGTATTTCATGGTACTTCGATGCCACTATCGAGTTTCTTTAATACGTAATAAAATGGTATTCTACCTTTTATCCAAATTCTTTAGCCCTCTTGCATGTGAAATTTTTCCAAGATTAAATTTAATTTGATGCAAATGAGTGAATAATATGGAGTATAATAACTAGGTAATGATTTAAGACCATTATGCTAGATCACAAGGACAGACCTGCTGACATATAGTAACTGTAATTGTACATGTCCCTGTAAAATTATTTCAGAGATCATGATTCTTGAATGTAAGGAACATGATGCAGATAACTCCAAGATTTTATTCTGTATATTGAAAAAGCTAATGTAAAGAGCAGTACGAAGGAGTTTAAAATGGCTTCAACTGAGCATGAAGTCTGGTTGCAAGAGATAGATCAGATGATAGCTTTGCAACAGACTCCTATGGTTAAAAAAACACACATTTTCAAAAAAGAAATTAGAATCAAAGAAAAAGAATTCCAACCTGAGCTTTAAAAAATATAAATCAGCTAAGCTCAGCGCTATTCTATGGCTGAGCATCTGTCTTGCTGAGATATCATTACCCATTGGGCGGCCGAAAGCCTTTTGCTTTAGTTGTGCTTCTCCAGAGAGTTGGGTGTAATTGCTCTGCATGACACATACCCTGTTCTGCCTCATCGCTTAAATCTTCCATATCTCAGCCTATGCTTTTTTTTCTGTTAAAATATTCAAACATTATTCAGTCAGTTCCTTTCTGAATGCTGTGACAAATAACTGAATTGAAAGATTACATTGAATAAAAATTTTTGCAATTTTTTGGTGTGCTTTTCTAAAAGAAAACAATTAAAAAAGCATTCAGATTTGAGAAAGAATTCTCATTTTAAAGTCTTGTCTGTTAGTCCGAAAAATGTGGATTAATGAAACCGAAGAGTAGTTTTCGACTGTTCATTACATGAAAATGACCATATTATATTTAATCTGGAGAAAGGAGTTCCTCTTAGTTGCCTGATTAAATTAAGACTGAATTCTCTCTGTTACTTTACACAAAGACTTTTGCTGTTTTTTTTTTTTTTTCCTGGGTCTATATATGACACAGTGAATCAGAATTGAGTATCTGCCTAAAGCAAAACAACCATTTTTCAAGAAAGTTTCTCTTGCTATTTTGCCTCTGTGATTTTACAACCTGAATTGCATGGCTTCTGGGTTAAAACAGATGGGGTATATGGAGTAACGATCCAACATGTTGGTTTTTATTAATATCCCCGTGTTACTATAAAAACTTGATATACAAATATAAAGAATAATTCCTCACTAGCCTGTTGAATACAGTGAAGTGTTTCTTAGGGGGGCAGACCTTTGGTTTTTTTCCCCTTGGACAAAGGTCCATTCATCCACATGATTGCATATTATATAAGAATACTACACCCTTTAAAAATGTTATTTTCAAAAGTGTTTAAGTCACTGATTTTTCCCTCTTCCACAAAAATCCTAATATTAAACCTAATACTTCAAAGGTCAAATTGGGGTTTTATGGATGTAAATTGGAGGACTCATTTCTTGGTTTGCCTAGGGGCCATAAAATGTTGCATTTTTACTTGACAGCTGGCACCCCAAAATGTTCAAAGTAATTTCATAACTTCAACTGATTAATGGCGTGTAGTGTTTCCTTTTCTATATTTCTCAACAGATTCAGAGCTGTTACTCATTCGTCCTTAGAGCATGCCCGTGAAGAAAAAGGGGAGAGGAGGGATGTACTTGGAGGAGCTGGTACACTGAGGAATTGAGTACTGCTCTGTGCTTCCTGGTTTGGGAGGCCAGCAAAGCACTTATGAAAGGCTGTTGCATTTGCACCATCTTATGACATCCTTAAGATGTACCCGAAATGTTCACTTTCATGCTCATATTACAACACTGGACCTAAGATCTTGCAGGCTTTATAAATGTCCTTCAGAAGGGCATGTTGTGCAGCGATGTAAATAATATTTGCAACAAGGCTAGGCTAGTAGAAAATAATAACAAGTTAGTCAGAGGGAAAAAAGAAAACTATTCAAAAACTAGAATACCAAATTATGTTGAAGGGATAAGTTTTCCTTATATTATTCCTTAAATTACCATTAATGAAATTAATGGTTTCTTAGAGATAGTAGTAATGGATACAGTTTTGCTTTTGTATGTTTTTTCTTCTAGGTCCCGAACACCTCTATTTTATATTAAATCTCTCTTGTGTTATTCAACTGAAACACATTGTTTCCATTAGGGAATTCACTGAGTCATAGAAACATGTTCATTATGATAAAAAATGCATTTTTTTGCTCTACTTCAGATGAAATTAGAGTTCTATGTAAAGTAGATGCTTGATTCTTGTTATGAGATGAATATTCACTAAGTAATAGGGAAAAAAGCCCATACCAAAGGGAATTCAGATGTATATATAACTGTCCTCTTTGTTTTGATTTAGAAAACATAGGAGATAGCATACTCTAAGTAAAAAACAGTAAAAAAGTAAGATGCGAATTTACATTTTTGTTCAGTTTTATAATCTCTTAACCACTCTGGATTTTAATGTTCTCAAATGAAAAATGAGGATCTTTACTCTTTTATATAAATGCCAGATATATAAGTAAGATAGCATATTGCCTGTAATTTGAATTACTCAAGGGAAATGTGCTGTAAAAACCAAGCTATCACTATAGCCACAGTAACTGCTAGCTCTACGTGAAAATGATCTCATCTCAGCGAGCGGGGAGAAATGAGCACATACACGCTGTTGTCCTCCTCTCCTCTACCTAGTCTGAGACCACATCGACCTTTCTCAATATTTCCCATGTCTTCCTCTTAACTGTGTTGATTGACTGATTTTCTCAAGACTCTTGATTTAAAAAGTAAAAATAAAAATCGAGAGAGGCGAACATTTTTCCTGATCTTGAGTCCTTCCCTGTCCTCCTTCCCTTTTCAAATTTGCTTCTTGAAAAGGTGGCCTATGCTCCCCATCCATGCTGTTTTCCACACTAACTTCCCACTCATCTTCCACTGCTCTGGTCTCGGATCTCTCCCTGCCACCTCAGTGGGTCTATTCTTGCTAGAGTCACCAACATTTCCCACGTCGTTGAATACAGTGGTCACTGGGTCATCCAGGTTTTACTTCACTGCCAGTCCTTAAACCTTCCGAACTGGATTTTCATTTTAATCTTATCTCTTTAAATCTATCTTTCAGAACACCTTAAAAAGAAACACCATCATGTTCCCAGTCCTTAAAGTAATTCCAGGATGGTCACTTGGGTATAAAAGAAATTCTAATCTTAGCATGGCATTAAGTATCCTACAGGGCCTCAGTCTTTATAGTCTAACAATACTGGTTTGTGTGTCCGTCCCGCACAGTCTTATTTCACATGTTTATGCTTCTGAATCTACTTTTTCCCTGCCTGCAATACTTTCCTTCTACCCTTGGTTAACTCTTATAGTTAAGTCAGTGCCCGAGGTCATGCAGTTAGGAGTGGTACGTAGCCCTGGGATTTGACCACAATCTTTCTGATTCCAGAGCTCGAGTTTCTAAACATTGTTTATACCCCTCTCATCAAAAAATTTTCAAGCAATAGATGCATTTTTACTTCTGCAATTTTGTGCACAATTTTGTGCCTGCTATTCATTTTATATGAGACATTTCTCCCACTTTCATGACAAAATTCAATTCATCATTTTTAGACATGTCTTGTCGACCTGCCTCCCACTTTCCCCATGGTTCCTTGCATCTTCTTCGACCTTAGTTCTTAGGTCTTTGCTCTATAACTTCCTAATTATGTGTAACTTTCCCCTAGTAAGATGACAAATTTTTAATTAAGGGAAGAACTCTTTGTAGCCCCGTGACCTCACACTGTACATTTATACACATGAGACAATGATAACACAATGGTGATGAGATGAAGAACAAAAAAGGCAACATCAATGGTATCCCATAAACAGACTGAAGTGTCTCATTTGTGATATTTCTCATCACTGGTGCTATTATTCTTTTCTTAGGTTCTTTATAATGTAGAATCTGCCACATTAATCAGCACCACAAATTATTCCAATTTTGCATGAGTTATATTACCGATAAAGATGAAGAGGAAAAATGACAAGTCATATCAGGTTTTCTATTAGAAACAGAGTCACAAAAAGCTTTTTTGATTTGGCTCCTGATGAAGTATATGCTCTTAACTTCTCGAGATCAGAAAATCATAATTAACTACAAATTCTACACAACATATTCATGGTATAAAACCTCACAGATGTATGAACCTTCGAACAAGGCAATACAACCAATGTATGTATTTATATGTTGTTAATCAGAGTTTACCACCAAAGAAAATTCTTATTCCATTAAAAAGTGCCACATTTCAAAACAATTTGAAACTTATATAAGAATTGCAAAGATAGTGCAGAGGTCCAGCATACCCTTGACCCAGTTTTTTTCTTATGGTAGCATCTTACATAACTATACAACACTTATAAAAACTAAGAAATTAACCATGGTCAAATGCTTTTAACTAAAGTGCAGAACTTATTTGGAATTTCCTGATTTTTGCATGAATGTTTTTTTTTTCTGTTTCAAGATCACATCCACAATACAATATTACATTTCATTGTTATGTCTTCTTAGACTTCTCTTGGCTGCAACAGTTTCACAAACTTCCCTTGTTTTAAATGACCTTGACAATTTTAAAGAATATTGGGCAGTTTGTAAAGTACCACTCAGTTAGAGTTTGTCTGATGTTTTTTCATGATTAGATTGAAGTGATGGATTTTTGAAAGAATCCCATGAAGACGACATTCTTGTCTCATCATATCATACCAGGGGGCATATAATATTGATATACTTTAATACTGGCGTTGTTACAAGTATAATCACTGGGCAAGGTGTGCCTGCTGGGTTTCCTAGCTATAAAGCTACAGTGTTTCCCTGTCCTTACACATGAGTTAGAAGCAAGTCACTAACTCTGGTCTGTACTCAAGGAGAGAATTGTTTTATCTCCTAGAAGGAAGGAGAATCAAAGAATTTGTAGGCACAGGTTAAAACTATCACAGTAATTTAAAAAAAAAAATAGGAGGGAGATACTTTCAAGCCATACAAATATCCTATTTCTTCTTAAAGTTTCACACACTAATTTTAACATTCATCAGTAAATCTTGTCTGTACCAATTATAACTATAGTATTCTGCAGATGAAAAACAGGTTCTACAGAAAGTAATCTCAGATGATGACCCGATCATAAATTCCTAACTGGACAGGTCATGGTGTGTAGTGACATCTCATGTGTATAACTTCTTTATTGAAGGTTTTAAGCCAGCCATGTCCATTATTCTTGAGCAAAGGTTAACACACCTTTGAATGCCAGAAGTAATACCTATTGAAAGGGTATTAACCCTCAAAAGAGCACGTAATCTTGTTAACTATCCTGTAATCCAATCCCCACCTTGCTTTGTCCAATCTTCCTTAGGTTCTCTCCTTAATTTCAAATGCATAAAGCAGCATAAAAGAAGCTGCAAAACTTATTTTCTGGAGCGTTTGAGATCTTGCTCCCTGGCATATGTTGTCAGTTTGGCTCAAATACTTATAAAAATTCTCTACAGGTTTAGATGTTTCTTAAGTTGACAATTCTAATGGATTTTCTATTTCTCTCATTTATTATTCTATTATTTCTATTTCTCTACATTTATGATTTGGGATTATTCTGTGAGGAAGAATTGTCCCTTCTACATTTTTAAAATTTAATCATTTATACATACATTTTTTTTCTTATTTATTTCATTTTGGGGGTTATAATTCAATAGTACTATTTATTTTATTGCTGAAATTGTTTCTGCTTTGGCCACTGGGGGCTCTTTTAGTTGACTCTTCTACTCTTCCAATATACCCTTCTCTTTTGTCTTTTAAAGCTCTCCCTTACTTGCTGGTTCCACAAAACACTTACATCTCATCTTGTGTCTTCTTTGACTTAGCTCTAGAATCAGCCATTTCTCCGAAGAGCACTGATTTCTTTTTGGGGGAAATAGTATTTTGAAATGAAAATCTTGGGCACTGGGCTTACCCATTGTTACTGGGATGTCACTGCTGTTAGGATCACTCCGAGGAAACAGCTAGAAAGTATATGTATGTTTAGGAACTCATGTAGAAACATATACCTATATGTAGTACCTAGCTACATATGTATGTATCTTGTAACCATAGAACCCTATCCATCCATGCATCTATCCACATCTATCAATATGTATCCATCTATGTATCTATACATCTCTGTATCTATGTATTATCTACATATCTATGTATCTATCTACATATCTATGGATCTATGGATCTCTCTACTTATCTATCTTAAAATAAAATAAAAAATAAACTGAGTTCACACTGATATGCCTACTTTGATCTAGTACCATAGGTTTTATTCTGGAATCTCTCCTTTGCTTATTTGTAAATTCTTTCTCTGACAGTGTGAAATCTGCCTCTCATTATCTATAGTAAATTTCCTTATTTGTTCTATTTTAGTATATGGATAACTAGTATCAGGTATTTATCATAAAATAAATATCTTACTTTGAATTAGAGGTATGGAAGACACATATTTTGTACTGGAGTCTCTACATTGAAATCTCGAACCCCAGCTGTGCTATGCACCCTTAAATAATTCCTTTTTAGGCAACAATCATGCATTTTTCCAAGTATCATTCCTGAGTATGCTTGTGGTAGATTGTACAGTTATTCAATTTTGCATACTTTGATAAAAAGGGCTTATTAGATGCATTATGAAAATTCACATTAATCAACATATTTTATGCAAAACAACATGGAAATAGGGCTAACATCAAACAAAATAACATGCATATACATTTCTCAGTTCTGAGAAATAATCTAAGGCACTCCTTTGTTAATAGCAAGTAAAAAATATTCTATAGTCATATGACTGTGTATAAGAATGCCAGACACTATTTCCCACTGTGCCTACCACTGTGTAAGTGCAGAGAGTGGAATGTAAGGAAAAGTCAACAATAAAATCATTGACCCACAAGTACAGGGAAGCAGAATTATGAATAAAGCAAAACTCGTTACTGTTCTTAGATAAATTTCCTAACTTTTTGGTCACCTTTAGTTATTAAAAATCAGTATAGTGCAATCCAGTCTCATATCTGATTTAAACCTCCCCTACACCCCTACCCCACTGTGCTACAAATGTGACATTTGGCCAATAACTGGGGAGGGGACATAGTCTCTTTCTTTCATTGTTCCACATCCCTTTCTTTGCATCTAGCTCCTCCAGAGTGGAGGCCAAGGTGGATAGTCAGAGCCAGAGGGATTGTCTTAGGAAGCCAGCAAAATTTCAGTGTGGCTCTCTTTGTGGTTTGGCCAGGATCTATACCTGTTCAAAGCTGATGGCTTTCTCTAAGACTGACCAGCATCATGAAGCAATCAGAGACGTGAAATTCTGGCCTAAAAAAAGTGATGTTGACTAGCTAGATAAATCAGATTTTCTCTTGTTGGGACTTTGAACTTGAGACAGAGAGAGTGTTGATTATTTGTAACAGAACCAAGTCAAAATTTACGTGAACAAAAAAACAGAGACAGATTATTTGTGGTACCCTAAGGGCCAAACAGCAGCAATTATTAAATGTTGTTCTTTCTAAAGGCACCTGCAATCTCTTTTCTTCTCACCCTATACAATCTCATCCAGATTTATAACTTCCACTATTACGTAAATACAGAGAACTTTCCTAGGACTGAAGAATCCAAGAGCACAGAAACTTTTGTCCGGTTTGTTTACTGACTTATCCTATGTGCCTAGAACCGTGCCTGGCACCTAGTAGGCACTAGATAATTAAGAATCACACTGACTGTTAATTACATTGAGATATTTATATCTCTAGCTTGCCAGCCCTCATATTTGAACTCTAGACCTATTTGCAACCAACATCATGCCTCTCTGGTCAGAGTCAAACTCAACATGCCCAAGACTGAGTGGATTATCTTTTCCCTCAAGTAAGGTTCTATGCTAATGTTTCCTAAATGGCATCATTATCCATCCAAGGAGACAAAGCTGAAACCAGGAGTCATCCTTGACACACTCTCGCTTATGTCCTTAAGTAAGTCCAAATTATCACCAAGTACCTACTGATTTTAATTTCCAAATAGCTCTTTAATTCACTACTGCTTCCTATCTTAAAAGTCTTCAGTAGCTTCCTATTGCTCTTACGTCAAAGGTAAAAAGTTCTTAACATGTTTTTCAAGGAGCTTCATGGTCTATGCCCTGCTTACTTTTCTAAGCTCACTTTACACTACTTTACTCTGGACTTTCTGGATTCTGGTTGTGCCAAATGCTGTTCCTTCTCTCTGGAATGCTCTCACCTCCCCTATCAACACATTTATAAAAGTTCATTGCAGCTCAGCCTTCGTAACTCAAGTGTTTTTCTTTCCTCACCTCCCTGACACCCATCTAGGACAGGGTTTTATTTGGTTGTGTTTTGTTTTGTTTTTATTAACTCGTCACTCAAATAGTGTTCTTTTTTGAAAAAAGTTTATATTAATTTGCAAATATTTATTAATTGGTTTATGTCCAACTCCTCCATTAGATCATTAGTTCCATGAAAGCAGAGAACTTAATTGTTTATTCTTGTCTGACCAGTGCCTGGCCAAATGTCTTGCACACAGTGGGGACTCAAAGATTTGAGGAATGAGTGAATAAGCAGATAGATAATAAAAAAGCTTTGGAAAGAATGGAAGGTATACAAAACTACAAGACAATGACTTTCTGTTGTTTTAAAGCCAGCCAGATTTCACATTTTTGTTATAGCAACCTTAGGAAACTAATACCCTTCCAGAACCTTGTCAGAACAAAGAACAGATGGGCTGTGTGAAATTTGAGACCAAAAGGAGTCAAGACAGTGACAACACCTCCAACGTATTCATTTTTCCTGTTTAGGGACACACAGGGTAAAACTCGCTATCACAACTTCTTATAACAAGCCTTAACACAGCTGAGAAAGTCTTTTTGCAATTCAACGACTGTGAGATGCTCCATAAAACTGAAAACCAATTGTCACACTTCTTTTTTAGAACCATAACAATGCAGTTTCCCATTGTCTGTGACAGGATCTAAAGAAAAAAAGCACCGTTTTAAAATTTTTGTTCTCTTGATTAAAGGAAGCAAAGTGAAATTGAGTTCCCACAGCTAAGCAGTGGGCTGAGGAGCAGACATGCTGAGTTCAGGTAGAGCTGAAATGTGAGCATATAGCTTGGGTTTGGGCACATTTTCCCTTCAAATCTCACTTTTTTAAAAAAATGTTTAATTGAAGAGTTATTTTACAGAGTGCTGTGAAACACTGTAATAAAAATAATTCTAAATTAGCACAATTATAGAATCACACAACTGACAACTTACCAATGTAAACGTGAACAGGCAGTCTTAGGCAAGGCATTTTATATTTGTTCCCAGCGAGAGAGACTTAACTTATTAAAAGTCCTGAGTGCCTGTGGATGAAGCATTGAACAAGGCTTCTGAAAACAATCCTCTAATAGTAATCTGGGTTGATCTAGTCATATACGAAGTGAAATTTTACAAGGCCTTAAAGAAATCGTTCTTCCAAGAAAGTCTCAAATTTATCAAATTTACTTTTATGGAACTCGTTCGATTAAGACAAAAGAAAATGACTTCAACCACTGAGAAAGCTGCTCTTGGTGGGTGAAAGCTGGCCTGGCATTCTGAGAGTGCATCCACAGTCTCCACTGTGCTGCATTCTCAGCTCCCTTACTTCCCAGTGTCATAAAGAAATCATTTCTTCTTGAGGCCAGAAAACAAGGCTCTGGAGGTATATTAGTTCCTGTGGGCTGCTGTACCAAAGTACCAAGACCCTGGTGGCTTAAAATAACAGAAGTTCATCTCACAGTTCTGGAGGCTAGAAATTCAAAATTAAGGTGTCTGTGGACTTGTTCGTCCTGGAGGTTCTGAAGGAGGGTCCGTTCAGGATTCTCTCCCAGCTTCTGGTGACAGTTGGCATTCGTTGGTGCTCCTTAGCTTGTAGAAACCTCACGCTAGACGGACTCTGTCTCCAACGTCACATCCAGACTCTATTGTTCCTGTGGATCTGTCTGTCTTTTCTCTTCTTCGTATGAGGACACCAGTCATATTAGATTCAAGCTTACCTAATGACCTCATCTTAACTTGATTTCTCTTCAAACATCCTATTTATAAATAAGGTCACATTCAGAGGCACTGGGAGTTAAGGCTTCAGTGTATATTTTTGAGAAACATGATTCAGTCCACAACAGGAGGACATCAGTTCTAATATATCCTCGTTTTAACTACCTGGATCCCTGACTACTACCCGGTTAAGTCTAAAACTCCAGTCAACTGTTTCTCCTTTTTGATTGACTTTTAGATTTCTAGGCTGTTACTTTATGCTGATAATTGATATCCCTAAATTCTGAGCCTCTGTTGGGACCTATTGGCTTGAACCTTGATTTGAACAGTTCTCAGTCTTTGCCATGGCATCTCTTTAAACTGATCTGATAGCTGTTCCTGTCTTAATGTGATGCAATAATTTATTATTTTAACAAGTCTAATAATGAAGCAATTTCAGAAACAGTAGACCAAATGCTATATAAGATGGTCTTTTGAGATTTAAATTATGAAAATTATGGGTAATAATATGTAAATCAACAACAAAAGGTTATCTATGACTAAAAGATTAAGAGGGGGCTTCTAGTGGAGTAGGTTAACATCAAAGGTTTTGAGTAAAATGTGAAGTCCCCCAACTTGCAGCCACTGATGACTTATAGCTTTGTCAGGGTATTGATTCTCTAGTGTCTGGGCAGCAGGAATACTAGATATTTGATGGGTCCAGCTGTTTATGTTGTATAAATATCATTCTCTATGCATACCACAATGGAAAAACAGGTTGGGTAGCACTGTAGTAAACATATTTTTAAAAATTAAGAATCAGTCAGTAACTCGGTGGTCTGCCTGGCGACTTAAGAGTATGATGAGCCTGAGAGGAAAGGGTTGGAAATTCACCTTCACTTCCGTAGCTATCTATCATTCATTCCTCATCACTATCATTAACCATCTCCTTATTGCTAATTTTTTTTTTAATTAAAAATTTATTTTTACAATTATGGTCAAAAACACATAACACAAAAATTAGCATCTTAATCATTTTTGAGGGTTCAGTAGTATTAAATACATTCACATTTTTGTGCAAAATATCTCTAGAACTTATTTCATCTTGCAAAACTAAAACTCTATAGTCATCGAACATCTCTTCGCCTGTCCCCTCAAGCCCCAATTGGTTTTCTGTTTTGGTGAATTTGACTACTTTACATATCTCATATAAGGAGAACCATACAGTATTTGTCTTTTTGTCACTGGCTTATTTCACTTAGCATAATGTCTTAAAGGTTTATCCATGCTATAGCATGTCAGAATTTCTTCTTTTTTAAACCTGAATAATATTCCACCGGATGTACATACCACATTTTCTTTCTTTATTCATCTGTCAATGGACATTTGGGCTGCTTCCACCTCTTGGCTATTATAAATAACATGGGTTTGGAAATATGTCTTTCGTTTTCAATTCTTTTGGATATATATCCAGAAGTGGTATTGCTAGATGAAACCTATTTTTAATTTGAGAAACTTCATACTGTTTTCCATAGTGGCTGCAGTACTTTCTTTTTCTTTCTTTTTTTTTTTAATGGTGGCCATCCTAATGGATATAAGCTGGTATCTCATTGTGGTTTTGATTTGCATTTCTCTAATTATTAGTGATGTCGAGTATCTTTTCATATGCTTGTTGCCTATTTTTATATCTTCTTTGGAGAAATGTGTATTCAAGTCCTTTGCCATTTTTTGAACTGGGTGATTTGTTTTTGTTGTTCAGTTGTAGAAATTCTTCGTATACTCTGGTTGTTAACTCCTTCACAGATACATGATTTATAAATATTTCCTACCATTCCATAAGTTGCCTTTTCACTCTGTTAATTATTTCCTTTGGTGAACAAAAGTTTTTAAATTTTCTGTAGCCCCATTTGTCTATTTTGCTTTTGTTGCCCGCACCTGTGGTGTCATATCTAAGAAATCACTACCCATTCCAAGGCCATGAAGATTTCCATAATGTTTTCTTCAGGGATTTTTGGTTTTAGATCTTATATTATGTCTTTAATCAGTTTTTAGTTAATTTTTGTATATGGTGTAAGGTAAGGGTCCAACTTCATCCTTTTGCCTATGGACATCTAGTTTTCCCCACATCATTTGCTGAAGACACTGTCCTTTCCCCTTTATGTGGTTTTGGCACCTTAGTCAAGGATTGTTTGACCATATATGCCAGGGTTTCTTTTTGGGCTCTCTTATTTTTCTGTAGGTTTGTCTTTATATTAGTATGATGCCATTTTGATTTCTGTATCTTTGAAATATGTTTTGATATCAAGAAGAGTGAGGCTTCCAACTTACTTTGTACTGTTTAGGATTGTTTTGGCTACTTGAGGTTCTTTGAGATTCCATATGCATTTTAGAATTTTTTTTATAATTGTGAAAAATACATTGGGATTTTGACAGGAATTACACTGAGTATGTAGGTTGCTTTAGGGAGTTAGTATGAACATTTTAATAATATAAAGTCTTTTAATCTATAAACACAGGATGTCTTTTCATTTATTTGTGCCTCCTTGTGATTCGTTTCATCCATGTTTTATAGTTTTCAATGAAGAAGTCTTTTACCTCCTTGTTTAACTTTATACCTAAGTATTTTACTCTTTCTGATGCTATTGTAAATAGGATTGTTTTCTATGGTGACAATCTTTGACCTCTCTAAAGTCTTTGAGACTGTTGAACAGAGCCTCTTTCTTGAAACACTTTTACCTTTTGGATTTGATGACAAACACATTCTAGACTTTCCTCCTACCTCTTGGGCTATGACTTCTCTACATTTCAGGCTCTTCCTCACTGACTTTCATGATTCCTTTGCTGCTCCTCAGGGAACCATTCTTCCCTTTGTAAAGTCATGATTTCTAAGGGTTTAAATTATCATCTGCATGTTGATTTTTGCTCCTCTTCAACATCTATATCAGCCTAGATATTTCACCGAATCTTTAAACCTTACATTTTTACCTACAGACATCATCTCATAGATATCCCCCAGGCATCTATCTTATGGAAAATAAGACCAACTCTTATTCCCCAAAAGAAAATAAACAAACAAATTCACATTTCTTCTTTCTTCTGTACTCTGTCTGGCGCACCTAGGGCAATGTATAAATCTGGGTAACATCTTTGTCTCTTGCCTTTTCTCATCTCCTACATGCAATCAGTTGCCAAATCCTGTCCTGTTTTTCCTCCTCTATATTTCACCACTCCTTTATGATCCCTCATCTCTATTTCCTTTAGTTGAGGTTGTGCTCATTGTCTGCCTCAGAAACTAGTCACCCTAACTTCAGCCTAGGTACCCTTCGGTTCATTTTATACACTGAAGCTAGAATGTAGGGGAGATTATGCCACTCTTTGTCTTAAATGCTCTCGCATAATATCTAAATGCTTAGCATTGCTCACACCATTTCATCTGCAGGTGCCTGATTATCTTTCACTATTTTCACCCTTATTCTATATTTGAGCCACAGTGAACTTCTAGTGGCCTCTTTAAAAAACGCTGTGTTTTTTCTCACTTAAAGAACAAGCTCACTGTTCCCTTGGTCTTAATTACCCTTCCTCATGCCACTTTCTTCCAACACCCTTCACTTGGATAGACATTACTCGATCTTCAGATTTCAGTCTTTACCACCTTGTGAGAAAACATCTCTTATTTCATAGTTGATGTTAGATGTGCCTCCTATGTGTTCCCCAAACCATCTTGTAGTATCTGTTTACTTGTCATTTTCTCCTCCCAGCTCACAAGCTACTTGACGGCATGAATAATGTCTTGGTCATCATTATGTCCCTTGCCCTTGACACAACATCTGAAGCACAGTAGATGAGTACTCAGACCCCAAGGTTACAGAACGGGTAGTAACACTCCAACTATAAAAGGGATACCTCTGACAAACTTAGCAGCGTGATGACATTACATATTTGAGTCATGCAACTCTCCTCTTGCACACTTCACACTGATTCCTGGCTTTCCAAGCTATTTTCTGATTATAATTTGGTCTCCAGTCTATGTACCCACAGAGAGGAAATATGTTGATTCATAAATGTAAGCATCTCATCCAATCTACTTTCTAGACATCTGTCTCATAATGAATAAATGAAATGGTTCACTGATTAGGCAGTGTAGCATCTTTTGGTGAGGACAGTGGTTTAGAGTCAGAAAGCTCATGTTATCTCAACGTAGGCACTTACAAATTCTGTGACTTTGGGAAAGAAGTTTACTCTTCTGAATATTAGTTTCTGTGTCTTTAATATTAAGTGTTAAATTCAACAATTTAATATGAAGTGCCCTGTATAAGGTTGTTTGCAATAGGTAATGTTTATTATTATAGCAGTTACATCACTCTCTTTTATGTTACATTAGTCTGAGTTCACTCATGGGAGACGGACAAAACACTGAGAATAATGTAAGGTCTACTCAGATCAGGAGATGACAACCAGTGCTTAGTTGAATGGCACACTCTGGCAACACCCTGTCTCCTTGCTATTGCCCTAAATCTGGAAGGATTTCAATATAAGAGACAAGACAGAGATAAAAATAAAAGCTCCCAGGTAAGGCTAATGAGAGACATTAACCTGGAGCTGAAATTTTAAAAAGAAATATAAGATTTTTGTTGTTTTTGTTAAAGAAATCATAGTAAGAGAGAAGCTTCTTTACATACTTCTTCCCACCCACTCCCATATGCAGTGGACATCATCAAAGGCCAAACAACATCAATTTTGAACCAGGAATCAAATGAGCCTTGATACAGAGCTAGGGAATAGTTTTAATTTCAGAGCTTTGAATTTAATCTAAACAGTCTATCTATACTTCCCTTTTCAATGATTCCTTCCCTGAGGCT
Organism: Rousettus aegyptiacus; assembly: GCF_014176215.1. Taxonomy (NCBI): domain Eukaryota; kingdom Metazoa; phylum Chordata; class Mammalia; order Chiroptera; family Pteropodidae; genus Rousettus; species Rousettus aegyptiacus. The sequence continues at coordinate 56,221,979 of NW_023416286.1, read as the reverse complement.
TCTTCGTGGGGTTTTCCCCCTCATAGTTTAATGAATTTCATATCGCTTAAAAGAAAACCCTTTATATCTGTCTTGCACTGAATTTAGAAAAATCATTAAAGCTGCAAGAATTCTCTTCATTCTCAAAGTCTGAAAAATTCCACCTACATTCCCTAGTGTTATTACTATACTGCTGAATGTCAAGGTCACTGTCTCTTCCTACTGTTCAGAGAATAGTATTAAGTCGAGTTTATTTTTTTTTAACTTCGATACAAAATGATTTGGTTTCCCAATAGCCAAATTACGCAATCACCAAGAATCTAATTTTTAGTCAACTTTCTGATCTTATGTAGAAAATCTCTGTCTGTCTCTGTCTTTGTCACTCTGTCTCTCTCTCTCTCTCTCTCTCTCTCTCTCCCCCACCCCTCCAGGTCCCTTACTGGGTATTGGGGATGCAGAAAAGTGAAGCGTAGTCCCCATTTAATTAGATATGGGGTCATGAAATTCCCTTTCATTTTCCCGTAATAGCAAAAAAGGCTGCTGGCTCCATAGTTCCTCTTGAAAAACCCTAGAGGTCAGTAGTTCCTGGTTGGAAACCACTGTCTTAAGCGCAAGGAGGTGACTTCAGAAAAGATTGGAAAAAATATATACAGCATCATGTTTCTACTTAAGGAGAATGCAATTCCACGATTCCACCAACAACTGATCATGTAGACCATACCTGCCCTCAGGGAACTTCTCCCCGGTGTCCTTTGACATTTAGACATATGGCTTTATCACTGTCCTGACTCTGAACTAGGTCACATTCCTCTCATTTTATCACTGTATTATAGTCATAATCTGTGCTCTTTCTCTTAATATAACATTTTAAATGTTTTACTTTATTCATTTCTTTTCTTCCATTCCAATTCTTTCACCGTACTTTTTAGCTTTCTACCACGATCTATTTTGTCCATCTTCAAGGTCATATTTCCTCTCCCAAGTGTGAGAACTTTCTCTTTCTAATATCTCTGTTTAATGTTTCATATTTAACTCCTCCACTTTAGAGGTATCTCGCACTGGTTTCTATTACTCTTGAAAAATGTCTATGAATCGACATTTATATTTTAACACTATTGTTTTTACCATGGTTATAATAAAATACAGTAAAAGCCTTTAGAGGCCTGGTTAAAATGTTAATCTGCTGCAGGCATATTATGTCTATGTCCAAGGAGGATCATTGCTCTAGAAGGTCACCAAGAGAAGAGGTGCCTTGGGCAACATTTGCCATTATGTGGAGTAAATAGTAAGCATTTTAGCTCTGACTGTCTGTAAAAGTGGCAACTCAAGTGGCTCTAATTAGATCATCTGCTTTTCAAGGGGGGAACAAAGACCTACTTTGAATAGTTTTAATGATTGGGTTGCATAACTCACCTCCATTCCTCAGAAAACTGCCTCTGGTATTAATAGTTATTTTGTGAATATAATGCCTCTGTCACCTAAAATACTATTTATAAGAGAGTGATGTGGTAAGCATCCACAGAGGGATGCAATACTTCTGTATGGCATTTATATACCTTTAGCTAAACTCACTACAGTAGAGGTTAAGAGTCTGGTCTTTTGGTACAAATTATTCAAATCCTAACTCTGCCACTTATTAGCTGTGTGACCTTAGGCAAGTTACTTAACTTCTCTGTGCCTGGCTTTCCTTATCTGTAAGATGAATATATTAGTACACCTCCATGACATGGTCGTTGGGATAATTAAATAAGTTAAAATACAAAGCACCTGGCACTGAGTGAGTGCTCAACAAATGTTACTGTAGCTATAAGAACCTACAGAGTTATTGGTGGAAAGGGTAAAAGATTAAAAAAACTTGAACTGAACAAAGCTTTGGAATACATAGAGCTTTCTATACTTCGAACATTAAGAAAATCAAGTCCTTTATTCACATTTCTCCCGTACTATTCTGAATCTGGGAATAGGAAAAGTGGAGTATTTCCATTTAAATCCTTAAAGGGCTGAGCCTGCATGTGGAAAACTAAACACATATTTCAGATAACATTTTAACTGGTGGCCTGAAAGAAGCTGTAAAAGACAGTGTAAAGTTTCAAATGTCTACAACGTTATGTAGATGTGTGTTGAAAGTGCATGCATGCATGTGTGTGTGTGTGTGTGTGAGTGTGTTCTTGAAATTATGTAAATGAGCCCTACCTCAAAGGCCAAGATCAAAGGAAATAAGGAAAACCAAGAATATAAAAGAACAACATAATTGCTAAAAACTAATGAAAACACAAAATATTCTTATACAAAAATGGAAGAAAGTGAACCTGGAACATTTTAGCTTACTATAATGATATTTGGTTCACAGCAATTTAATAAGGTTCAAGTATGAAATTAATAAATTAATTTAATAGAAATGTAGTTTCAGTCAGATAATGGCAAAAAAATTTTAAAGAGTACTAATAAAAAGGAATTTGGTGATTATTTGCCTCCTAGAATTCCAGATAAGATTTGTTTCAGAGCCTCGGTTCTCTTTGTTAAGTTCCCAGTATTTCTTGAGTGTTGGGGAGGAAGATCCAAGAATATCTTAGCCAGTGTCCTTGTTTCCCACCAACTTTACCTCTCAAAAAGTATATACTCTTTGATAGAGCCAAATATTCAAGCCAAGTATCCTCCATGTAACAGAAGCTATGAGACTGGTTGGTCATATCTGTAATCTTTCCGTCATCAATAAACAACCTTCTCACATTTCATTTCCATTTTTTTTTGGATACAATTATCATCGCCATAACATCCAATCTGCTTTCATACATATCTGGGCACACAGTTGATCATTTATTCTACTCCATTTCTTATAATCACCATGGGAAACCAGACTAAATTATCTTTTAGTATCTAGAGGTCAGGCAAGTTGATGCTTAATATTTTTATGACGATGATCAAGAGTATTACATATAATTATGCAAAATGGCAAGCTGGCCCTGAGGCATTTCATTTCCAGACAACCTTCATTTAATGGCAGAAGGAGATTCTCCCATTCCGATTTATTATACTATGTCAATCTTAGCTTTACTCATAATAATAATATAAAAATGTTTCTCGGATAATTATGGTGTGATAGAAGACTTCCTTTGCTAATAATGGATAAAAGTTAAACAAAAAAAATATTTTGCCAACTTAACTGCCCTAATTTATTAAAATCTATTTTTTTACTTTGAAGCTCAAACTGCTTTAATATTACCTGTAAGCATATCTTTTAAAGAATCCCCCATACATTACTTACTTGTTTAAGCTTCTTTAGATCTTCATCAAGTTCTAAGTTGTCCAAAATAACAGCAACAAACAAACTCAGGAGGATCTATAAAATGGTTAAATAACAATGAAAAAACCCACATGCTGTAAGTTTCAAAATATTATATATAGATATAAAATATCTACCTAAAATATACACCATATAGAATGCATTAAGTGAAAAATAAACATGTAGTTGTGAATCATACATAGGTATTTTAAGATACTTATCACAAATACATTGAAGAAAATGCATATGTTAACTGAAATAAACAATGAAATGTTAATTTGCTTATGAAGGCAATTTAAAATAGAAATTAACAAAAAGTTGTTTTATAACTCAATGATCCCACTTCTGAAACCATATCCAAAGAAAATAATCTGAAGTACTGATAGAAAGTTTTATATACAAAAGTGCTTGATAGAGTTATTTGTAATAATGAAATGTTGGACCTAATATCTAACCTTATAAAAATAGTTAATACAATTATAGAGAGCTCTATCCTAAAATTCATTCAGCCATTAAAAATTCCCATCATGGTAGCTAGTCTTTTGGAAGTTCCCTGGTGTTCACTAAAAACTAAACTCTTGTGAGTCCCCTGCCATGATGACTATGCTGGACTGAGTAACCAACAGGTTGCAAAATTGATTGTGCATGACTTAAGAGGTTAGATAATAAGAGACACAGTGGCTTTTAACTTGCTCTCTCTTGGACCACCAACTCTGGTGAAGCCAGGTGCCATGTCATGAGGACACTCAAGGGGTCATATCTGTAATCTGTAATGAACTGAGGGCTCCTGGCAACAGCCATGTGAGTGACCCATCTTATAAATGGATCCTCCAACCCCAGTAAAGCCTTCCAGGGACTGCAGCCCCAGCCAACATCTTGGCTGGAAACTCATCGGACGCTCTGAATTAGAAACATCAGTTAAACCTGTCCCAGATTCCTGACTCATAGAAACTGCATGAGATAATAAATGCTTATTGTATTGTAAGCTCTTAAGTTGCTCATAATTTGTTATATGGCAATAGATAACTAATGCACTCATGAATTTTAATTAGTATTGAGAAAATGCTTACATTACAATATTAAATAAGAGTATGTGTGGTAGAAGTGCAACCATGTACAAAAAGGAATAACAGAGGTAGAAGGTTCTTTGGAAATGTTAATGGTGACTGGCTTTGTGAAAAATGGATTTTTCCATTTTCTTTGTGTTTTACCATATTTCTCAAATTAAAAAAAAAAGGCATATGCTTCTTTTGGAATGCATAAATAAGGTAAAAAAAAGAAAAGAAAAATGTAGAATATTTTAATTTCTAGTCTCTTTTCGACTTTGAATTCTCAAAGTTCCACATTCATTTGATAATATTTTTCATTCCTAATTTATATTCTTTCTTTCAAATTCTCTCTTAACAAATTATATCCATCCATTAGTACTAGTTAAACAAGAAGGTAAGAAAATTGAGGCAATTTAGTTATGACTTTTAAGTACCAGAGAGATTATCATGCAGAAGTTAATGGACAGCTCTTTTCCAAGTTTAACGAGTATACAACAAGGGAGAAAAAAGAGCCTCCAAATATTAAATTTTACAGGATATGCTTGGTTTGGAACAAGTGCCAGTACCCTTCCTTTTTATAGCCATGTCCTTTGGGATCCTACCAGAACTTAAAGAGGATACAGATTTTTTACTGATGTCACCATGTCTGCCACACCATGGGCATCTGGGCACAATATACTTAGGCTTGCTCTAAACCAGACATTCTAAACAGGACATTTTCTAGTTCACTCCAAGTTTAGTCCCCTTCCTGTGACCTTGATGTTGATCTTGATGTTATCATCAAAAGTAACATCAGAGGAGTCGTCGACTTTCCCTCGCAACCTCACCCCTGGTTCAGAGATGTCCATGTGAAGGTCTCCTCTGTGAATAGGAGCCGAATCATACCACTTCTACCACTCACTGGCACTTGAACGGGAGCTGCTCTGTCCTAATTAAGCTACTTTTCCTATCTTCTCAGTAAAAGGACAAACAAAAAAAATCTAAAAAATAAATTAATAATGTTCTTTGATGAAAAAAGGGAAACAATTGTTCGCCTCCTTTTTCTTAGAGCATTTCCTTAGAAAACTTGTCCTTTAAAATTCTTCCTCTGTCCCTTTGAGATTTATATAAATCTTTTTGAAAGCTCTAAATAAGCCTCATCTGTTTTACAACCCAGGAATAGTATCCTGTCTCCCCTTTTCCATGAGAGGGTAGGAGTATAACTTAGCCACCTGGCTCCACGTTGCAAAACTACCTACTTGTCACGGAAATATGAGTTTTATTTTTCCTTTAGATAAAGGCAATTAGCTACCACAGATGGTCACCCCAATTACCAGGTGAATTTAGGGGAAACTATATTCAGCAAATGGTACTGTTGTGTCTTTTTACTTGAGGAAGAGTTGTTTTCATCTTGAGACCATGGATGGAATGTGGGGATATGAATAAAATGGTGATTTGCTTCCTGTCTCTGCGATCTCTTAGCGGGTTGCCCATGATGCCTGCTGCAGTCTGGCTTAGTGCTTATTCGAAAGTAAAATCATTTTCTTTCTTGTCTACCTTGGTGGAGAAGTTTTCCGGGTTGGCAGGAGATTTTATTTTAAATTATTTTCCCAATACCAGACAGATGGCAGGTTACTTAAGGACAGTGAGGTTAGATTATTCGATTAAATTCGACTAGCAGTTGATTGGACTCCACTGATGTGGCAGACATTGCCTGGTAGGCAACTTAAACAAGATATTTCGCTCACTACCACGAAGTTCACTATCGAAATAAGCAGACGTAAGCTGGCCACCTGGTAGAAAAGAGCACTGTGGTTTCAGCCCTTGGTTAGCCAATCACAGGCTCTGCCAATCACAGGCTACGTGGCAACCACTAGCCTGCCGTGAGTTTTAGTGCTCTCATTTACAAAACATAATAACAATAGCTCAAGACACTGCAGCTACCATAGCCCTTCCCCAACAACACTGGTGTGCGGTGTAGCCTATTTGAAACTGTACAGACATAAACTTAGATATGGAAAACTAAAACAATTTTCTCGATATTCCTACAAACTTAATCTAGTCCTTAAGGCCTCCATTTGTATTGATGCCTAAAAACGGAATCTTGCTTTATCAATCCAATTTAGTCAGTTTCAGTTACATTTGAATAGCTCTTTTTTTTCTTTTTAGGTCTGGTTTAAAGTCAAGGATGTGATTGTCATTGGCATCTCGACCGCTATGGCCATGTGACTGGTCCTCTGTCACCCATCAGAAGCAGCGATGGCCCTTTTTGAGTGGCTCAGGGCTTTCTTCCTGTTCAGTTAGTCACCACCTCAGTTCTTGCAACACCTGCTAAAATCTCTGATTCTCAGTGACACCTTCTGTGTTAGTTTCCTCAGGCTGCCGTAACAAATTGACGAGCTTAGTGGCTTAAAAAGGAAATGTATTCTACGACAGTTCTGGAGGCCAGAAGTCCCAAATCAAGCTCCCTCCGAAGTCTCCAGGATCCTTTCTTGCCTCTTCCAGCTTCTAGTGGCCTCAGGTTTCCTTAGCTTGTGGTGGCATCACTCCAATCTCTGTGTCTGTCTTTGTCTTCACATAGCCTTCTCTTTCTCCCTGTCTTGTTCTTATTGATCTCTTAGAGGAATACTTTATTAGGGTCCACCTGGATTTAGGTCCCACTTGGATAATCCAGGATGATCTCATCTCAAGATCCTTAATTCAACTACATCTGCAAAGACCCTTTTTCTAAGTAAGGTCACAATCCCAGGTTGCGGAGTTAAGATGTGGATACATTTTTTTGTCCTTCTCCTCCATCTGGTCTCTAGCTTGGGTTGTTCTTCTAGTAGTGTTGTTCCTACACATTGGCTCGTAACTCCCTGGAAAGTTTGGAAATTCTATCATTCTAGGCAAGAAGTAAGGAAGACTTAGTCTTGGGGGATCTTTTAGGCCCTCTCTCTACCAAAACCTTCAGGCAGTTCCCCAACTCTGTTCAGGCTCCCTCTTTGTATGTGTGGGTAACCTAGCAAGGCTATCTCCCTCTCAAGGTCATACAAGAAATGAGTACAAGACAAATCTCGAATGTCAAAACGCACCCAGGTTGGTATCAATACTGCTGCTGCCACTGCGTGTGGCACACCACCCTTACACCAAAACACTCTTTGCCTCCCTGCTTCTCTCCAGAGCTTTTTGCCTCTTTCATGCTCCACTAGCCCAGAAAATGCTGTATTCTCTCAGAAAGCAGGAATGTTAACAAAAAATTGGAGTGAGGGTTCAGGGGGGAGGCCACACAAGTGTGAAGACTAACAACCAGAAACTAAACCCAGTCAGAGTATCACACTTAGTTCTGTACCATCTAAGCATTTAGATATCTGACAGCTGATCTGGGCACATGGGTCTGGGTTCATCTTTTGAATGCTACTCATTTAAGATTGTGAGAGAGTCTAAACACATGCTATCAAGCTATCAAGATACCAAGGAGAAGTATGATTTCAGCAAGAAGGGAACTGTCAGAAAAATCTTCTTCGGTGGCATGAGTGAAGACAGAACTTTAAAAGCATGTGGCTAATGAGGGACTTGGTGAGCAGTTAAGTACAGCCAGAGCATAGCTGCCAGGGAGAAGGCTGGGGGAGGCTGGAGAGGTAAGATGAGGGTGGGCAGTTAGCCCCAGTTCCACCAAAGGAGGTTGTAATAACCATAAAGTGATGACATTAATTTCTTCTCTGTTAAATTTTTCCTTTCAGATATTTTTAAAATGCATGTAGTTATTTTAAACTAGATAATTGAAAAGGTAACTAGATAGTGTAAAGTGCAGTTTGATAAAAGGTTATTAAATATATAACATTTTGTTAACTTTTTTTTTAAAAAGTACATTTCATATATTTTTCTTAGAGAGAAGAGAAAAAAAGTTACCCTCATAGCAGAATGACAGATAGATAGATGGAGGATGCCAGCTGCAGTTTTTCCTTTTCATGCAGATAGGAATTTGATTTTCATAGTAAAGAGGAGCCAAGACTCAAAATGGAAAAGCTTTGGCTTTATTAGGAAAAATGCTGAAGGGGCTTTGCCATTAGAATGCCCTGGGCTTACAGAATTGAGATAAGCTTTGGGAGGGGCTTTGGCAACAAATTTAAGAACAATATAAGGAGAAGTTTAAACTTTTTAAAATCATGTGAAACCAAAGTTCATTCAAATACCTTTGAATGTTTAGGCATCACTGCTAAGTTAAAAGGACAACATGATGACAAAAACAGAAACTGTATTTAAAAAGATTTGTGGATCTTGAGTTTCCTCCTGAAACTGTTTGGACATGGACTTTTAGCTTGATCCTTGTCTCTATGTTCCTAAGTGTAGGGCACTGAGGGTGAGAAGTGACCAAAGTCTGGCTTTGACCGTCTCTTTGGAATGGAAATAAAAGATGCAGGAGAGGCAGGGTTGGTCTGCAGCTTATCATGAAGAGGTGAGAATTACTTTGTAGTTCTTTTCTCAGACTCTAATAAGCTGGCAATAACCACTGAGATAAATTGAAATGAAGGGAGGGTAGCAGCTTGGTTTCCATCATTTTTAATTTACACTGTCAATGAGACATATTATTTTCCCACAAACCAAGTGCTGTGTGGAATTGGACTGAGGGCACAGGCTGACTTGGGTGTCTGCCACTTTCCAATACATGGCCTTGAAAGTCATGGGCATGGGGGACAAATCTTATCCCTGAAAGCAAGAACCGTTCTCAATTCTCTCTCTCTCTCTCTCTGCGTGTTTCATTTGTTTGTTCTGTTTTTATAGAAAGCTGAGGTAAGGCTCATTAATAATCTGAACCCATTACACTGATGTCTGAATCTTATTTTCAGTCAATGTTTACCTACTCCAAGAGCCACATGTGCTGTGCCGAAAGGTTTCCCAAAGTCATTAAATGTGATTCACAGATTTATATTAAACTGTTATTATGATAATAAAGAATTTTACAGGGACTTGCCATTTTGAATCAAAGAGCTTCATCATTTGCATGAAACACTTAACTTTTATACTTTGCCAGTTCTAAATTATGCAACCAACCTACTCTGCTTTATTTTTTAATATTTAGATTTATATAATATTTAAATTTATAATATAGCATGGAATACTATATCACTATTTTTTTAATGATGTAATTTCAGGAGAATAAAGATTAATGATATATTCCTTCATTTCCTCTTGAGCTTTTTAAATGCATGTGCGATATGTACTTTCAACACAGCAGTATTTCATTTGTGTAATGATTTAAAAAAAGAAATTCATATGTATTTTCATGCATTGGCTACTTGCCACTTTTAACAGGCCTATAACATTCCATTATATAAATATGCAACACAAGTATTTGTTATACCATGTAATATACAACTGATGTAATACATTCACTTCCTAATTTTATGATCAATGTTGAAACATTATAAATCACCAATGTCAATGAAAAAGTGGAGAATAGCTATTAAAAATGTCCAAGTATCTAATTTTTTATTTGCCTCAGGTTATAATGCCCATTCTCAAGATATTTTTAGCATTGACAATGCATTCAGTGTGGAAAATGCCACATACCAGGTCTCTGGAAGCCTGGCAAGTCTCCTTAGGATTTTATGACTGACATAGCAACATATTGGTGGAATGTTGACTTTCTAGTTAATGGACTTCAAAGCATCCTTTTCCAGGTTCAATAATAGATGTCCAGCTACTATAAATCCTTATGACCCCTCTTCTCTTTCTCTCACTATTCCTCCCACCCCTTACACGGTCCTGAAAAAGCCAGATTCACTTGAGCCACGGGTTCGCTAAGTACTCACCATGTTTTAAGTTTTATACATTTAACAGGCAGTTAAACTTATTTTCTTTCCTTTACTCACAATACATTTTAGCAACATTCAGAGAACTACAGAAGCAATTATATTCCTCAGTAACATCGTTTCCTCCAATTCTGTTGTGACATGACCATTCTTTCCAACACAGTAGGGTTCTCATTCTCTACAACTTGCTTATGGGTTATCATGATTAAGATTGCTGAAAGTTATTGTTTGTTTTTATAAGAGGGTGGGCTTATCATTTTAGAATGGGTTTCCTTGGCTGATAATTTCTGTCTCTACCTGCATATCATTTGCATTCTCTAACTCTGCATATAGTCACACCCTCAACTTCTATATCTTTCCCTTTTCATTTTCATTTCTTTTCTAAAGTTTACTTTTACTCTTTTTCTTTTTTATAAAGCTTAAAGATAACCCTCTAGCTGAAATGTCAACTTTAATCTTATTTCTTTCTCTACTATGAACTTTATTAATAATTTCTATTTTAAAAAATTATTTCCAAGTATGCAATAGAAGCATAGCAGGACTCTGGACAACACCCCATAATCTTGTGTTTTTCTTTTTCTTCTAACCATTTATAATCACACTATCCTAAGCCCCCTTGCAAGCTGTAGTTGGAAACAATCTCATTTTTATATAGGTCAACAAAAAGTCAAATGTAATCAGAGCAATGTAAAATGGGAAATATTCACACAGATGCACTTTAAATGAATTCTATAAAATCAAATTATTTAATTTACACTTTGGAATGCCCATTTTTGTCAGCAGAATATGACTATTCTCAGAAAGCTGCCACTACAGAAGCAAAATCAAGAGATTGCTGTGTTAATTTAAGCACTTCAAAGGTAACAAAAAGACTATCCACAATGAAAACTTAATTACATTTTCTCTTTTCCAGTATTCACGTCACAGGGCTTTCCTTTGAAATAATAATAAAAAGAAAAACACAGAAAAAATAAAGTCTTTCAGCTGGTTAAGTCTTTCATAGTCCTTAACCCCCAAATCATTGGCAAAAGTGGGGGAAAAGATGAATTTCACAAGTATTCTACAAATTGCAATCAGTCAGGACAGAAATACTTAACACATACCTGTCGGATGAGAGGGATATTTTAAAGGGATAATAGATAATGGTTATGAATATGCATTTGCTGTACACTTAAACTTGATTTTTATTGTGAGCTGACAAATTGGTGCCCTCAGGGGGCCTCGGAATAGCCTGCCTTTCTATCTATCTATCTATTTATTTATTTATTTATTTATTTCCAGAACAAACTGCAGTGAAGCATTTTTTCTTTTCTTTTCTTTTTTTTTTTTTTTTGCTGCTTGGCACATGCCTGTCCCTGAGAAGACTAAATCAGGAACTCACCAGGTTGCATGGCACCACTGGCCAACATGGATAAAAAACAATCAGAGATTGTATATTTATGGGGACTTTCTTTTCCATTTAGGTTAAAATGCTTTGTAGTATTTTACAAAAAGAAACATATAATTTAACAAAAGTGCTCATTTTAAGATAAGTTCAAGCCTAAAAACAAGCTTATAAAATAAGCTTGTTTAACTTATATATGTTTGGTTTTTTTTTTTAACAAGCTTATTACTCCATGCACATATTTATAAATTGGTCCACAAACTATCTCTGGCTTACTTTACTGCCAATATTTTAAATACTATTTCAAATATGATAGAGCTGCAAAGACTGGGAAGCAGATGTTTATTACGTGCGCACTGATCACGTAGCAAGCGATAGCATACACTCATGGCTCTTCTAACAATTCTATCATTGGGCCTTGAATCACAGGTTTTATTTGTCTGTTGCTTTGTTTGTTTGTGTTTACTAGTCCTAGTTCTGTCTAATTGTAGGACAGAGATTAAGCTCTTTCCCACTCTGGTTGGGATGTAGGTTAGTACTTTACGCATTAGTAGTTGAGATTCAGTAAAATGGTGCTGAATTAAATTGAGCTAACTTAATAGAGCCCATTATAGTGATGGTCAGTCTGAAAAGAAATTACAAAAATGTGATTGAGAAAAATCAGTTTGAGTTTTCTTTAAACAGTGTATTTCATTTAACTCATAGTATATATAAACAGTAAATTGAGATATAAGGCAAAAATTTAAAACAATTAGAAGATAGAGAACATTTTTATTACCTCAGGGTGAGAAAGAATTCCTATGCATGAGTCCAAAATAAATATTGACCATAATAAGTGAAAAACTGATAGTTTTGACCATGCCAAGATATTACATAACAAGATATCACAGGCAAATTGAAATAACAAAATACTGCCTAAGAGAAGACGTTTATGTAGTAGTCAAGGGATTAATATCCAGAATATATGTATCACTTTAATAAATGAATTTTAAAAAGACAAACTAGACTTTAGAAAAATAGATAAAGCATATGATTGGGTGAGTCACAAAGAATATGGCCAATAAACATATGAAGAAGTCCTACCTCATTAATAATTATGAAAATTAAAAAATGCAAGTTAAGGCAAAGTGATACCACCATTCAACTCATAATATTGTTAAAATCTTGTTAAAATCTTAAAAGTATAACAATATCAACCATAGATAAGAAAGACTGTAAGAACATAGGGATTCTCAACCACCATACTTGGGAGAGTAAATTAGTGCCGCTGGCCTGCAGAGCAGAGGCCCATGGATGAAAGGTTCGGGCAGTAAATATTTTAGGCTTTGAGGGCCAAGAGGCAACATTTTATACAATCATTTAAAAATGCACACACCAGCTCTAGCTCACAGGCTATATAAATAAAGCCTGTGGACCAGATCAGGAATGTGGACTTAGAGACACGTGCTACATTTGGCCGGTATCCAGGCTCCTGGATACATCCTGGAGAAACTCTCACATAAATGGACACAATGTACAAACACATTAGTCGTAACATTTTAGGAGTAAAACACTAGAAAACAACTTAAATATCCACTAGGAGAGGAACTGATAAACAAATATGGCATATTCATCGTATTTCATAGATTCATGATTATGTATACTAATGACCTAATGAGTTTTATGTGTATATTAAGATAAAAATATTTCAAAACAATATTTTGTGAAAAACAACTGAGCATACATGTAGAGTCTGATACCACTTATTCTGAAAATTGCTGCAACTGTCGATTTGTAAAAAGGGAAACACATGATCAAATATACGCTGGCCTCAGTGTGGTGTGAGGTCGTAATAATGAGAGAAGAGTGCACTCCAGACGTGTGCCCCAGGGACGATCATCTGCACTGGAGCAGTGCTTCTCAAACCAAAAAATTAAGATTAATGTTAAAAATTAATGGCATAAAGTGTTTGTAGATGATCACCTTAAATTAAAACACTATATATTTTTAATGGACACATATATGTGTATGGGAAACTACTATATTTCATTGATTTTAACATGTACATTTACTTTCACATTTTAACAACCCTGAAATTGGGATGCACCTCATCATCTATGTGTACAGTTGTTGGGTTTTTTTTTTTTGGTTCATGTTATATAAAATAAGAATCCTTACAGTTGACAGTATGTTAAATTTAGTGAAATATGATTAAAACTGGAAGATGGATTCATATCAAATTCATCAGTCACTGTCTGGAGAAGAGGTGTGGGGAAAGGAGAAGAAATGGGAGAGGAACTTGGTCCAAGAAGAATCATGAATGATACTTCAAACTCATCAATAATACTTTACATCCATAATTAAAAAGCATCTGAACTAACATAACATTTAGCATTTGTTAATATACAGCTTTAAATGCACACACCATCTTACTTAAACTTAAAGGAACTCGGTGTTGGTGACAGCTACGATCATCCTTATTTCATGGCTAAATACGCCCTCAAAAATATAAACTCAATTTACATGGAAAAGGCAAGCTTGGGCACTAGGTGTGGGGCATTATTATCCTCAATTGCAGATATAACATGACATAGACATCAGGGAAATTGTCTAGATATTCCAAAGTCACACGTCTAGTGGCCATTGGAGCTACAATCTGAATCTGGACTTCGAACTCCAAGTCCACACTCTTGTACTCTACCATATTTCCCAGATTACCCGCATTGACATTTCACTTCTCAAATTCTAAAAACTACTTTTTGAAAATCACGATAAAAATTATCCTAAGTGTTTCGAGCATATACTTAAATCAGTAGTATGAAGGGATGAAATGAGATATGGGTTTTCAAGTTGTGCTCTGTGGATTCCTAAGGGCTCAGGTGAACGAACCTCAGGAATCCCTGGCTGTGTTCTGATGTTCCACAATCATTGCCATGTTTTTGGTCCAACAAGGAGAATTTAGACTGCCCAAGAAGTCTGTGTACCAGATTTAATATACTAGTTCTCTAAATTAGCAATCCCTGTAGAAGTTCACTTGAAAAAAATCATGTTGCTAAATAATTGACTAGGCTAGATAGTTTTTCTTTCTGCTTTCATAACATGTGAAGCTCCGACTTAAGGATCAAGGCTATATCCAAGTGTAAACAATCTGCAATGAGGATAGTGAACAATTATATTGTTTTTAATAGAAACACAATTAGATTATTCACATACATCCATGATTTCAATCATATCTATCCTGCATTTAACCCATGATCAATATTCTCCAAGCTATTCCATAGTTTTTAAAGGAACTGAAACACAGAGCAGGTGCCTAATAAACATTAGTTAAATTCATGAGTGAGTTAGTGAGTGAATGAATGATGAATGAATGAATGACAGACACAGATTTAAAGGTTCTGGAAGGGAGGATGCAAAGACCTCAGGGCCAGGTATCCTGTAAACACCAGCATAGTCAGATTTGGCTCTGGAAGCCATGCCTCCATTCCCGCTATTCCATGTTCTTTCCTTTTATGAATATTTTTAGTCACCCCATATAAAAAATGCCAAAACTATTTCTTTGTGATTTTACCGTATGAACACAAGACTTTACACCATGAAGCAATGTATCTCAATATCCTTTTTGAAGAAGATGTCTTAGTTTTGAAGGCTTTTGCCTACAGCAAATGCAACCTCTAATTTAACATCTAGTTTCTCAAGTACTTACTTATTTGATTCATAGGTATTTAGAATCAGAAGGAACATTAGAGCTCAAATGAAATTTGTTTTATTTTAGTGACCCTTGCACAGGGGTTTGATTTGATGCAGACATTTTCAGTAACAGTAAGCTTCATAGTCTAGGGAAGCAGCTGTAAGCAGTTGCAAGACCATAGACTTTGAGACCAGGCAGACCTGGGAACGTTCTGTATGACATTGTCACACTCTATATGACATTGGGAAAATTACTTAACTCCTCTGAGCCTCAGTTTCATCATCTGTAAAGTGGAAATATCACATAACTCAGTTGTTCCCAATATTAGGAATAAAACTGTAAAACATTTTGCCTCTCAATAAGAGTAGCAGTTGTTTTTATTTCATGTGTTACCAATAAAGGGTAATATTTTGGGTCCTTAACTTGGAATTTTTAACATAAGAGTAGAGCTTAAGTTTGCTTCTTAAATGTGCACAAATTTATTACATAGAGATGCACATTTGACATTAGAAAAACCTGAGAATTACATCCCTTAGGATGTCACAGGCTATGTTTCATGGTTTTTTTTTTTTTCCTTTCTTTTTAATAGAAATGCATTGAATGGTCTGTGTGACAGTCAATTTTTCAGTTTTTATTGTGCTTTTACAATATTTGCAGCTATGAGTTTTATTATTTCCCCCCCAAATGTTTCTTTCAGTCACACATAACACAAAAACACTGAGCTGATTTCTAATTAACTGACTGCACTCTGAGGTCTCCAGCTTCTATCGTCAGTTTAATTACAGATGAGAAGAGGATAAAGCAAAACTGAAGAGAGCGTCTCTCCATGATTAAAAAAAATAATGTAGTCTGGTTTGATCCTTAGATCATCTAGGGTGTGAATGCCTACAGATAGTTAAATCAGTATGCAAATGTGAGATTTCTATTTTGTCTCGTCTTGTTTTACACTCATGCAAACACACCTGTACCTTAGGAAGACAACTTCTTACTCTTATCTGAAATCTAGTTCTTCAAGGAGTTCTTTGATTCATAGAAATTTAGAATGGAAGCGACCTCATCTAACCAGACTACTCTACATTGGTACTGTGACTTTCATTCTGGAATTTCAAATAGGCCAAAAATCTGCTGATGCTCATCCCGTTATGAATTCTGAGATATAATCGAAAAAAAGTGCTAAACTCACCAGAGTGGCAAAGAGATGATAGAGAATGAAGTAGATGGCAACCACAGGTGCCCACATGTGTCCCACAGCATTTAGAGTTTGGTCCATTACGTCTACCCATCCTTCTTGGGTAAGGATCTGGAACATGGACATAAATGCCTACAGAGGAAAACGATGAAGGTATTAAACACTAGCTTAAGGCTTGCATGCAATTTAAAATTAGTACATGGTTTTGAGGACTTTGATCTCAATATTATTGATTTTCATCTGATTGATCAGGGGAAGAACAGCCTTAATTCAACAGATGTGAAAGAGCTGAGAATTAAAAATCCTAAAAGTCTGATTTTTGACTATTCAGTATAGAAAATGAAAATAATTGCCTTGAATTAAAATTAGCCTTGTCAGTGGTAAATACTGTTGAACAAATTAGAAAAAAATTCAGGACCTTTGCTTATTTGTCTTTTTCTTCCCCCTCTAAGTAAGCTAACTATTTAACATTTCCAACAGATTATTCGACTTTTTTCCTGCTAAGTACAACTTATTTTTATAATGAATGACCTTTAATTGTCTAAAGACATATGAGAATAATAACTTTAATTTTACTTTTATAATATTCATCTATCAAAATTGTTATATTAAAAACATTAGACTCTTTAAAAAGTAAATATTTTTAAATGATATTGCCATGCTGAGAAACTTAATAAAGACAAATATATTTTTCATAATTCTTTTATTTCAAAGGTACAGAGTCAAGACCATGGATGAAGCCAAAATTAAAAAATATAGAGCATTCCAACAAAAGCCAGTCAAGCTAAAGGACTCATACTCTCTCAGCAAAGACCTTTGGTTAGTTCCATTCTTACATGTTTTTCTTCTTAATTACATGATTATATATGCCTCTCTGACTTATGTGTTCTATATACATTAGTAGTCAATACGTGTTCCTTAATGAGAATTTATGATCCTGTCTAGGGGAAATTGACAATTGGAATCTAGTGACTTTTTAAAAATGTCTTCAGGTTTTAGTATATTAAATTGAATTCTCAGGTATTGGGATTTTAAGAAATAAAGTCCAGTACAATACAAAGATGGACTGAGCCCAAGATAAAAGCTCTGTTACACTGATTAGGACCTTAGAGCCAAAGGGATCTGAAAGATACTCTAATCTGACTCTTTCCTTTTGAAGACAGGAAAAATGAGGCTTAAGGATGATAGGTGATTAGCCCAAAATCACTCTATTAATTTGTGGTACTAATAGAAGTATTACTCGGGCATTATGACTCTAAAGTAAGTACTTCTCCAAGTATTGCTTCCTGTGTTCAGTGAAGTCTTGAATCTACTATTCCTTCTTGAGTTAATTTTTCTATAATCTCATCACCCTACAAAGTGTTTATAAAAGTATGAAATACATTGCTATTGACACTTGAACTCAGCATCACCAAGGACAAAATAATACTTCCCTTGCCAGGGTGCTTAAGAAAATGTTAGTTTTAACTCATCATGAAAATGCTTCAGAGAATTTTCAACACATCATTTAACCTCATAGGTGTGCCAGAACCTATCATTGAGGGCAATTATTTTTTCCCTGTATTTTTTTTTTCTGTTTAATATTTATTACCTCCAAAGGCAAAGAACAAAAGTTCCAAAGATGACTCACATAAAACAAAACAAAACAAAACAAAACAAAACAAAACCAGACTGCTATATTTTCTTCAATGGAGATGTCACCAATGTGAAACTGTGTGCATCCTAAAGGCTCAACAACAATATGGGAAGAGTCAAAACACCTACCAGTATAAAAGGAATTTCACTGGACATGAATTTCTTTCTCCAAAAGTAACAGAAAAGCTTGTGATTAAGCTCAATAGATTTATTTTTGGTACTTAGAGACTAAAAATTCAGGTGTACCATTCAGCTGCCTTGGGCACACCCAATTTAATTTGTTTTCATCTACTGGATTAGCTTTCATGAACAGTCAGCTATTATGCATTCACTAAATGCTCAGGAATGAGGCGCTATGGGACTGTAACCTATTGCTGTGAGATAAGCAGTGTGGACAAGAACTTTAGAGTTATTTTCTACTCTTTTCAGAGTCTCAGAAGAAAAAAAAACTCACATCTGGAAGTTCATGTTGTGAAATGCTGTGAATTATATTTGAGGGCAAAACTTTGTTACAATGTGACTCGTGCGTTTATAGCTGCTTACATGAATAAACCAATGGAAGGTAGTGCCATGAAATACTTCTATTATAGGCTGAAAATTAATTTATGTATCCTGCATGAAGGGTGCCTTATCAGTTTTGCTGAGATTTTATCCAGAAATTTAAACCCAAGTGATAGTTCGAGGTTGTGAATCAAGGACACTTTCTGACTTATATCATCTGCAAGATCTGAGTTACTTGAAGAATCTGCTTAGTTTATTTATTCAAATAGGATTATTAGTGTTACTGAAGGTTGGATGTGTTGAGGATTGAGATGAGGAAGACACAGTTTGTTCTCTTAAGAAATTTGTAATCAAGAGTGGAAGAAAAAAATGAACATGGCCAGCTCTAAGAAAAGAAAATACGAAAAATATGGCATATTAGAGAAATATAGTAAAGCTACCAAGAAGCTTTAGAAGGACCGAGGTATTCCTCTTAGGTAAGTCAAGAACAGGCTTCTGAAAGTGATAGAAGTTGACTTTCATGATGATGATGAGAAGGATTTAAATGGTGGAGAAGAAGGTGATAAACAAAGGCCTAGAGGAGGTTGTTTCTTTTTTTTTTTGAACTACTTTTTCCTTTGTTATGACATTTTCCTATCCTGTGAACTTTTCCTCTCTTTATAAATTGAGAAAACTAATCTTGTATCTGTCATATATATATATATATATATATATATATATATATATATGTTTAAATTTTATTTTATGATTAGTTTCAAGTATACAGTACATTGGTTAGACATTTATGTAGTTTATAAAATGATCCCCTTAATTGCTCTTTCTCTCCTCTGCCTCTCCACCTAGCCATTACATTAATGCTAACCGCATTCCCTATGCTGTGTTCCCCATCCCTGTGACGATCTATCAACTAGGAATTTGTACTTTTTTAACCCTTAACCTTGTTATCTCAACCCTTCAGCCCCTCTTCCCTCTGGTGGTCCCCAGACTGTCCTCTACGTTTGTGAGTCTGTTTTCAATTAGTTTGTTCTTTTTGTTTCTTAAATTCTGCACATAAGTGAAATCACATGGTATTGATCTTTCTCTGAATGACTTATTTCAGTCAGCATAGTAACCTCCAGGTCCATCCATGTCATTGCAAATGGTAGGATTTCATTTTTTTTTTAATGGCTGAGTAATATTCCATTGTATTTAATGTATTTTTTTTCTTATCCATTTAAAGTATTTTTGAAAACACATATTTTAAATTTCTAAGCGACATAATTTGCCATAACTTTTATTTAAGGTGTTTCTATTTTGTTTAAAAAGACTTTTCTCACTGTGAGATTAGAAAAAAATTTACCCATAGTTTTACGCAGAGTTTTACTGTTTCTTTATTTCATTACGTTTAATATGTTGAACCAGAAATCACTATTCAAATCAGTTTAAATTTGGAATTTATTTTGGTATAAGAAATGAAAGAGAAACTAATCTTATTTTTTTTAGGTGATTAGTTGATTCAGCACGATTTAATTGAAAAATCTATCTTTTCTTTATTAAATTAAAATATCCCTTTTATGTATTAAATAGTCATATGCTTTCAGTTATATCTCTAGACTTTCTATTCTTTTCTATCAATTTCATTTCCAAATTGCATAAAATTACACATTTTAATAACTGATAAGGTTACTAGCCCCTCCTCATAACTATTTGTTCTCAGAATTCTATTATTTATTTTTATGTTAATTTTCCTAAACATCCTCTTGTTTTACACATTGAGATCACAATAATTTAAGAAAAAATTGATACTATTCTCAGTTTACCCTCTAATCTGGAAGAAAGTTATATCATTCCAATTATTGTCTTGATTCAAGATTCCAAACAAAGATTTCTTATATAGTTTCTGCTCATTTCTTCTTAAGCTCATTCTTAGGATTAGTTTTTAAAATTTAAATCATGGTAATATGACATGATTAAAATATTACGTAGTAAAGAAACCTGATGATAGGTTTCTTAATGAAGAGTAAACAACAGCCATATGCCTAAATATCTCAGTCTCACTTCTCAGAGGCCACCATTTTTAACCATTTGTGTTTTCATTTCTGGTGATGCTATCCATACCCTTATTCAATATTTCTTGATTTATCCACTTTAGACATAGACTACTGCTATAATATATGAAGATTTAGTTCAGGTAAACATCAGTTCCCACTTCTCTTGACCACCCCCAAATTTTGTACATAAATTCCTGTATCTTGTTCCACCTAACTCTAACAGAATTACTTCCCATCTCTCTGTATAAGACAAAGGAGTCAGCACTGCTACTCATCCTACTACCTTCCTCTTCTCTCACTTCTATCTTTGGTCATGCATTCACTTAATTTCCTCAAGATCAACAATATTTGCCTTTAGTTTTTCAGTCACAGTTGAGTCTTCCAAGCTTGTCAGTATGTTGATAATCAATAGATTGATAGTCGATATGTTGATTATGAAAATATTGTTCACTGTTTTGCCCTGTATCTTTCTAAGATGACACTTCTCCTGCAGTATACCAATATTACAACATGTATAGTACAAGAAAGTAAATGTTCAAGGTTAAATGGAGTCCTCTTTCTTATTTTCCACTAACTGCTTTGAATCTGGCTTAATTTAATAGTTTATTTGAACCATCCTTCTCTTATATGATTTTTAAGTTTTGTTTGGTTTCTGCTATTTTCTGATTGTTTTTCACATATCTTATTGGGAAAAGAAATATATGCTTTCTTCCACTTTGAATAGCTCCCATATTCTCACACATTTTACCTATTGTTTGGAATAAATTCCAACCTACTCTCCTACAGATGTTTTTGGAGACTTCAGTTACCCAGAAATCATCTGAGTTTTACTCTCATAGATATTTTTCTTGGAGTCTTCATACTACCTATTTTAATGTGGACTAATTACTTTCTAGGCCTACTCAACACTTATCAAAATATTTATTTTTGACTTTCTTATTTAGATATTTTATTTTCTCCACAGTAATGTCAGAAAATGACTCTAAATCTCATTTCTAGTAATTAGAGTCCTGTATCAATATGTCAGCTAGGCTTTCTTTTCTTCTGCTTGGGGTCTTTGCTTTAGTTATTTCAGTTTGAAGAGAGGAGTATTAGCTGAAGTTATACTTGAAATATCAGAATTCAGACACTTCTCCAGTACATGTAGTTTCTAGAGATTTTGGCTGCTGCCAGAGCCAATCAGTCCCAGGTGTCACCTCCTCCAGTTCACTGGCTTCTCTTCAGACATCATTCTCATTCCATAGGGCAAAGACAGGTTGATTCTGTTGGTTTTGGTCCTCAGTGTTTGGGAAGAAGATGACGGGGGCTCCCCTTTTCCATCTTCCCTGAGCCTCCTGTCCGCTCATAGCTTTTCTTTTCTCTTCACACTTTCATTATGCTAAATTTTTGTTTATTATAAGAAATAATTAATTTTCAGAAATTATGATTATCTTGCTTTCACTCTCAAGCTTTCTTCCCAGCTGTAAAATAAAAATGGTGAGATGTAGTAATTTATCTTGCCTCTAGTAAAATGGGCTGGAACAAGTGACTTCCACACTGAGGAGTTCCCATTGTTTTTTTCTAGAACTCTGCAATAACCCTTGTAGCCAGAGTTTCCTCACATTGAGGGATATGACTACATGCTTCATGATTAGTCTTTCCAATCTAATTTTTTCTCAATTTCTTTTTTCAGGAAGACAGACTTAAAGCATTATCTAGATTGTTCACTGGGCCTCTCTCCCTCTCTTTCCTGGTAGCTACTGTTGAAAGACAGTGATACGAAATTGTGGGCCTTCCTTGTGTGGTTATTGCTGGTGAAACTTTTACAGGCTGAAAAGGAATTGTTTTTCTCATTTCTTCAGGTTTTAGGGACAGATTTCACTATTTTCTACATTTTACTCTGTAATTTCACTGTATTTTGCTACTTTACCTCTCAAGTCCAAACCTATAGATATAAATAGGAGTAAATGACTTTGTTTAAGAGTGCTTTTCCTTTTTTGTTTCTAATGACATGATCACATATTAAATATCAATAAACAGGTCACACTCTGTTCAAACCACAGGTGCCTGGCTGCAGCGAACTGAATCAGGGATGAGTAGTTAACCTGAGACTGGGTCAGTTGCATATGAGGTGACCTGGAATAAGCAACTCTACCCCACCAGGGAAGCAATAAATCAATCAAAAACATCTCTAATGAATTTAAAATGGAAACTGCAACAAAAAAATCACATTGTTAGCAATAGGATCTGGAGGTAAATAATGGAGATTGGCTATGTAGTTGAGTAGAAGCAATGGAGGTCTAAGTACAAAGTCAGAGTTATAAGCGCATTGATATTCTAAGGAAGCAAAATCACTGAATGTACAAAAGTTACATGGGAAAGAAAATGCATTGAATAAAGATATTGTAAGTGATGTTTACTGAATGGAGAAGGAAGGTTTTGAAAATCATAAGCTTGGCGAGTACCATATCCCTTGGGTATGTGGGAGCAAAACAAAGGGTAAGAACCAGAGTAGAGAGTAAAAGCCCTCAAGACAAGAATGTGAGAATATGAGCTGTTACAGAAGAAAACATATCTAAAAGCAGAAAACAAGGGTCTTTAGGTAACTGAAAGGACCTGAGCACTGCAGTAAAGAGCCACAGGGTTCACTGCCAACCCTTCTCAGCCTTTGCTGGTTTCTCTTCAATTTCCTAATCTTTCTTGTCTCTCAACACTTACTAACTAGTCGAGCTCATCTACTCTACGGCCTTTAAGTACCGTCTATGTACTAATGATGCTCACATTTGTATGTCTAGCCCCATACAAATGTCCAGAATCAACTCCACATCTCCACTTGGATTCCTAACAGGAATCTCAAGTATTGCAAGTCACATATTAAACCTTTCACATCCCACTCCCCAAACCTGTTCTTTCTGTACTTCTTCCCACCTTAGAAAATGATAAATCCATTTTTCAAGTAACCGAGGCCAATGGCCACACCAACACCTTTGGACCTTCTCATGCCTTCATATCCAACATCCTATCTGTCAGAAAATCCTGCCAAATCCAGTGCAGGTTCTTGGTCTCAGTTCTACATTTATCCTCAATACTCCTCGACATTACTCCTAAAACAGCTAATAGTTTCTCCCTAAGTGGCTTTACAGGCTGTACTTCTTGGTCATAAACCAAGATGGGGAGACTTGAATTAAAATAAGATCACCGAACAGGGAAGAAAGAGGAATAAACAACTATTTTCATAGCTTCTCTTTTGTTCCAACTAATAAGCCTTGAACATCAATCACAGGTGGAGTGAACAACATCCTGTAGACCATGCTTCTATCAGGCTGCTGAAGGACCTTGACATAGTTTTGAAGGCAAAATCAGGTTCATCAATGACAGCACATCCTTTTCTCTTTCAAGGCCCCTTTGGGGACCCATTTTTGACCCCAAATCTCTTTCTTATAGACCTTCTTAGAGTTAGGTAAAGGCAAATCAAGGGTATTTTCTCATACTGAAATTAACAGGTTGAAAATGTTTATTCAGAGCTTGTAAAGTAGTTCCTAAACCTTTAAAAAGTATATCATGGATCCTCTTTGTTAACTTAATGACCAAATGCATGTTTTGGTTTTTTAGTATGTGTGAAAATCAATTTAGGTTAAAAATAGACATGTATTTTTAAAGCTATGATTGGTAAATACCTTAGGTTTTGGTTAATATATAGTATGATTCTATTTGTAATTGCATATCTGGATATAGTTTTTGCATGTATAAAAATGCTTGAAAGCCTATATAATAAACTTGGAACTCTGGGGACTGTAATAGAAAGGAATGAGGAGCAAGAGAAGGGGGTAGATACTCTTTTTTTGTTTTTGAACTTTTTTAAAGTAACAGGTTTACGTAACATAAAATTCACCTTTTAAAATATACAATCAAACAATGTTTAGTTTATTCACAGAGTTGTGTAACTATTACAACTAACTTAAGAACATTTTCATCATCCCTGCAAAAAACTTTGTGCCCATTAGCACTCACTCTTGATTCCTCTGTCCTCTAGCTTTTGGTAACCAATAATATACTTTCTGTCTCTATGGATTTGCCTATTCTAAGCATTTTCCATAAATGGAATCTTAAAATATGTGATCAGGGTTCATCTGTGTTGTGGTATGATCAGCATTTCATTCTCTTTTATTGTAAAATAATATTTTATTATCTAAATGGCCCACATTTTAGCTATTCATCAGTTAATAGAAATTTGGATTGTTTTTGCTTTTTGGTGATTATGAATAATGCTTCTATGAACACTTATGTACAGGTTTTTGTGTAAACGTGTTTTCATAAATTACTTTTTACTTAATATGCTTTTTATTGTTTGTATTAATATACATGTAAGACATATTTCTCTTACTGGAAAAATACACATTAAAAAGTTATAAAATGTAGCAAAGAATACAACTGACATCATCGACATACAACTTTCATTTTGTAATACCATTGCATCTATTTTATTTATCTTTAGCTAATTTGAGAATTAATTCTTCCTTTACAAAAAGTTTGCTTTCAAAATGAAATGTACTTGAAGACTTATACAGTAGCTCAGCTTTTTTTTTACTAAGAGTGTTTCTGCTGTGTTCTACTGCTAGTTAGTCTTAAAATAAGATTTGCCTAGATGGTATTCACTGAATTCAAAAGTGACACTTCTTTTGGCTTTAAGTGCCTTAGTTATTCACTGACTCAATCTCTATGTTTCTTTTTTCTCAAATAGCAATAATATATAGAGGAGTTTTAACTTTCGAAAAACCCACTGGTCTGATAATCTACTAATTTGTTGTATAGTTCTTTTTATTTAAAACTTACTCAACTTTTCAAAGCTTTCCAATATTTAAAATAACTTCAATATACAGTAAATGTTGGACCAACCTAATGTTGGAGTTACAGTTCTAAAAAGCATTATCGATTGGCGAAATCATGACTGACAAGATCAAGGTCTTATGGAGAATTAAGGGCTGGGGAAAACCAATAAAAATGACATTAAATGTATTTAAAAACCTAAGACAAATAAAAGCTCTAAGAGCCACCCCTTACTGTGGCCAAACTAAGTTGTCCATAAATACAAACACTGTGGGTTTGAAATCTGGAGTAAAAACACAGGACTGCCATATTAAAGCCATCAGCAGCAGCCATTTCTTGAATTCAAATCCCTCCTTCCCTGGTTGAGATGGAATCCCATGGTCTATCAATTCAGTTACATTTTTCTCAGTTCTCCAAATTTCATTTCTCTGTTTGATTTGCCAGATTCTCAGGAAAAATGCCAACTCCCACGTGAATCTAATTCTCCATGGCTGCACCTACCCATCCAGCTGCATTGTGGAGAAAGTTATATCACAGAGAAATGGGCTGCATTTCACTATGGCCTCCAAAGGGACCTCAGCACCATCTGGCAAGCCTCTTTGTTGTCTTCGGTGAATGCAATATCAGCCACACGCTTTTCAGAACTTCTAACTTTGGCCCCCTCATCTATACCCTAACTCTCAAGAGATGACTTTCCTAAAAGAAACAGCTGTAGGAGATTGAAGTTGTTTGAGGCTGAGGTTGAATAACTATCTTTGAGTTGTAGGGCAGAGAGGCAAAGAACCAAGACTTCAATTCTGCCATCACAAGGTTGGGTGTAGAATGAAATTGTTGACTGGCTTAGTGGCTCTGGGTAAAAGACCTAACTTTGAGGAAGATAACACCAATCTTTCTTAAATGTGTGATCATATCGTCACGCTCTGAAGACTATTTAGAGAATTAAAATAAATAAAATGTGTGAGTACTCTTTAAACATTAAAGCACTATACATATAATATTTTTCATAATAATTTCAAAAATCTGTCTTAAAGTAATTGTCCCAAGAGAAAACAATGTTTATTACACTAGTTAAAATTTTAGAATTCTTATGTGTTTTTTATGACAATATTTTTTATGTCAAATACAGTGTGATTCCATTTTTATAAAGCAAAAAATTAAATAGAATAAATCATTTATATTTTTAAGAAGATAGTTCCTTTAGATACATGATTTTGAAAGTGTGATGGTGTTTTTAATGGCATCACTTTATCTTTGAACTAAAGGATTCCTAAGATATCTTCTAGCTATAAGTGTCTGCTATTCTATGATCTATTATATGATTTACTTTTCAGTCCATTTTCCCAGACTAAATTTTACCTATGGCTATAGTGAATGTTTTGCTACTAGTAGATATGCTATATTGCTTTTTTAGTGTTTTGGTACTGTTAACTCATCAGCATATTTATTTAATAAACAGCAAAAATTTTAATGGTAGCAAGTGGACTGAAAACAAGGAGCTAAGCAAATTAGGTACTGGGCTTTGTCATTATGTATACTGGGATCTTAAAACACAAGGGAACACTGACTAAGTTTGTTGTAGGGCCCTGTCCTGGAGAGGTTAGCTATTTGTGACTTTTAAAAATTTTTGGTGCCATGCAGGTTTCTCTCTTTATATGAACTCTTAGAATTTGAGATCTATTGAAATCAGTTACCTTTGTAGTTAGTAAGTGAAATATTTAAAATGTTAATCTCTGTAAAATGATTATTCTATGCCTTATTCCTTGTGGTTTAGAAACAAATAAAGCTGAAACTGGTGGTTTCAATTAATTCTGTGACTGCCTTTTATGTTGACAAGAAAAGCCAAACAGTTCTTTGCTTTTTTTTTTTGAAAATGAACCCATATTATTTGCTTTCATAATTCCTAAAATATGCTTGTTGCCAAGCATTCCATTTAACGAAATTTAAAAAAAAAAGGAGGGGAGAAAGCCTGTTTATTGGTCAAATTTCAGACCACTGTGAAAAGTCTTACTGAATCTTGATTAATGTAATTGTCTTTAAATGTCAAAATGAGCTTAAATGTAATTAGAAGCAAAGTTGACATCAAAACATTTTGCCTATTCCAGCCACAAATTACTTTAAGTAGAGTTTACACTTAAACATAATTTCAAGAGTAAAAGGAAAGATGGCAGAAGCTCATTTAGAAAAACCAGCGAATCTTTTTTCTAGTTTTGAAGATGTGTGTAGGAGTATCTGATTGTCTTTTCTTTTAAATGTTAGCCATTCTTCATCGACTTTTACATATAACACCATAAACGACAATGCAGACAAAATCATAGATTAGTACAGTTTCCTAAAATATCTTTCAGAGTAAGATTAAATGATAAGGCACACTGGGCCATGACTAGCATTTATTTTTGGTGCTTTAGCTCCAAGGCAGTTAATTGTCCATTATTTAGAATATTATTAGTAATAACCCTGGGAATTAGTTACTGTACATATTATAGCCCTTATTATAGATGGGGCACTGAAATGCGGAGGCCCTAAATGATTAACCTAGGCCTGCAAGTAGCAAATGGTGCTGCCAGGTCTCTAGGCTAGAATCCGCTGACTTCAAATTCCTGCTGTCCTTTTGGACATTACAGGTACAAAACATCTTGAGATCTAATAACTACTGATATCCCTTCATTACCTAAATTACTAAAACAAACACTATACATGCCTAGCCTAAGTACTATTTAAAATTTTTTAACCTCCTTTGTCAGCACAGTACTGGGTACACATCTGAAACTCCATATTATGCTCAACTGATAAATGAAAAGTAGATATTGCCAGCATGTTTTATTCTTTGCTAAAATAAGCTCCACTTATTAACATTTTCCATATGAAAAGGGCATAACCTTTTCATTTTCATGAGAATCTAAAATTGCAGAATGTATTTTATTATTAAAAATATTTTAATAATTAAAGACTGAAATGTTAAAGTTCCTATATTAGAAACACTAATTTTAAGGAAAAAAATATCAATGAATTGAATGAACTTATATTTTCCCCTACCAATCTTTCTTGAAGAGCATGATATTTTTAGTTGAAAGTATACTTCCCACCGATTATGTTAAAATAATATTGAAATGCAACCATCTAGCTGACAGAACAAACAGCTGTGAAAATGAGACCTGGAGATTTATGCAAATAGGGGACTTCTGAATTAATTTTCTTCATAGAACAGACTGTCAAGTTTCTTGAAGTATTTATGCCTTATTTCTTAATTAGCTATTTTGTTAATGTCAGTCATATTAAATTTTCATAATGTAAATGATGTGTTTCATTGGCAAATACGTGTTATAAAATTGCAGATAAAAGTTGTTATTTTACTTTTGGTGCAATAAAGGTTTAGTAACACATACAAAATAGTGTTCTTAAAAACACAGATGTATATCCCATTGTTAAATATACTGAGGATTTATTCAGAAATCTTCTGTAACTAAAAAACAACAGAATCTACATAGGAAAATTTCAGTGTTTTCTTACTATCCATTTGTAGAACTGTGCTCAAGAACATACTTTTCTATTTATTTCAAATAGAAAGCAGCTTGTTCAAGAAATGCTTATAGTTTTGCATATTACAAAAGCTATTTGTTTACTGTTTGCTCTCTTTTAATTGCTTTTGATTTCTTATTTCTCTTCACTATGTTCACAGAGCTTTACTGAAAACTATATGGTCTGTTTTTTTCTATTACAAACATAAATTTCATAACTTTGATTTTGATACTGCTTATTTAGCACTCAAATCCTTAGAAAATATATAATTTGATAGTTTATAAATGAATATTTATTTGTAATGATCTGATGAATTTACAAGTCATAAACTAATATTAGTCTTACATGACTTGAATATGTGTTGAGTATATATATATATATAGGCTTACAGATACATAATATTATCTATTAATATATTCTATCATCTTTTCTTCTTTTAAAATGTTACATGCTCATGTCCTTGTCGTTGAAAAAAATAAGATAATAGTTTGTTCTTACTGATGTGTAATTATAAATTAGGGTTTCATATCTATCATGTATCTATCATCTGTCTACCTATCTACCTATCTCCCTTTTTTAAACTAAGAAGCCATTCAGTGTATGAAATTTGAAAATATCAAAAGATATAAAGAATAAAATGAATTATTTATAATTCAAACAACAAATTGTATGTATTTTTTAAAAAATTTGTTTTAGAAGTTGAAAATTCTAACAGTTTTTTTTTGTGTAGGCATATATATGTACTTGAGACAAAATTGAATTCAGCTACAAAAATGGTGTTGCATTATGCTTTTTTGCTTAATCATTTTATCATTACCACTTATGCCACTTATGACTTAACTTATTAATTATTCTGTAAAAATATACTTTTCATAACTGTAATATGCCACCATTTAAAAAATTTATCTAGACATTCTGTTTGGACATTAAAGTTGTTTCAAAATTTTCACAATGGTAAATAATGCTACAAAAGAGCATTTTTTGAAGATCAATCTTTGTGTGAGGCTCCAGATATTTTCTTGGGGTAGGTAGATTTCTAGAAATGCCGATTTTATATCAAAGAGTAAAAATGCTTTTTAGTGTCTTGATATATAATAAAATGCTTTCCTAGAAAAGTTTCACTGCCACGTGCAATGTGTGGAAGGGTTTCCTGCCAGCAGTGCACATCATGACTGATTCAAAACAAAAATAACAAAGTTTGTCCATTTGACGTATTCTTATTGACCTACATTATAAATGAGGCTGTGTCTTCTTATTTTATTTTGTTTTTAAAAATTATTTATGGGAATAATTTTGGCTTTTTTGAAAATTAAAATGTATTCTTCTTTTAGGCCCGAAAAGTCCTTGACCATCCAGAATGAAAGATGGTATTTTCTTTTTGCTTTCTACACTTTTCACACTTCAAATATTTTTGCTCTAATTCATTAGAAAAGTATTTTGGTACATAGTATGATGGGGCTTTGATATCCCCAACATTACTTGTTTAATAATAATTAGTCTTTATTGTGATACTTTCTTTTCATACATTTTGTAAGTGAATATATGAGTTTGGCCATTCATCTACGTTAACCCTAAATCATACTCTTTTAATTACTGTATCCTTACATATTTTTTGTTGGTTCTCACCCATTTTTGATGATGTTCCTCATGCTTCTTTCTTTATAGCATCTATAATGTGCAGAATATACTTCCAAGGGTTGTTTTGGGAATTGCATTAGATACATATGGACATCTGCACCTCTTTCTCTCACTCTCTCTCTATATAAATGTATATATATAGATATATCTATATATATATATATGAGCCTCACATGTAAAAAGTATTCATATACAGTAATTAATAATAATAACCTCTAGAGAAATTTGTTTCTAGATATAATCAAGACTAATGCTTTCTAGGAACTAGTTTGTTTTTACCTAATAATCATTGCTTATCTATCTAGCATCTATCTATCTACCTATCTATCTGTCTGTCTATCTATCATCAATCCATGTGTCAGCTATCTATCATCTATGTATCATCATCTATCATCTAAGTTATCTATCTATCATTTATCTGTGTGCGTATTTGCTAGAAAAATTAGAGTCACACTTGTTTTAGAACTCCAGGAAACGTGGATATCTTCATGGTGAGCCTTTGTGTTTCGGGTCTCGTTTTTGCTTCCATCATAATTTTGATTTTGTTTTCCCTTTAGATTAATTCTTCTAATCTTATTGACCTACATTATAAATGAGGCTGTGTGTTCATATTAAATTTATTTGACCTGGCTATAATCCTTTTTGGACACATTATATTCTTTTTAGAATCAGGCAACATGTAATAAACATTTATTTTCATGTACTGTTGAGTTGGTAAGAATTTTAAGACAATTTTAATAATTTTTATTTAGTTGAATAACACTGAAATACATTATTCCTTACACTCCAAGATAGTGTTCTCTTTATTTTACCGTACTTTTTCATAATCTCCATCTTGGTATTACCTCCTCTTTTCGCTCAGTCTGAAACCACATAGCTTTATCCAAAGAGATAGGAAATGTGACAAACAGAGACTCATGGACATGGATAATAGACTAGTGGTTACCAGAGGATGGCGGGGGGCGGGGGAGGTAGATAGGGTAAAAGGGGTCAAATATGAGGTGACAGAAAGAAATCTAACTATGGATGATGAACACTTAATGCAATATATATGCCTAACTGTTGAATTGTGCACCTGAAACTTACTGGATTTTGTTAACGAATGTCACCATAATAAAAATAAATAAATTAATTTAAAAATTAAATTAAATTAAAGAAAAACATAGGAACAGGAAATGTGATTTTTGTATTGTTAGTGGAATTCTCTTATTGGTCATTCATATTAATATGCACACTTTATTGTCAAATTTCTAGTTTTCTTGCAGAAATGTATCTGTTATATTTCTGTTGGATTAAGGTGGGATTTTTGTTCTTTGCCCACTGTCTTTTTTGGGATGACTCTGAATTAAATTAATGATTTATGAAAAACTAAAATAATAACAAACACAGCAGAAGTAATACTCTAGACCTAATCCTGAACTAACTACTAGGGTTCTTTCTGTATCTATAGGGTTCTCTATATATCTAAAGGGTTCTCATCTATAGTCTCCACTTGTACTATGTTTCTGCTTTTGTATTGCACACTTCAATATTATAGCATGTACCTATTTACTTCTATTTGCCTAGTACAGCTTCCCTGCCCCCCTTACTACTTGGTCTGCACATACAAGTACTCAGATATATGCATGCTTACTCATGTGCACACATATACTTTATGCCATTATGTTTCCTGGAAATTAAGGTTTTAAAATTGATGTATAGAAAAGATGTTCGAGAAGATGGAGAGAACCCTCTGCAGAGGTAAGCAGTTCAATCTTTTGGATCACTGAGCCTCTTGAGTGTTATACCCAGTGGTAGGCTGTGGGGAAATAATGAATCTATACATCACTCATTAAATGGTACAGTTTAGTCCCATATGTGAAATATTTAGTGATAAGTTATTTCAGATTCGGCAGTTGTTTTCTTTTTCTTTGTAATATAATGCTTTACTTTTTGCCTTTCTGTGGAAAGTTGCAGAGGACTGACTAAAAAGAATATTCTAAACTGGAATTGCAGTCTATTTTTAAACTTTAATGCAATACAGAAAATGGAGTACTTACTGTTGAATTAATGTCCCAATAATTTACTGAAAGACCCTTGTTTATTGGGTTCTCTGATTATTGCTAGGAATTCAGGGTGCAGCTTAAGAAGCTGTATTTCCATGCCATTTAAGAACAACATTAGCTGCTAATACTTGATATTTGCCTGTTACGATGAAGGCAGAGTGTTAACTAGTTCACATTATTACTCTCCTAATAATCTTCTAAAAGATGTACTCTTATTCTGTTTTTATTGATGGGAAACTGTATGGAGTCATTACAGAACAATTGAAATGTCTAAGTATAGATTATATTTTTTTGTAGGCAAGGCTCAAGAAGATATTTAACAATATTGTTATCTTTTCATTAGTGAAAATATGCTTCCAGAAGCTTATTTTAACTAAGACAAACATTCCTCATTAATGGCTCTAATTTATTTTTGAAGTTAGTGTAATGGAGTGGATTGATTACTAAAATAATACTAGTGAAATATAGCAATTAATAGTTGGAAAGCTATACATAAGATGATTGGTAGAAAACTACCAAAATATGAAGAGGTGCGAAAAAGGTTCTCTCCCAAATAGTGCACATCTGGAATTGGAATATAAAAATGCTTTATTCAAGGAATGTAATAGTTCTGTTAATTGCAGTTCGGTACACCAGTGATATCAATGCACAACAGGAAAAGATGGCCATGTCTGTGTGGTTCATGTTGCATTAAAATCATCCATTAAAAGGAAATGCACAAGATATTATTCTATCACCATGCCACTGATGAATCACAAAAATAAATCACAAAAATAAATTCGAACAGGGGCAAAAAGTAATATCCTCTGATATTATAGCAGAACAAAACAAAATTAATTTTATAGCTTTTTTGGGGGCAGGGAAGAGATGATTATATCAAGCTGTTTCACTGAATTACTTGAAAATTTAAAGCAAATTGCTAGTTTTTATTGCAGAACCACGTCTAGGCATGGATGACAATTCAGCCTAAAGCTTCAGACTGTGGAAGATTTGACACAGTAATGGCCAGATAGAAAAAATAAAAAATTACCTCCTTTCCTGCCCCAAAGATGCCCCAAATTCCCCAAATGATCATAAATTTTTGTCTTTAGTCAATAAAAATAAATTTTGTTCAATGAAAATACCTCCTTAGAGAAATACCATTTCTTGCAGTGTAACCTTCTACAAAATAGCTCTTCTGATATTCTCCAGGAAAAAAAAAAATAAGAAAGGAAGGTAAAAATCTTCAATGGCTCCCCTGCCTGTGTCATAAACCCAACCTCTGACGATACTCTATCGTCTCGCTCCAGACCAACACTGCAGCTTGTTTCTCATACATCCCTCCAAGCCCTGTGATTCTCCATGTCTTTGATTTTCGCATTCTGTATTCCTTATACAAAAGTTTCATTAATGCCATCACCCACTTCCTTACCTGTTGAAATCATAGGTACCCCTAATGACAACTCGTCATGATGCTTTGCAGACAGACCTTCTTCTCTGAAAGCAATCTCTTACTATTAAAATGAGATGGTCTTTGGAAGCACACACAGGTTCCCAGAATATGCTCCAGGATATCTTTGATATCACCTTTTGGCTTATTTGAGTTCTCATGTGTCTATAATGGGATAGAATGACTTCTTCCTTTATTATAAAATTCATCAATGCTATTCCCAGCTATAGACCCTAAAGAAATTTTCACATATGCACAAATTAATGTGTAATGTTCAGAGCAGCACTGTTTGGAGTCACAAATACTAAAAACAAACATTCCAAACCTGCATGCATTAGTTTCCTATTTTTGTATTATAAATTATTATTAATTTAGCAGCTTTAAATAACACTAATTTATTATCTCACAGTTTCTATAGGTCCGAGATGTGGACATTGTGTAGCTAAGTTCTCTACTTAGTGTCCCTGTGGCTGAAATAAAAAGTGTAGGCTGGGCTGTGGTGTCATCTGGAGCTGGGGTTTTTTCCTACCCTCATTCAGGTTGTTATCAGAATTCAGCTCCTATGGGTACTAGACTGTAGGACCGAGTGCCCTGCTTTCTTGATGGTAGTGGACTGGGGGCTGCTCACAGACCCTAAAGGCCAACCTCAAGTCCTGGCCACATGGCCCTTCAAAATAACAGCTTACTTCTGCAAAGCCAACAAGAGACTCGCTCTTTCTTTGAATGTTTCTCTTCAGGAAAGGCCCAGTCCTTCTAATTAGGTCAGGTCCACCGAAAAATATCTCCTCTTTTGATTGACTCCAAGTTAAGCAATTAGCAACCTATTCACAGGAATAAAATCCCATCGTATTTACAAGTCCTGCCCAAACAAACCTAAGGGAAAGGAATTATACAATGGGTCCTATATCTTGGAGACCCATCTTAGAATTTGCTTACCACACAGAAGAATAGGAAAGCAAGTAAGTTGTGAAGTGTTTATATGAATAGCGCATCACACATAATGCAATACATAGTTGTATATTATGCCACAAGGAAAATAAATGAAATACAGCTACATGTACTCATGCTGGCAAATCTCATATAGTGTTGAGAAAAAAAAAATTTTAGCAGAAGAAATAGTGCAGTATGATACCATATAAGGCATGTTTAAATTATGCAAAAGGAAATGTGATTTTTCAGCCAATGCCTATATATGCACTAAAAGAATAAAGGAATGCATTAAGAACACAGACATCAAATTCAGAGACGTTGTTCTCTATGGGAAAGGGAGGAGAGTGACAAGCAAAAGGCACTCCGGGACTTCAGATTCACTGCTAATGTGCTTGTTAAGCTGCGTGGGGCCACAGAAGAACACACTTTATTATTCTTGATATCTCTTTCCATGTCTGAAATATCTCATGAAAAAAATTTCAAATATATAAAAGGCAAAATAAAATAAAAATTGATAAATATTTCAGCAATATTAATTGAACTAATTGTACTTCTAAAGATAAAATAGGCCTTGAATTTATTAAAAATATAGTCAAAATCTAACTACATCTGGCAAATAATGAAAAAAATTAAGGGGCAACTTTTCCTTCAAAATTTTCAGTAATTCTTTAAGCACCACTAAAAGCACAATTTAGCCATTTTGGTGGTGAGAGGGAAGGGGGAAATTAATTCGTAATTAAGTATTTTATAGTGTTTACTTCATATACTGTATAACTGCTTTGGACATGATTTTATAAGCGAAAATTCAATAGAGCAAGTAATTAGCATTTATAAAATGCAAATTAAGAAAACATGGAATAAATAATATTAAAACTCAAGTACTTCATGTTATGGAGGATAGTGTATTATTTATGAATAAGAGTGATCCCCACTTGTAGAACTGCAAAACAAATGAGGTCTGATTCTTATATTTTAATGAGAAATTAAAAGGAATAAATATATCAAGCTGATTAAAGATGTGCAGTGGAAATTTACTGCATGCATTTCAGTAACGCAGAGTCAAGCTGCTTTATACAATAAGGGGAGGGGTAAACTGAACTAGATAGATGGTATTGCCACTGTTAAGTAATGACAGAAACATGCAATTTGTTTTTGTCCTTGTGACAGAAAAACTGGTGGCTGGCTCTTGCCTATTCCCACCAATCTCATAACCTGTACGGGCTGTTCCACTGTGAAAAGTTACTCTAAATTGTTCTCCTTTTAAAAACCTATTAGTCCCAACAAAACAGGAACTGCAGGGAACTGCCTCACAGCAGGGCTTGCTCTTCCTTGCTCTTCCTTATTTCTACTTAGCAGTGGGTCTGTTCGGTCCAAATTATGAGAGAAAGTTATTGGCTTGAAATGGCAAAGTTGTTTTATTAAATTCTAACAAGACATCCTGTTTTTTTTTCTTTTTTTTTTTTTTTGCCATCGAAAAAATTTCAAGCTCCCTTTCTCTATCTCATGGGATTGTATAATGAGCGCCCCCTGACTGTTTCCACCCTGAAGCTACTTCCTGACTTTACAGATCCCTTGGCACAGTGTTAAGCACTTTGGGAGGTGTCAGGAGAGGAGAGTACAGTGTTGCCAACCTCAGGACACATACAGTCTAGTAGAAGTGGTAAGACCTGTGCATAAATGTCAGTAGTGTGTGACAGAGACAATTGCCAAAAAAAGGGGGGAGCGAGAATCGATTATGTGGCAGGCCCTATGCTGGCTGCTTTGCAGGACTATTTCAGCACCTTGGGAAGGAGCTGGGGCCCAGATGCTAATGGTGACAGAAATTAAACACCAGCCCTCCTGCTGCCACATGTCTATTTAAACACACTGTTTGCACCGGACATGTAAGAGGTTTGAGATAGAGATGAAAGAGACAAATCTTGTCCAGGTTTTGAGTCTGACCATCATAGTGGTTTTGTGGTTGCCTGTGAAATATCCATCCCTTTCTATATGATTAATCTAAGCCTATCATTTTGACTCCAGCCACCTTGCCAATGACTCACTTAGGAATGACCAAATTACCCAATCCTGCCAGTGAGAGATGACAGCAAGTTTGCTGGGGAGGTGTCTTTGCTCCTAAGGAGACCTGGGCAGAGATGACTCCCTTCTTCCTCTAGATTTTACCATGAAGCCTGGAAACATTGCATCTATTTTGTTAACACATGAAGACAACTCACAGAAAAGGTAATTGTAAAAACTTGGTGGCTTAACAAACCAGGAATTTATTATCTTGCAGTTCTGAAGATTAGCAGTCTGAAGTCAAATGTGTGGGCAGGACTGTCCTCCCTCTTAAGGGTCTAGTAAGAAATCCTTCCTTGCCTCTTCTGAGTGTTGGCTGGCAAACCTTGGAGGACCTTGACTTGGAGATGCCACTACAATCACATGGCCATCTTCTCCAAGCACGTCTTTACACCACCTTCCCTCTGTGGATGTCTGTGTCTGTGTCCAAATCTTCTCTTTTTATAGAATATCAACCATATTAGATTAGAGCCCACCCAAATGACCTTGTTTTAACTTGATCACCTCTATTTCCAAGTCAGGCCACATTTTGGGGTACTGAAAGTTAGGATTTCAACATATCATTTTCAGTACATAATTCAACCCATAACAACACCTGAGAGAAAATTTCAGCGAATGATCCAGAGTCCTCACTTCCTGAAGTCCACCTAATCTCTTCAATTTTGTGAGGTAAATTTCTTAATTGCTGAAGTCAGTTGAAGGGAGGTTTTCTGCTACTTGCAGCCAAAGCATTCTGAGAGAATTATGCAGACACTTCGGATTGGTAAAGGTAACAGTGATGAGGCAAACGGGGGTCCTGGAGGAATGGCCAGTAGTAGTAGATGGAATCTGGCTTGTTGAGCCTGATATAGCGTGGAAGGGTTGTAGAAGTCTGTTTTGGTCCAGTATTATCATTCAGTCTTCAAAAACCTATTCACAGCTACCCTGTGGCAGGTATTGTGCTAAGCACAGAGAATTTAATGAGCAAGATAGACACTGTCTGTCTTTGAAAGGCGTGGTAGAAGAAATCCTGAAATATGAGCCCGAAGAGGTAAATAGGGCTGGTGATGAAAAGATACTGAAAATCATATTTAAAAGTTTGTTATCTTGAGGGAAAGGAGAACCTTGAAGCATTTTAAATAAGAGAGTGTGATGAGACATCTTAGAAAGATTATTTTTACAGGAAACAAAAAATCGAATAAAATGCCCTAACAGAGGCAGGGAGACACATTGGGGGAACCCATGGAAGGCAAGTCAGAGATCCCTTTAAGATACCCTGCACTTTCTAGTATTTCAAGAAGTACTTGGTGTATTTCCATGTGGATGGAGCTCTGTCAGAGGTCAATGCACTGGGGAGTCACTTAGTGTACCCAGGCTGCTCTTTTCTCTGTTGGCCCTCTGCCTCACCAGGATTCTGTTTTTGGAATTTGGATGGAGGAATCCACCTCCATGCATCCATGTCAGGTCCTCTTAGTGGGGTTTCACAGTGGGTTCCTCAGTCCCAAGATATAATCAGATCTAATCAAACCAGTGCTTAGTTCTACAACTAGTCCTATTTTCTGAGAGAGTTTACACCGCCTCAATGGGTGGGTCAAGATCAGGTTGGAAAAATAGCTGGAGGAAAATTATTTCTCTGGCACAAACACTGAGTCCCCTCTGCCAAGTCGGGCTTGTCCTGCCTGTGCTGCAGTCCTTTCTTCACGGCCAGTCCTCTCCCAGAGTCACTCAAGTTCATGCTCCTGTGTCTCACAGCTCTGTGTATGTTGGTGGTAATAAGCCTTCAGGATGACCTAGATCCAGGTATGGATAGTATAAACAATTGCCGAGTTTTAAAGTTCCTATCTTACTTTGGGAGGTCATTTTTTTGTACAGAAAATTTGTTCTCCTGTGCTTTGGCGCATACTGTAATTAACCAATCTACCTCAACGCTCAACCACTGGATAATGAGGGAGATGTCACACGAGAAGGGAAGATAGTAAGAGATCTACAGGTGAGTGTTTGAACAGAAATCTAGTGTGGCTGGAAAGTGTTTTTAATCATCTTTCCTGATGATTTCTTATCAGGAAAGTACAACTGACTGATGGTGCTATATTTGACTGGATATGATAATGACTACTTTTTGTAATTGTAATATTTTAAATATTTTTATAAGATTATTTTGCAGGGATTTAACTCTTAATTACATTCATGTGCAAGAAAAAGCCTACTCCTTGTCACTTCACATGTTTAGGCTGTCAACACTGTCAGCTGCTGAATAACTGATTAGAAGGCCCCACAGTTGCTGGCTGCTTTCATTAAGATAGTCAAAGTAATCAGGCAGAGATACACAACTGAGTAACTGGAGATCTGAAAATGTAATGCTACTTGATTACTATTATGGCTGGAAAATAGAGAAAATCCCAAGGAGCTAAGTCAGGGATGGATCAGCCTTCTCTTTTATACAGAGGCTAATATACCAACTTCAGACACATTATATAGGATATAACATTTTAAAGCTAAGCCTAGAGTTGTGTTGTTTGTATATATTATTCAATACACACAATGCTATGAGAAAAATATTATTTTTACCAATATTTTAGATGTGGGAAAAAAGCTTAAAAAATCACTTGCCCAGTGTCGCATAGATAAAGAGGGACAGAGCAGCGATGTGAAACCAGACTTGTAGAACAAGAAGTGCAGAGTCTTATCTGCAATAATGCTGTTTCATACAGGCCTACAGCCCTATTCACAACTTCAATATTCAAATATTTTTGAAAATACACAAAGGTATGTTTTTTATTGTTGTTTTTTGTAGCTCATTTACTGACAAAAATCTGATCTGACCTGACTTACTATTGTCTTTGTCTATCCTTCTTTGTCTGAAGGCGATGTTTTACTACGGAAATATTAATGTGTTGATTATGAGGTGCTGATTCAGACAACTTTACAGGATGATATCACCCTTATAACATCTGTAACAACTCCAGTAATCATCTGATAAAAGAGGTTTTGGTAAGGGATATAAAGGCAGTGAGGTGAGATTAGAGAAAATGGTAAAAGATGAAGCTATGAAATTAAGGTAAGACTGGGCAAATAAAGGAGGAAACTGAGGGTCGTTTTCCTTCTAGTATCCCCTATACCTACAACAATGGCTGACCTGTGGGGACCTTGTCAAAGTGGGCCTACAACACCATGCCAAATTAAACTGGCCTGAGAGATGGACCGTTATAACAGTCTCGGTGTTACTGTGAAAGATGGTGGTCTGCAATTTATATTTGCCCATTGGGAAGACAGTGAGGGAGCAGCCTAAGAGAAGATGGGCTGAATGACATCGTTGTCATCTTTGCTTGAGCCTGCATCCCTGGAGAAAAAAGCCGACCCTCCTCTTGAGGAGTCTGGCTCCAGGCTAGTAGGCATCTTCTGCGGCCTGACCATAGGCAACGACAAGGCTTTGTAACGCAGAGATCCCCAGTCCACATGACATCTGTGCTGACACACCTGGCACTCATCCAGTGCTGTTTGGTGGGGAGAACGGAATGCTCAAGAGGAGCCAGTGCTTAGTTGTGCCCATTGCTTGCACTGTGGCAGTAATTAAACAAAGGCTCATTGTGACTTTTGGTTGGCTTGCTGAACTACATAACCACCTCAACCTCTGACAGCTCAGCACCTAAGATTAGTCTTGGTGCCAGTGCCCTGTATGCCACCCTCAGTAACCTTTTGCACCTTTGACCTCACACTCTACCTCCTCTCTCTCATTGGAATTTAAACATGATAACACTTTCATCCAACTTAAAAGCTCGTTAGCCTTATGTCCCCTTCTTGCCTTTAACCATTCTTTTTCCTTTAAGTTCTGTAACAAGAAACGCCTCACCTCAGAACTTTAGCACAACTTGCTGTTCTCACCACCTGGACCAATGTGCTCTTACACTTCATGTGGCTACATCCAACTGGTCTTCAGTAACCTCCTGTTCCAAGAAGCTTCTTGGACTTTTCTATTTCTGTTTATAGACCTTATCTCTAGGTTCCCACGGCACCTTGTGCTTGCCTTTATCAAGATTTTATGTTTACTTACTCATTATCCCCCTCGATCGAGAGTTTCTTGAGGACTGGGGAGTTAGTTGTGTTTATATTCCAGGATCACCAAAATTGCCTGGATCTTGATAGACATTCAACAAATGCTTGGTGATGGGTAATAAATTTAGCACAAGGTTTTTTAAAAAAATGATCCAGGCTACATCAGTCTATCATATGAGTACAGGCATCTTTATCTTCAAAGCTTATTTAAAAAAAAATGCTGTTCTTACCCCAAGATTATTCTTCCTATATAATAGGGCTTACTATTTCAGCTTATGGTGAAAATATATACATTGCCTTGGTTATTATACTGTTCATGTTTCTTAATCCAAATAGAGTTAAATTTCAGTATTTTTCTGGTTAAAGGCTATTATCTTCTGCATGAGTTCTGCTTATTAATTAATTTTTAACTTCCTTTTAGCTTAAGTGAATTCTAATAAGAATGTAGAGGCATGGACTAGATGATATAAAGATACTTCAAATCTGAAGTGTTTATGAATTTAAAAATCAAAAGCTTCCTTTTAGATAATGCGTGACATAAAAATACATAAACCATAAAACAGATTTTAAAATGTTAATTCTCAAAAACACAAAAAGATAAACTTTATTTTAAAATTCTACTATATTTTTATTTATAGATGCTAAGAACACTATTTCCACCTTTACTGGTTTCAGCATTTCATTCTATTATATTATTTCCAGAATTGCAGAATTGATGCATAATCTAGCAATGCTGAAAATGGGGTCAAACACCTGCACCCTGAAGAAGAAACCATTTTTTAAAGAAGAAACCATTTTAAATATTAAAATTGAGTTACTTCAAGTTATCGAAAATGTGGCAATATTTTGAATTATCATTAAAATGGAATTACTTCGATGTTAATCATTATTAGTAAGATAAGAATAATGAATTAAACCACATTTTTATTCTTACCCTTGGAAATGTTGTAAATCTGTCCAGTTCTTCGACAAAGCAGAACATCTGCAAACTAATGGCTGACATGACGATCAAGAGGCTGGCAGTAAACACAACTAAACTTCCAAGCTTTTTTCCAGGACCAAATATCTTGTACACGAAGTCTTCTAATGCAGGTGAAATCTTAATAAGCCGAACTACCCTAAGGACCTGTCGTGGAAGAGAAAAACATACATACTCCATCATTTATTTACACTGACTCTTAATTAAGTGCATTTAAAACCTGATTTTTCATAGCTCTTTATTAAAGCACACTCTTCTATTTGAGCATCTACAGATGAAAAGTAACAATATAATAACTGAGATAGCAGTTTAGTTTGGTGCCCATTATATGGCAAGAACTCAATAAATCTCAAATGAATGAATGAAGAGAAATGGTGACAACTGTTTTAACATATAATTCAAAACGGTATTAACACATGTTGAAATAAAACTGATATTTTTCTAATGCTTAAATATTGAAGAAAACATTTTGTTCAATATTATCTATACTCATTGGCTTATAAAATAAAATTTTCTATGTCTTTTTGTACAAGGAATTAAAAAGACCTTTATCAAGGAGCCTTAACTTATAGTTGAGACTGCAACCCCAATATTCATTCTCTCCTTCCTTTAAAGAATAGAACTTTCTAAATTTTAGCCTACCAAGTGGCTAGTGAGGGCTACAGACACCATTTTCTGGTCCCACTATAGCTAGGTATGGCCAGGGAATTGGTTCAGATTAATAGAATATAAAAGGAAGTGATTTTTGCAACATTTAGCACATTAAATTAAAAGAACCTGCCCTGAATATTTCTTTTATACCTTCCCCTGGGTGGGAAATGGAAACAACTGGAGTAGCCCTTTTGGATCAGAAAAAGAAACCTTGTGTAGAAGATGACAGTTTCAATCTAACCCAACAAAATGGCTTCCTGGATGATCATATAGAGCAGAGTCACCTACTTGCCATGGACACCCACCAACTACTGGAAAGAAACAAACTTCTATCTTACATAAGCCTTGTAGTTTTAAATTTTCCTTATATCTTCTTAGCTGGTTATCTAAACACACGGATATGTTTAGATGTTTTGCACAGATATAATATATATGTATATATATACACACATGTATATATATATACACAAAAACTCCTACCCATAACTAATTAAGTAAAAATTCACTCTCATTCATTTAACAAATACTGATTCTTTGTTATGTGCCAAAATTGTGTTGGACAAATAACATTCAATGGCTGCTATTACAAAAGGAATTTAAAACAAAGACACAACTCTTAAGGGAATATCTATAAGATTAAAAATATAAATTGAAATAAAATTAAGAGTTGAAGTACAAAGTATGGAAAAACAATATTTTTATCAAGTCTAAGATGTCATCATTTTTTAATGCACATCTGAGAAATCAAAAGTGCTGCCAATTAAACTGCAACACACCAATGCCTATGAGACGAATCCCAAATTTAGAGATATTAAAACAGAAAAATTGTGATCTTGGCATAAATGAAATATGGTAAGTATGATGGTAGTCCAAGATGGTTTAATATCAATAAGAGCTTAAGTTGTCTTTGAAGGCTTCTCAGGAGAAGAAAGATAGTCTATTTTGAATTCAGTGAGAAACAAGAAATGCTTTAAAAACCTAGCTTTGAATTTTTACACGTACAAAATTAAATAAAATACGTTTGGGCTTTCCTTTCCAGCATCCCTAGCTTTCTCTTCCTCCTGATTTCACTTTGGCAAATCATTCCTACTCCACTCTTTGTCCATGTGGTCCAGAAGTGGACAAAGGTTCAGACCTTTGTCCATGATCCAGGCCTGGCCAAAGTATTCACGTGACTTGAGTCATCCTCAGAATGTTTGTTGGCCCTATAAGAGGTGTTCCACCTTTCACTCCTAATTGGCATTCCTATAAGAATCACATAAATCTAGAGCTTCTGGGACCATTTTTGCCACCACATGGAGAAG
This sequence comes from Rousettus aegyptiacus, assembly GCF_014176215.1. Lineage (NCBI taxonomy): Eukaryota > Metazoa > Chordata > Mammalia > Chiroptera > Pteropodidae > Rousettus > Rousettus aegyptiacus. The sequence goes on along the minus strand of NW_023416286.1, from coordinate 56,178,097 downwards.
GTCAGCTTACAAATGATGTCAACACAGAAGAAAGATGAGTGAAGAAATAGACTGAGCCTCTTTTGCCCTACCCTAAGGCACATATGCCCCCTAAACTTTTAATTAACAGCAAATATTGATGGTAACCTTAATTTCTGTTGTTCATAGAACACACATGGTAATGTTTAGTTGCTTGTATCTAGTAAACTAATGGACAAATGTTTACATAAGTCAAGGAAATCCACATTTCTTTCATGGTAATTTAAAATCCTTAACACAATACTTAAGAAAATTTACATGAAAAATCAAGTTGTTCAAATTATACATTATATCACATTTATGGTTAAGTTACCAGGTTTTCCTGCTTTGATTCTTAACATACATTCTCAAATCAGAATATATTACACTCAGGTCATCTTTCAAAATAATAAGCCAACAGCTTTATCATAAAAACTATTAAGATATTAATGTTCATATTAATACCCAGAATAATAATCTGGAAAGATTTCATATTTTTAACAGATTTGTTTATTCTAAGATATAAATAATTAAGTATCTAATTATTCACAGCTAAATCTAGGCAATTTTAAAGAAATGATTTAATTGGTTTATAGCTCAAATTCAGTACTGTGTTTTTCCCACTTGTGTTAAAATCATATTTAAAAGATTGCCTAAGTAATTTTGAGTCCTATGTCAAATCTAATAAAACCAGCCTATGCACATCTGTGCAATTCTGGCAAATTAATATTTCATTAGCTGGAAGAAACAGAATTGAACACGACTCCCACATTGGTGATTTGCTCAGCAATTTAAGGGTTAACCTTGCATCCCTGGAAAGGTAAAATCCTTATCAGTGATTCTAATTATATCTTTTCATTTATTTGGGAGTATGTATACTTTTCACTCTTTCTACTTAGCATTTTTGATTTTGTGTTCCTACAGATACAAAACAAACTATACCCTCAAAGAAAAGAACTGTAGAACATGTGATTGTTTCCAAAGCACATTTTCTTGGTCACATTTCTGTCTCTTAAAGATCACTCAGTTGATTAATAGTGAGATATTGTAGAAATTGTGTGGTTAAGAATATGAGCTATGAAATTAAACTTCTTGGGAATGAGTTTCCACCATTTGTAGTTATGTGGTCTTGGGCAAATAATCAGATCTCTTGAAACCTCAGTTTACAAGTACATCTCTATCTCACAGAATTAGTATAAGGAACAAATGAAAAATGCACTTGGCACAGTGCCCGGCACATAGTAAATGCACAATAAATGCCAGCTGACGTCATGATTATCCCGGTATGTCAGAAGTATAGCATTTTTTAAAAACTTTATTAAATCCCATAAAAAAGTCCAACCACCTTGCTTTTTTGCACTTTTCCTGGAACACATCAAGAATATATGTACCTCAGGACAGGTGCCATGCGGTTCTCTCTACCTGGAATGCTATCCTCAGACCTTCCGATGGCTCATCCCTTCACTTCTTTCAGTTTCTGCTCTAATGTCACCTCTTCACGGAGGGCTTCCACGACAACTTATCTAAAGTAGCATCTCACCCCACAACCTCTTTACTTTTTACCCTGCTTGTTTCTTCTTTAAACCATTGCTGGTGCTTGTATTCTACATTCTTTTGTGAACTTGTCTGTTTGGCCCCTAGAATGTAAGCTTACTGAGGTGAGGATCCTTGCTGCCTTGTTCATCTCTCTATTCTCAGTATCTGGAACATTGCCTGATAGTAGGTGTTCAGTATATCATTTAAATAAATAGATGAATAACACCAATAATTAGTCTCAGAGATAATTGCCATTTTAAAGGGAATCATTTTGTACTAAACCACTGATTTCATTTAAATATGAAAAATATAAAATTCAGTAAAGGAAGACTTCCTGCCAACACAATGAAGATCCATTGAAACGAGAAGTGTGAAGACCAACAAGGGAGCTGAAAGTAGGCCCATAAGGAGCCAATCTGTTTGGCACGGTGTGTTCTCTGTATGTGAATTTGCAAAAACTCTGTGACACCTAATCTTCTTGAGAGATTTATTTTTTAGCCACAAAATGACTGAGGTAGTTTTTAAGTATCTCATTTGAAAAATAAAATCGCGGCTATTTATAAACAGAAATAAAAATCGCTTAACGACTGATATAAATTAAACTATTAGAAATTATAATCCAGAATCAGAGAAACAGTGAAATTATAAACTTCACAGACTGTATGTGACTGACTATACCTATATTTATATCTATATAAAATAATTAAAACCATGAATATGAATTTTAGATGTTTTATAAAATGTCTAATAGAAAAAAACTAGAGATGATGACTATTAATTTGTAACACTTTGATTTATTTCTTTCTAGTCATTTTCTATTTACATGTATTTTACATGTTATATAATTTTATACTGTTTTGTATTTAAATAAAACAATCATGTCTCTAAGTTATTATAAATTCATCATAATTATTATTTTTTATGGTCAAATTTGTGTATGACTTGCTAAGCTATTCCTCAGATGTTTACCATTTAAACAGTTCCTATTTTTTCTCTCATAAAGAATTCCAAAATTCTGATCTATTTCTAAATTTCACTGAAAAATTATCTGTGAGAAACTATAAGAATTTTTAAACGCTGAATATATTTTATAGTATATCCTTGCTGAAATAGACAGTGATATTTTTCTTAATTTGGCTGATTTAGTAGGTTTATATAAAAGTCTCTGATAGTTTTGACTATCAGGCATATTTTCTGTTTCTACATGGTTCTCTAATGTAGCCACTAAATGTTCATGTGGATTTTGTGACCATAAAAAGTATATAATGCATGCATGTTTGGGAGGGACATTTTGTACAAAGAATTTTAAACATGTGTCTATCTCTTGCCCCAGCCATCTCACTTATGATAACCAATCCCAAGGATATAATCCAACAAATGACACAGGATTTATGTCCAAAGACATTGATGGTACCGAAAGCTTGAACCATGACAACCCTCTGTGGTTTTACTATGCTTGGCTGTGAGTACCAGAAACTCAGCCTTTTATTTGTGTTGTAGGGTATTTGTTTCTCATTTTTAAAAATTTTTATTTATTTTTATTTTTTAATTAATTAATTATTTTTATGGTGGCATGGTTAACGAAATCCAATAAGTTTCAGCTGTGTTTTTGTTTTTGTGAATTATATTTTTATGTCTCTTCATCCAGGCATCAGAAATATTGATTTTCAGGTTGTGATCTAGCATCTTAAGTTATTGCCCTGAAAATGAGAGCTTTGGTATTTATTAGCAATAAAAAAAATCAATAGAGTTGGAATCCATTTCCTTTCTTCTAAGGAGTTGGAATCTCGTTTTTCTGAATTCTTTAAAATTCTACTGCTGTCTTGTTCTTCAACTATTTTTTAAAAATATTTATTAAGAAAATAATACATTGGGATATTTCTATGATGAATTATATAAATGATCAATTCGAGTCAGAAAAATAACTATATTTGAAATTTTTAAAATTAGGATATTATTAGGATATTATTTCAATTGTAAGTCATTGTTGAGCAAACATATGTAGGCTTATTGAGAACAGATCTACACTTGCAATTAAATACCTATTTACTACTCTTTAAAATGTGTGTCAACATCTTATGTAGTTTATAATTTCATATGTATACACAGATGCATAATATCATGTATATATAAAATATGTATATTTTTACATTTCACTAATTTATGAACTGTATGTAAAACATCTTCATTTATTGCTGTGAATTTTCAGGAGTTTTACAAACAATGTTGCAATTTATGAATGCATTATCTGGAGTATTTAAGATGTCATTGGACGTATCCCATGTTGGTATTTACTATATAACTTATATAACATAATATATATAAGTTTAATACAAATACTTATAATACATATATAATTATATATAGCGGATATAATGTGACTGGTATTTTCTTTGGAATGAAAAAGTTCTAAAAATAAATAGGCATTATTTGTATTACCTGAAAGTATGTGAATTGAGAATGATAAAGATCTGGATATACATGAAGAGTAGTTCCAATTACGAGTAGTAACTCAAATTTGTGGAGAGATGAGCTAATATATCCAGTAAATCCCAAACACCATATCTTCAGAAGTGCTTCCAAATCAAAAAGTACTGTAAAAGCCACCTAGGGGAACAAAGAGACAGTGGAATTGAAATATAAAACTATAATTTATTTCAAAATATTTTATATATTTGTCAGTGCATGAATTTCAGCCACTATTGTATAAAATGAGAAGCTCACTAGAATCTAGAATGACTTTTTATAAAAAAAGTTTGAACACATCAACTAGAACATAGCACACCAAATATATCTTAAACAATCAGAAAAATATAAACATAAAGTTTCTATAATGCATATGGTATCTTATAAAACACATGTTACTTAACATAATTAAATTTTAAAAAGTTTAAATATCATTTATGCCTTGGGCCACATAAATGAGCAATTTGGATTCCACACCAATACATGTGTGTATATTCACACATTGATTAATATATTAACACAATAAATGTCCACATTATTAGTTATTAAATTTAATATTGACATTACTATATTAATAAATTAGCTCAGCCTCTTAACCTACCACATTATTCTATAAATTTGCTATTCTAAATACCAATATTGTAAAATACACATATAAACTTAACATGTATTATTTCTTTACTTATCCTATGGATAGGAAAACTCATAAAGAAGCTTGCAACTAGAATTAAAATGTGCAACATAAGATTAACTTATAATTAAAGAACACAATTAGTCATAACATATCCCTCTGAGATGATACCAGATGATTTATTAAAAGGAAGGAATAGAGGATAGCTTGCTTTTCTTTTTCTAGGCCAACATGGAAAAACAGAAGCTAATTTTCTTCCACTTACATTTGGAAAATGTTGATAAAAATGGAGTTTTAATAATCACATTTTTAGGAATAAAACACTAAAAGCATTGTATGTAGATGGTTAATTTAGATGTGGGGAGGAAATTAACATTACTTCTCAATCTAGCATTTCTGTAAACTTGGGTTTGCGTCTTAATTTAAATTAGCATGTCTCTTTTAAAAAATGTAAAAGAGCAATACATTTTAACTATGAAATAATCCTAAATACAAAGAGTTAACAAAATCCTTTGCCCACATTTCTCAAGTGATCGATAATAACCGCTTCGTATATTCTCTTCTAAAACATCTTCTACTTCATTACCACATAAACAGGTTTGCATTTTATATATCACTCTGAAACTTACTTTTCTTGTTAACAATCATAGACATTCCTCCAGGATAAGACGTACGGGATCTACTTATTCTTCTTACCAACTGCATCATTTTCTATAGTATTTGATGTTTACTTAATTCAACATTTTCCCTAATGACTCATTGAAGAGTGCTACTTCCTTGACAAGGAATCATTAGGAAAAATAATTAAGTATTTTGGTACTTTAAAAACAAGACCACAATAACCATCTGTATGCCATATCCATATTTATTAGTCTTTCATATCTATAAGTAGATTCTCAAACCTGGCACTTCTGGGGCAAAGGAAAAGTTTGTGAGCTTTAAATTTTAGAAAATACTGAGAGATTACATTCAAAATGTTATAGGAAATCATTTGCCTTCCAGTAAGGTAGGAAAGTGCTTCTTGCCCTAAATTTGTACCAACACCAGATGTAATTAAACTTAATCAAGCTTTTGCTTATCTATTCATATGGGTGTTGATCATTTAGAGTTATTTTCTTTTTAAAACAATTTTTCTGTTCATAACTTTGCCAATTTTCTTTAGTGGTCTTTATTCTTTCTTATCATTTTTTGGAGTTGTTGATATTAAAGACATTAATCTTTGTCTGCTATACAAACTGTGAATATTTTTTCTCTGATGAATAGTTTGATTTTTAACTTTGGTAGCATTTGCTCTATAAGCACTTTAAATTTTATATGGTCACATATTTCTATCTTTGTGATTTTTTTCTTTACCTTTTACATATAAAATAGGTCTTAAGAAGGATTAATATCAAGTCTTCATTTTCAGACACACAGTTTTTCTATTTGTTTGGACTATATTCTTTAAGAATATATTTCCCCATTAAAGATATTATTGCTTGTTTGTAAAATTTAATATTTCAGTCATGAATATAAATGCATTTTTTTTTACTTTTAAAATTTTTATTTATTTATTTTACCATTTCTACCTATTTAGTTCCAGTGGAGAGAAAAACTATTGATTTATCTGTATTGATTTTCTATATTAACCTTACTAGATCTTTCTATTAATCTAATATTTTTAATAAGGTCTCCTGAGTTTTGTAAAAACCTACATTTCATTTGCAAATGAAGATAAGAGTTTTTAAACATTGACTTTGGAGTTAATTGGATTAATTTATTCAGTATAATGGTATAGCTGTATAGTAATATACTAAATAATGAAGTGAGAATAAGAGGAATCCATGATTTGCTCCTTATTTTCAATGGAAGTTTCTTAGAATTCATACATAGTGGTTGCATTGAGTTTTGATAATTAATTTCTACCATGTTTTAGGGTTTTTCTTCTCTTCCAATTCTACTTAGAGGATTTTACTCTTCAGTTCATTGAGGTAATGCTAATTAGTAGTAATGCTAATTTTATTGGATAATATTTTATTTATAATTTTTGTAGCTACTATCATAAATGAAATTGGTCTATAATTCTACTTATACTGTCATTATCAGCTTTTAGTTAAACTTATACTAGTTTTATCAAACTTATTGTAGTTTTCCATTATTTGTATAATTTGTAATTGCTTAAATAAAATAAGAAATATCTCATCTTTAAAAGTAGGTAAAATCTAGTAGGAAAACCAATGGGTCCATTCCTCTTTGTAAGCACAAATCAAAGCTTTCCAATGTTTGATCAAGTTTCATACCTTGTCTATCAATTTGGTAGTTTATGCTTTGCCAGGAAATCATCAATTTCCTCTAGATTTTCAAGACCTGTGTTTAGAGTACATTTTTTCCCAGAAAGGATTGATTCTCTCCGGGGGTAATGGGTATATTATAAATTTGGTACCCCTTTAAATCAATTTCGTGGTTGATGTTTCTAGGACCCTGAAAGTAATGTGACTTGGATGGAACTCGAATCCCATATGAGGACAGGCTTAAGCTTACACAGTTTTTAGTACAGCTTACACTTTTTCTATACATCTAGAGTCAAGGTCAAGACTGTGATTTTCCTTATCACTTCCTTCTGAGGGATGGACTTTTTTCCTTATTTCAATGAGGTACAGACCATTGTGTGTCCTGATATTATGTGGAATCTGTTCTGACAATGCACCCCACACAGCCTCTTCTTCTTCTGTTCTGTAATTGCAAGTTCTAGCTGACACGGATATGCAAATGCCCTGAGGGCAGCCACTGGTTTTAGTGCCCATTGGGTGTTTTGCACCCATTTCACACTTAATTTTTGGCTTCAAGAATATTCCTTAATTTCCTAAATACTCTGCTAAATATTTAAAATGTTTTAATATTTATGTGCCATTTTTAGTTGTTTCATAGAGGGATGATTTTCAGCCACCTTTTGGGGCCACTTTGTATGTATTTACATGAACAGTATACTATTTGAGTTTGTGTTTAAACATAGTCTAACTGTGCCTTTTGATAGGAAAATTCGACCTGCTCATATTTAACGTACCAAAGTTATACTTGGTCTTATGTTTCTTGTGTATTAAACATCATTCCTATTTTATGTTTTAACCTCATCTTTGGCTTGGTCAAATTGTTGATTTATTTTACCTCTTTGTTAATTTGACATTCTACTCTGCTTTACAATCTTCCAGTTTATCACAATGATCATAAATCAACCTATTATTATTATTATTGCATCAAATTTGAATAATTGTAAACTCTCCCACACAGATTTGCTTATTCACTCATCCGTTACACCCCTGCCAATCTATAAACTTCATAGAACACTTCTATCACCCTATTCTTCACCAATATCACACCCTTTCCTAAATCCTACTTTTTCTGAGACCTGCCACAACTTTAATTCTTATTCGACTTTTTTATTATCATCTTCCTTTTAGATCCAATACCTACAACAACTTTTCTTTCCTTTTTATCTTCTCTAATCTAGTCCTGTGGATTGTGATGAATTTATTTTATGATTAGCAAAGTTTGGAGTAGTGTTCTCAAAGAAACATCAAGCATTGCCTACTTTCTTAATCTTTTGCTACTAAACGCATTTTGAACACTGACATGAATATTATGGCTGCATGCAGATTCTTGAACTGTACTTCATATGCACATACACGCATACACCATTGGTTCACTGCCTTCTACTTTCCACTATTGTATATGAGTCATCCAGTACACGATACACACTTAGGATGTTTAAGCCCATTCAAAGGCTTGAAAAGGTGTTTTCTTTATGCTTTCAACCATAGAAGGTCATCAGGATATGCCTAGAAATGCATCTTTTTTCATTTAATCTCCCTGAGATTTAGCCAATCCTTTCAATCTACAAATTTATGCTTTTCCTCAGTTTAGGAAAAAAATTATCTCATTTATTACTTTTTTTCTTCTACCTATTGTTCATATTTGGGTGGCCAGTCTCTCATAATTTCTACTCCCCCCCACTTGATCTCCCATATTAATAATTAGTTCTCAGTTAATTTTTGAAAATTTTAGTCAAAGTTTCAGAAAGTTTATTTTGTGCCTTAACTATCTGTCCTTGAGATATTAAAAAAAACACTGTTATCTCTTCCATCAATTCTACCTGATTGGGAAACTTGTACTAGATATTTGTCTTGGATTTTTGTGTCTCTCTTTCTGAGTCCTTTTGTATGAGAATATATATATTTTTTTGCTTGCTCATGACTTTGTCTTTTATGATCTTGTGAGCAAATAAGGGATGGCAGAAGGTACTGTGATTTTTGTGGTAAATGACCTAAAAACCGTTAGTCCCTTTGCTAAGCATCAGGAAAGGAGAAGCTGCTCCATATCAGGATTCCTCACCAACCAGTGGAATCCATTCCAAACATCCCACCTGGGAGTAATTCAGCTTCCTAGCTCTCTGAGATCAGTGGGATTCTGTCAGGCTCTCCCTGGAGCACAAGCAACAGAGTGGGCAGGTGCAATTCCTTCTCAGGGGACTAAAGCTTCCTGAGCCTGAGCAGAAGCCTCAGGGGACCAAGAGGACCCAAATCTCTGCCACACGATGGAACAAAAGCAATTCTTCTTAAGCTCTGGCTTCTTAGTATAGGCTCTACAAAAATAAGAAGCCCTCCAGACATCCTGCGGGATCTCTGGAGAAACTGAAACTCAGATGTATCCTTCCCAAAGGTTTCACCTATAGCCTGACCTGGCTGTCATACTAGCAGAGGGAGCAGTTATGGGCACTCACTCCTCCGTCCCTCCTTTCACTTGTATTTTCAGACTTCATTCCAACCGAAGAAATGTAATCCATACAAAAGTGGCTATTTTTTTGTTTGTTTTTAAGTAGAGAACTATAGTTGATGCTTAAACAACATTGTGGTCAGGGACGCTGACCCCTGACACATATAACCTTTGACACTCCCCAAACTTAAGTCATCCCTCAGTATCTATGGTGGATTGGTTCCAGGACTTCCATAGATACCATAATCCACAGATGCTCAAGTCTCATATACAATGGCTTAGAACAATGTATGTAGTCGGATCTCTTTATTTGTAGATTGTGGATTAAAAACAATACAGGTATTTATTGAAAAAGATCTGTGTATCAGTAGACCCTTGCAGTTCAAATCTGTGTTGTTCAAGGGTCAACTGTACTAACAAATGCCTGAAATATATCTGAATAGATTGTCCATAGCAGATTTTAACCATTTTTACGAATGCAGTTTATATGAGTTCTTTAAACAACACATTTTATTTCTTTTCCAATTTTTCATTTTATAATAATACATATGATATTTAATATGTATGATAGTATACTATACATATACTAATATACGCTACAACCAACTCTTCTGTCCTTAAGAAAAGGATCAATAATGAAACGCAGGTTTTAAATCAAAGGAGTTATTGTTCTAAGAACAATATTATATTTGTTCTCAAAATAGCACATAACTTGTAAAAAGATTTTTTTTAGAATGAAAAGTGTGAGAAATTAGTTTAAAATGCTTGTTTTGTGAAAGAACTAGTAATTGGATTTGTGAGGCTAGCAGGTAAAACCAGATGATTGCCAAATTTCTGAAGCTAAAGAAAAAAATAACTGAAAGGAAAATGACATGCTCGATATAAGTGGAACAATGGAAATTGTTCTGCCCTTTAATTTAATGAATAATGTATGATCTTTTATAGGTAAAAAAATCATAAATGAGCTGATTGTGCCATGCAAGCTTGAGAAGGTAAAATAGTAGAGATGCTGCCCATATGAGGAAAGATATTTGAAATACATTACCCATGATTTGTACTGCAGTCTTTATATCATAATTTCAAATAAACATAATAAATATTCATGAGAAAATGAATGCATATTTATCACAAAAGAAGATTATAGGACAAAAGTTACAAGAAACTCAATTTAAGTAACCTATTTGTTCTAAATAAAATTCAAATGAAACAATACCAAAATAAAGGATTACCTGCATCATTCTAGAAGTATCTTTAAATCACCTATGCTTAGTCTACAGTGTACCTTCAGTGTTCTATACAGATACAGAGCAAACTTTTGAGATGGATCTTTGATAGTTGAAAATGTCATTATTGTATTATTTTTCACCTAACAAGATATTGCCCAAATCCTTTAGAAATACACAAAAAAGTTACTGTCAGAAGAGAAAACTTATTTAATTAAAGTTTCTCAGAAAATGAGATTAAATTTCATGGTAATATAAAAGACTGGTACTATGGCAAGATGAGTTACTTTCTTAATTTGGTTATGTCTTGTGATTAATGAGCTGAAATATGGGTGTCAGATTTTGTTGGAACTAAAATAAATGGCTCTTTAATTTAATTTTAATAAATATCATGAAACCAAATGACTTCAGAGGAACACAGAAATTACTTTTCTAGAAAAGATTGTTTCCTGCAAGATGGAAAAATAAGTCTAAACTTTCTGAAAGTTTTTCTTCGAACACATAGCAATCACAGAAAAACAGGAAACCAAAGAGACGTCCTGGAGTTCTAAACAATTTCTGACCAGAAATGTGGTAGAGACACAGGCTGTTAGAATTGCTGTCTTTTTTGTTCTATCTCTCCCATTAACTTGTGAGTTTCTTAAAAAAAGAATTTTGCTAAACTTATTAATCTGTGCATAACACTGTGGTGATAAATTTCTCTTAAATGTACAGTCTAGGCTGTAGATAGATATTTTTATATAACAATAGAAAAGTATTGTTCAAGTTTTCTTATTTATTAAGAAAATGAGACTACACATTTTAAAATATAATTATGTTCCTTATAAAAATGTGATTTTATTTATAATATTAATAACTACATACTATCTTAGATCAAAATGAAAAATAAAAACTCTCATAAAAGAAGGTAAATTTTTACCTTTTTATGTTTATGCATAGCCTAGAAAACAAAGGAAAGTTTTTTCTGTTTCCTAACTAATTCTAAATTTAGGTTAATTAATCCAAAGTAACAAAAGTCCTCGGCTTCAAAACAGAAGCTAAGCAGCTTAATTTATGTTTAAAGGATGTTTTTTAGACTGTAAGTTGACTGTTAATGGGTTGAGAGGTTTATTTGGGAGTTTCATAATAATTTATTCTAGAATATGTGTGAAATCAAGAAATTACTTCTTTCAAAGCTCATGTCCTTTTGTTATCTTTTTAAAAAAGAAACTTCCCAAAATATTATGTAATGTTATTGTCTTAAATATTATATCATTGTAGTCCATAAACTTGAATTGCTGTTATTACAGCCATTTTGAGGATTAAGTAAGATAATAAATTCCTTTAAAGCACTTGGAAACATAATAGAAACTCCAAAAAATTGCCAGCTATTATTGTTATTAGTATTACTATATTTGGATTTAACACATGAGGAAGTTAATTGACTTGTTCTGTGTTTCTATAGCTTAAACCAAGATCAAACTCACAAAAATAATGTAAATAAGGATTTACTGGATCATTCTGAAACCACACTCACTTTTGCACAGCAGTGGTAGGGTTGAGTAGCTGAGACACAGAGCATGTGGCCTGAAATGCCTAAAATTGTTTACGTTTGGCTCTTCAAAGAAAAGTTTGTTGATCAACTTGCTTAAACTCGAACCATCTTTATAAACTTTTTAAAGAGAGTATTTCATTAAAAAATTAACTTTGATTAAATGATTTATCTGTACTCACTGAAACAAACCACTTTGACTCATGTTCAAATTTCTGATACAAGGAGAAGTGATAATGTAGTTTGAATAAAGACCAAACACACTTTGGAAAACTCAGACACCCAAAATCAACCAACAGAAGTGGAACAAATTCTCAACATTTCGGTAGTTCAAGAATATAGTGACGTCTATATAATCAAATGAAGTAAATCTCCACTGGACTCTACCAATGCACTTAAATAATATCAGTGAACTCTATGATATTAAATTATTTGAAATTTTGGTGGAATTTCTTACAGCACGATATTAAATCAGCTAACATACATATAAACATTAAAAAAAAAGATCGATTTTGTACATGAAAAAGACTAGGTAAAATGCACTGGAGGATTCTGTTTCCAGTGGACGGCATATGTATTTATTCGACAGCATTGATTTAGTATAACTGTGTACCTACCCTGGACTGGGTTACAAAAGAAATGTTAATGTTATCTAGACTCCCTTAGGAGCAGATACAGACTGTTCCTTCCAGAGAGTCTGGCAAAATCTCAATCCTGTGTAGCCATTTCTGTTTTTTATTCTCAGACATTTTTGTCATCAGCCCTTTAACCTCTGGTTCTAATACCTTTGTACAATTCTTCCATCTCATTCCACCCAGAGCCTTTAACTAACATTCAGGTCTCTTGTTCTATGTTAACCAATTTCTTCTACATCAATCTTTTCACACACAATCTGCTCCCTGTATTCTTGCCTCGACTGGTCTCATATGCTAACTTGCCCCACAGTCCTTTGAGAAGAGGATGCCCATGCTCCAATGCTCCATATGTCCCATGTAGGATAATACGGGGATGAGTAAGAGATGCCCCATTCATTACTTTTCAACACCATTTTGATGTATGCCATCGGGTTGAAACACCCTTTTACAACACTCTCCCTGTGGCTGCCTTCTATTAATCTCTCCATCAGCCTGTCATTCCCACATGTCCCTGCCTACACTTCTTTCCCCAAGAACTGGCCTCACGCTAAATGACTTCAGTGTCGTTGTGAAGATTTAGCTAACACCTTAGCTTGATAGTCCCTTGGTAGTTTTGTCTCGACTCCATCATCATGTTTAATCCACCTGTACCCATGTAACACCTTAGATTTTGTATTTCGTTACCCAGAATTATTCTAAAATTCTCAATCCTGAATCCTACTCTGATCACTATCTTACCTTCTAGCTTTCTTATTTCATCACCTCAACTATACCTTTTCTTTGACCAAATTTTAGAGACTCTTGATATTTCATTTTATTCTTTCATTCCTCTCTCATTTTCACTTATTTTCACATCCATCCTAGACCAGGGGGTCATAATTTCAACTTTTTTGCCAGTTACCCATATTCCCTGATCCCTCCTCAGCTCTACCAGACTGAAAAAGGTTCCAAATCTAGATCAATCTAAATGTCGCCTTGCTCTCCTCTATGTAAGGCTTAAAAAAGTCACAGACCTGTCTAAATTGGTATTACCATAAATTTGTAGTCTCAAAATTTAGTTGGATCCTCAGCATTGCACTTGATGTATCTTTAATTAGCTTTTTTTTTTTTTTTTGCATTCTCCACAGTACCCACTTTCTCTCTCCTTTCTCCACAAGCTGCTCACTTTATTGTCTCATCATTAGGCTGGATGTATACCTTGCTTCCTACTTCACAGGACAGACAGAAATCATTTGATGGCAATTTCTTCAATGTCCAATCCTTGCATTAGAAATTCACCTGCAAGTATTATTATTGGTCCACGTTTCCCTCTGCTTTTAATGACAATCCAGTCTTCGTGTGCTATTTTTGCAGGAAAATTATACGAAGTGTTGGGCTGGTTATAATTTCTTCATGAGTCCGTATCATTGCTTATCCACAGCATAAAAAGCTTGTTATTGTTTCCTGTTTATATTTTTTGCTAAACTCTAAGCTCCATATACCATACAACGATTAGGCAGTATCATATCACAAAGACAATTCCAGTGAAAGTTTAGTACTAATGATACTTTGTATAGGAAACAAGCCTCTAGGAAGAAGGGAATTCATAAGTGACTTCTTAAAATTTTCTTGCTATCCACATAGATATTTATATTCACTGGGTGTATGCCATCAATTCTTTTTCTGAAAAGTTTCTGTGTGGGTGGATAGAATTTTTATTAACCGAATCCATTTTTAAATGCATTGGGAGAATTCTTGATATCTAAGAGAACTCACCTTTATGGGAAATTGATTTTTTATATGAAAAATGCTTCTGTAATAAAAATAAACAAATTGCAATTTTTCTGCTTTTTAAATTTACTTTTTCACATATTGGATTTAGTATATGTATACTTCACTTATAAGATGAATGTGTTTCTAAAGAGTTATATGTCAATCAATTTTTCCATAAACACATAACTATTGAATTCTGAGATATATTTTACAAATAACTTTTCGCAATGAAAAAATGTGGTCTCTGGAAATTATTAAAAATATTTAAAAATAAAATATTAAAGAAGTTACTGAATCGATAAGAAGTACTACTCTAAAGCTCTAGCTGATATGTAGGGTGTTGGAAGATGCTTATTTAACATCTGCAACTGGCTTGGCATCTTTAGTGCAGGTTGTAACAGCTTAGATTTTAGTAAAGAAATGATTTTATTACTTCTTTCAATTTCCCTCCAGCCCTGTTTATGGTATTACTGAGGTGACTTGCTTGTTTACAATCTTCTCAATCTGTGCTTGCTTATACTTAGTAGGAAATAATCTAATACACAGCAACAAAGAAAGAGAAAATGAGAGGTGTATAGAAAAAGAGCAAGATGGCAAGAAAAATACCCAGGGTTACCTTGGCAATGCAACTCACTCCACGAAGAAACTCAAACCCTGGGAGACAGGAAATCAACCAGGCAACATAGTGACCAAGGGAACATTTAAGCAGCTTCGGTGGAACTCAAATAATTAAAAAATTGAAATAATTTTCACATTTCTAAAAGCACAGGCCAAGGTCCACCTTTACCCTTTACTCTAGCGAGCAGCTTACCTCTGCAAGATAGAACTCGTCGTATTGCCTTCGGAAGCTTTCTCCTTTGTGGTAGTTGCTAGCGGCTACTATCACGTCCACAGTCACCATGCTCAGGATGAACATGTGGAAAACTGATGACCGCATCATTTGCTGAGGAGGCAAAACAGATGAACTCTTAACAAAGAACTCAACTTTACAGGTAAACACAATTATGTGCTTAGACCTGGACCTGCAACATTGTTGTAATGTGCTGCTGTTCAGGACAGAGCTTCTAAGATAAACTTAATGGATGCCAATCAATGCCGAAGAGTGTTAGCAAAGGAATCTTTGTCTTCAGGCAACTCGAAAATGACTGAAGAGATATTTTCAGAGACTTTTGGTTAAAAGTGGAAAATATATTTCATTTAATGTGTGTATAGCTCGTATCAATTTTCATTATTTAGTTAGGTAACTATACAAAAATGATTGTTAAAAAGCTGATACTGTAAAACAAGTATTATTTTATTCTGTTAAGAGTAAAATCTACAGCAGATAAAAACATTTTAGAGATGATCATAAAACTGGAAAACTGGGTGAAACCTAAGACCTATTTATTTTTTACTTTATTACTTCCGTAAATTATTTATTTATTTAAATTACTCTTTTAATAATTTATTTTTTAGAACTACTTTATTGAGGTATGATTGACATAAAATAAAAAAGCTGTATATATCGAATGTAAACAACTTAATGAGTTTGGGGTCAAGCACACATCCATGAAACCATTACCACCATCGACATCATAAACATATCCATCAGCTGCCAAAGTTTCTTCCCACCTCCTTAATTATTATTATTATTAGTGTTAAGGACACTTAACATAGGCTCTTTCCTCTTAGTGAATTTTAAGTATACAATACAGTATTGTCAGCTACAGGTATTTTATTATGTAGAGACCTCCAGAACTTATTTATCTCAAAGTTTAAGTTAAACTTTGTAAACTTTGCATAAAAAATTTATTGAAAATTATACTACAACTAATAATCAATGATGTCTATGTTTATACCTACTATGTGTCTGAAGCTGTTGTAGTTGCTTTATATAAATTAATTCATTTAATATAATAACCCTAGAAAGTTACTCTATTTTTATGGAGAAGGAAACTGAGGCTCAGAGAAGTTAAATAACTTTTTCACTCTCACATAACTTTTGAAAGTGAAATCATAATTTAGACCCAAGTCTGGTCCAAATCTACTGCCTATATCGAAGTGAGATAATTAGGCATTCAAAAATAATGACTATTATTATAATGGCTACATGTATTGGATGCTTACTATGTTCCAGGTCATACTATGTTGTTTATGTTACCTTTTATCTCCACCATAGCCCTACACAGTAGGATATATTACTCACTCTTTCCAGTGAGTTCAGAGTGATTAAGTCATTTGTCCAAGGTCACATAGGAAGTACACAGCAAAGCTGGACTCTGTCCACAGGACTGTTTAAAGACCCACTGCTTGCTGTGGGGTAGATAATATATAAAAGGAGAGAGTACATGCTGAAGGTTTGGGGCAGCAGAAGGAGAGAAGCTGACTTATGGAAAGAAGCTGAGCATATAACAACAAACCGCTGAGTCACATCCCATGGTGCCCACGTACCAGGGACTAATGCCACCATGCAACCCCTTACTGAGCCCTCGTTTCTTCTTGGTATTTAGGGGTATGCACCCATAAGATGTGATCTAACCTGGGACTTCTTTAGCCTTTGCAACTAACAGAAGCTAACTAAAGCAGAATCTGAGGATGGGAAAAAAGAAAAAGCAGTGCCTCTGAGTGCTGTCTCATGCATCCTCGTACGTGATTTCACGTGGCCTTTATTACCTGGCAGTACTCATTAATTAACAGCATTGGCTCTGAGACAAATTGCATGAGGCTGAAACTCTACCACCTATGAGTTCTGTGGCCATGAACGAGTCACTTAAACCTCTTTGTACCTCAGTTCCCATCAGTAAAGTGAAGATAATGGTGGCTACTCCAAAGGTTGTTATCAATTTTAAATAAGTAAATATTTGTAAAGTGCTTAGAACAGCGCTTGCATATTGTAAGTGTTCTATACATACACGCAGTAAAAAGAAGTGCCATTTTGTGAATCAGGTATTTTTCTGTTCAGGAATGAGAAATAAATTGCTCAAGGTCAAAGAATTAATTATGCTGTATATTTGACAGAGTCCACAACCAAGTGAGATAAAGTCTAATAATTTGAGAGATGACAGAGCCATTAGAAAACCAGATATATAGTAAGGTTTCATGTCACCACAGCTATCGATGCATTCCTACGTCCATTTGCTTTTGAATTTATTTTAGAGGTAATAAAAAAATCAAATTCCAGAACTGTCAATCAACATATTTAAATGTACATCAATTTACTTGCAGGAACTACTGACTTTCCTAACACAGATAAGCAAATCAATTGGCAAGTTTCTATTCTCATTAGAATTTTCATTGTTATTTATTTAGACTTTCTTGCATCTTGAGAGTTAAATTTCATAACTATTATTCCTTTTCTATACTCTTTTCAATATAATGTTCTATTAAAAACATTTCAATTGATTTCCACTTTATCTGCATGACAGAAAAGCCACAACTTTCTCTCTATTTTCCTTAGCTCTGGATTTATGTCTTAAGTAAACCATTATTACTGAAAGGTCTAAACAAAGCTTTTAGGCATGGCTGTCAAAAAACTTTAAAATTGGTTTTGTAACTGTCACAGCTTCACTGTGGTGCTGTCATTATAATTAGGTTGTTTTTTGTCTGAATGTCTACATGTCCCTATTGGTACAGAGTCATTAAAATAATCACTTACAATGGATTTTGATACACTATAATCACCATTACTCAGCTTTCTCCAATAATAACTTTTAAATATTAAATAAGAATTAAGGTGATCAGTATATGCAGCAGCTAAATTTAAATATTAAAACCAGTAACTCTAGCTTTAAAGTCAGAACTAGTGACATGAATCACTTCAATTCAATTCAATTCAATTCAACTGATGTTTGAAACTGGCTATTGGTTTCCTTAATGCAGAAGAGCTGGCAACATTACATTTAGACTCATGTTTGTATCTATGGTATGGTCCAAATTTATACTCTTCAATTTTTAATTTTCTTACAAAAAATTAATGCAAAGGAAAATGTTAAAGTTGAGTCAGTGACACAAAATAGTATTATATAACTTGAGATTTTCCAAATTGTATTATTTAACACGGATGTAGAATTTATATACAAACACTCACATACATACATATATGTATTATGGATACTCACACACATACATATATGTATGTATATATACACACATACATATATGTATGTATGTGTGTGTTTATACATATGTGTATATATATGTTTAATGTAAAGACTCCTTAGATCCTGCATTCACATTCAATTCTTTAAAGTCCCCTTCAATTGCCATGTCATTTCGGTGTATATTTTTTTAAAAATACGAGTTTTGCAGATATGTTTAGTTTGGCTTTGATCCAAGAACAACTGCTTTCTGTATGTGACAGTTGGAATTACCAAAATACAAAGAAGAAACTATAACAGAATCATCCTCAAGGCCATAACAACTGTCAGGAACGCTCAGGAACCTGGCTTCTTGAAGTGTGAGTTCTGGACCAGCATTTTCCTGGGAGCTTATTAAAAATGCAGGATCTCAGGCCCCATCCCAGACCTACTGAATCAGAACCTGCATCTTTAACAATGTCCCTGATGGTTAATGTGCATGTTAAAGTTTGAGAGGCTCTGTCACAGAAGATACTCCTTGAGTAGCAGGTTAAACTGGGTGACCTGTAAAATGTTTTACAAATTCATAATTTCATGATTCTAAAAATCTATAATCACTGAAAAAATATAACAAAAACTGGCTAGAATATTGTGGTAATATATTAGGATACACAATCACAAAAATGGATGCCTATCTTTCCCTCATCTCCAACTCCAAGATAAAAAATGAACTAAACCAGTTTGGCTTCATAAAGACAAAATTACATGTTGGTTTTTCAACTATTTTTTGGCAAGGGGTATTACAAAAGTACCATCACAAACTCTTTCATAAAGCCTAAGAATGTGGGTGACCTCTAGAATCTAGAAAAGGCAAGGAAACAGCCTCTTTCCTGGACTCTCCAGAAGTAATACCAGTGAAGACCGCTTTAGACCTGTCGAACTATAAATAATAAATTTGTGTTGTTTTAAGTCACTAACTTTGTGGTAATTTGTTATAGCCACAATAAGGAATTAGTACAAGCATTATTCATGATTTTGACATATACCAGCTCAAATCCTCTCCTATGAAGTATGATTATATACAAGTGCCCAATGCTACAAAATTCTACCTGCACAAAGGGTGCCACTTAAGGTGACTTGTCAGAAAGGACCTCTGTAAAATTCATTAGTACACATGTAAACTCATTATACTGACTACAGTTTTTACCTTACTTGGTTTCAGAACATGCAATGAGACAATGGGCCTGGAGCAGTGATACTAAATTCAACCTCAAGCAGTGGAACAAGAATGTCACTTGTCTTTATATTAGTTCTGACTCCTACTATGAAAGAAATGTTCTCAAGAATCTCTGAAATCTACACTAAACATGAATAGAAATCCTCACTCAATTTAAATTGACACTAAGAAGATGAATTATCAAAATAAGAGCTAATATTTTAGTGTTTGGTTTGTGCAAGCTTCATTACAAGAATATTGCCTGTTGATGCAAAGATTTCATTTAATCCTCAACCCTGTGAGACAGGTGCTTTTGTTATTCCCTTTCACATATGGAGAAACAGGTAAAGATAAGTAGGTTTCCAAGCTCATAGAGTTAGAAATTAATGTCAGATGTTTTGAGTCCAGCAGGTGCTCTCTTGCCTTCCATTGGGCAGTCAAAAGTATCTGCCTCTGCTCCACGTATTAAAAAAGAATGAGAAGCAGCTCCCTAGTCAAGTGTTTAAGATTAGAAGGTATAAGTTTGCAAACCCTATATTCGAAAGCTGAAGATGATTTGTATTTTACAGAGGATATAAGATCACCATAATGTAAAAGAACAGCAATTTTGATGATGGGCTGAGCTGAGTTCAGATCTTGACTGTGCACACTTTAACCTCTCTGTGACTCAGTTTTCTCACACAGTAAATGGGTGTGATAAAATCTATATCTCTAAGTTGTAACAGAAATATAAATGAGACTATTTAGTCTAGCCCATTGCAGGCATCTTGTGGTATAATTCCTTAAGTACTTTATAGAAGCTATTTCTATTCATTTGTTTAGTTTTTCGTATAAAATAGTGCTTTAAAGATGATAAAAACTCTGTAGGCAAATATGCAACAAATCGAAATTGTGGCCTGGGAGGCCACAAGAAAGTTAAATTAGGATAATGAATAGTGCTGTTCAGAAATCAAATCTTTCTTTAAATTGCTACTAGAGTGAATAAAATATCCTACCTTGGTAAACAAACTCCATGCACTGGATATTGTATCAGTCTTGCTAAAAGTTGTGTTTTAATTAGATGTTAAAATAAATATATTTCAAAAACAACACAAAAACAAGGTGAGATTTTCAAAAATCATCCTGCATAACAGTCATGAGCATAAGAACAAAAACAATGTAAAAGAAAAAGTGCATAAAACCTAAAATAAAGTTCTCATTTGCCAGTGGCGCATCTTTCACTTCCCTTATTAGGATGACATCTGGATATTCATTTCTTCTATAGTCAGTATACAAAATAATTCTGTCCAATATAAAGAACTTATGTTGAAAAGGAAATATATTTATATTAATACTGAAAACAGAACCAACAAATATTCTTAGAAACTCTGCCTTCCCATCTGTCTGTCCCTGCAGTGTCCTTGCAGAGCCAGAGGACAGAAGAAAATCCACAAGTGACGTCCTATAAAGGCACTGAGAATCTATGATGCCCATGAAAACCCTGCCTGCCCTCAAGTCCTAACTGGTGTTCTTTCTTTCCTGGACAGTAAGCTGGGTTAGAGAATCCCAAACAAGTGGAAGTCAAAAATTGTTGGAAGAGGAAGAGAGATTTACTAAGACATTTTCATTTTTTGGCCAACATGAGTGTATCTTTCATTCTACTCTGTAAGAATAAGTCTAGATGTTAAATCATAAATTGCCATACAAATACTTATTACTGTTAGTAATATTTTTCAAACACCAAATCCTGACTCTACAACAAAAACTAGATTTTAACAAGAAAAAGTACATGCCTAGAGGAAAGAAATGCTGCTAGGAAGAATTGACTATTATAAGTTAGTGATTTTCAAATTACTTTTAGTATATATGGCAGAGCCTGAAATTGCCTGAAATTGAACCCATCTCCCTGTATCCAGAGCCTTGGCAGTACCCTCCAACTCTGGCTCTTAGCCATGTGACTTGTTTTGGTCAGTGAGACAATAGCAAAGGTGATGTAGGTATAGTCTTGGAAAAAACTTGCGAGTTACAACTTAACTCTTGCAGCCTGTGTGACCCCGAGCCATCACATTAACTCTCCAGGCCTGTTGTGTGGTGGCCATGGACCCCATCATTCCCTTCACTCCAACAATCAGCCATGCCCCAGAAGCAAAGATGCTAGCTAGATGATAATGCTAGCTGATGAGCTAGATGATAATGCTAGCTGATGAGCTAGATGGTAATGCTAACTGACTGCAGATGCAAAAGCAAGCCCACTCCCGATCAGCTGAGATTGGCTTAGACTAGCAAGGTTATTCGGCTGACCCACAAATTCATGAGTAAAAGTTAGAATCTGTTTTATAAGTCATAAGTTTTTGGGTGGCTTGTTGTTTACTAAAAACTACTAAAATACCCACCAAGCCTGTTTCCTCATCCTAAAATTAGCCATGAAAATTAGCAAATGTTAGCAATCAGGTCTCCCCCATTCTGATACTCAGAGAGTCATCACCACCCATGATGCCAGGATACTCACCTATATATATATGAGGCCTACTAAGCATTTCATAAAGCACCCCCCCACACACACACACAAAAAAAAAACCTTTTGGGAGCATTGGAAGACTGTCCTGAAGTTGAAGGACTAATAAAAATGAAATTTTTCTATTACCTATCCAATATAATTGTCTGTCTTGAATTGATTTAAACCACAGTGTGTTTTGTTTATAAATGCTTCAATTAAGGACACTACATATAATGCTGCAATGAATACTCACAATTTGAAATATCTTGCAGAAAACTATTTAATATCTCCTTGGTTCCTTATACTTTGTGGTCATGCATTTATGGATTAGGGGGAGAAGGGAGAAGTAAATGAAGACAAGTACAAAAACCTCCTTTTGATTAGCTAAACTATAATTTAAAGATTAAGAAGTCAATGTCCCTACATAACTTCATTGTTGACATTTAGAAAAAAACATCAGGAATGAAAATGCTAAAATCTTTGCTTTTTCAACATCAAAGTGGTAACCTTGTTTAGTTTGATGAATATGGATAATAATAAATTAGTTAGTTCATTGATGAGAACCACTGATATTACTCCATTTCAAATTAGTTCTTCCACAATATTTTTCTCTCATGCTCACTCTTATCTGGAAGAAAAGTAGCATAAGAGGAAAATTAAAGCACGCTAGTATTATTTTTAGCTTTGTGTTCCTACAGACTTCGATCCTGGGTTCTTACAATGTTGGGCATACAGTAGGTTCAACAATAGTTTTTGACATGATTTCATTTCCTCCATGTACTGAATTGGTCACAAAGCATTTTCTGCTTCCTTCGAAGGAAAGTAGGCTCCAGGAGATCTCTTCTATATATTTCTCTATCTGTATTAAATGAAAGCTACACCAATACTCTGGACACAGCTGGCTGGATCACAAGCCAAGCTCCATAAGGGCGGCTCCCCCCAAGGTGGCTTGGAAGGTCTCTAATAAGCTCCAAATTGGATGATGGCCCCAATGCCCTCTCAGTCTTGACCTATTTTTCATATGTATTAATGCAAAGTGAGTAAAACAAGTTAGGACACCTAAATTCAAGTATCATAATCTTGTTTTAAGTCACATAATCTTTCATTTGCATATTCCAAGAAGCTGTCCCATTCAGCCTTCTTCACTACAGAACCTAGAGTCATGGTTGGTTGAGGAGACCACTCCATGTATTTTGACAATCAGTCTCTATCACTGATGATTACCCAGACTGACCTTTCCTCATGATACTCTGATTCTGACTTATAGTGAAATATAAGTGAAATGGCAGAGTGTAGGCATTAACATTTTATATTTTTCTCACTAGAGCTTCACTGACCACATAGTTCCTAGATAGTCTCACTAGATTTTGACAAAAGATGCTTTCCTTATTCTTAGTTATCACTATTGTTGTGACTTTTCTTTTTTCTTTATCTTCGTGTTTACTTTAGTGAGAAGTTAGGAAGGTCCACAACAGGGCTGCTAGTCAAGGAACACTTAAACTATGATGGTTTTAAGATCTTTGAAGACACTTCAATTGACATTCCCATAGTTAATAAAAATGCCTATATAGAGTCACCTGAAACTTATGTTTATTTTTATTTTTAGTATTAAATGGTGGGCAGGTGAAAATAAAAAGTTTGTTTTAAATTCAAGAGGTAAATTCAAAAATGAAATTAAATAGCTGTCCTTTTTAATAAACTATATTTAATGCAACAAAGGACTTAGGTTGTTACATTTGAATAAATAAAAAAAATTTGAGTCATATAATATCTTGAACTGGGAGACTCTTTTTGAGTTATTTAAAGCATTTAGGAAAGATAGAAAAACACATTTAAAGGATTGAAAAACATAAGGAATATGGTAAATACAAAAAGACTGAAGTTTTTTTTTTTTTTTACTGTGTCCAAACCTGTCATCATCCTTAGGGCATGGGAGGAGTCACACTGTTCCTCCAAACTCTTTGAATGCAATAATTGTGTTAAACACTGAGAAAACACATGACAATTTAAAACCTAGCCGAAGTTTTCAAAGAGGGTTATATGTTTAACCCCAGAGATCAAAATTTGCAAGAACAATATATTCTTCATTTTTCCCCAAAGGTGACAATGCAACAAATATTTGATGGAAATTCGTCTCCAAAGACTGTATTATAAATGCCTGGAATTAAGTTAGCAAATATCATAGTACTTATTAAAACTGGAATATGACAATACACAATGATATAGAAAATAATTGTAAGTTGTTCTGAATATTTTTTCTTCCAAAGAGACTCAAAATTGAAGATGCAGCACCATTTAATCAACAATAAGATAGATAAATACATAAAAATAACACTAATATTTTTATCTTATTTTTATTCTGTCTAGTCTTCTGGTATCTTCTCTGAATATAATTATTAAAATATATATTATATGTTGGATATATATATATATTTAAATAGATATATGAAATATTTTGAACTAAGGATTTATACAATTGACTCTTCTCTTTAGTTGATTTGGCTATAACTGGTTTCAAGACCACAATAGGTTTTCTTTTAATAAATCCTTTAGTTATTTCTGACACCTTTTGTTTGTACTGTTTTGCCTTTAGTTATTTTGTTCTTAATTCTCATTCTAAGTTACTATAGAATAACTTTTTATTCTTTCTTTCCCCCAAGATTTTCCTCCAAGCCAGTTTTATGTTCTGCTGTTAGAAACTAAAGATGATTGTTTTACACTCAGATATTGGAGGGGGAGGAATCCTTAGGATCTGCATAAGGGGAGAGTAAGATTTTGTGTCTGTTGTGTGTGAAATTGTGTAGTTTTGTTCAGGAAAAAATATATGTGTACACTCACATGCAACCTTCTAATTACTTGCTAAGCACTTACATGAAAACTAGAATGGAAGCAACTGGAAGTAGAGAAGAAAGTGACCAAATATGATCAAGGAGTCAGAAATCACTGTGTTAAGGAAGCCATATTTGATTTGATTTTGAGGGTAGGAACATTAGGATGAGATAAAGGGGATGATTCAAAAAAAAATTCAAAAGACTGAATGAATGACAGAATTGAAGACAGAAAATATTTGGGGAAGACAGAGAGAGGTGTATTATAGGTTAATGCAGAGGTTTCTAGAGATTGAGGAAAAGGCTGGTTTCTAGCTGGGAATGGGTGGCGGAGAGGCGAATTTGGTTTTCGATAAAGGAGGCGTGATGTGTTCATGAGAATGCCTGAGAACATAGCTGCTGTACATTTAGAAATACTCTTTGAAGATTCAGAAAGCAGGGCTGGAACTAAAGGCCGTGAAGTCATCAGACTACAGGTGTGCATGAGCGCTGACTTCCTGGAAGTAAATAGACTATTCTGAAAGTGTGAACAGAGTTAGAAGAGTAGGCTAACAGTAAGGATAATCATTTTTATGGACCCACTGCATTCCACACTCTGTGCTAGGTATTTTATGTGCATCATTTCTAATTCTTACAAACCACTGACATGTTATTATCCTCATTTTTTCAGGCCAGGAAACTGAGGTTCTGGAAGATTTAGCAAATCATCCCAGGTTCTCCTGGATCACCATCTTAGCTGAACTATACTGTCTTCTCACATTGGTACCTAAGTAGAGAAGAGGCTGGCTTGTGAACAAAACCTAAATTCTTGTGGGCTCAACCAGTTCTTAAATTACCTGCCAGTGTGTGGGAAGGTTCATTAAGAAGACAGATGTTTAAGAAGTGCCTAGGATGTCACTTTATCACTTGAAACACACATATTTCACAATTTACCTCCCCCAATCTTCACCTTCAATGGAAACTTTCTCAAAAAGCATTAAAACACACTATAGTGATAATTTTGCTAAAATTTGACCTAGTTATGGTAAGAGCCTATTATCTCTGTTCTTTATAGAATGAGGCACACGGTGGGATGTTACCAAAGAAAAATTGAGCTCAAGGATGCCAGGTCTCATACGTACTTTCATTTTTTTTTGTCAGTAACTTTCTTCACGATAATAGATCACTGGGTATGTGTTGGAAGTTGGCTCAAAACTGTGCAGCCACATCTGTCAAATTGTCAAGAGATGAAAACTCCTACCTGAGAGGCAGGAGAAAAATGGCCTGTCATAGCAGCAGCTGAGGAATGAGGTTCCAATTTAACAGAATTGTATTTATCACGCGTTAGGGTGACCTCTTCACGCAGCTGCTGCTTATGCCAAAACAGAGCTTAAACAGCTAAGTAACTGGCAGATGCTAAAAGAGTCAATTATAACTTTTCACTTTTCTGAGACTTACACATAAGTACACACTGAAGAAACTTTCTAAATGGTTTTTAGTACTACTACATAAAATAATTGTGTTATTGCTTAAAGATGGAAGATGTGTAAAATCTGCATCTATATGTCAAGCATTAATATTTTGAATTTATCTCTCTAACATTTTAATGTCTTCTCAGTTAAACCAAAGTGATATGCCTTTTAGAAATGCACAGAATTTCTGAAAATCATTTGGAAAAATTAACAGATAAATGGGCAACAAACACAAATAATCAATCTATAGAAAAGTGGCCTATGATTATATAAAAATATACTCAACATCCATAGACTGTAATTGGGGAGATCCAATTTAATATGAAATATCATTTCACTATTGGGTGTAAAGTCTGACAATATCAAGTGTGGACAAGGATGTAAAACTATGAGAACTCTTACAAGTAGCAAGTAGGAGTAAAAATGGTACTCTAATACGGGTGGCTATTAGGCAATATCTCATACAGATTAAGTTTGTTCATTTCCTTTAATCCAGAAATTGCTCTCATGACTCAAATAATTCTCACACATGCATGCACAAAAAGGCATGAACAAGAAGGATCCTAAAATGTTTGCAACAGCAAAAAAGTAAAAAACCACCTCCATGTCTATCAATAGGAGAATGAATGAATGAATGAACAAACTGTAGTGTATTTTTATAGTAGGGTAATATCTACTGAAGAAAATGAAATGGTTAAAAATTTGTGGTAGACTGCTTGTGATGTAATTCCCAGTCAGTCACTAGCTATGTAAACTTCATTAAAATATTTAAGTTCTCTGTCCTTCAATCTCATTTGTTAAATAGAGGTCATAATAGTGCCTATAGTCATGATGTTGTGAGTGTGACACCTAGTGAGTGGTCAATAAGTTAGTTATTATTATTTCCAATAGTGGATACATAGATATTCTTCCTATCTGTGTTTCTATTCTGTTTTATAATATTTTTTAATGCAAGGAAATGATTGAATGTTATATTGTGAAATAGCCCCAATTCACAAATTATTCATTTGTAAGTACATCTAAATATGGTATTTCTCCAAAGAAACTATTTTACACAGGGTGATTTGAACTTCGGATTAGACCATAATAGCCTATTTTTCCCCTACTAGACTTCTCAAGTCCTGCAAAACTAACAAGTTTAATAGGAAAACTATCCTTGAGTAATAATAACTCCTGAGGTCAAGTCTCATTAGTCATAGGACAGTGAGTTACATCCCTTCTCAATCCACACCACAAAGCTCATGAGTGTGTTGAGTAGTGGCTCCACAGACAGAGACTGGGGGCATGGTTCTGAGAGAGGATTAAGAAAGGAGATTTACTTTGGGTTCGTACTGTAGGAAACCCCAATATTTTGCTTAAGTAGGCCTGTTATTTCCATTCAATTCCTGTGATCTATTGCCTCTGGCCAATCTTTCCTTTTGGGTGGCCTAATATGAAACTATTTTCTCCCAGCCTCACACTCATCTTTGGATGTTTTTAAGTGAGTCTCTTGAATGGAAGATCACCAAACACAGTCACAATCTGTCTTATTTGGGAAATATGCAAGAAACAGAATAAAACTGGTCTTTGAGGAGAAAAACAGAGACAGATGCATAGACGAACAAAGATGAGAAACAGAGTGAGAGAAAGGCAAAGAAAGCACAGTCACCTGGCAGACCTGATTAGACTGGCAACAAATACTCTCTGTGAGCCTAAGGTCTGTATGTTCCTTGCAACCGAATGATTCTTGATGAGGACATATATATTCGCTTAATTCTCACAGTAGAATATGGAGGTACTATCCTCATTTTACAAAAATATGTCCAAGGCCGTACTAATAAGTAACATAGCTGAAATATGTATTTCCAGACCCTATTCTCTAAGAGCCTACAACAGAATGATTTATTTTCCCTCAAGAAAGATGCTGTACTGGGTGAGTATTACTTCATAGAACAAGTAAGGATGTCTGTAGCTGTGGAAGCATGAGAGCGAGGTAAGGGAGTTGTGTTAGGAGACATGTGACTGAGGTACTTACCGCACAAAAAGAAAAGGAAACCAGTTCTAGGGCTTGCCTTAGACATGTTCTAAGGCTTTCCTTGTCATTTCCAGTTATCCTTTTCTCCATGTAGGGACTAAATACAGGAAGGAGTGGGACCCAGATGATCAGTAGTGCACAGGGAAGTGGAGGATGGAGGGTGGGAGGGGATATTTCAGGAGCTATAAGGCATTCACCTATTTGTCCTTAACTTAGGTATAAATTTATTAGGCATTGCATAGATTTACCATGGCTGTTTCTTATTAAACATTATACAAAGTTCATTAACAACTGGATAAACGTGAAAAATGTGCTAGCAAAATTAACTTCATTAACATAAGTTAATTAACAAAAATTTCAACAAATGTCACCAGAGAGCTCACCACACATAACCTATCAGGACGACAATCTGGTTCTGCTCATCCTCCTGCTTGAACCTGTGGTTATGCAATTAAATTTTAGAGCGTATGCATTTTCATTTATTTTAAAAGCAGAAGAAAAGACCACCCTACGGGCGTCAAATTGAATCCTTTCCCTGCATGTCTGCATATGACTCCCATTAGGGTTATAATTATAGCTACGATCATACTTAAAATTTGTGTTTCAGAACACAGAATGGAATTTGTAGTTTTAAAACATAGACCAAAGGTGCCTATTTTTTCCTCTATAAACTGCTCTACAGAGCCTATTAATCTGTAGAAGAGTAAAAAGATCTCTAAGTGTCCTAATTCATTTGACAGTTCCATAATCAATACATGTGAAGAAGAAGCAGGAACACCACGAAGATTGCAACATATGAAATAAGGTAAAATGTGTGTGTATATGTAGGAATGTAGGGAAACAATAAAGAATTGTTCCTATTGCCCAGATCCTATTTACTGGACTATGTAAAATTTTAATACACTTGTTTCTACAATTTAAAAAAATGTGTGTATATATGTATATATGTAAATTTTGTATATATACATATTTTTTACATTAGAGAAATACAAACATACATATATGTATTTTTAGATAGATGCATACATACATAGAGAGAGAGAGACAAAAACTATTACACATCAAACACCAAGAATCACAGAAGCATCGGTCACATCATGCATTTAGTTTAACAATAGTAGGTAAGTTAAGCTACACCAATCAATCTTATTTTGTTAAATTACTTCATTACTTGCAATTGGTAGGGAAGACATAAAAATGTTCATATCATAAACCAGACTAGGATTCAGAGACAGAAAAAAAGTAACAATACAAGGCATAGTACCAATAAAGAAAGTTAGGGAATCCAAAGCAATTTCAGCTGAAACAAGGACAGAGATGATTTTTAATTGTCCTTTATTTATAAGGGAATTCAAGCCAGTCTGCATTTATGCTGTGTTATGATTTTAAAATATTCAAATTAAGAAAACATAAAATTTATGGAAAGACTGTTTTGGAATAATTGAAATTCATGCCCTACTTTTATACCATCTTTGTGATCTAAAGTCACATGACTGTAATTTGTTTCATGGGCATCCAAACAAATGCCTCCTGCACCCAGCAGTTAATATAAATGAAAAAAGCAGGCCCAGAGTCATGTATTAAACACACAGGATAACCTTCACTTCTACAAAGAAACAGGTTCATTTCTACTTTCTGAAAACAATTTATTCGTTCATTCATTTGTATATTTACATATTTATATACTTACAAGTTTTTTGTTTATTTTCTCACCATAGAGTCATGAGTTATGAGAAATATTTTTCTACTTTGAGAAAAGTAATTGCACAAGTCCATGGATAAATAAACCACTCATTTCCAGTACTATGGAAACAATATGGACTGTTGAGAGACTGAGGGAAAATAAAGACTCTGTACCCAGGCCAACGGGCAGCACTGCCCAGCTCTGGCAAATTCCACCATGTGGGAGGGAGAGTCCTGTCGCCAGATCTTTCTATTTTACAAAAGCAATAGAACATATAAAATAATATGTGTTTTTAAACTTGGGGTCAAATTTTAAAATAAAACTTCCCTCTCAGGACAAAAATCCACAATTCTTAATATTATAATGGGGAATCTGGGCCACCAGTTTGCCATCACTTGGTGCCTCATTTTTCTAATTTATTTCAACAATAGCAAAATTACTAATTCAATTTAATTACAGCTGTTCAAATGTTTCATTCCAATATTCTACTTTTTGGTTAAGAAAGGAATTGCTTTGTTTTTTTTTCAGCTATGTTACATATTCAACTAAGACTGCATTTCTAAACATAGACCTATTTATTTTACATGCTGAAGAAGATAAAAAGAATTCTGAAAATGCTGAGACATAAAAGAAGTGACAGTTATGTCCTGACAAGCCTCTGCCACGATGTTTTAGAAGAGATATGCTGGCAAAAATATTCAACCTTTTGGTTATCCAAAGCCATACAAACTTTGAAAAGTACTGTGTGAAAACAAACTTCCAATGTACTACTTGATTTAGACCTAGAAATAGTGTTATTGCCATAATCCACTCACTTTCTAGTTCCTGGAGACAAGACCACAAGGAAAAATAGAGCTGCTTCTAAGTGAGAAGTCAGGGAAGCCCTTTCATAGGTAAAGAAATTTCTGAGTCATTATATCCTTGGCATTGTTTTCTCTTTTAGCAAATACCAACTGAGCATCTTCTACGTGTTAGTGATGGGTCCGGCAGTGACCGTGACTGTTATGCTCCCTACCGATATGGAGTTAACCATAGTTAGAGAAGCAGGTATTTAATAATGAATTATACTATTTTAATTTATTTCATTTATTTAATTTATTTCATTCATTCACACAAAACACAAAAGAAAAATATAGGATGATATGGAAACACATAACGAGGGTACCTGATCTATTCTTTGAGGGCAATGTTTGAGCTGAATTCCAAAAGAATAAATGGGAGAGAAGAGTGTTTAGAAAGAAGAAAATTACATTGTGAAAATTACAGTGCCTCCTGAAGGTAGAGATGCTGTTTGATAATGGATATTATGTGTAAATGAGGGAGTAAAGGGTCTCAGAAGAAGTGGCTTTTAACATTAACCTCTAGGTTACCTCTGGAAAAGGAATGAGGGAGGGTAAGTTGGAAGGAATTAAACACTTTTCATTTTATTTCTATAGTTTAACATATGTTTTAGGAGAAGATACACACCTTTTTCTCATTAAAAAAAAAAGTGATTATATGCTACTGTTTGTCCTTGAGAGTGAGATATCATTATAATCCTAGACACTGAATAAGTGAATAGTTCAGATGAAAATTTTTCTGTTTAGTTTTAAATGGCATTAATCATTAGTAAAAGTTGAGTATTTCATGCCCATTTTATTTAAAATATTTTTTTACCTATGTATTTTCTTTCTTGCTCTTTTAATTAATTAATGATTAATTAATTTTTTACTCGCACATGAAAATGTACTCTTTTTCTACAGCTCATGTCCACTATAAATAGATGATCTCTTGGCCATACCACTTTTCATCCATACTCTGTCAAGTCGGATCCTTCTGGAAAGCATGACTTAGGGTGAAACATGTGAAGCCGAGCTGAATGGAACCTCCTTCATACTAAAATGTCTGACTTCCATTTCCCCTAGGTTCATACAAATGTATCATCATTCATAAAACTGATCAAGCTGCCATATTCACAACACGTGACTGATATGCAGGTCTTGGATGTCCCAACTACACACTTCTAGCCCAACCTCCACCTGCCTCCACCAACCTTTACTTTCCTATATCCCTGCTCAGTGCTGTCCCCTCCACTATGCCCTCCTTGCATTTATCTTTTGTCATTTCAAATCCATGAGATAAGGAAACTAGTGGCTTCCTAATGCCAGATTGCAAACTTGAGGCATCTATTAACAAGAATTCAATAGATTTTTAAGCAGTGTTTTAAAGGTCTAGTAGGACTTTGACTTAATACTCATAGCAGGCCTGATGGTTTATTCCTATTACAAACTTATGTTTCCTTGGCATATTTTTTCAGCTGGTAAAAGGATGGGTCTAGGAATTGAAAGACCCAGGTCCACGTCCTGGCCTCTCCATTGGTTGAGATATAATTGTAACTTCAGGAGACTTTCCCAGATCCTCTGGGTCTCCACTTCCCCATCTGTGAAGGTGGGGAGAACATGCCAGTCCTCCTACCTCACAAGGATGTACTGAGTCTCATGCTTAGTCACTCCCTCCCTTATTCTCTTGGTCTCAGTTTAATACCTTCCCTGACCTCTCAGCTGAAGAGAGTGAACTCCAAAATGTGTATTCCCATAGTATCCTGCATGATATCTTTAAAATCGCCATTGCTCTTGTAACTGCTAGTTCAGTGCTGTTTTTTTTTTCCTCCCACCCGGAAATGCCTTGTAAGCTCCATGAGCATAGGGGCTGCACTTGTCTTATTAAGGATGATCTTAGTGTCAATAAATATCAGTTGATGGATTGCTGGATACAGTAAGTGAAAGCGCTTTTTAAGCAAGAAACTACCACTGCAACTACAATTGTTGTTATTACTATTAGGAGAATAGTAGTAGGAGAGGTAGTTGCAGTAGTTGAATTACTAGCAGCACTGTCACCATTAAATACACAACAGACTGAGAGCCATAAAATAATATCAAATATCAATATTCATTGAAAACCCTTCCTCTTTTCCTCTGCCATCCTTTTAACCAATAGAAACAAAATAAGTACATGATTAAACAGCTATATAAACACAGCCCACAGTAATGGTTCAGAGTACAATATTCTTCTTAGGTATCAATCCTTAAAATACACAAGTCACCACCTGGAGAAAGATATAAAAGAAAGAAAGAAGGTGTGTCCTCATCCTGAAGCAGATGAAAAACCCTTCTCCAAATTATAGGAGGGATATGAAGACCTATAAAAAGCATCCCTTAAAAGAAGAGGATTTGTAACTGAAAACAAAAGGGAGTGTGGAATAACATTCTTGAGGAGGAAGATCGGTTTTCTGTCCCCATGGTGGGGCTGCATGCCTTTTTGCCCTTGAAGAGGAGGTTAATGAAAATAGTGAAGATGCCATGGAGTGGTAGGGGTGCCATTCTTGGGAATGTGAAAGAATTACTGATATTTGGGTGCAGAGAGGGGGAACAAAGCACGAGAAGATGTCAGTGTGGTCCACTGGAGAAAAGTTCATTGGGCTATATAAGGAGTTCGAAGCAGACAATAAGTCAGGAAGTCCACAGGCCAGAGATCTGATTGCCTATCCCCTGGTCACTTCCCAGGACTCTGGGGCCACTTGCAATCCCATTGCCTCGTGCTTGCTGCAGGTGCACTTTGCTATGGAAGAATTTTATTAGGTCACGTTGCTCAGAGAGCGTGCAGATGCAGAAAACCACATTACCTATTAAGAACCTTCCTTACCAGTTACTCACTGAGGGACACAACTGAAATGTGTCGTGACCACCCTCCTCCAAATAATTTTGGCCTTTGTAGAAGAATATTTTTATAAGATTTAATATGACAACAAAATTTTTCACCAATTCAATACTCCTGGTATGCTATTACCTATGTGCATGTATTCAACAGCTACCAAATCTCTACTGTGTATCCTAAAACAGTGGTAGGTCCTGGGAATGTAAGATGAACTAAAATACTGTCCCTGACTCCAGGACCATAAATTTGGGCAGATCTATAGTTTGGAAAGCTGTGGATTTCCTTGTATACAATAAAAGTCAAAGACCTTTGCTGGGTGAGTTTTAAAAATGGCATTATACTGCACCTGGAGGCAGGCTGGGGCACGTCCCTGGGGCTTGTTGACATCCACGGCAACAAGCTGCCATCCGCCAGCAGCATCTTCATGAAACATCTTCAAGACAAAGAGGGAGATGAGTCAGAGACACTTAATAAGGAACATTGAGAACGTAACTTTTTGTCTCCAGGCTTTTACATTTTCACGGTATCAAAGACTTGTCTTCTTATGGATTTATATTTAAAACATGAGTCATTCCAATTATGTTCATTTTAACACTGAAAACTTAAGCGAATAATAGTAACAGTAATGGTAATAGCTTGCATTTATTGAGCACTTGCTATGTATCATGTCCTCTCTGTCTTACATGTTTTGCATAAAATTCCCCAATTATTTTTCACAAGACTTTTAAGTAGGTATTTAATCTCCATTATATTGATTGATTAAAGATCTGAAAGAAAATGAAAATTACAATTGCAAAGCATTGTGTCTGGTGTATTTTTATTAGAAGTGGTGAATTTTCATCTTTATTTAGTGGGCATTTCTCACTGAGTCAATAGAAAAATATTCTCAGGATAAATAATATAAGAAGTGTGCGTGTGGCATCGGGATAGAGGCTGGTGGTAAATATTTAAGTGACAGGAAACTGACACATCGCTTAATAGATTTTGTGAAATTTTTTAAACTAGGCCAAATTAATCTGCTCAGCAGAAATATGTACATATTTATAAAGGGGCTAAAGTAGTTTCTTTTGGCTTCAAATACTTAAGTGAAATTTAGGATAGGATACTATAGTACAGGATACTAAAATCTGACATTCATGAATTGGATATCTAGATTGTTGCGTATATATGTTATTATCTTACTGAATTTCTGCCACCTCAAAAATTAGTCATCTGTCAATATTAATCCCAGCTGGAAGATATTTACACTTATATTTTCTTATTAATATATTTTCATTGCAGTTCCTTAGCAGTGTGTGTGTATGTGTGTATTAGAGTGGTAGTGGGTAAGGTAAAATAAAGATTTTTATTTTTCTGAGAAAAGACACTAACTATAAGCACTCTGTTTTATTTCTGCCTGAGGTCATTGTTTCATATTATTTATGTCCTCATGTTAGTTTGACTCTGTTCAAAAGAGTAATTGTTGATGGAAATATGAGATGATACAAAAATCCTATTAGCTAGGATTTATCATTTCAAACTCCTGGTTGTAGAGGTAGAGAATCATTTTCAGAAAGAAAAAAAAAGCTTGCTCTCTATAAAATAAGTGAGAGGGTGAGAGACAAGAGCCAAAATTCACAGACCACATACTATTTTTAAAATGGAAGTACACATTTACACAAAAATTCTTTGATTAAAGATGCCAATTACGAATTGTTTTTGTCAGGTGTCCATTTATAGGATTCTGATTCCTTTTGGAATAAATTTTAAAAAGTATTCTTAGTGGTAGAATGAAGCACTCCCTCATGAATAATCTCATTCTGAGAATACAAACATTGGTTGAAAGCAAACCTGTTAAAGTGCCTTCTAAAGTTCCTGTCAAAATTCCGGGATTCTCCTTTTAAGTGGAAAAGGACATGAGCAATTCTGTCAGTCATAGGTAAAAACCCTCTGTACAGGCATCCTCTACTCTCTTATCATGGCACAAAAGATCCTTTGGGCATATATTTGCTTTGATCAGTAGCAGACTAATTTTTTTCTACTAAATTATTTTTTCTAATGGACCAAAATCAAATGAATTAATTTAATCGTTAATAAAAGTGTTCTCTCAAGGTCACTTTTTTTGTATGAAATAAAGTGAGGGAAATGCAAACATGTTCAATTTCTTTTTAGTTCCCGAAATTATGAAACAAGATTTAGATTGGTTAATGTAACAGTAGCCACGTGACACAGATGATGGGATATCTGAAGCCAGGAATCCTCAAGGACTCACGCTCTCAGGGGAGTGTGGCAGATGCAGGAGCTACCACGTCTCCCTCTATATCTCTTATTCCCATATTCCAAGAAAAAGTTATGGGACCACTAGGATACCAAAACAAAACAAATACAAAACAAAACAAAAGAACTAATTGTTTCCTTTTTCGAAGCTAATCTTGACTGCGTAATTACATACTGGTCTACGAGATATAAGCAGCGACTTTCTATTGTTTTCCTTCCTACTTTTTGGAACATGGATGTGAAAGATAGGGTTCTAGCAGGTAACTTATTTTAAGAGGCAACTTTGGGAATGGAGGTTATGCAAGGTGGAATAAAATCGGTATAAAGAGTCAGGATCTGTGGCAACACAGACCACCATACCAACTCCGAATGATCTCCTCCAACTTTATATGAGAAAGAAAGGAACTCTATTTTACATAAGCCACTTATTCTGGGCTTTTTGTCTCTTGCGGCACTCTCTCTGTCTCTGTCTCTGTCTCTGTTTCTTTCTCTCACACACACACAGTAATGCAGAGAAAATCTAAAATTTATTTTGAAATTATTATGCTCTTTGGATTCTTTCAAAATCAATTGTCCTTTTAAAAATAGGCAGTAGTCATTATTACACAAAATAATGAGAATGGGCACTTTGATTTGATTTCATTATTCGATGATATATTCAATCACTCAGCTTCACAAAATTTAATTCTCATATAGGGCTTCCTATGATGAATGTGTTATTCCATTATTATGGTTTCTTCTTAGAAGGAGCTCACCACTGTATGATGCTAGAATAGTCCTTCCAGAAACTACTTTCATTAAACTGCCTTCTCACTTATTTTAATGGTGTATGTTCATGTGGAAATCAACGTTCTTAGAATACAGTAAATAAATTTTTTTACTAAAGCATTGTCTTTGAGCATTATGTTATATGCAGTCTTTTTTGGAGAAGAGATTCTTTCTATTTTTGATCATATGTCTTTTCACCTATGCATTTCTGCTTTTAACCCAGTATTGCATACAGAAATTGTTTAGGTATTATAGAGACGCATATCTTAAGAATTTTCATGGAACTACAAAGGAAGAACTCATAAGTGTCCTTTTATCCTACGTCAACTTTATCAGTCTTCTATTTTAATTGGGGAACATTAATTCAGAAAACACGGGCCAGCAAAAGTGCTGAATAAGAGATAATTATAAACCCAGAAATTATTACTCTCATTAGACAATTAGAATATTTATTTAACAATCTTACAATATAATCCTATTGGACCACAATCCATATATAAAAGTTAGGTACGTATCGATTGCCAGAGCCTTCCTTGTGTCTCTTATCACTGTAAATAAAAAAGTATCCTACTACTAAAGTTTAGTAGCTCTTTCAGTTCTATTCCAGACAAAGTGAGATAAGCTCATCTTTACCATGAAACAGGCTAGATCAGAAGATCATATGACTGGGAGTAGATATCTAAGGTGAATCATCTAAGGAATGAGAGTAAAGGTCTAGACAAGAAGGATACTATAACCAGAACATTATCTACTAGCACATCTGCACATCCCAACATCCAGTTCTGGGGCAATATCCCGAGATATTGGTAGTCTTATTGTTGAGTGACACAAGGGTCTATTATATCATAGATGTATGAATCTCTTGCACTTTACCCCAACATACAACTGAGCATGTGGCAACAGTGATCTGTGTCTAATAATTATGCAGGTATGAAAGTCACTATCCCCATCAGAATTCAGGCAAATTAATGATGACTAATTTGAAAATTTTTATATTATTTTCCTTTGATTTTCCTGTTACAGTTGGTATCACGGTCTCCATGAAATGTCTAGCATTACTTTTTCTGTAATTTGTTTTGATGCTGTGACTCAGAGGCAGGTTGCTTCCTATTTAAACAAAAAATAGTTCTCATAATTGATTTCCTTTTGCCCCTGAACAGTCCATATCAGTTGATTCCTACTGAACTGCTTAAGATGTCAGAAAGCCCCTTCCCTATCCTGTTAATGTGTATCATTTTCTTTCTGCCCTCTTGAGAAGTCCATAGACATCAACAGGTTCACCAAACCCAGCACTCTCTCAGCACTTCTATAAGGAAAACTTATACAGAAAACTGCAAATGTTACAAATACTACAGAAAGGCAAGAACTGACTTCATTTCTGAACAGCTGTGTGTTTGCAATACAATAATCATCTTTATTTTAATTATTTAAAGTCTATCTGTTTTATTAGAGTTAGAAACTTGTGATTTAGTATTTTAAACTATTTTAACAAGGTGTTCTTGTGCACCGAGTTCTGTCAAATTTTACAAATGTAATAGAATCACAGCAAACGATGTCTCTCCCTTCTACACGCATAAAAGCATCTGGGCCACTTGCCAAGTGGCTGGGAGGGGCTGGGCGGGGCCTGGGCCTGTTGCCAGGCAGCCCAAGTGGTGTTTTACCAAGAAGCTGCTGCAGGAGATTCAGTTGCCTAGCAACCGGGTCCTCAGCCACAGCACTTTCCTTAATGAAGGTTTTTCACAATTCTCTGTGTGATTACCTCTGCTGAATACCTAGACTCATTACCTCTGAATTACCAACTTATTCCTCCAGATTAAGTACAATTTTGCATCAAAACAACTTTGTATAACTCTGCTAACAGTCTCTTCACATTTCCTTTCTATTATAACTGCTGGCTGATTTTGGTGGCACTTCCAAACAGTACTTTTCCAGCTGTGGTTTTATAAATAAGAGTTACTTAATAAGCATAATATAATTTTAAAGCATAGTATGGCCATTTTAGGTCATCTCTCAAGAACATGATGTAAATTTGTTGCTGAGTTAATAGTTCTATGTCCTATTTAGTTCTCAGTATATATAAACATAGCAGGAAACATACCTTTGAGAGACTGTCACCCTACTTTTATTAAAAGACGTGTCAGAATGGACTTGGAACTTATTATTTCTCATAGTTCAAGAAAAGAGATGAGTGAAGAAATAAGAGCTAGATGTGGTTGACTCTTTGAAGGTTTTGCTATATGATATCTGTAAAATAACCTAGATAATATTTTAAAAAAATTTTCATGGAAGTATGAATAGTTGTTTCTCAAAATTGAATATTAGTACTATTTAATCTATAATGAATTTCATCTAGACAATTCAAACTTTTACATCATAAAGATGCTACATAAGGCTTTTCCAAATATTAGCACATTTAATAACATTTTAGCATATAATTATTAAAAGTTCGATTTGAAGATTTTTTAAATAAAATTTGTACCTTGTATCTTTCACAAATTCCTTTGTACCAATAAACCTGTATAAATATTTACAAACTTATATTTTTCTTAAAATTTAATGTCAAAATAATAGTTATAAGGCATTCTCGATTCATAAATTTTTATTTTCTCTTTATAAAGATTCATACTAGAAGATATATAAACCTGCCCTTCTTTCTAAACACCAAAAAATAAATAAAAAATAAACCAGATACACAAAACTAAACCAAAATAAAAATAAAGTCATTGGATCTGAATTGCTGTCTTATGTAATAGCTGCCCTGATGCTTTTTTAGTCAAATTCCATAGCACTTCCAATTTCTTGGGAGCACAGGAGAACCCTCCTGAATATATAGTGATTCCTTAAAAAATCACAGGCTTGCATTTGGGGTTGAATCATTCTGAATGAAATATATTTTCCATTCCAAATATTTAATCCTATACCAGGGGCCATTGTATTGGTTTCCAATTACATGAATAAGTATTTATTAAAACAGGAAATTGCAGTTTCCATATTTTATCTGTAAGCTCTTTGAGGACTTGTGATGGCAGAATCAAATCAAAAGTGCATAATAAAAATGGGACAATCTTAGTTTTGTATCAAATCCATCCATGGAGCTGATATAAATATATGTGTCCTTGCCTCATCACCCAGAAAGCCTGATTTGTTTATTCTGAGTCTGGACCCTTCTTGCACTTCTATTTTCCAATAACTCCCTCAGTGACTCTGACTGTAGAAGGACATTATAACAGGGCTCCCTCAGGTTCCATTGAGTCCCATGGATGGTGAGGATGGTGTGTCCACGTTCGAATGGGCTGCAACACCGTCTCCTGATACTATACCTGAGTAGTAGCTGTTGAAGTAGTACTGCTTCTCGAGCCCCACATTTGTTGAAATTGTACCCTGATTTCTGCAAATGTTTCAATGATGACAGCGATAAACACATTCTGAAAGAAAATTACAAATCACATTTACCAAAGACTAGAAATGAGGAAGCAGAGGGCAACCGAAAATAAACAAAAATTCTACAGAAACTGTCAGAAAACATAGATTTTATGAGGACAAATTTTTTTGCAGTACCTTAACAAGCCAGGCAAGGAAGAATATGAGGGTGATAAAATAGAAGTAGGAACGCCAGCGAGGAAAGCTGTCAATTGCTCTATACATGAGGAAAACCCAGCCTTCCTGGGAGGCAGCCTCGTAGACTGTGAATATACTGGTGCCTGTCGAGAGAGAGGAGAGCAGACTGAGTTATGGCGAACTTTTGAAATGAGAAATCGTTTTCCAGAAAAGCAATCAATATTGATTCATGTCATTTTCTCAAAGACAAAAGCCCTTCTCAAGGGACCGAAGTGGCATGCAACGTTTTATTGTTCTTATTCTTAGGATTCTGATAAAAGTTGTTTTTGACTTCAAGCCAGGGCAATTTTAATAGCTCTAGCGATAAAATAACTTTATCTTGTATCTTTAGCTGTTAAATGCATTTAAGAATGTAGAAAAGGAAATGAACATTCAAACAAAGTAAAGATATAAAAAAGAATGTGTACCATGTAAGGTTGCCTCTTGGGGCTTAATACTTGTAGTATGCTGAAAAGCATTTGCTATAGTTTTAACTAGAATAAAATAAATCTGAGAACTGAACTGGGTTTCATTTGAAATCACTTTCTCATTGGGAGACCAAAGTGCCTTACTTAGGCTCCAAAAATTAAAACGTTGAAACCTGTATTTGAATGCTATATTTTGCTGAACAGCGAAATGTAAGGTATTAAATCATAAAATAGTACTATGCATTTTCTGAGAGAATTGTCTTATTGAAAATATTACCGATAATGAAAAAAGGAAAATGAACAATATGTGGGCAGATTTTTGAAAATATATTTAAGAGAGCCTAATATGTCATTCAGAGAAAAGACTGTTTAATTCTCTCAATATTATGAGGTGTGTGCTATTATTTCCTTATTTTACAGATGGGAAAACTAAAGCACATAAGGGTAATTAATTTGTCTAAGGATGTACAGATGATACTAGGTGAATTAGAATTAACCCATTCACTCTGAAAAAAAGGATGTAAATATTTAACTGTGATGAAATCCTGTCTCCTGATATCCTTTCTATGGTTTAGCTTTCCCATCTGTAAAACAAGAAAATAATAACACATACCTCATTGTGTTGTGAGGATTAAATAATTTCATTTCTGTAAAGTGTTGGCATATGATGAGTACTTAATAAATTTTAGATATTATTATTTTATAAAAATTGAAAATAATTGCTTAATATTATTTTGCGAGAAAACAGAAATAATAATACCTAATTAAAATTGTAAGACAAATATGATATGTATCGTTATTAATAAAACTGGTAAAATTTGCACCTCAATAAATTCCACTGCTATAAATGAGTTAAATTATTATAGGATATAAAGCCAATATCCACCTATATATGTTCTAACCACATATAAATTTAAAACTAGAACATGCATATGATAAAATGTCTAGACTAAGAAGGGCGTTACTAAAGCTGGGTGAGGATGGAGTCTCTCTGGGCTTGTGCTTACAGGAGGCATAATCAGAGCCTCAGTGAATATCACAGCACACAGAGCAGCAGAAAAGTCTAGCAGTAAATGGGGACAAAAAATAAATAAATGAAATGGCTTGAAAGAAAAGCTGAGGAAGAAGGAAACCATATTCCCACTTGGTAAATGTAGAAATAAAACTTCACATATGTACTGCCTCCTCTCACTTTAAAAATAATATTTTGTACACTGATTAAGTCTTTGCCACAACAACTAATACTTGTAAAACATGTTTAGTTTCAAGGCTCTTTTATATATACTTAAATGCCAAAGAAATCTCTGTCTAATTAGTCAGGCAGATGAGAGGGTGGGTGAAAAGGCAGATATTTTCTTTATATAGAAAAGGAAAGTGAAGGTCCCTAGTTAATGAATTTGCCTGAGGTAGACAGTGATAGAACCAGGAACTGAACTCGTATCAACGAGTCCAGATCTTAAACTCTTTTTCTTTACTATGTTACTTATATTTTCTCCTGCTCAAGACTGGGACTTTAAAAAGAGCATAGTTTCTCTTATCAGCCTTAATTTGAATAAAGTTTTTTTTTTTTTTTTTTTTTTGCCCCAAGGGACTATAGTGGCTTTGTTTATAGTATATTGAGGAATTCCTGTAAGAAAATGACTTTTAAGAAAAAGATTCTGAGAAGAAAAATATGTACAAAAAATAAAATGTCAACAGAAAAGAGAATTGACTCCATTAATGATTCGAATACACTAAAAATCTTGCTTTTGTGGACTGAAGATGGACAATTTTAACATAAAACAAGTTATTTCCCTTATTTTCTTCTAGTTATTTGAACTAAAACAGAAATGTGTCTACAAAAATACATCATGAATTATCACCAAAGTTTAATAGCTTTACTAATTGAGTATTTACAGGTAAAATAAGGGGCTTGTCAGTATAACATTAAATTTGAGAGAAACTTTGAGAATTATCCTTCCTCTATCTTCTCAGATCTTTATTATATCCACAGGGAAGATGCTATTTGTAAAAAAGTACTATGTTCTAATCTTGAAGGTTTTACTCCATTTTCCCTAAATTTGACACAGAAAAAGGAGAAGAAATAGGAATGCACAGTGCAGCACAGAGTAGAGTTTGTTGATAAGAAGAATGTGATATTTATGGAAATGTAACCATAAAGCTCCCCAGGAAAATGCTGACTATTGAATAAAGTGATTGACATATATATGAACTACACTGGGTCAAAGGCTTTGAAGATGTTACTAAAATTTGCAGGAGAAAAGGCAATTGAATAAGAGAACAGTCTTTCCTCATTGTTTTCTACTCCTGACTTTGCAAAGTATATGAAAAGAAAATCAATTTCGAAAAGAATTTCAAATTGTTGGCTAATATTTAAATTGACAAAAATCAAATTCGTGACAGTCTTATTTTCTTTGGGAGTAGAAAACCTTGGGAAAGAAACTGCAACTGCTCAAACTTATTTTGCACACCCTGCTCTCTCTGAATCCCCTTCACCCTCTGGCCATGCTTCTCTCTGGTCCTCTAAGCTGACTACTCTGCAGCTCAGCTTACTTGCTCTGCCTGCAAACCACACTAATTGCCCTTTCTCAGTGCCCCTGAAGAGCCCTCAGATCATCTGTATCATATTACTTATCACACTGATTTCTGTTACCTTGTCTCCCTTCCTCACTAGGTATTAGCACTCTTAAGTTAAAATTGTATCTTTCACATCTGGACTTGGTATTGAGAAACATTCAAGAATTAGTGAAGACTTAAACAATTATCATACTAAGGCAAATATTTCTCAATTATTTGATTTTTTTATTAGTTCTTTCTTACTATGGATATTATACAATTATATATTTGAAAACAAAAGACATTATTTTATAACTGATTTTATGATTTGCTGATTTTCAGAATTCACTTAAAATACACATAAATTCAAAAGCCCATGCTACATATAAACAGGAAAGTCTTTCTCCATTGTTTGGTCCATCATGGAAAATTTTTTTTAAAATATATTAATACATACAAAATATTTTTTCTAAATACACTACAGAATACTTTTAGTCCATCTTAATTATGGAACTAAAGTTTCTAAATGAAAAGACCACATTTTTGTTAAGTAAATAATGATTCTACAATAGCACCTAGGAATAGAATATATTTTCTTTCTAGAGAACAATAAAGTCTGCTCCAAAAAATATCTCTGGGAAGCTCCTGGAGTAGCACTATTTTCTTAGACCACAAACTCTCAAAGCAGAAATTTAAGTTGTGTAAGAAATAGAATCATGACAATGATACTCAGCTCATCAATTCTCCTAATTTCATTCATTTTTTCTTATGTCTTCAAATGACGGTTTGAATTTATTGGATAAGAAGACCCACAGCCTACATTTAGAAAATAAATACTCACCTTGGAACCTTCTACAGACAGCATGTATTGAGACACAGTAGAGGATTTTTTGTTTTATAGTTCTGAACAAGATTATATTCCCATCTGTTTTGACTATCTTTAGAATTATATTTACTGCTTGGCTGTCTTCTGACTTTTTTTTTTTCCGCATGAAAAAAGCGGAAAATTGACTGTGTCCTGGGAATATTACTTATTATGTCTTCTAGTCATAGGTTACAAAATACCACTGACCCATTCAACTTTCAAATGACAGGACTGCAAAATTGTGATGATAACTAATAATAAGCTACTAACCTGGGGTTCCACTATTAAATTTATCTCCAGAC
Organism: Rousettus aegyptiacus; assembly: GCF_014176215.1. Taxonomy (NCBI): domain Eukaryota; kingdom Metazoa; phylum Chordata; class Mammalia; order Chiroptera; family Pteropodidae; genus Rousettus; species Rousettus aegyptiacus. The sequence goes on along the minus strand of NW_023416286.1, from coordinate 56,133,388 downwards.
ACAAAATGTCTGTAGTGCTATTCTAATGATGGTGATACCTGATCTATTGTGAAAGAATTTGGGAAGTTACAGTTGGTGATGTAGACCTGAGATAGTTGAATGAGTAAGTATACTAGGCCTTAGTCTGAACAATAACCTTTACTCCACACTCAGAACTTCTATTAGGACAAATCTTCTCTCTCTCAATGTCTGGATTCTCAAGGCAGTGTTCCTGAATTTTAACTGCTCCAATGATATAGAATACACCACCTCCTGAGGCAGCTCAATCTCAGATCAAAAGAGCTTCTTGGAAACTTATTTAAAATTTATTGAAAATCCATTTAGTCACAATTAGCTTTTAGTTACCTTCTCCAGCAGGTAAGAACTCATGGATGCGGCTATGGCTCAGTCTCTTTGGAATCTGTCCTTGGCTTTGCAAAGCACAGAAAATTACAGGAGTCTAGAAGTACACCCTATAGCACCTTTGCATGGGTTACCCTCCTTCTACTTAGGTTATCCTGCTACAGATGCTTGTCTTCTTATTTGGCCCTTTAACCTTTCCAACTTGTTGTACAATTTATAAAGTAGGATTGATTCTTGGACTTCATTTCCTACCTGGGAACAGAATCTCACTTGTGGAGGGCACAATAACAATACTCTTTGTCGCTTGATAACATCAGTTTCCCTCAAACCTTTCTAAGTTGCTCTTTCTGTTCCTCCAGCTGCCTCTGCTTAGCTCTTGCCCTTTTTGAAGATCAGCTGATAGACTTTACCTCTACTACATTCCAGTTTGAGCATCCCTCTTGGTTGGAAGGGAAAAGGAACTGACATGTTCCTCCACCACTACACATGAATGTCTGACCTACTGGTGCCTCAATGAACTGCTCCTAATCAGTAGATTCAACTGTGGAAGGATATAATCCCTATCTAAACTCCAAATAGGTGCCTATTTTCTCAACTACAGTTGCAATAACTAAATATTCAACTCCGAAGGGTGATCAATAAGAGAACACATGTAAAGAGCTTTATCTTTGCACATTTCCATCATTAGATATATAACCTGTTTAAGATGCGGTGAGCTTGCTTCATTGTTTTTCATTCGTTTTGGTATATTTGCATACATATAACGTCCTCCACTTAAATTTTACTCTTAAATTCTAGAACTGCTCCATGGAGCAATATTTTTTTTAAGCCACAGAAGTAATAGAAAAAAAAGAACTTGCATAGTTTAAAGAATTTGTTAAAGCTACTCAAAGGTAAGTTATATTGTCAGTTTGAATTTAGGGAGAACTCACTGTTATTTAAATCCTCAAGTGTCAGTGGCCATAAGTCAAAGGGGCACCACTGGCTTAGTAATTTTGCTACTGGCATTTGGAGTTGGATAATGCCACATTGTGGGGGCCTGTCCTGTGCATTGCAGGATCCCTGACTTCTGCCCACTAGATTTCAATAGCACCCCTAAATGTGATAACCAGAAACATTTGTAGACATTGCCCGTATCCTGGGTGGGCAAAATTGCCACTGTGAAAGAGCCCCTTTTCTAACTTGATAGTCTTTTTCTGATTCTGTAGCTTTTGTCCTACAGCACCTAGCTCAGGGCCTTGCATATGATTTGTATTAATTATTTTGAACTAAATTGAATTTCCTCATTTAACATAGGGGAAAAAGGAACAGTTGTGAGATTTATCAAAATTTGGCTTATCTTACACTGTTTGGAGGTTAAACAGTTTGGGGTCAAAGGAGAGACCTATAAATGCATGTTTGAACTATATTTATAATAGGATACATTTGAATTTGACATTTTATTTATATTTAAAGATTTTTGAAGGCTAAAAGCCTAGACCTTAAGATATCATTTGTTTACATAAAGTATTTGCCACACAGAGGATAGCTCAATAGTACCATTATATTAATATGTATCATTTTTTGTTTCAACCATTACATATTGGAAGAAATTTCTTATTTCTTTTTTACTTCCTGCAAATCTATAAGATAACTGTATATACATGTACCGGAGGGGGCAGGGAAGCATCTCAGTTTTCAGAATGAGATATTACAAATATATTAACAAAGTTCTAAAGAAAACTTACATATTTTAAATAAAATAAAAGGCACAAAATTTTCCTCACCAAAAATTATAATGGTAGTTTCTGAATTATTCCGAGATAAACCACAAACACACATTTTAGAAGTTTTCCAGGTTTTGTGTGTGAATCAAAATGAGACAGCTGATATATTCATGGAGACACAGAAGAAGATAGACTCATCTGTAGTCCATGTTCATGGCTCTGGTTCTGTCAGGACCACGAAACGAAGTGTTGAATAGAAACCTGCTTTTTTGTTTCGTTTCGTTTCATGTTGTACTGTTATGTGCTCTTTTGATGCACCCTTACCACAAGGGTGAAGTCATTTTATCTGTTCCCTTAAACCTCATTGTCCATAGCACTAAAGTTTGGCAATAAGATCAAAGGCCATATAGTAAAAGCATATATATATATATTTATTTACACACACACACACATATACACACACATATATACATATTTATATATATATCTAAGTTAAACTTTTTAAATAAGTAATATTTTTAGTTAAGACGTATTTCTTCAGATGCAGAAAATTTCTAAATTTTCAAGTTCTAAATATAAAATACTTCTAGAAAAGGAGAGCTGAAAGCTTTAACTATAGTGTTCACAAATGGAAAAAGTGTTGACAAGGCCGGATGCTGACATTGGCAGGAAAGTTTAAGTATTAAAGTAGAACTCCAAGGACACTGAGCCCACATGCCAACTACAACACTCCTCGCTCCTGGCTGGACAATTTCCATGTAGGTTGGGGGTAAAATAGCGGAGAGGTTCTGACAGATACCAGTTAGCCCTTTGCCTTTGAGGAGCTATTTCAGATCAAAAGAACTTCTTGGAAATTTATTTTCTATTAGTTGACTTAAAAAAAAATACACTTAATCACAATTATCTTTCAGTTACTGTCCCTAACTGTTTACTGCTTCTTATCTATATGACATTGGGTCAGCCTATTAACCATTCAGGGTCTCAGCTTACCATGGACAGACTAAGGCAATGATGATATTCGTTGGTCACCATTAAAACACTAAATAAATGTTATTTTCTCATAAAGCAAGCAAAACATATCATGTCAAAAATATGGTTTCTTTTAGAATGTTTTAGCTTCATCATCCAATTTTGAAAGATTTATTAGAAATTACAATTAAAAGAAATCAAAGCAAAAAGGCCAGACTTCATGTAATTTTAAGGGAGTTAATAGTTATGACATTAAAATTTCACAATAGTCCAAAAGTAGAACCAAGTACAGTATTTGAAAAGAGTACTGACTTTCTTTTATTCATCTTCTGGGATACACGTAATTCATATTTCTGCATGATCATGCACAAGCAATGGAAGTAAGGATGAACTTTAAGCTAGACTTGTTTAGTCTACCTCATGATAGCCACTATAGCAAGAATTTGTTTTATTTTTAATATCAAGGCTGACTGAACTAGTAAGTAGGCACAGGATAAGAAGATCAATCAAGTTTGAAAATAAATAATTTGACTTTTTTGTTCAGAGAGGCATACTAAAATTTGATTCAGGTCTAAGTGAGAAAAAGAAAGATACCTGGTTATATTGACCAAATGTACTCTACATTAAATAGGATGTAAGAAATACAAATAACATATGGCTTTAACTAGAAGTGAAGTTTTTATTTGTGTTATGATAAATATAAAATTTCCATGATTTATAATGAAATGTTTAATTACATCAATTTAAAAACTGATATAAAACTACAATGATATGTTAAAATATCAATATTATAATTTAATAGTTATAACTGAGTAGAAAATATTAGCTAATTATTAAAAATTTAAAACTATACATGGGGATTTTTGGTCATTTATCTTCACATTTATGTACACAAAATATTCATAGAATTTTTCCTGTATTTGCTGTCTACTTTCTTCTATAAATTCCTAAAGCTCAAAAACATGTTTTGGATTTATTTTTGGATGTGTCACAGATTTAATTTTAGATTTATTAAGATTGAAAAAACATTTTCAGTATATTTAAAGCTGTGTTACTAAGGAAGCAAGAAATACTATGTATTTCTATTTGGCCACCATTTCCACCGTAAACTAGAATTTTACACAGGTGAGATAAGAATGTGACAGAATAGTAACGAATTCAGTTTTAAAAAATCAACATACTTTATTTTTTTAGAGCAGTTTAGTCTTACAGAAAAATTGAGTAAATAGTACAGAGAATTTTCATTTATCCTCTCTCTATATGCATTTTCCCTTATTATTAACGTTTTACATTAGGGTGGAACATTTGTTGCAATTGATGAGCCGATGTTGATATGATAGTAACCGAAGTTTGTAGTTTACATCAGGGTTCACCCCTTGTCTTGTACAGTTAGATGGGTCTTGATAAATGCATGATATCATGTATCCACTATTACAGTATCATACAGGATAGTTTCATCATCCTAAAAATCCATCGTGCTCCACCTCACCTCTCCCCTCTGAATCCCTAATGACCACTGATCCTTTTACTGTCTCTATAGTTTTGCTTTTTAGAATGTCATAGAGTTGGAATCTACAGTATGTAGCCTTTTCAAACTAGTTTCTTTCACTTAGCAATATGTATCTACTGTTCCTCTGTGTCTCTTGATGGCTTGACAGCTCATTTCTTTTTACTACTGAATAATATTTCATTTTATAGATGTGCCATAGTTTGCTAATCTCAAGTTATGCCTGATGGAGGGGCATCTTGGTTGCTTCCAGTTCTCGTCAATTATGAATAAAGTTGCTACAAACATTCATATGCAGATTTTTGTGTGGATATATGACATTTTCGACTCTTTTGGGTAAATACATAGGAATACATTTGTTGGATCATATAGTAAGACTTAGCTTTGTAAAAAAAAAAAAAAAAAGGCAAAGTGTCTTCTCAAGAACCTGTACTAATTTTAGCATTCCCATCAACCATGAATGAAAGTTCCTGTTGCTTCACATTCTCACCAGCATTTGTTGTTGTCAGTGTTTTGAATTTTGGCCATTCTGATAGGTATGTAACAGTGTCTCATTTTACTTTTAAATTCTCTAATTACAGACGATGTTGAGAATATTTTCATTTGAGCTTTTGCCATCTGTATATCTTTTTTGGTAAGATGTCTGTTCAGATATTTTTCTTCCTTTCCATATAAACTCAGCTCGTCAATATCTATAAAACAACTTGCTGGGATTTTAATTGGGATTGTGTCAAAACTAAACCTCAAATGGGGAAGAAATAATATTTTTGATGCTCTGTTGTTAGTTGCATACATGCTAAGGATTGTTATATTTTATTGGATAATTAACCCTATATAATTTTGCAACATTCCTATTTCTCCCTGTTAATTTTTCTCGTTCTAAAGTCAGCTTTGTCTAAAATTAATAAAACTACTCTAGTTTTCTTTTCATTAGTGTTAGCTTGGTATATTTTTACTTTTAATCATCCTGTGTCTTTATGGATGGATTTCCTGTAGACAACATATGATTGGGTATTTCTTTTTTATCTACTCTCTTAGTTTCTGTCTTTTAATTGGTATATTTGTATTATTCACACTTAAAATGTCATACACTTGAATTGATATGTACCATATTTATAACTATTTTCATTGCACTAGTTTTTTTGTTTCTTTTTTGTTTTCCCTGGTTTTAATTATTTTATATAATTTCATTTTTACTTCTCACTTAGCATATTTTTACACTTCTTTTAAAAAAATTAGTCATTGCCTTAGAGTTTAAAATATACATTTACAACCAATTAAAGTCCATTTTCAAATCACACTGTCCCACTTAGCAGATCATATCAGTACCTTATAATAAAGTACTCCTTGTTCCTTCCTTCTACCCCTTATAACATTGCTGTTATTATTCATCTCACTTATCTATAAACTATAATCACCTAATACATTACTACTATTATTTTGAACAGTTATCTATTAAGGAGCCCCCAGCTACTGGGCTGTGGACTAGTACCAGTCCCCCACCGCCTATTAGGAACCAGGCCACACAGCAGGAGGTGAGCGGTGGGCAAGTGAGTGAAGCTTCATCTGTATTTGTAGCCGCTCCCCAGTACTAGCATCACCACCTCAGCTCCACCTCAGATCATCAGGCTTTAGATTCTCATAGGAGCACTGGTCCTTGAAGCCAAAAAGGTTGGGAACCGCTGCTCTATGAGATCAGTTAAGAACAAGAAAAATAAAATATTTTATTTTACCTGCATTTATCCCTTTTTCCACACTCTTCTTTATGTAGATCAGAGCTTCTGATCTACACCATTTTTTCCTTCACTAGAAAACTTTACCATTTATTTCACAGAAGTTATCCTGGCAATGAACTCTCTCAGATTTTGTCTAAAAAGTCTTTATATCTCTTCACTTTTGAAAGATAATCTCTCCGAATATAAAATCTTAGGTTCATTTTTTTTCAACACTAAGTATTTCACTTTACTCTCTTTTTGTTTGCATGGCTTCCAAGGAGAAGTCCAATATTATTCTTATCTTTGTTCCTCTACAGTTTATTCTGCAGTTGACTATGTTCTGCCCAGGTATAGATATTTTGGTACTTATTCTGCTTGGCTGTAAAATCTGCAACTTTGTGTCTGTCATTAATTTGGGAAAATTCTCAGCCATCTATTCGGTGTGTTGTCCACTTTTTTCTTCAGAACCTTTAGCATATTAAACAAAGTATGTTAAATTCCAAAATAATTCCAAATTATTTAATAATTACCAAGTCCATGTCATATTTGAGTCTGATTTTGATGCTTACTTTGTCTCTTCAGATTGTGTTTTTATTTGCTTTTTACCTCACCTTGTAATTTTTTGTCGAAAGCCAGACATGAGTTGTTATAAATAGTAATTGAGGTAGGTAGGCCTTCAAAGTGAGGTTTCACATTCTTCTGCCCCAGATTTAGGCTGAGTTTAATGCATGTTGTATGTAGGCGTCAGAGGCTTCAATGTCTTCTAGAGTCCCAGTTTCTGTCTCTCCTGCTATATTCCGGTTTCCCTAGAAATTTCTTTGAAGTAAAATCTGTGTCTTGCAGCTGTTGAAGTTGTAATCCAACTATTATTTTTGAGCCTTGCTACTATGATGGTAACATATTAGAAAAGAAAAATGTTCTATAAGTTAATCATTAAATCTTTTTTTCTTTCTAAAATTCATTTTTAATTACATTTTACATTTTGTTAATGTATATTTTTATATGTTATATCTTTCTTCCACTTTATATTTTTAACTTTTTAAGAAATATTTTTTATTTTTCAATTATAGTTGGCATACAATATGATATTAATTTCAGATGTACAATATAGTGGTTAGACATTTCTATAACTTATGAAGTGACCACCCTGAGACACCTAGTACCCATCTGACACATACATAGTTTTTACAATTTTATTCAGTATATTCCTTATACTATACTTTATATCCTCATAACTATTTTGTAACTACCAAATTCTTAATTGCTACCCCTTTTGCCCACTGTCCAAACCTCTCTCCCGTCTGGCAACCCTCAAAATGTTCTCTGTATCTATGAGTTTGTTTCTGTTTTGTTTATTTTGTCCTTAGATTCCACATGTAAGTGAAATAATATGGTGTTTGTCTTTCTCTGTCTGACTTACTCCACTTAGCACAACACCCTCTAGGTTCATTCATGTTGTTGCAGATGGCAAAATTTCATTTTTATTTATTTGTTTATTTTTATGGCTAAATAATATTTCATTGTATATGTGTACCACCTGCTTTTTATCCATTCATCCAATGATGAATACCCAGGTTTCCTCCATATCTTGACTATTGTAAATAATGCTGCAATGAACATAAGGATGCATATATCCCTTCAAGGTAGTATTTTGGGTTTCTTTGGTTAAATATCCAAATTAGGATTTCTAAGTCCTTCTGGTATAAGTATTGCTACCCAGATTTTCTTTTCATTTTCATTTCATGAAATATCTTTTTCCATCCCTTTCTTTCAGTCTCTGTGTGTCTTTTGATTTAAAACGAATCTCCTGTGGGCAGCATATGCAAGGGTTTTATTTTCTTATTTATTTAGCATCCTACCTTTTGATTAGAGCTTTTAATTTTTTTCATTTGAAGTAATTATTGATAAATATGTAGTTATTATGATTTTATTATTCATACTTTTGCCACATATATTTTTCTCCTTCTTAAAGAAATCCCTCCAACATTTCCTGTACTACTGGCTTGGTTGTGATAAACTCCCTTAGTTTTTCTTGTCTGGAAAGCTCTTTATCTGTCCTTCAATTTTAAATGAAAGCTTTGCTGGGTAGAATAATCTTGGTTGCAAGTCTTTGCTTTTTATCACTTCGAATATTTTGTTCCAATCCCTTCTAGCCTGCAGTTTCTGTTGAAAAATCAGCTGACGGTCTTCTGGGAGTTCCCTTGTAGGTAACTAATTGCTTATCTGCTGCTTTTGAGATTCTCTATTTGTCTTTAACTTTCGCATTTTAATTATGATGTGTCTTGATGTGGGCCTTTTGAGTTCACCTTTTTTGGAACTTTCTAAACTTCGTGGATTGTATGTCTATTTTCTTTACCAGATTAGGAAAATTTTCCATCATTTCTTGCTCTCTTCTTCTGCTACCCCCATAATGCAAACTAACTTCATTTTCTTTAAATTTATTTTCTTGTTGCTGTTCTGATTGGGTGTTTTGATACTTTATCTTCTCAATTGCTGATTCTTTCCTCTGCTTCAACTAATCTGTTGATTCCTTGTGTTGTATTCTTCATTTCAGTTATATTCTTCATTTCTGACTGGTTCTGTTTTGTGTTTTCTATCTCCATTTTTATGTTTTCTACCTTTTTGTTAAAGTTCTCACTGAGTTCATCTACTCTTCTTCTAAGTTCATTGAGCATCCTTATAACCAATGTTTTGAATTCTGCATTAGGTATGTTGCTTGTCTCTACTTTATTTTGTTCTTTTTCTGGAGCTTTGTTCTGTTCTTTTATTTGGGATGCGTTTCTTTGTCTCCCCATTTTGGCTGCCTCCCTGTGTTTGTTTCTATGTGTTAGGTAGGGTTCCTAAGTCTCCCAGTATTAGTAGAATGGCTTTATGTAGTAGGTGTCATGTGGGTCTCAGTGGCACAGTCTTCCCTGGTCACCTGAACCAGGTGTTCAAGCTGTGTCCTTTGTATGGGTTGTGTGTACCCTCCTGTTGTAGTTGAGCCTTGGTTCCTGTTTGCATGTCGATGGGAAAGACCGACCCTCCGGCTAATTGGTCGTGAGTACTGACCTGTGAGCAGTCAACCTTATGGAGCAAGATTCACTTTATCAGGGCTTTGGTGCCTGCCCTGTCTGCCCTTTCGATGTATCCTCCTCAGATGCAGCCCTGGGTAGTGCTTGGGCTCCAGCTGAAGCTGGCCACTGGGTGTGCAGGTCCAAGGGTCTCCTGGGAGGGGCCCAGCTGCAAATCAAGTTCAGCTGTAGCATGTGTATTGCCCAGGGCCACCTGGCAAGAGTCACCAAGAAATCTGCAAATGGCTGCCACCAATGCTGGGCTTATAGGTGCCTCGAAAGGCCATGCCAGGAACCAAGGCCAGCTGTTGCTAGTGCCAGGCTTAGGGCTGCCCAGCAAGAGGTACAGGGCATGCTGGGGCCAGATGCTACTTGTCTGGGTTTAGTGAACTTTTGTGAGACTTTAGGAAAGTTGCATAATGAGCAAAGACAAGCTATTTGTATGAGAAAAACTACGGAGGCAGCTTAGGTAGGTCCATAAATTGGGAGGGGCGGGGTTCTCATGGACTTACTTAGGCAGAGTGACCTGGGTTCACCAGGTTGATGGAGAATCAGATACGGCAGCCGACTGTGTCCATATGCCAGAAAGGGGTAGGGCTCAAAAAAGGAAAAATAAATTCTGCTATTACTTATGTCTGGAAGAAAGCCACCCCTCTAGCCTTTGCCCTGAAGTCTATTTTTTCCCCACATGTCCCTGGTGCCTTTCGAGCAGCTGCCCAGCCCTGGAGCTCAAAGTAAGTGAGTCTGTCACAGAGTTAGTCCAAGTGTGGGCCTTTAAGAGAAGTATCTGCAACTCTTGCGGCCCTTTGTCTCAGTCAGCCACAATCACTACTAGTTTGCACAGTCAGAGGTTGTGGGGACTCCTCTTCCTGGCACTGGAACTCTGAGCTGGGGATGCCAGCATTGAGCCAGGACTCCTTGCCCCTCTGGGGATGGAGGAACCTCTGTAGCCAAGATATCCTTTCTGATTCTCAACCGCTACATGTGGTTGTGGGACAGGCCTGTTTTGCATCTCTGCCCCTCCTACCAGTCTAGAAGTGGCCTTTTATGTATGTCCCCAGTTGTAGAACTTCTGTTCAGCCATACCTCTAGTGATTCCCAATGATAGTTGTTCTCTACTTTTGTTGTAATTCTGATTTGGTCATGAGAGGAGGTAAGCAAAGCATCTACCTTCTTCGCCATCTTGACCGGAAGCCTTTTGTCATAGCCTGAGTCCTAGGCTATGACCATCAGCAGTTTCTTAGCTTTTTTCCCCTCAGGTTTTTTGATAAAGGAAGGCCAGAGGGATGCGCCAGTCTTCTAACTGCCCTTCCCCTAGGTCAGATGAGGCTCTGGGATAGATTTCTTCCAGGACATGACTTTTTCATCAAAAACAGAGAGCTCTGGGCTTATTTTAAAAATGGTTTCTGTTCCTCTGTCTCTTAAAGAAGCGTGAGAGAATTTTTCTTTGGTCTCCATTAAAGACCTGGTAGGGTTCCTGGGAGTAAAACTTTTGAAAGCCTGCACCTCTCCCCAAGACTAGAGGGATTTTTAACCCGTCAGCTAATCCATGCTCAGCCTCCAGCAATCAGTCAGTTACTGTTTAAGTGTCTGACTCTAGTGGCTTCGTCTTCTGGGGAGCTATTATTCTCTGTGTTTTCTGTCTCTCTAAATTTCAAGGAAGTAGCTTGCCTTGCAACCCAATTCTCTGTTAAATTTAAAAAACACTGTTGATTTTCAGAATGACTGACTTTCAGAATTGTTAATTTTCGGTTTGTCTAGTTTTTCTTGTTGTGAGGACAGGATTGATGACTTCTTTTCAATTTAAGATATGGCTCAGAAATTGCACAGATAAATAAGCACACTTGATTAAAATGAGAATTTTAAATTAATATGTACAAAGTCATGATTCTTTGCTCACATGTAGTCTGCTTGGTCACAATTTGGTTCATGTACTAACAACAAAATTGGGATGAAAAAGCCATGATTTGCACAAAGGCTGGATTTTGCTAGTGAAGCTTCTTCGGGCTAAGCCCCAAGCCACCATGTCTGAATCTTACTGTGCCATGTGTCATGTCCTCCCACTAATAAGCTTTTTCCTTTATATCTTAATATCTGACTTTTTTACTGCTTGATTTTCACGACAAACACTAAGGCAACATTGCACACGAACGACATATTGAAAATAAAACAGAGGAGGAGGAGGAAGAAAAAAACAGTCATTCACGGTTCAAGTATTTTTTGATATAATAGCACGACAAACTTAACCAAAGCCAGAGAGCTTTGGGCAGCAGTGATCTGGCCTACTTATGCCTGGAATGAAGTGTCTCTTCACACTCTCATTAGACACATTGGCTAGACTGCCACACCAGGCCAGAGCTCATTTGGTCAGCTTATGACATTACAAGTGCAATCAGACATTTGCACCATGCCTGATGGGATGACATTAACTTTTTATCCTTGGTGAGAATGACTATAGAAAAATAATTCCTGAAAACACTGCCTAACATACAATGCATGAAGAACTATGTCTGGAATATGGAGTAATTATTTAAAGCTTTAACAATTTTTTATTTAACTCATTATTCAACAAGTATATAATTACAGTCATTATTCTTCTTCATCAATCAATTAGGGTATTTATAAGTCTTTGTATAATGTGGGTGTATATGTGTGTGCAAATCGCTTTTAAGGTAGTTGTCTGAGCTTTAATCAGTTCAGTTTAAAGATATAAGGAGACACCTAAAATAATTTTTGAAGAAAAATTATTATTATTATTTATTAACTCAGCATCATTTGGTTGACAGAGGGTTTTCATGAACCACCATAACAGATTCATTCAATGGTCCTGCAGATTAGAAATAAGAGGACAAAGCAGGGGAGAAAATGTAGTGGAATGTTTTACCCAAATCTCTTGTCGGATCAACACCATTACTCTGTGCCTTCTCGTTAATGGTGTGTACTTACAGATTTAAAATAAGTACCTACTCTGATACTTGTGTTTTTTAATTCTCTTAAACTTGAATAAATTTGCTGTTGCCTTTTTGGATTTATATGACATTTCCAGAAGAAATTACTGAAGTTTAAGGACTTTTAACACCTACATAGTTACTTTAGTGAAAAGGTTCTTTCATTTGGCCCATTTACTTTTTCTAGCCTTTTAATCCCTATATTTTGACCAAGAATTCTTGAATACCGCTTACTTTAAAAAAAGAAAATAGTCAAAAGACTGACCGTCAAGGTTTAACCTTATTTATGTGACAAATTCACTCCCAACAATATCTCTTTCCTTCCTCTTCATAAAAGCTTTGAATTTAGGGGATGCACTAATCCTCTGCAATGTGGGACATGCCATTACTTGTCTTATCTATAGAATGCAGTATTTTAAACAGCTTGATCAAATTTTAACATTTACAGTTTATTTATTTTCTCTCCCCCTGTAGACTGCAAGTGCCACAGGAGCAGAGACCTCATCTTGCTCACCACCATATTCCTAGTGCTCACTGCCCAGCCTACAACATAAAGATATGCTGGTCTGGGCAAAACAATACATGTAGATCAACTGAGCAAATGAAAGTAACAAAGCACAGAGAGTAAGGCAGGGAGAGGGGCTCATGGAAATAGTCAAAGAGAAAACAGGGATGTGTTGGACAATGAGAAGAGGATCAATTACAGAGGCCGGCAGACTGAAAGCTGGCCAGGCTGTTCATCTGCCATGCTGGAGGGCCTCCAGACATGGACTATTCGCATTAACTTCTATGAAGAGATAGTGCCTGGGGCTAACTGGCAACTCACATCAGCTGCCAGGACTCCTGATGCTGAGGCAGCAGACCTGCTTTGCCTGCCTAAAGATGCTCTGTGGCCCTCATGGACCACAGGTGTTGCCCATTCTCACTACCCTCTTCAGAGCATCACTCTAGATTAGTGGCTCTACTCCTGCTCCCCCCACAGACCCATGTTCTATTGCCTCATGTGATCCCATATGAGTGCTCAGTGAGGTGGGAAAATCCATTGTTTTACTCCCCACACTGGTAAATACCAAGGTCTGGTACTGCTGGTGCTCAAAGGTCTGTTCCAGCCGTTGTGTCCCTGCCTGTAACTTGGAGACTCCCTTAGGTTGGTCCTTATGGTGAAGACATTGCTTATGTGGCTTTAGAGTTTACATGGCATCCATAGTCAGCAGGATACCAGAAATCTCTATTATAATATCGCTATTCAGTGGAGGGGTTGAGACCTGTGAGTTTGCGCTGGTCAGGTTTAGCTCACTTATACCTCACAGTCTCCCTAGTACTACTAACCCTATTTTTCAGATGAAGAAACTGGGGCTAAGGAAAGTTAAGTTATCTGCTCAAGGCTGAGTGGCGAGAAAATGGCAGAGGTGAGATCTGAACACACAGTTTGAATGCCCTTCTTACTACTGCACTGTCCTGTTTCTGACTTGACTTACCCAGGTACAGGTGCTGCCACTACTTCCTTTTCCGGCCTCCCACCTGAAGGTTCACTCCTGCCTTCTGGGGAAGCTTCCTTTTCCTGTTGCTTCCACAGCCCTGGCTGCCAGGAAGCCGGAGGCTTCTGGCTGTTGTGGTCACAATTCAGATGTCTAAAGAGACGCCTTTTCTCCCTGGTCCCTGCTATTCTTGTGAGACCATATGGCCCTCACACTGAGAGGACATTGAAGGCTCATCTCTTGCCTCTCAGCTCAGGGAAAAGGTAAGAAAAGCCCCCTGGGGGCTGCACTTCCCAATAGGATCACGCCTTGTTCCTGCAGAGGTGGGGGGCGCTGTGGGCTGGACCCTGCTCCTCCACTCATGCCTTCACCTTTCTTCCTATCAGACTTTCCTTGAGGGGGGAGGTTCCAGTGCTGTTATGAGATGCATTTTCTTGATTTTTGAGAACTCCGGCTCCCCCTCTGACATTTCTGAGGTAAAAGGTAGTCTTTTGGGAGATGCCTCTTGCTGGAGATACCAGTTGCTGGAAGAGCTGAATATGGGGCAGACTGGGGAGCCCTGCTGTTCTGTAAACATTACTGGCAATGTGCGAGCAGCATGTTCTGGGCTGTCAGCCAGAACAGAGCCTCGGTTCCATTTTCTTGCCCCCATGATAAAGATATCTGGGTGCCTGGCTCTCCTCTGTCTCATAGGCAAAAACCCATGCCTCAGGATGATTAGGTTTTGGGCTGGATCGGACAGTTCCCACCCAAGAAATCATGGGCTACTCCTGATGACAGAGCCAGAGGAACAATAAACTTGAGCTCCCTGGTACTTTCTCAGATTACACAGATGGAGCAAACCATCCTATTACATGCTAGGCCCTTTATCTGGTTTAATTTTGTATCAAACACACTGACAAGTTCATTCTTATTGCTCCCATTTTATAAATGAGGAGACTGTGGCTCAATGAGGCAAAGAAGCTTGCCCAGGGTCACTCGGAATTAAGCGTCTGGAGTGGTACTACCATGCGTCTGTGCTTGCCTCCAAAATCTGTTCTTTCCACTCGGCCACGCATGTCTGAACTTTCTGAAACTTTTCTTGGCTTGGTTTTGAGGAATTTGAACAAATTCCTGTCTGGTATACTTTGTAAAAGCCAAATTCTGCTTTTAAAATTAAACAGACTAGCCCAAGGAAAAGGAGGAGATGGGAGTTGAAAATTCCTGTGTCTTTGGATTAGCAATGGTTCTTTTGTATTTCTGTTTAGGGTGGGGAAAGAACATTTATCTGCCCCCTATGTTTTTTGAATTATTGTCTAATAAGAGTAAATGGAAATAGTTTTAACTCCAGATTAAAATTTTAAATACAGCAAAATTTTAATTTCACTTATGGGGAGAATCTATTTTAGATAAATCAGAACTACTAAGTTTCAAAAGTGACTCTTCTTTAGTTCTGGGGTGCATTCTGGTCATTCAGTAATACTAACTGAAATTCTATTATTGCCTACTTATCATTTGATAAGTAGAACATAAAATTGAAAAATATTTATGTAAAATAGATTTGTTTTGACTTCATTAAAGACTGATTTTTAGAATATATTAAAAATTTGGAATTTTGTCCTTTGCTTATTTAAGTTTGTGGCAGATACTGCTAGCTATTCCTCCAGACTCATACTCCCCTTTCTGCTGGGCATATGGCTCCTCAGCTGGAGAATATATTTTCTGGAATTTCCTGCAAGTGGGTGTAGCCCTGCGACAGTTTTCCCTGATGTGGGCAACTTCCAAGCCATCTACAAAAACCCTTTCCTTGGCCTCGTTTTTACCTTCTCTTTCACCACCTAGAAATAGAGAAGCTGTGGCCAAACTTGGAAAATATGTGTTAAGAATTGCAGAGCTGCCACACATGCCCGTACTTCAGAATGACTTCACGGGTAGAGCACACTCCCTTACCCACCCAGGACTACTACTTTAGAAAGAAATCAATCTGTATCTTGCTTTCACCACTGCATTTTTTCTGTTTTCTTACAAGCTTACTTTACCCCCACTACTACGTAGACTAATATTCACAGTAGCTTATGCTGCATGGGCGCTGTCCTCAGAAATGGCGAGCGTCCAGGGGAATGTCAGTCTGGAAAAATACGCTATCCAAAAATTAACATATAGACATTTTAGGATCTCCTATAAATATCTGAAGCAGATTTGATAGTTCAGGGAAATAAAACAAGGCAAAGTTTTAAAAGGCTTTTCATAAAATAACTCTTATTTTTTCTCACAAAAACCGCTCTAGTAACCTTGCCCTAAATTACTGGCATGCTAAACCATAGGAATTTATATTCCACATATACTCTTAGCCCAAAGAATGAATTCTAACCATAGATCTAAAATAACAAGGTAAAATTAACAATTTAATGCCACATAAAGACTTGCTTAAGATTATTTTAAATGTTAAAAAAAGAGACTTTAAACATATGACTTTTTAAATATAGGGTTTGGGTTTCATGACTAATGGTATGATTCAAAATATGAAGCAATAAGTTATTTCTCAAAAATAAAGAGTTATACTTTCATTTATCTCATTTTAATGCTCTAGAAGACTTGCCAAAAGAGTGTCATTTCTTACTGAAAAATGTTAAGATATAGGCAAAGACCTAAGAATCACACACACACACACACACACATACAGACACACATTCCAACATTTCTATTCAGATGCACCAACAGAAATTCACATACTTGAAAAGACCACAACTTTGTTATTCTAGGCAAAGAAATATAATAAATCTTTAGTGCTGGAACAGGAAGTATTTTGGCAAACCAATGCAAGGGCTTTGAACTCACAATTGAGTATCATAATGATGGCCATCTCCATGAGAAATAAATTTCTTAAAGCAGAATGTTTGATGATTTTCAGCAAGACTGTAGAATAGTGTCATGTGGATTAAGGAAAATTCACATTGTGTAGCTAAGCTTTTGTAAATCTAACCACTTTATTTTATAGAGATTTTTCTCATCTCAGCCATTGTTGACTCTGCATTTTTTACCAAAACTAAACAAGTCTCATTGATCCACTGTTGAGTCAAAGACTGTAAGTTTTTAAAATTTAATTATGTGTACTTTTCATTATTTTATCAAGTTTTCTGTTTTAAAATGAAAAGGTAAGTGAAGAAATTCCACTAGCTGTAGCATTTTCAACCTAATCACAGTTCTCAAAAGTAATGTGTGACAAAGCTGAGAGCCTCATAGTCTCACCTAATCAGGGTCTTCTGGAAGTTAATAACAACCCTACCTAATCACTCAGGCCAAATACTTGGAGTCATGCACAATATATCCAGAATCTCCCCCCACTTCCACTGCTACCACCTTAGTCTAAGCCATCACCATCTCTCATGTGGATTATTAGATCCTTCCCCTGACTGGTACCCCTCCTTTGCTGTTTGTTCCTTTCAATCTGTTCTCAACACAGAGAGCAGGATGTTTCTAATCCATTTTGTTGCTTTTTTGCTCAGAATGTCCCCATGACTTCCCATCTCCCTTAAAATTAAAGCCAAAGTCACTGCATTGACCTGTAAGGCTCTATATCATCTGCCCCTTGTTGTCTTTCTGACCGCATTCTCTTTTAGTCTCAAAATATATACTTCCTCATTTCAAGAGAGTATCCAGCATGATATGATCCCTTCTCAGTGCCTTTGCACTGGACATTCCCTCTGCTTGTACACTCCTCCCCAGAGAGCCACGTGGCTTGCTCCCTCACATCTATCACATTTTTGTGTAAAGAAAGCCTTCATGGATAACTTATCTAAAATCACAGTCACTGCTCACAGTATCCCCTCCCCACTCGTCTGCTTTCCTTTTTTCCTTAACGCTTATTGCCACATAGCAAACTGTTTATTTTACTTATCTTGATGATTTCCTGTTTCCCCTCGTAGAATTTGTAAGCGCTATGAAGGTAAGAATTTTTTTTTGGTCTATTTTGTTCGCTATATTGGAACAGGTCCTTAATAAATAATTTTGAATGTTGATTGAAAAAAATATTTTCTCAAGTAATTGATTGGACAGAAATAGAATTCATAGAAATATAGTAGAGAAACACATATACATGCCCTGGAAAGAAATTAAAATCAGAACTAAATCAGATAAAGGCCATTCATGAATGGAATGTGTAAGAATCTCTGTCATTAGCTAGCTGCATGAATCAAAAATAGCAAACGAAACGAGTACGTGTAAAATTTTGAGGCAAGGGCCAGACTAATGTAGGGACAGGTGGCACTTTTCTAATGTGTTCCTTCTATAGCAGATGGTGTCTATACCTTACAGCCTGCATAGTTTCATCACTGTGAGTTCTCTAGTCTCTAGTAAAACACAATTATATCCAGGGGGTATCTACATGATAGCTTTCTTATTCTTCTATCACCCACATATGCCCAGGGATTACTCAGTTCTTTACTCTCTCTATTTGAACAAATGCACAGAAGAATTTTTCGACTGAATACAAATTACAAATTATACTGATCAAAATGACTTTCATTAGTCACATATCCACTAATACGGTTTGGACCCACTGTTTATTTTCCATTAAAACTCAGAGCAGCAGGATCCCATACAAATGCAGGTAGGCAGAGCTTTGCATTTAATGTGTCATGTGGATGCCTGTAAGATCTGTTCAAATGTCTATACTTGTGTTCTTATTTGAGATTATACTATTAATCACTCATGCTTCTCTGGTGGGTGGAGGACACTGATGGGTAGATGAAAAAGTAATGCTTCCTAGAAACTGCCTCTAATGAAAACCCAAGGAAGAGCTTTTGAAGTGGAGAAAAAAAAAAAAAAAAAGCTTTTCAAATGGAAAGGGCACAAGGTAAAAGATAAAGAGGGACTTCAAAAAAATAACATTTAGTTGATACAAAAACAAAGAAAATGAAAAAATATTGCTGAAGAAATCAAGCCGACTAACTGAAGATTCTCTGAGAATCTCATATTGTATAAAACGACAGGTACAAAAGGCAAAAGGCTAGGTATTTAACTAAAAACATACATTTTGTTGGCAGGCCTTCACGTGTAATGTGTCATGAAGGCCAGGATTAAGATGAGGTTGAAATTTACAAAATTTCTAATAATGATTTCTGGCCATGAGGAGCATGACGACAAACATGGGAGTGACTGCTCTAATGCAGTGAGGAGATAATCATTAAACCAAATGGGGCACAGTCGAGAGAGCTAGTAGGGAATGGCTAATTAAGGAATATAACGGAAAGAAAGGATGGGTAAGGTATCCAAATCACAGGAGTTCAAGAGCACTACATAATAGGCATCAAATAAATTCCTAGTAAATAAATAACTTGTAAGCCCTGAGAATAATTCGTAAAAATGAGAACTATTATTAAACCAGTGAAAAGCCAATGTAGCCTTAACTTTGAGAAAGAAAAACTGCCAATATTAAAATATAATCATTAATCCCAGAAAATCTGGATGCTCTGCACACCTTTAGGAAAGAAAATAGAAACTTCCAAGAGCTGACAAAGCCCAAAAGGAAGGCATCGATTCCAATGTCATTAGCTTTCCTTTTTTAAATTTTTATTTAGATATTGACTGATTAATTGTTGATAGAATTACAAGAAGAGAAGATCTGGTAGCACTTAATTTCAATAAGATATTTCACCTTTCACCCTTCAGAAAAGATGTAAAAAATTGTCTTAAATGATAGCAAGGCTAAAGGAATTCACAGATAACTGAACAATCTTATCTATAGTAAGTTTCAATGTAGATGTTAAAGAAGAAATTCTACATTAAATTAAGATATACAGAGGAAAACCATCCTAGTAAGAATTTACATATCACCCTGTAAACATATAATCTCTCAAAAAGAGACATTAAGAAAATTAATGGCTGTATTTTTGAGAGCTATTTTAAACTGATTTGTAGCTATAATGATTAATCAATGGTGATGATTAATATCAAGTAATTGCTAATATAAATTAATCTAATGAAATGTTTCTTAAATATAATAGACACAGAGACTACAAAGCATATCTTAAAAATTTCTCAGGCAGATTCTGTCTAGGAGGAAAAAATTAACAACTACTACAGAGTAGATACTCAGAGTTGGTAACAGTTGACCCCATCTTTTAAAGTTGCCCATGTTTTTCCTTCTTACCTGATATGCTCCTCATCTATCCTAAGTCCCAGCATCTCCCCTGAAATAACTGATGGATGGACAGGGTTTCTTCTTCTCCTTCTTTCATGTCATGCAGTGTATTCTAATTGGATGATAACCCAAGCCACCCAAAATTCAAGTTACAGCCATATCTCTGACATGAATTAACAAATTAAACTTAGTTTAGTCTATACAGTGAGGAAACGTAGATTATGTATGGAAAAGCACTCTAAAAAGTGTAAAATATCACCCAATCATTTTCCTCTTACCAGAACTTGTATGTCACATCCCCTTCCTCTCCTACACTGCAATAGATTATGACAGCCTAATTCATCATACTAATTAGCAAATAGATCACATTATATACTATCTTTCTAAATTTGAATGACCCTTAATATAATTAATTGCCCAGTAGAGCTCTTAAGAAAGCACCTAGGCATTTCACATGAACCAGTGAGAGAGACTAATTAGAGCAACTTCCAAGAATTCTAAGATTTATTCTCCATCTACACAGAATTCTGGCTCTGCCTACCATATGTAATTGAACAGATATTTCCTGGTGATTTCTCAAAGTTATCTATATATGCCACTTTTTCAAAAACATCTTATTTCCACATTCATCTTTTTTGACTTTCAATAAGCATTGAAAATATGAAAATATGTGAGGTCCAGAAAAGAAAGCTTCCATTTTCTTAAATTCA
Source organism: Rousettus aegyptiacus (assembly GCF_014176215.1). NCBI lineage: Eukaryota > Metazoa > Chordata > Mammalia > Chiroptera > Pteropodidae > Rousettus > Rousettus aegyptiacus. The sequence continues at coordinate 56,112,839 of NW_023416286.1, read as the reverse complement.
AACATTAAATTTTTCTTGGATGGCAGTTTTAGCCATCTGTCAGCACTATGCTTTCTTGTAAAGAATATACCCTTTTATACCTGTACCTTGGAAAATTTTTGTTTTAATTCTTACGTATATTGCAAGAGAAAAAAAACATTCAGTTTATAAGTTCCTTTTCTAAAGATCTCAATGGTTGGGGCTAGATGACCACTATACTGTTTATTAATTTTAAAATTATGTCATTCTGTGAATTACCATCGAAGAGATAAAATAAATAGATAAAAGTGATAAAAATTGCTTCACTAATAGATGCAAATAAATGTCATTTAATAATACTAAATATAAAATACTTGATGTAATTTTATATTATTAGTGCCCTTTCCTTTTTAAAATAAACTGTTGTAACTACCTACCATAATTAACCTAAATGTTTCTAGTTATTCTTGAACTCTTAATTAAAATGCAAAATAGTCAATGCATTTCCTCCTTTTAGCCTCACTATAGTGCTTCTTATAAATTAATCAAAGTCAAATGTGGACTGGGGGAACTTAAAGAGCTTTCTATTACCTCCTGAAATTGTCTAGTCAAATATTTTAAAAGATTGTTCTGGTCTTTAAAATTTATTTACATGTGCTTAATTTTATAAAAAAGTCTTTTTAAGAATGTCTAATTATTGACACAAAAAACAATGTTTGTTATGGAAAATCTTTATACGTAAAGATGCACTAAAATAATTTTATGAGATGATTATTGTAAGAAATTTTAATCATGAACTAGATACCCTCTGGAGATCCTACAGAATGAATGAAGCTAAGAATTTTGGTCTGCTTCACCCTTGTTAAACACTGGCTCACCAATATACATATGATGAATCAGCACAAGAGTCACTGTCCAGGAAACCTGACTTATCACATGTGAGTGAGCATCATTGGTTTAAACCCATGTGATAAACCCAGACATGACATGGTCTGGTTAGCTCTGATAACCAGTGACTTCCCCTTGATTAATTTACTATTTTACTACTCAGCATGATCTTCTATGATTTGCCTCTGCTGGTCCATTATATTTTCCTGTATCATCTAAGATTCTCTATAATACAACTGATCAAATTAATCACTTAAAGACTTCAGCAGTTTAATTTCTGTGGTCATGTGAGCACTGAAACATGGAATTTTCTTTCTTCCATTTGTCTTTCACCTTTTCCTGGTGTGGTTACCTATAGAGGGGTCAGGGGCCATCCTGGAAACCTCAGGGTTTTAGGAAGTTTGTATTTTAAGTTGGTTGGTAGGCTAATGAGTGTTTGTTTTACCATTATGTTACACAACATGCATAAATGCTACTTATGTTTATTCTTTTTATATGTATGAGTTGTCTCATTAAAAAAAAAAAACCTAAAAATATTCCTACTCCTTGATGCTCACTGAAATGTCAATTTTTCTGGGATGACTCCATGATAGCTGAGGAAGAAAATATGTTTCTTTTTTTGTGTTTCTGCAGTATAAAGAAGTATGTGATTTACAAATTTATATGCATCTGCCCAACTAGATCATGAACCCTTTAACCTGCTCTGCCCCATCCTTACTCCTCTTTCCATTCCAAGACAGTGCCTTGATGCAGTGCTCAGTCTATGTCTTACAAACCTAAGAGATGAAAGAGTGTATTCCCAGACAGCTCATTACCTGAAGAGCAAGATGAGATTATGTTGGCATCAACAATAGAAAATGATTATCCTATTGTTCCATTTTCTCATCCTGAATATCTTAAGAATCTCTAAGCATAAATACTGTTAAAACACAGTGAAGCTGGTGCATTTGGTATTTTCCATTTTCACCAGAAAATTGTATTTATGATTAGGGAAACCTAACTATGTGAAGAAGCAACTAGCACTCTCAGCTAGGGAGATCTGGCATCATTTTTTTTTTTTTATGACTTGTCTCTTACGCAGAAAAATGCAATTAAATCCAAGATCTATGTAGTTGAGATCCTTTTTTACCCTTAGTAAGATAAAAAGACAAGAATTATATGCAAGTAAGTCCAGTCTAGAAAACTCTTCAAGAAAACATTACAGTTTTCAATAACTCATTGATAAGAGATCCTTAAAATTCAAAACTAATGATTACATTTTTAAAAGCTTTTTGGGTACAAGTAAACATAATGCATTTCTAGAATGAATATGACACAAGGCAAGATTGTTCTGACATGGATGGGACTTCGTCAAAGTTGGCAAAGAACCCATAAAAACAGAAATCTCTGCTTCAATAAACCTGGACCAAAGGATAGGAAAATATAATTCAATAAGAACCTACTAAATGCCCAACTGTGGGTAAAGTGCTAGTGGATATTGCTATGAGTCATATAGATTGGAAGTCATAAAACAGGTACGATTAGAGGGGAAGCACCTGCAATCAAATGCACCTCATGTTGAACACGAATGGGAAGTACAGGGCTGTCAGAGATGTCTTTTAGCAGGTGAGGGAAGGGAACTCTCAAGGGTGCAACCAGATAAATGAAGTATTTAGAAATACTATTCTCTGTTGGCAACTGGGCTTTTTCTGTCCTAACCTGCTCTATTCAGCAAATCTCATCATCAGGATCTCACAGTTCCTCCAGCTTCTCCTGCTTGTAATTGCTGGCTCCCTCTAGTTTGATCCTTGCCTCACCCTGTGTCAGACCAACGATGGTATTAGGGCTGATGTGACACTTCTGAAATTGAACATTCTGCTTTAATGTCCAGAAAGTATATTACTCTCTGACTCAAAGAGAATTAATAGTGTTCAAACTATTTCCCTTAAATATATTTTATTATATTTCATTTTTGAAAAATATGTAAATATTTAATGCCTTCTAAATGATTTTTTGTTATACTTTTACATTTTCAAACTTCTTAGAATGCACATGTTTTATCTTTGTAATGAAATAAAACATTTTAAATCAAGTAGTCGTGTATTTTTTATACACATACTAGCACTCGTTTAATTAGAAAATACCCATTTGTTGTGTAGAAAATTATTTTCTTGTATATGTAACAAACAAGTAAGGCTGAATTTAAATGACTTTTAAAATGTGGACTCTACCAATATCAGAAAATATTTAATTATAATTTTATATTTATACAAGTCAATGGCCTACTTTATATCTACCAACATGAAATTTACAATTTCATAAAAGGTATTATATTCCCTAAGCATTTGTGGATTTGTAACAGGTATTTTTCTTCTGAAATTCATCTTTGGCATGTAATCCCTAAAATCAAATTCTTTTTGTTTGCCGTGACAGTCACTGGTTGCTGTCCTTTCTGCCCATCTCATTTCTCACTTCTGTGTGATAAGAATATTTCTTGGAATCCAAATAAGATCTATTTTCCATCTTTTTCTGCTTGTTAGTACTGAGTGCAGATTAAGTTATTACAGTATAATAAATCTACCTTCAGGTATTCAACTTACAGCAACAACAACAAAGCAGTCTTACATGTATATGTGACCACTTATTAGCTCTGAAGAATTTTACAAGACTTTCCCAGTTTTCTCAAATTACAAGTCATTAAAATTAATAAAAAGTGAGGAAATTACTAGTTCTCAACATTCTTAAGTAAAATATATTGGAGAAAACCTGTATTTGCCATTTTAGGTTTGATTTTAAATTAAGTTTTAAATTAAGGTTGCTTTTTTCCCTTGTACTTCTGTTTTAAAAGTAAAATCACAACTTTCTAGTGCATTTTTCATGCTGAAGTCATTTTGTTTTTAGCTTTGTACCTCTTAGACACTCAAGATGCTCAATAATGCCACAAAGTATATCTCTTCCTGTGTGCTATTATTTCCAGTGCAATATAAAGTTAGTTTTTTATAGGAAAATATTAGGGTGGAGAAGAAAAAAGGTTCTATTTTTGCATCCCATTAGATGGTTTAACTGCCTTTTAAGAGACTGATTGTAAGGAATGGCCCATTACTAGTCTTTCAGGTTTCGAGAATCTGTCTCAAAGGCTTTTTGTTACTGTCAGCTTTCAGTCCCGACAGATGTACAAGATGAACTTACCCATTATTATTTGTGTTTTTCATTCCTGGAATGAAGACAGCTATCAAAGCTGCCTCTTTTGCTAAATCTATCCTTCCTTTTATTTGATTCTAACACTCTCTTAACACATATTTTTTTATTCTAACACTCTCTTGTCACATACTTTTTCCACTCTGGTAATACTTTCCCAGGGTTGGAAGAAAGGGTAATGAGATTTTCCAGTCTACAGAGCAGCACTGTTAATTTCTTTATCATGATATAGTTGACAATATCATTCCATGGTGCCCGTATTATGACAAAGTCATTCCTGATTCTGCACTGCCCATGTGGGCTCAGTCCTTCATTCATGATACTTCCCACTTCCTTTTTTTATTTCTTTCTTACCCAAAGCCAAATCCTTATTTAGAACATGGCTTCTGCTTAGAATCTCATGTAAATGTCTTAATTCTAGGCTCCCAGCATCTCATACTTTCATTAACCCAAAATACTATAGTTTGAAAACAATTAACAGACAAAAGGTAAGTATCCAGGACATATATAACAATAAGACAAATAATCCAAGAGAAAAAATGGGCAAAGTATATGAACTGGTGGTAATTTACAGACAAAAATCTGACTGGTCAATAAACATGTGAGAAGATACTTTACTTGATTAAAATCATGCTAGTTTTATGAAAGGTATAGAAATACCTTTTCTCACACATTTGATTGTCTACAATTTAAAAGTTTGATAATATCAGGTATAGACATGCTGAAAGAAAAACAGATACACTCATTATGCTAGTGGGAGTATAAAGGAGCAAGTATTGATTAAAAATTAAAATGTGCATACCGAGCCCTTCTATTTCCAGGTATTTATTATAGAGAATCATTCCTACTGTGTATAAGGAGACTCATGCAAGAATATTTAAAACTCTAGTGTTAGTAATTACACACAAAAAAAGATGTGGATTGATTATAAATGACCAAATAAAATGTGTGATAGAGTAAAAGGTTATGTAACTACTAAATGAGATAAAGCAGATGCATGTTTATGCATGTGAATAATATGTAAACAACACTACATATTCTAAATAAACATACATATGAATATGCATATATAGGTGAATCTGAAGTCTAAGAGGACACAGATCAACCTCATAAAAATGTTATCTTGGAGATACTGGAGAGGGAACTAAAACTGGACTTAGTTATATTAAAAAACTTTCTTATTTTAACATTTTTTAAAAAAAGAATAAAATTATTTATGTGATTTAATATTTTTTAATTCATAAAATATATGGATTGTAAGTCAGACATTCTTTATTACTAAAGTATTATAGAAGCTCTTCACTTTATAAAAAAATCACATAGAAAAATATAATATCTATTCATAGATTTATTTACTATCAGGACAAATTATATACTTATAGAACTTTTTTCCCAATGAGTTTATCTTTTAAGTGACATTTTTTTTTTCTATCCATTAACTGGATCTAATTTCATGGGGTGTGTTTGTGTGTGTATATGAGTGCACGTTTGCATGTGGAATATAGGGAATTCACAGAAGTGGATTTCTAATTATATATTTGATTCTCCTTAGTGTACACATTAACAATGCAGAAATATACATTATTTCTGCAGTAAAATGATGTGAATGATAAAAATGTACGAATGAATTACCTGACAATGTACAGCATACATTTTAAATTATGTAAAATATAAATGTTAGGCTAAATAGTATGTAACTTTATCAGTATCGGTGTAAAATTCCTTAAAGGATGGTTTTATATCAACACCCAAAGAACAGTAATTTAAAAAATATTTTCAGTTCATTAATTCATTATCTTTAAATAGACTATCAAAGAAATCATCTGTTTAATATTTAACGTGCCTTTATTTGAAGTCTAATATGCCTTAGCCAAAGGTTAGAATTGATGATCTAATACATTTAGTTTCATCACTAATTTCTATCACTTATGATTTATGTAGAAACCATTTATTTAAACTGCTATAAAATTATTCAAAATAATTTAGTGAAAACATCTGTAAGTGTACGTATTCTAAAAAGAAGTCTATTTTGTTCAATAAATCTTAAAAATTCTAAATTTACAATATATATTCCAACAAAATAACAATATAGATTCACCATCTTTATTAAGTTTCTTATAATTCAGTAATATTGTGATTTCATTTCATATATGCTCACTTAACATAAAATAGTTTACTATTAATTATATCAGTATACCAAATATTCATCAACTAACAATTTGGTATAGTTGGCAGCACATTGAGAATTATAAATAATGATAAATTTCTTAGCTGATGACAAGGCTTAAATAATTCACAATTATACACCTCGGTCATTTGTCTTAACTAGAATAAATGTCTCTGCATTGTCAAGTTTTATCAACATATTACAAATTTAATGGCATAATCTGTTGGCATTATTAACCAATCTGTACTCAACGATTCTTGATATGAACAACGCAATGCGAGTTTACTAACTCAGCAAATGTACAATGTTACTGGATTCTATTACCACAGGCATGTTATTACTTCATCTTTATCAAAATTTATTTTTATTGTTGTATTTCCTTGGCACATGATGATTGTTTTAAAATTAATAATTAAAAAAAATAACACCTAAAACTAACCTTATGGGATAATCATTTTACAATATCTAGGTGCATCAAATCATTACTTTGGACACCTTAAGTTTACACAATGTTTTATGTCAATTATATCTCAACAAAGCTGTAAAAAAACTTTAAAAATCAAAAACCAAAAAAAATAGTACCTAAACATATTAGCTTAGACAAAAGAGTAGAACATAAAGTCTCACATGTAAATTTTATCCTCTACCTACAGCAATAATAGTTCAATTATTGGTTAGAATTCATAAGCTATAAAAGCAGTCCTTTTATAATGGAACTAGAATAGAAGAAAAAACAAGTGTCCTGACTTTCCATGAGTTTAGTGAGGATAAAAAAGGGGAATGGTAACATTTATTGTATGCAAATAACATATCTATTATCAATTACATACAGACTTAAGCCACCACGAAGCAGACAGGTAAGGTGTTTGTACAGCCTGGCACAAGCTTGTACAGAAGTTTAATCCTTTTAGGAAGAGGATAGCATGTGATCCTTTTCCCAGGATCCTGGCTTTGTGGCTCTTTGTCTGAAGGCGTGGTTGATAAAATATGGCATTTTCCCACATCCCTAACTTTGTGTTCTGCCATTTTGCTGTAGGTGGTAAAGGAATTGCTGAGACAGGCACCTCTATCATGTAGAGTCACATGTCCTCACTGTAAAAAACACTGTAACACTGAGTTCTTCAAAATGCTCTGCTGCCCAGGAAACCATGGGCAGTGACCCTTAATAATTCCATATGATATTAACATTTGATAATTCCATATGATATTAACATTTGATAAAATGCATTATCAATATAATTGTATATCATTATGTCAGCAGAGGGTCAAAATTTTACTTTTAGGGATAAAATGGCTTTCAGAATTCATAATCATATAACTTTTAGTCACCATTAATTCAAAAAACTTGAGTACTCATAACATATCTCAACCAGCTTGTAGAGATAGAGAACTCATACTATCTGCAACAAATAGTGACCTTTGATGAAAGTAAATAAAATGATATCAATGAGTAATATTTTAATAGTTTCCCTTTGTGGGGAAAAAAAGAGCCATTAAAACTTAGTAACAACAAGGATTTAAAATATTTTATCAGGCTTTGTAGTAAATACATTTTAAATACATTTCGTTCTTTGGTGGCTTTTCGATTGTTTATTTTGGACAACTACTATTGTGCTTGCTTTCTCTTCCTCAAAGGATTAAACTGCTGTACAAGCTCTTCTCTGGCAACACTAACACCTCACTGTCTCTCCACAGCTTCATGGTGGCTTAAGTGGGTACGTGGTTGAGAACTGGGAATATGATCAAAAGGCATGCATCTTCCACATGAAACAGTACCGACTACAGATAAGAAATGAACAAATAGGTAGATTTTATGAATTATCTCCAACAAATGCATAAACAGAGATGATCAAAGGCACTTATATTTGCCAAGTTGCACTTGACCAGTAGGAACTAACACACTGAAGTGTTGCTTTGCATGTTAGGTTAGCTGACCCAGGCAAAAGTACCTCTCTCTTGTGGTCCTTGGCACAATGCTGGCAATGAATAAGAGCTAATTTCTCTTCCTTTACTAACATGTATAATGGTCACTGTACAATACAACAACTCATAAGTCCTCTTGAATCTTGACCCCCTCCTGGCCCCGGCAAAACAGCCAGCTGCTGCCCCTTAATTCCAGGCTGTCTGCCATCAAGACTTTCCTCCCAGGTTCCCTTTCCAGTTGCACAGGACCCTCTCGACCCCTCTGTAAAGGCCTCAGCCAAATGTGCTTTTCCCCACCAGCTGCTGCTTTCCTTTGTTCATCTTCCAGGCCACAGTTAGCTGTTTTCTTGTGGCTGATTTTCTTTTTAGCCTGTGCAGACTAATCGCTGACAGCTGCAGACTAATGAACCCTTCCAGGTGTCTCCCCTTAGGTTAAACTACGGCATGGTCAGGACACAAGATGGTAGGAATATCTAAGAGGTGCCATCCATTATTTTGACTCACTTTCTGTTCATTCTGGCCTCCTTTTACAGAGCTTTATAAAAATCAGTTACCCACCACCAACAAAAGTGAACACAAGACATTAATTTTAAACTGATTGGGTGAAGAAAACAGTTTTGTTTTAGAAACTCATTTGAAACTTGAGAGTTTGATCAAACTCTGATGATGCTTAAATTATCCTTTCTTATTAACATAGTTTAGATTGTAGTTTTGCTTATAAGTTTCTTTAAAAAAAAAAAACACAATAGAAAATCCTGTGTGGCAATTTATTTCTTGAAATCTAACATTTTCTTAGGCTTGCCAAAAAAAATTAAGTACATATTTAGAGTTCTTAAGCCAGAAGCACATCAGCCCTTAATAAGGAAATCAACTTATTAACAAGAATGAATTTTAATAAAATGAAAACATAATGCCAGCCATCGCTGCTTCTGCATTAGTGCTTTCCTAGTGCTGCCCAGTGCTAAACACAGTGCTTAGCTTATAGTACATTTTCAAGAAATATTTTCTGAGTGAATGAATGAGTGAATGAAGATTAGAAGACTAATTACAGTCTTTTCTTGAATCATTGCTTAGAGATTGTGACTGTCAACTCAGATCTTCCAGAACATTCTTGATTTCAAAGGTCCCTAAGTGCAACATAGCGGCGAACAGACTGTATCTCCCTTCCTGCCTCTGTCTTTAGAAATGCTTATCATACAATCTTAGTTTTTGGAAAATACTGAACATAGTAGAAAGGATTAGATTAGGGTATGAATTTTTAGTTGAATTGATTTGAGTCTGAATCCCTGATTTGCTATGTAGGCTTAAGCATGTTGCTTAATATCATGACCCCCAGTTTCCTATTTGGTAAAATGAGGGTTTTTCAAATGTATGTTGCTATATAACGAACCACCACGAAATATAGTAGATTTAAATAGCCACATTTATTGGTTCATAATTCAATGGGAAGCAACTGGGTTAGGGTCGGATAGGTGATCCTTCTGCCGTTCTCACCTGCGTCACTCATATGGCTATAGTCTAGAATGTCATTTGGGGTCATAGACTCTAGGAGAGCTTCATTCACATATTGAGTAGGGGTTGACTGTCAAGTAGAGGACTCAATTCTCCTCCTTGTGGCCTCTCATTCTTCTGTAAACTACTTTTTCTTGTCATCTTAGAGCATTATCCCAATGGACAAGACAGAAAACTTTGGGATATTTGGAGGCCTTGCCTCCAAAACTTACACATTTCAAGTCTCCACATTCTCTTGGGTAAAAAAAAAAATATCCGCAGAAGCCAGATTCAAGTGGAGAAGAAAGATTCCATCTATTGATGGGAGGAGTGGCAAAGTCACAGGGCAAATGGTACACATGCTCCACCCTGAAAATAATCCACTAGAAAAAGTAATCAGTGGGTTATCTGAATATTAAATAAGATAAGGTTTTAATCAGGCTAGAAATGGTATTTTACTTTTTTATTAGTCTTTTGTATTTTGATTCTAATTTTCCAAGTGGTTTCTTTAACCATTGAGGTTCTTATCCCCACACTAAGAATTACCAATTTGATTAAATCTAATCAATATTCATTGGATTCTATGTCTAGACTATCACCCGTTTTTCAAAATTTCCTTACTTAAAGTCAATGACAGATTCAAGAAACATAGACTGTCGATTTGTGAGAGACACAAAAAGCAGGTAAATTTCAAGTGTGTACACATCCAGGGCAACCTTTTTTTCTCCTCAAATTTCAAGTTTAGAGCTTATAGAGCTTTGACTCAGGGAAGGAGGGCCAGAGTTGGATTCTCACAAATTTAGACAAAATTAGAGCTACGTTATGGCCTCTGAGCTTTCTAAGTTCAAGGGATATAAGAAGAATTGAATAGAAGAATTGTCAAGGGTTCTAGGCATGGAGTTGCAATAAAACTTTATTTACAAAAACAGGTGGTAAGTATAATTTTGCCCACTGGTCATGGTTTGCTCACCCCTGCTCTAATCAATTATAAATATACAACTTCAGTGCTGCTTTAACTCTTAAGAAGCTTTGTAAGGACAAATCATCTCAGTTAGGGTTTGCCTGTGGCATCTCAAAGCAGTGCAGGAAACAGAAAACTATTTTTAACATTTATTCCCAATGAAAGTGTATGTGGAGGAAAGAATACACCAGTGACTACAGTTTATACTAATACAGTAAAATGTGAGTGCATTGTTCAATTATGCTGTATGACCATGATTGCTTTACCAAGACTAAAAGTAGGTAAGCTGGTGCATGGAAAGAATATAGATATCGAAGGAATTTGGCACTTGTTTCCTACACTTTCTAAATCTGCAACCTCAGAATACATAGTTTTATCTATAATTCATTCATTCATTTACTTGATAATTATATATGTAATAAAAATCATAACCATAATTAAATTTTATTGAGGACTCACTAGGCATGGGAATGAAAATAATCTAATTTAGCCTTCCCATTACTCTCTGAGATATGTACAATTTTTATCCCAATTTTACAGGCACAGAGAGGTTAAGTAATGTGTTCTATGTCACCCAAGAGTGTGATACAGATGGCAACCTGAAACTAAGTCCTTCTCTTATTCGGGCTTGAGTATTCACAGAATACTCACTACTGCCGTTCTCCACTGTAGACACTGAGAATACAATCACCACAAGGTCCTGTCCCAGCCACCTAAGAGCTGCTTCCCTTGTCTGAATCTCAGCATCTATACGGTTAGATAGAGTTAATGACATGCCACATCTGAGGTTGATGTGATGACAAGGTGACATTCCTTACACCAAAGAGCTAGCTCCCAAGTAGTCTTTACTTGAAAGTCTCCTTCAGTTCAACTTCAACTCATTGTCAAGGTTTGTAGTCACCACTAGTTTTTATATAAAATATTTCCATGCACAAATATAGATTATTTTTTATCGGACATATGGTAAGAATTGCCTAAGAACATTTATTTGCTTTTATATTTTGGTAATTCTTGATTAGAGTTTTGATTTATTTTTATTTATTGGCTTATTTAAAGTACTTATATCAAGAATTAAAGCATTTAAACATTTGCTGAAATTAATATTAAGAAGGTTGAGAGCCTCAAATCCTAATCCATCAAAATTATTATCAGTGTTCAATAACTGTCATTGCTCATTTGCAGTCTACTCTTGATCTCTATCTAACGTGTTTTGTCTTTCCACAAAATAATTGCTGGGGTCTTGTATTTTCAAGTCACACAGAAGCCAGTTTAATAATTTAGCAGTAAAATGTAATACAAAACATAATAATACTGAAGTGGAACCTTTGTAAAACTAAAAATTCCTATAAATATATACTTACCAAATTTTAAGACTAAAGATGAAATGCATAAAGTATATTTTTAAATATAAAATAAGAGGTGTGTCTCAGAGAAAGGAAAACTATACTGTTACATAAAAATTCTAAAAATATATTTGAAAATATAAACCGTTAGGTTAATTTGCTGGACTAAGATTACCTAGATTTCCTTCCTTTATCTTCTCTACTCCATGGCCAATCAATAGAAGAAAATAGATAAATAAAAAAAGAATACTTTTTGAATGTCTAAATTAGCCCCAAACTGAGCAAAATATTCAGTGGTCGGAGATGAGAGAACACAGAATGGGAGCTCTGAGCAGAAGCTGAAGTCAAAGTGGCTCACAAATATATTCAGAGTCAGTAATGAGGGCCAGAGGCTGGGCATCTGCTGCCCAGAAAAAGGAGTTGTAGTGCACCCTTACCCAGGCGGGAGGCAGACACTGGACTGAGGTGTGTCAGCAAAATGGAGAGTTTCACAAAGGCTGCTCTAAATTTTAAGTGAAGACTAGAGAAACTCTGCCCTCCAGCCCAGGCAAGCAGAATGTTGCTTGACTTCTGTCCAATCCATGAGGGGACACAAGTGTCTCTTAAAAGAAACCAGAACCCCAGACCTGAGCCAACCTAAGTATAGGTCCAAATTTACACTGTCCTCTGCAGTACAGAGAGTTCAAGAACCTCTCCTTCCCAAGCCACAAAGTTAACATGGGATAACCCAGAATGACTGATATCCCTGGAATTCCAGCCAACAAAACCAGGAGATGGAGGACAGAATAAGAAGGTTTAACAAATAACTTATTAGTGTTCCAGAAAATAAAGAATAGAGAGAATGGACATGAGATATGATATAAAAAAATATCTGAAAATATTCCAGGAAAAAAAAAGTATGAATGTTCTATGCAAATAAAAAAAGATTCATGCCTAGACATGTTATAATAAGACCATAAAACAGCAAAGGCAAAGGGTAAATCCTCAAAACTATCAGAAAAAAAAAAACATCATGTTGAAAAACAAAACAAAACTGCAATTATATTCATAGGAGGGTTGTTATCAGCAATAACAGATTCCAGAACATAATAAAATAATTAAATAATTTCACATTTTGGAGAAAATAAATATAAACTAAGAATTCTATACCAGTCAAGCTAGTAATCAAAAATAAGATAAATGCACTTTCAGAGAAGCGCATAATTGGCAGGGGTATCTAACTAGGAACAAAATGAAGATGGCGTACTTAATCGATGTGATTATTTAACAAAAGCTGAATAAAATTATAATTCTCAAAACAATATAACCTGTTCTCAGACCTCACAAAACTATTTGACTCAGAGGTTAGGTAGATTACATTAATGTGAGAAACGCTGGATCTAAGGCAAGTGGCAGAAATGAAATTCGTAGCAAATAGCATTCATGCTTCCCTTTAACGTACTCATATTTTGCAAAAATTTAAAGCAATAGAGTAAATAAATGCATAGTAGATGTTTGTTGAATATATTATTTATGAATACATTTTATTTTCTACTTATGAGAATGCATCTTATATTTCCTAAAAATCCTTGTATCCTCATAAAAATTGGAATACATCTCACTTTTTCCTTATGTAGAAATAAATCTAATTGGTAATAACTTTAATAGCAGTTGTGTTATTTTTGTTTGATAGTGGCAGCTAATATTTATTAGGCATTTAGGATTTATTTTACTATATTTATGTCAATTTTACTTAGTATATTAACCTTAGTCTATTAAGTATGTTTTAGTATCTTTAATATATTTTGCTCTCACAATCCCTGAATCCCAAGCCCTAAGAGGGTGGGAGCGAGGGGCAGAGAATAATAAAGGGAAAGAGGGAAGGGACTCCTTGTCTCCACAGTTCCGTGCCTGCTCAGGGTGGGCGCCGGTTAGTGTGGCTCAGGTTAGAAACATGTTTCCAAAGGCCGGAGAGCTTTCTCCCTAGTGAAGGGGCCCTGCACCTCCTCAGCAGAGTTTTCCTAAGCAGGCTCCTATATTAGAACATGAGGCCCAGGAAAGGAAGAGGTCAGCCTTCCTCTGACCTTAATGGCCTTGAGTTTAGGAGAGCTGTGCTAAGGCTTTTCTAAATGACATTATTTCTTTTTACTACAACTTACTAGTTGGTAAAATTAATTTCATAGAGTGTCAAAGGAGTTATGTTCCACTGACTGCCATTGCCAGTAAGAAATGTTTCCTTGACTGTCCATATGAGACTTTTGTGCTAATTTGTTCACATTTGCTTCACATATCTGAAGTAATGTGGAAGACATTTAAATTCACATGAACAATGTATTTAAAAATTAGAGTTGTATTTTCATTTTATTTAAATTTTCACTCATGAAGTTTCCACAGAATGGTAATTTAAAAAGGTAATGTATCCAATATAAAATTCTCCTAAACATTATTGACTGGTCCTCAAATGTATAATGAGCTCACTGAGAGTTAGAAAAGACATAGCAGGAAGTACAGGAAATTTACTTCTACTCAAGCACTCAGGAGCTAATTGGGAAGACAAGGGTAAAACACATACATACAAGTACATGCAGTCACACACACACACACACACACACAGACACACACACATACAACCTGACAGTGGGAAACAAAGAGAATGAAGCATCAACTTTCACGCACAAACCTTGGTGCCACAGTTCAAACAAGAAGGGAGAAAAATGTGGCTGGTACAATGGGGGAAGCTACTTGAAAGTAGGCCTCAGAAGACGAGTCATATATTGATAGGATGAGCAGGAGGGAGGCATTCCAGGAAAAATAGGGCAAAGTAATTCAAGGAGAAGAAAATGAACTATTGGTGTTCAAAAGATTATAGAATACAGTATGGCCTATATTTGTTTTTTACTTCAATATTTATGCATATTGAAAAAGAATATCTTATATTTTTTAAAACTCACTCATACGATAAGGGCAGGACTATGAATTCTTATCTTTTTGAGAAATCGAGCACTAGTTAAGAACTATTATGTTAAAAATAGGCGTACTCTTTGACCCAGAAATTATTCTAGAAATCTATTTTAAAGAAGAGTCAGTCACACACATACACAGGATATATATGTATCTATGTGTGAGTATATGTATTCAATTACCTATTGAATACGCAGTTCTACATATTGTAGTAAAACACTGAAGATCACTTAAATGGTAGGCAGTCAAAAGTATTTTATTAAATTATCATGAAACTGATAAAGATGAAAGATGGAAGGAAGAAAGGAAAGAAGAGAGGAAGGGAGAGAACTATATATGGCAGAATTTATTAATTTCTTTCATTAAATCTCATGTTATTTGAAGTATTATTTTCATAATGTACAAATATTTAAAATGTAACTATAAACATGCTAATTTCTTGGAAACTATTATATATTTCCAGTGAATATTGTCTTCCATGTATAATATGAAAAAAAAACACATCATTTTATGCCAGCAGAAATCCGCCTTTAAAATTCCTTCTTTCATTGTCTGATGAAAAGTCACTCTAGCAAGAGGTACCTTTTCTAATTCATTCAAGAGCTCCAGAACATCTGCTAGACACTAGACAGTGGATATCTTTTTTAGAAAATCATGTCTGCAATTTCTATCTTTAAACTTGCCTTCTTTCTAATATTCTGAATAATATCTGCATATCTAATTTCAGCCTAAATAAGTCTGTGACACTGTTTGAGAATCTAATGAAACCCTAAGATTTAGTTTCTTTAGGAATCTTCCAAAACACACTTTTGCATGCAACCTAAGGACATTTGCTGATGCCTAATATAAAACCACTGCATTTGACACTCATAACTATTACTCTTGTTGAAGCTTCATGATGTTGTCCTCTATTTAACAAAAATATGTCAGGTTTTCCTTGCACCATGATAAAGGAATTCCTTCAGAGAGTAAGTATAGAATTATCACAAACTAAAGTACGCTTTTTTTTGTTGTTGAGTTCTATTGCCCTATTTCTCTCTTCCATGTATGTTTTCATAAAAATCAATAAGTAATTCCAGTAGCAAGGCTAAACATAAAGATTAATGCAGGGGAAAAAGTGCTTTTTCACAAGGTACTATAAATTTCAATTATGTATTTACAAATTAGCCTTTACTGTGGCTTTTTTGCAACTACAGTAAAAATGTACATTCTGCAATAAAACACAGTTATAGATATTTAACAATTTTCTATTCATTTGTAAGGTTTTCATCTGATATTATATACAGCAACATGAGATATGGTTTAACACCATTTAATTCCAATGAATCAATTTTAGCAGCATCACCAACAAAGTTCAATTTACATTCTATTATAATCTGGATAAAAGTAATTTTCTTTCATCACATTTTATTTCCATATTTAATATCAGATATAATAAACAAATCATAAAAGTAATAGAATAATAATAGAAATAAACATAAGAAAGAATTTTAAAATAAAGCAAAGCCTGTATTTGAAACTAAAACATTTGACTGTGTAGATGGATTCATTGTCAATCCTATTTCAGCAAAATATGGAGGTAGTTTCAAGCACGGAACACCACCAGTGATGAAAATAACCACTGTTATTTCTCATAAATATTTAATAAAACTGATTTATGACTCACACAGGGAGCTGTCTGTAGCTTGTAGCCAATACTACCCAAAGTCAAACAAGGAAAATGTCACAAAAGTAAATAGCAAAAATATATTTCCTCTTGGAAAAAAAAAAAAAATACCAGAAGTGAGTTACGAATATAAGTGAATCTGGCAGGCTATAGTCTACTCTTTAATATTTTCACTTTCTTGAAATTCCCAATTAACTTATAGTTGCCAGAAAAAATTTACAAAGATTATAAGTTATTGCCTTAAGTTTATATTTGCATCCGAAATCTACATTTTAATTTCTGTAATGCTGATGAACTGTAGTTTTTAGACCCAATATTTTAAAGAGGGCATATAAGGAAAGCTTTATGATTTTTTGTATAAAGAGAACTGATAAATTAAATACTCTTTATGTCAGATCTCTAATACAGAAATTAATTAATATGTATTTTTGAAAACATTTTGAATATAATTGTTGGTCAATTTGCAGTATTTAGAAAGCAAACTTAAATATTCTTATCTCAAAGAAAGAGAAAGTAAATCCAAATACACAGGAGAAATGAATGTATGTAGCTATAAATTACATAAACACATGTAACGTAACAGAATTTTGAATTTAATTCAAAGGAGTATGAACCTGACTGCAATATACCAAGTAACATTTTTTTTGTTGCTTTCAATCTCTCACATCTCTAACCTGTATGTCTACCATTTCGTTGTGTGTCAAAAGTATTTTTACTCATTTTTGCCATCAATGCTTTTAATTCTTACCCAAATATATATAGCTCAAAAATTTATCTTGTAAAGCTGCATTTCCTTCCATGTATAATTTTTTAATTTTTAGATTTTTACATACAACTAACATATATTATGCTCCAATTCTCTCTATGAAGACCAGCCTCAAGAGGCCCTCAGTTTACAGAGGACATTACTCTTCTTTTCACTCATCCCTCTGTCCTACAGACTTGGAGATGAGAGGAAAAGGCAAGATATCTGATGGATTATTATGTTGGAGGACATGTCTCTTCCTCTATCCTAATGAGACTCTATAATAGTACAGCTGTCCTGACAAGCCATAAGGAATGGTGGTTACTCATGCCGACTTCATAGACATGGCAGAATCTGTAGCTGAGAACACAAGCTTTGAGCTCAGCATACAGGCAGCAAGCCTTGGCTCCCAACTGTGGCCAGTATGTAGCTTTGGGCTAATCAATTCTTTCTCATCTCATTCTCCTCACACATCAATTGAGGATAATGACACCTTATGGGTTTATTTTGAGGATGAAAAACACAGTGAATGGAAAACCTTTTGCCTGGTGCCAGATACATAATAAGCAATCGATTAAGGGACATCAGGAGTTGTCATAAGTAATGATAGTAATTACAATAGTAAAGACTGTCTGTTGGACAATTAGTCACCATAAGAACATAGTGTTTGTTATTTCCTGGCTTTATCTTTGATTGTTGTATGTAAAGAATAGGGAAAATGGTGCACTATATACAGGCCATGTAGCAGTAAAAGCATGTATAATAAATGTCTTTTCTATTATTTTCAGAGTGTGCTGTTTATAGGTTGGTCTTGCTAATGGGATTCCTTTATCTAATATAAATTATTTCAATCAGGTTTAGCTTATTATGGATTTTTTAAATCAAGCTTTTGTCTTTTGTTCTTATGATGCAGAAGATCAATAATAAAAATACATCTGATCGCTATTTAGTCCATAAGTGACTTCCTAGGGTGAATTTTATCATTAAATGACATCCATTGGGTTGTTTTATCAAGATGGAATGTATTTTCTTTTTTTACCTGACTGTACAAAGAATGGAGAGTTCAAACCATAGTTTTGTACTCAACTCCTATACCCAATTTCTTACCTTCTTTTGAAAGACTGCGGCAAATAAATTGCCAGTTTAATGGTATTTTCTGTGATTTCCTTCCCATGTGTGATAGAATCGTTTTCTTTTTCTAACTGGCACATCACATCTGGTTGCATAGTTGTCTTTTCCACCAGTATCTTAGCACAGGTGAGTGATACTAACTTTTTACTACAAAATTAAGAATATAACTAAGACTTGCAAGGTCCTTTTTGAGTTTTCTTTTTATTTAAACACTAATCTGAAGTGTAACAAGCTTTGGGGGAGACAGTAAGTTATAGTGAGCATCTGCAAATCCCGAGAGGGGAGGTCTGTCCTGTTTTTGTGTGAAGTTCTCCGAACGCTGACCTACTCTCTCTGATGCTGTTTCCTCACCTGTAAAACTGTGTGAGTAAACCACTTGACTGTGTTATCTTTTTCAACTCAAAATTCCTCTAATTTCATGTTCAGGGCTATTACAAAAAATTGAAATGTCTTTTCTTTTATGTCTCAGATTGTATGTACCACATGTTGATAAGCGTATGGTAACACAGAGGAAGGAAAGGCTGAAAGTGGGGTAAGTACTCAGAAAATGAAAGTAGGACAAATTTTCTAAATAGGATAAGTTGATGTGATTTTTTTGGTTTACCTCTACAGTGATTTTTTGGGTGTCATGTGTTTCTAAACCCTTTCACTGTGTGCTTCCTACCCACCTCCCCACACACTCACTTCAATCACAGAATCTGAATGTCCGCAATACAGATTTTGCAATCTTCAAATATGTCCTTTCAATAACATACATTCCTCAGTGGGTCTGGACCATGGAGAGTGTGTGATGTCGTAAATGCACAGACTAATTAATGTCTTAGAAAGAATGTGTTAATTGAGGGTCCTTAAGAAGGAGCAATATAAAAAAGTTTCCTGAAATAAAGACAGAAAGGCTCTTAATGAAAGAGAAAGAGAGAGAAGAAACCAGTATCTCAGTCATGATCTATACAGAGATTTAGGGTAGGAGAGGAAAGAAACCACTGATTTCTGGAGGCCATGCAGGAAACAGCCTGGCTGTGGCTTTTGTTCAGTGCCTCAATGGGTGATTTTCTTAGGTCTGCAGAAGAAGCATCTGTTAAAAGGCTGCTAAAGATGGGGAGTGGCTCAAGACCAGAGGGCACAAATGTAAACATATAGGAATAAATAAAATTATATGTGTGAGGCTTAATTAAACTATAGAAAATGCAATGACATAGGCTAAATATGGATACAATTCTAAAGGTTCTAAAGAAATTTTAAAGAGGCAGATAAAGCACAAAGGCATAGTTTTGAGAGTGGCAAGAGAGGCATAATTGATTAATGAAGACCAAACCTCAACAAATATCAGCCATCTAGAATTCTATACATTGATTAGAATGGATGAAATTTGAGATATTAGTTAATAGGAGCAATGTTAAGAATGCCTTATTTCCATCCCTTCTATTCTTTCTCCTTGCCATTAGATTCTGAACAACCTGAGTAGAAAACTGTTGCAAACAAAAGAGAATAATATCAGATGCAGTGTGTTAATCTAAAAGCATCTCTGTCTTGCCCTCCATTATTAAAGTTGTCATTTTCCTCAAATAACACAGAGATGCTTTTATATTTTGCCACTGTATCTTTTTCTGGCTCATTCTGTGTTTCCTTTGGGCTAGACACTATTCTAAGTATAATTTCTCAGTTACTTCTTATATCAACCCTATAAGGTAGGTAGGTCTATCACTTACCCATTTCACAGATGAGAAAACTCAGAGAAGAAAGGGTAATTACTTTCCCAAGGTCAACAGATTAGTATGTACTACAGTCATGATCCAAACACCAGCATCATTATTTTGAGTTCTGAAGTTTTTCTAAAGTAATTTTTGACTTTGTAATGCATATTCATGGCAAGCATACCTCCATTGTATGATTCATCTAATATATAAAATACTTGTTTTTACTGCTAAGTATAAATGTTAAGGACATCGGCATCATTATACCAGCTCCCCTGTTTACCTTCTCTTCTATAAATAATAATTTGTAGTGTTTACACTACATTGTGTTAATTCTACAGCTGTATCCATTTTGTTCATATAGTGAATAGATACTAGAAACTAGGTTCTAGAACCCGGTAATTATTGATGGGCTGAATGACTTCAAGAAGATTTCACGTAAAATAAAATCTCTGCATTCTCACCTCTTCAAAAATAATCAGAAAAAGTTTGACACATTCTTGCTCTGCGGACTTTGTAAGCATTGTGTCATTATATCTTGGAGTTAAATATTAATGTGAAATTTCAGTCTTCTCTCACTTCCTTAGAAATGACTCAACCATGCCTTTTTTTTTTTCTCCTGATAACCAACAGGTGCTTCTTTAGCTGTGAATTCTAGCATCTTTACTAAGACATGCCTCAGCATTGATTGTTATACATTGATTTACTGAGACAAGTTGTACCCTTTTGATCCATATATTCAGGTCTTCTTTTTCTGCAATTATGTTTGAGTCGAACATTTTTTCAGTTTTAAACATATCTAAGGGTACATTTTCATAGATATGGTTCTGATACGTTTTTGTTATTACTTACCTTTGACATCAATTTCTAGAGGCCCAGACATCTGTCACTGCTTCATGTAGGGGAGGGGTGAGGTAATATTACAGGACTGAAGTGAAGCTTTCTGTGTGTGTGTGTGTGTGTGTATGTATATGTGTGTGTGTGTGTGTGTGTGTGTGTGAATGTTGTTTCAATCCAGAGTTTCACAACTCTGCATACACATTAGAACATTAGAATCACCTGGACAACTTTTCGAAGCCATCTATCTATGCCTTGGATCACTCTAAAAATTTGATTTAAT
This sequence comes from Rousettus aegyptiacus, assembly GCF_014176215.1. Classification (NCBI taxonomy): domain Eukaryota; kingdom Metazoa; phylum Chordata; class Mammalia; order Chiroptera; family Pteropodidae; genus Rousettus; species Rousettus aegyptiacus. The sequence continues at coordinate 56,091,635 of NW_023416286.1, read as the reverse complement.
TGGCCTAGGAATGGTGGTTAGAAATTGGTAAGTTTTAAAAGGCTCTCCAGGTCATCCTAAGGTATAGCCAGATTTGCAGACCTTAAGTTGAGTCTTTCCCTTATCCTAGTACACATGGATCAGCAGCATTGGGACACCCAGTGTATCTGTCCTCTTCTCTCTCTCTCTACCAACTGCTTGCAAGAGCAAGGGCCTCTAATTTGTGATGCCACACGGAGTCCCAGAAAGCTCCCATAGTCAGCTACATATGGATTCCCTGACAAATAGAGAACTGTTGTGCTCCTCCAGGCAGATTTGTTATTTGTTATTTTAGCATATCAGTATTCTGTTGGCTTTGTCTGAGATCCTCAGTAGCTACAATCCTTTTAGGAAGTTTTCCATTAGACACTTGGCCCTCTGATGTGCTTTGTATTTACAGGTTTTTCAGAATCTTTAAATATAGAAATTGTATGACTGTATCTCACGCTCCATGATGTTTGGATGATTTTAGAGATGCCAAGGTGTCATTACTATACAATCTTACGAGAGGATCTCTTTATAATTTTGTCTTCTTAATGACTCATTTAAAAATTGAGTTTTTCAATATCATCAAAATTAAATTTTAATGAGTCCTAAAGCCATTTATAAACAAAATTTTATAAATAAGTTGAAATTCAGTGTATTGCATGATAACTTGATTAGTAGGAAAAGGAAATGTACTCCTTTTTAATTAATCATGATTATTTATACATAAAGTACATAGACCAAATTTATATTCACAATTAGGCCCCTAATTATGGTTTAAATTCAACTGCATGCAGAAAGAGATGATCACATGTGTCTAATACAATAACTTATTTTCCTCATTTGGAGGGAAACACTATCTTTTGTTTCCAGAAAACTTTAAAAATAATCTAATATACTATAGTTTGTGTATTTCTGTAGATACACAAATATCAGGGAATAGTTATCAATTTCAATCTAAACTAGTGACCATTTAAAAATCTTCTGATGATAGTGCAAAGTCAACAAAGTCAACATTTCATTATCTAACCATTAGTTATTCAATGATATTGAATTCAACTATGATTTGAGAAAAGGAAGCAAACAAACCAAATTAAGCTTGTATAAAAAGGGAAGTTATGAGGAATTGTGAATACTGCTAACAAAAACAGACAAAATCAGAAAAAAGAACAAGAAATAGTTTACCTTTTTAGTATGGCTCTATATCCTAACACAAACATGACTTGTTACCAAAAAAGGACATATACTTTGTTCAGTCCATTAGTAAATATTTATAGAGGGCCCCCTATGAGCCAGGCATTGCGCTAAGCCCTGGAGACATGAAGATGAAAAGATGTGCTTCCTGTTTTCAAGGAGCTTAAATCCTTGAAAAAGAGCAGTGCAAATAAACAATAGAGCTACAGTAAGATTATTGCCTTAGTGGGGGTCTACTGCCCCAGGACAATTTCCTCCTAGAACTGAACTTCTCAAGTCAATGCACTTTATAAGATGAATGACTTTCTGTCTCAAATGTACCCTGCATTAGTTGAAGTCATTATAAGTCACAGTGAAGAAAGATGAATCAACTTAAATATAATGCAGCATTTTAAGTTTAGGCTGCATTTACAATGGTGAGGGTGTGGTTTCATTTTAAAAGATTCGATATTAAAATAATAGCAATGTGACTTTAAAGGATTGAATGTTTCTTGTGCAAGGGTAGATAGCCTAACACCTGAACGCTGGCCACTCTCCAGTAGGACATGTACACCCAGTTAGGCTATAAAAGAAGAACTGCAGGCTCTATCGAATCATGTGTTCTAGTTGTGTCCCAGCTGTTAGCACCACTGGAGCTTGTTGCACACAGTTTACCAAATCTATATACCTTGTGTTCCACTCCACACCTGTGATTTCCTGCTTATCCCTGAAAGGCATTGGCATAATCCATGAAAGGCTTGTGTGTACTTTTGAGATGAGGAAAGGATGTAAGGTTGGTCCCAAAGCCAGATAAATTTAAGAGAATACAGCAAATCGAAATGCTTTACATCTCTAACCTCTACATTTTTGTAAAATAAGAAACTGTCGTAGGTCAAAAGAAATGAAAGAATACCCATCTAACGACAATGCTGGAAATCCACTATGAGGGCATATTAAAATATAAGAATAAAAATTTAGGAATATTATTTGCAAAAGTCACTTTAAAAAAAATACCAACTATTTGTGTTTTTCAGCCCAATTTTACTATTATTTTCTGTCCAAAAGCCTTTCATATATCAGGAAAGTACTCTTCAATCAATGCAAGACCTCCATATATTCTTTCTGAAATGCCAATATTTAGTCCAGAGTTTATTATGCCAACCTGCATAACATCAACCAGGAGCTGCAATGACAAAAGGCTAGGGTGGGAACAGATTTATCAGCCATTTTTTCTGAAGTGTGAAAGTCAATTGGCTGGGTGTGTAGCAGTTACCATCCAGGGTTGACAGGAGCAGATGCTCTTTTCCCTGGTTATGAAATCTCCTTTTCTACATCTGGCCCATTGAGATGTAAAACCATGGGAAATTGATTTGGCTTTCGAAAGAGCACAACAACTGTTGTGTTATACATTGATTTTTCTTTTAGGCCCTGGCTAAAAGTATCTAGAACTCTCTGAAATGCACCTAGGCCCTGAAACTTTAAGCAAAAATTAATTCTTTTTATGTTTAAATGATTCCACTAACAATTCTGTTATGGACTGTATGTGTTCCACCGCCCAAATAATATGTTGAAGCCTTAAGTCCCAGTGTAATGGCATTAGGAGGCAGGGCCTTTGGGGGGTGATTTTGTTTAGATGAAGTTATGAAGGTGAGGTTCTCATAATGAGATTGGTGTCCTTATAAGAAAAGACCAGAAAACTCTCTCTCAATCTCTCCATTTCTCTCTTCCTCCAATTCATGTAAGGACATAGTGGGAAGACAGCTATCTGCAATCTAGGGAGAGCGGCCTCAACGGAACTCAACCATGGTAGTGTCCTGATCTCCGACAGCCAGCTTCCAGATTGGTGAGAAATAAATTTATGTTATTTATGCCAAAAGGCCCTGGTTTATGGTATTTTGTTATGGCAGCCTGGACTGACTAAGACAAATTCTCAAAACACAAAAAATTGTTTAGGATTCTCTGGTTTTTGCTTCGGTAATGAAATATGTTAAACTTGCATGGTACTGTAATAAATGCAATGATATCAACTAAAAAGCAGATGCTAAATTCTTTCATTACTGTGTTTAAATGGGACATTTCAGAAACCACTAATAAATCTACACAATTAAGCACATTATATTCACCTCCAAGCATCTATTATATAGTTGATGTTTATATATTATTCGATTAGCTGTCTTCTGTTCCAAATTATTTTTCAGTTCTTATTCATCAATGCAAAGCATTCCAGCTATTTAAGACTTACCTTAACTACAAGGGTGTACCTAGATGTGGAAGGAAACTACATCTTTGAGGCAACAACCCCTAAATTTTGCTCAACAAACAAATACTTTTAACTGTTATTACTAAGAATCGTGATTGTGTAAAATGAGAGATATTTAACTGTCTACAGAAATTGCTGAATGTACATACACGCAGACTGTATATTATAGACTATAAGGTAGAATATATTACAACACAGTCTTACAATTAAAATTTGCAATCATGTTTCTTATTATAGCCAGTCTTAACAGGAAATATCAATTATACAACTATTCTCTCAATTTCAAAAACATTATAAAATAGAAACTGAAAATATGTTTTACCAGTAAGACAGACCTATCTCATTAAAGCCACTGTAGCCCAGCTCTTGCCTGCTAAGTCCCAGATCTTCGAGGTCCATGCATTTAAATCCTGGTGGGCACTGGTAGCCTTCTTCTAGCTCTGGAGAGCAGTGCGTATCTGGGATAGCTAAACTATTCCAGGTTACATTTCTGTGAACAACATATGAAAGAGTTAAACAATTTTAACAATTATAAATATTGATTAAATAATGTGATCACTCTTCATTAATAACTGCTATATATGGACACAGATTTGAGATTCCTGTTTTATAAATGGTATTCATAACATTAATGATATATTAAACACTCTCAAATGATACCTGATTCATCCTACATTAGGTCTTTACAAAAATATTATCATTATTATTATTATTTTTTAATTTAAAGACCAAGAGCCAGATAAACAAAAGAAGGAATTTTATGATATATTTGCAAGGAACGTTAACTTATCTGGGGATTCCCTGTTATTCACAAAATCCTTATCCAACTATGGAAACAAATTTTACTTCTCTACTTCTAAGTAATATTAAATAATGACAGCCATTCGCCATATGGTGCAAATACTATGAGTCTTATAAATGACACTTGGCCTTCTGCTGTGTTGGCAGATGTGCAATTTAGAAAAAAAAACCCAGACAAATAAAGTAAGATTGAAGGAACTAAAGGTATTACATTGGAAAGAGACATTATGGGGTGATTTAGTGATCGCTCCAGGAACATTAAGGGGGTTTTTTGGGTGGATGTTGATAACTCCTTTTTCATCTTTCTGGAGAACAAGGAGGAGATTAAATTGATGTAGAAGGATTTAGGTATCTAATGGCTTTCTCGGAAGCAGGTACAGGTAATCACTGGAATTGTGATTGCGGAATCTCATTCTGGGTTGACCTTAAAAATGGGCCCCTAATAGCTGTTATCTAAGGCAATTCACATAGATTGTGTAGAGGTCAAATTTAAGCTAGAAGATTTTGTAAACCTTCTAAATCCATGATGTTATTATAAGTCATTTCCTACTATATTAGTGTTTCTAGGTATTTTTTAAATGGAGATCTTAGACAGTCTCAGCTTATGGACAGCTTATGGCCAAATTGAGGCAGACTTGTTGGGTCACATTTCTGTTCTTTAATACCTTCTTACATTCAACTGGCCGCTCTAATATGTTTTCTCTAGTGTCTGACACATAACTCTGACAGATTTTGTCTACATGTCTCAGGGAATAAGTATTTAAATAAACTGTTCCCTCTGGTCACATTTAAGGCTGCTCCTCTGGACTCTACATGCAAACAAAAGCCAAGGAAAAGGCTCAAACCGTGGAAATTCCCATTTGGTAGTGTCAGAAAGATATGACTTCAGGTAGACATGTTGTTTATTTCTCATTTCACATTTGTATATGTAGGGCATTTTTACTTAAGTCTAATCTGACTCTGTTTCTGATGTGTACCCAAACATTAGGACAAAGTTGTAAGGAGACTTCTGAGTTTCAGAGTAAGGCTTTTGGGGTTTTATCCCAAGCTCTGCCATTTACTGGTTGTGTGACTTGATTAAAATTCTAAACTTCTCTAAGTTCAGTTTGCTCACCTGTAATATAAGGAGAGTAATTATAATTAAAAGTGAAGCTTGCGTAAGGATTCAGAAAAACAAACCAAGTAATACACTCAGCACAATACCTACCAGGCTGCAAGTACTCAATAAATGCTTATTATAAATAACTATTAATCATTACAACAATAAAATGTAGCATAAGTCTTGTCATGTAAAAACATGATAATAAATAATTGTCAAAAGAATCAGAGGAATTTTGGCATGTGATACTAAAGCATTTTACTCATAGAATTGTGCAGCTGAAAGAAACTTTCACCTAACTCTTCATTTATACTTGAGCAAGGTAAGGAGAAGTTCAGAGGGAGTAAAGATTACTGGCCTATCAAAATTAATTTTTTTCATATCCAATACTTTAAAAAAGATAATAGCAATAATTTCTGAGAAAACACTTTATTTACATGAAAAAGTTTCAAAAATATTTTCAGAAAAAAACTTGAATAGAAAATTGGACTCTGGAGCCAGTCTGCTGGATGTGACTTCTAGTTCAGCCGCGTGTTTCATGTGTGACTTCACCTATCTGTGCCTCAGTTTCCTCATCTGTGAGATGACAGGAAAATGCCATTCTCATAGGGCTGTGGTGAACAAGTAATTATTTACATCTGTAAAGCACTTTAAATGGGTAGTCTGTATAGGATAAGCACTAATTGTTGTAATTGACAGTTTGAATTTTGTAGAAGGCCTAGATTAAAACCCGAGCCCTGGTGTGTATTGAGGCAGCAACTGCACATACTTTGGAGGGGTATTTTAATGATTAAATGAGCGAATGTACAGTGAGCTAATGTATAACTCCCCGAATTTTGGTGGGAATAAGTTAACCACACTAATTGTTAACTACTATGGTTATGTTTTCATTAATTTATAAATATTAGAGTATTTTTCCTTTTTGATTCCATTTGTTTGTTCTTTCATATTGACACCGATTCTCATTTTAAACACTACCCTCATCAGCACAGATATTATTTTGAAATCATTTGGCTTCATAGGCAGCAGATGTGAAACACATTATTTTTGCCAACATCAAGCTATTAGCAAATGCTTTTTAGAGACGTATTTATTAGATGATTAATTGCTCTGGAACAGATGTATCTTAAACCACATGATAATAGCCCCTTTTTAAAAAACTGAAATGAATGTCAAGAGTTTCAGAATATAGGTTTATTTAGTTTCATTCTCAGTTAACAACAATCTTCTAGATTTTATTTATTTATTTAGTTAGTTAGGTAATGTTAATTATTTCCTTGTTCATTTCCCTCTGATATTCATAATAGAACGAGAAGCTCTCTGGAATCAGTGGAGTAGAATTCTTGCTCCAACTTGCCAAACACTAAATGTAGAAAATGATTCTCCTAGTCACAATAAACATCTACTCATGCTTAAGGGGGTTTTAAGACCTGCATTTTCTACAATCGAATTCTTGAAAAAAGTGTCTACTTGTATACTCCCTAATTTCATTTTTCAGCCCATTTTTGCGATATCCAATCCACTGTAATTGCTCTTGTTTATTTTCACGTGCTACCTCAAATGGGAAAATTTTTAGTTTTTATCTTCTGTGCTCTGTCAGCAGTGTTCCCCACGTAGTTATTTTGGTAGTAGGCAGAATAATGACCACCTAAAGATGTCCACAGTCTAAACTCCAGAACCTGTGAACATATTATGTTACATGGCAAATGAGAATTAAGGTTAAAAATATGAACAAGACTAAAAATCTTGAGTTTGGGTGATTATTTTGGATTATCCAAGTGGTCCCACCTGATCACATGAACTCTTAAAAATGTAAAACCTTTTCCAGTTGTGGTTAGAGAGAGATGTAGCTATGGAAGGACAGCTCAGAGAGATGCAATAAGATGCTGGCTCTGAAGATATTAGTTTTGTCCGTATTTCTCAGATCTTTCTCCTTTTCCATCTCTTCCTACTTTGATGGACCTTTAAGTACTGAGTTGCTCTGAGATTGGTCCTTGGCTGTCCTCTCTTTTTTATGATGTTCTCTCTCCCTATGCAATCAGATCCATTTTCATAGTTTCGATTCTCTGTCATCCAGATGTCTTTGCAGGTTCTCAGAGCTACATGTCGAACTGCCTATAGATTTCTCCATTTGGCGACACCACAAATACCTCCAACTCTAGATAGCCTATTCTAAACTCCAACTCTCTCACCATTATTCCCTCTCATAACAAGTTTCTGCACAGCACTATCAGCCAAAGTATTTAGCAAGTCTGAAATCCTGGAATCACCCTTGATACCTACTTCTTCTATTAACCCTCACAACTACTTCTATCAACCCTCATAATCACGTTGCCCTAAAAATCCTCCAACACATCGTTTGAGCTGATTCAGCTCTCTCTATCTCCACCTCCACATGCACCACTATCCAGCCTCCTAACTGGTCATACTGCATCCACTTGGAGCTTTCCAATCCATTCACCATAGAGCATATAGAGACTTTTCATCATCACTGTTTTAATTAAGTCTGTCGGTGGCAAATCTTTAACATGATCTATAAGACCCTGAAAAAATCTGGCTCCTCCTCTTCCCCCACATCCTAACATCCAACCATGTTGGCCTTCTGCCAGCCCTTTGTGTATTCTTTCTACTTCAAGACCTTTTTCTCTACTTGGAAATCATTCCTCCCATCTTTTCTTGGTTAACCCCATGTTTTAGCTGACAGGCCCAGCCTGAATGTCACTTTCTCAGCCTGAATGTCACCTCAAGTCTCTCAGATGAGGTTAGGTTTCCCTGATGTAACTTCTCAAAGTACCCACACTTTTCATTTTTGGAAACTGAAACATGTAATTCATGTTAATATGGTCATGTATTCATTACATATCTTCCAAACTTGATTGTTCCCCAGAGTAACTTTCAATTCCATAAAGACCTTCACACATAGTCTGTGATGGTTAAATCTATGTGTGCACTTGGTTAAGCCATGGTGTCCAGTTGTTTAGTCAAATCCAGGTCCAGAGACTGTTATGAAGGTATTTTTTTTTTGATGTAATTAACATTTAACTCAGTAGACTTTGAGTGAAGCAGATTACCTTCCATATTGTAGGTGGGTCTCATCCTATTAGCTGAAGGCCTTAGGAGAGTAAACTGAAGTCCTCTGGAGAGTAAAGAATTCTACCTCCAGACTGCCTTTGGACACAAGACTACCATAGCAACTTCTGTTGGAATTTCTAGCTTGCTGGCCTGCTCTGAAGATTTTGGTCTTGCTAGCCCCACAATTGCACAATCCAAATTCCTTAAAGTAAATCTCTTTTGCTCTCTACATACATCCCTTTGGTTCTGGTTCTCTGAAGAACCCTAATACATTGTATAAGGTAAATACTTATCTTCTGAATAAAGGAATGGATGTGTCTTTTCTTTCACCATCATTTAAATCTATGGTGAATTAATTAATTAAGTAAGTAAGTAAGTAAATATAGGAGAAACTCTTCAACAGTTGGATCCTGGTGTTTGGGGGTAGTTTTTCAGCATGGTATCTAAAAATTGGCATGCTTTTTCAATTTTTAAATTTCTGGCTTCAGTAGTTTCCATGTTTCAAAATGAGTACTGGAATCCCTCAGAGCAGTTAATTATTTTTCAAAAGGCTTTAATTATCTGCCTGGCATAAGCAGGTTTTTTTTTTTTTTTTTTGTAATTCTCAACAAAATATCTTGTTTACAAATAACATATGTAGAAGTTTGAGATCTAAGAAAATGTATCCTCAGCTTGTTACTAAAACTGTTTAATAACAGCTCCAAACAATACCTCAATACTTTATACTTTAATAGTTTCAAGTTAATTATTACTCCTGATGGCACAGAGCATTGAGTTGTATACTGGCGCACAAAGATTAATATCTCAGCCCAGCAATTAATCATCTTAATTACCTCTGGCAAGTCACTTTAACCATTTGAGCCTCAGTTTCCTCATCTGTAAAACGAAAAACTTTTCAGCCATTTAAAAACAATTCCCAGAATGACTTCATCACACTTTCATATAAAAGAAAATACAAATGAACACAACGTGTCCCTTTGTGTTCTCTTCTCATCCATCCTTAAGACTCACCAATGCCAAATGCAACAACAGCTCTGACACTTTATGTTCAAATTTTTCTCTTCATTACTCAATGTTATCGTCCCCTACTGATACCGAACTTCTGTCACCGCTTGTTGCAACAAGTTTAGTGTTGGCCTTTGGTAATTGCTGTCACTTGCAAACATAACTATGCCTATTATTAATCAGTCCCCTTTTTACAAATTGTTTTTCTTATATTCTTAGTGGGACCACTTTATTTCATTTGTCTGTTCATTAATTCAAAATAATTATTTTTGACAGATCTCTTCTATGCACACAACATGCTGGGAATGGAGATAACTAAGAAGATATTTCCAGCTCAGAGAGTTTACTGCCTAGTGTGAGAGAGAAAAGAAAAGCAATGCCCACAGTAGAGCATGATGCCTGCTTTACAGCTATCTCTATGCTCATGGTGTTACAAAGGCACACAAATAGAAACATTATATATGACTATGGATGATGAATGGTGAGTAGTACTAGAAAAACCTTCCAATATGGATGATGCTTGGAGTGACTATTAAGGGATCAACAGACACTAGTTCTCAAGCTGGATACATAATAGCATACTGGAAAGCATAAATGTCAAAGCCTGTGTGTGCACAGGAGAGAGAGAAAGAGAGAGGGCAGGAAGAGAAAGAGAACATTTTTACTCTTTCATTGGTGGGTGTAGCTATTCACAGATTTTTCTCAAGGGCTGTAAACAAGCAGTTGTTACCATATCAAACAATTTTTAAACTACACACTCAAAGATTTGCACATTGGGGAAAAAGACAGGGACACACACATACTTCACATCTGGGAGAACAGTGAATATGGCTTTTGAAACCTGCTTAGATCATTGCTTGTCTCCCTCTTAGGGGTGGGCACGAACTGTCCCTCTCATTGCACATGCTCGCAGTGAACCTGCTCTGGCTGTTACTCACTTTTCAGGTTTATTCCATAAAATCATCTGGCTCTGTTTTCACTCTTATTTGGCCTGCTCTTTCAGGATTAATTAAAAACGCTTATGATTTGGCCTGGTTAATTCTAATGCTGGATGCTTTGGGAAACTAATCCCACTCTGGAATTTGCAGAGATGAAAATATTTATTGAGTTTTGAAAACTTTTAATTACTCTGCCTGGACTTTTAGAGGGACTACAAAACAAGATAAATAGTCTGAGGCAGAAAATAATATTGACATCACACCTCCTTTTATAAACAAGTATATCTGGCACATTTTCTAAGATTAGGAAATAAATTTCCCCTTACTATTAAACAGAGAGTGTTTTAATGTAATTTTTCCTTTTTCTCATCCTTTCCTTGAATGGCTATAAAGGCAAAGCCAGAAAGAACTGAATTTATCATGCACCTAAAATTAAATATATTTTCAAATTTGAACAAAACTTAAATGGCAATATATTCTATTTTTAAAAAGATTTTAAGTAGTCATCTTATTTTGTTATACCTGTATAGTTTTATTAAGTACATATTTTCTCCAAGTTTACTCCCTTAACCAAATCACTCACTACTTTGCCAACATGAATAAGGGATAACCCACGTGATTGGGGGCCAGGAGACAGGCATCTGAGGCAGGATCAGGCAATAAATGCATTCGAACAGAGTATTAGAAAAGTAAAGTATTAGGACACAGAAGATAAACTGATTAGCACCAAACTGGAAATGTAGAAACTGTTCTGAGGTTATAAGACAAAGTCTACTACCCTTGACATTTCAAATCTAGGCCAAGAGCTCCTCAAGCGGTAACTCTCTTCTCTCTGCTTCAGGAACTAAAAGATCCAGGGCATGGAGTTATCTGTCAGGAACGAGTTGGCATGATGAAAAACAGGCACTAGAATTTGAGGCCAAACATACAGGACTTCAGTTGGTGATTTCACCAATTAATTAATGTATGGCAAGGAGCTATTTCCTCTTCTCTTTCATGAGAATCATAAAAACCAATCTGTAAGATCACATTATGAATTAATAATTATGAATATAAAGTGTCTCATACTTATGAGGAGCTCAAAATATATTTATGTTTTTGGATGTGGTTTGGCTGAGTGTATGGCTGGAGAGAAGCAATTTTTCCCACTCTGACAGGTTTCCATCCTATTGGGATGGTCAGATGAAGCCACAGCCTCCACAATAAGGACATGTAGCTACCTTGAAAGTGAAGGGCAGGCCATAAACGTGAAATCTTTCCATTTCTTTGTGTCTTCTTCAATTTGTTTTAATAATGTCTTACAGTTTTCAGTGTATAGGACCCCCACATGCTTTGTTAAGTATTTTCTTTTTGTTACAATTACAAAAAAAAGTTAAAAAAAAATTCATTGTTAATGTATAGCAATGCTGTAGATTTTTGCACATTGATATGTATCCTGAAACTTTATTGTATTTGTTCATTGTTTCTAATAGTTTTTTGGTGGACTCTTTAGGGTTTTCTATATAATCATTCATGTCATCTGCAAAGTGACAACTTGACTTATTAATTACCAATTCGGATGCCTTTTATTTCTTTCTCTTGCCTGATTGCTCTGGTTAGAACTTCCAACACTATACTGAATAATAGTGGTGATAGGGGACAGTTTGTTCCTGATCTTAGAAGGAAGGTTTTTAGTTTTTTTCGCCATTAAGTACGATGCTAACTGAGGGTTTGTCATATATGGTTGGCCTTTATTATGTTGAGGTACTTACTTTCAATAGCCATTTTGTTAAGTGTTTTAATATAAAACTGAGAGCAACAAGTGAACATGACAAATAAGCAGAGTCATGGACACAGACAATAGTTTAGTGGCTACCAGAGGGAAGGGGGGAGGGGGAGGCAGGCAGGGGTAGAGGGAGTCAAAAATATGTCGATGGAAGAAAATTTAACTTTGGGTGGCAAACACACAATGCAACACACATATGATGTACTATTGAATTGTACATTTGAAACCTATATGATTTTATTAATCAATACCACCTCACTAATGTTAATTTTTTTAAAAAAGTGAAGGCCAGGGAAGAATTTAGAGAGCACCAAATCCTCTGTCCCCAAACACCCTCAATCAGGAAGTTGCCCAATCCAATCTCTAGATCGAAAAATACATGAGTCACTGAATTAATACAATTGAGATGATTGCCCTGCAGTTCCCAGAACACTTGGACAACCTGCTATTTGTGAGAATGACAAGAGACTCTTCACTCTGGTGCTCCTTAGACTTTTCCAGGGAAATAGCCTTAAGGTAAGAGGAAACTCAAATCACCCCAAGGTGGAGCTGTAGCAGCTGGTTAAAAGCTTAACATTTCTTTGAAGACTCACGGTTTATCTTTTTAAAAGCCATGCAGATTTTGCATTCTACTCTATAACATATCTTTGGGCGTTTCAGTGTAAAACTAAGTATAAAACTAACTACTAACCTGGTCAATTCTGTCAGCTCAGCTCTATAGGTACGAATCCACAGATGGGTCTAGGAGTCTGCATTTTTACCGAGTTCCCCAGACAATTTCTCTATCAAAGAAATCTCATCCTAGAATAGAATTCCCAAAATGTGCTGCTAGTGCTGTTATAGTCACCCCATGTCATGATGGCTCCGGAAAAGCAGGCTGGTTTGGTTGAAACCAAGAAATCAAAATGATACCACATATGATTTCTATAGAGACGATGCCAATAAATATGATCGCAAGGGGCTGAAATTGCAGGGTTCCTCATTTCACATTCACATAGTATGTTCAGAAGTTCCAGTATGTCATTTCAGAATTGAGTCCTAAAATAAGCAGCCTTAAACATTTACTCATACTCTTCATTTAAAACTTGTCTTTTAAGCACGGGCTCCTTGTAACTGAAGGGCAACTGAACATTTTATTAAAACATTTTGGATATGTATTTGTTCATTTCACATAATTTGACCAAATTACAGTTGAATAGTTAAAAGCATAGAGACTAGTGTCAGAGAGAACAGGCCTTAAACCCTGCTTCTGCCACTCATAAGCTGTTTCATCTTGGACATCTTACTTAACCTTACTGAGCTTCAATTTCCTTGGCCTTAATATAAAGTGTAAAAATAGAACTAACTTATCAAGTGTTTATAAGGATTAAATATGAAAATAACTGATACTAATTGTTTAATTAAGGTTATTTACCATTAATAATAAATAATAGTCTTATAACTTATATTAGTACATTGTCCTCTTTTGGGGAAGTAAACATAAGATCAATAGAAGTGCTATACTGTAATTGATCTAAAGAAATCACTCAATTTCTTTTAAATCCTTTTTCAAACTGTAGGATTTTCATTTTTATACTAAGGACTCCCACAAATAGTTTTGTTATTTCTGATGGAAATCATGCTGGTATTAATTTTCACACAGGAATTTGGTTTATTCTGAAATATTTTCTTATGTTTAATTTTTTAAAATTATTAAATGAACAGTTGATTTAACTGGTGGCTCACGTGGTTCACATCTTTAATATGGATATGCACAACAATTTTAAAAGCAGTAAATGGAGTAACACAAATATAATAAATACATAACACTATTTTATAGATTCAGATGAGAGAGAATCTCTTGGACCATAACAGCTACGTAGAGATAGAAACCAGATGTAACACGAACTTTAATTTTTCTCTGTGACATATAAAAAGTTTATGTATATGCATGTGGATATGTATGTGCACACAGGCTTACAAATGTGTGATTATAATATTGTAGAAGTTTCTCAAATGACAGAACAAGCACAGGCTTGGAAATTAGGTTTGCCTTCAAATCTCTGCTCTCATTTAGCACGTGGACATATTTAACTTCTTTGGGATGTATCTTCATCTGCAAAATGGGGGTAATAATTCCTTTCAGATGGTTCTAAAAATTAGTTTTTTAAGCAAAGTGTCTGAGATTTAATAAGTGTTCCACAAATGGTGCTACTAATTTAATTAGAAATCTGCATGAATCATCAGAGTATTAGCATTTCTTACTTAAATATTTTAAAGAACATGTTTCTAATATGCATTTATCCAAACTTCTTCTTATATTTCCATTTTCTAAGTACACTAAAGAGTAAACTTAAATGCAAAAAATGTCTCTGGTCTAAGTCTTAGTGATATTTTATAAAATACCACCAAGCCCTCCCTATAAGCTGCCTCTGGGCAGGGTCACCATACCATAGAATATTTTGTCCATACTGAGACTCTCCTTAGATGAATAAGGAAGCTGTGGGTAATTATTCTGAAACAATAGGAATACACCAGAATTGTCCTGGGCATTTGTGATATGTCATCCCATACTTCTGAGTCTTAAAGCAAATGCTCCAGCCATCACAAATATTTACCAGAACTGGTTAAAACCTATACTCTATATAGTAAACTTTCATACATACTATACTACACTAAAAGAATAGTATAAAATTATACTATATACTTTTATAGAGTAAACATTTACTTACCTAAAAGTTTTTCTCATTATTTCACTCTCGGGAATAACATCTCATTATTTGACACCACGCTATGAATAAATTTCTCTTCTTTCTCAGGATTGATAATGAGGTATCCGGTAAGTCTTTATCTTTTCTATTTCTCCTACCAACTCATTTTCATACTTTGCTCTTCTAGCTTCAGAGAGATTTCTGCCATTATATATAGCATTTTGCCACACCCGTTTCTGCCACAGGCCATTGCTCTTCTCAGCTTTCTTTAGCTTATGAATTGCTTTGCTTAGTCAAATCTCATTACTTGCTCCATAATTGCCTTAGGTCATCATTCATTACTGAAGAAAAATCTAGAGCTTTACTAGTTAATGCTTTTGAGGACATAGCTAAATTCCATTCTATCTGCTTTAAAAGAAATCAGCTCCATTTAAAAGCGAAATTTCATATATTGAGTTGCTTTTTTATTTATCTTTTTTTGCCTCACAGATCAAACATAATCAATTCCAGAGATCAGTCATGAAACCCAGGATATACAGGTTTCTGAACATACACCTCTCTGCCTGAAAACACTCTTGTTATTAGGGTATAGTACATGCAAATCAATTAAGCAGAAATTGGAACAATTCTTAAAGGACAACGATTAAGAGAAATGAGGTCAGGACTGCACTGGCAACACTGATTGCTGGAAACAAAACCATCATACTGCAGCTTAACATCTGACTCAGAGATGTTTCTGAGAAATTTCTAGTTAAGAAGCAACAAAAGGAAAACAGTTGGAAAAAATTTTAATTGGGATTTTTATGTGTTTCATTTTGACTTTTGACTTTTTTTTGAGTCTCTAAAAATAAGATAAATTAAGGTCGGCACTGGAAATAATGGTAAAATGGCATCAACAATTTTACTGGTTATGAGTAAGCCTTTAAAATCCAGTTAATATTGAACTGAAAATTAAAAGAAAAATGATATAAACTGTTTTTATGAGCAACATTACTACCATGTGGCTAGTTATGCATTTTCCTCTCAAATAGTAAATTAAGAATCACAAAAAGAGAAGGCAAAATGTATGTGTACGTACGTAATGCTGTTGAACAGATTTTGCAAATGTGAGAAAGAGAAAACGCAGGCATTCCCCCATAACAGCTATGTCTCCAGTAACTGAAAATTTAGCCGACATTTATGAAAATTTTCAAAATGAACTCCAGTATTAGGATGAAGTAATGAGCTGGAGCTAATATCCAGAATGCAAAAGGTCTTTTAATATTTTTTTCAAAGACACTTATTTCTTCGTGCTGAGCATAGGCTGGAGCTGGTGAAGAGTACTTACTAAAGTGATTCAGGGCTGAGTTTAGGAGGCACTCAGTCATGTCTTCCCAATTTGTATTATATTTTCAAAGTGCAGTTTGTCAGCATGATATCTGATCTCCTAGCCACGTGAGCAAGCTTTAGAATTCTTGCATTCTGACTTGGTTTTTAATAAAATGGTAACTTTAAACCAGCCTCCCTTACCCATGGCTGCTATCACAGTTGCCTTCTTATCCAGAAGCTTTTTTTCTGTTCTTCACTTCTATTATCCATTGTCTCCGGCCTACACAACATCTTTTTCCATCTTCATATTCATTCATGGAACAATCTAGACATATTCTACAGCCTACATATACTTAAAAAAAAATCTGCCTACAGGATTTTTTCACGCATTTGTCTCCTCTGTCACCCACTCAGTCAACTCCCTTACTCGCCGTTTCCTTCGACTTTCCTATCCTGTTTTCGTTCATACCACAGTTTTTCTCCAATTTTAACATAGCTTTTCTACATTTTTAACTATTTCTCCTTTGTCCCTTTATCGACTTGCTTTTCTTTCTCTGTTCCTTTTTTTACAAAAATTTCCTCTTCCTTATCAATGTGTCATAATGTTATTATCTGTCAAAATAAAATATATCAGCAACCATGCCTTCAGTAAATAGCTACTAAGTGCTTACTCTATGGTAGGATTCTAGGTACTGGCAACAAGAAGATGAATATTCTCCACAGTTTCCCATATGTGTCCTCAAGAACCTCACAGTGTAATGAGGAAAATGGGGGGAAAAATTTGCCATGAGCACCAGTGTACGAGTTCTGGCAAGATGGGCTACATTAAATTCTACTCCTTCCACTACAAACAACCAGGCTGCTGGATAAACGATACCATTCCAAAATGTATATCTAGGCTCATAAAAAAGAAAGAAATTTCCAAAAGTTCAAAATTTAAGATGGAGGTAAAAACTGGTGGTAGGGAAGTACATGAGTTGGCAAAATCGTGGTATAAATGGGGGATCATTATCCGTTATCTGAGAGTTTGAGTTTTAATGCCACATGAGGCAGAAGACAGAGTCCTGAGCCTATGTAAGGCTGGGAAGTGGAAATAGTGACCCCGTGCATAAAGCCAAGTTGTAATTTAGATGTGTTCCAGAGTGTAATATTAGTGAAGGGATAGTCAAGTCGATCAATCAAGCACAATAGAGGCCATAGGTACCGATCCAAATATAGACAAGAAATTCATAAATGAGGAAGGAAGCAGTGACTTCAGTAGGTAATAGCACACAATAAGTAGTGCTACTAGGACAACTGACTGACCAGGTGAAGAAAATTAAATTTTACTTTACACTAAAGCATTTCTAAACAGTAAGATATACTTAGCATACAATTAACTGCACATATTAAAATGTACAATTTGATAAATTTTGACATGTGTACAGAACCACAGTTAAGATAATGAACATATCAATCAACCCCAAAGCTTTCCTGTGCCCTTTGGTGATCCCTTGGGGATTCCTACCCTAATCCTATCCCCAGGCATATTATCTATTATTATAGATAACATTGTATTTTCTAAAATTTTATATAAATGGAATCACAGAATAGGCAATCTTTTTTTTTTTTATCTGGCTTCATTCATTCAGCATAATTATTTTGTGATTCATCCAAGATATTGTTTACATCAATATCTCATACTTTTTTATTGCTCAATAGTATTTACTATTTGGATATACCACAATTTGTTTATCCATTTATTTAATGATGGAAATTTGAGTTGTTACCAGTTTGGGGCTGTTGTAAATAAAGTCACTGTGTATATGTCTTTGTATGGACATTTTTCTCATTTCTCTTGGTTGAATACCTGGAATGGAATGAATGAAATATATGGTAGGTATCTGTTTGACTTTTTAGGAAACTGCCCAATTGTTTTTCAAAGTAGTTATACCATTTTCCATTCCCATGTGATTTTTCTCTGATGGTGTTAGGTTAGCACGCTCTCCATTCTGCCACACTGAGGACAATTTCTAAGTGTACACTTTGAATTTGCTTTATCTACTTTCTCACAGGGTTACATCCTTCAAGCTGGCTTCTCTTGAATAGTTGTCTTTAAAAATTGGACAAGACAATTTTGAGGAAGCACAGAATATAGAACAGAGAGTACTTAACTACTTTAAAAAAATTTAGACACAGATTTTTCTCATGAGAACTACAGAAACATCCTTGTTAATCACCTAGATTAAAATGCAGTTAGTAGTTAAACTTACCCTGGTTTTGTGTCATTTACTACACAATGATACGTAAATGTTCCAAACATCTGTACTCCTAAAATTCCATAAAGAAGTAGAAAGAAAAGTAGGAAAATTGAAACACTCCATATTTGTTCTCCTGATCGCCTAGGAGGAAAAAAAAGGTAAAGTAAGTAAACCTTTAAAAAAAAGTGTCATAAACTTTCCTCTTTAACGTAGGTAAAAACAGTGCTTACTTTAAAATATTTGTAATTCTGGTCCTTGGTAGTTCAAATCGGAAATAAATTCGAAATGCTCGGATCATAATTAATGGCCTTGGGATCCTCAACATTCCCCAAGGTGACATCTGATCAACTATATCGGCAATTTCAAATACCTGTAAATTTAGAGGAGAATAAACAAGTTTAGACTTTCCCTTAGCATTGTCTGTAGTCATGCCATATACAGACAGCTTCAGGAGCTAGATCCTGCAGCCTGAACTTTGCCCTACCTCATTTTCTATTGAAATTAATTTTCTTTTGAGTACATTTTGAAGCTAGAGCTCTCTTAAGAGAAACAAATACATAAACTAATGAAAGTGCCATTAATCATGTTCATTTCCTGCCCAATTCATCAAGGCAGTTTTTATTTTAAAAACAGTGTCAACTTAAAATACAGAATAAGTGTGCTAAGTCTTCCTCGCTAATCATACATGGTCTTTGGTGGAACTTTTTGAATATCTGGAAAATGGTATAATAAAGAAAAGATTAAAATATTATTAAAAATATGAAAAATAATTGCACCATTTATGAGGCAAAATAATAATTAGAACATGTTTGCCAAACATATAATAGTTATTAAATGGAAAAAAAACACATTTACATGTAGGATAAATTAGACTGTTGGAGAAGTGAGTTTAATCAAAATAAAGATAGTTTATCAAAAGCACAAGGATGAGCAGGAGGAACTGTGGATTTATTTTATTCTGAATTTTTAAATGAAGAATATAGTAACTTTAGTTGAATTAAATGTAAAATAAACCCTTATTGAAATGAATTCTACCATTTTCCAGTGAAATTCCTCCCTTAGAGCTTTTTAATATACGTTCCTTATTTCTCACAGTAAAGCATTTTCTATCTGCAATGTAGTATTTTATGTTTATCAATATGTATCCCAATGTATCTATATCTGTTTTTAGCAGTACTTAATGAGAGTTCAGTCACATAAGACTGAAATTTTCATTTATAAATTCAATATTTTTATTCTACAAATACAGAAATCTCATCCGTGTTTTTCCTTTTTATTTATGACTGTATTCTTTATATCTGCTCAGTAAGAAATAATTTTCTATTGTATTGTATTTCTCTTCTGATTAATAAAAAACACCAAAAAATGACTGACAATGATGAAAATGTTGGGTTTTTTATTAACAAACATTTAAATAACATGATATAGTAAATTACACAATGACATTTAATATATATTCTTTAATATAATTCTGTTTAGATTTTCAGTGCTAAATAATGCCCACTTTGGAAAACATCCCCTTGTAATTAAAAAGTTTTTAATTACCTGCAACACCAATGAAACCCAAAGGCAAAAGACCATGAATCCATCAAAAACACACCAGCGATCTTTCACATAGGAACTATCCCCCTAAAAATAAATTTCACATAGCATTATCAGGCAAAATAAATAATTTCAAAAAATATTTGTGGAAGAAACAGTCAATGTTAATACAGTAAAAACTAATTTTAAAAAATATAAAATATACAGTATATCGATAAGTATAGAAAAATAAACATGTATGTTTTAAATGGAATTTTATTAAGTAAATGTGCTCTTTACATATATTTTAAGCAAAAAGAGAGAAAAATATCACGATCTTCATTTTAAGAACTAATTAGCATAGTTGTGATTGTTTAAAAAAATACAAAGAAATTTAAAAGTAAAAACTGAAATTTTATGGCACTCGGCAGAGAACAATTTTAAAATAGGAACAATTAAAAGTGAATGCTAGGCAGAAAAAAGAGCAATTAAAAATCAGTGAGTGCACAGACACCCAAATAGGATGAATTAATATGGTATTTTTCCCAACAATATTATTATTTCATTGCTTTTATGTCGTTAAACATTATTACATGAGTGTCACCATAATTAACCTCTTTTATTGCTCATAATTTGCTTTAGTAACAAATTATATTTTAAAAGATGTAACATGAGAGCTTCCATTATATTGGGGATTATTTAAAATGCAAAAAATGAGGATAAACAGTGCTATTTTCCTGAGAGGGGAACAGAAGTGGCCAAGAGCAGACGGTGGAATAAAGACATACTTTTCACAGTGTATCTGTCCACATCTCTTCTGATTAATGTCCACGTGTTACAATTTTTAAAATAAATTTTCAAAATTGTTTTTTTAAAGGTTACCATTTTAGTTTGAACAATAAATATTTTGTCGGTTGGTACATATAAAATCATATTTGAAAATTTGGGCCCCACAAACTCAAAATGTAAAGCTATCTATCAATAACAGAGTTGGCTGAATTTTTGTTCCTTGTTTACTATACAAATTTTTTTTGCTAAGAAAACTGATGTTGCAAAGCTGACTCAAAGTATATTTTGAACTATATAAACAGATGGATTATTTTAAATAATTTTAGATGCCCTGGTGGGAGACCAGAATACAACAAAAGCATGCAAACACATTCTAATTTTAAATGACCTCATGTTATGAACACTGGCTCAGCGAAACTTCTACTGTGTAACATAGGAAACTGTTTTTGAGTTAGGATGTAATTTTAGTTGCACTGTTTGGAATGTTGTCTCCTTTAGATTTTCAAGAAATTCATAGTGGCATTTACCTGTTAGCCAACAGACCACCACCTGCTACGGCTATTTAGAACTGGGTTCTTTTCCCAGTCTTTGTTAAACATGTGAAATAATTTCTGGGCATAAGTTTTACATACTATTTTTTGGTTCATATCTTTGAGTCATTTATTATTCATAAAAATCTTTAATAAAAAATTCTTTAATCAGCAGTGTTATGGAAACCTGGCATACAAAGACCAGTAACACTCAGATTTTTCTCATCTTTTTTTTAAAGCTTTTGCTCTTTAGTGTTCATTGTTCTGTCTCCCTTAAAAATTCTCCCAAGTCTGTGCCACCGTTTTCCTCCTATCCTGACCAGTGCTTTAACTCACACATCGTATAACAATTGGCAACTCAGCTCAAGTATTTAAATAATATTTATATTGTGTAATTTACAGAATAATCCTTTGTAGTCCCCATCTGATGGTTTAATGACTTTATATTTTAGTCCCTCTGATTTATTAGATGTAATTGTGAAGTTTGGGTTTCCTACTTAAATCTTCTCTAAACGTATTTTCTGGTATTACATTAAAAAAAAAAAGTCTATCACCCATTGTAAATGTTTGAATATGTTCTGAAAATGATTAGCACTTTGAGACTTTAAGCTGTTTTGGGTGGTATTCCCAGCACCTAGTACAATGTTTGACATACAACAGATATTAAATGAATGACAAGATAAGTGCATAAACCATGTCTTAGAGAGCTTTTATACATTATAATGTATAAAGTAAGAAGTCAATTCATATGCTTTATGAAGGCACCCGGTCATCCATTCATTCACAGAAACTCCTGGTATTGTTCCTTCAAAGAAATGATTTTTTGCTTCTTGGTAAAAGAGAAACTTGTATATAATACCTTTAAAGGTTAGTACCTTTAAGTTAAACCTCTTTCCTATGTGATCATGAAAGACCACATATGAAATTATGAAATAACTTTTGGATGTTTTCTGGATTAGTATAGTTTGAATAAGCAGAGCCTATATACCATGCAAATAGGAATCAGGTCAAGATTTATATAATTTGTGCATTATAATGTACTTGTAAATAATACCAAATTGAAATTGATACTTCAATCAATAATCACTAAGGCTCCACAAGTCTCAAATACCTTTTAATAAATAGAAGACAGACTTTAAAACCTGGCACTCTGAAATATAATCTCATATTACATTTTGTGTCAGACATATTTATTGTATCTTTTTTAATTTACATGTTTCTAACCTGAAAGAAAGGTTTTAATTTGTTTCTTGCATCAACTGGAAATGGAGGGCAGAGAGTACTTCAGTTGTGGGCAGAAATCAGCATGCTAATGGCTAGAGGGGAAGATGGGTTATTCAAGAGCTGTCTGTCAATTTATATAAAAGTAAACACTCGGAGGCTGCCAATCAATTATACGGTGTAAGAAAGTAACGTAAATTGCCATGCAAGTATTTAACAACCAGAGAAACCAAACACATTTACCTGAAGACGTTTATAGGGATATAGTCTGTAGTTATAAAATGATAGGCACTGGTATAGTTTCATGAGCACATGATTTATGGTTCTGAGTTCCCAGGGTCCATCCGTCACTGTGTCATAACATTATTATTTATTACTTCAAGAATGCTTGGAGGATGCATGTTACTTTTACCTAGGTCTCTTGTCAGATAAAAAAATAGACAACAGAGAATTGTCCGAAGAACTCACAGTCTGCAATACATCAGACACTCTGTGACAATGCAAACATACATCTCCCAAGTGGTTCACTTTTGACTCTAAGGAATTTGGTGAATGAGAATGCTTCTCAGAACAGGAATTAGTGGTGGAAGCGATTAGAAACAAATTATTGGAAAGTGGGAATTAATTGGCAGATACTTTCAAGCTTAAGAAACATTATAGAATATGTGAAATCCTTATAACAAATACATTCCTATAACAAAAATTTTTAAAGACATTTCTTGCCAGGAGGACTTTCTGCTTCAATTTCTCTCTCCTGTAATGCATCAGCATGTTACCCCCACAGAGAACTTCTCAAATACAAATCAGATCGTGTCACTCTTGGATTCAAATACCTCAGGCATCTTTACTGACCACAGAATGCAGTCTGAGCTCCATGCAAGGCCCTTCACTGTGCAGCCAGGCCTGTCTTCACAGAATCCTCTCCAGGTGCTCCCTGTGAACATCCATCTGCTACCCCTGACTAGTGTTCTCCAAAGCACCAGGCTGTTCCCACAACTTTGTGTCTCAGAGTATTCCTTTTCTCTCTGCGAAATCCTTTACTTCCATCCCCTCTTGCCTGGGTCATGGACCACATTTACTCAACATTTAAGACATCACATCACATTTTTTTCTTCAAGACTCCCATGATATCCTCAAGCAGAATGTCTCATTTCTTTTTGTGCTACCTCCCCACATACCTTTTTCTGATCATCACTACAGCATTTTCACAAAATACTAAAATTCTACTTCTCTCTGCCTGAATTCTCACTATATAAATATTTGCTATTTATATTTGCAAAAATACCTACCCTTAAAAGAACCACTACAATGAATCTGCATGTGTACCAGTGGAAGTATTTAAGTTGTCCATGAATCCTGCAAGAAGGTATAATGTGCAAAATGCAGGCATTGCTTTGTTGTTCTTTTGGGCTAACTCTTGTGCTGCCATTATTAACCTATAAACAATGGATCAGTGTTAAGTTCATCACTACTTTTCCTCCCTATTTTCTTCTTGACCTTTAGCCTTCTCAAGACTTGAAACTATCAACCCCAGTCTATTTGCTGTTATTTCACCAATTTTAAGATATTACCTCTTCCCCTGTAACATAGTTTAACATTTCTGAATTAGAGTGCATTTTATAATTGATGCATCACTTAACATCTTATATTTTACAATCCAATTGTAAAATATTAGCAGCATTTTTTTCTTTCTTAAGGATATATAAAATGATGCTGCATCTTATAATTGATGACCTCACAGATTCAACAAAATATGGTAGACAGTACTTTAACTTATTATTTCTCTGCTTATAAGAGCACATATTGCTGTTTTGGGTAAGGGTATACAAAATATCCACTGCTAAATTAGGTAAGTACAAATAATTCAGCAATGGGTGTTTGAGTGCTGTTTATTATACAGAAATATACAGATGGAGAGTTATCTAGTGTTAAGACTAATTTTGTGATATTTGGAGATTTTGGTGGGGTTGCTGTAATGCATTCATAGTTTACCCATTTAAAATAATGGAATACAGTCTCCTGTTTTCTGAAAATATAGTATCTAACATATTTTCCGGAATAGATTAGATGCAAAAAATGAGAAGTGCCTACACGTACTTTACAAGCCAGTTCCACAAAAGTGGGCCAGGCCTCCTATGAGGACAGGGGCTCTGTTTTGTTTTGTCCCTTCTCCCAGGGGAGTTAATGAGCTCACCCTGAGTGCTCAATCAATGTTTGCTGAATGACTAGAAACTGTACTGGGGTTTAAGAATATAACTCTCTTATATTCATATTATACTTATATCCTTAGTGTCTTAAAATTTTAATATAGTAAATTAAAATGTACACGTAGTTTAATACATGTGACAAACCACTGAGTCAATAAATTTAGTGGGCGATACTAGAAAACTACAGCTTCAGTACTTTCATTTTGAAAAATAAAGCTTCTGGGTTTGGTTTGTTGCAGATAATTTTATAACCTAGATATTATTAGATCACATTACCTTAAGCATTAGGTATGAATTTTAGATGTGCCATAACATTGCCAAACCAGGCTAGGTATAATTTTAGATTGTGTATGCTGGATGGACAAGAATACACTGGTTTGCTTCTATAAATATTTTATTATGGACTAATACAGCTTTATGTATGAAAAATACTCTTCCAAAAATGAAAGGCCAGCAATCCCAAAATCTCTAACATGTGTGCGCATCGACTCACACATATTCTTCCACGCAGAAGACATATGACATACTAGAGTTACTTGCTTAATAACTAAATCTCCTTAGTTATTTAGAAATATTTCAGTCAAAAATCAGTACATATTAAACATTTAATATTTGAACAGCTAGGATGTATAGCTCTGTTCCAAATGATATGAAACATATTAAAAGTAACCTGATGCTTAAAATAGAACACAATGTATACCTGTATATTCATAATGTCCTTATATGCATGAAAAAAGTAAGTTCCATAAGTGAATAAACACGGCACATATTTGTAAATTATTCTGGGTAGAGAGACTACAAAATTGATTGAGAGAGAAAAATTTCAGTAGTTGGCAAATGAAGTGGTAGGAAAAGTATGAAACTATGTCAAAAAAATGTTTTTTAGCAGACAAGTGTTTAATAAAGCTTTAAAAATTTTAGAGTAAGATTAATTGAAAAAGGCATAGTAACATAACGAGTAACATGTGGTCAACTAAAAGATTACTATAGAGTCCCTATGTGGGCTAATGTATTTATTATGGGGTAACTTAAATGCCTATATACATACATATTTCTCATGCAATTGTAAAACTAAAACAATTTACAGATACAAAGATACGAAACTGGTAATATTTAAATTAATTGTGACAGATGATTTTTTTTTGCTAAAACTAAGCCTGATTAAAAGTTTTAAGTTTTTTCCCAGCTTTATTATATTATTGCCAATTAAACTGCAAACATCTAAGGTGCACAAACAGATGATTTAATATATGTACACAGCTCAATATTAAAAAATCAATAAATAACCTAATTTTTAAAAGGGCAAGGAAAACAACTGTAGAAGGAAATATTTCAGGCAATTGGGAAAACATGAATATGGATTGGATATTAGCTTATATTAAGGAATTATTTTTAACTTTGCTAGATGTGACAATGGCATTATGGTATGAAAAAATTATCAGTTTGCAATGCATAAGAAGTTATTTCTGAAATTATCTGATATCTCAGATTTGCTTTAAAATGAAATAGAACTGGCTAAATATTGATAATTGCTGCTGTTAAGGTATAGGGATTCATTTCAACTCTAATCTCTACTTTTGAGTAAATTTTTAAAGTTCTATAACAAAAAGTTTTTAAAAAGTTAAAAGTAAAAAAGAATAATACATTAACTGTGATCTATCTCTTTTAAGGATAGCACACAAGGAACTATGTAAAAAGAGAAGCAACTGACCAATAACCACGTGTTATGCATCATCTCATTAAACTCCTAAACTTCTTGTCCAGAATGAGCCCCTTTTCCATAAAAATTACCCAACTTGAGGTGCTGATACAGCCAGTAAAAAGCTAGGATTTGAGTCAAATCCGTCATTTGGCAGAGACCCCCAATGCCCATGATGCTATTTTATTATACACTCCGTCTCGGTACAATTTAAAATACATTAGAGACAATAACATCTACTTATTTTTCATTTTGTGAAGATTAGTGTTACAGAAGGAAGAAATATCCCATGATAGAAATTTTCTTCCTTTTCTTTTTCTTTTACTTATTTTTGGTTTCCCATTGGTGGCAATTTCATGCTACGCATTCCTTTTCTTATAGTCCTGAAATTCCTTTCTACCTTGAGCCCTTTTTTCTTACCCCTTAATACCTTCAAAATGCCTCAGGTTAATGACATTCTATTGAATAGCATCACACTGTGACATTTATCATGTAACATTATTCTGCACTTCGTAAATCAACATATGCCTCCTTTGCTCAAGGTCACCCGTAGGTGGTACGATAGACCCTATTCTGGCCCTCAGGAAGCTGGTGGTCAGGCCACCTCACTCCTTCCCAGATATCCCAAGGCTCAGTGCTTTCTTTACACAATTGATTTCACTTTTAAAACATTCTTATGCATCATATTTTCATCAATCTTTGGGGTTATACTCTATCTTAAAAGATAAAATAAAGAGATGGTTAGCTTTACTGAAAATAATATGAAAATAATAAACTGATTTAGATTTTCAATGCATTTTGGTTTTTAGCTTAAATAACGTGGAAACACTCACCTTGACAATCCCCCGGATGTGCATTTTTGCTATCATCTCCGCCGTGTAGAGAAACATCAATAAAGTATCCAAAGTAAAGGTCACGTACTGAAGAGGGGGGTAGTGTTCGAACGTCATGGGCGTGTTCATACAGACGGAAATGACGCTGATGATGGCACAGATGCGCAGCAAAGAGTGAACCCACTGCAAGAATGGTCCGAAGTTGTCATTTGACACCATAAAATGATATCTTAAACTTGTATTAGGAGCTACACTATTTGGAAAACATACTACTGAGATCAAAAGTTTTCACTAGTAAAAAAGAAGAAGGAAACTAATGTCTGTAAAGTGCATATAAAATATTTCCACATATTTAATATCATTTAATTCTTAAATCAGCCTAATTTTCACATGAACACACTAGGCTCAGAAAGATTAAAAAGCTTTTCTGCAGTTTCGCATTGATAACAGCCAAAGCTCAGATGTGAACCTGGTCAGGCTACTCCAATGTCAATGAGACTCTCCAGGGCAATGAGCCACAACACAGAGAGATTCTGATTTAATTAAAATGTGTTTGTAACTAGAAACTTGATGTACTATTACTTTTATACTTTTTTTTATCTATTACGAGCACTTGGAATCAGAGACCACATAATATTTACTGTAACTTCCCTAATATCTAGCAAATGGCTTAACTTTGTAGATCAAGAAAACCCATGTGTAGGGTTTTCTTTCCATATGTCTCCTTTATGTAGCATCCTTATATTAAAATATTTTTTAAAATCTGGTATCATCCTTTATTTTCAAAAGATAATAAATAGACTTCCCTCTTTATGTTGGAGAACATATTTTGTACAAATTTAGTCCAGATTTATCTTCTAAAATCACACACGATAAAACAATTTTCTGTGAAAATCTAGCAGTGCATGCACTGTGAATATTTTCCTTAACCCCAGCATAAAGTAGAAATTAAAAAGGTGAATGTGTGTGTACATGTGTATGTTTACCTGTCATATGTATAAGACTTAACAATCATTCAGATACTTTTATTATGAAAATTAATAAAACCTATCATAAAAATATTGCATTTTCATGTTAAACCCACACAATTAATATTACTAATTAATTAATTAGACAATTCTTAAATATAATTTAAATACATTCTATATTGACTATCCTGGATTAATATGCAGTTACATTAATCCTCCTGAAAAAAAAAAAAATCTGTTTTGTAGTAGATAGGTTCTGTAGCTACATAAGCTAGCAAGCACCCAAGAAGAAAGGCAGAAAAGACTGTCAGAACTTTGAGGAGACTCAGACATTTGTAGGCTGGTGAATGGGTTTTAATATTAATCTGACAGTTATAATATTTGCATGAAGATGTAATCCCACTAATTCCATACCATATAAGTCACTGATGATTAAATTTATTCTAAGTGTTGATGCACTTTTCATGCAATTTGGAAGCGTTTCAATAAACAGCAGTTTGTGAATCTAGCCCCATCTGGACTTCCAACACAAAGTATTTAATCACACAAAAGAGCTCTAAAAGAAGGGTTATTCTACAACAAATCTGTTTCAGATTTAAAGAATAAATTCTACTTAAACATTAACCATTTTAGTTAGTGCTTCTGAGGCTCCATCTATAATACTACCTTTTTTCAGAAGTTCTCAGAGAGCTCGGTATGTGATGAACACTAAAGAAAAAAAAATAGTGAGTGCTTTGTTCTCTATTCTATTCAATTCTTTAAACATGAAAAGAAGACCTACTTTGTGTCAGGAATTATGCTGGGCTCTCAGGACACAAAAATGGAAACAACGCAGTTCAGACTCATCACTACTTTGCAGTGTGATATACATAACATAAATATTTTATTTATACTCAGTGTATATGTATACTTATTCAAATATAAAATAGGGTAAGTGGAAAGAGAAGAGATTTATTCTGTCTGTGGCGTGGAAGGTCAAGTGAGGAACCTTTCAGAGTGATTGGGCGTAGGGATGGCATCTGAGCCTGGCTCCCTGGACTCATCAGGGTTGCTGGAAAAGGGCCTCTGGGCAAAGAAAACTATGTGACCTGGAGAAGTTCCTCTTGGAGGAGCAGGAAGTTGCCGATGTGGCTCAAGTAGACAATGTGTAAATATAGGAAAGGGCCATTGATGAACAAGTTAGAGCCAGAATAGAAAGCACCTTGAATGTAATATGTATTTTAATTTGTAATAGGGATGTAGATAATAGGGATGTTTTAATAATTGTAAAGCAGAAGGATAATGTGAACAGAAATGGAAATATAAAAAGTAATGTGAGCTGGCTGGAAAAGTAGTCTGGAGAACAGATTAGATGAAGAAAGACTGAAAGGGTCAAGGAGACCGTGGCAGATGACCTTTTTCATGGTCAAAGGAAAGACAAGCACTGTGAGAGTTAACGGTTCATTTTCTTACTTCAGCCTGCACTATGAGTTTAATAATAATAAAGTTGATCCTATACTTGCCTGCAGAGTTGAGTTTCCAATACCTATAAATATGTCATTCCACCTTAGCTCTGGCCGCTAAACTGTCTAGTATGCAATGATACTTGGTATAGTAAATCTTCTCGAGTTCTCATTAGCTTAATTAGACAGAGAAGGTGACAAAGTTCTTCAGAGATACTATCTATTGTCTCATTAACCTTTACTTTTACTCAAAACTTGCAGCTCAGAAGGAGATTTTTAATTTAACATTTGATTATCTCCTCCTCATAGATTCATACACGTTTCCTGGTAAAAGAGGTCACCAATATGGGGCTCCAGCTTTGGATCAGCCCGGGAAGTGGAATTATCTAGGTGACTCTGAGGACAGCATGCACAGAGGTGGAAAGGAGAAAGCCAGACCACCTAGCACTTCTTCCTATGTAAGTAACTCAGGGCAGCACTTCATTATTTGAATTGTTCTCAACTTCCAGAGTCCCGGACTCATCCAGGTTCTACTGCAGCTCAAATAGACATTTCAAAGCCAAAGGTACACGATTTTTGAATATATGAATCAAATTTCCTTTATAACAGCATGTGCTTTTCCGTACTTCAAAAAAGAAACTTACTGGCTTGTTAATCCAGAGTATGTCAGCGTTGTCTGACAGAGATTCATCAGGACCAAAGTCAGTAACTGGCTGGGCCTCCACCCTGGAGCTCTGTTTCCTTTTGAGCATGCTGAAGTTAGCACTGGTGAGCAAGTACAAAACGGCGGTCTGGGAAAAGAAAGAGAGAGTTGTGTTAGTAACCTGAACCATCTTTATCCTGATCACAAAAACAAGTGCCCAATGTATACCTATTCACACGTTAGTTATACACACATTCCATTATACTGTATATGATAAACACATGCAAATAGGAATGTCAAAGGAATGAGATGAATAATATCAATAAAAGCTTGACTTTTTTCCTCTCAGCCTAACACGTCATCTTGTGCATTTCATAAACTATCTGCATGTCAGTTTGGAGACCACTAGTCTAGATTAACTGGGACAAAATGGCTTTGCTTCTTAGGGTGCACATATTAGTAGGAAATTTTTCGAGGTCTGTGTTCATACACCTAGAGCTGTTTCCACTTAAAGGTGGTCTGTGCCAGAGAACAGTTGACCAACCCAGAGAAATACTAGATCTTTCCCAGGATTTTCCCTTGAGTTAATTTAATGTGACACTCATAGACATCTGTTTCCAATGACAGTCCCATGTTAATCTCCCAAAATTGTCCTTGCCATAAAGGATGTGGGCCAGAGAGAATGGGGCAGAACCTACTCTAAATGGAATTGTTTTTTTCTTCTATGAATGCTGTGGTTATATCAATTCTTCCAGCTACTCTGAATAAATCTGAATTACACTGAAGAGGAAGATGAGATGCCCGCTCACCACTTAAATTTTCACAATTCTGTGTCATCTACATTTTGCTATATATGTCAATTCCCTTCAGCCATTGCTACCACCCTTCCACAATCCAGCGGCCATTGAAAGGCCTACTATATATCCTGCCCGCAGGACACATAGAGCAAATAAGTGCAATTTAGTGTGAATGGAGATGTCAAAAAGGCAGGTAATGCCTTATTACTCTGTGAGTCCGCAGAGAGACTTCTCATTTGATTAACACCTGGACTGATTCTTAGATGAAGGAGAGGAGCTATCATTTTTTGGATATATGCTATTTTGGGCACTTAGCAATGATATTTTATTTAATCTTTACAACTCACAGAAGAAGGGAAACATCTTGTCTCCTTATGAAAGCACTAAAAATTCCAGCCTCGGGGCAGCGAATAACTTGACCAAAACCACCCAAACAAACTTGAAATACAAAAGCAGCTCTGTTTGACTATGAAACCTAAGGTGTTTATAGTGGACCATGCTGATGTCAAGGACTGATGAGTAAAATTTCTAAAGGTAGGTAAAGGATAGATTAGGTCCTCCAGGCAGTGCACAGCCACGAGATGCCAAGACAGTAAATCAGAGAACAAGCATAATTTGGGAAACGCAATAGTTTTAACACCAGGAAGGTGCACTGGCTCTCCTATCTGCTGCTCCTTGGAGCTAGAGAAAGAACCCTAACCAAGAACAAAGAGTGCCACTCCGTCCTGGATGGAGCACTAGATGAAAAGAATGTGTTCACAGTACATGTCAATCTGTGCAATTGCAATTTTCACTGGGAAAGAATACAGAAACTCAGGACAAATGAGCTTTAACCTGATTCCCTCTTTGAGCACCTTCCTCTGCATCTATGTTCTCCTTGATGCATCTAGGTGGATACATCTGCCCAACCCTCCTATTCCCAGAAGAAATCAAACTAATTTGCTTTAAAATGTGCTAGGTATTTCCAGGCTGTCTTGCTCTGAATATTGGATTTGAATATGTGCTTGGCAGTAGGCTGCACTAATTAATTTTATTTTACATAATTGAAGTTAGGGACTCTTGACATCGATATGTAAATATATGCAGAATATTCAAATTGTGCTTGTTCTCTGATTTACTGTGGGGGAAAACATCTGGTGGCCTCAATACAGGATGTTTCTTGAATGACAGTCTCTTATGTACCCAAAACTGGATACAGAATCTTTTAGAAATCCTTCAAGATTAGACAGTGCAAAGAAGAAAATAAAGAGTGGTTTCACAATGTTGTTTAAAAAGGATACAAGAAAATTTTATAGACCTACCCACTAGCCATAATACCTTTTTCACTGAACCAGTGGAAAATTATATATAGCCATATTTATTGTTCTTAAGGCCTGACCATAAGTTACAGGCTGAAAAATTTTTAATGTATAAACATAATGCTTTCGCATATTAATTCCATGCACCTTTTATTGTAAATATCCTATCTGAGGCAAAACCAACGTCTGACTACGGATTTGTTTATCTAGAGAATTAGACATCCAGAACTTATTTTTTAAAACTCTCCATGTTGACTATTATTTGGCCTACAAAAACAGTGCAACTGTAACAAGTGACATTAGTTGTCATCCACTTTCACCCTCCTTTGACCTACTACAAAAGTGCCACCAAATCAACAGCTGAAGAAAACTCTGTCTAAACTCCGATGGAACCTGTTTAATCCACACATATGTTAAAACTTAACAACTAGCTCCTGAATCACTGAAAATTTGACTGATTTAATAATATTAAATATTATGTAAGGCATGCAAGTAGCAAAATAAGTTCGTTACAAACATATAAATAGTCCAAAATTAATTTGAGTCAGTTGATTGTTATAATTTTCCTTTACATAAATATTGTTTTACACATTTATATTGACTCAATATGACTGAATGCAGCAAATCTATTATTCCTCTGATAAAGACCAGCAGGGATATTTAAGTATCCTAGGTAAGCTTATTATTTTGACAGGAAATTGCTTCCATGTACCTTAGCCTTATCACTATTATGTATTTATAACCTAATATTTTTTTCTGTTTACAGAAGTGTCCTTCATAAGGCATTGCACTAATTGAAAAGCATGGTTCCAGTAGCTTTTCACACTTAGTGAAAGTAGTTGGTATTTAAATAGTTCAATAGTGAGAGGAGGCTGCATAGTTACAATATGTTCATTGATAAATCTTTTACTAGGAAGCAGCTAATGGCAACTCTGGCAGGAAAGAAACTGGTTCATTGCTCTTTGAAATGGTTAAAATCCAGTTTCGTAATCTAGGATAGTTATATTTTACTTATATTGGCATATACTCTTCTTAGGTCATTCCAGCTCTCTACTGACCAAGTTAAAGTTAATAAATTCAGTTGTCTTTAACTGTGAGGTATTGCAACTATAGGTCATTTCTTCTCCATACCTTCTTGGGTTTGCATTAAACAATTTTGAAACTTCTGTCTTCTAAATTATGATTTACAGCATGTCTTTTACCTGCTGTCCCATATATCCGTGCTCTATACTCAACCCCTTACATGAGCATCTGTTCTTACAGTTTCCATCACCATCGGTTAGTGTCCAGCTACGATTACTAAGTTATGTATCTATGCTGCCTCTCCATTAGATAGAGGCCATACCCAAAACATCATCACTTAAAAATCAACAGGACAACTTGATACCAGTCTCAAGTCCCAGATTCTACTACCCTGAGCTTTTCAGAACCCATATGAAAATCCCTGCATGTGCAGAAGACTGCGCAGATTCTCTTTTCACTGGTGATTTTTTTTTTTACTTTCCTCATTCCATTGATATGCAAGGCCCTTTTCACTTTATTCCCAGAGCTCTTGCTAGGCCATGGGACCTCAGGTCTGAACTGCTACACATGTCAACCTTTTCAATATTTCCTATTCTTTAAGTTAGAAATTAATCTTCCCAATACACTGATATGGTCTCTCTTGTAACTCAGAAAACCTCAGCTTATCTTCTTGTTTCTCATTCATTCATTCATTCATTCATTCACAAAGAAAATATTATGCATACACTATGGTATCAGGTACTGTAACATGTGCTGGGTATACAGCGTGGAACAGCAAAGGCATTTGTGGAGCTTAAGGACTTCTTGCTTTATTTAACCTGATGTTTCAAGGACACTGAATCCCACTGAATTGTACTTACACTTCCTTTCATACTCATACCCACATGCTTGAATTGGCTAAACATACCATTAACGACTCTCTTCCTTCCACCCTTTCCCAACTACCTCAGCTCCTTTATTCCAGCTGTGTCCTCTTTATTGCTGCTGCCCATCCCACATTAGTCCTTTCTATTCCCTAATTAAACTCATGAAGAGTTTTTGTCTGTGTGTATGATTTGTTTGTTAGAACTGAAAGACTTAATGTTTGGGAATAAATGTGTAACCAAGAGAAACATACTACTCTAGTAGATTCACAACATTTATTTTATTCCCCCCTCAAAAAAAGAAGACATAAATCTCTGATTTATTTTTAATCATTGGCAACACATCAAAATCAACAGCTATTCTTCTGGCCACTTATGTGCACAAACTCTGAGGCCTTTATGAGTAAAATGGTACAGCCACTATGGAAAACAGTATGAGAGGATACTTAAAAAATTAAGGACAGAACTATCATACAACCCATTCCACTTCCAGTCCTTCATCTGAAGAAAAACAAAAGCTCTCACTCCATCCTGAATGGCTGAAAGCTCCCTCATTCTTCAAGTTCAGATCATCTTCATTCCCTCCTAAGGATACTGAGAACCATGTCCTGTGCTCTGCCGGTACTCTGCACTCCCTCTCATGAGCATACCTCTCACAGCCTCCAAGCACACCTGAACTCCTGCAACCCCTGTGTCTCCTGGGTAGTGGGACTCAGTGATTGCCTTTGATCTTAATCAATACCACCAATTAAGGGAAAGTGTTAAAGACAGAGTTTGGTGTAAAAATGAACAGTAGTCTCTAGTCCGACCACTTTATAAAAAGGAAAACAATCCTCAAACACACACACACACACACACACACACACACACACACACACACACACACCCCCCTACCAAAAAACCCACAAAAACATAATGAAATGCTCTAGAAGATGAGGAATTCCCAGGGTAAAATAGTGAGCTCATCAACCGATATCCTCCCAAATTCTGTTGACTGCCATGTAAAAACAAACTCCTTTCAACAAAAATGTTTATAGGGCTTCTCACGTGCCAGGCCTGTTCTAAGTGTGACATACATTGTCATTTAAGTCTTACTAGAACCATTTCACAGATGAGAAAACTTAGGCATAGAGATGAGACAGGATATGAATCAAGATAAGTAGTTTATAGAGCTATTAAATTAAAATTTTATTGTATTATAAAAAGAAAAGAAAACTACTTTTTCAACATATTCTTATCATCCAACCTCATGATTATAAACTCTCTTGGCATCAATTATTGTTTGTGAAATAGTAGAGACATTTCTCAACTTTTAAAATTGAATCCATTTTTACTATATGATTCATTTTATGGTTTTCCCAGCCACACATTTATGAAAATGCGTCTACTTTTTTCTAGCAAGAAATCATCAAACTTCTCATCAAATCTACTTAAATATCACTTTCAGGTTTTTTAAGTCATTATTCATTCATCCAGCCTTTTCATTTAGATTGAATCCTAAAAATATTCTTTTATGCTTTTATTATCTTTACTCTGAATTTTGAAAAAAGATGAAATAAAAGCATTTAACTCCCATGCGATAATCCTGTATCACACGGTAAGAAGTTGTCTTAATTTCCTAAAAATGACAGATTTCGTAGTTTTCTAGAGTTAGTTTTAGTCTCATAAATTCTTGATTAAATATGCTGAGAATGTGAAAACTAGAAAACAGATCCCACTTATGATATATGGGTCAAAGAATTTGTTTTTCTGCAGAGAATGTACTAGAGCAGAAAGAAATCATTAAGAGAAGACCTGTCATAGTCAAAATCCAAAGTTCAGAACACAGTCAAGGGTGTAATTTCATTTTGTAATGTTTGTTCTTCCAGCAAGGAAGATCCACACTAAATGAAGTTACCAGTGGACATTAGTAAGCAGTAGCTCTTTATGGAACAAAAAGAACTGTTTTATCTAAAAGTTCCCAATTATGTGTTGGGCTATCAGAGAGGTGGTAAGCTCCTTTCTGGATATTCTCAGAACAAATGACTACGTATTGTGGAGTGTGCAGAAAGAACTTCTGGACTGTCAAGCAGTTTGCAACAGATTCTATTCCAAAAGACTTCTAGTGGTAAAATTTAACACACTTTTGAAGTCGCTTCTAATTTTATGTATTTTATCAATTCTTCGGGTAAGATAATGGTCCATAAATGAGTACACATAAATTTAGAAGAGAATCAAACTTAAATATATATATATATACACATATATATATAGAGAGAGAGAGAGAGAAAGAGAGAGAGAGAGAGAGTCTTTCTTTTCATGTGAAAGATGAGAAAATTTATTGAAAGCTGGCTCTGTGCCAGGCACTATTGCAAGGCCCTAATACCTCTCTGAACAAGTTTTTATTATTATCCCCACTGTACAGATTAAAAATATGAGGCACATGTGCCTAGATCCACATGAGCGGGAAGTAAGTTAAGAACCAGGGAGCCTGTTGTGTTGGGAGAACAGAAGTAGGGGAGGGAAGGAGAGAGCACACAGAGAATTTGATTCTTATTTTTTAATTTCAAGAACTTTTGTAAAATTTAAATATTTTGAAATAACTCTTTCACTTGTAATTTCTTTAAAACAAGTAAAATATTAAAATAATTAATTTTAAGCTTAAACAAATCATGTCTAACAGTAACAGTTACTGAAAGTTTATGATATATGAGGCTGAGAGTTTTGGGTGGATTATCTCATTTACTTCTTGCCATAACCCACTGAAGCAGGTGTTCTGTTACTCCTATTTTACAGATAAAACTGAGGTTTAGAGAACGTAAGTGCCCTTCCTGAGGTCACTTTCTGACCTTTACCTCTGTGATGTTCAACCGTCCACATTTTCAATCTGACCTTTCCACAGCTTTGTGAACAGCACCTTCCTTCCCAGAGATCAGACACAAGGAGTCTCCAATTCTTGCCTCTCCCAGTCTACACACTGAAATTATAGTATGGCTACCTTTAGAATTACAATGCCAGGCCTTTCAGGGTCTCTCAAGCAAACCTCTCATCGATCCCCTTTGCTCATGAACTTTCACGGACTACATGCATCCTTCCCTCTAATCAGGCTTCTGCTTGGAGGAAAAGCAGACTGCTGCTTTGATTTCTGCTGCCTGAGTTCTAGGTCTGCCCCAGTTACAATGCGGAGCAGATCACGTTAGCAAGAGAACAAGGATATTGCAACAATTTCGACCCCTGGGATCACAGCATCAATCTCTCGCTTATCTCTGCCTCTCTCCCTCCAAATACACTTTTCATCTGGGAGCTTACGTGTCTTTGTCTTGGCCCTTACTAAATCAGGATGTAGTCCTCCAAAAACAGTGTGTTACACCCATAGTCTGTTCTCAGCAGGACTGTAAGGGCCACCCAAGATTGGCTACCGAACAAAAGATGCCAAACATTTCAAAGGACCATCTCCAAACACAGGCTCTTCTTTTTCTCTTTTTCTTTTGTTAACACACTGATCAAAAACAGAAAATGGTTCTCTACTTTTTATATTGAGTCTACTTACTAAATCCAAAAAAAATAGATTATTTTTTTCTGATTCTTTCTACAAATACCTTAAAACGGTATCATTACTTCACCAAGGATTCTATTGTTTCCTTTTTTAACTGCGAAAATTGAATTTTCCTTGGCCTTTAGAAATTATTAGATTTAGTAAAGGAATTCAGAATAGACTATGATGGCCCAGCACCTATTTGTTGTTGCACCCTGCATGCCAAACTAAAACAGCCCAGGAGTAAGAGAGAGAATGAAGTTGTATTTGTGTCACCTAAATCACTGTAGTATTAATTACAAATTAAGGTGATCAGCTTGCACATGTAGGCTGAGCAACCTCTCCCCAACCTTTACTGAGAAGATCAGTCAATCCATTTAACAAGTCTTTGTCTTTCACTACAAGTTTAAAAATGATATGTATTTATAATTTTGTGAATTATTCTGGGTACAGCATAGGTGTAAGAAAATTTTAAAAAAGAATGTCAGAGTTAAAAAACACCATGGGTTGATCACATGATTTTGTAAGAAGGTCAAGTTTACCAAACTCAGAGTAGTCCTTAAAAGGTTTTCCCATCTTCCAGGTAGTGGCAGACTCTTCGATGGCTTTTATCATTTAACGATTCAGTGATATGCATTTTATTACCAAAAAAAAAACCAAAAAACAAAAAACAAAAACAAAAAGAGATTATCTATTGTTATCGTGGTTGCTTAATCTTGTAATGAATCTACAAAGGTTGGACAAAAAAGGTGGATGGTTTAACATAGTAGTTTTCAAAATTTTTTCACATTGTACTTAAAATAGTATGGAAAATTGAAAGGAGTCACCGATTTTTTTGTTATTGTTTAACTTTGTAATATGAATCCACAGAGTTTGGACAAAGAAGGTTGAATAATTTAAAATAGTAGTTTCCAAAGATAAGTAACATGTAAATCATCCAGGGAGGTTTTAAACATTTGCAGCACTGGGCATCCTTCACCTCAGATATACTAAATCAGAAACTTCTGAGATTCTGAGGTAAAGTATGGAAAACGGTATTTTAAGAAACAGCCCTCAGGTGATTTTATACACTCCCGGCACTCCCAGCAGTGGTCCCAACTGGTGATGGGATCACTGGTCTAGATGCTGAGAAGAGCATTTTAATACCTACAGAGTTTACTATTCATAGTCAAGATTGATTTGGGGGAGGGGAGGGAAGGGGGAAATTAAACTAGTTATAAACAACACAGGCAAAAGAGAAATATGAGACATAATTTTTGATTTATAGTTATATGTATATATAGTATATTCTATTCTTAGGTTTCCTCAGAAAACTTCAAAAATTTTCTCAAAAAATAACTATATGGAATGTATTTTATATACAAGAATATTTTATATACAAGGATAAGTTTTCGTCTTATGAGATTACTAAGAAATTTGGTTTTTCTCTGATTTTCCTACCATAGTTTTCTAGTTTAGAATATACCTTTAAAATAGCTATTCATTTCTTAAAAGGAAGAAAATGAAAACAAATCACTTAGTTCGGCTACGTCAATTTTAAAAATGCTTTAATTTGTTATTTAATAAAAAGTAGAAAGTCATTTCGATGCTCTCCAGAGTTTAATATCTTTTGTTCTCCATAAGTATTGACATAGGTAGAATTGAGGTAAATGGAAGGAATCATTTAAGAAAAGACATTTCAATCCAGCAAGCTCTATATCTGGAAATTTAAGTCCCTTATTTACAACATTTATCTTAATCTCTGTACCTTAGCTCTAGGGAGGAAGAGTTAAGCGAGGTTTCATGCTCGAAAGATTCCCATCCCAGTTTTACATTACCTAGGATTCTTTTTTTTTTTTTTATCCTCAGGCAAATTTTGTAACATATATTTAATAGTTTTTTCAGCCATCACAGATTTGTATCTTGTCTGATACAAATTTCCATAATTTGTACTTTTTAGTAATAAGAAGTTATTAAAAAAAAAAATCCTTTCTCTACTCCAGAAGTAATATGTGAAGCAGATCGCCTATGGATTTCATAAAAAAAAAAAACAAAAAAAAACAGATTTTTTAAAAATAATAAAGCAGAAGATTTAGAGCAGAACAAAATAAGAATTAAAATATCCACTATCACTCAAGCTTGACATCCTGGATTTATTTTTACTCATCCCTCCCTTTCATTCTTTTGGTCTGGTCACCAAAATCTGTTAGCATTTGTTATATTGATAAATCTCTATCATCTGCCTCTCCATTTCCATTACTGTAGTCTGATTCAGTTACTCATACTTAGAATTTCATCCCCAATTTCTCCAACATCTTCCTTTCCTGGCCCCCATTCTTATTTTTCTCCTTCTTGACCTCACTCTTATTTCTTGGCATGTTGATACATTCTATAAATAGCTATTGGTTAATATCATTTAAGGATTAGGACCCTTTGAGGAAACACTGCATCTATGGGCCATGTCTCCCAAAATAAATAAACACAAGAATACTTTCAGCTATACATATTATAATGCTATGCTAATTAATATATACAGGAGACATAATTATAATTTTACTAAAGATAGTAACGTTTATTACTTTACTTTTTTTTTCTCATTTAGTTACTTTTGAATCATTGTTCTGATATTTACATATTTCTACCTCAACTTTTTTTTAGTAGCATCTGTATAATATGTATTTCTTCATCTTTTTTATATTCCCTTTTTGACCCATATTAGTATTGTAAGAGAATTGTCTCCCAGTATTTTTCAGAATTGCACATTTTAGAATATAATTTTTCTGCTTGCTGATATTTCATTTTGGAGAAGGTGTATCCCCTTTGGGGATAAGTGAAATTTTTTTGAAACTTGACCAGAATTCCAACGGGATATTTTCCTTTAAAAATTTTTCAAATTCAAAGTATTCATCAAGCTATATCTTGATGTTGGCTACTTTTTATTAATTTTTCCTGGTCTATGATAACTCATCTTCATCTGCATATTTGTTTGTTTGGTTTTTTTTTTTAATCTCAAAGAAAATAATGATTGTATTCCACTTAGAACATGGCTTGTATTCCATTCGCTCTGATCTCCCTGTAAGGAAGAGCATTTATTTGTGTATTTTTTGGCTTTCTTCCATACACATCATCCTTGCCCCAAACAAAGTCCTCTTTTCATCTCTTTCCTTTGCATAATTGAAGATAAGTCTCACTCTTGATCTCCACATAAGTGATTCCCTTGACTGCAGTGTTCTGACCATTCATCTTCTAATTCTCCTGGGCTCCCTCTCCAGAGGCCCAACTCCTCCCCATTTCTGGACATGAGAACTTATCCCCATCATCTAAGAATATTTCATTTGGTGTGGTTGTGCTTGCCCCGGGGTTCATGAAGGTATTGCTTCAGAAGTCAAGTAATTCTGTTCTTACAGAATGATACAACTTTACCTTCACCACTTCAAAATTAAGCAGTTCTATCAGGAGTTCTGTTCATTATTTTTTGTACAACTCTCTTAGAAAGGGAATTGTGAACTGAATCTTAGTTTTGCCCATCACTTCCATTAGCCCAGTTCCATCTGTACTGAATCTATGAGAAATGCCTTGGAGTCTATAGCCTAGGAGTGAACAGTCTCTTTCTCCTTATATTTGTGGGATATAAGTTTTTCACTATATAATTTTCTTTGATCATTTACTCGAAGTCTGAACAAAAAAACAAAAAGCATTATTATATTCTGGAGCTCAAAATTCCTTTTTCCTAAAAGACCTTGCTTTTACTTACTCTTTTTTTTTTTTTTTTAGTTTACTACTTTTACAGCATTCTTACTTTGGTTTTACTCTAAGAAGTATATTTTATCATCTGGATTTCAGATGAATTAGTTAAAGGTCAAGTCTTTATATAGTGCAAAGCTCTTAAGTCCAAGCTATTATTTTATCTTCTTTTATTCCTGTAAGAGGGAAGGGATCCACAAATACTAAATAGAAAGAAGATTTACCTCAGAAAGCATATAAAGCTTCTTATTCATAATTATAATCTTTTCTTAACTAACTTGAATATATATGCATAATATAATTACATATGCATAATAATTTATATATAGTATCTATCTGTAATAATTTAATAATCGATTTTTCCAGAAATATCCATTTGCAATTTATTATGAAGAAAATAACATCCAATAGAAATAACCCCATATAGTCTATCTATCAGAACATTATTTATAATAACAAAAAACTGAAAACAGCAAATATCCAACGACAAAGGTATAGCTATATAAGTTAGGCTATATTCATGGGGTATGGTCTTATAAATAGCCATATATAATTTTTAAGCAAGAAAACTATATATAGAAACATGAAAAATGCTTATGATAAATATTAAGTATAAAAACCAGTATAAAAATTTTGCAATATTATAACTACAACTACATAAAGTATGTGTCTTAAAAGATAATTACTATTATCCATAGTAATACAGATATTGTAATCATTTGTGTTAGGTTGTTAAGACTATGGGTATTTATTCTCTTTTCTCCGTAATTTCTGTCATTTCTATCACATCTGATTATTTTAAAATTCAAAGGATAATTTAAAAAATTTTAAATGTTTGCACACAAAGAGTTTTGAAGGTGTACAAACTTCTTGCATAGGTTGAGGCAGGTAAGAACCATATATCATGATAATTAAACTCTAAAATGTTGATACCATTTTTGAGGGGCAAGTCATAATTTATTTACATTCAAGGTCATATAGTTTCCAAACCAAAACTAGAAAATAGGACGTCTCACTGCCTATCTACTTGATTACAGATTTGTCTTTCCTGACAGATTCTTAAGGTTGGAGTTTACCTCTTTCCTCACTGAATTCCCAGCTCCTGGTCCGGAGCCTGGCTTACAGTTAGGACATAATACTGTGGGTGGGTGTGATTTTTTTTCTTCGCAAACTCTAAAACCACATATGACCTTTCCCCTTGAGATAAATTTACATAGCCATGAAGATTCAGAAATTGTCATTAATAAACGATAAAATAATTACATACACGCACGACCAGGTATGCGTGCGCACACACATATTTGGAAAGAAAAGAGAAGCAAACGGAACACATTTCAAAGAAATGCCGTTCTCAAAGAAGAAAATGCTACTTAAATCTTCAGTTTTCTAAACCACAAGCAAATGATACTATCTTGAGTAGATTTTTTTTCTTTTAAAAGTATAACATTTTCCTCTTTTGAATATCTTTCAAATTATATCCAGAGTTATAGCTGTATTACCACCAGCTCACAAGACATAACTTATCTTCAGCTTCTACAGAGCACATCTATTCTGCCAAGATGTCAAGTTTTCTATGAACACATAAGAAGGTCCAACGAGCCTGCTTAGTTAAAAATTTGTTACCCAAGCCTGCTTTTTCCTTCACTCTGCTTGTTTTTAGCAATAGCAGACTCGAAATACACTACAGAAAAACAAAAAATTCAACATAGAAAGGTCACAGAATGAAAGCTGACCAGTTAGGAAATAAGGTTTTATTGTGAAGGTTTGAGAAGCCATGATTTTTATTTAGAACTATTGAAACTTAATTTTTGAAAACAAAATAAAACACTCCAGCTGTATATGTGTTTCAGGGATGACCTCCTCTGTCCACCCTCTCCTCTTCTACTTAATTTCAAATCAAATCACATTTGTAGTTATGAAAATATGAATCATAATTTTTTAAAAAAGAGCCACCTGTTAATTTCTGATCCCTATTAAAGGTCTTCTCCTCCAGCCTTGGCCTTCTTATACCTAGCAGTCACT
Source organism: Rousettus aegyptiacus (assembly GCF_014176215.1). Taxonomy (NCBI): domain Eukaryota; kingdom Metazoa; phylum Chordata; class Mammalia; order Chiroptera; family Pteropodidae; genus Rousettus; species Rousettus aegyptiacus. The sequence continues at coordinate 56,048,188 of NW_023416286.1, read as the reverse complement.
GGCACCAACCTCCCATTTCGCCACTAGGGAAATCCAGGCCTACTGATGACCACACAAACACAAGGTAAAGACTACGACCTTCAGAGGCCTGAATCTGTGAGTGTATGAATACACATTCTTAATTATATATTCCCTGAAAAATTATGCCTGAAATTGGAAGAGTTATCTTATGATATCTCAAGAATATATCAAGATTTGAGTTCAGAGTCATCAACCATCCTGCAAGTGGAAAATTCGAGTGAGAGGGATAACCCATTGCTCAAGGTTCTGGGCCCACCTTTAGATTCGAGCCTGGAGATCCACACTAGTCTCTTAAGGGCTTAATGACAAAACGGTGTTGCTTTGGCAGGACACTGTTCTGCTTGCAGGGTGGCCACCCTAATGAGAGCTGCTCGGCCAGGCCAATTAATCAAAGGAGGGATATAAAGCCCAAAGCCATTCACAGGAGCATGGGGGTGGGGTGAACAAGGCCCTCGGCCCTTTCTGAAACCTGCTGGAGCTGGTCGGCCCCCAACACCCGCGTTCGCCTGGAGACGCCGAGTGGCCCATGCATCCCTCACATTCCCAGCCACCTGACCCCTGATGCCTGGCAGGGCAGGCCGAGGTCTGGCAGCCCCGGGTTTCCAGTGCCCACCTGCGCGCTGCCGAAGCCCGGGAAGGCGCACCCGCTCAGGGAGCTGGCTGCCGCGACCCCTTCCCGCCAAGGGCGGAGGGCGCCCCTCCCGCCCTGGTGCCCGGCCCCCACCCGCCCTCCTGGGCCCAGTCCCCGCGAGGGTAACTGGCGCGCACCCAGGCCTGGGACGGCCGTGACCAACCTGTAACCCTAGCGCTCAGAGCGGTCATGGTGCCGCGGGTGCGGCGACGGCGGCGGCAGCGGGCAGGGCGCGGCGCCCATCGCGCGGGGACGCGGCCCCTCACCTCCCGCGGCTCCGTCGGCGCGCGCCACCCAGCCGGTGCCGCGGCTCAGCGCTCGGCGTGCTGGCGTGCGCTGCTGCCACCGGGGTGGCGGGGCCTGCGAGAGAGGCTGTTAGGGTGCTGGGACTTTTTTTCTTTTTGCCTTTTTTTTTGTTGTTGTTAAAATCAGAATTGGCTTTGTTTCGGGGGCTGCCTTGGGCTGAAGGGAGGAAACTGCAGAGGAGGTTGCCCTGCAGTTGGTGGGGAGTAGGAGGGTCCGTGCTAGCAGGTTCCTTCTCTCTTGGCTGCCACTGGCAGTCAGTCTCACAGCAACAGCTGGGCTCTCCTCTGCCAGCTCCTCTCATACTCTGAGCACGGCCCGTGTGCACTTGAAACGGGTACACGCAAGACTAAGGTCAACCCAGAGAGGTGACAAGGCCCCTGTGCGTGTGTGTGTGTGTGTGTGTGTGTGTGTGTGTGTGTGTGTGTGTGTGTTGGGGGAGGGGCAGTGATGGTCGTCTTCCTGGACACAGTATCCGAGGATGTGGACTGATTTCACCCTTTAGTATGAAATTGCTACATCATGAATGTGCCAGTGACACTTACAGTCTTCTAAACACTTTAACATTTTTCCTTAAAATTAAAATTTTTCGTTATGTGGATGAAGTTGGATGTCTACTCTAAAATTGATAGTTACCTCCGTGCACTACAGGTATATCCTAACAGGAAGCTGCATCTGATGTTTCTGGGGCTCCTAGCAAGACAGGTTTAGGGAGATCTTGAAATCTTGAGCACTGTGAGCTGGGGACATCTATCCTCTCAGTTGCATTCCCTGGAAAATTTACTCTGGGGCTGGCATTTTGCCTTGTAGTCAGATATTAAACTTACCAAGGAACACTTGACAGTGATTTAGACATCATACATGCACAAGTACATAAACAGAGAGGGAGAGAGGAAACTGAATGAAGCTTCCTCTGAAAGAGAAATAAGAACTCCTAAAGAAAGAACAACTCCCTATCACAAAATGTTAAAGCTCAAGGGGTGGAAGTAAGATTACACGCACACATTCTTTTAAGATGTATTTTCTGGTTATGTGTATTTAATTAAGTTACTGTCTAAAAAATCCTTTTCATAATCCAATCACTTTGGGCCAATATTAGAGCATTTTATTGTCCATATTAACACTTTTTTATATTTTAAAGGAAATTAAAAAAATAATCGGCATTTCATGAAATACATGTGAATAATCACTTTCAAATTTCCAAAGATTTCAGAAAGATCAATGATGTACAAAACTACATTTAAACAAATGATGAAATCATATGGAAATATTCTAATAACACAAAATAGAAAATAATTTAAACGATGACAAATTTATAAACAATTTTTTTTTAGAAAAACTATTTACCAATTTAATCACTGTTAGTCACTGTTATTATTTGTTTGATCTAACTGCTAGTTTATTTCAGTTTGTATCTTTAAAACACATAGCTGTGTATCACTCTTTGGAATGCATCAAGTTAGAATTATCAATTAGAAAATCCTATTCATGAAATAATTAAAGACAAAGATATTTATAACATTTTTGAATGGAGTGATAATAGCAGCAATTTTATTAACCTTAGCACCATTCCTCACCAATCGGGCATTCCACACTCCTCTCTGTGGTTGAACCGCCCCTATAATTCATGCTTGCAAACCAAACAATACCATAGATGATGGAGAAAGTTGTGGAAAATCTGTGGACTTCAATGAAGAACCTGTGGAGAAACTCAGTACACCCATCCTGGAATCTGTCAGAACTCACTGTATATGGGAGTAGACAACAATTGTAGAAAGCAGGTACTAATGTCCCAAATATTGCAGTATTCCTTCTACCTGCTCATCATCCTAGTATTTTCTTATCAGTAAAATTAGGGAAGATGGATAAACATCTTTTCCAGGTCCAATGGGCTCTATAATTATGCTTACTGCTATAAACTACTGAAAGTGAATTGCTGCCCTATTGAGTTTATTAGAATTCTGAGGTATGTTTTGTTTGGCTTGCAAAATATTTTTTGACAAATTAAAATCAGTTATCAACATTTGAAGACCATGAGATTTTTAGTTTAGTATGAAAAATAAGATCTGGCCAAGTCAGGTTTGTATTCCTGCATGGCAAAGAGCAGCTAGAGGTGTTCTGTGCCTCTCTTAGACAGATATAGTCTTCCTATTTTCCCCTGCCCCCAACCCACTTCAATGCCCAGCTCCAGAAAGCATTTGAGGGAGTGAGGCCATATAGATAAATCTGAATTTAACAGTATGACCTTCGGGAAGGGGTATTGTGAAACAGAGAGAAACAGTCAAATACAAGGAATTTTATAATACAGAGAATGAAGCCAGGCCAATCTACAACCAAGACAATAAACTATTAATCAGAGAAAATTGCTTTCATAGTCCAGCAAGTGCTTTGGAATGGAAGTAACTATGAAATGCAAGCTAGTAAGAATTTGATGAAAATGGGATATTTGTTTCTCATTAATTCATCTGTCCCTACTGTTTATTTCCACCTAAAATTAGTATCTCAGTTGACACCATAGTGAGTAGCTGAGAAAACTATAACAATGCTAAAAAAGAAAAATTTAAATCCATGGGGGGATTGCCATGTGTTTGTTCTATAGGAATATAGGAACTTGCTTGTCTCCAGGATGATTCTGTCAAATTAGATTTATCAGTAGATTACACTGAGATAACTACTCACGATTTTCCAATTTTTTTAAAGGCCCTTGTTAAGATTGATTTGAATTTGTACACATTTGCTAATATTGTATGATTTCAGGGTCACTTGCCACCAAATGTGGGTATGACTGAATTTCCCCTGTTACAGATACTTTCAACAAGGAAAATAAAGGTCCAGAAGACCTACTTAAAAAACATCCACTGCTTGCTAACTCACTAGCATAGACTAGCACGAACACAATTCAGTCTGTGCAGAATAGATGCATTTTGATGATGCAGGGCCTGGGGATGGTTTAATATAGCTTGTTTCCTACACTTCTCAGTAGAAAGCATAATATTGAGTATGTTTGGGGTGTCCTCGTCATCTCATGTATCAGCTTTCCAAACAACCACAAAACATTGATTTGCCATTTAAGTATTGCAAGGTTTTGGAAGAAAACTCCCATTTTGCCTTTTTCTTGAGGCAATGTTTACAAAACTTTCTTCATAATAAGGATCACTTGGGTGATCTTCCATGGAGATTCCGATTAAGCACCTCTAGAGTAGTACATGCAACTATGGAGACTCTGCCTTAATGAAACAGACATCCCTTTGAACAACACAGTTCCAGTAGTTGGTACCTATTCATAAGCATTCCTTTTCTAATAGACCAGATGGGATTTGCCCACTCTCTTTCCTCTCCTACAAGTTCCATGTACCTCCATCATCATATGAACCCTGGAGCAGAATCCCAGTAGACCCTGCACTTACGTTGTAGCTGTGTTTTCTGAAGCACTAAAAAATGTGTGAGTTCAAGTAAGTGATAAAAGACCATCTGTTGAGTCAGATTTGAGGTCTTTGCAAGGTTGTCATATGGCCATTTGATGTTTCAAGTAGTTCCTATGTGCATTCAAATCAGTCATAGATAGAGGCTTAACATATCCTTCAACAGCAAATGAAAGAAGAAAAAATGGTGCACACCTCAAACAGACAGAAGCTATGACTCTTAAAATGGGCAGAAATACATTGGGGCAAGAAATACAATTGGTTTCTCTTATGGAAAAATAAACTGCCTAATGATGGAGGAATTCCAGAGCACAAACTAGACTTGGAAAATCATAGGGTGTAGAAATAAGCGTAGCCCTCCGACTATGCATACTTTACAGGTTAATTGCAAAAAATTTTAGCTCATCATTTTGTCTGCTTTAGATTATATTTTCAGAGGAAACTAGGTTTTAGAAGAAAAAAAAGGTAGACTATGAAATCAAGAATAAATAATACCAATTAAACACTTATGCTGGGAGCAAAACAGAGGTTTCATTGTACTGAGCAGCAGCTGAGCCGATTGCCCAAAGGAACTGGTAAATTTCTGAAAACAAATTCATGTTTCAAGAGAATCAGTCAGTAATAAAATGATACATGTGTTGACTAATAATAAAAGCTCTTACCAAATAGAAGTAAATATTTGAATTCGGAAACTAACCTTGAAGATCTAATTTATTGTATAAAATATCTTTAAAAGTTTATAATAACCAAAGACTGAGACCTTTCAAGGTTGATGGGATGGGACACTCATCAAGGCAAGCCACTCAAAAGTGCTGAGGGGAAGAGGGATCTAAAATTGGTTATAGGGAAGAGGGCTGATGAGCATCACTTATCAACCTGTGGCCAGCAGTAGCAGTGGGGACCGTTGTTCATCTCACTAACTCTTCTCATAAATTTCCCAGAAATTGGGACCAACCAGAATCCTGGAGAAGCTGTGCCTCGATAGAATAAACTGAATGTGAGAAACAAAAAGATCTGAGTAGCACTGAGAAGAAGGGGTGGACAGTGTTTGATACTGTTGATGTCATCAAGCATCTTTACCAGGCCAAGGCATCCATTGCTCAGCTGCTGTTAGGATTAGTGTTAACTTTTTATAACAGTCCCCTTCTTCAGAAAATGGCCCTCTTCAGAAAAGGAGATGCCTCACCTGGGAAGATATAACCCCACTCCCACACAGGGGAGGGGACAGTCTGAAACCAATGATAAATGGACTTGCCAGCTGGCTTTCCTGCCTGCAGTTGAACCAAATCTGGCATAATACATCTCGAGGACCCAGCTGAAGCTGGACTCCAGCTGAGACCTGTACCCTTCCTTGGCTCCTTTGCCTGTTTTCTTCCGCTACCCTCCTCACCCCCTTTCTCCAGAAAGCACCCCTTGAACAAATCTTGTGCCACTGAATCCTTGTCTCAGACCTTGCTTCTATTTTGGGTGCTATTATAAAAGAGTTATTAAGTTTCATTCTCTTATTAGTTGTTTCTGAGTCCAGAAACCTTGTAAAACTCTAGTCCTGCAAATTCTAAAAATGTAATGTGGGTTTTTTACATTTTCTGTATATGTAATTATTTTATCTCTGGTAAATCAGTTTTTCTTTCTCTTTCCAAACTTATACATTTTATTTATTTATTTATTTTGGCCTCTCTCTGCTGGCCATGTTGGAGATATTGGACACAGAGTGTTTTGGATCTCAAAGAATAGCTTCCAATGATTAACACTCTGTATGAAATTTGCTATAGGTTTCTTGACTGGTAATTTTTTTGGATAGGTTATTTCTATTGCAAATTTACTAAGCTTTTCTTTTATTACCATTAAATGACTGTTTTTTAAAAATACTTTTTGTACATCATTGAGATAAACATATCATATTTCTTCTTCAATCTATTAGTGCTGTGAATGACAAAACCAAAAAATATTTATTGTTATCTTAAGTTATGGCCTTCAAATGGATGCACAGACAACTAGAGCAAATGGACAGCTAAGAAAAAAAGACTATTTATTAGCAACGACTTCATGTCTAGATAAAAAAACATTAAAACTTTTTCTTCAGAGTAAACTTCTAATGAGATGATTAATAGTCATTATCATGTGGGGTGGTGTACTCAGCAGTCATCTGAAACAAAGTCTTTACATTTAGGGAAAATAAGTTCATTTGAAGTCATCAGAAAACATTTTAAAATGTCATTTTCTTATGAGCACTTTCAAGCTACCCTATATTATAGCTTAAATTTGCTACTTCACAGATCCCTGAAATTGTCATTCATCACAGACTATCAAATCAGGGCATTTGGTCTACGCTCTTGACTTTATTAATTCATTGAAACATTTATAGTCCACCCAGAATACCGTTTGGTGGAAAATTAGAAAAGCATGTGTGCTTTTGTACATATTTAGTGTCTCTTAATGTTGAAATCATCTTCTAAATAAAAGTATTGGCTTATTTCAAGTATAATTTTCTACCATTCACAGCCAAATGTGTGTCAATTTATTGTACTTCACTGTGTAGAGCCAGTGGAATGCTACAGGAAGAAAAGGCCTTTTACACTGTTGGGAGAGGTCGTCGCGAGGACGTGACTGCCAGTTGACCTGCAAGCTGGACCCGGGCAATCAGAGGCTCCTTGCCCCTCCTCTGCCCTTGGGATGTACAGTGGGAGCTCCCACAATAGGAGCCAGATTCAAGGTTGCAGCCTTGAGAGAGTAATGTGTTGTTGGAAACATCTGGGCTGAGTACATGCCTGAACCTCTTTGAGGCCTCTGTAAACTTTTAAGATTCTGGTGGGCAAGTGCTGAGAGCTACTCACCTCGTATCCACCTAAGACAAGCCTTGTAAGTATGTTTCCTCTCTTTTTAAACCTGCCGCCTGCTATCTGTAGTGGTCTGTCTCTTTCTTTGGTCTCCCCTTATCCTATGAGTAAGCAGGCCAGGTTTAAATTTCGCCTGGGGAACTCCCAGGCTTGTGAGTCAATACATATAACAGGCCCTACTATTACCCAGATTCTATACCTTCAAGAACTTTGGAAACAAACAGCTGGTAAATCTATGAAAATAATTATCAACAGGTCACAGGTGGAGAATACATAGGCATGATTTTAATAAATTTTGTGATAATCCTTGTTGCACAAGACATTGAAAGGACACAAGTTAATCGTGTTACCAATCCTTCACTACTTATTTCACTAATGACAGCTTCTCCAGAATTCAACTATGTGTTTTTAAGCACAGTGTAATTTTGTGTAATTTTTTAAACATGATGACTCATTTGTACTGGCTAGCCTAGGTAACCAAATCTGTTTGGAAAATGAATTAGATTTCTCTGAGTTAGGCTAGTCCAATGAATTGGAAAAGCATGAAAATGAATAAATTTCTATTACATACAACACAGATGAAACTTACAAATGTATTAAGAAAACATACACAAGAGTTAATACCGCATGGTTTCATCAATATGGATTTCAAAAATAGGAAATATAGTGGTGGAAAAATATCAGAATAGTTGTTAATTCTGGGGTAGAGGAAGAATTAATTGGAAGGGGCCATGAGGGTAGTTTTGGGGGCATGATGAGAATTTTTTATAACTTTAAAAAGTTCTCTATTTTATGCAAATTTCATAGAAAAGATCGGCCATATAGCCAGATCTCAAGGAACCTACAGAACAAAAGAAGAGTCCTGCTGAGATTGCTAACAACTATTCACCCATACCACGAAAGGAAAACAGGAAAATAAAGTTCTTAAGTTGTAATTTTCATAGAAACTAAAAATCAGATATAAACCAAATTCTTCTTTGAACACTCGGGGTCTCATCCTCTGGCTTTGAGAGGAGACCACTTCTCTGCCTGTGGAGTGTTATTCCTTCTCTAATAAATCTCCCTTTTGTCTCTAAAAAACAAACAAACAAAAACAAAAAACAAACAAAAAAAAAACAAAGAGAAAAGTCTGATATGCATGCTGACTTACTTAGGCAGAAACGTATGGATATTTGCAGTTTACTTTGAAATGCATTAACCACTCAGATGTGTTGATGGATAGATAGAGAAAGGTTAGATTGGTAGGCATAAGATAGAGCAAGTAAGAAAACTGTTAATGGTGGCATCAAGGTTCTGGGTGCATGTGAAAATACTGAATCGTTCTTTCGATTTTTCTTCTATTTGAAAATGTTTATAATAAACTTGCAAGAAAACTATAACCAGAGTTTTATGATTTCCTACTCTCATAGTTCTTCCAGCTTTTGCTAGGATTACTTCTATGTCTTCTAACTAGTCTCTTGACCCCTGTAGTCTATTTTCAGCACAGCCAGCAAAAGCAATAAACAAATCTAATCATGTCACTCTCCTCAAAACATTGAGGGACTAGTCCCATTACACTCAGGATGAAATTCAAGGTTCTCTGACTTACCATGCTTTATACGATGTGGCCACTATGTGGCCTTGTTACCACTCTGACCTCTCCTCCTACTACACTTCAGGAATTCCTCTATGGCCACATTCACCTCTTTGTTGTTCCTTGAACTATCAGTCATTCTTCTACCTCAGGGCATTTGCACTTGCTCTTACCTCTGTCTGAAGTACTTTCCCCTCAGGAACCTGGCTCACTCACTCCTTCAGTTCAGAAACCTTCCCTGTCTACTCTAAAATTTCAATGCCCTTAATCCAAATTTCTTATTTCCATTTTTTCAAAATATTTCTTACCATAGTTCTTTTTTTTTTTTTTTTTTGACACCTACAGCACCTGGTATTCCCAGGTTGTCTTCTATCCAAGTATTAACCAGGCCTGACCCTGCTTAGCTTCCAAGATCAGACTAGATTGGGCATATTCAGGCCCCACAGACCCATAGCTCTTTTACATACTACTATTCTCTGTATTTTACTTATTTATCTTGTTCATTGTCTATACTTTTGAAATAGAAGCTCCATGAGAGCAGACATTTTTGTCTGTTTACCCATAATCTATTCTCAGCACCTAGAACAGTGCTTAGCACATACTGGAAACTTAATAATGTTTGTTGAATGAATGAAAGAATATCTACGGTCTTGGATCCTGCAGTCTTAGAAATAGAATAGTATAACTGATTATAGGAATGCACATGACTTAGTAAAATTGTGTCATTATGGGAATTTGGAAATAGCAAATTTAAATCAGAACTAATGTCAAATTCTTTGCTAAGCTTTGATCTTGGTACATAAGTACTTTCACAAAATTATATATATCTCATCAACTAAGTCGGTTGGAGAAGAGATTGTATCTTACGTTGGAAGAAGAAAGCATAAACAACACAAAATATATTCTTTCAAAAGACATACCCTTCTCCCACAGATTTTTACTTTTCAAAATCTAAAATATATGCTCACCACTATATCCTCAGCCTGAAAGCAGAGCTTGTATATGGTAAATGTGCAACATTCATTTGTTAAATAAATAATGTTATGAATATTGATGCCATTATTGTTGAATAAATTAAATTATGAATATGATGTGATGTTAATATTACCATGACTTATTCAGCAGATCCTTTTGTGGGCAAGTCAGGAGAAACCCATGATTTATCTGGGTATCTAGATGGGCCACCGGAAGTTAAAACTTCAATCAGAAATGTGTAAAGAGAAGTAGAGTCTGGTGTCCATACAAAAACTGTCACTAAAATAAACACCCTTGTGTTTATGTGTCTCTGATTAATGCCAGGGTAATTTAGAATGATTATCTATAAGTCACTGACTGTGGCAAAAGTTATGATCTACGCATATTTAGATGGAGCCACAACTAGTCTAGCTCGCGTGTGAAGAAAAAGGCAGCCCTTTTTGTGGAATGACCCAATACGTGGCTTGGGGCAAATGAGGTGAGGTCTGGATTCTGGCCTCCACTCATGTACTCAGCCATGTGCCTCTGTGTAGGCCACAGCCATCACAATCACATGTGGAGGGCTTGTGTGCAGATTGCTTTCCAGAATGTGTCAGTTCACATGTCCGCATTATTGTCTTCAAATACTTTTCCAATTCGGATGATGGAAAACCATATCTCATTGTTTTATTTTTGTAGTATAAGCCTTAACTTTTTTTCTTTTCTTTTTTTGGTAATGCTAGTGCTTGACTTAAGTTTTGGTTGCTGAGGCTTCCATTTCAAAGAGGCCTCTACTTCAAAGAGCTTTATTACCAATGAAAGTATGGTCAGCCACTACACTAGATAAAGAGCCAGCCACCTCTTCCCCCTGAGTCTCCTTTGTTTTAGAGATTGTGGTTGATTTTAATAACTGACCATTTGGGTTACTTGTTTATTTTCACTTCCCATGTTTTAAATTCCTGCTCTTACAATTTTTCACCAATAAAGAGTGAGCCCTGCCTTCAAGCCCAATAAAAGTAGAACTCCATCCTCATGCACTCTCTCTCTCTCTGTCTTCTCATGACCTTACTCTGTGATCTGAGGTGTGCTGTATAATTTCCAGGTCTTATAAGTTATAAATCTGTCTCTTCTCCAGTTTCCTGATGGTTATTGCTGAAGGATATTGCAATCACAATAAGAACCACAAGGGCTGGTGCAGCCACAATGGTTACTGGAAGGCTGAGACCAGTACAAAACAATTTTACATTTCTTGGTTCAAATAGTGAGCTTGCACTTTAAAACTACACTTTTATGTTTCTCCTACTTTTATGACTTCTTTTGCTATTATTTGCTTACTTAATTGAGAAATCAGCAGTTTCTTAGCAATTTGTAAAAGTTTCTCTTAAGTTAGAAATTATCAATGATTTTTTTCATAAAGTAAATATTTCCCCAGTTTGATATGATTTATGATTTTTACTTCTGTTAGTGATATATCAGAAGTGCAATGAACTCAGCCCTTCTCTTTGTGATTTTTCACGCAGTTATTATAACATCTATCAATATATCTACATCTTTGTTCCTTCTAGAATTTATGTAAAGTTAAACACCAAATGAAGAGTTGGGTTACTTTGTTTTATTTTTAAAAAAGAGTTGACCAGGTATTCCATCATCACCATTTAAATTTCTTGAATTTAGAATTAAGGTCTGATTTTGAGCTGTTGTTTCTGTGGTTTGATGTAAATGTCTACTCTTGCACAAAATCTATTCTATTTAAGTATTTTCCCTGTAAAATGTGTTTAAATAGTTGGAAGAAAAAGTTCATTTGCTAACTCTCATTATTACAACACTTTTTTATACTTTCTCAACTGTATTATAAATACTTCTGTAAATTAATTTCAGAACAATTTTATGCTGTCTAAAAATGTAACGAATTAAGATTTCGAGCGGTATTTCATTACACATTTGAGTTATATTTAGAGTAGCAGTTTTCTTTGTAATATTCAGTCATTCCTTCCACAAAGATGGCATATCTCTTCTCTCTTTTCATGGATGTCTAATTTGATAGTTTGTGTGAAGTTTATGTATTTTTCCATATGTAGGTTTTGTACATTTTATGCAGAAGTCATTATTAGGAATTTTAAATATCTACATAATCAACAGCTTTGTGATTTCCCCCATTATAGATCCGAATTAGTTATTACTTTACCTAGGAAAGAGATCTGGTCTTGTAAGTGTATCATATACATAACTATATTTCTAAATTCTTTCTGTATTTTAGAAGTATTTAATTCTTTCTGAATTCATATATGTTGCTATTGTTTTACTAAGTTTAATGTAGTGCACAGAAGAATAATTTGTTTTTCTCTTGAGTGGTTCTAACATTGGTATACTTTAGCTAAAAACTATTTCCAAAACCATACACTTATCTGAGGTTTACATGCACCCTGGAGAATGTTGAAGGATTGACAGGGAATTTATTTAGATCTTGTCCATCATCAGTTGAACCATTAGACACTAGAGAGGGAGATATGAAGAAATGTTTCTGCAGAAAAAATTTCCTGGGAGATTTTAATCCTGTTATATATAAAGATTGTCAGAGAGAAATACTTGGCATAAAAGTTTTCAACTTATTGCATATCAACTTTAGTGTAGGCGTTAAGACTTGTTCTGTTCATTTCTGTGTCCCCAGCACTTAGGACAGGACTAGTAAATGGCAGCAGTCAACAAATACCTGTTCATCACTGTCGAGTAAAAAATTGAAGAAATGCATTTGTCTATAGGAGAAAAATAATCTGATATTGACAAATCTGTAGGCTTTGGAGTGAATCTTAACCAAAATTTCCTAGCAAAGATTCTTGCCACTTCTATAAACATTCCTTCTAAACACATACTAACAGACACTTGGTTGCCTGACCAATTAGTTCCCTCTTTTCTTGGCTGTGTGCTCAGGGCAAAGGCCGATCACTACCTCCTATTAACGGCCATGTTTATTTGATTTCCATCTCCTGTAGTTGCTTTAGACATAGGCATACGACCTATTTCTGGACATTGAAAATTAAAGAAAAGCTGAAAGCTTTTGATAAAGATTGTTTTTTTACTCTTAAAAAGGAACATAAGAGACATGCTTTACTCCCTGAGGTCATTCTCGGTGAGTTGCGTGAATTGCTGAGACTTGGACTTGATGTAGTCATCTGAAGGAGTAAGTCTGAGACCAAAGCCAACAACCTGAAGAAGGTGAAGCAAAAAGAGAAGAATCTGGTTTATTGATGTAATTTTGTAAATTAATGTTAATACCACCTCTTACTAGGCTTTCAATTATGAGCAGTTGAAAACGTCTCATGAACCAATGGATACAAATGATATTTAGAAGTATAAATATCTTAAATGAAACAAATAGTTCCTGTCTACCATATTAACCATAAAGATATTTTCAGTCTTGTTTTATATGCTTTCTATTCTTTCAAAGGAAATAAAGAACTTTACATGCTTTTAAAAAGAGGAAGACATTTGGAGTAAGAACATTGCAGATGGAGAGTACATAAGGTGCAAAGGGTTGGAAGTAAGAGTACAACTGGCAATGTTGAGGAAGAACAAAAAGCTCAATGTGACTGGAACAAGGTGAGCATGGAGGTAAGTGGGTGGGGGTGCAGATCATGTAAGGGCTTGTGGGTCCTTTCAAACACTTTGGCTTTTATATTTCCTCAAGCAATGAAAATGTTTTCAGCATAGGAGTGCTATAATCTAATTATGTTGTAGGGTTTGTTCTGTCTAAATTGTTAAGAATTTACATTAGAGAAATAAAAGCAAAAAAGGGACATCTGATTAGCTGTCTTCTTCAATTCAGGCAAGAGACGATGTTGGCTTGGTTGGAGTGATGGTAGTAGAGAAGGTGAGATGAGCTCAGATTCTAAATATTTTTTGAAAGATGTGACAGGAATCACTGATAGAATATGGCCTATGAGAGAAAAAGAGGAGCTAAAACAACCCCTGAAATTTGAAGCCTGTGTTTCCAGAAGAATAACTTTACCATTTACTGAGATGAAGAGGAGCATACCATTTATTGGTATGAAGTAGAGAAACAAGAGCTTGGTGTTGGACAGGTAACATTTCATATGCAATTAAACATCAAAGAGAAGACTCTAAGTAGGCTTTTGTGTATTATATATGCACAGGCATCTGTTTTAGATAAATAGTTAATAGGTAGGTAGGTAGATAGATGATAGATAGATAGATAGATAGATAGATAGATAGATAGATAATCATTTTTGGGAACTGAGAGGGGGTAGAGTTATAAATCTTGTAGATTTCGATATAGAAATAGTATTTAAAAGCAAGAAAGATGGGATGAAATCATTTAGGATGTCTCTTTTCTATATGTAAACATAAAAGAGAAGGAGGCCAAGACTGAGCCTTGGGCACACAATCATTTTAGAGGCCAGGGAAATGAGAATGCAGACATTATGTACAGACAACACTTTTCAAGGAATTTTGCTATAAACTGAAAAAAGAGAAATGGTGGGGGAACTGAAGGAGGAAGTGGGGCAAAGACAATTATTATTTTTTTAAGATGAATAATGAAACGGTACATTTTATACTGATCTAGTGGGTAGGGAAAACTTGATAAAACAAGGATGACATGGAATAAAGAGAGCATGTCCCTGATGGAAGATGGAGTGGGATCCAGTATACAAAGCAAGGATCACCTGCCATAGAATCAGTGATGAGTCATCCATCCATTTGTATTATTAACACAAAAGAAGGTATAGCGTAAGGTCTTAAATGCAAGAAGGCGGGTAGTTTGGTGGCATGAGATTGTGGAAATCATCTTTTTATTGATTTTATTTTTATTTTAATGAAATAGAGGGAAACTTATCCAGCAAGGGAAAGGATAAGAAAGGACATATTGGAAGTTTGAGAAAAAATAAGTTGTGAAATTGTCAACTAAGAGAGTGGGGGAGTGGTTGGATGAGAAAGAAACATCATGATTACTGGTAATCTTAAGGACTCACTTGAGATTACTGATTACAAATGTAATTTGAGACATGTATATATTTTTTTAACTTCGTTCAGTTGCATGAGTGAAAGTAATGACTGTAATCTGTGTTTCCAAGGATCGTAGTTTGTAGTTTAGCCTGGCAAGTAATACAGTATCTTTAAGTCCAGTACCTTGATAGTGAGGTTTCTTGTGGAAGTTCATCGATTTCACATCACATTATTTCTGCAGGTATTAAAACGTATGCACCTGTTAGAGCTAAAAATAAAATACATAATTTAAAAAGCTAAAGTCAGATTTATATTACTTTCTGAAGTCATTGAATTTTATATTAAATCAGATTTCTTAGAACTGCATAGCCCTTCTGTTCATGGAAGGTATCTATGGAAAAAAGAGAAATGAGACAATGTATCTTCAAGGGAAGGGGGGAGGAAATGAAGCCATTTGGAGCCATATCAAGTCAATAAAAGATGTTTTAATAAATATGTGCTGTGGTTCATCTATTTAACCTCACTCACTCCAAAGGTAATCTGCAAAATTGAGTTTGAGAGTTTATAGCCATGCAACCCTGAACAAGCCAGATCCCCTTTGATTTCGGAAGCTAAGCAGGGCCAGGCCTCGTTAGTACTTGGATGAGAGACCACCTAGGACGACCAGGTGCTGTAGGTGTAAAAAATAAAAACAATAAAAAATAAATTGTGAGCTAAAAATTAAAATTTAATTTGAAATGTTTACATTTGGAATCTATCAAAACAACTATTTCTTAAAGAATTTAAGTAGTTGAGAGAATTTCTCAAAGATATCGGAAATTTATTCACCTGATTCATTATTCTATGTTAATATTTTCTAATGGATAAATTGGACCTATTCTTTCCACATTGTCTTTTATGGAAATTATTTACATTTAGAATTGTGGTAATTATGGTAAATAGTCTTATTTAGATTTTAAGGCTCTGAGAGGGAATAACCTAACCTTATAAGCCTTTGCATATCTATTTTGTTTGTCTAATACTACTTTTATCCAGTAAGGTGCTTAATCAGTATTTATTTAATAAATTAAATAGCAATTAGTTCACAAATTCAATTGTTTAAGATTTAAATGCTTGGTTCAAATAATTATCTCTTTTATTTAATATGTATATTGGTGAGATAGTCAAATATTTGTATTTTAGGAATTAAAAATTTTCCATTTCCTGATCAGAAATCAATCTCAAAACATAGCTATAATAATGTCTAAGTCACCAGGGAATGTAAGCTTCCTATTTTAGTGTGAAAAAAATAGAGGATAATGTTGAATGAGAATATCCTCATTAGTCTTCAAAACATTCTCACACTACAGAACTGGAAAAAAATCTTCAGATGCCATTGAATTTAGCATCTATATCCAGGCAAGATGATAACTAAATTATATCAAATATACTGTTCCCTTTCTTACACAAAATATCCAGTAAAAAAATTTTAGAAAAATGGTTTATCTATAAATTTTCATGTTATATAACAAAAATGTTATAAATATTATTTGGTTGTTGTGTTTATACAATAACATCAAATGTTGGTGTAATATATCTCTGTAATTGAATTTGTAAGCTCAAGCAATGATTTTCTTATTTTCAAAAGTCACCTTGTGATACAAGAGTATATTAATTTTTCCAAATAGTCACCAGAAATCTTCTTCAATTGAAGCCTATTTCCTGCCCTTTACAAGTGAATGGAAAATGATTGCTCATCATGAATTCTACCATGTATTTGTGTATATGTTTATATATTATTATTATTGCATCTACATAAAATTTTTTAAATTTACAGTGGCAGTTGCTGAATGTAGCCTATTTTTTCTCCAAATTAAGTAATTCAGTCTCTCTTGATCAACCATTCAAAATTGAACCACGGATATTAGGTTATTGGAAATGACCATTTTTATTGGCCATAAACAGTTGAATAACAGCAATTTTATATGGTTCAAATTAACATATCTTACATAATATTACTTGCTACATGCAGTACATAGAAAACATATGATATTTTACTTTGAATTTCCCAGAGGCAAATGCCAGGATAAATATTTATGTGCAGTTAATTTTAAAACAAATGCTCCTAAGGGAGACCAACATGGAAGTGGAGGAAGTAACACAGGGAGAGGAAGAAGATAAGCAATTGTGCAATTTTAGGCTCAAGACCCATGAAGAATAACAATTAGCAGGATTGTGTAGGGGAATGTTGGATTATAATTTACACCTCAGAGGCTGTCTAAATTTAGGTAAATTTTCTGGGCTTTCGCACAGCTGTCATTGATTCATGGCTTTAGAAGAGTAAGTGGGTGGTCAGGAGAAGAGAGGGTGGGATAAACTCTAGGCACTTCTGACTCTTTTTATTTGTTGACAAAGTGGTTCCAATAGTCTGAGGTCAGTGCCCTGAAGAATATATGCAGATGTTGGTCTTTGAAAATACACCAAAGGAATTCCACTTATACTTACAGATACTGTGAATCCGAGAGGACCTGCTCAGGGTACTAGTGATGTCTGCCACCTATGGTAGGTGATTTCAAGACATTGAGAAAATACAGCAATATAAGGCATATAAAACAGGTATAGTACAATGTAAACATTAGTTAAAAACTGTCACTATAAGTCCAACATAAGTTGAGACCGTCAAGATTATTTTCATAGGCTAAAGAAAACTAAACATATGGAAGGCATTAAACTAAAGTAGACCTTTAAAACTAGAAGATTTAACTTAACTGCATGGAAGATAAGAGAGGGCATTTCAAGTGATGAAAAGAAACATGTTGCATATTGGGAAGCGGATGTTACGAATTAGGATTACAGACAATTTTGAGAAGAATAACATTTGGAAAGAGGAAAAGGAGGAAGCAACATTGAGCAAGGGGAGCCATCACTCTACTGTGCTGACATGGCATGCTTTGTGCCAGCCCTAAGGGCAACTCTTGCTCAGTGATCATCCCTTAGAGCAGCAGTCCCAAACCTTTTTGGAACCGGGGACAAGTGCACTTATCAGCATCTGATGCCTGATCTGAGGTGGAGCTGAGACGGTGATGCCAGTGCTGGGGAGCAGCTGCAAATACAGATGACGCTTAGCTGGCTAGTCCTCCACTCACCTGCTGTGAGACCCATTTCCTAACAGGCTGTGACCAGTACTGGCCTGTGGCCCTGAGGATTGGGAATCTGCCTTAGAGGATACTATGTTGGCAAGATATTGCTGAGCTCGCATTCTACTGATTTAAACAGTCAATGATGGCCCATCCTGAGAAGACCATAATGACCTTGACTAGAAAGCTAACGTGGTCTCTGAAGAATACAACAGCTTGAATCTTTCAGTCGACCACACTTTCCTAGCTGGTTAACTAGCTCCTTCTTGAAGGATGTTTTACACAGTGTACCTTTATTTCTACACTCATGACTAAATGCAATATTTCAGAAATTATAAATGCACAAGAAACAATATCCCTGACTCTAGAAATGAAATAGGAATCACCTTTGTAATCATAAGATATATTGGAAATTGTGAGAAATATTCCTTTGGTCTGTGTTCCTTATGGGCATTTTTTTCTGTATCTCAAACTTGATATCATTCTTGGTGATGCTTAATAGATACACACCAAATGCTTTTTGAATGAATAGCTGAATGATTGCAGGCAAGTAAAAGTTACTAAAGGAAGGATATGAGAATGCTTCAATATTCAAGCTGAATAATAATAATAATAAAACCCCTCTGAGTTACCTAAGAACAAGTGTCAGAAAAGGAGAAAGAAATAGCCGAAGTGGAAAATGTAGGAGTACAGGACAAATTTTGCCTTCTTTGTCACTTGACCTAAGACCAATTCTGTTCCAAAAGAAGCAATTGACTTTATGCACAAATGCTTTATCTATAACTTATTAGCATTATTATCTTGGTTTATTCGCCTGACTTTGGTGTGCAATATATTTCTACCTTATGAAGTTGTTGTAATAATGAAGTAAGTATCTTGTTGACACTCAGAGGCAAATATTTTGTTCATGTTTTTAACAACTCTGCAGTCAGATTGATAGCAATTGATGGCATCTTGCAATATCGGTTGGCCAAGCAGTCATGATATGTACAAAGGTCCAACACTCTGATCTTGAAACTTGTAAAAGTGGTGTCAGCCTCTTCAAATAAAATCCCAGAGACACTAGCAGAGCAATCTTGAAACCAAATTGTTGTGGTGACAGGTTTGGATCATGGAGATTCAAATGAGTTTAGCAAAATTCTGGAAGTTGGAACCCAAATTGACTTGCTATTCAAATATGCTAATATCTCAGTACCAAAGGAATTTGACTTCTTTTGTAGATTTGTTGTAAGTAATCTATAACTAAGCATCATCAACACTTACAGACACAGACGTGGTGTGAAAAATTGTCAATAGCTCTAAGTTGAGTAGTTAATATCAGATTCTGCAACGGAGTTTTAGAAATACCTCAACTAACTTATTTCACTTGTGTTTTTCCTTTTATTTATAGAATAGAGATAAATCAGAATAAATGTACTTCTAAAAAAGCCTAAAAGATCTTTTTCAATAAACATAAAATTAAAAATTTAATTGATAAGAACACATGTCCAATGTACTGGCCATATTTTTTCTTTCTCAGTGGCATATAAAATGATAATGAATCTTACATAGAGTCACATCTCGTATTTGAAATACGGCATGGAAAGCGACTAACACATCACAGGTTCTAAATGAAAGAGAATGGATTGATTTTTCAATTATTTGTTGCTTCATCAAGTTTAAAAAATTTAGATATTTAAGCCATTACAATAATTTTTTGGTAGAATTAACACAATAAAAATAAAAATAAAAATATATGAGTAAAATCACTTAATAACTTTTTTGTTCCATTTTATAGTTTTATCATTAGTTCAAAAAAAGCATATGCTATCTCTCTTACTATACACAGTTAAATCAAATCAATTATAAATAATCCCAGGAAGAAATTTAATTAAAAATATAATAATTGTGAAACAAAGAACTCAATTTTCCCATTGCATTCAATACCCTTTCAGCTCACCAGAAACAATTAAAGACATTTAGATTTTCAAGAATTATTAAATATGAAGCATAATTTGACTCTACAATGTCAAACCACCTGATTTGGGGGCCGAGTTACCTAAACAAGCAAGTTCTCTGACCATTTGACCAGAGCTTAAAATGTAAATGTAATTTTTGGTGTTGTGTGGTCAAGAGAAAAGCAGAGGTGAAGGAAGAAGTGGTAAGAGACTGTGTTACTCACAGACAAGATGATGAGCTGCTCTCTCCTCAAAAACTGGCTCTATCATTCTAATTCTTAGCTACTCAGTTATTCTTCTTTTTGATTATTAGCCTCATTTACCCCTCTCTTTTCCTAAAGCAATTGCATTCATATCCTGTTCACAGTGATTTATCTAGATTGGTTACCAAGCTTTTATTAAATGAAATATTCTATAATATGGAATTTCTTCATTGTTTATGAAAATTAAAAATTTTGCTGACAATTTTCACCATAAAAAAATGTTTACAACAAGTTGCCTAGTCAAATAAATTGCATCAAAGTCCATATGATATCTTTTATAGCTATAGTTTAAGTTTTATAAGTAGCATATGACTATGGGAAATAGCTTAGCTTTGTTATGGGCTCCCGTACCTCTATTGTTATTTCTATCATGCTTTAGTGTCTAAAACAATGCTCTTGGGGCAAGGCTCCTGACTCATAAGCATAAACAGAAAAATGTAATGTCTGCCCTTAGCATCCAACTTGCCAACTCTCTCTCTTCCCCTAGATAGTCTTTTTTCAGTCTGTTTTTTTTCCCCTAATTTATGTAGACTTGACCTTACTAATATTGGAATACTAGTAAAAATAATGGACGCAGTAGTATGAATAAAATTTTAAAGTAGGGTAGTATCTGATATACATTGCACAAAATACCTGAGTAGTGCTGTAATGTTGAGGAAGACGAGTGGTTAACGTTACCGAGTGCAGCTTCGCAGACCGGGCCGTGTAGTGGGAAAGGCCCTGGAACAATGTTTAAATAACAATGCACATGAATGAAATAATTTTTAATCTCTGAAAACTTATGCTATATAAAACAGCTTTATATAAATACCCATTACCAAAAAACTAATTACTAGTTTTCACCATTTCCTCCCTAATGTAGGTGCAAATGCACACGAATATATATATGTATATATATACACACATATATATATTTGTATGTATATATATTCCTGTTTTTTTCACTCATTTTTGTTTTTACTGAGATAAAATATGCATAACATGAAACTGACCATTTTAAGCATTTCAAGTGGGATTAAGTACACACACATTACTGTGCCACCATCACAACCATTTTCAGAACTTTTTTCATCTTGCAAAACCGAAACTCTGTGTTCATTAAACAATAACCCCCCCCATCCCCTCCCCACAGCCCCTGGCACCCACCATTCTTCTTTCGGTTTCTGTGAATTTGCCTATTGGAGGTATTGCAGATAAGTGGGATACACACACACACACTCACACACACACACACATACACACACACTCCTATTTCTCCCTTAATTATAGGAAGATATTGGGCAAATATTTTCTTAGAGAAAATATAAACACAGAAATTTAGACTTAGAGAGAGTCAAGTTAGTGTTCCCTTTAACCATGCCATTTTGGAAAATGAAATTCAGAAGGTTAAGGAACCCAGCCAAGATCAGGCAGCTATGGGATGACAGAACCAGCATCAGAAACCTTTCTTTAAATAGGTAGTTCAGTGTTCTCTTCACTTGTCTGTTCCTGATTACATCCTTTCAGTTGTTATTAATTGATTAACAGTTGAGCATCACTTTAAGAATTAAGAGTCTATGAGTTAAAATAAAATAATATTGAAATGATAAATCTTTTTCTCTGAAGTCAATGAAAACAACTTCTAGATTTTTTTTTCTAAAATTTCCTTTCAACATCAACTAGAACTGCAAAAATACTCAGAACACTGAAAGAAAGATTATTTCTAAT
This sequence comes from Rousettus aegyptiacus, assembly GCF_014176215.1. Lineage (NCBI taxonomy): Eukaryota > Metazoa > Chordata > Mammalia > Chiroptera > Pteropodidae > Rousettus > Rousettus aegyptiacus. Next base: position 56,026,462 of record NW_023416286.1, on the reverse strand, counting down.
CCCAGAGGCTCCTAATATTTCCAGGTGTTTTTACTACGTGGGAGGAAAAAAATGCCTTCTGGTTCTGCACTCGTGTCTGGAAAAGATGTTAACTAAACACCTTTTTATTCCACAGCTCTGGCCCAGATGAAAAGTTCTTTTTCTTGGAAATTTAAACTTATTTTTATTGCTGCCTGGGAATATTTAGCCTTCCTGAAAGCTTTGGTGTACCTTTTACTATTTGAAAACCTGGAAGCCTCCTTTTAGCTGAAAATATTATGCAAGTGGGTTTTAAGTGAAATTGAGATCTTTTTTACTTTCAACTTGACTCTATGGGAACAATTAGTGTGCCACACATATATAGAGAGTTTAGGATGAGCTTTTGATTATCTGACTCTAGATTAGCTTTCTTAATTTTTTCATGATGAATATAATTTTCTTGCTGATTTTTATATTTTAGTTGTCTAAATTTATCTTATTACAATGTGTTGATTCTTTCCTTCCATTAAACCTGAAATACTATCCTTAAGTTGAAATTATTCAACTTAATCAAAGTGTATCAAACTTTTAAAAGTCACTCATTCATTCACTCATTCAATTACTCTTAAGCAAATATTTGTTGAGATTCTACCCTGTGCCAGATACCGGAATTATAGGTAAGAACAAGAAGGCAAAAGTCTCTGCACTCATGGAACTTGCCATTAAATGGAGAATGGAAGATCATAAACAGTAGGTGCATAAACAGAAAAACAGAATGTTAGACCCTGATAAGGCCTGACAAGAAAATAAAACAGAATAAAGGGTGCTTGGCCAGGGGAACAGCTTTAGACAGAGGATGGAAGGAAGAAAGGAAAGAAAGAAGGAGGAAGAAAGGAGAAAGAATAAATAAAGGGAAAAATACATGCATACATACATACATACATACATACTCCTAAATAATAAACAACAAACAAATAAATAAATAAATAACTATTTCTCAAAAACTTCTTATTCAGCTTCACATGTGACACATCTTTGACAGAACTATGTGTTATTGAGATTATCTGTATGGTTTTTGTGACTGAACTTAGTTAAAACATCCCTTGCCTTGTTGACATGAAGTACAGGATAAAGTTATCCAGCTCTACATTTTCCATAGAAGGGGTATGAGGATGTCAATACTATTGCAGGTAAGGATTAAAGGACTGTCTTAGATATGAGTGATCAGCCTTAGGGGAGGCTGTTCCTGACGCATAGGGCAATTCCTGGTGAGGGGGCAGCTGTGGGCCATCGGCAGCCCTTACTGCCATCAGCAAGAGGGTGAATTCATGGGCCCTGGAGCAGGGATCTGGGTGGAGCATTCACTATGAACACAGTTGGAGTCTAAATATAAATTGTCTTGTATGAAATTATAGAAGACTTGAGCTTTACGCTTTACACAGTGGAAAGCTATTAAATTATTTTTTGGTAGGGAATAGACATAATGAAATTTGTATGTTAGATCTCCTGGGAAGCAGTGTAAGAGGTAGACACTGAGGATGAGACTGAATGCAGCGAGGCTAGTTATTAAAGTATGGCAACGTTGCGCAAAATAAAAGTTAAAGTAGCGATGTGGAAGTGGGAGTCTAGATTGCTAAGAAATGGAATCAGCATGATTCAGGGATTTACTGGATAATCTAGGTAAATTGGAGGGAAGAAGCAAAGATAGCTATTAGAATTATGGCTATAGGACTTAGGTAAAAATGATATAATTAATAAAAATTGGGGATATAGAAAGAGGATCTGGTGTTATTTGGATTTATGTTGTATATACATGATGTTCGGAGGGTACGAAAGTTTACAAATGTCATCTGACTACTGATCCAGGATCCATCATATAACCTGAATCATTTGTTGACTCCTATTATTTACACTGCAGATAATTTTTTGATTAATTATTCATGCTTGAAATATATATTGAGTATATAATATGTATGTTTTAGTTACTGACAGAGACGTGCAAAAGCCCAAGTTTTACCTGGGAAACTAAGGTTAGTGAGGCAACTAATGAAATCTTTTATAAGATTCTTATAAACACAGTGAAGACATAGGCTGATTCCAGAAAACTTAAGACACTGGTAGTGGGTGGATTGCCTAGTCAGTATGTGCTGATTAAGGGACTTACTGTCTTGAAGAATGGTCTCATCTAAGCTTGGTCCTAACCATAATTTTTTTTCAACTAAATTATCAATTATTTAGATAATGATGGAGAAAGTGTACTCATAAGACTTACTTTTTGAAGGATGAGAGAAATATGAAAATGGTGTCTATAATGATATTTACTGGATAAAAGCTCAGCTTAGATAAAATCAAATAAAGATAAATATCAATTTATATCCGGGGAAAGATATACTCGTGAAAGCCCATGATTGGAGTAATGACATAGTCAAAAAGTTAATGTGACCATCGGTTTACTAGTAGATGTACACTATATGAACTTAGAATGCTGAAAGTAGTAGCTTGAGTTAGACCTTGGTAATTAGAGGCTCCTCACTCCATCTCCTGTATTTGGAATGTAACTTCTACCCATTGTTCCCACGGTAGGAGCATTTTTCAAGGACACAGCTTTGACAGAACAATGTGTTATTGAGATTATCTGTATGGTTTATGTGACTGAACTTAGTTAAAACATCCCTACAAACTTGGAAGATTCTGGTGGGTGGCTCTGGAGATCTACTTGTCTTTGGCAACCACTCAAGACAAGCGCCATATATAAGTTTCCTTGCTTATTAAACCTGACATTACCGACTTAGAGTGGTCTGACTCTTTCTTTGGTCTATCTTTACCCTCTGTGTACAAGGTCCAGTTTACAAACAAAACAATTCCACACACCTACTTTATGGTCTCAGTTGTACATGTTATACTTTACAGAAGCAACCACACTAGACAAAGCAAAAACACTCAGGAAATCAGGGTATCGAAGACCTGAAGTTGTAATATACAAGGAAGAGGTAATGCAAATAAGAATGTTTATCTTGAGAAGTGTAGAATTATTTGAGGAGTATGTGGATAGGTAGTGGAACTGAGGAACACATATATTACATCTTAAAATATTTTCAGCAAGGCTATGATCAAGATATTATTTTAAATGACCTTTTGGAGTAGATTTGAAACCAAGGGGTGAAAACTTCAGAGCCACTCAGAAAAGGTGTGTTCCCTTTCATTTTTGTTTTCTTAATCAGTCTATCTAATCATTTGGCAGTTGTGTTGAATGTTGTCTACAAATTTAATTTGAGACCAGACCTTTAAAAAAATATCCCTCAAACCCTGAGATTCTATGATTTTGTAACCTGAGAACTCAAGGACTATGTTCAAGGACTAAGAGATTTTTAACCCCTTTGAATTTGGTTCTAGACAGTCTCCCCAGGGAACCTCCACTGTGTGTCCAACCCACTACCTTTTCCCCAGATGTGTCACAGGGTCAGGGCCTTCCAAACAGCCATTGGACCCTACATTTGCTCTCTTAGAATGTGTGCCCTTGAGGTTTCTACAAATTGAGAGAGGAGAGAAAGTCTGTATTTCCAAGGCATTTAGTACTTTGGGAAAAAAAAAAAAAAGTTTGCTAAAAGGATAAAATTTTAAGTTATTCATTTTATTTTGACAGAGTTTTTATGGATCCAAGACTTTCTACTGAGTACTGAGTCACCAAGTCAGCCACAGTATAACTATTTCAACTTTCTGGGAATATTTTCTCTGAGTCACAGTAATAAAATGATCTGAATATTTAAATACTTTCAGTCACATAGTACATACTATCTTTACTTCACAGAAGCACACTTTTAATGACGATATTCCTCACTGAATACCACATGGTATGCAAACAACACAAGTTAAAAAATGTTTTAATTTATGAAAGAAATCTTCAAACATCAGGTCCTTTTTTCACAGCGATTTTTTTCTCTCAAAAAGTATGACTCATTTATTAAAAGCTCCATGTTTTCATTATAAATTACTATTCAGGCTTTGGAATTGATGCTTCCCTTCTACTATTCCCATATTCTCTGAGTAACTGAAATTTTTTAAATAGTGTTACACGTGGCTAGGAAGTCATCTAATGCCAGAACTTGAACTAGGAGTGAGTGTAAATACCACCCTTAGAGGCAGGCATCTGTGGCCCCAGCCCTTAGCCCTGGGCTTTGCAAGACTTTTCAGATTATAGTGTGCAAATAGATTTCTCTTTTCGAAGTATTATTGAAATGCACACTGTGATTCAGTAGGCCTGGGGTTGGGGTCTGAAAACGTGCATTTCTAACAAGTTCCTAGGTACCGCTGCTGCTGCTGCTAGTTCACAAACCTCACTTTGAGAATGACTGGTTTAGTGACTCCCTCTGTCTCACCTCCAGACATACTCCCTTCCCACAAGATGAGTAGTTCATGTGATCCAGGGAACCTCCAAAGTCAGAGCCTATGTCATTCCTTCTAAACCTAGTCTTCTAGGTACCCAGGACTCCCATGCACACCTCTCCTCAGTATGTCCACTTCATGATAGATCCAGCCACCAGCATGTATCTGCCTCATCCTAAGGGCTGACAAAGGATCAGCCATTTGGAGAAGGTTTAGCTCTGCAGGCTGGGATGTGCCCCAGGCAGAGCCCCTCCTGGTGCAGATGGAGATTGAGGAAGCAAGAGGAAAGCCGTAGGCTCTGCTCGGAGGATGCTCATTTGCCTTCTTGCCCCAGCAGGCAAACGTTGGGACTGGTCTTACATCTGTTGATGTAAATGACAGGGAGAAATCCCATCCTGTATAGCTTATTTCTAATTTTAAGGTCACAGAATCACAGCGTGGATGGTTTTATTTCATGAGGAACCATTGTATCTAAGGTGCTTTTCTTAAAGTGAAAGAAGAATCTTTTCTTCCTTCCCATATAACCCTCCGTAATACTTTTCCCAAATGACCACACGATGTATGGGACAATGTGTGGCGTTTGAGTTCCCACAGATTTCAGCTGAAATCTCACTTTAACTTTTTGGGTGATTTTAAGCAGATCGGTAAGTTACTTTTGAGCAAGGGGTCACTCTTTGCCCTCAGTTTATTGAACTTTAAAATAAGAATGCTTCCCTACTCTCTTCAAGCTCTTCCCCATTGCTGCCCAAGTAACTTCCATTCATTTTTTATTCCTTAGCTCAAATGACATCATCTTGATTAGGTAAGGTACATCTAGCTAATCTGGAAGTAACTGCACTCCTTTTTCATTGCATTTGTAACTTTTTATCCTTTTATATTTGCATTTTTGTTTTGATTAATATCTGCAAGCACATTGGATTCCCAGGGTATGGATCATGTCTCCTTAATTCCCTGTTGTGTCTTCTCTAACTGGCACAGAGCCTGGTACCTCATAAATGCCAAATTCATGTTTGCAAAATAAATAAACGAATGTGTGGTTCTTGTCACAATTAGAGATCAAATATACTAAGTGACTGGCACATAGTAGGTGCTTAATAAAGGACGCTAATGACTTTTCAGTGCAATTGATACTGTAATCATTCTATTTTGTTTCCTCATACTTGATTCACAGGGAAGAGTAGGGTGAATTTGGGACAACCACTATTTGAACTGTCCAAGTCAGGAAAAAATGTGATGTGATAAAACTACTGGCTCAGACAACTAGAATCAACACACTTTTTAAAGCCTTAAGAAATTTAATACCCACGATTTAAAACAAAGGATAAAACGTACAAGAAAAAGTTTTGTTTATCACTTTTTCTTGCCTCTCACAACTCATACCCCAAAGAGTGCATTCTTAAAAAGCATGTGGTGAATAATTCCCCCGCCAAGTCTTCACGCTGACATTACCAGCCTCTCCCTTACCTCACATCTTGGGGATTATTTTATCTGTCCCTTCAATATGAGCTAGCTCAAATCTTCTGTCAGATATTTCTGGGGCTTGTACTTGAAGAAAGAAACGATTTTCTCGAATCTGTGAACAGGACATTTCTTTTTTAATGTCAAAACAAACCATCTGCTTGTACAACTGTTTCTAATTACTTTCCTGCCTAGACTCTCCAGTTGAGGAGTTTGGCACCAGCACCCCGCCCAGAGCGGTGCCGCTGCCCAAATCCTCGCAGGCAGTTCATCAACGCACTTGCTGCTCCGGGTAGATCCCCGGACCTGCGCTCCTTGAGCGTGCGTGGGTCCTTCTGCCTGGCCATCTGCTGGTGGCACCTCGCCGTCTTGCAGCCTCCCTCTGTGAGCCCCACCTTGCAGAGGTACAGGTCTCCTCCACAGTCCGGGAGCCCAGCATGCGTCCCGCAGGCTTCAGGAACTTCTTGTTGCTGGCCTCCTCCCTCCTCTTCTCGGGGCTGTCAGCTGTTCCTCAAAGCTTCTCGCCTTCTCTGAGGTAAGTTTGGTTTGTTTTTCTTTAAAACAGACCTGCCCTGCTTTGCGTGGCAGAGCTCAAGCTTGCAGGATGGCTTGCCCTAAGCCAAGAGCAGTTACAAAGTTGGACACGGAATGAATTGTTTTCAACCTGTTTCTGTTCCTTTCCTTATATCTATGTTGTGTTTGCTTCACTTCTGTCCTTTAGCTTTTGGTTCAGAAAAATAGAAGCATTGAATAAATATATAATTTCCTCTTATGACAATGCATATAGGAGGAATTTCTGCCATTAGTTAAAAGGTAGTTCTATGTGTATCTATATGTTTTCATAGCCTATAAGGCAAAATTATTTCATGGATCTGTATTACATTTTGTATTACATTTTGTAGGAGATTTTGAGGTGCATTGCAAAGCTAAACTTTTAAAAAGTATAGTTTAGAAGCACTGCTTAATGCAACTTTCAAAAGCATTATGACCTATGCTATTATAATGTGCGTAGTTCTTTCTATATATTCCTCTTTTCTTTCTTTTTTCTTCTCTTCTTTCTCTCCCCCTCTCTCTTTTAATAAAATAACCGCCCCTGGCTATCATATATCAATGAGACTTTTCAAAGAGAACTGAAAAGTCAGCTAAGTGGATTAATTTGCATTTAATCTAAATGTGCATATAAAATTCAGTGACAAATTTGCAAGGGGTAGGGCTGAGTCACTTTTATACAACTGAAAGATGGTCTGTTTCCTGGGTGGGTAAGTCACTGCTTAGACATTTGGGTCATGGTCATTTCTCAGCTGATAACCCCTGGGTGGTATTGTTTATCTGGGATAACAGCTCTTCTAGAGGGAGGTTGTTTCCCTGAGAAATGTGGAGCCTCAGGGATTATCTGTCTCCAGCTGAGTGAACATTGGGAGGAAATGTGGGCTCAGAGCAGTAGGGACAGTGTCTGTGCTTGACCATGGCCTTGCCTTGGTTTGTCATCCCATGCAGAAGCGGGCCCGGTGCCCTGTGCAGGCTCTCCCAGGCCGAGTCGGAGCGCCGGTGCAGGGCACCAGGGCAGCCCCCAGGGGGCGTTTTGTGCCACGGCCGGGGCCGGTGCGACTGTGGGATCTGCATCTGTCACGTGAGAGAGCCAGGCGTGTACTTCGGGCCCCTTTGTGAGTGCCACGAATGGGTGTGCGAGACCTACGATGGGAACACCTGTGCAGGTAAGGGAGGGTTCTGTCTCCTCTCCGTGACACGCGACTCCCGCGAGAATGGGGAAGAACTTCCTTCTGAGGCTTCTGCCATTTCCTAGCGGAGAGAAGTATGAGGACAGACCTCTCCACGTACGGCCCGCAAGGAAATTGCTGCCATTCGCGAAGGTATTCTTTGGCTAGTCTATTCTGGAATCATGTATTATAATACTTTCTTCCACCCTAGGGTCCAAACTTAAGTGAAAATAATATTTGTAAGATTCATTCACTTAATTATAAATTTCACTTCCCTCTATTTTAGTTCCTTATTACAGACTAAATCTTACAACTTCCTCAAAAATAGAGTTATTTTGCTGGGCTCTCCTACCCCAAACACAAATGTTAATCATAATATTTGCAGAACATAAGCCTGTGTTTTATTTTCATTGAGGAAACACAGGGAAATATTATTTTCCTAAATTCCAGGGGGACAGGTTGTGTATTGAAGTCTGATTTGCCCTCGTACTTAGTGTACGGTTCACATTCATAAGTGCATATCAGAAACCATAACAAGGAGAAAATAAGCAGGCTCATATCTACTTAGAGGAAGTTGCCTTTGTATTGTTTTAGGTGCTTGAAATTTTTAGCTGCAGTGAAACTTGTTATTTTGTAAGGGTGGAGTGAAAAATAAATTCATTTCCCTTGCACATTTCCAAGGAGTGACTAGGGTCCTAATATTGGAGAGGGTCAAGATATTCTTTGTAGAGAACACTCCCAACCTCTACTAGTTTCACATAACCATTTACTTCAGGCCAAGAACCTCAATTAGGTCATCGTAAATGATATAGGCACTCTGTTAGTAAAAGGACAACACAATGCATTCCAACCAGGGTTTGGAAAATTTGTTGGAAAAAAATCACAACTTATTTTACCTACATCATAGCTAAGAATGAGAGTCCAACACTAACATGCAGAGATCAAGAATGAGTTTACAGCAAATTGTTTTTGTCTTGGCACCTGGGCCCAGAAGTGCATAGAGAGAATACTTAATATGCAGGCAGTTTGGCAGTGGAAAAAATAGTCATATAAGTAATTCAGAGGGGCACAGGTGCTTCTATGTGGGTTGTTTACCCTCTGAAGACTGCATGCAGCTCGACCCTTTAAAAATAGTGAATGCCACAACTTGTTATTTTAACTTCGTCAGTCTCGTAAGCTGCAGCATTATTAAGGGCAGCCCTTAGCAATGAAAGCTAAGTATTGTCTAATATTTCATTCCAAATTCAACTTCCACCTAGCTCCTCTGAATTTTATTGCCTCTGGCAAGGCCTCTTCAATATCATGAGTTCAGAGCACTTTTTTTTTTTTTTTTTTTTTTTTAGGGCATTTTGTATTGTTCTTTTATTGGAAAAGGAGTAAGATGTAGTCTCTTCAACCAGTGAAAGTAGTTATGGGTGCCATCAGATAAAATTCCCCTATTGAAGAAGCTTCTCTGATTACTTTAGGTGAAATTATGCAGAGATATTGTCTTGGCATATAGTGCTCTTGTTTATCTCCCATGGAAAGTGATTTGTTGTTTACCCGTAACATCTTAGTCACTGCATTCCTTCCTCTCTGATACAAAATGCAGCACTGAGTCACCCATGGTTTTATTTGCTTATGCGTGCATTCCTGTAGAAGGCAAACTGCTTCTCTTTATTTCAAGGCTGAATGGAATAACTGTGTTCATTTTCCATTCTCGTCATTCTGACTGATACCTTTCAAGGCCTACACTGCAGGGCCTGGTGCAGAATCTGCCCCGGCAAAGGTCTTATGTTTGCTGGGCCAATGAAGAAATCCTTATACACAGCCCATTGGGCTGCCTTGCCAGCTCCCCTGCTTATTCTTTGCTTTAAATTTAGCTTTTCAATCCCATCTTCAAGAAATAATTCCAATATTATAGCTGGTAAGCTAGAAACAAAGTAGATTGTCTTTTATTTTTGTATGGGCATCTGAGCCTTCACCTCTATGATAAGTTCCTGTAGGTAATTTCTAGAAATAGAATACTTTCCAGAGACCTCCCAGACCTCTATGAAGAAAACAAAATCATCCTCTGGTACTGTATCACAGAATGGTTAAGACCATAGGTTCTGGAGGAAATTTTCCAGGATTTAAACCCCAGCCCTACCATCTAACAGCTGTGTGAACCTGGGAAGTTACTTAAATTCCTGAGCCTTGATTTCATCATATAAAATGGGATAATTACAGTACCTACGTTTCAGAATCGTTGTGAGGTTTACCATATGTAAAACACTTAGAATAGTGTTTTACACAAAGTGCTCAATACATATTAATATATATGTGTATATATATATATGTACATACATACATATATATACACATACATATATATATATATATATATATATATAAACATTATTATAGCAATGCACAAAAGGTGAGCTAGTATGGATAGCAGATAGTATGGACGGCTGGACAGATAAAAAGATAAATGATAGAGAGAGGGAGACAGGGAGAGAGGGAGAGAAAGAGAGAGTGAGAGAGAGGCAGCCTTACTTAGTGTTTGTTGGGCATTTAACGCAGTAAAAGCAATTTAGTTTCCTTAGTGTAGTCCAGTCTTGTTGTTATTGATCCCAAAGCTCAAAAGGTCGAGCAAGGATAGTTATTTTGGCCCATGCTCTGAACAGCTGTATTAGATACACAATGCCCTTTTAAAGTTAACTCCACTGGGATTCTAATACTGTGAATCACAAGAAACATACTTATTTTAGTTTGAGCTGGTTGAAAGTGATTACGTTTATATTATTACCAGTGGTCTATTTCTTCCATTGTCCACTTGTTCATGACACGTGCATCACACTTAGACGTCAATAGCATAAAGCCTGGCCCAGTGATTATTCCTGTGGATGTGAAATTCTAATAAGGAGTAACCTAATTTTGGCGAAATAATCTTCAAGAACAGTAAAATGTTTGGTTATATAAAAACAAACTATATTTCAAGGCATCCCTGGAAACCCATCTAAATAGCTATGATTTCACTTAAAATACTGGTTTCTTAAAATTCTTTTCTAATGTGTATAGAGATTTATAGATATAGATATAGATTATACACACATACACACACACACACACACACACATACATATATAATGTCACTTAAAAGGGTTTCGGTTTTAGTAACTGGGAAAAGCTAACTGAATTCAATTTAGCAAACAAGAAATGCTGTATATCTCTGCTATTGAAGGGGATATCAAGGCGAAGACTACATGACAGCTTCTCATTGAGTAGGGAGATTAAGAGAAATACCAAATACTTATAATGCAGTGCAGAATAGAATCTCTACGAATTTCTATGAGGGTTTTATTAAGACAGAAATGAAATACTGTGGTTAGAAGTTCTTGAGAAAGAGGTAGAACTTGACATAAATCTTTAAGTTTAGGGAGTTTTGAATCCAAAAGGTGGGCTGTTGGAATTCTGAGTGAGGAAAAATTCAAGCAAAGGTTTAGAGACAGAAAAATGTGTGTTTGGGAAATAGCGAGGGATTCTAGGTTTGACCTGGCTGGATTTTAGGGGAAAGTAGAAGATCTATTGAGAGTCTTAAGTGAGCATGTTATGGAGGACTTTGAACTTGGATGTGAAGTTCGTGCTCAGTTAAACAGCGTACAAGAGCCACGAAGTGGTTGAACCTGGGTGCCGTGGTTAGTGCTCTGACTCATGGAAAGTGATGGGGTGCCTGAGGGACAGCAGGTTGGAGTAGACACTTGGTTGCAAGGAACTCAGTTTAGATACCATTTAAACTGTAGTCCAATGGAGAGAGAGTAAGGATAGAATTATGATAAATTTTAAACACTCTTGAGAGATAGAATCAATATGCTTTAGTACCCAAAGATGAGTAAGGTGATAAGTGACTGAGAATATGAAAGAACTGAGGGAGTGAAGATGTGAGGAGAAAGAACCATGTGACACCGAATTAATGGCTAAAAGTTCTTATTAGGGAATGGAGGCTTATTTTTATCTGGAATTTCTGTAAAATGAACAATTATTGCTAGCAGAATAAGAGTCTGGACTTCATTGGCAGATCTGGGGCTAGATGGGAAACTTGGATTAAATTGTTTGTATCATTAATCCTGAGCCAGTCATTGGATTTCTCTGAATGGAACAAGATCTTTATGAATATAAAGGATCTTAACATTCTGCATGGTATTATTCAGAATAATTTTTATATTTATGTATAAATATATTTACTATCCATATAATGTATGCACTTCTATATTTATTTAGACTGTATGTAAAATATTCTTATAAACATTGATTCGTATATTCATAAACACATGCAATATAAAAATAAAATAAATAGAAACTCCCCAATATATAAATATTAGTATTTTTTTCCAAATATTTCTGAGTATTATGCTGTTAAGTAAATAATAAGAGATTTGTATGTAATTATTCATAAGAGCTGGCCTTTCTGGCTCTTTCTAGTCTGTCTTAGGACTGTTTGACTTGCTTTTTTCCCATACTTACATTTTTCCTAAGTGGTTGAATAACTCCCTCCAAAATCATTTCGTGGCATCACTCTTTGGCTTTTCTTTTCTCAGTCATTTTCCATCTTCCAATTTCTCTCTCTTTGTACAAGCCTTATCCTATTCTAGTTGCCCACTCCCTTACCTCTTTCCGGCCCTCGTTTGTATTTACTATGCTTTGCTTTTTTATATCCCTTTCTGTCACTGGGTGGGGCAGACAGACTCTGATCGCTTCCTTTTGTGTATTTTCATCGTGGTCCTGACATCTCCTGTAGTTTTGGAGAACACATTCCGGAATCTCCTGTGACTAGCTCTTCCATTTCATGTAAGCCTCTCGTTTGAGCTCTACTCTTCTAGATCCATTTATTTTGGACTAATGTATTTTGTCTTACCCCAAGTGACATGTACAAGTTAAAGATTTCCATCCTCAAGAAAGTGCCAGACCTGTACACTGCTTTCTCTCCATTGTGCTGCTTTATTTGGACACCACTCTGTGTCTCTACCATTGAGACCGAAAAATGTTGGCCTCGGATCAGGTCATTCACACATTTTGATAATCTAGAACAAATTTATAATATTATGGTGCTTAGATCAAATAGTGTCAGTGTGATCAGTTCAGCAGTTATTTTTTAAGTAAAAGTTCCACAGAAAGAGAGGGGAACATATGGGAACAAACCTATGTGTTACAATTTAAATTTGCAAAGCATAAACCTCCACAGCGTTCTTGAAAGCCTTCAGTGCATTTTGAGACATGATACTAAAACTGACATCTTTTGTTTCTTGGTATCATAATGCCCCAAAAAGCTACTCAGCTCCCTGGTCTACAGACACCAATTGTTAAATCTGACCTGTGACTCATGATGCTCAGGGTTTGGAAGTGGGTGATCAATGCCATAGGAGCAGAAATCCCAGATATGGTCTTTTATCTGAAGAATTCCCTAAGGAGTTACAAAGAAAGACAAAGAAATTTCTTAAGTTCCATTTTCTGCCATTGTATTAGGGTTTTGTTGTTGCTACTGCTGCTGCTATAACAAATTACCATAACCTTTGTTTCTTAAAGAACACAAATGCATTTTCTTATAGTTTTGTGGGTCAGATGTTTAATGTGAGTATCCCAAAGATAAGGTGTTTACAAGCTCTGTTCCTTTGTGGATATTCTCAGAGAGAATCCATTTCATGGTCATTCAATGTTGAGAGAACTTATTTTACGTGGTTATAGGACTGAGGTCCCTGTTTACTTGCTGACTGTCAGCTGGGGGTCTCCATGATCTCCTAGGTGCTTCTCTTGGGTCCTTGCACATCACCCTTACATCTCGGAACCAGCAACAGGGCGTCAGGTCCTTTTTATGATGCCATCTCTCTGTGCCTATTCCATTTTCACATCCTCTCTCACTACAGCCTGGAAAAGTTCTCCACTTTTAATCATGTGATTAGTTATGGCCCAACCAGATAATCCAAAGTTCCCTTAGCCATGGAAGGTAACATATTTGCATATTCTGTGAACAAAGATTTGGACATCTTTGGAGCTATTCTTTCTAATATAGTGAGTCGTCCTGTAAAATGCAAGAGGAATGCCAAGATGTGTGAATGGTGAGGGAGGTTCCAATTCTGTTGATACCTGGTCATTCTTATGCTGCATCCAAGATGCAAGTACTGAGTCTTTTCCTTCTTTTCAGAGCTTATCCTCATGATCTAATTTCCCTGGCCTCAGTCTTTCCCAAACCATTGCTGATAAGAAACACCAGGTTTCTGGTACAGATCGTGAAGAGTGATGGACAGCCCAGCAATTGCCTAGGTTCAATGCCTGGCATTATCACTTGCCAGCTGTGGAGCTAGTTACTCAAACCCTTGCGACTTCCATTTTCTTATCTATGAAATGGAGACAATAAAAGTGTCAAATGAAGATAATAATACTATCAAACATAGGAGTGATTAGTAAGTCATTGAAGTTATTATACTTATTTATGCCAGATACCCATCTCTTATCCTAGCTTGATGCTTGGTTCAAAGATGTTTATTCCCCACAAAATAGTTTTCCTTCTATACTACATCTTCCTATGGGTTTAAATGTATGCTTTGCATTTTGTCCTTTGACTGTCAGTGTTTGTAACTATCTCTCCTTGGGCAACATGTCTGTTTTATAGTGTCAAGGCTGGGTGAGCTTTCGGCCCTGATTGACTTGAGAATGAGACTGAGCAACTCACTGTGTCATGCTTCACCTCACTGCATGTCTAAGTTTATGATGCTTTTTTCTGTCTTCGGACCCTGACTTTTGTGTTCCATTTTCTGCAATCTTCACCCGATTTATACCATCATAATTGATTGTATGGAAGGTTCCAGAGCCCTACCCTCAATACTGTATAATCAGTCCTTGAATCTGAAAATTTTGTTCTCTTCTTTACTGAAAACATCAAACTTTCTGCAATTTCACAAGATTTAAGCTCAGTGCATTTCTGCTTCTGACTTACCTTCACTAAGATATCTGTATTTTCAGGCTATTCCTTGTTGGTGCTCAGTGTTGATCTCAAGTGGGTTGATCCCCGAAACCACTTCTTCAACTTACAAAAATGAGCAAAGCAACACAATACAAAATGAATTCAAAGTAACTCACTTTCAAAAGTTTTTGAGTATTTAGTAAATATTACTGAATGATCTAGGAACATTGGAGGGGGGTTGTGAAATCACAGAAATGTAAACAATAAAAGATTGAAGAGTGATTATTCTAGTTCTAAAAATTCTCAGTTTTTTCAATCCTTCCTCATTCTTAGAACAGCTGTGGACACAGGATGAAAACCTGGCCAGAAAAGTGTAAGCAGAGGTGCTGGGGAGCAGGGTTGGGGGGGGTACTAAAAAGGGAGCAGCTGACTATCGAGGAGGTGTTTGTTTTGCCTGTCCACCTTTCTTGCTGCCTGGAATGCACCTGGAGTTCCAGTAGCTTTTTTGAAGCAAGAAGTGATGCCACCTCTCAGGATGGCTTAGCCACAAGACAGGAATCTGGCTTTTTGGAGACACTGTAGAGCTGCCACACCAGTCCTAGACTGCTCGCCTCTGGACTTTTTTTTTTTTTTTTTTGCATATAAGCATAATAAACTTTTATGTTGTTTGCCCCTGTTATTTAGGAGTTTTCTGTCATTGGCAGCTAAATGTAACCCCATTTAAAACATCGGTTTTATTCAAAAAGTTTAAATTTATTAAAATAAGGCAAGGCTAGAATATACATAGTAGTTGAGAGCTTGAGCTTGTAAGACTAATAGGGCTGGGCTCCACAGCGGTTTACTTGCTGTGTGGACTTTATCAGTTTGGGTAAACGCTGCAAAACTCAGTTTGCTCATCTCTAAGATAGTGTATAATTAATACTCTAGGGAGGGCTATTGCAAAGTTTAAGTAAGAAAATACACATGAAGCACTTAATAGAATAACTGACACCTAATTTTCACTCTAAGTTGATAGCTATCATTACCTTTGTAACTAAATCTAGCATCTTTAAGGGCATTATTCTAAGAAAAAAAAGGGAATACCTCTTTGCTTTAAATGTATTTTTACTAGTAACTAAGAAAACGTGAGGGTAAAATCTGCCTTCCAGTGATCAAGAGACCTGATCTAGATAACTGGGGAACTGTCATACAAGCTCTAGAGTCTGCTCTGGAGCTGGAAAACAAGTTAACCAAGCTCCTGCAAGACCTGAAGACCTTGGCTTCTGTGAACAGTGAAACTGATCTCTTAGGCTTCATGAGAAAATACCTGGATAAACAAAAGAGGAACATAGGCTATCTGGAACAACAGCTCGATATCATAAGAAATTAGAAAAGCAGGCCCAGGAAGAAAATGTATTTAAAAAGCCTGCTGCCAGGTCAGATAAAGAGACTTAACACCTGAAGGCCACATAGCAAGTCCTCCCACATAGCAGGTCCGAAAGTCAGCTACTTAAGAATCTTTATCTTCTCCATTTGACAGAAGTCTGCTTTCCTTAACTATTATCCTAATCCTCATTGTTGTGCATACAAATAAATCTGTTTTTGCATTTAAAAAAAAGTATATTCCCTGTACCTCTTAATATGTTTAACATATACTACTTTTTTGACTAGCAGTTTTTAGGAGGTTATTATTTCTAAGAAATGGTAGTGTAATAGTTAAAAATCTGGTTACCAAAAATTAAATTACCTGAGAGAATATAAAAATTATTTATGTAACTATTTAAATTAAAAAAAATATTTATCTGCATATTTAAAAATTATTAAAACAATATGTTTATTACAAAAGTCAAACGATACATGTATGTGTGAATAAAAATTAATATAATGGGGTTGCATTGTATGCAGAGACCAGGTTCTACATCAGCACAAAGATCAGATGTTTGAAATTTAAATATTGCCCTGACAATTCTCTAAGGAAAGCTCCACGTTTGAGTCCTTTATCTCCTAGTTACTCCGGCACAGTAAATGCTAATAAATGAGCGTTTACTTCATGGCTGGAAGACATTTTCGGTTTTTAGCTGGCTAGTGGATGAGTATTAGCTGGGCTGTTCTTATGGGGCCATTCGGTCTGGCGAGACGCTTGCACTAGCAGACACACACCCAGAGCCTCAGCCCATGGAGATAACATCACTTTCACACTCCCATTTCACGCCCACTTGGGGCTTCCACTCACTGAATGGAAGGATAGAATCTCTACATTATTGAAATGATCACTGCCTCTCTTTAGCCTAATATATAACTTAGATGTCTAAGCATGTATAATTGAATTCAAGTATATCAAATATGTGGGGGCTGTGACTCCCCTTTAGTCTCAGTCTTAATCATAGCCTCCGGAGTTAATCAGTACTAAATTTAGGGTGTATACTTCCATATTTCCCATGATTATATAATATGTGTATTATAATCACGCACACACGCATGCACATAGTTATGTTTCTGTCCTTCTCTCTTGGTTTTTCTCTTTGAAAGTATATTGTGGCCTTCATTCTAGTTAAAAAATATATAGGATTAAGAATTTTAATAGGAGTATGATGTTCCCTAGTATTACTTTATTAAAGTGTGTGTCTATTACTGAACATTATGGTTGTTTTCAGTTTTTGTTATTGTCGTGTGTTTTGTTTTTTGATATAGGAAGGCTTTAAACAGTATTTTCAAACTCCAATTTAAAATTGTGTACATACATTCATACACATAAATGCACACAGCTCTCTAGCCCTCTGGCACTTGCCATAGAGCAAGTTGGGTTCCAAGGCACAAGGCAGGGAGTCACCAGCCAAAAGAAGTGCCAACACGTGTGTCTTCATACGTTGCTGATCTCGACAAAGGGAAACTTCAAATCAGATGGAACTGGGAGATTTGACATCTTTGTCCTTAGGGAAATTTAGATTCCAAGCCTGGTCTAGGATTCAAGGTCAAGAGTCACATCTGAGAAGGGGTAGAAGTGTAGTATTGTTGGTACCGAGAGTACCAGGGGGATTTACCATAACATTTTTAGGCCCCCGCATGGCTAAATTCTCAAGCTATTTTCCATTAACTCTTAAATTGATAAAGATAGAGAGCTGCAAGAAGGTTGCAAATCTCATTTTCTTTGGAAAACAGTGCTTTTTCTTTTCAAAGATCACATTTCCTGGCAAATAAGAAACTATGTTTTGTAATAGAATTCATTCTTCCATCTATTTGAAGTCATTTTACTTAAGGCTGGGTAGAAGAATGATGGCTTTATAAAGGGATAAGAAAAATAAGACTTCATAAGGTGCTCACTGGCTTGACCTTGAGTCACCCCAGTCCTAAGTTGTGAGGGAAGATAAGTTCCTCTGCCAAGAGCACTATCATCCTGATTGTACATAGTCACTAGTTTAATCATCAAGTTATTCTGAGTGAATAGTTACTCACTCTAGTTTCCTGTTTTATTATTGTTTCTGCATAATTCCTAGGGAATGGCAGGCTCAAAATTTGTGTTTTAGTCAATTGGGGAAAGTAAAGAGCCAAAATCAGAAAATCAAAACAAAGTAAATGTATTTCCTAATTGGTCACTACTGCTCTTTCAAAGCTATCATTTTCTGCTGTGCAAAATAGTTAGACAAAACTAGTTATTTTTCTAAACAAAATGGCTTGGCCGTTTAAGCTTTTTCCACTGCAAAACACAAAAGACAAGTTGCAGACTTTTTTATTTTTTTTACTTTTCTGGTCAACACCATTAGTTATATAAACTCCAAGAACAATCTTTGCGTGAAAACAATTCATCTGTTTTAAGAAAGACAAGATTTGATTTGTTAGTTATGTACTGGATAGATTTCTCTCAATTGCTGCTTGGATGGATTTGAGCCTTAAAATTAATGCTGCATTAGTAATACAAAAAATAATGGGAAAATGTCTGCTTATATTTAAGTGTGTTTTGCTGGAAAATATTTTCATATATGAATTTATTCAGTTCTCATATAACTTTTAAGAGATAGTCAAAATGACTATTCTTTGACTACTGAGCTAAGTAACTCTGAGAAGAAATCTGTCTCTTAAATCATTAGACAGTTTCTCTTCAGGGCATTAAAATTGTGATACCACTTTAGAAAAAAATATTTTTATGAATTTGGAGTCCTGACATATATATTCTGTTGATTTTTTTTTTTTTTTTTTTTTATGGAAAAGCAGACTTAGACTCTCATTTCTGTCTTATATGAGAGAAGTGCCCATAAAAGCTCAAATGCTGGGCAGAAGAACACCTTATTATTTAGCATCAAAAGAAGTCCAGGTAACAGAAATCACTGGGACTAAATTACTTCTCATACCAACAAAGAGCATTTCTTTCAGCTGTAATTGAAATTCTTAGAGTGACTGCATTTAGCACCAACTGTTATCAAAATAAGGATCCTTTAGAGTCAGCAACAGGGGAAACTCATAACCTTTGGTTTTCCTTGTCTGTAAAAGTGAAAGAAAAGGTAGATAGGAGAGTTGAATATATTTGTTATTTCCATTGATATTAAATAGTGTTATTTTATATATTACATATTGTGAGTATTATTAAAAAATCACATAAGAAATTATCTTTTGCTCTTGTGAAAGTATTCATAATATGAAATATAGAAATTCAAATACATGAAAATTTTAACATATGTATAGTCTTTTTGAGAACAAAAACGCAAATAAACAGAAATGCACGGTGAGGGAAGAAAGGTGTCTATAGAAAACAGAAAACTGAACAGGTGGCCATCTTGCTTTCATAAAGGGAAAGACCACCTGAGAATGACACCAGAACACAGGGAAGTAAGCAGAGCCAAGGAGTCAGGAGAGATGATTCCTGATGACATCATTGAGCACCCAGAAAGAAGTCAGTGTACCATGTGAGCAGCCAATGCCAACCTGCCATAAAGGAGACATGGACAAGGTAGCTAAGGGTTCAAAGCCAAGGGAACAGATGAGCAAGAGGAGCAGAAGATGCAAAGGTGCAAAGCTGTTCTGATTAAGTCCAACTACTACATCACTACATACTTCTCAGATTTAAAGATGAACAGCCCAATTCTGTGCAGGGAGAATGCAAGATAGAGTATCTAATACATTCTTCTAAAGCATCAAGTTTATTACAAGATTTAGAAGAACCAAGTACTTTAATAAAAACCTTCCCCTTCCCACAAACATGGAAGAAAAGAAGAGCAGGGGAGGGAAGAGAGGCCTCAGGAAACACAGTTCGGTCTCTGAAGTTTCGCCCAGGTGGGGGTCAAGTGGTGGACCTGCAGCTAAGATGGGCTCTCCTTTTGTCCTCCAGGGGGCTCCAGGTTGTCCTCCAAGCTCACCAAGTATTTTGTATACCATGTTTTTGAAGGTCACAGAGATGCCAGGTACCTTATCGATGTGAATCAGTGCAGAGCACCACAGCAGTTTGCACACCTCCATCATCCTCTGGACCAAGTCCCCTCTCCCAGGGGTTCTTGCACACACAGTGTGTACTTCATGCACTGCTGCCACCTGCAGCGGTTTGCATCCAGCCTCTGGCCTTTCGCCCCCAGCACATGGCTAGGCTTTCTGGAACTCAGCATATTTAAGACCAACATTAAAATATAGGGAGCGTGCCTTGACCTCCCTGATGTTTTTGATTGTAGCCCTGCCTTGGCCATCCATAATTTAAAGGGCCTCTACCTTGTTCTGTTTGCCACGCAGCTTCTTGGGCAGCCTAAAGAAGAGCTTTCTTAAAACAAAGCCTAAGAACCTCCTAACTACCCCCTTCTGGCTCTGGCTAGATCCTTTTTGGATTCTGATACTGTTGCTACTATTGCTGCTGCTGGTGGTAATGTGGGTGGAGGGGGAGTCCTCATGGTCACAGTGAGGGGCTTGGCTAGAGGTGGCAATCCTTGGTGCCAGACTGGCTGGCGGACTGTCTTTGGCTTTTTACCCTGACACCTGATCTTTAGGCTGCTGATCTGCCTGACAGAACCTGGAGAACTCTGGCTGAACTTCCTGAGTGAGGGAGGGACTACACCTACTGGGGACAGGGGAACTGAAGGGCCTTACCATGATGATGGTGCAGCATGCCACTTTGGATTTCTTGGTGCCCAAGATGAGATATGTGGCCATCACGCTGTTATATCTCTTGCCGATTACTGAGTTCTGGATCTAGTCCCATTCGAACCCCAGATTCATCATTTCCTGTCATCCAGAGGTCCATGTTATCACAAGATGGCTCACTATAAGGCCTGATTTCCTCCTCCTGGTCGCTGTTTTACCCATGAGTCACACATGATTTTTATTAAACATTCTCTGTCACTGGGGTCAAGGGTCATCATTTCTTTAGGATGTTTTTGCATCCAGGAGATATGAAGAAAGTGCATGGTATTTTCCACTCAGTATCTGCTGTTGCAGCTTCCAGAAGTCCTTTCCCTTGAAACTCAGGGTCCCAGTGACTATGTTATATAGCGGCACTCCTTGGCTCCATGTATCTACTGATGGGCTGTTGTAGTTTCTACCCGGGAAAAGTTCCAGAAACAGCAAAAGGATGCCACAGAATGTGTTCAACTTACTGCCACTAAATTGGGTGCTGAGTCCAAAGTCCAAAATTTTTATATTTATTTGAGTATCAAAGAGTACGTTATCTGGCTTCAGGTCCCTGGGGACAATGTCCTTCTGGTGTCAATACTGCACAGCAGATACCACCTGCAGGAAAACTCCTCCAGACTCATTCTCGGGCATGTGGCCGTGGTCCTACAGGTAACTGAACATGTCTCCTCCACTAAAGTACTCTAACATACAGAAGAATATTTCCTTGGTGTCAGTCATCTTGAATCCTTGACTATATTCAGATGATTCAAGGCCTCACACAGTGGAATTCCTGCAGTGGAAGACTGGAAGCCGAGGAGCTCTGCTGATTTATCACTTTGACAGCTACCTCTGTCCTGATCAAAATGTGCCAGCCCAACCTCACCTTGGCAAAGCTGCCCTCACTGGTGGTATTAAGGAGCTTGTAATGACCAATATGGGGCTCCTGGTAGCAGAGATTGTGTGCTCCAAATGTCAAAAACCATAGGTTTTGGTGCCACTATATAACATGGTCACTATTGATACACGTCACAAGACAGGTTCACTAATTTTCTGTTTTCAAGTACACATTCGGTAAGCCATTTACCTGCTTTTTTAATTACTCTCTTTAATTTTCACTTTTATAACCTTGAAAGAATATCTTATGTAGGTAATGTTTGGTTCATTCAATAAGCTACTTTTGGAATTTGTTTTATCTCTGAGAACCTCAAGAAAGCATTGAAATCAATCAATATATTTGGTATTATTCAGATTTCTGTGTTTTGTATTTTTAAACAACAATAGAATTCAATTTACTTAAGAATAAAGGAGAATGTAAGCAGTTTTAAATTGTGTGAGCTGTCAATACAACCATTGGTTGGCTAGTCAACCACTGCAAGCTAATTGACAACACGTTGTGTAGTTCATTAATTGAATGCAGAATATGTTTCCTGTTTCTAATGAGAAACTGTAGGCCCTTTGGAGACTAATTTTTCATAAAGTTTGATTGATTTTGAAATTTAAAATACAGTTTTATTGGAAGTCCCTATGAGTATAAATAGTTTTGATAAAAAATGTGTATAATTATTAGAAAGGTGATATAAATTAATCACTATTTTTAAGAGTTAAACTCTGAAAATGGACTGTATTCTCATATGTAAAGAGCAAAGGACTTAGATGTAGATATAAAATAAGAGATGTATATATTTGTGTTGTTTAATCACCAACTATTTATTAAGCAATTATTATTGATAAGACTCTGCATTAGTAGCTGTAGGGGTTATAAAGATTAAAAGATATGATTAAAATATAGTATACTGCAGTATTAAAGAGGTACAAAACGGCTTGCACATGAGGAATTGTACCTATTTTGAAGATGAGTAACTTATTAACTAGTGAATTTGAAAGGATTGGCATTTCAGTTAAAGGGAGAAAATAAGCAAAACTTGAAAGTAGAACATCATGGATAGTAATCTTGCTTGTTTAGGTCAATGGCTTCTTTCAGTGGGGTTACCCAAAAGAAGCCTGAAAAGACAAGTAGGAGCAGCTCATAGGGAGACTTTTAATGCCAAAAACAAACAAACAAACAAACAAACAGACAGACAAAAACAAAAAAAAAACTGTGGACCATACTTGCTAAGTAATAGTAAACAGAGAATTTGCTTTTCGGATAGAAATTTCAGGGACATTGATCTTAGGGTGAATGGAAAGAGAAAAGTCTTTAAATGGAGAGAATAATGAGAAAGTTATTTTAATAGCCAGGAATGAAAACTAATAATATTCTGAATTATGTCGGTGACTGTAGAGAAGAAAGGGAAAGAATGATGCTAGTTAC
Organism: Rousettus aegyptiacus; assembly: GCF_014176215.1. Taxonomy (NCBI): domain Eukaryota; kingdom Metazoa; phylum Chordata; class Mammalia; order Chiroptera; family Pteropodidae; genus Rousettus; species Rousettus aegyptiacus. Next base: position 56,003,649 of record NW_023416286.1, on the reverse strand, counting down.
ACTGTAATATGATGGAAATTACTGGAATAGGAAATGGTACTGGGGAGATGGGGGCAAGACTTAACTGTTATGCTCATACTGGTTTTTAAATAGTCTAAGTCCTGCAATCTCCCACCTCCACCCTCAGCCCCACCTCCACCCCAAAGACACCTTGGCCTCTTCATGATTTGAAATGAAAAGCTTAAATACCTTTATACCTAGAGAACCCCTGCCCTGCTCTGGTGCTAAGCACTGGCACTTTTTCCTCATCCTGGATTTGGATGAAATAGCTCAACTATCTCCCACTGGGAGAGTGGAGGAGGATATGTTGGCTCCGGAAATAGGAAGTTGAGAAGGCAATATTTTTGAGAGCAAAGGGATGAGGAACAGTTGTTCATAACAGCCATCTGAAGGTGGCAAGTGGTGACCAAAGAACACATCAGCTTTCAAAGATTGCTGATTTGTCACATACTGAGCATGTACTAGGAGCTGAAAAGCTTTTAAAAAGTTACAACTCCTGAGCTCAACTCATTTTCTCTTAAATATCACATCCAAATAAGTTCTAGTTTTTTAAATACATATTTTTATTTGTGGATGTCTAGGACATTTTGACTTTTTAGATATAGGTAACCATTTCTCATTAGGGTTGCAACAGATGAACGAGAAATTAAATTATAGGTTATACGTTAAGCAAACAAACACTAGTTGCAACTCTTGAGTATAGTGTTATTTTTATTCTATCCAAAACAAAATAAGATCTGTCATGTTAATTATACTCATTATGTAAAAATAGCTTCAATTTAAAGTCATCAGTAATGAAATTCTACATGAAAAGATCAAAAATTTACTTTCTTTTATGTGGAAAGAAATCTAAGTATTAGTTTTTGTGTGCTTCCAATATTTCATTATAAAATGCTATGAAATTTAATTGTAGCATAGCATGAAGTAGGTAAAATCCTAAATATACTATGAAATGTGTCTTATTCTGGGTAATAATTTCCTCATGACTTCCTATACTTTTAAATGTATGAACAATAAATACGATGAATTAGTTTAGGCTTATTTTAGGGGTGTCTTTCAGATACTTATAGGTGTATTGGGTAAAATACTTTTTTATGGTCCAAGTAATAGAAAACCAAACATGCCTAAGAAAAAAATTACAATTTACTCAATTGTAATATTTAGGCCAGTAGTTCCCAAAGTGTGGTTCTTGAACCAGCATCAACTGGAGATTTGTGAGAAATTCTGGGATCCCAACACAGGTTTACCAAATTGGAAACTCTGGAACTCTGGCTGTGGACCTCAGCCATCTGCTTTAACAAGCCCCCAGGCTTGTTCTGATACATATTAAAATTTGAGAAACAGTGGTCTAGAACTAAATTTATCTTCGGGTGTAACTCAATTTAGGGCTCAAAGGATACCAGGATCTAAATGTAGGCTCTGCTACCCCTGAGATGGCCCTATTTCTAGGCTTCACATGGTGGCCACTGACAGCTTTAGATACTTCTTATCACATTACCCTGTCCATGGACAAGAGAAATGATTTCACCTTGACTTGAGTGTTTAATACCAGAAGGAAATCTGGAATTATACAAAGAAATGAAGAGAACTAGAAATGGTAACTACATGTGGGTCAATACATATGATATATTTTTCTTGTATTCAAATCCCTTTAAAAGAGATAGTCAGAGGGAGAAGCATGTGAGTGCGAAGAAGACAAAAATCAGGATGAGATATTGGGGAAAAACAGGAATTAGGTTACTGAGATGATAAAGACTGAGAAATAGGGGAAAATGGGAAATAGTGCAGATATGCAACATGGGTTTTAGATTTTAACAAACTAGACCCCTTGCAGCTTTAAAACTTCATAAGCTATTTAAATGTCTTGTTTAGTATTATAAAATAATGATACTTTTAATCATTCATGCTAATTGCTGTTCTCTTATGACTATATTACTATTCATTTATTCAAACAATTCATGTTTATTTAGCACTATAAGGTATGTAAGCACATCCAATATTCCACGGTCTACTTAGGTTCGTTTTACACACAAAAAAATGACTATACTGCAGATTACAAGTGTCATCTTTTTTTAAAAATTAATGCTTTCTAAATTGTATTGGCAAAATGGGGGGAAAATCTAGAATTGTATAAAGAATATCTTAAGTACATTCCTAAAGTCAATATTTTATAATAAAATTTTCTTTATAATACTTCTTCATAAACCTTAAATTTGTTTTATTGCTTCTAGTTACCCCCAGTAATTTTATAACTTATTTTATTTTTTTATTATTATATCTTTTTTTTTTTTTTTTGGTAAAAATGCCTGAGTTTATTGTATTATTTGAGCACATTAAGTTTCACAAGAGAAATATGTAGTTATAGCTCCAGGGCAGGTGTTGTGTTCCTGTCAGATTGCTCAATCTAATTTTGAGCCATGTCAGGTCTGTTGCTGGGAGACATTTGAGGAGCACAGGAAATTATATAGAACCTTTTGATAATAGCTTGTCCTTGTACTGTGACCTAAAATAATACCAAATCTGCCACATTACCAACCCTCTTGTTAAAATCGAAAGCCTAGAATGGAGATTTTTTTACCAACATCACTAAAAGGAGAAAAATTAAGACGATTTAAAAATATGGTTGTAAATTGTTGAAAAGTTGGCAGTGAAGATACAGATAAAATTGGCAATTATAATTATATATTGCAAAAACATTTTGAAATCATATTTCATGTATAGTTATATTACTTCAGTTGTGTTTTTCAACCTTGGATGATCATAAGAATTAGCTGTGGCATTTTTTGTCATCAGTTTCCTAAGTCCCTCTTCTGGATATGTACATTTCGTAGATGTGTCTATTTAACTGGTTTCCTGGATAATTGCATGTTCAGACATATTGGCAAAACACTAGCCTAAAGTAAGGAATTTGTGTACTTTTCAAGGAAATGAATGTGGGGAGCTCATTGAAATATATCCAATCTCAGTTTACAAATTATATTCATACAGTTCATTTAGATCAGAAAGAAGGGTTAACCTTCTTAACTCAAATGGTACCTGGGAAAATAGGTTAAGAGTTAACCAGGTTGGTGTTCAGTGTGCAGTTGGAATAGAAGGAGGGGCTACTTACAGCTGTGCAGAAAGGTTGAAGCCAAAGAAGTAGTGACAATAGAAGTCTGAGTTTCTGAGGAGGACATGAAGTGTGCCTCCACTGTGACAGGAGAGGGAATACAGAGGAGGAAATTGACTGGGGCCCCAGCAAATGGAGAAATTGATATTTTCCAAAGAATGTTTGGATTACATAAACTGTGCCTTTCAAACCGAAGAGCTAGCCCTTGCATTGGCATTCGGGGAAGTCAAATGAGTTGTTGCTTTCTGTATTAGAAGGAATGGTCTTTCCACAGCAATCTGCTCATTCTTCATTGTCATTTTAAAGAGGTTTAGTTTTTAGCTGCTTGACATATACATTGAGCAGACTCTATCTTGACATAAGAGTGGATGGCATTTCAGAGTTCATTCCTTTACTTTTAAGTAGATTAAAGACAAATGCCTGCTCGGTTTTTCCATGTTCATTATAAAACCGGAATGCCTTCAGGATTTGACACTGGAGGAGATTCCAGGTCACAGACTTTGTAACCAGAAAGACTTAAGCTGACTCTTAATTCTGCCCCATGAGAGCTGTGTCAGAATGTAAAAGCTACTGAACCAGACAGATTTCCCAGCCTATAAAGTGAAAACTAGGACATTTTAGTAAAGGTGCTGTTTACTAAGCATATATTGTGTGCCCAGGCATTGTGCTAGATATCTTATTATTTATTATTCATGGTATTCCCACTACAGCTTTTTGAGGTAGGCATTATTGTGTTCTGACAATAGCAATAATGATGCCTCTTGCTTACAGGATTTTTGCAAGTAATCAATGAAATTAGAGACATTAAACAAACAAACAAACAAATAAAAATTATGTCCCAAAGTAAGGATTAAATTCTACTTCTTTTGAGACATAAACTGTATACAGCGTTGAAATTATAGCTCCCCCCCCAACTCCTACCCATTAAATTTTTATGTTCTAACCCTCCCTCATTTATTAAACACATATAGGAGGTGCTCAATATATTTTAGTTCCCTGTCAATGCTTACACATTTGACTTGGAAAGACTAGATGACATAGTTGAATAAATATGGACTTCAGGGTTAGAAAATATTGGATAAAACTGTTTGTATTGGATTGGCTGGGCAAAAATAAACATGTTATTTAACCCCTTTTAAGTTTATTTCTCATCGGAAGAATGTGCATAGTCTCATAGTGTTGTTATGAAGATTAAATAAAATACTGTAAGGTGACCTATTATAGGGATTGACAAAAATTAGGTAATATTTTAATGAAATATCACACTTGAATCACATTGTGCAGAATAATTCTTTGTAAATACAAGTCTATATCATCACATCTATAGCAGAAAGAGAAAGATTCATTTTTGAAATGTGTGAATGTAACCGATGTTAGAATAGCATGCTTTTGAGTAACATTGGTCAGATCCATTCTGAACGATGGGAGTTAGTGAACTTTAGTTTAATTTTTTTTTTTTTTACATTGCTAGGGATGAGGTCACTGACACAAAAGGACATTGAAATACTGATGCACGCTGACAAAAAGCATTCGGTTTGCCTGACTCATTGGTGAAAAAATAGAAACCATTGAGAGGTGGACTGAAGGTCTTGGTGTGAGGATTACTAGCTTTTAGAACAACCGGAAAACAAAATGTTTTCATTTTAGACTTTATCTTAGTTTACTTGTAGTGATGAGAGCATTCAATAAGGGTAATTGTTTTTCATTCAATTTAGTTAGCCCTTGGTTATAGACTGAAAGTTTGTGCTGCTGCCCTTCCAGTTCATACATTGAAGCCTAACCCCAAATATGGTGGCATTTTGAGGTGGGGCCTTTGAGAGGTAAATAGTGTTACATAAGGTTAAGGGTGGAACTCCCATGATGAGATTAGTACCCTTAAAAGAAGGGGAAAAGACAGGAGAGCTCTCTCTTCTCTGTCATGTAAGAATACAGGAAGAAGGCCTCTATTCATAAGCCACAGAGAGGACCCTCCCCCCAAACCAAATCTGCCACTTGGGCTTTTTAGCCTCCAGAACTGTGAGAAATAAATGTTTTTTGTTTAAGCCACCCAGTCTACAGTATTTTGTTATAGCAGTTTGAGTTATGACACATTTAATGAGCAACTACTATGGACAAAGTCTTCTTAAGCAAAAAGGAACAGCTCAACCCTGCAACCAATGAAGCCAAGACAGATTAAAATAATGTTATAAACAGAGATGTTAGTAATTTGCTGTTCATGTGCTGTGTGAGAAGTCATTTATTTTCCCTGGTAGTATCATGCAAGAGGTGCGCTTTGAGCCGGGTCTTGAAGAATGAGAGGGATTTGTAAACTTGGAGTATGATAGCTTCAGAGGGGCAAGAAATTGCAAATGACTATAGAGAAGAGGGTACACTACAAATAAATGTGTTGACAAAATACGCCAACCCTAATGAATGTAGGCCAAGACAAATGTAATAGCTCTGTCTCTGTTTATCTACTTATTTCAGGTTTAGTTTAACAGATTTGCAGACAGAGGGAGCAGGGTTCCCTAGTCATTAAAGGAATGATCACTGAATAATATCTTTTCCTGTAGTTGAGCTGGGAATCCCTTAATGTTCTCAGCATTGGCATTGCCCAAATGCCAAAGGCATTTATTGACATTTAGTAAAGACCTCTAAAATTTCTTCTTCATATTGGCTCCATTGTTAGTACGTGGCATATACTAGCATATTGCATGTGTAAGATCGTTCTAGGTTTCTGAGTGAACCATTTGGCTGTAAAGTCAATAGAAATGATTTTTCAAAAGGTTTTAATGACTCTTCTGCTCTGTAATTTGTAAGTGCCAATATCTCCAACTTATAAATATGTAAATTACTGTGAGTTAAATGTGTTTGGATTTTGTTATTAATGAAACTGTCTGGTTCTCTGTCTCTGCTTAAAGGCTGTGGGGAAAAAAAAAAATGCTCTGGTTTCCTTTGCAGCTACATTCTCCTCTTCCAGGTCGGCAGATGGCCGAGTTAGTCAGGGCCAAGCTCTTCTTCTCACTGTCTCCTGTGATCATCTTACTTTCCCCATCACAGCAACAACTTACCTTGTAAAGGTGATAGCTTCCAAATTAACCCACTTTTTGCTTTCTCGTTGTGAGAAAGTTTAAATAAGCAGGTATAAGCTTTGAAGTTTTATTCATATTGTTACATACGAAGAGATCTTAAGATTAGACAAATTGTGGTAGAGGGCCCATGTCTTCACACTCATTCTAACAACTTTTCCTCTGTCGTGCGTTGCCATTTACTTACATCACATATTCCTTGGTGATTTTAAATATTTTACTTGGTTTTAAACTGATTTATAAGATGATGAATTCTGAGTTGCCTTAGTGAACATTGTTTCCTTACAGAAGAATCTGGAATGTACACAGCACATTCTTTTTGAAGTTCAAATGCTTGAAATATAGAACTGTATTTGTGGTCATACTCAGCAGTTATATATTTAGGAGGTGATTTTACTATTTTTGGAGGAAAGGGAAATGGAATGAATGGGGTTGCTTTTAGAGTCCAGAAATCCATTTGGCTCAATGGAGCTGACATACTTCATTGCACTTTTTAGGGCCTCTTTGTAATTTACAGTGGATACTCGTTTCCTACTCAGGTTTCCTACCTGCAGCTCCTACTGAGTAAGACAGGAGGCCAGGGCTGGCAGTTTTATGTAGAACAGCACCCTGAGAGGAGTGGTCCCGATTCATCCTTATGGTTCTACTTCCTCTGCCTTCTCTCTGGTTCCTGTTTCTTTGCCTTTCTTTGCCCAGACTTCCTCAGAGCTTGAAAGGATGAGATTTTATTTTACTTCCTCTTCCTGTGTTCCTGGGAAATCCATTATGTAAAACACTAGAATTAAATTCACCAGCCACAGCTGTTAATAGGTTAGATGGAATTTAGAAAATCTCCTCCTCACAGAGCCAGGCTCTTAAGTATATTGTCTTGCTGTACAATTCTCTTTTGAATGTCAGAAGCCAAATAATAATCCTAAACATTCGCACTCTGTTTTACCTTCCACGTTCTAATGGAAAAGCCTCAGGCTGCTAAGGATAAATACATTTATGAAGGGAACAATAATTCCTTTATGCAGGCATTTTCTGGGAGTAAATCTTTTGCTAAGCACATAGTAGATGCTCTATAAAGTTTATTGCATGAATAAGTAAATAAGTGAGTGAGTGGGTAAATGTGTGGACGAGAAGGTGGAGATGACAGATTTTATGGAATGCACAGATTTCAAATGATCCTTAGACTTTTCAAAATTTGACTCATAAGAGTTGATACTTAGAGCTAAGAAAACCTCCAGGAGTTCATAAATTAAAGGCTGACTTCTCCACTTTCATACCCAGTGAAAATGGAGCTACTGCCTTTTGATCTTTTACCCTGTATCCCAACAATTTGATGAAAGATGATAAATCTAATGAAGGCTGGGGAAACTTTAAGATAATACTAAGTTTCACTTGCTTTTTGAAAAAAAAATTAAGCTATTTCCTTTTAAGTCATTTTAATATACTTGATATCATGTATTCTTTATTATGCTTCTCAGTATTGCAGTAAATTGTGTTTTGAGAGTCTTTGACTACAGCTTATATTTTGCATTCACTTGTGTGGTCTAGAGTGGTTTTGATCTGTAGGTGTGGAAATGACATTGGCATCCAGCTCCTCTTTGTCCAGGACATGCTTTCGCTGCACAACTCTCCTCCCGAGTGATATGTGAATTGGGCCTTCATCACCTGTTCATTCTGCCAATATATTTTCCACATCTGTCCTCCCAGTCATCTGAAGATTTATTCTAGATGCCTGATGGCAAAATGTCCTTGCACCTGGGGGATGAAAGCCCGTAGAACATCGATCTCATCTTCTTTCTTTGACACAAGTCCATTAGCTTCATCTGTCTTGAGGACAATCCCAGCTAAGAGCCTATCTGATTGTTCTTCTTTGGGGACTTTTCAGAATTTCAAGGTTATAGAGAAATTGGCTCTGTGCAAAGTATGTTGCCATCTGTTGTTGGTTTCTAATCTCAGATCCATTTAAGAGATTTGCCAGGCTAGATTAATATAGGCGTTTTAACTAATTGTATTTTTTTACACTTAACTCAGAAGCATATATTTAGGTTTGTCTTTTCATTATCATTTACCTATATATTCCACTAGTTTGCCATTTTAGGGGGCAACATTGTGTTTACCTGCCATCTATTATGATTAGGCATAATACATAGCATGTGTCTATTTTGTAATTATAAAATAATAATGCACATGAATAGAGAGCCAAGAAAGCAAGCAGGGGATTTAGATATTCCTTTTTTATTAATGAGAAAATTGAAACCCGGAGAGTTTATATGGCTTCCAATCAAAGTCTCAAAATTAGCTTATATTTTAGATGAAATTTGCCTTCAAGTTCTAAATTAACTATAATCTTGAAGTTTTTTCCTCAGATTTTGTTTGATTCTTGATTAATAAGTTATTCTTCTAAAAGTTTTGAAAATTATTTTCTAGTAAAACTTTGAAAGAGGCTAAAAACATATGATAATATTGTGGTCAGACTATATAATTATACAAGTAACTTCCTTTCTCTCTCTCCAAATAAGTATAATGTTTACATATGCTAATTATGTTATGTTTTATGTTATATTACGTATGTTTCATATAGACTTTCTCACTTACAAAAGTCTAAGAGTCAATAACCTCTCTTCTAAAAATTTATTCTAAGGAAATAATTCAGAGGAAGTAAAATACTATATACATGAAGATACGTAATGCTTTGATGCCTATAATAGCAAAAACTTGTAGACAAATTATTTATCCAATAGTATGAAATAAATTACAGTATAAATTAGTAATAATTTCTAGTCATTAAGAGGGTGAGTATAAATATTTTCTATGTAGACATAAAATATAAATTCAAGTTTAAAAAGGTGTAACCAATGTTGTGTATCCACTCTACCTTCGCCAATGGGAAAAGTATGCATGCATAAAGACAAATGTGAAAAATTCTGTGAAATACTGATGGGGTGGAGTTGACGAAAGTATAAATGCTTTTTTCCTACTTTAAAAATTTTATGTAATTTAATATTGGTTTAAATACAACACAATTTCAATAGTGTGATATATCAGGAAATAGGAACACATTAAAAGGATGACAGTAACATGACAAAAGTTCTGTACTTCTTTAGTACCCATGACCCACATTCCTAACCAGTCAGAGAGGCTTTTGAATCCTCATTTGGGACTTTGGGTTCATAAATTGATCAAGATAGCATGGAAGGTGTTAACTATTTTCAATTGTTAACTATATACTCCAAATAAATTTCTTAGAAAACTGTTGACTTTAAAGAGGTTCCAAAATACATAAGTAGCGGAAATGATGAATGGGACAAAACTCCTGGTGTTCGTTACTTAGAAATGTGTGGGAATGTTAAGAACTGAGCTGGCCATTGGTAGAACCACAAAATAGCCCATATTTGTTTCCAGCCCCTGCACAAATAATTCCCTGTCTCTATCCAATAGACATACACATAGTTACCTCTTCCCCAGGCGTAATTTCCTTTTTCTAGTCTAGAGTTCTCCCGTCAAAATGTACCTGTCCTCATTCCATCCTCTTGAGGACCTTCAGGACTTAATCCATGTATAAATGACCTCCTCAACAGAAGAGTTACTATTTGCATAGGAATAGTCTGGGTACACTTTTTTTTTTTTTTTTGGTACAAAGAAATAATTAGCAGAGGGAAGATTTTTTTTTCAAGAAATGATTTTTCTTCTCAAATAATACTCTGAGTTGCCTAATTCACATAGAGCAGACGCAAGTAGGGGAGGTGGAAGAGGATTAAAAGGGTCTTTACTTGAAGCTACTAGGGAGATGTGTAGGATTTCGTGGCATCTGCCTGGGACACGAACGAGAATAAGCTTTCCCATTTGAGTAGGTAAACTTACACAGTTTACATAACTGACATAACTTCCCTTTATCTTGAGACAATGATTCTAGGTAAAAGTTAATTGAGATGCAAATTAATGTCAATATTTTACAGTATGTATTTCATAATGAAGTGGGACATTTTCAAAGCTTTATTTGCCTCATTTTGGTTTTCTTAATACTCTAATTTTTCCACAAGCCTATTTACAACTTATCTGCATGCAGATATCTGTGCTCCAAATCAATATTTCCAATCTGTATTACTTCAAAATTATTCTTTTTGGAAAACATCTCTGCTTGAATTTATCTAACATTTCTACTTACTGGTATCTGAAAATTACTGTATTAAAGTGAGAATTCAAAAGCTGTATCTGTTGCAAAACAGCAGATAGTACTAGGTATAGAATTTCACACTCTAATCAAATCCCATCTATTCCAAAGGTAGATAAGCTCCTACTCAGGCCAGTGGTCAGCAGCAGTCAGAAGATCTGGACTGGGATTCCCTATGCCTGAAGACAGCTCTGTGATCCAGTAAATTATTTAACTTCTCACATTTCAAACTCCCTGTCTGTGAAAGAAATGGCTTGACCTATGTGATCTCAAAAGCCTCTTCAAGCTTAAAAATTTTGGTTCTATAATTTTAATATTTAACAGTATATGTAATTGTACTCGTGCTGCATGATAATTAGGCATGAACATAAAGGGCTTACAATGAATGGCTGTCATTAATTATAATCTACAGAGACAAATCTATTTTCAAGTCTTTTCTATTCTCATTTTATTGGTTTCTCCATTATCAGTAATCAGTACTAATGGCCTTTGCTTTACCCTTGATGCCTTGCATCCTTTTATAATTACCATCCTCAGCTTTCTTCTCTCCATTGTTTTCTTATGATTATAGCCCTTGTGAACACATGCACACACATATGTTAAAGACCATTATATTGAATACTATTTCGCACACTGCTGACTTCTTCTGATTTTATAGTGGAGTGGTCCTCTCCCATGTCCCTCATTCTCATTTTGTGAGTATACTTTAGTGTTAGTTTCCTGCCCTATCCTGACAAAAGTGTCCTTAAACATCCAAGATGAGAACAGAGGAATTAAGAAAATAAAATCTATGAAACAGGTGCCTGTGGACATTTTGAGGGATTGCATTATCAAGCATCTGGATCACCATGGTCAGGGACATGGCGTGGGGCAGCACCCAGAGTGAGAAAGGCTCTGGAGTCTGCCTCCCTAAATAACTGAGACTTCTGATGTCAGAGGGAAGAAGAGAGGGAGATTGGCCTTTCAGGATGGGAAAAGCTAAAATTGAGGCTATCTAAAGCAGCATTTTGGCTCTGTAAGTAAATTTACCTGATGACCATCATATTTATATTTTTAATGAACCATACAAATGTGCAAAAGATAATAAGTATTGTAAAAGTACTTGTTATTTTACTCCTCGTATATTACCTTTTAGGTAAATTCTTTTTTAATCCCTAAATCACAAGTCAAGATCTAAGGCCTAGAGAGTTTAGGAAACTTGGGTTCAGTCACACGTGTAGCAGGTGATGGTGCCAGCTTAGGAACAAGGAGAAGACATTTTCTTTCCCTTTCTGCTTACCTCATAGTACTCACTCCTGTTCCCAAAATGTATAATTTCGATATTGATGTTTCCTGTTGAATTGGGCCAGGATACTTAAACCAGAAAGGAATCGAGATTTGAAATTTCTATATAAATGGACAAACTAGTCGAAAATTGAAGCTGGATATGAAAAACAAACAAACAAACAAACAAAAAGTGGATTCCAGTTGGCATATTTTCATTTAAATTGACCACTTGGGAGTCCTGATAAAAGGTGCTCCATGTCCCATGTGGCCTGGTACTTATTTTCTTGAGCTGGAAGCTTGTCATGCCCCTGCTGTCCTTGTGACCTTATAGCTCCCCTTAAGGACAATCCCTTTGGATAACGATGAGTGGTCTCTAGAGAAATTACCTGGAAATGGATTCTGATGCTAAAGAGTCCTTAAAAGAAATAACATTCATCTCTTTTCTCTAAGTAATTCAACTGAGGTATATTTTTCTTTCAGGCAGGCACAAATTCCTTGCTGTCAAGTTCAGAGACAAGTGTTCCTTATATAGTGTTTAATACTTTGACAGTTTCCGTAGAGGAGGGGGAGATTTTGATGACAACTTCTATTTGGAATGTTTTTCCAATAGTAGAGTTTGGTTCTGTGGTAGGATTTCCGTCAGTAAAATTTTCTGTTCAGTCACGTGATGTGGTGCTCCTGGTATTCATGTCCTCATTTACTATATCTGACCCATCACTTAAAAAATTTTCATTGTACTTATCCTTTTAATTTGGTCCTGAGAAAAATGTCTTCTCCCTGAGACCTCATGTGACTTCCGATGGGAGCAGTTTCCACGTCCAACTTACATTTCTTTTGAAATTTCACTGGCTGGCCTTACTTTCCACATGTACTGATGAGAAGTTTCTTATGTAAAGCCTCATCATGTATTTCCTTTGCAGATGCGAGCATACTTTTTTTTAACTTCTCAAATAAGATGCATCACCAAGACTGTTAAAATAATCTGTAACAATGTGTTTTAGGGTAGCTATATGCAGCATATTTTTCTATAGAGATACATATGTAATCATTTTTATATATCATTTAATACCTGTGAAATATCTCTGTAAATTGATTTGCTTCCCCAGGACATTTAGGAAACTGTTATTAGTGGACTTATGTCTAGAGATCTATAGCAAAGAATTCAGTGAAATTCATTTAGGATTCAAGTAATTTGGGTTTATAAAGGCTTTAGGATTTTACAAAAATAAAAGAATTAGAAAGAGATGAAACATCATTCCATTTAAAAAATATACAGGTAACCTAAATAATTTATTAAGATGTGTACCCGTATACCTGAGTATGATATACTAGTCAGCTTATTCAACAGCCAATCCTACCTCCTTGAGCCTAGTAGCGTGGATGGCCCCAGATGGGGGTTTCATCTTGCTTTATAAATGTCCTCTTCCAGCACAATCTTGCTTTGCATTGCCTGTATCTTTAACTTCCTGCTGGTCATTTCTTGGCTATCTGCTAAGAAACAAAAACAAAACAAAAAACAAAGAACAAAAAAACAAAACAATCCTCCTGCCCCCACCAACTTCAGATTCCTTCGGCATTTACCCCATAACCTTTTATTGTGGTACACACAGCCTCTGCTCTATGTAGTTAAGAATAGCTGTTACTGTCTATTACGCCTTTGGTTCCCACTTTTCTCTTAACTCTGTCAATCCTGACTCATGTCTTTGCATTTGCAATTACACAGAGGCACTTAGTGCAAGATTTATTATATTGTTAATATATATGACTAAAATAGTGATTGCTTTTTTAGTGGAAGGTCACACAGTTTTTTATGTTTTTATTTTTTAAATTTTTATTTTTCGATTACCATTGACATACAGTATTATACTAGTTTCAGGTGTACAATATAGTAATTAAACACTTTTATACCTTATGAGGTGATCACCCTGATAAGTTTAGTACCCAGTTTTTTTGTGATTTTTTTTTTTCTGGGGAAAGAAAGAGACTGTTAGCACTGAAATATTCTTTTCTTTATGCTCTTTATTTTCATATTTTCCCTTTAACTTTTACTGTAAAATGTGTCGACTCAATTTTGAAACTGTATCAAAGAGAATAAGAAAAGTTGTCTAGAGTTTCTGCTCTGGCTTGAACAATCAAGTTTTCTTTATTGTTGTCCCTGTCCCCTTAATGTGAGTCACATACAAATGAACAGACTTCGGCAATTGATTTTTCTACTTGAATTTACATGCTCCTATAGCAATTGTTAATAGATGACCTTGAAAAAGGGAACAAAATTTCTACATATTTCAAAATTTTTATAGTAATAATTGGGGATAAGAAAAAGAAGAAATGGGAGGTAGTTCAGGGCTTGGGTGCCTGTGTCTCCTAATTTGCTCCTCAGATGGAGCCCTGGGCCTGGAACACATTCTTACCTTCTGCTGCTTTAGCTCTCCGCCATTGGCTCTTGGACTTCCTTCCCAATGGCCCCTGACTGATGTGGCCTACCTGTCACCACTCCCTATCTCAGGTGCTATCTCTTATTGCCTCTGTTTATCCCATTGCACTAGTTCTGCTTATCGAAGTGGCCAACTAGACACTCTCATTCTTTGTGGTCTCTCAGGATAAAAACATAAAGACAGTAAATTCAAAATAGATTTTGTTTGATTGGTTGTGGTTGGGATATTGTTGATCATTGCCTGCAAGTTTCGAATAACTAGTATAAAGTCCAATAAAATGTATCGTTGTTTTTTTGAGTAGTTACAGAGTTCATTTCCATTGGATTCCTATTTATAACAGTGAGTTTAATGTAGTGAAAATTTCTGCTGACTGATATTGGAAATGAAAGTTTTATTTATAAGGATGCAATTAAAACATTGCCAAGTTAAAAATATCATGTCACTTTTTCTCAGTGAGGTTCATTATGTTATATTATTATATTTGTAGAAATCCTTTCTTCTAAAGAGTTTAATGTTCTCTCTGACTATTAAACAACTGCCACAAAATTCAAATTTATTATTCTTCCAAATTACATAAAATTTAAAAATCATTTTTAATTAGTCCTTCCAAATGTCTTAGAAGTAGAGCAAATTCAAGCAGATTCACCCTTTGGGAAAAGGGAGGTCCCCTTTTCCAATGATGGGTTGGTTATTGCATTTTCCCCACACTTACTGTTCATGTAAATCCGTCATAGATGCAGGAGAGACATCCTGGTGGGAAATGGCATTTTATAGCTTTCAATCAGCTTTTTCTTAACAAGTAATAATCAAAACTACTTGGGCACATGTTTGAGTCCTCTGGGAACCCTGTGTCTAGCAGAGGGATTCAAATAAACTCCAATATCCAGTCCGGAAGTGCCTCGGACTTTTATAGGATAAAAACCAAAAGAAGCTTGGAACCCCTATGCCAATTGAAGACACTCACAATTTATCTAACCTAATTGTTCTCCCTGCTTCCTCTGTATAGGAAAAAAAAAAAAAGTTAATTTTAGACAGCAAAGTGGTCTATATATTGGTGGTTATTATTATGATTATTATGATTATGACTGGATACCTCCTGCTCTGTTTCACAGCAGAGATGGAATTTGGGTTAACTTGGGTTCACTTCTTGGCTCCTGCTGTTTGGCTTGATGGCTTTGGCCTGTCCTGCGTGGATTATATTGTAGATTTTGGAATCTGTGCTAGGAAAAATTCAAGAAGGCTGGATTTGATTACTCTTCTGGAGGAAAATAGAGTAAAACAGGGAGGTGGTAGGAAGTCCTTCCATAATTCCTGATCTTTCTGTGGCAGCCCGACCTTCTGGAAACTCCTGAATCACTCTTCTCTACTGAACACGCAATGGGTGACATGGTATCGTGAGTTGTAGGGTTGTCTCTGCCATCCGCTGCTAGTGCTGCCAACTGTACTTGGCCAGCCCATTGAGAAGTGACACCGTGGCATGCAGTGCCCTTTCACTCTTCTGCTGATTTTGTTTCATGGCAAAACCAAGAAAGAGCTTTTCTATTGAGAATCCAATTGTCTGACACTGATATCCTCACTTGAAATACATTGGCTGCAGTAGAACAAATTGAAATCATGTGAAAAAACAAATGACTGTTAGATATTACCCAGTAAAGAAAACATAGCGTTCCAGAGAATCATAACGGACCACCATGGCCCTTAAAATCACTTACCTTAATATTTCTGGTTGAAAAATCTGTAAGTACTATGTGACCTTAGGCTCCACCCTCCATTGGGGTAAGTTTCTTCCATAAGATATATTTTACTTTTCATTGTTTGGCTCTCATGAGGTCAAGATTTCTGCAGGGTCTGTCCCATGAATCAGCCTTTGGACCAATAATACACAAACTATGGCTTAGGGGACGTATGCCTATGCTGCTTAACTAGCTTCCCAAAGTAGCTCATGATTTAATTTTTGAAATCCCTGAGGATCAGAGGATCAAATGTAAGCCAGTTATATTCTGCTCACTCTGCATATATTTCTTTCCTCAAGGGCTCCAGTGATCTGCCTAACCAGAAAGTGCCACTTGAATTAGCTCCATTAGCAGAAGCAAATGGATGCAGGCAAAACAAAATGAGAATGTACACTGGCCCCCGAGGAGGCATCCCAGTTTAAGGATTAAATGGATTTTCATAGGCATAAGCACACACTTATAACAAGAGCAACTGATGCTCTTTGACCGATATCCTTATGTAAGATAAACACTTAAAGCTATTAAATTCTTATTTCTATGTAAATTAGTATTTTTATTCTCTAATTTTAAAAAATTATGTTATTAAAACACAGATTAAGAAAACCAGACAATACCACATATGATTTAATGATTTATTAGAAGGCTGAACACTCAGGACAGAAACGGAAATCTGCAGCCATGCCAGATGCCATGAGTCCCATTCCAAATCTGACCTCACTCTCCCTCTTCAAAGTTATCATTGTGTGGTGCCTATTTTTTTCATTCATTAATTCACTGTTCAACAAGCATTTACAGAGTGCCTGGCATATACCAGGCTTTTTTCTTCCATCTGAAATATTTAGAATGGCATTTTAGGTATCTAAGACAGAGTTCTAAATCAATTTAATTCTCCTTGCCTAGAAATTTATTTTCAAAACTACCATTTAAATGGATGCTCTGATTACTTAGGCATATACAGTCTGGTTCAATAGTTACTAATTAAATATCTTTTTATCATTAACTTTTAATATTCAACACCTTGTATTGCAATTATGAGAGAGATAAATATGAATAAATCATATTTGTTTCTACAATACTTATAAAGGCAACAGATATAATTAAAAGGAAATATTACTAGTAAAAACATCAGAGACTATTTTTTCCTTAAATTCTCATATTCTTGGTTTCAGCATTTGAGAAAGAAGAAAAAAGAAAATTATTTAGAATGCTTTTTTCTCCACCAGCTAGTCCCTGGGAGAAAAGAGAGAATAAGGCAAGATGAATTGGATTATTCCTCAGTCTTATTCTATTATACCTCTCCAACTGCAGATTATACCCTCTAATAATTTCCTTTCTCTAATTTAAATGCAATGCTCTTGAGAACTTATTTTATATGTACCCAATAAAACAACATTATCTGATGGTGGTTTGTTCAAACTGGCACAACATTGAAAGCAAGTGCTATTTTCAACCTCCCAGATGTCATATTTGGTAAAAGAAATATGGGATAGTCAATTTTAAACTCTCTAGGATCTTTCTATACTGTGAAATTGGGGATGTAAAGATCAGGATTCAGACAGAAGGATCCAGAACACCAGAAGAAATAAAGTCATCCACTAAGCCACGTGCATTCTTTCCCGTAAATTTGTAAACCCACTAGTCTTTAAACTATTTGTAGTCAGGGTCAAGGGTGGAGGCTCTTATCTGTATAGCCACTTCAGACACTGTGGGACACAATAGAGGTTTACCAGGTGTTTACTCCCCCAAAGGGCTACAGGACTTTTGAAGAAATGCTGACAGGAGTTGGAGCTGATAGTCAAGCATCAGGGAATGGGAAATATTATTCTGAAATAATGAAGGAAAACATAGTATGTTTCTACGATGGGGGCTGAGATCAAGGAAAGACCTCCAGGTGAGTCAAGAACTCAATTCATTCTTTAGCTGGATGGTCGCAATATGTCTATTCATGGTTAGTAGAGATTATGCCTTTGAATGTGACTAATGGCCATCTCTGAAATGACCTTTAACACAGCCCATGGGGGAGTGCACCTCAAGTTTTGTAAAAATTGAGGAACCACTAGAAACTGAGAAAACTGTTATCTTGGGGAGATGGGGGAAGCGTGGAGGAGCTTAGATCCTAGTGGGGAAAATTCCCCCTTATTTTCAACAAGCTTAAAACATAGGGAGGTGATAAATGACAGGGCTGAGACTGCTCTTTTGCTGTGAAGAGTGACAGAATAGAGTCTTAGGGCATCAGAACAATCGATAACTAAACAGCAGCACATGATATACTGAGGCAGATGGTCACTGGAAAGAGGAATATTCAAGGCTGGGTATCTGTAAATTCTGAATTTATTACTCTAATCTTGAGGGTCATTTTAGCTTAATATGACTTAGTAAAGGGACTATTACATCGAAAACTCAAGTTGTAGCTAAAATAATGCGGTGCTCTTCAATATGTGAAAGATAAAGCCAATTTTCATTTTTTAAAAGAAAATGACTTTAAAAGAAAACATAATTTTGCTAAATGTTGGAAGAACTTAAAAATATTTGCTTTATAAAGATATATTTCCAGGAAAGCTGCCAAAAGCTTTATGGTTAGAATAGATCCATTTTTTTTAAAATGACAATATCTATTTTTTGTTATAAAACAGCTCATCCCTTCAGTACTCAACGCGAGCTACTAGTGACACAAAGTGGTTGGAAAGGACTCATGTCCTCTCACAGAGTCACAGTTTAGTGAGGGATATGAACATGACAATCTGACTTCCAAGCCCAATATCTCAGCTACTATTTTATATTCCATCACAGGTTTATTCTGAAGATTAAATAAGATAACAAGAGTGCATTGTAACGTTATGCACATGTAAAATACCATTAACAAGTATATCAAATGCTTTGTTCATTTTCCTAAATATCTGTCAAAGTATCAAGAACATCGAAATGCTATTATGCTTGCATCACTAGTGTTCATAATCAATGTTTCCAAAAATTAATTTTAGTTATACAACTCTAAGTATATCCTGTATATATATATATATATATATATATATATATATATATATTATGTTAGAGGAAAGTATTAATAAAATAAATACTGAAATGAGAAATGTTGAATGGACATTTCACCTTAGCCAGAATCTTTTCGAACCTGTTTTGCAGGAAGATAATTTAAAGAAGCCGAAATAGTACATGGCAAATGATAGCTGACTGGCTGACTCATTGCTTTAACTTTCTTTGATAGATGCTACTTCTATCTTGTCTATGTGTAAGGGGAAAATATACCTGGAAAATTTCTCTAATGTGCATTGCACTATACTTGTAAAAAATGACATCTTCACATAATTTCATAGAAAAAACAGCATCACACAGCCTTTTGTGTACAATTAGGGATAATTCTACGTAAGTGGAAGAAGGTGAGGGCAAAATAGAATGTTCAGCAGGTAATCTCTCCATGAAATGTTTAATACTGAGACATTTTGGGCGTCCATGCTGTGCTTTAAGCTGTTACCAACTCTCAAGCTTGCCTACTTATTTATTATAAACATTTAAAGCCGAGACCTTCACAAAAGGCCAAAATTAACAGTGAGTGCATTCACACAAAGAAAATGTTTTTGAATGAGATTTCTCTACTGTTAAATGAATTGTCAGTAGAACCGTCTGAAAGGGCACTTGTGCTTCCCTCCAAGTTGTTTGGCTTTAACAAAGAACACAAAAATTTCTGAAGTAGGAGTGTGCACATAAATGTACTTTTTACCACTTTCATGAACACTTTTTAAATGCTTACTATGTATTGAATGTGTGGCTGTTTGAGGAGCTCAGAGTCTAGCAGAAGATACATAAGTATCTAGCAGAAGATACAAAGTAGAAAGAGTACAGTATGATTACATATTTGAGAGAAATGAGTCCTCTGTGCCCTGGGGCTCCTACATTGGTTTTGGCTAAATCTGCCTGCAGGATTTAGGGGAATCATAGTAACTAAAATAATGAATATTTAAAAATATATATTTTATAATATTTATAATTTCATTTAATCTTTATTAAGTGTTTTAGTGCATGTTAGTTAGGCACTGTATTTGGTGCTATAAATACATTGGTGACAAAACTTAGCCGTTTAGAAATAAAGGGTCGGAGACTTTTATCCTGCTTGCAAGCTAACAAGTAATATGGCAATTTCATGAATGCCGACAGAAGACAAAAGATTCCTGGGTCAGAGACAAAGCACTCTATATGCTTCCATGTGACATCACTCATGTCACAGCAGGCAGCATAAATTTCATGTTCATATAAATTTATTTTTCCCTAAATCTTATGGGGTATTGCAGCGTGGGTACAGGTGGATGCTGTGTACAGAAGTGTGAATTCATATTTTCTGCTTCTCGAATAAATCTTAGTAATTTATACTTAATCTGAAAATTACTTGTTACGTTAAAATTTTCAAATTGTATTACCATTTCATTACTATATAGCTCTTTATTATTGGTGAAAAATGTTTTAATCTACATTTACTCTTTTTATTGCCTCTTTGAATTTTTTAATTTTTATTTTTCAATTAGGGTTGACATTTAGTATTATTTTATATTAGTTTCATAGTGGTTAGACATTTGCATAATTTATGAAGTGATCTCCTGATTAGTACCCACCTGGCACTCTACATAATTATTACAATATTGTTGACTACATTCCTTCTGCTGTACATTACATCCCCATGACTAATCTGTAACTATCAGTTTGTACTTCGTAATCTGTTCACCTTTCCACCCAGCTCCCGTCCTCAATACCTCCTCAATCTGATAATCACTGGTTTGTTTTCTGTATCTATGAGTCTGTTTTCATTTTGTTTGTTGGTTAATTTTGTACTTTAGATTCCACATATAAGTGAAATCATATGGTATTTGTCTTTCTCTACCTGACTTGTTTCACTTAGCATAATACTCTCTAGGTCCATCCATGTATTTTCAACAATAATTTTATTATTTTCTATGGCCTTAATTTTTCTTCATAAATATCTGAGTTTTACCTTTCCTTTGATTAGATTTTAAATAAGTATTAGTGAATTAATTGATCACTTTTACTAATTTTTATCAATTAATTTAAAAATATTTTTTCTACTTTTATTAAGGCTTTCTGTTATCTTTTTAATTATTTTTTAAATTTTGGACTTAGTTTATTTCTATTCTTTTGTTTTTACTTCATAATCATTTGACATTATGGATCTCATTGTATACTGATTTTTCAATGTGTATATTAGGTTGCAATTGATGTATGAAATATCTGGTTGACTTTGATGTACCCAGAGAAGTTTAAACCTTTGAATGCTTAGGATGGCATTTCTATGCTATCTTTTGCCCTCATGAGTAGACTTTTGTGATCAGGGAAATGACCTGCTTGTTTGTTCAGAAAAATAGTTCTCAGTAAAAGATGATTTAGAAAAGGTATAAAAAATTAAAAAAAAATAATGTATAAAATATTTTTCTTCTTGTATTTTCTTTAAAAAACAACAAAATAGAATACAGTAGTGTATAAAGTATAAAAAAGTGAGCATTTTCCTTGTGTGCTCAGACTTACAGCAGTAACCACATTTTTAATTTCCTGTTACCTCTCAAAACACCTGTGATGCCAACAAAAAGTCTGATCTCAGGGCTTTCTCTGGGCCTGAAGACCATCCTCTTCCTCCTCACAAAAGCAATTATACCACTGCTTTACCCAACCGCTGCACACATGGACAAGGACAATTTTGGGTGGCAGCTTTCCAGTTCTTCGAAAACAATTAAACTGACATCAGAAAAGAAACCGGACTTGCTGGGACTAGGTCTCTAAATTTGAAAGTTGCTTTGGCGGCAGAGAGCCAGCGTCTGTGCTCCCTTTTTTGGCTTCATGTCAGCCCCAGGATGACAGTGCAGTAGCGACATGAGAGAGATCTGCTACCAAGAGGCTCAGCTACTTCTGAAGAGGTGGGTTTTCCTACCAAGTGAATATTCTTTTGATGATGAGCTTACCGCAGTGTGCTCAATGTGGAACTAACCTAAGGACATTTGAGAATATTTCAGCTGTCCTGAAATGCAATAATGTACTGCTGAGCTAAACAAGACATTCCTGATGTGTTGAGTTTTACTCCTTGGTCTGATTCAGGACAAAATATTAGGAGGCATATCTTTCTGCTTTTATACAGCCTCTGTGACACTAAAGAGGGAAGAAATGGTAAATTTATTTAATTGTTAAATACAAAATCAAAGTATGTCGACTACAGTGCCATACGTTTTTTCTCATTTTGTTCATTCCTGGGTAAATTTCTAGAGTCCTATTTGTGTGAATAGCAATGGGATTTTGATGGTAGCATTGTTTCATAACAATTGTGAAAGACCACTTGCAGCAGGGTTTCGGGACACCTGGAAGAAGTGCCAAATATCCAGGGAAAAGTAGCAGGTGCATAAGTAGGCAAACGGTGAGCTCAGATAGACAACGCTGGATGCGTCACTGCTCTGCTTTCATGCCCTCTACCCACCCTCTGCCTGTAGGCGCCACAAATCATACCCGAACCAGAAGGGGTTCCTTACTTGAGAGGAAACATGAGACTTTCTAAGATAATTTTTTTTTTTTTTTTTTTGCCTATGACTCACGTTTGATTTCTTTTTTCCTTGGACTTTCATCACATGTAGGATTCTTGTCTCTCGAGATCTCTCTTGACTCTGAACTGGTTACTCAAATAGGCTTCCAATTTTTAAGGATTGTGGATTTCAAAGAGGGTGGCTTGTTTGTTCAATAGAGGTTATGGGCTTGAAGGTGTGATGAGGAGAGCTAAGCCTTTCTGCATGAGTGAAAAATATAAAGACACTGGGAGAGATCTGGAGAAGGAGGAGACTGTCTGGGTGGGAGACTGTCTCCTGGGTTACAGCAGGAGATAAAGGGAGCCTGGTAGCTAAAGGAATATATTTAAAAAGCACTCTCTCTCCACGCCCCTGTAATCTTTCCACATAATATACATGAAATCTGTAGGAAGACATTGGTTTTTCATCAATCTGTTGTGAAGTAGAAGCTATTTGATTATTTTCCGCTTTTCCTGCTGGAAGTTCCATGATGGAAGAAGGATGGCCCGTTCTGCTCTCCTCTTTAACCCCAATGCTAAGGACAGTGCTTGGCACAGAGAGGACACTATTTATTTAGAAATAAATTATTTTTATGATTGTATTGAACACATGAACTATTTTGCCTTTAACCAGTAAAATGTTGCAAAAGGGTTGGAATGTCATTACAGTGATTATGTTATCTTACATGACAAAAGTGAAAGATTTTTGTTGACATATTCCATTCCTAGTGTGCTGTCTTTGAACGATCAAAAGGGAGATTATACTAAGTAGAACGGACCTAATCAAGTGAGTCTTTTTAAGAAATGTCCAGGCTTTTTCTGAAATTAGAGATTCAGAGCAACAGAGCTCTCTCTCTCTCTCTCTCTCCTTTGCTGTCTTTGAAGAAGCAAGCTGTCATAAATCCTATAGTCACAATTGTGGGACTACTAGTCAAAGGTTGTTAGCAAGCATGAAGACCATTCCCAGTGTATAGATGATCCTTTTAGAACCAGAAGATTTGCAGAGAAAATTTGTTTATTTTTTGAACAGAGGACTGCTATAGACTGAATATTTTCATCCTCCAATAGTCACGTGTTGAAATCCTAGTCCCCAATGTGATAGTATTTGGAGGTGGAGCCTTTGAGAAGTGATTGGTTCATGAGGATGGAGCCCTCATAATTGGGATTAGTGGCCTCGTAAAGGAAACTCCAGAGAGCAACCTTACTCCTCTGTCACATAAGGAGATAGCGAAAAGAGAGCCATTTACGAACTAGGAAGTGGGTCCTTACCAGATATCAAATCTGCTGGCACCTTAATCTTGGACTTTCCAACCTCCAGAAGTGTAAGAAATAAATGTTTATTGTTTCTAAGCTCATGAGTCCGTGCTTATCTGTTACAGCAGCCTGAATAGATTAAGACGATCTCTTTTGCTCTGAATGCTCTGAGGTAAATGGTTTCTCATCTATGATTGATTATATTCCCTTAAGTTGAACTTTGTGCCAAGATCTCCTTCAGTTCCTTCATCTGTGTCATTCTCTCTGCAGCTGGATTCAGAAGTGTTATAACAGAGTTTATTATAAGGATTGCTTGTATGTTTCCTACACCAAGACATAGCAGTGGCTTGGCATCCTGCCCATTTGAGTGGCAGAAAATACTTTTATTTGTGCTGGTGAATTCATTTGTTTGGGACTTCTTCCTTCGCTAAAAATCTTTCATTCTCTTACATGACAAACATGTAATTACGATTTCCAGAGAACGTGCAGAGAGCTATAGAGGACAGAAA
This sequence comes from Rousettus aegyptiacus, assembly GCF_014176215.1. Taxonomy (NCBI): domain Eukaryota; kingdom Metazoa; phylum Chordata; class Mammalia; order Chiroptera; family Pteropodidae; genus Rousettus; species Rousettus aegyptiacus. The sequence goes on along the minus strand of NW_023416286.1, from coordinate 55,979,548 downwards.
AAGAGTTGTCTTTCTCCTCCAAAATATAACAAATGTAAAATATACTGGGAAGGTGACACTGATGTCGGGTGGATATACATTTGCTGTGGTATAAGGTTGGCACATAGTGAGATTTACTAAATCAGAATTTCTAGGTATGGAACTTGGGGCTCCAAAAAGCCTCCCCTGTGATTTTTATGCACACTGAAGTTTAAGAACATTATTACCTGGTGCCAAAATAAAGTCATTGTTGATGATGATAAGATAAAATACCAAAAATTCCCTAGTTTCTTATTATGTCTTTAAGAAAATATTATAATTCAAAAAGAGAAATTATATACTCCTTAAAATTATTTTCATTAATCAAAATTAGCATGTGGGTTAGGGATAGAATTTCTGTGCCTTTGCAATTGTCTTGTACTTGTAAGTCTAAAGCTTTTAATAAGGTCTTTCATAATTATACTTCAGATTAATGGAGAACCATTGACCCTGTGAAATCAAGTTCTGAAAATGACCTACAAGTAATGAATTTTTAATAAGGATGTATTATTCACATCCGAAGTAATTATTTTGGACTAATAATATTCTAGATTAAAATGATCTTGGAAAATATCTCACATGCAATGCTTCCTGATCTCAAAGCACAGCTTAATAATGAGTAATGTATAGTCATTTTTATTTTTCTGTGATAACTGGGAATGAGGTACTTGCCCTGAGCATATATAGATGTACATACATAGCATTCATTTGTCTAATGTTTGAATTTAATTATATTAACTATATTAGTACCCCAAATTGTAATAGTTTCTGCATTATTAATACTGCTATGTATCACAAGATTTTAAACATTTCTAATGTTAATGCTGTGTTTTATGGTGATATATAAATGAGGACACATTCTAACTTAGAAGCCAATTAGCCTACATCTAAATCTGCCATTCTATAAGTTCCCATCTTTTTGCATTGTATGACATATTGATTGGTTTATACAAAATTAGCATTTTGTATACATTTATTACTAGATTAAAGATAAAGGGAGATGAGCATCTGCAAGTGGTCAAATGTAGTCAGCATTTGTTTCTTGCTAAATTTCATTATTGAAATTACGATGACTTAATACCCTCCAGTGAATAAATGCCTCTCTTGGAAAAAAATAATCACTATTAGCACTTTTAGCGCATTAACTCTTCCAGGTCACCAAGATGCTGTTTAATAAATCACATCTTTTTTTTTCTCTTTTAGTTAGGAATCATTTTTAGAAATTAATTTCCTAAAGTCTTTTTTATTTAATCTTTTGATGTCATTTGTATAGTGAGAGATAAACATGTATAAGTGATGATAAATATAAAGCAAAATTATGTCTATTAATTATTATATTTATTAATATTATGAATTTTCAGTTTTCCCTGCAGCTGTTGTCAAAATCACTGAATTTTAATTTCTCTGCTATTCTTTTATATGAACATTTAACACTGAGTTTGAAATAACCACTAAATATTATCTTAAAAACTTGAAGACCTGTAAGTGTGGTGTGTGCACACCTTCGATTATCTGCACTTGGATGACCAGTTCCTTCCTGAGGCTCCCAGGCTAGGGGAATCTGGGTTGTACTAACAAGCGCTTTAATACCGGCCACCAGAGGGCTCCCATATTCCTTCCATCTTAGTATAAAAATCCATAGTGCAATTAACATAAAGTTTACCATCGAGTAAAGAAGTATCAGAGGAATTTATGACATAGTTTTCTATAGGAGAAAAATTTCCAAACCTATGATGTTTTTATACAAAATCCTTTCTACCCCCAGTTTTATTGAAATATAATAGACAATTAGCTGGTCGTATTTATATTGCACAATTCAATGAGTTTTTTTCAAGTATAGTTGGCATACAATAATATATTAGTTTTATTTGTATACCATGGTGATTAGAGATCTATATAATTCACAAAGTGATTACCCTACTAAATCTAGTTCCCCTTTTCTGCCTTACATATTTACAAAATGCTTTTAATGGACAAATTTGAGGAGCTAAACACTTTTACTAAAATGGAGTGATTAAATTGTGTGGTTGATTCTTTTTGTTCCTGGAGACCATGGTACAGACTTATGGTACTTATTATTTGGTGATTCTGTTTAAAAACTATTGACACTTAATTTGGGTATAAATCTATTATGTATTTATGAATAATATAAAATATAACTGATTTTAGACATTGGAGTACAGTTTTTGATCACAAGCTAGCTATATAGATTATCCTGAAATAAACCCTGGATTTTTTATTAGCCTAGGTTTTAATATTGTACAAAACTTTATAGAACAAGATGATGGGGTTTCTTTGAGTATGCATTAGTGGTAAGATAAATAATGTCCTAAGCTATGGATATTTCCACTGGAGAGGAAGAAAAGGATTGCTTCCTTTGTGATTCTTTCCACTGGTTCTTGTGTTAGCTGAAAACGAGGAGCTGAGGCTTGCCAGGGTAACTCTAAGAGTGCCCAGAAGCAACAGAGACATTTGTCATTTTTCTCTTTCATTTATGGTCCTTTGTCTGACTTGGACAACTAAGTTGCTGTCCATAAAGTTTATGTGTGCAGGGGCATTTCTGCCATGAGTTAGAGGGTAGGGTCAGCAGTTAATGGAAATGTTATAATTCACAGCAGGACAAACTTTGAAAACAACATTTTTAGGAACTCTTTGAATCCAGGTGAAGCACTTCAAATGAGTCATCAGATTGATCTTCTCTGTGATGTGTTTAAACCACAATTCATTTATCATCAGTAACTGAAAATGCTATTTAACCATTCTACCTTTTTCGATTACTTTTTTCGAGAATACATAGTTATTATTTCTGCACTTAAATGTGCATCAAAGAGAAAGACAACAAGGAAAGCCTGATTAACTCAATTATACACCCACACCTAGATGCTGTCTTTTTGACTGTAAGACTGAAATATTGTGTTACAGAAGAAAATAAAACAATCTGTTCCCCCTTTTATCCATTATGTTCTTCTAGTCTAAGAATTGTGTTGCATTTTCCTTAGAAAAAATAATTTAAAAATAGAGCTAATTTTGGTTTATCTTGTACTTATTGAAATAGTTTTAAAGCAGTGTTATGAATTCTGTTTTAATCTTTTTTTTTTTTTTTGAAGTGCTATTTCTCAGTGCAGGCTTTCTCTAAATCCTTCTTCATCTTAACCATTGTTTTGCCTTTATAAGACAATGGTAATTAAAAACGACAACATTCTAATACTTAAGTTTAGATTACCATGTCTAAATAAAACTTAGTTATGAAAATATCAGAGTATAAAATCTATTCAAATTCAAGTAGAGTTACTTGTATTTGCAACCGCATGGTTGTTCAGCTCACCCTCATGATTCACCGGATTTATGTTTGACTATATTTCTACTTCAAGAAGCCCACAATATTACAACTAGTAATTAATTGCATTTTAAGATCATAACTAATCTCTGGTTCAAAATATAAACAAACAAAAGAAAAGATAAAAAAAAAATTTTACAGTGACTGGATATTACTTTAGCCTATAAGATTATTATATTGTTTTATGGAAGTCTTTGAATTAAAAATTAAGGAAATTTTGGGGGTTAGGTAGATTTTATTCAGGAAGGTCTTTGCTAACTGCCATACTATTTCTAAGTTTCTATTATTTAAGAATAAAAATATTGGGAATTTTTTAATTAATATGTCCAAACAATTTCATATAAAGTAATTGGTCTCTAGTTTCTGAATAATTATTTCTATTCTGAAAGTCAAATTGTTTAGATACTGCTCCAATGTATGTATTTACTATTTAGAAAGTAAGTTTGCTCCTATCTAAACTATGTGAAATCAAATTGGTATAAAGTAAACTTTGTTTCAAAAATTTCTGACATTTATCTGCAAAGGTTTCTATGGCCAACATTCCTGCTACGGAGGTGGTATTAAGTCTTGTTGGTCACCAGGGAGAAATGTGGCTTTTCACTCATTCAAGATGTGAGAAGAAAGGATACTTGAGAATATGCCAGCCTCGGTTTGCCCCTTTCTGCCCCTAACAATAGTTGATATTTGTATTTCAGGCAAAAAGACCAAAAATCTCAAGTCCCAGCACAGGGAAACAGTGATCAGGGAGAGAACCTCCATTGCCCAGCTCTTAAAGCCTACACAAGTACCTATTTCTAAAGCCATTACTGGTTCCTAGAGACCTTCCTTTCTCAAGCTGTTGGTGCAAATCATTCTTTCCCCAAGTTTGGGATATCTTTTAACAAAAAAGATAAAATATAAACATTATCTTAAAATACTGATGCTCAATCTTGGCTGCACACAGAACTCATCTGGGAATTCTTCTAAATTGCCAACGCTCAGACTGCATCACAGACTAGCTAAATCAGAATGTTTGTAGTGGAACCAAGCATCAGGTTTTTTTTAAAGCCCCTAGGTGACTACACATGGAGCCATGTTTGAAAATGACTTGTATAAACTGACATCCCCCAATGATATAATCATATGTCCTGACATGTGTAGTGGATGAGGATCCTAGTCCGTAGGTCCAGATATTTCAGAAATACATTTTTTTAATAACCTAATTTAATTTTAGTTATGAGTTACACACTCCAGCTTCTGTCATTCAGTCAGTGTGGTGCAGAGTTGATTTTGGCCAATTTAAGATTCTTTCTTTTTCTAGGATTGTAAGTGAATTCCAAGGCACTCGCATGACACTATAGTGTTTTGAGGTGTGACTGGAGTTGCTACTTACCTGCATTAGCCTTGACGGAATGTACGCCAGAGTGTGTGTCCTAGGATGGGTCAGTGCTGTGTTTGGTCTCTGTCACACTGCCCTTCCACCCAGTTCTCTCGCACCTGAAGGGCTATTTTCTTCTCCCGTGCCATATCATGGTGTGAGACACTGAGTTGAGCTGACTCGAGTCTCCCTTGTGGCACCGTCAACATTTTCTCCTCCCTCATCTTTTCTACACTAGAGAAAATGGCTACATGTTTGTGTTTCTAAGAGACATGGTGTGATGTTGAATGAAAATGTTGAGAAAATGAACCAATAGTAAACTGGAACTTCTGTTCAGCAAAAACATTGTCTCTTCTTCTTCTTTAGGCAAAAAACTTATAAATTCCTTTTTAGTTTATAAAGAACCATTAAATTATGACTTGTCTTAAAACAACTTTTTTAACATAGGATTGTTTGGTCAAAAATTATTGTTAAAAAGTAATGAATATAAATATTCAAAGCCAAATCATTTTGCTAAATAAATCTAATTTGTCTCTGTCTTCCTCAGGTACTTTTGTTACCTTTCTAAACAGTATGAATAATTTTTAAAATTGTTTCAACTGGTGCCCTCTCCAGTAGGACAGAGCAAACTTGTCTTCTATTAATGTTACCTCTCTTGTCATTTAGAACCTCCCCTTAAATATTGATTTAGATTAATTATTTTAGTGATTCAAAGGGAGAAGAACAATTTGTTGTTAGTACTGTTACTGAGTACATTTTCTCAGTTTGTCTACCTTAGAGAACCTCCACATGTTGGCCTTAAGAAAATATGATTCTCCTTTACAAAATCCAAGTCAAATACTCATAGCATGTATGTTACTATTATTGTAACATTAATATTTATTAATCATGTGCTCGTTATGTGTTGGATATTATTTTATACCTTATAAACATTGTCTTATTTAACTTGACAATATTCATTTTACAGATGAAGAAACTAAACTGCTCAAATCACTTGCCAAGTTCACTCATCTGGTTAATAGCAGTTAAGACTTGCGTCATGCTCTTAACCATTATATTTAGACATATAAATTGAAGGCGGTTCTTGACATTTGAAACTGATTATTGTAAACACATACATAACCATACACACACCATAAAATACTTCTTTTGTTATCAGATAGTAACTTAGAAAATTAATAGTATGCACTGAAAATAAATATATCCAAATTCATAATGGAATATCAAGGGAAATTTCTAAATATTTAGGGGATAAACTGAAGTTTATGTGATAATGCTGCCTCAGCCTACACAAAAAGTGTCTTGATGCCCATGTCTGATACAGGGTACTACACTGGGTGGACCAAGTCCTAACACAAAGCTACCTGATAGATGCAGTGATGGAAATGTTTTTTATTTGCACTGTCCAATATGGTAGCCTATTGAGCATTTGAAATAAGGCTAGTGCAAATAAATAACTGAATTTTTAATTTCATTTGATCTTTTTTTTTTACTTATTAGAGATATTATTATCAAAAATAATGATTTCAAAAAGAGCAGAAGTTTGCAATACTAAAACTCAAACAAGAGGGTTATTGATTAAAACGAACCAAAAGACACCCTTAAGAAAGTGTGCCACATACACCAAATGTGGCCTTCTTTTCCCTGAGGATGATTGAATTTGCTGTGTACTAATTGCTTGGGTGAGTGTTCTTAACAAAGCCAAGGTTTGGCAAGGTTCTTTGTGTAAGTAGTTGGTGAGAAAGACCCAAATTCTTATTGATCTTAATTAATTTAAATTCAAGTAGCCATGTGTGGATAGTGGCTACTATATTGTAAAGTGTAGGCTAACCTGCATATTATTTTATTTTTCTTTTTTTCCTCCCCTTCCTTTTCTGTTTTGTTTTCTCTTGAGTAAAAGAAATAAAATACAAGCTTTGGAATCAGACAAAAGTTTAATTCCTAGTGATAATAGGGATAAATAAATGATTTTTTCCTTTCTAAATGCAAACTAAATAATAATACCTACTTATAAGGTAATTTTGAGGATCAATGAAATAATCTATGTAAAGCATCTAGTAGAATTTCTTTTGTAAATGATTTGTTGATGCCGATAATGATGGTGATGCTGATGTTAATGGTGTGTCCATTAGCAAATGGAATGAAAGAAGGTCCCATTTGCACATCAGTATCTCATGTGCTAAGTCATGAATTTCCTCATTAACATAGTAATCTTCCATATGTTAATAATGCCATGTATATATACAGTGATTTATAAGTATGGAGCAGTTTCTCATCCATGAGCAAGTACATGTGCTTGTTGAAGCAAGAGTTAAAATATTAGGCTTATATTCCTAGTGATAACATCAAAACCTAGCAAGAGAATTTGTTGCAATCAAATAGAATTCGTACTCAAATTCCCATCTTCTGTTTCTGCCTCTTCTTTCTGCACTATCATATTGCCTCTTAAAAAATAATACAAAAGACTCTAAGATTCGATGAAAAATATAAATACTTGTGAGACCTCCTTAAAAACTTTTGACATGAAATAAAAAATGTATTACAATCAGTGGTTTAGTATGATCAAATTTCCATATGAAATTATTTTTCAGTAACGTCTTCTCTTTTTTAAAAGACCATTAGCATTGCATTTTAGAAGGCAGCATTTACTTTGTTTAATCTTGCTCTTGGATAGTTTTAGCCCCTTGAAATGAGAGCAGTAGTGGTGAGTGATAGAGGAAACCCAGTGTCCTAAGGGGTAAAAATTAAAAAAGTAATCCTTTAGCAGGAAACATACCAATTCAGGTATCAACTTTCATCTTCTACCATTATCATAGCTCCTTGAGGAGATGGCACCTAATCATGTTCTTAAAGGATAGTCATTATTTCGCACCGGGCATCCTGCTGACTTCATGAGCAAGCTAGCAGGATGTGAGAGGCTCTGCAAGGCTGGCTCTCTGGAACCCAGGGATTTAGCAAATGGCAAGAAAGGAAATAAATTTAAGCTGGGAATGCAGGTGACTGACTGAGATTCCAAAGCAGAAAGAGTGAATAAAACCAGAAAATTTCTGAGCACATCGCAAACCTGTGGGGCTGGGGGAGTTAATGCAGAAGGTTACAGGCTAAAATGTACTTGTTCTCAAACACGTTGGCAGCAAGGGCTTGAGAAAAAAAAGTGGAAACAAGTAACAAGCAGGTGATGAAGTTGTGAACTCACGTCTTTTAAACTGGTGTAAACCTTTTGTATTTGACACCCATCTTAAGTGAAAACGCCACTTTTGAGAGATAGGATTTTGGCAGAAATAAAATAAGAAAGGTTTACCAAACAAAGGGATGATAAACTGTACTAGAACAGAAAAATATTTACAAACTTTGGGTGGACTCAAAAGAATAGAACTTTGCTAATGTAGAAACTGCATTTGCTGAAATATAGCTTGATACAATATTGGAAGTTATCCCTCATTTATTAGTACATTTATTCTTTCACTTTTTTATTAATTTTCAGGGACTGTTATAGAACTAGAAGATATAGCAGCAAATAACAACTGATAAAAATCTCTGTTCATATATTGTTTTCATAGAAATATGGAAAAAAGACAATGAGCACAAAAGAAACCAAAAAAAAAAATATGTTAGATGGTGATAAATACTATAGAAAAATTAGACGGGGAAAGGTAATATGGATTGTTAGGCAGAGGAGAACTGCCATTTTAAATAAGGTAGCCAGGAAAGGCTTGCAAATGTAAAAGACCTTGCATTGGCATTCAAGGAACAGAAAGGAGGCCAATGTGGCTGGAATAGAGGGAATGAGGGGAAGAGAAGTAGGAGTTGGGGTTGGAAGAGCAGTGGGTAGGAGCAAGAAATGCAGGAAATACTCACAGACTCACACCAGAAGACCTGGACAGAGGAAGATTTCTTCGCCACCCATAGAAACATTAAGATCTTCTTCTCTCTAATCATGCAGAAGACCTTCTCAGTCTCTTTTTCTGACATTATCCATCCACAAAGAGCTCAAGTAAAATCATTATCAAAACACTGTACTGATTACCTCTGCCCCTCTAGTTATTTTTTATTTAGAGAACCACACTAAAGAGAAAGAGAGAACGACGGAAAGAAGGAAGGAAGGAAGGAAGGAAGGAAGGAAGGAAGGAAGGAAGGAAGGAAGGAAGGAAGGAAGGAAGGAAGGAAGGAAGGGAAAGAAAGAAAGAAAGAAAGAAAGAAAGAAAGAAAGAAAGAAAGAAAGAAAGAAAGAAAGAAAGAAAGAAAGAAAGAAAAACAAAAGACTATACCATCTAATTAATCTCCATTGTCCCAACCATGGAGGTTATGATTTTTGTTACTCCTAAAACATTTTATGGGGGAATTTGAGTTTAGCTGTGAGATGCCATTAAAGCTCTCTCAAAAGCAAGAAGAGATTTTCATGATTTTCTCATCATTTTCTCTTCATCAGAATCATGATTTAGGAAGATAAACATAGACAACTGCTCTGTGGGAGGCAGAAAGATTAGGAGCAGGGTGACCAGTACTTTTCCAGTGCTCCAAGAAAAATATGAGACTCTTAAGTGGGACACTGATGGAGGATTATCTAGTCAACAAATATTTATTAAATGTCTACTATGTACTAGTATCTACTATGTCCCATTTGCATAGTTCTAGGTGCCAGGAACAAGCCAGGGCTCCTTGCACTCATAGTATTTACATTTAATGAGAATAATAAAAAGTCAGGTTTGAGGAGTTTTCAACTGAGACATGAAAAAACATACTTTTGATCTTGGCTAGCAAGTGGCAATGCACAAGAGCAAAGAATAGCAATGACATAAAGTCTCAGAGTTAGGAAAATGAAGAAATGTCTTTATAGGTAAAGAGAACAGTTGGTTGGTCCACTGGAGGAAAAAATAGTACTAGTAGACAGACATCTGTATTCACATTAACTTCTCATCCAAAGATTTCACTTCTGATCGTATGGGAATTTTTTCCTTTTGTGTAAATTCAAAATGTAAACTAAATGAAAATGATGTTGTTTTATGAAGTCACTCTAATTACCTTTCCTAGAGCATATCAATTCTGTGAAACAAAAGTGGTTGCCCATCTAGTTCCTTTATTCTTGAAAAATATATTTGGTCCTAATCCAAGATTTCTTAGGAAATTAATTTTATTGTTGGAAGTGTTTCAGTAATCTCTGAATAACTCTAAATTACCTATTTATACAAAGAGAAGGCCTGGGCTAGGTGACAAACAAAGTAGCCTTTTCATTTTTCTCATGACTTCCTCTCCTTGGCAAACCATTTCAGTGTTCTTTGTGAGAGCCCAGCTCTCCGCCTTTCTGGCCATGAGAGTTGGCTCAGAAGTGTGTCCTGGAGCATGCAGTTTACCACTCACTATATTAGAAACTAAAAGTGGTTTTGCCAGCTGAATGTCAAAGTAATGAGATTTTACTATCTATATAGCATATTTTGACAAAAATACAGTGCACCTTTATTGACAGTGAGGCTTTTGCTCTAGATTAATGCTAATCTGAGACTGCTTTTTTTTTTGTATGTTAGAAAGCCATATACAAGTGACTTCCGAAATGCCAAAAACACTTTGCTTATTCACTAGAGGAGTATGTGTTGTTCACGTTCAGGATCACTTATTTTTATTCTCTTGACAACGCTTTGAACTTAAAATGGAAGCACATGAGGCAGTTTTTAGAGTATTTGTGACTGTGAAAAGAAAATAAAACCATGTGTTCATGTATTGCTCCATCATAGTAATCTTCTGTTTTGTCCCAGACCAAGACTGCATCACTTCCAGTGATTCAGAACCAGTTTGTGGGAGGGACTGTCATCCTGTGCTGCTATGAGCAGTTGCCACATGGACCATGATGACTTTCCTAAAAACTTTACTCATTGCTCCTCAGACCAAATCTGTTGAGGTAGAGGTGAAATGTGATGTCTGAGAATTATGGACGGCAGCCAAATGAGTTGTCACTCCCTGTTCTAATGTGGGTGAGAAAGAGAACATGACAGAATCATTTTACTGCAGTTAAGAGTGATTAATTTATGCCATCTTAATGAGATTAAGGGGAAAATGATTTCTATATATATATTTTTTTTCCAGCTCTCCTTTATGCTGCAAGTTAAACTACATATTCTGTAAAAGTTATATAGAAAAAAAAAAGAAAAACTTCCATTAATGATATGCTTCAGATTACATATAATCCTCTTACATTGCCTTTATTATGATTTAATTTATGTAGGAAATAATTCAGTTTTTTTATTAGAGAGAGTTTTATTAGCATCTTCTCAGATTCTTTTTGCAATTATTCTTTAATCAAAAACAAAACATGACACTATAACTTGATACCTAAAGTAGGGACTGTCAAAAAATGAATCCACGCCATGTTTGGAAAAAGTATGAATGGTCATTAGACCATCTATTTTGTTTATACAGCTATCATCACTAGTGTAATTTTACATGCATTTGTGTAATTACTTGATTAATATCTGTCTCCTCTACTCAAATATAAGGCATATGAAGACAGGAATTACAGATATGCAGACTTATCACTACTTTCAGAGTACCTAACACAGCCCTTGACCCAGAGTTGGCACTACACTTGAATGTTGAATTAAAAAATAAATGAATGTAATAATAAGTGTTGGAGAGGTTGTGGGAAAAAAAGGAACCCTCATACAATGCTTCTGGGAATGTAAATTGGTACAGCCACTATAGAAAACAGTATGGAGATTCTTCAAACAATTAAGAATAATGTTACCATATGACCCAACAGTCTTTCTTCAGGGTACCTTCCCAGAAAATTTAAAAACACTTATCTGTAAAGTTGTACGTACCCTTATGTTCACTGCAGCATTATTCACAATGGCCAAAACATGGAAACAACCAAATTGTCCTCTAATAGATAATCGGATAAAGAAGATGTGGTACATAGATATAGTGGAATGCTACTCAGCCATAAAAAAAGATAAATACTACCATTTGTGACAACATAGATGGAACTTGAGATAATCACACTAAAGGAAATAATTCAGACAAAAAAAAAATTGAGAACCATATGAGTTCACTCATATGTGGGATATAAAACTGAAAGCAACAAACGAATAAGACAAGCAAACAAGTAAAAACTTACATACACGGACAACAGTATAGTGGTTACCAAAGGGAAAGCAGGGTGGGAAGAAAGTAGAAAAGGGTAAAGAGGGTCAAATATGTGGTGACGGAAGGAGATTTGACTTTGGGTGGTGAACACACAACACAATATACAGATGATGTATTATAGAATTGAAACTATAATTTTATTAATGTCACCCCAATAAATTTATTAAAACAAAAAAAAAGAGAAAAAAGAATGAATAAATGAACTAATTACCTTTAACTAGAGTTTTGTGCAGTCTGTTTTTAAAAGGATTGTCCAGCAACATAGAAGAAACCTTTCTTCACAAGAGAAGCCCAATGAATTTTAAACAGTCTGGCCATTAAAAAGCTTTTACTTTTATTGAGCTGAAAAAAATTGATATACAGTATTACTACTCAAAAACGGAATATGGTATTGTGTAGAATAGAATTACCGATAGTGCTAATGTAATAAAAGACTGAGGAAAGTAATGTCACACATTTGAAAGTACTCTGGAGGTTTCTTTTTTTTATTTTCTTTTTTTTTTTTCTCCTTTAAAAAAAAATATTGGAACTGCTATAGGAGCTCCGCTTCATTCTAAGATATTTCACAGGAACGTGCTATTGATTTAAAAACTTTGAAAGTATATGGGATAAACTTTAAATGATGAGCATGTTCTTTAAATTCAACTAAAATAAATATAAATTCAACTAAATAGCTAAATTATATTTAGTTTTAATAGTTGATTTTTTACAGTCTTATCTTAGTTGGTTTAAATCAAGGGTTTTCAATATTACTTCATATAGCTAAAAAGTGACTAAAAGAGTCACTGAATAAGAAATACAAACAGCTGCTTATGTGATAAGATTTCAGTGCTCTGATATTTCTGCTGCTCCACCACTGGACTGAAATTCTTTCTTGTAACTTTAAGTTTTGGTTTAAGTTTTTCATTATCATTAATATTCATTCACTTATTCAGTGGTTAAGTATTATCTAGGTCCTCCTATCTTCTTTGGATTAGACATTGTGCTGTTTTAAAACAATACTGTGGAAGGGGTAAAAATTAGCTATTAACAATATTATGTGAAATCAAGCTCATTGAGTGAGTTTTCATGAGAAAACAGGGACTGCTTGTGTCTGGAACATGCCACATCCTTTTGCTTCTTAGCTTTGTTGAGAATCTACCGTATCTGTTAAGTAATTTTGGCACTTAATTAGTGATTTGGACATTTCTTGAGGGTTTTATACTTTTCAATTCACTCTCAGAGATTCAAGACAATTAAGGCGTACTTTTAAAATAAGGTATACACTTCGATTTAAAGAACTGATCTTTTCAAATTATTCCTTAGAAGTAAGCAGTTTTGTTTTACTTAACATTTTAATTTTTTTATTTTGAAATAATTTTATATTTACAGAAGAGCTGCAAAAATAGTGAGATGTTAATTTTTGAAAAATGACTTGGGTACTATTAAGTGAATTTTTATAAACAAAAAGTAAATAAGTACAAAAAATAATTTGCAATGTTTCTTTACTTCTCAAAGAAGCTAATTTCTATTTTAAGAACATACAGAGTAAATATTCAGTACATTATTTGACAAGTGATGTGTTTATTCATCGCAAATTAAAAATCATCAAGTTCATAATTGTTCTGCTTAATAGATGCTTAAATATATTTTAGCAGAAACAAAATATGTTAATGTATATTTTTAGAATTCAATATCAGTGCATTTAGATGCTAATTGCACATTAATCTTTCTTTTTTTCTTTTGAAATTGTAAGCTCCACAGTTTATAAACAACATTCCTATTACAGATTTTCTAAATAGTGTCTCTTCTAATATAGATTTTTCACTCCCTGGCATTTAAGATTAGAAACAAGAAAGGAAGCAGATGAACATATGAAGTTCTTCTCTGCACATGAAATTATAAAATGAAAATATACAGATGTAAAACAATTTTAAACCATTAGTTTGCAAAATGTTTTGTTTTCCATAACATTGTTTTAATAAAATGAAAAGATTGAGCAATGTAATGAATCTAAATAATAGCCCTTCACTATCATAAGGATGATTATAGTTATCAGTGGAAGCTTGGAAGCATTAGGTCCTAACTCCTAACATTAGGTCCAATTTTTATTACACAGTTGTTTAAAAACATATAATTAAACAAACCTAAGATTATTTGGAATAGAAAATAAAACACTCCTGTTGGAACCAATATTAACAATACATAATTGTTATGAACAATATCATATTCTCAATGGCTAGGTATTAATTCCATTCTTTCACTAAGTTCAAGCCACAGCTGAATACCATCATCATATAACAAACTTCTAGAATTACAAGAATAAATGTGAAATTGACTAAAAATTAAATTATATTAATTTCATCATCAAAAGTTTTAATGATCCAATTTCAAAAGACATCTGGTTTAATTAGTTTTTTTCAAACCCTTAGCGTCTTCTAAAATATCTTCAAACCCCTGTGAAAATTACGACTGAAGAAATTTTTCTCAACTTGCTTTGACTTGTTAGAATCTAGACCGATTCACAGTGTCTCTCTTTGGAAACTTTATCTAAACTTTAGGTAGATCCTGACTCATCTCTGGACAAATTAAGAGTTCTGAACACCTGAGATCTGTCCAGGATTGAAAACAAATTGACACTAATTATCGTGATCTTCACAAACTAGAAAACAATTTGATTCCTCAAAACTTTAGTAGAGAGCTAAAACATCAAACATTGAAAATAGGCTTATTTTGTGTTGGGATAGAGTTTTTAAAAGCGTATTTCTCCTGTTTGTTCAGTATTTTAGCCTCTTGATACAGGTTTTGCATTTGGATCTCTGTTTCTTCCCAGTTCTTAAATATGGATAACTGGGATATGATGGTGGTCCTATATTTTTTTTTAAAAAAAATCTGTCTGGCAAATAATCAGAAGACCAAGCTTAATATTTCCTCTAAGAGCAATACTAATTGCCCTTTTTCTCCAAAGTCAGGCTTATTACTAGAACAAGGTCGCATTTTTTTTTAACTTCTAGAAACATTTAGTTTCCAGAAGAGGAAATACATAAACATCATTTTCTCTAGCAAAAGCCATCTAAGGAAGATAATGTAACACAATTTTTTAACAGACATTATTCCATAATAACTAACCACTGAGGCATGTGCATTCCTGAAAGTTTTGTTGGAAAAAGGCAAAATTGAGAAGTGTGGTAGAAAAGACAAGGTCATGCAGTCAGAATTTGTAATTTGAGACAAGCCAATCGGTCTCCCTCAGCCTAAGGTTGGCTTTCTTATTTTCAACTCAGTAAGGTTGTGGTAAATAATTGATTGTGCTAAGGAATATATAAGACTTAGCATGAGACTTGACATATAGTAGTTACTCAATGAAAGTGACCTTTCTTTTTTCTCGCCCTTGTTTTTATGTTATCTGCCTCATGAAAATTTCTAAGCAAATTGACACAAGCCTTCCATCATTTTCCTATGGTCATCTCACTAAATACAGAAGATGATTTCTGATCAGATTAGCTAATTGGAATATCATGTGTATAATTGTTCCTTGGAAAATGTCTAGGACAAATGATATTTGTACATATTCAAGGAACCAATGACATTTAATAAACTTTTAATACTTAAACTTTCTTTGCGTATCTTCACATGGACTTAGATGTTTTTGAATTTCAGAGCATAAACTACATTTTCAATAAATTCTTTTCTAAACCTGTTTTGGCATCCAATGTGTTTCCCCCTCATTGTGATCACACATGTTACTAGAGTGGTGAGCACGGAGAGCTGACTGTTAAAGTGGCACCTGCTCTCACATTCCATGATCGGTATCTTGAAATAATCTCATGAAATTTCCTAGATTCGATGTTGATTCAATAATCCTTTTAAAGCAAAACTGATCATTTTAAAGCACACATTTTTTATATCTATCGAAATGCTCCTTTCCTTTTTTAGAGAATTAAAGTTGTCATGTGGATCGCAGCCTATTAAATTACTATTATCAACTCTCAGACATTTTACCTTAGAATGGCCTCAAAATATAGTCTGTATTTTCACTTGAAAAAGAAATATGGGATTCTATTAGATTGTTTGCATGAAGAGAGATTACGTTTTAGTCACGAATATCTGTAGTTGATCAGTCGTAGTTTACTCAATAGAATTATGCAATAATTTTATGAGAGTTTATTAATTCTATGTCAAACTTTGGTTACATAAATAGAAACTGTATTTGGACCAACTTTTAAAATCTCATATGAATTAAAGCATATTATTAATGTCTATGCAAACCATACACCATAATTTTGCCAGTATTAAAATGAATGAGTCATTTGCAAGTCATTTGAAGGATAATTATAATTTAATGTATGTAAAACAGTTTTTTGACCTACACTTGAGTTCTTTAATTTATATTGATATAACTGAGGATTGGTATAATAAAAAATATGAATTGTAGGGAGAAAAGCTGGATTCATAATCTACTCTTTTTTGCTATTGACCAGTGGTGTGCCATTGGACAGTAATTCTATGTTGTCTTTATCATTTACATATATATTTATCAAACGTTTTGTGGGGGGCAATTACTATATGCCAAAAAACTGGGTAGGAACCAAGGGTATAAAATTAAGATAGCACAGTCTCAGTCCTAAAGAAGTTAACAGTTTAGTGGAGGAGAGAGGTGTATAAAGTGATAATTAAGGGTCAGTGAGGTAATAGATACCAATATGGTATAATGAGTATATAGTATAATGAGGGCCTGGAAAACATTATTCTTCTAGCTGTGAGTCCAGTAGCATTTCAAACAGAAAAGAAAACATAAACAATGCAAATCAAGGAGTTTGATGGACTTACAATTATTAGTGGAAATAAAAGTCACAATCATTTTAGAGAACAATATGGCCAGAATTATTAAATTTACATATTAATATAACATTCAACTAAGCAAATTTACCTTGAGAAATTAATCAAAATATTTGCACACATGTGCGAGCTCATGTTCATAGAAAAGTTCACTTATCTGGTTTCTCTCCACATGATCCTCACAAAAATAATTCTTCCAGGAAAAATCCATCTCATTTAGTGATAAATAATAATAAAGAAAATAGCATGAGGCTTATGGAAAATGTAATACAAGAAAGAAATACAGAATAGGACAAACACAACTCAGATAATAAATCAACACTTGAAAGATCTTACTATGGAGCTGATAAAAATTATGAACCATTTTTCATGCTACAAAATTAAAAAGAAAGAGTGCTTTATAAGCAGCTAATGTATATATTGCTTCCAGGCAATAAGAGCTCAAATGAGAGATGCAACTACTCAAGAAGAAAATTACAGGTTAATTTGTTAATTTTAAATTAAGGGAAATTTTATCTCAGCCCACCTTCACAGTTCTTGAGAAAAGTTCTCTAAGATATATTTTAAACAGAAAAAATAATTAAGTCTCAGAACAATGTATGTGATGTATTGCTTATTTTAAGGAAACTCATCAAAGCGTGGATATGACAGGTTCAACTTTGCATTATTTATCCTGAAACAGATATTTGGATATGCAAAGGAAATATTGTTTTTAATTCCCTTTTTATGATCCTTATGAGCTTTTTTTCTATCTTCCAACCACTCATTGAATGCCGGGGGTGGGTGGGGGGAAATTAGATGAAACATATAATAAAACATAACTTAGTTCAAGCCTGCTTACAACCTAGTGTGATTGAGTAGTGTAAAGATTGTTTTAGGTTTAATTAACTCACTTCAGAATAAATGCTTCAGTCTTTTTTTCTCTCTTATTTGCCTTATGTTTTCTAGCATGCATTGGGGCACATATATTTTTAGATGCGATGGAGGTGGTCAAGGAGGCAGAGTAGGATAAGGAGGAGGATGGGAGAAGGAAGAAAAAGGTGTCAAAGGAAAGAGAAACAACCAATAAGATTAGGACTTAAATGTCTGTAGAATGGTGAGGTTGAAATCTGATTATAGAGAAAAGGTGAGGCTGGGATTAGATCTCCCTTTTTAGAAATTTGAATAAGAAAAGAATTGACTTAGGATGGATACTAAAAATAGGAACCTATGTTTAATAGAAGAAATATTGCTTATATTTTGTAAAGACCTGGAGATGTTTGTTCAATTTTATGGTGTAAAGAGAAGGTTCTAATAATGGAGCTTACATCGAAATAGAAGAGAGAGCAGTAAGGCCCCATAAGTATCAGATGGCAAAGAAATCAAGGCTGCTTGGAAGAAATGGACCTTGATGTGGCCTCTGGAGCCGGCAAAAGGAGGGAAAGTAGATGTGGGTAAGGTAAGAAGAAGGACAAAAACTTAGGGATTTCATTATTACTGCTGAGTTTGAAGGTACCCAAGCTGGGTGGGTGACTTGAGAGATTGGTTAAAAATTTGGAAGAATCATTTAAAGACATTAATCAAGAATTTCCTCTTCTATAATCAGGAAGGTAAAATTTATTTTTTATTTTCTATGCGATTTTGATAATCAAATAAGATAATATAAATTAAAGTGACTTGTAACTCAGGAGTTTAATATATGTTATTTTATGCATTATGGATATTATAGCTTGGTAAAGTTATTTTCCAAAGTAAATATCTGTATGCCAATGCAGGAAGGAAGACAAGATGCATTATCTAGGATGGTTAAAATTTTTATACTTTTAAAATTTCTTGATAGGTGAAGCTTATCTATCATGAGTTATAGTAACTTTAGACTTTCAGAATGGGAATGATAGCTCATGAGTCAAAGAGGACATCCTGGACAAGGGTTGGTGAGCTTTGAACGAATCATATTTTTGCATGAAGATGTTCCTCTGTTTGAAGCAATGACCACTACTGTTATTGTGGCCTTTTCTCACTCTCCAAACGCTTTGGCTCTAAATGGTTTCAAGGCAACTGAGTGCACTGGCTGTTGTGGGAAACTTTCCTTTCCTTTGACCACCTAAATGCACTCCTCAGTACAGTTTGACTCTTCTTTATAATATACATGATTTCTATGAGAGCTCTACTTGTTGAGTAAGTTGTGTCTAGTTTTTAACTCTTTCAGAAATAAAGTAGGATTATCAGAACAGAATGACAGAGTATTATATCTTTAAAAGCATTGCTTGCCAAAAAGTTTTATTCCTAATTAAAATTTTCTGTCCACTGATCTAGATTTTTCATTTTTTAACAGGGAATAGAAAGTGACAACTTACTTTAAAATTTTTTCCATGAATTGCTTTTTAAATTTTATGAAATACTTCATGAGTTACTAAAAAATTTTGTAAATGAATAGTCATGAGCTCAATTTAGTCTCTATGCCAACTACATATTTTTCAGGTGACAGAGCTTTGTATTATAGAAAATGTCATGACTTAAAGTCCTTCTGCCTGGTTGCAAGAAAATGATTTCATTTTTTCCCCAATCAAGTCAACTAAACTGTCAACAACTTTTATTAACTACCCACTTTATAACAGCTTAGAGCAGAGGTTTCCTAGGGAGTTACTGAGTTAATAGAAAAGTCACTGAAAATAGAGAATTTACAGTAAAGCTAACCAAATATATAAATGTTTGTTAATTTTTGAAATGAGAAGGAAATAAAAATAAGTAAATTGCCATCTGCTCCTTATTAGTTGGAAGAAAAAAAATAACTTTGCAAAGAATTGCTTTATCATAATATTTGAAGATCATGAAATGATCATAGATATTCTTTGGTTTAACCATTGAAACAGACTTATTTAAGGAGCAATAAAGGCATTTTTTATAAAATTTAGATTTTATTATTTCAGGTCTTATATTTAAGTCTTTGATCTATTTTGAGTTAATTTTGGTGTATGGTGACAGATAGCAGTCTAGTTTCTCTCTTTTGCACGTGGCTTTCCAATTTTCCCAGCAACATTTACTCATAGAACTCAACATCAAAAAAAAAAAAAAATACCGAACAATCCAATTAAAAAATGGGTAGAGGACTATAAATTAGTACAGACACTTTGGAAGGCAATATGGATGTTCCTCAAAAAATATAGAATAGAATTATCATATGAACCAGAAATCCCTCTTCTGAGATGCTATCCCTCAAATCTGAAAACACTTATTTGTAAAGATGTACACACCCCAATGTTCATTGCAACATTATTCATGGTGGCCAAGAAATGGAAACAACCAAAGTGCCCTTCAATAGATAATTGAATAAAGATGTGGTACATAAATACAATGGAATATTGCTCAGCCATAAGAAAAGATGAAATACTGCCATTTGCCACAGCATGGCTAGATCTTGAGAATATCAAACTAAGAGAAGTAAGTCAGACAGATAAAGTCAAGAACCATATGAGTTCACTCATATGTGCGATATAAAACTGAAAGCAACAAATGAATGAGACAAACAGAGACTCATAGATACGGGCAACAGTTTAGTGTTTACCAAGGGAAACGGGGAAAGGGAGGCGGTCGATGAGAGTAAAGGGGATCACATATATAGTGACAGAAAGAAATTTAACTCTAGATGGAGAACATACTGCAGTATACAGATGATATACTATTGAACTGTATACTTGAAATCTATCAAATTTTATTAACCAATATAACTCCAGTATATTTGAAAAAACAAATAGGATTTTAACTGTTCATGATTGTTTTCAGTAGCAAACCAGATTTGGCAACAATTTATGTCTATTAACCTTACCCTGTATTAATATCTTGACTGTCTCATGTGAGGAAACTACTTTGCTTTGTTATGAGACAAAGAAAATAATGGAGGCTATACTAGGGCATTTTTAAGATGAAAGGAATCTTGTAGTTAATTAGTCCATCTCTTACTTTTGCAGATAAACATAATGAAGCCTAAATGTTTTATCTGCCAGCTTTAGGGTTAATTAATTTTAAAATAAAATCTGATAATTTTACTCTTAAGAGTCCTTTCACCAAGTATAATGAATAATCCAGTTCTGGGCTTGTGAGCTCCGAAAGGAAACAGCAAAAACTAAACCCGTGCTGTCAGTCCACCAGTCCATAGCTTTTACTTGGCCCCACCTTTCCTAGAACACAAAGATCCTCTCAAGTCTGCTACGTTGCAACTAAACAGATACTGTTGGATGTAATGGAGAAAACATAGCTTTTCAGTTTATAAAATATGTGACTTGGAGTAAGATAATTATGCTTTAGTCCTCTTATTGGTAAAATTAAACAGACTAGCCTGTATAAATTACTTACCATGGTACCTGGGAGCCAGTTATTACTAGTTTCTCTTTTTTTTCTCTCTCTGTCTCACCTCCCCTACCCCCCCCCCCCCCCGCCCATTTTGCTTATCAAGGTCACAGGGCTGATCAGTGTCCAGGCAGGACAAGAGTGTAGACCTTTTAATTTTTAGGACAAAGGTCCCTTCTACACAAAATTTGTCCATTGTTCACATTGTAATCTTCTCAGGAATGGGAAGCAGATGTATCTAAGTTGTTTTTTGTTAGTGTGAGAAGAAAACAAGGGACCAGTGCCTCTGTCTTGAGAATGGTCATTTCTATCACAAACTGTGATAATTGTAATATTAGGTAAGAGATCCTTTCACAATCTTAGTTAGTTCTTTTGTTTCTTGAACAGAAAAAAAGACTGGGAATCTATAGTTACTCAGAAAAGAATAGAAAAAGATGAATGTGTTTATTAAGTGAGCATGCTTGAATCTACTGAAAAATAGGACACAATACAGGTCTTGGGAATTTACATATTTGACTAAAGCAGGCCAAACTGGGTGCTCGATTAAAATATCAATTTCAAGGTCATGATGAGGCTCTAGCAGTGGTATACCTAGATAATTAGACCCTCAGAGAGAATCATTTTTTTAACATATATCCTCTTCTATATGATAAAATTATTGTCGGTAATAATCAAAGAATGATAATTTCTAATCAGGATTCTTTTTGCTATTTTATTGAGATAATTGATATATTTCATGGTTTAAGTTTCAGGTGTTTAGTTCAGTGATTTAACTTACATATATTGTGAAAAGATTTCAACAATAAGTTGAGTTAGTATTTATCATTTCATATAGATACAAAAAAAGAAAAAAGTTGTTTTCTTTGTGATGAGAACTCTTAAGATTTACTTTCTTAACAGCTTTCAAATATACCATGTAGCAGTGTTAGCTATAACTAGTATGCTGTACATACATCCTTAGTACTTATTTATCCTGTAACTGGAAGTTGATAACTTTTGACACCCTTCATCCACGTTAACAACTCCAAACTCCTGCCTCTGGTAATCATGAATATGACCTCTTTATTTTTCTATTTTAATTTAATGTGCCTTTATTGATATTTTGATTTCTTTTTCTATGAGGTTTTCTTTCTTTTTTCTATTTTTTTTTTATATTCCACATACATCTGAGGTCATACAGCATTTGTTTTTCTCTGTCTCACTTATCTCACTTAGCATAATGTTCTCAAGGTCTATCCATGTTGCCCCAAATGGCAGAATTTCCATGTTTCCCATGGCTGAATAATATTCCATTATGTGAGTGCATATGTGTGTGTGTATTGCATCTTCTTTATCCATTCATCTTATGCCTATACCTACTCTGTTTATTTATCTAATTATCTATCTATCATCTATCTACCATCGATCTATCATCTATCTAACTACCTACCTACCTACTACCTATCTGTCTGTCTATCTATCTATCAATCATCTATCTATGATCTATCTGTCAACTATCTGTCATCTATCTATCTATCCATCCATCATCAACTTTTTAAGAATTCAAGAGAACTTGAAACCAAAGGTGTATAACTAATCAAGTAGGCACATTTGCATTGGCAGTTTATTTTTATCCAAATATCAGAAGACTTGGAAGAGAGAGATAAGGGCTGACCCCTTTAACTTTATTCATTCATTCATTCATTCATTCATGTGCTTGGCAAAGAAAAGTAAAATTATTTTTAACGGGTATTTGCAAATGGTTAATTAACTTTTAAAAGTTCTTCAATACTAGTAAAGTCTTTATTTCCACTTCGAAACACTTTGTTTATGTTTAAAAATAAAGAGCATCAACTTCTCCTCCACTGTGCACTAATGTAGTTTAACAAGTTCATCATCAGGAACTGGAATAGATTAGTGCCTTCGTATTATCGAGGTAAAAGGGATCATGAAAAAATGGTAGCACTGCTGCTATTGTACTGTGTATTTAAGGATTACAATATTTTATCCTGTCTTGTTGGAATGCCTTTCCTTTATCAGTGGAAATCAAGGCCTCAGCTTACCAGGGAGGCATTAAAGAAAGCCAGCCAGGCCTCCATATTCTCACCCAAAAAGGAGGCTGAACTACTGGATTTTACTTCCACCATAGCTTCTCCTTCCTTGCCAGTGACTGGCTACACCACTGACAGCCCTGGGAGCAGTAAGAATGGTCTTTTGCTTTTTCATTTTTATTTCTGTGGTGGGGAACTGTTTGACATTTCTTTGACATTCTTGTTTTGTGTGTTTGTTTTCTCTTGACTCCTTGGGAACTTACTTGGAAAGCAACAGATTTAATGTCAAGCATGTTGGATTGTTTATTTTAAGATCATATATTGTAGTTGTGGAAATTGAGTTACCTCTAGAATTAGAATGGTCTAGACAGCCAGGAATGGTGACTGCTTTACTGTTTGGACTTCAGGTAGCCCTGGGCAAGGACCATCCTCTTACCTTTGCAATTTGGGCCTTATTCCGGGCCTCATGATTTAGGGGTTCTACACTAACTCTCCTTGGCTATCTATTCCTACAGCCAGGGTGGGGTGGTCTAAGAGACCAAGGGGATATGGCCACCTGGAACCCTGGAGCTTATCATCTGGACTCCTCCAGATTGAGGTACCTTGTCCCAAAGGTCCCCAACTCTCTTCCAGAGTCTGCTGTGTCTTCCTCCTGGTCTATAGCCGTACATATGTCTTTAGGTTGGGCTGGTAGTTAAGGAGCAACTATCCTGGGAGGAGCAGTGGGGAGGGGGGACTGGCAGAGCTGTGGAACCAAATGTGGATCCAAGCCTCAAGCTGTAGCTCTTGGCCCCTGCCAGTGTAAGATAGAAATGAGGAGGAGGGGCCTTGTTGCCAGCCTTAGTCAGTTTGTTTTCATATCTCAGAGAAGACATTGCCCCCATCTTTTGCATGAATTTGAGTTATGAAAGAGAATAACCAAAATCTATTATTTGCAACTGTTGTGGGTTGAATTATTTCTCCCTCTCCTTTCCCCCCAAAGATATGTGAAATCCTAATACTTGGTACTTGTGAATGTGACATTTGGGAATAGGGTCTTTGAAGATGTAATTAAGATGAGGTCACACTGGAGTAGCACGGGCTCTAAATTCAATGACTGGTGCACTTATAAGAAGAGAAATGTGGAGACCCAGACACATAGAGAAAAAAGACACATGAAGACAGAAACAGAGATTCAAGTTAAGGTGTTATAAGCCAAGAAACACCAAAATTGTAAGAAAAGACCAGTAGCTAGGAGAGTGACATGGAAAAGTTTCTTCTTAAGATCTTCTGGAAGGAACCAATCTGCTGACACCTTGATTTTGTGTTTCTAGGCTCCAGGACTATGAGAGAGTAAATTTTTGTTGTTTTAAGTCATTCAGTTTATGGTCTTTGAATGGCAGCCCCAGGAAGCTAATACACAATGGATAAATTACTTTGAAAAATGGGATGCTTTTCAAAGCCGTGTTATTGACATTGTAATGGAGATTACCTCGCCTCAATAATATAGCAGACTAGTTCCCTGAGGTATGCTAAAGCTCTTACTAGCTCTGGATAAAGAGTAAAAATAGTCTGAAGACAGTTTTATTTCTAAAAAAAAATTATATATTCCCAAATAAGGTTGTACAAGCTATTACTTAATAATTCTTGACAGTAAAATAAAAGTCAATTTGCTTTCTTCTATGGCAGAAAGTAAATCAAGGAGGCCTTTACTAGGCATAAAGCTTAGAAACAATATAAAAGCAGATGATCCAGTTCTACATTGGCTATTATATTTGCCTCTGATCAGATGCTAAAGGAAAAGCTGAAGACACATTACTTGACACAGTATCCATCTAAATATGTGCTAGGATGTTAATACATGTTGTGAGGAAACAAACGAACAAACAAACAAAAACTGTTTATTCTGAGCCCAATAAAGTTAAATAGCTTTTTTATGACAGAACACCTGAGGGGCTACGTTGTGCTAATAGATATCATGACACATCAAAAAAAGAATATAGTTTATTATACCATAGCATCTTTTATGGTAGGAGTTTCTGAACCTGGGTTTCCATGGACTAAAATTAGGGTATTGTTTCTACTGATGTTTCATTGGGTCAATTTGGGATGGATTAATCCCTATCATTTGTACATTTCCCTTATTTTCCCCTATTTTTAAGATCTCCTTTAAAAATCTATAACCGTTCACCCATACACCATTACCCATCTCTGTTATGTATACCTTAATTTATAGTCTAAGATGTCTCATCCAATATAAAACAAGCATTGAATATTCTTTTATTACAGATTCAGCAAGTCATTACCATCATATTCCTTTATCTTCTAAATAATTGCCATTATCTTTGCTGCTGATATGCTGCCTTTTAATGACGTTGAATCATAAAAAATAGCTGATATTCAGCTTATATAAGTGACAATTGCATGTGGTTAACCTAATGCACTAATAGTATCGAAGAGTCATTATAGTTACCAAGACACTTCATTTACCAAAGAGGTTTAGCCACTTCAAGAATTTGGCATAATATGTTTATATATAGACTGGATGGTTGTCAGGAGAGATCACTTATACTTGTAAATGATACCGAGTTGGCTTAGATTAACATTATCATGTAGGGCCAGACAAGAATGCAAAATGATACAATCAATTTGATGAAGTAATGCACACTGGATGAAGTGAATTGCAATTAGGGCACATGCAAGATTTTTCTTGTGAAATAGAATAATTAATTTTAAAAATGTAATGGAATGGAAACATTTACGTGGACTTGGGCACATGCAGAGGGATTTTAAAGTCACAGCCAATCACAGATATAGGCTCTGCTGAACATGCTCAAATGGGACAACTCTGAGCCATTCATTCTGACAGACCATCTGGACCTCATCATGTGGATTTTGGCTGCCACATTGAATGACTGTTGGAAACACATCAATGATTCCATTCCACTGTGGCCTATGAATTTCAGACATGAAGGCATAGTATTATTATCTTGAGTGACATAAGAATATTCTCCATTCAAACTTTCCTCATCTTTCAAGGGCAATTAAAGGTCAAGGAAGTCCAGAAAGTCTTTTCCTTATTTTTATAGGTCATAGACTATATCGCTCTACTTAATATAAGGTCTGACATACAATTCTCTTTATATATCAGCCTCAATTTGAAGTCATAAATTCTTTGAGGACAAAGGCCAAGGATTGTACATGTTTTGCACTTCAATCAGACTAATATGTAGTAGATAAAAACATTAGTAGGCTTCATCAAGCAGGAGTTAATAAAGTTAATGATCACAATAATAAGAACAGCAAAATGTTGATTGTGAGCATGAAAGACTGAGAAATTGCTGTGAAAGTAAATGAATATACGGCTTATCCTTTTGATTCTTGAACTAGATTTCTTCATTGAGAAATAAGATATGTATTTTTCATGTCGACCTTACCCATGGTGGTATTTAATAGGTCCGTAAAATTTTATTACATGTTAAATTCAAATAAACATAAGGCCAAAGTTTAGTTTAGTGGTTTCATGTAAGGTTCTTACTCAGAGTCTCTGGTGTTATAAAATGTACGTAAATGGAAATAATTTTTACTGGATTTTTGTCTCTCAAATGTGGAAGTGCTAAGTGATGTTTTTTTTTTTTTCTATGCTAAATTTTCTGGTGTGGTTTATTGGACTTCTGGTTGATTATCTATCATAATGTCTCTATACATTAATTAACATTTTTAGCATAATTTATCAAAGTTTATTATTGAAATAAAATTTACATACTTTATTGTACTGTATATAATAGTTACCCCACAGTCACTATTTTATGTGTGTGTGTGTGTGTTTAAATTTATTATAGCTGAAGTCTTGAAATAATGTTACCCTTAAAACTTTTAGGTACAGTAATGGTTTCCTTTGGAAAACAATTTGAGTCTAACTGGATTTTGTTAAATCTTCAGGCCATGGTAAGTGTGACTGTGGAAAGTGTAAATGTGACAAAGGATGGTCTGGGGACGCTTGCCAGTACCCAACTAACTGTGACCTGACAAAGAAAAAAAGTAACCAAATGTGCAAAAATTCTCAAGATATCATCTGCTCTAATGCAGGTAAGAATTCCATCTTATGAAAATTATTACGTGAAATAATCAAATTTTGGTTTTTAATGGAACTATGTAGGTGTTGAGAAATATTGAACCTCTGAATGAGACTGCTTTTGAGTATATTTTTTAAGAGATGAAATTCAGATAAATCAATAGAAAAAAATGTCATCTTGCTGAGACTGGCAAGTTTGATATTCTCCAGCTGTTCCAAATGCTTCCTTCAAATAGGATATTCACTGGAAACAACACTTCGATAACATTTTATGTAAATTGTGAGCCATGATTTTGAGTGCTGAATTAAATCTTTTAAAAAGGATTTATATAAACTGACTTAATTATTTTCTGTTACAGATCAAGGGTGCTCTGAATTTATACTTTAGCATCAAATGGAACCAAACCTTTTTAATTTGATAGAAGTTTCAGATGCGCTGGATATGAAACTCATTGAAGAAAATAGTGACAGCAAGATTTTTTGTTTGACCAAAATATTTTTATATCTCACAGAAATCATTTAAAAACATTTCTTAGAAATTTACAGAGAAACTATTAAAATTAATTGCCAAAACCGTAATTTTTTTTAAAAAAAACTTCAATTTCAGTTTCGATTTCTTTCTTTCCTTTTTTTTTTTTTTTTTTTTTTTTTTTTTTTTTTTTTTTTTTTTTTTTTACCAGCGTTACTATAATTAAATACTCTTAACATTTGGGCATGTGGAGCCTCAAAGTCGGCTTTTCTCGGTCCTGGTCGAATTTAAGAATGCTCCTGTCCTGAACTAGAGGCTCTGATTTAATTGTCTTGGGCTATGGTCTGGGCTATAGTGGGTTTTTAAAACTCTCTTTATAATCTTATGTAGATATGGGGGTGTGAGACATTGATCTTCTTGCTAAAGGTGAGGATTTCATTCTGCAGCTCACTTTGTTATAGAGTCCTGCAATCCCCAGGGTTAAGACCTTACCACAGTCTTCAATTGTGACCTTTTGCTCTGTCTAGATTAAGGGTAAATTTGATTTGCTAGTAGGAATCAAGGCCATACACAATGCAAGGTGTGAAAGGCTAATCGGGGACCCTGGCAAGTGGTCTTAACAGTCAGATCACTTTCTATGTTTCTTGATATTCTCCTTGCTTCTCTCCTGCACTTCAGTAGGATTTCTCTACTTCCAGTTCATAACATTCGCACCTCCAAACACACACAGACATACACACACACAGAGCCTCTTTTGTTTTGAAAATGTCATGCTTTACAAATTTCTTTTAATAGTAAGATTCGAATTCTGTTTTGTTTCTGTGTCGTTTATTTTTGGATTTATTTATTTATTGGTTTTGTTTTTAAATTAAATACTGGTTATTTTTTTTCTTTTTAATAATGCATCCTGTTTCTCCTCATACTTATTATAGGTAACCATTTTTACTAGTTTCTGCTTTATTGGTGTAAGTTCTTATTTTTGGGAAAGATAAATAAATATATATGTATGTGTTATCATTTTCAGTTTTTCATTTTATCCTATGTGACAGGTAGCCTGCTATAAGTGCTCTTTTGTACTCTGCCTATTCTACTCAAAATTATTTCCTGGAATTTATTCTATATAAATTTAAAGAAAACTTCTCATTCTTTTTTCAAATGCATAGGGCTCAATTCTATGCAAGCAACATAATTTTTTCAATCGATCTCTTATGCTCGGGCATTCAAGCAATTTCCAGTATTTTGAAATTACAAATATTAATGCACAAATGAACTGGGTCATATGTATTTTCATGTTTTTGGAGGTATATCTTCAGGGTAAATTGCTAGAAGTGAGATTGCTGAGCCCAAAGGTAAATTTATGCTCAGTATTATATTTAATATTTTCTTTATCTCTTACGCTCAATATCTAAGCCTTTCAAATTTACTTTGACAATCTCATTCTCACCTATCTTTCATTTAATGTCTATTTCTAACAGCCTAGACCAGAAGCATTCCCCCAAATTGCATTAGTTCATGAGTTCTACTTAATAATCTTTCTACTTCATATTACTGTGTGGTTTGCTGGAAGCAGCTTGGAGAAAAGGGAAAGAGAAGGTAAATAGAGTGGGACATAAGATTAAAGGGGAGGCTGAGTTGGAGCTGGGGAAGAAAGAAGTTCTAGAAGCTCACTTTCTAGGGACCCAGAAGGTCAAGGCAAAGTCTTCAGAGTGATGTGACCCTTGACACCATTGCACAGGAGTATAGGCTGATGTTCAAGGCATGGGAAACGTCCTAGAGAGAGAGACAGCTATATTAGTAAAAATGAAAAGTCAGAGCTAAAATAACCTAGCATAATGTAGAAGACCAATCTTAGAGAATAAGTTAACTGGCAATCAAGAAAGAGAAACAGTATGACATAGCATGAACACTGAGTCTGGCACTTTTGCCTGGGCTTCCATATGCCATATCTTGGAGCCTTGGTTGTGAATTCCAGTTGGTGGGGTGATAGAGGAAGTCCCTGAGCTGTTGTAAACTTCCCACATCATCCAGGAAAGGTTTGGATGTGTGGATGGGAGTGAGTCTGCCTGTGGGAGACATCAGTGAGAAGTAGAATTCAGAGGCAGAGACTATTCCTTCCCATCTTTCCTGAAAATAACTACCACACGCACAGTCCTATGTTACATGTTACTCTCAAAACATGACGGCTTTGCATATTTTGATAGATAATTTCTAAAATCCTTAACCAATATTCTTGATCCTCTATCTGCCTTTGACCTACCCTTTTCTCCAAACTCAAGCCAGATGCTTCACTGTTTTTTAATTTTCCATCCTTAGTTGTTAGCTCAGGCTCTTTCCTCAACATTTCAAGTCTCTTCTTTGTCTCCACTTATTGAAATTTTGATCATGTGTCAAGTGCTAACCCCAGAATTTATTCCTTTACTGTGCCTTTCCTCCTTCACTGAGCTAGATTAAAATTTAGGGTTATACTTTCTATGAAGCATTTGTCATAAATCTAGTGCAAATGCCTTTGCAGCATCTGGTTATATATATAGGTATTTATATAGGTATTTATATCTGTATATATATATATGCACAATTATCAATCATCTAGTCTCTTTCTTCCTGACCTACGATATACTTAGTTTTAATTCTATTAATCTTATTATCTCCTATAGCACCTACCACTTTGCCAATAATATAACAGCCAACCAGAAGATTTAACGAATGCATATGTGGATGGTTAAAAGATATCAATAAATGGGAAAATAAAAAAGAAAGGTGATAATTAGAGAAAAAGCAGATGAGGCAATACCATGAATCATAGCATTAGATTTGAAATGAACTTTTATAGTTTAAAATAGTTTTCAGAAAAATACACAAGAAAGTGAAGTTTAATAAAAGTAAAATTCACACGAGTATTCTTGGGGAAGAAAAATAACAAGCTCAAATTCTGTAAAATCACTATTTATATGTGACTGTGAGAGAAAAAAAATTCTTACAGTTAGTAGCAAATTGCAAGTGACTAAAGTAATAGAATCATTCAGAGGGTTTGAAAACAGGATATATTATGGAGTCCATAAATATAAAGTGAGTCTGGAGAAAATATTTAAGAATATGACTAATATACTAGGTACCTTAATAGTACCTAGTATTTTAGTCCTAAATCCATGCTCTTTCCAGTATACCACAAGAGCCTCTCCAATATCCAGTAGTTCAAGTCAAATATCAGTATTATTTTTGGTCACTCCCCATCCTTCACCAAGTCATATCCAATTGGTCATCAAGTTCTGTTTATTCTTTCTCCTGAAAATATCCCCAAGTGCACTTGCTTCTTTCTAAACTTATTGCCATCACCCTGGTCAGCCTTTATCTTCTGTCCTGCAGACAAATATAATTCATTTCCTCATATCCACTTGCTCCTCATTTCAGTTCATCCTCTGAATAATCTGGTAAAAAACCATAACCGATCACATGACTCCCTTGCTGAAAATATTTCTATGGCTCCTCATTATTCTTGGATTACAGTTGGAAATCTTTAGCATGGCTGTAAGACCTCCATAAACCGCACCTTCAGTTGCCTTATTTTTTTTTATGGCACTTTCCACATTATCGTCTATACTCCAGCCGTGTTTGATTCTTCGCTCTTATTTCCTCTTTCACCACAAAGCCTTTGCTGTTGTCTCTTCCTGGAAGCAGACCGCAGACCTCTTCACCAATTCTCATTTCTCTTGCCTTTTTTTTTTTTTTTTTTTTTTTTGCTTGGTTTTCAGTTCTCAGCTTAAGTAAGAGCTACTTCTCCAGACACCTTATCTTTAACCTCTAGGTCTTAGTAAAATCCCCTTGCTATGTGCTTTTGCAATACTTTGCACTTCTCCATTTATTTTATCACATTTATTTCTACTCATATAAAACTCTGAGAGGAGAATTTGGCTGAGTTGATCTCCTATTACTTTTCTAAGTCTAGGGTTGTGTCTGGTGAGTGGTAAAGTTCAATTAATTTGTGTTGATTGCTGTGACGATCAATTAAAAATT
Organism: Rousettus aegyptiacus; assembly: GCF_014176215.1. Classification (NCBI taxonomy): domain Eukaryota; kingdom Metazoa; phylum Chordata; class Mammalia; order Chiroptera; family Pteropodidae; genus Rousettus; species Rousettus aegyptiacus. Next base: position 55,947,991 of record NW_023416286.1, on the reverse strand, counting down.
GAAAAGTATTATAAAGCATGGTCTAAGAATGGACATTCTACCTCTCAATATAATTAGACTGATGTTTTACTGTCAGTAAAATCAATCTTGGGTGCTATAGTTAAATCCTCAAACTTGGCTGAGTATGTGGTATATGATAGACCAGATGATTTCAATGTGTCTGTTAACAACCTGAGCTGCCCTGAAGTTTTGATGAGGTCCTAGGTCGTTATGCCTAAGAAAAACCCATTCTAGTCCTTTGTCATTAAAATATGTGTATCAGTTTAACACTGTGGATGTGAAATTATTAGGTGCATCTAAATTTTTCATTTATGCATTTGATAATGCATTTCACAGATAATTATTATATAAATAACATGCTCAAATATTGTGCAAAGCATTGAATAAATACTGGTGAGGAAGATAAGCAAGGTTACTTCCCTCATAAAGCTTAAAATTTTCTGCTTTAGTTCACTTCACACCCAGGTGTAATCAGAAGATTTTCATTCGTGCATTGATTGGAAGGACATGTATAAGGCAGCCTCGCACTTGGAAGGTCAAATTTACATTCATGAAACTATTAGAGGTCAATCATAATAGCTGTGCTATAAAATATAATTACCGTGCTACAATAATCTCAAAAAAGAATGTCTTGTTATCTATCTTATCATATCCACAAAAATACATAGCTGGAATATTAAATTGATTTGAATTTTCCATCTCTTTGAAAGAGGTTAAAATTCACTGATTATAATTTATATGCATTTGACAAATTATTTTTGCTTTATTTTAATGGTTTAGGTACATGTCACTGTGGCAGGTGTAAGTGTGATAATTCAGATGGAAATGGACTCGTTTATGGTAAATTTTGTGAGTGTGATGATAGAGAATGCATAGATGATGAAACGGAAGAAATATGTGGAGGTATGTATGTTAACTTTGCAGAAATTAATAAAGTACTGAATTTTTCACCTGTTTCATTGTACTTTTATCTCTATACATTTCTGCACTAAATTCACTAATTTAGTCTGAACCTATGTTTATTTTGAAAACACTTCACATGTGGAGAATTAGAGTAAAGCATTCAGAGTAACTTGTACTTTTTAAATGCAGAATCAGATTGTTGCCGTAGGAGAGCCAGATCATATGGCCAATAAGCCAACTGAATAGTTCTGAAGTGGTCCTAGTTAGATTCCCATCTTCTTTGCTCACCTTAGCTGCTTTTACTGTTTCTTTTCTCCCAATCTTTCAATCACATGTTTCAATTTCATTCTCTTTTCCTTTCTAAACCATAAGCCTTTAAATAGACTCATGTCCTATTGGGGACACAAAGGTCAATAGGATCATTAGCTTAGAATTTATCCAACCTTCCTCCTCCCTCCCCCCAATGTGCACACATTTCTATATTATCTTTATGATCTTTTCTATGTGTACCATTACTCAAATCACTTTTCCATTATACTAGTGATTGCATGCTTGCTAGTGCCAAGCACTGCAATAAGTACTTCACATTCATTAGGTAACTTAGCTGGGATCATGCCAGTAATTATAGTAAAATTTAGATGCCTGTCTGCCCGACACCGAAGACTGTGCTCTTGATTCCTCACCACAGAAAATTGCAATCGTGCCCTTGCGTTGGAGCTCCATGAGAAGAGCACCTTCTAACCTATCGGCAAGTATTGTTCCCAGAGTTTCAATTTGGAACTGGAACTGGCACAGGAGAGGAAAATAGAGAGCAGTGAGAAGAGTTTTAGTTAAATGTTTTAGTCTGGCTTCATCAATATTGATAAGCAGTTATTTATTTCATCTATCTTTGACAAGATTCCAGAGCATGGAATTCTATCCTTCGTGCAGAATGAGGGATTTCAGAAGAGTATCTTTCCCTAGAAGGATGGGGGCAAATGGGGCCAGAAGGAACTAAACCATAGAGAAAGTGTCAATAGTATATGACAAGCTGTCTTTTTGTTTACAAAAACAAATCGTAACTTCAATTCCTATGGTCATCCAGATACTCTTATTTTAGGTCTACTTGATTTTTTCTTTCTGGTTTCCTTGCTGTACAACCCACGAGGATAAAACAAACAAACACAAAAACAGTCATTTTTCAAGCCAATGACCTAAGCTAGATGCTGCTCAAACAAGTCTGCAAAAGGACTCAGTCCAAAATAATTAGAACAATTAGATAAATCCATCCACAAATATTATGTGTTTGTCCTCCTGATATTTCATTTCCAATTATTACAGATCAAAAAAGAGGAAGAGAACATGCTTGGGGCCAGTGTGTTCTGTTGCAGACTACCAAAGCAAAGTCTATTCACGTGTGTAAATATAAACATTTCACTTGAAACAACACAACAGGAAATGTTTAACTCTCAACCTTTCCACTTATTATTTCCATTCGTTTGAGGCTTAAGCAATTTCATGGTGCAGAGTCTCTGACCACAGACACCAGCACTCTGGTAAACATCCTCCAGGGGTGACATTGACTGGGATTGTAGATCTTTCCACCTGTCATTCACATGAAATCAATCTGTTGAGAGGTGCTTCTACAGCCCACCAGTGAAGCAATTCAAAATGAGATTTCTTGCTCCATCAGTTTGCACAAAACAAAGACTGATGTTTATTGTCTGGAATGTGTGTTTTCTTGAAGCTTATATTTTATCTCAATTATTCAGATATGTCTTGTTATAATATTTTAATTTAAGTTATAAGGATATCTGCTTAATTTTCCATACCTGCAGACAGGTGGAATTTTACATGATTTTTTTTTTCACCTCTACTTAGTGATTTTTCAGTAAAACCCTAATCGAACACTGAACTTTATAAATAGACAAAGAATTTGGGTGTGAAGGATCCAAATTTATAATACTTTGTTAATGTCATGCTAATCCTTACGTATATAGCACCTTACATAAATTTCCTGAAATTACAGAGGAAATAAATTCTGGTTTAAGAAGTTAATCAAGTCTTAAAAAAAACTGACTCCTTGGAAAGCTCTGAGTACACAATTGTCTTGCTTTTTTCATTGTAATCTTCAAATTTCTGAGGCTTGTGATAAAGCACTGAGATGTGATATATTGTATGTGCATACATGTAGAGATATTTTAAGTTCATAAATAAAGTGTATAATATGTATATATGTTATAATTATAACATATAATTATAAATATAAGCATATAGCTTTGTAGCCTTTATATGTGTTTAAGTGAACCAATTAAAATTAAATTTATTGTAGAAATGATCATTGTCTCTCAGGTTAGGAAGAGGATTTTATGGATTTCCCAGTTATAGCTCATTTAGGCAGAAAACATGGCATCAAGTGTGTGGGTTCCTATCCCTCTACATCTCATTATAGCAGCTTTTCTCTCTCTCTTTGTCTCTCTGATGGATGTCTGCTTGAAGGAAATCTCATCTGATGGACAACAGTAACATCAGAGACCAGTGTTCTATTGCATTTTCCTCTTCTTATGTGAGTCTCACAGGCCCTATTGATGCTCTTGCCATTGGTCAGAACTACCATAGTGTTCAGAAAGAAAAATAGCTTCACAATCAGTTTCTCATGGACCCTCTGGGATTTTGGCTATAGAAGATAGAGAGAAGTACAAAGACTTTAGCCGAGACTCTGGTAAAACATAAATTCCTATAAAACAGAAAGAATAGGCTAAAAACCAAAATCCAGTGCGACCAGGATTTTCATCTTGTTTAGAAGAATAAGAATACATTCACATTTGGGTGGGATAACTACAAAAAAGGAGAACATAAGAAGTGATTTTTAGGTAAATATAATTGCTATCTTTCAGGAATTTGTAGAATTGATGCATATATGTAAGTATGGATAAAGAGTGATGATGTAAAATTCATTACAGATTGCTTGTACATAAGTACAAATTAGTAGGGTAACAGTTTATAGAGAGGTTGGAAATGAATGGGTGTCATGGTTTCCAGACACAAAATGATGAGATGCCCTTACCAATCATTTACATTCTCTTGACAAATAGGATGGGAATTTGACCTTGTGGGTCCATGATATTTTATTGGTCTAAATGAGTACTCAACATTGATTTAGCTGAAAACCTCTTTTCCACATGGTGGAACACAACAGCTTGTGGGACACAGTTGAATGAAAAGATGAAACATTTTCTCTGGTTCAAGAAATGGTTCACTCATTAATAATGTGCATCTAAGTAAATACGCACCATTGGTTTCTCAACAGTTGATTTCAAATGAAATATTTTAATGACTAATTCAAGAAGTACCCTTAGAGTAAATACTTAAATACATTTGAGCTTGATGCATACATTTGACATTGGAAAGTAATAGCCTTTCAGTCTTTCATATTGTTTTTTAAAAATTCTTTCATTTTAATTAGCTACCTGGCTAGGACAAGTTAGAGGTCATTTTGACTTACTCTGTGTATAATTATGTAAGTAAAGGCACAACCATAATATTTTGGGGGCAACCTACATAATTTTATTATTTTAAGCAATGACTATGGAGCAAGTATATTATTTCAAAAGGCAAAAATGATTACAAAGGGATAGAAAGTTAATTCTGCTTTTGAAGTTGCTTTTTTCCTCACTGTATAAAATTCATTTTGGATAAAGGCCATGGAAAGTGTTACTGTGGAAACTGTTACTGCGAGGCTGGTTGGCATGGAGATAAATGCGAATTCCAGTGTGATATCACCCCCTGGGAGAGCAAGCGAAGATGCACATCTCCAGATGGCAAAATCTGCAGTAACAGAGGTGTGTCATTCATACACATTACTACGTAATTGGGAGGAAAACAAAGCTCTTAATTGTTAACACTCCTTTTTTTCTGTATTTCCTTCAGTGTGGGAGGAAGTCATCTTTTATAGTCTCTGACTTTGATGTAAATCAACATTTACCATACCACCAATCTTTCTTTCTTGTTTTTTATTGAGTAGAAAACAGAAAAATAAGAAAGTTGCTGTCATTCTTTAAGCTTCCCTGAACAAATAGTTAACATACAAACTGTAATTTCTTTGGTGACCATACAGAAATAGCATAGTACAGCTAAAAGGCAACTCTTATAGATACTGCTGTTAAATGTTTCTCGACTAACAGAATCATCTACAGCATGAGCATCTAATTATCTAGGGAGCATTCAAAAAAATTCTCTTGTCTTAATTATAAGTAATTTGAAGGCTTGGTTGAAATACAGAATTGATGTAGAATTATTTCACTTTCATATACGATAATAAAAATGTGATATTGAACACAACAGATATAAAAACTATGTATCAAATAGCCATATGAAATTTGGACTAACCTTAGACATGAATTAAAATGTATTACTGTTGCTCAAATATAATTTAAATGAGTTAACTAACTTGATATCAAATCAGACGGTTTTAAATACTTTTTAAAAATACTTGAATATTCTTGTTTTTGTCTCTCTGTCAGCTTATACTGGTAGATACAAAAGAAAGCCAGGCTATACTGTTCTTTGCCTACCTGACAATGCAAATAAATGGCCATATTTCCTTTAATAAAATTATAAAAATCTAGAAAGCTAGAAAACTACTTTTTTATTTCTATAAATGAATGATGCATTTTAATACATAGTGCTGATGTGTAAAGTCCTATTAGAAACCAATTTTATTCTTTTAAAAACTGACACAGAAAAATGAAATATGTCACATTTCTGTACACAGAGAAAAAAAGAAAAAGGCCTGAAATTGAAACAAAAATCATTAAAAAAAAATTCTCTTTTTAGTTTATAGAAAATAGATCTGACTATAAATCACACTAATTCAAGTTATGTTTGTCTTTAATATATAAGGACATGTGTCTGCTTCTGTGCTTTTACTCAGTAGGATCAGTAGTCACCATTATGATGTCTGGTACGTGAAGGCAAGCCAGGGACGGTCACTGAAATGAGTCCTTTTTTCTCAGAAGGTACCATTTATATCTACCCTGGAACTTGTTCCTCATCATTGCTTCCTAGGTAGGAGAGAGACACTAATTATGCACATACCTGCCTCGTCTTCAGTTTTAGCTCATCTTCAGGGGCTAAAATACCAATGTTGTGGGTACAGCTCATCAGTGATAGAATAGATGTTCTTTATTGCCCGCTTTGATTTATGCACAGTTTCCAGTTGGACCTACTTTAACATATGCCCATCCCTCCATATCATTTATACTATTATAAAAGCCATGAATATTTATCTTTAAAAATTCACATAATAAAATGGAAAATGATTCATAATCTTAACATACAGATATAAATTCCTTTTAAATTTTAGTACATGACCTTTCAACATTTTTATTATTTATTTTTAAAAATGTATCTCCTGTGTGCTCCTTGGCATATATTTTCTTTTTATTTCATACAAAAATTGAAAAATACCCTACATACTAATTTATAATTTGCTTCTTTTTTATTTAATCATATATTTTAGATACCTTTCCATGCACACAGAGCAAAAACCTAATTTTTGATTTTGATGGTTGCTTAAACTACACATTGCATTAACTCTCCATTGACTGATATTTATGTCATAGATGTTGTTTAATAACATAAATGTCACCATATTTAATATTTTTGAACTGTACTTTCCTTTGGATATATTAGTTGAAATGGACACATGTGCTAAATAATAACACACATTTACAAAGTACATATTGTGGAATTACCACCTAGAAAGTTGTACCATTTTGTATTCTATACCTTAGCACCTCTCCATCCTAGCAATCTTTTTTTACCTCTGTTAATCTGACATGCGGAATAATTCTAACTCACTGTGGATTTTTATAGGTCCCTGACCTCACCCTCAGTAATCATAGGCTGAGTGATAAACAGTTTTTATGTTTATCTATCATCATTACTGCTTGCTCTCCAAAATTTCTGATTTGTATTCTTTGCCTTTGTCTATTTTTCTTTAGGCATATTTGTCCTATAGACATTGATTCCTAAGAATTGTTTATGTTTGTGAAAGTATCTCTTTGTTCTAACTTTTTAAATTTTGTAGGTTTTTTTTTTGGTGTTTTGCTTCCAACTGAAATTTTAGATTTTTATCTAGCTAAATTTATTTATTTATTTATTTCTGTAATTTGGAAATTTTCTTCCAGCTTCAGAAATTTCAAAATAGAGAATTTGTTATATAATTTATAGTTTTCGTTTATTCCTTACATTTTTAATATAACTAGATTTTACTTTAATGTAAGATGTAAGAAAGGGATTTAACTTTACCTTTTCCCCCAAATAATTAGCTTGTTGTCCTAAAGATGATGATTGATAATCTACACAAAATAAATTTGATCTACAACCGGGCACTTCTCCTATGCAAATCTCCAGATGACCAAGGTTATATCTCTCTACCTAATCTCCAACGTCCTCTATAACTTGAGCTCATCTGATGTAGGAAACCTTATTCTCAGATCTTCTTAACATGAACCTTCTGCTCTAGTGATGCAAGGCTCCTTAGGATCCCCACTCTTCTTTGTTTTCTCTTGCTTTCTTGACATTTCCTTCATTTGTCCTACCTCTAATCAGTCCTAGAACATTTCCTCATCTCTCTGCATATCCAGACTGTTTTCCCTAATTACTTCAGCCCGCACTGAGTTCCCCCTTCTCCATGCTTTTATAGTATTTCTTACAGTCTTTATGTCTTATTTTAGAAAATGTTAGCACTCATACATCTACTGTTTGCTTATTTTTCTTTCATTAGCTTTATTTTTGTCAAGTAAATTATAAGCTCCTTGAAGGCATGGATTTTATCTTACGTTTGTTTTAATTATTGTGGTATTATCTTCGAGACAAACCAACACAGTGCTAATGACATAGTCCATAATGAATATAATTATTGACATAGACACTAACTTTTATTTATTAGGAATTTCTACTATCAACTTTAAATGACATTTTGTCATTGTAGAATTTTTTTTTGAGTACATGTATTTTCCAAATACAAAGTAAGCATTTTAAAAAAGCAAAATGTAAGATGCTTTCTTTTATGTTTTTTCCTTACTAGACTTATCTAAAATTATGTTTTCCCTTCTAGGGACTTGTGTGTGTGGTGAATGTTCTTGCCATGATGTTGACCCGACTGGAGACTGGGGAGATATTCACGGAGACACCTGTGAGTGTGATGAAAGGGACTGCAGAGCTGTCTATGACAGATATTCTGATGACTTCTGTTCAGGTAAGTGCTCTCTTAATTCTTATTTTTAAATAAAAATATTCATTTTCCTATTTTCAACATTCCTTCTGATTCTCACAGAAACTGTCAAAGAACTGAATGTGTATTCTAAAGCCTTGGCTATCCACAGCCCTTCTATTATTAGTCACTCGAAAACACTTAAGAGTTCACATATTGGGCAAGACTAGAAATGAAAAGTCACTCTCTTAAAATTAGTCTAATTCCTCACCAAGGTGAACCATTAGCACTAGATATCTATGGCTCAACTCTGTGAATGCAAAACTAGCAGACCTGATGACAATGAACAAGATAAGTACCATTATGACAAACTGTATTAATGTTACAAAATATAGGATACTAAATTCCCATGGCTATTTTAATACGTAAATTCTTTGATGTAATTTGTATCCTAAAATTATTCTGCAACTTTGTCTAGAATTGAATATCAATTAGTGGATTCAAAATTTTAATTTTATAAATATTTATGTAGCAGATAGTATTTGCCAAAGTCTGAACTGCAACTGGGCCACTAGGTCCAGCATTTGAAGAGACAAATACGTTTCTTGACTTTATGGAACATGTCGTCTAAATGCAAAGGAAAACATATGATCTTCCAGGACTTTTAATGGTGCAATGAAAAAACAATGCAGTCATTTATCTTAAAAAATGTCATTTAGCAAAATGGATTTGTGGATTTTCAGTCCGGTTATGTTTGATAATCCAGAAGGCAGAGACATGTGTATATAAATATCTCCTTAAGCCTGAATACTTCATTGGTGTGTGTAGACTGAGAGAAAACTCCACAGGTCTCCTGAAAGTTCGCCAGCAAAGGGAGATAAAGAGCTGCCTTATTTAATTATGATTATGTAAAGGCTTCTCCAGCCTGGCTGAGGAGAGCCCTTTGATAACACTTCCTCCTGCAGGAAGGGGTGTCCCTCTTCTGATTAGCCCTTGTGTTCTGGAGGATTTCCTACACATTTTGTGAACACCATTCTCTTGAGGGGGTGCCTTTTCAGATTTTTCTGTTATTCATTGTATATGAATGTTCTTTATTACCGTTGTCATCAACACAGTGGTAATAAAATAGCTAACAACTACTGAGAGGCTTCTATATGCCAGACACTGTGTGAAGCACTTTCTAGATTGTTTCATTTATTTTTCATAAAAGTCTACGTGGTAGGGATTATATTTATTCTCATTTTACAATTGGAGATACCGAGGCTCAGAGAAGTCTTATAACTTGCTAAAGGCCCCGCAGCTAAGAGATAGAATCCAAATTTTAATAAAGTCCACATATCTGAAGAAATTTAGAGGTGTTTTCTTTACTGAACAAATCTTTGTTTAAACTTCAATTTAGTATAATATTTTAATATAAATATTTTTTGAGATCCAAGTATGCTAGAAGCTCTGTATATGATATTAGGATATAAAAATATTTTAAAAATCATAGGTTCTGCTCTCAAGAATTGTACTATTTAGCAAGGAAAACTGCCATGTAAACACAATATTTTAAATATACTATCGTATGGGAGATTTGCATATCAATGCATTTGTTCACTTATGTAGTCATGATATCCGGGACGAAGCAATGAACACAACGGGTAAGATCACTCTCCTCATAGAGTTTATATCCCAGTGGGCCTGGAGTGACAACAAATAAAAAAATAAAATGTATAGTAGGTCAATGCTATTTATTTTTTCACGAGCATAGTGCTATAGATTAAAATGAAAAAAGAAAGGAGTTGAGAATGTTGGGACATAGGCTCCTTTGACATTTTAATTAAGTCCTGAAGCTTTTAACAGAGGTGGTGATGTATGCCTCATGCATTGCCAGATGCTTTTGGATCATAATACGTGTACAGTTCTGTCCTGAAAGGTAGGCTTGCAGATCAAGAGTCATGAAAAGAATAATCCAGGCAGAGCGAGTAGAGGCATACAATTTGTCCTGGGGGCTACAGTAAGTTTGGTTATTATCAGAATGTACAAGTAACAAAGGATAAAGCTAGCGAGAAACAAGAGCTGCAAGACTGCCTTGCTGCAAAATTTGAGTCTATTTTAAAGGTAATGAGGAGTTAGTGATGGTTTCAGGCAGTCGAGTGCTGTAGTCACAGGTTTCTAGTATGGTTGTCGGTGCAAATGTGCTTGCCACTTACTGAAATGGGAATTATAGAAGGAAGTTGTAAAATTCATTTCTAGATGTATTTAGCAAAAAAGAACAATGGCAACTCAAAGCTGATTTTTTTTTTTTTCCCAGCCCGTTCAATATGTAAGCCTAAAGGGTTAGGACTGAACATGAGAATTTAGTCCTAGCACAGAGCTGGTAATGAACATATACTGGGACTTGCAGAACACCATTTAAGAATGTCATTTTAAAATTATGAGATGAACATGAATTGAAAACATTTTAAATTGGAAAATAAAGGAGATAGCTAATTAAGCTATATATAAAAATTAAGTTTGTGGCTTTCTGATATGTACATTTTTTTTTTTTTTACATAGGGTACATTCTTCTTTGTTAAACCCATGATCCTATCTTGATCCTGATTTTTGGAGTGAGTTTGAAGATTTTAAAATAACTACATTATAATGGTAATTCAGGGTCATGTAAGCTGGTCTATCTCACTGTGAGGGACTTAGAGGCATGAGGTGAAGATGGGCAGGTGACACTTCAGTTAACACTTCAGTCCTTTTATAAGTTCACAATTCCTGTTTCATGTTATTTAGGCTTAGAATTACTACTCTAGGTTGGGTAGGTGAAGGCCATTAAGGAAGACTCCTTGGATTCTGAAATTTTCCATTTCATCTGTTCCCTCCCTTCTTCTCTCTACTCTATTTTTCTCTTCTTATATTTTCCATTCTTCCCTCTGGTATTTCAGAGAAAAAATTAAGTAATTGGGCAATTTTGGTTGCATGGTTGATGGTGTTTCTCATGGGAGGAGTTAGGGAGAGAATGATTAACTTTTTAAATGTGGTCTCTGTACTGTGGGTGTAGACAGGTAAGGGTGGACAGAAGTGACAGAGTAACGTGCTGTAGTTTGAATAGTAAGACATAAAATCTGTCATTGTAATTTTATTATTTGTTTGCGGAAGTGAACTGAAAGTGGCCAGTTCTCCACAGCCTGCCTCCCTAACTTAAAATGAGGAATTTAGAAAAGATGAAATGTACATTAACAGAGATCTTACTCTGTTAGACACTTTTCAAGTTCATTCACACACCTCATTACATTTTATGTTCACACTTACTCAGAGAGGGAGACATTATTATCTATATTTTAACAGCAGAAACAAGTTCAAAGAAATTAAGTAACTTGACGAAGTTCATACTACCTTTAAGTGTCATTTGAAAACACATATAGCTTAAGTACTTATGTAATTTGATCTCCAAGTGATGCAAATAAAATTCTTCAATTTATTTTATTTGAGTAAGAAAGAACTGTCCTCTGGATGCTCAAAATTCTTATAAAACTAAGCTTCTCTGAACATCATTATGATCTGGGATAGGCACAAATCTTGGAAGTATTTCTTCATTCTTACTAAATTTGTAGAATTCTAGATGTGCTTAGTGAATTATTAGTCTTCACAGTTTTTCTTATTGCCAGTCTAAGTGGCACAAACAACTGATTATTGAGTATATGTCAATACCTTAATGTTATAGGACAGAAGTAACCCAACTACCTGGACATTCTGAAGTGATTTAAGCAAATGAAATGCTACTTTATTTTTAGCTCCTATTCCTGCCATCCTGAGAGTCCTAGTCTTATTTAAATTTAAGAGAAACCTCCCTATAAATTAGTCTAAGGTGGCTCTTTTAATTGATATTCTCATTTTATTTATTCATTCTCACTTTGTCCACTCATCTGTTCAATGATACACTTAGGTGTATATATTTTGTACCTATTCTATCATGAGTATGCAAGATACAAATATTTTAAAACATGATTCCTGCTTCCAAATAAATTCGCTTTATTTATTTCTTATTTTTATTCCTATCTGTTGTTCATCATCCACATGGTGTGTGTGAGTGTGTGCATACATTTATTCATACACGAGCATGACTCATACACACAAAGGTGCATCCACACACACATCCCACCCTCAAAGACTTTACTAGTGATAAAATTTAAATGTGACTAAATGACCAGTGCCTGACCAGTCATCCTGAAGTGTACCAACTACTGTCTGTTTCTTTAGTTCTGTGAGCTGTTGCACTGAATTTACTTTCTGATTCTCTGGTCTATTTCTCAAATTCTCAAAGTTGGAAAACTATGCTGTAGTGTGACCTGAAACTCTATCTTTCAGCTTGTCCTATCAATCAAAAGGATGAAAATATAAGGTTAGTCCTGGCTTAGAGTTCCAGTCGTTTGGAAAATGGATACATTTTATAGAACCATATCAGTTGGGAAAATTTACCATTGTGAATTACCAAAGTGTTAAGGAAAGAAACTGAAAGAAATTGTTAAGTATGTTCAGTTTGTATTATCTTGAAGGAAAATCAATGTCCTGAAGGGACTTTTAAAAATATAGCAAGTACCAGTTAGATCTAATTTATTCCCCCAAACTTTTTCGTATTGATGGTCTTTATATTACTTTATAAGGAGCTACTTGTAAATGACAGATTCCAATTCATGAGTATTTTTGATCATTTTAAAAGGAAGAAATATCTTGTATAGCAGAAGAGTGTCTAGAATGAATTAAACTATGTTCGTCTTCAATTGTTATTTCTGGGTTTAGATAGTTTAACCCAAAGGAGCAGAATAATTGCAAAGAAAAAATAAGTTTTGGAGTCAACCTCTTCTACTATAATGGCCCGAGAGCCTTTATAATTTCTACCTCCTCAGCATGACTGTGATGCCACTCGATGTCTGGTCTTGCTGCCAACTCCCTGTCCATATGGCCATAAGGTACAGATTGGGCTGCAATCCCATTTACATGCCAATACCAAGCACCATTTTTTTTCATTGTCATATGTATGTGTTTAATGTATGCTCATAGAACTTTTGAAAACAATTCTCTAATGTACATTCTCCTTATGTTTGATATCAAGGATAAATGACAACATCCTGTATCTTTCATCTCTATTTTGTTGATCCTTTGCCTATAGAGTTTAAAGGAATACTTATTAGAAGCAATGAAATTAACTCCTGCAAGGCTTTATACAAACACACACACACACACACACGCGCGCACACACACACATGTTTGACAAACTAGCATGGAAGTATAGTTTCAGGTCAGGGTGGTAAAATTACTCTCTTCTGGTTCTCTCACTTTTAAAGATAGAGCCAAGTGAAATGAGGCTCAGAAAGGGTAAATACTGACAAATTTAGATCTAAGACACAGGTTTCTTAATTTTTTGTTATGCCTTTTTAATTATTTGTTTATAAAAGACATCAATGTAGTATGTTATGGCAGTCTAAAGGATTTTCATGCTAAATCAATCTCATTTTTTCTAACTCTTCTTCATATATCGAAATCACACATATTCATCTTTTCCATTTTATCCTTATAAAATGATTCCTTCTCTCTCTCTTTGAAATAACTTTTATACTAGAATTGAGAGACTAGTAACTTCAGAAGAAAAATTGCAGTTTCATTTTCTGATTTCCTGTATTCTCTGAAATGTTCAACACCTACCCTACTTCAGAATGTGGTATCAATACCTTACATTTCTAAGTAATTTCCTAACTACACCAATTACATATCATTTAGGTTTAAATTTTGTTTGAAGTGGGATCCATAACATTCTAAAATTTATTTTGACAACATATGACTTGGATTATTGAAAGATGTAGAATGTACTTTTTCATTACTGTGAAAGCAAAACATTTTTATATTTTAACTTGTCAATGAACCTCTAATAAACAGATTAGGCAATACCAATGTCAATACCATTTTTCATAATATTAGACTAAAATTATTTAAACCTTTTCTCTATTGCTTTCAATTTGCTTCTTCTATGATTTGAATCACATTTGATTTAGATATTCTTACTTTCTCAAAACAATGAAACCTTCAAAGAACATCCCATTTGCCACTATTTCATCATTAACCTGGTTACCATATATTCACTGACTCTCAGGAATTTTATTCATTATAGGTAGTTTACTTAGGTCACTCATATTTTAATAACCCTTCTTTCCTCGGCTTGAACTTGTTCAATTGATGTCAACCCCTGACAGAAAAGTGTAGAAGACTCCTAAACAGCTGATTTGATGAGGAGCAGTGCCCATCCTGAACTAGACAATATTCTCCTACTTTGATACTTTTCTATTTAGAGGCAAAACCTTTCATCCCACAGCCAATCATAGCAATGACACTATCTCATTAATTCATTTCAATCTGTAAGCACTTGACTGCAGCTGGCTTATTGAGATAGCATTTTGATTAGGTGAAGACTGAGGCTGAGGCAGAAAACACAGAAAGTTAGGAATCATCACACATAGCAAAAGTGAGGACACCTTATGTATATTCTTCCCAACTTTTCTTAGAGTTCTCAATGCCTGGGTGTAAAACATAAATTTATAGGAGCCATCCTTGAGAAGGTCCATGATGCTGCATAAGTGCACAGGAAATAGAGGTGTTGGATATAGACTATGTTTTTCCCTAGTGTTTATAGAAGAGCACAGAAATAGCAAAGGGATAGAAAAATGAAGCTGCAATAATAGCATAGAGCTATTTTTTTCTAAAGCAGTTACATTTTTTTCTAAAATGTGTTAATGTATCCACAATTAATCTGACTTCTTTCTATATTATTTGGATGAAATTTTAACTCCAAAAATCTCTTATTAATAACTTCTTACCATCTTCATGAATTTGTATTATTCTAACACAATTGTTTCAATATCGACATGTCGATGATGCTCATATAGTAAATAATAACTTCTGAAAACTGTATTCCAACTATAGGACCTGAGAATGTTCTCCCCCTCAGTCACTGGTGTCCCCCAGCACAGGCTCCCGCTTCATTCTATGTGCTTAGGAATTAGGACCCTCATGCTGGACATGCGTTGCCTGTGAATTACAGGCAACTGCAGTAGCAGCTGGCATCCTCCAGGTAGCCTGGGATTTCCTGGAATCCTAAATCTACTGGATATTTTGTTCTAACATTTACAGTTATTTTAAACTTTCAAGAGTAAAGCTTTTTTCTCCTTTCAATTTAACTCTCTTGTTCAGTTTTATTGTTAAAGTGTCAACTGGTCTTCCACAAATGGCAGCACATTCTGTTCTTTGCCTGGTATCCTCTTGGAAGATCTAAATGTTCTTGAAATGAAACTTTTCATTTCAAGTTCAAAGCATTGGCTCCCATAAAACAGCAGAATCAACTGTATTTTAAATGTTAAAGATTTTGTTTTAAAAACTATTGCTTTTCTATGCATACAGCTCTACAGCTCTGTTTGCAAATTTTACTCTAAATTACATGAGCGTTGAGAAGAAGGGTAGGAATTTCTTAAGCTGGGATAAATGGCAAAAAGCCCCAGAACCCACAACCTCTGGAATCTAATTGCTAATAAGTTAAATTGTTATAATAAATATTCCCATATTTGAAGTTCTAAATGATCATTTTCACACGCAATACATATCTATTAGCAATCACAATTTTCCTTTCTTTAAAAATGATGAGTTCTAAGCACAGCATTAATGATGACAGCAATTTATTGTTTAGACTGTTATATAGTAGGTAGTCAATAAATGCAGATCGAATTGAATTCAGTGTTAAATGAGAGATTTGGATTCAATGATCCTTAATATCTCACTCTACTTTGATCTATGATATTATGATTTGTTTAACGAAGAACCAGGTTAATGGATGGTAAAAAGGTTCCTTAGATGTGGATGGTCCAACTGTTCAAACTTAAAAGATAGTCATCTGCCCACAAACTTCATGTAGTATTGATAAAGTAAACTACTGTTCATGAAGGCCAATTTTAAATTGTGTGATAAATGTCAAGATCAGATGCCAAAGACAAAATAGCATGGGTTTTTATCCATTAGCATTATACTCGATTTACTTAAAGACAGTGTAATTTGTCTTCCTTTAAAATTCTTCATGCATTTTTACAGCAATTATAGAAATTCACTTTATGCTGCATCTGTAGCAATGAGTATCTGAATGTTTCCTAGGAGTTAAATAAAGCTCAGTTGATATTATCTTGCTTTCCTTTCTATTCCTATTTGTTTTCGTATGTGAGTCCAAATGAATAAAAATAATAATTGCTCAAATTCATGTAGCACTGAAGATATAATTTGGGTCGATAATGCATTATTATCCTTTTTAAACATTGAGAAACTAAACCTGCAAGAAGCTGTCAGTTGACCGGCCTTGCTCTAGGTTGCGAGATCAGGACTTGACCCCAATTATTTGATTAATAATGTAGGCTATTTTTTTTTCTATTCCGTATCATTACTTCTTACGGTTTTATACAGGCTCTGTGTCCATGTGTAAAAAAATTTAACATCTTCTTTGACCTCTTTTTTGTGTACTAAATTGGTCTTCAAGGATTGTGAACTCCACACAGGTTACTGGTTTTAAGGTAAGGGTCTTCAGGTTAAACATACAGTGTATAGTAAAAAGGTAAGGAAAATAAAGTGTGAGTGACTCCAGAAGATAAGACCATTTTCAAAAACAAATTGTTTTCTATTTCCGGTGCTCTTCTCCACATGAATTAATTGCCAGCTCCATCAAATACTCCATTTAGGCCCCAGCAGACAAATAGAATCACATACACCTGGATTTTGAGAAATTCAAATTTATAACCCAACAAATCTGTTTCTCTTATCTGGACTTGTTGCTTTTCTTTACCTCTCATGATCAATTAACATAAATTAGATATTTAAGAACTTGAGAAAAACAAGCTTTTGCCTTAATGTTTTATATTATGTTAATTAAGATTCTGACTCATTTGGGACAATAACTGTTAAAATGAAAACAAATTCTGACTAAATTATATATACCATATATATGATATATATATATATATATATATATTTTTTTTTTCTTTTACTGCTTTCATTGTAAAGGTCATGGGCAGTGTAATTGTGGAAGATGTGACTGCAAAGTAGGCTGGTATGGGAAAAAGTGTGAGCACCCACACTCCTGCCCACTGTCAGCTGAGGAGAGCATCAAGAAGTGCCAAGGAAGTTCTGATCTGCCTTGCTCTGGAAGGGGTAAGTGAGGGCTCTTAGGCCTCTTATTATTGTGAGTGAAATTAATTCAGTCCACATATATCTTATTTAAGATGGCTAAGATCCCTGAATGAGAAATTAGTCTTTTTAAAACAAATAAAACAGCCAAATTTCATGAGTGATAGTACATGGAGAAATAAAATCTTTTCTTTTCCTCTCTGTCACTCATACACACACACACACACACACACACACACAATTTTATCAGTCTGCTTTAGCTTTGAGCTCTGTTCAGTTTCAGTTCCATTCAGTTCAATTCTGTTCAATGGTACATTGAAAGAAAACGAGATATTTGCTCAGAACTTCCTGAATGAGATCTTATAATTGTCTGTTGACATTTCTGAAACTCAGTAACATTGATGTATTGAGGAGAGTGTTGGCTTTTGAATAAAGCACAGTATAAACAAATAGCTCTAAAGAGGCGTTGATTTAGAAGGCATGTGGTCTCAGGTGCACTCTTGATACCAGATCAGTACAAATTAGAGAAGGAAGACTTCATCTAGAGGAAAGCTGGTTCCATTCTTTTTGATTTATCAAAATGCAAAATACAATTTCACCTCTAACATGAAAATGGCCAAGTTAATATGAAATATGCTTTCAGAGGAACTGATAATTGAAGTTATTATAAATTTTATTCATGAGAGAGGAAAAGAAGAAAGACTTCCTTTATTTTTAGATCAGCAATTTAATTTTAAGTTGCCATTTCCTTTTTTATAAAATGAATTTTTATTGAGATATAATTCAAATACCATAAAATATACTCTTTTAAAGTGAATAACTCAGTGCTTTTTAGTACATTACCAGAATTATGCAACTATCACCACTGTCTTATTCCAGAACATTTTCATCACCACAAAAAGAATTCCTGTACCCCTTACCAGTCACACCCCATTTTCCTCTCCCATCAACCCCCGAAACCATTAATCTACTTCCTGTTTCTATGGGTTTACCTCATCTGAATATCCCATGTAAGTGGAATCATAAAATATCTGTCCTTTTTGTTTCCCACTTTTTTCACTTAGCATAATGTTTTCAAGGTATATCCATGTCATAGCATATACTTCATTTCTTTTTATGGCTGGATAATATTCATTTGTATGGATATACCATATTTGTTTATTCATTCATCTCTTCATGGAATTGGGATTGTTTCTGTTTTTTGTCCATCATGAGTCATGCTCTGTAAACATTCATGTATAAGTATTTGTGTGGGTTTGTGTTTTAATTCTCTCGGGTTTATACCCATAAGTGGAATTTCTTGGGTAACTCTATGTTTAACTTTTTGATGTATTGTGCAACTGTCTTTAAAGTGGCTACACCATTTTACATTCCCACTAGCTTTGTATGAAGGTTTAAATTTCCTCACATTCTTACTATTATTTTTTGTCATCTTTTTTTGATTATAGTTTTTTAATGTTGAAAACTCCCAAAGTCTCCAAGATTATTTGTGCCATACTTATCCTATGTGCTTTGATATTTATCCCTAATGATTATAAGGAGGATACAATATGGGTAGAACGACTTTTTATTTCACAAGCGTTTCACCAATAACTCAGACAGGAATGGCTGCTGTACCTTTATTAATACAATATTGTCATCATAGTGCTTGAGTAAACCTAACATGCTTTTAAAAATTAAAAATTAAAAATCCCTCAAACTACTGTTTTTTATTCACTCATTCGTTCATTGTTAAAATAACAAATTATATAATGGAAAAATAAAAGCATTTAAGACATAGCAAATTACTCTAAATATATGTATTTACCAGCGGTTTTTCATTTGTCTCTAAAGTTTTTAATATAGTGGTAGTGTAAGATCATTGTGGACTTTATATATCAATTTTTAATAAATTCTGACAAATATATTTTTCTCTTACCTTTCTAGAGATTCACTAATGTATTCAGCCACCATTTTAAAGCAATAGAGTAAATTTAAAGTTTATTTTATGAAAAAGGTGTTGAATATTTAAATATAACTATAATATTTTTATTTTTTATAATTCATTTAATCTTTTTGAAGTACTTTACAGATAAGTAATAAAAGCTTCTCTAGTTTCCCTGCAGGAAAATGGAGGTATTGTTGAGTTGAAATGATTTCCCAGGGAACCATAACAAAATATAAATTTTTAAAATGAAGACTAAGGATTTATGAGAGCCAGTCCAATGCTTGAACAATGATCAGAGACCCTTCCTTTCTCATAGTGCTACATCTGAAAACTCATTGGCAATGGATGTTTCAAAGTAAACAGCCAATCTGAAAACTTTTCAAGGATTCATTTTGCAGTTTATGGATAACAATTGCAGCTGTGGTTACATGCGTGAGGAAAGCAATTACAAGGCCCATCGGTTCTCAAGCCGGAGAGCCTCAGCAGCTTACCAGCTAAGGCCAAGAAAAAAATACATTCTTTTGGTAGAATGTACTGAAGTTCCTTAGTATAGTCCACATCAGGGGTCAGGAGAAGGCATTTTTCTACCGGAAATGAAATTAGATTACTTCCTTTTGACAGTGATTGCTAAGTGTGATCATTCTGTCTTGAAGATAGAGGAATAATTTAGATCTCTTGCATTTTCTATTTGTCCTCTGATTCCTTGATTTGGACACTTTTATTCTTAGACCAATGTTCTGCTCAACAACTTAAAATAGCTTATGATAGACAATATACACATTAGTTTTAATCTCTTCTTGACTCACAAATACGCATTTAAATTATTATTGAGGTTCTCCTCTTGTTTATGTGTCTGGCTATGGCCAAAATTTTTGAGCAAATGTGATGTTTATCATTTCAGAGCAGAAGCTTAAGAGGCAGTGAAAGATTTGCCATCTCTTTTTACCCCTGGCCTGGTTTTCTGAATGAGGATGATTAGCAGAAATCTCTGCTAACACCACAAAGGACTTATAATGAGTGAGAAATAAACTTTTTTTGTTTCAAGCAGTTAAGATATTAGAGTGTTTGGTATTGCAGCAGAACTCCTGATTGCTACTCTCTTCCACATACAAAATTTAGGGAACACAGTTAAACCAAAGCAAACAAACATAACAAAAATTCACTTCGACCTGAAGAAATAGTCAAAAATCTGTTGAGATTATAGCTACATATATATATATGTGTGTGTGTGTGAGTGTGTGTGTGTGTGTGTGTATACTGATAAGATATATATATACTGATAAGATGTATATACACATACACATACATATATATATTGATACTGATACTGATATATAGCTATATATATATATATACTGATAAGATATATATACATACATATATATAGATACTGATAAGATATATATACATACGTATATATATATGTTATCAGTATCAATATATAAATCAAAATAAATGTAAACATGTACATATGTTACAAATTATATGTTTATGTTATTCTATTAACAGCATGTTACATATACTTATTCAATAGGTAAAATGCCGAGAACATTGAATGTATGGTCTTTTTTAATATCCCCAAAATACAATGAAGTAGGAAGAAATAGAATTATTCTTTTTACAAAAAAATAAAATTGGAAATTTGAACAGTTTGCCATTTTACATAGTAAGTACCAGAAGTGCAAGTTTGAATATAAACTTTTACTACATGCCCTCTGTCTCCAGAGCTATTGTTTTAGATAATTTACAGATACTTTATTAATACCAATTTGCTGAACAATATGTAATGAGTATATTTTCTTGTTACATATATCCTTATGCAAAATCATTGGTATGGCTGCATAGCATTTTATAATGTGGTTGTAACAAAATAATTAATTAATTCTCTTATATTCGACATCTAATTTGTCTTTCAGTCAAGTTCTAAATATCATAATTTACATTCTTATAGCTGCAAATTTGTACAAATTATTATTAATTCTTAGATTTAGAATGGATAGATCTAAGTAAATAAAAATATGCTAAAACTCTTCAATAAAAAAATTTCCCTAACAATTCATATTCTGTAGAAAAATTATACCAGTATACTTTTCCACCAGGAGCATAACAAGGGTTCCCTTTACCCACCAATACTGACAATTTAAATAATCAGTTAGCTCTTCTTGATTTATTTTCCTTTTAGTGTTATAAACACTTACCATTTATCAAACTCCTTTTATTGACTCATAATCATCAAAACAAATGATCTATCTGTAAGTATTATTATTCAGAGGCTTGCGTTTGACGTATTTGCCTTATTTGGTTATCATTTGTCCTTATGCCTAAGTCTTCTTTTTGTTTGGTACTGCAAACCCATGAGTTTTTGCTGCCTGCCCTCTGTGCCCTTTTTTTTTTTTTTAATTAGACTTGTTCTAAGAGTTATTGCATATGTTTCAGTCCTTAAGCCCACGTAACCATATACCCCACAAGGGAAGGTGTGAAGTGGAGGAGAATGATAAATTGAGGCTAATTATTTAATATTGTAGCTTCTACAAAATAGAAACCATTTTTATCAATTAGTATGTTTTAATTAATGAATTAAGCAAGTCAGTTCAATTCCCTAACTAGAAACGTACATTCAAAGAATAATAGCATGCCAAATTCCCACCATCTGGATATTTTTCAATTTAAGCCATAATTGATCTCTCTCTCTATTGGCAAAGCACATCCCTAAATTTTCTCGCTTTTATTTATCAGAGACGTTTCCCATGATTCATGTTTTTTTTTTAACCTATGTGTTTTTCACTCTATGAGATTTTTTGAAGACTGAATATTTTTCTTTTTTATATATGCAGATGTGTTATTATTTGGAACAGATACAAAGTTTAAAAAAAAAACAGAAGATCTTCAAACTTTTTTATTTTGGGGGAAAAGATCTTTTTATTTTTTATTAACTTTTTTACAGCTTTATTGAGGTATAATCAATATACAAAGAAAACCTTCACTTATTTAATGTATGCAGTTTGATGAGTGTGGCCATATGCATATACCCTTGATATCATCACCACAATCAAGATAATAAATATACTCACTACCTCCAAAAATGTTCTTGCATCCCTTTGCTCATGTGTGTGTGTGTGTGTGTGAGTGTGTTTGTGTGTATACACGAGCATGTGTATATGCATGAAGAATGCTTCATAAGAGAACTATCTAAAATAGTCAAACTTATGGAAGCAGAAGATAGAATGGTGATTGCCAAGGGGGTGGGGGCAGGGAACAAGGAGTTGTTATTCAATGGAAATAAAATTACAGCTATACAAGATGAATAATTTCTAGAGATCTAGACATAGTGCCTGCAGTTAATATGATACCATGGATTTAAAATTTATTAAGAGGGTAGACCTCCAAACATTTTAAATTAAGTATCATACCACCTATCGTGATTTTGATTATATTTTTTAAATTCTCAGTGGCCTAATTAAATAACTTATTGTAAGTTAATTGAATGAGAAATGCACAGGGTTTTCAAGTGGCAAGGGAACCCAATGTGTTCTTCCAGTAGGATTTAAAGACAACAGATGAGATTCAGATTAGCTATATTCTGAGTGTCTATTTTGATTGATCCACTACATTTGCCAGTGCTCAAGGACCCTAGAATAGTCCTGTTCTAAATTATGGCATTTTAAATGGTCATTAAGGACCACAGCCAAAGAAGCAATTACCCTGTAAAATTAACTTCTTTACTCTTCAGTATCCAGAAGAAAATGGTCCTGATTTAGCGGTGCACCAAATGAGGAAAATATCAGTGAGTAGGTAAATCACCTCAAAAACGAAAGTCTGCAATTTGTTATATTATAGACATTAAATGATGAGAAATCAGTCTGTGGATCCCAGGGAACCTTCCATGGATCTCTGAGCACACTTTGAATTTACAATATTCTCTATTATGGCTTTTATATGTTCTAGTATCATGAAATAACCTATAATAATAATATGGTATCTAGAAAAAAACCTGTTCATTATTTGCTTTCTTTTTACTCAGAAAAACTTATTAGAATTTCATAAACTGTATATGCATCCTATATTTCACAAAACCTCATGAATGTAAATGTTATTCGTTATGACTTTACTGAACACAGTATGGAGACAAAAAGATTGAGATTCAGGGAGAACTAAATATGGCACTTTTAGCATCTTTTATCTGTGTCCTCATGATATGTTGGGATTTTTTGTGGAAACATTTTCTATCCTCACAAGGAGGCCAAAAGTGCAGGTGCCTAGAACTGAGGGTTTTCTAGAAGGTCCTGAGTAAATCCGATATTAAATCTCTCATTCATATGAACAAGCAACGTTTACTAAACTAAAAACATAGCTTGCATATTTTGAAGGGAATGTCTGAAAAGAATTGAAAAGAGCTAAGGTACACAGAAAAGAAGGCTTCATACAAGGTGGTTGTTCAGGGACTCCCCTTCCAGTGGGTAAATAATTATCTATGTTCCTTATTTCTTCTCCACTACTTTATCTTTCTTTTCTTGCTATTTTTATATTCAACAGAACAGAGAGGAGAAGAGACTCAAAAGCTGAATTTAATAATTTTCTATATATATTTTAAAAATTGTATTTCAGTAGAAAATAATAAACATAGTATTTTTTGAGTTACCCAAGATTTGTCTAATCTATAGTCCAGAAAACTATCATAATATTTTTGTGTATGTGTTTCAGTCAGGGATTTGTTTAAATGTTTTATCTATGGCAACAGAACATTTTGTGTCAAAGCTAGGAATCGATCCAAATCAATAGATGATTTTTATTACATTTTGTATAATGTTTATGCGGTAAGTTGGATACTAGTGAAATTCTTTGGCGAAGAAAACTTCCTAGTAAAAGCTGCAACAAATATTGTCAAAATCTATTTGAAATGAAAATAGAAAATTGGATAAGAATTCAATCCCAATTTCTTTAAGTGAGCTTAAAATGAAATGTGTGACAACTATGACAATTTTATTACCACAATTATATATTTATTTCTATTAAAACACTAAACACATAGTAAAGGATGTAGTATGGGGTTCTAGCAGTTATTTGCTTGATTTTATTCAGTAAACAAGCAAATCAGATACTTTTATTGGGAAAAAATTTGGTCTGTTAGCCATAATATTCATTGAACCATACACTCTCCAGATTGTTTTTAATAGAAAAATCAATAAGGCAGAATGTAATACTTTATCCAGGCCTTAGGGTCATATAGTTGATCAGAACCCTTTGATTTCCCTCTTGGATGCATGAGATATCATTAAAAATTGGTAGGGCTCATTATTGTGTTATATTTATATAATGAATATATTCAATATATAATTATGCTATACCATATAACTAACCCATGTATCATATTTTCATTAGTGATATTGTTTGTCAAATTTAATCATCTAATATTTATTGACCATCCTGCTATATATCTCTATGCTAAGCCAGGGAACTAGAAATAGGAGACCCACATTAAGTTTTTGAAAATAAAGCTTTATTAGAACACTTCTTTGTTTACATATGGATGCTCTCTTGCTATAATGGCAGAGTTGAATAGTTGCCACAGAGAGTGTATGGCACACAAAACCTAAAAAATTTACTATCTAGCCCTTTACGGGAAAAGTTTGCTGACCCCCATGCTAAGCATTTGTGGTAAGTATAAAAAATGTGGAAAAGGGATTGAGTGTGTTGAGAATCAGAGGAGGAAAATAATATTTTATAAATAAGTTTGGGCACAAATTTATGGCTTCATGAAGTGAGTGAAGCTAGAATTGAGTCTGTAGGTATGAGCAGCAATAATAGACAGGTAATGATTAAGAAAAAAAGTGCATTCCAGGTAGAGGACACAGCATGGAGAGACACATTGAGTTAACAAGGAAATAACTTTTGCAGAGAACAGGAAAGAAATTCACTTTTAATAATAGTAATAATAATAATAATATACTCATATGTATAGGAATAAGAAAGTGGTGGGAGACAACTTGGGGGCAAATGCTATCTCTCCCACTTCCTACTACCCTTCCCATATTGTGATGGGTTTGAGAAAGAAAAAATAACTTTATAGAGCTTTTATTCTCACAATTACCTTAAGATGTTAGTTGTTAGTAAGAAGGACACACACTATAAGTATAAATTATAAATATGCAAAAATGATGTCATCGAAATGCCAGATTCTCCTTGCTTAGTGCTCATTTCATTGAGTCGTTGCTAAAATACCATGTTTAACATATCTAACAAGATCCAAATCTTGGTATGAGCAAGATAAATGTGTTAGCATCCTCTCATGTGCCTTTCTTCCTCTTTGCACCTCAACTGATGCTTACTTATTTATTGACAGCATGGGAAAACAAATACAAATCTAAAGTGACTCTTTCATTAAAAGTCATTCATATTAGCAAAGTAGTAAAATGACAATAGTTTAGCAGTCATATTAGTATATTAAGGATCACATTTTATTGAGTACGTATACACATACCTATTTGCTTTAAATGGCAAAGGGACATTATGTTGCAGTGAGACAAGGTCGGAGGTTATTGGTATAGGCGTGAGAGACTCTAGACTTAGTCTGGGCTCCACCACTAACTAGGTGCATGAGTCAGCAAGTCACAGGCTAAAACAGCAGCAAAACCCTAATGGTGACTTTGAACTTAGCTTCTTCAGGCTACTTGTCCTCTCCTTCACTTCTCTCTGCAGTATGTGAACTTCACTCTGTGTTTTGACTCATTTGGACCCCTAGATGTTAATGTTTACTTTCATGGGCTTCATGACTTTAATTTCCAGTAACTTTTATAATAGACCTTGGGTCTGATTTTGCGTAGCTAATGAGACATACAGAGAGCTGACTACTTATGAGAATCAGGTGTCTAGCCAAGATGTTCTTGACTCTGCTGTCTACCAAGTGACTGTTTTGGGTACAGAGTAATATATTTTTCAGTTATGGCATACTTTCATTTGAAATGTAACAGTTAAGAAGGATGAGATTTTGGTTCTCCATAAATATTTATTTCTCATACGATGCCTTTTATTTGGATACAGGAGGAAAATCAGGATTCTTTGGCTTCTTATTTAAGTTTCTAAATAAATTTGGCCTCTTTGCCGCTCAAAATATCCATGCCATGTGGATGCTTGTAAATAGTACCAAATGGTCTGGCATAGTACAGTCATGAGCTGTTTAAGATTTGAATGGTCCTGAGGATGAAACAGCAAATATTTGAGGTCATATGTAAAGTCCTTTACAAAGACATGAAATCTTTTGCCAGGATTTCTTTCTCCAGATTTCTTCCTAAGGCTTTGTGTTGTACAACTGAAGAAGCTTTAACAAAGTATAAAAAATGCAAGCAAATATAGTTTATGGTGACCAGAAAGGTCTTTTACACTGCTTCATTTGATCAATTTTCTGGAAGTCCGGATTTGGTTAATGTTACTATTGAATTGTCACAATGATGAGACAAAAATCACAGAACTTATACTCTTGAGTATAGTTTATTATCATTATAAAAGAGGCAGTACTAAAACCCAAGTGGCATAATTCATGCTTAATTCTAGATCCATTCTTCTAGATGATTATATTACATAAAGAGAAAAATCAAGAGAAGTTATTGGTAAATGAGATCTTGGATATGTTAGGAGGCCCAAAGTCTTATGGCTGCACAGGAATGTGGCAGGGCCAGTACATGATCATATTGTTCAACACTATTCCCAAATGTTACTTGCATCCTTCATTTGTATGATCCCTGAGAAAACTATCAACAGCCATCGATTTCCTGTTTGTGTAGAGAGGCTCATACACACTGTTGATATTGTGTTTCCTCTCAGGACCTATAGATCTATCTAGTCAGCCACTATCCAATTGTGAGGGCATGAGCCTTTCAGGCAACAAGAATTAAACACATGACCACATGGCCTATGACATCCTCACAGGGTAGATGTGCTCACATTTATTATTTGTGTGCCCCTATAAAGTATATATTTTTTAGCTTTATGAAGACTCAGTTTTGTTATCTGTAAAAACAGTGTTATAACTGCTCTATTTTTCTCTAAAATGGTATGAAGAATAATTAAGATGGTGCATAGAAAATTGTTAAATCTAAAACTAATATTCAATTGTAAAGGATTACGAGGGTTTAAGTAGACGACATAGCAGAGGAATTCAAGGATATAGAATTTAATAGAGAAAACAAAACCAATATTCATTCAGTCATTCACTCATTAATTAATTTTTATGTTCAACATATATTTACTGGGATCCTACTATGTGCCTAGAACCAGTGTAAGTGCTGAGTATAGACTAATAAATAAGACAACCAATGTCAGGGTTCTCCTAGAGCTTCTAGTGAATTTGGTTGGAGGAGTTAAACAAGGAAACAAACAATTTTGGTTATTGCTAGAAAAAGGAAATCAAGATAATACGACAGAGCGGATGAAGTGGGCTCGAGAGGGCTGGAGACTGCTGCAGATGAAGTGGTCAGGGACCCTCTCTGTGGAGGTCCTGTTTGGCCAGAACTGAGTATTAAAAGGGGATCAAGTGTGAACTGAGGGAAGATGGCCAGAAAGAGAAAACAAATGCAAATGATTTGTGCAAAATTTCAGACTCAGGTGATCAAGTTTTGGAAGAGATCAAAGTCAGATAGACTTTGTCCTTAAAAGAGTCCATAGAGGAGACTTTGAGTTTGTTGAAGAAGTGTTTTTAAAATAGTAAGACTGAGCTCCCACCTGATTTAATTTGTCTGCAATAAGGCCTGGGCATCAGGGATTTTAAAAGCTCCCTAGTGTTTTTACCCGGCACTCACATTAAGAATCACTGCTCTGCAGGCTTGTGTAATGGGCATAGTGGTGCAGCAGAAAAACTAAGCAGAATACACTTTCGTTTTTGCCCTACTTCCCACAAAGCAAACGGGGCTTCAGGGAGTGCTTAAGAGTTGCAGAAAAATTACTGTCTTGTGAGGTCTTTTCCAGATGTTCTGTTGAATAGGTGGGAAAACAATGAGGTGGAGTTGGGGAGTTGGAGGGAAGTATGATCTCGGAAAAGGGGAAAATAATTTCCAAAACAAGAAATAGCATCAGGAGGCACAGAAATATGAAAAAATATAGTATATTTGTTCAGGGAATTGTTCCATCCCAGTTTTTATATATCTGAGGTGGGAGTGAGAATCTGTATTTTTAAATAGATCTCCAGTGTAATTATGAAGCATTTGGGTATGAATGCTGGGGGTATATCTCTTTTACAAAATGTCCTTCCGTGATGCTCAATCGCTCAGAAACTTTAAACCTGCTTTCAACCTTCATGGTTTTCTGAGAACTAATCTGTGAAGTGTTTCCTGACCAGAATAATTTGTATTGTAATGAGGAATTCCTAGAATTCTATATCCAGGGATTCTTAACCTGGAATTCATGTGACTCTGGAGGTTTATGGTTGGACATCAGGGCAATAAGAACCTCTTAAAATGGCACAAATATAGTGTACGTACTTCTTAATTTATATTTTTATAAAGAGAGGGACTGCTGCTTCCTTACCAAATTCTAAAAGGGCTACATAATATTGACAAAAGGTGACAATGATTTAGAGACCACTGCATAAAACCCAAAAAAAACACTTAAAGAGATGTTGCAGAAGATTATTAAGGAACATATTTTGAACTAAATGTGACATAACTATACACTGCATAGTTTAATAATTAAATTAATAAATTATCCAAGTAGTAATCAAATACATAAGTACTTTGTGATACCTAGTTATGTATGGAACTTATGATTTAGCTTTTTAAAACAATGTGTTTGCAAGATTCAGTTTGGAATGAAAATATGGACCAAGCCCAACACCGTTTTATTCAGTCACTGAAGTTTCTTTCTAGGATAACTAGAAACACAGGCAGAAGTTAAAGCAGAGAAAAAAAAATCCATTCCTGTTTTTCTCTCAGAATAGAATGATATTTCTTCTTTAATGATTTAGGTTTTAGTCTGTACATATGAGAGGTGTCCATTCTGATCAATAAATTTTAAAGTACTAAATGCTCATAAGAGTACAACCTGGCATTTTAGAAATAGCAGTAATATAGGAACAAGAACAGAAGGAAATTTAATTTGTATGCTAATCAAGTTTCATTTAGAATTGTTTTAAGGAGACCCATCCCATTATGTAAAAATAGTCTTTTATAAAAAAATATAAAAATTTACTAAGGAAATATAATTGGTGTTTTGCAATTCCTACATGGTTCCAAACTAAGATTTAGCTATAAACTTATTTCCAATTAACATTCTGTCATATTATTCTTGTTTTAACTGTGGCTGTGTAAGGTCCATATACATCTTGGAAATGTGTGGGATAGAGCTAAATTATCAAAGAAAATTTCAAGCAGTGTGGCAGAGCACATAACCTAAGGAAACAATAGAGGAGACAGACAAACAGGTCACGAAGCAGCAAGCAATAACTGTTGGTTATTAATATAGAATGATACGGGCCTCTGCCCTGGGTTTATCACTGTTCATTATACATCCATTTCTCTATTCATTTACTTATTCGATCAATTAATTACATTAGCAATATAACATGACAAGGAGAGAATCTCCATAATATTTACTTTAATGAAGTAATTTGAGTAGCTGTTATTTTACCTTTTTTATATTGTTTAAACTTCTGGTTCAATCCAATGGCTTTATTTCTATGATATAAACTGGCTACACTGAGGGAAATTACCTTTAGTGAGAATATTTGCTCTTATTTTTTCAATGTACATATAGAATATGTTCAAGAAACCATGATTGTTTCCTCTTCTGGATCAAAGATTCTCAGTAACAGACAGGTATGGTATTACTGCTACCAGATCACACTTAACAGCAATCCCCAGTTTGAGACTTATAAAGAGTTGTTTGGTATTTATGTCCTGAAAGAACTCTAGTTTTCTTGATTATGTTTTTAATTTCTTTGTCATTAATTACAGTACTGAGGATATAACAGAATTACACAGCATCTATTTTAATTAAGATTCATTTGGATGCAAATGGCAGAATCCCAATTCAATTAGAATAAACAAATGAGTTATGTTCTCACATAACCAAGAAGGACAGGGGGTAAAGATGACCTTTAGGATGATTGGAAAAGGGACTTAGACAACCTTACATCTGTTTCTTTCCTATTCTTTCTCTCAATCAGGCTCAAATGCATGCACACACATACATACACGCATATACATATTCACACTCAGCTGCCCCCAGGACACACATTTCTATTTCCATCAGTGGTTTAATCTCAGTCTTGTCTACTACAGAGTGATTTTCTTCATTTAGGAGAAACGTGGATTTTAGTATGCTCTAACATTATATTTTTACTGTACCCTGACCAAGGATGAAAGAGTCCTTCTTCACTAGGAGTTCAAGTGAGAACAAAATCTAAGGAAAAACTCTGATTGACTTAGCCTGGAACAATGATAAAGTTTGAATCAATCAGAGGGATGATGGAGTGTTAAACTTGGTCTACCTTTGGGCAATGCTGCAGTAGTGAAATGCAAATTATAAGATTTCAAAGAATCCTTATGAGCAGACAAAATGATTTTTATTGACAATAACTACATTTCAGGTTGGTATTGATCTTGAGGACATTTAATTACATATAGAGCCTTCTTGGTGATGATATATAGCAAATATGATATATAGCATATTTTCAGATTTATAACCAAAAGACAATACCACAGGACAAGGCAATCTATTAATGATTGTGGGAGGTGAAAATAAAATGGTCCCCAAAGATATTCATTTCCTGATCCCCAGAAACTGTGAATATATTAATTAGATATGCAATCAAAGAGGAAATTTGTACAAGAAATTAAGATTGCTAATCAGGAGATTATAGTGGATTATCTGAGTGGGCTTATATAATTACTAGGGTCCTTGTAAGAAAAAAAGAAGACAGAAGAGTCAGAATCAGAGTGATTCAATATGAGAAGGACTTAACCTTCTTTTGCTGACTTTGAAGATGGAAGAATGGGGCCAAGAGCTAAAGACTAAATTTGGCCTCTAGAAACTTGAGAAAGAAAGGAAATAGATTGCTTCTAGAGCCTGCAGAAGGAATGCAGTCCTGCTGATACCTTGATTTTAACTTAGTGAAATCCTACAGATTTCTGTTCTCCAGAGCTATAAAGTAGTACATTTACTTTTAGCCACAAAATTTGCAGTAATTTATTGTAGTAGCAATAGGAAACTAATACAGCGATCTATGGAGATATTCTTTGGCATAGTCGCTAGAATTACATCAGAAGCTGTTTAGGAGTGACTTATGTATTCTATAAATTAGTCAAGTCTTTTTTACAGACTATATGAAAAGTAATAATGTTAAAATGCTATTTCTTTCACATTTAGTACTTTAACTACAGGCATAAACACAAAGACATTAGCCAAGGTATAATTTCTCATTGACTTTCCCCTTGCATTATTCTAAAATAATGGAAACTAGTATTTCAATATACTAGTTTCATACTTTTTGCATTTATATGAAATCTTACAAATTATTCTATGTTGAACTATAGTCCAGATACATTGGTTCTAAAAGCTAATACTACATTAAAGTATTTTGACCAAGCATAATATGCATCTTTATTCTATAATTCAATTCATTATTCTACTTATATGGCCTATGAATACAATTATGAGACATTAATATGATGGTTTGAATTTTTTTCCTGTTTCTACGTTGTAATTCTGCCTTATAATTCTGGCTGCATGTCATTATCTAGATGGGTAAGTAGATCTAAGTTTTTCAGGACCTACATTTTGGGAGTCCTTTTTAATAAAGTGAATTCAAAATTGCAAGTATAAAATTAGTTATGGTTAGTATTTATTTAGGAATAAAAAGGAAATCAACATAAATTACCAGGCAAATATCACAGACATCACAAAATTCAGAATATGACAATTATAATTTCATGAATCTATTGTAAATGGCTTTGAAACTTGTTTTTTCTCAGCTTCTCAAATGCGGGCTGAGCATTATAAAATATATTCAATATTATGACTTGATCTCAGACATTATATTGTCATGCCCAAGAAGGCTTTAGGCGTGTTCCTAAAAGCCATTCCTATAACTTGAAAAGCCATGGAAATGACTATACTCACCCATGCAAATCCTAAAGTAAATAAATCCTCCATTCAACTTCCTTTTAGCTGAATCCAAAAAGGGCTTGGAGTCATTCCAGTGCCTTCTGACCTGAGGGAAGTATGGCTGAATGGAAGTTGGAATAGAAAGAGAGAGTGGTTTTAATCAATTAAGTTAAAATTTCTTATTTTATTAAAATTTAAAAAATATATATATACATCCCCTATTGCCTGGATTCTCCCCAGCACTGTGGAAGGGACTCTCACAAATCAAAAAATCTGAGGATTAATTGCTGTGAGTTCTATGGTCAATGCGCTTCTGACTCTTTGATGGTTGACATTGAAGAAATGCACATGGGGCTGTACTCAAAGTAGAGAACACTGAGTTTCTACAATCTGCCATTGATTTCTTATGTTTTCCTCTCCAAAAAAAAAAGTGATAAGCAAGTCTTTTGCAAAAGTGAAACACTTGCTGCAGCCTCAGCTGTTCTTGATATCATTGTAAAAGGTGAAACCCTTCTGTGATTGTTTATGATGATCCCCCAAGGGGACTGTTGAAACTTTTGTAGCATGGCAGCTGTTTCATGATGTTAATAATCATAACCATTCTTCTGAACTGTTAACAAGAAAGTATCTATTTAGAGTTTTGTTACATTCTGGTACCTCCAGCCCAGGCATCATTTTATTCCTGAAACATGTGCAGTATTAGAAATATTTGTCATATTATCAGCTTCCAAATATTTCTTTTTAAATCGGAGGTATATAACTTGGAGTCTCTATTTTAGTTCATTTGTCATACAGAATGTCACATTTCACCCGAACCCCTTGCAGACATCAAGCTCTTCCAGCAAACTGTAAGACGATCTTGAGTCTTAATTTCATGG
This sequence comes from Rousettus aegyptiacus, assembly GCF_014176215.1. NCBI lineage: Eukaryota > Metazoa > Chordata > Mammalia > Chiroptera > Pteropodidae > Rousettus > Rousettus aegyptiacus. The sequence goes on along the minus strand of NW_023416286.1, from coordinate 55,914,810 downwards.
TCCACAAAAAGCTCAATTTTTGGTGATAGAAATTCAGAGTTGGAGCCCTCACTTAAAAAGAGATAAGGAAGCTGATCCATCCCAGATTGATGTTAAGCCCAAAATGAGCTTTGCATGCTCATTGAAAAGTTTTTCCTCACTCTAGAGTTTTTATTCCACCATTTAAAATGCTGTTGTCCATCTCTTCACAAGACTTTAGAGACAGGAGATTTTTAGAGTCTTAATGCACTGATATGACGGTAACACAAAAAGAAAGTTTTTCAAAACTCTAACTCTTGAGGGAAAAGCAGACCTTTATCTTTGTCAAAAGGGAATAAAACTGATGTCATGGCAAATTAAGTCTTGAGTGGATAATTGAAATAAGGAAGCGGAAAAGTTTGGCACAGTATCCCCAAAGACAGCATTAGACAAGGGAATAAACAAAAGGGAACAGAGATTTGTGAAGATGTGTACCCTCAGGTCAAGGTCCTGGGCTGGTTGGGAGCAAAAAGAAATGGGAGGAAATGTCTTAATAGAATTAAGACAGTAGTGTATATACAGGCAGGGCTTTTGTTGGCAAAGATTATATTCTCTACTTTTTTTGTTGTTTGTTTCCTTTGCCTGACAAGTGTTGATTGAATTAACCTTTCTCAATATGTAAAGTATGTATGATTAAACTTTTTTTCTTATGCAATACTTCTAATACTGTATTAAAAACTGAATGAATAATCATAGTTAACATTTATTGAGTATTTATGTGCTAGGTACTGTGCTAAGTGCTTGATAAGCATATCTCAATATTCTTATGACTTCCTAATAGTGGTATCACTATTATCCCTATACAGCTTATAATATCTGCCTCTCTTTTTCTGTGTGCATAAATTCTGTTGTTTTTATTTCCATACATACTATTCTTCTAGTCCAGGTTCTTGTATGTGTCCTTCTGTCTACCTAGGATATCCACCGACACCTTTCATGCTCACGTAAATTAAATGTCATGTGTAGATGTAATCATATTTTTCTCCATGTTATAGATAAACCTATGTACACTTTTATTTTTGCATATGCACTGCTATAATTGCTTTTTTATGTTGGTCTCTTCTATTGTTGGCTCCATGAGTAGTATCGTTTTGCTTTGTATTTCTAGATTCTAGCATTAAGTAAGTACTTGGCTGAAAGTAAAGAGCAATTATTGTGAAATAAATGATTAACTGAAAGCACAGATGACTCTAATATTTCCTATTTAAAAGAAATGGTCATGTACAAATAATTAAAGAACTGAATCTAAGCGTGGGTTCCTAAGTAGTTGGAGACATGTGAGTGGAAAAATCTTGGTTTCTGTGAATACAGGGCCTCTGTCCCAGGGATCTAGCTCTGTATTCCTTAGCAGTTGTCTAGAAGGGAAAGGGAAGATTAAATCTGAAATGAGGCTGGAGCGTGTGGATATGTGTGTGTATTTTCCTGTACTTGTGACTTTATTCCAAAGTCATGTAATCATAAGATGGGAATTTTCCATTATTTTGGTTTTCCCTCTAATTAAAAGTAGATTATTTTTTGCAGAGGTGAATAAAACTTTAATTCATTGATAATATGCAATTTCTATAAATTATCGGCACTTGTTAACATTAATAAGGATTTTATTCCTCATTTAAACTATGTGTTAATCTTTCCTATTAAAATAATTCACAAGTTTGAAGAAACCTTTAAATATTAATACAATAATGAAAATTGTTTATTAATTGAGCTTGATGTTATGATGGTGTGATCTAATATTTAATATGTGATCAACAACCTGGAAAAAATTAATTAGAGGTTACCACTTAAGCTATTGTAGAGTGAAAACTACTGTTTCCTCTAAAAGTCAAAAAAAAGTTTGTTAAATGAATCAAGTCTCATACTTTCTTATACTGAAATTTTCTTATTTCTACCCAAATATCTAACATATAGTTTTGTTTTTCATTGCACAGAGACATTATGTCATTATTTTTATAAAAGGCATATAAATATATTTCGTTTCTCTCTCATGTATGGTTCTGTACCGATTCCTGACAAGAAGATTATATAAATTGTAAAACCTAGGTCTCCTGTTGACATTATCTGAGGACAGATAATGAGTTCACCTGTGAGTCATTGGAAGTTAGTTTCAAAGATATAAAGAAACATCTTGCAATCACACTTAAACTTCACATAGCATGGATTTAAGGGGGAAGGGAGGGATGCAAGATTTAAAAATGGACAATAGACATAAGAACTTTCTCATTCACGTTGGATGAGATCATCAGGGCAGTCTAGTGAATAGTCTGAATATAGAACATTTTAAGGGAATGAAATATTTTTTTGAATATACATGCTAGCCTTTTGAGCTTGTTTTAAATCTCATTTCAAACATAAAACAACTAAAGGAACAAATTTCATAAATACTCCATTAGACTGGTTAACCATGCCCCTGTGCAGTCTATTTAAAATAGCAATATATATAGTCCCTAGTATTCATTCAGAGTAGTGATCTGTGCAGGGTGACCCAGAGCCTTCAGGATTCCTAGAGATATTCTAGAAAGGTTACTTTGGAAGGAGAAAAATCTGGATCTGTTGTGCTTTGTTCACTGCTGCCCAGGTATACTTCTCTTATACATACTTTTATTTAGAAAAGTTCTTTTAGTGGTTTCACTTGGAATAAATTGTTCATGCTATTTTTTTCTTGCTGTTGCTGCTCGAATGTGAAAACTTTTGCTTTTGTGAAAGCAAACATCCTATCTTCCTGAATCACATCTCCACTCTAGGCATTTACATTTTATGCTCCAATAACTACAATACTTTTAATTTTCCCTGTTCTGAACCTTTAAGTGTTCACCTGAAAGTATTTAAAAATAGTCCATCACTCCAAAAGGAAATGAAGTAAGTGACCGTGGAAAGGGGTGGGAAGGTGTCAGGATTATAGATTTACCTGGGCTTGTTCATGAATTGAAACCGAAAGCAAAGCCACGGTAGAGCAAAATCAAAGGGAGAAGAATGAGCATTGGTGCTTTCTCTTTGTCCAGCACTGACACATAGCTTGCAGCTACTTTGCATGTTATTCCTGTTAAATCAGTGACTTTACCGAGAACCAGGCAGGATAGCCCAGCATCAAGGATTTCCTCTCCTTTCAAGTCCTTGTCACTGCAACCAGCTGGAGCCACCCACAGATTCCTTTGTTGATAAGTGGTTCGGGAAGATAAGGGAAACCCTCCCTATTAGTCTGCTGCAGGTGAGCTGAACTGTAGTCCAGTTCACAACATGGCTAATATTTACCCTCATTTTTGTAGTGGGTGGAAAAGGTATTTTTTTTTTTATAGTAATAAGGTGCAATCTGTGAATCCTGCCATATACCAAATTAAAAGAGCTTCTGCTGGTACAGCAGGCCAGGGAGAGGGGAAGCAGGTAATTATTCAGAGATAATGCTCTGGAACAGAATGTTGTCATCACATAATGGTCCCCTGCTGATAGATAAATGTAGAGGCAAAGGCAGTGTACTTATTTTTTTAAAGCAAGAGACATTTTGTCGGTGACACAATTGCGGCTCTTGCGATTACCTTTCCTCTTTTACCAAATGAAAAGTTGTAGATTTAATCATCATACTGGATCGAGGACTGATGTCACAAAGTGACAGAAGCCCGGTGACAATAGCCTGCTGTGTACAAATCGACTTAGTAACACTTTTAGCACAGACTTTAGCCATTGAAGAACTGTTTAGTTATAAACGGATAGATTCTTGATTATGTATCTTCTCAAATTAAAATTAGTTATATTCCTGCCAGTTAAGACTTAACATGTCTTTTCTTTGTCAATGAAAAGTCAACTAGCCAGTAAAATATGAGATGACAGATTTAATTTATTTTAGGGATGACATTTCATACATAGGTTGAGAGTTACGTATAGTGGCTATATAGTTCTATAACTACACTGAACTGCAACAGCTCATCTGGTCCAACTCAGTGTTTATATCCAGTAATAGTAATAGCTAACTATTATTGAGCACTTACAATATGTTAGACACTGTTCTAAGAATTTCACATAAATTTTTCATAAATTCTATAACATTTTAAAAATTTACAGTGTCATATGCAGGTACTTACATGGAAGAAGGTTAGCATTACGTTCATGGATGTGATGCAAAGCTGATCATGCAGGGCTAGGTCCTGTTAAGGAATTTTTGCTGTTACTTTGGGTGACTGGAGAAGCCATTTAAAGGTGGTGCGCATGACGATATGCACTTAGTTTTAGCAGTCTACACTGGCTATTATGTAGACAAAACAGAAAAATGGCAAAGAGAAGACAAGTATGGCAGTTAGGAATCTATTGAAATACTCCATGCCAGAGATAACTATAGTTTGAAATAAGCTTGTGGCATTTGTGGTGATGAGGACGTGTTGGGTTCTAGACATTTTTCTGAAAATAATGCCAATAGGATTTTCTGACAGAATATGGATGGGATATGAAATAAACAAGTCAAGAATAGATCAATATTTTGATGTAAGGTTCTAAACAAATTGAAAATGGAATTATTAACTTTAAAAAATGCAGTAGATATTCTCATATTACTCAAGGAGAAAGTAGGACTGAGGAGAATGGTTTGTGCATAATCTCAGATAATAAGTGGTGGACTTTGACTCAGCTACATTAAATGCCAGTATCAGTCTATTTAACCATTGTATGTTTGCTGTTCCAAGAATGGTCCGGTATCAACACTGCATCATCTGGGAACTTGTTAGAAATGCAGAATTTCGGACCCCACCCCAGACCTACTTAATCAGAATCTTCATTCCAATACCATCTTGGGTGATTGGTATTTACCATGAGATTTAATAAGGATCCTTCTTTTACTACATGTTTTCCAACATGTTTTGCTTCTATTTCTGAGAGAAAGGGTTTTGAATGCTTGAGTTATTTATGATGTCTTCTTTGGGGGATGTGTGAAAAATCATAACAATGCCTAGAGAATTTTCTCTGAGTATGGTGGGGAATACGATGCTTCTAATTTCAATGACAAGGGGCAAAAGAGATTCCTGGGAAGTATCTATATGAAATCCCAAAAGAAAATGTTAAATTCAGAAAAAGATTTTGAGGTACCCAAGCATATTTTCAAAATCATTTCTTCTTACGGCCCCTCATGAAATCTTTTGATTCTTGATCACTCTATTTCATGTCCTAGCACTATCCTGGAACCCACTGAAATTACATTTATAAGATCATTATGAGGAACTTACATTTAGGCTTGATGAAGGCAAATTACCCATGAAAGTGTGCTGGCCCATTCCAAGCTAAATGGTAAATTTTTACAGAAATTTGAAAACTTTATCTTAAATACATTTACAATGTGCTTAATCATTACAGTTCTGAAATGCTTTCTCAACGTGCGACAAAGTAAGGTTGATATTTAAGCATTTGACAAATTAATGTTTAAAGAGGAAGTTGCTTTTTTTGAAAGAGTGTATTAATTATTAAAGAAGACCAGAAGTATATTTTAAATGTTTTTCCATCATTGGGTAGTACTTCATTTTAGTATTTTGAATAGACCTTAGAAGAAACATAACAGTGCATAGTCTTAACTATTAGAAACTAAAAGCGGTAAGCGTAAAAGCAGTAAATAAGCCTAATTATTTTTATCATATGTTTTATCATAATATTTCATAATATTAGTTTTTGTTGTTAATTTTAATTACTTGAACACTCAGTAGAAATGAAACATATCTTAGGCTCTATGCTGTTGTCAGCTTTAATATTACCATCCTAATAAAAAATTGGAGTTGGAGTATTCAGTGAAATTAACCACAAATTGAAACTTTGAAAACAGGTGAAAATGGATGGATATCAAAGTCTTTTCTGAAGACAATTGTCTAGAACAGGACTGTAGTAGTCCACAAAAGGTGCTATAAGATCCAGATATGCCTGGCATAATGCGTTTCCTAGATTTAAGACATTCAATGATAAAGCATACCAATGATTAGAAATACTTAAAACAACAGGTTCAAGAAAAAGAATGCTACATAAAATGTCCACAATAAAAAATTAAAAATAGCAAATATCTATTATTATTGGCAATAACATAAAATTTAATCTAAGCCTTCTTCATAGACAGTGTCTGCAAATTTCTCAGAAAATTTTTGCGTCTTTAAAACATGCATCACTATGACCCATATATTTTTATAGCCTTTCTCGTAATCTTTGATCTATTATATATTTTGAAAATGACACTATAACTTAATGGTACAAGAAGAATAACAGAGTTTTGTGAGCATTTCAATTTTTTTAGAAAAATGAAATTGTAAATGAATGACAATTTTCTCTAAGATAAGCTTTTTACCTTAAAAGTTAGTGTCACTGTTGATGTTAGTCCTTGAGTGATGGTTCTTTTGAAGAATCAATCACATCTCTTTCTCTGCCAGCTTTAAAAAGTACTATCTACTCCAGGAAACCTGGCAGTTTCTATTACTTTTAAGTGCATTGATTTTGGCTTTGCCTATGATAGCGTTTTGCAGGTCCAATAACTTTCTTGTGTTTCAATGCTTTGAAGATTTTCCAAATACACATGAGGAATTTGAATTAAAATTAAAATCAAAATGCTTACATTCTTATTAATATTAATAGCTCAAATGAGAATAAAATCTAATCAGTAGATATTATTGAGTTAATTTGCCTATTCTTGGGAAATGAAACTACATAATTTTTTCGGAAATAATTTTAAGATTCATCCTAATTTCAGAAATCTTAAGAAAAAATGAAAAAAATATTTAAGAATCAAGAGATTGACTTTGCTTTCTAATTATGATCTTAGTTTTTTAACAGAGAGTCAGTGGGGTATCTTGAAAATATCCCTGGGACAGGAGATAAAATCAGGGTTGAAGTCTTGCATCAGCCACTTTCAGGCTGACTGTATGATTTGCAGAGATCATGTAACTTTTCTGAGTTTCCTTTATATTTTCTACAAATATGGATAAAACTCTAGTTAGGATTAAGTAAGGATTAATTTGTGGAGTTTTATCTCCTCTTTTACTAATCTCTGTGATGTTTTATGTTTTAATTTCATTTTCACTACTTCTCAAAGTGCGGGATTTCTCTTTCATTTACATTTGTTTTTGGTCATTTCTTTCTAGTTTTATGGTATTATGATCACAGAATAAATCTTATAGAAATCATATTTTGGACTATTTCAATGATTTTTTATGTGATGTGGAATATGATGTAAATAATCAATTTTGGTAAATGTTCTATGATAGTTTAAAGAAAGTTGACAGTTAATAAATTAGACCTGTTGATTATTTTGTTTGATCCTATATGATCCTATTTTAATTTAATCTATCCAAGATGGAAAGAAGAGTACTAAATTTTCCCATAGCAATAATCAATTTCTCATTTTGTTTCTAGCAGTTTTTATGTCATATGTGTTGATAATGCATAAGGACAAAAAAAAATATGACTTCACATATTCATTAACATTGAAATTATAATAGAACAAAACCATATGATATTGTTTAGTTTACTTGTTTAATATTAAATTCTACTGAGTCTGATATTTATGCTGCCATCTGTTTTTTTTTCTATATACTTGATAAGTCTTTATTAACTCTTTCGCTTTTCTTCCTCTTTCTTTTGAGTCAAATTTGTCTCGTGAGCATGACACACTTAAATTTATGATTCTGTTTATTCCTTATCTAATCTGTGAATCTTATCCCTAAAAGGGTGGATTTTAAACCATTTGAGTTTATTATCACAACTGAATATTTGATTTTATTCTTGCCAACTTATTTTATCCTTTCTTCATGCCATTTCTTATTTTTTTGTGTTTTGTTTCAATTCCTGTATGAAGCACATTTTGTAGGTTTTACTCTCCAATGCTTCGCAAGTAAATATATGCTTTTATTTCTCCTAACAGTTACCTTATATTATTTTAAAAACGTTGTTAGTATTGATTTTTGCAGTTAATAATGTTGCAAGTTGGTATCATTTGTCTTTCATCTATTTAAAATAAAAGATTTAACATCTTTTTATTTTCCCTTTATCTTTACTCACTGGAATTATCAATGTAACTTTGGATTTTAGCAATAGATGTGTAAAATTAAGTTATGACATTTCATAATACTTCTATTTCAAGGACTATTTTTGACTTTTTTCATTGGCTTGTGCAACCCTATTACAATGGCAATAAAATCTAACTACTATAAGTCATGATTACAGTGCTTATAACCAGTCAGATTTTTCACTTCTTCCATATTTTTGATTCCTTTTATTCATATTTCTTTGTTATGCATTTTGAAGTAAATTTTTAGAGACCTTTATTTGGGCAATTTATTTTCCAAAACCTTAAATATCCAAGATTATTTTTTCTGTTGTCTCCAAACCTGAACATTAATTTACCTTTGGAAACCATTACCTTGAATCATCATATTTTATCTCTTAATGCACATTTTATTCTGATGTTTTAATTATAATAACATCTGATCCTTTGTGGGTGATCTACTCTTAATTCCCACCTGTATATTTAAATTTGTCATTATGTGAATTTCTTTTAATTGATCTTTCCATGGAGAGTGGTAAATTGTTTTCAGCTTTATACTGAGATCTGGTTTAGGCACAAAATATATTCTTTAATAATTTATTCAATATCATTCTGTACTTTTGTGCTTAATTCTTTCTAGGGGAGAGATATGATTCTTAAATTGGATAATTCTACATTTAACGTCATCTTCCAATAATTTTGTCTTTATTCATTAGCTCTACTTTTTTGGAAATATTGTTATTTGTATTCCAAATAACAGATTAAATTGACACCCTTTGTAAGTGCTGTTATTTGTTCTTTTTGTTGGAAAATTTAATGTTACAGATATTTTTTACTTTCTTTGTTCTTCTCCTTTTCTCATCCTGCTCTCCTATATGGCTTTTAATATTACTTGGCTCTCCTGTATGGCTTTTTATTAAAATTGAAGTCATTTTTAATTCCAATCCATAGACAAAAAAAATCTTTAAGTGCTAAAACAGTTTTTAGAAGCATGTGTTTTCTTGACTTTGACTTGTTTTGCTTGTTTTGTAGTTACTTCTACCCTCCCTATGTTGATCCTATTCTGTCCTATTCTTAGGCATAACAAAGCCAATCAGTTTGTTGAAAGCAGCAATACATCCCCCAGTAAGAAAACTCTCTAATTCTGTCTAAACCAATATCTCTTAAAACTTATGGATCCTAGAACTTTTCTCCCCATGAAACATCTCATAGAACAAGTATTTCATGAAATTATATTTGACCACAAACGTCTATAAAAAATGTCATTATATAACATTTTATAATCTATTAATATGAGATTTTTTTTGATTGCTATTACTCATTTTCACTTTAAGGCCAATTTGTTATGGTTTTATATTGAGTTAACAGTTTATTTACAAATGAAAAAAAGTGATGCAGAGTTTCCCAATATTTTTTCTCATTATGTAAAAATAATGTAGATGTTAAGTACATATCTTATAATTTTTTAAATGAGGAGGAAAATCATTTAAGGAAGTTTTTATAGACATATTTTCAGACACCCACACAGAGAAACTGCAGAAGAAAATTGCAAACACTTATCACACAAGTTGTACTATCATAGATCACATTTATTGTAAAATAGTGCTAAAAGATGTCAAAACAGCTAATTACAGGAAGTGAACTTAAGTTTTTGCCTAAATTTGCCAATTCGAGAACTTGATGGAGGGAGGAAAAATATTGCAAAGTGTCAATGACTTATTTTTTATGTATCGTAAAAGTTATGCTCCACTATTTAAAGCTACACAGAATATGAAAGATGTTGCACAAAAGTATATAAAAAAATGAAAGTGAAGAAGAAGGTACAGCTAGCCACCAAGATAAGCCAATGAGGATGGGAAACCTTCAAAAAATTGTGCTGGAACAATAAAATAAATGAACAGACCCCTACTACAACCATACACAACCAAATGTAAAAGCTAAACAATAAAGTTTCTAAAAGAAAATATGAGACATATTTCCATGATCTTGAGTTAGGCTGAGATTTTTATAGGGGACACAAGAAGCACAAACCATAAAATAAATATTAATAAACTGAACTGCCTCATAATAAAAACAATAAACTAGTTATCAAAAGGCATTATTAATAATGCAAAAAGGAGAGTTGCACATAGGATAAAAAATATATGTATATGTAACAATAACTGGTACCTAAAATATATAAACAATCTTTATTACTCAATAATAACAAGATAAACGACAAAATTATGTAGGAAAAAGACTTTGTTAGACTTCACAAAAGAAGACATATTATTGGTATTACCCTATGAAAAGGTACTCAATGTCATTATCAGGGAAATATAAATGAAAAACCCAATGAGTCACCCTTACACAACTGCTAGAATGAACAAAGATAAAGAGCCTAGAAACGCCAGAAGCCTGTGAGGATGTGAAGCTGGGAAATTTCATACATTGTCATTGGGAATATAATGCAACACCTACTTTGGCAAAAATATGCCATATTCTATAACTCAGCAATGCCACTTAGGTGTTAACCCAAGGAAAATGTCTGCAGAAAATAGTTATGAGTAAGTAAATGATGGTAATTCATAAAATGGAATATCACTCTACAATAAAAGGGAATACACAACGTACCCAAAATGTAGATTCTATTTATACAGAGACTTGAGGATGTGTCAATAAAATATTGTTTCATTTAAAAAACAAATCAAAACAAAACAAAAAAGCTCTGAAAAGAGCCTTTGGATGCGATGGAACCTCAAACCAAGCACACAATAATATGGATATATTTATACAAATTTTATTTATCTCCACTCATCAAAAAATAATTTAGGGAGTAAGATACATTATATTTTTTCTTTATCTGAGTTTTTCTTAAAAGCTACTATTGGGTTTTTAAGTTTGGAAATAAGAATGCTGCTTTTCCAAAAAATCGATTCAAAAGAGAGGAAATTCTGAGTCACAGACTAAGTTAAGCCCTCAATTTAATTCACTTGATAATATTGCTTTTAGTTGATAATTACTGTTAATGCCAAAGCAGTGGTTCTCAAACCTTAATGTACATCAGAATCACTTGGGGTTTCAGATTCAGCAGATATGGGGCGGATCTTAAGAATTTTCTTTTCTATTAGTTAGATATTCTTACTCTAATTATAGAGAAGTAAATAATGTTTACAGAGAGTTAACCACACTAATTGGTAAAAGATTTTTTTCAATTATGCCATGGTATAGAATGTATAAAATGGTGAAATATATGTAAATAAAATTATATCTTAAGACAATGAAGTTTATTAAGAAATATTATTAGTTTAAACTTTCTAATCTCAATATTTTAATCAATTGGTAGAGTTGATGCAACTATGGAAAACAGCAGAACTTTCTCAACCAGAATTGTTTTTTTTCATACAAAGTGGATTAAATATATTTTTAACTCTTTAAATCAAAAACCTCTGGTAAAAATATTTACTCTTCAAAACTCTGCATATAATTTAATTTTTTTTTTAAGTAGATGAGGTCATATCATAATGGGCTATGATTTTCATGTTTGAAAGTGGAAGATAGATTCTTATGAGGTGAATGAATAGGCAGACATTAGCCTATTTAAGAAATGTTTAGTCGAGTAAATAAACATGATAACTTGATAGCTCATTGAAAGATTGATTGTTAGATTGATTGTTAGTGAGGCACTCAATGAGGATTCAAAAGAGAGATGATAAAGGCCCTGAACCCAAGGTTTGTGCCTAGGAGGCCTTGTGTTAATGAAGAGTTTAAAGTCAGGCACATGAAAAGTAAGAAGATTTTCTATTAAGGTGAAAAAGATAGCAATAAAGATGTTTTATGAGGAAATATTAGAGAATCTACTGGTTGAGTCATTTAAAACTAGCTTTCTCAAACGTTTCATTCACTCTTTTTAAAAAATATATTTATTTTTTCAATTAAGTGAATTGAAGTGACATTGGTTAATAAAATTATTTACATCTCTACGTTTTGACCCTCTTTTACCCTTTTCGCCTCCCTCCTTCCCCTCTTTTCGCTAGTAACTACTAAACTGTTGTGTTTGTCTGTGAGTTTTTGTTTGTTTGTTTGTTGCTTTCAGTTTCGTATCCCATATATGAGTGAAATAAATAAATGTTTATAGTGCACCTGCTCTCCGCCAAGTGTGCTATGTGTGGGTTATTTGCAGCAAATAGGAAATAAACCTGCTCTCAGAGATCTCTTACATTGCAGTGGGAGAAACAAACAGAAAGAATAATCTTTTTGAAATCATAAATGCAATGAAGAGAATCATAAAGGAAGAGAAAATTAAGTGTGACTATTTGCCAGCAGCTTGGTATTTGCAGGAGAGGCAGATGAGGTGCGCAGAAAAGAACACTGATGAGAACCTGATATTCGAGCTAAGATCTAAATGGACTGATAAAGCCAAATATACTAGTTTGGAGGGAGAGTGATCCTGGAGTTTTACCAGCAAGGAGCAATGCCTTAAGGCAGCAATGAGGTCTTCATGTTCCATGTTACCAAGGTCAGTTCTTATTTAAAAGGATCTCTACATCTATATCTATCTTATATATATATATATATATATATATATATATAGAGAGAGAGAGAGAGAGAGAGAGAGAGAGAGAGAGAGAGAGAGAGAGATCGAAATAGGTATATAGCCTTTTGAATACAAGAATGTGTGCATGTCTCTGTGTGTGTGTGTTTCCTTTGTTGGGCTTCTCTTAAATAATTAGTTTTATAAGTAAAATGCTCAATTTTTAATTTTTTCTTTTAGTTTTATGGGCATGTCTTAACTGTAATAGTTGTATTGAGAATATGTTAAATTGTATATTATATAGTCAAAAAGATAATAACAATGTACAATTATTTGGGAAGTTTCATATCATTCATACAGACTTTTTGAATTATTATTTTGATTGCCTAAATTATCTTTGCTGCCTCTGCAAATAAGAGTTTCTCAAGCTCTTGTGGTGTAAGATTGTCTATGACGCAAAAGAGTTAGTCATTGGGCTATTCCCACTCCTGATCTCTCTCCAAAAAAACTCTCAAACCAAAGAAAATAAAATACATGTTATAAATCTGGATAAATAAACCAAATAAGAGAACCAAAAATAATGTCTATAACAATAGAATGGATAAGAATATCATCTCTTTGAAATAAACTCCAATTAAATCACAAGCAAATTACTTGTTAGTTATAATAGTATTCCATGTTATATACTTGTACGAAGTAAAAAAAATCTGTCTCGAAGCTTATTAAAGGAACTATAATTGTCCTATTTGTTCAAAGGGTTAGAAATTCATAAAATGTGGCCCCATTTCAGTTAGTGCTGTTGTATAAATACTTCTCTAGTGCCCTTGGTGAGGACAGAAGACACATCCCTTAATCTGAATGCAGCCAGGTGGAGAAGATTAAATGTGTAGCTCTTTGTGTATTTGAACTAGCTTCAATAACTAATGTAAACTGAACTATATAGATGATAGTGACTAAATATGAATAAAGATGGGCATATTAACCCTTTCCAAATACTCTAGACAATCCCTAGGTTAATTTTCCACTGTCATATGAAAATACAAACTGCATTAAGTCCAGACTATAAAATACTTTACCATTTATAGTCATCAGAGTTTAATTTTGGCATAATTCGACCAGTAACTAAAGAAAACAGAGGAAACAATGATTATTTATCTAACCATCATCACCAAAAAGAAAAAAACAAAGCTATTTTTGTTTTAAGGGATATTTTCTAATGAACTATTAAAAAATATAGAACATCTAGAACACTTAAGAATTAATAATTTATTCGATGATAAGATAGAATGTTTTTTCCAATGGGCAAGAGACCACATTTTGATACTATTTCTTGAATTTTATTCTGTTATGTAATACATTTCAATTTTCAGAATGTGTAGTATCCTTTTCAGTTTGCCCCTAATGTTAGCCAAGAGATGCCCAGTGGCAATTCATAATATAAGAACATTTGAATATAGAAATATAATTTTAGACATCAGAAATCTTTTGCAGATGATTTTCTTTACAGGGAGAAATTAGCCAGTGGCAAATCCACCTGCTCTTCTAATCATCAAATATATATCTGGTTAGTGAGAAAGTTACCTTAGTTTATTATCATTTAATCTTATGATTCATTTTCAAGCTGAGTGAATCAGACGCCTTCATGACTTGTTTAATGAAGGGCTAACAGAAGAACTAGCACAGAGTACTCTCCATAAATATAGAGCATTCACATTTGACTAGATTGTACTATGAATGTTCAAACATTTGTAGATTATAGGCTTATAAATATATTTATTACTTAAATTTCCTCATTATTTTTAATAAAGGGAAACTAAAAATTACTTGAAATCTTTTCAAGACTTTCTTTGGAGACACTGGGTTCTAGCCCTAATTTAGCAGAGTATTTTTAAGTGCATTGAACTACTTAAAAATAGTTTTCACTTGAGCTCTGCAGAGGTTGGAAGGAGAAGCTATAGCAAATAATTATTCCTCACTTCCGCTAGGTAATAAACTGGTCATGACAATTTTTAATACTTCAGTGTGTCCCAGCATTTCCAAATTTTCTAGTCTTGACATAGCTATACCTTGTACTGGAAATATCATGTCATATTATTTATTTGGATGCCAAAGATTCAGCCTACTACTTTGGCAGATTTTGTCCTCATTCATTACATCAAATATATTTTATGAATATTTAATTATAGCAATTTTATATATGACATAAATAATCACATCCAACTTAATTCTGAAATTATCTTCACCGAGGTTATGATTTGAATCTACTGAATCTAGACAATTCCATGGGTAGTAATTAGAAAATTTCTTTTTTATAGTCATAAAGAGTTTTATGTGTTTATCAGCAGAAATAACATAATGGGGAGATGCATCGAAAATTGTTTAGAACAGGTATTGCTAAATCTGCATTTTCAGTACACGTTGGCCTTTTCAATGATTCAGTTAATATTTTCAAATAAAATAATTTAAAAACACTTCAATGTGTGTTACATATTCATAAAGATGCATATATATGTAAACATGTGTATGTACATGCATTGGTTTTTAAATCAAATCAATGATGGGGAAAGCAAAGCAAAATCAAAATGATTGGAACAATAATTTTAAGACTATCAATTATTGTTATATTGGCTGTATCATACAGACAAAAATACTCCCATTACTATATGCCAAGTACCTCTTCTACCCTTAGTTTACATGGAAATCTGACTATAGAGAAATACATTTTCTAGAAATCAGTAATACAGTTTCCCACTCTATAACTCTGCTAGCACTTAAATTAATCCAACGTCATTTGGCAGCTCATGATTGAGTTGAATTGATTTTGTGCAGCAAGGCTTAGTTCTGTAACAAACACAAATCCTCACTTGCTTATGTTGCCCTATTTAATTAGCACTAAACAAAAACCTTTATTAAAATGAAATCAAGCCCTTTTAAAAAGGAATATTACTAGTACACCACAAAATATATTATCAAACATTACTGTAAGGTTAGAAGAAAGGAAGGATCTGTAATGAAAATTTACTACGAAAGGTTTTTACATGACAACACAATTTCCAGATGTTTTCAGAGCTTCTGATGAAAGTATACTGCTCATCTTTGGAAGTTCAACTTTCCCTTTTCAAAGAAAGCCAATGGCATTATTTTATAGACAATTTGGTAGGAATGAAATGTAATTTAATGCCATATAAAAGCAAAAGCATCATATTTGCAATTGCTACATAGTGTGTATATTACAAGTTACTGCTGCCCTCAAGGGACAGCATTTGAAGTAAAAAGAGAAGAGAATGCCGTGTGATTTGAAGATTAAATGAGCTAACACATCACTTGGCACGCATCTGGCTTTCAATATCTGCTTATTTTCTTTCTCAAAAATTTAGCCATTGTTTGGGACAATTATTATGAAATGCAAAATGAGATAGAGCTGAAAATCTTTCACAGTGATTTCTTTTGGAGTAAAAAAAGTATTTTTATCTTTCAGTAACGAGTAGTCGTAGTGATGCATCTTTTACTTAATGTTTGCATTCATAATTTTTGAAACTTTAGAAGAACCTAGCCAACCAGGAAAACTAAGATGGGACGTAAACACAGTGCTATAGGCAAGTAGATGATGTGATTCAAATATATGGTTTTCTCTCTAAGGACCCACAGCCAGGAGCCCACATGTAAGGATCAACCCTTCTTTCCTGAA
This sequence comes from Rousettus aegyptiacus, assembly GCF_014176215.1. Taxonomy (NCBI): domain Eukaryota; kingdom Metazoa; phylum Chordata; class Mammalia; order Chiroptera; family Pteropodidae; genus Rousettus; species Rousettus aegyptiacus. Next base: position 55,898,598 of record NW_023416286.1, on the reverse strand, counting down.
GTCAAGACCTAAAATAATGTTTACTTTTGAAAGATAGTATTATATGTATTCTATTTAAATGCCTTATCTTGAAATAGAAAAAACAACATATTTTAAAGTTCAGATATCTCAGATTTTCTATACCATATTTTCAACTCATGGATAATGTTACTGTAAGAAAAAATTTTCTTTTGTTCTGAGATTCATGGGATAAAATTGCTTGAATAAGTGATATTTAAAGGTACCGATGAATGTTTCACAAGAAGCAAAAATATATATATTTTATTGTCACCGGGAGTTGGGTAAGTTGTCTTCAAATTATTTCACATTAAATATGATCAAGTCAATTATTTAAAGTACAGCCTACAGATATTGCTAAAATTGCTATCTTTGCAAATACATTTAAAAAGTAATCATGTTTACTTTAATATTTATGCTAAAACTAAATATTTTACTACATTGAATAGATGCAAGATTTCAAGTTGGGTTTTTAGGTATAAGGAGGGCTTTTCTCCCTGGCTTTTTATTTTAAATTTTACTAAAGTATGCCTTTGTTATTCTGTATTTTAGGTACAATATTTATGTATTTCTAATTACAAAACATTGGATTCTTTCAGCTATTTACAACATTTTGTTTTTGTTTTTGAACTATTTTGTGGTTGCCTCCTCTCTAAAATGCATTAATGCAATTTTACTTAAACTTCAGATCATCCTATTATCAGAATAGCACTTTGTAGACAACACATGAAGAAATGAGTCATTCGCCCATTTCCCATCTTTTGTTTCCTTTCCTGATTGAAGGGTTCGATAAATTGCTTCAGCTCATAATGACTATGAAAGTTAAATACTATTTTTAACCATTCAGCTGGATGTTAAATACAGCATGTAGACCCATCATTCTGTCATGGGCAGAAGCTCTGGCAATCCTTGACAGCTTATAATCTTCCCTGCTCATATTCACAAGTGAAAATGATTATACTTAAAAGCAAGACTTTACACACTAATTTTTGAATCAATTTTCGAAAAAGGCAACAATCCCATGAAAATCTGTGGCACTCTATTGCATTCTAGAAGGTTCTTGTTTTAGAAAACAAAGCACTCAGGGTTTAAGGGTTAAATTTATTACTTATTTGTCATCATTTAAAGAATAATATATGTGAAATCTAATTATCTGTGATAACACTTTTGATTTACTTACAAGCAAATGTTCTCAGATTAAAGTTAAGTTAAAACATTCAGGTGTCTATTCGGTAGAAACATTTCCACATTAGGAGAAATATACAAGATCCTGGCCCACTCAATCTAATCTAAATCTCACCAAGACCTCTCATTCTTTATCCCTTATCCTGGTATATAATTTTATAACATTTTTTACTACCTGAAATCTATCTATTTTTGTTTCCTTATTGAAGTCTATTTCAACCATTAGAGTAGAAATTACAGAAATGTGTACTTTTTAAATTTATCTTTATAGTCTTTAGCTCTAGACTAGTACTTGGCACATCAAGAACTATGGTGTCCCAATAAATAGCTGATAACTGACTGACTGACAGAATGACTGACTAACAGACTGACTGACTCATTGGTTCACTGACTCACTGAATGACTGACTGAATAAATGAAATATCCATTACTTTGTTTATTTAGTAGGAGTGTACATTTTGCTACCAAGTACTTTTTATACACAGCATCTGTGAATAAAGGTTTTAAAATCGTCATTGCCGGACTTCACCATGAATCTTCATGTCAGTCAGTATATTTTCTTATGCCTTTATCTGCGTTCATTATTCCTTAGTTTATATATACACACATATGTATGTGTGTATAAATATTATCAATTAGAATGGAAACATGCCAAAGACAAGAACTTGCAATATCTTCTCAATGATTAATATATGTCTGGGTACCTGGTGGATGTTAAATGATGGTTATTGAATAAATGCTTCGGTTCGATAATAGCTTGACAGTTCATGAATAAAGTAACACTCTGTCTTTACTTTCTCCGTGTGTATATATGTATATATAGGCATACATATATGCATCTATTCATTCATAAAAAGTTTTTAAATTTCTTTGTGTATTTTTCTATATTTCCTCTTTGTCTGCATAAGAAAAGAGTTAAAATAGATGTTTTCTAAAACTCCTTCAATTTTTTCCATCATCTATTTATGTAATTCTGGTTTTTACTCTCAATTCTGAACAGAACTCCTTCATAACTATGTGTATTTCTCCATTCCATTGCCATGTCATTAAAGTCCAAGGCTTCATTTTCATTTCTTCTTTTTACCTCTTGTTTTCTTTTAAAAATATTTTTTAAAAATTTTTCTGTTACAGTTGGCATATCATATTATATTAGTTTCATGTGTACTACATAGTGATTAGACAGTTATATAATTTACGAAGTGATCACCCCAAAGTCTACTACACATCTGACACCATTCATATTAATTACAATATTGTCGACTATATTCCTTATGCAGTACTTTACATCCCTATGACTATGTTGTAGCTACTAATTTATATTTCTTAATCGCTTCCCTTTTTTCACCCACCCTTTCCACCTCCCTCCCATCCGGCAACCATCAAAACATTTTCTGTATCTATAAGTTTGTTTCTATATTGTTTATTTGTTTATTTTTTTCTTTAGATTCCATATGTAAGTGAAATCATATGATATTGTCTTTCTCTGTCTGACTTACTCCATTCAGCACAGTATTCTCTAGGTCCATCCATGTTGTTGCAGTTGGCAAGTTTTTGTTCATTTCTATGGCTGAGTAATATTCCATTGTATATATGTACCACCTCTTCTTTATCCATTTATCCATTGGTGGACACCCAGGTTGCCTCTGTATCTTGGCTGTTGTAAATAGTGCTTCAATGAACATATGAATTCACATATTTCTTCAAAGTAATGTTTTCGGTTTCTTCAAATAAATATCCAGAAGTGGGAATACTGGCTCTTTTTTTGGTCTGTTGGTATAGCAAGGCTTCATTTTTCCACATGCGGTTTTTAGTCACCAGTGAGAATGAACTTTTATTACCCCAAATTCTTGGCACAGCATAACAGGAGGCTCTTTGAGAGCCAGCTAGATCTATAATATGGCTGGGGAGAGTTGCTTGATCTCTTCAGGCCTCTATTCCTCACCTAAAAATCAGAGACATCAATGTCACCTAATTCCTCATACTCAGAAGGGTGTGCTTGATCTACTCTCATTGTTAAAATTCTTAATACTTTTTTAACAATAGACTTTACATTTTCATTTTGCATAGGGACCTGCAAATTACGCAGCCTTTCCTTTCAGCATATTGTAATGATTAAATTAAATAATATAATATTACAAAATATTTAGAATAGTACTTCATTAACAAATTCTCTCTTCTCACTTATTTCCTTCTTTCCTTCTTGAAATGTATAGATTTGTTTATTTCTACAGAATATTCAATAATCCAATGACCAATAATTGTGTAAAGAAATAAATACCAATGTGTATATACATTTCTAAATGAATTATATAGCTTTCAATGTGAAAAGACAGCATTCTCATATAATTTAGTTAGGTACTTAGAGTTTTGCAAAGGACCATTTTTTTTTTCTATTGTATATAAGTAAAGAAATCATAGAAAAAAATATTCAACTTTTCTTTTTTAGGGTAATGACTAGCTCACTGGGCCATTTCTTTGTTTTCTATATCTATTTATATCTTAATATTATATATAATATATAATATAACATAACATAACATATGACATAACATTATGTTATATTATGTTATAATTATATAATTATGTAAAATAAATGGCAAATATAACATGATACTACAAAAACATTAATAGCCAAGTCTGTTTTCCATATTAAAATAATTTATAAATTAAATTAAATGGAAAGAAATATAAATAAAATAAATGTTTAATTTATATTAAGCAAAACAAATATTTAAAAAGACACACAAATTAAATGACAAATATAAATAAATAAATAAAATACAAAATTTAAATTATATAGTAGCTATGCAATGAATAAAACAGAACAGACATATTTAAGAAAAATTAATCTGAACTGAGAAATATGAATTGTCAATAATATGAATAAGTAATTCAAATACTCTAATAATCATGGAGAGTTTTGCTCTTGTAGTACCATAAAAGATGATGTATATCAGAATCTGAGCAAATCCAAAGGCTTCACACAATCTTCAGAGGATCTCTGAGCCAGGATGCTTCAGCTGTCTCACGGGCTTTGGATTTGATTAGCCTCTCATGTCTTTGGGGTCTTGCCAAGGGTCCCTGGAAGCAGCACTCCTCCAAGGGGTGTGTTATAGAGGTGACTCTCAGGTTTGGATTATGTGTTCATCACTTCTGGTTTTGCTGTGAGAAATGCTGTAACTTCTTAATAAATACTAAGTTCTTCCTTCTCTTCCTGGGGTTGTAACCCAGTAATTCTTCAGAGTGGCCCACACAGTGCTAGTTAGCTCCATTTCAAAATTGGGATCAATATCTAGATTTCTGAAAATTCTTGAAAAAGATCTGGCACCATTGGCCCAGGAGTCTGACTGGCTATAAGACTTCAGCTTATTAAGACTGTATGACTGTATGCTTTCTTCTTTGGCTCTAATACTCCTTGTTGCTTTGTTACCCGAATCTTAGTGGCAGCTGTCAGATGTCTTCATACTTTTTAGTACAGTCAAGCGGAGGATAAAATATTTACTCTGTGCTTTCACTCACTTATTTTATAGCCTTGGTCACTTTAGCTTTTGAATTAGTCTTTCCCCACCAGAGTAAAAAATAGTGTTTTATGTGGAGAGGACAAGGAGATTAATTATTGAGAGTAGTGTCTAAGAGTCACTACAGATAATAGTAGTAGTGAATTATTGTGATAGATAGATAATAGATAGATAGATAGATAGATAGATAGATAGATAGAAGATAGATACTGATGTAGCACAAAGGTATTAAGTAGGATATCTTCAGATTTCTAACTACTCTATACCCACTATGAGATTGCATTAGAAAAAGTAAAACTCACCAAGCCCACAATGAAAAAACATTTTTAAACAAAATCTGGCAGATATAGATTTAAGTTTTCTTTAGGGATTCAGCAATTTCTTAGAAATCAAAGTCATCTTTGTATGTAAATTGTAATAGTAGGTAAACACAACCTAATAGTTTATAAAAGGCTCAGTTACTCTTATATCTTCCACATTTCTTCCTGATTATAACACTAATTTATTCTATAGGTGTTTTTTTCCTTTTCCGAATTATCCAGGCCTTTGATTTTCTGTTTATTAAAAATCCAGTAACTCATCCTTTTCAGATGAGTAATAAGTATTTACTCATTTATGTAAATAAGCAATTGCCAATAAAGGAACAAATTAGAAGATGCGAAGTACCTGATGAAAATATTATACTGCCTAAATAAGAAAGATTTCTAAGTCATGTGATATGTTAAGCACTAGATTCTGGGTGAGAGTATTTAGTTAGCTGCAGTGGGAAGGATATTGGAACAAAAACGTAATCAAAATAAAGAGGCAGCAGAGGAAAACTTAGATGCCTTGAATGAGTACTTAGTGAATTGCCTCAATCAGGAATAACTTTTGGCTCTGATTAATAGATACCCCTACTCCTAATCAAATAGTAGCTTAAACAAATTTTGGAGGAGGTCTCATTTTAAAGAAGTCTGAGTGTAGGTAGTGCATTCAGTATGACACTATCCAGTATGACAACTCTACAATGTCATCAGGGGCTCAGGCTTGCTTTGGCTTTTATGGTGAGACCACCCTTGTCCATATACTTTCAAGTTATCTGTTGAGACTCCAGACATCACACCTTGTCTCAGGAAGGATGAAAGTGAAATGCCGAGGGCAAAAAATGTTACTTGCCAACTTAACTTCTTTAAAGGCACTTTCTCAGGAGCCTACTACCCAATGCATTATCTGCCTGTATCTCATTCTATCATATTTCATTGACTTTTATCTCTTTGGAAGGACACTAGCCATGCCTAGATACAAGTGAGCCTTGGAATAAAGCTTTTTTAATTAGACACATTGTAAGCATAAATAAAATAAGAGATTTGCCAGTAAGATATTAGGGGACCATTATACTGTACAGACCACCAGCGTTACGTCACATTTATTTCATTCAGGATACTTAAGTATAATAATACCTTGATACATAGTTGGCAGGCTCTTTGCAAGAACCTTATCTGGTTTGAGCCTGGCAATAGCCATGTGAGTTAGTCTGGACACAAGCCCTTAGGGAGGAAAGTGAAAAATTCAGGGATGGATTATAGCATGGCCATCTCAAGATTCGGACCCTGGGACTGCCTCATTGTCTTTCCTGATATGTGTATAAGGACACTAACTTTTAGTAAGTGTATTTTATAAGTGGATGTTTTATTTCTCCTCTTTAATTTACTGTAATTGTTTCTTTTCATTTTTGAAAATTAAGTGGGAGGAAATCCTCATATTTAGCTTTTGATATTAAAGTTTTCTCTTTTCCTCCAACTTAATTTTTCCATCTGATTTCAGAAGCAGTGTCTAATTTTGCTGCAGGAGTAATATAATGCTGTTCTAATGAAAGTAGCTCATAATGATTACTACTAATGCGTGTGTACTTAGTGGGAGGAACAGAAGTGTTGGATATTATTTTCAGCTGTCCATTAGATTGATGTGTTTCCATTGCCTTTAAACCTCTATATCCTTACATCCACAACAGTGTGAACTTTAAGCACCACATTGAGTATAATATGCCTTTTGTTGTAGGGTATCATTTTACCATGTATTCTACCACTCCATTGAGTTTCTCAGTGAATGAAGCATGGTTGTGGTAACTGGTATGACTACCTTTGATAGTTGAAGTTTAGTAGAAAAAAAAGTTATTCTTAATATGAAAAAGCCTAAATATTATATGAAAAATACAAATTACACAAAAAAGTGTGGTCAAAAGACTTAAACAACTTATCCAAGGAAAAAATTAAAAATATATACATAAAAGTTCCTTTAAATTGGACATTTAAACTTCTTTACATGTAAATTTCAGGCATATTTTTATGGTATTCAGTGTTGATAAGTACTTTCTTTGAGGAATATACTCTTTGGCTTAAAGTGTTTTAGAGTAAGTAGCCAGTGTGAATTAAAAAGCCTTAAAAATCTATACCCCTAGACCCAATAGTTTTATTTCAAAGAATTTACCTCAGCAAATTCCCCCAAACGCAAAGATTTGCATATATAAAAAGTCTTTGCAATTGTATTCCTATAGCGGAAGAAGGGAAAACTACCAAAATATTATAATAGGATTAAATTATTAAATAAAATAGAGCATAATGCAGAACCATACTAAAAAAAAAGTTTTCAAAGGATACTTGAAAGACATGGACAAAAGTCATGATGTAAGTAAAATAAGCAAGATTAAAAAATAAATTCTTAAGTTTTTAAACAGAACATATACACTATATTACATATATTACATATAATATATATGTTCTGTTTAAAAGAAAGAATAGAAATAAATTGACCAAATATAAAAGTGATAAACTCTGAATGGTAGACTTATAAATTATTTTTTTCTCTTTTCCAAATTTAAATTCATTTAGTCATTAAAGTATGAATAAATATCTTCTTTAACATGATATTTATTATTAATTAAACTATTAGAAGTCAATTTTTAGGGCAAGCGATAGCAAAAATGCCACATAATTATGAAGATTTTTTTTAGATCTCTTTTTGCCAAAATTATACAAATCAATTAACATCAAGCAAGTATTTCAGCATAATATAGTTACCTAAATTAATATTTTCCATTTTTAAAATCCTCTGTGATTAAAAAAAGTATTTGTGTATAATTTATTTGTAATAAAATATAAGATTTTGTGTGGAACAAATTTATTATAAACACATTTTAAAAATTAATAAATATTTCTATTTCTCACTATGATGAAATAGTTTTAATAGAGCAATGCTATGGCCAAAGATGAGAAAAGCCAGAAAACACACACAAAAAATTCTTTTTGAAGGAATTTAAATGCTATTGAGATAGCCAGGGCTTCAGAAGCCAAGATCTCAACAAGAAGAGAAGCTAATTTAGGTGTAAACCCAATATTCTGTTCAGTGCTTTCCCTCAGATCATTTGCTGATTTCTATTTTGTGCAGGAAAAGAGGATGAGAAGCCAGCAAAGGGCTTAGATGTAAGAAGAGAAGGTATTAAAATTTTCTGAAATTTTCTTAAAGGGATAGTGACTAAATACGTGCAGTTGAAGCTATCAAGACTGCCAGGACTTGAGGCATTATAATCTTGGAGATAAGGGTGGTGCAAAAAAGTGAGCCATATACTCCACCCTAGCTTTCTCTCTAGGGCATTTGCAAGTTCACGAGCAGTGCAAGATTAGAGACTAACTAGTTGATTAGAACTTCAGAGAGTTATGTGGTGCTTGGAAGACAAACACTGAATTTCAAGACCCACTAAGAACATGGATCTCATATTCTCAATAGAACCTTTGAGAAGTGTTGGCAAATTGGAGACAGATTAAACCCAGCAGGGACTGTAACCAAATTGGAATCAGCTTAGTCCCTGACTGGATCGGGGAGATTGACCTTTAATTTTGATGCCTGCCAGAAAATAAGTAAAATTATCTCTTCAGTGTCCTATACTGAAAAAAAAATATTGAACAAATGAAAACAAATGAAAAAATAGCAACCAACTAGGACCATTTGGAAATACAGACAGTAGAAACAGACTGATAGGTGATGCTGGAATAGTAGATATGAAAGGAGATGACAATCTGTAGAATTTCAATATACATTTAAAAACAATATAAGAATATAATTACTAATAGTGAGGGCTCAAATGAACTTAACAGAAGTTTGAGCATAACAGAAGAGAGGATTAGTCAAAAAGAATGGAAAACATATTTAATGGTGAAATAATTAAAGCTTTTTCTCCTGAGACTGGGAACAAGCCAAGGATTCCTGACTGTACTAATGTTTTATCATTGTTTTGGTAAATCTAATTAGTACTTAAAGGCAAGAAAATTATGAAAAGATATTAGAAACAAAAAAGATATAAAACTAATTATTAACCAATGACATAAATATATCTATACCTAAATAGAGGTATCCAAAATAATTTTAAGAAAAACATTTAAATTATTAAATGAATTTGGAAAGTTCCTAGAAAATAAGAATGTAAAAAACTCAGTTGTATAACTTTATCACAAAAATGATACTGAATACAAGAGTACATTCTGTATGATTCTATTTACATAAATTAAAAAAAACCTGATCTATGATAATAGAAGCTAGATTCATGGTTATGTTTGGGGGCTGATGAGAGGGATAGAAGAGGAACATCTGAAGGTGTAGGTAATATTTCTTCCATTGGGTGTTACATGGGTCTGTTCACTTTATGAAAATCTATTGAATCATACACTCATAGTTCGTGCACTTTTCTGTATGTGTATTATAATAACTTTAAAATTAATACACTACAAATGAGACACCTACATAAGATTTTAAAGACTGAATAAAAGGCCCTAATTAAGATGATTAACATATTTTTCCTCTTAATAAAGAAGAGTATACATATGAATCAGGACATAGATAATTTTAGTTTTAGAATCTTGTTGGCTTTTGAACATCTGCTCACTTTTGTTGTTCGCAAGTTTTTAATTTTCATTGAAATTCAAATGTGAAAACATCTGTTTCTCTGATTCATATTTTTATGGTGAACTCTGAAATGAGACAATTGTTATGAACCAAGAAATAATTCAAAACACAACAAATGTGTCCTCACATTATTTATGAGCAAGCAGTATATAATAAGGTACTAAAATCAGCAACTTGTATGGCTGGCTTATTTATATAAAAATTTATATTAATATTTATTTTTATACTTGTATATTTTTGCCTTTTTCCAATTGGAGTATAAGATTAATGTAAGTAGGGTCCCTAAGTAAATGATTGGAAAAAAATGAAATGTTGGATACCTGGTTATTGTAATAACTTTGCATGGTGACAGATGATTACGATACTTAGTGTGGTGATCACATTTTAAGATACATAAGTGTTGAATCACAATATCATACGCTTGAAACTAATTTTGCGTTGTCTACAAACAATATTTAAAATAAAATAAAAATAAATAAATAATTTTAAAAAAATATTTTTAATATAGCAGCCCAAAGATAATATTTCTCAGGGGAAGTTTCTATTTGTTTAGATATTCTCCTTTTAGTCAAATGAAGAAATATATGATTCTCTACACACCTTTGTCATAAACTTAGCACAGATCGTCATCTCTCCATGTATTATTCTAAGAACCTGTCACCTGGTTCCTCTATTACTTGTCTTGTGCACTTTGATTTATGTTTTCTCCATACTCTAGTCAAGGTAATATTGCCAAAAATCCGATTTTTGACTTTTTAATTTTTCAGCTTAAAGTGTATTGAGAATTAAGGAAAAGTCTAGACTTCTTTCCTCTCCCACGCCCACTCAGGCTAACTTTAGAATTCAATGCAGGTGTCACCTTGTCCAAGAAGCTCACCAGATCTCTGTGTTCCCTCAGCTACTTTTATCACATTCTTATCATACTGTGCGGTAATATATAGGCTTCCTCATCTGCTCTTTCCAATAAGGTGTAAGATGCCGGAAGAGTACTGAGAATGAGAATGAGAGGAAGATAGACTGAGAAACACAGTTTTCCTACAAATGCATGGCTCTTAGGTTCACAGTGCCTTTGGTTCTTAGTTTTCTCATTAGATCCTCAAATGTTCAAAGGATTCTTGATTAGATAACTATAATTGATGTCCCATATGATGGTTTTATATCTTGGCACTTATACTGTATACTAATAGCTTTAGAAGATGTGCCTTAATTTCTTTAAGAAGCAGTAGGGTAGTTTGTTTTTAAAATGAACAAACTAGTTTGCAAATGTGTTTGAAAGGAGATGATATAAAGTTGTTTTTTTTCCTATACTTGATACTAGATACTTGGATATTTGCATTAGACATTTCCCCAGTACGTTCCCTTTTATTTAGAGTAACTTTTCTATCATGACCCTTATTTTATTTTGAAAAGCAAGAAGTACATTCTTTGCTAACTGATAATATTAATTACTTACCTTTGATATTTGTCTGAAATAAAGAATAACCATAACCTAGTGATTTAAAATATGTTTTTGAATAAATCAGATATTGGATTGAATCCTGACTCTGTCACCATTGGGGCCAATAGGAGTTCAGTGTTTCCTCAGCAGTAGTGGGGAGGGAAAGAGATAACAATGGCGTAGAGGTGTAGTTAGCATTTTCCCTCAGTTCTTCCTCAAATGACGGCAGTGAAGAATCATGGGTCATTGAGATTTGATAGTTTTATTAAAAGTATATTTTATAAAGACAAAGTATGTTCCAAGGAGGCACAAAAAGGCCACCAAAAAAAAAAAAAAATGAAGCATCCAGAAGGGCAAAAGGACCCAGAAGCTGGAATGTTTGCTTTATATTTGGGCTGTGATGGGTGGTTCCAAAGGCATTCCTAGGTGATTGGCAATTGAGGTCATTTTGGTTGACTCCTGGCTGCTATATAACTCTGCCTCTTGTGCATGTGTATAAATAGAATTCTACTCCCATTTGGGTGTACTTTGAGAGGTCTCTAGCCTGGGTCCGTATTCCTTTGTTCCCCTGTCACTCATGTCTGACTAGCTACCTAACGGCTCCATCATTTACTGACTGTGTGACTTTGAGTAAACTACCTAAACCCCATAAGTCCATATGTTTCATCTCCAAAACTAATACAAAATCAGGCCCTTCTTCCATAGAATCACGGTGGAGAAGAAGTCAAACAATGGACAGGGAGTATTTAATTTAGTGTCAGGAAACTGGTTGAAATTCATAGTCACACAACTGCAGCAGGTAGTTTTCAGCCTCAGAACCGATATGTGGAAAATCCAAATTCATTATCTAAGGACAATAAAGGTCTCAGTGTATGTCTACTCCCTTACAAGTTCTTTGTTACAGTTATTTAAACACATTGACTTCTATATGGGGAAAAGTAGGAGAGAGTTTAGGAAGTGTTGACTCAGAAACACATAGAGTGCAAGAGAAGGAAATGGATACACCAAAATTACCACTTTGATTGATGGCCTAGAATAGGTGTTTGGTTAATCTTATCTATTTTCTTATGTGGGAGGAATGGACATATTGCAAAAAGCAGTTGTTAGACATGCATATTTAAATGTAGCGAAAAGGGAGGTGGTAGACAAGATAAATTTAGTCAAATTAATGCACTAATAATTTATCCTCAGAAAATGAAAACCTCTGTTGTAGTTCTCTTCTTATTCCTACAAGTATAATTAAAGCATAAATAACTTGGGGAAACCAGAGAAATAGAATTGAGAGCAACCTGTTGTGTAAGAAAAGAAGCGTTGACAATTGAATTTTAAGTTCCTCTTTTTTCTGTTTCTTAACTAATATTTCTATATCTGTAAACTCACTTTACACTTCCCCTTTCTGTGAGGCTAATCACTAGATCTTATCTCTTTACCTATGTTTAAAATATCTACTATTATCTCTAAAATTTATTTGTTAAATCAGATGGTCACAACTTCCCACTGATGTGCCACGCTGTGGTACACGAGCTGACTGTTTTGGTGGCAGTTCTAGTTACAGTGGCCATTCCTTTTCTCATTAGTTGCCAGAAGTGATCATTTTCAATGCCCTTAACACAAGCAATTGCAAGCCTTCACATCCAGAGAATGTGATGTAAATTAAAGGTCATCGACTTAACACCCTAGTTTTCAAAATGCACTCATTTTCTAATTTGTAATTGTTGGCAATATTTTCTTTTCTTTTGTAAATAAGCAACTCTTACCTTTATTGAAGATGTTTTTTTAAAGTAGTTTAATATTTTTTTTGCTGCTCAAAGTTCTACATAATCTACTTTCACATATTATTTATTTTTTTTGAGTGTGAATAAAACACATCTTAGATATATATATATCTATATATATATATATATATATTCAGTCTCCTCTTTTGTTCAAATAGTGTTGATTTAATCAATTAGATTATGTTCCCAGTATTGCTTCTGATGGAAAACCATCCCTGATGCAGAAAAGAAAGTGTGTAGACTTGACCTTAAACATAATGAAGCTTTTATAGTGTTCATTGTGTTTTAAATTTAAATGTAAATGTAGTTGCTATAATTATTGTATTAAATTAGTGAGCTTTCTAAATTACTTTTAACTCTGTATATCTTCAATTTTTAATTAAAATTGCATAAAAATTTATAATCTTTTTGTTTAATAAAATATTATTTATTATTAACATTTTATTTAATTCATTGTTTTAAGCCTTTATTAAACATGCCCCCTGTCTGTTGATCTGATAATATATTGACCCTGGGTAAAAGGTCTAATCTAACCATACACAAGTCAATAAACAAAGCCTAACACATACACCAAAGGTGTAATTCTACCTTCCTCCTCATCTGCCCATCACTCATAAAATTAAAAAAAAAAATTTAAAGCATCTTATGATACATTCTTATCTCCATTATGTATGCTACTTTGGGTCCCTTTCTTTTGTTTTCATTTGTTTTATTATATATGACTTCCCATTAGCTAAATCTTCCCAAACCATAGTAGTGGTTTTCTTTACAGTTACAAAATATTTTGAAGTCAGTTTTCTCTCTGTGGAAATTGGAATTTATATTGAAGGGTAGCTTTCTCTTCCTTGGGGTCATCAACTTTCATAGACTCATCTGTTGGTTTTAGATATAGATTTAGACACTCTCCCTTTGTATTCTGTACAATACCTAGAATGCTGTCCACATGGTTGAATATTAATGATTGTCTAGACAGATAATAAAGCAGAGAACAAATTGTTCTCTATTAATAATCCACATTAGAATAATCCTGAATGAAGAGAGCAAAGTAAAGAGTTCCCATGATCCTTAATTTTCTTCTTATTCTTGGGTAGCACACAAGACAAAGAAGCTCATTTGTGAGTTCATAGGCAATTTTAAAATAGTGTAAAAAGATACATTTTTTTCTCTTGGAGGTAGCTTACTTACAGATTTAAGTAACTAAATCAGCATTCTCTCTATGCTAGGAGTGACTGGCCAATTAGTTACTCTTTAAGTAAATTAATCTACACTTGAAGTTTTATCAGCAGGAGAAATTCAAATGTGTGTAGCAGAGGTTTGGACTGGTACCATATACTCTGCTCCTTTAAAAAATACTTTGGGATTAAGTCCAACCACAGTTTAGTTCACGAAAAGGGATACTGGAAGAATGATTTTAATTAAAATGAATCCTTTTTAAAGTTCTCTTAATATATTTATGTTATAATTTTAGATACAGTTATAGTGTGTCATTTACTCACATATGTAAAAATAGGCATAGATAAAAGACTAGAATGAAATTGTAACATTAACAGTAATTGTCCCCGGAGCTGAGTTAATAGGGAATTTCCTGACTTACACATATGTATTTTCTTTTTATTTACACTGATCCTGTATTGATTTATGATTACTTTATGCTGTTTATATGATAATATATTTTAAATCAGTTAAATTATAATTTAAAAAGTAAAAAGGACTCAGTATTTTATTACAAGTATATATATATATATATGTATATTATATAACATTTAACTTGATTTAAAACTAGGGAAGTGATTTTTTAAAATTTAATTTTATTATTTTCAACTATACAGTACATTGGTTAGACATTTATATAGTTTATAAAATGATTCCCCTAATTGTTCTTTCTCTCCTCTGGCTCTCCATCTAACCATTAAATTAACACTAGCTGCATTCACTATGCCGTGCTCCCCAATCCTGTGACCATCTATCAACTACTAATCTGTACTTCTTTAACCCTTCACCCCTTTCTCCCAGCCCCACCAATCCCCTTCCCCTCTGTCCGTCACCAGATTGTCCTCTATATTTGTGAGTCTGTTTTCGATGAGTTTGTTCTTTTTGTTAGGGAAGTGATTTTTAATAGGGGGAGTGGAGGTATACATTCAAAAATATAGTCAATAGGAGTCTTAGGAAATGACATAAAAGTGCTAATGGCCTGCATAGCACTGAATGCAAGATGCAAAAGAGCTTAGATTAAAAAATTATAAAACAAACTTCCATGCTATGGAGCACATGCCAGATCAATCAATATTTATCTGTTAGAGCGTTACAAGAATTCTATTTTAAACATCATAGTGATATCTAATCAGGCCTTAAGTGGTGACTGAGTATGGAGGTTGAGGGATTGGTAGGCAATGTTTCTTATAGCAGGTGAAAATGAACAGTAATTTTCATATATATGTGCATATGTATGTGTGTGCATGAATGCAGATGCTAGTGTTTTCAAACTTCTTGGAAAGGGGTAGGTAAACAAGGGATAAATGCAACTCAGCTATGACCTCCCCTTCTCCTGTGAGTTCAATCACTAATTGGATTAAGGTGACCTGCCTTCATTTATCTTAAGATTTCCCAGTAGCAGCACATTTTGGACTGGATAATTCTTTGTCATGGGGGGCTGTCCTGTGTTTTATAGGATGTTTAGCAGCATCCCTGGCCTCTACTCACTAAATGTAATGCCTACTCGCCAGTAATGCCATCAACCTGTAGTTATTCCAAAAACTGTCTCCAGATATTTCCAAATGTCCCCTGGGGTCAAAATTTCCCTGCGATGAGACACAGTGTTCTATCTGCTTATAAGAGGTGAACTATTTCTGGGGAAAAGATTGTCATCCAAAGGTTCTGTAATCTTTTCATATACCATTTCTGACATTCAATAGAGTAAGTAAGAATCAGGACCAAGGAAATAATAACAGACAATAGAAACAAACGCTTACATGACTCAGTTATCGGGGTTCTCAGATACAGATATTAGAATAACAATAACAAATATATTCAAGAAAAAAATGACAAGGTGGGTAATTAGACAATATTCATAACACAGAATTAAAAAATGTTTTTTTCTGGCTTTCACTCATGGTGATTTGTTTCTTTATGGGTACATTTATCCATTTTTTTTTTTTTTTTGTGAGCATATGTGTGATTTATCTCAAATTCTAGAAAATCTGGAATACTAAATTCAGGACACTTCCCTTCAGCAAGCATTTCTGTTAGTTTCTCTCAGGATATTACTGATCTTGGGTCTCTTTGGCCCTTTTTTTCCCTGTTGCTCAAGGAGTCTGAGGTTCAACTTCTTTACTTTCTTTGCTTAAAGTTCTGTTATAGATTTTTACCCTCAGGATCCCTTTCATGGGAGCTTGTGGTGAATGCTCTCATTCTAGCTCAATAGTTTTTGTTTGGGAATATTTGGAGAATTACATTACTTCTCATAAGCCTAGCAATAGAACAAACACATTATTTTAGGTACAATATACTATTTGCTCTTCATATTGCTGGAAGCTAAAGCCCATATACTGTGTATTTCATTGTAATATAGCTCTTGTAATGCTATTTCAAAAAGTAGAAACTAATAAAAACATTTAAAATTACACCAAAAAAATAAATAAATGTGAAAATTAAGTGGAGGATAAACAAGAAATTAGGTTTGGAGGGGAATAAGTTTAGTTTATTTACTAACTATACTAAAATCTGATATAATTTTCCACGGTGCTTTGTCTATTCTTATCCCTTTGTAGTTACATACCATTAATGATACCTGAATACCTAGGGATATGTTAGATCTATAAATTAATTGTTGGAGAATTTCCAGTATTAGGGTTCTATTTTATAAACATGGTATACCCTTTTTTCTATACTCCCCATGAAGCAGTATTCATTTTCTAGCAAAAAAAAGAAAAGAGATATATAAATTTAAATTCTCAGTGGAATTAATGTAATGTCTTACCACATAACACATCATGGACAACCAATCAATCCTTGGACTCTCAGGCAATCAGATATATTTAAGCAAAAGATGACTCAAGACAAAAGTAATCAGGGTTCCTCCAACACTTTTTTGTGTGCTGTAGAGCTTATCATTGTTTAAAGCACATAATCGCTTAGCCTTTCTTCATTCTCTTTTATTGCCTCATTTCATTCCCTGAATAGCTTGTGCAGTAGTGATGTTAACTGTTATTGCTAGGAATGATTGAATAGTTTATTTCTTTTGATACATCAGGTGAAAGTAAAAGTCATTTTACTGCAGAGCTGAAATTGCAATTTCCTGTTACTTCAAAGAAGACATTGCTTTTCAAATAATGGCATAGAATTTTTTGACAATTAGCAATTACATATGTTTTTGTTTCATTTTGTTTTTATATTCTGTATTCACTTCTTTGATTTTATTGATGATTTGAATGAGAGAGACACATAAGCACAGTTTAACTCATAATATGAAGGGACCCAAAGTAAGCTCAGGTTTTATTTCAAATAAAGGACTAGTTATCCTACTTTTTCTAAACTCAGAAAAATATGAAGACGTGCACAAATGACCTGTATTTCAAATACTTCTATTTCCTGATTTTTTAAAATTACCAGTATAGACTGATAATCACATGTAACCGAACATTTTTTTTCTTTCAAAAACTTTTTTTCCTTCTCTTTCTTCTTTTCCTTAAAATTAGAAGCACATTTCCCTCTCTATACTACCCCTTTAATATTCTTATCAAAATACAATGCGTTCTCTTATCCAGTAGAGTCCAAAGAAGGTGGAACACCCTCATTTATTTTGTCATCGCATAGTTTTTCTAGTTAGCTAGGTTTAGCCATAAAAGAGTTTATAGTATTTCCTATGGCTAAAATTGAAATAGTGAAAAAGATGCTCAAAGAATTTTTCTCACATGTCTTTCCACAGTCTTTGAACTTTTCCATGACATTAACTACTCTCTTTTGTTTTTACAGGCAATATTCATTAGGATATAATTTGAGAATATCTGTATTTCCATAGATCTGAATCACTTATGGCCCCAGTAAGTTATATCACTTGGCACTGTATTTCTATACTTAATTACTTGTATGTTGTAGCCAATGGCAGTATTTCTCTATCTTGGATTCTGTACAAAAGAAATTGATATGAAGGGACTCATAAACAGTTGCCTTTTATATGTAATGGAAGGCAACAATTTTAATAAGTATTAGTCAAATAAATTAGTGTGGTTTTAAAATGTACATTGCATAGTAATAGTCTTTGAGAATAAATTACAAGTAATACCGTGGTAGCTGCCATTGGAATCTAACATATTATACAACTTGACCAGACATATTTGGAATATTTAACTAGAAACAGAACTGGTAGCTGTAATTGGTACAGGTTTTTTAATCTAACTCTATGATTATATCTGAGGCATTTAGCCTAATCGCTTTGCATAAGAATAGGAAATGAATCTATGAAATGCAAAGGTGACTAATCCAGGGTAGAGAGTACCATATATTGAAAAATCAACCTTTCCCCAGTGCACTATAATGTCACCTCTGTCATAAAACAAATGGTCTTATATCATATGGGTTTCTTTTTCCAGTGTTTCTATTCTGTTCTATTTGTCACTTTGG
Source organism: Rousettus aegyptiacus (assembly GCF_014176215.1). Taxonomy (NCBI): domain Eukaryota; kingdom Metazoa; phylum Chordata; class Mammalia; order Chiroptera; family Pteropodidae; genus Rousettus; species Rousettus aegyptiacus. Next base: position 55,880,131 of record NW_023416286.1, on the reverse strand, counting down.
TCTTTTAATAGCATTACACTCTTAAATACTATAGCTTTATAGTGTATCTTAAAATCTACTACTATATTTCTCCACCCATTTTTCTTCCACAATGCTTTAGCTATATTTATCCCTTCGTATTTACGTACTATTAATGATACCTCAATCTATAAATCAATTGTTGAAGAGTTAACAGTATTATGGTTCTAATTTGTAAACATGATACACCCTTCCTTTTATTTATATATTCTTTAATTTCACTTAATAATTTATAGTTTTCTATATAGAGGTCTTGACATTTTTCATGAATATTACTATTTTATGCTTTCTGTGTGTGTGTGTGTTAAAAATTATATCATTAAAAATGTTATGTTTGCTCTTGTTTATAAAACTATGACTAAAATTTTTATAGTAACCATGCGTGTTTTATGACCTTGCTAAATTTATTGCTTAACTTTAATAGTTTATATGTAGCTTTTAAAACATTTCTACCAACATAGTTATGCCATATGGAAGTAATAACAGTGCCTCCTTTCTTTAGACTGCTTTTTATTTCTTTATCTTGCCTTAAAGCTAGAGATAAGATGTTTGTATAATTTGAATTAGAAATAGAGATAGTGGACATTCTTGGCTTGCTTTTTTTTTGCCCTCAATCTTTTGGTTTTCTGAGTCAGTTTGTATATTTGCTACTAATTTATCTTCCAGTTTACTAATCCTCTCTTCTGTATTTTATCTATTAAATGTCTTTATTCAGTTTTTAATTTCAATTACTGTATTTTTAAATTCAGGATTTCTATTTGATTTTTTTACAGATAATTCTGTGGCAAATTTATTTATTTAATAATATAGCTTTTAAATTTATTACTCAGTTATTTTAAAATTGATTACTGAACATTCTAACTTAGTCGACTGCATCATTTTTGGATATCTTTTTATTGTTAATGCTTCATCTTATTTTTTGGTGATTCTATTCTGTTTCTTGACATACCTATTATTTTTTTATGAAGTATAAATATTGTTTAATGAAATTGGTAGAATTTTATAAATGATGTTATCTTTCTTGAAGAGATAATTTCCTTTTTCTCTGCAGATACATGTGAAAAAATGGATAACCTCAATTTAACCAGGGTATTGAAATGATTTCTAAAGTTAAAACCTATGTTGTTTATGTGATGTTCATCCGTGTCCCCGTTCTCAAAGGTCTCTGAATTCCAATTACTGTCTTTCTAGCCAGATGAAAAAACTAAAAGCTCTCTTTAGTTTATTAATCTTTTACATGTTGCTTTCTGATATTTCAGTCTTTTGCCCTAAAACATTTCAGACTTGACAAATGCATGAAGGGGATTATTTACATCAAGGGCAGAATTCACTTCCCTATGGTATCTTTTTCCTTTAGAATATGGACCATTTAAACCCAGGCTGCCTTTTGGAGCCTTTGACTTAATTAATCTTATATACTGAAGTTTTGCTAGTCAAAAATTATTTCTGAGGCTAGTAACAATATGGAGATAGGACTTTCAGATGCAATATAAGCTTGTTGAAAAATAATGTCAGTATAAAGTACTTTTTAAAGAAATAGCATTACTTAATATAGCAAGTAATGTTACCTGAAATATATTGTTAGCATTGGAAAAAAAAAAAAAAGAAAGTGGAAGTTCATACTGAAGGAGAAACATATTAGCTGTGAAAAAATACTATACTATTTCAAATTATATCAAAATGTATAAAATTATATGTGGATCTATTCATGAAAACTTTTACCCTTTAAGTTATCTATTAATTTAATATTTTTAGTGTTTCAATACTGTGCTACAAACAAATATCACCATGGTACTTAGGAAATCCAAACAGTAATACTTAAAATATGAATTTTGATTTTGGTCTCTTTAAGGGTTTTTATTGGGTAGGTATTCTTAATTTTGAAAATTTTTAAATAGAGAAGTTTAATTATTTCTAAAGATTATGGAGCATATAAGATGTACATATTAAATTATGCCTTAAGTCTCTTTGAATCCAGAGCATAAACTCTTAACACTTGTTAAAGACTACCTTCTTGGCTTTAGTTTCTTCAGTGATGGTAGCTTACTTCCCAGACTGGCAGTATCTTCCATTATGGACTACTCAAAAGGGTAGAATGTTATTTATTGCAGTATATTAAACTGTTACCCTATAACCCTTACTTATTAATCATGATTGTGCTGACCATGCTGTAAAATGGCAAAGTTAGAGCAAGTTTACTATATCCTTAAACAATTTAAATTTTATAAATTTAATATTGAATTTCTGGCACTTTGGCTACATAATTCCCAGGCCCTGCATACATTTGACACAACTTTATTTAAAAAAAAAGTTGGCCGAAATTCTAAATATGATGTTAAAGAATATTCTCCAAAATTGAATGTAAAATTTGTGGAGATATATATTTGTTAAGATTTTGTTAAGATTTTATTTTAAAAACATTTAGCTGCATAGATAAATTATGTCATTGTACTTATATATTTAAAATTTTAAAAATATTTTTATTTTGAAATAATGTCAAACTTAGAAGACTTAAGAATAGTACAGAGCTTTAAATACATGAATAATCTGAGAATAAGTTGCTCACAGAGTTCTATCACCCTCAAATTTCAATGTACACATGCATGTATATTCTTATGTATGTGTGTGTATATGTATACACACACACACAATGAATGTTTTTTTTCTAATATTTTATGATTTTAGGAAATCAATATTGGTAAATTCAGAAACAAAGAATAATAAAGTTATCAGTAGAAATATTGCTTTATGGAGTAATTTTTCTTAGTTTTAAAAGATTAGATTATTAATGGAAAATTTGTTATTTATTGTTATATAGATTTCATTTAATTTAAAAATATATTTGCTAATTATTTTTGATGTGGGGAGAAAACCTATACTTGCTTCAAATTAATTTAATTAGCACTCCTAAATGTCTATTAAGAAAGTCATATATAATCGTTTACACTTTGGAATTTTTTAAAGTCATAAAAACCAAGAATTTAAAAGTGACTAGGGCCTGATTTCACCCCACCCTTCTATTGCCCAAATAAAGTTCATCTTTGGGAAACTTTTTATAGAAACATCTCTCTGATTGTATCAACCAGAATACTCTTTCACTGGTGAATAGCATTTGTTCCCTCTGTTTATCCTTTGGCATTTATCCCATAGAGTCCTTCAGGGTGAAGTGTAGTTGCATGTGTTTATGACCTAGAATGGAATCATTAAAATCAATACCAAAGATAGTCTTGGATGTGATATGATTTATGTTTGTAGAATACCAAAACTGTGTTCTGAAACAAACTACTGCCCACCGACCACTCAATATGTTCACGAGCTAGGAAGAAGGGAATTTGAATTCTGATTGATATTTGCTACTTCATGATGAGCCACATTGATTAAATACTTAAGCTCCACATTTCCTACCTTAGTCATTCACTGTCTTTTTAACCTCAGACCTGTCACTTAGTTCTTGAATTATATCGATAAATGAATATGATATTGCTACCTACATTTACCTAATTTATAGTTAGAAAGAAATAGATGGAGAAATTTAGTTTTTGTTTTGGAAACTATCTTAAGGTAAATGAGATAATCTCATTTAGAGGTCTAATAGATAAACCTCCTCTGTGATATTCTGCTCGATACTTTGGAAAACCTGTAGAGGAAAGTGGGGCCTGTTATTCCCATTTTCCATCTTGAGTTTTAGACACTGTAAGGTACACAATAGAAAATTATATTAGTACATTTGCTTAAATGTCTTATTTCCTCACATAGTTCATGATTGATTACTTCAATCCTTTTTTTTTTTTTTTAAGAAAGCACAAACAGAAGGATTGACATTTCTATGTGTTTTTAAAAATCATGAGCAACAATTCCTTGGCTAGCAATTTTATTGTTAACATGACTTTAATTTTAAGAAGTCTCACTTCTCATTTTGAAATGGAAGGTGAAAGGTACCTCTTGACTTTTAAATATCTGATGGAAGATTAATTTATTCTCACAAAAAATATTTGTGCTTAGATAAAATGGTACAGAATATTATAGTTCTCAAGTGTTCAATTTCTTCTCATAGAAATTTCAAGGGAACTTAGGATGCATTTGGCAGGAGCTTTTTCTAGTGCAATCAGGTTGCTATGGTAAACCTATTATTTTAGGCAAAGTATAACTGTGTTAGTAAAGTGCTAATCTCTTTTCTGTTTTATGTGAGACTCTAATTACTCTACAACTATTGAGCATGTACTGCAAGTGTGGTTTTACCGTTTTAAAAAGTGAAAGAAAATAAGGTCATAGGGAGTGTGCCTGCTTTTATAATGCTGGCAGGTGCATTTGATGATATACTGCTCTTTTAAACAATTTCATTTTGAATCAGAAATTACATGGTTGTTTTTCCATTTTCCTTTACATTTTAGAAAAGTAGAATAAAAAAGAAGAATGAATTTTATGCAATTAAAATTCAAGCCTTTCAACATGTTTGTATTATAAATAATACTATCTATTTTTTATTGAACACTTATTATGTGTCAGGCCCTGTCCTATTCTTAATATGTATTACAATATTTAACCTTTGCAATAATCCTATGGTATTATTATTTTTATTATTCCCATCATGCAACCATGATAAATGAGGTTTAACTTACTTTTCCAAGGAATCACATTTAACAGTGGATGTGTCAAGATTAAAATCCAGATTAATTAAAAGTCAGAGGTTGTGCATTTATTTGTACCTGTGACACAGAATTTATTTCCCTTCCTCTTTGTCTGACTGACATTTAACAAACATTTTAAGACTCATTCCCATGTTACCTTTGCCAGAGAACTCCTGTAACCCTATAGGGTGTATATATTCATGTATTTTACCTTGAATCCCTCTACTATAAAACATTGTTCAGTGTCCTAATTAATTTTATATCTTCAGCTTCTTGCATAATATTTAACCCATAGCTAATACTCAAAAAGTGTTTGTTGAATGAATGACTGAGGGAGTGATCAAATAAATGCAATTTTTCAAATTTAATAACCCTTGTTGAATCTATTCTTGAGAAAGAACACATATAGGCTCTTTGTGTGGTGTAGTTTAAAGGAGGTCATAATCATTTTCCACCTAAACACTTCAAATGTGAGCATATAGGATCAAAATGACTTCTGTGTGTGTGTGTGTGTGTGTTGTGTTTTCAGTTATGGCTTCTGGAGATGATCTCAGTCTTAGTTATTTTTCAGGTCCAAACATCTACCATGCGGTGTCTGAAAATTCTAGATTTTCACTCCTTCACAAATGCTCAATGATATAGTAGTAGAGAGAAGATTCAACTGGTCATTAACACTTAATGAGGTATGAGAATTTATCCAATTAGTTAATCAAAGGACTCGCTCCTGACTGTTAATCCATGAGATTAAGTAAAGTCTGAAGATTGAGAGATTGGTCATGGTTAAAATTGTGCAAAAAGAGGAATTCAAAAAGAAAATACAAACTTGGAAGAAAGAGAGAGGGAAAGAGAGAGTGTGTGTCTGTATGTGTGAGCGAGAGACAGAGATGAAGGAGAGAGAGAGAAAGAGAGACAGAAACAGAGAGACAAAGAGAGATAGAGAAAGGGAGAGAGAGAGAGAAAGAGAGAGAGAGAGATTGGAGGTTAATTGGGGGGGCCAAGAGAGGATTAAGGAGGGAAAGAAAGAAGAAAAGGAGAAAGAGATATACAGCCTGAAAAGTAAATGTCACCTTCACAATTTCATATAGTTGGCCTTATTCCAGCATTAGAAAATTAGCCTCTACCAGAGATAAATGTCTTTTTTTCAGGCAATGCTTTGAGATATCTCTTCATTTTCATTAAGAAAGAGTCACCCAACATTCTTAACTATTAAAAAGGACAAGCAACATTACCTATAGAACTGACTGCAGAGTGAGAGATGACCTTTTCATTCCCTTGTTCACTCTGTGACCTTGAGAGACAACCTTTGGATCCCTTTTTCACAGTGTGACCTTAAGCAAGTCATATATTATCTCACTCTCAGAACGTCGTTTTCCTCCTCTTCAAAATCATGGGGCTAGTTGGTTCAACTTGATCATCCTTCATGACTTTTCCATCTCTAATAGTCTCTGATTTTGTGAAATAATTAAATGATTATTTCTACCATAACTGCACTATAGCAGTTAATAAGGATGAATACTAGTGAAATTGCTAAATATATCTTCGATCATTCAGTTTCTAAAAATGAAAATGTGGCAATCTACATTTTATAAAAGTCTTAAGCTACTCTTTTTATCTCATCTTATAATTTAGCCATATGTAGAATAAAAACTCTGCTTTCTCTTACTTCAGTATTAAAATAATGGTATTTTATGTGCATATACCTCTCAGCATCTTGTGAGTGAATTCCCAAAGAACAAAAAAACAAAAACCTATTAATATGAGTTTCTTCTGGGCTATCTCAGGTAAAATCTTAGTAGCTTAAAGATTTCAGAAATTTCAACTATTTTTATGAACCAGGTGACTTCTCAAGAAAGTATAAGTACTTTAAATTTGCAGTTTATTTCCATGGGATTTACTAAAAGATATAAATAATACACTATTAATAATGATCATCATGTATTATTTCTATTACAAATGATCCATTTTTGTTCTTGGTCTATTTTTCTTGTAGGTTTACATTATTTGTTATTTATATATGAGCTCTTATATACAGTAAGTTTTACTTATCCATCTTATTCATGCTAATACTTTGTCTTGGTTTATGTTTCAGTCATGTTATTTGCTGCTTTAAATAAATTAAATATTGTACATTTTATGGTCAAATTTATCAATTTTTTTGATGTTTCTGATTTATTGTCATGTTTAGAATAGTCTTTCCCACCTGAAGGTTATGATAATTCCCAACTATATTCCTGTCTAGTATTTTATGTTTTAAATTTTTACGCCTAAGTATTGAATCTGTTGGGAACTTATTTAGTTGTAATGAGTTAAGTAAAGGGACAAATTTCTTTTTGCAACATGGCTCACCATTTCTACCAGCCTTGCTTTTTGAATTATCCATTATTCCCAGAAAATCACATAGCATGTTAATTTATAGCATTATGAATCCTTAAGTAATCACACAGCAAATCGTGACTCGGGTGTAGAAGTAGAATAGTGCCAAAATCCCAAGATCTCTCTCTTTCTCCTCCTTAAATATCTTCTTCCCTTGAAAAGGTAACCATTATTCTCACTTTCTTGATAATCACCTCTACCCATTTCTTTAAAACTTTTCACCTAAGTATATATTCCCAAACACTGAGGCGTTTAGATGCACCTGTTTTGAAATTATGCCATCAAACTATATGTGTTTGTTTATGGCTGACTTCCTGCACTGTACATTATGTTTTTAAGATTCAAGCATGATATGCAAGCAGTGGTGCTTCCTTCATTTTAATTGTTGCACAGTGTTCTGTTTAAGAATATAACTGTATATACGTACCACAGCTTCTTTAGCCAATTGTCTCTTGTAGGACAATTCGGTTGCTTCCATGTCCTGGCCACTGTGAATAATAATGCAATGAACATTGGTGTGCAAATATCTTTTCAGATATGGGTTTTCAAGTCTTTGGGGTAAATACCAGTAGAGGGATGGCTGGATCATATGGTAGATCAATTCTTAGTTTTTTACGGAACCTCCATACTGTTTTACATAGTGGCTATACCCCGATTTGCAGTTCCACCAGCAATATATGAGGGTTCCTTTTTCTTTGCATCCTCTCCAGCATTTGTTATTACTTGTCCTGTTGATTATAGCCATTCTAACAGGTGTGAGATGATATCTCATTGTAGTTTTGATCTGCATTTCTCTAATAGCTAGCGATGTTGAGCATCTTTTTGTGTTTGTTGGCGATTTGTATGTCCTCTGAAGAGAAGTGTCTGTTCAGATCCTCTGCCCCTTTTTTGGTTGGATTGTTTGGTTTTTGTTGTTATTGAATCATATGAGTTATTTGTATATTTTGGATGTTAGATACATATATACAATGGAATATTACTCAGCCATAAGAAGAGATGAATTACAGCCATTTGCAACAACACGGATGGACCTTGAGACAATCATGCTAAGCGAAATAAGCCAGACAGAAAAAGTTGAAAATCACATGATATTACTTATATGTGGGATATAAATCTAAAAGCAACAAAGGAACAGGACAAACAAACAGAGACTCATGGACATGGACTATAGACTAATGGTTACCAGAGGGTAGGGTGTAGGAGAATGAGGGGAGGTAGATGGGATAAAGGGGGTCAAATATAGGGGGATAGGAGTTGGGTGAAGTGGGTAAAGGGGATCAAATATATGGTAGCCAAAAGAAACTGGACTTTGGGTAGTAAACACACTATAGAATAAACAGATGTTAAATTATAATGTATACCTGAAAATTATATGATCGTATTAACCAATGTTACCTCGATAAACTTAATTTAAAAAATAAATAAAAGTATATTTCTATAACTAGAAAAAAAAGAATATAACTGACATTTTTCATCTACTCTGTTACCGATGAACATTGGGACCTTTCTCCTTTGATACTATTAGGAATTGTTTTGCTATGATTGTTCTGGAACATCTCCTGGTACTATGTGAACACTTTGCTTGAGGGAATATAACCAAGAATTAAATTGCTCCTTCATAGATTATACATGTTGAATTTACCAGATAATGACAAATAGTTTCCCAAAATATTCTACCAATTTATATTTCCAGCAGCTGTAAAAAATAAAAAACAGGTTTGTATTTCCAAACTACTGCCAAATTTGTTATTGTCAGTATTTAAATGCTTGTTTGGAATAGAATCTCGTTGTAATTTTAGTTTGCAGTTCCTATATGATTAAGAGCTTCTTTTCATTTCTACTGATAGTGTGAACTTTCCATTAATACAAATATTAAAAATTTTTGACCTTTCAATAACTTTTTTATTTAAATTTTTTATTATAAAAATAGTCAGAAATGTTGCTCAAAACAATTAAGTATTTGATATTTGGAAATATCATAGTTGAACTTTTTTTTTTGGAATTAATTCTTAGTGGAATTAAACAAGTTATATGAAATAGCAGAAATTACAGACTTACATATCTCTTGTTTAGCATTATACTCCCATATCTATTTTAATCTAGTACTTATGAAAAATGTAATCTAAGGCACATCTTTGAAAGAAGGTGTTTAGTTATCTCAATGATTATGAGAAAATTTAAAAAGATTTAAATTAAGTGAGATATATCTTATTTATTAAAATGATTAGTTAAGCATAGAGCTCTAAATGGTGCCTTTTGTAAATGTCTTAACAAAGTTTTTTCTGTAGTTTATAAAAAGTTAAGTGTCCAATTTAAAATGTTTATGTAAAATTTTGATCAGAACTTCTAGATATTTTATTTCATTACTCTTTTTTGCTAGTATACAATCAACCTTAAAATATAATTCATAAAGTTTGCAATTCCTTATAAAATGATATCACTGGACTTTTCATATGTGCTTAAAGATTATCTACTTTATTAAAATTTTATAGGAGTAGGCAGACCCGGCATAGAGTAAATTTAGATAAGCTTTGGTTGGATGATATTGATGATGTTGACTAAATTAATTTTTTCTCAGTTATTTCTACCCTTTCTGTCCATCCTTGAATGGCATTTTAAAATATTACTTGGTTTCTTTTTCTTTCTTTTTTATTAAATTTATTAGGATGATATTAGTTAATAAGATTATGTAGGTTTCAAGTACACAATTCTATAAAACATTTTCTGTATATTGCATTGTGTACTCACCACCCAAGTTAAATTTCATTCTATCACCATATATTTGACTCCCTTTACCCTTAACCTACCTCCTGCCTCCCCCCTTCCCTATATGGAAACAACTGAAGTATCCTTCAATAGACAACAGGATAAAGATGTGGTACATATATACAATGTGATATTTTTATTTCTTTGAGCATATCTTTCTTTAGATTTTTTTCTCAGCATACTATATAAAATCACACTTATTAGTGCTAGACATACAAATTTCCATTAACCTTTGTTCTTATAAGAATATTAATTTGATAATTATTGAAATCCATAGTTATGTCTCCATAACATTAAAACAATAATTGAAGTAACAATGTCAATAATAATGTAATTTAATAAATAAGGAAAAAAGATTGGACTCAAATTCTTGTTTAAAAAATGTAAAAACAATCTGTATGTCAGTGTTTCCTATGACCTCGACAGAGAACTTTGTTGGCTGCTGACAGTATACAAATCTCACTGTCAGCCTAGACCATAAAGTACTCATCATTTATGATAGGGTTCAGGCATGTACTTAGCTAATATAAAATTTGCATTCACTGATATACTAGTGCTATGAGATCAGAGAAGGGGATCAATTCTGCCAGGTAACCAAATAAGGATAGCAGGGAAGTTTTCAAGAGGAGATTAGATTTGAGCTGGCTATTGAACACTGGGTAGAATTTTGTAAAGTGGTCGAGTGCCCAACAGAGGGGTGAAATGGAGCACATAAGCAAAGTCTCTGAACATGACTGCGCTATAAACATTAGATATATGATTGGAAAGTTGAGTTGGATTAAGTATGGAAAGCTCTGTTGAGAAATTTGATCTCTGCCCTGAATGTCATCTGGGACCATCATGTGAAAGGGAATTAGATAATTATAGATATGTTTTAAGGAAGTGGGCTTTATGAAATTTTAAATCGAAGGGAGAAGAATAGTTAATTAATAAAAGGAAAGAATTAAATGTCATCAAGATTTTTTAAGATTTGGTGACACATTAGATCTAGAAGATGGGGACCTTCTCCTAGATAAAAGGACCCAGGAAGAGGCATAGGTTTGTGAATAAAGATGATGAAATTGTTAAGGGAGTTTCCAATGATGTAGCTGTGGGAAACACAAAAGAAGGTTTTCAGGCAATTGAAAATGTGTATATATTCTGGGAAAGACATCCTATTCAAAATTCATTCAAATTCTACCACCAAAGCTCATGCATTGTTGAATATTACTAAACTATCAATACATGATTATTGTTTTGTGTGTTCTTTCAATAAATATGGTTTCAAATATTGTGAAGACATATGAGTGATACTGTTAATTCTGCTGTGTTTTTGAAGGTACATGAGTAGCGGGGTGCAAGTGTCATGGATTTGGTTAAATTTACTTTGGATTTTGAAGGATAAGTGGAAATTTACCTGGCAGGTATATATCTTGGTACTGACTAGACTAAACTTGTGAACTGAGACAGCAAAATAATGAATGCACTCTAAAATTTACCTATCTGCAATAAATTAATCCTTCTTGATTTGTGATTTATTTTCCAGAAGATATAGCCTATAAATGATATCAGAGCTGTATCTATAAAGTTAATTCACCTAATAATTTGCCTTAATGTATCTTTTTAAAACTCCAACAAAAGATTGCAAAATGGTTAATTATTCTCTGATATTTTAAAAAGATACATGTATCACAATCCATGAGGAAAAATGTACCTAGAACTGAATATTAACACTATGCAACTTCATAGAAGAAATATAAGACAGAAACTATTTCTAATGAAAACAATGAAATGAGATATTAGACCCATATGCCAGTATTTAGCTTATCCTTTCCAGAGAAGTGTAGACACCAATAATGTATATTGATGAAATTTCCCATATGCCTTGCAACATTAATAAATTGTCACAATAAGTACATTTACCCTCAAATTTAAAAATTTATGTTGTCTTGGTAACTGGGACTGTATTACTTCTTATTACTTCTCAGGAATGAGGTGATTGATGTTTCTGACATCTGTCTATGAAGAACTAGTTAACCTTACCCAGCCATTCTGCTGATGGTGTATAGTTTGTCTCTTTCTCTCCACAGTCTGGATTATTTTGTCATTTTCACATCCACCCATGATGAGGGCTAGTATGTTTATGCACACCAGGAGGTAACTGGGGCTCAGAAATCTGGGTTCTAGCACCAACATTACGCATGTCTATTTCTCTGGCCTTAGGCGACTCACTTTGCTTCAGCATGCTTGAGTTTCGTCAACTATTAATTAAATTGCAGTAACTCGGAATCTTTCTGACATTTTACAATAAATAAATGTGTGCTAATATATTTTTTTCAGGGAGAGATCTAGGTCCTACCCGTTAAAGTTCTTAACTGCAAACAACAGAAATCAATTTCATTAACTGAGATGAAAAAGGATTTTATTAGAAGGGTTTAGGCTCAGAGTGCAAGGTTGAACAATCGACTTACACAGCACCTCAGGGAAGCAAGGCGCTGCCGAGAACCAGCCCCTGCTGCCATCACTTTTGAACTCTTCCGTTCCTGGACACTAACTGCTACGCTGTTGCACTTGCCACTTTGTGCTTTTACTATCATCCCCCCAAAATCAAAATCCTGCCAAGAGTGTCTAGTGTGTCTCTGTTCTGTCCTCCAGGGCATAGGAAGAGGGAATATCACTGTGGGAGAAGTGGGGCTGTACCTTCTGCTGAACTTGGGACTGCCTCCAAGTAGAAAGAGAGATTGGCTGAAGGGCAGCCAGAACAACAGTATCTATTGCCATGTCTTTCACCAGATCCGCAAAGGGATCATGACCCCAGCATTTCTGCCAAAAAAGATTATGAATCACTGCATTAGATTATCTTTAATTACAGCTCTGAAATTATATGATTCTAAATACTAATTTTCCCTTCTTCCATCATCTACCAACTCAGAATTTCTTTAAGATACAAATGCAGCAACAGAATGACTAACAACATTTCAGGGTCAGCCCTGAAGAATCATATGATCATTTCAGTGGGTGTGTAATTATGATGGTCGGGCTAATGACAGAGAGTAACAGATGTCTCAGAGTAGTCACCCAGCTGAATTTCTGCCAAATCACTACCAATTCTCAAACAAAATAAATTTACTTTCTCATATAGTCTTCTAGTACTGCATTATGAATATATTAAGATTTAATATAGCTTAACAGTTAGGTGTACAAACTTTAAGGTTAATGTGAAAGGGTATAGATTTTGAATTTATCCTTATGAGCTGAGTTACCATGTAAAGTAACTTGGCCTCATTATGTCTCCATTTCCTGTTTAGTAAAATGATAGTGATAATGCTAGCCGATTCGTGGTATTATGAAAACAAAATGATAGAATTCATAAAACTATAGTGTTTGACACATAGTTACAGCTCACGAAATAATGATGAAAGTCATAATTATAACATTTAAGGAATTCCCAACTATAAACCAAACTCATTTCAAAAAATGTTTATACATTTAAATTTTAAGTTAAGAATAATAAACATATTTAGGTCATGTGCTTTGACACATGTTCCATGTTAAAATGAGTTTTGTTAGCTATGAAATTGATGCCAAAATATCACATTGAAGTATACCTATGAACATTTTTTTCTTATGTAGCAGATAGACCCAAAATAAAAATATTTTTTAAAATGACCACGTTATGCTAAATTATGTCAAAATTTATAAAATTGATTCAGTTATGTTAAATAGTATCATCAAAATAAGTTGAATATGAAATACCAAATAACGACGGATTTATTCTTCAAAGATAAATGAAACTGAAAGTAGAAAGTAGTAAATATGAATGACTTCTGAACCAACAATTGTCACTTCCGTTATCAACCTCCTTGGCATTTCTGATTGACCTTTGGCTTACCTTAGGGTGAGTAAGAAAAGTTATTTGCTGAACTATAATCAGGTGCAGCCTAGAACTGGTCCAGAAGGTCTGTGTTTAATAGTATGCTTGTTTCTTTTTGAAGCCTTTCTGATTCTGTGAATCTCCTAATGAAAATGCTTTGTGTTTTGCAGGTAGATGTGAATGTGGCAAATGCACTTGCTACCCGCCAGGAGATCGCAGGGTGTACGGCAAGTTGTGTGAGTGTGATGATCGCCGCTGTGAAGACGTCGATGGTGTGGTCTGTGGAGGTGATCAGTTTTCACAGCCTTCTGCTACTGCATGCAACTTGCTTCACTTGCCTTTCTTATTCTACTTTATCTGTCTATTTATCTATCTATCATCTATCTATCTATCTATCAATAATTCTGTTAAAAAGAGATAAACAAAAATCAGTATACAATTAGACTTAAAAGCAATATACAGTTAAGTTTGTAAAGTACACAGTATGCTATCAAGAAAAGATTGTTGAGACTAAACTAAATTCTATAGAGATAGTGAAAGGCTTTGTTGCCACTGAACAGTGTAAAATGATTTTTATTACTCTATTCATAAATACTGATGGGGTGAGTAAGTATCACCTACAAACTTGGAAAAAAAGAAGATAACTCCCTAAGTTTAATTACAAAAGTCCCATGATGGTTCTAAGACCTAAATAAAAGTTTGCCGTAAGTAAGAAACAGTGAAAAGAAAGAATGAGGTAAATAGAGGGTGGTCAACAAAGATAACCAGAGGTGGTCAACATAAGGGATTCCGAGAGTCCTAGAGGGAGCGTATCGACAGCATCTGCTTGAGCTTTCTCCAGGGAAGGGGACGGGAGTTGACATTATTCTCCTATTTCAATCTTGCAAAACTAGAGATGATGCTTGGTGATTACAGCTTCTTCCAGGTTTTCAGTACAATTGAAATTAAGTGAACATGGAATCATACTAAAAGAATATAACTGTATCTCTTCAATATAATTAACATAATGCAACTGGGCACTATTATTGGTAAAAACAAACAAACAAACAAACATAAAACAAAATGCAGGTACAACTTATGAAAGGCAGGGACATTATCACTATTATCTGTCTAATGTCCATGTATATCTATATATTCTCTCTCTAATCAACCATAAAGCAGTTGCAATTTGACCAAAAATTTCTTCTTTCTCTTCTTTGTGAGCCAAAGGTCCTTTTTAACAACTGTTGTGCCAGTTAGTTTATCTCATGCAGTCATGGCAGCCACCTCAAGTAACTGTTCCTGCTTTCTTCATCTTATTAATGGAAAATGAGTGATGTTTAAGGTGTTAATGTCCCCTAACTAAAAAGTGGCAAGCCCAGGATTTGAGCCCTGACGTTCAGTTCACAAATCTTTCCCTATATCACAGTTTTTCCCAGGGTAACATCAAACCGTTTTAACTTTATCTCACTATTACTTTTAGTTTAGATTGTCCCTTCACTGGTATTAGTTACCAGAAATATCTAAGCAGATTACAGTCCCTTTTTGTTAAGTAGATTATATACTACTCATTTAATTCATACACTCACACACACACAAACATATATATATACACACACACGCATACCCCCCCCACACACACACACTCTTGGCAACAAGAAAGTACCATATACATGTCTTGCCCTCATTATCATTGCCGTTTTCTCTGACATGCAGTACCTCTACCTCACATAGGTCTTCTTGCCCATCTGCTTTGGTGACTTGGTTGAAATGGTTGATATTGTAGAAACCTGTTACAACTGCATCTCCTTTACACATTCCAGTGAGTACATTTTTTGCTTTCCTTGCTATTCACTTCTTCATCTTTACTCTTATGATGGTCAGTTCTATTGCTTGGAAAGGGATAATACAGGAAGGGGGAGGCAAAGATGTCCCCATCAATGGCCTGTTTATGTTTATCCTATGTAACATAAAACAGAAAAGTTATATGCGATTCACTATCCACACAGATACTCTGTTAGTGTTCCTCAACAAAGGAAGTGAAAGATACAGTCAATTTTTGTTTTCATGGTAGTTATGGTCTATAAAGTCGCAGCAAACACTGAATTAGTGAATACTGAATCATTGCTCCTAAGGAAATACAGAGCTAAGTTCACAGCATTTTCATCAACCGATCAATACATAACCTTGTTTTATGTGTGTTTCTGTTTAAAGACACATTGTATAATACCCAGTTTATTTGTTGACACTCAACCCGTGGCCAACAGACCTGTAACTCATGCTTGAACAAAGATTATATAACACATAGTTTCTCCGTAAGGCACATTACAGACTTTTTGTGCTTAGGAACCCTAGATAGCACTTCAGCACTATACTTAGGGGTTGTCTTAAACATTGAAATCACCACCAACAACAAAAAAAACCCAAAATGTGAAAAGTGTGGCATTAAATATATTGCAGAAAAGACACTAGTTTACAGTATAAGAACTGAAACAAGAAGGCAGGGTGTGACCTCTTTTGACCTTAGCGAGAAATGTGAACCTCAGGCAGCTCTCTCTCTCTCTCTCTTTTTTTTTTTTTGCCATTCCTCCTATTTTCTCAAATGACCTCTAAAGCTTCATGAGTATTGATGTGGGAACTACAAATAAATTTTAGTGAGTAGGCGAATTCTCCAATATGGGATCTGCAAATAATGAAGATCCACTGTAATTCACGTGAAACCTTACTGGAAACATGACCTCTCACTTTAGATTTGCACTTGCCCTCAGATTGTGATTTCTTTACAGCTTCTAAAGGTACTTTGATTTTAATTCTAGTTTGTAAGCATTGTTTCATAGAAGGAATTATATGAGCCTTAACCATTATAGTCTTGTATTTTGTTTATGTTTCTGTAAGGAAAATACAAGAGACACACTGTTAATTAAAATATTTGAAACCTATAGTAATTTCAGTACTATACAACATAGTAAATCAATTGCTAAGAAGATCACAAGTTCCCATGCCTTTCATAAACATTTATGTAAATGTACTTTAACATTTAGAAATATAAATGACAATAGAGTATAGTACTTAAGACTATAGAGAGGTTTTCTTGGTTCTAACCCTGGCTGTTCCACTTACTACCTATATGACTTAAAGCAATTTACATAACCCCCATTTCTCATCTTTAAAATGATGATCATGTGAGATTATGTGAGTTAAGATAGTACTTGACAAATAAGTGTTTTATATATATATATATATTATATATATAATATAATATATTATTATCATTATTATTATATACATACAGAGAGAGTGACAGACATAACCAATTCAGGCAGAAATTTATGTAAACTCTACGGGATATGTAACAGAGGTTCCCGATTGCTTGTTAATTCCTTTTGTAACAACAATTTATTAGAAACTGTGACTGTCTGGTCTTCAATTTTAGATGGCGTGCATGATTTCTCCTTTCTGTTCTTTTTGCATAAAGCAGTCTTTCTCCTTACACTTGACACTGACCTATTAAATCAAAGTGGCCGTCACTCATCTCAGAAGTATTTTTAGTACCTATTACACAGTAGTGCATCTTCCGTGGGGTACCTTTGCATGAACTTACCCAAGCATGCAGCACAATTAAGAAGACAATAGCCATTAGGGTTCCTCAAGCTACAATATGCATTGTCAAACTTTCTGTATTTCTCAGTCTATCTAAAAATACTTGTTATCATAAGGAAAACCCTCTTATTATTTAGAAATAGCCTGTCACATATATAGCACATAATAATTACATCAGCAAATACTCATTGCATGTTTATTCCAGGTAAAATCCTGCACTGCCTGCTCCCCAAACACACTCATGCCCCTAAATATTTTTTATTTCTGTGATTTCATGACCCCTGATCTGTATGCTAGCATTCTTCTTGGTTCAATCTTAAATTCATGGAAACTTGCTCTTTCTCCAGCTAATCCACATAACTGACTTTTCCTGGGTTTATTAATAATTCCTAGTTGCCCAAATCCTGGGTTGTTTCCAGTTCTCATTCTACATGACCATTTTTTAGCATACAATTGTGGTTACTCTACTCTGAAAACTCCATGATACATGGTCTCCTTCCTAGGCCTGAGAAACACCTTTCCTACCCTTGTCTTCTCTAACTTCTCTCTTAACCACTTAATTTCTTTTTCTTTCTAATCTTCCAGAGTTTACTAATAACTCATACTTTCTCCTTGAAATGGCTTTGGATGCCTTTTCTGTGTACTGTTTGTTGTCTTCAAGTAGGCTCAGCCTCTTCTGCTTTTATCATTAGGTCAGTGTTTCTCAGGATGATTTCTTAACATCATTTCCCCTCTTCCCTCCCCCCCCCCACCTCGCCTCAGTCTCTTCTTTGCAAATTTTAATTAAGTATTTTTATATGGAAATTCTTCTAAATTCTGTATTTTTAAAACTGAAATAATTATTTACTTCTTCATTAATTCAACAAATATTTATTGAGTCCCCACTAATTGCCAGCAGTAGAGATTCAGTGGTGCATCTATTGAAGCTTATAATTGAGCTCAAAGGGTGGACATTGACAAAAGAATGACAGTGAGGTAAAGGGTCTGAAAAGAGAAGCACAAGTTTAACAGGAACATACATAATAGGGAAGTTTAACATAGACCGAATGCTAAGGAAGGCTTCTCTAATGCCTTCATATCTGGGTAACAACTGTATGATGTATAGTATCTGCCTAACATGTATCAAAAAGCTAAGCATCACAACAACCACACTTGGATGCATTGAACTTAGCCAGGTAAGGGGAGGTGGATACAACACAGCAGTCACAGAGAACAGTGAGCACCGAGGCATGTGGAGGAACGAGAGAGTGACATGTGTAAGGAACATTTGAGAACCAGAGAGAAACCCTGTATGATTGTAGATTAAAAAGCAAATGAGAAAAGGGTGCAACATGTTTTATAAACCGTGTTAATGATTCGGGGCTTTACTCAAAGTATGATAGAAAGCCATAGATGGGGTTTAAATGAGGCAATAACATGATCACTCTATTTAGGAAGTGTCTCTGGCTGCTAGGTGAAGTATGATTTGTTGGGAAGAGTATGAGTTTGTGAGGTTCGTGGGTATTCACTCACAAATATGGATGTTGAGAGTTAAGTCCTGGTGAGACATGAAGGTGGTTTAGCTAGATGCAGGGTAATAGCGATGGAAAAACTTGAATGTATTAGAAACAATGTGGACAACAAGCTAACGAAACCCTTTACCTTACTGCAAGAGACTCTGACTCTCTGTTAAACAACTAGCTCCAGTTCCCTGAAAATAAATGAAGATGGTATATGCCAATGTTACCAGACAACATTGCTCATGGTAATAGGGATCTATGAATGATACAATTCAACTAGATAGAAAAGGACTATGAATGAACTACAAAAGTCTCATGGAAATGCCAATCTTTTGGCATCCATGAGTGCCATGGTTCTGCCAATAGTCACATCACTTGCAGGATTTCTGGAAGCTGTACTTAGGGAATTGTTAGAAAAGATTTTGGCTTCAGTGGAGTATAAAGCTTCTCCTAAACCAGAGAAGCCTCAACAACTGTGCAATATGGATCTCATTTCTGGGCATCTGGGCTGTGTTATCTGAAGAGAAAGGAATCCCCAGACCACTATCCCGAACTCTCACATTCAAGAACTGCTACAAGGGCTCCCATGGCGAAGAAAGCCTGACACTGTCCTGTTGCCAGAATGTGATTCTTCTCCCATATCTTTCTAAGGATACTAGTGCCAACTGTCAATATAAATGCTTAGTTGAACTTAAGAGCTCCCCTCCCCCCCACACCCCACCTCTGCAACCGCCATCACTGCCTTTGGAATACAAACAGCTTTTGTAGAAATTCATAATTGAATGATGTGAGTGAGGGGCAGGGTAAAATCAGGAATGAATTCCAAGTTTCTGGTTGTAGCAATTGGATGGATGGAGGAGACTATGCTTTAGTTGTACCAATTGTCTCCATTTATTAGAAAATGATTTCTTCATAGAAGACAATTAGAGATGAAGAAACTTCAATGCGTTATGATTTGTTTCTTTTACTTGCCATTTTATTCCTTATTTTTGCTTCTTCTGAATAAGTTCTTATCATTTTTCCATTCTTCCATCGTTCTTCCAAATCATGTTTAGGAAGCCTTTCTGAAATTATTTTATGCTTCCTTTATACTGTAATACCTCCATTACAACATGATGACCTTTTACTGTAAGTGTTCTTGTGTCTCTTTTGTTCAAGTCTATACAGTTTTCATGGATATAATCAAACTTTCTCTCAGAAAAATTATTGTAACCTCCAATTTAGGATAAATGTTGATGCTCAAGAACTTTTTTGAATAAATTATAAATTGAAGGAATCACAGATAAGGGGAGTGGAGGAGTGCACACAATAGTTTTTCTAGTTTTGGATCAGAGAATTTTTCAAATTGGAATTAACATGGGTCTTGAAGAGCTAATATTTAGAGGTGGTAAAATTGTATGTGAACATTTTAGGCCTGGGAAAACTAAGCAAAGGCACAAAAGTGAAACAAATATTTGACATGTTGAAGGAATATATTTATTTCATTTTCTTACTTTGAGTTCTTTCTCAGCTGCTCTTGAATCCATCTTAGGGAAAGATTTTTTTCAAACTACTCATTTAGCATTTATGATAGATATTATTTTATTTATTTTACTTTGCTCATCTTCAAATATAAGGAAATTTTAAAATACTTTTAAATTAATGTTTTTCTTTTTAACACTTAAAATAAGTAATAATATAAAGAAAAATATAAAGAAGAAAATTAAAATAACCTGTAAATCCAAATCTGTCATCCAGAAATAATATCTAGTGAAATTTCAATGTATTTCCTTTTAGTTTTTTTTTTTTTTAATTTTTGAGGGTTAGAACTTTTTCTTTTTTAGAATCTAGATTCATGTTTTTTCTTCTTTGTGTATTTTGATATTTTTTTCTAGAAGAAAGTCCACATTCTATGGTGTATTCAATTGCTTTAGTGTGTATATGTGTATATACTTGCTACGTTTTTTTCATATAAGATTTAAGTGAGTAAAAGTAACCATTTTCTTTTAAGCTAAGTAAGGCAGTACCATCCAGCAAGATGAATATGAACCTCATATTCTGTCAAATCAACATTTGGATTCTAGCTCTATTTCCTGCTTCTTGTAGTAACTTGGATTGGTTGTTTAGTCTCTCTACCTTGGTTTACTCATGTGTACAGTAAGGTTAATAAAGTCTACCTATTGGCTTTGTGCCTGGTACTATGTGCCAAGTGGACATTCGAAGAATATCTTATATATGTAGTGGAAAGTAAAAGACGGAAGTGTCCATCTCCATACCAGGACAAAACAATACATCTATCTTAGGTATCTCGGATCACTAGCTACAGGGTGTTTTGGAAGGAAGTTGGTATCATACAAATCAGCAGTTCTGTGTATCAGGGAAGGAATGGCAGGTAGTTTGTTCAAAGTATTTAGTCTCTTCATCATGTGGCAGTCAGTCGTGAATAGATCTTGCTACTATGAGTGTTTGGAACTCACTAACATCCTTCTGGTGTGGCTTCAGAGGAGAACAAAATTAAGAATCATTAATTTGGGTTATTTTCTCAGTTTACTTCCAAACACTGAGCTATAGTTTCTGTAGACTTTCAGATGAAAGGATTAACTAGAACCCTGTGTATTCACTGTGTGGTCAGAGAGCAAATGCAGGTCCCTAACTCTACAACAGTGACTGCCTGAATATTTTAGTAAACAACAAATAAATAAAACCAAAAACATCCATAAACCTACCTAATCAACTAGTACATGAAAACTAACGGCCAATGTTGTTTATCCATCTTCCTAACAATAACACTAAAGATGATTAAACCAATTCTGGAAGACTGTGATAAATTAGAATTGTACCTGAAGGTGAATGTAAGTAATTACATAATTATAAGCAGTTCCGTTTTGATTACACCAAAATTACAACCTGAAAATGAGAGTCATGAAAATGATTGGGAAAAAAAAATTATGATGAAATAAGACCATTCTCCATTTGATTAACTTATTGATGAGTCATGTTCAATGATCATAGATCAAATACGGACCATCTCAAAACATCTTCATTAACAATAAAAATTTTACGGGACCTATAAATGCATGGAATTTTAAAATTAGATAAGTCACTACTGAAAAAACATGCTTTGTTCACAGTGATAGTCCCCAAGATGTATTCATTGTTTAGTAGCATGTGATTTGAAGATTCCACGAAAACATACTGTGTACATGTTGGCTCTTGTGTGTTTAATTGTTTTAGCCTAAAATAAACTTAATCAGAGACCTCTCCCCTGTACCGCATATACCCAAGGTGAGAATAAGAAATGGACTGGTTATTCTTATTCTTTTTCTTCTTTCTTCTGTGTTCCTGGAATAGCTGCCCATGAGTCCAATTTAGAAAACAAGAGGGGATAATGAAGAGGCACCTTTTAATTACACAATCAGTTCACATTTCTTCAGGGAGTTCTTTAGTTTGTGGTTGCAATTTGGAGATTATGCATCCTGAGATGAGTGCAGTGATCCCTGGCACTGCTGGGTTTCTCATATTAAGGAAGACCTCAGGCCACTCACTCAGGCCAAGTCTTTTTTAGCTGGACAACATAGTCAGTTGTGGAATTGTCTCCAAATTACATCCTAAAATCAGAAACATCTTTCCTGAGTTCGTAAGTGTACCAGTTAGGACTCATGTTGGACGAAGGTAATTGACACAGATCAGTCTGCTAGATGTCTCTTCGAAGATGGATGTTGAGGTGACTGAGAACTGTCAACATCTCACACTTCTGTCTTCACTTCCACTCTGCCTTTCCAGTATGACTTTTATATTCATGCTCATAGAAAACCTCCAGTTGTGTCTATTTCCCAGGAAAGAAGAAAGGGGAAGGAAAAAGGGCAAAGGACAAAGGACATACACTGACTGAGTCTGTCTCAGTTCCATTGGAAGACAATCACTTTCTTGGTAACCCAGGAGATTTCTTTTTATATCTCATTTATTAGTGCTCTGTATTTCGGGTGCCTCTAGGCCAAAAGGAGTCTGAGTAATCAAACATATTCCAGATAGACATAGTATCACTTGGGAAAAAAAATCAAAACACAAAAAACAAGTATTCTAATATTAACAAGGGGAGAAGAATATTGGGCAGATAATATGTCATATCTTAAACAGTTAGAATCCATTCATGGCTCAGTTTCCTAATTGAGAAGCATTGTTGCAATGATTTAAGGAAATGTGTCTCTGAGCCAATGAATTTCATTGGAAAAAGTTATTGTCTAGAGCAGTTGTATCCAACAGAACTTTCAGAAATGATGAGAATGTTCTAAATCTGCATTATTCAGCACAGCAGGCATTTGTCACATGTGGCTACTGAGCATTTGAAATGTGACTAGTGCAACTGATAAACTGAATTAAAATTTTTATTTAACTCAATAAACTTAAACTGGACAACACAATTCTAGAGTGTTGGCAAATATTTTGTTGTGTGGGACGGAATAAGAATAGGAACAAAAATCACTGATGGGAGTACCAGATCCAAGGAGGTAATTATCTAGGAGAGGATGAATGGTACTGAAAATGGAGATGAAATTGAAAGCTACTTGCCTATGTGAGAACCTGAAAAGTCAAGTGAACGCAGATTTAATATGCTTCAAACAATTCATTATGCTAACTCTTTTTACAAGTTCATTCTAGAATTATCTACTGTACACTTATATGAAGATAACATCACTGGATTCTATTACCAAGTAGATATTGTCCTCACTTAATTTTATATTTCGACAATTCTGCCACTTTAGGTGTTCTACTCATAGGCCTGGGTGGCAACAGAGTAGGGCTGGTCCAGCAAAAGCTGACTAAACTACTCTTACGGTCTCCTTTTTTAAAAAAACTTCAAGTTTCAGGAACATTCCACTTGGTAAGCCTCCTTTAATTTCTCCTTTCTCACCTTATAAGACAACTCGATCATCTTATTTTTCTACTTCTGTACTGAATATGCCTACTTGCCTGGCTCCTCCTCATCTACCTTAGCCCTAAATATTGGAATTTCCCAAAACTTACTTCTCCGTAGGTGAGCTAATTCACTTCCAAAATTTTAAATGCTATTTATTGATTGAAACTACAGTATGTACACTCCTAGCCCTAACCTGCCCTCAACACCAGGCTCATGTCAACTGCTTCCTTGACCTCTCCACTTGGTTGTCTTAAGAGTAAGGTAAAAGAAAACAAAACATAAATAAAATGACAAAATAAAATGCAACCACTGCAAATGCCAACTACTGGTGAGTATGGAGAACAAATGACTTGCATATATTATTCTGTGTGTTACTTGTCACAACCACTTTCAGAAGCTCTTTGGTAGTATCTCCTAGGGTTGGACTCACACATGCTCTAAGACCCCAAAATTCTACTCTTGAGTAAATGCCCCCCCCAAAAAACTACAAAAAAGAAAAATGAGTATCTCAAACACAAGAGGCTCAAAACAGCTGAAGTTGCTCTCAACTTCCCCATCCTGCGGCTTCCATAACACTATTACTTACAATATTTCTCTATCCAGAGCACTTGTTCTTTTTTTCTCTCGTCTGTCACATCCAGTTCAATAAGTCTCACAGGCACCGCTACCAAAATAGATCCCCCCTCACTTCTCTTTTTTGCAATGCCACCATCCTACTTTAAGCTTCCATCACCTTTCACTTGTACTACTATAATACTCTCTCCCTTTTCACATAGTCAATTCCCAGCACAACTTAATCTCTCCCATTTTGTTGCCAAAATAAATGTGTAAATTGTAAATTATATCACATTTTTCTTGCTTAACACTCTTCTATGATTTCCTTTTTCTATTATAATAAAATTTAAACTCCTTACCAAAAATAAAGTTTTCTGTGTTCTCATTCTTGAATATTTTTCCTACTTTATTATTTATTCCATTTTTCTTAATCATTATTCTTTGAACACATTTCCTTTTTTTTTCACTGTCTGTAAGATGCCAAGTTCTTTCTTATTCCCAGAAATTTTCATTAGCTTTCCTAGAACATTGCCTCTCTGGCTCCTTCTCATGGCTGGGTGTCACGGAGCCCACCCTTCCCTGACTACTCTGGTTAACAGTGTTCTCACTGTCGAATATACTAGCACCCTTTTAAATTCTTACACAGCTCAAGTGCATTTGTTTACTCATTGTTACTTCTTTTCTTTCCTGGCAGACAGTAAGCAGCACAAGGGTAGTTCTAGTATTGATGCCTGGTGCACATTAATAGCTCTTAAATGAATGACTAAAATTACAAGAATTTAAAAAGATGTTATTGAAAACTTAAAAAAAAACTTTTTTAACTAAAAGGAAGTCATGCAAATGGCAAATCAAAACATATAAATACCAGTGCATTTTGACTGTTGTCTGGCTAGATGCCAACTTAACATTGTAGAAAGATAAATGAAGTAATAAATAAAAATAATTAACTATCATTGAATATATGAAATGGGAGAAGAGGAGAGAGAAAGGCTGGAAAAATAGCTTGGGATTCTATTTCAGGAACCTAAAACATAAGGAAGCCTAAAGTAGCTAAATTTCATTTCATAAACATTAGGGAGTTACATAGCACTAGGTCTCAAGACTGTGATGTGAGTAATGTGGTGCTACAGGAAGCTGTGAGCAAGAATATTGCAGAAAGACATGATAAGAATGTTTCTCAAAGTTTTACGATGGTGATATGAGTAGATATTTTGGAGGTAGTTTCAATGGGACCTGGAAGCTCTTTAGATGAGGAGAGTAAGGGAAATTCAAAAGTGATACAAAACATTTTGATCTGGTTGACTGGAAGGAAAGTTTTATCATTAAAATAAATGGATAATACAGAAGAGTAGCTTTAGAAAGAAACTTATATGCAGATCTAGAAGTATTAATTTTGGATGCTAGTAGAACACAAAATATGGAATCACAGGAGTGGAATTTAAGAGAGATTTAGGGGCTGGTGGTATAGCCCTATGATAATTGTAGTTATCTGAAATCCTGTGATGTGATGAATTTTTCCAAGGACATTACAGAGAGATAAAAGAAGACAATTATAGATAGACAATCAGGGCACACCTACATTAATCAGGTCAGAAAAAAGTAGACTAAATAGAAAAGGACAATTGAAAGGTTGGGAAGAGTCTAATGTAATAAAAACCAATATAGGAGAGAAATTTTAAGAAGAAACTGCCCATAAATGTCAAGTATATCCCTTAAAATTTTGCAGCAGCTAAAAAAATATAAGAGTTAAGAAAAGGCTTCTAGATGTCTCAAATTCATCATCTTTATTTCCCAAAATGGAATATAGAGGCAATGTGACACAATGGAGAAAGAGTAGGCACTGAAATCAGAGAAACTGGAGTTGAGTTCTGATTCTGTGTGGCTGAACAATATGATAAGGGGTAAAATTATTATATCTCTCTGAGCTTCAGTTGCTTGACTGTAAAATCGGCATAATACTTGACTCGAAGAGCTGTGAGATTAAATTCAGTAAATCAACATGTGGATAAAAAGAGTCTCTTGGAAACAGGCCTATTAATCCAGGTTCCTTTTGAGTTTGTCTCCCAATAACTTTGTTTTTCATAACTTTCAGATGATCATGTGTTATGTAAAAACCTTACTTGGGTTTCTGGGGGGTTAAGTTAATCATGACAATGAATTGCAAACAATTAAGCATTGGCCACTAATCCCATCTTGTGCAAAGCTGAATGTAGGAAGAGGTAGATGGAATTGTTTTACTCTCTAAGGTTCTGCCAGAGCAAATGGTCAAAACAGAATACTGTCAACAGATCCAGAGGGGCTGATCAGTCTGAATGATGATTTCCTGTGTCTCTGGGAGGGACAATTGTATCCATAATGCCTGATTTTGTATATCCTAGTGCCTAGTAAAATGCTTTGTTTATAATAGATACTCAGTAACATTTTGTCAAACAAATAATTGTTTTGTTTGTTCTATTTGGAGCCATCTGGTTGTAAGGTAATGCATATAAAGGAAAAAGAATAAGGTATTGATTGGAGACAAATTTAAATGGAAGTTGATACAATCTAATGGGGTGTTGGTGGCAAGCAACTAGACAAATGTATATGCTGGTGAATAACTGTCAAAAATAAAACACTGTGTATATTACCAAAAGATAGACTTCCCAAAATATAGGAGCCAGTGAGAGAAACAAAAGGAAAAAAAGTTAAAGATATAAATCTAAGCCTCAGGATGGTTTTAACATCTATGCAATAATAGATATCATTACTTATGTCTGTTCTTATTAGTAAGTAGAGAGTTACACAGATAAAGAAATGTAATACTGGATGCCATTCTTGCAGAAATTGACCCTTTAATTTTATTAGTAAACAATAGGAAAACAATCAATAAATGCTCAAGCAATGGTCACTTGACTAGCTTTGCCCATTGGTCTGAATGTCATGACGTGAACAATGATGAAAAGCACGAACACTCTATACTGATAAAAATGCAAATGAAGATGTATTCTGTATCAAGAATAGATGGTAAAATTCCATTTTAAATTGTTTCAAAATTTCTTTCTCTCTGGAGTCCTTCTCCTAAGCTACATCGAAGAAATGTATTATATGAAGCTAGAATTCTGTTGTGAAATTCTTTTAAAAGATTACATGCCCAATTGACTATGCATAAAGAAAAAGTGTGTTTGCTTGAAGGAAAGTGTGTTTGCATGAGAGCCTATGGTTTATATATTTCTTTCTTAAAAACTGTGATTTGGCTGGATATTTGCCCATCTCCTTCTCTTACCCCACCCTGTGATTGCTTCACAGGCCACGGCACATGCTCCTGTGGTCGCTGCGTTTGTGAGAGAGGATGGTTTGGAAAGCTCTGCCAACATCCCAGGAAGTGTAACATGACGGAGGAACAGAGTAAGAGTTTGTGTGAATCAGCAGATGGCATATTGTGCTCAGGAAAGGGTGAGTATCTCTGCCGGAGCTTGGACTGGATCCTTATTGTGACACATGGTTTGCGCAGCAACCGTAGCAACTTTTTCATACTGCACTTTGTGTGAATGAAAACCACTCTGTCCTCTACTTACACCAGCCTTTAAGCTTGAAAGTTAACCACTTGAAGTTTAGTATTTAAGAATATAAAATGTGTAAGATAGGTTTCATGAGAAAAGATCTTCAGTCACTTGTAGTAGACAACCTTGCTGCTAAATAAAATAGAACTAATAATTGTTTAAAGAAGAAAGTACAATAAGGTATACTCGGTATTGAATAGACCAAAAAAAAAGGTAAAAGGATAGTTCTTGAGTCCACCTGTGAAAGAGCAGAGCCCAAAATTGCAGGAAGTCACAGGATTTTCACTAAATGTTCGGGAGCCACCCTGCCAAAACTAGATGTTAGGGAGCTTCCCAGCTCTTTTCTTCAGCTCAGCCACCTCCTTGCAGAACAGACTACCCCCTTTTCAGATAAAGTGCAGCTACAGCTGAAGCTGCATTTACCTTTCAACACTACCCTGGGTAAGAAGTGGCACATAAATATATTCCTGAAGAAGACACAGTGAAGCAAAGTGGATCCACTGATTAGTGATGGAGGAGGCCTCAGAAGCAAGATGCGCTATGTGGATGTACTTTACCTGTCACTCAAGGCCAATGCTATCTGGTTGAAGGAGGCATCTTGACATAAGTGCAAAGATAAAACCAGATGGATGCTGTGACCACATATGGTGCCAGAAAGAAGGCTGAAAATTGATACAAACATGCTCATTTCAATAGACAACCATGTCCTTGGTTTCCAGGAATTCTTTGTTTGAGACTGGTGTTTACAGTGCTCTGGCAAGGAGGTCATGACATCAACCTAATGCAATTACAGCAGCCAGGTGGCACTTAAATGAATTTAAAGCGATCACTTTGTTCCCATTTGTTATATTAAATTCATTCTAATTCCATGTTCCAAACAAATCTCACACCAGCTCAGTCCTTAGGGGCCTTCAACTTCTGCAAACACTTGTTTTAGGTTCAAGGTCTATGGGGAGAACTGAAAAGGAGGAAGGAGAGGTTAAAAGGAAGAGGAAGAGGGAAGAATTTTCAGTGGAGGAGATTAACAAAGAGAGCAGGAAAGGGTCTAGGAGTAAAATTAACCTTCAAGGGAGAAGCAGAAGGGAAAACAATACATGTTTTCAAATTGGAAGGGAGTGTTCTCCCTATCAAAAAGTTGTGAGAATGATTAACTTGTCTGAATTAGATTTTTATTTCTGAATATAGCTCTAAATACAAAGCCCTAGAGTTTAAATACTGTTTCATTGGTTTTCAAAATGGTGCTGTCCTTGGAATAAGGATATTAACTTTTCACAGAAACTTTACTGAATGACAAAATCCATTTGTATTATAACACTACGGTGCTTGTTTATAGATGTTTATTTTTTAAAAAATCAGCCATTTTGTGCATGTACATGCATATGTGTGTGTGTAAATCAAACACGGAATCAAATCATTAACATTGCTCATAAGCAGGTCTTTACTAAGTCGTGTCCAATTTCAAGTATAGGAAGAGAACACAAAGCCATTCTCACTAGTGTAGTGAATGCCAGTCTGTAATTTCCTAAACTGAATTTCCTGCAAAAAGAGTAGTTTCTTTTCAAAAAATAAACGTTCTTATTGGAGTCACTACATTCTGAGGAGAGATTTTCATTTTTCAGCATCATAAATGTAGAAAATACCAAAAAAAAAAATATGATTTGACTAAATATTGACCTAAACGGTATTTCTCAAAACAAAACAAGAAAAGCTCTCTAGTTAATGCCTTTTCGAATTGTTGGCTTTGGGCGATGGAACTCTATCTAGAGATCAATGAATGGTTGAACACATATATTCTAAATGATTTGTTTATTCTTCAATGGGTAGAGAGTTTTCAGTCTTTAAACTCAAAAGTGAATGTAAAAGCTGCCTCAAGCCCACGTATTTTGAGGCCGGTGTTAGTGATGACTGTGGCCACCCCATTGTTGGCAGCTGCCATCATTGTGTTCCTTTCTTTCCTCTTATTCTGAAGACAGCAGTGCTGGATTATAAAATAAAGTGTCTAAAGCTGAGATCATGGAACTGTGTTCTTTTGTAGGCATGGAAGATAGTGGAGATGTAGCAGTTATTCTTGTCTCCATGGAGGGTACCACTCCACCCTCCACCTCAAAAACCACAGGAAAAGTAACATGAAATTGACTAAGGGTCTTCAATATGGTAGCCGAAAAGAAACTTATTTTAAGTTATTTGACTGGGGCCATGTACTTCTTGATAGATTGCATGGACTTGCCAGAATTCCATATACTTTTTCTTGACTTTGTAAATAAAAATCCCTCACCCTGATTATTACAAAGGAGATCAGAGCATTTTTCATTCTCTGACTATGGGACAAATATGAGTGGTGGGCCTGAGATCACAATAGCACACAGCAATTAGTAGCCTGTACCCAACTAAATGTTTCCATCCGAAAGACAGATCCAAAACATGAGCTTCCGTGAGCTATGAATAAAGTCCATCACCTCAGGAGACGATGAAGAAATAGCGTTTTATTTCTTTACAAATTTATAGCCAAGACAATAAATCACTCCATAGAAAAATTTAAAACAAGATACATTGTTGTGACCTTCATAACAGATGGAGTAGTTAGTACAATAGTGAAAACTGCCTGCTGGGATGTCAGGTTGCAGCATTTTGTCAGGCTCCATGAATGAAAAAAGAAGTCCACTTTATTAATGGGGCAGCTAACAAAGATGCCTTGCCCTTAGACTCAAATTATTTTTGTGAATAACCAGAGAGATGAGCTTAGGGCCAGGTATCCCCTAAGTTTAGCTACCTTTGCAGAACACATCATATAATTCATAGGCTGTTTGTTTGTTTGGGCATTTATTTATTTATATCCAAGAATACATGATAACCTTTTAACCTTGGTAATTTCAACCTAGATCCAGATCATCACCTCTAATATTCTTAATGATATTGCATGACAGTGGCTATCACTGCATGTCATTAAATGTCTCCTTAGGCTCTCACAATGATACTGTTGACTCTTATATCCAAACAAGTCCGCAGTACACCCACCCACCCACTATCCCTCACCTCCACTCAACTCTTGTTCATTCTTCATGCCTGAAAAGAGACAGTGTAAAAGTTATGCTCCAGAAAATGGCCTTAGACTAGTGTTCTTGCTGCCTCACCCAATATAGCTGTCACTCAGATTAGAAAGAATGCACAACCTATTTTTGAAACTATATGGAAGTTCTTGTGAAATGGATCACAGATAAGCAGATAGGTAGATAGAAGAGTAGATTGAATTGGATTAAAATCTTAGGTTAACTATTGTAGATGGCCCTGGGCAATTCTCCCAGTCCTCTCTGTACTTCCATTTTCTCATCTGTAAAGGCAGAAGAATTTCATTTCTTTCCCCTTCTTAAGGCCAAAGGATGCTCTGAAGACAAATGAGAAAATGTGACTGATTTCCCAGGAATAAAAGACAGTAAACACAGAAGAGAGATTGGAGCATTCTTAAGGGTCCTTATACTGAGAAAGAAAATAAATGGATTAGTGGTGTCATGGTCATAAATTTACCACTCTAGAGTTCTAGCCAAGATGGCCCGGCTACTCCCTATGGTGGTCTGAGTCTTATGGACGTGAGTGGGTCCCAGCCAGCTAAGCTGAATAACTGGTCACCTCTTGACAGTCTTGTGGTTTACATCTGTCTGAGAGAATCCTCTCCCTAAGTTTTTCCTTTTCCAGAGATGGGCAATTTGACCCCCAGTTATTGATGAAAACAGCTAGAACACTCTACAACAAAGACGCTATATGTCATCCTAATAACTATCATACTGTGTTATTATTACATGCTATGCTATTTCTAGTTTCACAAGCAGTAGAAGAATTTCCTACCTCTAAGATGTACTGAGAATTGACAAACAGGAAAGAACAACACAGCTGGGGAAAATGTTGACCGAGAAAAGCTAGTTTTTCACAGCACATACAAAAATCAATCCCCATTTTTCATTCTAAGTATTTCAGTGACTAGTAGACTTTTGGAAGTGGATTTTACTTGTCAAATGGTCTATCAGTATGTACCATATTAACTTAGCTGAGCTTATCAGTTTTAGGAAAATACTCTACTAC
The DNA here is from genome assembly GCF_014176215.1 of Rousettus aegyptiacus. Lineage (NCBI taxonomy): Eukaryota > Metazoa > Chordata > Mammalia > Chiroptera > Pteropodidae > Rousettus > Rousettus aegyptiacus. The sequence continues at coordinate 55,848,350 of NW_023416286.1, read as the reverse complement.
GGTCTGAAGCTAAGCATTCAAGAAACAAGAGTGGTGACTAAAATAATTCCAGAGTTGGAGGATAAGTTTAAAGATGAAATATCAGGTCTTTTCCTGAATTGGGGGGGGGGCAGTGGGGGGAAAGACATTCTAGGTGTAACACATGAATACCATGGATATATCAAGTCATTTACTTCTGCTTCTGTTGTAGAAAAAATTTTGCAATGTAAGGGTGATATACTATTTTAGAAGCAATTAAAAATGGTCAACTTCTTCAAAGAATATTTCTCCATTTATGGAAATAAAGCACCAAATATGGTGCCTTCTGAGGAGATGTTAATGAAAAGTCAATAAAATGCCCCAAGTGTTTGTTTGTTTTGTTTTGCTTGCAGATATAGTGTTAACCATTTGTAAAATGATCAGTTAAACATTGAGCATTTCTGTCCCTAGAAATTTGAAAGAAAGTCTAAAATAAATTTCTAAATAAAGAAGTTACCTGGATGAGACCACTGAATCTCACAGACTGACCTGGGAGGCCCAATTCATGGGTCTGAAGCAATCACCAGGCTATCAGTCACTCATTAGAACTGAAGGTTGTCTATTTTGCTCAAGAGCATGCAAATTAACCTAGACCCTCAGGAAAACAAGTCTAGACTAAATGAAATCATGCTATGGTTAGCAAGAAGTTAATAAATGTAAATAGTCTCAGCATATAAATAATTCTGACTACTCCCTTACCCTAAAAGGAGTGACAAGGAATCCCAAAAGTTTAATTTAGATACTGGGGATTCTTGCACCCAAAATGCATACACCAGTTTTCATGATGTGAAATATCACAAAATGCTAATGCCTGGGACATGATTATAGAAATCCTTTCATGATCTCAACAATAAATATAAATTCCTTTCTCTAACCATTTTTATTACCCAGGTAGTTAACTCATTTTTCAATCACTGTTTCATAAAAGCACTAATGATAGATTCCTGCCCTCTTCCAATATATTTTGAATTTGCCAAGTCTGGAATTTTGTTAAATGCATGAAAATACTTTTTCTACTTTACATTCTCTTATGGCAATAGCCATCTTTAGTAAAGAGTCCACTTATGAAACAGTAGAGCATCCAATCCAAGGAAACAGGAAAGAAGGGAAGTCCATCCTATGAGTGTTTCTTTTTTAATTTTAAAGTTCTCCTTACTGCTATTGTAGAAGTAATTTTGCCATGTGAAGGTTTTTTAGCCTATCATTTAAAGATATTTAGACTGAAAGAACTTTCTTCTCTTTTGACACCATTTATTTCATACATTTTCTTTTTTTATAAATGTACTATTAATAAAATTATTTCTCGGCAAACCAAAATACTTTTAATAGCCAATGAAGAATATTTTAACTAGGTAGGGGAAATGGACAAAGTAATGACAAAGGTGGTTGGATCTAGAGCCTCAAAAAAGATGAACATTTTGAGGGATTAGAACTATCCTTGATTATGGCAAGAAATTTGAGGAGATTTGATAAGTCAAATATACTCAAGTAAATGTGTGTGCACTTTTAGCACTTTAATGAACCACCCAATATGCAGGGATGTTTTTACTTTGAGAAAAACATATAAACAAAAATCCCAAATTATAATAATTTAGTAACTTTTAATTACAAAATGCATCCTCATTTAATATAACTTAGTATTAATTCTTTTAAAGAATAGATACCTTTAAAACTGATTCACTTGAGAAAAAGATTAAAAAATAACATCTATTTCTGAACACCTTTTTGGAAAGTCATCTATAAGAATCAACTACATTCTGCTCTCATTGACATTTCAACCAGACTGGGCCATGAAACATTTGCTCAAGGCTAATTGCAATTGTCTAGATCCATAATGAAGCTTTTCCTGGATAACCTTTATGAATTACAGTAAGTAAAGCTCCTCTCTGAGTAACTAGCTATTCAATAAACTTTTACCTTTGGAAGAGAGGTTATCAGAAACCTATCGTCAGTGCATTGATGGTATTCTATTCTAGACGGAAACCTTTATAATTATGTGGTGACAGCCAATAATATCCTTTTTGATTTCAGGTTCTTGTCACTGTGGAAAATGCATTTGTTCTGCTGAAGAATGGTATATTTCGGGAGAATTCTGTGACTGTGACGACAGAGACTGTGACAAACATGATGGGCTCATTTGCACAGGTGCTGTATTCACTTACTCTAATCGATCTATGCCACAGCTCACAATAAAAACAAATAGCACCCATTGCTTACTGCTGTAGATCTTGGGGCAGGAGAGCTTCCATGTTCAAGGGCTAACTATTAATGTAAGGTAACTATGTAAGGGGAACTGGGCATTTGGGAATAGCACTAACATTATTCCCAGGCATAGAAGAATGTGTGTGTGTGTGTGTGTGTGTGTGTGTGTGTGTGTGTGTGTATGTGTGTGTATCTCCAAATTATATGATTTGGGGGAAAATTTCACAAAGTAACCCCTCCAATGTACACATAGGTAGTTATATATTGAAAAATAAAATGATTCTCTTGACAAGCATTTTACTTTGAGAATGGAACCATTATTTTATACAGGTTCAAGGTACCACTAGATAGTTCAAAGATAGTTGATATGTTGGTTGGACTAATTGTGGGGATAAAGTTACAAAAAACTTTGGAGTGTAATTTCTTGAGTCTTAAAAATTGGTTATAAAGTACATCTTCTTAAAGTTGTAGGGGAAATACAGACATTTATATTCGTTCTTTCTGTTTGTAGCTTAAGACAAAAGGTAAAAATATTTGTGTGCCGTTAAGCTAGACATTCACTTTCTGTTCATTTCTACTACAAGGCTCCTCTTCTAGTTGATTACTCAGCCTACCTCATACTATGTCAAGGAGCTTTATATTTTTCAGCATTTATTCATTAAGTCAGACATAGCTTGTTTCCTACAGAAAATCAAAATTACGATATAGAAGCCCAGCTTGAGTGATATAGAACAGTCACTATTAGATCAATATAACCTAGATGATGGCACCAAATAGATGCTATTGTTTGAAAGATCATATTTCTCATAGCTGTTTAATAAGAAAATACTAAGATGGCCACACAATAAGAAAAGCATCAGGGAGTAATGAAACGGTTTTGGTTATAAACAGTTATGGTTTATAATAACATACTTTGGTGCATTTCAATCACGATAATGATTCTCTTATGCATTTTGTTGCAGGGAATGGAATATGTAGCTGTGGCAACTGTGAATGCTGGGATGGATGGAATGGAAATGCATGTGAAATCTGGCTTGGCACAGACTATCCTTAACAATTACATGGGAAAAGACTGGATTCTTATTTTTCCTATGCCATTAGAATATATAAATACAAGGGAAACCATATATAATCACCACGGGGACAGGTCAAACAGACTGTTGTATGTTTTTCTATTTCTGAATGCCTGAATGAAATCTAGGTACTCATTAACACTGAGTTAAGCAAACTCTAATGTAAATAAAACTGGAATGAAATTTTCTTCCATAATTTACATCGGTGGCTCGCAACAAGAGCAGCTTTGCCATCCAGAAAACATTTAGCAATATCTAAGACAATTTTGATTGTCATACTGGGTAGTGTGGGATGGTGTGCTACAGGCATCTAGAGGATAGAGGACAGGGATGCTGCTAAATATCTTCCAGTGCAGAGGACAGCTCCCCATGGCAAGGTGTTATCTGACTTCAAATGTCAATAGTGCTGGAGTTGAGAAATGCTGTAATACATGGTTGTTAGAAATCCATATCCCTACACAAGAAAGGACATTCTACTATCTAAGGAGAAGATATATCTTTACATAAATCTATCATTCATATTTTCCAGGTTTCCATATCACTCAACATTTCCATATGGGGACAATGAAGATAAACACACATAAAGTATAATCTCTGGGTAGGGAGTGGGGCAGAGGCCAGATCACCAGGGCTTTTGAAAACAACAGAAAAAAAACTGGTTATTTTTACTCATTAAGTCATTTCTCCAGTTTCAGTTTAAACTCACAAGATTCCCTTAAGATGAAAGAAATTATGAAAAATGTACAATTTAACATTTTTAATAAACAATGACGTAGTTGTTTACATTGTGCCAATATGTATTTACCAACTGAAATTAACACAAAAAATGAATTGTTATTTAAGAGTATTCATTTTCTGTTTCTAGAACATTTTTAAAACTGGGCAGGGCTTAAAAGGAATCTGATTTTTCAGTATTTAAGTTACTCTATGGTAACTTGCCTTTTAAAAAGACAGTATCTAGTTAGCTATACGATGGACCTGAAATACGCATTCATTTCTCTTAAAAGACTCTTATGTTTAAGGATACATTACTCACTGGAAAAGTAAAGTCATGCAAAGAAGTTGAGAAGAGATACTACGAAAAATGGCACCAGTCTCAAAAGCTCAGAGGGAAAAAAAACAACTAGAAATAGCTTAAATAGAACTTACAAATATTTACTCAATGATAGGAATAAAATGTTTATTTTCTTAATGGTGAAATTTTGCTCTGTATGAAATTCACAATTAATTATGAAAATGCGCAATAATCTGGACTTCCCTTACATATTTGCAGTTAAATCTACTTACACATGTTAGTTTAGGCAATTTTTGATTATTTAGATCTAAAAAGACCCACTTTTTTTCTAAATGTGAATTTTATTTTGTAAAATCCTAGAGTTATGTAACAAAATTATTTCCGTATTGTTTCTGATGGAATTTTTTACTCGGAAATTTTTCTTTATGTAAATATTCTAGAGTCATGGATTGGACTTCATAGGTCAAATAGCTAAAAATAAGGAAAATATGCATCTGCCAAGTTACTTTAATTTTAATATTGAAAATGACATGAGAAAATTTAACTGATATTGAGTTTTATAGTAGTAATAGTGTTCTCATACTTTAATGGATTTACAAAATTGTTATTTTTCCTGAGATTAAGGAGTGTAACCACATTAGTTGTATCCCTATTGTTGAGTATGTCAATTGAAGCATTTTAAGCTTCAAACACACCTATTATAATTATTTAGTAGCAAGATGGATGACTTTCTTGATGATGGATGCATTGGAATTTGTTATATTATCTATCCATCATAATACAAATGACATTCAGGGTCTCTATTGCAGAGCTCTGCTTTCTATGGAAAAAGGACCAGATACTAAATATGTTAGACTTTGTGGGCCACATACATCTCTGTTGCATATTCTTTGTTTATTTATGTTGGATAGTTTAAAATTGTAAAAAAGAAAAAAAAAAGCCTCATTCTGAGCTTCTGGGCCATAAAAAGAACAGATTGCAAGCTAGATTGGGCTCATAGCTCTATTGGAACTGCCCTTGATTTCTTATGTCTTTTCACATAACCCTAGGTGTGTCTTATTTTTCTTGGAATTATATTATTAATGCTTTTCATTAACAAAAACAATTACAACAAAAGTGTTTCTCTTTTTATATTTTAATATAAGAAAAATGTCCTCAGCATTTATGTTTTTAAAGAAAAAGTTTAGATATGGAGAAATGTTTATATTATAAATTTCAGAATGTAATTTGTCCAAATTTTTTGACAAACTGAAAATGTATTACAATCAGCTATATGCTGGGTTCATTTAGCTACAAATTATTGAGCTGAAACTGAGTTATGTCACATAGTACCTAAACTCTAACGAATGCTTTGCTTTTAAACAAAAATACTTTCTTTTTCCTTTTTTCCACCTGATGTAATATTTTGTGTGTGTGTGTGTGTGTGTGTGTGTGTGTGCGTGTGAGAGAGAGATTCTGACTCTAGCAATGCAAACATCAACAGCTACATAAAGAAATGATTTAATTTACATGTTTAAATTAGAAAAAAATAAAATAAACGTAGTTACATGTAAAGACATACATCCTACCCTTTTTAAATGTGATTTGATTCCATTCTTAAGATAGAAACTATTTCTTTAAAAAGGCAGGCAAGAACAAACTTGTAATAGGAGGAGGGAAAATGTGTAAATCACATTGGTTTGTTCAAGTTTGTCCCAAGTTACACTGAATTAATTTCAAATGGGAAGTTATGCAACAAGTTTGCAAGTGGCATTGACACAAACCCTGCTTGCTTCGCAAACCATCACTAAGTTTTCTACAAGGACTTTTCAGTAAAATTTGACTAAGATCCTAAGACCTAAGGGGATAATCATTATACCTTCTTTTTCTTCTTGGGCTCCTTGAGCTAATCTAGGTTTCTGCAGCCCACTGAAAGGAAAGGTCTCCACCACTTAAAATGCAAACACAATCTCTGCCAGCAAACATCAGTGTTAGATTGAATGATACAGAAATCCAAGGGGAAAAAATAAAAAACATAACTCAGCTTTTGTCTGCAGACTCATTAAAACTTCGAAACCCTACTTAGCATTTGAGAGAGTTGACAAGCCCTGTGTGTCACCTTGTAATTTAAAAACCTAAGCTATGAAGTGTATTTTACTGAAAAGTAACAGTTCACATCTGGATTTTGATATGCCTGGATTCATCTCAGTTGCTTTCATTGGATATAGACTTGTTCTGAAATGAAATTGAAAATAATTTTTAAATATTTTCACTTCCTTCTAAAATGGATTTCTTAATCAATCTGGTCTCTCTTTCAATATTAATTCTCCCTGTAATATTAGAGAAAGACTTTAAATGACATGTTTAAGTTAAAGAACGAGAAGTTTTTTTTTATCATTCTGTTTTGTTTTTTTAAAGGGAACTAAATTTGATGTAGGTCATCCGCCTGTTTTAGTGTGTTAGACGTCATTTAAGCAACTAACCAGGTGTGATAAAGAAACTCTGCTTACTAACCAAAAGGCAAATGATTAGAACTGCAGCAGGAGTCTTATGGACCAATTGTGGGGCTTCCGTACCCCTACCCCCAAACACTGAGAACAAGCAAACATTTAAAGCATGAATCTCTACGTTCTGCAGGATTTATAATGATGTTCAGTACCATTTTACTCTTTATAGAGAGTGGACCATTCGCATCTCTTCTAAAATTTTTCCAAGCAAAGTTGTAGTAAAACATTTTAGAGAGCAAACTGATACAAAAATAAAAATGATGTCACTCGAAATATCAAAACCATTAACATTCCCAGGCATTGTTGAAGTATGGGTGAGGAAATCAGCTACTATAACTATTCAATCGAAATAACCCTCCCACACCAAATATGTATGCAAAAGGAATGTGATCAATATAATCGACATAAGTACATGGAGGTACAAAACACACGGTCTGTAAGAACAAATGAATTCCATCAGATTTACTATACAGAACAAGAATACCGACAGATTGCACTTACTTAATAACAGCAGACTTAATTTTTGAGGGGAAAAATGGGAGAGTGTTATCCCGGAAAAATAGCAAGAGAGGTATCATCAAAAAGCTAAAATTTTTCTTTGGCATGGTAAAAGGGGAAATTGAGTTTACGAACTTATTTACATGAAATTTCTCTATATATTTGTGGGTGGTGCAATGCCATTTCATTACATAAAGTTGTTTGACGTTTTATAATACGTCTTCATACAAATATTTTATTCAATGTGTTGTACCATGAATACAACAAATGATATTAAACACAGAAACTGTACAATGCAGACAAACTTTTGTATGTAAATTGAGTAATACATACCAACAGTTCTTGAAACACAGGTCCTACATGCAGTTCTCAGTGTTGTCCTCATCCCATGCAACAGGTGAGACCAGACACAAAGGAAATGATTAAACTAATTTACAAATAACAAAGATCCCTCTGCAGTATGTCTAAACATATATTAGAAGAAAGTATTCTGACATCCATTCATAGTGATAAATGCCCTTATAGACAACTCATGTAAAAAAAACAAAACAGAGGTGCATATTTACATAAATCCATCATTTAGAAAAATATTGTCTTAATTTTAACCAATAAATAGGCTTGCAGGGGGGGAAGTAAAAACTGTAAGTAGGGCTAATTACCAAAACAAATTGGTGGTGTATTTTGATGTGTGTGTGTGTGTGTGTGTGTGTGTGTGTGTGTGTTGGAGTAAGCAGTGTCTATAGCCCATCTCATTGGAATTTCAAGTTAAATTATTCACAGTTTGCCACATATTATGGAATACGACTTCCCGAAATAATTGGTTAATGAAATTCAACTAGTGTATTTTAACTTATCCTGTTAAAAACAATAGGCTTCAAAACAGTTCAACAAGAAATCAAGAATGGACAAAGGAATCATTTTGTTGTATTTGTACTTTAGCATGATCAACAACAAATCTACTCAAACATTATGCTAACTTTTTATTTATTAAAACGGAATCCAATATGAAATGAAATTCAAAATGAAATAAGCATAAACAGTTAAATTTATACTAAATCTTTAATGAGCTAAGCAGGCCAATATTTTAAAATACTGGGCAAGGGCTGTCATGGAGACTTAGAAAAGCAGTGACAAAATAATTTCCCAGTAAATACAGTGCAGGGAGGAGATGGTGACTAGGTCATCCTTCCACATGAAAATAATAACAAGAGGCCAGTATATTGATCCCACGTATAGTTTTCTATAAATGAGGTTCAGTTTGGTCTCAGGTAACTCTTCTTAGAACAAAACATTGAATTTTATTAAGTATACACAGAGTTAACAAATATATTTCCAAACAATTTAGTATTAAACATTTTGAAACTCTTTATATCCAATATTGAACATTTTGTATGGTTTCTTTACTGTGTAGTCAACTATTCATAGCCTTTCTTAGTAGTTATCTTCCCTAAGCTCCGAGTTATTGAAAAAGAAATTTAACAAGCAAATAAAATGAAAGCAAATCAGTTGAATGGACCAAAAACCTGATGTTCAAACATGTTGGTCTGCCTTTACTTTTATCTAGAATAATTCAACAGACTGCATTCTGAGATCATGGCAAGGCACCTCTACTCCAGCTGTTGGGCAACCGGGGCCCATGAAGCTGAGTTAGAGGTATGGACTGGTGAAATACACAGTACCTGACTCAGCATGCTGAGCTCAAAAAAATATTTTTTCCTAATGTGTCCAGTTTAAAAACTTGTCATTAAACACCAAAAATATTAAAGTCTAATTTATAACTAAGGTTTGCATTGCTGCTGCAGAAAAGAACACAACAGCCGCCTTGCCCATGCTCTGCTGAGTATGAGTGGAACACAGCCAAAACCAGGGATGGCATCGAGTTCCGTTCATTAAAAACAGGAAGGATTATATCTGAAATGGATTTAGGTAGCGCAACTCTTGTAGGTTGTAATTATTGATTTTTTTTTTCTTTTTTCCAAATAATGAGGATTAGTAGATGAAAAATGAACCTTAATCAGGCCTACAAGGCCTACAGAGTTCTTAGGACCCACTTTCTCAAAAACCAGTGGGTCTTGCTCGCTGGGCAAGGCAAATGTTACCATTACCAGTAAGCTCGTGATATGTATAAAACACACACACACAAAGAAACTAGAGGGGGATGTCAAACACATATCGTAGAGAACTTCCCACGGACTGTGTTTGACCCATTTCTCACCCCGGCAACGCCAACCTCAGGAGCACAGTACCTGCTACTGACTAGAGCATATATGTGTGTTTAATTGATAGTGTGAGCCGGAGACAACACTCTTAATCTTTATAGATGCGATTTGTAATAATAGGTTTAGAAGGCTTCCTGATTCCCTGATCACTCTCCGAATTACGCCAACTGCAACGTTTAAGATTTAGAGGAACACAATCCCTGCGAAAGGTCACAGACAGTGGAGCGAGCAGCCCTGTAAAAACGGGAAGAAGGGAAATCCATAATAGCACAGGTTTACAGCTTCTAACTAGAAATTACTCAATAGTATTTGTGTGCTACAAAATTGAACTTAAACACATGGATTTCGCTGAAACAGGACTCAAAAAGGATTATGGGTAGCTGTCAGCAGGCAAGGTATCGAGTGTACTTGTGAAGTATGTCATTCACATGAAGTGTCACGGTCACAGAAAAGATATTAAAAAGGCATTCCATATCTGGTAGGGCATTCCATGGTCTGAGTTTAGCTGGTTATCCAGGTGTCTTCTTATTGTGGGGGGGTGCAACAGGTTGAGATTTATCCACTTGCAACCAAGAAGTTCAAGACAGCAAAGAGCAAGCATCCGCTTACTTCCAGCTGCTCCTCAGCCACGGGAGCAGAAATGTCTGGCAAGGATAAATCACTCAACTGTGCTCAGGACGAGTAAGTCACAACACCTGTGAGGATCTGGCTATGTTGTCTTACTTTTGTTGACTGGTTTGCCTCCATTCATTATTGCAGACGCACTTGTGCTTTTACTTGGCGTCACCCCGGCCTTCGGGACCGTTTCTCCAACGTCATGCAAAGATGGTTCTCGGTACATGGCAACTAGTGACAGGAAGGAGGGTGTGAAGAAAGGCGGAAAAGGAAACATTACCTGATTAGGTTCAAGCATCAATACACACACAGACCTCAGCAGTCTGCTCAGTCCTGTTTACCCTAAGGTAAAGCAATCCTGTTGAGAAGTCCTGCTTTAAAGCAATAATTCTCTGTCCTCAAACAGAAGACATTACTTTCTTCACATCCTCTGTGTGGAGTTTGCACGTTCTCCCTATGTCTGTGGAGGTTTTCTCCAGGGACTACTGTTTACAGGTGAATGTGGGTTTCCTCCCACGTCCCAAGATGTGCACAATAGGTGAATTGGTGTGCCTTAATTGTCTCAATCTGAGTGAATGTAGGCGTGGGTGTGAGTGTGCCCTGTGATGGAAAGGTAACCTGTCCGAGGGGGAGTCCTACCTCATGCCCTGAGCTGCACAGAAAGGCTCTTGCCACCTGAAACCCAGAGCTAGAATAAGTGGGTTTGAAAATAATTCTCTTACTCATTTTTATTACTCTTTCTTAAATGTATGTATAACCCACATTTATTTCAATGTTTAATATTAGAAATGTTTAGAGTCTTTATTTAGAAGTTCAGTGATATTTATGTGGCCAGAAATATGCTATAGGAACATAATTCTTGCTAATATCAGTTAGCCTATGGTAAAATTAATTTCATTAAATGTTTCATTTAAAGTTGCAGTTTCTAAGAATCTATTGCTGATGTTAAGTGAGGACTTACTGTCTTTTACGAAGAGATCTTGTGTTTAGTTGGACATTATCGTATGCATTCTCCATGTTCATGATGGTAGAATTTTACCTTTTGTATCAATGCATCATGTGAGTTTTCAATAGCACACATATTTGAAAGTTCATGTGTACATCAAACCTATATTAAATGACTTGAAGCACTTTCCAATCCCTCTTTCCAATCCCTCACTCCAACTACTAATTTAATTGGGAGACAATAACATCAGAGCATTAACCTTGATTGAAGTTATGTAAGAGACACGAATGTCCCAGAGCATCAATAATTAATGGAGTACCGGATTTGTCCTAACATTTCCAGTGATATAACTTATATCCCGTGTGGGTGCTGAAAGTTAGAAATTGATTTTCTCTATCAATTACGTTATGTGATAACCTCTGTCATTATAACACCTCCTTATTTGTTTTAAAGTACTTTGTCTACTAATTATTTTAAGATACTATTTTTTTCTTCCTCATATTATATACATACACATAACACACACATTATGTACAACAGTTCAGTGTGCAATTGAAATACCAAGTAATATTACACCACACTTTTAGAGTCTCAGATATTTCCTGTTGGATATATTAAATTGCTAATTACCAGATTTTGCTTCAGTTAAGAAACATAAAGGCCCTGTTAATTTTCCTTACATTTATGCAGCTAAGAGACAAGGTTTTAGAAATTTAGTCAATTCTTAATTGTCTATATTTAAAACTAAAATTAATGTAAAGAGACAAAGCAAGGTGACAATAAATAAATCAAGATTTCTTTATTGACTTAGTTTTTAAATTTTTCTCTTGCATTTGAATATTGGTGAGTCCAATGGTCTCAAAATTCTTTTGAAAGAATAAGGCCAAATCATAGAGGCATTATTTTGGAAGGACAGAAAACCCCTCTAATTTCTTATTTCTCTTCTAACTTTCTGTATGCTTTATCACATAATGCATAATAATTCACTCATATTTCAGACTCTTATGTAATTTTCATTTCCTAGATAGGCTCTGGTCATTAATTATTTGGGTTTCAATACCTTAATGTTATTTTGTGTATTGTGTATATGCATATGCACACGCACATATATAAATACATGTACCCATTGATATGCATATATACATGTATACAGTAAAGTGTACAAATCTTAAATGTGCAAGTTAAGTAGATACCTATGCAACAGCTACCCAGATTAAGATAAAGAATATATCAAGCATTACTTGAAGGTTCCTTGCATCCGTGGTAGAGTTATCAATGTGAAAAATAAATGTGTAATAAATCTGATAAGGATAATGCACACACAACACTCACCTTCCAATGGCTTGGGTAGAAAATGAGCTGCTGGTTTGGTTTTCTTTACTCTGTTTCCTTTCATAACTTGCCCTTCCTTATTCAATCCCAAAAACCAGGCTCTACCAGATTCTTGTTGTCTGTACAGCATAGATGAGTAGATTACATAATAGTTTTCAAAAACAGATTCTTTAAACTTGCATTCAGGGGTAAAAAGTTCCTGTAGAGCGAAAAGGAAGAAAAGAAAGTTAGAAGGAGGAATGGGAGTTTCAATGTGGTTTCTCTTCCATCCTTTAGAAGCTCATCCACCAAGAGATGACCAGATGTACCTCTTCCTGCCTGCACTTTTTTCTATACACAATGAACAGAGAATAATCTGTTATTATTGGGAATATATGTATAGCAAAAGTATAGCTGTTTTTCAATAAGAAAATAGAAGACATGAACAAACTCAAAACTGCTTCTATTTAAACAGAAAATAATTCAACCAGGGTATAACAAAAAAGAGCACAATAACATAACATCATATATTCACAGTAAACAAAACAAAACAAAAATGTATTTAAGGTATTTGCTAACCTGTTTTCAATATTTCCATAGGATTAATAATATGATACCTTAACAGTTTCCAACTGTTTATTAGAACACTGATATTATAGAGTGATACATTTTTACCTACAAAGAGACAAATTGAAACCTCAAACTAAAACCATGACAATCAGCTGACATACTGGAGCTGAGGCCAGGTGTTGTTAGTTGTTCATAGTGACAGAGCTGAAAATAATGACATAATTCCATGGTTTGGAGCCCCACTGGAACTCTTGAAGAGAAATAGCAAAAGCTGTCCTGACTGAGATCACCCAGCATTTCTGGAAAGAGTACAGTGAGTTAAAAACAATGACTCTCAATGCCATGATCTACATTGACTGATAAGTAGCACAAAGCTTTAGTACTTTATAATTATCCTTAATAACACAAATATTCATAGATGACTTTTACACACTTCTACAAAGACATTTCTGATAGACCTTTATTAAAGTTAATTTAAGAATTCACCCTTCCTAGTTATAGACCATGGAAATCACTTAACTGGTTTTTATGGTTATTTAAAATAGGCTAAATATTATGATGTTTTATATACATGAAATACAGTTGCAAAATAGAAGTTTATTGTCATTGATCTTTTAAAAGTATCACTGTACTTAAAAACAATTTTACCTTAATAGATTTTTATGACTGCAGAAAAAATATCGTATGTTTTTAAAAGAGTTGTTTTCTATACACATTCTAAAAAAAAAAAAAAACTACATCTTTTAAGGTATAAAAAATAAAACTTTTAAGAATTAAATTTATGTTAACTATAAGGAATGTGATGTTATTGCCTTTAGAAATTTTCTTTCAGTATTTCTCATGAGAATGTAAATTATCAAACGGTTTCTCTTGCAGAATATATATTCAGAATGCCCCATAAATTTAACTAATTCACTGAAAAGCTAATAGTTTTCCAAAGAGAACAGGTTTTGTTAATGGCAGATGCTATTCATGACAAAGATGACATACAGTGATTAATTCGATGATTTTAACACAGCCAAAAGACAGGCTTAGCCTCCTCCCAGAGGAATTTATGTAGACCGCCATTTCTTCTAGTTGATGTTACCTCAGGTTTGAGTAAGATTCCATCAAAATAAATGTTTCCTTTCACTAAATTCTATTTCTGCAAATATCCTATTAGTTTTCTCATTAATAAATAACAGTCTCACTGAGTCGATCTCCAGACTACGCCTCATAGGAAAGACTGATAAAAGCATGCTTGTTCAGACATTTGTGGTGAGGAAAATAAAATAGAATGCTGCAAATCTGGCTTATCCTCAAATGACTAATAAATATAATATATTGGTTGAAAGTGCACCTTCTAGGACAAACAGCTGAGACTTAGGCATGTCACTCATTTTTTTATTAAGATAGTCCAAGGCATCCAAGCATATTATTTATTAGTTAAAATGTAGCTCAAAACCAGCTGGGAGTGGGGTTGGTAAAAGCTGGCCCAAACTGAGATTACTCAGAGGTCAGAGGAGCTGACACCCGCCTTCTAACACCTCAGGTCTCTGCCCAGAGCCTGGCTCACTTTATTGATAGCATCATTAATGACTGACCCTTATTTAGAGAAAACAGGGCCTCCAGCTTTGGAAACGCAGGTCCATAAGGAAATGCAGGTCCATAAGCCAACTTTTATTCTCATCTGATCCCCAGTACTATAATGTAAGAAACATGGAAGACACTATTTGCATTACCATCAGCAACTTAGGACTGTATCATCTCCACTTTAAGTTTACTCAGTTGAATGAGAAAGAGAATGAAGATCTTAATGTGGGAAAAGTCACTTATTTTCAGAGTATACCTTAAAGACATCTGACACTAAGTCTTTTTACATAAAATGTTTGCATCTTAGGAATCTAAGGTCGTCAATTCCACATCCCCTTTCTGTGAGCTATGCCAGTGACTTCACAAATAGGTGATTCTTTTTGTCTTCTTCAATAAGAATTATTGCTGTCAGTTGCTTGTGATGGTAGAGACTGGTCGGTACATTTTCACTCTTTATTCTTGGTTAAATAATTAATGTGCACATATATACTATAATCAAAGGTACTACTGTCTAATATATTTTGCTAGACTTCTCTATACTTTTCAAGAATTAAACTGCTCATCAAATATTGGAGCCCAAAAGAATCCCTGCATTCCTAGAAGAATTGATAAAACTAATGAAAATTAAGATTACTGGGGGGAAGAGGGAAAGAAGGAGGTAGATGGGGTAAAAGGAGTCAAATATGTGGTGACAGAAAGAAAGCTCACTATGGGAGGTGAACACGTAATGTAAATATATATATGTCTTACTGTTAAAATGTACAGCTGAAACTTATAGTATTTTGTTAACTAATATCACCCTAAAAATTAATTAATTTAAAATAAATAATAAAAAAGATTAGTTACTATTCATCTGGTTCGTAAGGAACAGATATACTTTCAATATGTAAATGAGAGGCAGTGGAATTAGAGGACTATGAACACCAGCTGTGGAACCAGACCTCTTGGGTTTAAACCTGGCCCATTCCTTATCGACTGTGCGTACTTGGAGAAATTACTTAATCTCTGGCCCTCAGTTTCCTCTTCTCTAAAATGGGCACCAAATCATAGGATAATAGAGTGGCTGGGAGGATTAAGTGAATTAATACATGTTATATATTTTGAAGAGAACCTTTCATATAGTAAACAGTTAATACTTATTCTAAAACAATACCCATTTCTTAAAGTCTAAAATATACCTTGTATCAGTTATTTCAATTCTAGCAATATTTCAGCAAACCAAAATTTGGTTAAATTAGTCAATTTACTAATTTAGCTAAATTAGTAAATTAGTCAATGAGCACAATTTGTATACCAAATATTGTGCTGAGTATTGGGTATACCACAATGAATATATTCAAAATGAACAAAGTTCTTCACTGGAAGAATTTGGTTAAAATTCATGTGCTTAAAAAATGAGACTACAATGTAATATTTGCCATCTTAGATTTACCTTCAAAATACTAGAGGGATTATAGAATGGAATAAATGGTATTGGGAAAGACAATGGTGGGAAACGCCATGGTACATTTGGAGAACTATAATTAGTCTCTTACTGAGCTTCATGGGGGCAGAAGTGGATAGCAGGGTGAGTTGCAGAAATGTGATAAAGAGTTTTCGACATGCTGATTAACAGGTTAGATTTCTTAAAAGCAAGAGGTAGATATGTAGGGTTCATAAATAAGCAAGAGAATAATGGCATAGCCTGATTAGTACAATAAATATAAATCTGTTGTTAATTTGGAGGATAGTTTTGAGAAGTTAGTATATGTATCACTTACATACTGACGTGTTGAAGCCTGACCTCTTGTAAAATGCACTTGAAAATTGTAGAACATGTGTATGTGTGTGCTGACTTTAGTATTAACATAATAATCCATGAACCATAAAGATAAATACCACAAGAATTATGACACACTATTAAATTGAGTTCTGAACTTCCTGGTAGCCAAGAAAAAAAGAGAAAGGCTATATGCTATAAAAATTATTGAAGAGAAAAAATCTTTTCTTTTTTCTTGGAAGTTCCTCTCAAGGAAAAAGTGACATTAACCAACATAAACAAAAGTGCTCTTAATAGCAGTTGTACAGTTAATAAAGTCATAATTTTATGTTTGAGTCCTACAATATACTTTAGGAAGATAGATTCAGTGAAAAGTCCCCTAGGCAGGACTTGAAATCATTATAATTGATGAAATTTCCAGGGATCACGCACCCAGCAGGGGCCAGAAACTCACATACCTATACTGGCTGGGCAGATACAAGAGTGAAGAAGCAAGCTGGGGTAATCACAGCACTGTTATGAGTATAAATGCCCCCTTACTCAGGCTCAGTGCTGAACAGACAGAATAGTAGAAAGGATGGTAAACGAAGCAGCTGTTCTTTACATGGTTATCATGTGCAAATAAAAACCTTAGATCTTTAGCAGATCTGATTTTTCAAAGGAAGTAAGAAATCCAGGTTTCTAGATAAAGTTTCCTTTTAATGGTAGCAAGTATTTCTTAGTTCTTGCTTTTGTTTTTCTATATAGCATGGACCCAGGAGATGAGATGGGGCCCACAAACCTCCAGTTTGCGACCTCCAATGTAGAGTGGCAAGAGAAGTATAAAGAAAGAAGGAATCCCAGGTGGCTTATCGACACAGCCCTAGCCTCATTTACAGTTTTAATACATTTGAGTAATATGATGATTGTGCCAGTGAAACACTCTAAACCAGGTAGTGATAATATGAGAATGCTTATTTAAATATAAGCTTTAATATAATCTCTTTGAAACTGCCATAAAGAAATAGATGAGGAGTTCGATGTGTCTTTTTCTCATCTTGCCTGGCTATATTTAGAACCACTAACCACCAACCAGTTGAGTTCCAGCAGAAGCTTAAATATTAATTTGAATCCTTGCCAAACTAACTTGTGAAACTATAGAATAGAAAAACACAACAATTAAACAAAAATTTCATATTTTCTTTTATGTTGTGGTTGTTTTTGAAATGAAAGCACCATCTGTGGTGTACTTACTATCTTAACAGTAGCAGCAGGATTCCTCTTCTAAGAGAAATGTCTTTGTTTAGGAAAATATCCTGATAAGCCACTTGCATGTACATAGCTAAGCTTCTGGATTAAGGATGAAAGGAGAAGATGGAGGGAAGAGAGGGCCCTAGTTCCATAATTTACAACCAAGGAATTAGCCATAAACCCAGATAATTTAGCATAACTGTAACCTAAGAACTAGAACTAAAAGTGACCTTGAAAATCTACCTTGGTGGTTGTTAAATTATATTTTTTGCCTACAAAGTTCATGCTACAAAGTTCAGAGGTGAGTTGTTGAGACAGAGATTGTGTGGCCAGCAAAGCCTATAATGGTGCTGTATGATTCTTTGCCAAAAAATTTTTTCCAACACTGATGTAAGGTAAATTTTGAGGGCTTTCCAACACAGGTAATTGGGAGAGGGGTTTTTAGTCTAATTTCGAAATTCCTAATGAGCTATCTATTCCCAAATTAAATTTAGATTGCACTTATTTTCATGTATACATTCATCTAAGATTTGAATCAGTTTCATGCCTTAAAAAGCCTTTATTGTGTGTTATAAGCCTGTACTTCCCATAATAATATGCAAGTTGTATCCCACAAATTCCCATTTAGGTAGTTACTGTATCATCTTTGAAGTTATCTATGACTAAATGGAAATTACATTTGGTTAATAACTGCAAGTTCGCCTGGCACCAGCACTAGCACAAGTACCACCACCACCACTGTTTCAAAGGGAAACACATAAACAGCTATTCCAGACATAGTTACAGCATTTATTAGAATACTAGGAAATTCCAAAATAGAGAGGATATAAAAGTAATATTAGATACATAGTATCAAATAGCACAAAATACATCCATAATAAGTAAGTTGTTAATATTTTATTAACTTCTATATTCCAGAGTCATCAAAGTCAGTCTCCTTTCATCAACAGAGCAGTAAGGAATCTGACCCTGGACTTCTTCTAGATATTCCTTCCCAGGCTTAAACTGAGAAGAGGAGGAAGCCACAAATTCCAAGTTCCTACTTGGAAAATAATAACAAATCATGAAGATTTCCTGCAAATATCAAATAAGATAATAGAGGTGCTAAATGAGTTGCAAACTATAAACTAAGTTGTAAACTATAGCTATATTTATAAACCATAAATTAAGTCAAAAAGTACAACTCAAATATTAATTGTTATCATGACCAGGGTAGTAGTTAATTATTTTTTCTTAACAGGTTTCAACTTAATTAGATATATCTTTAGGTGAGAATCCCAATGATTTATTTAAACTGTATTCTCAGCTTTTATTACCTTCCCTTCTTTTTGGAGATGTAGTCTACTAGAGTTTATCATGAAGTCAGCATTGATTGATCCCACTTTCCTTCATTTTTTATAATTTTTTAAATCAATTATATTCTTTAATGATATTGTTCTGACACTACTTACTTCCTTAAAAAATGCAGAGCATTCTTAAAATTACATATAAATGAACAAATATTCTGACCTTTCAGATTTTATAGTTATAAACTTTGAAACAAAAAATAATTTGTACTTAAAAATGCAGTAGAAAATCTAGTTGACTAATGTATTTTACTTATCTGAAATTCCACATAATCAAATATTTATAATATTGGGCCGTAATGCCCACAAGGAGAAAAAATATGGTATGGTAAATTGTTTGTGTGTATACTTCAAACTAAAGTATTATTATATATATGTTTAAGAGACAGCTTTTATTTAATTATGGGACTCAGTGATTTTATGGATATGGATATTCTGACCAACAAAGCAGTTTTTATAGCACTTCTGTTTATAGGACCAGAAGCTGTTACTTCGATAGTTTTCTGGGGAAACAAAATTTTAAATAAAGATTTTTTTGCCAATAAATATATTATTTAACATTTAGAGATGTTATATAAATATAAATACACACAAGATATATTTAGATATATTATTTTACATGTTAAAATGTATTTTTATACAGTATTTGATTATTTTTATGACTTATTGACATGGTTTTTAGGAATTGTGGCAAGAATATTATTTATTATATAAGTAAATATTAAATAATTAATTTAATTTATCAATATAAAGATGTATTTTTACATACTTTAACATATACCATATATACACAGACACACACACACACATATATATATAATATTTAAATATACATAATTTATTCAGGGACCAATACCAACTTCTTCACCTGGTCACTTGTTAGAGATATAGAATCCCAGGCCCCATCCCTAACCTATTGAATCAGGATTTGCATTTTAACAAAACCCTGGGTGATTTGTATGCACATTAGAGCTTGGGAGGAATTGGCCCTTGTTCCTGTTACTATACAGAACGAATTAATAAGTGATCACAAAATTCTAGGAAATATCAATAAATTAGTATTATCCATAAGCTTGCTACCTTTTCTCGACAATTGTATAAAGTTTATTAAAGAAACTGGAAACAAACAAAAATTAAGTGTGAAGTATTTACAGCACAACTTTAAGACATTTTAAAATTATAAATAAAAACATGTGACAACTGGCTATATAATGTTAACGTGTTTTCTCTAGAATATAGGTATGTACAAATTCCTAAAATAATGCTTATAACATGAACAGATGGTACCTGTGCTATAAATGTTAGCAAGAAATATCATAAAATAAATATGCTTAAAGTATTGCTATAACCATATATCATCATCATACATTTGTCAGTGCTCAACAGTGAATACCTCAAAATAATAATAATAATAATAATAAACAATAATAATAATTAATAACAACAATAATAATGTTAATAACTATACCTAACACTTAAATCGTACATACCTCTGAACCAGACACTGTTTTAAGCACTTTACATAATCAATTAATTTATTTCTTACTATAATCCTATGATGCTATAATTGTGAGATTGGTATTATTATTCTCATTTTAGAAATGAAGAAACAACACAGATGAGTTTGTGTAACTTGACCATTTATTTATATCAAGATAAATATATTTAATTACTTTTACTCATTTCTCATATTTTTCATATTATTTAATTGAAAAGATTTATTTTTCGATATGTGATCAATTGCAAAAGTGGAGAGAATTCTTCACCCTTCCTTGAATCAATGCCCTTTAGTGTGTAATTTGAAGTGTCTTTACCACTATGAGGTAAGGGGCGGGGGGAAGGTTTGACAAGCATTTGTGCAATTGGGTTTGCCCTAACTCTGCTTCCACCGCTGCCAGGAGAGCATACCTGGGCTACCCTCGCTGGAGAAGAGACCCAGGTAGAGCAAAGCTAAGATGACCCAATCTTAACTAGCCTATTTCCCAACATGTGATCAAATCCTGCCATGGTCTACACAGCCAGTCCACCTGACCCTGGATACACAAACAAGATGAGTTTACAATTATATGCCACATCAGCTTTTGTGGTTGTTTGTTACATAGAATCAAAAAGGCAATTGCTAACTGACAGAGATAATTACTAATTCAACTGAATTATTCATTCAACTAAAACAGAAAATATGTAACTTATACTGTTGCTCTTTATATCTATACCCACATATAGAAACGATAGAGATGAAAAACAGTAATGAATAATATATGTTATCATACCAACGTAGGTGATACATCTCTTAGAATACAATTGTTAAGAGGGGCACATATATTACATATATTCTTCAGTGTTTTTTTAAAAAAGAAACAATCTCTTCTCCCTTTGTTCAAACTGTAAGTACCTTTTCCTCCATTAATCAATTAAAGAAATATTGAACAAAACAAATTGGGTTGGCTGCAACTGCTGCCAACCATTCCCCAGGAAAACATAACTAAATGTTTTCATAAATTCTCTAGGGAAAGGTTTGAATGAGATAAATGTGTCAAAGCAGGTGGTGTTGTGAGTAAAAACTGAGCTCTCAGATCAGATGTGTTCTGGTGTTTTGTTACATATCAGCTTCTCAACAGAATACAAATTAATATTATTAAGCTAATAATATTATTAAGCTAATAATATTAATTTATATTTCCAATATATGTAGGGTCCGTATGTTAACTGTATAGAGCTTTGCTTAAAAGAAAAATATAAAACTGATAGTGGTAGTACTTTATGTGAAAGAAATCGAAATGAAAGTATGTAATAAAATCCAGAAAAAGTGCTGTCATGAGTTTTTGAAAAATTTTTGGATGATCCAAGTGAATAATATTATCAGATAACAAATGAATACAGTG
Organism: Rousettus aegyptiacus; assembly: GCF_014176215.1. NCBI lineage: Eukaryota > Metazoa > Chordata > Mammalia > Chiroptera > Pteropodidae > Rousettus > Rousettus aegyptiacus. The sequence continues at coordinate 55,826,608 of NW_023416286.1, read as the reverse complement.
ATATATAGAGTTTCTTGGTCTGACAAAAACTCAGAAGCTTCATCAAAGCAGAGATTAGTAATGTCTCAAAGTTAAACTGCCCTCATAACACCATCCTCAATTTTAAGGGTTTTTCAGATTGTTAGCGATTTTTACTTCTGTTATAGAACAAAAAATCACATTAAATCAAATTTGTATATACCAACCATAAAAGTGTCAGTAAATATTTGAACAGTTTAGAAATGAGGTTATCTCATTCAAAAGATAAAAAAAAATATGTTACATAGTCTTCATCACAGTACTACTTAAACAATGGCCCATGAACCTGTGCCCATCTACAAATTACACATTTTCTGTCTGCAATGAAACAATTACAGAAATTGAGCAAAAACATTTAAAAACTCCTATAGTACTTTAAAAATATTTTTACATGTGTTAAATATAAAAATAAAAACTCTAGGGTTTTACTTTGTATTTTCGAAAGTACTTTTTTAGTAATTTAATTTTATTATAATTTATGAAAGTATCTGTCTGCAAAAAATTAGAAACAAAAAAAATACTGTCCTTCACAATAGATAGTCAAGGGAACACAGCTCTATTATATACAGATGTGAATATAAATCTAATTAAAAGAAAACTAAAGTGAGAATTAGTAATTATTGACATTTACTTAATTACCAATGGAAACTAGTCACAATGTTAAATGCTATACATGCATCATCTCATTTTATTCCTCTTGGTAATCAATGATGTTAAAGTTAAGTATGTCGATGAGAGTTTACATAGCTATTAAGTGGCAGAGCAGCTTTTTCATCTCAGACAGTCTGAATCTATAGCCTGGACTCTAAATCACTACTTCTCCCGCTGGTCGACCCAATCTAGTTCTAAAAGGGAATCAAAGAGAGGAATGTGGCTTGACAATAGCCAGGGCAACCACAGTGGAAATTAAAATAGTTCCAGGGAAAAAACTTTCTGCTTCAATGAATGACCCTTAAGAAAGAAATTAAAAAGATTATCAATCCCATTTGAATGAAATATTTAAAAAATTATCAGTCTTAGTGTTACTATTTTATTCCTTAATCTTATCTCATTAAATTTCCTTCATATCTCCCAAGTGCTGAGTTTGGAATAGGACTTGACCTGGTGTGATGGTCCGTGTGGTATAACTCTGTCAGACACTACATGTACCAGAAATAGAAGAAAGAGTTACAAGGAGATATCATTTGAAAAATGAGTGCATAATTAAAGATTCCAAAGCATTTTTTGGGAAAAGACAAAAACAAAAACAGCAAAACCTATGTTCCTATAGTCAGGGAATTAATGGTGACAGTGGGAGCAAGAGTGAAGTTCAACAAAGATGTTCCTGAATGAAACAAACGCTGCAAAAATATTCAGCTCTCCTATGTCCAACTAGACAAAGATCTTATTACATATGCCAGCAAATGTTTTCAATTAATATCATAGATTTTTCCTTTTAGCAAAAACGAGAGCAGAATTTGTTCTGCAAAATTTAAATTTTGTAGTTCATGTAGTTAGAATAGATTGACTCAGTATCTTGCCATGTCCTACCCGAACTTAGTCTGGTTGCTTTATCCTTCTTTATCGATGTTCTCTTTTAGCTCCCAGTACTCCTCAGCCCATGTTATCTTAAGTAACTGAATATAAAATGACAAATATTTGGCTGTGATTTTAACTCTGCTAGATTCTGTGAGTGAACACATACTTGTTTCATCAGCTTTTTCTTCCCCTTAACTCTTTGAAGTGTATTTTATACTATTCCTACAACTTCTGCATGCTTCTCTCCTTAAGCCTATTTCTACATGCATCTACAAGTTTTTCCACTTTCCTTTCTTTGAACCCCATTTTAAGTTAGACTTTTTTATCGAATATTTTTTGTATTAAGCAAGAAGAAAAATAGCATGATCCCGTGTCATAGATAATGATTTTCAGTCTTAGCATAAATCCCGATGGATTAAGATGTTTTTGTTTCTATCCATTTGATATTTTACCTACAGCATTCTGCTACTTAGTACATATTTATTGATAATAACATTGTTGAAAATATGAAACAAATAAAGAGTTTAATTTTTCCCAAAAATATCAAATAAATCATCTTACTGGAACAAGAGAGAAGTCAGTATCTGCTAAGAATCACAGTATCGAAGATGTGGAAGAGAGAAGCCCACGTGGTGCTAAAACAAACACCTGAGGATTATGTTCTCATGATTTTGCTTCATTAGGTAGAAAGACATTCACCATGATTTTCCAGATTCTGGTAACAACTTGTTCAATAATTCCAAAGGTTAACAAACAAGGACCAACACTGAACCCTGAAGAAAAAGGCCAGGAAAGTAAGAAAAGAGGCACCAACAATGCTTTCCTGGGAAGAAGAGCAAGCAAGGAGAAGAAAGTATCAACCTATTGGATAAATAACTCTAACTAGGTGAAGCTGAAGTCACCCACATTCCTTTCTGTTATGGATTTTCTCTCCAAATTAGCATTGAATTATTTTAATGTTATATTAGGAAATTTTGCAATATATTCAATTTGTTGAATATATTATCTTTCTTTTCAGGTTGTTGGTTGAGAATATGACACTATGAAATGGGAAAAATTATTTTATTTAAAATTGATCCTGATCTTAAGGTAAAATGTTATAGTTTCTCACCATCAAGTATGATATTAGCTGAGGGCTTGCCTTTACTATGTTTAGGTATATTCCTTTTATACTTATTTTATTGAGTGTTTTAATTATAAATGGATGTCGTATCTTGTCAAATGTTTTTTCTGTATCTATTGATATGATAATATGATTTTATCCTTTATTTTGTTAATGTGGGGTATCACATTGATTAATTTGCACATATTAATGATCCTTCAACACCTGGAGTGAACCCCACTTGATCACGATGTATAATTTTTTAATGTATTGTTGTATTTGATTTGCTAGTATTTTGTTTAGGATTTTTGCATCTGATTCATCAGAGATATCGGTCTGTAATTTTCTTTTTGTGTGTGTTAATCCTTGACAGGTTCTGGTATCAGGGTAATGTTGGCTTCATAAAATGAGTTAGGAAGTATTGTCTCTTTTTCAATTTTTTGGAAGAAAAATCCTCATTATGAATACTAATATTCATACTAATATCTATCCTAGATATTATATGATAAATTAAAAATTTGAATATTATGAATACATGGAAATGAGTTTCCACTTATTCTATACTTCACAATGTCTGAAATGCATTCATTTATCCAATAAATATTTAGCAAGTTTCTGGTACTTGTCACTCACTGTTCTTGATCTTGAGTTATAACAGTGAACAAATATTGATATAGTTTGTCCTCTCTAGGAGTATACAGTCTAGTGGGGAGACAGATATGTACATTAATGATCACATCATTACAAAATAAAACAAGTTCTTGCATGAAAAGGAATGATTTCTATGAGAACACATAGTGAACAAACCTGACCTAGCCTAGGTTAGTAAGGAAAAACAAACTCTGAGCTGAACCAAAACATCAGTATGAGTTAAACAGGTTACAGGAGGATGAAGAATAATTCTGGAAAGGACAATATCATGTGCAAAGACCCTGGGGCAGGAGCATGTACAGATCATTTGGAGAACAAAATGGAAACACTGAAAATGGAATGCAGAGTGTGAAGACAACAGCAGTAAGAGTTGAGGTCTGAGTGTTAGGCATGAGCCAAACCAGATGATCATGTTAAAACTTACAGTATTTCCCTAAAAGCAATGGGAAGATATTAAAAGTTTTTGTACAAGAACATGTCATAAGCATATGGGCATTTGAAAAGACCACTCTGACTAAAGTATGAAGAAGGGAAAGAAGACAGTCAATTTGAATACAAGAACGCTGGTTTTTCTACTGCAGTACCAGGCAAGGACATTGGCAGTGGAGATCAAGAGAAAAGGGCAGATCGGAGAAATATTTAAGGGGTCAAATTGTCAGTGCTATGTGATCGTCTGTGGCAGCTAAGGGTAAAGGAGTGTCAAGCATGATGTGTAGGTTTCTTGCTTGTGGAACTGGATGACATTTAGTGTATGTTCATTGCTGTTTCTGAAAGGTCAAATATTGCAATTCTTGGGTAAAATAAGCCTACGTGTATAACATAAGTTTACATGGTGCTTTCTGTTCTTTTATAGAATATTATTTCAAATATCCAGGGGATAATTGCTTAGAATGTTGCATTTAAAATTTTTTTCCTTAAGTAGTCTGCAGTGTGTGTGTGTGTGTGTGTGTGTGTGTGTGTGTGTGTATTTAATTCCAGATTAGTTTTAAAAAACTTTATGACAAATCACAGTTGAAGAACTATTATTAGTTGCAGAACAAATGAAGTTGGAAGGGCAAAGACTGAACTTTAGGGGGAATGGTTCCTTAAAGTTGTTTGTTTGTGTGTTTGTAAAGTCCCAGCCAGCAAACAAAATGGTTCCTAGGTAACCACTAAAACATCACAGGATGGTGGCCATTTTAGAAGGGAAACAGGTAGTGGGTGTTGGTGGCAAGGAGATACTCTACTTTCTGCTCAATTTTTCTGTAAACCTAAAAATGCTGAAAAAAAAATAAAGCCTAATAACAGAAAAAATTAAAAAAAAAATCAATTCAGGGTGGAAGACGATTTGAGTTCAGAGGCAGAGACGTTGTAGGCACTGCACAGGTTCCATTAATGTCTTAATATATTCCACAGTAGGAATTCTCAGTGACTATGCATTAAGGAAAATACACACATTAATAGTTCTCAAGAACAATATTTGAAGGCCCAAGTTAGTGAAGAAAAATTGAAACCTCTATATCAGGAATGAGAAAACTATAGCCTGCAGGCCAATGCAGCCAGCTAACTGTTTATGTAAATAAAGTTTTATTGGAACACAGTCAAGTCCATTAATTTACATATTGCTTTTGGCTGCTTTTGAACTATAATAGTAGCCGATTACTAGCAATTAAGACCATATAACCTACGGGCCTAAAATTTTCATCTGGCCCTTAACAGAAAAAGTTTGTCAACCCTTGCACTACACTCTTATTGGGGCTGGCTGAGTATAGCTTCCACAGGATTCCCTCATTTTAGAATAATTGTAAGATACAGAAACCATCTTTAAAAAAAAAAATGAATTCCATCTGTGGACAGAGTCCTCTGAGAATATCTGAGACTTGGACATAAGATTCTGGAGAAGTTTTTCTAATTTGAACTATAGAGGTAACAGTATTAATGGTGATTCATTAAATAGCCTAATTATAAAACAGATTGAGAAGCATTCCCTACTATATGTTTTATTTCTATTTTAATTATCACATGGATATACTTTAATTCCCATCAGTAAATTCATAGAAGCATATTTCTAATGAAATCTATAATTAACTCAATGGCCTCATGAACTGTTGATCAGAGAAGTAAAAATAAAAAAAAATAGAATTTAATGTAAATAGAATTTTAAATATTTAATATAATTTTTTCTAGACCTTTTTCATTTGTTTATTTCTGTTTAGTTTGCTCATTTATTTTGTTTTTTAGATTCCACATATAAGTGAAATCATGTGGTATTTGTCTTTCTGTGTCTGACTTGTTTCACATAGCATAATACCCTCTAGAATATGTATTTTTAATCAGTTACATAAGGTACAAGAGAACAATAATTTACATGTATAAAATATCAAACTAGGCTTATCGTTATGACTGATGATATAAAAATAAATAAATAAAAGTATGTGGTAGAGTCAGTCTCTATCATTTTAGAATGATTACAGCTACAAGAAATGAACAATCTAAATTGCTGTGGCTTAAATAGTAGAGCTTGAACTTCTCTCTCATGTTAAAGAGCCTCTAGCGGTTAGTGCTTGTAGAGGTGGATCAGCGCCTGCTTTCACCAAGGACTCATGCTTTCTCTCTGCCTTGCCTTTCTGCCATTCTAAGTGTGTTGGTGATTTTCTCTCATAAAATAGTCGCTGGAACTCCAGTCATCACATTCTTATAGAAGAGTTAAGTTGGAAGAAGATGGAGGTAGGAAGAGGAAAGAGTTGTGTCTCTCTCTCTTTTTTTTTTTTTTGGCAGGAGAAGTATTTTCTCAAAAATTCTCTAATAGAGCTTAATAATTATTTTATTGGTCAGAATAAGGGCATATAACAGAGTAACTGCTGTATAAGTGAAATGGGGCAGCTATGATATGAGTGTAAAGTGTAAGCCTTAAACCAAACATTATTAATTTCTTGAATTAGAGCATATGGCCACTCAAATAAAAGTCGGATTCTGTTAATGAGGAAGAAGATATTTGGAATTTAAGTTTTATCTTTCTCTTGCAGTATTTTAAATATATGAGTAATACATATGTAATGGTACGATTTTATTATGATCCAACTCAATTTAAAACATACCACATGCAAATGCAACTCAGTGATAACATATATTATGTAACATATATACACTTACATACCATTATATTATACATTTGCACATAAATATGTGATATTATACAGTCTATAATTTGAACTGTGATAAAATATGGCATCGATTCCATTTTATTTATCTTCTCATCTTAAAATATTAAAGCATTTTATTTCTAAATATTACTTTTATTCTCCTCAATTTTGTGGTTTGCCAATTTTTACTGTCATTGAAATTTTAATTTTAAAAGCAATGCTTACTGGTGGTTTTAAGGAAGATTATTCTTTAGCCATACTGTGCAATTTGACAAAAATGTATCATTTTTTCTGGATACTTACTTATTTCTCTTCACATAAGGGACATAACAGCAAAAATTCTATTATGAAGTTAAAATTAGAACCATTCATACAGCTTAACAAAACAAGCATCAACTGAAAGAAATGAAACATATTTTCATGGTTAAAAGTTATGGCCACATAGTTACTATTTATAATGGACTGAATGTTTATGACCCCACTCCATTCCAAATTCATATGTTGAAATCTATCCCTAATGTAATGGTATTTGGAGATAGGGCCTCTAGTAGTTAATTAGGTCATGAGGGTGGAACGCTCATTAACAGGATTAGTGCCCTTATAAGAAGAGGCCAGAGAGCTAGCTCACTGTCTTTCTGCCATTTGAAGATGAAAGGATAAGGCAACCCAGACAAAGACTCTCACTAGAACCCTACCATGCTGGCATCCTGATCTTGAACTTCAGCTTCCAAAACAGTAATAGATTTCTGTTGTTTATAAGCCATTCAGTATATGGTACTTTGTTATAGCAGCCAGAACTAAAAATGGAAATCTTATCTACTCTCCTTTTGAAACAGCTCTTGGATAGACTCTTTCAAAATAAGCAATTTAATTAGTGCATTCATTTTAAATGGATTTTCCTTTTTCCAATATTTATTGGAAGATAATGCCATTAGGTAATACACAGAAGTAATCAGGATAGTAGATCATAATACAGGAAGAACTTAGATATCTAGAACAAACATTAGGAAAGAACACTTGGATTATTCAGGTTAGGGGTTAGCCAACTTTTTCTGTAGAGGCCTGGGTAGGAAATATTTCAGGCCCTCTGGACCATAGGGTTTTAACTGGAAATACTCAATTCTGTTGAGTATAAAAGCTGTCACAGACAATACTGAAAAAATAGGTGTGCTGTGTTCCAAGAAAATTTTATTTATGGATACTGAAATTTAAATTTGATATCACTTCATGCATCACAAATTATTATTCTTCTTTTGATTTTTACAACCATTTAAAAATTTAGAAACTGTTTTTAGCTCTTAGGCTGTATAAACACAAAAAAAGGGGCCATGGTTTGCCAATCCCTCATCTAGGTATTTCATATCTGGAGAACCTAATTTGTCAATAATTTGGATTTGGAATGCATGTGGGAGTCCACACCTATATATAATTTTCTAATATGGGGAGAAGCTTGCCGACCCCTGACCACTTTCTATAATTATTGCAACCCCAGCACACCCCAAACTCTTACCCCTTGTTTTTTTCTGTCTTTATATATTTTGCTCATTTTCCACTTGAATGTAACCTCCATGAGGGACGTGATCTTTGATTTATTCCCTTACATATCTCTGGTGTTTGAAGAGCTCCTGGACCAGTAAGAGCTGGTCCGAGCTGCTGCTTTCGGCAAGTGAGAGTTTCAGCGCAGATGGCTGGAGATACAAGCAATCTGCACGCGTATACCTCCTCCTGCCTCAAGACAGCCATACATCAAGTAAACTAAGTAGAGGAAAATCTCCTGCTTCTTTGTTGCTGAGAGTTATAACATAGTTCTGTCTAGGGGGTATTTTTCCCTGATGCCCTTTCATTTTTAGTGTGTTTAATGCTTTTAAACCACAGCATTAGAGCATACCTTTATTCCAATAATAAAAATTAAGTTGCTTTTTTTTGACAAAAAATCTGACATTGCCTGCAATTTTCATTTTGTAAATGGAGAAACCGAAAATCCAAATTACCACTAATAGTGATGAAGAGGAAGAAAATAGTTCTTAAACCTGGTGAAAAATCAGTGACTGATTCTCATCATTTCATTTATGATCTAGAGTTAAAATGCTATGTGGATTGCACTTTTTTAGAGAAAGGGAAGTTAAAAGTACTTAGGCAGAAAGATATTTTATATATCACATCCACAATATTGAAAAAAAAACAGATAAAAAGAAATGTCTAAGTATAGACATATAAACCTACACGAATACTATAAAAACCTTACTACTTATAATATAGAAATCATGAAAATGTCTAGAAACATTAAATATTGTCGAAATTATTTTTGAGTTTTGTTCACAAAGAATGCAGAAGAAACATTCTAGTAATATTTAGAATAGCTAAAGTTATCTACATTTTCTCACAAAGATGAAGAAGGTAAGAATAAAACAAGAGTTGACAATTCTCACCCCACACTACCCACCTCTTATCCCTAATCTACTCTCTTGTAGTTAGCTTTCTTTATGGCTGTCAACTGCCTCTTAAACTTAAACTTTAAAATGGAGAATAAAAACAATTGACTAAAAATAAAAAAATGAAGCCTTAAACTTTCAAGGAATTCAGAAAAATTGGAGCAATCTAATCTTAAACCAGGGAGAGAATTGAATATCCTGCCTGATTAGTTGCTTTCTATATGCACAGGAACTGTCAAATCTTAGCAGGTGATAGACAATTAAGTATATTAGTCATATAGTTTAGTCATAGTTTACAATTGGAAGGAAAGTCTGAGTGGCATCATCATGAAGTAATTAAATTGCATGTTCTTCTTCTAACTCTAACTGGCAAGTGAGAGTTCAGCTCCTTCGGCTGGAGCGGTTGTAATAGGGTATGCTTACACATAAACCCACATAATTTTCAAGAATGTCTTTTCATGGTTTTAAAATGGGAGTTATTTAATTAATGGGAAAATACCTAATTTTAAATGTAGGAGTAAATGTTTGCAGATACATAATGTATCAATTGAGAGAATTGCAAAGTTATCACAGTAGTTCTTACCAGTTCTATATAAAAACATGCAATTGTACATAGAAACTATTTTAGTATGAATATACAACAGGCTTATTCTTCTGGAAAGAAAGATTTCAATTCAGACTGCGATCTGTTTCTACAAGAATATTATGATAAAACCACCCATCTTTCTAAGAAAGACTTCTTTCTAAAGGTAATCTCTCTTAAATTCAGATGCAAGCTAAAAACTAATACAGACTAAGTTCACAGAAAACTTTTTTCTTGTGTTTTAATAGATATGCATTTTATAAGACAGTGTTTTTCGGGTTTATAGAGGTAGATAAAAGTGAAAATCAGTTGGATAAAAATGAAAATCAAGTTTAATTACTGCATTCTTTTTTTTTTTGCATGAGGTTGATTGATTTTCTTCTTGGTAGGACAGCTGTACAATGTTCTAAAATATTATTTACAATACAGTACAACCTGCATGTTTTAATAATTACCACTATCCAATACTATTTTTCTTTTCTGTTAGAAATTATTAAAAATCAAAGTAGAAAATATCTAGTGTCTAAAACAACCAGAAAATATAAATGTTATTTGAATTTATTGCGTTGCAAAATGTTGTTAATTTTACATGCTACAAAAAGGTATTTACTAAGATGGTTTTTAAAATTACATTACATTCTGATGTCTAATTGAGAGACTATTAGCAATTATTAAAATATTTACAAATATTTTTATTTCTTAAATCTAAACTATGAAAAAAACCCAAATCTGGTGTTCAGTATTCATTTCAAAGCATTTGGGTCTAACTGAGCTTTCAGATCATAGTCTGAAGATCCTGATTGTGCCATTATTCTCTGGTATGTAGAGAACCTGTTTGTCTTAATTTTCAATCTAAAATGGAACTTAACAATATTCAACAGGCTTTTGTTTGATTATTTTTTTATATATCAAAGAAAGAGAGAGAAGAGTTCTTTTTTTCATATTTCAGGTGTGTGTGTGTATGTTTTCTGGGGGTAGGGGTGGGGTGGTAAATATTTGCAAAGCAGAGCTGAAACAAAAGATTTTAATATTCAGACTTGAATTCATCAATAAGGAATTTTACCCTAAAACACAAACTGAGATTATGCAACAGCTCAGTTTTAAATGCCTCCAACAGACTGTTAGATTATTTAGAAATGGGCAGTAATTCAGGTCTGAGAAGGTGTGAAGAGGTGCCTTCAGCTTCTCCCTACCTTGAATAAATAGCAGCAGAATCTAATCTTGAGATGGGTGCAGAAGATGCCCTTAGTATATCTGACCTTGACTCAGATAAAGGTCACCCTCTAGTGGGGTTGACACATATTTCAACCTAAATCCTTACTCTTGAAGGAGAAATGTCACTTATGAATTTCAGTTAAAAAAAATGACCGATTCTGAAAATCAAAGGCAAGTCTAGATTCAGGAATCTTTATTTGGGCATCAAAGGTGAAGAGGTGGAGATTTTTGTACATAGCCTCAAGAAATGGGCACCCACCTGTGAATGACTTAAAATGGCTTTCAATAACAACAGAAAAATAGGAACCCTGGTCCTCATTTTTTAAGTGGGGAATTTAAAAAAATCACCTCATTTCCCTTTTTAAGTCCCACAATTTTATAACATCTAGATCCCTTCTAAAACCTTTGTATGTAGCTGCTTATATTATAGGCAAACCTATGGAATCACCTGAAACTAAGCAATTAGAAAACTGGAGCAGCTTTAAAAAATTAAATATAGACTCAATGATATTCTTACTGTTATTGAACACTTCCCTTGGTCCAAATGCATTTTTGGTCCATTAGCTTAATTTAGGAACAACAATAAAAAATAATACGAAGGATAACAGTGAGGTATTATTGCATTATAAACAAGGGAGCGTAGAGCAGGCATCAAAACCACCTAGAAAGCTAGTTAATACATAAGTCTAGAGCTGGAGCAGATGACAATTTGCATTTTTAACATATTCCCAGACGATGCTGATGTGGCTTGCCTGAGACCACACTCTGAAAATCACAGCACAGAGTTAGAATACATATATGACATTTGCAATGCAAATTCCTTCAGCATCGATACGATAAGTGCATAGTAGGGGCTTAACATATTTTAGATTTCTGCCCTTGCAGATCATAAAGACATAGTAACTATAAAGACATAGTAACCATAAAGATAGTAATGAAATAATTGTGTGGGCTTTGCACCCAACAGTCTAAAGCTAACTAACACTTTTCCTATTTTTGGATCTAGCTGCAAAATTCTCTCATTCTCTCTATGATTGACAACAAGGTGGAAAAGTTAGTAAAAGGATGTAATATCTTACTAGAATGTAGATATTTGACCTGAATATTTCAATGGTTCCTAAATTCAGTGTGCATCTGTATCTAGGCCCCACAAATTTTGATTCAGCAGTTCTGAGTTGGAATGAGGTATCTGCTTTAAGCGCTCAGATGATTCTGCTGCGGGCCATATTTCAACATGCTTTGAGGAATTTTGACTTATAAATTTAACAGATACTTGATGGCTTCTAACATGAGAAAAATCATAATAGTTACAATAATTAGAAAAATGCTTTTTCTATCAGGGTTGCCATATTGAGCCAAACCTCAGTTCAAGCTGTCTGACCATGCTCTACCCAAGTTCTGGGACTGCTTTAGGAGTCAAGTGCAAAACAGCTACATGAAGAAATGTACAGCGATGTACTGGGTACTGGTCATACCGACTACTCCAAACTTGGGGAGGAATCTCAAGATAGGCAAGAGTAAGGGATCCACCTGCTTCCCTACCACACCCCTTCTTCCGGTCCTAGCTACTAGGGCACCACATGTAGAAGCCTGAATCTAGAGAGAATGAAGCACACACCAAGTATATTAGGGAGCCTGACTGGAGTAGAAATTGTGGTGGTGAATCAGAGAGTGATTATGATCGACGTAGCTAAGGGCCATAATATCATCAGTGGGCAGCAAGCAGACAGGGGGAATGGTGTCAATAGTACGCCACATGCAAACTGCTTCTGACTGGACTGTGCTTCTCTTGGCCCCCATCGATGTTTGGTTATCGGCATAACTCTGAGCGCCTGCTATGCTGCCAATGCATTTCTGTAATTCTTAACCTCAGATTCTTAGGATGGAGAGGCACGTTCATATCACTTAGGAAACAATTGTCTCACTTATTTTAGTTTTACATGGGACATTTCTATTGGCGTTACTTTGGGGAAAATAATTTAATCTTTTGGGTCTCAGTGTGTTCAGCTGTAAATTTAAGAGAAAGGACTCAATGATTTCTAAGGCACTTCCCAGTCCTCAAGATTCTGTCCTATTTAGCTTTAGAATAAATGCCTTTGGGTGGGAACTATTACTGTGGAGGAAAGAGAATCTAATTTATTATCTAGCTCTTTTCTGAAGAAGTAGAAATGGAATTTAGATAAATGAAAGGATAAGCCTGGAAGTTTCAGAGGTTGCTTTCTTCTCTTATAAGCTAAATTTAGTGGCAGCTAAATAACTTAATAAACTCCTCAGAAGAAAAAGGATTTCCCAGCTGACCGGGAACTCTCATGTCCCTTCATCTAACACCAGCCTCTGAGCTCACCAAAAATAAGGGTGGCTCCAACGGTTCTTTTTGCACAGACTATAGAACTAGCAACTCAAAAAAAAAAAAAAAAAAAAAAAATCTGATTTTTTAGTCAAGGTAGTATAACAATGTGTCCTTAGATGAAAATATTTTTGACAGAGATAAGTGAAATATGAACCAGTTCCTGAGAATGAAAGGCAAAATTATTCCAATTAAATTCTTTGGAACTGTTTCAGTTCCTGGAGTCTGGGAAACAAAATATATCTATTTGGGGCTTACTCTGTGTTCACTGCTGCTTGCCTAGCTTCTATCCTCCATTAAAAAGGCCTTTGTCTAAAATCTAAGGTTGTTTGGTGAGTAAATACTCTCCCTATCAACACTAATTGTTGCCTATTCACATAATTTTCAGTCACAAAGACTGTTACAGGGCGAGTTAAAGTGGCAACAAAATCTCTGAGAAGAAATCATAAAGTGCACTTTTAAAATGGCTTTCTAGTGTTTCAGGTGTTCAAAGCACTGTTCGTGCTGTTCCCTTGATCGAAAGCCATTAGCAGCTCCCACACTTTGAAGTAGAAAATCTAAATATCTTTTGACATGTGATACGAGACTGCCTTAACCGACCATCTCATCCATCCATGATTCATTCAAATAACTAACAGGTAGTTACTGAATATTTTTGTGGGTTAATTGCCTGGTAATATCATTTTCTTTAATTCTTTCCAACTTTTCTCACACTCCAGCAAAATGGAACTTTCTCATTACCATGTTTCCCTCCACCTGAAATGTCCTTTCATTCTTTTTATTTTCAACAATTGCAATACTCCAAGCCTCAGCTCATATCACCTAGTCCATGAATCCCTCTATAATGTACTAACTGTAATAAATAATTCTCTGTATTTTCCTGATGATGACCTTATAGTTGTATTATAATAATATTGCCCATGTCCTGAGTTATATCATATTTACTACTATAGATGTTTTATCTCTAAATCTGGGTTATAAATGCTTGGTTTATGAAAAGAATGTCTAGTACTGGTACATAGTAGCTTGCAATTGATTTCATTACTAGCTATCTTGAAAAATCATTCCCATTGAGGCTAAGGAAAAAATTATATAAACTGTAGCCCTATAATCAATTTTGAAATATCTCCATATCTTAATTTTCCTGATGTACACAAGATAGACTTATCTTCTGATTTTTTTAATCTTCTATTGAAATAAAGGTGGCACTGGAATTAGAAACCTAATTTCTAAAAATTTATTTTTAAAAAGTTATGACTGCTATCCATGAAAATAAAGATGACATATTAAACTCATTAAAAAGCAACACTAAAAATCAGGATCATGAACACCAAAACCATTCTACTTCATTTTTTTTCCTTCAAAACAATTGCTTGAATAAACTTTAGAACTGCCCTTAAAAATTCTAATAATAAGTAGCAAGTGAAAATATTGTTAAATTTTATTTATTTTCAATGATATGATTCCTAGCTTCCTACTACTAAATTTTGAAAGTCACATGGGGAAAAAAATTAAAATCTAGCAAATACTAATGTTTGATTATTTATAGATTTCTTGTTTACCAGAAGAACAACTTAAAACACCATTACTGTTTTTTGTGGCTCTGTGAAAAATCAAGGTAGCTTTACATTTCAAAATGAGAAAAATAGATCCTTTAACCACATACTTGTTATCTCAGTGTATACTCTGAGCAAGAATCTAGAATTGATTATTAAAGGCAATGGTTTATGAATAAATGAAAACAGTCAATATCCCTAAAATCTGGGATGTATACACTAGAAGAAACCATTTCGGACTCAAAATTTCTTTCCAGAGGGTTACCAGATTGTGGATAGAATCATGAGAAAGGTACAGTATATAAAACCTTTGACTAGAGAATGTATCAGCTAGAAGTTAACAACAACTTGCAGTGGTTGTTGAATCTAGTTCAATCTGAATAAGGTTGATAGTGGCCTGCCCTAAGTTTCCATGTTTGATCCAATCTTCTTCAACACTTTTCCTAGAAAATATGGAATAGTTAGCAAATTGAAGATATCATGAGGCTAGGAGGTTCAGTCGATATATTGAATGATAGAATTTATATCTAAAAACTTTTTAAGAATTTGAAGTAAAAGTTTAGATATAATAAAATGAGATTCAAGTCCTGCCCTTGGGTCCAAGTTTTTTCTTCGCAACAACCTGATGGAATATTCATGGAGCAGCAGATCTGAAAAATATCAGAGGAATATAGTTCATAGTAGGCTCAATGACTCAACAGAGGGATAAGACTGCCAAGTCAATAAAATTTAATCTTAGGTTCTATCTGTAACAAGCACTGTTAAGACTGCATTTCTCTGAGCACTCACTAACTAGGCAACCTACTTGGGAGATAATTGGCAACTGCGATGGTGGTCGAGCCTGCCTGCTCAGAAATCTCTTCTTAATAATACCTAAAATTGTTCCTTATTCAACTCATAACTTCTTAGAATATGAGAGTTCAATGAAAAAATGAAACATATATTTGTAATTAATGACATTTATGTTCTAATGGATAATATATATGTATTTCATCAGTCTTTAGGCATATGTGAAAAGATTATTCTCCACCAATCAGCCTAGTCTATATCTATCCTGTTACCTTCGGTTCTTGGTTCCTTACCCTGAGAAGGTGACAGATAATGTGAAATTAACATGGGTACAAGACAGAAAATAACATTCTCATTTTATATGGTCCCATACAGCTTTAACAGCAAGGTCTAATGAATAAAGTTCATCATGTAAGATACTCTGGCCTAAGATAACAAATATCTTCTGTCAGTTATAACTGTCTGAGATGGAGCATGTAGTCATGGAATTTCATCATTAGAAGGAAGAAAATCAAGTGTCATTAAAATGTTAGAAAAAGAGAGGTCAAGCACTTGATGGATATTTGTTGTAGGTGATATTATGGGCTGAATGCCTGTGTCCCCCTCACTCTAATTCATATATTGACATCCTAGTCCTCAATGTGATAGTATTTGGAGGAGTCTTTGGGAAGTAATTAGGTTCAGATGAAGATATGAGGATGGGACCCTCATGATAGAATCAATTCCCCTATAAGTGGAGGAACAGATCTGAGGACCCTCTCTCCATGCACATGCACTGGGGAAAGGCCATGTCTGGACATATTGAGAAGGCAGCCAGCCAGCTGTAAACCAGAAAGAGAGATCTCACCAGAAACCAACCATGCTGCCACCCTTATCTTGGACTTCTGGCCTCAAAAACTGTGATAAGTGATTTTCTGTTGTTTAAGCTCCCCAATTTGTGGCATTTTGTTATAGTAGACTGAGCTGAGACAGATGGCCTTTAGGCTCTCTTCTGATGACTCTGTTACTTTAATAATTGATAGAAGCAAAGACATGCCTATTTTAACAAAATGCCACTATGATTTATTTTATTTTTAAATGTTAGTTTCAATTGCATTATAGTAATATATCTTTACAAAATAATACTTTATAGACTTGATTTTGCTTTAGCTGCCCCCCCCCCAAATTCATTAAATTCTATTCACTAGGAATTAATATAAAGTTCTAAATGACCTGATTTCAACTTGAACCAAATACTCCTTACTTAGTCAAACTAGCCATGCTGGCCTCCTGAGCCCACAGGCCTCTTTGTACTCTGTCATTCACCTCAAGGACTTCCTCACCATGGAGCCTTTGCATTTGCTGTTTCCTCTACCCAGACTGCTTGTTTTCCATATCCACAAGACACACACTTCTCCCTTACTTTCTTCATATCCATGCTCAAATATCCTTATTATAAGGTGTTCTGAGCCCTGGAGGAAGCCCAATGGCAAACAAATGCTTATTAAGGTTTCTTGGTTGAGTTCACAGCAATGAAAAACCTCTATTCCTCACTGGCTGCAAGGGGGTGGGCATTTCTCTGCCAATATTCAGTTCACAACCCAAAGGCTTGAAATCACTATTTCATCTCTGGAGAAATAAGCCAATAGAAGAGACACAAAGAGAAAGAGAGACTGCCAAGGAGTTCAAATCAGGGAGAAATCTGCTAACTCTAGTTCTTTTGATTATGATAAATTCAATTTACATTTGGAGCACAAACAACATGTACTGATGATCTGTGTAGGAAGAAATACCAGGTACTATATTGTACTGTAGATATAGTAGGTATTGTACCATATAGGTTGTTCCATAGCGAGAAGGCTGGACTCAACTTGATGAAGCCAAAACCCAAATGTAGCCCCAATTTGTCTGATTCCTAATTGCATTCTTAAATATGTTTTGAAAAAACTTATTGAGAAATGTGCTTACTTGAAAGGGAGTTAAGTTACAAAATGCTGCATTAAATCTCACCCCATAATGCAATATTTTGAAATAGCATGTCCTAATACAAAATTGGTGATATTTGCCTTCACCAGGATAAACTTTTCAGTGAACTCTTCTAAGCCCACTGTGGAAAATTCAGACTTTCAGTTTGAGTTTGAGATCCTAAACAATAAATGCAATAATTAAATATACCAAAACAGCTTTTGCTTAGAGCATTCTTACTCAAGTAAATGCAGGTATCATTGCCCTCTTCGTTCCATATGCTTTAAGCTATCCACTGAAAAACTAACAAGACATAGAACTGTAGGTAACACATATAAACATAACATCAATTCAGTCAACTGTTGTTCATCTGCATTATTATGTAAAATGAGTGAAGAAATTAAAAAATGGCACAACTAAAAACAGCTAGTCCATAAAGCTACACTATTGTAAATGATGTTCCCTTACTTAAATGGAAATAACCATAGTGTAGTCAACATAATTTTACCACTTTTCTCTACAGTTTAATACTTATACACTTAAATACCTATTGGGAACCTGAAATGTGCCAGTTTTCATTAAACTTCATGGTATTAGCAATTGTTATATTTCATTTTCCCAAATCTGTAGCATGTCAATTTCTACCTCCTGCCTTGTCATATTTTTTTCTCTTGCCCTGAGGAATATTTCCATGCTAGTCAAGGAATTGTATTTTGGCAGGCTGCCCACACAGCCGTAGGGAATATCTTTTAGTGCTGTGCCAGACACACACCCTGACTCCAGCCTTTAGCCTTCCATCCCGTCATGAAAAGGTCAAGGGCTATCTTTCAGACTTACCAACTGCCATTTCTCCTTCTCATCAAAAGGAAAGTCAAATATAGGGCATTGAGTATGCTGAAAGTTTGCAAAATGCACAGAAGTAAGAGTGTTTGGCTTTACGAGGTTGGTGAGATTGAAATTTGAGAGAATAGAGAACGAAGAAATGGGAGGCACAGTATAGGAAGGGACCTGTGACTACAGTTATAGAACATTTTACCTGTGACAAAATAAATGATCCATAAAATTCCCTGGCCAGTCATCCCAGTGGCAAGGCAACAAAGAGCAGAAAGTGCTTTCTGTATCGCTGATTGGTATAAAAAGGTTAGTTGACTCAATTGAACCCAATGAACCACCATTAATATGTAATTGGCCCAACCTGTTGAATTTAACAGTATTTTAATGGCCTAGCTATTCTCTCCCTAAAGAGACATACTGCTTCATTAGAATATTTAGACCGAGAGAGTCAGATGTGAAATTTGATCTTATGGCTATGAATTCCTATTTCTTCTCTAGTTTTAATTTGAGGTAAGAAACTTACTTATCCTCCTAAACCGGTGGCAGACCAAGATGGGAGGGCTAGAGGAAGTCTGTCTCATGCAAAATTGTGTTTCGTCACTGACATTGTTTAAAACGGTACTACAAAACAGTAATTTTTAATTGGTTTCATTATTATTATTTCTTAATTTTGTACAGACAATTAAATCTCCTGTTCCCTGAACCTGGGGGCTGTCTTCTGTGTTGCAGGATGCTGAATAGCATTCTTCATCTCTCCTGAGATGCCATCAGCACCCCTCCCCGAGCTGTGATAAATAAAAGTATCTTCAAACATTGCCTAAAGACCCCCCGGGGGGAGAGGCAAAATCACCCCAGGTTAATAACTGTTCTAAAGTAATGTCACTATTTAGGAATGAGATGGGAAAAAGGTAGAGGTACCAAAGTAAAGGAATACAAAAATTTATTCAAAGTATTTAATGATTCCCAAATAATCTCAAAATTTACTTTTTTAAGACAATTAATCCTACATTTTCAAATTGCTTATATGGAATTTAACTTGACCTTGGATGAGAATTAGCATTTTAATATACCACTAAGTGATAGAGATATAACTGGATTCAATATTATCACTCACAAACAATAATTTTCCCTATCTAGATTTTCCATGTAGCTGTCATAAAATAATGCTTTATGCTCACAATATATAATTGGCATTTTGTGAGCCAGCAGCTCTCATTGATCCCTTTTGGTTTGGTTCATACACTCTACAACCTATATATGAAAGTTGTAAAGAATAGTTTAGATAAATCCAACTAAACAATGGACTACATGATATTCCTTTACTTCTGGCATATATATTCCTTCTCTTAATTCTATTTTTTTCTCTTCCTTCTTCATATTTCAGTTACAGAAAATCGGAGTTAACAACACAATTTGAGTTCACAGAAACTCTCATGAAAGAAAAATATGGAAATAACTTGAAAGTCTCTTGTACGTACCAATTACATGCAGATCCTTACTTGGCCAAAGCTGTGGATCTATGAAGTCTCTAAATGCCATGATCAAACAACTGAAAAAATCTGTCAGTGGGACAACTGCTGAAGATTAGGATAATGGTAGTAAAAAGATGCTTTGTCATCAACTCTGAAATTGTGCTAGAAGACCAAGACAGTTTCCATGAAGACCTGCGGGTAAACTGCTTGACTAGGTAAACATGTCAGAATGGGTATGTGTTGTATGTTTCCACTCTTTCCCTGAGAGAATCTCTATTTGCCAAGTAAATATTTCATCCTGCAGATTCCTGTTGTGGAGCTGAAGATTACCTAGCTGGATCAGCATGTAAAACAAATCTTTTCGTCCACATACAGAAGCCTTTTATTCCTCGAACAAATCTATGGAGATTATATTTCCAAAAATCATGAAGTTAACCATTTTAAAAATAGGCCTCAATTGTCATTGATCCTAATCTATGTTTTTATAACCAGAAACTGTACTAGTAGAATATTTACCTTGCTGCTATGTTCAAGTGAGTGACCACATACTTCTCTCTCGTTCTTTCTGTCTTCCTTTCTTCCAGGGTTTATCAACAATGATTTACATGAGCCAGAAACCTTAATAAGTCACTCTCCCTGCTCTCTATGATTTCACAGGTTGGGAGAAAACAAATATGTAATATACTTTTGCAACATAACGGTAGGGGCATTATGAAAGAAGTAAGCAAAAGATGCACAATATATACAGAAGGCTTTGGGAGCAATTTTAGGAAGAGTTTTGAACAGAATCAAAAGTTGCAGAGATATAGAGATATAAAAGGACTGTGCTGGATTCAATAGCATCCTCTCAAATTTCATGTCCACCTGGAACTTCACAATGGGATTTGACATGGAAGCAGGGTCTTTGCAGATGTCATTAATTAAGTTAAGTTTAGGTCACACTGGATTAGGGTGGTCCCTAAACATAATAACTGACATCCTTATAAGAAGATATGAATAGACCTAGACACACAGAGGGAAGAATGCCGTGTGAAGATGGAGTCAGATATTGCTATATCCATAAGCCAAGGATCACGTGCAACCACCAGAAATGAGGAGAGGCATGGAACAAATTCTTCTTCAAAGTCTCCAGAAAGAGGCAACCTTGATTTCAGATTTCTGGACTCCAGAACTTTGAGAAAATGAATTCCTATTGTTTTAAACCACTCAGCTCATGGTAATACTTTCCAGCATACTTAGGAAACTAATATAAAGCCTCAAGATAAACTCTCTCAAGTCATTCTGTAAAGTAGTACTATCAATGAAAAGAATTCCCCTATATCATACATGACAGTCCTTACTTTATCACTCTCCTGGATTTTTGTCTGTCTATCCTTTTGATTTTTATCAACAGGAGGTAAGATAACAGCTCCCCTCAAATAGCCTAAATTATTGCAGACCTTTACTTATCCCTTTGTCTCAAAATTTTTCTAGACACTGATGAATTAATATAGACTAAGATTAATGTTTATAAGAAGCAGCCTGTTCTATTGTATAGAGCCATGATTTGTTACCATTTGTGTGTTGAGAATCACCAAAAAATCCATTTTAAATACTGAGGCCAGAATGCTGGCCCAAGAGATTCTGATTTAATTGGTCTGGTGTGATACCAGGTCACACGTTTTTTTCAAAGCTCCCCAGGGTTCCAGATGTGCAGCCGGGGTTGAAAACAACCAATACAGAGCAAGGCTTTACCAGAAGCAGATATGCTGAAGCAAAGAGCGTTAAATAACTTCCTAAAGGTATTAAGTTGAAAATACAAATATAATCAAGGAATAAACTCTAAATTTGTAGTTATGTTTTACTAAGCCTTTGTTATAAATTTATGCAATATTTCACATTAATATGATTTCAAAAACAAAGTAAAAGGCCATGGAATGTGACCTCAGTCAGAGAGACAGCAATGTCTCATAGACTTGGAGATAGGGCAGTCCACCTGTTGGGGATGGAGGGTGTGGTCTTCCCAGAGTAGCAGAGAAAAAGGGGGTGAGAATTTAAAGACAATAAAAATCAACCATTATCTCCTTTTTGGGACCAAACACACCAGAACAAGCAACTAAACAGAACAAAAAAATGGCCACTTTTGTTACCAAATGTTCTAAAAATGACTATATTCTCTTTGTTTTACAATTTTAAGTGCGAATATAAATTTAATTATTTTGTTACACAAATGAAGTACTTTGAATACAAAATTGAGATAATATCTTGACAGCCTAAAATATCTTTCTTATTTTCCTCTTGAATACCCATATTTATGTTTTATTGTTTATTAAAGTTAGAGGAAAACACTGTTGTTTCTAAAAAGGACATAAAAGTAAACCATAAGTCAATAACATGTAGACATTTGGTGTGAACAGGAAAGTTTCTAACTACATATAATATAAAATAAAATGTTTGTTACTTTTAGAACCATACATCCTTAAAAATCATTTTACATGAAAATGACTGACTCAAGCATAAAAAATGTGATGAATATCCAGGCAAAACATTAGGAAGATATTTAAAAAAAAATTTTTATCAAGGTTTTCATTCTATTCATGGTGGCAGAATCATTTATGAATGCTTGAATCTAACCATAACTTTTGTACAAATCATTTGCTATGGACTAATGTATGTTGACACATTCGGAATAAGTGGTATTAGTAATTTCCTCATCTTTGCAGTATAATTGCATCTCCATCTCATCTCATCACAGTGCGCATCAGTAAAACTCAACATACAGGTACTCAAATATTTTAACTGGAATATTGAGTATTGTTTTATAAGTGGAACTTATGAAAACAAATATTTGAATAATACATAGCAGGTTAAATTTTATTTAATAACTAATAAAATCAATATTACGTTTTTAAAGGGATTATCCCAAAATACTAGTGGGAGTCCTATTGCCTAAACTCAGATTTGTGTAGTGAAATTATTAGAAAGACAAACGTACCCCTCTAATTATTTTCTTGTATAAAGTTTCTGTTACTACAAGAAACAAATGTAAATCATATATTGATAAGTAATTACTATTAAATTGCATTCTAAAATACTAAGTAAGAAGCTTTAAGAAAACTAAAATGGTTTAATGTAATAATTAGATATTAAATCTGATGCTTTAATAAAATTGTTAAGAGAAGATAGAATACACTGCGTTTCTAAACAACGCAATTAATAGTATTCAGAGACACATCGCAGTGTGCCAGGAACATTATTTGGAATAAAATAATGACATAGAACTACCAAGGAACTTACTGAGAAAATATACAATAAACAGTAAGAAATAGACACATTTAAAACCACATGGAAAATTAAATAAAAAGAGCAGATCAAAAGAATTTTCAAATTGCCAGTACAATATATATTCAGTCTAAGGGATTTTAGGGGATGCTTAGAAATGCATAAATATTCTAATACATCTATAGTGCGGAAGGATATTTTGGTGCAGATCAGCATTTATCTTCATATTTCCCCACCATGTCAAAGACTCAGCCTCTACAGACTTAGCTTCAGTTGGTAATATATTTAATTAGCATTCGATCTTTACAAGCACAATGCACAGAGGGTTTAAGAAAGCCTCAGCAAACACACTGAGGCTAATAAGACACATGATGAAAGGTTAATTTAGCATGCTGCAAGGTTTTAATTATTTAATGTGAGAAATGACCTTTTCATTTATTTATTTATTTATTTATTTATTTATTTATTTATTTATTTATTTATTTATTTATTTCAAGTATTGACCTGAGAGAAGAGATTTCTTCTCATTACAGCTAGGCTAAAAATCAAATCAACATAAAAGCCTTAGTATGTAGTAAATCTTTTTATGCCACCTAAATGAAGACTTTGAATGTGACATATTTACTTAGAATTTAGATCTGTAGACAAGTAAATGTCTGACTTTTTATTCAACCAGGGTTGTTGTAACATTGAATTTTTATTTGGTCCCTAATATACAGTCCAATTCTCTGATCTATGAATTTAGAGAATGGGCTGACAGAGCATTTTCAAGTAAAACTCTCTAAAGTTTATCACCTTAAATTTGTGGAACTTCAGGGGTTCCATGTATTGGCTTTAACTTCTTTCAAACACATTTTAAGGATTTTCAAAATAAAAAAAATATGCATAGCTTTTTTAAAAAACCAACTTTTAAAAAACTATTAAAAACTTATATCACTTTGCCTTTGCATATACATTTATTAAAAATATGCTCCTGAACAGGTGTTATTTGATGACTGCCTTTGATATATTTCAATAAAATACAGTAAATAAAAATAATATACTCAAATACAGCAGCATTCACATTCCCTACAAAGAAAAGGCACTTACTGGAATCAGGCATGGATCACTGTATTGACAAGAACACTGGGGAAGCACCCTGGACTAGAGACGGTCTGGGTACATTATGAGAAGCTTTCAAAGGACTGAGAAACTGAAGAGTGACAGAAGAAATTTTTAACTGCAAAATCTAAAAGTTAATTCATGGATATTTGTTAATTAATCCACTACCTCATATAATTAACATGAAGTCATCTTTGAATGCAGAAATAAAATATTTACAATATTTCTCTTCACAGACATGCCTTCTGAATAGTTATTTAAATTACGGTATCAGGACAGACTTAATACATAAAAAGATTACTCATTACATTTTGGAGTGGGTGGCCCTTTATTTTCTCTTCTCTCAGGATAAAAAGGCTTTGGTTTCTATAATTTCTTGCCATTTATTCCTAGTTGAAAGCAGGTGAAATTTTATATTAAGTCTAAATTCTCTCTAACTGGCAAGTCTAAGACAATGATAAGAATAAACTATAATACATATTGTAACAGCAATAAATTGCAGCATATATTGCAAATACAAAAGAGTTGATGTAAAATAGATATATTATATGACTTAATAAACCATATTATAAAAATTCCAAAAATTACTCTAGTTCAAAGACATAAATAAATTTTAGCATTAGATTAAGGTTAGAAAATAAGAATTCTCTTTTTTTAGGCAGATGCTTGCAAGAGGTCTGTGGAATCAAAGATAATTTTCCTACATAGAAGAGAAAAGGGGACTCACAGAAGACCTCAAATTATAGATTATTTCTAAATAACTAATTTGGTTTAGTTATTTAGTCAGTCTAGTCATCGTTGGTTTCTAATTTTTTTTTTTTTTTTTAATAGATAGGGACCTCACGGAGCCATTGTCTTAGATAAGGCAAGTTTGGCAACTATTATACTTCAACTGGCCATTTTGTATGGTTCTGGGACCAGTGTTTGCTGATTTTCTTCCTTCCATTAGTGGACAGGGAGGTGGTGCCTATCAGTTCATGTCAGTGTATGTTCCGTATTTCCTTCTCTCCATTCCCAGAAGAAAAGGATTTTGAAACTGAACATAACACTTTAATGCATGGAAATCCCTTAAAAATCCTCAGCCTGGTTTCTTCCTTTCACAGATGAGTAATCAGATGCTCTGAGAAAGAATGCTATCTTCCCAAGGTCACTTAGCTAATAAGAAATCTAATTTGCAACTAATGACAAGAGTATGATCTTTCTTTTGCAGCAAATACTTGTGGACATTTTTTGCCAATGATATAGTTTAACACAATTTCATAAAATTTGCAAATGAACAGAAACCAAGAGAAAGAACTAATTGTTAGAAGTGATAAATAAGAGTTCAAATGAATGTTGGCAATTTAGAGTAATATTAAGAAAATGGAAAAATAAAATTCGACAGAAATCTATGTAAAGTTCTCCTCCAAGGTGACCATACACATGTAGATCCCACACAATTCTACAGCTACGTGATGCAGAAGGTCCTTCTTACAAAGGGCTCACACCAAACAATTGGTTGCCAAAAAGACTAGAATAATTGGGCCTTATTAATGCAAGTGAATGTTCAGTGAAGGTAACAATCCTACTATATTCATTTTGAAAGCAGAAGATTTGTGCTAAAGTTCAAACTCTTTTACAGTTGTGACTATTATCTTAGAATCATCTGTAATAATTTTTAAAATATATGCCATTCCCCACTAGAGTGTCAAGAATGACACAATACTTATTTTATTCCCTCCTAAATCCTAGGGTTTTGAATACAGCAGGCATTCAATATGTACTTGTTGAATCAATAACTAAGGTATATTGACTTGTCCTCTCTGAACCTTAGTTTCCTCATGCATAAAATGAATAACTTATAGTTGTTGGTCTGTGTATAAAATAGGAAACTATATGAAAGTGCTTTGGAAACTCCAAACTGCTATAGATATGTAAGCAATTACTATTATTGTTGGTAAATGCTACCAATGATACTTAAAGGAACTAAAACAATTTAGCCTGGAAAAACTAAGATTAGTGGAGTGTTATAGTTGTCTCCAAATATTTGATGAAGTAGTGTATTAAAAAGAGATGGGGCCCATTTTTGTATATTGCTCCAGAGGGGCAGACTGGGGGCCAGTTAGCCAGGCAAGTATGTCTAATGTAAAGATAATCTGTACTAGTTAGCACGTATTCTATAATCAGTTGTGACTGATTTTCTTAAAAAACTAGGTTTAAAAGGTAGAGCAGCCTGGCTGTACAGCGGGGTAGAGGTGAGAGATTCATCTTGAACAAGCTCAGTTCATCGCATAATGAGCTCACTGTTTTCTTTCACTTTTACATATATTTACTGTGGCCAAAAGGGTTGATGGAGAGTATGCTGGTTCTGAAATCCTGTACTCTTATCCCTGGGCACATTCTGACACCACCGTTGGTGAAAAATTTTAAACAGATGCTAATATAAATAATAAAGTGAATCTTTCTTTGGCTAGAGATTAAACTTTGAATTTCAAGGTCACATCCAATTACAAGTCTCTGAATATAAGTTGGAGAAACTAGAATTTTTAAAGGTGATGATGAATATAAGAAAGAAAATACAAACTTCTCTTTTTTCTTCCCTATAGTAAAGGGTTTAAGCAACAATTTATATTGGCTGTACCTTCTGCCTTCCAAAAAAAATCACTATATAAAATTCTATATAGGAAATAAACATAATTGTATATTAACATAAATATGAGTTTGTTTATATAATGCATATACATGCAAACACACATACATATAATAAAATTACAGAGGACAATTATCTAATTTACATATTTTATTTTGGCATTTATGTGGATTTAAGATTTAGTTGTGA
Organism: Rousettus aegyptiacus; assembly: GCF_014176215.1. Lineage (NCBI taxonomy): Eukaryota > Metazoa > Chordata > Mammalia > Chiroptera > Pteropodidae > Rousettus > Rousettus aegyptiacus. Next base: position 55,799,845 of record NW_023416286.1, on the reverse strand, counting down.
AATGCATTAACCCACAGAAAATTCTTTGGGAGTTGATGAACTTTGAATCCATTTAGAAATCTTTCTCTAAAAAAAAGAGTGAATGTTTTTAGAAAAACATTTGGCCTAAAGATGATATAAGGGAAAGCTTTTCCCATTTAAATAGCTGCTATTTTTATAAATGGAACCATATCAACATCTCTGTGAGGAGAAAACACACTCTTGTGAAGAGCTGAGAAATTCCGAGAGGCTGGGGGAGGGGAAGAGGAGTTAGACTTGCCAACTAGTTTTCTCTTCCATTTAAATAACATATTTTAGGAAAGAAAAGAGATGTACTTAGACTTATTTCCTTGCACCCATAGATTATTATAGCAAAAAGTGAAGTCTTAAGGGAGGATGATGATACTCAGGAAAATGTACAATTAATGCCTAAAGGATTTCGTGGAAGTCGACAGGTAATGTTCAATTAAATTGGAAAGGCAGAGAGTCTCTGTTTACCTTGATGCCAGTATTTGCTTTCATTTAATATTAAAGTCATTGAGGCAAGGGGGAAAAGCACTTTACTCTTTATAAGTATTCATTGCTACCAATTATAAATATGAGCTGTAATGCTCGGGCCACATACATAGACTTCTCAATTAGAAACACTATATTTCTAAGAGTAATTATAAAATATACAACATGAAAATATTTTTTCAAGATGAAGGGAAGTTCATGAAGCAATATATAACTCCCTGAAATTAAAAACCAGCCCAGTCAATAGGGATTACCTTCTGAAGTTCCATTTTCTCATTCACATGACACATTTAGCAGTTCCATTAATATAAGTGGAAATTACATACAGGTATCCAGAAAAGATGTGTCAGGCTTTCAACGTTTCCCACTGTCATCAGCAGGAATATCAGTGGACAGTTTTCTTTCTGCATGAATTCTCTCTTTGAGTGAAAGCTTGTTATTTAACCGCATTTGTTGGTTAATCAGTCAGAACATGAAGACATTAAAATTTAGAAGAGAGCTCCAGGAAGGTAGTTGTTCTGTGAAACACCACAATGAACATTGCTTGGTGTTATTATGGCCATAGTTATTAACTGGAAGCCCAGTTATTAGGATGCATTTCTCAAGGGTAGTGTCTGGGGAGCACACAGATAATAATCAGTTTATTTTCTCGTGAAGCTTGCCATTCAGGGACTCCATTTTCAGTTTAGTGTAATACACTAAATCCCATCCCAATTTCTACAGATCAGTGTCAGATCTAAGCTGGCAAATGGCAGCTTTCAAGCTGAACTCTTCAAAATGTAGAAAAACACAAGTCCAGATACAGTCACTGAAAGCTGGGTAGAGATGAAGGAAATTCTTGCCACTGCACAAAACCCACACTTCCTCAAATCACATTCCTGTGTCAAGCTCTGGTCACAAGTGATATATTCTGAAGCTACACTTCAGGGTCCCCTAAAGTTATTTTTGTTTTATACAAAGCCTCAAAACATACACTACTCCTATAGAAATATCTGTCGTTAGAGGCCAAAGAACAAAGGCCAAGGATAAAATAGCAGGTTCCAAGTTCTGCCTCCATACAGTTCAATAACCAGGTCATTGAAAATTTTTCAGAATATTCCCATGTGTCTGAATGCTGCCCAGAAGAAGTGTGAGAGCTTGCATGGCCCTTCCTACGTATGGACTGGCATAGAAAGTTCGCCAAGCTTGGAGAAAAGTGGTTAAAAAAATAAAAAAAGGCTTGTTTTGGTTCATGAGTCACCCACCATATTCCACAATTTAACACAAGCTGGATGATAATTCTGATGATCTACAGCAGAACACAGCAAACATCTTTATTTCTGAAGAGGGAATACTGACACAGTGAATTCTATTCATCTCTACTTCGAACACACTCTTTTTTTCCTGGGATTTGTTTATCTCTTTATCTAACTTCTAGCCTTCCAGAGCAGAGCACTTCTGTTTTGTACCTCTTCTTCCACTGAGATTTCTCTAGATGATTGTCAGCAGAAACCTGCTTTGTTACAAAAAGGATTTGTTCTGCACTGATGAATAAAAGAATAGTCATTAAGAGTGGTCATTTGTTAAGATGCCAGTCTTTGTTAAGCAGTCCTTATAATATCATAATTGGCAAAATTCAGAATTGATGTGAAACCTGGCGTAACCATGTTACATTCCAGGGCTGTCACCAAAGAGCCAGGTTGACATCTGAATTTAACTGACACTGTTTGCCTGCTTTGAGGCTGCCCTTCCATTGTGTTTCTAACTGCAAGAAGAATGACTCCCCAAGGGAAGCCTTGGGAATCGCGAATGCAAAAACATCTGGGATTCAAATCTCTTTCAATTACATTAATGATCTACTATGTGCAGGAGAAACTTTTGAGCCTAAAATAACATTAATTTAATCTCAAGGTTAGAGAAAGAGGGAGAGAGAGATTTTAAACTTTGCCTAAACCCTGAATGGCCTTTAAAACCCCAGAGGAGAAAAATCTATATGCATACCATAATGAAATTGTGATTAGACACGTGAAGGGAAGCATATCCTTGAGCTACTTTGTGGCGAAGCTGATAGCAAATGGCTATGATTCTTGCTTCTATAAATCAGGCAAAGTGAAGTCCAGGTTGCCGAATTATTTACTTAAGAAATGGCTGTAATATGTTATTCTACTCAATAGCAATTGTCTGCCTACACTGGCTTAGTGTTCAAATATAGTTAAATTCTGCAAGTCCTTCCTTTGAAATCTCACTAGCATTTTTCTGATCTAATGATGTCCATTTCCATCAGCTAAGACAACCGATCGTCTGCTTCTTGCCAATATTACCCACACTATGTGACTATTACAGCGTCACTTCCAGCATGTTCTCCTTGTATAAACAGTCCACCCCTTAGAGCAAGCCTAAGCCTTTATCACACAGCCTAAGCTTGCAGCCAGTGCTCATTCATACCATTCCTACAGGCAGCCTCGTCCTACAAGCAGGCCAGCCTCCTGGCTGATTCATTGACTTTGATATACAACTCATTGACTCATGTCTTTGCATCTACCTATGTTATGTTCACTGGCTGTAATGCCCTTCTCCTTCCCTGTTCCCCATTATCAAATGCTCATCATTCTCAAGGTCCAGTTCAAGTTCTTCCATCTATGAACCATGGCTCTTTTGGTCCACACAGATCCCCCCAATTCTCTAAAGTGTTTATGGACTGTATTATGGGTTTTGAATATGGTTGTATGTATTTCGTGTATATGTGTGAATACATGCTATCTATAGATAGACGCAAATTGTAATATCTTAAAGTGGCTTTTACTTTTTTTATTCTTTCCAAACTATCTGAGACCCATTTGTGAATTCTTCTGTGCTCACAAAATATGCCCAACAATCATGGGTTAGTTATATTCTACTGCCAATTAATAAAAGTAAATGACTAAAAAGTCAGAAGTTGTCTAAGTATTATGTTCTCCTCTTACCCTGGCTACCTAATCTTGAAGTACTTCCCTTAGCTACCTCATCCCCTTATCTATATGTGACATTAAAGAATCTTTTTAAAAAGCCAGAGACTGTAGCTGGGACCCAAAGTCAGACAGACAATGATGTCATTTGTACATATCGACCATAATAAAACTTTTGTCTTAATTTAGAAATCAGAACATGATTTCGCAACAATAAAAAAATATAGTGAACCTAATACTCAAAGCCTCAGAGAGGTTCAATCTCATTATTTTAATCTATTCCAGGACAAATAAAATTTTAAGAAAATAACAATTCAGGGAAAATATGCCTCAACAATATCTTTAGATTAAAAAATTGGGCTTAAGTTAATATTAATTCCATTTTGAAATATTTCTTGTGTTTCTCACAAATTAAAAAGGCACCAAGCATAAAAATCAATGAATTTGCATGTATCTAATATGAAGAATGTGTGTGTGTGTGTGTGTGTGAGTGTGTGTGTGTGTGTGTGTGTGTGTGTGTGTGTGTATTTGGGGTTTAAACTATTGATCTGAATCTTCCACTGAAAACACTCCTATTTATTATTTTAATATGCCCACTTAATTTCCAATATAATTTAATTTACTTAGTGTGCTCCAGTGATCGTTCAATTTGACTATCATATTTGTTAAAAAGCAAGCTATCACCTTCTCTTCTGACAAACAATAATGTTAAGGAGGGTAAGAAAGACAAATTATATGAGCTGTGTTTCTCTAATAAAAATTTTGGGGGGAAATTTGAAGTAGTTTCTATCTATTTTCAAAATTATAATGCCCCAGGAAACCTCCCCACTCTGCTATTCTATGGTAAGATATTAAGAGTATAAGCTTTGGATCCCCAACGGATCTGAGTTCAAGTGTTGGCACAACTACTTATTAACTCAGTGTCATCAGGCAATTCACTTAATATCCTGAAGGATCAATTTTTGTAGCTGGAATAAATGGGGTAGAGGAGAGTCAATACCTACTATTTAAATTTAGAATAAAGCTAAGATAAATGATTATTGGTAAGTTGTCTCAGTCTTTCGATTGATAGAATTACTTCTATTAGCTAAAGGGAAACGAGTTGTAAAACACCACAAACCGCGTGGAGTTACAAAGGCATCCTCGGCTCCTCGTTACCCTCTGTCTTTGGAAGGAGTTGTCACAGCATCTCAGCAGCCAGAAATATTGCTGCTGATTTTGTGGTTTTCCAGAAGGCACTTGTGAAACAGCATATGCTCTAACTTTTTTTTAAAAAGAAGTTCTTGCAACATTTTTTTAAAAAAAAGATTCATTATGTGAATGCCAATCTACAACTTAAAGTCTTTGCCACTTTTCTTAAACATGAAGTCAAACTCTCTATCATTAACTTGTTATGACTAGTATTTTTGTCTAAATAAGAAATATGTGTATAATGACATATACTGGGATTTTCTTTTTTAGTTTGTCTGTTTGAAGTAGTGTAAGGAAGATAAGGAAAAGATGTGGTGCTCTGAAAAAAAATTATTAATCGAAACTTCCTAAACCCTTGAAAATATTGCACCTTTTCTCCCTCCCTTCAGACTTGAAAGGATCTTTGCTGTAGTTCACCAAAACAGAACTCAGTACACTGATATGCAGGCTACGGGGCAGGGGAGGAAATGCGAGGCTTAGGAAGCACAACCTAAAGGTTTAGTAAGCATTTTCCTAACTGAATTTAGGAACTCTAATTTTCCTCCAAAGCAGATGATATTATCCCCTTGCTCTAAAATCTCCAACGGTTTCTCACCACTCTTAGAAAAAAAAAAAAAAAAAAAAAAAACGCAAATTTCCCATTCCAGCTCAGAAAAACTACATGATCTTAATACTGCCGACAGTTCTGACCTCTGCCCCTTGCCTATGCCACTCAGGCCACAGGGTCTGTCTTCTTGCTGTTTCTCTTATTTGCCACTCAGTGCCACCTCATGGACCTTACTCTTGCCTTCCACTCCACATGCATTGTCTCTCTCTCCCACTTTCTCTGTCTTATTTCATTTGGCTTGCGTCCCTTTAGTATCATGCTGTGTGAAATAGGGCCTCTCTCAAACAAATCTTCTCATTTTCTTACACTGCTTTATTTTACTTCAAAAAATCCATCACTGCCTAAAGTTATATGTATTTTCAGTTTATTCATTTTCTCTTTCTTACACTAATCTATGAACCTCAAGGCACGCATTTGTCTCTCTGATGTAGCCTCAGCATTTGGAACGTGCCTGATCATGATGGAAACTCCAAGATTAAATGAGTAAATGAGTGCATGATTATTACACATAAATATTGAATAGTGGCCTTTTAATGTTGCATTTTCAAAGAAAGTAGGGAATAATCAGTAACTAATATTTACTGCATTATCACATTTAATTTTCTTTATCTGCATTGTCACACTTAATTTTCTATACATAAAAAAATCACTGTGGAGCGCCTTTAATATTGATTTTATAGCTGAAGTCTGAGATTTTAGAATTTAAGAAACTTGCCTAAGGGCATACACTTAGCAAATGACTGCCAGGATTTGAGATCTGGATTTTGGATTCCAAATTTGATCATTTTGTCTATATGTGACACAGATGTAAAATAAGTTTTAAAGAAACTTAGAGAGCTTGGCAGTCTTTGTTAATTTTTAGTTAAGTATTTAACATTGTAAGATAAATTTGACTCAAAAGCTGGGCTGAGATAGAAATAATTTAATGAATGTTTCCCTAAGAAAAGATTCAAACTAGCAAGTGAATCAATACGATTAATATTTCTTATTCTTCTATGGCTCTACTTCTTCCCAATTTCTCTTGAATATAGGCATCCCTTATGATAGGGGTCAGCATGTCATTACAAGTCATTATTAAACATCTCATGCTTGTCTTGAATTGTTTAAGGCAATGGGCATGTGTTCTTTTCAATCTAGTCTTTTCTTTAGACACTTCATTCTTTTTGATGGCTTCAAAACCTTAATTCTGCATTTCTATGACTGAACTTCCATTTGAACTCCATCCACCCTTATGGCCTAATATCTAGTGAACATTCTCACTTGGGTTCCAGATGTTCCCAAAGTCAATATTTCTCCATGTCACCAACTGGCTCTTTGCACTGAATTTTCTCTCCCAATGGCATCATAGTCTAGTCATTAAGGATTAGCCATATTTAACTACTTAACCAAAAGGTAGTTATATTTAATCAGTTGTTATTCAAATTATGTCTACGTCTTATATTTGTCTCATTTTTATTATTTTAACTGCTAATATCACATGGACTCACATGGATTATTAAACAGCTTCTTAACTAATTTCTCTGATTCTTGTGTCTCCCTATTAGAATACATCCTGTACATCACTGCAAATTATTATTCCTTAAAGTTTTCTCAAAAAGTCACTGTCTGTGTTTAAAGTTTGCACATTGCGGCTTGGAAGTAGCCATCTGAAATGTGGTCCCAATACACCTTTTCATCCTAACTCTTACTGTTCCTTAACATCCTCCAGGTCAGGGAAGTCTTCTAAATATGCCCTATTCATTTTTGTTGGCAGGACTTTTTCCATACTCTGACCATTTTTTGGAGTGCAGTTTCTTCTTCTCTGCATTAATCATTAATCGTGAAGATTTTTCTGATTGGGTGCCCCATGGCTCCACTCCAGTAGTTACCATTAGCATATCTTTGTCCCAGGGCTCATATTTCTTTTTTACTCTGGTATATTAGCCTTTCTTTCCTTTAGCATTTAAACCTATGCAATGTTTAATTGATATCATTACGAAGATTCTTTAATCCTTTCAGTGCTTGAATTGTATCATGTCCTGAATATAATCTCATTCTCCATCTACTTGTCTATTCCTACTAGTCTTTCCCTTCTTCCACTTGTCAATTCTTGCCCAAGCTGTTAGGAGTTAGCATGTATTTGTTAAACACCTAATGTTTGTCTTAGATTGTGTAAGGCAAGCGATGGGTATATGGCATTGAGCAAATCAGACTGATTTTTGCTTTGGTGAAGAAAGAAAGGTGTCACTCAAATCATCGTACGTTAGTACATGTGATCTATGGGACCAAGTACAGCAAAGGAGATATACCGAATGCTAGAAAGAGCTGAGCAGTGGGCAGGTGGGGTGATGAAAGGCCCCCGCCATTTTAGTTCATGAATAGCCCTCAGGATCAGTCTATATTTACTCATACTGTTCCACATAAAGAAGGGATGGCATACTCTACATCTGGCAAAATATACTGATGTTTCCTCAGTGCCCCTTAAATGCTCTTTCTGTTTGAGCGGCATGAAAAATGTAATCATTGCATCCTCTACATAAAAATTCATCTGTCCTTAATATACACATGCAATGTGCACATGGATATGACACTTATTCACTTATCTTTTACAAAATTTTTTTTAAATTATGTGTAGAGATGTAAACTACTCAAAAGCAGGGAGCATAGCATCTTTCTTCTTTAGAAGATGTTTGTAATGGGATCAGCAACTCCCGGTGATGATGACAGCCTCTATTTAATATTCAAAATTTCAAAGGTCAGCTTCCCTCACAGGGCAAAAGGAAGAAAAAAGTTAATCAAAAATATAAAGTAAAACAATACTATTTCTGAGCATTGGCCAATTTGATATATAGTTTTTGCAGCTTTAAATGTTATTTCAAGCCATCCTTCATGTTAGATTAGGAACTGTGCACTGTAATTAAACATATGTATTTTTAAACTAAAATGCATTATATATATTTCAACCCTATTCCATTATCAAGGTACCTGGTTTGATAGTAACGTATGTGTTAACTGGGCTTCTTCTTCCTTTCATAAATTCATTCTGGGTCTTTTCTAGGTGGTAGAAATAAATTGAGTATAAATATTAAGTTAATTTATAGTGATTTTTTTCTTTTTGGCTATCCGCATGTTCCTAATGTTCTAATATTAACAGCTTGAGAATCCTACTACCTATGCTTGAGGACATAGACCAATCACTTTTACTCAAGTTTCATTATTACCAACCACAAACGTACTGGACATTGATCAGTGTTCCTAACGACCCTTCTCTGCCATTTGGCACACTCCCTGAGTTGGTGTCCAAGAGCCTGGCTGATAGAACCAGCCACTGGATGTCACTCTTACTCTGCATCAACTGGACAGGACTGGCTGCTAACAATTGCCATCAATGCATCCTGTACCAAGGCACCACGTCTGACGTCATGGCTCAGACAATGTCTTTTGCTTCAGTTCATAGAATTATAAAAGTACTAGTGCTCAGTAAGTTTCATGAACTGTTTATTTGTTTTATTTGCTTATCTACATGAACAGGGATTTTACATAGGCAAAGATTTAACTATTTGCATATAGAGAGTTTTGTTGAGTCTCACTATAAAGATAAAATGCATTTTCTATTAGTTTTCTAGGGCTCCCATAACAAAGTACCACAAGCTGGATGACTTAAACAACAGACATTTATTTCCTCACAGCGCCAGAGGCCTGACATCCAAATACAAGGTGTCTGTGGGGTGTTTTTTCTAAAGTCTCTCTCTTTGGCTTTTAGATGGCCATATTCTCCCTATGTCTTCAAATGGTCTTTCCTGTTCTTTTCCAGAGTCCTAATCATCTCTTTATATAAGAACAACAGTTTTATTGGATAAGGGTTTACCAAATGACCTCAGTTTAACTTACTTCTTTAAAGGTGCTATCTCAAGATATAGTTGTATTCTGAGGTAGTGGAAGTTAAGACTTTGACATATGAATTTTCTATACCCCAATATTATACAGTTTTATTGTAGTTTAATAATATATTTCTCATCTTTCAGCATTTTCCTGTTTAGTCTTGCTATTTTTTTAATTTTCATTTTAAAATTAGAGTTGACATTCAATATTATTTTATATTAGTTTCAGATGTACAGCATAGTGGGTAGATATTTATATAATTATGACGTGACCCCTTGATTAGCATAGTACTCAACTGGCACTACAGTTATTACAATACTATTGACTATATTCCCTATGCCGTTATTTCACATCCTCATGACTATTTTGTAAATCCTAATTTGTGTTTTTTAATCTCTTCACCATTATCACCCAGCCCTCTAACTCCCCTCCCATCTGGCAATCATCAGTTTGTTCTTTGTATCCATGAGATTGTTTTTATTTTGTTTGTTTTGTTCTTTAGATTCCACATATAAATGAGATCATATGGTATTTGTCTTTCTCTATCTGACTTATTTTACTTAGCATAATATACTCTAGGTCCATCATGTTGTTGCAAATAGTAAGATTTCATCTTTTTGTGGCTGAATAATATTCTATTCGTGCATTGTTGGTGGGATCGCAAATTGGTACGGCCACTATGGAAAACAGTTTGGAGGTTCCTCAAAAAATTAAAAATAGAACTACCTTATGACCCAGCAATTCCAATTCTGAGTATTTCGTAAAAGAAATCCAAAACACTAATCTGAAAAGATATATGCATCCCTATATTCACTGTAGTGCTATTTACAACAGTTGATATATGGAAACAACCTAAATGTCCATCAAATAGACGACTGGATAAAGACTATGTGGTACATATAGACAATGACATTTGAATTTAGATGGAATACAGTTCAGCCCATAACACTTTCTTTTTCCCTATTTGTCTATTTTTTTGTTTCCCCCTATGGTTGCTGACTAGTAAACCCAATAACATGTATGTAGGTTGCTACAAGAGTGATGATGTACATTTTAAGGAACTTAAAAAAATCAGCTGTTCCCATGATGGATTTTATAACATACATGCCAGGGAAGTCAACACTGATAGTTCAAGTCATATTGCTATTTAATCTTGCTCCACCTCTGATATACAATATTTTGTCTTCTCAATTACATTACGTTGTATACTATTTAAAAGCCAGAACCCAAGGCTAACATTGTAGAGAATCACTAGACTATAATTTAAAAAATGTGACAGCTCATGTTATTAATTAATAGTGTATCCTTCAACATATTGTACAAGAGTAGATTGTAAAACTAAGCCATAATACTTTCCCTAACTTTCTAATACTACCACTATTTTAACAAAGAAAGTAAAAATCTATATAAGTGTCTTTTGAAAGCCATAAAGCACTATCCAAGCACGATATTGGATTGCTAATACTATGTGATGATTATTGCGTGAGTGAATGGATGACTCACCATTTCTATACCTCAAATTCAGTTAGTTGATCCTCCACATGTATTCTCATAACCCTCTCCACTTACCCTTTTACAGTGTTTATTATATTATATTTTAATTAAGCTCACTCATCTGTGTTCCCTCTGAAGAATCATGTCTGCAGGCCACTCTGCTTCCTCAATGTAAAACCCTGTGTGGTTCTCAGCAGAAACTCTGTGCTTTTTGCTTATTTACTGCATCTCCTCGGAGCCCGTCAGCCTGATTCTCATTCTGGGTAACAAACATCTTGTCCTTTTTCCTTCCTCTTCCCCAGATAGCTCACAGCCTCCGTCCATCGGCGGTGGGTGTCTAGGCACACTTTCAAAGCTCTTACACTGACACCCACAGCGTGTGGTATTGTAATTGGGTTTGGTTTTTGTTTTTGCTCCATTGTTCACCTCTGCTTACTGAGAAGATTAAATCACACAGAAATGCCTGGCTCTTTCCAATTACCTTTTTTTTCCCCTTCTTTCTAAAAACCACCTGGGCAGTTCTTCTGGCACGCAGAACATGAGAAAGGCAGGCACACTAGTGTTGGGTGCCTCAACGATTTGGGAAAACCACCCGGCTAATTTGAGGTTGCTAAAATATCTGCCTTCTGATTTTCCCATCCAGGCTGCCACTGTCAGATTAGAGCAATTAACTGGTAATTAAGACTCTGAATGGGAAAATTAATTCAGGGGACTGTAATCACCATCTTTCCTCCAGGAAATCTACACATGTGCGTAAGCACTGGAAAATTCTGAAATATCTGCTAGAGTAATAAAAGGCAGCAGTCTTGAGATGGAATCTTAATTAACTTATTATGAACCTAAAGCATGTAGTTATTATCAGAGAGACCTAACCACGTTTTTAAACGTGTTTTGGACATTACAGGGTTGTTTCTTTGCTTACTTTGAATATGATCAAGTTCAAAGCCAAATACAAAGAGAAGGCGATGTGGACATTTAATTCGATTTTTAATGTGCCTTTTGTGTTTGTGATTTCAACCAGAAGGATTTGCTTTAAATTGTAGAGGTATCAACAGACCCCACTTGTCTGAGATTTTGGATATTTCTCCACCTTTTTTTCCTCCAGGATATACCCCAATTTAAGAGAAATTCTCACTCCATTGTTCTCTGTGCCTTTTTAATAATACATTTTCTATATATTTATTATAAGATATTTTTCTTCCCTTCTACAGAAGGACCCATGGTTTGGTTTGCCTTTCTCCCTATATACACTCTCCTTTTAGCAGTTTACTTACTACTACATTTTCAGTTACCATGATGTGCAAATATCTCTGATTTCAGACCTTCCTGCTTCTCTTTCACTGTGGTGCAGTTGAACATGCTTAGAACTTTTTTCTATTCTAAGTCAGTAGGTAGAATTAAGTGTATCTGGAATGGAGCCCTCTTCCTTAAGATATTATTTCTTCCTTTTTTTTTTTTTTTTCTTTTATCATCTCATTGCCTTTCTGCATTTCTAGGCTTATAATTCTGGGATCCATTGGGAGTTCTTTCTACCTGTCTTTCTCCTGACCTTTGACAGGCACCAAGTACTAAGTATTATTTTTTTTCAAATTCTAACATTATTGGCTTTTCAGAGTTTCACAGATATCCTTATGCCCTAGTTTCTCATCTTCATGTTAGTCTTGTAAGACTTCATCTTCATTTCCCACCGTAAATCGTAAATTGTGACCTATAGAAAACCACACCCTTTATTCTCCATCAAATCAGATTCTCTCTTCTTCAAATCGTTTACACGTTCCCAGCCAACATAAAGTCAATGCATGTAAGTATTCTAAACTCTTCTCTAGTCACTTGGATCACTTCAAAATTTAGAGCACCAACTATCATTCATTTTTCATATTTTCTCCAATTTTAGATTATAATACAACTCAAAGGATCATAGGAACTTAAGATCCTACGGAAATCTAAGATGAAAAGAATAATTTTGAGAATGAACATATGAAAATCCTTACAGATATTATTAATTTCCTAAGGTGGAACAATAAAGAGCATATTAAATGAAAACAGTATAAGTGACATTTTATACATATCGATAATAAAATTAACTCTCTAGTAAAAAAAATTATTATCTTTTGATCACCAGATAATTAACAGAAATTCTTCAATTAATATTTCAATAAAATGCCTCTAATTTTTTTTTTTTTTTTTGCTTTATTGCAAATAATGCAATAAGAGGGCTCCTCTCTGTTTTTTGGACTTTTACTAGATGTTAAATGTCATTCTGATTTTATGACCTTACATTCTGCCTCCTGGGCCCTGTCTCCATCATCTACTCTTATAACTGTCTCAGTTTGTGCCCCAGATGAAGGTCTATTCTGACATTTTCCCTTAATTTCCCCCAAATATCATTGTTATAAAGTTTTATTTTATTTTATTTTATTACTATAAACTGCTTTCACAAACAGTTATATACTCTACCTCTCTTTTTCAAATTTTTGTAATCTAGGAGTTCCCTCCTTTTCATAATTATATCTAATAAGAGTTTGTAATAAATATGTAAGACTTAAACTGCCCTGAATTTCTAGAGAGTATACATTTACTACATTAACTACATTTGAGTAAGGGATATTAGAACTTGGGTAATATTACTGGCTGATTTTATTCATTTTCTTTTAAACATCTATATTTGCTCCAGAATTCTGTTCATGCCTAACACATAAATACCTAAATTCTATAGGCTGGCTGTATTTCTCAGACTTCGGTGTGCCTCACCGAACCTTTTGGAAAAATGTTAAAGGCTACTCCTGGGTCCCACCACAGAGATGTTAGTTAAATAGTTCTGGGTTTATGCTTGAGAATACATATTTTAAATAGGGATCCAAAGTGATTTTGATGCAACTTGCCTTTAGATTGTATTATGATAATCAATGACAAAGGATAGAAAAGAGCCATTAGTTGTATATCTTTAGAGTATCAGTAATCTGGCATAGTTTTTTTCCATTATACCAACTATAACATGTATTTGGTATGAATGTTTGTGCCAAAAAAAAAATTAATGTTTTATATTTGCCAAATGAAATGAAGGAATGGCAATGTTCATGGAAAATATTTTCTGTGATTGACACATAGGTTAGATATTTCTGAGGGTGGCAGTGAAGGAGAGTACTAGGTGTACAAAGAAATCCTGGCTCATTTCTGGGACTTCCTCTACTTTCTCTTTCTAGCAGGGTGGCCTTTGAACACAAAAGTTCTCAAAACTTGCATTCTCTATGAGTGTAATATGGGAATGTCGATACTTATATAAAAGGATTGTCGTGAGGATCAAATGAGAATTTGCTACAAGGTGAATAGAAGGCAAACATTAGGTGACATTAATATTTTGGGTTGTAAAGTATTGTGAGACTTAATATAGTATATGAGATGTGCTGTACTTTAGGAACTGACAATTCTACTCTCCTCCATTCCTACAACCTCTCCCACCCCTGCACCCGCCAATTAGATGACAATTTTTGTAAGTTCAGAAACGTCATCTTACTCCTTAGGAGCTCTCCAAAGTACAGCCGTCTATAGAGAACAGTTGTTCAATAAATGTTTCAAGTAATTTTATAAGCATATCTATACTTTAGTAAACATTTTTCTTTTGCTAATATTATTTTCATTCTCTTTCTCCAATATCTCCTTATTAGAAAGGGGATTATTATTAGTGAATCTATCATGACTTTTTGCAATAGCTCCTGCAAAGATCATAAAATGGCAGGTTTCTAGAAGCCTAGGCTCTTGTCAAGGACCTTAGCATTATTATTTCTCATCCAAACATTAGTGTCAAATTATAGTACTTTTATGGCTGGTTTCAAGTAAAGTTCATAAATGTTCACTAAAAAACCACAGTATAAAAACGTGTCCCAAAATTTAGGATTTGCAAGCTTTAAGGAAATAGATGACTGAATTCAACTCATCCATTTGGAAAATAAAGTTCCCTGGATGTCAAATGATATGCTGCACGTGTTTATGTTTTGGCATTTAAAAATAAAATGAACACAATATTAACTTTTCCTAGAGAAAGCGTGTTATTAATTACAGCACCCAATAGAAATAAATAGAAATTGTTATTTAAGCCTTATTTGGCCTTTGTGAAAAATGAGTAAAACCGTAAATTAAAATGGTTATAATAGAAATATCTGGAATTGTCACAGGCAATAATATTAAAAGCAGGAACCATCTTACTAACAATACATACTTTTAGAACAATTCAGGAAGAATAAGTAAAAAGAAAGAAAAACAGAAAAAAATTGGCAAAGGTGATATAAAGATGAACGATTATAGTGAGCTGTAAGCTATTTTCCTATTGTCAGATGAAATCCTTAGATCAGAGGTAAAGAGCCCCGATTCATACCCAGACACCACTTCAGATCTCGGAAAAACAACAGGAAATAAAGCAAAGAGGTTTCTGGTACAAAATGACAGCTTTTCATTTTAGTGTCACTCAGGTTGACAGTTGATATACAGGACACATGCCACAACTCATCACTGACTATCTTGTAGATATTGGCCTTGGAAGTTTCCAGCAAAAAAAAAAAAAAAAAAAGGAAAACCCTGAACAACACAGTGAAATCCTATTTCATGAGATGAGCTAAATTCAAGGTCATTTTTGTAAAGGAGAAAAATCATAGAAATAGTTATTGATTTATGCCCCAGACTGTCATTGCAAGAAGACTACCAAAAATTCAGGTCTGTCGTTCGTTATAAATCCAACATCAAAAAACAAAGCTTATGCACAAATACCTTTTTTGCCCCATATTGTTTTTCTTTTAACCAATTGGAGCTATATTAAAAATCAGGAGAGCTCACATAAAATCAAGATTTCTAGCTTCTCTTGAAAAATCAGAAGATTCAGCAACTCGGGCCTCCTATGCCTTTGACACACAATCAGATGGAGCTGAAGAGAAGCTGCCTCCTCTGTTGCCACTATCGTCTGCTGCTTCCTGCACCCAGACTGATTCACCGACTTACCTGACTGAGCTCAAAGGTATTTGAGTGTGAGATCCTTTGGTAAACCACAAATAGGACTTTCATGATTCACTGCTTCTACATTTTATTATTAAAATGATCAAGTAACTGTACTTATTAGTGGGATTCTAATATTAGTAGCTCTGTTGACCTTAGGTGATAAGGCTTCTTGCAAAGGTTCATGGAGATGAACAGAGATAGGTAAATACACTGAGGGATATTGAAATGTGCTCTCTTTCTCTCTCTCTCTGTCACACACACACACACACGACACACACACACACACACTCAGACACACACACAGACTCAGACACACACACACACAGACAGACACACACACACACACACACACACACACACACACACACCTTTCCAATGTCATATCAGCAGCTCATGCAGTTCTCTCCTTGGAAATTGGTATAGTCTGCCTCTGACCACATTCACTCTGTCATTTCTATAACTTATCTTTATTTGTTTCATCTGTATCTACTTTATTTGCTCTCTCTCATCCTATGCCCTCCTAAAAGGAAAGGCTGAATAAATAAAATTCATAAGTTATCAGTAGATGATAGTATTTTTTTAAATTATGAATATATCTGCTAAAGGCATTTCCTGTCTTTAGATAAGCTGGTCTGAAATTTCTTCCCTTTTATCTCCTCTCAATGCTTTGAAAGGATTTTATTAATTTATCTCTTTATTTATTTATTTTCAGATTTGGTTATTAAGGACCTCTGCATTGTTATACAAAATAACCCAGACTTGAATTATTATTATTTTCTAGTGGAAGAAAACAAACAAATCTGAATCTCAATATATCTTTAACATTTTCCCTAGAGTAATAATAAAAAATAAAACATATTAAGAGCATGTGGTGGACGATTTAATTCCATAAAGATATTATACTGTCATATAAAACCAACAAACCAGTTTGTCGCTTTTTGATTAATGATATGTGCTAGAAAAGCTCTGATAAACTTCCCAGTTTTAATCTCAGCCTCTGCTCTGAAAAATATCTAGCGATAAAATAGTTTGAAATTAAAATAATTCAATTATGTCAACTCAAACAGCTGACTTATTGACATTTTAACTCATATGACAATCTGTACAGAAAATAATAGATAAGAAAGAAGTCAAAACTAAAATTCGAATAATACTATTCCACATCTCAGAATTATTACAGGTATTTTCAGAGGGGAGGAAATGGTGGTCAAACCTGAATATGCCTATAGGCCAATGAACGATCTTGCTATGAATAGGCTAATTAAATCGTGTACATCTTCCAAGCTGTCATTGCAAGTATTGTGTGAGAACATAGGTTTTTTTTTTCTGTGTCTAAGGGAGGGCTTTTCAGATATGTGCCTATGTAAATACTGAAATATAGTATAAGATGGAGGGGTGTGTGTGTGTGTGTGTGTGTGTGTGTGTGTGTGTGTGTGTGTTAGACTTATGACTGTATAGGTTGGAGTAAATAGAAAGTCAGCATAACCAATGACCTTGGCATGACGCTTGCAAAATTTTGTTCTAACTTCAACATTGAAGTAGTGTTTTCTAAAACTAGTTACATTATACCACTATTGGACAGGGAGGTATAGTTAATTAGAACATTAATCATTTAGCAAAGAGTTGTTCTGAAGTAAAGATTGCATTGCATAGATAAGGTTAACTCTTTGCTGAAAAGCTTCCACTGAATTTTTAATATAATGTGAGTGTACAGAATTGGTACACATCTTCTCAAATCTTCATGTTATTTGCCTTTTTCTTTACCTCGAGTCCATTTGGGGAAAGGAAGTTTGCAGACATTTTTTTCAAAACCCAGTCTGATCTTTCTCATTTCACATTCAAGCTGTTCCCTCTGATATCCCTTTTGTCTTTCAAATCTAAAGTTTCTTAGGATGTATGAGCCCAAAGGATAGAGAAGTCACATCAATGCTTTGGTGTGACATTGATGTGATGTCTCCTAAGCCTTCTTTCTCTCCTTTCCAGAATCAGCTGTTGTTCTCTTGATAAGCAAAGGAGTGCCTGCAAGCAGTGAAGGCACATGCACTGCTGAGGCATTTCGCTACAGCAAAATATCTTTTTTCATAGTTTGGTGCTGGGAGGAAAAAAATAGATTTAGAGCAGAGAAACATAGCTTTAGGTAAATTTCAATAATATTTGGCACTGACAAAACACTGTGCAGTCAAATGTTTGGGGGAAAATTAATAAATATATTGTGTGTCTGTATTATTCTTCAATAGTCCTTACTTTTCCTCATCGTCTTGATTTCATTATTATGATTCTGTTCTACCTGGTAGACACTTCCCACTGAACTAAGCCTAGGATAATAGGTAGACTACTTAAAGCAAAAAAAGTGAGAAAAAATATGACATAAGAAAATTTTAGAAAATAAAGCTTTTAAAAGTGCTTAGAGAATAAAGTAAGAGGAAGAGAACACCTAAAAATGGTCTTCAGAATTGTCAAAAGTAATCGTTTCATGGATGTTACAATGGGACTTACATGATAACATATATAGAAACTTGCATACGGGTGTCATTAGCCTCAGTATCTAGTGCAGTCAAATGAATTGTCTTTTAGGTAAACTTGAAATAGTAGAATGTTTATTTTTTCAGGATGTTCTATACTTAGCCCTTCACAGAGACACTGAAACAGTGCCATGAGATAATAGGCTTTCATTTTAATGAATTCGTACTTTAGAGTTTCCAGACAGAAAGGGTGTCTGAATAAAAACAGTATCCCCAAAATCATCATGAGCTGCATGTCAGCCAAGAATTTCTCTTATTTTCCTAAGAGATTACCCTCTCCTTTAATATTATTTTCAAAATAACTTATGATTCAAAGACTATTTCATCTCCTCAAAAATGATTCAGAAATATAAAATATAAAAACTAAAAATTGATAACTATTCTTCAAATTTAACTGCTAAATATAATAATCATCACAACTTATGTATGTAATAATGTAATAACATAGGTATATAGTAATAATAATAACAATGTATATTATAACAATCATGAAGTATATTGAAACCTAAAGAGATTTAACCAACCATTATTTGTGTTAATGTAAGAATCTGGCACTCAGTTATCCCTCAGTTAGGACAGCACTTGACTATAAAACTTTTCTTGACCATAATACAAAAAGTACTTCCATTTGTAAGGTAGATATCTACTTCACCAAAATCTAAAAGGAAATCAAATTTATCAACAATCTCTATATCCTATGTATTTGTGCATTGCCAACTGGCATGTTTTGGTGATGCAAATGGCAAGATAATTTGACAAAGTGCAGCTCCACTCTACTGTGTATAATCTTCCACCTTCAAGAGAGCTTTGGATATAGAGTTAGTGCTTTAGTAGGGCATCTTTCACAACCCTAATCAAAAGATGGAACATCCTGAACCTTCACAAATATTTACTTAATGATGAAACTGCCAGGAAGATGGGATGTTAAACTATTTTAGAAAATCTGACATAATAGCCTGGCATAATTCCCTTAAAAGATATATCAAAGCAAGGAGCCCATGAGTGTTCCAGTGAATGACAGTGTCATTCGGGATGCTATAACAGAATCCCATAGACTGTATGGGTTATAAACAACATATATTTATTTCTCACAATTCTGGAAGCTGTGAAGTACAAGATCAAGGTATGGGCAGATTCAGGGTCTAGCGAGGACTTCATGGTTCACAGACAGCATGCTATCTTCTTACTGTGTCCTCACCTGATTTGGAAGGGCAAAGGAACCCTCTGGGATCTCTTCTAAAGGGACACTAATGCCATTTATGAGGGCTCCACACTACTGACTCAATAACCTCCCAAGGGCCTTACCTCTAAATTTCATCTCATTGGTTATGATGCTAGGATTTACCATATGAATTTGTGGGCGAGGGGAGAGGAGAGCAGACACAAACATTGAGTTTATAGCAGACAGACAGAAGATGACTCTCAAAGAACACACATCTGAAAGGTACTTCAAACAACTCTTTCTTGAGCTCTGCCATCATTGATGCTAAACGCATAATTATTTCCCTCATATGGTTGAGGTCTGAACAGAACACAAAGTCTAAACTGAACATGAAGTCTTTGTTTATGAAGAAAACGATAAAGAATCATGTAGAGTCCATAAAGCAAGAAGTCTTATGCTATATTCAGAGCACAGAATATACAATAATTTATTAGATATTTACTGCATACTTAATATCTGTTGAATGCAGGGGTCAACAAACTTTTTCTCTAAAGAGTTGATAAATATTTTAGGTTTAGTGGGACATAAAAAGTCTGTCTGACAACTATTCAGCTTTGCTACTTAAACATGAATGTAGCCATTGATAATACATAAACAAATAGGTGTGGATGTTTTCCAGTAGAACCTTATTTAAAAAAGCAGGAGACTTTCTGAATTTTGCCAGAGGATCATCTCTTACAGACTCCTGCTGTAATGTACCAAAGAAATAGAGGGGGAAATATGATGAGATTGGATGTTCTTGAAAGCTCTATCTGATCTGTTTAGGTGGGTATTTAGAAGTGGTGAGAGCACTTGAGAAAACAATTAAGAACTAATTTGCAATAGAAACCCTAGTAAGAGTAGAGGTTGATGTGGATAGGTTACCTGGTTGATGGCAGAAATGGAGAATAATTGATGGATTTAAGAGCAATATAGGTGGTAAAATATGTAAAACTTGGTAACCAATTGACTATGTGGTCTGGTAGATGTGTCCTGGATGGCACCCAGGCTTCTGGCATGAGGAATTGGGCAGATGTTGCTACATTTACTGAGCCAGGAAGCACTGGAGGAAGCCAGGTTTGGGGCAGAAGAACATGAATTCAGTCTAACACATATTGCATTTCAGATGTATATGAAGCATTGATGTGGAACTTCTGAGTAGGCAGTTGAATTAATATACAAGTTTTGAGCTCAGAGAGAGAATTAAACTAGAAATATAAATATAGAAGCAATTGGCATTTAGATAGAAATTTCAACCATGGAAGGAGATGAATAAAATAAAAATGAGCTTAAGATCAAGCCCTAAGGAATTATGATATGTAAAGTGTAACTAGAAGAGAAGCCATCAATAAAGGCAGAGAGAGGGAGAAACACCGAAGAGTGTGGTAACGTAGAGATGATTAAAGTGGTTAAGGCGGGGAATGAATGATCCATGTATAAGGCCATTGAAAGGTCAAATATGATGAACACTTAGCAACTGGCAGTCTGTCATGTCCTGAATAAGAATGGTTTCAATTTTGTGTTTTGAGTTTAAGCTGGGTAGGTGAGTTGGTAGTTGAAGCCAGATTAGAGTAGGTGGTAGAGTAGAAAGTGATGAAGTAAAGCTGAGGAAATATTAATAACAGTGGTAATTAAGATAAATGGAAATGAATGCTAGAGGCATTTTGGAAACCTGTTGGTGTGTAGCGGTAAGTGCTGCCGGCATTTAGTACATGAAAGCTGTGCCCCATAGTGGGCAAGCCAGTCTAAACGATGAGAAAGAACCATTCTGTATCCTATACAGCTGTTCAATGTCCCATAGGCCTTTCATGTAGATGAAAACCTATTGATAAATATCTGTACTTAAATCACAACTCCATTACACACAATTACACACACATACACATTCATATCCTTGGGGGGATTTATTTTTCTTTCTCTTGAATAAAATACCATTTATTATCATTTACATGAGCTTTTCTATCCAGCATAAAACAGCCTGCTAAATTCAGAAAGAGAAAGAAGCAGAGATTATTAAAAAATGGTGCAAAAAATAAATAGAAGAATAAAAGAAAAATACTATGCTTTATGACCTTATTTTAAATTCACTCCATACAACACATCACTTTTAGTGGACTAGTCACTAATGCTGAATGTAAAATTATATTTTTTATCAGTTCTGGAGACATAACCACATCTCATTTCCACTGTGATTTTTCTCTAAGATTATTTTTAAATTTTTATTTTATTATTAGTTTCAAATATATAGTACACTGGTTATACATTAGCATAGTTTATGAAATGATTCCCCTAATTACTTTATCTTTCCTCTGGCTCTCCACCTAGCCATTACATTACTGCTGGCTACATTCCCTATGCTGTGCTCCCCATCCCTGTGACAATAATTGTGATTTTTGAGTAAAACTAGAATTGCAACAACATTTGAACTTATTTCTTGAGCAAACCCATAAACTGACATGGCCCCGCTTATCACCACCACCAGTTCTGCTGAGCAGAACCAGAATCACTTTCTACTTTAGTACAGAAAGTTAGTAGGCTCAAGGACTTCATAACATGATTTTTCCTGGAGCTATATGAAGACTCATCTTAAATATTCTATTTGATAGTTAAGAGCTATCAAAGCAATGTGATCCATAAACTCACAGCCTACCGCTTATTTTATCAGTCTTCTTTTTTAATTTTTGGTACTATAATGTGCTTTTTTCTATGTTGGGTTCTAAAGTAAAGCATCATTTTTTCTCCTGTAGTATTTTACAACTGGGAAAAAAGATAGAAGAACATGCCATGGGTAGGTATACAAGACTCTTAGGCTAGGGAAAATAAATGCTGAATATACATAAATTTTACAAGTTGGAAAGCGCATCTTATTTTACATCACTTGCAAACAAAAGAGTAGAAAGAAAGTAGCTGGAATCACAGATATGAATTGGAGGCGGCTGGGAGAGACTGTCACTTGTTGCCAATTCAGGGACACATCTCAATTATTTTGAGCTCGCAATTTTGTTTTTAATAATTTTCACAATAATATATCATGGAAATAAGAAAATACTGGATTTCCTGGCATTCAGCTGGGTTTTTGTGGGACAGGGATTTGTGTGTGCTTCTTTACTTATAACATTTCTCCATCAATTATTATTTGGAAACAAAGTGATGCATTAATCATTTTTAGTCTAATAGAAATTTTGTAATCTCATGCTTAATTTTCCAAAACTGTTAATTTAATGTTTTCTATAGCTTTAGAAATTACAAGAAGAAATTCACTTGCGATTCCTTAATAAATCACACAAAAAAATAGTGTCTAGAGTATGATAAATCAGTTTTTGCAAATAGAACCAGAATGAGATATTAGTAATAAAAATATGGTTTGGTGACTATAATATGACATCACTCCCTTGTTGAAAGGCATGATTCTACATTGTGCTATTAATTCAAAATATCTACTGGGAGGTTGATGTTCAAAAAAATAAGAGATTGAGCTAACTTATTCCAAGTAATGGTTTTGAGTATATTCCAAGGTTGGTAATGTCTTGATCTTAAACAGACAACTAAAAAAAAACTTTGTTTTTCTTTAATACTTTATTATTAATATAGGGAAAACATATTAATAAAATATAGGAATTTAGTGCATGATGCGCTAAATTTCTTCTTTTCACAATTTCTTCTTTTCCTGTATCATGTGAAAACTATATTTTGGGTCCTTGTATATAATTCTTGGGTACTCTGCTCATCAATTCATCTCATTCTCTTCCATCTAATTAGTTAACAGAATGTTGACAACATTTGAGTGCATGTGTTAAAACTCCCTGGAGATCCTGACTTTCAATAAATTAGAGAATTTATTCAGTGCTATTTCACTTGAGTATATGTCCTCTATTAAAAGTGTGACAGTTATGCTTATTTTTTCACAATCCAGGCAAATCTTTTCGCTTATTTTATGTTTTACAGTGAAATATGTCAAGATGATTGATGAGAGTGTACATATTTAGAAAAATACTTCATATAGAAACAAAAACTTAGTTTGGATTCCAGGATTTTAATTGTGTTTTCAAAAAAGATGATCAACATTTTTTTACAATAACCACCACAGCAGTCAACAGTCTCATGTCATATCTGTAGATGTCATATCACACATACCTGGCTGTCCCAGGTGCTAGCTATGAAGAGCTTATTACAAAATGTAAAAACAGTAAAACCTACAATAATGAAACAGGACTTCATTTGTCTACTGTAATTCATGATTATATCAATTACATTACAAATGAGCACAGAAGGTTATTACCAACTGAGATGACTCAAACTCTAGATCTAAGGTAAAAAAAAAAAAAAAGGTGTATGATGGACTAGGAATTTTTAATATAACGGAATGTGAAAAGTTTATCTAGAGCTTTATAGGACTTTAAGCTTTGCTGTTCCTGAAGATTGTGTAGGTTAATCCTTGTCCAAGTCAGTCACAGTGTTGACTGAGAGCTATCAATCCAGCAAATGGGGCTGGCTATCCAATAAACTCATTTATTCCTCACCATAGCTCTATGAGGTGTTTTAGTGTAATCCATTTTCTAGGGAAGAGACGTCTTAATTTCACACAACTCGTTGTTCAGCTAGTGAACTGGCAGAGTTTTATTTGAATCAACAATCTGACCTCTTAACTACTCGAGCATATAAGTTTTTTCAAAACAAAACCCACATCTTAATCATTTTTGTATTTCTATGGTATTTACAGACTAGCAGGCCTTTGGTCATTGTGCACAATTATACTAAGACACAAATTCAACAACCCCAGTTCATCATTACTTCTCAAATGTTCATACTTATAATAGTTACAATTCTGTCCTTCCCAGAATTCAAGTGAACAGCACCACAATTCATATTATATGTAGTTCCTTGCATTAGATAAAGCTCTCTTACTGGGCTATCCAACAACACTGATGCACACACAGTTGTTCCTGTACCCTGTGGTTTAGAAACCTACTCAGCTAGAGTGAGTGCTCTCTCCTTGGCAGGCATCCACATCATCATCCTCTCTCATCCTGGCTCTGTTCAGTCTCTGTCTCACCACCTGCTCCTCACATTCCAAACCTGCTCAAACATTGTGGATATCACTAATAATCTCACAAAGGATCTCTTTCTTTAGGCTGGTCCACAATCTATTCCTACAGACACAAAGACTTATTTTATAGTTTTCAAAATATCCTGTTTTTGAATATTTCTGGCCTCCTTGGATTTTTAGAGAAAGCTCCGAATCTTGTCCTTTTCATGATGAGATGTTGAAAGGCAAAATTGAGAGAGCCTGGGCCATCATTTAACTATGTGACTTTAGGCATGACGATCTCTGTGAGTCTTATGTTTTCATTTCTAAAATCAAAAGATTGGCCTAAACATTTCAGCTTATCTTTTAAGTCTAAAGTCTGAAGGTTTCTATCAAGTATTTGAATTATATGGTGAAAGATGAACACACAAATTCCAGTTATTTAATTTCATAAATTGAAGTATAATATGAAAAGAGTCCCAGAGACTGTCAGATCTCATTCCAAAGGATTTATCACTAACCAGTTATATAACTTCTGCTAAACCATTTCACTTTAAATTCCTTCATCTACAGTAAAAGTAATTAAAAGACACTCTATTTCCCTTGTAGGTTTGTTCTCTGGAAAACATGTGATAGCATTTTAAATTATTTAACAATGTTACAAGATCAAAACTCTTTAAATTATTACTCAAATCCTCAGTTAATCGCTAAATTTTAGATCTTGTAGAATTTCTAGTGCAGATGTTCTCAATCTGGGGACCAGAGACTGCCAAGTAGTTAGTGAATAGAATTCAGAGGATTTGCAAACTAAAATGAGAAATAATGTTATTTTTTCGTTTTCTGGTTACTAAACGTTAGCATTTTTTCCATTATGAACATAAGCAGCAAATCATAGTGGTATTATTAATACCTAACATTTTCTTATTAATAGAAATTATAGGTAGTATTGGTATTTTCATACTATCTTTATTGTTACAGATCTCAAAACATTTATGCCCACTTAATTTTACCACTAGATCACTTAGATTTACCACTAGATCTTATTTTAATGTGTTAACTTGAAAAGCACATATGTCATTATTTCATTTATTATATTTTGAAGACTGTATTTCAACAATTGTTTCCCTTAACAATTCTATGAGCTTCTATTTTGTGCATTTCAAAATAGGGGATAAATCAAAATGTCTTTTTTTTCCTTAGAAGAGGTCCAAAGGTTTTAACAGAATGCCGGCGGGGAGAGGTCCATGGCAAAAACATTTCTAACTTACAGGTGAAGAGAGATGCCCTAATGTCCTCACAGAAGAACGCATGGGCAGCAGAAGGACATCACCCTGCACCCAGATCTCCTGAATGTCAAACTAGTATCCTTTTTCCCAGGCTATGCCTTCTCACTTAGACGTCATTATAATGCCCTTAGCCTTTGAGCCTTAAATACTATTTAGACAAGAAAAAAAAAAAAAAAAGAATTTCAAATTGACCCAGTACGAAGCTTTCTAGAAGACTTTAAATACAGAAATAATTGAAATTAAAATAAAGATTTCGGGTATTTGAGTTACATTGCCTCTATTGGAAAAGTGTAGCTAGATAAGCCACTTCAGAATTTTGTAATCAGAAAGACTTGTTCTTAAAACACTGTTAAAAGAACTTTGAAGGGGAATCAGAAGGACTAAAATGATCATTGAGCTTAATTTAAACGGACACTAAGAGCAGTACAAGGCAGAGACAAAGATTTTAAAGGTCAAAGGACCTTTGCACTGACATAACTATTGAATTTAGTCATCAAACAGGTTCTCTGCAAATCATAAGCTTCAGACAAAACCATAAATGTTTCCGTTTATTTATAACGAAAGACAAGTAACCCTTAAGTTGTTGCCAAGCAAGTGGAGCAACAACTAAAGACTTCCTAAAAAAATGTGTCCCCAACAAGAACATGGGCATCGCCCTGGAGCTGGTAGAAATGCAGAATCTCAGTTCCCACTCCAGAACCACTGAATCAGAAGCACATTTCAACAAGATCCCCAGGTCATTTGTGTGCACATTAAAGTTTAAGAAACATTGTCCAAAGAACACTGGAGCTGGAGAAAAAAAGGAAGGGATATTTAACTGAAAAAAAACAAAAACAAAAACAAAAACAAAAACAAAAACAAAATAGAACTATGCAAAAGCATAGCTTAAAGGACTTTAAAAATGTAATTCCATATTTTTCAAACAACTTTATTAAAGTAGAATTTTTGAACCATTAAGTTCACCTGTCAAGAGTACAATTCAGTGAGTTCTAATAAATTTGTACAACTATGCAATCATAACCACACCTTAGTTTTAGAATATTTCCGCCATCCCCAAAAGTTCCCTATGCTCTTTGCAATAAACCTTCTCTTCCACCCCAGACCACAGATAACTACATATCTGCTTCTAGTGGCTATAATTTTGTCTTTTGTAGAAATTTCACATAAATGGAGTGAATCAATATTTAGGAGTTTTTGTCTGACTTCTTTCACCTAGATTTTTGACTTTCACCTATGAGAATCAGTAATACGTTATTTTTATTGCTGAATAACATTCCCTTGTATGGATGTATCACATTTTGTTTATCCATTTACCCACCGATGGATATTTGTTTCCAGTTTGGAGCTTACTATGCATAATAATGCAATGAACATTTACATATATATTTTTGTGTCTCCATAATGGTTTTGGTAATTATCCATTAGCAATTCAATTTATGTTACCTGTATGTAAAAACAAAACAAAATAAATTAATAAAAGATGCAAATAGACTTATTAATCTACTTGACAGTTATTCTTACAATAAGAATTTATGCTAACTAAGTGGGCATCTTCTGATGTGGAGAGAGAACCCTATACTGTCAAGTGGAGGAAAGAATAGAGTTGTGTAAATCTACAAGAAGGTTAGAGGAAGATTGACTTTGCTATGAGTCTGGCTACTGACAATTGGGCTGGTGGAAAAGAGGAACAAATGAGAGCTTATAGTAAGCAACTATATTTGTATGAAAATCCAGTAATGGGATTGGTGTGGTGAGGGGGTAAAAAGGTAGGGTGAATTATAAGTCTGGGAAGCGAATGACATATTTCTGAAAGGCAATAGGGGAAAGGCACTTGGGGGGGTAATTTTTAAGATAAAAGACAGGTTTGCTAAGAGTGTCCATCTTAGGTCTTTAATGGATGCTCGTTGACTGAACAATATGGCATTTCCAGGGAGCTAATTACAGAGAACCTCCATCAGCTCAGAGGTGATAATCTGGCATTCTTTCATGAACTTGAAGCTACTGGAGTTGTGACTTAATATGGGAAAAGCTGCCCTTAACCCTATACTTCAAGATGCACTGGGGACAAGTGAAGAACAGACTGAATACACTTTGGCAAAAGCAGATAAATGAAGCCCAAGAGAAACATGACATTGTTACTTCCCTCCTTTCTTTAACTTAAAAGTGACATGTTTGTCTGCTAGTCAGCTCATCCAAGACACTAATGAGTTGCAGCAAGAGGAAGAGGAGATTGTAGCCATTGGGGTAAAACCCACTTATATAGATTTCTCCTCAGCATGTTTCTAAGAAGAAACTAGGTGTGAGCAGTGGGATGAAAGAGTTCCACATGCCGGAGTGTGCAAACGTCAAGAATAATGTGGGACAGAACTAAGCAGTAGAAAGCTGACAGGTGGGTGGGTTATTAGCAAGGAAGGAGATAAGCTCTTGTAGCTACAGACAAGAGCAATTTCTTCAAATTTAACACAGGCGAATTCAAACACTATTCTGGCATTATTGTGAAGGTTATAAAAAGGTTGGCTTACCTGAAATCCAAAGAGAGATTCAAGGTTTAAAAATTTAATTTAACATTTATTTTACCTTGTTGACTTTTGGAACATCTTGTTCTTTCTCCCCCACTAAACATGGTGAAAGAGAAGGATTTAAAAATTCACCTAAAAGTGAGATGATATAATTGACTAACAGATAACATAATATCAATTTACTTTCTAAAATATAATTACCTGGGTCACCATCTTGATCTAAGTCATTTATTAAAACAAAATTATGTAAAAATCGCTACAGCTACAGAGATCTGAAAAAAATATATAGAGCATAAACAATACTTTAATTTGACTGGGAAAAAATTCAGTTTATCTCAGCATGATTTTTGCATATTTTAATAAAGAAAAATATGCTATTTTTGTACTTCATTAACCTTCTTATACCCTCATACATAATTGTCATGCTATTAAATAGATGTCTGATTACCAAACTCTTGCTTAAAACAGGGAAATCCAACATATAATTTATAATATTTATTTTTATCATAAAAGTCATACATATTCATACATAGGAAGTATATTTTAAAACCATCCTTATTCCTAAGACATAAAGATGAACACTGTTAAGATGGGAAAAATTTATTGTAAAGTTAATCATAATTGTTATTTTGCTAAATTCATCTTCTTTATCAAGTTTGACTAAATGAACAGGTTTTTAAAAGTATATAAAATAATTTTATCTACTTTCTAAAATAAAACATGTTTAAGACTACATCTCACCTGCCTTCTCCTCTCATCTTTAAAAAATTTTGTAAGAGGACAAACAAAGTATTCGTATTAGATTATTTTCTGAGAACTTAAGTGACTATTTTCCAAAATGTACATGTTTATCTATGGTTATAATCACCACTCTGGATCTTAGGCCTGCTTTCTCAATGACTCTCTGGAATACTGTCAATGTTCAGGCCACACTCACTTCATTTAATAATTCTAGTTTCTTTCTCCTCTACCCCACCCACATTTCCTGCTTCTTTTCTTTAATAAATGAATGTAAAGTTTTTCTTCTATTTAATTTATTAACAAAAAAAGTTTTGAAGTACCTGAAACATAAAGAAATGAAAAAAAAATCAAAACCTTAAATAAAAAATATTTTCTAAAATGTAAATACTGGTTACTTATTTGGGACTTCTATTCACATTTTTAAAAATGACATGTTATTTAGAAGAGCAAGGCACAGTCAAGCTATGTTTTTTCCTTCTGTGTATTATACCTTCAGGTACACAATTTCACTATTACCCATGCTATTACTTGGTTTGGCAGAAACTTCTTTGAAGAGGCACTTAACTCCATGTGTTAGTTTTCATTTTAATTCATTTTTTCTCTTTTACTGGCAAGGATTTAGAGAAATAAGAGGTTAATTTTAGCCTCTGAATTTCCGAGTAAGGATGCTCTATGAAGTTAAACTGCCTGCCTTTCCTCCTGTAAACTTAATCAGCATCCTGGATGTCATTGGGATCCAGCTGCTGCATGAGTATGAGTTAATATAAAGCAAAGAAAACAAGTAAAATTTGCCTAGCAAACATAGTAGTCTAAGAAACATCTTTATTCTTTAGTTTCACAGAGAATTGGCACCCATGGTCTTGGTGATCAAAATACAAAAAACAGAGAATCAGAGATTGTAAAAATATTAGTTTCCATGCACAAATGTATAGAATGTAGATGATCCAAACAAATTATAGGTCACCCTCACCATTCTTCACTCACTTGCTCATTAATTCACTGAGTTGAGATGCATTTAATGAGCGCTTATTATACATTAGGAACTGTATGCAAGGCTCTTGGAAAGTCAATATGACTAAGACATAAACCATGAATATGCTCTTGTTTTCAGCTGGTAACCAATATTTTTGTCTTCAGAAAAATATCTGCTGACAAGAAACTTTTGAAAGCTCAATGGTGCTTGAATTCACTGGAAATATTGTGTCAGATTATCAGGAGTGGAAGATTAGTTTTTGCCTCTTTTGCTACTTTCTTTAAATTTCTTTAGATGACAAGATTCTTTGACCAAACCCAAACTCAGCAATTCTGATAAAGAAATCACTTCTAACCAAATGATTCACTTCTCTGTCAGCTTTGGAGTTTCCAAAGGAATTGAGCTTGGATGCCTACCAAAGCAGTTCCTCCCTTTGCTATACAGGATATTTTGGAAAATATACTCCATTCTAGCTTCTGGTAATCCTCAAACTTTCTTATAATGATAAAAAGACATTGAAAAAGATATATACGTGTGCTTCAGTTAACTCAAGCAAAAATGAAACTAATACAGAGTCCCTGCCACAACTGTAACATTACTTTGAAATCTTCGTGGCTTTTCTGGGGATATTACAACTATATTCTTAAGTGGTAGGATGGTTTGGAGAGTTATATCAATACTAATTAAAATGTATCTTAGGCAAAATTGCAACCCATCAATATTTCCCAATAAATTATATTTATAATTGAAATAAACAGTTTCAGAATAGTTTATAAGCTTTCAGAGAGTTAAACAACTTAATCAATTTAAGATGAACAAAAATCTATTCTACCAAAGGAAACACAACATAAACCTTTTAAATACAATGATCTCTTTGTAGAGCTAAGCCTAACTGATTTATTTTTATCAATAGAATTTACGGTCTACCTATCTTTTCCAACTTTAGCTTATCTAGGCATTACCCATCTGTTACTTCAGGTCAGAAATCACTTCATTATCCATTTCTTTAGCTCCCTTCCTGCTAGGCTTACCAGGCAGCTAGTCTCGAGCAGTTATCAATTCAAAAATATAACAAAAAATAGTAGCCATTTGCTGAGCACCTAACTCATGCCAAATGATTTGCACCCACTTATTCCTCACGATAAGCCTATAAAGTAGTGAATATTCATTTCAAATTGAGAGGAGAAGCTCAGAGAGTTTAAGGACTCATCTAGTACCACAGAGCTCTTATATTAATTGAGTTATTATATTAATTGCTGACGAATTAAATTGTTAAGAGAAGAGCAACAAGAAAAGGCAGGAGGGGGTAGATGATAGACAGACAGTCACGATCCTTCCTTTACAAGCAGTTATTTTTCTTATGGAACATAGGATAGACTGAATTGAAAGTCTCAGAAGGTGGCAAAATTAGCCTAGAAGTCTATTATGATAGCCATGTGTAGAAGTGGGAAGGCTTGTATCAAAATTAAGTCTTAGTAAAGAAATACCTATGTTTTTATCATTATATTCAACCTATTAATAATTTAAAAGTCAACCTACATTGCCAATAAATAGGAAGGGGCTAATATGGTATAATTTTGGTACTTAAAATAAGAGAGCGAAATTGAATCTTCCAAGTAGTAAGTGCATTGACAATCATCTATATAATTCTCATCCTGGCATCAAAAATGATGCCGGGATCTTTATCTTTCTCTATTATTATTCCCCATTCATTTCCAAAACTATCATAATAATGGATTTTTAGAATTTTCATGAAGATACATTATAGATCAACTACAGGTCTTATGATAAGAAAGAAAACATGTCTTTACATCTTCTATCTTTGAACTTTAAATCTTCACTTTCATAGACGTTCATCTCTCCCTCTGGTGTGGAGGGCTCTACTTGATGTATGTGACTGACAGCTGTGCCAGGGCACAGGGTGTATAATTCTAAAAAAGAGAGTACTTGAGCCTCAACTTTACACTCATCATTATTGTCAACTCAGATCCACAAGTTCTTGGCAAATCATCGTTCTCTAGCTTTTTCTTGGCTGACAGCAGGTGAAAAGATTTAAGATGAAAATTAATTACACTGATATAAAGCTACCCAAGGAAATGCCAATGAGAGATGCTCATTGGCCCCAAAGGATATAAAATGTCAGAGAAATAACAGCAGCAATATATCAATAAACAGATGTTTCTGATGCTTATCAAAACATATTATATCAATAAAGGATGTGTGTTCTGCAACGTGATTGTATAAGAAAAAAAAGAGCACCATTTTTCAGCAGATATGTTATTTAAAATAACAAAGTCTCTTTATATATAGCACTGATGGCAAATAGATGAGTCCTATATAATTTTAATATTTTTGCTTAATTGTCAATAAAATGAAAAAGATTAAAATAAAATGAGCATTAATTAATAATGAAGTTAAAATTGTGAACTAGGACAAAAATTACATATCCAAGGGGATGTTTAAAACTTCACATTCGGTTTGTGTTTCTGAGCTAAATGATCACAGCAAACTTAAAATGAACATTTAAGAAGTAATGCTAAGTTTGAATTTTTTAAAAAATGAGACATTAATTTTATTTATGTTTCATTTCGAGCAAGCTTGAAAATTTTTGCAAGTACAGTACTCATTTACATTTTTTTATATATTTGGTTCTTTAAAAAAATTATTTTATTATTAGTTTCAAGTATACAGTACATTGGTTAGACGTTTATATAGTTTATGAAACAATCTCCCTGATTACTCTTTCTCTCTTCTGGCTCTCCACCTAGCCATCACATTAATGCTGACTGCATTCCCTGTGCCATGCTGCCTATCTCGGTGACCATCTATCAAATACTAATTTATACTTCTTTAACCCTACACTGCTTTGTCCCAGCCCCCCCAACCCTTCCCCTTTAGTCATCATCAGATTGTCCTCTATATTTGTGAGTCTGGTTTCAATTAGTTTGTTCTTTTTGTTCCTTAGAGTCTGCATATAAGTGAAATCATACGGTATTTATCTTTCTCTGCCTGACTTATTTCACTCAGCATAATAACCTCTAGGTCCATCCATGTCATTGCAAATGGTAGAATTTCATTATTTTATGGCTGGGTAATATTCTATAGCTTCTTTATCCAATTATCTGTTGAGGGGCATTTAGTTTGCTTCTAAATTTGAATTTTGAAAAAAAAAAATACTGGGGTCATCATACCAAAAACTTATCAAAAAGTCATGTCATTTTATTTTCCATATAAGTGGAGAAAGAATCTATGGCAATCTATTGTGGTTGTGAAAAGGAACATCGAAAATGCTTTTTAAGGTCATGTTTAGATCCCTTTTTTCTGCTCTATTGAAGCATAACTTACATATATTAAAGCATCCAAATATTAAGGTTACATCTATAGCTACATTATATACACACAAGTACACATTCACACTACACATACACAGACGCATATACACATACATACACACATATGCACCAAAGCACACACTCACACACATAGATATCAGACCAAAATATAAAGCATTTTTAGCTCTTCAGTAGACTCACTTGTGCTCCCTCATAATCAATAATTTCTCCCCAAATGCAACCACTGTTCTGACCTCCATCTTTAGAGACTAGATTTGCCTGTTCTCAATTTCGTATATTTTAAATCAGTCAGCATGTACCCTTTAGTGTCTGGCTTCTTTTGCTCCTCATTATTTCTATGGGATCTATTCATACAGTAGTGTGTTTAGTTTCATTGCCATGTGGTATTCCATAATATGAATATATTATAACTTATTCATTCATTCTACTGATGGACATTTAGGTTGCTCCAGTTTGGGGCTATTATTAATAATGCTGTTATTAACATTCTTAAGCATGACTTTTTCGTAGAAATAAACACTTATTTTTTCTCTTGGCTATATGCCTAGGAATGGACTTACTATTTTTTAAGATATATGTGTGTTTAACATTAGCAGACCTTATCAAATAGTTTTTCTAACTGGTTGTACCAACTGGCATTATGTGGCATTATATCCCACTAGCAATGTATGAAAGTGTTTTGCTGTTGTTATTATTGTTGTTGTTATATCATTAGCAACACTAGGTATTCTCAATTAGTTTTATTTAAGCTATATTGGTCAGAGTCTAGGAGTATCAATTAGTCATTTTAATTTACATTGCTGAGTAATGATGCTGAAAATCTTTTCATAAACTCCTTTACTATTTTGAAACCCTCCTTTGTGAAAGGCTACTTCACTTTATTTGCCCATTTTAAGGTAATTTTTCAGTAATTTTCTCATTGTTTCATAGAAATTCTTTATACATTCTGCACATGAGTTTTCATTACATATAAGTATTGCAGATATCTTCTCCCAGTCTGTGGCTTGCTTCTCACTCTCACTAATGGTGTCTTGTGATAAACCTAAGTTCTTAGTTTTAAAAATTTGCACAGACATTTCTCCCTAGAAAACATACAAATGGCCAACAAACATATGAAAAGATGCTCAACTTCACTAGCTATTAGGGATATACAAATCAAAACCACAATGATATCACCTCACACGTGTTAGAATGGCTAACACCAACAGGACAAGTAGTAACAAGTATTGGAGTGGTGGCGGGGAAAAAGGAACCCTTGTATACTGCTGTTAGGAATGTAAATTGGTACAGACACTATGAAAAAAAGGATGGATTTTCCTCAAAAAATTAAGAATAGAATTTCCATATGACTCAAAAATCTTTCTTCTGGGTATCTGCCCCCCAAATTTGAAAACACTTATCCATAAAGTTCATTGTAGCATTATTCACGGTGGCCAAGACATGGAAACAACTAAAGTGTCCTTTGACAGATGACTGGATAAAGAAGATGTGGTACATATATGCAATGGAATATTATTCAGTCATAGAAAAAGATGAAATACGACCATTTGTGACAACATGGATGGATCTCGAGGTAATAATGCTAAGCAAAATAAGTCAGACTGAAAAAGTTGAGAACCATATGATTTTACTCATATGTGGGATATAAAACTGAAAGCAACAAATGAAAAAGACAAACAAAAACTCATAATCACGGACAACAGTTTAGTGGTTACCAGAGGGAAAGGGGAATGGGGTGGGAGGTAGGAAGATAAGAGTAAAGGAGGTCAAATATATGGTGACAGAAGTAGATTTGACGGTGGGTGGTGAACACACAAAGCAATATACAGGTGATATATTATTGAATTGTACACTTGAAACCTATATAATTTATTAACCAATGTCACCCCAATAAATTTAATTAAAAAATGTAAAATAAATGCTGACAACATGTGACATGTTCTTCTTATGATAATATGCTTTATCTATAATAAAGCACTCTGTTTTCTCTTTGCAAAAAAAAATTACTGTTTTTTTTTAATATACTCCAAGAAAATATTTATTATGTTTTCTTTTAGAAGCCCTTTTATTTATCTTTTGCATTTCGGTATGATCCATTTAAAACTGCTATATGTATGGTATGAGACAGAGATTAGGGTTTCTTTTTTTCCCAAATGAATAAACTATTGATTCTGCATCTTTTTACTAAAAGGACTATCCTATTCTTACTGAATTATATTGGTGACTTTATCATAATTAAGGAAACTATATATTTGTAAAACAATTTTTGATATCAATACTCTGCTCCATTATTCATCTAATCTTGTATCAAAAGTACAAATTGTTGTATTGCAACATCTTTACAGTAAGTATTGAGATCTGTTAGTACAAATTTTTCATTTTTATTATTCGATAACATTGATATTACCATATAGGTTTAAGATTCAGCTTATAATTTTCTTCAGAAATCCGGCCTGGATTTTGTTTTGGCCCATCATAAATCTTCAGATAAGTTTGGAGGAGATATGACATTTTAAGGTTATTGACTTCCTTTCATGATCATGATTCCTTTCTATTTATTTGGGCCTTCATTAATTTCTTCCAGCAATGTGTTATAGATTTTTCAGTGATAACTCTAGAATATTTTAGTTAGATTTATTCTTAGACATTTGATGCTTTTTGGTGGTATTGTAACTAACATTTTAAAAATATTTTATTATTTATTTGTCCATTGCTTTTTATAAGACATAGAGGTTTTTAATATGGTTACTTTGATACAATGACTTACCTCATTTATTCTTCAGAATGTTTTTAGAATCCTTTGGGTTTTCTATGATTAAAATTATATCATTATAAATAATGATGGTTTTGCTTCTAGTTTCTAATCTTTATGACTTAAATTTTTCTTCATGTACTGGCTGAAACTGCCAGTATAATATTGCATAAAAGTGTTATTGGATAGACTTTTCTTTTTCCAATCTCAGTGTAAAGTGTTGAATGCTTCCAAATTACCGAATGGAATGTCAGTTGTAGATTCCATTGTAGAAAGTTTCTATCATATGAAAAAGTTCTTTTTCACTCCTTATGTGCAGAGATCTTTATTTTTATTGTAAATAAATATCTAATTGATTTTTTTTGTTATTTTCTATTATGTATCTTTTTTGTTTCATTGATTTTTTTTTGTAATGCCTTTATTGAGATATGATTCACATGCTATACAATTTACTCATTTAGGATTCAATAGTCTTTAGTGTAACTAGAGATATGTGCATGCAACCATCAGTACAGTCGATTTTAGAATATTTGCATCACCTCAAAAAAAAAATCCTATATACTTTAGTTATTGCTCCCCTATTATCCCATCTTCTCACCCCAGTCCTAAACAACTAGTAATCTACTTTCTATTCTCATAAATGTCCCTTTTCTGGACTTTCACATGAATGAAATCATATAAATATCGCCTTTCATGATTGGCTTATCACTTAGCATAATTTTTTCAAGGTTCATCCATGTTGTATTATGTGTCAATACTTCATTCCTTTTCATGGCTGGATGATATTTAATTGTATGAATATACAACATTTTGTTTATCTATTTATCCCTTGATAGACATTTGGGTTGTTTCCAGCTCTTGAGTTTTATGAATAATGCTGCTATAAACATTCGTGTACAGTATTTGCATTTCTATTGGGTACATGCCTAGGAGTGGAATTACTGAGTCAGGTTATTCCATATTTAATCATCTGAAGAACTGCCTTCTGTTTCCAAAGATGCAGCTCTTCATGCTATTCTCATTATATGTATGAGATACATATATGCATTTAGATATATTCTTAATATAAATCTCACAAGGCATTATTAATTCATATTAAATAATCGGTATTGTATTATATGCATGCTAATATTTTTGGTGTTCTTCATACTTTCTCTTGTTCTGTCCAGCCATGTGATGATAATTTTCTTTTATCTTGAAGAATTTTTTATAATAAATTTTGTGGTATGATTTGCTGGTACAGACTTCACCCAGGCATTATTTGTCAAAAAAGTATTTTAATTTATTTTTAAGTATATTTGTGTGCATTATATAATTCTAGATTGACTTTTAACACTCTATAGAAGATTTTTTTTCTTATGGTTTCTATATATTCTTTTGGTAAGTCAACCTAAGTTTTTATTGTTGATTCTTTGTCTTTTTTTTTTTTTTTGACTGCTTTAAGAAATTCCTCTTTGCTTTGTTTTTCAGCAGTTTGAATATGATAAACTTAGGTTTGATTTTCTTTGTACTTATCCTCCTCGGGACTCTAAACTTCTTATATAAAACTTCCTGTATCTTGTATTAAGTTTAATCATACATTTTAGAAAATGGTCAACCATGATCTCTGCAATTATTACTTCTTCATTCTTTCCTTTCTTGAGATCATGCCACTAGTATTTTGTCTGTTTTTAAAATTAATGTCATCTGCTTCTATAGTAAATGGTCATTTTGATATTAAAATCATTAAAATTTTAGATTTAAAGTTCATTCTGAACCTATGACTTAGTCAAATTATTATTTTGAAATATAGTGTCCATTGACGACTATTAATTTTGACATTTTAAATATTTGGCTACAGCTTAGAAAACTAGAATAGATTGTGATAAGTCCTTTCGCATTTACATATTATGGTATAATATCAATCACTATAGTTAATCTTTCAGGAAAGATTACTCTGATATGAAGTATGTATATGTGTACTTAATCAGCTTCTGAGTTGTAAACATCATGAGAATGCATTATTTATCCAGAGAACCTAAAGTGGATAGGACAGATGCTATTAAAATACTTTGGGAAGATATGATGCAAGTGTCACAAGCTATTGGTAAGTTGGTCATGAACTTAAGACAATGCCATCCAAGAAATCACTCACACTAGAAACATCTCATGGGGATGATAAGGGGAGTTGAACAAGGGATGGTTGAACATTCCAAGAAATAGAGATGAAATTCTAGAAATAAGAATTGCATCATACATATCCCTAAAAAGCAATGTAAGGAGTCTTCAAAAAAATTGGTTGATAAGGCTGTGACATTCAATTATGTAATGCTTTCACCAAGTTTTTGTAAGACACATCCTTTTTACCAAGTCATAATCCAGTATGCATATATATATATGTAAATCATACCTATCATTCTAATCTAACCCTGTTTTCATTTGAAATACAGTAGAATAGAAATTGTATATTTAAAAAATTAGACATTTTCTTTTTCAGTTAAAACATACAAGCATGAATTTATTCATTTTTCAGCCTTTGCTTTTCTGCCATTCCCTCAATGTTCCAATAATTTAATACTTTTTTTATCACAAAATTCTCCCCTCTCACAGAGGAACACTTAGCAGTAAAACTTTATCTTAAGTCAATTCAATAGAAATTAACTAAGGCTGGATCTAATGTAGTTCATTTGTCCCATCCTATTGCTAAATATCCATACAGACATGAATCAAATTCAGAGCAGTGAGATCATAAACAGACAACCAACAAAATAATTCTATTTAAATTTCAAGATTTTATTGGTTAATTAATGTTTAATTAAGAGATTCATCACCTCAAGCTTCCTGTATCCCATATGCAAGGCTCTCAAAAACTTTTTTTATGAAAATATAATATGTGAAATGGAAAGAACATAGAACTCTCATATTTGCTACAAATTAAAATAAATAGGAATGTCTCATTCTTATTTAATAAAATCTATTAATTTGAAGTTTTAACTCAAATGATATACATAATTTGATGACAAATAAGCTTGATAATTGATGTAAGTCATGATTCTAAATTTTCTAATTTTCTACATTTAAAATTAAGTATAAAATTTCTAGGTAATTGAATAACCTTTAAATATTTCTGCAATATATATGTAACTTTAACTTAATCAGATTTTAATTGGCTAATGTGGAGCAGTGTTCACTAACTTTTCTGACATGCAGCATTTCAAGAGAATTTATCTTATGAAATAACCAGTTGTCTCAGTATTCATAGCAATAACTCCTAGTTAGAGATGTCTTTAGGTATAGGAGTACCTATATGCTTATTAAAACAGTAAAGTTTATTCATAAGAAATAAAATAATAAATTTATATGGAAATTTATTTTCTTAAGCAATTTATATTCTTCTGCAGTTAGGAGAGTAAGTACTTTCCGTTTTTCAGTCGATATATAATAAAATAGCACATAGGAATTTCTAAGTTTCAAATATTAGCTTTTAGAGAGTTAATGTTCAGGTAGTAAATGTCATCTTTTAAAAATAAGTTTATTATAGCACTAGAAAATGACTTTCTTTACATTTAAAATTCACCTAGCTTGGTACTGATGATAAAACAGTTACCAACTGTAATACAAATATTAACAAATATTCGACTCAATTAAGGATAATAAAAAGTTATAGTAACCTCCTGCTGATCCATAATTTGGTATTCCAAATTAAATGTGATTTTATATACATAAAATAATTCTTATTAATAGTCATCTAAGTCTTGTTTTCCATAAACTCTCTTATAAATGCTTTCTATACCTTTTTAATCTCCAGAAAGAGTAAATCTCTTCATAAGATATATATGAAAAATATCTTCTGTGTAGTTTATTTACAAAGAGTTGGACACTAAAACAGTATATTTTAGCCTAGGCATTTTTTATAACTTACATTGTCTATGAGTTTAAAACCATTCATGGTAACCATAATTATGAAATTAATAATTACTGCTCACTTAGTTGACATGAAACCAAGATACAATGTTTCACTTTAGCTCCATTGATTGAATCAAACCAATGTAGATCTTTACTGCTATAAACTACCTTCAACTACTTAAAGACATTAACCTGAATCATTACAGGAGAATTTAAGCAAATCACTGTAAATTTGAATTACTAAAAAAATACACAGTCTGTGGTATACTAACTCTCTGAATGTCAACATATACATTTCAGTGTTAAATCTGTATAATTCTGAAAGCTACTCCTTTATTCCTCTATCTCAAATATAGCTCATTCAAATAAATCATTTGTGTATTACAAAGAACACACATATTACATATATACACTATATATTATATATAGACAATATACTATATATAAATGTATTATTTATACATTGTATATACACAAACATATCTACACTACACACACATATATCTCATATGTATATTAGTAATATTTTTAAATGGATTAAGGTTGCGATTAATTGTTTTAATCCAGTAGTTGCACTACCTACTATAAGTCAATCTGCAAACCTTAATATGTCCAAAATGCCAATAGTTTTGCTTCTATAAGACCGACTTGGAAGCTGCACATTGAGAATGAAATATCCTTGGTGGGTCCTCCAAGTCATTTAAAATAACATACTCGTCCCTTGTAACTGTTTCTGCCACAACATGCCACTTATTACCTGCTTAAAAATTCCTGTAGCTATTTCAAAGACTGTAAAAATAAAAGACTTTTTTTTTTTTTGGCAAGGAGATAACAGAAAGCATGCCTTGTAATACCTGTTTCTGAGTTCACCTGGTAATCAATAATATGAAGTTTCCATATTGATTGAGGACCAAAAGGACATCTGGTATCTTAGCATGCAGCACAGTGCACTGAGTTCCACACAGCCACATGGCCAACACTGATTTTTAGATTAGATCCGTAATAACCATGCTATCCCAAATGGATGTGTTTAATCCATGGATTAATTCATTTCCTTACATGCTCTAATTTTACTCCAATTATGCTTGCTGGGTTGACATAAAAATATCTCTGGATTTAAAAAGAAGGAAAGCATTTTAAAGAATTCTCTACTAGTCTGCTTTTGTTACTTTTATTTTTATACACATGCTCAGGAAAAGAAAGCAAAGAGTGGAGCCCCACCCCAGTTCTCTCATACATTTCCTGTCTCCTCATTAGAAACTCATTACCAGTGTGACACTGGGCAATAGAAATTCCTGATAGCAAAACAAGCCAAGGTCATAGAACCTCATTTGTTGTCTCTGGACTTCAGGGTCTGCAATTCTGATTTCCTGGTGCTTTCAAGTTCAAACCTTTGCTATTTATCTCTGGGCTAAGACTTAGATCTAATTGCAGGTGAGGACTGATATCCAGGAAAAAAGAAAAAAAGCAGAATTGAAAATTAATATTATTCCCATCCAAAAGTCTTTACAGAAAGCACAAATTAAGTAAGTTGTGAAAGGAGCAAGCTAGTCACAGTCAGCCTACTTATTATGCATGCCTTTAAAATGGGGAAGCACCTTTAAAATACAGGTGTTAGGGAGCAGGGAGATAACCACTTTGAAGGAGTCTGTGTGAAATCAGTTCTATGCAATATTATCAGGTGCAATCATTGGGATCTCCTGTGTTTAATTTTTTTTTTATAAAGAAATACCAATCACAAGAAGAGAGAGGACAGAAATTACATAATTACGAACAATGAAAGCCTAAAAACGAGAGTTTAAAAGGTAGTGAATTACATCTCTCATATCAATTAAGAGTGCATTAACCCAGTCAGCATTGCCAAACACTCCTCAGAATGTTTCACTCTTCAACTTGTCTAGAGGTATTGGAACAAATAAGAGTCTACCCTATTTAAAACCCACTTCCAGCATCATAAAAAAAATCCAGGTTCATTAGGAAAACTGATGACACAAGGCTGAAGTAAACATCAGAATCTTTTTGAGTTGGAAGAAATTCAGAAATACATGCCTTGGCTGAATAAGCCCATCACTAACTCACAGTAGACTCTAGTTTCCTGTTGTTGCTGTGACAAATTACCACAAACTTGTGGGCTTAAAATAACAGACATTTAGTCTCTCTTAGTTCTGGAGGCCAGAAGTCTGATATAAGTTTCAACGAGCCCAAATCAAAGTATTCAAAAGGGCCATGATCCCTCTGGAGGATCTAAAGAAGAATTCATTCCTGGTCTCCTCTCATTCTGGTAGTTGCCAGCATCCCTTAACCTGTGGCCCTATCACTTAATTTTTGCCTTCATGGTTACATTGCTCCCTCTTCTTCTGTGATGTCACGTCTCCCTCTGCCTGTCTGTCTTTTAGAAGGAGACATATGATGAAACTGGGGTCGTACCTAGAATGCTACAGGATAATCTCCCCATGTCGAGATCCATAACTTAATCCCGTCTGTGAAGTCTCTTTTCCCATATAAAATGACATTTACAAGTTCCTGGGATTAGAACCTGATATCTTTGATGGCCACTACACAGCTTACTGTATTGCCTAATCAAACACTGCCATGCTCAACACTGGACAGTTAATTTTTATCAAGTCTTCTCTGGCAGGACTGGATTATTACCTATTTTTCCAGAATCCCATAGATTTTACTCTAGTGTAGATCAATTGGCCTAATAAAGTTTGGCAGCAAAGTGCATTGATAATTGGCCTTATTATAATTCAGGAATTGATCTTCCAACTTTCTATCTCATTGACAGGTGAACTGAAAGCAAAGATCTCAATATAATAAATAACAAAATGCTTATTAAATGAGTAAATAAAGGAATAAATTCCCCAATCCAAAAAATTATTGGGACACCAAGAATGCCCTGGGAAATCCGCTTTTCAGTGACATAGGATGCCAGGTTGGTCTTGGACCTGTAGAATCTCCCTGTATGTACAAGGCAGTGTCCCTGAATCCAGGTCCTTCCTTTAATGATCCTGGGTTTTATACAACAGGAAATAGTCAGAAAGCATCCTATAGAAGATGTGGTTCAATGAATGAATATTGTATAACTCTCTCTGGTGAGAATTCAGTAGTAACTAACATATGCAGTACTTACTTTATGTCTAGTTCTCTTCTAAATGCCTGACATATATTGCCATCTTCTATTTTTACAAAACCACATAGGATGATGAGATAGGCAGAATAATGCCTACCCCTCAAATGTCCACATTCTAACTTGCAAGACTTGTGACTATGTTACTTAACTTTTGAGGGAAGAGAATCAGGATTCCCAATTAAGAAACATAGACTGTATTGATTGAATAGTTACTACAGGCATAAACTATTTAATGCTTAGGGCTACATCGATGAAGAAGCAGAATTTTCTTCAGAAAAAAATAGTCTATAAGTTTTGTTGATTCATTACTAGAAGAGTGGAAGATAGTCTCTTTTCAAATTGTTCAAAAACATGAGATACTTGAATTTTCAAAAGGCTATATAGAAATATTTATATATAGCATGCATATAAATATATCTATATATATACAGTTATGTATTTCTTAACAATGGGAATACAGCCTAAGAATTTTGTCTTTAGGTGATTTCATGGTTTTGCAAGCATCATAGTATATTTACGCAAACCTATAGCCTACTACTGTAATTGTATGTGCTATATTTTTATATGACTAGCAGGACAGTGGGTTCGTTTACATCAACATCACCATAAACATGTAAGTAATGCATTGCACACTGACATTATGATGTCACTAGGTGATAGGAATTTTTCAGCTCCATTATAATCTTGTGGGACTACTATCTAATTATGCGGCTTTATCATTGACCAAAGTGTGGTTATGCAGCGCAAGACTGTATATATTATATAATAATATGTAATATATAATAGCTTCTATCTGTGTCTGTCTGTCTATCCATCCATCATTGTATCTATCTATCTATCTATCTATCTATCTATCTATCTATCTATCATCTATCTATCCATCAATAGAGGAAACCATAGACTATTTGCTTTATGTTGGCAGGTCTGTACACAGTTTAAATCTGTAAGTAATTCATCATTACCACTGGTTTAATTACAATTCAGCATCTTGCCAATTGCCATTACAATTCAAATCCTGTTGTGTCTTGTTGCTTAATTGTAGACTTGGGGTAACTAAACTTATACTAAATGCAGAAATCAGCAACCTCCTAAACTGATGAATGTACTTTGTTATATCTTGACATAATTCCAAGAAATTTAATGTAATGCTCTACCCAAACAAGATCATAGTTCTAATTCATACATAGTGCTATTCAAAAGAGAGCACCACAGCTAATTTATTTATCAAACCAATAGTACATTCTCCCTAGTGATCAAACAATTATCTCTAAGTGAGAGTATGACACAGGTTGAAAGATGTAAAATAACTGAATTCAAATGCTAAACTGTTCCTAGCAAATTTTGATCTGTGGGTAGCATATCTTTATTTGCTATATATACTCTCTGATTTTTTCAAAATTCACTCATTCTGTTAGTAATGATTTGTTATCATATCATAGTGTTGATCCCTGGGGAATTTCTATACTTGCATTACAGCATTGTTATAATTTAAACATTGGGGAATATAGTATCTTGAATATGTCACCATTCATGAACAAAAGGAGACATTCTAAATCAAACACCAAGAGTGCCAAATATATGGTGGTTTCTGGCTATAAATAGGCACTACCTGTAAAAAAGATACAGGCTTTTCATTAATTTAGCAACCATTCATTAAATACAGTCAAAGGTTTTTCCAAACATCCACTTAAATTT
Source organism: Rousettus aegyptiacus (assembly GCF_014176215.1). Taxonomy (NCBI): domain Eukaryota; kingdom Metazoa; phylum Chordata; class Mammalia; order Chiroptera; family Pteropodidae; genus Rousettus; species Rousettus aegyptiacus. The sequence continues at coordinate 55,755,201 of NW_023416286.1, read as the reverse complement.
ACTAAGTGGCAGGCAGTATACATTATTTTCCACATTAAAATAAGAATACTGAATATCATTCATCATGAAGTAGAACTTCAGAGAAAGATCTGGGATAATAACTGAGTGCTTTTAAATCTCTATTCTCAACAGAACAACCACGTGAAATGTAATTCTTCCTTCCCATTACAGATGATTCAAGACAAAACAGGAATGGAAATGTATTGTAAAAGATAATTACTTGAAACCTCCTAGACATTAATTGTGATAGGTCACAAATAAATGTTTAAAAATGAAAGTCCATAATGTTACCAGCACAAAAGTCATATATGAGGAATGTGCTAGGGACCTAAATATACCTGTTCAGATCTCATGGTACTACAACTTTCTTGCTAATCTTGATCAAGTCAAAATAAATATATAACATTCCTATAAATAGTACTCATATTTATAAGCCACACATGGACTAGACAGAAAATATTTGTTGCTGGTTCCATGGGGAGAATGAAACTTTAAGTATAATGGCATACAGACATTTGGAAGGAAAAAAAAAAGAATTTTGTTAATTGTGACCAAAAAATGTACTTTAAGTCATTTGTGGTAAATCTATATATTCAGCTTATCCTGTTGTTTCAAAAGGAGAAAGCTTCAAATTTGCCTTTTAGCTTGATGCATTGGGATTGGCAATAAATGTTTCTGAAAATAAATGAATAGTGTTGCTTCCACTCAGATTTCCTAGGAGTGTGTGTGTGCGTGATTTATTTTGCTTTTTTTTTTTTTCCAATATCCTCAATATTAAAGAAACTACTTCTAGCCAGCCAGATCAATTTAGATAACAAACATTTTAACTCTAAGAAAATCATAAAGCATTGCAAAACTTAGCAATAACTACACAGAGACTTAATAAAGTTTTCCAAGCTTATAATAAAAGAATAGAGTTTAGACAAAGACTATGAAAGGAGTAAAAGAAACGTACAACATTCTTCCAGCATGTCATAAACCATTGCCTTGGTGATACACTTTAAGACTTCATTTCAAATCTTCCTTTGGTTTGGTGTCTCTCACCCCCACCCTATGTACATACCACTCTATACTAGTACCTCAGGGTCATAAGGACAGTGATGCATACCTATTTTGGTCATTGATGTTTTCTCGACACTAAAAATGGTACCTGACATAATCTACAATTATGTATATATATAAAATATTAATAAATAAAATATTTGATGAATAAATAAGGAAATGCATTTCTCTGTATGAAGTCATAGATTTAGACACACAAATTGCACATTTTCGGAAATATATGTTTCATTGGTATTCACGCGATAAAAGAGGTAAGAACTTATTATGACTTATTTAACTTCCTGTAATATAGACAATTAGTGAAAGGTTTCATTTTTCTTTCTTTGTGGTACACAGTTAATGCAACTGTTTTTCAAAACTATTCAAATGAATGTTGCCCATCAAATAGTAATTTAGGAAAACAACGGCTTATTTCTAATCATGCTCCATTGATCAAAATACTTTTTCTCCCTCTCTAATTTAAAGTAGGCAATTCTCAAGATACCTAGGCCTATCATCTGACTGAATTTCTATTTCACATTCTTATTGCCTGGGGGCTGGAGACGTGGGGAGAACAGCTATGCTACTACTTTTAAGTATAAACACTTTTAAGTATAAAATAAAACATATTTTGGAAATCCTGTGAATTTTTATGTTTGCCCAAATACAATAGTTATTTATGATTTTAATTCAGCCTTAATTGTCAAGTAAGTTAAAATTTCTATGACAGTTGATCAGATTCTTTATTTATTTTATCTAGATCTGTCTATTTATCTATCTTTCTATCTGATGAAATATATCAGGTATATCAAATAGTTCTTATATAAAATACTGACAGCTTGCATTTATGAGGACTGTATGAATTTTTATATGTTTTATAACTAAGGAATCTTACATTAAAACAGGAAGAATACATAAAACTCCAACAAACCTTATCTTGTTGATTTATCAATTTCTTTATGCTAAGATAAAACATCTCAGCTCACATTCTTTATCAATAAAAATCACATTAATATTAAAAAACATGCATTGAAAATCAATACAGATTTCTATGAGTACACTATAAACCACCAAAGTAATTAGAGATTTAAGGAATATTTCCCAATTATTACCAGCTGGAATTGATAAAATCTTTTATATTTGAAACATGTACCAAGCTCACATTTTAGAAAAGTTTACAGTAAAATGTTCACCTATACACTGCCAATGTTCTTTGAGAAAATAAGACGTACAGCTCTTATTTACTAGATTTTAAAGGAAAATCAGATTATTTCATCATCATACACTTGAAAGTGAAATATGAACAGCAATATTACATAAAATATACACAATCCAAACTATCCCATTTACCCAGCTATCCATTTTTTTGAAATATGTATTTTAATAAAAATTGTTCTAATGAACTTTATCAACATTAAGATGACCTAATTTCCCCCACTGCCATCACCAAAGCAAACAAAACCTAAAAAAAAAAATAAAGCTGGAAACAAGAAAAAATAGAGAGAAATATAAAATTCTTCATGGTGGATTAAAGATTCACACTAAATCATTCTCTTGACTTCCAAATTTCTTTAATTTCCTGAATTATTTAACCACTAAGCTATAAAATCAATCAAGGAAACTCTTTGAAGCACCTTCTATGTATAAATTGTTTGGGGGTATACAAATAATATGTTGGGCATATTCAAGTGAAAAATAACAAATTTTTGAAATGGAAATGACCTTATACATAAAAGTTCCTCATTTTGCAAAACTATAAACAGCCATACCTAAAATTTGTATAGCACTTCACAAATTACAAAGTACTAGCATGTACTTATCCAAATGACTACCCAGATATTAAAAACTATCATTTCACATATGAAGAGAGCTCAACTGAGAAACCTAGCTAGAGGGTAACTGTTATGCTTTAGACTTCAGGTTTTAACTTAAACTTTCTGAGCTCAAGTTCAAGGAGCTTACCCTGTACCTCAGCAGTTGATCAAACACTGTCAAACTATTTAGCAGCATATGAAAAATTACAAAACATTTCTGCTCTCTCATATTACCTTAATCTAATGGAAAAGTCAGTGGTAATAAGAATGCCCAGTATGTACGTGAACCAAACATATTGGATTAACATAAATTAGCGGTTAAATAAGAAAAAAATGAATCATAGAAACAAGGACAAAATAGTCAACTGATAGAGTCAAATTCCTTGGAAGAAAATATCACATAGTAAAACCAGTGGTTATCAAACTTTAGTGCATACTAGTGTCACCTGATGTGCTTCTTAAAATGCAAACAACAAGATACTATACCCATCTAATTCAATTGGTTTGGAAAAGATTTAAATCAATGGTACCCAAATTTGGCTGTATGTGAGAAGTAGGTAATTCTTTTGCTTTTAAAACTCCCAGTGCCCAAGCTGCACTTCAGAGAAACTACATCAGTGTCAAAGCGTAGGAACCATGCATGCATCGGTACTTTTTTAAAGTATTTTTCTCATGGATTAATTCAGAATTAGTATTTCGATATAATTATTTTGAACAAAAATGAGAACGTTTTATATATAATTCCTCCAGTATATTCTGGAATATATTCTAATTGTCCTCAATAGAAAGTTCACTCTAACTCTGTTCATATTCCCTGGCACATCTGTGACCCTGCATCTTTTCTCAGTTCTTGGGAGTTTTGTTAGATGATGTTCTTCTCCTTCAAGAGGAGACCTGGAGCCAGAGGGCTCCCTGGTGATTCCTGGTGGCCTCTTAAATGCTCAGCTCCTTCCTTGACAAAGATTATGCTCTGGGCACAGTGATTCATCCTGAAGCCTGGAGCCAAAATATGCATGGCAATCACTATTCAGAAATTAAAGTTTATATCTGAAAGAGAAACCCTGGTAGAACTAATGAGTGCTTACACAAAGAATTTTAGTTGCATGGTAATCACATAACCTCCAAAAGTTCTCCTCAAGGTAAAAGTTTTTTTACCCTCTGCTTTTATAAGGATAGTTGTGGTACTGTGCAAAGCAGACAAAATTAGAGCCCTTACATAAATACTTGCTGGCATAACATGATCTTAAACTAACTCAGGAAAACCACATTTCTTCAGGAGAAGCAGCAACTAGTGCAAGTGATTAACACTCCCAAATAATGAGAAAGTTGTTAGGTAAAGAATGTCTGGGCAAAAATTCCAAGGGATATGTATGATCAATGCAGCAGGAACTTATATTTTCCAATTGTTTTCAAAGAATATTTTTTTTGACTCATCTACTGTTAGAGCCATAGGCAGATGAAACCTAGGGTATCTATTAGAATTATCCAGGGAGCTTTAAAAATTATCAACACAAATTGTCCATACCCCCATCCCAGACCAATTATATCAGATTCTCAGGTCATTCATTCAGCCAGCTATTAAGATATTTTAAAAGTTGCCCACAGTGAAGCCAAGGCTGAAATGCACTACTTAACATAAAAGATATAATATTAGTAATGGTGTCTATCTATTAATAAATAGGATCTAAACATTTTAACATTTCTCTATTTCTCTGCATCGTGTAGTGTCCAATGCAAAGTTAGGTTCTTTTTGGTTGATTTTAGCAGTAACACCATGTGAAATTTAATTTGTAGCCCACATACAAACGTGATCCAGAGAAAAGCCTTGTTTTTTTTTTTTATTTTATAAAAAATAAACATTCAGTATATAAAGAAGATATTTAGAAATGAAGACAAAGATAAAATTATGACACTCAGGAAATAAAAGGAAAATCTCAAGTAAAATTCAACTATCAGTGACATCAGCTTAATAAAGGCCATAAGAAACTGAAAGATGAGTTTAGGATAGTCTCAAAAACATAATTTGAATATAAAGCTTCAGCATAGGCTTTGGGTACTGTTTTTCCCAACCAAGCTCTTTTATTATTTAAACCGAATTATAGTTCATGGAATATTAAAGAAAGCCCTTGATATATGACGCATAATTTAGAATATTACGCCATGTGAAGAGACTCAAAATGAAGAAAATTTAATGTTTCTTCTAAGCTTGGAAAATCCAATAGATAGTCCTTTGTCACTCCACCGATGTTTTTGTCTTCTCCCCTGGACTGAGTTGGGAGAAAACAAAATCAATTCTACTTAAGAATAACAAATGACATGTTTCTTTGTGCCCTTAATATTGATAGTTTAATAAACACTTGTGATTCAATGCTTAATGAAGACACTATTGAAGGAAAACCAAGCATAAATCTCTTCTTGGCAAATGAGAAATAAATGTCCTTCAATTAATTTCAATATAGCGTAGATAATTGCTGATATTTCGAATCTGCTTTTATAGAAGAAATATTGACTATATCTATTGAAAAAGGATTGCCATGTTTTAAATTGTGGAATAATTTACAGTTCTTCTAGTCTAATCCTTTCATTAATTAACAAAAATTAACATGGTCATTTTATATGTCATTTAAAACACATTATGGAGAAGCAATTCCTAATTTATTACAGCTTATTTTATTACTTGAAGACAGCTTCTCCTTAGCTTCTCATTACTTAAATTCTTAAGTGCCTTAAGTGTCAATTATTTTATTTCCATTGCTATTTATAAATATTTATGAATCTTTTTTCAATGATGTGTGATAACTCTTTTATCCATTGGTATGATATAATTTCTAGTAATGGGACCAGCTTCATTATGTAAATTTGATAGTTACAAAATGCACATTTATAATGAATATTTATAAATTAATAGTAAAAGATGTATGGAAGGATACTATGAAAATAATACTGAAAGAAATCATAGGTTTAAGTCAGAATTTGCTAGCTGTATTTAAATCCTTCATGTATAGTAGCAAATATAGTATTTTGTACATGTACAACAACAAAGTAGAAAAAGCACATGAATGATATGTTCTTACAACAGAGCATGTTTCTCTAAAATAGTGTGTACATTTCTGTTATCATAACCTTAAGTATTCAAACCTAGCCATACCCAGAGACAATCAAGAATATGTGATTTTATGTTTTAATAAACATTTCAACCATAGTCTTATAGTTTGAATTCGTTATCTCTAGAGAAAAGATGGATTCATACAACGATATCATTATCAGAGTAATTATCATCTGGATCTCCTTGTAATAAGTTGACCCTTTGAAGGGTAGAGCTGTTTACTATTTCGAGTGTAGGCCTCAAGTGGAAATCATCCTGAGGAAATGTAATGGATTAATTATATTCTCTAGTATGGACACTATGAAATAAGGGAAGTTCAAACATGTAAAGACAATCCATCCCATTGATATTTGAGATGCAAATTTATATCTTTGCCATTGCAATAGTTATGCTTTGGTTAAAAAATAACCTTATCTTGCATATACAATAAGGACTTGTAACAAAAGTACATTACATTGCTTATTTTATTATTTTGAACTTTTGTATGATGTTATCCACTCAGAATACACTGTAAGCATAGCATATGAGGATAGTGGTTTATCAAGAAATACCCCAATGGACCACTAATTGAACTAAATAAGAAAAGCCCATACGCTCTTATACTAGTTTCGAAAAATCAAACACGTTTTTTTCAGAATCTAAACTGCTTTCCAAGTCAAAAAATTTATAAATTAATCTATTTTAAATTAGATGTTAGCTGGTAGATTTGTTTCCCAACATAATTTACTATTGCGCATGCATACCATTTACTCTTAAACATACATAACGCAAAATGCTATCATGTTAAATGCAAACAAATTAAGCATCTTCCCATGAAGTCATAAACCTAAGTAAGATTACTAGCGGGCAAGTATTCAGAGAGAGAAAGTAGTTGCCAGTATTTATTGAGCATTGAAAAGGTAAAGGGTGTCCCTAGAACTCATAGCGAGGAAATCAATAATGATGCTATAACAGTTGCAGGGTGGCCAGGTTCTCATTACCTCTCTTTCTGCAGGACATGCAAACTACCATTTTTATCAAGTCTCTTTCTGAATCACACCTCAGACCTTTCGTTGGACCAGTGCAAGTTTTGATCATCTGAGTGCCCGAGTCACAAATGCAAGAATCTGGGCTTCTTCCAGATCTCCTGTGCCCCTCTCATCTTTCTTACTGTGGACTTCAGCAGTGTGTTTTTTTTGCATGTGAGAAGAATACACACTGTACTCATTTATGTAAACCATCTGATTACTTGGTGGAATATAACTGTGCATATAATTGACTATATATCAATTTTTAAATATTTCAAGTTTCCTTGTATCTATCTGTTTATGGTGACTCAGTTATAGAGTATATTGCTCTTTTCTCCTTGTTTTAAGCTTATATCTAACTTTTTTCTGAGGAACCCTGAATGTGATGTGATAGGAAAAAAAGGGATTAAGCTCTTCCAATGTTCCTCTCTGCCCTCGGAAAACTGGCATCCATGGTTGTTATGGCAACCTCCTTTCATCTTTTGTCTTTTCTCTCTTTCTCTACTCCCTTCATCTTAATAACATATCCAGGACTTTCCTTCCTTCTTGCTTATCAATACGTTAGCAATTCTTTTTATAAGATTAAGCTTTATTTGTCAGTGTTATTACCTGTGAAATATTAGTTTTAAAAGTGAGAAATGAAGTAATAAAGATGGTCCTGGACACAGAACCCCATAGGGCAGAAATACTGACAAATTCAATAGGTCAAATTCAGATCCAGAAGAGAGTGGGTGAATAAATGTCAGCACGTGTTCAGGAAGTCAGAAGGTAATTGCTACTGGATGGCTGGGTAGATGTTGACAGTACTCTATGGAAAGAAAAGGGCTATACAGGAGTATTATTTCAGCATATAAAGTAATGGTTTTCATCTCTGCATTAGGTAAGGAAAAGGAGAGAGCTGAGAAGGGGAGAACAGAGGTCAAGTAGACTTGTCTTGATCAGTGTGGCTTGAAGTGTAAAAAGCATCATTAAGCAAGTCTTATCACAGTTTATTATTTTGACAGAAGCTTCATTTACTCCTACCACATATAATTGTACTTAGGGTGACCATATAACGGATCTTCCAAATCTGGACAAGTCTAAGCATTTAAGAGGACACTATATATGTTTATACCAGAATAACTGTGTGAACCAGAACCACACTGGGATAAATAAAACAATGATTATCCTAATTACTATTCATCTACATGGAGATGTACACATAAATGAAGCTTTCATCAACAAATATTACATATCTGTAATATGGTATACAATAGAGTTGAATCTGACATTAGGGGTATCAGAGTTTATAATCAGCAAGTAAGGAAGAAATTAAACTTAGTTGAAATTATTCTGAAGCACTTCTTAGGGCTATAACATCTTTTGGAGATTAATGTAACCTTTTAATATATAGCCAACAAAGCCACTTTTTCCAACCATACTAAAAAGCAACCATTCCTCCTCCCCCCTCATTGTGTACCGGGCAGCTTGAGTCATGGAGTCATGAAGGGCCAATGTATACTACAGTTTCATACTGTGACATATGCTGTATGCAGTGAATTATAATCATGGTACAGATATTGACCTTATGAGAACTCACAGAGCTTGGTCTGAAAGAAGGGTAGCAGACCACTGTCTCCCATCCACGCTCACTCTGGGCTCCTACGCACACGTTGCAGCATCACTTGTTAGAAGCCCGTGTACATGGGGGGCATTGCTTCAGTTGTGATGTGACATTATTCACAAAGTTGAAAATATATAGCTAACTTGGGCAGTTCAACTCTAATTAAAGGAGGATGTGGTGCTGTAAACAAATTCTTACTATAAAATACAGTGAACAAAATGATTACGTATCTATATATAAAGGAGTAGAAATGAATAATAACTGATTTGGCTACAGGAGGATCAGAAAATGTGACCTTTGTCCCAATCTGTGACCAATGAATGTCCTCACAGAGCAAATGAATGATGGCTTGAGGAGGGAGAGGAAAATATATTGAGAGTAAATTTCATAATAAAAAGGGCTCTCTCAAAATCTAAGGGACTTATAATAAGAACATAGGATGCAGCAAATAAAACAAATAACATCAGTTATCTACATTTATATTTGAAATTATAGAGAAATTATGAGAAAGAAAGGGCCCTAATAAGAGACTTACAAAATTAATCTATAATGTTCTATTATAAAAGCCTGCCATGGACAAGATAAAAAGATAATTTATATTAAATGAGTGTAAAGGGACAGAGTTAGTTTTGAAGGTATAAGCTTTTTCAACTATGAATATACTTTTGCATGCCTTAAAAAGTCTATCTATAACACCGTGAAGCCATTAAAACATTCTTAGAATCACAACAAATAAGTCAGAAGACCTCTGCATTGTTGACAATTTCAGGCATTTACTAAAACTAGGAAAGCCAGATGCATAGTAGGACTAGTGTTATCAGTGATTTTTTTTTTTTTGCCATTATGTCACCTATACATAAACTCATTGTCCCAAAACATGTTTGCCTCACTCTCATCCTCACTAAAAAGCATCATTCCTAGAAATTGGCTTGAAGGTTTACATGAGAGCATTGCTTTCCTTAGGATCCTTTTTGCTTTGGAGCCCTGGTAAATAAGGGATATATATTTAAAGTTCACTTATAATAACCACATATTTACAGGCCCTACACCTTTTATTTAATACATTTCATAATTTTGCTGTCTGGCTAAGTTACTTTTTTTAATTCTTTGCACTATGGCAGAACAAAATTGCCAATTTTAGAATATATGACACTCTGGGTTTAGCATAGCCAGCACATTTTTGCTTCTCCTCTTTTATAATTCTCAAACATTAAGTCATAAAATACAATCATTCCCTAGATTCTCAATGTACATTATCATTTAACTTGTTTTAGGAAAAATATAATTTATGTAAACCATATGCAGTTATTTGTTTGGTAGCTATTTCCATGGAGGTACACATGTGTACTTGAACATTCTTGTCAAATCCAAACTAATTAACTCAGAATACAGAGTTATGATGTTGGAAATCTGAAAGATTGTATTGCAAATACAGGAGACCAACACTTCTGCCTCTTCTGACAGGGCAGAAATTTACAGAAATGGATTTAGATGAGTAAAAGTCTTTCATTTGAGGTGATTCTCTCTATTATTTGGTAGAACAATGATAAATCCTTATGCTCAATTTAAAATGTGAACTCTCAGCCTAGAAGGACTTGTTTTGTGAGGTATTTATCACTATGCATCACTATGCCAAGTACTTTGTAAATGGCATGTAATGGCAGCAATGCAGAAAATAGTGAGAAAATGAAGTATAATTACAAATAAAATCCTTATGCAATAATAAATATGATATTTTAGGGTTTAGTGATATTTTTAAATATCTGGGATAAGAAAAATTATTATGGCACTTGTAACTAATATAATCTTAATTGGAGAAAGCAGTTTCTTTAAAAATTAATGTGAGCAGGAATTTAGATGTGTTGGAATTTTTAATAATCATCACAACAGCTTTCATAGTCTGTTGCATGCTAATCCAAGACCTTAAATGTTTTGCTTAATAAGTCTTTATCTGCACATAACTTACAAAACAACAAATGACAGCTCTAACCTGATATTAAACTTGGGGAGCCTTTTCTCTAATTGTAACAGCTGGATAGGGACACTTGCTGCTGGCATGGAAAAGAACAGACTTCTGAAGTGGCCATTACAAAGAAACATGTAAATACCTTCATTTAACTTGAAAATATCCAGTGTCGGAAACTAATTATGACTTGGAGGTAGTTGTGAAGGTCACAATACAGAGACAGGGAACAAAGAAACCTCAGTACAGGCATGCTGAGAAAAGAAATCAAGGATGAGATAGAAAGAGAAGGTGACCATGTAAAGAGTAACCTGATAAAGAACCAGAGACTCATAAATGAATACCTACAGTAAGCAAAGAAAGAATGGTTTCAGAGCCTTTAATGAGGTACAAGCAACACAGGGGTGTTTAAAGAACACCCTGGCACATCCTTGTTTTGGGATCTGGTAGGAGGAGGGGCAATGGAGTGGAAAGGTTTCATAGGTTAGGTTGGCAGACAGCTTTGATTTCAGAGGTAGGGATCTGTGACTGTCTCTCATAGACGGTAATGCTGGTGGCAGAAAGCAGTGTTTAAATATAATAGCATGGATAGTGAACATATCTGTTCGAAGTGCCAACAGGTCCGCATGCAACTCTGTGCATATTTACCACGTTTCCCCATACTGCTCTGTGCAGCTTACTTGAAATCCTGTGGACAGCAACTTTATCTAATAATAGTTGTATATAATTTATTTGCCAGGTATACACTGTTCATTATTAGTGCTATCATGAAACCTAAAACAGAAGTAGTTAAATAAAGAATACTAAAAATAAAATAATGGTCCAAGAACGATACAAAACTATATATCTGAAGTAGTGCTTATTTCTCCTGCAAATAATATGATTATTTTGAATAATTTCCAGCATCACTAATGAAGAATAAAAAAGTAGTAAACTGCACAAAGATTAAGTATATGACAAGCCACCTCATGAAGGGTCTTAGCAGCAAGAAAAATGGAAATAGATCAAAATATTATTGGGCCTCCCCCCCTTTAAACTTGTCAGAAATTGAACTGAACCTTAAGTAGGTGTTTTTCTCCTTAGACTTTTTTTTCAGTATATTTTACAAAGAAACATTAATAATTTATTTAGCTTGGCAATTTGGATATCCAGAAATTTCCTTGATTTTTACACATACATTAGATAGGATAAAAATAATTATATATTCCTTTATTATGACAGAGACAGGAAAAACTGTTAAATGAAAAATATACTGAAACCAATCTCATGGCTAAATATGGATGAATACTTTTGTCATAATACATATAGATCAGCAACTTAAAATTAGTGTTTTCTTTGCAACTTCATTTATTTAACGCAATATGAATACATATGGTTACCTTTTTAACAAATGATCACTGTTAGAAAGACCTATTAAATAAATATTTTCCATATTACCAATGTAATAAAAATACATATCTTTCCAGTAAAAAAAATGTTATTCTCCAAGAAAGATAATGAAATGCCCTTCTTAAGGATTTGACATAGGACACAAATTACCACAAATTGAAATAAAAGTTTTACTAAAATAATCACCCAAATAAAGTTATATTTTGTCTTCAAAATCTTAAAAACTACAGATAAATCTATTAATTAGTTTCAAGTAAATAAATTTAAAAGCAGTAACAAGTAAACCTTAGAATGATTCATAAATGTTATAGTTTTATTATGGATTTATATTCTATTGACATTTATCTAGTTTCAGGACATAAAAAGATTACATGAACATGTTATTTTATGGTATCTACTTTCACAGGATTTTTTTCTAGGTCATTTCAGTGACAGAGTGAAAGCAATTTGACATTAACTGAAAGATAGCAAGAACAATTCTAGGCATGAGATAAAGAAACCCTGAGGTCTACCAATGAAGTGAACTGAATTGTAAATCTTAAAAAGAAAAGAAAAGAAAAGAAAAATGAAAAGAAAAAAAGGAAAAAAAAGAACAAAGAAAGAAAAAAGATTTTGACCCAAAAGCTCCATCCAGGCTTCCTTTCCTATGGGGTTGTCGTTTTAATAATTGAAGTACTAGTTAAGAAAGGCTATTGCATTTCTCTTTAAAACTCATTAGACTTTATAAAATTTAGAAAACTTAGAAAACCTTTATATTTGTAGATTTCTTACAAGCATCTAAATTGTGCAAGCACTATCTTTGGGGAACCATGTATTTGAATGTAATCTTTCTCTGAGATTATAACAATTATATATACACACTCATGGATAAATATAAATGCCCTTTGCAGATATAATAATTTTAGTCTTCCTACAATTTTGAAGGTGGATCCTGGGATAGATAAGCAGAGAGGACGAGCAGCACCCACTCATTCCCTGCTAACCCGTGTTTCATCACAGGGATCTCTGCAGCAGAACCATTTGAGAGAGAATACTGCTCCTGGCACTTCAATCACCAGGCAAACTGTACAGCTGGGAAAATTCTGACTTGTTCTTTTTTTTTTTTTTCAATTACAGTTGACATTCAATATTATTTTATATTAGCTTCAGGTGTACAGTATAGCGGTTAGACATTTATATAATTTACAAAGTAATCCCCCCGATTAGTCTAGTTCCCACCTGGCACTATACTTACTACCACGTTATTGACTATATTCCCTATGCTGTACTTCACAAACCTGTGGCTATTTCGTTAACTACCAATTTGTACTTCTTAATCCCTTCACCTCTTTCACCCAGCCCCCCAAGCGAAAACAGAATCATAAATACAGAAAACAAACTGACTATTGACTTGTTCTTAATGTGTATATGACAGCATGGTGACGTTTGGTGACCTAATGTAATTAATAGCCATAATTCTGCTAGAACATAATCACAATATCTGAAGATTAAACAAAATATAATTGAGTGTTTCATCTATTGCTTGGCAAGCATTTTGAATGTCATCATAATGTTATAAAAAGTCATTCAAAATTCTTGAAGTCACCCAGAGGGCCCAAGTGCTTAAATCGGTGCTGGTGGTTTTGCCAGTTTTCATTTAGTCTTCTGAGCCGGGTCTTTCCTCCTCCCGTTATACCTGTCCACCTATCAATCCTACCCTATAGTCCTCCTAAAAAATTAATTAAATAAAGCACTAGCCTTTGAAGAATTAAAAATAACTAGAGTAGTGAATTATTGATTTTATATAGAGATCCTATATGATGAAGAGGTGGATTTTCACAATACTTATTTATTTTCATGATACTTCACAAATGAGTATACAGAAAATCCCTAAATGATAATACCTACATGTATATATCAGGATATTAATTTCTGTGTGCCCTTTTCATCGTATGGGGAAGAGTACGTCTTAATAGTTTCTGAGTATAAAATAATTATACACAAATACACACACACATACATCTCACAGTGTCCACAGTCCAATCATTCTACTCTCCCCCAGTGGTAACGTGCCCATGTGCTCTGCATTTACCCCTTCAGGGTAATGAATGATCCTTAACGAATTCACTTTGAAGTGGAATTAATGAAAATAATTCACTAATACATTAAAAGTGACTCTGGAGTTTTGCACTACCTATATTTGCAGAACTTGGGCATTGTGTTTTTTTACCTTTAACTTGCTGTTCTCATCGTCTCTGCCTCAAATGTAAAATTACCTTGAGTGGCCGATAGTGCAATCTACCACATTTTTTTCTAGAGTAAAATAACATTTTAAAGTACCAAATGCTTCTAGGCAGGACACTATCATCAATAGAAAATACAATTAGGTATTAAACAGAATGGTTAAGGTAATTTTAACATGCTTTTGGATCAATTAGTGCACACTAATTTGCCAAACATGCAGTGTTTTAGCACACCCTTGGCCAAGTCACTTATTTAAAAAATGATTAAAATATTGGGTAATTAAAATTAAGTGCTACAATGTGCTACATTCCATAGTTTTCCCTAGTCATACAAGAAACATAATGTCTAATGAAGTTTTTATTCATAAAAAATTTTAAATAATGTGATATTTTGGTCCTGGTAGTTAATGGTATGATGAGTCTTGAGGAGTTTCTAATTGGTCTCGAAGATTGATCATTGGGAAAAAAATAAAGTCAGGATTGGCTTTTGTGGCTCAGAGAACCAAGGTATGACTGAGCACCCATGCTGTTTAAATTAGCTTGTATTGCCGATATGTTTTTTTTTTTTTTTTGGTTATTATATGAATGATGCACAAAAATTAATAAGGTCTTTTTCTGCATTCAAATTCCTATAAGGTATTATATGATATTTTCAGATAAACAAAGGGGAACTATTGCCCATGGCAATTCTTCTGTCTACCCATTTCAATGTGCAAGCCCTCTCATGTAATGTAATTTTAAATTGAATAAAGGCTCACTGCTATTTCTCCTGGGTATACATTTGACTTGGTTAAGTCAATAAAATAGCTTTTCGAAGGGCTCTAACTGCATTAGGAAAATAGCTAACCCACTTATGGCACCTGTGGAACAATTTCTTAATAGTTTCCTCATTTAATATAATATTTCACATTAGATTTATTTCTCTATGGATACTAAGTGAATGCCTCTTACCTCAACTCTAGGTCAGAGTTGTCTAGAAAACTTTCGAAAGTTTAAACATTGATTTTTCTGTTATTAATATTGCTAGAAATATAGATTCTAGTCAATATTGAAATCAAAATCACGTCGAAGTTAGGCAAACTAGCCACCCTTAAATAATAAGTGAGTTACCTAAATTGCAAATTCTTAGTATAAAAACAACTTTCTATTACCTTTACTGATAACATTATGTCAATATTTAATGCTGCAGTAGA
Source organism: Rousettus aegyptiacus (assembly GCF_014176215.1). Lineage (NCBI taxonomy): Eukaryota > Metazoa > Chordata > Mammalia > Chiroptera > Pteropodidae > Rousettus > Rousettus aegyptiacus. The sequence goes on along the minus strand of NW_023416286.1, from coordinate 55,739,863 downwards.
TACCATATCTTCCAAAGTGACAGAATTTTTTGATATCATCTTACTATTTAACACAATAGCAAAAATATGTCTTGATTACAGAGGAGGTACTTGGGAATAAATGTTCATTGTGAACACTTAATGTGCCTTCTAATAAAAACAGTTGCTTGTTTCTCATACCACAATAAATGTTTCTCAAGGTAATATATCCTTTACCCTCTTGTCATAATTTTATTGTTCATTATTTATGAGCAAGAACGATGCTGATTTCTTCAAAGCTGTGTCTGAAGGACAGCCCAGGAAACCAACACTCTTGAACCATAACAGAGTATTGCTCATCGTAGAAAATAATTTGCCATGACAACGATGTCGTATGCACTTAGTCTAAGGTTTAGGTAGTGAGAGCAAAGCTATAAAGGATTTATAGTTGAGAGACAGATGAGTTAATTACAGAAGTTTCTATTAATGGGGAGTCATAAGGATCAACCCTTGTCGATTATGCCCTCACGAAGGGCACTCACAGCCAATTTATAACATAACATCACTAAAAGCTTCTTGCCCTCATGACATAAACCAATATTCACCATTTGTCAGGTTAGTACCTTTAAGTACTAATTGTACTAGCTTAAAAGTAAAGTAGAAGTAAAAAAAAAGTAAAGTAGAATAATGTTTCCTGTTTGCCCACATAACTATTTCTGGTAAATAGTGGCCTGGACCTAGGATAAATGACCAAATAAAATATTTCCACCTTATCAGATATGTAGCAATTCCAAAGCCTCACAAAAATATCTTGTTCTTATTCAGTTTCTGACTTTATTGGGAAAGCAAATAGCACTCAATTATGATTCCTTTGCATTGGCTGAAACACGTCTATAAACAAGTGACTCATCTCTCTTCATTTCACATTAGTCGTCAGACCTTAAAGCCATATCTAACTCCAAATAAAATTCTTAAGAGATCTATTACATCTTTGCTCAGAAGTGCATTATGTATCCTTCCATAACTCACATTCCAAACTCAGCACATTACCTTAAGACAATCAACATTCAGTGAAACCCTAAGTAGCTCAGAGCACAAAATGTCTTCCACAAAGTAGAGATATTATTGAAAGTTAAAATGCACTAAGCATGGAACTCACATCTATAGAAATTGTAAGTTCCATGAGGCCAGGGGCCATGTCTGTTTTTCACCATTATTTTTCTAGGTTCTAGTATGGGTTGCATCAATATTGGTTGATGTGTAATACAAGAATGAAAATATGGTCAATATTTTCAGTTGAATAAATGGTCAAAATTCTTTCAATAATAACTCTAAAATCAGTGGAAAGAGAGAGCATAAAGAAGAGAAAATAATAAACATTATCAAAGGAACGATTTGGTTTTTCAATAAAGGTTGTTATAATTCTCAGGAAAAAAGAAACATAGAAGAGTTTTTTTATATTTTTATGAATTATTTCATGAATTACTTTTCTTTATAATTCCCAAGTGACTAAGCAATGGGATTTAAGTTATTGGAGCTATTGAGGAAACTGAGAAAAGCATTCAATTTCTATTCAGAGGAGACCATGAACTCACGGTTCATGGATTTTCAGGGTCCTGGGATATGGTAGCACACACGCAACCACGCTTCCAGAAATTGGAAGAAAAAGAATTCTCTAAAAGTAAAAATAATCAGAAAGAAAACCCATCAATACAACTTGGGTGAATGATGTATAGCAATTTCAATCATGATGTCTCTCACATACGTGAACAATTTTTAAATAGGCAGAATTTCCCCCTAAAACTTTAGCAGCTATTAAATGTTAAATCTGACTTGTCATTCACTATGGTATACTGGCCTTCTTAGAATTTATGCAGTTTATTGCAATTTTTTTCATGTTGTGGAAAATGAAAATAGATGGTTTATTCCTAAATATTTTTTATCTATTATTCTAGGACTTAATCTTTGGGATAGTCTTTAAAACTTCTTCTAAGTAAAAATTTCTTTCACCATCTACCACCTACCATCCACCTCCACGAATACGGATTTTAAAAAATTGATATATTTGATCAAACCTAAATTTTATTACTATTTACAGTATTTTATAATGTTTCCATATAGAGAAAATCAGAACAAAATTGCAAACTGCAAAGGTATTTTTTTTTCTTTTATAGTAAAAGGAAATATAAAACCAAAGCTTTTGATATATTTTACAAACATAGAGAAATAATAAAGTCCTTTCTTTATTATTATTCATGCACTTGCTTTAAAATGTTCAAGTTCAAGTGATAGCAATATTTATTAGAGATCAAATTTTATTTTTTTGCCCTGAGATTCTCTCTGAGGGGGAAGACAACATTACCACTCACCTCATTAATGCAAATGTGACCACATTAGAAGGCAGACATTGCATGTCTGAGTACTGTCTCTGTGGATTCCTTATGTTCTTTCAGGAAAGGAAAGTATAAATAAGGGCTTTTCTGCAATTCTAACTTGGGAGATAAATAGACTCATCTATCTTTGTTACTAATATTTAATGGTTCTCAGTGAGAAAAAAAAGTTAAGTGACATGCATAATAAATTTTATGAACAAGAGGGCACTCAATGAATAAATTAATAAAAGCTTCTGATAAGAATATTCTACTTTGACAATAATCAATCAAAAATTTCAGATTGAATGCTTCCTACATATCTAGCACTACTGAAGGAGTGATAAGAAATATACAAATATAATGGAATCATAGATTCTGAAAAAAGATGAGCCTTAGAATTTATCTAGTCAAGATGCACTTCCAATGATTTCCTTCTGTCTATTAAACTTAAAGAGATTTTGGGTTGTCTGTTCTTTTTTAAGTCAAAAAATTTTCATGTATACTTGAAGCCCCAATAGTTATATCACAATAGCTGTCATTGAAAGGTATATAGTATGTTTGTTGAATGAATAAATAAATGAGTTCATTAATATACACACCCATACCAAGTACTTGACTTGTCCATCTCCTACATTTAATTGTCGAGTAAATTATATGGAGTAGAAATGGTCTTCCACATTATTTCATGCAAACCCTTTTGCTATCAGATAAATGTTTACATTTTTGTTAAGTAGATATAAAGGGTTTTGATACAGTTAAGAAATCTGTAAATGACAGGCCCATATGCAATCAACCCTCTCTCCCTATAGGACCCAGAAAAGAAGCTCAAACGTGGGCCAAGTACTAGTGTCCTGCTGATCACCTAGGGAAGGAAATGGAAGTCTCCTCTGTTTTAGAAATGAGATTTGTGTGGGAAGGCCCTGCTTAGAGGAAAACAAAATTATCCCAGAGAAAGTAGAGTTAGAAAAAAATAAATAATGTACTAAATGTACATATACTTATTTCATTAGTAATTTTTAAAAATAATAAAAAAGCATTCACTTCTAAAGCAACCCAGAGTTGTTGTCATTGGGAATCTGCTCTGACAGATGTCCTTGCCCTGAAATACTCCCTTCAATTCAGCAGGTGTCTGGTGGCCCCAGGCTGACTGTCTCAGGCTGATTTCTCCCCTGAGCTCTACATGATAAAAATCTCTCTTTTTCAGAATTGAAAACTGGCCGTTATCGGTTTAAAATTCAAAGTCTTACTTTGTTTTTATATTTCCTTATTTCCTTCTCTCAAGTGTCAGCAAAATTCCTCTTTCTCTAAATTATCTTGACGTTCAAGGACATATTTCTTGTCCTATTCTTTGCAGATTGAACAGAGCGATGACCACTTTTCCATGTATGTCCTCAATGGCCATTTAACATGGTCAGTGGGAAAGGACAGCACTACTCGTGGTTATGTCATTCTGCTTATTTCAAGGGGCTCAAACTGGACCATGAATTTGTGCTCATAATCATCATCATCATCACAGACATTAAATACAAAATCATGTGATCTTAAAGTCATGGTTCAATGTTTATTAAGGTGTATTCCTTTAGGCATCTGCACTAGAAATGCCTGGGATACATATATGAAATTCTAATTCTTGAGGCATATAAAACACACTGAATTAGAATCTTTCAGGTTAATGTTCTATCTGAATAAGTCTTAGGTATGTTGAGGACTGTGAACCACACTATGAGAGTATCCGAAGGCCCGATATTTCATTCCCATATTATCAGTATTATTTTTATAAAAGCACAAGCTACAAATTTAACTCAGTTAGTTCTCTCCTCTATACCCAGTATTCAAAATTGTCTCTAATGAATCCGTATTCTTAGGTACTAAGTAAAATATCTGAGAAGCCTTTTTCAAGAAATAATGTTATTTAATAACATTCTTCCCTAATATTTAACTTAACCCATGCAGATGTTATTGACCTTATATCTTCATCTTTGACTCACATACAGGAGGAAAAGAAAAACAATCACCATCTGTCTTAAAGAACAATTCTTTATCTGCACACTGTTCTTAAAACAGCTTGGAAACTTGTTTATTATAGGATAAATGAGCTTCATCATTATCCAGTAGTCATTCAGTGGGATTGTAACCCACATGGATACCCTGTGTCCAAAACCGAGCGCAGAACCTTCCTCCCCCCAAGTCCTCTCCTCCTTCTGGGTTTTGTTTTTTCAGTGAAAAGCATCACAGCTCACTCGGTTCTGAGTTAGTCATACCAGAGTGAGCTGTGACTCTGTCACCTCCCATACCTAGAAAACCAGAGTTCTTTCCATCACTCCTCAAAAAACTCTCAAATGTCTCTCATCCTTTCCAGTTCCTTCATTGACAGCACCAATGTCTCCAGGCCCAGACACAAAGTTAACATGCATTCCTTTCTAAATTTAAGGAAAGTTGTACTTGTGGTTAAACCATAGACCTTAGATTGCATGCTCCACCTGAAGGCATTCTGATCACACATACACACACACACACACACACACACACACACACACACACACTTATGCTGTCCAAACGAAACATATATTTGTAGTTTGTAAGCCCTATTTAGTTTGCTCTTTTTTTATTTAGCATTGTTTCCTTTTATTGCCCATATCCCCTCCCTTTCTGCCCCGGCAACCATTTTTCAAGTCTCTGCTTCTATGTCTTTCACTTATTTAGATTCCACAGGTAAGATCATACAGTTCTCTTTTTCTTTATGTGTCTGACTTATTTTACTTAGTATAATGTGTTCCAGTTTTATTCATTTTGCTGCAATCTCCTTTTTTAAAGGTTGAATAACATTTCATTGTATATACTCAAGAACCTTCACCTGGGCTATTGATTAAAGTGATTTTCACACAGCCACTGGTCTCTTTCTACTAATTCTCATTGTCACAGGTATATAATCATTGTGAAGTTAAATACAACCATATCGTTGCTTTGCTTAGACAGCGACATTAACCAAGCAGAGCTACCATTCTGAAAGAGGAGGTTAAGAGAAATAGGTGAAAGTGGTCATGGAGCTAGAGCAGGAAAAGTATCTTGGGTGTGGTCAGAGGTTCCACACTCGGCTTCGTGAAGGAGGACTTTATTTTCCCCACCTCAGAATGGGAGGCTGAAGATGAGCTTCAAGTAGATTCCAGGAACGCGATGGAGTGAGCAGAAAACATGGCCCTTCCTCCCCACTCTTTATGATGCGTCTTCCCCACATCCTTCCCTTTGCCGTCTCTGCCTCCCATCCTCTCCTCTTTCCCTAATGCTGCCCAATGCAGCTTCCTAGTGTTCACTTACTATCTCCTTTTCTTTTCATTTTGTTTTCCTCTTAAGTGCTCAGCATCTTTTCTCAACCCCAATTCCTTCCTTCATATACCATAAGATGGTACTAAAACTTGGATAGTCTAAAAATGTATTCATTTTTATTGCTTATTATTAACCTGATAATAGAAAAAAAGGGATGTTTCACATTTTCTTTTGTCCAAAAGGCTACTTAATTTAATTATACTTAGTCTGCCATTTGCATTTGTTCCTCAATTGCATTGTCTGTCTGGTAAGTGACCCCAAGCAGAATGATGGGATTCTTGCCTTTGTCACAATCAACTATATTCTGTTCATTGGTATTCAGTGTTGTAGGAATTACATGAATACTGAAGGGAAATGAACTAAAGTACCATACTTGCTTCTTTATTACTATAAATGATCTTAGCCCAAACACCAAGAACGGATAATAGCCATTTTCAACCTGGGAGATATATCCAACTGAGTTATATGTGGGAGAAACCATAGGAAAACTTAATGTAAAAAAAGAAATATTTTTAAGTATAACAAGTAAAGCTTTAAAATGTGTAAATTTAAAAACTATCATTTAACATTTATAAAAAGAAATAGAAACACCCTAACCAGAAGTATAATCATGTGAACAAATGTGTGTCTATTTAAGTATAATGCATAATCCCAATGAAACACACACACACACACACACACTCACACACACACATTCTCAAAAGGTGTTGTATAGTGTATAAAGTTTGTGCAGGAAAGCATGCATATGAAGCAACAGATTGTTAATTAACAAAAGACACTGATAATTATCTCAAATTTAATATACTTTTTAAGATAAAAAAAAATGACCCACTGAAAGAAATGAAGAATGAAAAATGAAAGAATGAAAGCATTTCCATTTTGAAAAGGATAGCTCTGTGTATTCAGATGAACTTGGAATTTACTTGGTTTTAGTTTTTCCTCCCTCTTCCCAGGGGTCACATTGGAGAAGAAAAGGCTGGTCCTCAGAATGAGCAATCCTCAGGTGCTACTGAGGCCTTGCCTTCCCTACAGTGGATACTGACGGCTAGTTATGGTCACTGTAACTCAGAGTATTCGATTATTCTCGTTCATTGCCTGGTACCAAAAGAAAAAAATAACACAGGAGACATGGATAGGATGTGCCTACCAGCTCTGGGATGAATGGTGAGCAGTTTCCTGAGGATGGATGTCCATAGATGTGTTTCAGAGATAGGACAGGTACCAGGGATGGATGAAGAACTCACACAATACTCCATGAGCATGGAAATATGGGTGACTGATTGTGTGTGCCTTTGTATGAATAACTCTCAGGGAAGAATAGAAAGAGTTTGAGGGAAATTAGGTACCACAATATGAAAAAACAAAGCAGTTCTATTTCCGTGCCCTAAACTTGAACAACAAATACAAGAGCAGATGTGAAGATGTTCCATCCTGTTTTGCTAGTTATGAGCTCTGCAGGAAGATGAACAATTGATAGTAGAATGAATCAAGGAGCTCTGAGGCTTTCCTGTCTTGGAGGCCTTAGAAAATTGAGAACAGCAACACACTTAAGACACATCAGTAAGAGTCAACTGCTAGATAGAAATTGGTACCATCTTTGTAAAAGAGGATAATGAAAATATTTATGAAAGATACGACTATAATATCAGAAAACTATCTCATGTAGAGTAGATAACTAAGAACCTTACATATAGACAGCATTTATTACTCTTTCTTAATTAAAGAACATTTCATCCCTATATGCACATTCATTGTCTATTGTTAGTTGGGCAAGTTGATGCCAGCATACAAAGGTGCCAGTATTCAAGTTTTCCAGAGCTTCTGGGTTACTGCATTAGTGAAAAGGAACTGCTTCTAAACATCAATTTAGTGATAAATTAAGTTAGGAAAACAAAATATTTTATTTTATTCAATATTGGTTTCTGTGCCTGGGTAGTGTATTTATCAATTCTCACCAACTCTACTCTCACTACTTGGTCTAAAGCTACCATCATTTCCCCCACAGGCCATTGCCACAATGATTGCTGAGTGGTAGGTGATTATTGGGCTTTAGAATCACCCATATATGGGCACATGAGGGAAGTAGGGGGACCCTTATTAAACTGTGGATTCCTAGGCCTACCATCAGACTAGCGAATTGAAATATCTAGAGATAATCTAAGAAATCTGCATTTTCTTCTTTTCAGGTTATTCTTATGAGCTGTATTATTTGCAAAACACAGTAGCAATGCTTTTTCTCAACTCATTTTAAAAAACTACATGAAAAGGAATTGCCTTCCTCTCAACTTGTATCAGTTAAAAGAGACTCAGATGAAAAATTAATTTCAGGAGAACACCAGGGTATACTGCCTCCCCAAATGTCTGCTTCTAGGTAACAGAAACATTTACAACACCATTTGGAAACTAATATTCTCATAAATGTCAGCCTGTGATAAGATAGCAATAATGAATCTTTATGCTTTTTTGGTACCTTACTTATCTCATCATTCAGAAAAAAAAAAAACAATCGGATTAAAATTAGAGTTTAAATCTCAATATTAACTTAAAAGATTCCAGGGAAACCTTTTAATTTTACAGATGAGAACACTGAGAGACAGAGAGACTGGGACATGATAATATGGGCACTGGCTGTCAGGTCCAGGATCCAGGTGTTCTAAAAAAAGCCCATGGCTTCCCCCATCATATCAGTTTCTTTTCCTTCCCTCTCTCCCTCCCCTTCTTCTCTTATATCAGAAACACATTATGGCTTTGACTATTCTTTATCCCTGGCCAAATGATGAAGTCTTCTTTCATTCATGTTTTTCTTGTGTCAGAATTTATGTGGAGGATTTTCTTAGTCTTTCAAAGTCATAGGATGTTTGGAAGAGAAAAAAAAAAAACCTTGACTCTTCATTACAGCACTATAAATAATCTAGTTGGTCAAAATAATACTTCATTTTTTACCCTAAACATCATTTTAAACTAATTCTCTAACAAAAGTATTTCCTTGCCAGTTTCTGTTCTGCAACCTTGTAGCCTGCATTCTATCTTTAAGCAAACTGTTTATATCTGGTATTAAATCTCTTGAGAAACACCTTTAAGTAAGACATTATAATCATTATGACCACAAAAGAAATGACTATTGTCATATTTAAGAAAAGATTCCACAGGGAACAAGCAGCTTCAGTATTGGAAATGTGATTATTTACATGTCAGTCAAGGTAATTTTTTTTGTCCCCCTGATGTGGAATTATCTGACAAACTGAATATCTTTATTTGGATGGCAAGGGAGTATGAAAGTTACTTCCTAAAATGAAAACAGAGGAATATATACCTCAAGTCAAATCACTAGTGTAATTTTTATTTAACAGAATTTACTTTGAATAACATATTTTATGGCCTACATTTAGAATCTACAGAGTCTCAGTAAAATTGTTCCCATATTAGACACTAGTTTACACTGAGCAAACATTAAGTTGATCATTTTAAAGTGGGCATAAACTAAAAACAGATTCCTTCGTTTTCCAGACTTAAATCTTTATTAACTTCTCTTTAAATCTGAGTTTCACTGATTTGCCCAGAAGCCAATTAACTAGAGAATCAGGAGAGTAAAAGCAGAACACATGGGTCAAATAATATGCCTGAAGTAGTTACTGAAACGAATTGTAGGGCAGGTACTGTTACTCATATATGATTCCTAGGCAAAGAGGTCGTATTTAAGACAGTTAGAACCTTCCTCATTTCTATTCTTGCTGTTCTGCTTCCATTGCACCAATACAATCAGTACTTGTGTTTTAGGCTAATACACATACTCAAGATGATATGTCCAATGTCACTACAAAAAAGTATAAAGCATCTTTTTCACATGCAAAAAATAAAGCAAAAATTAAATTTCTCCTGACATCAACATATATACCAGAATACAACAAAATGATAAAATCATCAACAGGAACCAAGAACTAGAGGCTATGGTAGATGCTGCTTCTAATAATTTTTAGGCATCTCAAAGTTTACTTGGGAGAAAAGAAAGAAAAATAACAGAATAAATGTCAAATCAATAAAATTGATTTGTATCTGAAATAGGGCATCTTTATAAAATGATCTTTATCTGAATCGGATTTTTCCTCAAAAGGGATTAGGGAACTCTAACTTGATCTTGCTCACAATATGTTGAATATTCATCTTATGCGACAGAATGCAATTTGCATAACATGAGGTCCAGGACCATCAGAAAACTCAGATGAAATTTCCAAAATAACAAGAGAGCTTTCCACTCCACCACGAAGGGAATCCACAAGCTCACATTTTTTTTCTTTGACAAGATTTCCCAGATTTACTGAAGAAAACATATCAAGTTTCACAATAGGCCCCAGAGAATATTAGGTTTAAGTTTTGTATGTGTGTGCATGTGTGTATGCATATGTGTATAATATATATGTATACTGACATGTAATTTTTTGATGATGGCATTTAACAACAGAGTTTTAAAGAATATATATGAAGATGATATGCAAACCCAAATAGGAGCATTTTTCTTTGAGGCACCATGACTATAATCTATCGATTTTTTCTCAAAGGATAGTAGAAAAAAAAAATATTTTCATCTAAGTCTCTATTGCTTGGACCTGTGACAGAAATGAATTCTAACTGAATTATAATTATGAATACAACATATCTGAACGTGAATTATTTGTAAATAGTAAATATTCCAGAAGAGGTTATATAGCTGGAAAAGTGTTCAACTTCTAATATACATTAACACAAAAACAGAGAGGCTTGCTTAGAGCTAAATGCAATATACATTTTGATATTAGAAGTATTTTCCCAGTAAAATATTTGCACGATTTGAATTCTTAGTTTTTAAAATTTATTTATTTAAATTACTTTCAAGCATATAGTACTTTGGTTAGGCATTTATATAGTTTATAAACAATCTCCGCAATTGCTCCTTCTCTCCTCTGCTTTTCCGCCGAGCCAATATAGTAATGCTAACGGCATTCCCTATGCTGTGCTCTCCCATCCCCGTGACCATTTATTGACTATTAATTTGTACTTCTTTAACCCTTCATCCTATTCTCCCAGCTTCCAAACCCTCCTCCCCTCTGTCCATCACCAAACTGTCGACTATATTCGTGAGTCTGTTTTTCATTAGTTTGTTATTTTTGCTCCTTATATCCCTCATCTTAATGAAATCATATGGTATATATCTTTGTCTGACATAATTCTTATTTTTAAAAGAACTACCCTTTAATTTTATTTTAAAATTCACATTAATTTTTTTTTCTTTAGAAAATACTCTTTTATAAGACACTCTTCTACTTGATATGCTGATATTAACAAACACTGATGAATAATGAATAAACAGCTCCTACAACATTGTAGTAAAGATCAAATACTAAAGCAGAAAGGACAACATCTATAGACACAGAACTTTCTCATTTTTGTTGTTGCCGCTATTATTATTTTGCAAACATTAAATGAAGGGCCAGTATCTCTGGCATGTTACTTACTGATGGGTAGAGGTAACCTTCTCCATTCATGGCTATGTACAACCCTGTCTTCACTCCCTGGATGGCAACAACGCGCAGTCCCACTGGTATGAGGTTGAACAGTGCTGTAAAGATAAACATGGTCTGTCACAAATCAGCAGAAGGAAGTAAAGTATTGCTATCATTTCTTTCTCTTTTCTTTTATTCAAGAAACCATCTTTATTAAGATCTTCTGAGAAGTTGCAATTAATTAACTTTTATTTCTCTTTATAATTAAGAAGTTTCTGCAATTAGCACTTGATCTTCAGTTTGTAGATCTTAGCAGTCTGCCTATAGTATTCTAAAGAACTGGGGATGAGGGGGCACGGATAATGAACAGAATCAAGGCTGTAACGCTTCTAGTATCCCAGTCTCTGACAGCACTTGATACCTGTGAAGGTTCTCAAAGACTAGATTTTAAAAAGTCAAATATATGGTGACAGAGATTTGAACACACAATATAATATACAGATGATGTATCATCAGATTGTACATTTAAAACCTATATAATTTTATTAACCAATGTCACCCAATAAATTTAGTTAAAGAAAAAAGGTCAAAGTTGATTATTTATTTTGATCCTTCATGCAGAAGATATGCTTTATTATTGCAATGTAGGATAGGCCAGAGGTAAAAAGGTAATTCTGAAACTAACTTACTCTTGCTGAACCAACATGATACACCAGCAGAGCCCAGAAACGATGTGCACCTGCTAATGTGCTAAATTTAAAAAGAGTTAATCAAACCAATTGCAATGCAAATTTTAATGAGAGAATTTCCTTTATTAACATTTCATAAAATTATGAATGAAAACTGAAAGAGGGAAATGTGCTCAATTTTACCTACCTTAGAGATGAAACTCATTTATGTTTTCATGTTTTCTTACCTTATTTACAAAAAAGTATGTTTCTATATCTTTCACATAGTGCAGATAGCAATGTTATAATTGATTTTTTAAAAAGTTGCAACATCCCTTTAACTCATTTCCATGCCCGTGTCACATCTTGATGGTTTAGCGGGTAGTCTAGCATCATTATTAGTAAAAATTGATTGATTATTTGAGAGAATTTATCATAGAGACATTTATAAGAGAACTGTTATTCACAATGATGTAACCTACACTCATTCAAGTTCTTTTTAATTCACATCTAATTCTAAGCAATAAGATCAGGTCAGAACAGGCAATGCAGCACTAAAATGTTGAAGTAAATGTATAAATAAAATATCTTAGGTTTAGGCTGTCAACTATATTCCATAAAAGACAAGTAATTTGGAAAAATGTGGGCAATTTTGACTTCAATCTATAGGTCTACTCATTGCATAACCAAAAATCAACTTTATAAATTGTGTTCTATTGAATTCACAGGCATATGTTTTCTTTGAATAGGGTGAAGAAATTTTACGTTCTCTTCTAATTACTACATGTTACTGACCCTGAGATCTCAAAATGTCTGTGCTATACATGATGATAGGAAAATGTCAGTCCATAGTTGTAAATAATTATCCCTAGAAGAATACTCTGGGGCATATATGGTTAGGTAAATACTAGCTTTCACGATGCAAACCAACATTGGATTGTCTTCCATAGGATTCTCAGGGCTTATGATATCCCTGTGGAGGAATGAGGCTTATGTTTTCTTATTTCTATTATTTAATATTTAACATGAGTGTGGAGTATGATGTAGTTGTGTCACTGTAACTCTCAGTATTCCATCTTTGTGGAAGAAGGACATTGGCCATGTTCAGTCTTGTCGAGAATGCTTTAGCTGTCTCATCTCCCTTATATTTTGAAAAGATGTGCAGCATAGGATAATTCTTAATTTATATGCAAAAGTTTTTTTGGGGAAACGTACTTATATGCCTGTCCATGCAAACCGTCCTAACTTAATCTATCTAAATCTAATTATTCTAATCTGTATATCCTCTTAATAGTATTTGTAGGTTCCATATATTTGATATAGGTCAGATGGTATAATTCTAGAAGGGAAGTATATAATGAACTCACCAAAATAATGGGGTATGGGAAAAATAGGAATTATAGAAAATAGTCTAAAATAAACATACTACAAAATAACATACTGGGTTTTTCCTCAGGATTTTGTTTGGGACATGAATTATAAATACAAGTTATTATCAGTTACAGAGTGATAATAGAAAGTGAATCCATACAATTGCTGTAATATGGAAGACCAACCACAGCTGACCATGATGGATCCATGGTGCTAATTAAAACCACCTATCCCCACATTTATTGAGACATCATTATACTGTTTCATTCTTGTCTTTTATGCAAGTATAAAGCAATGTCACAAAGCTTAGGGGACTAAAAAGAGTAAAGATGTTTATGTTATTTTGTTCATTCTGTAGAAAACTAAAGTTCTCCATATAACAGTGATTTTCAACAATGTCAGCACTTTAAAACTAGCTGTATTCAAAAAATAGGATGGTTAAATCCAATCCAAGGCCAATTAAATCAGAATCTCAAGGAGTGGGTGTAAAGCATAAGGAATTTTTATGAAAGCTCCTCAAATGACCCTGAAGTTTATAGCCAAGGTGAGAACCACCAACCGGTGGGGTGATGGTCATCTCACAGGGTGAGTTATTGGTAATTTTTACACAACAAGGGACCTAGTCAGGAATTTCTAAGGTGAGAGAAATTGGTTTGAGTTAGGTTTTAACATTGTCATAGTTACTAGCATATTGATATTTCTATAGTCTATTCTGCTTACAGTATCTATTAAGAATGATAATTGGAATGATGGAGTTTAATAGCATAGATAAACCCCATGGTATCCCCAAAAGCAAAGTAGGGGAAAGAAAACCACTTCTGAATCAAACCTATAATTCATGGTAATGCTGACATTTAGTATATATAAAGGAAGCTCTATGTTTTTTAAAGATGTGAACCCCTGAAAATGAGCATGGTCATGACGTAACTTGGGTGTTCACTTCGTTTTGTGAAAAATCTTTCCAAAGCACACAGAATCACTGATAAACCGTCAAGTTGCTACAGGACGCTCTGTAACAGGACCAATTTTATCCACTACTAAACATTGTCTTGCCATTTTTCCCACCAGGGATTTCTAGATCTCGGGGTGAAAACTCCGGGAACACATCGGTATTGGGTTCACCTGCCTACTGGCCTTTTTCATCTTCTTAACTCTACGAACAATTTTAACAAAAGCAGTTTAGCAGTGTGGTTCTGACTTTACCTAGTTCTAAATAATTTCATATTTAATAGTGGGATATGTTGAACTCAAATCACGATTTAAAGGTTTAAGCCTCAGTTGTTGTTGTTGTTGTTTTTTCATTTAGTAACTTTTGGGTGGCTTCAGGGCAACTTTTAGGTTATTTCTTCCTATGTTCCTATTTACGGATGACTAATCCTTGTTTTGTGCTCAGAGAGTTATCAAAAAAACTGAGACACATTTGTGATTTATAATATCACATCCTTCCTCAAACCAAAAGGGCAGTCCTATAATTAGGACCTGTCTGTCAGCATCTCTATCTCTAATGTTTATCCTCATTTTAAAATAATACTTTTCAGTGCTAACAAATTTCTTAAGATTCATAAGGCTATTGTAATGAACCATAAAGAAGAAAATATCTTAAAATTCATTTTTTAAAACTGTTTTTTTCCCATTAAAAAGGTGATAGTAGACAAAAGTAGAGTACTTCTCAGTGCTTTCATAAAGCTGTTATAATTCCGCCAAGTTTTATTAAATTTTATAGTTGTACAATTTTTATACCCTTTTGAGGAGGGAACCTTTATCTCACCATCTTTTATTCTGTTTTGCTATGTCTTTGCAAATGTTGAAATGGCAACAAAACTAACCTACCTAACCTAAAGTACACTGAAAATGCAATGTAACTTATAAGAAAAGAAGCTGTGGACCAAATCTTTGCATAGGAATTTAAGTCCTTCGAACGTGGGCAATATTATTTGGTTCTGAGTTGCTTTTACACAGAGGCTCCTGTTCTTGCTTCATCTTCAGAACTGCTCCTCACCAGCATTTAGGGGGATTAAGGAAGATTTCAAGAGTAAACCAGAGATTTTTGTTCCCTCTCCTACAGTTACACAGTAGGAAGAAAGAAGTCCCATACATACAGAGAACAGAAGGCTGAGTATCTTTTAGTACCTCAGCTTTCCAGTATAGCACTTAATGTTATCCAGACAACCAGATATAACTATGTATGATGCATATACTGTCTACATCTGTACTTTCACAATTTAGAAAATATCGTGCCACATATTCAATTCTGAAGCAATACATTTTTAAAAGACATCTACTTGACCATTCTGAACTTGATATTGATGTTCATGATTGAAAATAACCAACTCATTTGCATTATAAAAACCAAAGGTAGGAAAAAAAATTCATAAACCCTTTATTTGAAGGAAATTACTTTTCCAAGAAGTCAAACTAAGCAGCATGTTCATACAGCTATAGTTTATTTCCTTTTATAATAACTTGTAATAGATGGCATAAGCCTCTAGTCTGATTAATGAGTGCCATAGCTCTTATAGTGATCAGAGTTATGGGAAACTAGTCCTCATGCTCTACTATACCCTAGCCAAAGAAATCAGAGAACACTGAAGACATCACTGTTTATGACCCCACAACAGTAAGACGTAAGAAAAAGAGGATGCTTTTTGTCAAAGAATGAGTAAGGAGTTAAAGATAGGAAAAAATGAACATGAGCACATGTATATATTAGCTTGAACTGGGAAAACCTGACATTTTTTATAGGTTAATTATAGTTAAGAACTGATAACTTTAAAAGGTTCAAGCTAATATCGAAATCCCAACAAGTAAACAATGACATTGGTCTTATACTAAAAATACCTCCTCTTTCTTCCCTGTGTCTGAATTGCTTTACCATCTCTTTTCTTAAAATAAAAGAGGAAATAAAACAAACAAACAAACAAACAAACAAAAAACAATGAACAAATATGATAGGGAAAAGTTTAAAAGTACAAAAGGATAACGTAATAGGTACAAGATAAAAATTGAAAATGAGGAAAATATAGATAAATCAATAAAAGTTAAAAGTTGAAAGAAAAATAAAAAGTAATGCCCAAGTTTAAAAATAAACACAATGGCTGGAAAAATACTAATATTTTGCATAGCAACACCAAATGCATAAATAGTCTATTTCATATTATTGGCTACTACCAGAATCAGTTACTAAAAATTTGATTATTAGAATTTAAAACAGGAAATGCCTATAACTTGGTTACATGCATTCAAATCCTCCTTTCTTTTCATGGAATGAAATTCTAATAAAATCAGGTTTTGCTTTTCACTAACTCTTGAACAATAGGAAGTTTGTCTATTTTAGAACCGATGTGCTAATTAAAAGAAATCGCATGCCAATATAATCAGAAAATGGGAAAGGAAAACACAGACAATTGAATAAAGAGAGACACCGGAATGAAAAAAAAAGAAAAATTATATACAAAGAAATAGTAAAATGAAGACAGACATTAGCACAATAGAAGGAGTGTGGCTTTTTAAGAACAAAATGTTATCACAGACCCAGTTCTATGAAGTAGCTAAACAACATATATAATGTATTTAGAGGCACACAGCTTCAATGTCCTCTCAATACATATAGGTAATATAGGTATTCTCTTGTTGAATGCCAAAAATTTGAAAAATTAAATTTCGATTATTTGAAACAACTAATCTTTATAGCTCTTCGGTTTCTATAATTACCATTAAGATGCTACAGGCCTAATAAAAATAATATTTCCAAAGTAAAGATGTAATTGACTTTCACCGAATGCTCTAGTATACTTATTTGACTTTAATGATAATGAGATCAAAAGTAACAGTTAAATTCTGGATCTGACGACTGTTTGAAAAAAATTGAAAATATGAATTTATAACTATTTTAAAGTAACAGGGTTTTTTTTGTTACTCTATTAATATTTTCATCCATGTGGTCCAAGTAAATTGTAAATGGCATTCTAGTGTGTAACATTGTGAAAATGAGTCAACATAACCAAATATTTGCAAATATATTTTAAAAAGTCAATCAAGTAGCAGAGTATCTTCTACCAACTGTGTTAATTGGTGGCCTGAGGTTGTCACTTACTAGAATTAGTGCTGTCATCCTTGGTTCCATCGAGAGCTCCATCGGGGTGCATTTGCAAGTAGTAGCCTTGCCTGCAATATAACCTGGTCACTATGCCCTTGAGCTGGGGATCTGAAAGGCAAACATAGTTATCATAAGCCTCATGATGTGTCACAATAGTTTCTTTTTTATTTTCTGTTTCTTCTCTTTCTTTTTCGGAAATAAGAGGGAATTTTGTAAAAGTAGCACCTTTTATTTTGTGTTGATGTCCCTGTATTTATCAAACCTGGAGTATACTAATCATAGAAGGTGAAGAAAATGCAGTCATAAGCTGCATTTGTCAGCTGCAGGAAAAAGGTCATTTTATAAAACTAATCTATGTGTATTTAAATTATTAGTTAAAATGATTAGATTACTTAATCTATTAGTTTATTAGTTGTCTTAAATTCATTTAATGGGTTAAGCTAATATTCAGAATGATAATAAAACTTCTGCTTCAAATGAACCTTGTTAAGGGATTTTTAATGAATTTTTAAACTTAATTTAACAAGTAAACCCCAACTGTGAAAAACCTGTATTAAAAAAAAATCATGTTAACATTTCAGTACACATTCTTAGAAAAAGTCCTAATATGAAGAATGACGCCTAAAGGGTCACCCTAACTTGCATGGAGGCATCTTTGGTACTTATGTGGGATCTACAGGAAAATCAGAAAATCAGCTTCTGATCTCAGGATGAGACCCGATAACAACTCTCTGCTGCGAGGTCAGCTCTGTGGCCATAATTTGGACAAATTAGACAAATTAAATAAATAATCCTACTCATTTATATAACTAAAAATGAAGGATAAAATTATATACTATGGATTTTTATTCTTGTCCAAAATAGCTTGAAGTAGAGGACAGTGGCAGTTTATTGAAACAAAAAAGAATTACATGGTAACGGACTTTTCATTTGATGTGTCATTGAAAAGGTAACCACTCCAATGATCCAGTGCTTCAGAAAGAGGCAGCTGTATATTTGAAAATAAATATTTGCATGTGTCTTTTCAAAGGCCATCCCCAACTCATACCTAGATTTGATATGAGATATCATAATCCTCACTATGGCAACTGGCATCTCCACAACTGCTGAATGGGACACCCAAATGCGATCATGCCATCAAAACAACAGGATGTCACAGAATGATGAAACCTAGCATCTAGATTGTAACTGATAGAAAATCTGTGGACTTGCAACCAGGTGAACACTCGGAAAAAAACACACTAGCGAAAACAAAAACAAATGAAAAAAGCTATTCAAAACTAGAATATCCTTAGCCTTTTGTTCAGTCCTCAAAAAATTAAAATGAATGCCGATATCTGTTTCTATATATATCTAATATAACTAATAATGACTCCACAGTATACAGATTTTCTTCAAAGATAGTGTAATATTGACAAAAACCTGGAAAATAATGCATGAACACCACACATCACATCTCTGTGACTAAACATATCAGAATATAGATGCTTTGGGAAGACTAGGATTTTAAAGACAAACACCTAGTGATTATTAGAATTGTGTCAACATTCTTGAAAATCTTTCTAAGATTCACCTCACTGGATTCGTA
The DNA here is from genome assembly GCF_014176215.1 of Rousettus aegyptiacus. Taxonomy (NCBI): domain Eukaryota; kingdom Metazoa; phylum Chordata; class Mammalia; order Chiroptera; family Pteropodidae; genus Rousettus; species Rousettus aegyptiacus. The sequence goes on along the minus strand of NW_023416286.1, from coordinate 55,721,009 downwards.
AAAAATCTCTACCCATGAAACCTTAGCCCAAACTGCAAAATTAATATTAAGTTTAAACTTGTCCAGTATAATTCTCACTTCAATTTTCCCATCTCCACCAACTCCAGCTAAAAGACATTTCTACCCTGTCCTGACTACTTATGTTAACAGTATCAGTCTCCTAAGATCGACACCTTGCTTGTCTTTTTTATTCGACCTAATGAGTTGTCCAGTTCCTACAGATGCTGCCTTCACAACCACCCTCATTCTTTTCCCTTTCTCTGTTTTCACTACCAGCAGCAGTTCGGCCCCTCAGGGCCTTCTCTCAGGTGGTCTTCCCACCTGTGGTGTCCCTGTTCCAATCCATCAGATCTGGAAATGTGTAGCAACTTTTTGCTGCTGGCTGAATTACTCACTGAATTATATCTGGCAGCAGTGGGGCCCCATCTTATCTGCCTGACCTTGTTTTCTATTGCTCCCACGCCACCCCCTTAGAGCTCAGCCTGGGTCACTGTGGGCTGTCTACAAATATTCCATAATTTCCCACATTTATCCTGTTCCCTTACGCTTATCTTTTTCAAATACGCCCACCTGCATTAAGATGCTCCTTGCACATCTGTGCACAGACACGCATATGCACATATCTTTGCATAGTTAACTTCTCTCCTCTGTCTCAAGGTCAATTCCAACAATGCTTCCTCTGGGGCACTTTCCTAGTATTTCAGACAAGGTCTGATTCCTCCTTTGAAGGCTTTTATGGCAGAATTCTTCATAGATGTAACTTATTTTTTAAACATCAAAATTACTTCATTTTGAAACATTTTTAATACATTATAAGATACAGAAAACAATGCAACCTACATCCATGCACCCACCACTGAGATTAAACAGATGTTAATATTTTGCTTCATAATTCATGATTTTAATTCCAGTTTGTGAAATTATATGATTGATGTCTCCAAACTGGATGGTAAGTTTCATGAAGAAAATTGAAATGTATGATATTGCACACCATTACATATCAAGGGTTTAGATGAGTAGGAGTTGTGAAATATATATTTCTTGGATGAATACTGACAAATGTATAATTTATCCAGTAATTCCATATATTTCTCATAGGAGTGAAAACTAGAACAACATGAAAACCAAGATGTTGATCACAATAAAGCCTTAAAAATGTCCACAATTTTTGACCAAGTAATTTTATTTTCCAGACTTCTTACTTAAAAATAAGTCCTCAGAATTTTTGTATTTTATATACATACATGTATATTAAATGAACATGCCTATGTAAAAAAATACTATCCATAGGAAAATGAGAGAGAAGACACCAAAATGTAGATTAACAGGTTACCCTAAATTTCTGAAGATTCCATTTATTAGTTTCTTTTTGTGCATAGTCATAATCATGAAACCTTCACTGATATTTTATAACTTATGAAATTGCCCAGTATGCAATATGGCTGTTTACAGCGTAAGTTCATTCTTTCAATAAATTAAAGCAAAGAAAAAGAAGAAACTTTTGCCCCAAAGCCAAAAGTATGCAACCAAATAATAATAACAAAAACAAAACAAAATAAAACAAAAACAATTTTACTGACAAAACAACCACATCAATTGCGTGCAGTCCGGGAAAGCAAAGGTAAAACTGAGCTTCTAGATCTACTGTGTACAGGAGGATATAACCTTTCATTTTCTCACTCTACAGTAAGTCTCAACTTCAGACTAACATGCTGAATAGTTCACTTACATGTGTTATTCCATGACTCTGGGAGAGATTGACACAAAGGGACCAAGAAAATCTCACGCAAATGCCAGAATGGACAGGGCCCACACTGGGCAACTGCAATAAAAGCACATGGCTCCAAAGCAAGAGTCGAAAGCAGGTGTCTCTCTCCCAAGTGGAGTGCAAGGCAATGCCTTGCATTCTGTGAAGACCCAGTATTAGAACTTTGTTTGTTTATTATTGCCAAAAATGAGAAAAAGTTAAGCTTTGTTAACACTTAATACAAATTCACACTGGAGTCTTCAGAGTCACAAGGCACATCAGGTTCATGAAGTTCCTGAGGCCAGTTGGGGCATCCTGTAATTTTTGAGGGTCTGACACATTGACACTGGTTCTCAGTCCCTGTTCCCAATGAGTGCTCTGCAATATATTGAAGTTGATGTGCTCCTGGTTAAGTAGACATATAAGTTATGTTAGTTTAATTAAACTCCGGATAGTTCAGGGAAAAATTATCCCACAATGATAGCATGGATTAAAGGTGATACTGGGGGCAGGGCAGGGGGTAACACCAAGAATGTAGCAAAGATGACATCTTTGTACATAAGATATCTTCTGCATGGATTATGTAGTTAAAACCAAGTACACGAATAAGTAACAAAACAATGGTGATCCATTCAGATCTCACATGAAATCAGCCAAAAGAATTTGAAAATGTTAAGAAAACAATCTGAAAAACCACAATGATAAAAATAGAATATCATCCTAAATTAATATTATGCCTTAATATATAAAACAGTGAAAATATTACATGTGTAAATCAAACTTATAATGAGGTACATTCTCACTTTTTCATTAAACTGATGAGATGAAAAGGTCTGGTGACATTCTTCTAATGAATGTTAAATATAAACCCTACAAGCACAAAAATTTTGTATCCAATATATTGACATATCCCAAACTTTCACAACTAGGACTTTCAATTAATAATTGAAAAGTGAATGAATATCTAAAGTCCCACACTTATATTTGCGTTAGACATGTAAAAAATGTAAAATATTTTTCAATTCATAAAATTGCTAGAGTTCTTTAATTTCTTCCAAAACACTTACACATTTAATTATCTACTCTGTTTAAGAAAATAAGAAAACTTCGTCTGTCTTGATTCTCTTTTCTCTTCTGTTTTGTCTTTTATTTTTCTGCTTCCTATACCTGAACATTTCACTAAAAATGTTTTGAGGATACTGCTTCTGTGAACCTCTCTGATAGTAATTAAAATAGAAATAATGAAAGCTAATGTGCATGAACATCAATGAAAAAAAAAAAGATGTTTCATAATATATTAGCCTCAACACTCAGAACTGAAAGAAATGCAAATTAGTCCAATTGCCTTCAGATATAGAGAAAGAAAATACCCAACATTTTTAATTAAAACAATCACTCTCCCAGAAGTGGATTCATTTAAATCAATCACTGTCACAAATTGTTTTCATCCAATGTGTAAACTGAAAAAAGAGAAATCGAGGTAACCCATAGAATAATGTATACAGTTTAAATCATTATTTATATTGAAAAATGTCCAATATTGGCATGTGCATTTTATATACTAAATCACACACATTGTACTTATTTACATATAAATCTTGGTACAAATTGATTACCAGCATATATTCTCAAATGTCATTTCTCTATAACCTATGGAAAAATCACATGGTTTCTACAGGGTAAAAAGTAACTTTTGGAATATACATTTTTGTGGTAGTTCTAATTAGATTTTGGCACTCCTAGTAGCAGAAAATAGTATTGTGAATAATTTTCTGAAAGCCATAAATTATCATATAATTCAATCATAAAAATAAACCATGCCCAGGAACTTTTCCAAAGGCTGAGAAATAAAGGCTGGGTTGGAGCACTAAGGAAAATGATAAATGAAACTAAATGTATCTGAAAATTTGCTATATCTTTTTGTGTAAATTCCTAAGGATGAAATTCAGTTTCTTCCAAGAACTGACCCATGCTACCTCAAGAGTTCCATCTGTCTAGAAAGTAGTTCAGCTGTTTAAAATGTTTGCCTAACCCCAACCACTTCAATGCAATGCATTATCTATCATGTCTGTTAATTTTAACTGCTGATTCTACAGCCTAGAAAGCCTCTCCACCTTTGCCTAGCAGAATCCTATGCCTATAGGCACTAAGGATAGAATTTTTAGAATCTTGTATTAAAAACAAACAAACAAACAAAAACAGTTCTCACCCTCAAGTAGCTTACTGTCTAGTAAGGGGAAAAGGGTAGAAACTGTAATATGGTTTTATGATAATTAATCATGTACTAATTATTGGGTTTATACATCTTTCTGCCCTGCAAATACATTATAAGTCCCTTAACTATGCTTTGTACAGAGCAGACTATTAACAAATACTAATTGAACTAAATTTATTTAGTTCTGAAAAGAATTTGTATGTAAGCCCTAAAATGCAGTCAAGGAAAATGAATTTCTTTTCGTATCTCATTTAAGAATTGGAGAGGAGAACATATTTGAGATAAAGATAAATGTGGGCTTTGAAATGGAAACACAATACTTTTTAACTTTTCTTCTATTTTAGCCAAAAAGAGTCCCTCTAAGTAAAATATATTAAGAAAACAACAGTGGGTAAAGCATCTTCTTGGGGGAAACATCTAAGATCATTAAAAGGAAGGCAGGAAGTAAAGATTCTGCCTAATATATGACTAAATATATTAATGTGCTAATATATGACTTAATATATGACTTAATATAAGCTTCAAGGAGCAGCACACCTAAGACTGGTATCTGGGAATTCCTAGCATGGGATGAACTCTCTCTAGGTTTCTAAATATGTATTCGCGGTCTACAGGCTACAGGAAAAAACAAATCTTTGGACTCAGAAAAGTACCCATTTCTGATATTATTTTCCAGAGAGGTTCTATAATTGCTACATTCTAACATATTAAAGAAACTTTAGAACACCCATAGCCCCAACATAATCCAGAACTAGACAATAAAATGGACAAAATTTGGGATCTATCGTTCTACCTTATTTATTCATCACTTACAAAGATGAATAGCCATATCATAAAACATTATGTGTTTTGATCTGCTAATTTATTCCATCTAAATTTTAACTAAATATTTTTTAAATTAAGTTGTAAGTGTAATTATATAATTGCAAAAAATAATATACAACATTCTTGTGAATATTTAAGTAAGAAAAATACGTGTCCTTCAGTGACAACACTCAGGATCCAAGTTAATCCATTATTATTATTATACCTAGAAAAAGCTTTCCTGGTAATATACTGTGCTCCTTGCCAGAACACGCAAGTGCTTGTGCAAAGAAGTGGCGTGCTCTGTCTCATTCAGTGTGCTGATGTGTCACTCTGTGTGGCATCTGCTGCACTTACGAATATGAACACATTATTCATGTTAAATTTCTCGTTAATATGTCAGTGACACTAAATACTAAAAGAAACAATATTTTTGAAGGCATTTTATATCTTGTTTTTCATATTAGCCTGAATATTAGGAAGGACTATGCTGCAAGCTGACAAAAAACATGTAGATTGCTAAGTAAATCGCTAAACTTTTACTTAAAAAGTATTTTCTAGATTGCTAAGTAAGTCACTAAGGATTTCACTTAAATTTTCAAATGCCATTGTCATAGAAAGAGTGGATTCTAAGGTACTTTCTTGCAATTACTATCTAAATATTATTATTTTTTAATTCTAGATAAACATTCTGGTATCTGTGTTCCTAATGCCATTTTCAGATAAGAAACTCAAAGAAGTGTTCAAAATCTCAGTAATATATTTGCAATAAGCACATATAACTAAATATGTTAAATGACCAGATTTCCATGATTTTTCAGCCAATTTCTAAATGCTTAATAACAACCTTTTTATATCTTTATTATAAGATTTTTTAAATTTAAAAAACCATTATGTCAATAACTGCTGCAGACCTCCTTTGATTCTGAAGGAAACTGTACCATCTTGAAACACTCTCAAATTTTGTATTTAACTTGTGATACCTTATCATAATAAACACACACGTACACACACACACACACACACACACACACACACACAACCAACGAACAGCAAAGAGGAAAGAAAGTTTTACTTTATCATATACAATGACCAAAATTACATCCTTTAATTTCAATACACATTCCTTTCACTTCTTACTGCTCAACACAAAAGCTACTTTATACTTACTATAATACAAAATGTAATCATATATTATAAATATTAACCATGCATTTCATTATGTTCATAAAATCTGAGGCTAATCAAATGTAACTAAATGGCTTGAAGAACAAAGAACCAAGAGATTTAATAACATTTCCTAATATTTTGTAGTCATACACTACCATAATGAACAAAATTTTAATGCTAGAATTATTACTGAAAAATAATATGAATGGTACATGAGTCATATGCCTTAATCGGAGAGAGCTTAATAATTATGCAAACATTCTTCAAAAGCCTAAACAACTTCTACTTCTGACAAAGATAGAGTAAGAGAAACTAGAAGGTCCCTCTAACATGAAACAATAAAAAAATTGACAAATTGAATTTCGCAGGACACTGGGCGTCAGGAAATAAAGAACAGTTGTCTCTGAAAAATGAGAAAGAAATAAGGTGAGCCCGACTACTGGCTAACTTTAAAGTCTTGAGAGAGATTCCAGGGCATAGTCAAGGTCAGGAACCTTAGTGGCCTCTCTAAATTGAGGCTATGGAGCTGAGTCCCAGGAGACCAAGGTAGGCGGTATACAGAGGACTAGAAAAGAGACAGAGTTGTAGAGACGGAGAACTTCCAAGATTGGCAGAGGGTTTCATCCAGTATTCAGCTGCATACTGATCAGCAATTGTATGTGAGAAAACCACTCCAGGCTGGGGAAACCATCTGAGAAGATTGGAGGTTAGAGTTGGCACTGACTCAGAAACAAACAGGTACAGGAATAGTACCTATTCCCAATAGTAAGACTGGAAAAATTCATAATTCACGGGGCATGGAAGAGAGTACAAATAAGGGTCTCACCTCAGTAGTGGGGGGAAATTAGTCTTCATTTGATCAGTGCTTCAGTCTCACCTAACGAATTCCGAAAGAAGAACTAAATAGGGTACATATATTGTTTTCAAGTGAGCTGACTGCATCCCAAAATAAGCTCAAGAATATTTGTAGGAATACAAAAATATTGAGCATCCAACAAAGTAAAATTCAAAATATTTTGAATCCGATAAAAGCTACCACCCCTTTTGGCCCTCTGAGCACCACCATGGCAGTCGGCAAGAACAAGTACCTTACGAAAGGCGGCAAAAAAGGAGACAAGAAGAAAGTGGTTGACCCATTTTCTAAGAAAGACTGGTATGAAGCAAAAGCACCAGCTATGTTCAATATAAGAAATATTGGGAAAACACTAGTCACAAGAACTCAAGGAACCAAAATCTCACCTGATGGTCTTCAGGGTCGTGTTTTTGAAGTGAGCCTAGCTGATGCAGAATGATGAAGCTGCATTTAGAAAATTCAAGCTAATTACTGAGGATGTTCATGGCAAGAACCGCCTGACTGCCTGACTAATTTTCATGGCATAGATCATACCCGTGACAAAATGTGCTACATGGTCAAAAATGGCAGACCATGATCAAAGCTCATGCCAATGTCAAGACTACCGATGGTTATTTGCTTCATCTGTTCTGTGTTGGTTTTATTACAAAAAGTAACAATCAGATTCGGAAGATCTCTTATGCTCAGCATCAACAGGTCCGCCAAATCCAGAAGAAAATGATGGAAATCATGACCCAAGAGGTGCAGACAAATGACTTGAAAGAAGTGGTCAATAAATTGATTCCAGATAGCTTTGGAAAAGACATAGAAAAGCCTTGCCAATCCATCTAGCTTTTCCATGATGTCTTTGTTAGAAAAGTCAAAATGCTGAAGAAGCCTAAGTTTGAGTTGGGAAAACTCATGGAGCTTCACGGTGAAGGTAGCAGTTCTGGAAAAGCTACTGGGGATGAGTTGAATGAGGTGATGGATATAAGCCCCCAAAATCCAAGATTCTGTTTAAAATTCAGACTTTTCACAGTGACAAATAAAACCTATTTGTTATGTTTAAAAAAAAAAAAATTACCAAACATGAAAAGAAGCAGGGAGATGTTACCTATAACAAGGAGAAGAATCAGTAAGTCAAAACTGACCTAGAACTGACCCAGATGTTAGAATATTAGACAAAAACATGCAAACATCATAATAACTATATTCCATGCATTCAAAAAATTAAGTACAAGCATAGAAGACATAAAGAAGGCTCAAAATAATCTTTTATAGATGAAAATCACAATTTGTAAAATGAAATATATATATATGATGAGATCGATTGCTTTTTTTAGTTTCTCTTTTTTTAAAATTTATTGGGGTGACACTGATTAATAAAATTGTATAGATTTCAGATGTACAATTATATAATAAATCATCTGTATATTGCATTGTGTGTTCACTGTCCAAAGTCAAATCTTCTATTATATATTTGACCCTGTTTACCTTTTTCTACCTCCCCACCCCCTTTCCTTCTGGTAATCACTAAACTATTGTCTGTGTCTATGAGTTTTTGTTTGTTTGTTTTGTTCATTTGTGGCTTTCAGTTTTATATCCCACATGAGTGAAATCACATGGTTCTCATCTTTTTCTGTCTGACTTATTTCGCTTAGAATGATTATCTCAAGATCCATCTACGTTGTTGCAAATGACAGTATTTCATCTTTTCTTATGGCCAAGTAATATTCCATTGTACATATGCTGATTAGGAATTGCAGAAATGCAAGTGGTAAACTTGAATACAGCAATAGAACTGGTTCCAAATGAAACTTGGAAAAAAAGAGATTTTTTAAAATATTAACAGAGCATCAGTGAGCTGTGATATGACTTCAAGTGACTGGACATATGTTTAATTGGAATCTCCAGAAGAAAATATCAAAAGGACAAGAAAATAATTTGAAAAAATAGTGGCTGAAGAATTTCCAAATTGCTAAAAACAATAAAATCAAAGATCCAAATAGCATAACAAATTCCAGATACAGCAGACATGAAGAAAAGTGCACCAAGACATAACATACTGAAAGCGCTCAAAACCAGTGATAAGGAAATAATCTCTTTTCTCCCCAAAGAGCAGGAAAAACACATTATATATAAAGGAACAAAAGTTAGGAAGACAGCTTGTTTGTAACATTTGAAGCAAGAAGACAATGAAGAAAAATCTTCAATGTACTGAAAGAAAAAATAGTGTCTTAAAATTCTAAAAAAGTCACATATCTTTCAAAAACAAAAGTAAAATAAAGATGTTTTTAGATATACAGAAGTAGAGTGTATCATCCAAGAAATGTTGAAGGAAGCCCCTTAGGGACAAAAGAAATTGATACTAGATAGAAGAAATATGTATCTAAGCCAAGACATAAAAAGCATTGGAGATGGTAAATACACAGGTTAACACATTTTTCTTGTTATTTATATATCTTAAAAAGATAATTGACTGTTTAAACAAAAATATTAACTATGTAATGTAGGGTTCATAAAATATGTAAAAGTAAAATGTCAACAACATTTTAGGAGAAAGGAAATACTATACGTACTCAAATATATACTATATATGTTATTAGAAAGGCTTCAATGCTTAGTTTGATGCTCTGCTGACATCATCTTGAAATCCTTAATTTTTCAACAATAGGCCTTGCATTTTTATTTCACGCTGAGCTCCTATCCTGTTCTTAAATATGACATAAAAAAGCATGATCCATTGAAGAAAAAGTTGATAAATTGAATTTCACAAAAATTCAAAACTTCAAAAGAAACTGTTAAAAGACTATAAGGACAAGTCACAGACTAAGTAAAAATCCTTGCATTTTTATATCTAATTAAAGGCATGTATCCACTATTATATAAAGAATAAAAACTCAATACCAAGAAGACAAATGTTGCAACATAACAAATGGGAAAAACTAGAGCACTTTATGAGAGGTTGCTCATGGATGAAAAGTTCATGAAAAGAAGCTCAAAATCAGTAGTCATTGGGGAAATAAGATTTAAAACCATAATGGTATACAGTTATACATATTAGATTAAAATTTAAAAAATATACTGATTGTTGGCAAGAATGTGAATAAACTGGAACTCAAATAAACTAACAGTAGAAATAGAAAGTGCTCCAACCACATTGGAAAACTGTTTGCAAATTCTTAAACTGTTCAACATAAACCTGCTAACATAATCCAAGCATTCCTCTTTGAGGTATTTACCTAAAAGAAATAAAAGCATATGTCCATTCAAAACTATGTAAAAGGGGCTTCATAGAAGCTTCATTTTTAACCATCCAAGACTCAAATGTTTGTTCAACAAATTGTATCCATACAATGGAATGCTACAAGAAAGAGAGACAGAGAGAGAGAGAGAGAGAGAGAGAGAGAGAGAGAGAGAGTGCATGAATGAATAAACTATTGACAGATGTAACAAAATGGATAAATTCCAAAATAATTATGCTGAATAAAAGCCATTTTTACTTTAAGTTTTCAAGTATATAATCTTTTGTAAAATTTAAAGAAATATATAATGACAAAAACAAGATCTGTGACTGTTTGGAGATTGGTAAAGAGACAGGGAGAGGTAGGATGTTAGCAGCACAAAGGTGCATAAGAAAACTTTTGCACTGATTGACCTAATCATAATCTTGAGTATGATGGTGGTTTCTTACGTCAAATCTCATAAAACTTTAAATATTTACAGATTATTTTATGACAATTATACCTTAGTTGAGCTATTAAAATAAAAAATGAATAAGATAAGGATAAGAAACAATAAAATAATGCTAACGATAATCAATCAATATTAATAAAGGACAAAATAGACTTCAGGGCAGAGAATCTTATGATGGAGTAAGAGGGATCATTTCATGATAGAGAAGTCAATTCATTAAAATATACAACAATCCTGGATGTCTGTGCATCTTCTGACAGAGCTTCAAGTACATGAAGCAGAAACTGATAGATCTTCAGGGAAAAATAGAAAAACCTAAAAATATAGTCAGTTATTTCAACTCTCTTCTCAAAAACTTACATACCAACTAGAAAATCAATAAGGATATAGAAAATAAATTCTAAAGCTTGGAGTATTATATGTTAAATTTAACATACTCAGTTAAATCACTACAAAGTATGATTCACTTCTCCTTTCAGAAACTAGAAATGGAATTTCCTGAATGTGAGGAATCTAAAAAACAACTACTATTTGACTCATTCATAGAATTTTCACAGCCAGTCAAACCTATAGCAAGCTGTATTAATTTACTCTCCAGCTGTTATTATATTATCTAAAATCGAGGATTAGCATGACAAAAAGTATGATGTTAAAGAATCAATGGGCATCTGTTGAAATTAAAGTGCATTATTGTTTAAGAAAATCCAGTATCAAAAGCCTTTCAGTGAGTTACACTGTAATTAGGATATATCATATTACATTAACCATGAAAATAAGAATTACAGTAGATGTGTAGGTTTATTAGGCTTTTTTTTTTTAACAGAAATTGTAGAGCAGTAAACTGGTAACTCTGCATGACAAAAAAGTGTTTCCAAATTTTTAGCACACATTTGCTTTAGGATCAGGAATCATTTTTTTTAGATGTATTATGCCAAGAAAATAATCAAGACAGTGGGTGAATTTAAGAAAACAGCTGTATGTGACAAAGACTGTTCAACATATTCTCCAGAACTGAGGCTCCTATATTTGAGAATAGTATTTTTCAGAACAAATATTTTGCTTGTTCATTTCTAGAACTCTGCAGAGACCTCCACCCCACTGGCAGAATTATCTGTGTTATAGCTGGAAGTGGTACTAACAGATACTTTAAGGCTACTTCCACTTAAAGAAGGTGCAGGTGTCTGAGGACTGTTCCCTTCTAAGTTTCTATCTCAGACATTTGTCTTCCAGCTGCTTCTAGCAGAAGATGAGAGTTATAAACTCTTCTGTTAATCAATACCACTCCCTTCCTCCAGAACCTCCAGGGCAGCAAGGTAAAGAGCAGGAATGAGAAGGCATATAGGTACAACTATTTGTCAAGGTCAACATGGACGCTTTCAAGTAGAGGCGAAAAACATTTAAGCCAGAAGTTACGAAAAGAAAAAGGAAAAACGCTTGGAAATTGATGTGAAAGTTCTATAAAGGATGATGTGAAATTTAGTCTAGAATTTAGAGTTCAGCATGACCAGGTGTGTGTGTGTGTGTGAGAGAGAGAGAGAGAGAGAGACAGAGGGAGACAGAGAGACAGAGAGAGAGACAGAGAGAGAGACAGAGAGAGAGACAGGGAGAGAGACAGTGAGAGAGACAGAGAGAGAGACAGAGAGAGAGAAACCCAACCTTCTGTATATTTTATTACCAGGAAGTGTTGCCTCTGTACCATTTTTTATCTATTAAGGCTTAAAATGAATGGCAGTTGGAACCAATTTTCTCAAAAAATCCTTAAAGGTATATCAATCACAAAAATTTGAAAACATACCTACAGGAATAGATCAATTCACATTGGAAAACAAGAGAAAAATTCTTCCCATGTTCTCTTTAAGAGTATTTTCAAGAGCCAAGATATTTAACTTGCTCATTTAGCATGCATATTTGAACATCTACTTTGTTCCAGGCTCTTTGTTAGGAGCTGAGAGAAATTTATAGCTAAATCAGATTGTCCATTATTCCCAGCACCAGTAAACCAACATTACTGTGTGGGTCATAAAACAATAAGGCTGCATGAACAGAAATGTAATATCCATCACCAATTATAACAATCGCAAGAATAACAACTATCACATCTTGAGCACATACTCTCAACCAGAAACTACTCTAAGTTCTTTATCTTTATTAACTCATTTAATCCTATAGAAACTTTTTGAGGTAGGTGGCAGTACTATCCTCACTTTATACATGAAAAAACTGAGGCACAGAGTGGTATGTGACTTGCCCAAGGTAACATGAGAAGGAAATGATGGAGCTGTAATTGAAGCCCCTGGAGTCTGGCCTCCTAGCCTGTCCACTTAACCGTAGGCCAGGCTCTGGTTAAGGACTCCAGCACACTCAGACCATGCAGAAGTCTCAGTAATTCTCAGAGTGCACAATGAGGGACATGGACAGATTAGAGGAGAGCAATTGACACAAAGGGCCCTGGCAAAAGTGTATTAGAGAATGTTTAATAAAATGGTAAAATTTATGTGTCTTCCAATACTTGTGGGGCTATCATGAAAAGAGAGAGTAGTATTATTTAATTTTGCTTTGCAATATGAAATAGAACAGAGTAACACCAGGATTGAATATAAATAAGAGTAGTGATTGTCTCCTCTTTGGTTACTACTATATTCCAGGTGTCTAGAACAGTGCCTGTCCTAGACTGGGCCTTCAATATATAAATGATTAATATATAAATATATGAACTGATAAGGAGAGAAAAATTTCCAACCCTCTTAGCTATCCAGTGAAAGAAAAAACCAACTCTCTCACAAAGTAATGGGTTCCGTGGTACTGAAAATGTTCAAGAAGATGTTGGATCGTTATCTATTAAGAGAAGTAGGGAAAGAATTGGTACTTTTTGCTCTTACTTCAGGTTTGCTTTGAAAAATATATCTGAAAATACAAAACAAATGTGAGGAAAGCCAACTTTATATAAAATGTGAAAGTCTAGTACCATTTGAAAAGGACCGGTTTTGGACCACTGCCTCTTTCCTAACGCAAAGTGAAGTACGGCAAGCACTGCCTTATGGTGTAGGCCATGGGCAGTTAGGGACGGAGGGAGCATGAGGCCGAAGTGAGGGAGAAGAGAGGAGAATGGGAAACTATTTCTTACTACGTTGTTAAAGATGTTAAAGAAAACAGACAGATTTTGTTTATTAGGGCAAAGGTTTAGAAAGTGGGAATCTGTAGTAGTTGAAAGATTGTGAAGATTTCATAAAGCAAGCTGTGGTGTATGGAAACTATTCACCAGCCAGGTGTATTTTAAAGTGAGAAAATATGCAGTCAGTTATGAAGTTGGTTTTCATTTTTGTGCGTATTTTAAATTCTTTAAAATTTAACTGTGCTTCACAAATACAGTTACATAGTCAGAGTGTGCTGATTTAATAAGCAACCTTGCTGTGTGGACACGTTTTCAGGGCGCAGAGCAGGTGGGAGGAAGAAAAGTAGGGGAGCTGACTGCGAATCAGATTCTCCCTCCGCCCTACCACACCTCTTCCGAACGTACAATTATGTCCTAAATCTTGATTTCTTTTGCTAAAATTGGAATTGTGGTTTGTGGCTTTGGCATCTGAACCATACTTTTAATTTCTAAAAAAAAAAAAAAGAAAGAAAAATCCTGGGAAAGGCACTACACAGAGATCACATTTGGGTTCACTCCTTTAGAAACGGCAAAGAGAACTGCTTATTTCTTATCCCTACAGGTTCTACACTCTCAATCCACCCTCGTACTCTGTTCAGCACAAGAAGTCCTTCTTACCCCAAAGCCTTTCTGACCTGTAATTGATCCAGCACTGGAAAAAAAAAATCACAGTGTGATAGAGAAGAACCAGAGAAACTGGGGTAGCCTGGAGGCCCAAAGGAGGACAAGACTTGGAACGTCTGCAGTCACGCCTCGGTGAGCCTGGTTGCAAAAGACGGAGACTAGCCAAAGAAAAATGAAAAACAAAACTTTAAAACACTACACTCAGAAACACCACTTAACTATCTGCATGCTTAAGCCTGTCCTTTTCTTTCCTTTGATAATATAATTTGGTATGTAATAGAAATGCCAATATTTTTATCCATTTAAAAATCTCAGTTGAGTCTTTCAGCACATGTATATTAAACAAACTAAAATCTTTTTTTAATTCTAAGTCTATACAAAAGATAACTTTAAGACCCAAATCTATCAGGAAGCTTAAGGTGTTTTCTTCCTTAAGAAATTTACAGTTTCATGTGGACTTCAAGTTGGATCAGACAGAAAAGAGATAAAACGTAATATAAGACTTAAATCTTCGTTTATAAAATGCCATCGGCCAATATCCTCATGGGGAAAAGAGTTTCTGAAGACATTCTGACTGACAGGATGGGTTAGAGGGTTTTGGGATAATTGAAGAGAAGACTGAAGGCCAGTTGCAGGTAGCTCCGGGCACACATGCAACTCAAGCTAAGCAGTTGGTACATTAAGCATTGGAGTGACAAGAAGCATGTTTTCTCCATTTTTTCTTAACTGAGAAGTGATCTGATATTGTGACATCTTAGAGAACCCTATACCGCGAACTACCACTCTACACACACTGAGCGCTGGAGAAAATAGATTAAAAATTTTAACCTGAGAAATTCATTTGGTTGTGTTTCTAAATTTCCAAATCCCAAATTCTAAGCGAATATTAGTAGTGTGTGTGTGATGACATTTAAAGGCTGGTTGTGGTCTAGTATTGGAAAACTTTTTAAATGCTTTGACTTCCAGTGATTCAAGATAATTTCTACTGACATTGTCACCAAAGATTAATTTAAATAATATTAAGGAAGCTTATTTTTTGTTTTATGAAGGAAGGATATGCAACAAGATCATTGAGAGAAGAAAAATAAGTTTTAAATCTCTGTCAATATTTTTCCGAAATGTGCTCAGTTAGCTAAATAAATGAGTATCTCCCTGGTCAATCCAAAGGCAGACAACTTTAAAGGGCCGCATTTTCTTTTTGAGATTACCTTCTGGAAAAAAAAAAAAAAAAAAAACCTAAAAAATACTTTAGTAAAACAATAATATAAATGGAGCCACTTTAAAATAGTTGGAGCTGCCATCCCAGAAAAACTGCTTTGCATTTCTTATGCCTCAACCCCTCGGAATGTTAAAACAGAGCAAAACAATCTTTGGACTTGGCCTAAAGCAACATTATGTCTCAAAGAACTGTTTGCAAGCATAACAACAAAGCATATATTATGACTACTGAACTGACAGTTACTGGACTGAAAATTGAAAACATACTATAGAATAAACATCACTGTTATATTATCTGCACCAATAGAAATGCTTGCCTTCTTTTGCTATAATTGTTTCCCTTCTCTTTTACATAAATACCCCTTGTCTTTGCCTTCTAATCAGGGCTTCTGCTTGAGTCAGTGTGTTCTGAATAGTTATTCTTTTTGATTTCCAATATATGCTTGTTGCCTCTCATTTTGAAAGGCCTTTTATTTTTAGGTTAACACTTCTTAAGAGATATATTTCTCTTACTTATGTAAAATAGAGTATAAGCTTCAAAGGGATTATCAATTTAAAAATAAAGTTTAACTATCACGATTACTGATTTAGTACAGAAACAGATGAGAAAAATCTAAGCTACAATTTCCACCTTCCTGGAGAGTTATTGTCTTTTTTCACGTACTAACATATTTGAAGAAATAAAATCCATTGTAAATTTTGTTTCTCAACATCAGTACTATAATGTATATTACAGAGTTTAAAGTTTAAAGGAATTATAAAATTATCTTTTGCCCCCAAATTTATTCATGAAATGCAGAAGTAAATAGAAGAGACAACATTGAGCATGCTTATAAAACCACACTTGAAGAAATTTATTCATTTACATGTTGGGAAGCAAACTACAAAACACAGTTCAAAAGCAAAATGTCAAGTTGATGTTTCATCAGATAAGAGAAATGGGAATAGAGCTTTACTATATGCTTACTTGACCTAGAAACTTTTAATGAACTTGTTTCGGGCTCTGAGAGTGTCTTTGCTTTGTGGTGCTGCTTTGCCTATACACATTCATATTTATAATACGCATCTTTATTCAAACTATTTCCACTGCCTCTACGCCTGTCGAAATACTACCCTACATCAAGGCCTTGCCTAGATACTCCTCTGTTTATGAAATTTTTTCTTACCCTCCCTATGGGGAACCAGTCTTTGTTTCCTTGATTAGATATTTTACTACACCATCTTTGTTTTGCTTTAAAGTTCAATTTACTTAGATACTACAAAACAAAATAAAACAAAAACAGAGCTTTTCTATAGTGAAAAATGTTATAGTTGAGTTCTGATGTAAACTTTGACTTATGCCAAGGCCTAACGTGTGCAGATTTCAGTCTTTCCTTGGGAAGTTTGGGGTATTCTCATACAATGGCTTCATTTCTATCCTCATCAGCTCACATATGTGGAATACTAATAAACTCCATTTTCAAAAAGTATTTCCTGGCACCTGAGAAAACCTTGATCTTATGAATGGACTAATGCTATTTTCTCAGGACTCTTATAAAAATCTTTATGTCAATTTTGCTCTGCATTGTGCCAGAGAGAGCCATTTGGTGACTGCTGTTTATTTAAGTCCCTCCATTCAAATGAGATTTGAAGTTCATAAGGTCATCCCAGAAAGGCAAAGCTTTAAATAAAATTGAAACTAAAAAAAGAAACCTCAAATCTTAGAGAGGACAGCATAAAATAGGTTCTAACAATATGGGTTATAACAACAACACTCTACTCCCACACAACCTACATGCTGGAACAAAATGTTTCCCAGTCAGAGAGCAGAGTTTACGCCTCTGTACATTCATGAAAGCAGACCAGATCAATGGGGGACCCTGTAACTGAGTGCTAGCCTGGCTACGCCTTACATAGAAAAACGACCAGGCCAAGAGATCCATGCACTTCCGCTAGCCTTCTGCTTATACATCTGCAGTACTGACACTAGCAAAAATGAGACTTGAGGTGGAGGCAAAAAGCCTGGATTTGGGACAAAGGTGGAATCGGGTACTCTCTTTCCAGACTGGTTTGTTGAATACGTGTCTAACCTTGCAGAGCCTGTTTCTGCATCTGTAAGAAGACAAGAGGTGTAAGGTCTACCATATTAAGGCAGGACCACTAAAGAGATTAAAATTTCCTACTTTTCCTCCATTTGTTTTCACTGCTTCTTTTATTATAAGAATTTAGAAATTCGAATCTCCAAATCTTTGGTAAAATTGGAAACAATAATACAATTGGTTAGGTAGTTTGTGTGGGGAGACTCTACCTCCTGCCTGTGCCTCTTCCTCTATAAGGGCCCCTCCAGCCACCACACTCTAGACTCCCGGATCCTCACAATTCCCTTGCCTATCCCTCTCCCAACTGTGTGAGACAGTTTCAGATTGGAAGATTTCAGAGGAACAGTTCATAGCAGCCTAGTTCCTAAAAGCACCCTCATGCCTAGAAATACTAGAATGCACCCTTCTCTCTCCTCACCCCTCTATGATTGCCATGCAGAAAGAACAGTCCTCATGTTTTGCTCTATATCTTCCATATGCAATAATTATGGTGATGCGAATAGTAACAGTAAAAATGACAGCCGTCATTTACTCATTACTCAGTATGTGTTAAGCACAACACTAAGAATTTTATAAGCATTACTTGACATAATCCTTAGAAAACCATACAAATCAATTCTTATTACTCTAATTTTATTTAATTAAATACATATTTGAAAATTAACAAAACAAGGAATTTGACAAGTTCACATAGTAACTTAGTGAATCTGGGCTCCATATCTGTTTTTAAAGCTGCTAGATGTAGCAGTAAATAATTATAGAGTTTTCATTTATTCCACCAGTCATAGAGGAATGGATCTTCTAATCAATGCTTCTGCTGGGACATATTAGAAATAAGGGAAAAAGATGTGGGATGAGCGCTGTATGTACAAGTGCAGAGAGCCAGAGTATGGATGTCAGAGATTAAGAGATTGAGACATAGACAAAGAGGAAAGTTATCCAATTATTTCATAGGCCGTATACCATAAATGTTAATAGTAGCAATGATTAAAGTTTAAGATATCCAGAGTTTGCATAGCAGGGGAAAGAAAATAAGAAAATGGACAATTTATAGCCAATATAAAGATGCAAAAGAAACATGTTCTTTTTAAATTTCTTCATTTTTTAAGAAAAC
Source organism: Rousettus aegyptiacus (assembly GCF_014176215.1). Lineage (NCBI taxonomy): Eukaryota > Metazoa > Chordata > Mammalia > Chiroptera > Pteropodidae > Rousettus > Rousettus aegyptiacus. The sequence goes on along the minus strand of NW_023416286.1, from coordinate 55,702,360 downwards.
ATATCCTTTATTCAAACTCATAATTTTCTCTTAAGAAAAAGTGTCATATATTACATAAAGACTTTCGATATGAAGATTTCTAGATGTTCTCTTTGTAGATTCTTTAAAAAGTGTTTTAGAAACAGAGGAAAATAATCCTCACCCTTATTGTTTATCAGCTAGCGACACCTATTATTTGGTCATCAGAAAAGGCTTAGTAAAAGCTAATTAAGATCAAGACATTCTTAACTGGATAATTCTCTTAACAGCAGAGAAGAAGTGCCTATGTTTTGCAATTATGTGGGCCATTGAACATGTGAAGTAAAAGGAAGGAATTAAACTTGTTATGACTCACTATGGTGCCCCCAAAAAACCCCGATCCTAGTGTTAGTCTGGTTTAAGGGAAAATAAATTTGCAGAAAACAATGAGGCAGTTTGCTCCTGAATCCATGAACTCCCAGGAACAAAATCTGCTGTATGACAGTGGACTGGCCTTACCACACTGTTGAGAAGAACACTGAGGGTCAGCTATCACCTGTTAATATCTATGTAAAGTGGACATAAAGATATTTGGCCAACTGACATCACAGGGTAATATATGAATCTCATACCTTATTTAAAGGAATAAGGCTGAAATGGTAGGTAACATCCAAATCTTGGGGAGTGGAGGGGTCTATTAATTATGTCAAAATGAATTTTATCCTGTGACTATAATATACCAGTATAGTAAAGCAGGCACATAACAAGGTCCCTTGGCTTAAAGTATTTCTCTGGGTGTTGGACTGTAGGGTATGACACATGCAGTTAACGTACTATCCCTGGGACCATGCTAGACGTAGCAAGGCCTTTCTCTGAGGCGGGGGCTGTGGGATGGCAACAAATGCATAGATGTTGAGCTATGTAGGTGGTAGAAATAATAAGATGAATTTCAACAGAAGCTTGCTCTCTCTGTTGGCTGCCTGCTGTTTAAAGCCAGCTTCTGCATCTTTCGAAATGGCTCTTTCCTAGTCACTCTGTCATCACTTCTCCATCCCATACTTCCTTTCACAGTTTTTTTGCCCTCTGCACCCAGCCTTCATGAAGTCAGTTTGCATTATGTTCCCATGATAATTTAGGCCCAGGTGTTGTGGTCACATTGACTGTGCTGTGATTATCTGTTCACGGGATTATCCTGCTATGTCGACAGAATAATGGTTCCCCATAGTTGTCTATATCCTATTCTCTGTAATCTCTGAATATGTCACCTTATACGGCAAAAGGGACTTTGTATATAGGATGAAGGTCTTTAACATGGTGAGATTATCCTGGATTATTTGGATGGGTCTCAGTGTAATCACAAGAGCCCTAAAAAGGATAGTATAAGGGAGATGTAACTGGAATAATTATCAGACGGCTGCAACACTGCTGACATTGAGGATGGAGGAATGGCCATGTGCCAAAGAATCAAAATGGCCTCTAGAAGCTGAAGAAAGAAAAGAAATGGATTCTCCTTCAAAGTTTCCAGAAAGGAAAGCATTCCTGTCGACATCTTGATTTTAGCCCAATGAAAGCTGTCAGAATTCTAACCTACAGAATTATGATAATATATTTGTGCTGTTTTAAGTCACTGAATTTGTAGTACTTTGTTACAGCATCAAAAATAAACTAATATACTTGCATTGGACCACTAACATCTCAAGGGGGGTACTGTATTCTTTGACTCCCAAAGGCATCACATAGGTAGGCCCTCTGTGTTTGTGAAAACACTTTCACTAAACACCACAGCCTCTCCTAACCTTTCCTGTCCTTTTTTGAAAAGTGCATTCCCCCTTGTAGAGATATAGAAACACAGTAAGAGTGTTAAAAACAGCAGGCTTCCTTTGGATTTGAAATGGCCCTATAGAGTTTTAAAGATGCATTCATACATCTTAACTCAATTGAGATTTACTAACTCCAGCTAAAATTGGATTGTATCCACATTATCATTAAAATAATGTACAGATATGAAAGAGAATGTAGGAAGATGAAAATGCTGCATGATAGCAAAACTTTAAAGTTACTTTCATGTGATCATTGTAACAATAATTTGTTTTGTTTGCTGGTGATGCTAATTGAAGAAATAGCATCTGTATGGGCTATCGACATAAAATAGTCATGGGCGACGATATTTTAGGGATTATCTGTTAGTGCAGTGAACACAAGTTAAAGATGAACTGAGACTCATCCTTGTCTAAAGTACACAGAAACAAAATCCTGCCCCACACTCAGTCCTAATACTGTGAAGCTGTAAGAAATGTCCACTCTCATTTACAACCTATGCCAAGGAGCTCTTTATGACACATTATATTGCTTCCCATAAACCTGCTGACAGATTCTGTTATTAATTAATTTAAAGTGGGTGTCATTTGGGAAATTGAGCTTCTCAAACTTCCGATAATGGTCTAGGATATTTAATAAGTTTTCACTTTTAGATAAAGAAGGAATGAAGCTGAGGAGGAATTCTACTCAAAAGTGATGGCGTCAGCAAACAACACTGTTGAATACATTTGTGTTTCTTTAGTACTGGACAACTTTTAATTTTGCATTTCTAGCATAATTTGCATCTGTATCATTGAGAGCCTCGTATGAAAAAAGAAAAAAAATATTAACTCTACAATAACCTAAGACGACAAAGAATAGATAATAATACTTATTTTTCCCATTTAAGGGCCACATAGAAAATATTAATTTATCCATTATATATTTTATTTTCGACTCATAAAATCTGGGACTTTTAAAATAAATCATTTCCTTAATCTATCTTTGATAATTCAACTTTTGAGAATCAGTTAATATTCATATCTACCTCTGGATTTCCTTAAATTGAGGCCTAAATGTACTTCCTTTTGTCATAATTTTGATGTGGTATATGCTTCAGAGATTTTGCATGCCTTTATTCTTCTAATGACTGCTTGGGAAGAATCTTTTTACTTTCTCCAAAGCATAAGTCATAAATTTTAAAAATCCATTGGAGTTTCAACAATTTTTGAAGACTGATCACTTCTTTTCCTTTTAGATGTCTCAAGTCAATTTTTTTTCTCACGGCCTGAGGAAATTTATTTTTTTGGTATGTATATGTATGAACACAGGCAGGCACAGTTGTGTATCTGTGTGTGTTTTATTTGAAATGGCACAATGCTGTGACATACACATAACATACTAACAAAACAAATTGGGAGAATCCTTTCTATCTGGCTCTGGCAAACTCAAATTTGTGGGTTTTCTCTGTATTTGTGAGTTATCTTATCTGTAAAATAAGATGATTGAACTGAATGATTTTTAAAATTTCTTCTAGGCAAAACATAAAAAAATATTTGATAGCACAAATAAAGATAAGAAATATGAAGGTAAATAACCAATAACCTTTACCTTTTCCTCTCAGCCTAGATTTCGAAACTGATTTAAATTAATATTCCTAGAAAGGAAATGAGAAAAAAGATGTGCTAGGAGAGATGCTGTTATGTATGTGGAAGAGGAGGGCTCTGATTAACAGATGTACTAAAAGATTTAAACAGGTCCAGAGTTTGACCTCATTGTATGTACATAGAGTTTGGCAATTTACAAAATATATTCACACGCATTATGCATTATCTCATTTGCTCTTGTGAGGCAAGCAAAATAGACATTATTTAACTTACCTTACACATAAAGATACTCAAGACTAGAACAACTGATTCACTTACTCAAAATAACACAACTCTAATCCGAAAGAGTTCTGGAAGACCAAGGCAGGTGGGGTTGGGGTCTAAGCTAGAACCAGAATCAAAATGTGCCATAGAATTCAAGTAGGAATACTCTGATTTCTTGTAAGGACTACTCCAGTCTCTCTAGGGTATTTGTGAGTAAGAATAAACCTATTCACTACGGTAATGTAGAGCAGCTTGGAGTAATGGATCTGCCATTTCATCCTTCTTACAATTAGATATCCACAAATTAAAACATCCACGAATCTTTATATTACTCTTTATAAGATAAACTAACAATTTATTTTTTAACATTCTTAAAGGTGCTTTGATGATCTATAACTTTGTTTCTGTTAGCAAGTATCATGTAATAAATTTGGAGAATAAAAGAATAATCCAATTTTTACAATAAAAAATGAAAGGCTTAAAATAACTCAAGCTTGACAGTATTAGCAGTATAATAGCTTGGCACATATAATATACAAAAGATGTATATTCAGAAACAATTATTAATAAAAATATCCACCTTTGCCCCAGGTTTTTATTAGAAATTAAAACCGAAAATAAATTCAGTCAGTAGGTAATGTTTCAAAAGATTAAATAACCAAAAAACAAAACAAAAAACAACAAAAAAACTGGTCATAAATTTTCTTCCAACAAATACAAATGACCTACAAGAAAATTTGGTACTGAAGAGTTGATCATAGCTGTAAGTCAGAAAAACTCTATTTTTGTCAAGATAGTTATTTTCTTTCTATATTAGGAAATACCAACCAAAAAGGGAGATCATTCTTAATTACCAATTTCTCTGAAAGCTTGACAGTATTAGCAGTATAATAGAATTTAAAATAAGAGCAATTTCATTGCTAGTTATGAACAATTAACCAGTATAAGATCAACTTTCCTACCAAATATGAAAGCTAAAAATTTTAAAAGAGAAAAGAAATAAATTTGCTCGAAGGCAATCATGATCTCAAGGCCAATATTTCGAACAAAAAGGACAATTTAAGGAGGAAAGTACAGAATTGTATATTACTCTCTCAAGAATTTGTTGTTTCAGAAGTGGAGAAAGGAAAAAGGCTGAAAACCAAAACAAAGGTTTGGCAGTCCACAATGCTAAGGAGATAAAAATTAGAGCTCATGCTTGTCTTGTTAAACATCCAGGCCTTCAACTGGAACCCCTATAAAGGTATACATGAGCCAAAAAGCAAACCACAAATAGACAAACAAATATAAACACAAATACACTTGAAAATCAACTTCAAATATAATTTATATTGGGATAATTTAGAGTTTTCTGAACCTACTCTATCTGTAAAACAAAACAAAACAAAACAAAACAAAAACAACAACTCTCTCCAAGGAAAATAAAATCATATTCTCTACAGTTTTATATCCAAAACGTTCAACGCTCAATAAAAATTATCAAAAATACCAAAGAAAGTACAAAAAGAGCCAAGAGAAAACAGTAAATAAAAAGAGACACTTAGGAAGTCCAGAAACCAATTTAACAGACACAAACTTTAAAATAACTGTGATTAAAATATTTAAGAAAACAATGGAGATCTAACCAAAGAACTGAAATAATTAAATGAAACTTCTAAAATTGAAAAAAATATATATCACAATGAAAATAAAAATGTCAATAGCTGAGTTTGAAAGTAAAAGAAGAGAGTATTAAATAACTGAAAAAAAAAAGCCCTATTGAAAATATCAAGAATAAGCACAACACATAATAATGTATAACATCTAGAAGAGAGTAAGAAGAATACATGTGACATAATGAAACAACCTAATATTTAAGTAACTTAAGTCCTAGAAAGATAGAAGTAAAAGAATGATAAAGTAAGATTTGAATATAATACAAAGATTCTAAAACTGACATAAAACCTTATATCCTAGATTCAGGATATAGCGTAAACTTCATGTAAGATAAATACAAATATAATGACATCTAAGCACATCATAATAAAATCGCTAAAATAAAAGGCAAGAGAAAAATCTTAAAAGCAGCATGAGAAAAATGAACACATATTCCCTTCAAATAAAAAATTTTAAGCTGACAGCTGAATTTTCAATAAGAAATAATGGAAGCCAAAAGACAATGGAATGACATCATTAAAGTGAAAAAAGAAAATAACTTCCAATCTAGAATTCTACAACCAGGAAAAATACCATTAGAAGATTAAAAAGTAAATAAATTTTCATACAAATAAAACTGACTGAATTCATAATACATAGACTGCTCTAAAAAAATAGTAATAATAATAATAGTAATAAAAAGGAGATGTTTAGGAAGAAGGAAAAATCACAGGTGGAAATAAAAATGCAGAAAGAGCAATTAAAGTAGAAACATTAAGTGTATTAAGCAATAATAACTTATGTGAATTTTATATATATGCAGAAATAAAAGCATGACAATAAGAAACAAAAAACTAGATGGACTAAATGACAAATTATACTGTTTGTAATATTGTATTTAAAGTGGTAAGTATTTAAATTTATATTAGATTTTATTAAGTCAACATTAAATGTGGTAATATTCAGGGTAATAATCAAAATATAATTATATAAAATATGTAAAATAAAGTAATGGATTTATAAATCTCAAGCTAATAATAGCGGAATATGGAGTAATAAAAATATTCTTGACTCATTGAAATAATACCAAAAAACCAAAGAAAAAGAACACAGAATAGGTTGGACAAATAGAAAACTTTGAAATGACATGATTAAATTAAACTGTAGCAGTAATTTCATTAAATATAAATAGACTGAATATTTCAATTAAAAGTTAGAAATTGTCAGACTGTATTTAAAACAAAAGGTAAAGCAAAAAAATAAATTAATGCAGGTTTACAGGATGTCCACCTTAAGTATAAGGATACAGAAAAGTTAAAAGTATGAAAAGTAATCATTATCCAAATACTAAACCAAAGAAAGCTTGTATAGTAATACTAAAGCCAAAATAAACATTAAAACAAAAAAATTATATATTATGATAAAAAGGTATATCTACCAGTAAGATAATAATTTCATATTAACCTATAAAGAAGTCAAAAACTGACAGATCTAAAGGAAATGTAGAAAAATCCACAATCATAATGAGAGATTTTTCATACAGCTGTCTCAGTAACTGATCAAAGCAGAGATATGTACATAAATTTTTTAAAAAAGATATTTGAATTACATAATTAACAAATGATATAATAGATGTACATAAAATGTTACATCTGATGACTGAAAAAAAACTTTTGTTCTCAATTCACATATTTCTTTGTTCTCTGATTATGATGGATTTAACCTAGAAATTTAGTGATTCACTGTTATTAAAAGATAACCAGAGAATCTCTAAATATTTGAAAATTTAACAAGCACTTCTAAATAATCACAAGCAAAAGAATAAATCACAATGGGGATTGGAAAACATTTTACTAAATGAAAATTAAAATACAGTACAGCACAACTTATTCAAGGCAGCTAAATGGAAATGCTTACAGATAACATGCTTACAGAAATTCATAGGTTTAAGTGTATGTTTAAATTCCTTAAACACTTAAAATTAATTAGTTTACAATGTATACTTTCAAGAAGTTTTAAAGAAAATGGCAAATTTAGTCTAAAGAAAATACAAGGAAATAATAAATTTAAGAACAGAAATTTTAAAAACACAAAAATATACAATAAGAAAGTCAACTAAGCCAAAAGTGGCTCTTTAAAAAAGACTAATAAAATTTAATACATGTTAAAAAAAAATGTTCAAGAGAAAAAGAGAAAAGGCACAAATTAGCAGTAGGAAAATGGAAAATATCACTACAGATGTTATAAACTACTCCCAGAGATAATATTAATGTATTTCCAAACACAATGTTAAGTAAAAGATGTCTGGTACAAAAACACATGCTGGTATGATATCACTTACATAAATTTCGAAACAGGCAAAACTACTGTGTAAAAAGTCAATATAGGGCCTACCTTTAGGGCTTATCAATTAGAAAAACATAAATGAAATTTCTGAGGCACTGTTCTATTCTTGATCCAGGTGGTCTTTATACAAGTGTATTCATTTTATGAAAATTAAAGCGTATGAGATTTGAGCACTTCTCAATGTACATGTTATACTTCAACAAAATATTTATTTTAAAAATGAGATAGCATTTTGAATGTAAAAACTGCTATAAAATTTATGAAGTTTTTATACATATCATCTTCAACTTGTAGATCATGCAATAAACATTCTGAAGTCTTTTACTCAAGGAATTATTTACATCTTCAACTGTAGGCTTGCACAAGAAATAACTTAGAGGATTTTCTAATCAACAGAAAAATAAATTTTTTTTTTTTTAAATGAAAGCTAGGGATGGCTAGAAGAATTACAAAAGATAGGGAAGAACATTTATTTTGGTAGGCTTTCTCCTGGATTTTAGTCTTGGAAATTTGATGACTAAAAATGAAGAAAGTCTTCAAAAAAAAAAAATGGAGTGGAATTGCACATAATTTAATATAAGCATACAAGAGAAAGAAGAGGTAGAAGATGAACTAAAGCCATAATCCTTAGCGTCCTCTCCCCACCCCACTTCCCAAGGGGTGACTTCCAACCCTTACTGAGAAGAATGTTCCATTTTTCATTATCAAGAAAACTTCAGGGAAGAAGGTGCTTGTATCTTCTACACTAGAATTCCTCATACTAGAAATCCAAAAATCCAAGGTTGTAGACTATATGACCAAGGAAAAATTACTAATATCTATAAGTTTTCATTCCCTCACATGAAAAATAGGCATAATGTCTACATTAGAGAATTTTTATCAGGTTCAATGCAGATATGGTAAAGTTTGAACAGCTAAGATATTTGTTGCCTTATATTTACTTGCAACAATAGGAATATCTCAGGTTTATCAGTTTAGCAACCCCCTTAGATTATTTATGGAAACAGACGCTTAAAGAGGACCAGATACATAGAGCCCCTTGGCCAGGGGAATATATACAAGAGTGTACAAAGTCTGCATTTAAGAATTCTGCTTGCTGACTGCACTTTACCTTTTATGTCTGTCTGTCTGTCTCTCTCTCTCTTTCTGTTCTTTTGTTCTGTCCTCTTTTTATCTTCCTGATGATAAGTGTTTCAGTTTCAGGGTTTTTTTTTTTTTTTTAATGGACTTCAGAGGTATTTGAATGAAAAAGACTCGTATATTTCATAAGAATAAATCCAAAAGGCAAATATCAAAAATTCTTCTTTGTGTTACATAGTTTCTTATCTGCAACTAGAAATCCCATATCTGGATATGCAGTATATGGCCTATCCACATTTATCTTCATGAAACAGGGTACTTGAGTCAATATTGATACAACAGCCATTCAGCCAAAATGTTTAATCAAACCACTTGTGCCTAATTCACTCTTTAAATGGAATCACCTTGGATACAAGTGTTAATAACCATGGAATAACCAACTCCCTGAAGCATAAAGATATCCTCTTGACTTATAATTATTTCCTTCACTAGAAAAATTACTATTTACTGAGGTTTTTACCAAAGGATGATTTTCTTCTTCCAACTCCTATCGTGGTTTATGAGCATCTAGATTTTCACTGGCTTATCGCTAATCAGAAGCGCAATAGTATGGCCTAATTTCAAAACCAGCACTTTTGTTACAAATCCAATAGCTTTAGTCCTATATTTGATTAATTCGACTTCTTAAAATTAAGAACCTTACTTAGTGTTCCACCCTTTCTTCCCTCCAAAAGCTTGCTGCCTTTGGCAGTTCCAACTGGTTAATACCCAGTGGTCTTATTTTTCTAGTCCATCCCATGTTGCCATTAGATTACTTTTCCCAGTTTTCTGTTTTTTTTTTTTTTCTTCACTGCTCTCTTTCAATGCATTCTAGTTGTTATTTAGGAGTATGCATGCTGTTCTTGAGGGATGTATTCAATACTACTTAATAGAACTTAAAACTGAAGATTGAAATTCCTATGGTCACCTTGACATTAAGTTACAGATCATGATTGTGGAGATGATGGTTGTGGTGTGTGTGTGTCTCTGTGTGTGTCTGTTCATTTATTTTAGTTATATTTTTTCCAGGCTTGTCATTGTTTCCATATCTTCTTATTAAAGCTTTATTCCTTTTATATGGGTTTTAACTTAGTACCTAGTATGATTGGGTCTTATGTAACATAGCTGTACATTTTTTAAAAATTCTGTGCAGATGTCAATCCCAGAAAAAAATATAATGAGGTTTGTTAACATAAAACAAATAAAGATATCTAATAGAATTGAGTTCTGGGAGGGATTATACTGACTTCTAGTAGAGACCTTTATCTTTTGTCTCAATATTCACATCTGTGAATATAGAGGAATTGTAGCTTTCACCTGTGTAAAGATGGAGTAGGATACCTACAGGGGTGAGGTGGAAGAAACTGAGAACACCAATTTAAAAATATATATACATTTGAAATTGAGCATGCATAGTACTTTGTTTTTGTGCCCCATGTTGTATCTGCAACATACAGTGTGCTTCACGTTAATCTTTTTACTTACACACACACACACACACACACACACACACACACACACACACACACTATACTTTCTATTTCTGAGAGAGAGAGACGCATCCTTAGGTGCTATTATCTCAAACTTGCACAACAGACAAGATTGTAATTATTGGGTTATACTTTTAAGAGGTAGAATGAATATAATATATGGGGATAATTACCCAACTATTTTCAGACTGTACTTAGAGAGCAGCCAACAGGAAGCATGAACCAGTATAAATCATAAATCACAGAAAAACATTAGGAGATGGAATTCCGGGGCATGGGGACATAGAGACAGGCATTGAGAACAGACTATTGAGAGGACAATTCTGCTCTGTAGATGGAAAACCTCTTAATGTAAATGTAATCTCTGTGGCAAAGAAATGTAGCTCTGTCTTGATTTGCTAAGGCCTCCCATATGAGCTTCTAAACCAGTGAGCAAAGAAAAATTTAAAGCTAAAAGGTGTCTTCCAAACGTCTTGTCCAACGTGCGTATTGCACAGGGGGCTCTGCTTATTACCAGACATTCTAGAATTTGCTCAGTCAATAAGAGGCAGAGTGAGACCCGGAGTCTCTCGTGTCTGGGTCCATGCTCTCACCATTACTCCAGTGCACCATGGTGGGGCAGAGGGGGTAACGGGGACGTGTTGTGTGTGGAGTACTGGGTTGTATAAGGATAGTGGTTAATAATAGTGTGTGAGAGAGGCAGTGCAAGTGAGATTTGGGTATTTCCTTTCATTCACTTTAAAGGAAAAAATTGATGGGCCTACCTCAGAAAACAATGGACATTTATAGGAGAAAACAGATAAAAAGGAATAGCAGTATGAAGCCAGCCAACTATGATAACGTTTCAGTTAATGTTAAAAACCTGCGATGTTGCAAAGTGCTATGTTTATTTTTCTAAACAGTGAACCAATAGGAATATTTATGTTATAAATGAATGTACCTAAGGAGGTTGTGCTGAAATCATCTCTCACTGCTACTATCATGAGGCAAAAGAAAAGCCCACATAGATATGAAAATTTTACCTTTAGGCTGGTTTATTGGTGTAGAAATTGCAAAAAGTGTTTAATGTTTTACTGTAGTCTCAGTTTCACTTGACTATACAAAAATAAACTACTGAGAAAATAAAAATGATAACAGTCATGGGAGTATTTTGATACCAGGGAATTTTCTAATGATAAAATTGCATCAGATAAGCAGCAGTAGCACGGGAAGAAATGTGTGCTTATTATTGTCATATTCTCGAAATTTCAGCAACTTTTGTTACTTTTATAATTTTCCAAAATGCAACGGCCTTGCAATGAAGAAAATAAAAGTTCCACAAGCATAAAAATACTCCAAGCCTTACAGGAAAACTTTAACATTGCCACATGCTCTGTGATGGCTTACTTCAAAAATAAAGTCTAAGAGTTTATGAAATGACCATGTCTGGGCTCTGGCATCCCATACGTCTTGTCAACCTGGTATCCAAAGCATTGTACAGAAATGGAAGAGTGGATGCAGAGCCATAAACTTCACTTCTGTGTGAGGTGGTTCTCACACATGCAACATTGCCGGTCACAGCAGCTGCTAGAGTACCTATGTACTCTCATATAGAGCCTATGAGAAAGAACAGAGGCAGGCAAACCTGTGGTTGACGTCCTAGCCCATCCCAAGGAGGAACCCACAAAAACATTGGAATATGATGCTGAATTGTCTATTATTTAGGGTCCACTGAGTTAATTCTAAAAATGTACACTTTGTCAGACTTCCATTCAAATACTACTTCTGCCAAGTACAAGTTCCTGGGGAAATCACTTCATTTCCTCTTATGTTGAAAATAAAAAAATCACCTGTTTTCCATGACTGAGAGAAGAGATGTGGCATACACCACCTCTAATCCTAGCATATGCAATGAAGATATTTGATTACTTTCCCTACGTTCTCCTATAATTTGTCAGGCAGAAAGCCAAGAAAAATACTTTTTCTTTGCATAGACTTGTCCAATTTTCTCATCCCTTCATTCAAGTAAGACCCCACCCCTAGAGAGTCAGCAGATGCATGCAGTCTTCCCTACACCAAGGCTGGCCTCGCCATAAAATTCTCTTGATGAAAACAGTCATGTCATTTGATGGAATAAGGATGAGGTAATTATTTAACAATCTAAGCTACAGAAATGATTAAGGAGCTGGTGGCATTTACTTATGCAAAAAGATTAATAGAGTTAAACAATTATAAGTTGGTCAAATGCTAAGAAGGATAAGAAGCCATGAACAAATATTTAAAGGGCATAACATAGTGAAGGCTAGGCAAGATTTATTTACAGAAATTTAAAAAGATAAAATGAGCCATGTGGTGGAATAAAGAGACATTAAGCGGTAAGTGTCTGACTATTTTGAAGACCTTTTCATGAAAAATGGAGAAAATTGTTGGATTCTAACCAAAAAAGCAAACAGTTGCCCATTAAAAATTTAAGAATTTCCTGAGAAAAGAGGCCATATTCATGTAGTAGTCACTAAACACAGTGGATAACCTAATGGGAAGAGATAATAGAACTCTGTCTATAAATTTATTCCCAAGCTCCAATTGCTAGCATTTCTCCATTTCTCATTCCTCAGAAGCTCTTTGTCATTCTGGCAGGAGATTTTAGAAAAATAAAAAATTCAAACAAGTGATGTATTATAAAATATCTATGAAACCTGTATAATCTTATTAATCAGTGTTACCCCAATAAATTCAATAACATTTTAGAAAATTGAAATGTGAAAAAGTTACCTTAAACTTGTCACCAGAGTTCATTATTAGGTACCTATATATAATAGAAATATATAAAAGAGAATATAATAGTGTTGCTTAAAACCAAATATGTCAGAGAAAACATTCCATATATAGAAAATAAGCCATGTTACATGGCCCTTCTTATGTTGACTATTTCTATATTAGGCTTGAATTTGAGTGATGCTTTCATTAAGCAAATTAATGAAATATTTTAATTTGCCAATTATTATTGGATATGCATATATTTAAAGAGTTTGAAAAACTGATTACTTAATCACAAATCTGTTATATTTGATTATAAAGACAAAATAATTAAAAGGATAACTCATAAAGATCATTCAAATTCTTCTATTTTGTGGAGACAAGTCACTCAGGCCCAATACTAATGTGTGATGAAAAGAATACTCTTCACAAGTAAGGAAATACCAAACATTGCCTTTTAATAGTACTCAAGCACCAGCTGAGTATTAATAGTGTTTGGCAGGGCATCACATCACATAATGGCATTAGTTAACACATTGACATACTCAATTAGACCCAAATATATAATAACTATGAAAAAGGATCACATGAGTATTTTAAGTGGGGTAAACAAGATGTTAAAAGTATTTTGAAGCTAACTTTACCCGCATTATAGTAAAAATTATGAATTTATTATAAAAGTTGAATTCAAAATGCTGAATGAGTAGGATAAGGACTGAGAATAAACTCTTGGGTTTGACCACTTGAAGGCCACTGGTGAACTTGACAAGGACAGCTTATTGTTAGAGACCAAAACCCTATTAGAAAGGGTTAAGAGAAAACAAGATGGGGTATATTGGAGATTTCCCTTTTAAGAAGTTTTGCCAATAAAAGACAATTGGTTTAATGGCTAGAGGAGAATGCATGATCAAGAGATTACTTTTCTAAAATGAGATAGAGTACATTTATATGTTGATTAGAATAAAACAGTGGGATACAGAAATTAAATGATGGAGAAGTGAGGGGAAATCATTGATACCCCTGAGTAGGAGGAAGGATCTATTTCTCCATTTGAGGAGGTGTTGACTTTAAATAGGAGCACTAAGAGCTCATCCCCAAGCTAAGGAGGAAAAAGAAGAATAAATGGATCTGTCAGCAGATAGGGCTGTACAAGCAGTTGTGGAGTATGTGAAAATTTATTTTTGATTGTTTCTATTTTTTTCAGAGAAATAGAAGGTCGTAGTTGGAGAAGGGTATGGGGAGGAGCTATGAGAGGTTCAAAAAGAAAAAAAAAGGTAAAAAAAAATCATCTACTATAGTGGAAATAGATTTTTTAAATGTACCAAGGGCCCATTTGATATTGTTGACTATGAATTTAAAGTAAGATCAATTCATGTATGTGTGTTGGTTTCTTCAGTCAAAATCAGCTGTGTAGGTGGAGACATAAAGTATGTTGGCAGTTAGATTAACCAGTTAGTTTTATCATGTAGGTAAGATAACAAGAATATAAAAGCCAGGCAAGTCAATAAAATATCCTGGCAACATCACCAGATGTATAGGCAGGCTCTCCCAGAGTTAAATATTAATTTGTGTGCAATCTATACAAAGCGAATAATACAATTTACAAACAACTTAGACTTGACTAAATTATGCTCTCCTGGTATCAGTATTAAGAACAAGATCTAAGAATTCATTAGAAAAGGACTATGAACCAATGTGTGAATTTGAAATGAGCATACTATGCACAGTATATAGATTTCTAAAAGTCTGTAATTTTCATGATTAATTTGTGACTCTATAATCTTGATGGTTTGCTTCAGCTTATCATGTACAATATGGCCAGTAAGGAATGTAACCAGTAAGGCATCTTGTTAGAAATAGGAAATGTCTAAAATATATAATCTAGGAAAATTAATGAAAATCTTAACATGAAATTTGTTACGTGCTAATAAAAGCACTCTAAATTAGTTCTTTTCAGAATTTCAGGTCAATGTTGCAATTCATTAAAGTGATAATATTAACGTGTCACATCCAAACATTTGCTGGAAAATCAAAGCTACATTCCTATGTCAAAAATGGCTTGAGAAAATACGGCTCTTTTTTTTGTCTCTTCTCTCCAAATTCACAAATAGTTTCTGCTTCTATGCAAATATTTTTACACCCTCATTTTTAAAAAGTTAATAATACACTATTACATGTGCTTGATCAACAGATATATATGCCGAACATCTACTACCTGCCTTGAAATAATGTCTTCCATTAATGACAGGTTCGCAATGTCATGAAGAATTGAGTGTAAAATATTAGGGAAAATAGAAGATTTAAGGACAAATTGTTTTTGAATTCTGGTGTGTCACTTGCTAAGTATAAGGCCTTTGGTAAAATACAAACTTTTTGAGACTTAGTTTTCTTTGCTGTAAAATGGTGATAAACCTCAACTAACTAAGATGAGAAAGTACATGGCAATTGAGAAGTGGCTTTGGTTAAGAGCAGGTTCTCTGGAGTCAGCCTGGCAACTTGGGTTTTAATCCCAGCCTTGTTCTTTAGTTTACTTGAAAAATTTATTTCAACTTTTTAGTTAGTTTGTTTGTTCATTTGTTTCAGATTCTTCATTCATAAAATGGGTAGATGGATACTATTAGTGTATCATCCATTAATGGTTAATTTAGTGTATTGATGGATGGATAACGTAGTGTATCTACCACAAAGGTTTGTTGTGAGGATAAAACAGTACTCAATAGTACAGTGGCTAACATATATGCAGTTGTCAAGCACATGTATAAGTACCCAGTCAATTATAGCCAGTGCAATGTGCACACTGCTCTCAATTGTCATGCTATGCCACTTCTACATGTAAATCCTGAGAAACACAGGATTTTTCATTCATTCAACATATGCTTATGTAGTGTTAGTTATATGTCAGACACTGGTGAGACAATGAATTTTAAGTGGCTGTCCCCCATCACCATACCATTGGGTCCCTATTAAACCTGATATCAAAGAACTATAAAAGTATAGGGTGAAACACATATTCCACAAAAAATATATATTTCACACAATATAGCTTTGTGAAGAATCTTTTCCCTGAATGACTAAGTAGAAAGTATCATAAAATGTTTTTTTAAAAAGGTGTCTAGGTTCCTGTCGCTCCCTGTTACTATCCCCTCACCCCCAGTAAATAATGGATGGGGACATATTTATGTAATCTTGAGTTTCTTAAAATGAACACTGAAATTGTTGCAATCGAAATGATTAAATTAGTTGTTTTCTAGTCATCCCAGCACAGTGTGATGGATTTTGAATTGCCTCAACCTCTTATAGTGGTCTCTTATAAAAGTTTGAGTTTACCATTATATTTTTGTTTTTGACTTGGTTTTTTTAGCCTTTAAGTGCTAACATGTGAATTCATAAAACATCATTTACGATAGATTTATAAAAACATAATTATTTTTGGCTAAAGTTTCTCACCATTTGGGAGAAATTAATATAAAGCACACTGAGAAAGAAACCCAGATATCCAGAACTAAATGGATAAATCAGAATGAAAAATATTTCATCTACCTTTTACTGTATATTTCTGCCATTATTTTTAAACTAAATAAACATAATTTAAAATACATTATTTTACACTGAAGAAGGGAAATTTATACCTATTAGAAAAGAATTTTTATGGTAACGTTATATAGATAACATAGTAGTTAGGTAAGATGTAAATAAGATTAAGATGGTTTGCTTTGGGTTGAGTTAGATTCATAGATTGAGTTTGCATATATTGAGAAAATAATATTATTAACTGGTGAAGATACACCTTAACATTCCCTTATATAAGATATCAGAAGCACCAACTCCTCCCAAGTCACCCTCACTACTGATTACCATTATTAGTTATAGGTTTCACTTTATTTATATTTCAAATTAGTAGAATTAATAAGCTGTGTTTAACCCCCAAATTCTGTTTTTCTATTAATAATTTTATTCTATATAATGTTACCATAGAAATTCTTTTCAAATAGGTGTGAATTTCCCCTCTCTTCAATGTAAAAAAATGTATTTTAAGTTATGTTTATTTAGTTTAAAAATAATGGCAGAAATATACAGAAAAAAAGTAGATGGAGTATTTTTCATTCTGATTTATCCATTTAGTTCTGGAAATCTGGGTTTCTTTCTCAGTGTGCTTTATATTAATTTCTCCCAAAATGGTGAGAAACTTTAACCAAAAATAATTATGTGTTTTTATAAATCCATCGTAAACGATATTTTATGAATTCACATGTTAGCACTTAAAGGCTAAAAAAAAAAGGCGAAAACAAAAATATAATGGTAAACTCAAACTTATAAGAGACCATATTAAGAGGTTGAGACAATTCAAAGTCGATCACACTGTGCTGAGATGGCTAGAAAACAACTAATTTAATCATTTCAATTGTAATAATTCCAGCATTCATTTTAAGAAACTCATGATTACATAAATATGTCCCCATTTACTGTTTACTGGGGAAGAGAGGATAGCACTTAATGTACCACCTCTTAAGTAATTGCACCGTTTTGGTAGTTACCATTTTCAGAAGGTTTTAACAAATGTAGAATGTTGAAATCATACCAATTAAGCCACAGAAAAATACATAAGCAAGCAAGGTCAACATTTTTTTATTCTCTAATGTTGCTTTATTTACCAATTCAATAAGGTTCCCATAAAATCTCTCACTTGGAAACCCTGCATTTGACAAAATACCCTTATTTAAAAAATTGTACATTTCAATTTAGAAAAACTATAATTTTGTCTTACCTTAATACAACTAACAAATAATAAAACTCTATCAAAAAGTTAGCAACAGGTATTATTATCCAAAAGATATGTAGGAAGACTCCCATGAAAACAGCTATAGAAAGCTAAATAAATAAACTTCCAAACACAAGAAGGATGACCCTTTGGGGAAAAACATTCTCTTATTTTATTTTGACCTAAACAGCCAAAATAAGCAAGTGGTCTCTATATTTTTACATGGTAATGGCTCTGAAAGAGGAGCACAAAGAAAGATGGTCTTTTGATGACTCTGCTGTTGATTATTTTGAGAGGGTGGACAAGTTTTTCCTTATATAGCACCTTGTAAGATAGAAGACCTCTTTTCTTAGGATAGCTGATGGGTTTCATTACCACACCTGAGCAAAGCAGTTTTGTTTGTTTATATTAGTGTACATGCACTTCTGCTTTTTATATCACAGAGTAACTTGAAAATAAATTTTAAGTAGCTTATTTTTCATTCCTTGTTTCTTACGACATCTTGTAATTTATTTTAGGTAAGTGTGTTAGTGAGAAACCTACACAACTACTGATTAAATTAAATATATATGACCCATGATAGCATGGTTCCTATGATAGTAGTCCAAAAAAGTAGATTGCAAGAAGTAACTGAATTAGCCACACTGAAGATTTTGAAGGATTATTATCCTATAGGCAATCAAAGTTCTTGTTTGGTTTAAAACCCATAATAAAAATTTAACACTTTTAGAATAAAATGTTCATTATACTTCATTACATGAAGTTTCTATTTTAGTTTTCATTTTTTATTAAAATTCAAATAATAAAACTATTTGTAAATTGTTGCCTTGTGCCTTCTTTCTTTAGCTAAATTAACAGATATCTAAATATCTATTTTATGAATTATTTAAGCCTTAAAGTGTGGTCACTTATATTTTTGTATCTTTGAGAATAACTCCCAGATATACAATCACCCTATGATTCCTTTTAAAAGGGATAAATCACATGTATAAATTTAGGAAAAATAAAAAATAAATAAAATTTTGAAAAGCATGTTTCTAAAATGGTCTAATTAGAGTACGGTGGTTCAAGGAAACTTTTTTAAAGCTTTAGACCTGTTGACCTTCCTTATTTCACTTTAATCCAAGAGCAATGACAAATACTCAGGACTAGGCAGGCATTCTTATCAATATGTGAAAGCCTATGAAAGTGTAGAAAATTTAGACTTTGCCCCTAACTACAATCTACTGAATATGTGTGCTGGATTAATTATTATCATGCATAAACAGCAATAGTGAGGTGCAAAATGCCACAGGGGGATTATTTTTACTTATCTTCAATGAGGGAAGACTTCTCAGAGGACATGGCATTTTCTCCAAGCTTTAAGAAATGGGGATAATTTCAGCAAGTGAAGCTAGAAGACAGAAGATTCTACATACAAAGTAAAGCACAAATAAAAGTACTGGGATTTGAAAGTATGTGGCTAATTTGGGAATCTAAATGGTATTTGAAGTCTATAGAGGTAGGGGAAGGATACAGGGAGATGAATCTGAAAAGGTGGGATAGAAGTATGGTGCCCATACAAGCAATAAAAGCCACTGTAAATTTCTCTCCTTTACACAGGAACAAAATAGTATAACTGGTTCTCAGCTGGTACAAAAAGTATCTTTTTATAGGGTTAGAGGTGATCAGAGTGGGGAACAGTGTTCCACCAAAAGAGTATAAGTAAATATGTCATACTTTTCACATTAAATTGCTACTTAAAGAAACATTAAAAAGAAAAACAAAACCTCTACATTTAAGAATTGCATATTACCTGATCCCAAACCACAAATAAGGAGCTATTCTTTACTCTGTTTGTCAACATGTCAAATGTATATGTATTTAACTATCAAAATGTTAACTTCAGTCAAAATAGACTATGATACAAACAAAAGTATACTTAGTTTCTACATCTTATTTGCTTCTCCTAACAGGCTAAAATTTTTCCAGCCTCAGGGTCTTCACACATACATTATTACTCTTAAAATCTTTGCAGGCTTCTGAGATGTCTGCCCTCAACCTGTAGCTCACAGTGTGGGTGGCCCACCCTGACTACTTGATCTAATTAAGTCCTTCTTCCTATAGTTCTCTACCTCATCTCTATTTATGCTTTACAGGACTTTGAGTCTTATTAACTTGTTCCTTTCCATATGCAAAGACTTTCTATACCATGTTTTTAAGCTCCGTGACAGAAGGAACTACATTTGCTCTATTCACTGCTCTACATGTAATATCTGGAGCAGAACCTGTCACATTACAAAGATTTGATAACTATTTGTCAAATTAATGATTTTCAAACATGAAGCTATATAGAGTTGTTATACCTAAAGTTGTTGATTAATATTGTGTATTAACAAAACAGATTTTTTAAATTTCCTGGGGGCAATTCCTATGTAAAGAGTTAGTATTAGAGGAAAAGATATTCATAATAAGTGAATATTTCCTAGAAGAGTATTTAATAAAACAGTGAAACAATTATATAGTTATATATAAAATCATACATTATATATTATTGTATAATTTACATAATATAGTTTTAATATTTATTTTGTTTAAAATAAAAATTAATTCTTCTGATACTCAATATATATATCTATATTTTTCTTCACTAAAGAATATATAAGGAGGAGTAAGAAATATAAGGAAGATTTAAAAAAGGAGGTTCTGCTGAAATTTCCTTCTAGCTTATCTTCTTTTTCATTCTCTCGTCAAAAATATGATAGCAAAAGTGACCTTAAATGTATTTTTCTTACATATCATTGAGACATGCGTATCACTTTGAACTCGTGAGTACCAAGAGAGCAGTCAGGGTTGAAATAGTGAAATAGCCTACCAAGGAGCTCAGCTATCTTTCTATATCTGGGAAAAAGTATATCATCATTTTAAAATTCAGAAGTATACAGCAAACCCTCCATCATCCAATATGACACAAAACATTCATTGTCCATATTTATAAAATCGTCTACTGGTTGTGTGTTTAAAGAATACACTCAGTAAGTTTTAATCATTGTTTACATTAAAATAATCTTATTCAGAAGAGAATATATTTATTTACTTCAAGTACATGACAAATTTGGAGTTCCATCTAGTGAGAACTGGGTTCTAAAGGATAATCTGTTGAAATAAAAAGAGAAGCAAACACTTTAAAGTCATGATGTGACCCTCCATGGATCATTGATATTTAAAACAGTAAGTTGGTCTTAGAATACAAAGGTTTGCTGGATAAAGCTCTAGGCTAAAGTAGAAAATTAAAATCCAGTTTTCTTAATAGCTTCTACACTCTTCTGAAAATATTCATTGTCCCCAAATACTTCATCAAGAAGTATTATATTTTTATAATTTTTATCTCCCTTAAAACTTTCACTATAATTTTTCTCAGATGCTTGCCATTTAAGCTTGTCTCTAAGAGCAAGTAATCTCCAATTTCTAATTGTGACAATAAGCCTCTTAAAAACATTAAGCTTTAGCCTTTATTCACATGTGCATTAAAACTTTGGGTCATAAATCTGTAAATGTGTGAAACACTCACCTGTATAGCATGTTTTTCTCCCTTGTCTTTGGAACAACAGGGCATTTAAATCAAATACAGCTGGGCACCGAGAATAGAGTATGCTGGGCAAACATATACTCCTATTAACGTAAATATATTCTTTGATGTTTCCTGCAAGCCCACATATTTATGAAAAGCAAGTAAACCCCATTTCTCCCTCAGAACACCCCTCGTGCTCTCAAAGCAACGGCCCTTAGCAACTGAATGTGGAGACAAGCAGAGATGAACAAAAGCCGTTGGGCTCCCGCTACTGAGAGAGTTACCTTCTCAGACCCTGACATTTTAAAGGCAACAAAAGAAGGTCACGCTGAGCGCTAGTTGTTTCTCAGGAAAAAAAAAAAAAAAAATGTGTAGAGTAAGGCAACTATTCTAGTCATCCCTAGGTAATGACCGCTTGATTTGCCTCATGTAATTCGTGAGTCTTTGAATTAAAACTGGTAGATATCAGGGATGTATACTTGGCCAAATCCCCAATTCAGACTCATTCTTCCTCCTGTGCCCCTCTCTGCATCCCAAGATGTGACCTAAGGGCTTTAGAATGCCCAATGCTGCAAGCTAAGCAGCTTCTCGTAAATCTCAATTGAACCAGCCCTTAGTCTACAAACACACCTCCACTCACTTTTCTTACACTAGCCCCAGCTGAAGGCGCTGTGGTAATCACCACATTTCACCGAGGTCTGGAAGCCAAGGTTTCCAGCAGGCCTGGGAAACCAGAAGAGGCCAGGCACACAGCAATTCATGACAATCAGACTGTAAGCAGTCAGCTCGATTCGAGGTGTTGTGAAGATCTTTTCCCAGCATTTTTTGTTACACTCTGTCCCCGGATTAAGCCAAGACCCTCCGAGTAGAGATATTTTCTGGAACCCAGCCCGCATGAGACTCGAAAGCAAGAGGCAGGGAGCCGGGCCAACTTGCCGGCTCCTGGCAGGGTTGAGTTTTCAGTGGCTACAGGTTGCCTAAGACCAGGATACCAGCTCCCGCGTTCGGAAGGCGCTGGTGCGCTGGGGAGACTGGGGGTGGGGATACCGGAAGACTGAGGGAGGGAGAGGGGAATCCCAAAGAGGCCCCATGCAGGCGAGAAGACGGGGAGATCCAAGGGTGCATCTCCCAACAGTGACCCACACAGACCTTGGCGTCGCAACCTGCGCTTCTTGAGGCCGAAGATGCGCACTTTGGAGAAGATATCCACCAGGTTGCCGTTGCAGAGCCCGCGGTTCTTGCTGGGGCTGCTCCGCCTCCTGCTGGCAGACGGCCGGTCCCAGTGTTGCTCCCGCGCTTGCCGCTTCTGGCGAATCAAGCCACTGGCGATGGCCGCAGCCATGGTGGCCCCGGAGCGGAGCGGGTCGGGGGGAGGGCAAGGCAGAGGGAAGAGGAGCTAGGGGCACGGGAGAGGGAAGGGGCGGTGCGGACCGCAGCTCGTCCTTAAGGAGTCAGGGGGAAGCCAGAAGGGTTGGGGAGAGGAGTAGGGATGCTCAGTCCCGACTAGGACCCATCGCTCTCTTCACAGAGCGCGTGGCCAGGCGCACAGAGGCGCCGGGTCGCGGTGGGGCGAGCCGGGGGAGCTCGAGGTCCTGTCCGCCGCCGCCCAGCCGCGTCGGAGCCGGGAGTAGGGTTGGAGCTGCGGGCGCTGCGGGTCACTGCGCGCCGCCGGAGCCCTTTCGCGGGCCGCCAACGCCACTCGCGCTGCCTTTTTGCCCGGCCCGCCTCCCGGGCAGGCGGTAGAGCTGGCCGCCTTTTCCCAGGGCACTGGTTGGAAAGCAGGTCCCGGCCGGGTCTCGGTGCGCCGTCCGTCAGTCCAGGGCGGGCTGGGCAGGACTCAGAGCCGGGCAGGAACTGCCCCCTGGCCGGTGCTGCCGCAGCCGCCGCCGCCCGCTCTTGGGTTCTGCCGGTGATTGTCAAGTGCTTTGGAAATCAGCATCTGGAGAGATCAATCTTCTTCTCGAAGATCTCTAATCAAAGCGCTTCATTCCTAACCCACCACAACCCCCTCACGTACCCCTCCTATGTCTCTCTTCAGAAAGAAAAAAAAAATGTATGTATATATAATTTTTTAAAATAATAATAATAAAGAAAACTAAAACGGATTGCAGGGGGTTGGGTGCTAAGAGGTTGAGCCAAAGCAGGTGGAATTGAAGGACTATCGTAGCTTTTTTTCTTAGATGAAACTCGCAGGTTTCCGAGGCGTCTGCAGCTTAGGATCTTAACGTGTCTCCCGGTCCAGAGAAACTCTCAGCTGCGGTTGGAGGGTGAGGTGGTTTCCGCCCTCCTGGCTAATTCCTTCAGCACCAAAGCCACCCCACCCTGGCAGGAGGGGGAAGAGGGAGGCTGGAAGGGAGGAGAGTGTGTCCTGAGGAGAGAGGCGTCTCCACTCCTTACCTAGTCCACCCAAACTTGCTGGATTCTCCCTTCTGCTGCCAGGAAGGGTACGCTTGTCATTTAAAAATGGTAACACAGAGCAAAAAGAAGGGAGGAAGAGAAGGTGAGAAGATGTGGTAAGGTAATGCGGGAAGAACCCCCCTTCCCAAATTTGTTCTCTAGCACTTGAAGGAGATGACAGCAGATGTAGCTGCTACAAAAACAGCAGCCGGATAGGATAAACACTCAACAGAATATTGAAGAAGTCACCACAGAAATATTAAGGGCGGAGCAGGGTGTCACGGTATTCCAGTGACAACAAAAAGCAGCCAGACTGAAGGACAGTCCAATCTGAGCTACAGTCTTTGATGTCCCTGGGTAGAGAAGCTCTGTCAGGGGGCAAAGCCATATGAACTGTCTGAAATTCAAGTACAACAGCTGCTGCCTCCTATTCTGAATTTCCTGTCTGTATTCCAACAGTGTTCTGTCTTGGATAAATGAAAACATGAAGGTCCAAGAGGAAGAGTATAAGTGAAGGGCACCCTAGGAAAGGAGGTTGAGCGAAAAAACAAACAAACAAACAAACAAAACAACAAAAAACACTTCACACTTGGATGATACATATCTGTGGTTTCTAGGATACATTCCCGGTGACAGAATTAAATACAGCTTTTGCTAGTGGCTTCTTACCTTTTCTTCCTCCCTTTTAGCTGTATTGCTTATCTTTACAGAAAGGTAAAGAAAAGAAATGCAAAAACTAGACTTCTCATAATCCATTGTGAAGGATGGAGGACAGAAGACTCATTTGGTAGTCAAGAGACTTGTAACAATCATTTCCCTAGTGACTGCTTTAGAGCTGGTAAGAGAGGAGAGGCACACTCCAAAAGCAGCCCAGGGAGCAGTTCTGACCCAACACACACTTTCTCTTTGTCTCAGAAATAATCAGTAAAGTACTACAAATACTTGCAACCAGGCCAGTGGGAGAAGTTCAGCCAGAGGCTGATTACAGAGAGGCTAGACACCTTCTGCTCTACAGAACTTATCCAAAACCGCTCCATGTGAGCAATTGCTGCTTGGCTATTTGCTCCATTCACTCCATATTTGCTAACAAGTCCCCTTTAGGGAAGATAATTTAATCTAAAGGGGGAGGGTGTATAGATTTGGGTCCAAAGTAGATATCATTGGCTTTAGTATGATCACATTTAACATTAAAGAACATGTGCTGTTAGCTCATTTTCACTACCTTGTTATGTTATATCTACAAAATAACCACAATTATTTAAAGGACTAGATGGGAGTAATTTTGCCAGAAATTTAAAAACCCTAATCACCCATGAGATAGTAAAAGTGAAGAAAAGGGGTGGTGTTAACTATTTTGCTCTATCTCTACTTCTTTATTTTCTGTTGTAAATGCCTTTTTTTCTTACGTTTTTTTCTAAGTGTGTATTTATGTTGTGTTGCCATGCTCCTGCATAAAAAAGGAAGGTCATTCTACAGAGATGGCTACATCTATTAAAAGACGATTAAAGTGTCTTTTAAAAAATCAACCAAAATTAACAAGTAAGAGTAGCTACTCCTGACTTCCATTACTGAAGAGAGGCCATTTGGACATTTCAGTTGTTATCAAAATATTAAGTATTTTGGCCTCATAAATGTAGTCAACTCCTTCACTCAATATAATCCTAGTTTGTTTTGCAACGTTTTTTTGTCTTTATATGTGTCTATTATATTAATTTGAAGAGTGAGATTATGCTTTGTATTATTATGACTGTTATTTTCTTTCCAGGCATTTTCTTATACTGCAGTCTTTCCTCCAATTCCTTAGTTGGGATAATTGGGGAGGTCGGTTTTTTGGCTCCTCTGTTCGGCTACCTACAGACAAGGCTGCGAATCAGCACCGCGGACAGGGATCCTGCCCTGGCAGCCGCTCTCAGAGCGGAAGCAAGTTCCCTTGAGTGCAGAAGAGCTAGCTGTGTCTCTGAAACTCTCTTTCCTCCCTTAAAAGCAGTTTTCCACCTTTTTTAATTTTTATTTTTTCCAAGGTGGAAAGAAAATTAATCCTCACAGCTTCCACTGACTGACATTAATAACACACATCTTGGAGCATAAAGCCTTTCAGCTTTTTGATAACCGGAAAATACTCTTTCCTAATGCATTCAGACCCCTGGCGCAGTGCCTGAAAAAGCGGACTCCTGTCTCAGGGCTCCTATTCGGGCTGTGAATTTCACAAAACAAGCAGTAGTTTCTATCTTATGTGTTTTTCCTGTTTTAAGAAAGCTTGGGGTGGGGGCAGCATTGGTATAATCAAGGGTTTTTAGCCTAATCCCTGTGTTTCCCTTTTACCTTCCCAAAACGCCGTTTAGTTGTTTACAGACAGAGGTAAGCGAAAGAAAACGCAAGAGAGCCATCTGCTGTCTTAAGCTGTGATAAAAGCCATGTGCAAAACTACAGTGAAAAATCGTTCTGGGCGGGTGAACACAATTCCACATTTTACTGTAATTCAGAAAATAATTTCTAACTCATGAGAAGCTCCTCGCAGTTGTTAATTTCACCTTTGACTTTATAAAAATGAAAAATGAAGTACTGCCCAGGTAAAGTAGCTCCCGACCAATCAGTTATAAGTCTGGACTCTGATTTCAGACAGTCTTGGTTCATCTCTTGATTCTGCTACTTCCTGGCTATATAATGACCTTAAGCAAGTTGCCTTATTCCCTCTCAGCTTCAATTTTCTCATCTCTAAAATTGAGGTGATAAGAGAATCTCCTTTTCACTCTTTTGAGATGAAATTTAGTAAATGAATGTAAAGATCCTAATACAGTGTCTGACACATTAGTGTTCAAAAATGAGAGCTATTATTTTCGTTATCTTCCAGATCACGTGCTTCTATCTTGTAAATTCTTTTCCAATTTTCGTATTTTTTCAGTATCAAAATATGTGTATTTCTATGTATATTTCTTCACTTAAAAAGATATATGGCAAGATTTTTTTAAATCAGAAACACAAAAATTATTTTGTTTTGTTGAAATAAGTTAAATTTCAAACCTTAATTTGTAACTGAATAAATTTGCGAATTTAGCTCTGTAATCCTATTTCCCTACTCACTGAATACTGATAATAAAAACATTTTCCTTCTTTCCAGAGATTAATATGTGTGCCTATGAGAAAATAGGTCTAAATTGTAAGGTACCATGAAAGCATTAGTTCATTGGAAGCTGACTATTCAACTACTTTCCTGTGCTTTCAGTTCTTCTGAAAATATCATGCTCCCTTTGGCCCCTCTACTTTGCATATATTGTTCCTTTTGCCTGGAACATTTTTTATGGCTGCTTGCCCATACTCCTCTTGGTAACATAAAACAGTGGTTAAAATCACAATTGGAGTAAGGCAATTATAGGCTTGACTGTGTGTCCTTGAGCGATTCATTTAAACCTCTCTAAGTCTCCATTTCCTCTTTTATAAAACAATCATAATAATATAATAAGGTTATTATGAGGATTAAATGAGAACATGTATGTAAAATACTTAAAGTAGTTCCTGACATATAATACTAATATAATAAATGGTGCCTATTGGCAATCACTTAACTCATCACTCAGGTCTGCATTTCTTCAATGACCAATTCCCATGTTGACATCTCTATGAATATGTCTAGTGAGCATCTCATGGCCAAGATTAAACTCTCATTCTTCCTCTCAAACCTAGTCTTCTTCAATCTTCCCAATCTTTGAAATGGCAAATTCCTCAGGTCAAAAACTTTGACATCATACTAATCTCATTTCTTTCTTTACTACCTCATACATAATATATATGATTACTTCTCACTCTCTCCACTGCTACCTACCACTATTGTCTTTTTAACGATTACAATAGCTACTTGATTAGTCCTTTGGGATCCATTTTTGCTCTTCTTTGATATGCCCTCAACACTGTGGCTGAAGTGTTAAAAGTGTAAATTAGATTATAACATGCCCCTGCTCAAAATCCTACACACCTTAAGAGAAACCAAAGTCCTCATGGTGCTTACAATACCCAGTATAATTTGTATCCCATAACTGCCTTCATTTGTTATCTGATATCATCTCTACTTCTTTCTTTTCATTGTACAGTTGTTTCTCTACCACCTGGCATACCCCTGGCAGAAGTTTTACCCTTGCTCTTCCATCTGACTCTCTCACCTCCTTCAACTCTTTGCTCACATATTATCTTCTCAGTCAAAGTATTCTCTAACAAATTTATTTAAAATCACGACCTTCAAACATAGTCAATCCCTTCTCCCTTTCCTGCTTTATGGTTCTACATAGCATTTACAGCTTTTCAAAATTCTATGTTTTCCTTATTTGTTTGCACTATCCTCCTCCTTTAAAATTTAAGCCAATGAAAGAACAGATTTTGTCTTATTTTTCTACTGCCACATATCCAGTACTTAAAATGGTACTAGAGTAGGCACTCAATAAATATTTGTTTATTGAAAGGATTAATGTTACATACATAGACATAGACAGTTAATACCAAATAAGAGGAACAGAAAATCTTGCTTAGCCCAGTCTTTCAAGGATGAATTATCTTATGGTACTTGAACTCTTTAAGCACCAAGGCATCTAAAATTTTATTTGGATTGCACACAATATCAACACCATATTCAGGATCTACAGAGAATACTTTAGCTTCTGCTTGATGACTAAGGCTCAACCTAACACAACATGCAGCTTGAGTTCTGAATTCCAACAGTGATACCCTTGGGGCTTACTGAAGGATGCCAGACTAAGTCCACCTGAATTGGAGAGGACTATACCACTGATCTTAGTGACTCATCCTGCCTACACCCTGTTTTCTCCCTTGCTTTCAGGTCGCCAATTGACAATTTGCCCCTTCTCAAATTTGTTACATCAAATCCATCATTAATTGGAAACTAGATTAACATATTTGTTAGAATTGTCTATAAATATAAAAGTAAATGAAGTCTAAGGGGGGGGGGACATAAATGAAATATGGTCTTATTGACATTGATTTAATTATTGAAGAAGCCTTTCCCCCTTGCCTTCTGAGTTTTTATGTTCTAGGTGATTTTGTTGCAGAGATTGCTTAAGTTCAAAATAGATAAGTTTATGCATGGCTTACCAGAAAATATACATAATTTTGTGTTTATTTCAACTTAAACAAAAAATCCAAAGAACATATTTTTTAACATTGATATTTATATGAAATGGTATCAATTTTTATTTTTTCACAAAGTAACAATATGCCTATTTTTCTTTCTGCCATTGCCACAGTCATTATTTAAACTTAATAACCAAGTTCATTAAATCTAAGAAATTATTTATTTTAAGATGCATTATTATTTAAGTATGACAAGGAAAGGGAAAAACTCATTTTATTAAACTATGCAATGCCATAGATTATAAGACATACACAAATTTCGGAGATGTTTATACATAAGATATATTTTCATCTTAGAATTAGTGAAATGTGGTATAATGAAATTATATAAGTATAAATGAGAGTTGCACTCTTATTAACTCTGTCATATTCTACTTTGCTTAGACATCACACGCCTTTTGGTTAGAAAAGATTTTAATTGCCTCAGAGCACCTGTGTTCAGAAACAACTTTAGTTTTGTTGTTGTCGCTGTTGTTGTTTTAATTCCTTTATCTCCCAGTGGCTCTAAATAGGAGGGATACATAGGGTGGAAACAAATATTCCCCCAAATGTATCCTGTTTACTTATTTGATAATATCCACACAGAGCGACTCATCCTATTTTGTCACATGGTCTCCATTGTGAACCAATCATTTTTGAACACTTTAAACGTCTTCTAAATTAAGGATAAAATATGAGGGTCCAACATATTTTTCACCACAAAAAAATTATCGTAAGCTAATTTAGCATGAGCTAGAGTAGAGTTTAAAAGGATATGTTGGTATTTATGTTTTTATCTTTTGTTCTGGATAAATGGGTTCTATTTGAAAATGTATAATTCTGAGAATGTAGGCAACCTACTCATTACAGTTCAAGTTCAAATAATATATTTTGTATTTTTCTGTGGTAGTATCATTGATCTTTAGATTTAAAAGATAATCTATATGTTAAAGTACTTCATATTAGATTTTGACATGTGATTGCAGACTCAAAAATTAAGTCTTGTTGATTGATTTTGCTGACTATATTTATTTCTAGTAGGCAACAGATTTCTATTAAAAAAGAAAAACCTGGAAGGAATTTCACTGTTGCTTAATATTTTGATTCAATAAAGAAAAAAGCAGAAACTATTGATACCAAAAACTTGTGAACATTCTTCCCTATAGAAGCAATACCAGATTGATACTAGCAGATGGTTTAGCTTTACAAATCATGTATTTTTTTAACCTAGCTAATATGTTAGAAAAAAATATTCTTAGTGCCTTCCAGCCTTCTATGTTAAAAGGAAATCAAAATGTACATAACATTCATTTCAGAGCTGTGAATATTGACTTAACTTTCCTTATTCTATATCAGTAGTAGGAGATGATAACATCTATTTTAATGATATATCAGTGAATTAATTTTTAAAAATACTATTGAATATCAACAGAAAAAAATATTATGCAATTTTGAAAAAATTGAGAAACTAATGTTCATTTATAATCTCAATTCAAAGATTCTGTGTACATATGATATAATCTTATCTACATTTAATATGTGATCCATTTCTCTTTAATAATTACTAAAATCATCACATACATAACAATTAATCGTTCTAGATTATGTTCTTTGTATTTAGTATATATGAGTTAAATATTTACATAAACATGTGTATCTGCACACATGCACGCACACTCACATACACACATGTATACACCAAAATACATAACTAAATTCCTAACCCTGGCAAAGATAATTGTGAAATATTACTGATTTCCAAAGAGACAAGACTTAAAATTCAAGTCTCTTAGAAAGACCACCAATTCAAGACTCTTAGAAAACTATTTTCATTGCTGCCAGGGGAATAATAAGATTTAATTTTTCAGTTCTTATGTACTAAGCTCAGCAACATGTCATCAATTTATAATAATATTTCATAATTAAAGTGTCTGATCTGAAAGTCCATTAGAAACTACTATATTTTACACATCTCTGAAAACTTTTTACAACTCAGAGATCACTTCCCTCTAAACTCTTGGACCAATCCTTGTCTTAGTGCTCAGTTTTAGGAAGTCTAGCTAAATATCTTAAGCCTTAGGTTTCTGGAAAAGTTGCTATTAATCTGCTTCTAATCTTGTAATCTACTTCTAAAAGATGTATGAGAAAGTAAATTCCAAAGTGCAGTGTACTTAAGAAATGGCATCATTATAAATTAATGCCATATTCATGAGCCTAGTCCCTACTTTGTATATAAAAACTGAAAAATTAGATCCTTAAATTATTCCCCTGAGTCCCAGGAACCTACAAATTACCACAAATTTAGTTGCTTAAAAGAACACATTTATTCTCTCAGAGTTCTGAAGGTACGAAGTCCCAAATCAGCTTCACTGGGTTTTAGTCATAGTATCTACAGAGCTAGTTCCTTCTCAAAGCTCTGAGGAAAGAAACTGCTTGCTATTTTTTCCCCCTTTTAGAAGCCAACTTCATTCCATGGCTCGTGGTCTTTTCCTTGCATCATTCCAACCTCTTGCTTCTGTTGTCATATCTCCTACTACTGATTCTCATCCTCCTGATTCTCTCATAAGAATCCTGGTAATTACATGGGACTCACCCAAATAATCTAGGATAGTCTCTCTATCTCAAAACCTCTAATTTAATCACATCTGCAAAGTCTTTTTCATCATGTAAACTAACATATTCATAGGTTGCATGGATTAGAACTTGGACATCTTTTGGATGGAGGAGGGGGGGCAGTATTATTTGGTCTACTATGCCTACCCTAATATCTAAAGCACATGGAAATAGAGCTGCCTCACACTTGACAATTATCCATCCAACCCCACTACCATGGACAGGATAACTGCTCCAGAATGCCAGTTTTTAAATTAGAGTCATATTTCATACAAATATAATATTTTTAACACCAGCTGTTTACTTAATTAAATCTCTGATGATTGCCTGCTTCTATACCCCCTTGCTTTACTCCCTGGTCAGAATGATGTCTTATTTTTGGCTGGGTCTCTCTGATACCACCTGCTTACCTGAATTTCTTATTACTTTAATTATTGCATCCCTCAGAAAAAAACCTACAGCAATTCCCAGCAAATGTGGAAACAGATCCATTTTGCTTGCTCCTTTGTGGGTCATGAGGATGCATTTTCTGAGTCCCACATAAATCCATAAAGAATTTAATTTCTTGAGTTTATAACACGCCTTTCATGAGATTTAGAGCCACTGAATCGAACGGAATAAAACTAAAGCTAGGCATGTGATGCTCTACAATATCTACAATATGCGATTTGGGGCCCAAGGCTATCACCAAATGAAGGAAATACATTCTGAAAGTCTTATTTTCCCCATTCTACTTTCATTTTTATATAACTGAATAGCTGTGTGGGCAATAGATAATTGTCATTTCCTTTTAGAAATTTAGACTAGCTCCTTAAGTAACAATTTGCCTTAACTGTAGACTTGACACTAACTACAAATGAAAGGTATCATTCAACTCAAAGATTTTTAAAAGAATCAGAAATATTTTTCACTGAATTTGATGTGGAAAAATGAAGAGGCATCTCAGAAAGAGAATGATGTCAGGCAGAACACCATGGGGAGTTTTAAATAAACAAATTTTAGGGCCCTGCTCTCTAAATTTCTCTTTGCTCATTCATTTGCCCCTTTTGCCCTTTTATGCACTTACTTTACCTTCTAAGTTCATACAGAGATATGAAACTGGTTTCCAGAGAGTACCCAGAAGTTGCAAGAAATCTTTGGGTGTGAGTCAATGATAGCAGGTATTCAATTTTGCAAATATATATAGATATATCTACATATAGATAGAAACATAAATTTGAAACACTAAGACACATCAATACATAGATCTCTCCCTAATTGGCATGAATAAACTATCCAGACAGAGCTATTCTTCCCCCCGCTACCTAATTGATGCAGTCAGCTGGGCTAAAGAGAAGACACCTCTGGCCATGCTCACAGGCTTGTGTTCATCTCTCCATAAAATGAGCTTAGTGATCCTCTCACTAGATTTAGTTCCAGCAGGACAATTATCAGAGGTAGTTTATATTAGAGATTTTTGACTACATATAGGAGATGGCACTTTAACATATCTTTATATTATAAAGTTTCAAGTTTAACCCTTAGTTAAACCCTGCTACAAGAGTCAGAGCAGATACTCAAGTGCTGCTTTTTATCCGCGTTAGCAGGGATAAATCAGGTGTCCTAATTCTAAGACCTTTGTTGTAGCTTCCATTTCGTGACTGTGAAGTGCTCCTATAGGTGCCCTTTGAAGGGATATTCTACCTTCCCTCAGTAAATTCATGCTCATGGACCCTCAGCTTCTTGAGCTCCTGGGAGGAAAGTTCCCAGGGGGAAGATCTGTTTGGCTCCTAACCACTCCTAGCCACCTCAAAGCAGAGCTCCTGACCTCAGGGGTTCTACCTCCAAGGCCCAAGCACACACTGACACACCTTAAGTAGTACTCAATTATTGGTAGTGGACAGAAGGAAGAGAATAAGAAAGGAATAGCCTCCAGTCCTGGACTCGTGATCTTTTTCATTCTTCATCCAACAGTAAAACATACGTATCCAGAATCCCATTCACCAGATAACACTGAAACTTTTCACAGGATGTGAAAAAAAAAAAAAAAAAAAAAGCTTTCCCTAAAAGAAGCTACTCTTGCTCTTAAGGTATTAAGAGAGGCTGAGGGGCAGAGGCAAGTGGGGGGGGGTGGTCTTCAGACTCTCTGACTTTTGATAATTTCAATAAACAGGAAAAATGACTGTGTGAATCAGGATCATATTTTATTACTCAATTCTAATTATTTATGGATTTGAACTGAAATCTTAAATTGTTACATTATATCATTATTTCCTATCTTTAAAAATTAGAACAAGAGTAACATTGGCAACGATCTAGTCTAATAACCACACTTTACTGATCAATAAATTCAACCCCAAGGAGATTAACTAATTTACGAAGTTAATTAATAAGCTAACTGAAAGCAGTTCCCGACCTGGATTCCATATCCGCCGATGTCGTGTGCCAGGAATCTCTTGCCTACACCTCTCTACTGAGAAGAACAAAGCTACACTGGAGAAGAGTGCCCATTATATTGTCCCCACAGCAGTTCTGCAACACAACTCTCTCTTCTCCCTTCTTGTTTAGCTCAGCTCTTTTGTTTTCTATGTAGAAATACATACTGTTCTTAAATAATCTGAATTCCCTATGACTTATTGCTTCTGACATTTGCAAAACAGACTCTCCATCAATATATTCATAGAAAGATAATTTACATAAAAGCATATATCTTAGTTTACATGACCAACTTTCATTCATTAATTCACTCAATTAACAAATCTATTGAGCACTAACTCTCCATCACGATGCTTGACTCAGTATTCAGACATTAAAGTGATTCTACCCTTAAGCAGCTCAGAATATAGAGGAAGACAGCTGCATATGTATGTGGGACTAAGTGTTAGAGATGTGGAATGTAAAACTTGCACAAGAAGAGTGAAAAGAGGAGTCATTTCTACCTGGTGTACATCAGGAAATGTTGTGCAGGACACAGTGACACTTTAAGCTGAGATTTAAAAGATGGGAGGTATTAACCAGGTAGACAAGGAGAGCATGCGAATTCCAGAGATAAAATATCAAATGAGAGAAATTCCAAGTTAAGACGCAGCTTAAAATGTGAAGTTAAGTGAAAACAGTCTCATATACCATAAGCACCCAATCTGTGCTGGGGAAGAGAGTACAGAGAGCCTCAGCGGGTGACCATATTAGGAGTCATAGCCATTTGAAGAACTTTGCACCAGGTTTAGAACCAGCTGAGGAAATAAATATGTAATAATTCATGGAGACATGATTTTCCATATAATTCTGCAGTATGATCCACTTACTTGTCTAGGTATTTTCATGTCATCTCACTATTCTGCTGTCCTTTCCCCATACATTTCTATTAATCTGACAGGCGGTGTCACTGGGGTTAAACAATGTACATAAAATAGGATATATATGTGATATATGTCATTAATATACATATACATAAAAAACATATTGAAGAGCAGTATAAACAGTGTTTATCAGTGGGTAGTAGATTATAGCTGTTCATTCATTCATTCATTTGTTCTTCGTTCATTCTTTGTACTTTTCCTCCAATTTTCTACAAGGAACATGAGTTACCTTTATATTTATAAATACACATGTAAAGGAGAAAGTCTTTATGTTTAGCTGAGGAGCTAGCTGTGTATAGCCATTAGCTGATTAGATTATTCTTTCTTCTAAATTTTATATAGCCCTTTTATGCCTTCTAACATGAAAGCATATTTTATTTATACGATATCAAAAACCTTGCATTTAGAATTCTTAAACATCAAAATCTATCCCTTTCTCTTTCTGCTTTAAGAGATGTAAAATAGTGTACGGCCATGCTACCCTGAACAAGCCTGATCCCGTCTGATCGCCGAAGCCAAGCAGGGTTGGGCCTAGTTAGTACCTGGATGGCAGATCGCCTAGGAAGACCAGGTGCTGTAGGCATAAAAAATAAAAAAAAATAAGGGATTGTAAACTGACGAGGTCCTTGCAGTCTGTGAGGTCAACCAAGGGTTGCCTCATCTAAAAAAAAAAAAAAAAGAGAGAAAGAGATGTAAAATATTACATATCCAATAAGATCATTCAAAACAAACTAACAAATAAAATTAAAAACATCTTTTTCCTTAAAAAATCAAGGTTGCAATCTTTAAGACAACCTTTAAAATAGGTTTTTAGGGTGTGGATAACATAATTCATGGTTGAGAGTATTTACAAGGTTGATGTCATAAAGAGCAAAATTAATTTCCTGCAATAAACTATTGGTCTTTTTATGGCCATACCTTGTCTCCTAGGTCAACAGACCTGATTTTATTTATAATACAGTCATGTTCCCATATTCTAGTATTAATGTTTTGCTGCTAACTGCAGAAATTCATCTCTGTCACTGGGATACTCAGTTCTTATTATGCCCTCTGTGTGGTTATGCAATACACAGATTCTTTTTATCTTAAGAGAGACTTCGTCACTTGCAAATTTTCTTCATCAATTTTCCCAGCTAGTTAGGAACAGTTCGATTTCATTTTCTTCACTGAAGTAAATTATTTTATATTGTGACAGTACTTGCACGGTCAGTATAGATTAAAACACACACACACACACACACACACACACACACACACACACACAGAGTTAAATAAATATTGTTAAACCTTCTAGGTCTCTCAAGAAAAATAAAAATAACTGCTTCCAAACAGAGTTCCAGAGACTAGTTTGTTAAGTTTACATTTCTGCTTCTGCTCAGAATTTCCATAGAAAAGGACCTTATAATCGTCTAGTTCTATTTTGTTCTAACAAGGTCACTAAGAGGATGTTTGATTTCCATTTGAATTCTCCAATGATTTAGGACCCAATAGCTCCAGAGTCACCTCCCTTTTTGCATATGGCTCTAATTTTAGAAGGCTCTTGCCAGGATTGTCCTAAAGCTTGATTTTTGTATTGCCCACTGTAATAAAATCTTTCCCTATTCCACACGAAGTCTTTAAGTATTTTATTACAACATATACCTTCCCTATTTATTTCTGTCCTTCTAGTTTCAATACATTTAAATGACACTGACTCACTCATGAGAGTTATTGCCAAGGCCCAACAAAACCTGTGGGATTTTTCTGCTGGTGTCTGGAATTCAAATGAACCCTTTCACCCTCAACTTCTTTCCTCCCTTGCCCTTACCTTCCCGAATCCTTACATCTCACCCTCACGTCATCTTGGTTCTGAGTCTTAACACTCATTTTTTTCTAGGTCTTTCATTGGCAATTCAGTTAATAGTTTATACTCACTTTCCTCGGCACTTCTTCAGAATATACATTTTGATGTTTTTTTAGCTGCAACCATTGGGACCTCCAAATGACGTTGCATTCATCTTAATTCTTTTAAAACCTTTGGACTGGCTGCTTAACTTGCTCCTTTTCGTTAATGTTTGGAAGATGAGGGAGATTTTTAGCTTCACTAAATCAGGGACCTTGTCTGTTTTGTTCACTGTTCATTCAATATGCCTCAAGAGCCTAATGTCCCCCTGGGCCCCACAAGTGATTCGGTAACTAGTTGTTGCAGAACTTTGGAAGGTTGATTTCTTCTGGGTAAGCTGGACAGGGTGCTGATGGCCATGTTAAACCCTCAGATCAGAATTTCATACTGCAGAAACAAGTAGGGCAAATATCTCATTGGGTGTGTACCTTTCACTGGGCCAAATGACTGGGCTAAGTTGACACACCCTGAATTTTCCCAGTACACCCTAAGTATTCTTCACATTATTCTCTGTAATAAAGTAGCTTATTTTCTCCAGTAGAGATCCACAGCTCATTCTTTTTTTAAAAAAAGAATCTCTGCTTGTAGATATGTTCTAAGTAAGTATAAGAACCTTCTCTACAAGCTAAGATCAATTTTAAATATTAAAATATTATGTAAATGATCAGAATATTTCATTAAAATTAAGGGTATGTCTATTTAAAGATTTTGTAGAAATCTCTCATATGCTAACCTGTAGCCAGTCTTGCTCTGCAATTTTCTCAGCATATGAAAAACAAAACTCTTTAAAGAAAAACAGTCTGGTCCTTATTTCGAGCCCATTGGGAAAAAAAAGTGTGCTGTTCTTTCCATTAGTTTTTAAAAGGAAATCATAAATACATAAAATAGATAATATTATCACAGAATTTCATGAGAATAGTTATAAGAAAGCTTTGGTTCTTGGGTCTCATGTAACTACCAGCTGAGTTGACTTAGGCTATGTGTAAGTTTTCTAAAATAATTTTTTATAAATGAAGTTATTCGTCAATCAGTTGCCCTTACTCACTTTTTGTCAATCAGTTGCCCTTTCTTACTTTTGCTAAGCCTTTTTTTTTTAACTTTAATTATAGTGAATTAATGTTTTTTAAAAAAATAAAGCACTTAGGAAGATTTCTAAGGGCAAGAATAAGGTTTTAAAATCAGGTCAGGCCATTTTCTTTGGTCTCCGTGTTTTATACAGGAGACACAGTTAGAGGAAAGGGGAACCTCAATCAAATGACTTTAGATTCAGATTTGGTGAGGTCAAAAATAGAAGCAGAGGGGAAGATGGAAAAGTTACCCTGCTATAGCGATACCACTTCTGTTTCATTTTCCTTTTTTTATAAATAATTGTTCTGTTGCCTTAATTTTTTACTCTATCCATTCCCATCTCTCCTTATTAATTACAATATGGAAATGGCTAAATTATCATTAATAACATTGGTGCTATTTTACATATTTTCTTATTACTATTTTAAAATCTGAGTTAAAATATTATTATCCCTTAAAACATGTTCAAAAATAGATTACAACTAACCAAAATTAGTGATGTGTTTGTGGTCAGATGCCACGATCTACCCACCCACCTCTAAACTCTCATTATTCATAGAACAAATGCTTTTTAATAGCAATAAATAAGAAATTATTCACTACAAGATTGTCTTTTGTGAATACGCTTGTTTAATTAGATTGAATTAATGTTACTACTTATCTATGAGTGTATTTACATAATTAATTTCTGATTCTAATTATACATATTATTCTAATCTTTGCAATGCAAGCAACTGAATATTCATCTAAGTATTATTATTGCTTCCATGTGCATAATGTATATATATACATACATATGTATATATATATACATATCTATACATTTTGTTTGTTTTTACAATTATGACTCATTTTAATTTTACAACTAATTTACATTGGATTTTAATTGTTAGCAGAGCATGAAACTATAAATTTCCATATCCACCTTAGTCAATATTCTCGTGTTGACTTTTGTAATAACCAAAGTGAGATAAGAAACTTTTTAAGCACTTGCTAGTTTTAAACTTTTAATTTGCTTCATCACCACGGTAAGAAAGTATACTTTGAATAAGTCAGTGATACACAAGATAGAAGAACTCGATTTGATAAATAAATGTGTCTGATGCAATATCAGAAAGCAATTTCCAAGCTGCGGTGACATGTAATGGCAGCTAGTTCTTCAAAACAAAACAGAAGGAAGAAACCCAAATGTCTATCAACAGGGAAACGGAAAACAAACTGTGGTATATTCATACATTGTAGTACTACACTTAGGCAAAAAAAAAAAAAATATATATATATATACACATATATATATGCGTGCATATATATATATGTATGTATTTATAAAATCACTGCTACACAGAATAACCAAATAACCTCAAAAATACTACATTGAGCATTTAAGGAAGTCAGACACAAACACATACAATAATGATTCCATTTAAAAGTGGAATCTACTATCTAGAGATGCAGAGGGGTCTCTGTCTCTGAGATAGGAGGATTAACTAGAAAGGGACAAGAGGGAACTTTCTGGGGTGCTGGAAATATTCTTTGCCTTTATCTGGTTAAGAGTTACAGAGAATTCTTTATTTGACAAAATTATTGAGTTGTACATATAAAATATCTGCATTTTAATTTGTGTATGTTATATTTCTATTCTAGTCTATTCTAGAAAGCAAAATGAAAACTGCCCAGAAAGAATTGAAAAGAAATAAACCACAAGAGGTTTATGGGACTCTGATAGAATTATTTCAAGCTACAGAGACTGGGTCAGTGAAAATCCTAACAAGAATATTTCCACAAATATGGAAAACAAAACAATGGCCCAAATGTTCAATATACATTCCAACCTTCAAGAAAGGAGTTGCCAGAGAGTGCAGTAACTATAGTGCCATTGCTCTGATTTCCACAAAAATGCTCAAGGTGATGTAACAAAGCCTTGTACTTTCTATGGAACAAGAAATGCCAGATGTTCAATCTGGATTCAGAAAAGGAAGAGGCCCTTGAGATCTAACTGAGAGCATTTGCTGGATACTGGAATGCTCAAAGAATTTCACAGGAAGGTTAGTCTATGTTTTATAGACTACAGTAAAAAGCTTTTGTGTGGATCAAGAAAAGCTATGGGTGGCTCTGCAAAAAAAATGGGCGTGCCTCAGCACCTGATCATCCTGACGTGTAACCTGTATTGCAGGCAGAAAGCCACTGTCAGGACAGAATATGGAGAGACAGAATGGTTTCCTAAAGGCAAAGTGATAGACAAGGGTGCATTTTATCTCCCTATTGTTTAATCCGTATACAGAATATATCCTATGAAAAACTGGGCTAGACTCAGAGGGAGGAAGAGTGAAAATTGGCAGAATAATTATCAATAACGAGATATGTAGATGACACCATCTTACTGGCAGAAAGAACAATGTTCTGAAATGACTTCTGATGAAAGTGAAAAAAGGAAGTGCCAAATCAGGACTGCATTAGAATATCAAAAAGACAAAAATCATGACTACAGAAGCACACAACTTTACTACAGACAATGAAGACATTGAAATTGTTAAATATTTTGCTTACTTTTATTCCGTCATCTAATTCAAATGGAGATTGTGGCCAAGAAATGAAGGGAAGGTTGAGACTCAGAAAGGCAGCAATGGAAAAATTAGAAAAGCTCACCGAGAGCAAAGATGTGTCATTAGAGACCAAGGTTAAGATCATCCACACGCTCATACACCCAATTACTACCTATCGATGTGAAAGTTGGACAGTGAATGATGCTGATAGGAAAAAAAAAATGATTCATTTGAAATACGGTGTTGGAGAAGAGCTCAATGTATAAACTCTGGACTGTCAGAAAGATGAACGAGTGAGTTCCAGAGTAAATTAAGCCTGAAACATTGCTGAAAGCAAAAATGACAAAACTGAAGCTATCCTACTTTTAATACATCATGAGAAGGCAGGGTTCTTTGGAAGACAGTGATGCTGAGAAAAATGGAAGGCAGCAGGAAAAGGGAAAGACTAAATATTAGACGGACTGACTCCATAAAAGAAGCCACCGGCATGAGTCTACAGGAGCTGAGCAAGGCTGTTAAGAACAAGACATTGTGGACATTACTCTTTCATAGGGCTGCTAGGAGTCAGAGCCAACTCAACAGCATGGCATGTAACATGTACATGGGTTATACTTCAATAAAGTACTATTAGAAGAAAGCAAGAGCAAAAGCGCCTACTCAAATAAGACTGTAGCCCTGTTCATAATTATAGCATAGAGATTCTCTGAAAGTCCATACTGCCCTATACTCCGAACTTTCTCATTGCACCCTAAGTCATCTTCACATCACTTCTCCTTGATCTTCATTAAGACCCTCTGACAGTAGGTGGCAATTTGGGGAATATAATGTTCTCTTGATAGAGTGTTAAATGGTTGGGTAGTTCCACAGTCTAAACTGTTACAAAGGAAACTCGGTTTTAGATTTGTTTTATATTCATGGATATACCAAAGGACATTCTGGAGCTACAGATACAGTATACTAAAGTCAAAAAGAAAAAAGGAAAATAAAAGAAATGGCAATTATTCTCAGGAATACTGTTAATAAAACATTTCCCACTAAAGTTGAAATGATAACTGAAATTCATCTTTTTCTACAATTAGGCTTATGCAAATTGTGACTGATTTGCTGTGAAACCGATTTTCTTCTTTCAACCACTTCGGAATTGCATCCAGCAGCCTGTTGGTCCCCTGATATCCACTACAGAGAGGTCACTAACCAGGCAAGGTTGACCCGTCACATCCTACCAACAGTGCTGCTGCATGCTTCTTGGCCCTGATACCCAAGCCACCCCCAACTACAACCCCAATATGCACACAACATACATAAAAACCAGAATGCATAGACATCCATCCAGAAAATTGTCTCTTTTCCCCTACAGGTTGTGTGCGTGTGTGCGTGCACGCGCGTGCGCACGCGTGGCAACCCTTGGTTGACCTCACAGATTGCAAGGACCTCGTCAGTTTACAATCCCTTATTTTTTATGTCTACAGTACCTAGTCTTCTTAGGTGGTCTCTTATCCAAGTACTAACCAGGCCTGACCCTGCTTAGCTTCTGAGAACAGACAAGATCGGGCTTGTTCAGGGTAGCATGACCATAGACTCCACAGGTCCTCTAAGTAGTCATCTAACTACTGTGATCAGTTAATCTGAGAATGCATTAAATGCATTTTTTCCTCCTCGGGTAAGATGTTTTATTTATTAATAAAATATTTTTAAA
The DNA here is from genome assembly GCF_014176215.1 of Rousettus aegyptiacus. NCBI lineage: Eukaryota > Metazoa > Chordata > Mammalia > Chiroptera > Pteropodidae > Rousettus > Rousettus aegyptiacus. Next base: position 55,660,447 of record NW_023416286.1, on the reverse strand, counting down.
CATAATGTTTAATCTCAAAAGAATAAAATATTTGGTAGACCTGTCGCAGGTCAATGAAAGGGGAGATTTCGAATTCTGGAAGTTGGCAGTGGAAAAGGTCATTTATGGTTTCATCTTGCATGAACTAACATTTATTGGGCATCGCGGCAAGAGACACTTAGCAGACATTATCTCTTTTCTCCTTGAGATAACCTTATATAGAGAGATCCCTTCCATTTCCCAGATGAGGAAAGCAAGAATTTTGTGTGGGGACGGCATCTATAGTTTGAGACCAGATCAAAGCTGCTTCTGAATGTCCAAACCATGCAGGTTATGAATATTTATGTGGTAAAGAAATGAAAAGAACTTCACGGTGTATTTTTTTGGAAGGAGACTTCTAGAAGTCATTTTCTGAGAAAAGTTGAGTTTTGAAGGATGCACTAGTCCTGCCACTCACCCCCAGGTACCCCAAAGGCCACGTCCCATTTCTGGGCACAATGCTGAGTGATACAGAACCAAAGTTAGGGACACCAGTTCCCAGTATCAGCCTTCTAAATATGAGAGGCACACCATCGTGGATAGCAAAATATAAGCATTTCAGGGGTATTTCAACCATTTTGGAAATCACGGGACAAAATATTTTAATGAGTGTCTGATCCAGAAGAATCTATGGGCCACCATGTCAAGTCAGAACCAGAAATCTATCCTCAGGGAGCTTAGCTCTTCTCTTTCTGTGATCCTTCTGTTTTCTAGAGCAAGGTGAGTCATGTTCTTTGTCACTGTCTCTTCAATACTTAGTACATGCAATAGATTGCCCATAATATTCATTAGAAGAATAAATAAATGATTTAATGAGAGAATACATCCAGAACATGTGGTCAAATTAGTTACTACAAAGCCTTAATTTACCTACCCTCCATGGAATGTTTGCAAATGCATGTTCTTTTTCTAGACAGGAATATTAGGGAGTATAGGGGAGTAAATCAGATTGGAAAGGTCAGGTTAAAGGGGTGGGATGGGGTTCCTGGAACACCAACAGAATGAAGACTTTTTGTAAAGCCTGAAATACACATAAATAACCCTTGCTAAAAAAGATGGCACAGATTTGTCACAGTACCTTCAAGCCTGCCTCAGCCCTGAAAAATGTTTGAAAAGATTTGAAAACCTCTGTCACCGTGGATAAAATTCTCTTTGTACCTATCTATTGGAATGGATTAATGGAACCAACTGAGGATAATGAATGTATTTGAATAATTCCTAATTTATATGAGATTAACATGCAAGTTCTTTATTATAGGCCAAATTGTGTTTACCCAAGATTCATATGTTGAAGTTCTAACCCATAGTACCTCAAAATGTGACTGTGTTTGGAGACGGGGTCTTTTTTAAGGAGGTGATTAAGTTAAAATCAGGTCCTTGGGGTAGGCCCTAATCAAGTATGACTGGAGTTCTTGTAAAAAGAGCAAATTCAGACATACAGAGAGACACCACAGATGTGTGCAGCCAGAGGAAAGACCTAGTGAGGACACCCTGAGAAGCTGAGGAGAAAGGCCTTGGAAGAAAACAAATGTTCCAACATCTTGATATTGGACTCCTGGCCTCCAGAACTGTGAGAAGATAAATTTCTGTGGTTGAAGCCATATAGTCTGTGTTACTTTGTTATTAGAGCCTTAGGAAACTAACACGTTATTTGAAAACGAACTTAATTCTTTCACTAAAAGAAAAAAACTCTGGAGTCAAGAAGTCTCGCCCTCGCACTGGTGACACTGCTTAGCCTAATGATTGCTTTACACAAGCTTTCCAGTGAGATGCCACTGAGGCTGGAGCCTTCTGTCAGCATGGTACTGCTGCGTTGACATCTACGGGTATAAGAACAGGCAATTCATCAAGTCACATGTGTGACTTCAAAGTCAGGTCTTGGGAACTAAATCCATTTGTGAACTTAAAGTACCCTCCCCTAACAGCCAGAGACCACTTTCAGTTATTTGCTGAATGCATAACTATGAAATTCATTGGTGTAGAGAGAGGTCCATCATGTGTATTTACCAGGAATGCTTTTTCTTAACCAAGTACTGTTTAAATTAATTATGATGAACATCTGGTTAAAGAATGTCTTCATGAAATTAATGTTTATAATTATTCCCTCTGCTCTCATCTTCCGGATTCATATTGGAGATGAACGTAAGAAGAACATTTATTTAGTTATTCTCTAATAAAAAATTATTGCTATTAAAATAACATCATGGCATGTGCCTCCTAATAAAATCTAAACCAAAAAGAAAATTTCACTCAAATAAAGCTAGTATTTTTTTCTTTTGTCAGTCAATAAGAATGATATCTTATTTTCCTTTAAAATTTGTCCCCTTGGAATCTCAAGGTTAAATGTATCCTTTAAATATAATTGCTGTCTTCAGCCTATATTTCTGGTATGTCTCTCTCCCTCATCATTTATGTCATTTAATCATCAGTCTTTATTTTATTCACTGAAGCTTCTTTAAATCCTTTTTGAGAATAAGGCATAACATAAATAATGAATAAACATTATCCTTCTGAGAAAAAGTAATACCTTCATCCAGAAGCATTGGTTCTCCACTTGGATGGTTTTGCCCTGCAGAACTTTTCTGGCAAAGTCTACAGATATTTTTACTTGTCGCAGCTGGGGGGTGATGTGTGCTACTGGCACCTAGTGAGCCGAAGACCTGGGATGCTGCTAAACATCATATATTATTTCTCACAGCAACAAATTATCCCCCTAAACTGTCAACAGTTCCAAGGTTGAACAACCCTGTCTAAGAGCTAGCACATTTGCAAAATTAGAGTAGGTTGGTAAGGATGGTCGAACACTGAATGTTTGATGAATGAATAAGTCTGATGAGTTTCAGGTTCTATATTGGGCTCTAACTTTTCCCATGTAATACTTTCTGGTTCTAGAGAGAAAATTGCTCAGTACAATTCTGTACATTTCATAGACATTCTGGCCTTGGCCTATTTTTCTCTGATTATTGGTGGCAGAGTTTCTCCAGTCCTTCTGGATTTAGCTTTAAAATTATTAACAGCACTATTATACACACACAATTATTGAATAATGATTAGAAATGGCTTGAAGCTACAGCCAGCTCACTAAAAAATATCAGTCCATCTTTTCCCTTATTTTCGTCTGACTTTCCATGATCCCAGGAGTGAAAGCATATTCTTTCTGTACATTATCCCTGACTGTCAGCCCGGATCTCATTATCCCTGACTGTAAGGATAGATGAAGAAGTTAGAATTAGGCCAGGAAACCTCCAGGGAGTTAACACAAGACCTAAAATGCACCACCGGCCATCGTTAAGATTTGCATCTTGTGTAATAAAGCTTTGTAAAATCTCCTCACCATGCAATGATGGTATACAATCTTCCATCTTCCTTGTTCCTGATTCACAGACTGCAAATGCCAATCGGTTCCATACGACTGCACTATCCATCTGAAATAGTCTCAAGTTGAGGAGGTTTCAGTGTATGTGTGGCCTTACTATATGTATTCAATCTAGTTTATAGAGAAAAAAAAGCTCTTGGGTCAAAAGACCACCAAATACTGCTATTAACTGGAGGCAAGGTATACTTTGGGGGGAAAAATAGTATAAAGAGAAGGGTCATAAAGCGAAAGAATCATGGGATCTAAGAGAAGAGGGGGAAAAGGCGATGGGGGAGAGAAATAGAACGTTGCAGAGGGATATTTTAAATCAGACAGCACAAGGTAATTCACAGAGCTCTGGGGTGGGATACGGAATTCCTGGGCTCTTTCCCTCCTTAAATTGGCAAAACGGCCTTGACCGAGTCCCTTAATCTTTCTGGACCTGCAAAATAGAGGACTAATTTTAAATGATCTTGATTAAAGTCCTTCTAGGCAGTGAATATCTAGTTCTATCAGTGCCTTAGATTGGTTACTAAGAAACTCAGTAATCAGCATGCCTAAATGAGTAAGCTTTCACACATAGAATAGAGTGCAGAAGAGCGGAGACACAAGGTCACCTCTTCCTCTGGAAAGATGTAGGGAGGCAGCAGTAAGGAGAGAGAGGTAGGGAGGCACAGACATTCAATAGAGCCATACTGCTCCAGTGGGAGATGAATGAGAAAAGTATTCTCTTTGGTCACTTGTCCTTTCCAAGGTGAAATGGAAAACGGTAGTGGGAGATACAATTGTCTATTTTCTATTTTTCCAACAAACAAAGCTTGTGCTCACCTTGAGGCTTCTGCACAAACTGCTTTTTTTCTATCTGAAATGTGTGATAAGGATGGCCCTTTCCTGTCATTCAGGTTTGCACTTCAGTATCACCTCCTCAGAGACCCTCTTTGTCTATTCTATCCAAGTAACTACCTGCACTCTTTAGATCTCATTTTAATTTCTTTGTCTCATGAGATCTTTTCTCAGCTTATCTCATCTTAATTTTTGTCTTTAGGCACTCATGATTTTTCTCACCCCACGAGAACAGCGGCCTCATAGGTCTCGTTCATTGCTCTGTTCCCAGACCCTGGTACAGAGTAAAATTTAGTGAATATTTGTTGAATGAACAAATGAATAAATGCATAAGAAATAAAGTATGAAATAAAAGCTGCAAATAAAGTGTGCAGGTGGGAGGTTCTGGATGGATCAGAATATGATAAGAACAGATAAAATTCTCAGGGAGATAAGACTCCCAGTGGGAAGTACCTGTAAGATACAGAAAGGGGACAAAGCTTGATCCCGCAGATCAAGTGAGGCCTGAAGAGTCAGGAAAGAATAACCTTGTGAAACAAAAGCAGCAAAATTGTGGAGAGATTGATGATACCAGCCTACCCAGTCCTGGTGCCTACAAGCAAACAGCTTCAAATCGCAAAACCTAGGAATCATCACAAAACGAGGACAAAAGGAACAGAGACAGGGCAGCAACATTACCCTGTAACTGACCAATCTTTATCAGTATGCACAGTCTCCACCTAGAGTGTGTGCTCCTTGTAATAGCTGTAACTGCCCAAGTTCAAAGCTAATAATCACTAAATTCTACACTAGCACTTAACTATCCAAGCTAGATTTTTATAGCTAGATTAAATTTCTATCTGTTGATTTTCATAAATTATATCGATGAGACCATTTTATCCATGCATCCTAATTTTTTTCTATAGTAATACAACAGTAATATATATGTGTATATATATGCAAATTTTACCACATACAAGTAAAAATTTTAAGAAGAAACTTAAAAGAGTAACAAAAATCTGTCCTAAGTTTCAATAAATCTCCTGATAATTAAATACACTGGGCCCTCTGCTGCCTGTTTTTGGTATTGAAACCCAGGAAGATTTTCTAAACCACATAAAAATCTTGGAAAAGAGGTCGTTTTTAGTTGGGCTTTTACCCAACTCTCCAGTTAAACAACTTAAATTCGTAGGTTACAAAAAGTGTTTCAAAGGTTTAGCAAACTGAATTGTCTTTAAATATGTTGTATAAATTAAGGAAAATATTTTATTTCAATTGTCTTCTATTTTCCCTCTTCTAAAGTTATGATGAATGTCCTGAAAATAATAAACCCAGATAAGTTTTTAGTGAATTATTATTTTAGATGATCAAAAAAAAGTCAGTTGGATCACCATAAAATGATAATTGATTTTGCTTATTTTATGACAGTAAATTTAAACAACTTTGTGTAAATTTATGTCTTCTCTGTTCTTACTATAATAAACCTCATTTATTTTAAAAGAAGAACCATCATTATGTTTGTATTCTTAGATTTATAGAAGTAAATCATTAATTGATTATTGAACTAATAAAAAACAAACATATTTTTTAAACTACAGGGACATCCTTTTAGGATATATGCCTTAGTCTTACTCGATAATGTATCTGGATGAAGGTAAAATGTCGTTCTTCACATACAGTAACTGTATAAAAAATGGTGCAATTATCTGATTTGCCAGCAGTGGACACTGTTACTCTAGTTATCACCACAGAGTGACTAAGGAAAAGTCTGCTTAATATCTCAGGGAATGTCTGTTCTTTATTCCCTTAAATAGAGCAGGAGTTAGTAAAATTGATTACTATTCTAAAAAAATGATAAAATAAATTTTAGAAAAAATATCATTGTTATTCTTGGATCCCAAAGGTAATTAAGAAATAAATTTTTACACTTAATCTATGGTTCTCATTTGATTGTTTTTTAATTTATGGAACATAGTTATTTGACACAGAATATCCAATCATGATTACTCTCAAGTATATCTTATGCATTTACAAAAGATCTCTCTCCTAGAAAATGTTGACAGATGGTATAAGAAACACACTGAACTGACAATCGGTGGCCCCTGACCTAGTCCTGGACTCCCAGAAACTAGCTTTGCAACCCCGCAGATCACCAGTTCTCTCTGACCTTGGTCATCTCCTGTCTGTAAAAGAAGTATCTAAACTAGCAAATTGCAAAGAATTCCTAAGCTAGAGCAAAAAGTCTTTGCTACACTTGTATAATCGGATATAGGTGTTATTTGTTTAATCTCTATCCAGATAGTACCTCATAAAACAGCTATTCCTTCTGTAATGAGGACCAAAACCTAAGCTCTGGCCCTCAGGGCAAGCATAATGGAAATCAGCCTGCAGAGCTAATGAAGATGAGGCAGTAGGCTCAAAATAGAAAGCCACTTACTCTTCACTCTTTACCATGAACAGCAGAGGAGCTCAACTTGCCACATCAGAGAGTTTACTTTGTACCAAGTAAATATTATTATTATTCCCATTTTATAGATGAGGAAACTGAGGCAGAGGACACTAATATCTACGGATAATAGATAGTAGGTGCTAGATCTGAATCTTGAATTGAGGCAGTCTAACTGGATGTCTATGCCATTAAAACCACTAGGTCCTACCTTTCTGGGTTCCTTACTGACTCCCAATGCAATACTCTACATATATACGCTGCCATCTACTAGATTGTGAACTGCTTCAGGATAGAAAATAAGAGCAGCATGGTGGGAAGACCAGTGGTTCTCAACTCTGGTTGATATCTCACCCTCAGGGGACATTCGGTGATATAATGGAGATATTTTTCGTTGCCACAGTGGAGGGAGAGGTGGGATAGAAGCTAGAGATGCTGCTACACATTCCATAATGCTCGGAACAGCCGCTCACTTTAGGGAACTATCCATCTCAAAAGGTCAATGGTATCCAGGTTAGGAAACACGACTCTAGAGTAAGAGAAGCTGGATTTGAATTCTAGCTATGTCACTTACTAGTTGTATGAATTTGAGCCATTTGCTTAAGCTCCTGGAACCTCTCAGGCTCCTCCCTTAAAAATGGTTGTATAGATGACAACTGTGGTTGTGGGAAGGATTGAAGGATTGAAGAAATGCTTTTCAACTGAGGAGTTATTTATATCTTTCAAAGACAGTGTCATGTAGTAAAAAGAGCAGAGGTTTAGGAGTCAAAAAGACATGAGTTCTTAAATGCTTCAAGGCCCAGTTTTTTTCATCCATCTTTAAAAAAGAGGGGTTGGGGAATTCCTACCCCATACAGGTTTCCTCAGGATTAAATGAGGTAATGCAAAGATTCTCTCATAATATTTGACGTAATATATCCGCAAAAATGTTAATTTCCACTCTCCAGAGTGAGTATGTATATATTATTTTTTGTCTGTCTAATATGCAAAACCTATTTTCTACAAACCACATTCCTTCCTTCCCAAACCAAATCCAATCCTTAGCTCAGGCAACCCAGTGCTTCAGGAAATGACCACACCCCCTAGATTCAGAAATGAGCCTCCACTGAATTGATCCCAGGTCAATCCAGTGCTCTACTTAAGTGACAGAATTATTAGTATCAGCCATGTGACCTAGTTCTGGCCAGCGAACTCAAGAGGACTTTGGAGAAAGAGGTTTACATATCTAAGAAGTAGTCCCAGGAAGAGACAATTTCATCTCCCCCTGGATGTTGCTTCTTTTGATGGAGCCAGGAACTTCTGTAATCTTTTTGTTACCGACTCCACAGACGGAACAACAGGGAAATGGGCAGATCTGAAGCATGGAATTTGAGAACATAATTGAACTACCGAGTCAGCCATGTGGACTACATTAACTTTGGTCTTACTGCAATGTCCAAGCGTAAATTTTCTTTTTTTTTTTTAAGACAGTTCAATTCAGAGTTTCTGTAACCTGCAGTCAGAAAAGTACAGGTTTCATCCCACTTCCTGTAGTAATTTTGTGTGGCCAAATAGTCTAACAGTCATTATAAAATGGAGTTAAAATAAAGCAATAGTGAATGGCGTTTTGTTCTTCTATTTAATCATTTCTTGTTTTTAAATTATGTTTAAATACATATAACACAAAATTTACCAATTTAACCATTTTAAGTATACAGGTCAATGTCATTAAGTATGTTCGCATTGTGTCCAGACATCATCAGCATTCAGCTCTATGATGAATTTCTTCATCTTGCAAACCCGAAACTCTGTGCCCATTAAACACAACTCTCTATCCCCATCTCCCAGTTCCGGGCAACTACCGTTCTACTTTCTGTCTCTATGAATCTGACTACTCTAGGTACCTTATATAAATGGAATCATGATAATTGTTCTTTTGTGACTAGCTTATTTCACTTAGCATAATATCCTCAAGGTTCATCCATGTTGTAGCATATGTCAAAATTTCCTTTTTAAAACTGAATACTATTCCATTGTAGTATATACAACATTTTGCTTATCAGTCAATGGATACTAGAGTTGCTTCCACTTTTTGGCTATGGTGAATAAAGCAGATTAACAAAAAAATTTTCACATTTGCAAAAGTTTTTATAACTAATACAATTACAAAACACTGCTAGAATAGGACACATACTAGCTCTAATTTGTCCTGAAATTTTAAAATACAAATATTTCCCTCGAACTTTACAACACTTTTTTTTCGACTTAGTGTTCCACACACTAAGTGACTATGATGGTCTCATTTGCAAAAATTTGAAGATACATAAGAGAAGATTGATTGATTGATTGATTTCTTTCTTTCTTTTATGTGTATAGGAGTGTGTATGTGAGGAAGCCAGTTACAGGAATTATGATGAATTATAAATTAATTATACTGTTCCTACTTCATCAGTGGTTTCATTATTTTATTTTTAGATTAATATTTCTGGGCCTCATTTTTCACTTCTGGTTCATGGGCCTTGTATGGAGGAGATTGAATTCCAGCCATACATTAAGAAGGTGGCCCAATATTTTTCTCTTCTAGGAAACTTTCCTAGTAGTAATCTACAATTCTGTCCTACTCCTTAAAGCAATCAGTTCCCAATGTGGCCTTCCATGATGAAAGTCCTGTTATCTTCAGTTTCTTTCATAGTCTTCCCGAGTGCCTGTCATAGCTTCTCAGCCTCAGGCCTGCAGGAACCTGAAGGACGGCTCTTTGGGCCCCCCAGGATACAATTTAGAAAAGGAATGCCACTTACAGATACCATTAATTTGGTAAGGCCCGAAAAGTAAATAGAAAAGAGATTCAGCAAAGGTACACTGTTGCTTAGAAATGCATGCCCTTTAGTTATTGTACCATAGAGATTTAAAAGAGCTCATGCATTTCCCCAAGAGCTGAAAATTTCCCCTAGGATGTTAGCTTATCGAAAAACAATCTAAACAAGAGTTAGTAAAAGATTTTGAGTTATTTGGTATAGAAGAAATTAAATTTTCACCAAGCAGCATCCCACCCATGTTTGTCAAAAGAATTCCAATTTTGTTCACTGTGGCAATTTGCTTAACCCTGAGGAATAAAACACAGTTGCTCAAAGCCAACTACAGTGAAGCCCACTTCCCTTTTCTGGAAATTCACATGCTCGGCTTTTCCTGGAGATGTGTACAGCTGTTGGCACAGCTCCTGGCCAATGGGATATAAAGGGAAGGCTTCTGGGGGAAGAAAGTGAGTGTCATAGAGGGTGTTAATTTTTTTTTTTTTTTGTCTTTTTCCTGCTTGATAAAATGACAATTCATTTTGCCTCACCCTTTCCTTCCTGTTAGGGACGTAAGTGTAAGTAAGAGATGGCTGGGACTCTGGAAATCATCTTGTAGCTATGAGGTACTTAATAAGGGAAAACTCAGGAAAAGCTGTTTCTGAGTCAGTAATGAAGCCACTGAGCAAGGCTATAATGACCTCCTTCCAGACATTTCAATTAAAAAAATACAAATACTGTATGATTTCACTTATATGCGGAATCGAAGGAACAAAAAAAACAAACTAATCAAAAACAGACTCACAAATATAGAGGACAATCTGGTGATGGCCAGGAAAGGAGGGAGGTTTGGGGGGCTGGGAGAAAGGGGTGAAGGGTTAAAGAAGTACACATTAGTAGTTGAAGGTCATGAGGACAGGGAGCATGGCATAGGGATATAATGGCTAGGTGGAGAGCAGAGGAGAGAAAGGGCAATCAAGGGGATCATTTTATAAACTATATAGATGTTCAACCAATGTACTGTATACTTGAAACTAATAATAAAATAGAATTAAAAATAAACACATATACTTATACATTAAGTTATTAGTAGTTGGGTGCCCTGTTACTTGTAGCTAAATGCAGCCTAACTGATACACTTAGGTATTTTCTAAGTCTGAATATAATTATAAGGTAGCAACATTAGCTATTCTTAGAGGAACATAACTCAGGAACTCCAGGAATAGGAATATTGTATTAATTTGTGTTGATTTGTGCCTTAATCTTCTCAATTAGTTAGTGAAGTCCTTAGTGGTCAAAAGCATGCCCTTTACTGTCTTTTAATATCCTATTTGTAAACACTAAACATAGAGTGAGGTGCTTAAGAAACAATTAAAATGTAACTGTTAACCCAGTAATGTCAAACTTTGTATCACTGGATCCAGCCTCTCACAGATATTGTTTATTCTGTCACAACCTCAAAACACCCTTTAGCTCAAAAGGAACCTAGTTAAGCAATGTCTTTGCTCTCAGCAGGTTTTGTTCTTGAATTCAACTTTAAAAGTACATTCCATCATAGGATTAAACAGACATAGTTCTTGCTTTTATGGAGTTTTCAAGTTAATGGGGAGAGGGGGCGGGGGGAATACCTGAATAGTGAGAAAGAACTAAAGGTAAAGGGGCAATTTTCCTTATCCCTTTGTAAAGACTTGACCGGGCCTTGACTTTGAGTTGCTCTACTCGGTAAAACTGGTCAGTCTGTAAATATTTATGGAGCATCAACAATGTATGAGGCACTGTGGAGGGGTTGGCAGTAGAAAACATTTTAAGTTATATATGATTTATGATTGCAAGAAACTAAAATGAGGATATGAAACATACTTAATGGTTTCCGTACTTCTTTCCATTAGATATAGACTACTTTCTTCAATAAAAGGTTATAGGAGAGTCCAATATGTAAAACTGAGATTGTCTGATGAATTTTCTCATGTCCCCTGAGGAGACTTGGAAAAATAATTTGGAATTCACTGAATGTGTGTGTGTGTGTGTGTGCGTGTGTGTGCGTGTGTGTGTGCGCGCACGCGCACACACGTGCACACCTATGCATTGGTGTACTTGCACATGCCTTATCCATAAGCAAATTTTAAGCATAACAAAACGGTGGTACTAACTCTAACAGCTGCGGAATTCCAGAGGCCAGAGGAAATCAGTATCGAGTGGCTACTGGGCTTCTCAATTGCATCAAATGCTTAAGAGTCTACTTGATTTAGCCTTGAAGAAGAGTGGTTTAGGCAGCAGGAATGGAGTTAGTTAACTTGGTCCCTATTGACTAGTCACCTGTGACTCCCCAAATTAAATGTTAAATGAGGACCTCCAAAATAAAAATTAGAGAGACACTCTTGCTGTGGCATTTACCGACCATTAAGCTAATAGTTCTCAGTTCTTCCATTTGGACAAAACTGCCGCCTGTCCTGAGGCCACTAGCTCTTGGAGAGTGCTGATTAAGACATTCCCAGTTGGAGGCTAAGTGTGAACCTAGCAAGCCAGAGTTCACTGCACTATGATCACTTTCATTTTAGATGTCTAAAAATTGCAGCAATATTCCAAAGTTGATTTCTACACTTTTCAGGCACGTCCTTGAACCAGCAGGCAAGTGCCTAGAAACCAGTCTACAACTGCAAATCGTTTTGCTTCTAAAATGCTAATCTAATGTGGCTTCAGTGGTCCTCAGAGGTAGTGGGTTTACAACTTCTTCTCGACTGTGACTATGATTTATAGCTTGGTCTCTCAGCCACGGATAAGTTGTCTTCTTGTGAAACGACAAAGAAATACAATTCTTGAGGCAAGAAAACAAGCGCATTAATACATTAAAACTAGTTTTCAAAGGGATTCATTGTACTGCTTCATCAATAAAGTGGGAAAATGATTTAAAATATTATATACTATGTACATATTTAGATGTCAGTTACATGTGTTTTAATGATGGACAATTTTGGATGTGCATTGCATGCCACCTTCAACTTCAGAACTCTTGAAGAGAAAGAGACATGAGTGACCAATATTGAGCAAAAAAAAATATGTGAACAACTCATGTCAAGTATTTTTTGCGGTAAAAGTCATTTTAATGGCATATGCATTTCTGAAATGACTGCTTTAGAATCAAGACCTTTTGCTCTCAAATTACAGGAAAGACATTTGATTTAGAAACATTGCACGGATATTTGATAGAGCTATTTGCCATCAAAGTTAACTTTTGTACATTGAATATTTAAAAAATTAAGCCTCAAATTGACGTTAAACTAAAGATAGCTACTGCTTAGTTCTATCCATATAAAGTAGAGGGCAAGAAGCATTTATCACGTTTTCATTTTTTAAATTAAATTTATTGGAGTGACATTGGTTAATAAAATTATATAGGTTTCAGATACAATTAATTCAATAATATATCATCTGTATATTTCATTGTGTGCTCACCACCCAAAGACAAATTTCCTTCCATCATCATTTTTATTTTTCATTTGAGGACATGGCAAATAGATTCACTGGTGGAAAATCCAGAGGGAAATATAAGGAAAAAATAGGTATATAGTCTGTAATAATATCGTAACTTCTTAACCTCAAACCTCTTTATCTTTTCTTTGCAACCCCTCAAACTCCTTGAAGGAACAAGTTAATTTCATCAGTCTCCCAGACAAGAGAAATGTTGCATGAAAAATCTCTACTCAGGTAAAGCAAACGGCCCATTGGTTCACAAATTCACATGATAAATTGTGTTATTATTAATACCGAAACTCAGATAGATATAGATCTTAATATCTGTTAATATCTCACTACAACACACACACACACACACACACACACACACACTCACTCACTCTTACGGTATTTCATAGTATTATGTAACATTCTCCAATTTTAAATCACATTATGTTACAGTAGTGAATACTTTTTTCCAAAAAAATAGAGAAAATCTGAATTTTCACAATAGCTATATTAGGAAGCAATCATTCTATAAGGCGGAGTGCACAAGACCTGGAACTTATTGTGAGACAAGCAGTTTATTGCGGGCTTCCCCACTCACCAGCTAGATTTTTGTTAATCAAACCTTCAATTCTCTACAAAATACAAATAACAATGAAGCCCAACCTATATAACTGCTAGAGTTGATGAAATAAAACCATACTATTCATACATGCTATTTGAATGGTAATATGGCATATAGAGTCACTATTATAACTATTATTTGATTTACAAAAGGAGCCACAGTTGATGGTCTTTAAAAATGAAGATCACTGATGCACTTGATGTATTATTCAGTTTATCACCCTCCCCCCAAAAAAAGAGGATGAAAAGAAAGGTATTTTTAACATCATACTTTAAGGCTGTAAAGAAATAGGCTGCTGAGATGCTTCCAGAAAAGCAGTAAAACAGAGATAAAATAGTCTTCCTCTATTCTTGTGCTTTCTCTCTCTCTCCCTCTGTCTGTCTGTTATAGATTTCATTATTTCATTTTTGAAGTAGAAAATTAAACTCTTGCTACAATGACACATTTAATTGGGAAACTAATGAGACCACAGCTAAATGTAATCAATATATTCAAGATAATCAAGATGATATGTAGAAATATTATCAAGAATTTGAGTCATGAATGCTGATGGTTTCCAAGCTACACAGACAATATGGAGCCCTAAGGAGGGCCTATGTGCTCAGTGTTTCCATTCAGGCACTCAAATTTTCATTTAGGTATAAGAAGTAAAATGCAACATAAAATATAAACAAAAGAGATATGAATCATTATCTCTTGAATGTTAATTTCAAAACTTTGGTTTGCTATTTAAATGAAGTACAAAAGTAAATAGATTTACTAATGTTTCCATTTGGAACAAAAGAAGCAGACTTGAGTTGAGAGTGAAAGAAAGGAATAAAGAAAGACCACACCTGTTAGACAAAAGTAGGAGGAATGAGAAAAGAAAGAAAACACAGAACCTTAAGAGAAACTGAAGAGAACTGATGTCCATTACATAGTCAACAAACTAAGAACAAAGACAAACAGCCTGGATTCTCAAAGTGTGGTCTCCAGGCCAGGAGCACTGGCATCACATGGTAACTTGTTAGAAACACAGTAGCTTGGAGTTATCCAATCTACTAAAACAGAATCGACATTTTAACAAAATCTCCAGGTGACTCATACGCAGATTCCCATTAGAGAAACTGTAGATCAGAGCCACCCATTTTGCCTGTTGTAATTTATAGCTCAGCCTTTCCCTCCCTCCCATTGTCTCATAACCAGATAACCATTCCCCATAGGCAATCATTATACATTCACCCAGGCCTCCAATTGTTTACAGGCAAACATATATGTCATGCAATTCCAAAGTAGGATGTGTGGTATAACTAAAGGAAATCATTTTCACTCCCTTAGTATCCTTATCATATACGACTACATGTGTATAGATGGGGGGTCGTTTCCCCTCTATCCATCTAAGACAAAAAAAAAAATGGCAAAGGGCATTAAATGGAAGTACTAGATGGATATAAAACCATGAATTAAAATAGAATAAGTAAAATCATGCCTATGACAGTCCTGTTAACATTTAAAAAAAAAAATCTCACCTGTAAGGTTGGCAATCTATAAAATAAGGTGTTTCTATTCCTTCAGAATCAATGCTCAGAATGAACTTAGAAGAGAGACATCAATCCATGACTGGTAGCCCCTAATGTCAGCAGAGATTTTAGGATGTGAAGCATGAGTGAGTGCTAGACTCGGGTCAAACTGTGAAGTAAGATTACTACGCCCTTTACTTTGCCTTTTCTTCTTCCTCTCCCACTTCTGAGCCCAAAGCCCTGTGTATCCTCCTGTACTCCAACAGTTCTATTGTACATTCAGTTGGGTATAGGCCGCCTCATTTCTTGTCTGGGCTATTGCAACTGGTCTACATTATTTAATAAGTTGAAAATTTTTTAAAGATAGCAACTTATTATTATTGTTATTATTATTAGGATCTTAAAGCAATAATCTTGACTGAAAGGCAAAAGAGAAATTATAGAAGGTCCCATGCAATGATCTCCCTTCTAACTTTTAACTTTTTTATTTATTGAGATATAGACACATAACAATATACTAGATTAAAATATACAATATGATTTGGATATGAATATATTGTTAAATGATTACCACAATTACTTAACATCCATCACCTCATGTAGTTACACATTTTTTCTTGTGATGAGAATTGTTAAGACCTACTCTCTTAGCAATTTTGTTAGCTATAGTCACCGTGCTGTACATTAAATCCCTAGAACTTATTTATTTTGTAACTGGAAGTTTGTACCTTTTGACTACCTTCACCCATTTCCCCTACCTCATACTCAGCACCTGCGTCAACACCAATCTGCTCTCTGTTTCTACAGGTTTATTTTTATTGTTGTTGTTTTAAGATTCCACCTGTATGTGAGATTATAGGGTATTTATCTGTCTTATCTGACTTATTTCACTTACCATAATGTCCACAAAGTCTCTCCATGTTGTCACAAATGTTAGGATTTCCCTCTTTCATGTGGCTTTTATATATATATATATCTCCACCCCACATTTTCTTTTTCCATTCATCTGTTCATGGACACAGGTTGTCTTGGCTATTGTAAATAATGCTCAATTAACATGGGGGTGCAGATATCTCTTTAAGATAATGATTATTCCTTCACACATAACAAAAGAGAATTCCTGGCACTTATCAGCCTGGCACTCAGAACTAGGCCATATTTTCTGTGTATAAATAATCTCACAGAATATCCAGTGCGGATAAAGGTTACTCTAAGACCAAATAAACTGAGACAAAGTAAATATACTTCAGACTTTTCCTAAGCATTGATGAAAACAAGGTTACTTTGTCATTCTCAAAATACCAAACACCCCTTCTACTAGCCAAAATGAGCAAATGCTACTGCTTTACCAATCATAGCTCTGTTCTCACTTCAGTCTCCCTTCCCTATAGATAAGATTCATTGAGACACCCAACCATACACATGCCCCCACTTCCTGATAGCATCCAATCTACAGCACACCCTCAATTGCTCAGAACCTCCCCCAAGTCACTCAATCAAAGCCCTCATGGTATAATAAGTTCCTTCTAGCATCCTCCTACCAAGATGCCCCATAGCTCTCCACGTGTATTCTCTCTCAATACAGCATGTAACGATGCAGCTTGCTTATCTATCAGCGTGTTTCTGGGGGTCTTCGGCTGAAGGGCATTACAGTTTCAGTGTGATGTTGAATGCCCACCTTGAATTGATTTTTCAGTAATTTTCCAGATGACTTCATTTCCCTCAACATGCACTATAGTTTCACAGCTCTCATGGGTTGTGCTGCTATTTCAACTTGGAGTTCCCTTCCTCTAACTCCCAGCTCTTGAAACATTGCAAAGTTTAGGTTAAATTCTATAAGCAATTTTGTTTGATTTCTCCAGCCAAGACCTATCACTTTCTCCTCGGTGTTTTGTTTACACTTTATTTTCGACATCTCCTCTACTTGCACACAGCAGTTATTTATGTACTTCTTCTCTTCTTCACTAGATTTGGAAGTTCCTTAAGAATTCCAATCATGCTACATCTACTTCTCTTTTATCTAGTGACTTTCCAGCTCTCTGGCTGGTATATAATACAGTTTAATAAATATTCACCGAATTGGATTTGTAATTCAAGTTAAAATATCTGAGTTCAAGTTAAAAACTCTGAGAGGTTTAAGAATCTCAGCTGGCATCCTTATAAAAAAGAAATGTGAACAGACACAGATATGCATACAATCAGAACATCATGTGAAGTTGTAGACAGAGATTGGGTGGTAATTTATTTGCAAGACAAGGGCTGCCAAGGGCTGCCAATGATCAATCATTAATTTCAGAAAGTACCGCTGGAAAAGGTAAGGAAAGATTCTTCCCTAAGGGAAGGAGAATAGTCCTTCAAAATACCTTGGGTTTGGACCTCTAGCCTCCAAAACTTTGAGAGAATAAATTGTTTTTTAGTAACCCAGTTTGTGGTACTTTGTTAGGGCAGGCCTAGGGAATGAATACAGAATGATTATGAGACAGTTGGTTGTTGTTTGCAAATTGCACCAGGAATCCTGTTCTGATAAGTAGTTTAAGAACTCAAAGAAATAAAGAATAGAATGGTGGTTGCTAGAGGCTGAAGGGTGGAGAAAATGAAGAGATGTTCGCCAAAGGGTACAAACTTCTACCTATAATATGGATAAATTCTGGGGAGCTAATATATAACATGGTGACTATAATAAACTATATTGTATTTTATACTTAAAAGTTGTTAAGAGAGTAGATCTTTTCTCTACCTCCCTGCTTTATTAAGACAAAATTGATGAAATTATAAGATATTTAACGTGTATAAGATGATGATGTGTTATACATTATTAATAGATTCTCCCATTGAATTAATTAACACATCTATCATCTCACATATTTACTTTTTCTGTTTTGGTGAACATTTAAGTTCTATTCTTATAGCAAATTTCAATCGCACAATATAGTGTTATCAACTATATTCACCATGCTATACACTGTATGTACAGGACTTATTTTTCATATAATTGAAAGTTTGTACCTTTTTACCTACTTCTCCCAATTTCACTCCCCTCCCAGTTCCTGGAAACCGCTTTTCAACTCTGTTTCTATGAGTTTGACATTTCTTTTTTTAATTCCACATGTAAGTAATACCGAACAGCATTTGTCTTTTTCTGTCTCACTTAGCACACTGCCTTTGAGATCCACACATGTTGTTGCAAATGACAGGATTTTCTTCTTTTTTTAAGGGTGTGTATGAGTATGTGTGTGTATACATACCACCTTTTCTTTATCCAGTTATCCATCAACAGATACTTAGTGTGTTTTTATATCTTGGCTATTATGAATAATGCTACAATGATCATGGGAGTACAGATATCTCTTTGAGATAATAGTTTCATTTGCCTTGGATATATACCCAGAAGTGGGATTGCTGGATCCAGAAAGAAGAGCCTAAATGTCACCACACACACACACACACACACACACACACGCACACGCACACGCACACGCACACACACACGCACACAAATTGGTAATTATGTGATAAGATGGAGATGTTAACTAAATTTATTGTAGTAACCATTCTGCAATACATACATGTGTCAAACCATCATGTATACATTAAACTTACATATGGTATATGTCAATAATGTCAATAAATAAAATGAAATTTTAAAAATGAAATGAGGACTGAAAAAATGCCTAAGAAAATTATTCTAGGGCTGTAAGAGTTTGGTTAGTCAGTTTAAACTCACATCAATAGCTAACTAACCCAGTCTTTGAATAAGAACACCAACCTTTGATACAATGCTAAAATGTTTAAATTATTTGAAAAATAGCACCACACTAGCATTTCTGTGACATTCGTTAGGTTGTTCAATAGGAGAACATCTCAGCATGTGGTCCTAGGCTTCCTGCATCATAGTCACATAGAATGAAACTTAAAAATCATATTTCCAATGTTCATCCCAAACCTACTAAGTCAGACAGAGTATCTGAAGGTAAGGAGCCTCTTCTATTAAATAAGAATGTATGAGGGTGGAGTCTATTGAATCAAAATGTCTAAAGGTAATTTTAATTACTCTCAGATAATCCTTGCACATATTAATATGAGAACCACTGTTCTTTATTTTCCCTGACTGTTTTCATAATATCGTTGTTTAACTATGCTAAAGTTAAGATTATTGTCCTATATATGTGCCAATATAAGTTTTTGTGGGGCAGGAAAAGCCTGATTATTTCAAGGTCATGCGGTAGGAACTTTTATGTTGCATGGGAGGAATCTCATTCCTTACCATGACTAACTGAAACAAACTGTAAGAAAAACAATGCAAACACTATAAGTCATAAGTAAGCAAATATGTTTCTTAAATGTTACCCTTTCACAGACTCTCCTAAATCAAAGTGTGTCTTTAAGGATTCTATGCATGGAATTTGTTTATGTACCTGTGCTTTATTTCTCTAAGATGCTATCTTTGGAGACCAGGACCATATTTTGCTAGTGATGTCTTTTTATCTCCTTTGACTCCTCCACAAAATCTATTGTATGTCACATTAAGAGCCATTAGACACATCAAGAGCCCAGTAAATACCTGCTGCCTACATAGGAGAAAAATCTAATAAATTAATACTTTTGCGGTACAATGGGGTGATTGCTTGGGCACATTGGTGATAGAAGATAACATTATCTTTTTCTGAATTTGCAGCTCACCTACAATTGTAGTGAAAATAAGTCACTGTGAATGGTCATATTGTGAATTTGTAACTCTCTGCCAACACTTTTAAGATCACTTTTAAAGCAACCGTCTGCATTTTATTAGCTAAGATTGATGACCCGGAGGGGAAACTATAATTGATTACATACTACAACCAATTTATGTACTCAAAACAAGTGAAAGTGTAACACTATGTAGATAAATATTGTCTCAGAAATGAAGATAAATGAATATAAATGATTAAAGGTGAAATTGTGATATAATGGCTATGCTTAATTTATTAGGAGCATTGTCATAAATCTGACAAGAAGTCTAAAAAACATTTCTTTGAATTTTTTTTCTAACCTATCAAACTGCAACATAACATTTTAACTATTGGATGTACAAAATCCTGTTTTCTTATAACAACTACTGGACACTTTTTAATAAGATCAAAAAAATATTTAGGAAGGCACCATATCTCAAGATTTCTAGTATTTTGTATTTAAGAATTCCTAATGGCAAAATAGTCCGAGCACACAGCTGCCAAAACTAAGTTCCTCCCACTGTTCCTTTAACTTTCTTCTCATTCATTCTTTAAACATACATTAATTTGTTCCACCAGCAGACTTTACTTTTTGATCTGAGCATTGTTTAAGCCAAACAGAACTAGGAATTTGAAAGTCAGGAGGGTACTTTCAAGAAGATTTATATCTATAGTCAAGTTCTTTCCATCTACAATTTCGATTTAGGATTCCCTTGGTGTGGACACAAAAGAAGCCCATGCTTAGCATGAAGATATCACAGAAGTCACCAAGAGACAGATAATTCTATCATTCTATCATTCTTCTGATAGAAGAGAGACTGGGGGACATTTGGCCAATGGGCTCCATGTTTGGAGACATTCATGGATCCTTCTTTGTAAGGGATGGATTGCCTACATCATCTTAACAAACTTTCCCAATACTTGGCTCATAGTTGGCACTCATAAAGTGTTGGTAAGTTATTAAGTAATTAAACAAATTAATCTGATCCTATGACTCTGGCTGAAGAATAAGAATGGTGAAGCTTAGTGTTTCTGGCTGTCCTCATTTGGACAGTCATAGATATAAGAATTTCTGTCTTTCAAATTCTTTGGTACCTTGTAAGCATTCCAGTTAAGCTGCAAAGGAAGCAAGGGTTGAAATGAAACAGTTGTGGAGTCCTATGCAGCAGGCTTACAGTGCCCCTCTTCATTCCTTACATCCTTACACATGTTAAGTCCACATGACTTTTTTAAGAATATTTTCACCCCAAATTCAACTCAAAACTAGCATATCTCCACCTATTTTAACTTGTGGCTTATGTAGTTTTTATATGAAAAACTTGCTGCCTAAAAGCAGCATCCATTTAGATACACAGGAAAAAAGAAATCTTTATTTGCTAAGGCACTGACTGAACTGTGATGACAGTAGAGGATGAAAGTAGAGGTTGGGCAGAAGTACTCAAAACACCCCATGTCCTGACAAAGAGTGCCCTCAAAGGGCCAAAACAGTCTTCTTTTTTTTTTTTTTCATTATTTATGCAAATAACAAACATTCATTGTTTATGGATTCTTTTTCTAGTTTTATTTTTATTTGCATCATAATAATCTCTTAATTACTCTTGACTGACTTTAATTCTCTTTTAGATGAATACAGTATAACAGCTTTTTCTAATTGGCTCCAATTCTGGGGGGCCACACAATTGGGTCTCACAGTTAGAGAATGAGAGCACTGAGGCAAACAGAAGTTGCATATTTGTCAACTCTTTTAATGAGGATACACTGGAGATTAAGACCTTGAATTCAAATCCTTTCTTTTCTATTCTTATCTTAGTACAACCAGAAAACATTTCTTCAATTCAACTTGCTCTCGATATATTTTTAAAAGTAATTCTCCCTGTAGACCATATATTTTACATTTCCCAAATGGCTCCTAGTGCAAAAATATTCTTGAGATTCTCTTGTAATTTTCTCTGTCTAGAGGATCTTCTCAGTGACATTTAAGGATTTTAGATCAATCAGATGTGCAGGTACTGGAATCCTAGATGAGAAAATCATAAAAAATTAATTTTATAGTTTTCTGTGGTGATGTCTCCAGTTATCTAAAGGGGCATGCAGAAATTCTCTATGCAAAATTAAATTTTTATTCAGTTATGTATTTTTAAAGCTACATAGCACTTTTAGGCTGGGAGGAGGTGATTTATTTTTTGTCAAGAGGGTCTAACACAAAAATCGTTTTTATTATAAGGTGGCTTCTCTTCAAAATCAGGTCAGTGATTATATAATGTAGCAAACGGATAAACATTTTCAATTTTATAGTGCATAAAAGACATAAAAGTGTGTATTATACACACTAAGTCAATAGTCACATTTTCTATCTTTGCATTTTCCATGGAGATAGGGATCCAAAATGGGAGTTTAACACTGAGCAACTTGAGAGTTGGAAAGCAAGTTCCACTCCGCTAGCGATGTTACTTCCAGCTTCCAGTAAAAGTCCCTGATTAATCAGACTCAGTATAATGACAGGTGAATAAAAGATTAAATGCTTCAAATAAAAGCATGCTTTCAATGGTGCTCTGTTCTTTTGTGAAAATAGCACGTAGACTTCTTCCACCTTGTCTCACCTGGTCTCCCAACCTGTGAATGCTGCCTAACCCAGAATGTTTCAAAACAACCAAATGGAATTAGGAAAGCAAATTCCAAGGTTTGGTTGTTTAGTATGTGAAGACTGACAACACCTTTCATGACTATTTTTGTCTGAAGCTGTAGTATTTTGGCAGAAAGAAGGCAGAACTTGAAGCCATGGTACAATTGCCTCATCTACAAGACTGTCTCTTTAAATTCTTCTCAAATTTCAAAATGGTAGAAGTGTGCAAGTGTCCTAAGAGGTAACTGAATCCATCTTTCCTTTTTCATACTTCCAGTGAAAAAAGGCTCTTTTCACCCTCGTTATTTATTGCAATCTTAATAATAAAGTCTCCCAAAGTTTTATGGGGTTTTCATGTGGGTGGATAAACTAAGACCAAGAGTAATGGCATAAGAATTTTTTTACTGAGAAGAGGTTCAGATGTATTGAGAAGAGCCGATTCAACAAAGAAAACGATAAACTGAAAAGCTAAGATTTATTTTCAGAAATATGATTAATTTCGTAGGAGAATTGGACAAATGACCATTTAGTACCTTACTTAGTTTCTCTCCCTTTAAAATGGAAAACTATCTTCACCTTTCTCATACGTACTATTCCTAGCTGATGGGACACATCAGAAAATGTACTTCATTTTAATTATTTCTCTTCTTAAAGTTATTGAGAAATCATTTAACCAGCTGGTTTGGTACATAATGTGAACTAAATAATACACAGGCATGTTTTAAAAAAGTCTCTTCCTCCAGAGGTCGTAGTCATAGAAACCTTCTAATATATTTAAATAAAATATAGCCATTCTTTCAAAGGAAAACTTTAACATCATTTTCAAAGAAAAAATGCAGGCTGACTTGGAGATATTCTCCTTTGCCACATTAATTATTTTATTTTCTCATTTATACTAGATAAATGAGTACCAATTTGGTGGTGATGGTTCCTTGGTTCGTTTGCTAATTACTGTCATACTTGCTTCCTTATCTACTCCTTTAAAAGTCTAAATTTTTATTTTCACTTAGTATAAAAAAAGCATATTCAGTACTTTATTACATTATAATAATTGAATGTTGTGCTATTGACAACCCTAAAGTCTGATTAATAAATCACATGTGTCTTTTTAATCCGTTTTGACTTGTAGCTTCTACTATTTAACGAAGAGAGATTATGTCCGTCCCTAGGCTGTATAGGCACACTCTTAAGGCTCATATATAGTTCCTAATCTTCATAAGAATATTCACAATTAGGTATTATTTTCTCCATTTTGCAGTAGAGGAATTGGGGGCTCAGAAAGGTTAAGTAACTTGTTCAAGGTCGCATGGCTAATAACTGGCAGGACCAGAACTCCCCAAGTCTGTTTGACTCAAAAGCTTACTATGCATCATGCCTCTCATATTAATTAGATTGCAATCAGATACACCACACATTTGAAGTGTATTAGCATAAACTAGCTACATAGCACTTTTAGGATTGGAGAAGTGATTTTTTGTCAAGAGGGTCTAACACAAAAGTCATTTATATTAGAAGCTGGCTTCTCTATAAACTCAGGTGTGTGCTTATATAATGTAGCAAGTGCATAAACAATTTCAATTTTATACTGCAGAAAATACATAAAAGTGTGTATTAGATACAGTAAGTCAACAGTCACATTTTCTACCTTTGCTTTTCCATGAAGATAGGGTAGTCCACATAAGAAACTGTAATGCTTTATAACACTATTTAAAAAAATCAATTTCCCTAAAACAATACACTTCAGCTACCTGAAGCAGAGCCACCACATCACACAAATTCAGGGGGCATCAACCCCATCTATCAAACTCCACAGGAATAATCCCTCTTGGAGGAACATACTCCAGACCTTGCACATTCATCCATAAAAGCCCTGATGATAGTCTTCCTGACTAACTGGTTAAAAATAGTTCCATGGGAAGTAGGAAAAAAATAGTGAACAGCAAATAGTACCACAAAAATAATTTAGTTCTGTGATAATTCCCAAGGCAAGGACCCAAACAACGCACTGTACAAATATGCAATAAATTCCTGTTGAATGAATGTGAATGTCCATGCTTAGAACAGAAATAGGAGATTTCTCAGTAAGGGGTGATGGATAAATAGTTCAAATTTCTGGAGGTAAAAGCAGAGAAATGTAAGAGAATTGTCAGAGAATCAAGCCTAAATGCTACAGAAAAAAGGGAGAGGAAGAGAGACATTGAGAGCGAGAGAGAGAAAGTGAGAGCGGATGGAGAGCAAGAAGGGTGAGAAAATGTTGATACTAAGCATAAAAAATGAGAGTGGGTAGATGGACAAGTTTGTTGACATGTTTCTGGCCTCCTGTCTGCCTCTTCTGGGTGTTCCCTTCCCA
This sequence comes from Rousettus aegyptiacus, assembly GCF_014176215.1. Lineage (NCBI taxonomy): Eukaryota > Metazoa > Chordata > Mammalia > Chiroptera > Pteropodidae > Rousettus > Rousettus aegyptiacus. The sequence goes on along the minus strand of NW_023416286.1, from coordinate 55,635,773 downwards.
GATCTGCTTAAAATCTTCAACTACAGAATTAAACGCAACCTTCAGAAATAATAATTAATTTTTGCATGTCTAGCTCCCGCTGTATTCCCAGCCTCAGTTCAAGTCACTCTCTTCCGCCTTCCTATCCCCTCCCCCTGCACCAGTTGCTGTTCACACCAGCTGCTTCAGCGACATGGTCCTGGCCTGCTTCTCACACCTGCTCTCCCGCAGCTGTGAGCCTGGGGAACCCTCTGCCCTCCATTTCAGGAGGCTTCAGTTTCACCTTGGCTGGTGAAACCCACTAATGCCTCGAACCCTCTGTGGATAACACCTCCTCCAGGGAGTGCTCTCCATTCCCTTCATTCAGAAATCATTCTTTGTTCCTGTTATTACACTTAAAACCTCCATCCAACCACCCTCCACTTCCCGCCTTAATTATTTAACGATGCTCCAGTTCCCTTTATTACATGTTTTAGCATCTTAAAGACAGAGCTGTGTCTTAATCATAGTTTTAGACCCCACAGGAATGAACACAAATCAGACACATGGTAGCTAAATGATATATATTTGCACTGAAAGCATCTTAAATGCCTGTCATATGCCAAGCTTCACACAAAGCCTTTCACATTGAAACAGGACTTCTTGGCCCCCATTTACAGGAAAGATGCTGAGCTTCAGAGAGGTCATTCACTAAAACCAAAAGGTTAGTTTTGGACCTGGAATCCTATTATAAGCGATTGAAGATCCAGGACTCTTCCATTTTTTTATCCTGTTGTGTTTTGTTTGTTTGTTTGTTTGTTTGTTTGTTGGACAGGGGAAAACAAAAGCCAGAGTTAAAGTAGAAAACTGCTAAAATTATCCTAAAATATATGCAAGATTTAGTCCTTTTCCCTGCAAGAGCCACATTTGGATCATAAAGTCTACCAGGAACAGTCTGGTTTTGTGCCTACAACTAGAATTAAAACCTGAAGTAATGTTTGGTGTTTAGAATGGTGAACGTGGGTTATTATAAAAATGTTTCATCTATTAAATATGTTCTGCTTTACAGCAAGAGAATTATATGTCACCGATTTTCTTCATTAAGTTGTTAAACAGATTGTACAGTGATCAAATACTAGAAGCCAATTGACCAGTCCAAAAATAATATAATCCTGTGATTTGAAAATGTTCTCAATTCCTAGCACTCTTAGGTGTCTCAGTAGTTTTTTCACTGTATCTAGGCAGAATGGAGTACCTAACAGTTACATTTATCAAGTAATTAAGTCCAAATAACTTAATAAGCATTGATGTCCTAACAATGTAGTAGTTAGTTAGTTAAAAAAAAAGTAATATGATCATATTTTTATTTCATTCGTCAATAACCACCATGACTAATGGTACGTGTGCTCCTGCTGCGCTCTGCACAGCCTCTTAGAGCTTGGAATCAGCCTGGACACTGTGCCACCCTCACTGCCTGTTCCTCATTGATTTGTCCTGCAGTGCTTGCTTTTTATCAAAGCAACTTTCGACAAATCAGGTTTTTAAAGGTAGAACAATATTGAAATGAAGATGGTAAACGGACCAATGTTTTGCTACTCCAAAAATATGCCTTTTGGTATATTTATTTTAAACTGGGCATTAAGGAACGAAAGACTCAGAGAGAAACTTTGACCCTCACCCTTTATCTGCTTAAAGAAATTTAGATAGAGGACTTGCTCCAGGAAGAGAGATAAGATCAAAGATCAACTATAGTTTAATACAGACTAATGTGTGATAGAGCAGAACCTAGCGTAGCCCATTTGTTCAATGTCTTCTCTGTACCCCATTGTTAAAGGTGGCCCAACGAACATTTATTTACCAAACATTTGCCTCCATCTCCATGGGAATTGCCTTCCTGCCCTTCGGTCCTCAACCACAAATCCCCTTTCTCTTTAGCTCCAGAATGACGCAGAGGCCTGGACCACCCAATCTATACTCTGGTGTCATTACAACACCCATTAATGTGTATTCATATAATAAAGTTTGAGCATTTTCTCTTGTTAATTTGTCTCTGCTAATCTGATTATTAACCCAGCTAGAAGAACTTAGAACCTGGGAGGAAATATATACATATTTTTAGCCTCTATATAGCATAATATAATATGGAAGCTCTAAACTACCTCAAGCTAGTAGTTTACACTGTTAAACAGATGTTCGTTATATATTGCTATGTTTCATTCAAATTTTTAAAATAGCCATAGCATAACTATGTTTTTGCCATGGCACCCTGAGGTACCTCAGAGCATAGTTTGGGAACCTTGGTACAATCATTATATTTCACATTATTTATTTTATATAAATAACTTTACAATCTTTTCTATTTCTAGTTAAGGTTTCTATTTAACCTATTTATGAAAATATAGTTAATATAGAAAGGTATATAAATCATGAGTATGCAGCTAAATGAATTTTCAGAAAGTGAACACATTCATGTAACTGCCACTCGGATCAAGGAAGAACATTAACAACAAACACCTATGAGAATCCCTCGGCCCCATATCCAGTTACTACTCCTCTCCTCACTAAAGGAAATCACTATCCTGACTTCAAACACCAAAGATGAGATTTGCTATTTATAAATACACAGCACTAATTTTGAAACAGCCATTTTTTGAGTTTCAGTGGGTAATATAGTTGCTTCTTGATCATTTTTCTCACTTCCACCAGATTGTGAAGCATCTATAGAGGTTGTTGCCCAATTGGTATAAATGCTCAGGAACAGACTTCTTAATTAAAACCTAAATCAATAACCTCACCTCACTCCCTGACCAAGGTGATCAAGTATCCTAAGATAATCCAGTCAGAAAAAGGTCCCCAAATTCCTCTCTCTTTCTCCCCTCCCATCCCCTTTCTCCTCCCTCTTCCTCTTTCTCACTAATTTTATAATTTATTTATTTATTTATTTATTTATTTACTTACTTACTTACTGTGACATTGGTTAACGAAATCCAATAAGTTTCAGCCATACACTTTAACAGTAAGACATGAATATATTTACACTGGATGTTTAGCTCCTATAGTTAGATTTCTTTCTGTCACCACATATTTGACTCTCTTTATCACTCTCTTTTTAAATATGATACTCTGTTAGAGATAACCCCAGGAATTTTTTTGACAGAAATCTTGTACATGGAAACTAAGATCACCTGTGGAACAGAGCCAACCTCAGAGAAGGCAGATTTGCAAAAAAGAAAAATAAATATATGACAACAAAACATGTTCCCTGGTATCATGTTAGAGCCACTAAGTCACGGCACGACTGGACTTTACATTGATGTAAGCCAATAAATGCCATTTTCTATAAGTTAATTTGAGTTTTATTTAACCTACATTCTCACCAAATCATAAGATCAGCTAGACATTAGCTAATTGGAAACTTCAGTAATGTAAAACAACCTGGTTCTCACTGTGGAAAAACTAGAATATAATATTCCCAACAGGAAAGAAAATGCTACTGACCTAAAGTTTTCATCTGAAAGAAAACTCTGCTAAGCCGCCTTTTGCTATAACTACTTTACCTTACTGGGGCTTAACAATTAATTCTTCATTCATCACACAAAAATCCAAAAACAAAAGAAAAAAACACACAATTTAAACAAGTTAACAAAAATTGGGGTGCTTTTTTGATGGCTTTAACTTATTCTGTTTAGTACAACCTTCCAGCTGCAATAGACAAATATCCTCTTTTCATAGAGTCGTATTTTCAAAGAAAGAAAAAGAAACCCTTGCTAACGAAAGAAAATCTTGCTAACGATGTTTTCCAGTTACCTATAATCCGTATAGAATGAGGATATTTAATGTGGCATTTTCTTGACATTTCTATCCTACTATAATCACACCTTCTAATTGTCTCTGCTTCATCTGCATAGTGCAAACTATGTCTCATCTCAGTTTATAATTTTAATCATAATTCTATGGAGCCAGAAGTATTGCTAAACGACATTCAGGAAACACTATTATCATATCAAAGACATATCTCAATACTTTAAAAGGCCAAAGCAAACTATCTTTTTCTTTAAAAAAAAAAAAACGAAGTCATTTGCATATGTGAAAAAATAAAGGGATGGCCCTTAAATACCAAATGAGTTTTCTAAGCATTAAAATAGGATAAATACAAAACTAGACTAAGATGCATCTATGCATCTCTTAAATTATTAGACTGATAACATCATCTGAACTCATTAGGCATTTGTGGAAAACAATGATGATTCTAGCAAATACCAGATCTAGTTTCAGGGTATTTCTGTTGAAATGAAAAAAATCAGTTCTGTCAGGCCACTAAGGGGTAATGCAGTACTAGAAGCAAGACGGCACCTCTAATGGATGAGCCCTCCCTTGAGTTTAATGCATTCTCCTTTGCTCGCCAAAGGCCAGCTCTTGTTATATGTCACACCGCACCTGTCACAAAGTGATGTGGAAATCCTGGAGAAATAGCCAACGTGTGATGGGATTCTAAATGGTAGAAGCAGAACAGAAAGTTGAAGGACAGGGCTAGCAGCTAAGGTAACAGCTGTGGGAAAATCTTCGTATAAGAAAACGAGTCTCCAAAAACCCTGTTTTCATGAGCAGGAAGTAAAGAAAAGTCATAACTATGGTGTGGTTAGGACCATGGCCTCCCATAGCCAGACCTCTTAGCTCAAATCCCGGCTGAGACAGTCCTAGTTCTATGCCCTTCGACATAATATTAACTGTTTTGTGGTTCAGTTTTCTCAAGAGAAAAGTGGAAAAAATAACAGGACTTATTTCTTGGAGTGGTTATGAGAATTAAGTAAATTAATATTTGTAACATTCTTATGATACTATTAAGTATTGCACATATGTTTGGTAAATACATAAGTTAGAAAATAGGACTAGCATTTACTCTGTTTACTGCAGTTTTGCCCTTTGTGCCCACAAAGGGAGAAGGAGAGAAAATGTGTTGAATTTATTTAATGAAATAGAGTTTTACTTTATCTCACTAAATTCTCCCTAACATATTTCAAAATAGGCATTAGTATCCCTATATTACAGAAGAGAAAAAATGAGGAACAAACAGTTTTATGCAACTCTTCCCCAATAAACTATAATTTACATCTAGGTCTTCATTGCTCCAAAAGCTTGTATATTATTTGTTTGTTTTTATGTTTTTCCATTGCCAATCTTATATCTAGAAGCTGGAGTAGGATGGAGAAGGCCTGAAACTGGAAAAGGATAAACAAAGCAGATAAAGATAAATGCTAAGCGGGTTAAAGGCAAAAGGGGATGATCTGTCATTTCTATTGGCACGAAGTTAGTACACCCCCCAAAATAACAAGGAAACAATTTTACAAAGAACTGGTAAATGATGCAAGGAGATGCAAAACAAACAAACAAACCAATATGGGAAATTCACTTCGATGACAATGAAGAGCCATTTACTACAAACCAAGGATAACAGGTAACCAGAAAAGGCATCAGAAGTGTAGACTTCCAGATTCCCAACAAAACTGTCAGTCAACATTTAATTTTTGGCTCTAGATAAAGCAGCTGTCCACCATCAGTAGTAAGTCAATCAATGCCATTTTAAAGGACTTTTACTGCCTAAATGTGCCAAGACTCATGGTGTTATTGCCTCTATAAAGAATGAAAAGATTAATTATCTGCAAGTAAAGCCAGCTCATAACTTCCGGCATTCTGTAGAGGGGGAAAAAAAAAAAAAAAAAACACCCTGTTGTTTCGGAAACAGATTAATGTGTAATAAAGTCTGATTTAATTAAGTAAGATTTCAAAAAAGACAAGGTAGATATTTCTAATAATTTAAGTTACTTAAAAAGTATAGATAAAATAAAGGCTAGTATATTTATTCTGACTTACCTGGGTTTAGGGGTTAGTTTTATAATATGACTCAGAACAAAAATAGCTAAAAAAACAGAGCTAGAAGACATTTTAATGTTTTCTATTATGGGTGTGTTTCTGAAATCCTCTGCATAAATGAGATTGGAAAAGAAGTCTATTAAAAGTGGGAAAATGATAAAATTGAAACTACAGCATCATAATGATTTTGAAAAACTTGCTATTGGAAAGCAATTGATAAGGCAATGATAATAATAAAATCCCCTCCCGTATCAAGTGCCAACAAGTCATCAGGGAAGCAGAACACATTGATGCTAAACCCTAATGTTATCTCTAAATTTCAAACACACGTCAAGACCGAGAAGGAATAGTTTAAAGACAAAGAGGTTTTTGAAACAAATCTATTCAGAACATGGGACAGAGATGGGAAATTCTTGTGGGGTCTACCCAAAACCTTATTAAAGCAATAACTGCAAGGACTGTAGGTTTGAGAAAGATCAGAGGATGAAAAGCACAGGAGAGAAAGTTGTGATAATGATTCACCTAAGTCCACATATAGTTCCATAAGAATGTGACTTCTAAAAAAGGGTTAACAACAAAAGAAAAGAAAGTTGTGATAATGAAAAGGATAAACAGAATTATATTAGAGTGGGAAGAGAAAATATAAAGCAATTGATTCTCAAGGTTAGTTCAAGTTGGGGTCTTCAGGGATACACTGAAAATTAAGAATGATCTTCACAAGAAAAGCAAACTTCTCAGACTCTTGAACAAATGAGTCAAGGACAGAGATAGAACTAGCTCCTCCATTAGCCACAGTAGCAAGAGGGATGCTGGTGAATGGCGTTAGGCCAAGTTAGCAGAGCTAACCTTTGAAGGAGCTCACCTAGAATTCCACAGACTTAGCTACCATGGTCATTTATACTTTTTGTTTTAGAGAATCTCAAGGAAGAAAAGATGGTTGGGAAAGAGACAGAGTGGCTTCAGGTATGGACGAGGCTCCTTCGTGCCCTGTGTAGTCACGGGATGAAAGATGGATGGCAAGCACTGAATTCCTCTAATTTTACCAGTTAGTAGGGAGACCATAAAATTGGGACTTTAGAGAGAATTCTTTTGAGATTGTTACTAGTAATGATTATGGTGGGACAATAGATATAAACAAACTCAATTAACATTTCTAATTCCAATGTTTTTTGATACAATTTTGCTCTACTATAGTTATAGAACACATCAAATATGTATTTCTAATTAATACAGAGTTTTCAAATCATGTCTTTCCATTTTACACAACAGGTTTTGATCTAAAAGTATTTGTTTTCAAAATTAAATTCAAAAGATTAAGGTTTGGCACTATGAATTTTTTTAAAAATGTGCTACAGTATAAGATCGAATTACAAAAGTGAATTTCCAACAAGGCTTTGAATACTGTAGTTTGCCCTAATAAGAGCGTATACACCCTGCCACCCTGCCACCCTGCCAAGTGATGAATTAAAAGGCATCATATATGATGCCTTTTATATGATGTCTAACCTGTAGAATATTCTCTAAAAAATAGATCACAACAATTTATATATTCTCTAAAAATGCAAATTTACATTTTATATATGTCTAAGAGCTAGACATGATAATCTCAGAGAAACCTAAGGAATATTTTATTGGGACAAAGAGCCCTATTTCTCATGCTACTTGGCCTGCTCTGTCTCAGAGAACAGAAAGAAAAACTGAACAAAATAAAACCTTACTTATTGTCCAATCTAAATATTCCATCTTGAGTAAATTTGCAGAAGGCTCCATTAAGTTATTTCACCCAAATTAATCTTCCAGCAAGTGGATGAAAAAACTGGAAAAGGAGTTTTCTTATAAAAACCCATATTACTTAAGAGACATTGTATACCTTAATTGCTCAGACGCAATAATGTCATGCAGAAGCTTCTCTATGCATGAACTTTCTACCTAAAAATTATAAGTATAATCAATTCAGATGCCCACACAAAAACATATCAATTTATTACTGCCAATGGTTCATAAGAGTTGTGGTTTGAATAGTGTCTCTTAAGAGTTATAAAAAACTGATAAAGAGTCATTCGGAATTAACTTGTTAGTATGTAAATAAACTTCTGTGCAGCTACTTACTACCCAGAATCATTTTTATTCCCATGTCCCTCCAAACTAGCACCATCAATCAGTATGTCCAACAAAGGAATTAACCTTTAGCACAAGGGCTGCTTTTACATCTTTATAGCAGAATGATAAAAGGGTCTCCTAGATATTGAACTATCCTTGGGACATATGTCATTTTTTTTACTATTAAAATATCTCCAATATACTGCGTAATTGTAATTTAAGTCTTTGGCAAGTTTTCAAATACTAATTGAAAGCTAATTTCAAATACTTTAAGTAAATCTGGTCCTTATTAGGACTAGGGTGATATAATCAATAGTGAGTCCAAAACATGCCAACAAAAAAACAGAAACATTTTCATGTCTTTGTTTTTTAGCCTGGATCCAGCCAATAAGGTAGAAATAGCAGGCCTACTCAATTGTATGTTCTGTGGGCATTTTACAGTTTTCCTGGCCTCAACTTCTGCACTGGTTAGAATATAGTGTCCTAGGATCTAAGTGGCAGACCCTCCTATTTTACCCAGGTGGTTCTGAAGCAGTACTGATAGAAGGAATATTTCAAAAGGCTAAAACCCAGAGCTGTGCTAAGCCATTTCGGGGCAGACATCAATTACCTGAAAAATAAGACCAGGCCTCTGACTTGAATAATTGGGCCCTGCCATTTTCCACCTGTCCCTTAGCAACATGGAACCACCTCTCCAGCTGTGTTCTCTGTAAGAGGAGGGCTTGAGGGCAGGTGGTCATTCAGATGATGGCATCTCCCAATGACCTGGGTTCACTGCTTGCTCACCCTTGACCATTTATCTACTCTTTGGAGTCAGAGATATCCAAATTCAATTATTGTCACTTCTTATTCCTGTGAATTCAGGTAAATTACTCAGTTTCTCTTTTAGTCCGTTTTTCCATATAACAGAGATAATATCATTCTCCTCATGGCCTCATTGTGGGAATTAAACAAGATAAAATGCATGTAAAGTAACAGGCCCTTAAAGATACAACTATCTTCTATACCGATTTCATAAAAGACATGGTAAATAAATCCCAGGATCAGTACTATAATGCCTTTCAGTTTTAAATATTTCCCATAAGTATTTCAGACCTAAAATGTGGAAGAAAATAACTACATTTATAAGCCACTTTAGTAGTCATAAACTTTCTAATGAACAAATTCAATCTATCATCTATCATAGATAAACTATGTTTTAAAAACTTTTTTTTCCCATCTAATACCAGGTTTTCACTCTCTTTAATAATATGGGGGACTCATGAAATTATTATTCTTTGAAAGTCATTCAGATATAAATGAACAAATCAGATTTTACTAAAACTCATCTCCAACTGCAATATTTAATATTTGAAGGGATTTATTCAATTCTACATTATGTCATTATTATTCAACTAAAGTTAACCAACATCATATTTTAAGGCTATCAGAATCACCAACTCCATTAAATGTTGCACTTTAATAGATGGGGGCCTATTTTAGGAGGCATCAGGCTCTGTATGACCCAAAGGGACATATATAAATTAAAAAACAGATCATATCAACTAAAATGCATTGAAGACATGTGTTCATAAAAATTTAAGAAAAGAAAGATTTTGAGGAAACAAGGCCCAAGTTGGGAAAATATCACAATTACATTTATGAAGATAGCATCATAGAATTTAGATATCTATAACATGAAAACGCAAATATTAAAATATAAACTTCTATAAAATGCAGGTTGGCTATGGATTAAACTCTGATTTTATAGATTAGAAAAGACAAACAGTATGTGAAAAAATAACTACATCAATAAGTGATGTATTAATGATGAGTGTCTATGTACTGATCATGAATTCTAGGTATTTTTGCACAACAAAAACAAAATTATCTCAGAAATTTGGTTTATAAAACAGCTTTTCTAGTTCCTATGTAAGTAAATCATCATATTACTTTTTATCATCTTCTAAAAAAAATGGATACTTAAGCTATAGAGGGAGTTCCTAACATACTAGAAATTTTTAAGACACCTTAAATAAGTAAATTGATGGAATTCCCATGTATGTATGTGATTTCTACTTAGAGTTTTAGTTATGTGTGTGTTTTATAATTTTCATAGAACTCATTCTCATGTTAAATAACTTTTAGAAATCTAAAAAAAAATTAGACATCCATAAAAATTCTCATGGACCATGTTTTATGATGATTACATTTCTAAAATGCAGAAAAATCCCATTATCAGTATGTTGCTGTGTTTTACTGAATCATCTGCATTAATCATAGATGACATATTCCCAATGCATTAGTGCTGTCCTTCATGGTGTGAGAACATCTACCAAGGAAATAGCTTTTTCTTTGTTGAAAAAAAATCCATGGTTCAGATGAAGAAATCTGTGTTTTTCATCTTTATCTCTGGCTCTTTTTGCAGCTCCAAATGACATCCTGTAAAATGCTATGCATAGACTTTTGAACAGTTATTCCTATTCAGTTCACAATACAAATTACTCAAAATGTAAGCTGAATAAGCACAGGGACTTTGACACAGCTTAAATATGTAAAAGTAGAAGAAAATGGTATGCCAGTTTCCCATTTTCTCCAAAGTTTTGTCAAAATAGCTACTTATTATGCTCTGGCATTTTCACCATTCCTGGCAAATCTGCAAAGATTCACAAAACACTATTGCTACACAACTCCAGGGTTACATCCATGATTCTTAATGACTGATCTATGAAAGACAGATAAGCAGAGAAAATCCAATTTAAAGGTTAAGAAATTAACCACCCTCTCAACCCCAATTTGTCATGAAATTCTGTCAGCTCTACATTCATAATATATCTAGAACTTAATCACTTTCCACCACTTGAACTGCTACTGCCTTACTCTAAACCACTTTTATCACCTGCAAGCTATAGTCTGATCTCCATGTGCTCTCTTCTTTCTTTGAAAAATAAAATTCAGATTATGCCACCCTTCTATTAAAAAATCCTCCAATAGTTTTCATTCCACTCAGGGTAAAAATTCCACATTCTTGCCCTGATTATCACTGTGACCTTTCCTAATGTCTTCTAGTCCCAACTCTGCTCCCAGCACACAGATCTCCTTCTGCCTCAAACACAGCAGCAGGCTCCTGCCTCAGGGTGCCTTAGCAGACTGATGGTGAATCAGGGTCTTAGATGGTTGTACCAGAGATGGAAACCAATGGAAATCAAATCAGCAGAAGTTAGCCCTAGCACAATGAACAAAATAACCAAGACAGCGCGTGTAATTGCAGAGATGAGAATCACAGCCAGGAAGACACGTAGAAATCAGCAAGCTAGAGCATAAACTAGTGGCTGGTTAATCAAAATAGTTCAGAAAATAAAAATGAAGACAGAATAATTAACTAAATACCATGCATAGGACTAAACAAACTGACATTTTCCAATAAATTCAACCCAACACAAATAAATACCTTTTATCCACTGAGAAACAACTTTTACCTAAAGAATTCATCCCACGATAAAATCTTACTGCTTTTAAAGGACCTGAGCATATCACATTGAATCTTACTTCCCAATCCCAGGCAAACCTTAAATTTCACTGATTGCTTGAAAAACACTTCTTAGCTAACTCTTCCAATCTTCCTCAGTTCTTCAATTGCTCTGACATTACAGTGATTTAAAAAGAAACTTTTAATAATCATGTATTTCACTTTCAGTATACTCTTTCGAAAGACCTGACAGAGTTAATAGGCTTTAAAGTAAGCAATTTACTGTTGTCTCTGAAATATATTATTTGTAAATTTCACTGTATTAAATGTGTGTGTGTGTGTGTTTGTACACAAAATCTCTTATTTTATTTATTTTAATTTTATTTTATTTTTTTATGCCTACAGCACCTGGTCTTCCTAGGTGGTCTCCCATCCATTTACTAACCAGGCCTGACCCTGCTTAGATTCCAAGTTCAAATGGGATCAGGCTTGTTCAGAGTGGCAGGGCCTTAGACTGTCTAAAAATTTTTTAATTTAAAATTATAATTATTGAAAGTTTAGGAATTGTCAAGTAGATTTTTATGTCTTCCATCTTTACCTCCTACCTATAAAACAATTATCCATGGGTTTTCGATTTCTGAAAGATTATAGAGAAATCTATGTGGATTATAAAGAAGAGCAATGTATATTTTATCTTCTATATCATAATATTTTTTCTTCTACTTCTGGTAAACAAGTAAGCAAGCCTTAGAATTTTCCCCACAATAACCTTTATTAGCTTTAACTGGGTGTGCCAGTATGGAGCTTTCTATAAGAACTAAGTAAATATCTCACTTCACCTATTGTTTTTTTATCCATTTGGACAATCATCCTGGAGTCATTTAACTGAGAACTTCTGACTATAAATTCTTGCCAAGTTCCTTCTATTACTCATCCCAAACACAAGCCAGATTTACTGTAAGATTAATAAATTAGCCTTAAGAGAACACTGTCTCACAGTTTTTCCAAATATTTTTGTCAACTTTTTATTTGAGAATAACTTTTCAAAATCACGAACCGTGGTGCTCATAAAATATTGTAATTCAAAGCTCAGAACACAAAAAAGAAACACTCAGTTGAATCTACATCCACATTTCACAAGTGATGGCCTCAATCAGAGTAAGGCAGGGCCTGCGTGATACCTCTCCCTAACATGCAGCCTCAGGAACCACAGGCAGCCACTACAAATTGATTGGATTGGTTCACACACAAGGTTGGTTCCTCCTTGCTATCACCATCATTTGATTTAGGGTTTAGAGGCACTGGCCTATGTGGTTAAGAAAGAAAATGTTTTTCAACAGTAACTCTGAGTGGGTGGGCACAAAAACTCTTGTTATATGTTTATTCTAGTTTTTGCTCTAATTAAATGCCCATTCGTGTCTATATCCATTCTGTATTTACAAATCTTATACTGCCCACTTCAAAGTTACTTGGCTTTTAAGGAGTGATTGTACTTCAGGAGTGACAATGACCATGAGACCAAAAAAGTGATTGTCCTTAGTACTACACCAGTGTTGGGCCCTGGGTACCTGTACTGGACTAGGGGTGCATAGATCTCTAGAGATGTTGACTTAGATAACCCTGTAATTGTAGGAATAGGAGAGGGGTGGCATAATAAATTAACTACAGAAACACTATAACCAGAGAAAATGATTGCAATCCATCTAAGCTCATGGGAGTCACGTGATTTTAATTATACTATTCTTAGAGTCACTGTTTTTCACATGTAGCATTAGAAACCACACTTCACAAAGGTGTTATGATAATCAAGGAAGGTACAAAGTAAAATCAGCAGAGTGCCTAGCACAACTGAATTCGAATTTAAGGGGAAAAAAAAAAAAAAACCAATGTACTTGTATTAACACTAAAGCACATCCTTACTCCTGTAATTACAAAACTTTGTTTTGCATCTTCCATAGAAGATTAATTTCCTAGGGTTAGTCACATACTTAATACATACTTTAAAAAATAAGTTTATTGAGTTATAATCCACATATTATTAAATGTGCCCACTTAAAGTGTACAAATCAAAGTTATTAGTAATTCTTAGAATTGTGTAACCATCACCACCCAAATCCCAAAATATTCTTGAATTTATTTTGTACATAACCAAAATATGCTTCCTTCATGAAGAAACATTCTGGCAAAATTATAACATAAAACTCTTATATTTCAACTGGCAATAACGTTTTTAAAGACATTTGAGTCAGCTGAAACACCTGTTTCTAATTTGATATATAAAAGGATTAGAAGTTGTCATTCCCATTCTCACAGTCAGAAAAAGCTGAAAAAACTGAAAATCAACAACTCTTCTTAGATCCATCAAAGAATTGTGATCATAGGACAAACTATTTCCCTGAAAGCTGGAGAGACTAGTTACAGAGAATCACATCTTATCTGGAGCAGAAACCCAGAATCAGAAGCCCACAGATGAGACCAGTGCCAGCAGAAACACTTAAACTGTAATTGATGAACAACTGGAAGCTCAGTGTGGACTAGCTTAAGAGTTAAAAACTACGGGGAGAGGGACCACCTTTTCTGAATTTTACCTCCCAGAGTTCTATTGGTTTCTCAATCCCCTTGTGTTTTAGTAGGGACAGAAGAGAAGTAACCATTTTGAAACTGTTCCAGAGCTTTCTGTTCTCCTTAACAGTGCTTGCCATCAAAGCAAACTATTTTACCAGTTTGAGTTTTACGAAAAAATAAATAATGTGGAGGAAGGGAAAGACCAAACTCCATCCTGCTCTACCCTTCCCAAGTCACCTATGAGGAGAGGAGAGGAGAGCAGTACTTGCTAAGGTCACAGGCCAGGAGCACAGGTTCACTAAATGCAAGGTCCTAATCATGAGAATATAGGGTGCTTCCCCTCACTTAGCACCTTACCGCGTATATAAACGCAGGGGATTACAGCTGACAGAACTACAACCTATTTAAGAAGAAGTCTCTAGGAAAATCCAAAGACATCCGGAGAGACAAAAACAGGGACAGTAGAAGATAGTTTAGCTCCCGATACCACAGCTACAGCAAATAATAAATGTGGCCTAAATCCTAGGCAGATACACATAAAACCTCACACTACGGAGCTATTTACTTTGGTTCCTTTTACCAGAAACAATGTCTGCTCTCAACAAAAAATTATAAGGCATACTAAAAGACAGTCTGAGGAAACAAAGCAAGTATCAGAACATGACTCAGGTATGGCCGATCATTTGTAATGATAAGATCAAGCATATAAGATAACTGGTTAATATGTTAAGGGTTTAATGGAAAAAGTAGACAACATCCAAGAACAGATGGGTCATGTAAGCAGGGAGATGGAAACTCTAAAAAAGAACCAAAAGAAAAGGTTAATTTTTTTTTTTTTTTTTTTAAGTGAAAAGAAATGAATAATGCCTCATCATCACCCTGGGCATGGCCAAGTAAAGAATCAATGAGCTTGAAAACAAGTGAATCAAAACTTCCTCAACTGTGAAGCAGAGAGAAAAAGGAATTGAAAAATGAAAATGAATATCCAAGAACTATGGGATGATTACAAAAGGTGTGTTGTATACACATTTTTGGGATACCAAAAGGAGACTAAAGAGAGAAAAAGAACAGGAAAAATGTTTAAAGTAATTCTGGCTGAGTATTTTCCAAAATTAATGATGAACACTGAACCACAGTCCCAGGAATCTCAGAGAACATCAAGCAGGATAAATGCCAAATAAATCTATACCGAGGTATATCACATTAAACTACAGAAAGTCAAAGACAAAGAGAAAATCTTGAAAGAAGCCATAGGGGGAGAACACCTTGCTTGTAAGGGAACAAGGATAAGAATTACATCAGACTTCACTTTAGAAATCATGCAAGCCAGAAGACTGAAATATTTAAGTATGAGAAAGAAAAAAAACAAAAAAACAAAAAACTACCAACCTAGAAATCTGTATCCTACAAAAAGGAAATTTGTTGCCAATACATCTGCCTTATAAAGAATGTTAAAAAAAAAAAATTCAGAGAGAAGAAAAAATATACATGTGAAAAGAGATTTAGAAAAAAAAGAGTGAAGGTAAAATATTTGAGTTTTTTGTATCTCAAGTTATCCAATAGATAAAAGTTTGTTCAAAATATTAGCAGCAATACGTGAGGTGATTACAGCTTATGGATTAGTGAAATGAGTTACAGCAATGTAATAAGGAATAGAAGGAAGAGAACAGGAATACTCTTTTACTTGCACGATCCATAAAGTGGAAGAAAGTGGATTTACATTAATTTTATATGTACAGAGACAACTCCTGGGCAATCACAACCTTTTTTTAAACAGAAATATGACTGAAAATCAAAGAGAAGAGAGAAAGTGAAATTATGTAAAGTGTACAATTAAAATCAGAGAAGGCAGTAAGAGTGAGTGGAAGAAAAAAAAGAAGAAAATGATATATTTGAAACAGATGTGGAAATATAAGTGCTGAATAGTAGCTGATACTAAGGAATTTTTTCATTTCTTACATGTGATAATAGTACTGTGGTTACATGAGAATAAGGCCCTATTCCAAGATGCATTAGAAATGAAATGTCACAATGTCTAAAATTTACTCTCAAATGATTCAGCAAGTGTGTGTGCATGTGTATATGTTTATGTGCAAAGAAAGAGATAAAGAAAAGAGGAGAAAGTTCCAATTGTTGAATATAGATAATGGTTACATGGTATATTCCCTCTAACTTTCCTTTATGTTCAAAAATGATGAAAAGTCAAGGTATATAAATGAACAAATGGGCTAATTAATGTGAATATATATTTCTTGTATTTGTTCCAGAGTAGTTTTATAGCAAAAATCTTAATAAAAATTCAAGTTTTAATTTTTAACGTGTTTTTGAGGAATCTAAGGCAGAAAATTTACTGTCAATGACCTGATGATTTCTGTTCTTTAAGTTTACAAATAACAGGATCTTTTTTTTATATGATGCTGCTACTTAATTTTACTCTAATTTCCAGAGAAACTGGTGTTAACCACAAGAGATTATTGAATCATTAGCTACTAGTTACTTAAACCAATAAATCACAAGTTGTGCAATTTTTATTTTACTTCCTAAATAATAGTATAATTGTGTAATGAGAAGTAATCTGAGGTTTATATAAGAATGATGGGAAATAAAATTAAGTAGCATGTGAAATTAAACATGAGCTAGTAAAAACATTTTGCTAAATTTACAATTATACCTCATGCTACTCCTTATTGAAAAATGTATTGCCCCCGAGTTAATTTCCTAATTCTTCGAAACATTACTTGCATTCTATAGTACATTTTCATCATGATTAAAAGGCCCGTTACAGCACTACCATGAATTGTATTATATAATTAGGGATGATGCATTACTATATGTTTAAGCAAACTGCGAGGCTCCTATAAACACCTATCTTTCCGCTTTAAATTCTTTGTATTGCTATCTTAACCATGAGTTAAAAAATAATTACAGCATTTGAAGAGAACACCTGCTACTTAAAGTAAGGATCACAATGTCTGCATCAACTGTCATGTGTATGTGGTCATACAAATCTCTAAAGGGCTGTAAGTTTCTAAAAATTCAATGAAAGCTTCATTTACCTTTTCACTTTTTCATCATCCTTTGAAAACTGGATTAGAAAAAGATGGCTTATTTGGGTCTGGAACTGGAATAAATTGTAGGGGATATGGGAAATGAGAGTGAGAAGGTAGTTTGGGGAAGATTATGGAAGGTCTTGAGTTGGGGACTGAATAGATTGGACTAGAGCATTGAACCAGTGGAGGAACTTTCTAAGGAGGGTTGTAATTAATACCCATGTTTTTGGAATCCGATATTAGTAGAAAGATAGATGATGAATTTGAGCAAAGTCTGGAGGCGGACTGTAGTTAAGGGGGCTGTTACAACAACCCAAGTGAAAAATACTGAGGAAAGAAAACAAGAGGAGGTGGTCACAGAAACATTTGGGAGATACAACTGACATGCTCAGGTTAGACTGGAGGGAAGAAGATAAAGGAAAAAGATGAAATCAAAAATAACTTGAATTTCTTTCACGGTTGAAATCTTGTCCCTGAAATAGAATATACAAAGGAGCAGATCAGAGAATAAAGAACTGAGTTTTATGAGTTCATGTTGTAGTTAACCTCCAAATCGTGTTTGCAAGTAGATCAGGGATCAGCGGTCAACAAATAAAGGGCACTCCTGATGCTCCAGGGGACCTCTCTTAGGTTTCCTTTGTTCTTCTTTCCAAACTAATGAGTGACAAAGAAGAAGGTGGTTTACACTGCTACTATTCCATGGAAAAATTACAAAGTTACTATTGCACCTCCCAAATACGAACCAACAGAAGCCACCAGCATCATAATTATAAAACAATGTAGTAAATGTGTTTTCTGATGCCAGGTATATTCCTGCCTCTAGGCATGTGCAGCTGCAGTTCCCAGCCAAGGACACAACCAGGTAACTGTGTAGTGCTCCCACTTACTCCATCTAAATGCCTTCTAATCAGAGAGCTGAAATAGCAGTGTTCCTCACCCCAGGCACTATTCATCCTTTTAATCAGCTTCACACCACTTCGTACTGACTCTCACCACTAATCTCGACACTATACTACACAACATGTATTAATTTGATCTTTATTTATTGTCTGTCTATCTTTCTTCAGTAGAAAAAATAAATTGTTCCATAAAGGCAGAGACTTTGCTTTGACCAAAACTTACTATAGCCTGAACTTCTAGAACAGTGCCCACTATGAATGAACATTGCTTTTATTTAGGCCTAGGAGCTATCAGACATCCTAGTTTCAAGAGTTCTCAAGATGATTAGTTAATACATGTGCAATTCTCAACCAGTTGCACATATCATAAGGCATTTATGTACTTTCTTATATACTAAATCCAAGTAAAATTATTTTACAAGTGTAATACTACTATTTTACTCATGGAGACAGCTGAATTGACAGTTGCTTGGCATTACAGTGGTGGTTTTCAGACCTGAGCATGCCTCAGAATTACTTGTTGAAGCAGGTTCTGGTCCCAGACCCAGAGGTTCTGAGTTAGTGGATCTGAAATAGGTCCAACAAGATCCCAAGTGATATTGCTGGCCAGGGGACCACACTGGAGAAACAGTTAATTACCAACGATAACAGAATTGCAGTAGAAGCACAAGAAAAGTCTACATTGTCGGGTAGTTTTAATATTTTGGTGATGGAATAGTAGGTCCCAAGGAGAACAGATCACTGCTCCTCTGTTTTTAAAACTTGCAGCTTTGTAACCTACTTTAAAAATACCTAGAAACCCTTTTTTGCTTCCTAACTGGTCTAAACTAGATTAAAATGTTACACTCCATTTCATTCAGTTGTTTTACAGTGCTAAAAGAACTAAATTCATATTTAAAAAGCATTGGGGATGTAACAGAAAACAATAAAATTTAGTGTTTGAAGGAGAATGCACCATATGACTTCCAGCTACTGTCGAGACAACATGACAACATCAAAGACTGTCAGAAGATGTCTTGATGCAATTGTGCATTATAAGGCCTTGGAGATGTCCTCTTTAATGTGATCTCTTGGGCCTTTATCGATTTGTGAACTAAGATCATACAGATTTTAATTATTAAAGAGAAATATAAATAGAGGGACCACATTATTTATAATGCAAACCAGGACAATTTTCAGAGAGATTAGGGTACTATTAATTTCACTGGATTAATGGCTATCAAACAGGACTATGGCTAGGGGTACGATAATCTTAAATAAGTGAGGAAATTGTATTAAATAAAAATTAGATAATAAAAGTCTGCCTTTTTTTATTGGTTGGTTTTTGTTTTATCATTCTGAAGGATTTCTGAAATTTGTTTGCAGTTGCTTCGCGAGACCTTCGGAAAGTCTTTCCTTCCATGCTTACACTGCAAATCTTCAGATGTGCACCTGGCTTGGAGGTTCCCATTTGGTATGGGCATATGATCATAATGCACCAGAAGAAACTTGGGAGTTGAGAAAAATATAGTGCACATCCCACCTCTGCTGTGTGGCCCTGGACCTCTCTGCACCTTGTTTCCTTATGGATAAGTGAAGGACAGTAATACCTATCCCACAGAATTACCTACATCAACAGCATGAACCACCTAGAGAAGGCCTGATGCACAGTATGTGCCTAATACACATTCATTCAGTTCTTTTCCTTTTCCAAAATGTACATATAGGCAAAAATTCAACTTTACTATTCGAAGAGAGTCATATAATCTATAACTCCAGTAAATGATTCAAACTGTGCTTCTCTGGGTAAGAAAAAAAGGGGTGGGTATGGGCAGGAGGAGACTAGACAATTTAGAAAGCAGCCAATGAGAACACTTAAACTGTTGGATTAAGCAGCCACGGTGTTTATTTTATAATTTAGGATTTTATTAAGAAAGAATGTGAGTTTTCAAATATTTATCAGAGAAGGCATAGATTTATAAGTGATGAGAAACAGTGACAGAAATCAATACATAGCTACTTCAATTTCTGGATCACTTTCAAAGAAAATGAAGAAAACCTAACAATGTGTAGAGTGATGTAGAGGCCAGAAAGCCACTGTGTGGAAAGTGGATTACCCATGCTGTCACCTAACGTAATAAGCTATTTCTGCTTTTTATGACTTCTTTATTTCACTCTCTTCTTAATACAGATTCTCTCTAAAAGCACCAGACTAATTTTCGAAGAGGCTCCTCTTGGTGGAAGTACCTGCCTGCTAGAGATGGGTATGAGGGGTTGGGAGGACAGCACTCATCAATGAGTGGTATTTTGTAAATGGAACAACTTTTAGTCTTATTCCAGGAGCTTTGCCCTAAGTTCTATGTTTCGGGGATTCCATTGCTGTCCCATGCTACACAGCCAACTACCCTTCATGCATTATCCTCAGTCACTTCAAATTTTAAAATGTCAGAGCTGAAAGATAGTAAGTGAAATGCCAGGCCAGGAAACCCATATCGTCTGGCTCCTGGCACTGTGTTCCTTTTGATGGATCACATTCCCTCTCTTCCACTTTAGCCATTAAAATCTGAATCGGGGGATGGGGGACATGGGGTTCTCCACGGCTCTCTCAAATGGTTACTTGGTTTCTTAGAAGTCTTGCTTAAACAACCTAGACATCCAACAATAAGGTATTTGTTAAATAAATTATGTAAAGCCTATATGTAGAACCACAGTTTGTCCATAAAAAAATTATACTCTAGAATATTTCACAGCAGGTTTATGACATTGTTTAAAAAGCAGTTTACAAAAGGTCGTTAAATTACAATGTATTTGTAAATGTAAAAGGGAGTGTATGGAAGGTTACACACCAAAATATTAACAACTATTAATTCTAGGTATTGATATCACAGGCAAATTTAATGTCTTTTTTGTAGTTTTCTATTATTTCCATATGCTCTTCAAGAATAAGTATTATTTTTGTAACTCTAAAAGAGAAGAATAAACCAGCTGGATAGCAAGTAAATAATTCTGTAAGTAAATGTTCTGAACCTTTTCTGATCCTCTATTCTTGACTTTCTCCCTTTTTCCCTGACTCTACTTTTCCCCAGTTTTTCATTCCCCAGCCCCCTTTTAATTTCTCTCAGTATTTTTGAACAAATGCTCATACTGATCTTCAGCTTACCCACAAAGTTCCCCTCTAATTCCAGAAGAGCACAGAGCTCCACTATGTACTCTTAATGATTTGGCTGTGCTAGAAAATTCCAAAGGAAACATCCTCGAATTAAGCAAAACAATGAGAGGCTAGGGCTGAAGATGAAGGTTGGGAAATCATCTATGTACAGTGAAGAGCAAAAGCCAAGAGAGCAGAAGCCAAGAAATTCTTAGAGGGCTGAAAAACTAGAGCAGATGTTCAAGGCTGGAGTTTAGAGAGAGAGCTGCCGTTTGCACTTGGGATGAAAGACAGTCAGGCAACAGAGAAAATCAGCAAAAAAAAGATGTCATGGAAACCAAGAAGAAAGATCAAGAATATTAAATGCTGCTTATTTATATATAGTATCAGAATCAGGACACTTAAAGACTAAGTTGAAAACATTTAAAAGAAACAATGGCCAAAACATTATTTTAATCATTTAAGAATGTAGAGGAGCAATTCTGAGAAAAGAACACACTGAAAATTTTTCATATGTTTCCTTTTCTGATGAAAAATTAGGAAAATTATGCTAAGCTTAATACTTGGTTTCAGAGAAAGAATAAAATCCAGAAAGGAAATTTGTGTGTGATGGATGCTCATCAAGGAAGACAGAAAAACTAGCAAGCATTATGCTCAGAGACATTTGCAAAGTGTATGCTGGATCACAGAGATTCCAATGCCAGACATTTCATTGTAAAGAGAAGTCTTCAGGGTAATAGAAAACTGGGCCCCGCTCCTCTCTCTAAGCCTCTTTTGGAGGAATCCAGATTGTTGAAATTATTGCTACCATGACAGTACTAACCTGTCATCGTTGACTGTGAACCACGTGAGGATATGAGTCTTTTTCCTTTTTATATTTATGATTTTCACCCTTTTTCACCTTTTCTCTCTTATCTTGACAATGAATATGTAGTTAATTATGGAAGGTAGTTAAAGCTTTTTTTTTCCAATTAAAATTGAAATGCTTTTTTTAAAAAAAAAAATAGAATTTAAAACAATTCAGTAAATTATTGCTGCAAATAGATTTTTTCTTTTGTAATCATGCTATAACTTGGTGCATATAGAAGGGCTCTATAAGTCATACATGCAAAGATTATTCTTTAGCTGATATTATAAATTTCTAAGTTCCCACAAAAAACACCTAGAACATTTAAGTCAGCCTTTCTATTACAACCACAACAATAATCATTGCAACGTTTGATGAGTGCTCCCTATGTGTCATGCGCTGTTTTAAACAATTCGCATAAAATTCACATTAAATTCTCACGCAACCTTATGAGGTGGGTGCTACTATCACCTTCATTTGTAAAAACTGAGGGAAGAAAGTTTATATAATTTACTTATGGGTCACAGAACCAGTAATATAAGAATCAGGAGTTTTTTCTCATAGCCAGGCAGGCTTCAAAGCTGATGCTCTTAACCATTACGTTAGAAGTGCCTCTCAACAAAAGTAGTCCTTGTCCATTGTCCCCATACAAGTAGATTGAAACTATAAATTCATTCTTACTCATGAATTAAAGTCACAAATAGCTTTCCCAAAATATTAGATAAGTTAAACTTTTTATTATCATTAGCTACTGTTTCTTCAACTTTGTTTTACTATGCACAACCTGTGAAATAGATTTGTGATGCTGCCTACCAGAAAAATATTCAGTCTCTCCATAAAGATCATTTTTCCCCATTCTGTATTTATCAGGTACCTGCTATGTGTCTGTCAGGCACTCTACCTCGTTCTGGGAGACAGTGATAAACTAAGCCAGCATGGACATGCCCTCAAAGAACTTACAGTCCACTATCACAGCGCTTCCCAAATATTTTCACATCTAGGGACCCAGGAAAATAATAATAATGTACTAGAGTAAAGAGATAAGACTGTGTGTAGCAGAAGTTGATCCACTCTACTACTCCAAGCTCCACCTGTGTCCCTGAGGCAAAGGGATCAAATGACCTACACATCTGCAACGCATTCTAAGCACGAGTGTATGCTTCTCCCAGAAGGGTAACTTTGGAGTAGAAAATGCAGATAAATAAAGGTACTGATATTGTAGGGACCTAAATCCTATGCTAGTGACCTCACAGGGGATTACAGAGCTACTTCAAAGGTAGGCCTAATTTAGTCTAGAGCAGGTCAGGGAATGACTCCCAAGGAAATAACATCTGAGTTAAAAAGCAATGGATAGATCTGCCAAATGAATAAAGAGGAAAGGGAAGACTGCTCCAGAAAAACAAGAGAGGTAGGGAAGCAATAAGATTCACTCTGAGGTACTGGAAGAAATTTGATGTGCAAGCTGGTGTGCTTAATGGTAGGCAGGGAACTAGCAGGATAAATCGACTTAGGAATCATGTGCCTATTCCTGTGAAAATACAACGCTGAGAACATTCACATTTGGAGACTATGAGTCACAATTTAAGCTTAGTTATTTACATCGGTGACCTTATAAACAAGAGGTTAGGCTTTTCTTTTCTTTTTTTTTTTTTTTGCAAACAGTTGGCTTTCTCTGGTTAATGTGGACATGGGAGCAATGTACATAGAAAATACGCACATAGTGCTAAAAATCACCTGCGGAAGCAATGCATGCCTTTTCCTTTGCCAGCTTTCTTCTGGTTTCAAAAAAGGTGACCTCTAGCTGGGTCTAATGGATTTGTTAAATTCTTGTAATGCCCATGTGTGAAGTTAAAATAGACATTAAATGCAACAATAGCAACAACAACAAAACTGAATCATCATCCTGTTATCAAACGTGAAAAACAGAGTCTTTCAATTCACTGTCCGGTGCTTTTGCTGTTGTCCCAAATGTTCCCCTGTGTTCTCATCCCTTTCCCTAGAGAATTAACTGTATTATCCCCGCTGACAGAAGAGCTACCAAGTTGAATCAAGTGCTTTTGAGTCTCAGATTTCATCAGGGAATTTTTAGTCTTTGCTTCGGCACTGACTGGCATTATTCAAGCAAAAGTACACACACACACACACGCACACACACACACACACACACACACGCACGCACACACGCACAGGTATTTTAAACAGTGTTTGCTCATCAAGTTGGAAGATGAAGCATCCAGTGTCTTCACCAAGGAGCAAAAATTAATAGTAGGCTTATACTTGAAAAGAGACCAGATTTTCTATCACTATGGTTATGTTTGGGGAGAGAAAAGAGATGAGTCACTTAGAATGTTATGTTTATATGAATCGACATAGGAGTAGAAAATAGTTGTTTCATCAGATCAGATGTGAATGTGTCAGGTTTCCCATTCTATGGACTAAGGCCTCGCATTAGCAGAGCTCACCCTGGGGCCTCCTTTTGGAACCAGCGACTCCTCAGCCAAAGCATTGCCTAATCTCCATCACAACAGCTGTCAACTTTAGTGACTTTCTCCCTTCCTGACAATGTGTCTATCTAGGATCACAGCCCCATCTCTGTATTGGTTAACCTGATTAACTCCTGGACCTGAGGTTATCTCATTCCTCAGTAATGATCGTGGCTGATTTGAGTTTGGAGAAACAAGCATTTATATAAAGGCATCAATTCCTTTCCAGAAGAGAGATTATGATAGAATGTCAGGCAATGAATGATATTTTGGCATTTCGGACATTTGCTTTAATCTATCCCTAGGATTTATTCTAAGGAAGCAATCCAAAATTTAATACAAAATGTGCTATTTTCCACAGAGAGAACTGCTTTTTAGTTTTTTTATCCATTTAGCAATGCTGTTATAAAAATCCCTACATAGACACATAATCAAGTACAATAAACCCAAGAAATGTTGATATTTCTTTTGAATTACAGTGCTCTCTATGCAAATAGTAGCTTTTAAACTTGCACAGAGCTTTCTGTGTTCAATGCCAGCACCACACAAAATAGCTTAACATGGCCTCAGCTTCAAGACTTTATTGCTTTTCATCTTTTTTCTTTACACATAGGAACAATATCAGTCTGCTGATCTTTCCAATATACTATGTGTGTTTTTCTGATTGCTTTTGAAAGGCAGTGCACTTCAGCACATCTAGCTGACTTGGTTAAAACAATATTTACAAAGATAAACCCTAACTATGGGTTTCGAAGCTAGCTGGAAAGGACATTAGGTGACATACCTATTCAATGGTTTCTCATCACTCATCAAACTTGCGAAAGTCTGGTGATGTAAATTAATTTTATAAAGCTAGCTTGCAAAATACATTATTAAGATGTAATATATAAAATAAATGTCAGCCTTTCAAGAAAGATTATTCTTGTTATAATCAATTTGGAGAAATGGACAAACTCTTATCCCTGAAAGTTTAAAGTAAAATTTTTGTATAACCTAAGCCACCATTTTAATCACCTAGAAAGGATATAAGTAAATTAATGAAAGCTTCTTCCTAAACTTGCAATTACATTGTATGTCTGTACCTTATTTGTAATAATTGCACCACTCTTCATTATCTATAAAATATAAATCAGCTAAAAAGTACATCTCCAATTGTCCCTTTACCCTAAATTGTCCCTTTACCCTAAATCAAAATCCAATGAATAAGTAGTAGGTACAAGATAAGTTCTTAGTGTTATTGGAGGGGGTGCTTCTAGAGACATATGGGATATATTTTCTGTCAAGAAGTTTAAAGTCTTATTGGGGAAAATGTTAGCAGTGGGGAAAGCCGAAGAACGCATTTACAGGAACTCTCTGTAACATCATTGTGACCTTTCTGTAAACCTTAACTGATTTCATAATAAAATATTCAAAAAAATCTTATTGGGGAAATGAAATATTTTATATGCAATTATAAAGGGACATCAACACAGCCGAGGAAGGTTAACAGGGGGTGGTTCTATTTCATTGTAAAATCAATTACAGTAACAGTAGGTGTTAATGTAAGAGAAACTTGAGTCAGTGCAGCCAGTTAACCATGTGGTGAATTTTTATTTCGGAATAAGTAGTTTGGAAAAATAACTTTTTATTTTAGAAAAGTTCAAATTTACAGAAAAGTTTCAAAATTTCACCACGTGAGGCTACTTATTCTCAGTCCATTATTATTATATAGTGAAACTCTAAAAGAAATCTGATTTTACAAATAAGAGAAATAATTATAAATATTTTATTAAAATTCCCCATCTTCTATAAAACGTGGCTCCCCTTTATGCTACTGAAACATTGAAACAAACAAACCAAAAGTAGCCAAACTGAATGTTGCCATACCTGAAATAAACCCAAATCAACGACTACAAGCCTTGGAAAATTCAAGGCCTCAAACATATGTCACAGTATCTTCTCAGAGGTGGACAAATACCAACAGGTCAAAGAGAAATCAATTACCTAGAAAACTAAGGACATGACACTTAAACAAAAGTTTTTAACTGTAATTCCCAGGCAGTGTTTTAAGTTAGCACAACCTTTGGAATTTGTTTTAGAGGAAACAAAAGGAGAAGAAAGGAAATACAGTTCTCATGAATAATGATGATCTCAGGTTTCACTCCCTCAGAATCACAAGATGGTCTAAACTGGGTGCAACGCAATGTGCCGTGTAGATGTTCAAGTAAACCTGAGGCATTAACGAGTTTCATTTTAAGGCAAATGTGTCCAATAATCAAAGAGCCAGAAATGCATTGATAAGATAGATATGAGAAATAAGATAGAAATAAAAATGAGCAGACTGCAAAACTGCGCTCATGTTTCTGAACTTACAGTGAGTACACAATAAGGTACTTAACAAGACTGGATGGGGAGAGGGGGGTGCGGTCACTGCTCGGGCACTGTCAGCAGGTCGTGACAGTCAATCACTCAGTGACTCTATTTCTTTATCTTCCAAACATCACTAATCAAACCCTTTCTATCAATCAAATTGCGCTGTGGTGAAATGCCAAAGAGTTCATCTCTATGCAAGTACTCTCTGAAAAGGGAGACCTGTGAAA
Source organism: Rousettus aegyptiacus (assembly GCF_014176215.1). NCBI lineage: Eukaryota > Metazoa > Chordata > Mammalia > Chiroptera > Pteropodidae > Rousettus > Rousettus aegyptiacus. Next base: position 55,608,846 of record NW_023416286.1, on the reverse strand, counting down.
ATGCCTGTTAGTTTGTGATTTGTTAGGGGCGCCACAACCTAAACGGGCCCTTAAGGGTTAAGGATAAAACGTGCTGGGCTTGGGCCTCACAAGAACAGAAGATAAAGAAGACAAATGGCAGCCCTTGACACCAACATTCCAGAGACTGGCCGGCCACAGACAGCCTGTTAGAACTTCTTTTATCTTTGCTTATTAGCACATGACCAGTACCCCCTTTCCTCTTCTTTCCTTCCACTGCCCCTTCCCCACAGCACCAGCTGAAGATCAATTATATTGTGACAAGTCCCTTTTGCCTGCCCCCCTTTGTTCTTGCTGTATAAATATAGCTGCTTTGCAAAATAAAATTGGAGGCTTGATCAGAATACTGTCTTGCCTCCGCTCCTCTTTCTCCGCCCGTTTTTCCTTACAGGCTGGGTCTCCCTCGCCCCCACCAAATAACAAGTCCCGCGGGTCGGGACAGTGATTCTTCCATAAAAATGACAGGCAGTTATTGATCTATCATTCTATATTGTTATGTTAAAGGACATGATACTGCTAGTGATGCATTTAAGATAATATAATAATGAGAAAGCGATAATGAGGTTTTACTGTACTTCCAAGGCATTTCATTATTTGTTAGAATAAACTGAAGCAGAAGAAGAAAGAAATCATGGAATTGGGGTATAAAATGATGAGCCTTAGATCCCACTGAGGATTGCAGAAGACACCAGACCACAGGTCACAAATGAGTCATCCTATCTCACTGCGTTGGTACTCATAACATGTAGAAATTACCACGAAAATGAAGAAAATCAATTTTCTAGAAGTTTGGATATCTTCTAATTCCATTTTATTAGACAAAACTTTATGACCACATAGAGAAAACTGTAAGAAAACTCTATTAGCAATGGTCACCTAATTGGTGTGTATGTGCTGTGTCGGCATCAGCTGCTGGAGACTGAAGCAAACCTTTCATAGCTGAAAGCTCTGGAATGGTATTCTAATCCATGTCTTGAAAATGTATTGATCCAGTCTTCATTGCCCAGGGTTACCGAATTTCTTATTATTCCTCAAGTGAGGGAAGACCTCTCCAAATCACTCAATCATTAATAAAATCATTTCTGCTGAATGTGCATCTGATGAACAGACATCAGTACTCAGTGGTGCCATTATGCACTTCCTGAATTTTTTTTTATTTTATTTTGGAGTTACCTAAGTCTTGATGTTAAACTGTGTCTACGATAGGTCAAGGACCAGGAAAGTACGACACGGACACTTAATCATTTAAGTGTCCTATTGCCTTTTGGTCGCACGTGAGGATAATAGACTGTCTTTAAATAGCAAAACGATTGGTATATTTCTCAGTTCTTTGGATGTGATGAGTTGAACAGAGAAAGTATGAATGTAAATGTAAAGTTAGTGTTTTATAGAATGTGAACAGATGTTCTCTTGTGTTTGTAAAGGGAACCAACCTAGTTAGTATAAATCAAACACATTTCAATAGGGAGACTTAAGACCAGTGAAACTGATATGCAATCACACCTAATTCAGTTGTCGGGTGGAAATGATTGAGCGTCACTCATCAGTTATCTTTGTCCTTGGGTCTAATTTTACAAATTCTGTATCTGTATAATTTCATCAATGAGCATTGGATATATTCACCATGAGTTTCAGAAAGCTAATTAGAAAATTAAGTCAGTTTAAATATTTGTTGGCTGTGAAGATGGAATTACAAAGAAAGGCTCTCCCTTAATACAGAAGCTATATGTGTTCTTTGAAATAAAAATGGAAAAATAATGACGAGAAAATACCCAAAGTTCCATATATATTACGTTTTTAACATGTTGCTATATATTCTTTTATACCTTTACCATGTACATTTGTGTGTTTGTATAAGATTGTACTTAACATCACATTCTGCAACCCCTTTTAATTTGTAAGCATCTTTCCCTGTGAAGAGATTAGAGAGACAGACAGACAGACAGACAGATGGCAGACTGATACACATTATTTTTTGTTGGCTAAATCTTATTCTACTCTATTGGTAAATTCTCTAACCAATTTCCTAGTGTCAAATTAGTTGAAATTTATTCTTTATGAGTTTGATATTAGTTTGTGGTTTCACTGGGCCTTGCAATAAACATATTATTAGTTATATCTGTATACATGTTCTAAATTATTTCTTTAGGATATAATTTTAGAAATAGAAAATTTGGATCGAAATAGATATACTTTTAAGTATTTTGTATAGAAATTTCAAAATTGTCCTTCAAAAAGTCTTTACCAACTTACATATCTACCATCAGTATATGAGCTTCAAAAAGCTAGTTATATTTTGCTTTAACATTCTAATACATTAATAATCTTAATAAAAGATTCGACTTGTTTATAATTAGGTATACTGTAGACTAGTTAACTAATTCCTAAGAGAAATAATCTAAAGAAGTAATTATCCTCCCTTCTCTTTTCCTCTCCTTCCTCAATGCGTAAACTATATAAGATAAAGATTATTAGTCGAGTTTTCCAAAGCCAGACAGAGGTGATACAAAGAACACTAGTCTTTTCCAATTCTTTACAGAAATGCTACCAAAGTTGACCACAAAATTTCATAATCCAAGAGTTCTCGAATTTTGAATGATGAAAAAAATATAGGCAGACTGAAATGGAAGAAAGAGTCAAGTCATTCTAAAATTAAGCAGCAGCAAAGTTCAGAAAAGGAAGATGGTGCAGCTGCTACCTCGGGGCCCTGTTTAGTTACTTTCACACTTTAAATGAACCATCTCTTTGTACTAAGTACATGGGTGAAATAGCATAACTCCTCACTTAAGTTTAGAAACAGAACATTCTCACTGTAAATTTATATTATATAACAGGTTTGAAACAGAAAATAAAATTGATGTAAAGACATTAAACAGAACAGTTAAAATGGCAGCAGATGGCACCAGGCATGAAGGCAGGAGCCATTCCTACAGAAAGGGAAAGATGCCCTGTGGACAAGGACAATTTCGGACAGGCTCATTCCACATTTCAGAGTACCAAGATGTGCATATATCACAGAGATAACACAACTGGGTCTAAATCAGGTCAGTACAGAATCTACTTTCTGCTCTTAGATGTAAACATGGAGAAGAAAAGGATAGTATATTTATCCTTTATAAAGACGGAGTTTCATTCATTTATTTATTTACGTGATAAGTATTCATTAAACATTTTTTATGTTGCAAGTGCAGAATGAGATCCTGTGGAGGCAATCACACAGCCCAGTGTCTAGGAAAATCTAGGTTTCAAAATCATGGAGACCTATGTCCAAAACTTGGTTTTACCACTTATCAATTGTAATACTTGCATATGTTGACTTCTCTCAATTTCAGCTTTCTATTCTGCAAAATAGAGATGATAATAATAATGCTCTTCTGGCAGGATTGCTGTAATAGAGATAATGAATCCAGCAGGACAAAATGTAAAAGCTAGGAAATAATGAGGCATCATACCAGAGTGACAATCACTTGCTCAATTTCAATCCTCTGTGGGCAGAGACAAAGGGTAAGAAAATGTGGGAAAAAAGTACATTTAAGAAAACCAAAGTAGGTTTTTGTTCTCTTAACACTGCATATTATAAATCAGAAAATGCTAAATTAAAAATGTGAATATACTTAGACTAGGTTGTCTATTTTTAATAATGTCATTGTTCATTTTAGTATATTATTTTAGTGATGTGCCCTTTATGAGAAGCTGAGAGTCCATCTCCATGGAAACATGTTTTAAAAACTTGAAGACACTGTCTTTGTTATAATGTATTCACTTGGGAATCATTTAGAATGGCATTATTATAAAAATATTTTATTGATTGCTTAATTGTTCATTATATTCTCCTTAATATTGTTCAGAGAGAATTACCATGGTGACATACCTTGAGCTTTCTCTCAAGGAGTGTCCAAAAAAATTCACTTAACATATTAAAAAAACCTTTACTTACAATCTACACTCCTTCCCTATTCTTACCTTCTCAATACCTGGGAAAACGTAGGTGTGTCCTCATGCTGCATGAATATTTAGTTAAGATAGAGATTTTAAAATGTAGCCCAAACAAACATGTACAAGGTTACTTCTGATGCTTTTTGAAAAGATGTTTTACAATTCAGACAGTGGCCATCCATAGAAATGTACTTCTAAAAAAACTACACAGAGCATTCTCGGCAGTGATGTGATCGGGCACTCTGATTATATTAATGCCCATTTCCAGTTTGTCTACATGCCAAAAAAATAGTTTTACTGTATCTGAGGCAAATGGAGACCTACCTCATTTAAAAATGGATGGAGTAAATCATCCATCTTCAGCAGTCATTCACAACTTTGTTCATGAATGATAATTTCTGGCAATGTATTAATTTTTTTCCACCAAAATAAATATTCTTTATTGAGTTTTTTCTAGCTTTAACTGGGAAACCAAACCAGGAACAGTGGTAAAATAGTCATGATCCATTATGTTGCCACCAGGAGATGTATCACAGTAAGCACTGAGTAATCTCTAACCCTTTAAACTCATCAATTTATGTTTCCAATGACCTGATAATGCCCTATGGAATTGGACAGACGACAAGATGTGGAGGATACAGAAAAGACCATGGCATCAGCTACACAGTGCATGAGTATTATAAAAATTAGAATTTGTATGTAATTATAATATTTCTCACTCTTTGGGAAAAGAAACTGAGGCCTTTGATGCTAATGTGATAAGTAGCTACTCTCTTAATAATTTAGATCTCTTCTTGAGGTTCTATTATTTTGGGGCCTCTGAGGGACTTTTTTCTAGATTATTTTGACTGCATGTAGAGGGTTCATAAACACCATTCTGCCAAAGCTGGTGATTTGCAGAGGTAGTTGTAGTCCCTAGCAGGATATTGCAAAAATACATGAAGTAGTTAATAAAAGATAGGCAGGACATAAGATCAGGTTATTTCATAGTGGATTGGTGTTTACAGTGAAATAAAATTATCTTAAGAGCAAATAGAGTAAAATAAGTTTAAATAGATTAAAAATAAAGTCACGTAGTAACATAATACTCTGGGTTGTCAGACTTGACAGAGTTAAGACAGTAAGAGGAAGAAGAGGAACCACTCACAGCTGGGGTTTGCAGCACTACCTCTCTCCCTCTCTGTTTTGAGCTTCTCCATCTAGGGCCCCCATTCTGGCTCCTGCATGAGATACGCCTCTTCTGGGGGCCTCATAGCCCTCATTAATCCTTCTCTGCTTGTTCTCTCAAAGTGATGCTAAGTAATCAACTGTTTGTTTCATATATGTTGAGGTATTAATTAATGGTAATGCTCTGATGAATCACTTCTTCCAAGTATCTTATCATTGCTTTCGAAGGAAGAGAGATATTAAGACAGAATCACTTAAAAACATGCCCACACAAAAAACCTGAAAGTGGATATATAGCAATTTATTCGTAATTGTCAACCAGGAAGCAAGTAAGAAGTCCTTCAGTAGGCGAACAGATAAATAAATCATGGTACATTTAGACAAAGAAATATTACTGAACGCTAAAATAATGAGTTATCAAGCCAGAAAAGACATGCAGGAATCTTACATGCACATTACTAAATGAAGGAAGCCAATTTGAAAAGGCTACATATTATATAATTCTAACTATGTGAAATTCTGGATAAAACAAAACTATGGAGACAATAAAGACATCAGTGGTTGCCAAGGGTTATGAAAGGAAAGGATGAATAGACAGAGCATGGAAGATTTTTAGGGCAATGAAAATCCTCTGCATGATACTATAATGATGAATAAATGTCATACATTTATCCAAATCCACAAAATGTACACCAAGAGTGAGCCCTAGTGTAAACTTTAGGGGCATTTATGCATGTGTGGGGCAGGGTATATATGAAAAATTTCTGTACCTTCTTCTCAATTTTGCTGTGAACCTAAAAATGCTCTAAAAATACACATTCTTAATTTTTAAAGAAAACCTTTTCAATAAACAGAATCATAAACAGAGAGCAGGAGGAAAGGATAAGGGAAGGAGAAGAGGCAGAAAGAGAAAGAAAAGATGAAAAAATTAAAACCACCATTAGCCCTCAATACTTAGAACTTCCTACTTAGGTGTGCTACACTTTAATTTTTAAAAAATGACTAATCATAAGCTTTTCTGAGAAAACCACTAGAAGAAATGTCAAACTACAGAGATTTCAAGAAATAATACTGATTGTATGTATTCTAATTTCTCTAAGGATCATCTTCTTGGAAGGAAATACCCTCAAATGGTATTTAAGTTTCTGTCACAAATTTTTAGATGCTTACAAACTATCTGCCATCCTGCTATGGAGCTGTTTGAAATTTTCCACTAAACCATGAATTTATAAATAAATAAGTGTTTAAACCCAAAAGAATTGCGCAATTCTTGAATTACTGAATTCATCAACTGACATGATTTGACAACTTAAATACAACAAGCAATTTCTTAGTCTTAGCCATTTCCCCCTCCCAATCACACTGCAGAAACACAAGTTTGCTTGGAAGGATTTATTTTTGACATTTCTTTGTTTCACAGCTCCCTACAACATACCAGGCACTGTCATATATGCCATTTTATTTTGTTCTTAGACAATTGTGTCAGGTCTTATTTAGAGTCTAATAGCTTAATAAGGTTTAGAGAGGAAACCTCTCAACAAAAAGGGCATAATGAAAGATCAATAGCTAATATTGATTGAATGCTTCCTATACTTTTAATGTATTAATGAATTTAGTCATCACTACAATTTTAAGCATCTATAAAAGTTCCACTGTAAATGTGAAGAAACATGGCACAGTGTAGTTAATAATGTAACTAAGGTCCAAGACCTAGGCGGCGGAGTCATTTGAACCTGGGCAGACTGACCTCAGAGCCTGTGCTTTGGGTCACTACACATATCACCTGAACCTTTCAGTGGAACGAGGAAAACACATATCTACAGTAAACATTTAAATACACTGCCAATATCAAAACTCTCTCCTTATCTCTACTTCTCTTTGTTGTTGTTGTTGTTGTTTTGTTTTGTTTTGTTTTTTGGTTAACTGAAATATAAAATGAAAAATGTTTGTGTTAATTTTTTACATGAAATGTTTCTTTTCACCGGTTTAATGACCTGTAATATTTAGTGTGATCTTAGTCATGTATAAATTGATCAGAACCAGACATAATCCCCATAGTGTATGTAAAAATTTTGAAAGTCCTAGGAGAAAGTCCTTTTTAGTCCTTTTTAGGGGTCAGGAAAGAGAGAAGCTGTAGGATTCAGATCTGCTATTTGAAAAGATATCTTGTGAGAACCTCTGGTCTGTGAAGTGTTGTGTTCCAGTACAAGTGCTCAAGAGCTGTGTGCCCTTGTTAATGCCACCTTCTCCTGTGAGCATGGATGTTATGGCCTATACAGTGGGAATCAAAGTGTCATAAGGCTATTCAGAGAACAAGATGAGATCATATATTCAAATGCACTTTACAAATCATAATATGCAATAAAAGTATAAAATACTTTTATCACGTATTATCAAAATGGTCTCCTATCATGTCCTCAAAATTCTCAGCAATACAGGCAATAAAAACTAGCCCTAACAGAGGAGCTGAATATGTAAGTAATCTCTCCAATAAAGTTGTTCTGCTAGACTAGAAATTCAGATCAGAAGCTATAAATATGGTTACATTGTCTATCCCAGGTATTAAACTCTAAATAAATCATGGATTAGGGAGAAAATGTGTGAACACAAAAATCTATAATTTACACAAAAAATATATAACTTGTAATCACTGAAAATGCAATAATGCTTTAAAATTAAGTCAACTTTTATAAATTGCAGGTATTTTCAAACTCTTTAAGATATTAATATGCATTGTGAATCAGAGAGAGAGGAAGAAGAAGGAAAAGGAGGCAGAGGAGAGAAAGGGAGGCAAAATAAGAAACAGATGTGTACAGAATTTCTCAAACTTAACATCATGATCCCTCAGAAACTATGGCCCTTCATTGGCAATGAATGCCTTGAAGGGCAGTTATATCTAAGTAGCTAAGTCTGAAAACTAACCAAGTCCTGAACATTGTGCCCATTATGGAAATGCATCATGGCAAATGCACTGATGTAGATCTCATGACAACTAAAACAAACAAAAATAATGAGCAATGTAGACAGGCTAATCATCAAAACATAATTTATATTTAAATAAACCAATAGCTACATTCTTTGCTCTTTTTTTGTCCATAAGAGTTGGAAATTTGAATTTTTAAAATACATAGTTGATGATTTACAAATGTAAGTCTTCCATTTTCTTTTATATAATAATTCATTGTACAAGGGGATGATTATATCATAATAGAACAGCTAAAGAATATAATAACTAAAATATTACAATCCTTTTAAAAATATTCTAATTGCTATGACTCCTTGTAGTAAAAGAATGGAAAGGATCAGAATTATGAAGTTGTGTGTAAAACATGGCTGAAGTCCAGATCTACTGAAAAAAAGTTACTTTTATTTCTGCAGAAACTTTTCAGAAAAAACATCGGTAAAATCTGGACTGTATTTACATTTCTAACCATTTTTGCCTACCAAATATTCATCCATTCTCTACTTTGTGATGAACAGTAAAAGATTCCTTTTTTGGTATCACTATAAAAATATGCTTTAACCCAACACATGTCATATCATCACAGGCTCAATAATTACAAACACTTGGATTCAATAGTGGAAAATAAGTTCAAAAAACAATTATCATTAAGACTATAAATAAAATATATACCCCCAATTATACATTAATTGGTCTTCTCTGTCACTGTTCTTATGCACAGAAAGCCTTTAAAATAAGTTATTTTGAGTCAAATTTATGACAGGCTGTTTCTAAGTGTTTTGACCCTGGATATTCTATGTTGGCTGATTATCTCAGATTTCTCTGTGTACATCAAACATGGAAGCAATAAATGTCCAGATTGTAAACTCTCTGTGGTGTCAAGGCCTGGAGGATGATATAATAGGGATACCACCTCCTAATTATGTGCTATTTTCCAAAAAACCTGAAGCAACATTCTTAATAAAATTAAAAACTCAATGCATGCTGTTACCCAAATAGAAACACATTTGACTAAGAAACACAGTTTGCCTTTCTTCCCTATAGACCTGAAAATAGCCTCAGTTCAAATTTATTTATTTTTTTCTGCAGCTTAAAGAGCAATCTCAGCAAGCAGTGTGCCATCGTTTCAAAAAAAAAAAAAAAAAAAAGATCATCAAAACAAATAGAAATATTTTTTCAAATTTGATACCTCATTTATCCTCAAATTCGAGCTGTTAGGATATAGAACTATTAGTCCCTCACTCCAATGCTGCCTTTGGAAGACAGTTAAATGGATTTTGGCATAAATAGTATCTTTTGTCAATAAAAGTAAATGAAATCCATTCTTGTCATGAATAACAACTATCAGTTGAGTGGCCAATATAAGTCAAGACATCATTTTAAGTATTTTAAATAAATTATTTCTTTAATCATAAAAATGACCCTGTGAGGTAGTTCAATTTAATCTATATATAGTTCTCATTTTCAGTTGAGAAAATGAGGTTTAGGAAGGTTAAGGAAAACTTATTCTTATTCCTATTCTTATTCTCACATCATAATGTATATGACTACATGTATTTAGAAATGTTAACCAACCTGTTATTAGGATAATTTGAAAAGGCTTTGAAATTTTAAATATTATGCAAAACAAGCATTTTAAAATTGAGTTGAACAAGGTCACCGAGAAGAAACAGGGAGCAATGTGACAGAACTGAGATTAGTTACTTGCTTCAGCTGATTTTCCTAGGAGTTTTAATTGCTGAACTGAAATCTGTAAACATCCATAGGCCTAAATATAGCCCAACCTGTACTGCACAGGTTTGGGAACCAGATAACACAGTGAATAATATTTTCTAATATGGCAGTTCTTTTTAAATGTGGTACATCTGAATCGACTATGGAATTTATAAAATTACAGACTCCCAGGTGACATTTCAGATATGCTGAATCAGAATCTCCAAATACAAGGCTTGAACATGTACATTTTACGAATGTCTACTTGAATTTTATGCTCAAAGCATAGGATACGCATCATTATAATCTACTACATTCAAAACACTTCCTTATGTAACAATCCTCTATAAATGCAAGATGCTAAGAGAATAACACTCAGTTCTGACTCAATGGAGATTTTGTAAGGCATTATAATAATATGCTTAGCTTTGGAATGAGCCAACCTGAAATAGTCATGACAATTTCCAGAATACAGTTGGTTGATCAAATCCTCTTCTCTTTTCCTCAGCCTTCCCAATTCTTCATCTAGAGCTTCAAGTGAACTAGAGGCCACCCAACCTCCCTCAGAAAAGGATATCAGTAACTTGTCCCTACCACCCAGGAGGATGTATGAATCATTTCTGCTCCTCTATGAACCTGAAGAGTCTGCTTCCACTGCCCCTGCTTCCAGGCATGACCACAACATCCCCTACGCCGAACTACCTGCCTTCCTCTACTGGTCAAGACTTTTAGGAACCCGGGTTCCGTTCCACATCAGCCTGTGTCAGTCATCCCTGATTCCCATGAGAGATGATACTCTATTTTCCCCTAATGGCCCTGCCTCTCCCTTGAAGAAGTTATAAATTGCTTAATTATCAGATTTAGTACATTATAGAGCAGGTATTTAAATTTAGGTCTCTGATTCTAAAGGTCATATCTTCCTACTTTTACTGATTAGATATTTTTCTCAAAAATGAGATGCTTTCAGCAAGCCTGTGGCAGGTGCTGAATCCAGGACATTCTTAATTAAATTTTATCTATGTTGTACTTTTACTGCAGATATGCTCTTTTGTTTGTTTATGTAAGAGCTGGACACTTTAAATGCCAGAGCTGAGAAGCAGAATTGTTTTTTCTGTTATAAAGGGTAAGAGCTGGACTTGTATTATTGCCCGGAATGAAGGTCATCCCATTTCAGCACAGGTGTGAACATTGCCAATACCTTCAGTTAAAGTTGATATTTAGCTCAAAAGAAAAGAATAATTTTGTTTTTGTCAGACACTTGCCTGCAGCAAAACAAAAAACAGCATGAAAGACTGCATTATAGAAAAAATATTTAGGGAAAAAGTACATACTTTATCTTCTCATTAATTTACAGAAAGTGTCATCTGATGACCATGACGTTGGTGACAAAGAGTAGTGTAAGCATAGTAATGTAAGTTTTTTGAGAAGGGGATGGAATCTGGAGGAAGTATGAAGGGAACAGCCTTTTGGAGGAAGGGACGTAATAACTGGTGCAGATATGCCTTAGATTTGTAGATTCAGTAGTGAAAAGTTGAGGGCATTTATTTTTTAAATTTTCTCCAGGAAGTAGGAGAGTATGACAGAGAAGAACTGAAAGATCAGTTATTTGAAGAATAGAATATGAAACCTAGAGAAACAGAGCAAGATTTTTGATGGAGTAACCAGGGTTGGTCCTAATGAATGTATACATTCCCAGTGTTTGTGGCTTTCTCTATAAGTATTTAGCACAGGAACACTAAAAATGGACAACTGAGTCATTCCACAGTTGGAGCACCGCCTGACAAGAACAATGAGCACTTAGAGTCAAGTGAGTTTAAGGCACTGGCATAAGGATCATTGAAATGGTGCAGAAGAAGAGAATGAGAAATGAGGTGTCAGTGAACAAGGGAGTTCGAACAAAGTTGAAGAATGGTCCCAGTGGAAGAAAATAAACAAAAGCTAGAGGGAGAGTATTGTGATCAGAACACATATTTGAATTAGTGGATTTAGAAATGGATCGTATTCAATGATACAGTGATTAGCGTATGACCATAAGGTTTGTGTGTGGCTTAAGTGGTGTGGAGAAAGACATTGGCATTGAGGTAACCAAAGAACTGAAGGCCACAGGTAGGACAGATTGTAGTCATTAAAAATGGAGCAGGATTTAGACTTAAAAAGACTGTGAGCCTGGTGCCAAAGTCTTAGATAATTAAAAAATAGAAAATGGATGGTCCGTCGGTCTGTGAATAGGAAGAGAAAAATAACGTGATACACTTAAATAACAACATTCTTAAAGGAGCAGAGGTTTTAAAAAGAGGTGAAGGTAGTGATGGTTTGATGGCAGGGGAGTTTGAGATCGAAGTCAACTTACTCCTGATTCTAAGGAAATGTGATGGGGAGAGAACGAACCCCCTGAGAGAACTGCAGGGGAACTCAGCTTTTCTAAATCTCATCCTTTCATGGTTCAGTTCTTTTATGTGTAGCTCTATTCTATGTCTCACTCAGAAGCAGCCCTGGGTCACAGAACAGAGACGCCAGTTATCCTGGCATAGTTAAAGCTAAGGGAAGGACAATTGACAGAAGAGGTGGAAAATTGGTGTGCTCTGGACCAAGCAGGGGAATCTGTCGATCAATTAAATTCAATGGATATTTACTGTAAAATTACCTTGGCTAAGAAACCACAAATGAGTACATTCATACCCATTCCCAGAAATGTCACTGCTTCCCTGAGCCCATTATCCTCATGGTCTAACACTCATCTGATACAAGTCCGCATCTAATCTTTAGATTCCAGAAAGGGAGGAACCAGGAGCTATGACTTCTATCAATGAGTCTTCTACTAATTGTCAGACCTTCAGTAACCACTTAAATTTACTGACTCCTCACCTGCAAAATAAGTGATAACTGTCTAGATAATTGCTAATTACCTTTTCAGTTCCTAGGACCAACGACACCATTCATGACTCACTGGGAATCTCAAGATGGACCAGCCACATTTATTCATCCTCCACTTTGGCAAATACTCTGGCTGAATTCTACCGCATTGATACCTCCCCACAAATATTCAGAGTCCCATTGGGCAGGGCCCTCCTCATTTAATGGTCTTGCTACACAGTCAGATGGAGCTTGCTTTGTATTATGGACAAGGGAAACACCTCTAGTATGTAGAGGACATAACAGGTTGCCTCTCCTGGCACTTCGAAAGGGCATCACAGTTTTCTAGTGCCAGAAATCACTCTTTAAGTAAAACGGAGTAGAGGTGGGGAATAAGATTGGGAGATTTCCTAATAAGGCTTTTTAAAAAGCCCACAAAGATAGATGATCTTTTCAGATCATAAGAGCAAGGAGTCCAACCAAACTGAGATGAGGAGCTAAATTTTCTCAAACAGACGGTAATATCAATCTCTTTTTTGTTCCTGTCTACCCTCTAAACCGATTCCATCTGTTCAGAGGGACCAAATCTTCCTGGATTGGCACGGCATGAAGATTGCTATAGGTTAAAAATAAATGGGAAGAAATTCAGAGAAGGCAGAGAGATGACACAGTCTAGGATAGCCAATAAATTTGCCTTTACTCAATTTAATATTCAAATGAAAAGCAAAAAAATCTTTCATTTAACATATTTTAAATGCCACAAAATGCTATGAAGTAAATCATAGTAAAGTATATTCAAATAAAATATGTTAAGTTTTATTTTCAATTGAAAAAAAAATCTTTGGATAAAAATTTAGATATTAATTTTGTATTCTATATAAATGCTTTATGTGTCACTTTTCACAATGTACACACAATAACACCTGTTTCTGATCATAGCATTTTAAGCAGATTTCTCATCTATTAACAAATCAGAGCAACTTTTTGATGTGAAGCCCTATACTGAGCTTCTTAGAGAATAGGAAAGAGCACAAGACAGGGCTTCTTATCTAAAGCAATTTACAGCCTAGTAGGGAAACTATGCACAGGCAGTAAAATGTTTTCAAACACGTGTACATAATACACCCACACAAAATAAGTAACAGATTGACATTGCCAGGTACTGCTTAGCTGTTTGCCAGATGATGAGTAAAGAAAAGCAAGAATGATATTTCAATGATGGGACTGATTTAATTAATTGGTGGGAAAAGTTCTTAGGGAAAGACTTGAAATAAATACACCAATTAACCAATTACGTTTTTTTTTTAGTATCCACTATGTGCCAAGAACTATAGACATATGATAGATAGATGGAGACATAGATAATATATATACACATATATACATATACATTATATATATTTAACCTTAATATCAGCCTTCTAAAACTTATTTGATTCAATAAGTGAATTAATTCTCCAGGTTATACATCTAGTAAGAAACAAATTAATATTTGAACTTAAAGCCAAATCCGATCCTTCTTTCACTGTATTTTGCTACTAACCTAACTGACTAATGGGAAGAAACTGCTTGATAAAAAGTAATAGTATTATAAAAGGATATAGAGTTCTTAATTTTTAAAATAATTTTATAATAGTTTTATTGAAATATAATTCACATACTAAAAGTTTTACCTTTTAAAAGTACATTTAGTATATTCATAGTTGTGTAACTATAATCTCTAATTTTACATAATTTGCATCATTACAAAAAGAAATGTCGTTAGCAGTAACTCCCCATTCCCCACTGCCTCCAGCCCTTGAAAACCACTAATTCACTTTCTTTCTCTGATTTTGCCAATAAACCATAAATGTGTTTAATGTTCAGCATAAGCTATATCTTTGCTCCACTCCTCTTGTCAATTCCCAAGTCAAGATTGAATCTAAAGTCAGACATTCAAACAAGAGCAACTAGTAAACCAACTTCCTAATTAACACGAATTCACTTAATTTGAGAAATAAAAAGAATACATAAGTACAAACATACACATACATACTTACAAACATAAGTACACATAAGTACATATACACAAATACAAACATAGACACTTATAAAGTAGTATAGTATGACATGCATCTATTATAGTTATTATATCCCCCAAGAGAATATTTTTTAATTTTTAAGCTTTAAATCATAAATATTTTTCTTCTTTCAGAATAAAGAATGAGGAAAAAGGGGAATATGCAAGTAATTTTCCTCTAATATATGCCTTTGTTAATATCCTAAATAGCTAATAGAAAAGACAAATGATATTTTGCACACTCGCCACATTCCAAAGGTTGCAACTATCTTAAAACCCCCAAACTTTCCCATTATGCACATATAAAGAAATGTCAAAAATGGCAGGTCAATTTCCCTAAATCTGTAGAAATATATACTAAAAATTTAGAAACTTTTTAGCATATGACTATCTCAGTTATTAAACTACCCATATTTTGCTTGACTTAGTATAATTCTATTTGCCAGCTACAGTGTTTTAGAGAGAAGAGGTGTTTAGATATAGATAGAATTCAGGTGTGTTTGAGTGTGTGTGTGTGTGTGTGTGTGTGTGTGTGTGTGTGTGTGTGTGTTTATAATCAGCCCCTCGAATTCTTACATGCATTTATTATAGGTCAAGATATAGATATTTCTATAGTGACATCTCTCAAAGGTTATTATTTTTGCATCACCAAGGAAGGTGACAATCTTAGACTTTTCTTTTAATAGAGAAACTAATAGAAGCAGTTATATTCTCTATTATTCATCATCCTTCATTTGGAAAATAAAACTCTGCATTTTGATTTGGTGTCACTTAACTTCAGGCACATTCAAATTTCTCTCCTACCTTTTCGCCAAGTTACAGCATAACTCTGTCAACTATCTATTAGATCACCTCCAAAAGAGGAAGGAAAAGAAATTAGAAAAAAAGAGAAGAGGAATGTAAGGTGTGTCTTTCAAAAGACACCTATGTCAGTGCCTTTCTCTCTTCTAGCCTTCTTTCCTCAAGCATTTATCACCTATTTTGTAAAAGCAAACACTCCATGCAAGAAAATGAGCCATTGACCTGGCTCTTGTATCTTCTCAGTCTTGCACCCTCTTCTCAGGGGATTTTTTCCCCCTTTATTATGTTATAAATGACACATGCCTTTCTTTCAGAATTAATGAAGACTGAATGATGAGAAACTCGAAGATGTAAACAAATTTCATCTACTGAACCATTTTACCCAAAACCCTCTCTGATTATTAATCCAGTACGCAGCATCCAGGTCTCCCAGGCTTTGCAAGTGTCCAGCTTTGCTGGCTCTGAGACCAGAGGAGCCTTCTCTCCCCACAGGCAAAGGAATCTTCCACTGGAGACAAGGCTCAGCAGAATGCACTCTCTGAGCATACTAGAAATCCACAGCTCATCAGCACAGAAATCATATACGCCCAATTTATACACAAACAATGGTAACATGATTGTCACAGCACACATGGTGACTTCACTGGCCTGGAGATGATCCTGAAAACAACTAACAAGCACTTCAAAAAGGAGAGCAGAATAGGACTCTTGAGTTGCCTGCCCTGTGGGTCTTTCTTCAAAGTCAAGTAGCCAGATCTACTTAGGACAGATGTTCTTATGTCTAAAAAGGCTGATTGGTTAATTTGCTAATATTACTCATAATATCAGGTATCTTTCCTTTTGTATAATAATATAACTTAGGTTCCAAAACTCCTTTCATCTCATCCTCATTAACTAGCACTCATTCTGAGGTCTTGCAGAGCTCAGTTGATTCCTGAAAACTTTGGATCCATCAGATATTCAGTTCAGTTACTATGTGTGGTAAAAAGGCACTGGAGAATAGGAGGAAGACAAATAGCGTAAAATATTCATTCATCATCCGACCTTAAGATCATTATGAATGGCTACAAATAAAAACAAGTATTCTATATTTTAATATATATTTTGAAAAATTAAGTGAAGAAGCAACACAGGAAACAGAGGATTTCATCTATGTAAATCAAATAGTTACATCACAAATATTTTACTCTAGATTTCATCAAAATGAACAAACTATTTTGAAATAAATGCATTTGAGAAATGAAACAACTTGAGCCACTATAACATCATATATGCAGACTGATGTGAACTGTGTCATTATAAATACCTTAGAACTTAAGTGGCATTAAAGATCTCTAATGTCCATTGTAGCTTTTCATTCTATGATTTTAATGAACCTAACCCAGAATAAAAAGCTAGAGAAATATTTGATTTTGAGATTTTATAAAAGAAAAAATATTAGAAGTTTTGGGAACAGTATAATTTATGAAACAAAATTATTTTTCTCTTCACTCCCATCATTTATCCATATTGAACAATGGCCCAATAGAAACAGAACTAATATTGTCTTTGAGAGTCACAGCTAATATTTAATAATGATATTTAATATTTAATAATGATGAGAAAGGCTCTAGATTGTTCAAGTTATTAGATTATTTATCACATATTAAGTCTCTGTTATGTCTTAGTCTCAATGATCAATGCTGAGAATATAGGAGTAAACAAAAGTAGAATGATTTCTCTTATCTTCATAGAACTTATGGTCTTGTGTGGGAGGAAGTCAATAAATGAGTTAACACATGTATATACATTATGAACTAGCTTTGTTAGGAGAGAAAGAGGTATTATGTGTCAAGTACCCAACAGAATTTTTAGCAATAATAGATCATCTATATGAGAGATTTCCATTCATACTACCATTATATACTGAGCCCCCAAATCAATGAAAGGAGTATGATTTTATCTACAGATAATCTGTTTTCAGACAAACTTACTGGAAGTGAAGCAAAGGAAAATGTGCCTTTACTTTGTAAAGTCTACTGAATGGTAAAAATTAATGTGTTAATCTAATTAATCTGCCTGGGTTCCAGAGATTAGTGTCCCAAAGAGGACACACCACCACATTCCTTCAGAGATGAGTCAAGGAGACCAAGGGGACAGTTTGTGTAGACATAGCTCTGAACATTACCATTGTGAAACAGGTGCAACCAACCAATCTTAACAAAAAGGGTTGCTAAAGAAGAGAGAGAGAGCAGTTAGCCAGGGAAGGTCTCCAAGTAATAAAAGAGGCCTAAAATGAATGTGTTCAGAGGAAAGATTAACCCCAAACTGTGTGCTTCCAGACCACAAAGCATCCTTAAAAGTTTCTGATCCTATACTTTGCAAAGTTTTAAACTGTAAGAGTCCATTTCGAAGAGAACTAAGACATCGGGGACTTTACTGATATATTTGGTTGATCCCTTTCTCACCAATGTCACAGGTCAGTTTGAATGCTGAATAAGGACTTTGGGGGAAGCCTGGAGAAAAGGTGACTATGGTGAAAGTAGATGCAAAATTCCTTCCAGCTCTGCTATCCATTTCCCTTCTGTCACAGTAACTGTCTTGCCTTTGCTTCCATAAAAATCCAGGCTCCTGAGATTATTCATAATTGAAAATATCTTACAAATGAACACTCAGTGTGAATTTCAATGAGATCACATTGCAATTCTGACTTTTATAGGGGAACCTTAAGACCCATGTTACAGAGAAAATCGGTAGACATTACTATCTCCATGTGAAGCATGACTTAAGCACAGGGTATTTGGCAATAGCTTTCTAACATAAGTCAAAATAAAATCGGTTTCCATGCCTCCCATACAGTTACATAAAAATCATAAGTAGCAAAAATGTTCATGCTTTAATTTATGGTTTACCAAGCATTTACGCATTGTCATATTATGTAACTACCCACAAAGATTATATAAACTAGTTAATTTTTACCTCTTCTATACATTTGTTCATATTTTTAATAACTGGGGAACTAATTGTGAAAAAAAATCCAAGCATAGAATATTTTAGGTAGTGAAAAATGAAATTAAAATTGTGCTACATTAGAATGAGGTGGCTATGGCTTACAGTTAGCAACACATTTCATATCATTTATTCCTAATAATGACATTAGGTATTCTTACTCATTGATGATACTTACAGCTCAAAAATGCTATGTAACTGGCCCACATTTGTATAGCTAGTTTAGGAATTAAAACTCAGATAGTTACTACAAAACCCACATTCTCTTCACTAAAAGCTCTTATTCCTAATTTATTCATAGTTTGCTAAGTTTTAGCATATTCAACTCTTATTATAAAATTAGAAATGTAAATATTCCTTCAGATGAAAAATTTTTAAATGTACATTTTCTTATTTGATTGAGTTATGGCTAAAATCCCAATAAAGATACAATAAAAGAATAAAACGAGGAGGGGGGAAGTATAGCAATGCGAGCACTCTCCACTTTGGACCTCTGAATAGTGTTAAGTTCATGACTGGGTCTCAAAGGACCTGGACCTTTAGAAATGTATTTACTTAAGACTAAAGGAGTATATACAGCCCACAGCAAATACCAAATATCTATAGCTGAATCTATTCATGTGAATATTTAATAAAGCCTTTTGTAAAGGAGTAAAACACTAATTTAAAAAATCATGATGATGAGATTTCTATTCACTTATTCATCAAGGTTTTTTAAAGAGTAACAGTAAAATTAACACATTTTGCTATATATTTTTAAAATCACAAATCTGTTCATTAGCTTCCTGGAGACAGAATCATGAATATGATGTGTGTGTGTGTGGGGGGGGGGGTAACTCGAATTCCTAACATTAATATATAGGTTATAAATCTGCTACTTTTGATATTCTACGTGAAGATGATGAGTACCTGATTGCAAAACTCCTGCTGGTCTGCAGCTCCATATTCCCTTCACACTAAGCAGCTGGCAACACAAAGAACTTGCCCACTGGGTGCTTATATTTATGATGGAATAAAAATGTTGTCAGCCTTTCCTCTCCCCTGCCCACTGGGTGATATCTATTTGGCTTTATTTAGCTTCTTCTTTCTACTCCCTTCCAAGGAGAGCTCTGATTTCTCTGCCTGGCTGCTGTGCTCTGTGATTGAGAATAAAAAAGAAGTAGGAAGAAAAGGAACACAAAAAGATGAGCAAAAGGATGAGGACAGGTCCAATTTTACAGAAAAGAAAATTGAAATAAAGGAGAGAGAGCTGCCACAGTTCATAAAGGCAGTCGATGGGAGAGAAACTGGTAAGACCTTACGGAATTTTGAGAAACTATGTATCTATCCCCTTCATGGTATTTGAGAGAGTCCAGTATATGTTTTGTTGGCATCTGCTATGCACCTTAATGCTTATATCTCTCTAGGGCTATTCTATGTGTGCAGATTGGGGTGAGAGGGGTGGTGGTGCGGGGTGAGCCAGACCTGGGGACAGACTCTCGAAGAACACTGCTGCCTCTGGAAGTTGCTCTGTGACAGCCACATCAAGACGGTATCATACTGAGCCAGAGACCTATGGGAAAAAATCCCAAGGGAAGACAACAGTACTCTCAGATGCTTTCTACTCATCGCCTCCTGGATGTTCACCTGTTACCACTCAAGGTTTTATTCTTTATTCCTTGGTAGTGTCCTCTTTGAAATCTACCTGAGAAGGAATAGTGACTAATTGCTCGGAGCCCAACTGTGGTCCAAGATTCTTCAGAAGAATAAACTTAATTAGAACCTTCAAGACTTCACTCGACCCAAACTATGTATTTGCTTTCTGGAATTTCCTCATACCCTAGAAAAATGCCTTGCAATAAGAAAATCCTTGAATACTCTACTTATAGACTTTAAAAGTTGGAATCTCTTTCCATGAAAGCACATGCTAGTCTTCATAGTATCTTCATGATCATTATTAATTTCAAGTACACTCTGCTTTACAGAACATTTTGAATCACATCTGCTGGTAATATACCATGTAAAACCACAAAGTGTACCAAATAGTAGCAAGATCACACAACAGAACACAAATGGAAAAAAACAGTCCTATGATAGGAGCATCACAGGGAAGTGACTGGTTAGTGGGGCACTTAAAAGGTTTAGATTAGACCAAATCCTAGAAGAAAAAAGAGCATTCTTTATTTTAACAGAATCCTCAGTTTAACAGACTCACCCAAACCAATATTTCAGCCTACCACAGACACACACACAGGCTCATGCACACATATACAGAGCAACAATAAAACTCAAAGGAGAATCAAAGGCTTACACTTAGGCTTGTCACTCAAGCATCACCATCTTTTGATCTGCAAAACCCCCTTCATCACGAGACCTGAGCTCCTGGTGCTAAAATATGCACTCAAGAAAGGGGAGGAGAGCTTGGCCCTTAGGCTGTATTAGGATGCCATGTCTATGGGACAAGATCTCCCACTGGTTCTAAGGTGTTCATATCAATTTTAAAACTTATACGCAAAGAAACATTTGGTCTTAGCTAAACACAGACATTGAAACAATTTCACAATTGCAATCAACATTCCCATCAGCTCTGCTCACCCACACGGAAATGTACAGTATGAGCAGGTGGGGCCTATATATTGCAGGGTGTTGGTGTGTCATCTGCCTGAAAAGCGAAATGCTGCATCTCAAGAGGATGAGCCTAGAAAAATGAGGCCCTTACATCAGAGGAGAATAAAAGTTTGTTTTAACCATGCCTTCAACAGCTGTGCCTCCCTTCTTTCCGAGATCGATGCATTCTTTTGTCTAACAGCAAGAAAGGAGATGTTTGTGTTATGTGGCAGCAGGTACAAAAGAAGAGAATGTTAATGCAGAGGCTACAACTCATTTTCCCTAGAGACTGTACACTCCGGAAGCCCAGAACTCCAAGACCCGACAGAATGAGATAGAGCTGGCTCAATAGACTGTGACAAGTCATCACATTACAAGTCAGCTGGAACCTCTGAGGGAGTCACAGTGTTTTCTGGTTGCTGAGGGAAAAAAATGAATGAGAAGGCTTTTAAGAGTTAGAAGTGTAGCTATGAGGCAGGTGCTTTGTACATATGACTCCTTCATAATGTTGGCTGTTTAGAAAATCAGGGGATAATAGTGGCAGCATTAGTCACTGCATCTAGACTTTCTATCTACGAAATAAGGAAAACATCATTTCCATCCTGTCTATTCATCTCACCAGGGCAGGAATGAAACTTAGGCTTGTGAGGCATTAGCCTTGGGCACAAAATTTAAGGGGGTGACAAAACGTTCAGAATCAGGATAATATTCCAGTATTATATTTTCAAATGAAAATCAAAGCAAAAATATTCATAATGAACTAAATATCATATTTTTAACTAAAAACAGAATATGACCCTGTTTTTGCACCACTCAACTTACCTGCCTCAACCTAGTCTTGGTCTTGCTTTTCAGAGGGCTGTTGAGAGCATTAAATGATGGATATGCCAGGAAGTTCTACTAAGAATAGTTACCCTTGAGCACCTGCAAAGGTCCATGCATGAACCTACTAGGCCCTTTATAAACAATGTCCCATTGAATCCTCATAAGCTTTTGAGGTTACCATTATTATTTAATTTCACAGATATTGCAACAAAGGTTCTTTAAAGGCAAATATCTAGGCCAGGATTTGAGTCCTTGGTATCCAGCTCCATTTCTTGTGTTCTTTCTACCCTATCATGCCATTATCCACTAATAATAAAACCTGTACTAAAACTTATTTGATGCATCCTAAGGACTTGAAATAACACAAAGAGGCCAGGTGGGGAACTCTGATGCCAGAGTTGATAGTTCAACAACTAAGTACCCACCTCCACAAAAAAGGGCCCTACATCTCAGTTTATGAGCCTATCAGCAAAATCCATATCAGAAATAAGGTTCTAAGGACACTCAAGGGTAAAATCTTAGCTAAGTGCCAAAAGAGAAGGTAGGGGACAATGTATGAAGCCTTTTTGATCTTTGTTTACTTATATTTTTCTTTTGCAGCAATATATCTGGATGAAAACTGGTTTAAAGAAACCAAGCAGTTTTATTTAAACATGGAATTTCCAGGAAAGGCTCTGTCATCCCTTGTCCCATCTGTCCTATCCTGAAACATTTTTCAACATAGATCAGCAATTTCCCATCTACTTCTCTACTGAACTACTACCTTTTGAGTTCTAGACGGTATGTGGCTGAAGAGTGTCATGTGACCCGGTAACAGATGTGAGCACTGCTACCCAAGAGGCTGCCGATCTCGTGACCAGTGTTCTGAGAGCCACTGAGCCAGGCCTACTGGCCCAGGACAGTCAGTAAATCAAACTGCTGCCCCTGGATCCGTGCCTAACATTTTCACATGCATTATTCTGCTAACTTTCATTTCTTACTGCTAGAGCTATATTCTTAGTCTCTCTCAGTCTAATGGAGAAAGAAGCTATATTTTTATAATAACGTCTTACATTTTTTTGCTACCTTATAATTATTCAAGTTTTTTAACTCCTGTATCTTTCTGTTAATTCAGAGAATGAATATTCTGCTTCCCACCAGTGTCCTAGGTGGAAAGTAAAATGCTCTACATGTGGAAATTTGCAACAACTAATCTGAGGGTTACCAACAGACCTTCTAGCTCGAAAGTTCCATGTCTGTACTCTACGAAGATATATTAAAGACAAAATAAGAAAAGCAAAAAAAAAAAAAAAAAAAAAAGTAGAACATATAAAGGGAAAACGAATTAGAAAGAATGGCCTGGCCTGGGAGAAAGAAAATCAAGTTAAGAGAAATCACTTCATATATTAGGGCAGGGGGATGAATTTTTAACAGAAGCACAAGAGGAACAGCTGCCAGTAACCTGGGCTGGGTAACCTGTGGGGGTTAGGTAAATAGAGGGAAAGAGACTATTTTAGATATTGCAGACACACACAAAAAATGTGTTTAACAAGCCCTTCAGATGATTCCAATGCTCACTAAAGTTAAAAAACCATTGAGCTAAAGCATAGTGTCAATGCCTTTTGAAATAATATTTCCATTGAATTACTTGTGTCAGCACCAAAGTTA
Organism: Rousettus aegyptiacus; assembly: GCF_014176215.1. Lineage (NCBI taxonomy): Eukaryota > Metazoa > Chordata > Mammalia > Chiroptera > Pteropodidae > Rousettus > Rousettus aegyptiacus. Next base: position 55,585,291 of record NW_023416286.1, on the reverse strand, counting down.
CTAGTGGGAAGTTAGGAGGCTTTAAGAAAAGGTAAGAGGATATATAATAAGAGTTCTCGGCAAAAGGGGATGTGACAGCCAATCTGCATACTCATTTCACAGTTATCCCTAGGAATGTCCTGCCATTACAATGATTAGATGCAGAGCTATTGAACTGTTGCAGGACTGAGACTCTGTAACCAAAGGAAAAACAGAGTTTACTTCTGAGAGCATCCTGAAGTGGGAGGAAGGAAAGTGGCTCAGGCTCAGTCTAGGTTGGCTGTGGTGAAGCGAAACAGTTTTGCAAACAATATCATAAGACGGTGCTAGTGGCATCGTCTGTTGCCATATTATAACTTATTAATTTACCACAAATTCCTAGAGAGATAAGGAGACAATAAGACATTAAAAGTATGGATTAAAGACAGGAAAGGGAAGAAGGAGACTATGTTCTCATGATTCCATACTGAGCAACAAGTATAAAAACTCATTGTGCCATGGCTGAAAGTTGACTTGTACATGCAGCTTCTGAGAGCTGCAGAATCCTCTATCACAAACACATTTGAGAGTAATGAAAATATTAACTTGGAAAAAAGAATACCAATGTTTCCTCCCATATTTTATTAATCTTGGAAAGATAAGGAGACATCATACTTCTAACTAAGCACAAAATTTGAGCGTAAACATGGCAAAATACACAGAGAAGTAAATTTCTGGAAGAGCTTCCTAGCTAAGTCCTACACACCCCTTCTCTGATGGGTGACTATGATCTCAGACAGCACTTTGGAAAAACCATCGCTTGAGTCTTTAAGAGTTTGCTGGTGATTTACTATTATTGTGGAACAAAATGAAGACTCTATTACTTCTTACTGGTTTTCATTATTAAAGTCTGTCTTACAGTCTTACTCTATTGTAGTAATTTTGTGTTGTTACTGTAATAAATCACCACAAACTTAGTGGTTTAAAACAGCAGAAAATTATTACCTCACAGTTTTATGTCTATATATAGGTGTCAGCAGTGCTATGTTCTTTTCTGGACTCTCCAGAGGAGTCTGTTGCCCTGCCCTTCCCAGCTTCTTGTGATCACCCACATTCTTTGGCTCATGCCTCTTTCCTCCATCTTCAAATCCAGAAACCTTGCATCTCTCTGTGTTTCTCTTCTTAAGTCACACTTCCCTCTCTAACCATAGTCGGTAAAGTTGTCCACCTGTAAAGACCCATGTGATTAGATTGAGCCACCTGGATAATACAGGATAATCTTTCTATATAAAAGTCCATAACTTAATTGAATGTGCAAAATCCTTTTTGCTATGAGAGCTAACATATCCACAGGTTCACAGGTTCCAGTGATTAGGAAATGGATATCTTTCTAGGTGAGTGGGGCAGTGGGCACAAATCATTCAGCCAAGCACATAGATCTGCCTGTATTCATAATAGATGAAATATTTAGTTAAGCATTATTTGTAATAGGAGTATAATACTTTAACACCTCATCCCACATTGTATAAAATTGTAACTTCCTCAAGAATTTTATTCTAAAATTAAAAATGAGAATGGTGAAGAGAGAGCATTCATAGGGGAATGGGAAAAAATAGGGAATAGGGAAAAGATTATAATAACTACTATAACTAGCAACACTGAATAAGTAGCTAGTGCATGCCAGAATTTTGCTATTCAAAAGTCAGTAAATTGAGAAACTGATTTATAATAAAGACTTGTTCAAAATGGCTGAATAAAAACTAAAGAAAATCAGTTGCACATCAACCACATTATAAACGAATACCCAAATGAATTGAGTTTACTGATGCATTCTTGTTCTCAGTGCTTGAATCACACTCTTGTTCATCCACTGCATATCAAGTAACTCCATTACTAGTATAAAGGTCTCTGCTTTTATATTATAACGGAAAGAATCTCCTTTCATACTGATGAGGAAAAGATAATGCAAATGAGGCAAAAACATAAGTAAAGCTGATTTTTCTGCACCAGTGCAAAAAGGGTGAGGTGTAGAAGGGCATAATCCAGAAGTTAAAGATGACCGAGACACCAATGAAAACTTCTAGGCTAGGGATCCATAACACACTTTCATTATTTTTCAAGAAATACCCATATTAAACTGTATGTTCATAAATTCATAAGAGCCAAATATCAATGGTTTCATTCAACCACAATTGAAAGTTTCTTAACTTCTTTTATTCCAAAATGGAAAAGGAATAATATTGCTCAGTGTGCCAGTTCATTTCAGAATATACGTTATTAATAAGCACGGCCATTTTGAGAAATAGTTACATAGCTCAGCACTAGAATTATCCACACAAAGTAGAGCAGATTGACTGAAGCCCTGCTCCTCGCTCATGCAAAACTGGCAAAATCAATATGACGGGTCTTTGCCAGTGAGCAGCTGAGAGAAGAGTTATATTAGCCATTTTTCATCTCTCTAATTTCCTTGATGTTTTATATTCCCGATTATTACAATGTAAACCATAAATTTTCATTACATTCATCATGGATAACTTATGTTCAACAAATTTATTGAGTAGGGACTTGGCGTGTTCCCAGGAATGCAAGTCATTTCTTCCTAATTTGACTTATTCTTCATCCTATTTATCTTTAGTTGACTGTTCTGGTATATACACTAGTTTTGGACCTCTGCATGGCAGTGACTGAAAGACAAGCCGATCCACAGGCCTTCCTATGTCCTTTACGAAGCAAAGACAATATATTTAAACCCAGTGTGAAAATTTTAATATATCTCCAAATGATTAAGTGAAATGTACATTTTGTTATACATAATTCTGTATACTAATAACTGTTCTTAAGAAATGAAGAGATTGTATACAACATTACATTAGCAGAAGTCTGATTTATAATGTCTCATTTTAAATTTGCAGATTATTTCTCTTTCCATCAATATAATGTATTTTATACATATATTCACACAAGTGGATTTATGTCTGTGTAAACTTTTATCCTAATGTCAGCAATATTAAAAAAAATGGATATAATAAAAAGTTATCCTTCTCAAAGTGTGATCACCAGGCCAGCAATAGCAGTAGCACCTGGAAGGTATGAGAATGCAAGATTTTGGCCCTTTCGGAAGTCCTGTTGAATCAGCAATCACTGAGAGTGACACATATTACTTCGTTAATATTTTCACACTTTCAGGACTAAATTGTCTTTTTCTTCCAGTATTCATGTGTACCAGTGATCCTTGAACTTGCAGAACATCAGAGTCACCTGGAGGTTGTATGAAAACACAGAGCGGGGCACACTCCCAGAGTTCCCGATTAGGCAGGGGCTCTGTGTGCACAGTGAGTGACCGGCCTCCCTCTTTAAGTCCTTCCCTCTCTTCTCCTCACTGAGGAACCAGGCGCCATCACAGCAGCATTTACTACTGTCTTAATCACTGTGGTGTTAGAAGTTGCTTTAGAAGTTGCTCCTGTAGTTCAGACCTAGTGCCATTGCTCAGCTATGTAAGACAGCAAGCAGAATTTTTAAAGCCGAAAGGCAGAAAACGTAAAGAATCTGAGGTTCCTAAGTCATTCTACCTTTTTTGGTAAATTTAAAACATTGGGGCCATATAAAAGCTTCCTCATGATGAGGCTCAAATTCTCTGAATGTAGCCAGGTGAGAAGTAAGGTTCATGGAGACAACTCAGCTCCATGAGGCAACTCATAAAATTAAAATGCTTGTGTATGCCAGGAAAAACTCCCAGGACAGCCAGCATGAGTCAGGGAAATCATACCATGGTAAACAGACAGGAACAAACGTAGTTCTTTTTCCCAGAAGTGTAAGTTCACTAGATCTGTCTGGAGATTCTGATAAATACCTCCATATAAAAAATTATTTGTCCCCAAACTGCCACTCTACACTTAGAAAAACAAACTCAATAAAGGATCATTTCAGGGCACAAAGCCAAGCCTCTCCCCAGCTAAGGATCAGGGGTTTCTGGGCACTATACTGACGTGGCTGAGATCAGATTTGGGCTTTTGAGTTCTGGTGCTCTGGAGAAGGGGAGGCCAGAGTCCACCATCTTCTGCCCTACCCAGCATCTAACCATGCACAAGTCTTTGTCACTATTAAGAGTACATGCAAACTCTACTCTAAAACATACTTTTATGAGTGTATGACTAAGATTGAGAGTTCACAGATCAAAGTATCCAGAGAGGAAGAAATAACTGGCAAGAGATGGGGATCCACATAAAAAAGAATGAAAGACTGAGAATTCTATCACACACGAGAGACAGTCATAATTGAGATAATAAATCTAGCCTCAAACTCTGCATTAGAGATTCATAGAAACAATGGAGTCGCCCAAGAGCTCCTGGCTCTGAGGGTCTCTGTTCCATGACTCTCTCCTGGCTTCAGGTAGGTGTTCTGTGGCTTGTGCTGCTTCACTCCAATCTTCGCATCACATGGTGTTCTCAATGTGTCTGCGTCCAAATGTATCTCTTCCTTTAAGGACACCAGTCATTAAGGCCCACCCACATGACTTCATCTTGACTTGATTATATCTACAAAGAACCAATTTCCAAATAAGTTCACATTGATAGGTACCAGAGGTTAAGACTTCAACGTATCACTTAGGGACACAATTAACTCACAGAAGGTTTTTACTCTCTGGAAAGAGAATGAAGTTCTTTTTGGTTTTACTTCTATTGTGGCTTTGCCAACCACAGAAACTTACCCTCCACATAGACTCTAGAATTCTCCTGCTGTAAGGCTGTTCTGATGTTCATCATTCTGCAGCTCAAAACCTTCATCAGTGATCCCTTTGTCTTCTGGCATGACCATCATTATTGGATTTCCAAAGGCAAACCAAACTACTGCCTTCTCTGAAAATTTCACCTGTGAGTTGTTATCTCAGTCTTGTCAAAATCCGATGCATTCTTCAAGTCCTTTTAAAATTGTGATCTTCTTTTATAAAAATTTGTCTGTTGCCCCTATCTTCTTGGTATGTTGTTTCTTCTGTAATGTTGAAATTTTTCTGTTCTTCCCTAAAATTTCCATGAGCAATTTTTTTCTTTATTATCTTATATTTTACTACTCATGAGGGGAATGAATAATCACATTTGTCTTTGCATCTCTTACATTCTTCATTACAATGCTTTTCACATAGAGGGTACTGATAAAATGTTGGGCAAATTGACAGATATACTGTTAAGAATTACAGAAAAGTTTGCATTTCCACAAAGATAGTTGCTATTGAAAGAGTACTAAAGAATCTAATGCCACTTTATATCTTTGTATCTTTGAGCCCTGAGTTTCACATCTGTAAAATGTAGATAGCAAAACTATTCCACATTAATGTCACAAATATCAAGTGAAACATTGGTAAAATTTCTTCATAGAATCCATTGCACAAAGTAGATATTGAATAATTATTTTTTGGTTGTCAATGTGTTAATTTTCTCATTCTGCTTTAGTTTGTTAAAGCTCTGAAAATTCTTGAATCCTGACAATGGTTACTTCATCTTCTTTCTGGGCAATTAATCCAGATACACCTGGGAATGTCATATTTCTTGTCCACTGTTTCTGTAAGATTCAGCGGCTCTTCATTTTATTAACTTACTCTCTGATTCATTTCATAAAGACTCTGAGGTAGCTGGCTCCTCATTAAGATTTAAGGCCAGCCATCATCCTTGGTATTACAACTTCCTTTATCTTGCATTAGCAGGTAATATAACTTCCCTTACCAGGCTGGTATTCTTGCTGATGGAGGAGATGATGTTTACTTAACCATACTACTTTAACTGGCAGGTACACATTAAATTATGAATTAAACTGAACATCTCTGTAGTTCCTAATCTAGCAGCCCTAGTACCTCATTTTTAAAACAAATGTTTTATATCGTTCCTATTTGCTAACCTGAAATAAAATGCGTATTATTTACTTCAGTATCATGCCCTAACTATAATATAAAGGAGCAATAGGAGGATAATTATTTTAAATAAAAACATATGTACCTCAATATATAAATGAGTAAGTATGACTATCCTAGAAGAAATAATAAATAATCAGATACCTATTAAGCTATATGTCCTGAGGTGATAGAACTTACTATAGAAAATTGGGAGTGAAATTATCTAATCTATTTGGAGAATCACCATGACTATGACAGTTATAAATTCAAGCTGATACATGTATGCTTTATTTGTGTTGCTTTTGGTGATAAAGTTTTCCAAAATGGTGAAAAACTTTTGGTAAAGTTCTCAACAAAAATGTTATGATCTTCTTCTGATTTACATGGTAGGTATGTGCCTGAAAAAAATCAATACATGTTAAAACCATGCAAAAATTACTTTACGTCTATGTTTTTAAAAAAAGGAACAAAAACCTCAAATCAAAAAATGGGACAAAAACCTTATACAAATGCTTCACCAAAGAAGATATGCATATGGCAAATAAGCACATGAAAACATGTCCCATATCATATGTTATCAGGGAAATGCAAACTAAAGCAATAATGAGATACCACAACATACCTATTAGAATGGCCTAAATACAGAACATTGACACCACCAAATGCTGACAAGAATGTGGAGCAATGGGAACACTCATTTATTGCTGATGGGAATGCAAAATGGTACATTCACTTTGGAGGACAGGTGGGCTCTTTCTTGTAAAACTACAATAATCTTACCACATGACCTAGCAATCTTGTTCAGTGATACTTACCCAAAAGAACTGAAAACTTATGTCCATATATACACCTGCACATAATGTTTACAGAAGCTTTATTCACAATACCAAAACTTGAAAGCAACTAAGATGTCCTTCGGTAGGTGAATAGATAAATTGTGGCACAACCAGACAGTGAAATATCATAGGGTGATAAAACAAAATGAGTTATTAAGCCATGAAAAGACGTGAAGGAACCTTAAAACTTAAATCATATTACTAAGTCAAAGATCTTGAGCTACATACTGTATGAGTCCAACTGTATGAGTTCAACTATATCACATTCTAGAAAAGGTAAAACCATAAAATCAGTAAGAAGATCAGGGATTAAGGAGATGAAAGTGATGAAAAAAAGGAGCACAGAAGACTTTTAGGGCAGAGAAACTACTCTGTATGATGCTATAATAGTAAATATATTTGTTTAGATTATAGAATGTATAACACCGAGAATGAATCCTAATGTAAATTACAGACTGAATGATTATGATGTATAAATGCAGGTTCATAGACTGTAACAAATGTACTGTTTGATGGGTGATGTTGACAGTGGTGATGTTTACATGTGTAAGGACAAAGGGATATACGGAAAATCTCAGTATTCCTTCTCAATTTTGCTATGCACCTGAAACTGCTCTAAAAAACGAAGTCTGTTAAAAAAAAAAAAAGAGTAAGGTTTATTCTTAACAAGTGTTTACTCTGTGTGAAGTATAACAATAAATCTGAAAGTCAGAGTATGCTGAGGAATTAATTCTTCAGTGTGCAGAACTCTCCTCCACTTTAAAAGACAATTTAGGGGAGGGGATGTCCTTAACACTTCTAAAGGCCAGAGTGGTTCCCAGTCTTCCTCAACAAATGTCCAGCTCTCCCTTGGGGGTGGTAGCGCCCCCACAGAGAATCGCCAACGGAGGAAAAGTTTCTTCAGACTGCTCCCTGCATGATTTCCTAACCTTTCATCACTATCCACAATGCAAGTCCTTGATTTTCTTCTCATTACTTCTAAAGTCCTATTACTTGAGGATGTGCATCTTAACATCCTGCCAGGCTAGCCAAAGCTCAACTAGGGAACTTATCTCAATATCCGACACAACAAAATGTATAATAAAAAATGAACATTCCCAAGAAGAGAAAACTTTTCTTCATGACTAATTTCCTTTTGCATAAAGTATCTTTTCTAAAACAGAATCAATTTTCACATATGAGTCCTGGTTCACACCCTATGTAGGACACGATAGAAGCCCATATGTCGAATAAAGGATGATGATGAGTTAATGAGTTCACATCTGTATGACAGCTAACACAAATGCAGGTAAAAATATGTATCACTTAGTAGAATAGGCACTTGCACGCATGACACTAAACTGTGAAGATGTGCCAGGTCATCTCATTGCCAATGAATTGGCTCAGTATATTCATCTTTTTCGCACGTATTAGTCACTGTGGTCTCGTTCAGTGAATTTAGAAGGTCAAAATGATTGTTCCTTTGTGACATTTGTCTATTGTTACACTTAATATTAATCTAAGAAGCATGTTTTATTAGTAAGAACTCGCCACTCACTAGAATAAATGCCAGTGGACCATGGCTTTTTGTCATTTCTATCTGGTGATATATGCCAGAATCTAGAAGAGAGGCTGAATGTAATAGATGCTTAAATCAAATTTGAAATGAATAAATGAATGTTGTGTCCAATATGTGCGAAGTACCATGATAAACAAAAAGGTAAAAGCAAAAACAAAAATTTAGATTGGTGGTTTTCTATCGTTTCCCTGCCCTCAGGTAACTCTCAGTCAATTGGAGAGACATACTCATATTAGTGATATGCATGCCAATATATGTTTGTGTATAGTCAGGATAATATTAAAAGTAGAAAATATATATTTCCTGTGGGTCAAAAAACATTTGATAAAATTTAATTTAAACTAAAGCAGGGTGTCTTACCCTCAGCACCATTGACACTTGGGGCAAGATAATTCTTAGTTTCGGGGGGTTGTTTTATGCATTATAGAATGTTTAGTGTCAACTCTCACCTCTACAACTGGACGGCAGTTTGAGCCATTCTAACCATTCAGATTATTTATTTTTCCAATCTATACTTGGCTGCATTAAATCATGGTTGTTTAATAACTTGCAACCAATAGATTCCTTCTGTTTCATGCTGTCTACTCTGTCAGACACTTTGCCAAATGCTGGGGGTAAAACCCTGAGCAACAGGTTTCTTTTTAGAATGCAAATACTTGACAGCCTATTGAAAGTGGGGCATTTTCCCTTAAAGGATTACAATTTGGAAGTGGAAAGGAAGATCTTATAACTCTAAAAGACGGTTTGAGGGAGAAATTAAAAAGGAAGAAATGCAGTCCAGCCCAAGAAAACTGAGATACTTTCCAAATAAGTCCAGAAAAGTGCAAAGCCAGATAAAAACAGATGCCTGACCAAAAAGAGTGACTCATAGCAGAAATGTAAAACTTGAGGAGCTAGGAAACGGGGCTTCGCTTTCCCGCAGTTTCACTACTGAAGTGTTAATCCTGAGCAAAATCATTTAACAATTTGGGTCCCACTTCAGATTATCTCAGACTCTAAGGACAGTTTAACATGGATTTGGAATATCAATGCAGTTCCCAAATGTTACCTAGCTGCTGGGCCATTGCTACTGCTGCTGCATCGTCCTTGTACAAAGAAAGAAAACCAGAAGGATTTCCAAGCATACAGTTTCAAGTTTTGTTAAGCTTAGCTCTGGGATGCTATTAAGTGGGTTGCATAAAAAGGACATGGTAATGTGAAAGCCTTCAAGACAGAGTGGCTCCAGCCAACTGTGCCCACTGGTCTCAAAACCTCTTTGCACACGGGGACCTCCAGAACAGTTGTGCTTCCTTCACTGAGTCTCACCTCACGTAAAGCCAGAAGGCCAACTGTTATCCCTTGTGACTCCACAGGGAGCTGCAATTGAAGGCACTTCCTTACTGGATTCTCCACTTATACAGGTACTCTCCCCTAACTGGAAGACTCTGCCCTAATTGCTAATTACCCAAGAGTAGATTCCTCCTCTTTTTGCTCCTCCCAAGTGCAAAGGAACAAAAACAAAAACAAAACCAGAAACCATGAAAACTGCTTTTATTAAGTAAACTATATGAATGCTCTATTTGGGGGAAGAAGAAAAACCGTAAATAAATTAATCGTAGTCCATAGAAACCTGTGCTGTGTATTCATCATGGAGTGGCAATTGTTTTTCAGATCATTAATCCTGTTGAGAAACAAATTGACTTTGTATGGTGAACACACAATGCAATATACAGCTGATACATTACTGAATCGTACACTTGAAACCTATATAATTTTATCAACCAATGTCACACAAATAACTTTAATCAAAAAAATAAAATGTAATTTCACAGTAAAAAAAGTGAAAGCAAAGATTCCTTTTTCGTAACAACAACAATACGTATGCACCGAATTTTCTGTCACTTTCAGGTGACATAGGTATACTCTGAAGCATTGAATTAAACCCAGTTTTAAAAGTGCTATTGTAACATAGCTAAATAACATTAGTTTTTTACATGTTCATGATTCCTTAAAGCTACTTCATAAGTGCCACAAGGCACTTGTGGGAGGAGATTGTAACCTCAGATTACCACTCTCTACCGTTTTGAGAAAAGAAATAGAATATTAGTACCCTATAACTCTATGACACTGTATCCCAAGCACATTTGACCAAATATATTCAGATTCCTTTCAATTTAATAAAAATACTGATGAGATATGTCAAGCCACATATTCCAGGTGTATTGGAGAAATGCCATTCATATGCTCTGACTTCCCACAGCAGCCTACAAATAGGAATGTCTTCTTATCAACATGCTTGCACTAGAAGAGCAACAGTGACCAAAATATGTGGCTATAACCTCACTGACATTCACATCTATGTCAATTAAGCTGTCCTCAGAGTCTGTGGTTATCTGTTGGCTTTTGCTCATCTAACAATTTTGATGTTCAATTTGAGTGTTTACAACATACGCTGGAGCATGAAATTCCAAGAATCATCTCAGATGTTCCAATCAAGCACCTGGGTGAGTGCACAGGTAGACTGAGAATATCACAACATCAGCTAAGTATACATCCTTTAGGAATGATTCCAGGGAAAATTGCTGTGCAGATGAAAGAAAGGCTATAACACAGACCTAAATACATGTAAATACACAGAGAAGTTTTGATTCTCACAGGATGACTGAAATAGGAATGACTAATCTTTTCCACAAACATTGAGTTTTTCAAATTTCACAAAGAGTGATGAAAATATAAAAAAAATGGCACAAAAGTCTGGGATAGGACTCCATTAAGATATAAAGAAACCATTAGGACAACTCATTTCTTTGATGTTGATTACTATGCAGTGCTATGCTATCTGTCATGAAAATTTCTTAACAAGCTAGCAAAGAATAGAAAGAAACATGTAGAGGCAGGGTAATGGGGATGTAAACACATATTGCTCATAGAGACATGAAAAGGAAGAACCACAAATAGTATGTGTTTGATTAGCAATCATACTAATACAATTTAGAGCAGTGCAATGTGTACTTATCTTTCCCCTTGATTCTGAAGGTATGTTTTACATTAAACAAATAAATTAAATGATTCAAGCATCTTAATTAAAAATGAAAACCTTTGTTCCTCAAAGTCTAGGAGAGCCTGCCAGGTATCTATGTGGAAGCTATTATAGCATGAAGATAGTCATTCATGAAGAGGGGTCCAGAGTCTGACAATCATGCTAAGTAAGAGCAAGAAGAGCTAAACACCTAGGTTCCTTTCTAATATATCCTCCTCATCAGTGTGATCACATACAACCACTAAGTAATCAGTCTTTTCTCTTCCCACCAAGGGCTTCTGTTAATGTATTGATGACTACAACTCTCGCTCCAAAGATAAAGTCTTTTATCTTTGCCCCAATTAAGACACCCTGATTGTCCATTTATCCAACCCCTAACTCTGTCTGCCAAATCCCCTCTCTGGCCTCTTGCTGAATTCTAGAAAGATATTAAGAAATAAATTATTAACATGAACAAAGATACATCGATATAATATAATTATAAACACAAATGACTGTGTTTAGCTATACCTATAAACAAACATTAACATTTGTCAATAATAAAAGAGAAAATTAATGTATATTGCCAGAAAATATTTTTGAGTTTTATTAATATAAAGAGCACCAAGTTATTACTATTTTATAGGAATATAAATTAAATATGAAGAAACACAAAGAACAGGAGTATGATAATGTAGCAAATGTGAAAACCTGGCATAGACGCTCAGGCTTAAATTTGGAGTCTTTGTTAGTCATCAAGCTTTATTTGCCAATTTAACTCGTTGTTGTGCTAAACTACTATTTTGCTTTCCTTGATCCAATTAAAGGTGAAATATTCTGAAAAGGTTTATTAAATCTTCAGACATTTGTTGAAAAGCACAGGATTGTGTTGATAGATTGAAAGACTTAATTTCTTTTTCACCATCAGCAAATGATGATTAAAAAAAAAATGCAAATGCTTGAATTTGCTGAACTGAAACCATGATTTCCACATCAGTAAATTAGTTCAAAATAAACATTGCAACTCCACTAATTCAGATCTCTCTATGACCACCACTGCCATATTTACTTTGAAAAAAAAAAAACTGGGCCACCAAACAATCTTATCATATTGATCTTTTTGGAAAGTGTGAGGTTAATGTTACATTTTAGCACAAATCATTAAGACTCTGTTGCTTTATAGCATTCAAAGAACCAAACACATTCAACTCTGTATATGAATTAGAGAACTATATTCAGAATGCAAAATTCACTTATCAAAACAAATAAATATTATATATTCTTCTTGTTTGTAGCCTAGGTAAGAAGAAAATAAGATATTTAAATGAGAAATTTAGAAATTAAATACATCTAGACATTATTAAAGATCATCCAAAGGTTATTTTTGCTTTATCAAGCAAAATTAACCAGTTCATACCCCTCTACACTGCTTCTCCCCATTCTCTCTCTCTCTCTCTCTCTCTCTCTCACACACACACACACACACACACACACACACACACACACAAAAACACATCTTGCCAGTTACAAACTTTTGGTTTATTTAAGGAATAATTCAGATGATAATACAAGCCTAAAAAATTCTACTGTAATCATTTCTTTTCTTGAGAAATATTTAACAACTAGTCCAATAGGAAGACACTACCAGAGATAAATAGCATCCAGAGCTTAAGTCCAGCCCTAGCACTGAGGTTGTCCTCACTCAGGCACATTTATAAAGATAGTTGGGCTTTGCTTTAAAGCTTTCTGAGAAAAAGCAGGTTTTTCCTATACATTACTGTGGATTCCAACTCTAATTCAGATACTGTAATACTAATTACTTAAATCTGAACTTCCTGCCCTAAAACAGCAGTCTTTGACACTGCTGTATTTCAGCCGATAATGAGAAAAAGAGGTTGAATTCAAAGAAAGGGCAAAAAATTAAGATACCAAAAAACAAAACTAAAGTAAAACCGGTGTCTTCTGAGGAAACAACATAAAACTTAATAGTCAAAGCAACCTCAGTCAACCATATGAAAGAAAATTGCAATATGAGAAATTATTAATCTAAAACTTGTCAGAATATTCTTATAAACCATATGTAATTTAAAATAAAAGGCACAAACTTTGACTTGCACAATCCAATGCCTTTACCTCCAATTTCTTGTTTAATGAATCAATAAATGTGTTCTTTCTACATCTAAATGAATCAGAAAAAAAAATTTCACATTGGCTCTAGATTCATTGTTTCAGGACAGAGCGCTCAGACTAGATACGTTGTCATAGAACCTCATTGTCACTGTGAAAGCACTATTTTGAATGGGCTTAATAAATTTGAGTCTTTTAATAATTTGTTCAGTTCCAAACTAAAAATAATTATTAGACACAAAAAAATTTTTAAATCCAAATCATCATTAATATCTATTGTTTACCTGCCTGAATATTTGACTTGTACACCACTCCCAAGATATATATGTTGAAGTTCTAATCCCCAAAACTTTAGAATGTCAGTTTATTTGGAAATTGGATTGTCATTGATGTAATTGACATAAGGTCATATTGGAAGAGGGTGGGCTCCTAGTCCAATTTAATTGCTACCTTTATAGAAAGGAAAAATTTGGATACAGATACACAAATAGGGAGAATGCCATGTAAACATGAAGTAAGAAATGAGAAAAGGCATCTACAAGTCAAAACACAAAAATCTAGGGGAGAGATATGTTTTCCCTCACATCTCAGAGGGAAATAACCCTGCTGACAGCCTCCAGAACTGTGAGAACATAGATTTCTGTTGTTCAAGACACCCAGACACCCCATGTGTGGTACTTCGTTATGACAGCTCTCTTAGCAAACTAGTATACGGAGGTCATCTCAGCAAATTGCTACTAGGAATTGATGTTCTGTTAAAAAGCTATAAAAATACATGTAAAAACCAAGGCAAATTCCAATGTAGATATTTCCTTTGAAGGCAAAGTGGATGAATCAAACATGTTAAGAGGGAAATAAATGAGAAATCTCTGTGGCATACTTATTCTTTCTTCTGCTTCAGGATCCAATATAATGCAATAGATTAAGAAATGCCTAAAACTAAAGGCTTTCTGGATCATATACATCAAACCACCTTGAAGAGTGAGAAAAAATCTGATAAGCAAAGAAACGAAACTATGTAGGTTCGGAACTACATTTCATGATCATCATACTCATGATCACCATAACCCACTTAGTAGGAACAATCATAGTTTTCCTGCAAATACATTAAAATGTACATTTTAAGGGTACTTCCCTGATCCCTTTGTTTATATATAACGTATGGTAATATGTAGATGTAATATGATAGATATCTAAATTTTATAAGTGATAATTTTGAAAAATCTTTTTACCCCAAGGATTTTGGATAAGGAATTATGAATTTTATATTCTTCTAACACTCTCCACTTCACATCAACAAAAGAAATTAATCAACAAATTCTTATTGGATATCTATTGTGTACTAGATTCTGAAAATAAGATAGCCTCAATTCATTAACAGTTTATCATCTAATTTAGGTAATAAAAACATATATCCACTGAAAGAAAAGTTATGCTGTAACAAGTGTCACAGATATCCAATCTGTGACAAAGAAAATCTTTCATTTCTCTATTCCTTGTCTCTGGCAGGCATCATTATTTCTCTCCAAGAAAGAAATTGCCTGAAAATGCTTCTAAACGAGGCAATCCCACTTCGCACATAGAAAGAAATTGCCTGTCACTTTGCACAAATAAACTTAAAAAATAAGGTTATCAATTCAAATTGCAATAGATGGATTAGGTTGAACTAAGTTTAACCAAGACCCGTGAAAACCCTGCAGAGCTTAGTGCAAGCTTCCCCACCCTCTGCTCCCCACTCCCTTTGAAGCAATATTGATTCTAGGGCTTTCTAAATTTCAGATACTTGCTCAGTGCTTTGCAAATATTTAATCCTCATACATCCCTGTGGTAGATATACATTAGACCATTTCCCAGAGAATAACTTCAGAAAAGTTAAGCAACACAGACAAATGGCCTAAAACTTACAATTTGCATAGTTAGAATTTAAAAATGGATTAATGTTTCTGATTCAAAAGCTTATACTCTTCTAACCACTTTCCCTCACAGGTGACAGTTAGAGTATATTACAGGAAGGGTCCACTTTACAAAATTATACCTGGGAACCCAGATCTTAAAGTTACCCCACTTCACAAAATCTCCTATCCTGTGACTTTCCTCAATGAGTGTATCGCTACATATAAAAGTAAGTAGAATTTCAATGTTATTTTCTTTATGTCCCATTTCAATTGTTTTCACTAGACTGCAAATTGCATGGAAATAGAGGATCCTTTTTTTGGAGTGATGCAAAAGAAACACGTTTTTAAATTTTATAAATTTTATTTTTAATCTATGCTTAAAGTGTTTCATAACTACTCTCCTCCCAACCTGGATAACAAGTTTCCAAAATCTTGTCTTTGGCTCTTATTCTTGTCTTTTATTCTTTTTTATCTTTATTTTTATTTTTTAGAATAAGTACTAATAGACCTGACTTATTTATATATGACACCCTGCACAAATGTTTGATGGAACATTAGAAAAATCAATCAGAATTCTGGATCTCTAGATCATATAGAATTTAGGACATTTATTTGACATCCAAGAAGTATGGCCAATGTTGAAGTACAAAGATTAATGAGATAAAATTTCTCATGGTATATATGACCTAGAATGGTAGTTAGAAAAATAAATACCTACTTTAAAACAATATACTCTTAATTATGTAGAATTATTCTCTCATTGCACAGTGAAGAGTCTAGCTCGTGTGGCCCCCAACTACTAACATTCCAGTAAATCCCACCTGCCTTCACTATAGCAATCAATAATGTTCCACAAAAACCCAAAATGCCTCCCTAGGGACAATACCACTGGCCTACTGGCTAGAGAATAAGCATGTTAACCCAACAGGATCTGTCTCTGATCTTCCTTTCCAGCCTCCTCTGCCATTATATCTGCCTTCTAAACATACAGAAAGAACTATCTGCAGTTCCCTAAGTAGGCCATATTAGTCCATCAGCCTGAAATGTCTTCTCTTCCCCTGACTTTTGACTAACTATAGAGGCTCACCATTTTATCCCAACATTTAATACAATACCTGGCATATAATACTCACTCAACAGGTTTTAAATGAATGAATAAAGGAGATTTCCCTATTCAAATTCCTTCAGACTGCAAGCATGTGAGCAGCTTTTATTTAATGGCTGATACCTATGTCTCCATGGTTATGGACATTTACTCATGGTTTTTGCAGCATCCTCGAGAACAATACAAGACAGAATGGACTAAATTTAAAGCATGAAAAACCAATCTGTTGTCACTATGCAAGGGAATACAGTTAATTTTTTAAAACACCACTTAAAGAGTAAGGTTACATTTTGAGAAATAATAGTTAACCATGATATTAGAAGGCTGAAAATTTTGACCACCCCTTTCTGGTATGAGATATCATATAATAATTTTCTTACAAAAAAACATTTTTAAAAATCAGTGTACTTAGATATTTTCTTTCGTGGAATTTTAGCACCCCTTTTACAATGGGTATTGCATGTAAACTCTACATTTCAACTACACTTAAATAAAAACCAGCCATTCTGTAATGTGAGGGAGAGGATCATACACCTCTGCTTGGCCATCTCCCCTGCGAGATAATGGATGAAGCATACCAAGCCATAGAGTTACTCTCAGGATTAGAAAAAGTCCATTTTATTAATGTCATTCTCTCAGATAATTAGTTAATGTTAATCAAACAGCCATTTCTCATCCTCTTCTTGGCCCTCAGACTTTCTCTGAGTTTTCTCAGCCTCATTGATGGCATCAGCTGCTACTACTCTGCTAATTCTATACACCTTTGTTCTACATCCCTTATCTTCAGCATCTTGCTAGACTTTGCACCTGGATGTCTCAACCCAGATTTAACATCAGTATCCAAACCATAAATCAGTATACGTCTCCCTTTCTTCCCCACCCCTCTTCCCATCACAGAGCAAGATGTCACTATTTCTACACTCCCTAGGTAGTTATAAGAATCATCTCTTTTTTTAACTCATCTCCAGCATAAAACCATCCACTGATTCCGTCATTATTACTTCCAAAGTATCTTCTGAAACTAGCTATCCTTCAGTTCCCACAGACCTGCCTTCATTGTCAGTTCTCTTCACTTCTATTTGGATTACTGCACAACCACATATCAGCTTCCCCTGCTCCAGTCCAATATTCACTATACAGTCCCATAGCCACACTACAGTCCCAGTTTTCTGCCTAAAAATAGAATCTGGCCTTACCCACTTAAAGACTTTGCCAGTTCCTTTTTTGTTCCTCACAGGTCAATGCTCCATTTGTAGCATACAAGGATCCAACCTAGTTTTTCATGCACATGTTTTTCTATTCACTTTGAATTTTTAAAATTATGTCCAATATACATTGAGTCTTTTTTGATTCTCTACAATTGCACATGCTTTTCCCTGTGTCTGAAATGCTTCTCCCTGCCTCAGTGTCTGGAAAAATGCAATTTATTCTTTGTGACCCAGATCAAAAGTCATCTCCTCTGTGAAATGTTTATTGATTACCCTGGGAAAGACTAATTCCTATGTATTTTTTATCTTTTTGTGCTTTCACATTCTCCAAACAGCAGTCCATGGGATCCTTTTGAAACATAATTAAAACATTTTCCTGTTGAATACCCTGCAATGGCTTTTTATCCTACCTATAATAAAATCTAAATTCTTTACCCTACTCTAAGAGAGTCTCCCTTAGAAAGAGGCAGTGAGGGCCCCACAGTTCAGTACATCAAAAAACACATCCATTATTCATTTATTAAAGAACATGTGGGTGTCTCTCTCACTTGAGATCTAAAGTTTAGTGATGGCATAGCACAACCTGGGTGCAGCCAGCAACAGTTCAATGGCCAGATCCATCCTGCCTATTTTTGAAAAAAAAAAAAAAAGCTTTATTGGAACACAGCTGCTTCCATTCATTCACATATAGTATAAAGCTGTTTTTTTTTTTTTTTTTTTTTTTTTTTTGCACTACACCTACAGCATTGAGTAGTGGTACAAACTATGTGGCTCAGAAAGTCAAAAATATTTGACCCTTTATAGTAAAATTTGCCAACCCCTGGCACAGTCTGTACTCCCAAGTATCTGCATTATGTCATAAATTATATGGCTCGGAAAGCCAAAAATGCATTTCTGGTCAAGATGGTGGAGTAGGTTAACACTGTGCTTGCCTCTTGTCATGATCAAAATTACAAGTAACTGCAGAAAACCAACACTGAAAATCACCTAAAGCCTAGCCGAACAAAAGTCCTATAACTAAGGACATACAGAAGAAGCCACCTTGAGACTGGCAAGAGGGGTGGAGACACAGAAATGGTTCATCCCATACTATGTGTGACAGTTAAAAATCAGAAGGGATATCCAAGGTCCCCCTGGAGGAGGGGAAGGAGGGGTCCCAGCCCAACACCAGGCTTCCAGTACTGGGAAGAAAATGCCCTACAAAATCTGGATGTGAAAATTCATGGGGATTATGGCTGAATTAGAAGAAGGGCTGCCGGAGTCCTAAGCATTCCTCTTAAAGGGCCAGTGCATGGACTTACCCACTGATAAACTCACTCGCTCTGAGCTCCAGCACTGAGGCAGGAGCTCAAAAGGTGCCAGGCACATACGGGGAGAAACTGAATTGTCTGGCTTCAGGAAGAGGGCTGGAGGGTCAGCTTTGTCCCAGACAGAAGTTCTGGCAGAGGCCACTGTTCCTCTGTTGAGCCCTCTCCCCACACAGCATTCAGACACAGGCAGTCACCATATCTGACATTCCGTCAACTTGGCTAACTCTGGTCACTGTGACATGGTGATTCCCTGATATCCTGCCCCACCCGACTTGCAGGCCCACCCAAGACACTTCCAGTGGCTTTTCCATACAAATAGCCTGCCTCGGATCATACTGTGGACTTTTCTAAAATCTCCCAAATGTTCACAAAACCTAAATAAGCAGCAGCTGGCCTTGGCATACCCTGTACCTCTTGTTGAGCACCCTTAAGCCTGGCCTTAGCAGCAGCCATCCTCAGTTCGTGACTTGGCCTCTTGAGGCACCTCCAAGCCCAGCATGAGTGGTGGACATCTATAGATTGCTTGATGGTTCATGCTAAGTATAGGCTGCCACTGAACTTAGTTTGTGGTAGGGCCCCTCCCAGAAAGCACCAGCCTGCACACCCAGTAACCAGCTTTGGTCTGAGCCTGAGCACTATCCAGAGCACCACTTTTAAGAATGACACACCCAAAGGGCAGACTGAGAAGGCACCCTCGGAGCCCTACTAAATCACATCTAGCTCCATAGAGTCAGCCCCCGCACAACAGCTCCTCCACTGTAGTTACCAGCCAGTCCTCACAACCAATCAGCTCAAGGGTCAATCCTTTTCACTGATGTGCAAACAGCAACCAAGGTTCAACTATAACAGGAGGACACACATAACCCACACAAGAGCACACCTGGAGCACTCGGCTCAGATGATCATGGAGACTGCACCACTAGATCCCACAGGACACCTACTACATAAGGCCACTCTACTAAGAATGGAAGTCCTAGAAGCTCTACCTAATACCTAACAAACTCAGGAAGGCAGCCAAATGGGGGCGACAAAAAAACATGTCCCAAATGAAAAAATAGAACAAAGCTCCAGAAAAAGAACTAAACAAAATGGAGACAAACAACCTACTAGACGCAGAGTTCAAAACACTGCTCAATGAATTTAGTGGAAGAGTAGATGAACTTTAACAAAGAACTTTAACAAAGAAATAAAAAACATAAAAATGGAGAGAGAAAACATAAAAAAGAATCAGTCAGAAATGAAGAATGCAATAACTAAAATGAAGAAGGAATAAACAGTAGATTAGATGAAGCAGAGGGTCAAATCAGTGATTTAGAAGGTAGCCAAAAAAAAAAAAAAAAAAACAATCAGAAGAGCAACAAGAGAAAAGAATCCAAAAAAAAAAAAAAAAAATGAAGATAGTTTAAGGGGACTCTGGGACAACATCAAGCATACCAACATTCACATCGTAGAAGTACCAAAGGGAGAAGAGAGAGAGCAAGGAATTAAAAACCTATTTCAAGAAATAATGTCTGAAAATTTCCCTATTCTCGTGAAGGAAATATCTATGCAAGCCCAGAGAGTACAGAGAATCCCAAACAAGATGACCCAAAGAAGCCCACACCAAGACACATCATAATTAAAATGATAAAGTTTAAAGACAATGAGAGAATCTTAAATCAGCAAGAAAAAAACAATTAGTTACCTACAAAAGAGCTCCTAAAAGACTCTCAGCTGATTTCTCAAAAGAAACTTTGCAGGCCAGAAGGGATTGACAGGAAACATTTAAAGTGATGAAAACCAAGGACCTACATCTGAGATTACTCTACCCAGTAAAGCTATTGTTTAGAATCAAAGGACAGATAAAGAGCTTCCCAGACAATAGCTAAAGGAGTTCATTACCACCTATCCAGTATTACAGAAAACGATAAAGGGACTTCTTTAAGAACAAAAAATCAAAAAATATGGATAATAAAATGGCAATAAGTACATATCTATCAATAATTAAGTTAAATGTAAATGGATCAAATGATCCAATCAAAAGAAAGCATGGCTAAATGGATAAGAAAACAAGATCATTCCACATGCTGCCTATAAGAGACTCACTTCAGATTGAAAGGCACACATAGACTGAAACAAACAAAAAATCTGGGGTAGCAATGTTTGTACGAGACAAAATAAATTTTAAAACAAAGGATATAACAAGAGACAAAGAAGGACCCAGTAATCCCACTTCTGGACATTTATCAGAAGAAACTCAAAGCAATACTTTAAAGGAACATGTGAATCCATATGTTCATTGTAGCATTATTTACAACAGGCAAGATATGGAAGCAACCTGGGCATCCATCAGTGAATGAATGTACAGAGTTTGTACATATATACAATGGAATATTACTCAGCCATAAAAAAAAAAAGAATGAAATCTGGCCATCTGAAAAACATTGGTGGAACTAGAGGGTATTATGCTGAGTGAAGTAAGTCAGACAAAGACAAATGTCATTTGATTTCATTTATGTGTGGAATCTAAAGAACAAAATAAACAAAACAGAAACAAACCCATAAATACAGAGAATATTTTGATAGTTGCCAGATGGGAAGGGGGTTAGAGGGATGAAAAAGGGGAAAGGATTAAGAAGCTCAAATTAGTAGTTACAAAATAGTTATGGGGATGTAAAGTATAGCATAAGGAATATAGTCAATAATATTATAATAACTGTATATGGTGTCAGATGTTTTACTAGATTTATCCGAATGATCACTTCATAAATTATATAAATGTCTAATCACTGTGTTGTATACCTGAAATCAATACAATATTGTATATTAACCGTAACTGAAAATTAGAAAATTGTTTTTAAAAAAGAGAGCTAAAAATATTTCTTTTCTTATCCATTCAGTCACCCTTTACAGAAAAATTTGACAGACCCTGGCATAGCCTCTAACTCATTGCTTCTGCACTTGTGACTACCAACATTCAGACCCCAAAAATCATTTCTCGACATTTGTTGACCTTTGTTTTCAAAACAAAGGCTACTTTTCGTCCAAGCGGTGCAAAAGTATGAAGCTTGTGCCCCCATTAACATCAGTGACTGCCACTTCTTTGGAGGACAGCAAGGATTTGAGTATGTTAGATATAAGATGAAACATGAATTATCTTGTCAAATCCTTCCTCTAAGAGAAGTAGATACAGTAGATACTTAGGTAATAAATATGATTTCCCTAAAATGCTAAGTGTCCATTTACTTACTTCTCTTTATGTTCTCATTTGTAGTTCCAGAGATATTCATAATTTAGCATATTATATGCAATAGTCGTAAATAGCAGCCAAGAAATATTTTATAATATTAAAACATTTTTGTATAAAATTTACATATACCTTGAAGTAGAATCCTAACTCTTTATTTACCCTCACAACTATTCAACACTGAATACCAGCACTTTTATTTATAAAATATAATATAGATATTATAAAACAAAAATGAAATAATTTTATATTTATATAAATAGAATTTTAAAAAATAAATTAAATAAATAATTTAATATTTATATAGATAGAATTAAGTTTTTAATTAATTAAATTTCATATGCATGAATTAATATTAGTATTTGCCTTTTATTATAATAGGTAATTTTGAACATTTTAGAAAACCAACTATTTTTGAAAATAAACATTTATAAACATTTTCAACTGTTTTGATTTGCCTTGACTTGCATTTTTGGTGACATTTTATATTTTGTACACTTTGAATACACTTACCTTTTATTTCACACTCCTTTAGCTCATTGCTGCCAATAAAATGTTATATGACATTTTTATTTAAAGCATAATTAGTGATTTTGCTAAAATGAAAGTAAAAATAAAATCTAAGGAGTAATAATAGAAATGTTTATAAATTATGAATTTTTTATCTTTTGAATTCAAGATCACTGACCCCAAAATAAGTAATAATAACAAAATTCAGTCACTTTGGATCTTTTGTTAACATTTAGTCATACAAATCTTATAGTTTTATAAGGATTTTAAAATCTTGTCTTTATGAAGACATATTTGTCAAGGTAAAAGAGAACATAGTTCAGTCAACAGTTTGTGAGTTTGATCAATAATTTTAGTTCATTATACTTAATGGCATATGGGTTGCCATCTGACCTCCTGTCCTGGGCCCCCACAGCTGGAAGGAGCAGGTGTGCCAAGGGGCCCCTGGCCACCTCTCAACCTGCTTCCTAGGTTCCTGCAACACTCCTAGTTGTTTTCGCCTTGGATCATTTGTACTGCTCTTCCCTCTACCAAAAGTGTATATATTCTTGAGGCTGGCCTCATTTTATAATCAGATCCCAGGTTAAGAGTCAGCTTCAGCTTTCTGGGACAACCTAAGGGAGTCCCCTAGATTCCCAATCGCATCAGTCTGTCTTGTTTTCCTTAGAGCACTCAAGGCAAACTGATATCTCCTTACTAATTTACTAACTTTATGACTTCTCCAGATAGAATATAGTTAGTATGAGAACAGGGATGTTTTATATCTTTCAACACAATATTTACAGTAACCAATTTAGTATTTGAAACATAGGAGGCATGTAATAAATGTTTGTTGAGTAAATACCTATTTATAGCATGAATAATGTATTGTAATTATCAGTGGCCAAGAATTTCTCATGGTTGACAAATAATGCATAATTCAGTGCTGACTCAAAAATACCTCTTGAATGAATTGAGTAAATAAATGGATAAATGATTGAACAAATTCATCAATTAATTGTAAGAGTATGTATTTCCAATTCAATTAATGAAATATTTTACACCTTGGGTTAACTCTTTCAGTATCTTAGTTTCTCCATGTTCTGAATCTTTGAATCATTCTCTTTTATCACCAAAAGTATTTTTGAGTTAATTTATACAAGTCCATGAAACTCCTCCACTGGCAATCATATAACTTTATTATTACTGTGTCTCAGCACCAAGTTCAGAATGTCATTTGCAAAGAACAT
Source organism: Rousettus aegyptiacus (assembly GCF_014176215.1). Lineage (NCBI taxonomy): Eukaryota > Metazoa > Chordata > Mammalia > Chiroptera > Pteropodidae > Rousettus > Rousettus aegyptiacus. The sequence goes on along the minus strand of NW_023416286.1, from coordinate 55,561,447 downwards.
AGTCGAAGCAGATGGACATGAAATCTGTGAAGCTTCTATTATTTTATTAGCACTCGTTATAAAGTACATGAGCCTCTATAATCAAACATTGCTACAGAGAAGCTGCGGCTCACTGACAGCCACAGCCACAGCCACCACAACACAAATCTTATATGAGTCTGATTACCACCAACACAAGTGGTAATTTTAGCAAAAGTAGAAAAAAAGAGACTATTTTGTTAACAATGGCTTTCTAAGAACTTCTCTGACATATACATGCAAACTGAATAGCATGGAAATAAAATGTAGACACACTCCCCTCAGCGAGAAGACATTTGTATTGATTTTCTCAGTAAATACAACTTTTTTTTTTTTTTTTTTTTTTTTTTGTCAGAAAATAGACCAAGTTTGTCTGCATGTTGTACTTCCTTCTTAGGGGAAAATTAGCTGGTTCACTTTTCACCAATGGATTTTACTTTGTCCCATGAAATTAAGAAAGTGAATAATTCTTTTAAAAATTAAAATTGGTGTCTTATTATTTAAAAAATAGTATATGTGCATTATAGCAGGTAGACAGATATAGAAGGCATAGAAAATAAAACTATCATCTTCTCTCCATTTAGAAATTGCTACTATTACATTTTAGGTTTCATTATTAGTAAACACACACATGCATATGCATTTTTCAAAATAAGTTAATACGATACATAGGTTTTGTAGGTTTTTTTAAAAAGTAAGGATGTCTGTATCTCCTATCAACAAATTATTATGGCATCTAGTACCCAGTCCTACTTAAAATTTCAATTTGCCACAAAATGTCTATTCTTGCTGATTTATTTCATCAGGATCCAATGCAGGATCATTCTAGTTACCATGACTCTTCAGTGCTTTTTAATCTAGAATAGTCACATTTCATATGATATTGAATTGCTAAAGAGACCAGAAAGTTCTCTATTAACTCAGAAGAAAACAGAGATTCATAAAGATAGATAACTGTGACCCTAAGTATACAACTCCATCCCATCAAATTTCTGATAAAATAATGAAGATTTCCCAAAATGGGAATAAAGGCTCTGCATGTTCTTGAAACTTAATGATGGATAACACTGTATATGCCAAAACTAATAAAGAATGTCTACTAGACATAGGGTAGGGAATGAGATTGAAGAAAGGCAACACCCTCTGAAAGTCTAGAATGTCTAAGAGGTAAATGGAAAGTACTATGGTCTCATCACGCATTAGAGCTAGATATGACAGTCCTCAACACAGTAGTTGCACCCAGTGTCTGTCTCTGTCTCTCTCTGTCTGTCTGTCTGTGTGTGTGTGTCTCTCTTTCTCTCGCTCTCCCCTCCCCCGCCCCCAGTTTTCCTGCCATAAGTGCCCACAATGAGCAGAGGGCAAGGCCTGAATCTCTGAAAGGAAAATATCGTGGTTTGTAGACTACACAACAACTAAGTTGGTGTATAGGAGTATAAAAAACAACAAACATTCAAGGATATGCAAGGAGTTAGAAATAAAGCCAGTAAAAATAAGAATGAAGAAATCAAGTTATCGAGGCCTAGTTAAAAGCATGAGAAGAGTCATATATAGAAAAATTAACGTTCTAAAAAAGTGTTACAAAAGTAATGCTTCACAATATTTTGGTTGATTGACCAATACTTTACAAGAAAAATCTTATCACTTTAAATTAATAAGAAACGAGAAATGAGCGAGAAAAATCAGCAAAAATCCCTGACATCCAAAATGAAAATAAAAAATAGTGAGTTTTGGTCACTTTTATAGATGGATAATATACATTTAAGAATACCTCTGAAAACCTTTGAACCATTACCAATGATCTAATCCCTCTCATGGCAAGTTATAGTTTCCAAAAACAGTCACAACAACATTTTATATTCCCCACGCTCTTCTAGAACTGTGTAGGTCTTTGTGATTGCCTCAGCTAAAAGAGTAAGATGGAAATGACGCTATATGAGTTCCAATGCTAGTCAAAAGGTAATATTGCATGGCTCTGTCCATCTCCCTCGGGACACTTGTTCTTGGAGCAGGCACTAATCTGTGAAAAATCCCTGGCCACAAAGAGAAGATCATATGTAGATGCTCTGGCTAAATGCCTTGATGCAGTCCAGCTATCACCCAGTATCAACTACCCAAGAGAGAAGAAGGATTTAAGAAACCTCTAGCGCCAGCCATACCTGACTGCAGCCTCCTGAATACCTAGACCAAGCCACCTAGCTGACACCAGTCAACTCCCAGGATGGTGAAACATGATGAGGATTAACAATTGTTGTTTCACTCGACAGTGTCTGTAGTGGTTTGTTATGCAGCAATAGATAATTGAATAACAAAGAGTCTATGTGTAAAAGAGAATGGACAAGAAGCGGCAGAGAAACCAAACTACAGAAAGCATAAAAACCATAAATCAAAAAACCAAATAATACAGCTTTTACAATAAATTTAAGTGATCTAAGCATTCTTTATTTACTGGAAAAGATACTAAGGCTGTATTAAAATAGGAAATCCACTTACAGCTACTGATAAATCCTCTCCCTCCCTCCCTCTAAAAATTACAAAAAGTTCAAAACTAAAAAATTAATAAAGTAATAAAATATGTACAAAACTCACGAAGAAATAATTTAGGAAATTTGTTCTAAATGTTTTTGTTGTTATTATTGAACTAAAGAGCTGCTGTGTCTATAATAAAATAATGTGCATTATAAATCTCCAAGAGTATAGAAATCAATGTATTCCAAACCCTCCTTACTATAAAATGTTTTTATTCACAGACTATTATTACTATGCTCTAAAAGAGTCGAATGAATAACTATAAGACACAGTTTAGGAAATGCTGTTCTAAACCAAGTTTACTTTGAACACGGATGCAAAATATGTCAAACTTAAGAAGTTAATATTGATATTTTCCTATTCATAACATATAATACATTATATAGAAATAGGTGCTTCTGCTATAGACAAGCAACATCACTCAATGTTAAAACATTACACATAATACCATTAAAATAATAAAAAGAATGTCTATTGTCACTATTATTTTATTTTCACCTAAAGGTCAAGACACTGTAATAAGAAAAAGACATGAATAAGATATACAAATTATTTGAAAAGAGGGATAAACTGATCAGAATTTACAGATGATGTGCTTATAAACTTCCCCAAAGCAAGGGAATCCACTGGAAATAGAATATATTGTGCCAGCAACTAAGCCAACCTACTGATGTGATGGACTACTATGCGGCCACTAGAAATGACGTTTTTGAAGAATTTAGACATTCGTTTAAGTGAAAAAAAAAATTAGAAAACTATAATTGCTGTAATTACCAGTTCCTCTTTCAAATACGAATTCAAAAAATCAAAGAGAATATAATTAATTGTGATCTAGTTCATGAAGTTATAAGTGATTATAACTTTATTCTTTATGTTTTTCTCTACTTCTCATATTTTCTAAAAGGAGCATATACTACCAGTATATTCAAAGTTTTATTTTATTTTTATCAATACAAATATTTTAATTTGGCCCTTTATTATATCCTATAACCCTTAAATGTAGTGTAATCTATGAGTTCTTCCTTGACGTTCTATTTATCTCACTACATACATTAAATGGCCTTTTTCAAAACCCTAACATCACCTGTATGACACATCCAAATGTATTTAACTACTTATTAAACATCTTCGCTTAGTTGAGATAGTAAAACCTTACACAAATAATGTATGTCCAAAACTGAAACCATTCTTCTTCAAGAAGCCATTCTTTTCGAGAGTTAACTATTTCAATTTTATCCAGGTGCCAAGACTAGCAAAGGATGCTGAAGAATTACATTATTTGAATGAATGATGGTATTAGGGAAGAAATTTGAGATGGGTCTTAAAAATAACTAAGATACCACCAGGTGTACACCTGGAATATGATTTCTTCATGAAAAACTATCTTATCAGAGGTCAGAGTAAAAACTGAAGTAAAGCATAAAAATAAAGGATCTTTAATTTGAGCTATGTAAAGACAGAGATGATTGGCTTCAGATGAGCTCCTACTTAGAGTGTACTGAGCTGATCACCAACATAGTTGGAATAAAAGATTGTTCTTGTTCTTGAGACACAAAGTACAAAGTGAGCCTCAACTGAGAATGGCCTAAAGAGACAGTGACTCTCACTCTCTCTTGCAGAGGTCTGAGGATAATTTGCCTCAAAGGCTTAGAAGGGGTTGAAATGTTCCTTAAAAATCTCAAAGTAGATTTATTGCTTAGGTTAATTTTAAGAACGTTACACATGAACACCAGGGTTTTGATGTAATAAAATATTTATGTTGCACTTGCTTTCATGACATTTAAAACAAATTGAGGACCCTCTTCAAGACAGTTTTTAATCAGTTCAAAAGAAGAACACTCTACCTCTATTACACATATTTCAAAAAAACAAAAAAGTGTATATAAAAGTTACATATGCAGGTGGTCCCCAACTTTCTATGGTTTGACTTATAATTTTTCAACTTTTTGCATTCTTAAAAGCAATATGCACTCAGTAGAAACCATTCTTGGAATTTAAGCTCTTTCCTGTGCTTGTGATATGTGGTATGGCACTTTCTTCTGATGCTGAAAGAGGCAGTGGGCAGTGAGATGATTTTGCCCAACTGTAGGCTAATGTAAGTGTTCCAAGCATGTTTAAGGTGGACTACGATATTTGGAAAGTTAGGTGTAATTAATGCATTTTTTACATGATATTTTCAATTTACAATTTGTTTATTGGGACATAATCCCATCATAAGTAGAGTATCGTCTGTATACTGTATTTATAGGAAAAACATAAAACAAAAATAAAAGGCAGCCTTAAAAATCAAGGCATTTATATAGCATACATTCCAATATGTATAATTGCTTCTTTTAACAAACTACATGTCATAAAAAAATTGAATGGTAATTTCTTTCATATGTAGCAGCTAGGTTACAGTATACTGTGACTCTCTTTTCAAAACAAAAATGCTTCCAAGAACAATTTCAAATGTTGAAATACGATCCTTGTGCCAAAGATTATTATTGAAATAATTAATCAGTTTAAGCTTAGTTTCCAGACTTATCATCATCTATTAGACTTGGGTAGACTTCACATGAAGGAAAAAGGAGACTGTACTTCTAGAAGTTTTTGGCACAGAAATATCTCTTTCTTTAGGGATCAATGATATCATTGTAAAGGTTTACAATGTCTAACTTGTAGTTCAAGGCAAATCATTCATTTATGATCTACTATGCTCTGTTGCTAGGAACAGAAGTCAGGTGGAGGCCAGGTACCCTTGGCTCCTCCCATCACAGCTTATTTCAACCAGCAGTAAAGCTCAAAGTCAAAGCTCATAACTTAAAATGTCATTTCAAATTACTTCTCCTACATTAGTTTCTTTACAATTATGTAAATATATTCCAGAAGTATAAGAAAGGTAATATAGCTTATTTAAAAATCCATAAAACATAAATAAATAACACATGCTTGGAGATATGTGCATGTGTATATATACATACATACGTGTATACATGTATGTAGGTATGTATGTATGTATACTACACACATATAATAAAAAGGCCACTCTGATTTGACCAGGATTTACTAAATTATCAAAGTAACGTAATGATGAATAAATTATCAATCATTTTTAATCATTATCTATGGATATCTAAACTAGTTAAAGAGTATTCAGGTAGTTCTGTGTTCAACATATTAAAAAGTCATTTTCCTGATATAGATTTTGAGTAGAGTAATGTAGCTCTTGGTTTTATTTAACTATCTTTCCGATGTAACTAGTTAGGAATGTCAGTGCATAAGAATACACTGAAGTATTACATTAATAATAACGTTTGGCTTAAAATATACTCTGATTTTAAGCAGGGAGTTATTAGTATATTATAAATTCATACTAATTATCATGGTAAAATAGGAGACTAATTCATAATAATTTTATTTTTAAAAAATTAAGCTTAATTCTGTGTCTAATAAATGCCTTACCAAGTATTTAAAGTTCTTTATCATTGTTAATACAGCGTGTGATTTGAGAACATCTTTAAAAGCTATTGCTTTCTCTGACATCTAATTTGCATCAGGTTCTTAATTTTCAATGGGAAACCAATTAGGCACTCAAAAATAGAAGAACCAGTGAAGTAACCTTATTTATAATAGTGCTATTTTACCAGACAGTGAGTAGTAAAGACACTAATAGGCATGAGTTTTTCACTATCAAATATATTTGATATATTTGATATATTACAAAAGAATAAAGCCACCATCAAAAAAGCTTATGAGGGCAAATAAATAGTACAATGGTTATCCCCTCTAATTTGCTTTTTGATTTCCAGATGATACATTCAAACACTATTTCCAAAGCTTCTAGAAGGAAATATTTGCCTTTGCGCACATCTCTCTTTATTCTCATGATTCTTAAGTCATGGTATCTTTTACTATTTATGATCTAATTATCACAGAATCCTAGCTATACTTCCATTATAATCTCTCTTGAATCTCCAGAATACCTACATCTCTTGGTCCAAGTTCTCATTGCTTTGCATCTAGGCTATTCCCAGAACTTCTAGGCCTCTACTCCTGCCTGTTCCTCCCCATCCATACCACCCTTAGGTTCACGCTTGAATCATGAAGTCCTCATGACTTGCAGAAAAAAAAAAAAAAAAATATATATATATATATATACACACACACACACATACATACACATATACACAAATATATATATACATACATATATATATGTATGTATTTATGTATTTTTTACCAAGTCTTTCCACGGTCTGACATAAACTTACCTTCTCACTGTATCTCCTACCATTTTCTGGCAACGGCTCATCTCCCACCTCAGTCCCTGAAGCTGTGCCTCCTGAGCATACTCTGGCCTACTCTGCAGTCACACATTTCTTCAGGTCTCCAACAGAAGTTTGCATGAAACAGGCAATATGTATGGGAAGTTTGGATTCATTCCAAGTCATAGGATAAGAATATTTTCATGTTGAAAAAGCCATTGGACTTTGGAAATCATGTAGTTCAATTATCTCATATTATAAACATTGAGCTGCAATGTAAGATAAGTTACTTGTACATGGCCATCCAGCTAGATTTTGGCAGATCAGAACCAGAATTCTTCTTCTCAGATAGCTACCTTTCTTGGTTATTTAACATCATGCAAATAATTTAGATATATTGCTAATGGTGATGAATAAAATGTAATAATATGCTTTCACTGACCAATGAAAAACTGATGACACTGTTCTCCCAATTTCCAATCCCTATATTTGAGCTGTTACATATGAAATGTTTCCATTACACAACAAAATCAATATTTTGACAAAGTAATTGACTTATCCCTGTGGTTTTTATGGAATGTAAGATGACTATGAAGTATCTTTTTAAATAAAACATGTTTTTAAAATAGGATTTAATTTTCCTCTGTGGTATATGATATAAAAACCTATTTTCATGTCCTATCCTTATGAATAATACCATTAAGGCAAAACCACATATAAACTCAGTTGGAAACTGGTTTTCTAAGGACTGTAACTTTATCGGCCAGAAAACAAAACAATACAAAATACAAACAAAACCATCCAGATGAGTGAAAACTTTTCTAAGCAAATCTAAGGGAAAAAAAGCATATGTAATCAATAACTTACACTAATGTCAAAATAATAAGAGCTTACAATAATGACAAAATCATTTAACCTAGTTCCTCTCTAAATCATAAGTAAACATCACAGGAGGAGAGAAAGAAATCGAAAGCCAAGAGTTACTTCCTGCCCTTGGAAGCTTTTGAGTAGACAGTACGTGGCAAAAGAACAGCGAAACAACAGGGAGAGAGAGAACCAGCGCAAGATTGTAGGGAAGGTTTAAATATAGTGTCTTTACAGATAAGCAAAAGAAAACCACCAAAGCAATTTTCTTCTATTATCCACAAAAATCATACTAAATTGTGTTCTAGAAAATTTGGGGTTGATGCATTAATGCTCCAGCTATCTTCAGGGGATGTTCAGTTTTAAATTAATGAAGTGATCTATCTACTATATCACTTGCCTTTTTTAATTTTCTTCTGCTTACTATTTGTTGCACTTTCCCTTCTTGCTATATTTCTTTTACAATCATATTATCAAGACTCAGAAAACAGCAAAATCCTCACTCTCAAAAGCAACAGAAAACTGAGATTCATCACTGTCTTTCTTGTGTAGGTTTGTATGAACAATTTTCTCAGATGTAATAGAAAGAGATCAATTTATTTTCCCCCTTTCTGCAACCATGCCTACATCAGTGGTAGATAACTAGATACAGATACCTATCTTTCTCTATTCTTCATCCCATTCTTAGAAGATATCTACTGGGTAAATAATATGGTGGCAATAGTTCCCATTTTTCATCACTGAAATGAAACTTGAATGTGAGAAATCTGAGCAATAAGATAGGAGGAAGTCCAATGTTAGTCTTGAAAAATAACAATAGATGAAAGCCCGCTGAGGGTTGTGGAAATTAAATGCTTGTAAAAAAAATGTAAATGGGGCTAGAACCACTCCCCACAACACAGAGTAAGTAAATGGAAAATATAAATACCATGGTCTCCATGTTAAGTATTGAAAAATAAGGGGGGAGAAACCATGAAAACTGAGAGGCAGAGCTCTCTGTTGTATTACAACCTTCTCATAATGATGAAAGCAAATACAGTCACTGTGAAAGAACAGAAAGCCATAAGACAGGAAAAGATGGAGAATAAAGACATCATAAAAAGATGCAGAGATAAATGGTGGAGAGAGAAAGCTAAATTTCAGAACGTAGAACTGTCATCCTCACTGGAGACAGCAAAGAATAGCATTAACTCTTCGAGCAAGTTCAATCAATGATGTAGAGGACAATCCACATAACCATTCCTAAAAGCTATTAGAAAAAAGAAAAATTGATATGCAAACAATGAAGTAGAAAAGGATTAAAAAATAAAGAATGAAGAACAAAATATCACTCTCAGAATTATAGGATTATTAAATAATTACCAAGAACAGAAGCAATAATTAAAAATTCAATGAAAGAAATATTTCTTAACTAATATTTCTTAATATATGTTATTTACAAATATATGTTATTTACTTGTATACATGGCTCTACAAGTTCTAAACAAAGGATAAAATCTCCCTTCCAAAATCTTTCCAGTATTGTCAATCTAACATAGAACAATGGATCAACAATGTACAGTTTTGAGGCAAAGCTTTTACAACTTGTTTTACACAGTTACGTTATTTGAATGTGAGGAAAACAGAAAGACATTTTTAGATAAGCAGGGACTAAACAACATATCATTCATTTACACTTCTTGAAAAAATTACCTGAAAAGTTACTCAGATGATAGAAAAATAGAAACAAGGAATTTAGGAAATAGGGAAATAAAAAATTGTAAATTGAGGTCTCAAAAGCAAATTACCTTACAGGAGGGGGGCGAGTAATATAAATGTGCAAATTGGCTGATGCAAGACAATACAAAGTAATAATATTTGTGGCAAACTGGAAATTTCATGCCCCACTTAAAGTTATTGAAATGCAAATGATAAAAATACATCTAGTACCTGTTTCTAGCCAAAGAGGCACTATTTTTTTTTACCTCTGATATGAAAACATCCTTGAGTTTTCCCTTTATGGGTTCACATCCCAAATTCAGCAGTCCTGCTTGGATTATCAGGTGGATTTTAAACTCATGAGCAACACTCCACCCTGCAGGATTTCCCAAGTTTGCCCTGTTCCCCAACCACTCCTTTCTCCCATCGGTATGCATCGCAACACATTCTTTACCATGTAGTTCACGAGGAATTTAGTACCACCTTTAATGATGGCTAAAATAATCACAAATTTTGTTCTATTCCAGTTAACTAGTTAACAAAGCCTAATACTTATACATGATTAGGACAGTCCCCCAAGAAACTTAAATTCGCCCACCAAAACATATTTTCTCTTTTTTAAGCTCCATAAAGAAACATTATTGCCAATTTTATCACAAGAAATTTTTGTAATGCATCTAATATGTACTGGTTCCTTAAACCTTATGATAACTGGCTAAGTCATGCAAATTGGGAAAAAGAAATAACTATCAAGTTTAAGATCTCTGGTCATGTAATATTTTATATCAAAAGTCTGATTATACCTGCATTAATCATGTTTAAAAATCCATATTAACAATTGAACTTGAACTATATAAAAATTGATCAAAAAAGAAAGAGTAAGGAAACAGCAAAGCACTTTATGTTTCTGGATTGTTCTCATATTAATATTTTTGTACTCAACTTTTTCTACATATGTGCTTTTTTAATGTATAAAGCAAGTTAAACTTTAAAATTTTCTAAAATTTTGGCAATGAATATAGATTTTTACAATGGGAACTATTTAAATTATTCATAATAATTTAGTATAAAGTATAATAAAATAAACTAAATTCTAATCCAGTCATTCAACATTAAGAGAAAAAAAGTGTATGTACAGTATGATTTTAATTACATAAGCACATATATCAAAATCACCATCATGGTTATTTCTAGGTGATAATCTGCTAGAAAATTTTTATTCTACGTATTTTTATATTCTTAAATAATCTATGATAAATGTGCCCAACTTCCTTAATCATAGGTTATTTCTCATGAGTAGATCTTTTCATTCATTCATTCACTTCATAAATATTCACTTAGTGCCTAATATGTGTTCTGGGTTATAAAGTTCATTATTCTGTGTCTCTAAATTAAATACCACTCAATTAACATCTTAATTATGACAAAATTAGTCTGAATTAAAAAAAAATCAAACCAGTGTTATTATGTCATGCAATCGAGTACCACTCAACAATGAAAAAGATCAAACCATTGATACATACAACATGATGAATCTAGATATGACCTTTAAATATTTACTTCAATCAAAATTATTCTATGACAGCAACAACAACAGCACACAAAAAAAACCAGAAAACAATGTTTAAATGAGTTGATTTAAAAAAAATAATAAATTGCAACAATTCCAATTTTCAGTGATTTTTCACATTTAAAAATTTGTCCTTGGCCATGGGTGATGCTTACTAATAGAACTTCCAAGGCACATAAAAATGACCAAGAAGCAACACTTTCAAGATAACTGGAAATAGATGAATCATACAGCTTGTCTAAACAGCCTTTTCCTCCATTAAAGTAAACTTTTATAAAATACATGAAATGCTGCAAGGAGGCAAGGACATTCTTGCCAAAAACAATTCTGCTGACTTTGCCATGGGGAACTCTCAGGAGACAGGTTAGGAACTCCTTAGGCATCTAACCTGCTCTTTATCCAGGTTTATTTGACCCAGATCCGAGCTTAAAAGTAAAACAGACAGTGGTGAGCATATTGGAAGTCAGAGGATAAACTTTGGGGCTATTTCCCAGAGTGTGAATCTTACTGATATAAATAATTTAAGATATTTTAGAATCATACCAAAATAGATATATTATAAAGTATAATTCATAATCTGTGCATATTCTTGGAGTAGAATGTAAGTCTTTAGGTATCTACTTAAACTCTATCTTAGTCCTGAAAAGGGTTTTCTATCCTTTTCATTATCCACTGGGAAGTATAAAGCCACTCTGGGGAAGCTTCATGGAGTGGACACAGCCCTGTCAACAGGTTGCTCACACCAGCCTCACGTAACTTTAGATGTGTGTGTGTGTGTGTGTGTGTGTGTGTGTGCGCGCGCGCGTGCATGCATGCGTGCATGCATGTGTGTGTGTGACATAGAAGCATCAAAACGGAGACCCTCTGATAGTGGTAGTTTAGAGGCTGCCAAGTTATATGGTTGGGAAATCCTCATGCACAAACAACTACCCTGGACCTTGATGCTCAGAAATGGCCAGAATATCATTGTAGCTGGAGCAGAGTGAACAAGAGGGAGAAGGCTAGAAGATGAATTTAGCAAAGCGGTGGATGGGTGGAGAGGGAGCTAATCATGAGGAATTTGTCTCATACTATTAATGACTTGGGAAGCCATTGGAGTGTTTCAAGCAGAAGTACAGTGACATCTGACTTGGGCTTAACAGACTCCACCTGGTTCTAGACAGAACGTAGATCATGGGAAGACAAAGCTGGAAGCAGAAAGACCAGTTAGAAAGCTTTAGCGATAGCCCAGAGACAATGGTGGCTTGGGTTTAAGTTTTCTCAATGGAGGTAGTGAGAAGCTGTCACATTCTGAATATGTTCTGAAGAAGTGTCCACAGACTTTGTTGACAGGACCAAGATGAGGTGTGAGAGAGAGAAGTGAGGGATGATTCCCAGGTTTGATGCTACAGTCATCTTAGAGAAGTCTATTAGGCAAGTGTGTCTGGCCTTCCTCAGCCTCTTTATATGTAGAAATAATATCTGATTATTAGATGTGCCAAAAGTCTGAGGTAGTGTTATACAGACCTACATATTAATTGTGAACATGAATGGTAAAATTATAAAAGCAAAACTAGAATGATTTTCTAAGTATAAAAGTATAATGTTTCAGCTTAGCATCTATAAATTGAATGAAGTATTTTATTTCAACTAAAATCTCTAAAATTACAATAATTGTTTTAAATTAGGTCTAATTATTTAAGCAACCAAAATGAACAGAGAAACCAAAAATTCCACATCAAGATGTTTGAATTTACTCATTCTGTTATTATTATATAGGGACTATATTTAAATTACCTCCAAGAAATTTAATACATGAGTCCAAAATGGAAAAAGTAAAAGCAAAATTAAGACCATAACATTTTGTTAACAGAACTCTAAAAGAGATTATGATACAGGTAAATGTGAAAAATTATTGTAAAATCCTATTATCTCATAGAAGTGACTTAAAATGGAAAATATTAATAAAGTATACTTTAATTCAGCTGGAATTCAGTAAGCTCTCCTACAAAGCTATTCCTTAGCATTATTAAACAAATAAACAAACAAAAACCCTGAAGATTTGTCTTCCCCGTTAACCTGTGTTCATCATAAAATAGAAAGCTGTGATAAAAAAAAAAAATAGAACTAGTATTTGCCAAACGACTCTATGCCATCTTGCCAAAACCTAGTTCTCATCAATTTCAGTAACTAGAGCCATAATCAGAAAATCAACAACAGCAACAAAAATAGTGACTTAAATGATGAGCTCTGAATCCTGTTTAATTCAAATCTCAAAGAGACAGGAAAACATTAAAATTAGGTTAACATTAAACATAAAAATAGATAAATTATTGTGCCATGAATGATAATAGTTAACCTCTTGGAATATGTCTCAGCAACTTATGTAATAATTTAAATGAACCCATTTTCCTATAAAATTACTTGACTTGGTTCTTTCATCCAGTTTCATTAACCTTCCATTTATTGAAGCCAAGGTACTTGAATTCATCCTTGATGATTTTCTGTCTCTCAGCAGTATACCTAATTCATCAGCAAATTCAGTATACCTAATTCATCAGCAAATTTTATCTGCTCTACCTTCAACTATATCAGGGCTACTTATCATCACCCCCATTGTTATCACTCTGGACCAAGCTTCCATCATCTATTACCTGTATTACTGAAAAACTTCCTATTTCCACTTTATTTTTCCATTAGTTTAGTCATAAGCTTCCATCCTTTTAACAACTAAGGTGACAGTCATTCCTTTATTCAAAACCATGAAATAGATGAAACAATTTTCCATTTCACTCAGCATAAAAGCCAGTTTTTATAATGGCCTTTAAGATTAGTCTCTCTTACCTATCAGACCACATTTCCTACTTCTCTACTCTCTTTACTCAGTAACTGGCCTCATTTTTCATATAACTCATGGGAAGCAATGGCTGGAATAGTCTCTTATCCTAGGATGATCTTTTCTCATGTCCACAAAGTGAACTCCCTCACAGTCTCCAAATGTTTACTCAAATATCATCTTCCCAATTGAAAACTGTAATTTTCCCACACAGACCCCAACACCTTGATCTGCTCTCTTTCCCCCTTTTGCACTTATTGCCTTTTAATATACTCTCTCTATTTCTTATTTTTTGTGATTATTCTTACACCACTGATATATAAACTCCATGTTGGTAGGATGTATTGATCTGTTTTGGTTCACAGATATATCCCCGGTACCAAGAATTAGTTTTCAGTAAATGTTTGTTGAAAAAAAAAATCCATAAATGAAAGAACACCTTTTTTCTTTCTTCCATTTAACTTTCCTAATAACAGGGCATTTTTAGTTCCATACTTTCCTTTTATTTTCTAATAGACAGTCAGGAAGGGAAAAATTATAAAGTGGTAATTAAAATCACTAGTTTTAATCACCTGGTCATTTGTGTTGCATGCTGATCATTTCAAGATAGGGCATAAAATTAAAGCCAGCTCTGACTCTGAGAAGGAAATATCATCATAATAATGGTATGAGTTATATATAGTCAAAGGAAGCAGGAAGTTTTTGAGGCAATTACAGGGGGAAAAAATGGCAACAGGAAAGGCTTTGAAGATGTATTCCCCAAATAAATTACAATCAAAATCAGCATAGGAGAAATGCACTTTAAGGAGCGCCTCCTTGCTCAGGTGTGAATTCTCTCATTAGCATGCTAGATGGGTTGTTTTTTTAAATAAAATTATTACGATAGGCCTTAGTACAAAGAGCTAAACTGTCAGAAATGGCTCCTGATAACAGTCATATTGATTCTCAATGCCTCCTATGACCATAATTTCTGATCTTTATTCTTTAAGTGGAAAGTTCCCACACACTTCTAATAATTATCCTTTGACCATACTTGAAATTCTCATAGGAATTACCATTGACCAAATATGAAACAACACAAAGTTCAACAAAGGAAATTAAAAAATAGTATAATTGGCCTCCTACAATATTTACTCTGCACACTCAGTATCATACACCCTCTACACATTTTTAATCAGTTAAATTCAATTTTATTTTCATTAAAGCTAAGTTTCTTTCTCTTTCTTTTCTGCTCCCTCTACTCCATGTGTGTGTGTGTGTGTGTGTGTGTGTGTGTGTGTGTGAGAGAGAGAGAGAGAGAGAGAGAGAGAGAGAGAGAGGTGGGGGGAGGGAGAGGGGAGAGAGAGGGGGAAGGGGAGAGAGACAGAGAGAGAGACAGAGAGAAGGGGAGAGGGAGAGAGAGAGAGAGAGACAGAGAGACAGAGAGACAGAGAGACAGAGAGAGAGAGAGAGATTGTTCTGGTGAGGAAGTAGAAAGGTACCATTTTTAAGCCCCCTGTATGTTCCCGGCACTTCATCCAAGTTCATCTAATCTTAAAATGGAAGTTCCTTTGCCTATAAACCTTCTACAAATTAGTGCTGTTGAAATGATTTGGTCTAAGATTTAGAGCTTACAATTTTTATGTTATTTTTCCAAATCACTTTACAGTTTCTGTTAGAAACAAGGGTGATGTCAGTTCATTTTCTGATTAATATGAAGAGGGAAACTCTGATGAAATGAACAGTGACGATGACATTTAAGAATGGAAAACATAGGCAATTTTGTATTTTGACATCCAGAACACAAAGTGAGTTCACTACTTTCTCTGACAATGTATAATCCTGTGGACTTAATAACTTATTTTTATTAAGGTGAAGATAAATGTCGTCGGGTAGATTGAATAGCTTTGGTACCCAAAGGCCTGTGCAATGAAACCAACCACCTAATGTTTTCTTAGGCTACTAGAAGGTTAGAGATGATAAAATGGAATTTCCTCAACTGAATTTTAAGGTAGATGGAGGATGAAAATTTTGAAAGGAATGTCATTCTTCCTCATGTACAGAGGAAAAGCTGAAAAGGTAAAAACAGAGATAAGAAAATATCTTTAATTTTTACTCCTAGAATTTTATTTTTGTTGCTGTCTTAAAAATCAGGGC
Source organism: Rousettus aegyptiacus (assembly GCF_014176215.1). NCBI lineage: Eukaryota > Metazoa > Chordata > Mammalia > Chiroptera > Pteropodidae > Rousettus > Rousettus aegyptiacus. Next base: position 55,545,573 of record NW_023416286.1, on the reverse strand, counting down.
TCTGACATTTTCACAGCTCTATCAAATTGTACCTAAAAAGAAATGGCTGTTTAGTGTGTGTTTACTATGCAAGGTCCCTAAATCATTCAAGACAGGCTACCGTTTTGAAAACCCAAATAGAGTTTAATAAACAGTTAGAAAGGCTCTGGCCATAAAGTTGGCCTAAACGACAAGTCTTGACTGAAAGCTATAGACAATGCTTTTCATAAACTTAATTTTCATGGGTTGTGGTTAATCTCAACTTTAAATGCAATTTGCTGGTTAATTTCAACTCCAGTTAAACATAGACTCAGAGTTGAGAGGTACCTCAGATTGTATTCCATCAAATCTCTTTATTTTAAAGGTAAGAATGTAAAGGACTTTCTCAAGAACATGAAATGACAAAAAAGAAAATGTATATTTTTTAAAATCTTAGACTTTAAAGATCACATATGCTAGGATTGCTATATGTTAAATAATAAATTGTTTCTTTCTTTCCCCTTATTCTGATCTCAGGACCAAATAATCTACTCAGTTTGATTGAAATTCAGCATGTACAATAGTAACTATCTTTGAAGATAGGTTGACATACATGAAGCTATGCATTGTTTTTTAAACTTTCAAGTTATATTGGGCAAATAAAGGCAGCTTAGCCAGGAGGTGGTCTGATGACGTGAAGTGAGTCGAGAATCACAATACTCCCCTCAGAACCTCTATTGCTGATCTTCTGAGTTACCTGGAAGTTCCTCTATGAGCCTAACGTATGGGATCTCTGGCAGAAGAAACCAGTCTTTAGGAGGCCAATGTGTCATTTATCAGAAATAGCACAGGGATCTAAAAACAGTCCTGCCTTAGTATAGTTCATCGGATTAGTCAGCCCAGGAAAGAGGACACAGGACTGGTACAGGTTGATGGGTTTGGAACTGGAAAAGGTCAGTGTGCATTTCTAGACATGATATACTGAGGTGTGCTCTGAAGGGTAGAGATCTGTGTGGCTGGAGGTGGCATGCAGCCATGAACAAGAAAAGCATCAAAGAAAGAAGAAAATAGAAGAACTAATGATATAAAAGGGCTTCCTAGCAGCATGACCTAGCAGTGTACAAGTTGTATAACCTAGGCAAGTTTCCTCATGTCTACTTTGTCTGGACATAGTGAAAATAAGAGATTATAACTTTGAACAAGGGCTTGACACAAAACAGAATGCAAAAATGTATCAGAAGCTATCATTGTATCTGCTCTGTGCCTTCTGGTCTGCACCAAACACTACACTAAGCATTTTACACACAATTCATTTAATACTCACAACAAATATCTTACAAATGGAAATGTAAATTTCAGAATGAGTATAGAAGATATTTATATAAATGTCTGTCTGATTTCAAAGCCCCTGGCTTTTCCACTTCTCCATATGTGTGTAAAAATAATACTGATAATTAACTTGGACTGAGCACTTTGTATTAGATGTCTCATTAATACTCACATCTAACTTATGAATATGAAATGATTATTTCCATTTTACAGAAGAGCAACTGAGGCACAGAGAGTCTGGGTCACATCCCTAAAGTCATACATTAGTCAGTTTTCCTTTCTTATTTGGGTTCATTTCTTTATGACAAACAGCTAACATAAGTACTCAACTCTCAACCTCAAATGAGCCAGAGATTAAGTTTCTGTTGATATTTTGGCAACTTTTAGAAATGCTATATTAATAGAGGCTCCAATTACTGCCAAGTTGGGTAAAACAAAAAATGGTAAATTTGATAATGACAGAATTCTTTATTTCATATTAATGAAAATGGATCTCAAAGCATGTAGATAGATAGGTAGGTAGATAGATAGATAGATAGATAGATAGATAGATAGATAATGAATTTGGAAACAAATTAGTGTTAAAATGTACAAGTTGCATAACTTAGAAATGTAATGAAATTAAACATATGAAAGGAGTATCCTTTTATTCCTTAAAGAGTAAAATATTATTTAAATCATCGATGTTGTATATTTTCAAGCTTTGTAGTAAAGATACTTCACTATATTTTCTTCCTGATAAATCAAAGTCAGTCTAAGAGGTATTTGACATATACAGTTAGAACATATAATAAACATGGCTTTATTAGAAAAATATATACATTTCAAATTGTATAATCTAACATTTAGGCATACCACAATTAATATTATTTTTTCAAATTTGGGCACTTTATATTACAAGAGACACTTATTTAAGTCATAAAAGTCTTAGAGCAGATATTGCAGAAAATGTTTGATAAAGGACAAATACAAACATAAGTACTTCATGCATAAATTCATTTAATCCTCACAATTACCCTATAAGGTAGATACAGTTTTTTTTCCCCATAAATTTTCCAGCTTAAGAAACTGAAGCTTTAACCAGTATTTGTGACTGAGTCAGCATGATGGTCAAAGTTTTTGCCTCCATAAAAGACTAGTTAATGGTCAAACCCTTTTTGTTTCACTCTATTAAAAATATTTGTAAATCTATTCCTCTGCCTTAATAGACAATTGAGGATATAACCTTAATTTTAGAGTTAAGTTTTCAAGAATGTAGGGAAAACTAAATGATTACCAAGGTCATATATTTTAAATATTTGTTCACATTCTTTTGAGTATAGTGAGCATAGTATATCCCTTATGCTCACAACAAAAGCAAATTGTACTCTATCATCATCAATTGATTCCATTCTCAGAAGTGAAGGAGAAATTGATTAGCCCATATGTTAAAAAGGCAGATAACGTCTGTAAATATATTATATTCTATCCAGAAGAGGGCACTGGCAGACATTCAACCCAATATCTGAGATTTCGGACAGAGGAAAGCAAAGCTCAAATGTAATAAATGCATATTTCAACAAGATGTGCTTCCTTTCATGCCCTGCAATGCAACTATAAGGAACATTGGTACGTCTGGATAAAATGATGTTTCAAAAACTGACAGTGGTACCATTCAAGGCTAGCTAATTTAACAGCTAGCAGAACAGTGTGATTCTGATCAGTGTTATAGCCTAAAGGTTTCATATTTTTCCCAAGCTTTACTTTTAAAGAAGTTTGCATTTAGCATTCAGTTACAAAAGTCCTTTCTATTCACAATGACACAGTATTATGTAAGGCGGCTATGAACAAAATGTTCATCATGATATTGTCTTCAAAAATGATGCTACTCTATCAAAACTTAGAAGACACAGAAATAGAAAACAATGGTAGTTGTGATAAGTGATTTCCTGAGTGTCTGAGAGAAGTGATTTATCAATCACATAATTGCTTCAGTTCATTTTAATTACTGGCTTTGTCTTCTAAGTAATTCTTTTCTTTTCTGCACTGTACAGATATGAAAGTACTCTATTTTGTGTCCAAGGTTTATACTTAGAAACTCTCTGGGAATAACTGTCATTCTCATGGCTTCGTCTCTTTTTCTCTTGTGTTGTGAAAATTCTATTTGCCACACTGGATGATCAAATGACAGTAGTATCTGTTAAAGAATAGTCTTCCGGTGCTGCATGATTAGTTTTACTAAGCACATATGGCCTTTTAAAAAATTAGATAATGCATTCAAGGTCAAAATGGATCAACTTAAAAATTATCATTACAACAAAAACTTTTAGCAATATATTCAACACATATTTACTGAGATTCTAATAGTTATCAAGTATTCATAGTATAGATTTATTGACTCTTTCAATTAATTACTTTCCATTAGTCTGTCAAGTCATTGCTCACGAAAATAACCCCTCACACATAATGAGTTTGTGTCCTGACTTACTACTTGGAAGGAAAGCAGAAAGGGTAATTATAAGTTAAAGAAACAGCCAGAGTAGAGCTGGGTTTTCTCACTTACTAGCTATGTCTTATACAAGTCCCCAGGTCTCTGCAGTCAATTACCACAACTTTAAAATGTGGATAATATCTACTACTTAGAAATTGTTGTGGGTAAATACATTGTGTTTCTAACTCCTAACACAGTTTCTAACTGCTATAGAAGCTCAAGAACTAAAAACTACTATTTTTTAATATTATTTTCATAAGAAGTCCAGTCCCTGACTACAACAGACACTCAGAATTCCAACACTGAAGTGGCATAGATGGCAACAGGAGAGTAGGTCACTTCTCCCATGTATCCTCATAGCTTTTAGAAGTAGCACTAAAAATCTGAGGACAACCAGAATGGTGGCTGGGACTCGCATTCTCAATGCATGCTTCACTCAAGGAAAAAAAAAAAAAGATCAACATATGCTAACTGTGAAGATGGTGTCTTCAATGCAGTCAAATTCTAAAAGTGCATGAGGTCCTTCTCACATTCAAGCCTTATAGTGAAATCTGATGGCACTGCCACTCTGAGTTGACGAGGAGCCCAACAGTCAAAAGTCTAAATGTATAATACAGCATCTGAACCAAAGCCAGGGCTCTCAGTACTGTCAGACTCATTATCTACTTTTTATAACAAATATTTTCTAATGCTTCTTTGCTATCTGGAAATGAAATTAATTCCCTCTAAACATAATTGTAAATCAATGTAATATGTTAACCATAACATAAAAAATAATAGAACACAAATACATAAAGTATATGTATTTACATTTACATATGTTACATGTATATATGTATGCATATTTACACATATTTACATGTATTATAATATGAAAATACATGGTTATAATGAATAAGTTTGATTTAGGAAATGTAAGACAATAGCCAAATGTGCCAGTTATTTATTTATTGTCTCTCATCTCCAAATTTATTCTCTTCCATGTTCACCTGTGCCTGGGACCCTGCAAAACCTGTTTCTGCTTGCCAAGTTTCTCCCTGTTAGGATCGCCACTAGGGGCACTGCAGACTTCAAAACTCCAGGAGGAAGAAGTAACTTGCTCCTTCCTTTCACCTCCAGGGATCCTCTTGGCTGCTTTGGGCTCCTGTGAGCCTCACTGTGCAATGCTTTCTCACCCCGGCGGCAACAGATCCTTTTCCTGATGTCACCCGTCCTGAACACAGTTTGCAGCTTTCTCCAAATCTGGAGAAGCAGCTTCACCAGCCTGCACTTCTCTCAGACACCAGCCAATCATTGCTTCTTCAGAGGTCTGGATCCCAGCTTCCTGGCCTTTCCTATGAGCTCAGACCTACCAGCACCAGCCAAACTACCCTCCTTCCTAGAGGTCTGAGAGGTTTGACAGAGTCTTGCTTCAAAGTCTCTAAGTCTTTCCCTTTGTTCCCTCAACCCTAGCAGTGGTAACTGCTTCCTGAAGTTGCTTCTTACATGATACCTTAGGGTTTCTTTTTCGTCTTTTAAGTTACCAGTTGAAAGCTTATTACTATTTAAGAATTCTTTAAAGTTTTTCTGTTCAAATAACTGATGTCATTTCTCTCTTCTGACCAGAATCTGACTGCTATGTTGACTGAAGAGTAAGATGATTTTTTTATTTGAACATTTAAAAGAAAGCCTAAGAAGAATGTTTATATTCACACATGAAATGGTCATAAATACAACTGCTACTGATACTGATATGAGCGTGACACGTTGGTTATTAAAAAGCCACCAGCAGCATTGCCATTGATGATGCCACTTTCAAAGATGGCAAACAACTGAACCAAGCAAACTACGATCTCCTCTGATTTACAGTGTAGTTTTATTACTGGGAAAGTCAGCATAGTTATTAAAACTGTGGAAAAAAAACATTTTGTGTTTATATGTAAAATAAAAATGTGAGATGCAAAAAAAATTGCTGCACAGGACGGGCATGCGTTGCTCTTTTTCTAAAGATTCTGAATCCTGAATATTAAATGCCAGGGCACTTCCCCCAACAGTGGGCAACCAAAACTGTTCCCACGACCTCTAAAAACAACTCTGGAGTAATACCACATCTGTGAAAATCCAAAAAATGTAGTAATAGGCAAGTGTGGCAATTTCCAACTTCCTTTATAAAGTGAGTTGATCTTTCACACGGACAGAACCTCCCCTCATATTTCTTTTCACTTGAAAAAAGTCTAAGTTGAAATGAAGATTTTTTTTCCAGGAGCGATAATATACTGCAATAAATTATTAACTACCTATAGAACCATTTTTAAATTAATATGCCAATTTTAGTAGGAAAGAAAACTGGTACATAATATAAATATAGCATTAATATTAATGCATAATAATGTAATATACAAATGTCTTGGCATAACTATATTACATCCTGAGAATATGATTATCAATCTAGTCATTCTGGAGGGCCCTAACACAGGACACACAGAAAGGTAATTACAGTTTGAGAAGACAAAGGGAAAAGAAAGATAATAATAATTCAAAATATTAGCAAAGATGCTATATGGTAAAAGTATTATGAGTAAGGGGACAGCATGAAAGCATTAGGCTAGGTAAGGGAGCCCTGAAAATGCAGGTGGAATTGGGTGAGAGCACACACATGCAAACGTATGTTCAGTACACACATGTATTTTCCCTCTGGAAATGTATTAGTGTGAAAACAGATAAATACATATTGAGTACAAATTGCACACTTATCTTCTTTGGCATAAATGGGATACTGTCTTTTTGTATTGTATTCAAAACCGTTAGAGTTGGGATCCATCACTTTGTATATCCAGTATATCAAACATATCAAAGAGGAGTTACTAGGATAGAGTAAAAATAACTTTGGATTTTAGCAAAGCTTAGCTCAAGAAATATCTGCAAAACCAGTAATGAATCACAAGTTATAGATGAGGGGTATTCAAGTGAAAAGAAACAAAATTGTAAATGCTGATGGTCAGGTTAAACTTCTGTCTAGGTAATCAGCAGAGATAACTAATGGTAAAATTCTAACTTCATTTAGATATTAGAATTGAAGATTAAAACTCCCTGAAGAATGGTAATCAATGTCCTACTATGCAAAGTACACACCTGATTTATGCCTGTTATTCGGTGTCTATTAATTTTCATTTAAAAAAAAAACTGACTTAATTGATTATCACCTTGCTGGAAAACTCAGAATTAAGTTTGATAAGAACAAGTAACATTCATTGAAAACCTAATATGAGCCAAGGATTGTACTCACAGATTTCTATCTGTGATTTTATTTATTCACCAAAACATTCAGGCAAGGAGGTGTGTTTACCCTGTTTTACACCCCAAGACTCTGGGAGACTTAGAGAGGATACTTGACTTTTCTAAGAACAGGATGTTTCCAGCTGTCAAGGGCAGGATTCCTGTCCTCAGCTATTGGACTTTAAGCAGACACTTAATATACCTAGACTATTCTGAGCAGAGGGTGGGTGCAAAAGACAACTAACCAAGAGAAACAGACTTCCGAGGCAGCCAGAAAGGGAAGAAACTGGACCAAGTGAAAGCCAGGACCTTGTCTGAATAATGAGAAACTTAAACATTAAAGAAATCATCCACAAAATATATTTTGAGCCAGATTAATTTATGTTCACTGCCAGTGCCTATAATTGCTTATTTTTATATAGGTGATGACCTCTGAGTACATAGAGTTTATTCTCATATAAAGCCCTGTACCTGTAGTAGAATGGCTTCTCTTTGCCTCAAGCAAACAACTGGAGGGCATAATTTTTTCACTGACTGTGGAATTGGGACATAAGAACAAAAAAGCTATTTTCTTGAAAAGATTCCTCCCAGGTGGAATTCCAAAATCCCGGGTAGCTGCTGCAAAATGCTTACAACAAACTTTCATTGCTTTGCAGTTTTGACTATGTTAAACCTGTAGGAAGTCAGCATGTTCCTTTCAAAATCTGGTCATGTGTTCCCTGTTCTAAAATAGATAAGGCTTTTAGAGCAGAAAGATTTAGATATGAGCATTTTCCCAAATTGCCATAGATGGTCAGAGACAGTGTTAAAAATCTACTATCACTTGGTGAATCTGTCTAGGATGAATAATTTTCCAATATGCTTCTAGACAAATTTATTATGAGTTTAATAAATTATTTTGTCTACATGATCATAATTCCAAAGCAGATACATTTATCATGTCCCCTTTTAGGAAGCAGCAAAACAGACACGGCTGACACTTTGTCATATTCTTTAGGATCCAAATTATTAAGAACCCCATATCTTAGGCCAACCCTATAGAACTCAGATGCACAAAAGTAACTTTGGAGCTGCGTGCCAAAGTGTTGACATAAAACTACTCCCCGTGGTATGCAAAATGATTGAAAGGCTTCGCCACCTTCCCTTTCCCAAATTACCACCCTCGCCTCCTTCATAGGAGAACTACTTTTGTCTTAGAGCACATCTGTCAAACAATACTCCAAGGAGTGTTTAAAGCCACTCTGTGTGAACAGAGCAGAGGCAACGGGAGAATAACAACTGCCACGTGTGTAAAACTCACTACTGACTCAGGTCTGTGTCCCAGTCCTGAGCTAAGAGCCCTGCTTCCCCTAGCCGCAATGAGCAGTCAAGCAAAAGAAAATGGCTGAATACAGGGAGATGAGCCACTTATTGGAATGTACCACAACTCTCAGTGCAGTCCAGATTACATCTTTAGAGTCATGTATTGACCTCTCCATCTTCAGAGTGAGGACTGACTTCCATCTCCAGCATTACCTGTGCTTCTGCTAATGGACCTGCCCCAATTTGGCCCATTTAATGAAACTTCTTTGAAACCCCACAAGTCAGCTCTATATACCATCATCAGTAATGATTAAGAGCTGCTTTTCTGCATCGCCCTCCCTAAGTCTCTACGCAGAAAACAAGCAATCTGTCACCAACTTGCTTTTTAATTTAATAACCCATTTCTAGAAAGGCATATCTCTGGACATTCACATGTAGAATGATAATATGGCTCATGTACCCAGACGTAACATCTAAATGCAGGCTTCTCCTGCTATTCAAAAGTAGAGTGTTCCTATGAAATATTTCCTAAGCCAAAAGGGTATAAAATGGAGAAGCTATCACCTTAGGACACATCTTGCTAAGAGAAACACAGAATAAACTTGAGATAAAGCCCAGATGCTCGCAGACATCATTCAAAGCTCTCCTGAGATGCTAAGTGTCATTCCAGGGAAGAAGCCTGGTGGCGGCACTGGCTGTGCCTTTAACGACCCTCTACCAAACAAATGCTGAACCCTATTTTCGCTTTTAGCCTTTCTTAGTAAAAGCAAAAATCTTCTTCAGGTTTCTCTCAGTAAGCAAGAACAGGTGGTAAGACAGGACTTTTGTAGAAGTGAAGTGGCGTAAAGTGAACTTTTGAAAAGCAGGGGATACCTGTAATTGCCTAAGATTTTTTCTTTCCTGTCAAAAGAGCTATTGTTTTGTTCTATTCCGTTCTGTTTCATTTTGTTTCTCTGAGCAAATTCTGTAGAATTATGTGTGGTTTTGTTCAGCAATTTACATATAACTTTTGTGTTTTTAAGCTAAGGCAGTCTGTAACAGGTTAGGAATGCATTCCATTCACAGAAATTAATAACTTACTCTTGCTACATTCTCTTGAAATATTTACACAAATACACTGTACATGATTATGAGCTTGGTTAGAGTTAGATATTGAACCATGAAATAAGCAAGAATTTGTTCAGAAAGCAAGAGATGTTAAAAATGTTGATACTATTAAAAATGACTAAGACTAGAGGAGGTCAAACAAAGGGTATGAGCTAAATATGAGGTCTGCATGCTCCGGGAGTGACCTTCAACCCTTCACTGTAGAGCTGACCTACTGGAAGACATCGATTACAATACTTTTAGAACAGAAAGATTATCTTGATGCCCAAGAAACCTCCAATGGACCAGATGCCTAAAATTATTTAACAAGGAGTAAAGCCATATATACAAAATTAAGCTTAGGCCTCAAAATATAAATAAATACCCAGGGACAGGAAACAGATTGACTTGAATCTACATTAAGATGTAAAGGACAGAAAACTGTTTCCTCTCAGTTTTGATAGAAGTGGAGTGGGAATTACAGGCTACTGAATATAAGTCTATTAGAAAGGAGACCTCTAGAAAAAGACAAAAATACAACATGGAGGAGGCAAAGCTCTGCAGGTTGCAACCTCAAAGTTTTACTGAGGAGTATTACAACGTGCTCTCTCACCCTCTCAGTTCTCAGCTAAGGGTCTTCTCCAGTTAACCATACACCACATTTACATGGTCATAAGAGCCATATATTTGCAGGGAGAATAAGAATGGTGACAGAGGGAAGGTGAATGGAGTGGAAAAGAAAAGGACCAAATATTACAAAGACCAAAATTAACGGAAAGAGGACAAAAATAACAGAACGCTTATAAAACTGAGTACTTATGTACTGAGAAAAAAAATCAGTCTTCGCCATTAACCACGGTCCTCTACAGGTCTCTCAACATCTCACTTTCTCAAGTCCTCAGCCACTTGCCTCTTAACCACAAGATTTCTTAAAACTAGATTGTAAATGATAATGAAAACATGCCTAATTTATTAAGTACCTACTATGGAACAGACTTTATTCAGTTATATAACTTACTTCTTAGAACAATATTGTACAACATATTTATTCAAGTTCAAAAATGTGTACCTTAAATTTACACATTGTTATAAGTCAAATATAGTCAATTTAAAAAAATGTAAGCAGCATACTCGAAGTCACAATTAGCAAGTAGCCAATAGAGATTCAAACCCAACTTTCCCTGCTTCTAAAGCCAAAGTTCTCTCCCATTCATTATACATACTTAAATGATGCAATTTCTTATTTGTTAATAAAGTGTACCATTTGTTATTAAATTATTTGTTAATAAATACATGTGTTTGTTAGCATTTTATTTTCTGATAGTTTTTCAATAAATATTTGTTTTTAAAATCATTAAAAAAATAATATGTTGATGATATGTTATTATTTGTAATGGGATCTACTGGTATGAGATTTGATATTCAGATATGTCCAGGGAAATTTCTCTCCCTAGAATATTTATTTACCTACATGAATTCATATGGGGCTGAGAAGCATTCTGAAGAAAGCAAAAATATGACTTAACTGGGGACACAGACCCAATTCCACCATGGGCGTTCCCCGACACCAACAAAGAGCTCTCAGGACACCAACAGAGTGTCCGAGAATTCAATTCAATTTTGACACTACCTAGAGATAGTTTAGATCTCACAGGTTAAAGATTTATTCCTATGAGACTGCCCCCTCCAATGCATACATACTTAAGACTCCAGGTGCAAGCCCAGGTTACCTGTGCTTCTTTCCAACCGGCCACAGATTAGACGTTCCAAAGATTCCTTCCAAGTCAGAATACCAATCACAAGTCCAGGTTGTCACTTGTACTTCTGACGAACTGGCAATAAATTAGAAGTTCCCACAATTCCCTTTTTTGAGTTAAATTAATTTGCTAGAATGGCTTAAAAACTCAGAGAAACATGTTACTTACTAGACCACTATTTATTATAAAAGGATGTAACTCAGGAGCAGCCAAATGGAAGAGATTCATAAGGCAAGGTCTGTGGGAAGTGCACAGAGCTTCCGGGCCCTCTCCAGGTAAACCATTCTCTCTGTATCTCCAGATGTTTACCACTCTCTTGGTTTTTATTGAGGCTTCATTATATAGTCATGGTTGAGTAAATCATTGGCCAGTGTTAATTGATTCAACCTCCCTTCCCCCTTCCCAGAAGTCAGGGAAGTGAGACTGAAAGAATTGGTTTCCTTAGAAACCAGCCCCTCCTTAAGCGTTTTCCAAAGGTCACCTAATTAGCATAACAAAAGACACCTTTTCTACTCTTAACACTTAGGAAATTCTAAGAATTTAGGGAGAGGTGTGAGCCAAGAATTGTGGAAGAGGACCAAATATATGTATTTCTTATAAATTTTAATTTTGCGACTCATATCTTAAATCGAGGCTTAGATATATATAGACATGCTTGATGAATTGGGGTAAGGTGAGAATGGGAAGATAAAAGCTAGATTTTATTTATCTATGAAAGAGAATTCATCATAAAAGTGGAACACAATAAGCCAGACTCAGCAAAAGGGCCTAAGAGTCAAAGGATGTGGTGAGTCAGGTAGAAGATTGTAAATGCATGAACCCCGCCGCTCCTCCTCATCAAGCCATGTTAGCAGACTGTGAGTCTCAGGAGACAAATTATTACATATGTAAACTAATAAAGCTGTACTTCCAAATTGGCAGATTGGGCCAAAAGCAATGATGCTGTGGGACCCTAACATAACCGTGTAACACAGGAGGAGAGCCATTTCTTTTCTAACCTTCCTCGAACTGCCAAGCCTTTCTTGTGATGTAAAAAAGGAGACTGATTGCTCCAGGCAGGTCTGCAATAACAGCAGATTCCTGGAGTTGCAGAACTGATGGTGGTGCGTTCTGACCACCTACCCAGCCAATGACAGTGAAGAGAGAAGGCTTGTCAGTAGCAATAATGACATCAGTCTCTAAAGATCAGAACCAAATGTCTGAGCACTAATAGCACACTACTGGGGAATCTGTTACTTTGGTGAAACTCAGCTGGGTCTTGAAGCTGGAATGATTCAGCTACCAATTTAGAGAAGCCTCTTTTGTATATTTACCACATAGGAGGTTCTACACTGAATGCCCTTATGCGTATTATCTCATTAAATTCTGCAACAATTTTTTAAGAACAGTATATAATCCCTATCTTAAAAATGACTAACCTAAAGCTTGGAAAGGTAAAGTGACTTGCCCAAAGTCACACAGCTTAGTCTTCTTACTTCTGTTACTTCATATTACCTTTTATGTCCCTTTAACTTACTGTTAATTTCCCAACCACTTAGCCCCTGGCCTTCTCTAATCCCTATAGAGAGAGGGATTATTTGGAAACATTTTTTTTCCTATAATTATATGTTAAATAAGCAGAATATAATATGGTAAACAGAGAAACCCAAAAGTAAAAATCTGCAAACAGGCACATCAGGGATATACCTGACAAAAAGAAATGTAGCCCAAACTCACTATTTGAGTCTTTAAATTGTCTGCCAAACATACAAATTATGAAACAGTTTTAGAAAGTCAATAGAGCGTGCCCGTTCTTAATCTCGAACACACTTGGTGTTTTTTCTTAAGCGAATGCATTTCCAGAGAGTATAAAAATTTGTAGATGACTAAGAATCAGGAGTACAATATACATCCCTTCAGAGACTGTCAAAATTCTACCAATGTTTTCTTTATGAAAGACTACCTCCAATAGAAATAAAACGTCAAAGATGTATGGGACATCCTTTTAAGGGAGGGAGAACTCTACTGAAAATTAATCTAATAAACTGAGCATTGGTAATTTATTTTGTACAAAAGATAACATATCTTTTGTACAAAAGATAACATAACATTTCCTAATGCTCTTACTTAAACCAATTTAAGAGAACTCTAAATTAGTAGTAACAAGAACAAAATACAAGAAGAAATTCTAGTAAAAGGTATTTTCTTGTCAAAAGCCACCAAGATGTTGAATGAGGTTATAATTTTGTCCTTATCATTATGGATGGCCACTGAGTTGATGCCTGACAAATGACTTCTAACAAGCAACGGTAATAGAAGTCAGAAAAATGGAATGAGAATTATTGTCTGCTTGATAATGAAAACGGGAAAACTTTGTGCTTATTTGTTGTAAGCAGCAAAGTGGGGTGAGAGGGTGGCTATTGACAAGCATCCTCCTCAGAGAAAACCTTGAGGGGCAGAAAGCCGCTGTTTTGCTAATGATTGACCAGCCTTGATCTGCCACTCAATATCAAGATAATTCAGACAAGCCAGTGACAGAATCTCCCATACAACTGAGATACTCCTAGTAATTAATTTTTATACAAATTTCCATATGCATTTTTCATGTTATCCTTCTAACCCTCTGTGTAAGTAAAACAGGTATCATCACCACACTTCACAGATGGGGTAACTGATGCTCAGAGCATCACACAATAGCAGAGGTCTCCTCTTCCCTCCCCACCTTCATCTACCACCCTTCCCAGGATGCTGTCTCCTCCCAAAGAGACTAATCTTTCTCTTGACGGTGTCCTCAGGGATTGGGGGCACAGGCTGGCTTCCGAGCCTGCAAGTCCACATTCTAGTACACTGCCAAGAGGAAAGGAATGCAGAAAAAGATCTAAATCACAAAGAAGTTGTGAAATCTGCCTGGTAAAATATTACTTCTTCAGAAATCTATTTTTTTTTTTCCAGAGATAGTATTGAAGGTCTATTAGCCATTCTTAAAGACCCAATGAAATCTGCTGAGGGAGAGTAGACAAAAATAAGATAAAGGAATATCCCTGTTTAAACTTTCTGTAAAGTTACCAAGGAGGAGAATGAATACCAGTGATAATCATGGGTTCAGAACTCTAAAACTGCTAAAAATATCTCTTCTCTGGAAAAAAGTAAAAGTTCTAGAAGCAAAGAAACTCAACTTTCTCACGGGGTAATACAAATATCAAGTAGTTTTATATCACGAGCTTTATACAGTCGAAAGAAAAAGCTAGCTAGACTGTTAAGTATTTTTGACTGTTTTCCTGGTACTCTGATACTTGTGAGGATATTAATAAGATTTTATTTGTTATGAACTCAATCCATGCTCCTTTTGCCTAAGGATTCAAAGTCCCTCAGGTTATGAGTATATCATGTTTCCATTTCCTTCCAAATCTAATTTGCTTCTGTTAACAAATAATCAGTGTTTTTAGGCATGGTCACTCAAAGCGTGGCCCTCACAGAGGCACCAACGGTACCACCTGGGAACGTACTAGAAATGCAAATCATAGGCCCCCACCTAGACCTGCTCCTAGAAATGCAAATCATAGGCCCCCACCTAGACCTGCTCGAGGAGAATCTGCATTTTAACAAGTTCCTCAGGTGGTTTATATGCACTTTAAGCTGGAAAAGCACTGCTTTAGAAGGCATCTAGTTGAGTAGGCAGAATTTTAGGTTATTACCTGCTCTGCTATAGACTCTTATACCTATTCTCAGCAATAGGACAATGAAGAAGTCACTGGCCATCTTAGAATCAAAGATTATTAGCTCCACAAAGTCCTTCTTCATTATCAGGATTCAGGGACATTTATCCTGGCCATCCAGCAAGATAATAACAGAGGCTGTTGCAATTTCATTTCTCTAACTCCCTACTGAGGGATTTGTCACTTTATTTTTATTGTTTGTCATCCCTGCAATGCGCCTCCTCATACTAATCCCCCCTTCCCCAAAATAGGGATGACCAAAATTAAGACTGAAATAGTACATTTCTCTTCAGTATACCCAAAGACTCATAATCCTTCTTTCCCCTCAATGAGTCAACAGCACCACCATCATCATTATATTTACCAACAAGATTTAACCATGAGCAAAGCTCTGGACTTGTACTGAAGTTGCAAAGAAGTTTCAATAGGAATGAAGGTAATAGAAACCAAATATCTATTAAACAAGGAGTTCTTGCCAATTACTGAGCTAAGTAAGCACATTAATCCTCACAATATCTCCATAGTCATAACTCACAACAGTAGTGAAGTCCATCCTTATTACATTTTACAGACAGGAAAACTGAAGGTAAAAAATGCAGTAACTTGTCCTTGGTCACATAATTCGTAGTGGCTTGAAATGACTGGTAATGTAAAAGCTCTCTTTCCCAAAAGTACTTGCATTAAAAACCTTAATAAAAAGGATGAAATTTCAGCAGCCACCAGCATGAGGGCCTTCTTTTGCCCCTGAAATCACAAGCTCTGCAACAGTGCCCTATTTACAAACATAAAGAGCTATTTAGGGATTAAACCAAGAGTAAAACACATTTCCAGAATCCAAATTAGGTTCCAACAAGGGTCGTGTCCAAAATTCAAGTCCAGGGTATGTAGCAAGATATAATTTATGCAAGGAAAATATCAATTTTCTAATGTAAGGAGGTTCTGTTCCACCAAATTGCTGTTTTGACTGAGAAGAGGACTTTTGCTAACTAACTTAGGAAAATGAAGCTAGTTGGCTCATTTCTTAATGTCAGTTAACTAATGACTGTATCTTAAAAGTGGTTTATTATAATCTGCTGCTGGAAGTTAGAATTCCACATTTTAACTGAAAATGAAGTATTTTTCCATTATTTCAGGCAAGTCGTTATTTATTTATTTTTTCTGAGAGAAAAGAAGAAAATTGCTGCCAGGATTAAGTAGGTCTAGAAGAATAATTAGGTATTTTCCCCTGATCATTTAATTGACCACAGCTGACCTCTATGGGAGCCAATTAATTTTTTTGTCATGAAGAACCACTGACCTATTTTATTCTATTTTCATGCTTCCCAATATTTGACAAGATAGTAGGGGGAAAAAATCTAATTTGATTAGAAATGTTTATGAAGTAAGGACTTGCTAGAAATTCTAAGACACCTCCAGACATTTTTATCACTGATAATCACTAGCTTTGATGTAGAGTATTTCTGCAGTATTGCAGAGATTTCTAAAAGCATAAAATGTTACAATGTTAAATATGGCTAACTGGGATATGAAGACTGTTTCATTTATTTTGTTTTTCCAACAGGGCTTGGCTGACACATTGTTCTTGCAATACATTCAGTGATCCAGAACCAGTGGAAAAAATTAAATGGGAACTGCCTGTCGTTCTGTAAACTCAATTTTCAGAGCATTTCAGTGCATGCAACAGGATGAATTAGATAGTCAGAATGTCATGAAATACTGGATTAACCACAGAATGTATTTAATGTTAAATGATAAATGTCATCATCTGTTAATAAGTGTAAGTACCAACATATATTGCCACATATTACAATCAATATTTTGCCTAGTCAATAAACATTCATTGAAGATGGTGATACATCCCAGACTATAGAAAATACATTGATTACAGGGTCTCTACCTAGTCAAACAGATCAACAGATTTTACATTGGATCACAAGATGACTAATGAGAAACAGCTCAAAAAATGGTTCAGCTTCAAAAAAATATTTTCTAGAGAAATACAACTTCCTTTATAAAAAAAAAACATTTAACTTGAATATTATTTTTATGTTCAGTAACCAACGTAGTGTAGGTGTTTGGTGCCAAGATACAAAAACCAATTTGCATGTACCACTGACAACATAAAAAACCTAACATTAAATCACTCTTAATAACTGAAGAAGCTTTACCCTGTAAGAATATGAACACAAGGTAAATGGTTATTTGCAAACATTTCTATTTGTGTTTATAAATAGTAGCTTCACATATTTCCAATAGGGCTGGTTTAAGACAAAATATGTTTACATGCTTTCTTGAGAACATCGAGAAAGTATGTTATGGCTTTAGTGAATAAATAAAATAGTTGACTATTTACTCATTTCATTTTTATTCATATTAAAATCATATTCTGTTAAATCATGATTAAGAAAAATGAATCAGGTGGCCCACACCTGTACTGAGGATAATCTAAATAGTTCATAGAGCCATTTTAAGAAAGGCGCCTATGGTATGGATTGTTTCAGAATTTAAGCAGCACACATTCATGTCCTATTGATTTTCTCTCTTGATTAGGTTCCAGTATACCTTGTTAACACCATATTGGAACTTTGGCAGGTTTTATCCACTTTTGAACTTCAGTTTGATGAGTACTAGTTATATTTTATATGAGACACAGTTAAGGAACAACTCATGAAAATTAGCCTGAAACAGAGTTGGGTCTAAAACTGCAGCAAACTGTACTAGTTACAGATCTTCCTCTGGTTCCATGGTATTGTTATAGAATTTAAATGAATGGCACAATATTTAAAGCTCAGGTCAAACTGGTAAAACCATACTGAAGAAGCAGACTTGAATTCTCAGGGAAGACAGCCAGAAACTTGGAAAATCTCTTTTGGTTTGGTTGGTCCAATTACATCTTGACAGTTACATTTTTAATAGTGAGTAATATTCAATTCATTTCATATTTTGAGCACTATATGGTATTCAAAGATGAAGAAAGCAAGGCAACCGGCCTCTGAGGAATAGAATAAAAGAATAAAGATAAGGAAAATGATATATTTATTGAGTCCTCACTATGACCAAGACACTTCCAACACTCGTTATGATTTAATTCATAAAATAAGATGAAACTGTTAATATGTGTTTGTGTGTAGTTGGTAAAAGATGGGAAAGCAGTAATGTCTTAATTAAGTAGCTGGCATTTAGATTTACTTTAAAGATGCGGTATGACTTCAGAAGTAGTAGAAGAAAAGGATGGCATTCCAGGAGGATGGAACTACATTACATGAGTAAGGCTGACATGCAGCAGAAATCATGGGACATACTCAGGAAACAGAGTCTTATGGTTTATCTGTATCACAGGCAATTTTGGGCAAAGGAGAAATTTTTTTTTATAATGATTTCTTTAAGTTTATTGGGGTAACATTGGTTAATACAATTATGTAATTTTCAGATGTACGTTATCATTTGACCTCTCTATATTCTATTGTGTGGTTACCACCCAAACCCCAGTTTCCTTCAGCAACCATATATCTGATTCCCTTTACCCACTTCACTCTCCCCCTAACTCCCCTTTACCCCATCTATCTCTCCCCTCCTCCCTAACCCTCTACCCTCTGGTAACCACTAGTCCATTGTCCATGTCCATGAGTCTCCCTATGTCCTGTTCATTTGTTGCTTTTAAGTTTATATCCCACATATAAGTGATATCATGTGATTTTCAACCTTTTCTGTCTGGCTTATTTCGCTTAGCACGCTTATCTCGAGGTCCATCCATGTTGTCGCAAATGGCAGTATTTCATCTCTTCTTATGGCTAATTTTCCATTGTATATATGTACCACAGCTTCTTTAGCCAATCATCTATCATAGGACACTTCGGTTGCTTCCATGTCCTGATCACTGTAAATAATGCTGCTACGAACATCGGTGTGCAAATATCTTTTTGGATATGGGTTTTCAAGTCTATGGGGTAAATAAATATTCAGCAGCGAGATTGCTGGATCATATGGTAGATAAATCCTTAGTTTTTTGAGGACCCTCCATACTGTTTTCCATAGTGGCTGTAACAATTTGGAGTCTCACTAGCAGTGTATGAGGGTTCCTTTTTCATTGTATAAAGGAGGAATTTTTGCCTTCTTTAGCACTAAAGATAGAATTACCGTATATAGTTCTCAAAAAGATGTTTAATCTAATTTGGGAATTTACTAAATATAAAATATTCTCAATAAATTTAATGGGTTATATAAATATATTTTGCAGCATTTTTCAGGACATTTATAAATTATTTAAACTAGTGACATTAAATTTAATTACATTAAATAGCAATTTGTTAAATACTCATTAAATATGAATTCATTAAATATGAATTGCATAGTTTATGTAATGTTTTTCATTTTTAAAAATGATCAAAATTATTTTGTGCTCTAGATTAATTTTTTAATTTTATTTATTGCATCAATTTGGGGAAAAATGGGTAGAGCTTTTTTCTTTCTTTTCACACTATAAATCTTGTGTTACACATATAACTTCTTTATAAACAACCTAATTTTTTCTACTTACTGCAACAGATGTGGTTAGTCTCTTATTTCACTTGTCATCTGTTTACTTCTCAGTAGTTTGCCCCAGAAAATTATATCTAACACATATATGTATTCCTTTACTATATCAGGAAGTCACAGAACTATGTAATAATTGATATTGACCAAACAAGCAAAAACTCAGAAGTGGTTGGATTAGAATATTTGCTGAAAAGATACTTGTGTTCAAGAAGTCAAATCTGGGGTCTAGTAGCAATGAGAATCTCTGTCACCCAGGTGGTGGTTATTAGTTGTGTTCCACACTCAAGATATATTCTTCTGGGCATTTTATTGGTCTAGAAAACAAATAATTGCTCAAACACTTATAGGAACTTTTTAGAAGGACTCACGAGTAGACTTAAAGGGACTCTCACTGAGCAAGTTAGGAAAAACAAAACAGTTTTAAAATAATGCTATATTTGATTATAAAATATAGACTAAATAAAATATATAAACTCACAGTTATATTAAAAAAAAATTAAAAATCAACTCTTTACAACCACTGAATGTAACTGTTACATACCCTTATTCTGAACATTGGTAATCAAAGGACGATAACTATACCTCTTCTCTGCTTTTTTGGAGTAAGTGTAGTTCACTCCCAGCTAAGGTAGAAAAATCATAGAATTAGCACTCAAATTCTACAACCCATAACGAAATCAATGAAATGGTTGATTTAGGCAAGGATCACAACTAGATGCTGAGAGCTGACCATTATCACCTTAAGCATCAATAATAGTGATCTCATAGGCTTCCAATGTGTTGCAAAAGGAAGTTCATAGTATCATCTATGAAGCATCCTTGACAAAAAATTATTAATCCATATCTAATCAAGCATTTAGATTTAACGTCCCTATTATAGAGAATATAAGGATAGAAGAACAAATTAGCCAATACTCTGAAAAAAAATACTCAGATCAATCTCGAGTACGTGTACTCTACAAAAAAACTGGTTAGGTCTTTTAAACAGACAATATCATGCGGTAGGGAGAATTTAAGGGAACTGTTATAGATTGAGGGCGACTAGTAAGACACAATAATGAAAAGCAATGTATGAACTTTGATTGGATCCTGGATTAAAATATAGCTAGGGAAGACAAAATAGAAGATGTGAATATAGACAGAATACCAAATGATATTAAGAAATGATGTGTAATATTTAGGAAGCAAAATTATATATGATTTTGTTAGAGAAAGGTATGTCTTATGTATCAACTTACATATAATTTATTTGCATATTTATATTTCTAAATTCAAATATTTATGAACGTCAATGTTTATATATACGAATGTTATATATTTATGTTTGTGCATGCATGGGTGCACACACCCCAAATATAAAAAAACTGTTAACAATTATTGAAGCAAAATAGTGAATAAAGATGTATATTGTTCCAGTTTTTAAATTTTTCTGTGTTTGAAATCTTCATTATAAAAAGCTAGAAAAAAAAAAAATACAGACATCAGGCCTCACACACAGAGATTCAAAATAGTTGGGATGAGGCCTGAGCATTAGTGTCTTTGATAAACTTCTATGTGACATTGTACAGCCAGTGCTGTGCTTGCACTCTCTTCCCAAACACCCCCCTACCACCAAACCTCACTTGACTTGGCACCTCCAAGCTCTAAAGTCACCTCCTGAGCCCTCCTAGTATCTTGCTTGAGTCAAATCTTCAGACTGCCTTCCTAGGGAAGCCACTTCCTCGACTCACCATAAAGCATATTTTTGATAACCAAACAGTCTCACCAAGAAGTTTATTAAGAAGAGAGGTTCCATGGAAAATTGCAAATGTATACAGGTATAAAAGGCAGGAGGAGCAGCAACCTAGACAACTGAAAAAAAAAAAAAAACCTTAAAAACAGTTAAGAAACTAGAAATCTAATATAGTGAGTGTCCCAAATGTGTGGCTAAGCTGTGAGGTTATGATTATCATTATGATTTAAACATTGTCAGTATAATGTGTAGTTTTACAGGGAGCAGATAGAGCAGAGAGAGCTCTGTCTGAGAAATTCAGAAGCTGCAATCCACGGGGAATAGAAAGAAAAAGCAGATATTCTTGGTCCAGTAACAGTTCTCTCACCAGAAGAGAAAATAATTTTGGAAGTAGAAGGGGCGTGAGTTCCCAAATAATCTACCTCACCCACTTTCCACGAAGATTTTTTCCAGAACCATGGTGAAATAAGGCTTTTTGTAAAATTAGTTACTAGTTCAAAATCTATGAGAGATTTGACAGAACATTGTGGCATTCCCTTGAAGCTTATGTACCATAGCGAAGTGATCTTTAAATTAGGAGCTGTGTACCTGGGCATACACAAACACTTTCCAAGGCACTCAGGCATGAATAGTTAAGGGAAGGAGATTCCAAATCCTTAGAGTCCACAAGCACTCTTTTCTAAAATTCTTTTCTGCCTGAGACAGCACCTACCTTGGAGGTGTCATTCTCACACTTAACCTGTTTACCTACCACCCCCTCCCACGAATGGACTTCCCCCACTTCACAGAGGAAAAGCATAACTCTCACTGACCAGGAATCTTATTGCGGTGCATTGCCCAGCAGTGCAAAACCTAGTCAAGAGGTAATTCTAAATAGTGGTGATGGCAAAGTCTCCTTTACCAAGGAAACGCTTTCACCATTTCCAACTATCCGTCTCAGGAAGATATGTATACCTAAACATTGAGTTTTTCTATTTACAAAAAAAAAAAAAATCTATTTCCCAATAATTATTAAAAATTTGAAAAAAAAAGATTCTATTTGAATTCATTGTTCACTACTAATAACTATAATGAGAACTCAATGCTGAAGAAAAGTTTAATCCTTGGTACCTTATTTCCCAAGAAAAAAAATTTAATTTATTTTTCTTTTGTAATCATATTGTGTTGCTGAGAACTATATGCTATAGACTGTTGAGTATTTGGGTGGAAATATTTGCTTTTATTAATCTATATACTCTTGCATTTTTCTCTGAAAATATTCCTAAGTGTATAAATTGTACATACCCATATACTCCTATAGGACTCAGGAATATGTCCTTGAATTGAGAGTGACAATGTAAGGGAACCACCGACACAACTAATAGAATATAAATATTATCAAGCTTCTAATCAAAGGTCTCTCTCTTCTGGCTTAAAGGTCAACAAACATCACATTCGAGATGTCTAACATAAGCAAAACTATCAGCATAGTTTATTTGGGGAGTTAAGTAAACTTTTTCTGCCAAGGGAATCTTATTTTGTCATTTAAAAGTTATGTTTCGATTGAATAAAATCTAATGTAAATTGAACAAGACAAAATGAGAAGCCATTAATGACTAAAATATTGTTTGTATTTGCAACAAATCTACAGGCTACATTACAGTCATGAGTTTTGTTCTCCGGGGATAGTTTTGCATTTAAAAACAACAGAATTTTAAAATGTAACTTCTTTTACTCACAAGCTCACCCAAGCAAAATGTCATTGACACACTGAGAACTTATATATTCTGAAATTTTCTAGTTTCCCAGTAATTTATTGGGGTGCTATTTTTATACTCAGCCCACATAAGAGAAGCACGACTTTTTGACCCTAACTGGCATTCTGTCCTGTTATCCATTCTGGCTCTTCGAATCTCCTTCATTCTCTTGACAGCCTCACCACACCATTTCCCTACCTCGACCCTCAGACTTTCGGCAGGCACCTTGGTCTTTTATGTCACAGCTTTCTGACAATAACCCCCGAGATCTCATTTGTCCACATACAGTTTTTCTGCTTTTACAGATATGATGATAGCAGCAGCATTTCACCTTATATGGTGATTCTTTCCATATGCTCACCGGGAAAAACCCTTTTTACCTTTCAACCGACCTCCCTCTGAGATTTCCAGTCTTGATTTTATTGTTAAAACCAATATTTGTCAGTTCTTATGAATCTTGACTATTTGATAGCATTTTACACTGCTGAAAATCAAAACATAACTTTGTGCAAGCCTTTTGATCATAATAGAAAGATTTCGTTACATCCTCTAGATTGCATTTACTCTGGCAGGAAAGTGAGTAATTTGCTTTTAGAAAGATTATTGAAATTAATTTTGAAGTAAATATTTTTAATAACAATAGCAAATATTGATAAATGACTTAAAGGTTCCAAGGTTTCTTTTAAATATTTCATATTTATTAATGTATTTGACCCCCAAATAACTCTATGAGATAGGTATTCATATTTTTTCTATTTTACAGAAGTTAAAGAGAAAGTTTAATTAAATCGCTCATGTTGATAGGGGTAGTATGTGTTCAAACTCAGGATGCCTGACTCCAGAGCCTGCCCTCCTACCCATCAAATGATGCTGAGTCACCCATAAAATTCATTCGATTATTATTGAATTGTACAGTTGAAACCTATATGATTTTATTACTGTCACTCCAGTAAATTTAATTTAAAAATGTATTTGACCAGAATGTTTCACGCCCCCAAGTAATTAGATTAATTGAAATTTGCTTCTAAGGTGTGTACCATTTATAAATATATATATATATATTTATATATATACATATATGTATATATATTTTTTATATTCTGTGTGTGTGTATATATATATATATATATATATATATATATATATATACACACACTTAAGATGAAGAAGGAGGAGCAGGAGGAGAAGGAAGAAGGAAAGAAGGGAGGAAAGAAGTAAGGGAGGGAAGGAGGGAAGGAGGGAAGAAGGAAGGCAGGAAGGAAGGGTGAATCTGATAAAAATAAACTAATTAAGAAGACACTTCCATGTCAAGTAGCTTACCAGTTAGCATACTGAAACCAAAGAGCAAAAAGATTAAAGAACTTGAAGGTCATAAAATCAAGTCTGTAACAGAATTTTCTAGGTCATATGCAGCCAACCATGACTGCTACTAGATTGAGAAGAAGAAACATTTTTCTTTTAAGTACTTTGCTAAGTAAAATTACAAAGATGGTAGGAGGAAGAATGGAAGATTAATCAATAATTAAATAAAGTTAAAAAATGAACTTTTGCTTAAGAATAAGATGTTAGAGAAGAGCATTAGAGCAATTAATTAGAATGCATATAATGCTGCTAATATAGGAATTTAGCCCAGAGAGGAAGATTAAGTAAAAATCGATTTTTCTTGAGATACCAACAACATTCAGCATATCAAGGAGTGGGCAAAAATAAATGGTAATAATTTTTTTTAAACCCACATGGTTAAAGCTTTGCTCAACTTTCCAAATTCAAACAATACGAGCTTTTAAAGTTCCTAGATATGATCCTTCCATTTGCCCACCATCCGCATTTTCTACTGTCACATCACTCTACATCCTTAAAGGAGTTTTTGCACTACATGTAGCTGATGTCACCAATGGTTTCAAAGGTAAGATATTTTTGATAAGTCTCATTCCCCCAACCCCACCCCCAACCAAGTTTTAAGTTCTTTGCATGCTGATATTCCTGGTACTCGATTTATTTTTAAAGACCTCCTGCAAGACTATACACATAATAGACATGAAACAAGAATGATAACAACACTCCTTGGTGTGAATTAAATATTTTAAAATGGAAGTGTTTGGGGCCCTAGAAACATACACGTAAGTTAACAGAAATACTGATCACTCAACACTTCTCCAGAATGCATAGTACGTTCAAAGTTAGGCAAATTTACTATGTGGATAAAAGATATTGTCCAGCTTTATTCTTCAAAATCCAGAGAATAATAGTCGCAGAAGTATGAGAAAGAACAGTGACATGAAAAAGATTTGAGGGTAAAAAGTAAGAATGAGAACTGTTCGTTCTTGGGTAAATTCTAAAAAACAAGGTATGTGTTATAAAAAGGAGGGAAGAATAGAGAGTAGTACTAATTAACAATCACTAAAAATTGAAAAGCTGTCCCATTTGAAAGTATTAACTGGGTTACTAAAAGAAACCTG
Source organism: Rousettus aegyptiacus (assembly GCF_014176215.1). Taxonomy (NCBI): domain Eukaryota; kingdom Metazoa; phylum Chordata; class Mammalia; order Chiroptera; family Pteropodidae; genus Rousettus; species Rousettus aegyptiacus. The sequence goes on along the minus strand of NW_023416286.1, from coordinate 55,520,258 downwards.
GAAACGTTACTGTAGACTATGAAATGTGGATCTGGGACAAAAGATGGTATAGGAAAATGTAATTTATAGAGTGGAAAATTAGATGGAGTTTTTAAAAAGAACATTAATTTTGACCACCAAGATGGAGATAATTGTACTCACAAGAAGAAAGAAATTTTGAGGTGCAGCCACACTGAGGTTCTGTTATAGCAAAAATAGAAGATAACGGAACATTCAGCTATTAAATTAAGGAGAAAGTCCAATTTTCTATACTAATTTTTTTGGTACTTTGCTGAAATTAAAAAAGATTAAAGGGAAAGGGAAACCAGACTCTTCTTTTACTTAGGATAGACAAGCATAAAATCAGATCTGGAAGCACTTTGTAGTGGTCATCTGTTCAATCCTCTGATATGTTAGAAAGATTCTTGTCTCTTTTCATCTAAGAGTTGGAAGGCTAGCACATTCCTTACTTTTATCAATCTGAAGTTTCCAATATTAACCTTTAATTCCTTTCTACTTTCTCTGGAACCCATTTATTTTTGTTCTATTTTCTGTATTTATATGTGTTCATAGAAAAAAATCCTTTGGCATCCATTTTAGTAATAAAAAGCTTATGATGGTAAATAATAATATTACCTTTAGCTTCTTTTTCTCTACATTTAAAAATAATAATTCCTTTATGCTTTACACTTAGAAATACTATTTTACTACTTTAGTATTCAGAACATGCCTCAACTTCTCCAGATTGAGTTTCTGAAGTTCAGCAAAGTACAGGAAATCCCAACAATTCATAGTAGGAAAAAACAACCATATTTTCTATAAGATGTTGCTATTGTTCTGTTTATCTCCTTTAAAAATTTTTAAACTATTGACTGATTTTCTTCTTTTGTTGAACTAAACCTTCAGATATTATTGTTTAATATGTAAACTTGATCAAACCTTCCCGATACTGTATTTCTAATAATTTCTTTGGCTAAGGTTGTCAAGCTAGTTCTCCAATTCATTAGTCGATTGATTTTTTTTTTTTTTTGCCCAATTGGAAGGCTTTATCAACGTTTCTTGTTATATATGTATTCGTATTATAAAAATAATAGATACTTATAGTAAAAATGATAGAAAATATATGAAAATCACTCACAGTTCCTCAACATACAAATAGCGACTATTAACATTCCATGATGCACTGTCATTTAGAACAGGAGCACTGCTTCACAGAGCAATAGACAAAATACTGATGTGTCAAAACTAGTCCTCAGATTAATTTAGGTAGAAAGAAAATGTTCGTTCATAATACCTGTTAATACATGAGTGTCTCCACCAACCCCTGGATACTAGCCATCCTGGCTCTGGGGATCTGCCCTCAGGAAGACGGCTGAATGGCAGGACAAGAAAGCTATTTTGCAGTTGGACTTTTTGCCCAAAAAAGCAATAAGCACTTGAAAAACTTTGATTATTTAGTCTTACTTCTTATTACAAAATTCAATGGATTTAGACTATTTCTTTTCACAATAGATTTTGCATAGTATAGCATGGTATAATATACATAACGGTATTTCCACCAGTATTTGTTATCTAGTTTTTCTTTTGGCAACTGATATGGATATGAAAGATGAAAGGGATTAATATAAAAGCTTTATCTTATTATCAAGAACTCTGAAGCTATGCAATTTTGTGAGTTCTCAGATCTTTGGAGAAAGCTGCATGGGGATTAAGTTATCTGCTTCTCCTGCACTTCTCTCTCTATTCCCTGTCTCCATGCTAATGACCCTCATTCACTTGGTTACCCAGGTCAGGGAGCCCTTGACACTTCCCTTTTCCTTCATCCCATCTGTCTCATGTACCTACTTCATATCCTTAGATCAGATACACTCTTATTTCTTGCGGTGTGTGGGGTTTGTGTTTGAGTCACAATCCTCTCTCATCCAAGAGTCCTCATTGCCACTGGTCGGCCTCACTTCATTTATTCTCCACAAAGTATCCAGAACATGGTCTGTACCCACTCTGATAATGTTACTGTGGTTTAATTTTCGACATTGGCTCTTCGTTTATTGCCCTTTTCAAGATAAATTTCAAACTCTTTAGCAAGGTGCCACGGGCCCTTTTTCATCTGCTCTCCATTCATTTCCCACTGTTTATTCTTTCTACCCTCTAACCTTGCACTTGATGCTCCAGGCTTACTAAACAAGTTTCAGTCCCTGGAATACAGGCTCTTGTTCATGCTGTTCCTTCTGCCTTGAGTACTTTCTCCTTTCTTACATGCCCTTTCACCATGTCCTACTTTCCTTTGCTAATTCTATATCATCCTCAAGGTCTGTAGTTAGACATCATTTCCCTGGGAAAGTTGCTCTGCCCCACTTGGCCTGCAGATCTTTGCTTGTGGCCCGTCTCTATCCCTAGTACTGTTTACCTGACTAGCTCCTCCTAGGATTGAGGCATCTTGAGGACATAGATAGAGATTTTGTTCTACTGGATCCTTTCACCCAGGACTGTGTTGTGCTTATCACAGAAGCTTAATAAATATAAATAAGAAATTAATTAAAACTATTGCATTTCTATCCAATATAACTTTCATTATTAACCAGGATCACAATTCCTAATTATTCAAAAGGAAATGTTTTAGTGGAATGTAAGAGATGGGTAACCACTGCTTACCCCACCGTGATCTCTCACCTCAGACATACGATCAACTCATTCTCATCTTCATGATTTTGCTCATGTTATCTGTCCAGTAATTAGCTCCTTTTCTCAAAATCATCACAATATACAGATCCCATTTTGTATATGAAGCCTTGGTCAAATACTGTGGCAGAGATTAATTTCATATTCCAAAATCCTGGATTATTTAGGCCACAGATTGCTAATTTGTTTTTCTGATCCTAGAATATACTGTAGGCTCAATTAGATTGCGCCCCACATCTTGTTTTGTATTTCTCGCAGTACTTAAGACAGAATTAAATGCGCTCACTAGCAATCACAGAAACACAAATTATAACAATAAATAATAAAGTAACAATTTAGATCCATCAAAATTGTAGAATTTAGGAAAGTCAATATTATCAACTGCTAGTAAAGACATCAGGCATCAAGAATTCTTTTGTATATGTGTCTACAGAAAGGTATAGCCATTCGGGAAATCAAATTGTCAAGATTTATGAAAAACTAAGAATTTATCTTAAGATACAGCAATCTTACTCCTGGGTATATATCCCAGAGATACTTTATGTAGAGCTGGAAGTAGAACAGTAGAATATGCTGGAAGCCCACATTAGTATGCAAAATATCAAGATATTAAACACAGAACACTGAAAAAAATGACAAAAAATTAGCACAATACTACTTTTATAAGTTTAAAACGTACACACACAAAACGTTACATATTGGTGTACTGAAGGACATTTAATGTGTATATTAGGAGAAAATAAGTAATAAATACATAGATGATAAATAGATAAGATAGATGATATATTACATACACTAGATAAATAATAGATATAGATAATAGATGATAGATAGAAAGATAGATGATAGATAAATAGATGGATGGATGGATAGATAGATAGATAGATAGATAGATAGATAGATAGATAGATAGACAAAAGGACCTGGCAAAGACAAAGTTTAATACAGAGCGATTAAACTTGAATCATGATTAACTCAATCTGAGGTCCAAATTAAAGAAGCTGGTGACAGATAGACATATAGATAATGCAGACGTTAGGATTTTCTTATTTAAAAGTTAAAGCAGTTTTCTGTCTCCCAAGAGGGTTTATTTTTGTCTAAAGATAACATTACTTACTCTATTTAAATCTAAAAGTGACCAATGAAACATTTTGTAGAGCCATTGAAAAAGACTTTCAGGTGTTGACCTAAATACATTTCCATTTGAGCAGTTGCATTTACCCCTGAAAATGCAGCCAGCAGGGAGCTTTGAAACATCTGCTATCAAAGCCATCAAAACAGAAGGCCTTTCTATTCTATCTCCTACAATTACATTGAAATGAATTGCTGGCTATTATCTTCTACCCTCAACACATTTATTTTTCATTAACGATTTCTCACAAGTATTGCACTATAATATTTTAATGGAAGTGTTATTTTAAAATAATTATTTTATTTGCAATTCTAGATCTGCACTGATTTTCAACTAACAAACTATTCCAAATAGCTTTTTATTCATAGTTTTTATATAAAATTTAGAATAACATGACCAATTTGGAATTGCTTCTCCTAATTAGTCCAATGTGTACAGAACATTTTTTTATACTTTAAGGAATAAAAAAGAATCAGCCTTACAGATCTTATTAAAATGGACTATAATTTAGACCTTGACAAATCAGTTTTCATATATATAATAGAAGTATATATTACAGAAATATATATATATCAACATATACTATAGAAGACTAAAGATATGGTATATATTATTCTTCTGTAGAGAATAATACATAAATTTACATGGAAATGGAAATTGAGACAGTAGCTTTTCCCAAGAAATGATGGGACCATTTAGTTAAAATGGTCCCATCATTTCTTGATCAATTAACTGTTAACTGACGCTTGCCTTAAAGGAGTTAGACTTAATTAGCTAACAGTTTTATTTGGGCTTATTTAAAGCACGTTTTTAGCTTGTTTGTTATACATATTACATATTACATGACTGCCTTGTTTAGAATCCCCTGATTTCTGCATGTAGAAGTTAAAACCCATGTCATGAACACAGGACGGCCTGGCCCACGTGCACAGGGAGTGGACTGTTTACATTTTCCCTTATTATCTATTATGGGAAAACAGATGCAGTATGTTTTCCTTATTTCATTCTGAAAAATGCAAAAATTAAGCAACAGGTGAAGCATCAAAAAACAAAAGCAACGAATTAATCAAGCTCTGTATTATTTCAGTCTTATCTTCCATGCTTCCTTGTTCTTTCCAGTGGTTAGGAAAGAAGATCCCTAACCAGCATCACCTGACCAGATCTGTGAGCTTTTCCCGAGTGCTCAAGAGAATGACACAGACATATGTGCCACCTCAAGATAATAAAGTAAAGTGGAAATAAAAGCAGAGCCTATGACTTGCATCTCCACAGAGGCACACATACATACTCCTGTGGAACTCAATAATTAAAATGATTATGGACATCAAATATATTTAACCTATTTTAGGATTTATGCTTTTACACATCATAGAATTAATCATCTTAATCACCTTGGTGTAGAAATTGTAAGAACAAACTCACAGCATAACCTGGCAAAGAAGTTTCCTCTCAAGTGGCAATGGACTAATTAATAGTGGCTGTTAGAGGCACCAAGCAGAAACTTGACAATATAAAATCATAAATGTTCCTTAATATGAAAGAAATTGCATCTGAAATGGAGAAACTCAAAAATGATACTTTGTCGTTATCTTTTTACAAAGTCGTTTAAATTAAGGATTTTTAAATGAAATGAAAAACATCTCTGTGAGTACAAATGTTTCCTGTACATATCTAAATTCTACAATGCAAACCACTTCAATGAATCTTCAGACCAAGTTTCTCTGAACTAACAAATCACAGAAGAAAATCCTAGAAACTGTTCCTACAAACACCAGAAAAATGTGACAATTGTTTCCTCTTTGCTTCCATTGGACTCAAGTGAGATCTGGTATCAGGCCACTCATCTTGCACTGTCGACTTCCACCATGAAAAAGCTCAACAGTATTTAGTTTCTCCATGTATAGACAAATAGCACATTTGTAGAAAAGCAATTGCAGGAAAACGTTTTCTATGGTATATTCTTAAGTTTAAAAAAAATTCTTTTAAGGAGTAATTTTTATTACAATTAGCATGAAGAAACTTAAAAATGAGTAAAATGCTAGGACTTTAGATGACAGTTCTATAATGGAGTCTACAATATTTAGAAAATTGCCTTTAAAAAGCATTGAAGCTCGATTCCGGTAAAATTTTAAATAAGATTTTGGCTATAATTCTTTTCCTCTTATTTTACATATCTCAATGCATTTGTTTTGCAGAGCTGTGTTCCCTGGAAGAAGTAAGATCTCCAAAAGTGAAATATATCATATTATGACCCAGACTCTTTAGTCAATAATAGTTTTTTAAATTCAACGCTCCATTCTATATCATTTTATCTCTTACCAATAAAAATATTACTCATATCTGAAATGCAAACACTTAAAGCTGATATTTATCAGACTCCAAGTACTGATTTAACCATTGCATGTGATTTAGATCATGTAATCTTCGCAGCAACTCTGTGAAGGAGGTACTAATATAATCCTCATTATCCCTATTTGATAGATGTGGAAACTGAGTTACAGAAAGTTCAAGAAGCATGTCCAAGGTCGCATTAAGTGGCAGAGCTGAAGACTGAACTCAGGTAGTCTCATCACAAGTTAGAGCTTATGATCATTAAACTAATCTACCTCCCACAGTAACAACAACAAAAAAAAAGAGTCCATAGAAAATAACTAGCTCCAAAACACCCACAGTACTGCTTTGAAAATGGGCCCTTTTATTCAAAAAGCTTTAATTGCAAAAAGTACTATAGCAACCAGAATGGTTCTGCTGGAAGAAGTAGTTCTCCTAGGATCAACATAGGCAGCAAGCCTAACTATAAAGCAGCCTATAGTTTAAATAAATAAATTTTAAGAAAAAAAAGCTTAGGTTGAACAAATTAAATTATTCAAGTGAGGATGACTAATATGAAAAACCATTGCATCTAATTAGAAAAAAGCAAAGAATATATTATATGTAGTATATTACACATACTATATATTATATGTAATATATTATAATATAGTATATATTACATATTATATATATAATATGCATATATATATATAAAATTTGGTTTATTCCAGATAAAAAGAAAATAATGATCCACTCTCCTATACTTGGTTAATGGATCAGCTATGGTGTCTTTATCAAGGCAAGGACAAATGCTGAAACATTAGATTACTTAGGCAAACAAAATTAACAAAATGTGACGATGATAAGAATCTGAAACTAGGTCACTATGCCCATTATATTTTAGAAACAGCAATGAGGTCACTTTTAAACTCTGCTAAGTTTTGGATGCTAATGTGGTGTGCACTGCTTCACAGGGCTGTTATACAGCCATACAATCATTCCTCCAGCACACACTGTCTATATGACATCTTGAGTAAATTTGATTTTTAAATTCTTTTTCCGATGGTCTCATTATAATTATGTTGAAGCAACCTCATTTCGGACATCTGTCTTGCTTAGAAACCAAATCGAGATAATTGACAAAGGTTAAAAGTCAAATTTTATGACCAAATAGTTTTCTGCCTTTGCAAATTAATTACAGCTATATCCTCTAGAGACATACTCCGGATAAACAAATTATTTGAGCAAGAAAATCTGGAGACTACACATAGGTATCTAGACTTTGAATTATTGCACCGTAATAAAATAATATGCAGCAAAGGTATTTGTTTATAGGCTTGATGTGTCCTGAATTAAACTGCATAAGTTCTTGGAAAGGAATGGACTTAAATTGGGTGTAACTCCACTTGTTCTGGATTGTCAACAACCTAATAGGGGATGTACACATCCCAGTTTTTGTTTACTGTCCTGTCAGTTATTAATAGCTTCTCATTCACTTCCAAAAATCTTGATTTGGGGAATAAATTGTACAGTTAACATATATCAGTGCCCTTCAAGTTTAACAAACCTTGAAAACTGTACATATATTTTACCATGGTGTTATTGTCTCATTAGAATCATGAGTTGGGTACTATCCATCAGGCAGAGTGAGGCTTTGTGTGAAATGAATGGATGGTCTCGTTGTTAATTAATGAAAGGTCTAAGTCCTGGGATAAGAGATGATGGCACAAGAGGTGGGCTTTAGAGTAGGGTAATGAGGGAGAAAAGTACTTGACCCTAGGATTAGGGTTTCAGGTTGACTCAGACACTGAGTATTGAGAACTCATTGTGGTGAAAAGTAAACTGCCCCTTAGAACATCCAAAGGTTAAAAAGGGAGCCTAAAAAAAAAAAAAAAAACCTATAAGGTATTCTTTATCTTGTCCTTCTGTCCACATTATCACATGCCACTTCCATAATTTCTCATTGTTAGTTGTGATATGAGAATTAAAAGAAAAGAGCCTACATGTTTACATGGAGGAAGCAGTAGAGAGCTGGATCCCTGCCATCCGAGGCCAGAGTGGCAACATCAGGAGTGGTCAGCAGAGCTGGATACAACCAGAGGCATCAAACCCTCCAGTGTCTCATTAAGGCCGCCCTCCAGTGGTCTGAGCAGGACAGAGGAGAAGAACACTGGACATGTGTCCTGAACAGTGTAGTGGGGGCACACTTCAAAGGAAATTAATTTCTAGCAGTAAGTCCAAGAATGGCTGTGCCATTATAGAAGCATAGTCGTTGTGCAACATGGGAACGGTTCACAAATGGTAGGCAGCTTACATAAGTGACTATAATTGGTATTGTTTTAGTACAGCTAACCCACTTTTTAGTTTTTCAATTCTAACTCTGTAATCATTCTAGGATCTATGATCGAATTTAAAATTTACAATCTTCCTGAATACCATGTGCTTTTTACTTATTCATCACTATATATACTGTATAAACCATGGCTCTTATTCCCCAAAAATGTAGTATTCCCTTTGACAGCCTAGCTGTGAGCTTCATCTATATGACTCATTCAGATGTCCCCTGTGGCCTCTTTTGAAGGCAGAGGCAGTAACCACTGTCAAGATAGCACAGTCCCTGTGGCGAACAGACCTGAGTGTGAATCTTGCTTCTTCCACATTGGAATTTGGAGTAGTTCAAAAGCTCATAGCTTGTCTGAGTCTCATTTCCTTCATTTATAAAATGGAAAACAACAACAATAAAAAACAAACAAAAACATCTACCTTCTAAGACTGGTGTGAATATTAGAGATGACATATGTAAAATGCTTAGTAAAGTGATTAACCAATAATAAAACCATATTATTAATCTAGAGAAGCTGTCCTCATCATCCGTGGTATGTCCCAGGAGCTATGCCCCATAGATGACAGCTTCATTACTGTTAAGGGAGAGCAAAAGAATCCTAGTTAAGAATGGAAGGAGAGGAACCTAGAATAGGCTCTAGATTTATAGAGTCAGAGGATACTTGAGTAAAGGAGTGAGACAATCAAAGAGTAGTTAGTTACAGGAGGAAATAAGGAAAAACTGGGACATTTCCGTCCCATGAAGCTTTCCATGGCAGGTTGATGCTCAAGGTTGGCCAGCCATTGGAACTAATTTATCCATTCAATCTCTCAGCCTGATAGCCTGCTAAAAAACGCCATGCTACCCATGGCATACCTTCTAAGAGTGTTTAATATGCTTAATACTTTCATTCTATTGTAACTGTCTTGTATTAAACTTAGTGGAGTGCTATTTTTACGTAAGTTTTATTATATATATATATATATATCTTAAAACACTATCAACATTATGGTGGCAGTTTTCAGTCAAAATCCCGAAGACCTCATTTAAACTGATCACTCATCCACATTTGGTGTTTTGGTGGAAAACTGTGACAGAGAAGAAATATTTGGAAATAGTCAGCTTCTTATTAGCTGTATGATCTTGGGAAAACTCTCTGACTTTGCTCATTTATAATGGAGACAATAATGGAGGCCTTTAAAACTTGTTAAAGCTAAAATGTATTATAAATAAAATGATTACACAGCATCTGGCATATAGTACTCAATAAACATTGTTACTATGTTTCACTAAAACTTATCAATGACATTCTACATACTAGACACGATATTAGATGTTAGACTATTGAAGAGGCAAAAAAAAGCATGCCCTCAATAACCCGAAGATTTTTATACTTTCCATCCTCTACTATCAATAATTACTTGAAAAGACAAAGCTTATCAGTCCATAATTTTAGAGATAAAAGGCTGAAAAATTAGCCAGAAGAGGTAACACATTGCTACGAATGAACTCCAGTGGGCTTATAATGTAGCGTCACATATTCTTACTAAAGGAGAGTGAGAAAGTAAAAATATCCCAGGTATTTAAAGGAGAGATGGAGTATTTCTAATTAGCGGTGAAAGAGAAGAAATTGGATTGAATAAACCCCTATAATAAACATGTAACAGGTCACAATTTTGTGACAGTTACTGCCAGCCATTTAGCAGAAATTCTCCAATTTCTCTCAATGGTCAATCTATAAAATGGGTTATGAGAAAATTCAAGAGGAAAAGCTGACACTATACCTTGTAGTAGTATATTAGTTTGATGAAAAGTCATAGAAACCAAAACTAACTCAAATTTACCTAAGCAAAACTAAGAATTATTGGCTTACAAAATCCAAGGATGGATTAAACAACAGAAAAAAAAAAAAGATATAGAGATATGAGAAGGGCAGACAGCTGGATCTCAGTATGTAAATGTCACCAACACTTTCTTTCCCATCTTTGACTCACATAAAATCTAGCAGGTAACATGGCTATCAATATTTTCTGTCTAATGTAAGGCCTTCTATATTAGAAATAAACTCTTCCTCAGTTTTAGTATCAAAAATCCCCGGAGAGAATTCTGGTTGGCTTGGTTTCAATAAAGAGTCCACTCCTGGACCAATCAACTTTGGTCATGTAAGAAAATAGATGTTTCAAAAGAAGACAGTGGCAGTTTCAGAAAGAAGAAAAAGAACTGAGCATCAATCCAGTAGAAGGCTAGCAGAGCCATGAGGCCCAGACCCACTTCTTAGTGGGCATTTTCTACCAGAATGGATTCTTGCTGTTAAACAAGACAGTGTCCTTTTTCATGCAGTTCTTTAAAGATACTCATTCATCAATACAAAACTAAGAAATAGGTTATAGATTAATAAATGCAGCAATTTAAAAGATTTTTCATACAGTGGATTCTAAGAGAAAATGCATTTGTTGAAAATGACCCAGCAATCTCTTTTATTTACCCAAAACATTTGAAAACATTTATCTGTAAAGATTTTTGCATCTCAATGTTCACAGCAGCGTTATTCATGGTGGCCAAGACATGGACACAAACCAAGTGCCTTTTGATAAATGACTAGATAAAGAAGATGTGGTACGTATATATAATGGAATATTACTCAGACATAAAAAAAAAGACTCCCATTTGTGACAACATGGATGGATTTTGAGATTATTGTGATAAGCAAAATAAGTCAGAAAAAGTTGAGAACCATATAATTTCACTTATGTGGGATATAAAACTGAAAGCAACAAATGAACAAAACAATTAAACAGAAACTCATAAACACAGACAACAGTTTAGTGGCTACTGGAGGAAAAGTGGGAAGGGAGGGAGGTAAGGGTAAAGGGGATCAAATATAAGGTGGAAGAAGGAAATTTAACTTGGGGGGTGAACACACAATGAAATATACATTATTGAATTCTACTCTTAAAACCTCTATAATTTTATGAACCAACATCGCTCAAATAAATTTAATAATAAACAAAATTTTTATTGGTCAGATGAATCATAAAAATTCATGAGGAAATATACTTTTGTGATCTAAGAAATTTCTCTAGCTAAATGGTGGGTTTATTTTTTCAATACAGAATGTTGATGCATTTTGAAAATATATCGAGCTCCACTCCATAAGATTTTTCTCTAAGTATGTGTGTGCATGAGGTAGCATTATTATTTAAGTATTTGGATGCTGAATCATTATGCACCGAAAGAAAAAAAAAGTCAGCTCTAACTTACTGCAAAAAATTTATGCATTTACCACTAGAGGGCACAAATAAGGCTGCTTTCTGGGAAAAGTAGTTTTGAAAATGACAAAATTCCATATTTGGAACAGTGACTGAATTAAGATATGTAGATATTGCATGTGTTCTTTAAATCTGAGAAGAAAAATTAAGACATAATCATATTTAATGATGGACTATTTGGTTTGTTCTCTCCCTCTCAAAAAAAAGTATTCATATGTGAGGAGAATAAGAAATTTCATACATACATGACATTACTGTAGTTAAATGATTATCAAAGAATAGCCTAACATAAAAAATACTGTTAAAGCAACATGGCAAAAATGCCACAAATTAGCAAAACTATACGTATTTGTTTAAACCACACTGAGAATCTTTGGAGTAATTCCCCCCTAAAACCATTAAGAACGCAGTTTACAAAATTAATTCTAAGTATTGTAAATATCGGATATACATTGCATCTTTTCTTAGCAAATGCGGCACTGGAGTAAAAAATAGGATATGATTTAGTTGCTATCTTCACACAATAACGTGCTTGAGTCACGCTTGCAGAATACTTCCATCTTCACCAGCTGTTTACTCTATTAAAAAAAAAATTCTCCAGAAAAAGCAAACACTCCCAAATCCTGTCACCCTGGATGCTTGGCAAGTACTAATAACTATGGTTAGGTCTGATGTCTCCCTTGGTTTGTTTCTGGGTATTCTATAAGGAAGAGGGCTTTTCTAGAACCAATGATTCTACTAGAAATACAAACAAAACAAATTGAACACAAAGTTTGCTGAGATGCCTGTAAAGCAGAAAAATGAAAGCAAGGTAAATGGCATAATGACTTGACTTCAGTGATGAAAGTAAGAAAAAAAAATGCTGTAGTGAATTGCATAAAAATGACAGGTTGGTGGATTTTTATGTCTTTTACATCTGGATTTTTCCCTAATATGTTTCAAATCGCTAATTCTCAGATAGCATCAAGGTTGTATCAAAATATAGGACACCTTCATTTTATTGGAATTCTTCTACAATGCAAATTTTAAAGGTTATGAACAAAGAGTTACAGATTTTCATAGAATTGCTCAGCTTAGTCCCTCCTAGTGTCACCTTTTAAAGTGTATGCTTTTATTCTTTTCTTTTCTAACATTCTATTCTACAGCAACAAATCTGATACTTTCTGTAAATGTTTTCCTTTACTCAAACACTCTTTCCTTTTCTGCTCCAGATTTTGTCACTTGCCTCCCGGTGCCAACTTGAGATTCTACCATGGTTCATTTCCGTAACGTGGACAGGTCCACAGGAAATGGTGATTGTGACACAGACACCTATTAAGCCTCCCACTGATGGGACACTACGTCAGTATCCTTTTCCAGAAAGAGCTTGTCTCTAAATCTAAGCCCCAGGGTAGAGATTCCTCCATCAATTGTTTTCAAGTGTTCTGTCCTATAGAATACCTTTTGTATTAAAAATTTTCAGAGGTATGGGAAAAGAGACACACAACCTGCTTCCATGTGACAAAAGAACTATTACTCCTCCTACACAGCCTTTTACATTTTCTATTTTATACACACACACACCACATACACACACACACACACACACACACACGGCTAGAGGCTATCTACACACATATGTAATATTAATAATGTGTTATATATACACATAAAACATAAGATAAATATGTTCATATATATTAGTAGGTTGTGTACAAGTATATATGTCTATTATTCTACTATATATTTATATTTACATGCATTTAACATCAGTAAACCTTCAAGATAAATAGTGAAGGATATGGCATACATTTTGAAACTAATCATGACCACTTACTAAAATAGTACCCATTCACCCTCGCTCAGAAAAGAAAAAAAAACTCGTTTTTCATTTTACACATTAATATTATAATAAACTGACCCATTTAAGCAGTTTATATATGCCCAGTAGTTTCTGAATTTGAGAATCAGCTTTAAATAGTAAAGCTTTAACCCACACTTCTCCTAAATTGATATAGTCATATTGACTTACAAATTATTTTTGAACCCCAAAGACATTGTCTTTAAGATCTCTGACTCCCCTCATAATGCAAGACAAAATTATTTCCCTTTTGGGTAGAATGGATCTCATTTGGAGTTAGAGTCTAAAGATACACGCACTGGTCAATTTTAGGATAGGTTCTAGAAAAACAAGAGGAGGCAGGACTTAGTATCTAATTTCCCTAACTAGTCCTATAGCAAGGAGAAGAATGAGACCCAAGGACTTCTGATAGACAGTAAAGATGCCCAGAGAGAGACCAGCCAATGGCAGAGCAGCACAATTACTTCCAGAGCCTTGAGTATCTAGCCTGGAAGATGTCTGTACAAACCCTGTCTTTGCTCTAACACCTGGAGCATCTGAGTTTATGGATTCTGTAGGATTACCTAGATCCTCTAATAGAGAGATGTTTTTATTAAAGTTTCCTACAAAGTGGAAATGCTCCAGATTATCATAAGAAATGCCCTCGAGTCTTAAAACCAAAACATCATGCATCTTTGATTAGGCAGAGAATAATATGAACCAATCATATGTTATAGCTTAATCTCTCATGAGTTCTACAGCATCCATCATTCTCCATGATTTTCTTTATAAAATGCTTGATTAGATAAGGATATATATTTTTCTGCTTTGAACTATTTTTTTTTTTTCCAAAAGAAATCATAAATAGAAGTCTGGTATAAAAAATGATTAAAGTGGTATTTTATTAACATAAATTTATTGTGTCTATGCATGCTTATGATAGCTATTTATAAAGTAAGTAAATGAGAACCCAGTCCATATTTACAAGACTACTTGAAATAACTATAGCCTTCCTTCTCTCTATTCCTCCAGTTTATTTCTATATTGTATCTTAGCTGTAGAGAATTAGAGAAACCCTAAATTATTCAAGTAAGTAGTTATAAATCATAATAGTTTTTTAAACAGTTTGGCTTATAAACAGAACACTCTTCAATTAGACTAATCCAGGAGGCTCTGAGAAGACTGATAAGAAAATTTTAGCCTAAAAATTGAATAATTATAGTATCTATTATTTGGTATATTTCTTTATCATCTGCTACGGATTAAATGTGTCAACCCAAATTCCTTGTGTTGAAGCTCTAACCTCCAACATTATGGTATTTCAAGGCCTTTGGGTGGCAATTAGGGCTAGATAGAGTCATGAGGGTGAGGCTATCTTTATGGAATCCGTGCCTTTATAAAAAGAAATACCAGTAAGAAGCCAGCACATTTCTCTCTCTCTCTCTGTCTCTGTCTCCCTCTCTCTCTGTCCTTCTCTGTCTCCATCATGCAAACACACAGGGAGTAGTCAGTCATCTGCAAGCAGGGAAGAGGGCCCTCACCAGAACCCAATCATGTTGTACCCTGATCTCAGACTTCTAGCCTCCAAAACTGTGGAAAAATAAATTTCTGTTGTTTAAGCCTATAGTATTTTGTTATAGATTCCCTAATAGACTAATACACCATCATAAACACAAAAGACAAGTATCCAGAATCTTAAACATACATACAGCCATCTAAATAACAATCATCTCATGATGTGTACATGAGCTATATGACCCAAATGTCTAAACCTTGCCTGACATTTGATTAAGCAAGGTACACATATACTGTAATAACAATATTGCCATTTTACACATATAACATGTGCAAACATAAATTATAAAAAAGTAAGGTCAGTGTAGAATCATAACTTTTATCATCACAGTTTATAAGAAAATCAATTCTATGCAGTTATGTCAAGTCACTTATTAAGAATTTGCCCTCCAAAATAATTTAAGTGACAGCATAAGTTGCTAGTCTCCAATATGTTAAAATTGGAGACTATTACACAATAATATATAATATTTATTATAGTTTTCAATAGGTTTTTAAGATATGCTTCAAAACGAGTTCAAATACAGTGTCAGCAGAGCTAAGCATCTCTTGAGAATTTTATTATTTCTTGAAGCACGATTTGGATATTCCTAAGTGAAATTATAAATGTTCCCTTTTATGGTCTTTGGATGATCAACATAAATGATAGTAATTTCCATTTCCACTATTCTCTGCCCATCTAAGCATCCTAACTAAGCCACATGTATTCATAAATGCGGAATTCATCAGTAAATACCAATAACACTTTCTAACGAGTTCAGTTCTCAATCGATCACTTTTGATATTATGCAATTCAAAGCTTAAGTAACCAACATCAAAGATAAATGTACTTCAAACAGTTTTCACCTGAATGAACATCATACATTAATAAAAGAAATAAGGATTCTAAAAATATGATTTAAATCAGAAAGTTAAAATCATTTTAATGATGAACATTGATCTATTGACTATTTTAAGTAAAATAAATATCTTACTACCAAATAACTCTCCACTGATACATGAGACAAAAATTCCAAAATAAAAATTCCAGAGTTTTGTTTTGACTAGTGCGACAGATGATATTGGTTGCCAACAGCCATTATCTAACTTTCTTTAATTCTAACAGAACCTAAATTTAGTTCAAGGTTTTGTGTGTAAAAGATGAATTATGCCACCAGAGAAAAATGAGCTTTGCTTAGTGCTACTATGCGAATCCTGAGTGAATCCTGATTAAGACAATCCTGATATTAGTTTTTCTTTGGCAATGACTGATTTAGGAATGTGCAGAAAACCCAGCTCTGGCTAATGCATTATATGACAGGTTCTGCTAGGGATTGAGGATTCTTTGGACATTATTAGACGACATCTAGACTTGTTGTAGCCATCTTGCAATCATGAGGGCAAAATGGTAGAAAACGGTGGTGGCATCCATGATTACAGAGTGGAAAGATGAAAAAGATATAACTTAATCGAATGTCACTGAGCTGCTAAATTTACAAAGTCTAGAACTTGCCTACCTCCAGACTTCTTATTTATATTTAAGCCAATTTTAGTTGGATTTTCTGATTTTTCATTTTGAAAATATGTTAAATCATATGACCTATGTCTATTCCAAATATGGACTTTCTTTCAGTACATCAGTTATAATTGTTAATAACAGTCTTTATGCTATAGTCACTATCATTTTCATGGTACTCATGAATAGAAGAAGTGATGTACATTCTCCCAAGAGCTACATAAGGCCCAAAAACCATCTCAGGAATTTGATACATTAATAAAATTAACCATATTCGGTCACCCTAATGCATTTTGACAGGAAATTCTACCAAAGGGAAGAGAGAGTATTTGGAGATATAAACATTATTTTACTTGACTGTAAGAGATAGGAAATCCATTTACAGTAATAAAGACAAACCAAAAACATCCTTGCAAAGTCATTACTATTTATTTTTCAGTAATGTTCTATTTAGACTCCAAAGATTGTACATCAGGAAAAACTACTATGTCATAAAAGAGCAAGTGAACCTAGCACTGATAAGCAAAACATATTACTGAATTAAACTACTCAAGAACTTTTATATTCTGCAAGTCTCATTCTTGAGTCATAAAACACTTCCTGGTTGCTTGTCCAAAGTCACTTCACATTGACTATCAACGTCAATGGGGAAAAAAGAGCTTCGTTCTATTTTATTTTATCCTTTACAGTATAATATATAAATTATATGCAGTACACGGTAGTTTAGATTGATTTAGTAGCTCTTGGTAGGGCTTTGAAGAATTAATTAGCTAATGAAGGTGAGTGTTGATTTTGGTGGTTGCCATGACATTTTGTAGGATGAACAACAAAGCTATATTAATTCTAAGATAAGCATTAATATGGCATGGCAGCACTACATGCCTATTAACTCGCTAAGATAAGTGGCCTTTTTTTCTATGCTTTCCATGTCCTAGAGAACCAAAATACAGCAATATTTCATCGATTCTCTAATTCATTCAACAAATACCTTAAAGATTGCCTCTATGACAGGATGATAGAAGAATAAATACTGTAGCTAGAAAATGCTCTTTACGAAACTCTTTATAAGTGAGAAAATGAAGGCCAATGAGGTAATCTAAATTAGTACAATATTTAGTGACAGTATCAGATCTCAATTCTAAATCTCTTATCTTCCAGGTCAATGCTCTTTCAACCACACCATGTTGCTTAAACGATAATGATAGTCCTCCAAATGACTGCCTAAGTTCAACTACACCAAGAAAAAGCATGCACTTCAAAAAGAATAAAATATTTTTTCAAAAGTCCTAATGATCTCTGACTCATTAATGAAGACTATTAATGAAAATGGATTGAACAAAATGCGGAGAAGACCATCACATAAAGTAACAACAGCCATGAAGGGAAAGAACAAAGTCCAAAGTACTGATGAAAACTTTATTACTAATCCTTGGTTCCATTTTAGTCTCTGTCAGTGGGTTGTGTCTTCAACTCTGACACCGAAAAAGTTACCAGTGACACACTGACCAAAGCTGAATTGACAAAAAATTATATCAATACCAACCCTCTAGAATGAATTATGGTATAATTTGGTAGCTTTAAAGTATTTCATTAAATTATTTTATATCTTGCTTAGCAAATATTTATTGAAAATATTTAGATAAATATTTATAGCAAAAATTCTTACTCAAGTCTTGTCAAGACTTTTTACTAGCAGATGGAGAAAATAAGAATCAGAGTGAAGTAACTGACCCAAAGTGAGCCAGGGAGTAACTGAGAGGTTTTTAATTTGGGTTTTTGGAACTTGAGGTCACATTTTCTTCTGTCCTTTGTTTGGTCAGGTAAGATTCACGACCTTGTTGTGAAGGCAGGCCAGACCTTATGAATATGCAGGTGTATATATTTATAGTGCAAGTCATTTATTTAGCATATCCATGTGCCAGACACTGGTTAGGGTGTATGATATAAAGATGAATAAAACAGAGCCTACTTTCCAGGAGCTTACATGACACAAATGAAGACACAAAAATAGACATTTCATTATCATGTGGTAAATACTAGACAGTGGAGTGATTTGAAAGATGACTAAAATAACAACTTTTAAAAACAACCTTTCCTGTACATGTCAAAAATATCATCAAAAAATGCCACTCTTTGGAAATAATCATTGTTCTATCTATTTAAACTTTTAAAATACAAATATTTCTGCATAGGAGCCCAGAGTCTTGGGGCTAAGGGTGGCTGTCTGCCTGGTTCCCTGAATGGGCAAGGATTGGAAAGAGGCTGAAAAGACTAAAGAAGTCAAACTTCACTTAGTTTACCTTTCTGTCAGTGGTCTAGTGCTTGTCCCCTAGGAAGTTTTTGCATGCCAAAACTAGTTCTCTTGTGGAATTTTACTGTAAAAAAAATATAAAGGTTTTAGTCTATTCTGTATGTTAAGCCATGCTCATAAGAGAATTACTGTGCACATACACAATATAAGTAATAATTACTTTTCAAAATTTGGCAAGTGCCCAAAATGCAGCAATTCTCCCATACCTGGAAGGTATGTGATTTTTAGAAAAATCTTTATTTAATAAATCTGAACCGAAATGGTTTTCCAAGCATAGAGCCTCTGACGCTATAATAGATAATGTGTCAACGTCCCTGAATTGAAAATGAAAGTTTTACCATACATAAAATCCTCATTTATCTTCTGTCCAGTTACTTTCTAAAATCTTATACATAAGGTCAACATAATTTTAAGGGGGAAAAAAGTCATTTTAAAACTTCAAAGTGAGAATTTGGTTGAGAAATCAGAATTATTTTTGCAAACCAAATCTATAAAATCACTTTAATTCTGTTACTAATCAGAAACAAAATTTTTTTAATCTAATTTTTTACATTACATACACTATATGTCTTCTAAATCTTCTTGTGATTTGGATTAATATTGCTCTTTTTTTAAAAAATGAATCATAACAACAGAGAGTAGGTGCTCAAGTTTGTGTTAGGAATAGAGTTTTAAAGAAAAGTTTCATAAGGCACGATGGTTCTATATGTCATACATTCCATTTATATGATAATATTTTGAACTAATAAACATTTACTATAGTTATTTGGAATAGATTCTAAATTGGAATCTAGACAGTGAGTCTCTTTATGTGCACTGACCAGTATACACCTGAATACACAGTAGTGCCCCCCCCCACACACACAAACACTTCTATGTATATTAGGATGTGGATAAATTGATCACAGAGATACAGAAAGTACAGCTTATTACTAACAATTGCTCAAATTTAGTGAGTACCTATTATGTGGCAGGCTATGTGCTCAGTGCTTTACCTGGATTATCTTATGCTTATAAAAACTGTGATTTGCTCAAAATAGAAATGTTTAAGTGATCATGCCATTTATTTAAATGATTTCCAAATAAATGTTTCAAAGATTTATTGGCATAAAATGATGTCTCCTATGGTAGATTTTAAGAAACAGTAGTTTCTTTGACTACTATTAGGTGTTACTTTAAAAAATAGACATTATGATGGTTGACTTTATGTGTCAACTAGACTGGGCTAAGAGATGTCCAGATAACTAATAAATCATTATTTCTGTGTGTGTATGAGAGTGTTTCCATAAGAGATTAGTGTTTGAGTCAGTAAACTGAGTAAAGCATTCTTCCCTTACCAATATGGACAGGCATCATCTAATCCACTGGAGGTCCCAAATAGAGCAAAAGCGCAGAGAAAGAGAGAATTCTCTCTCTCTTTTTGAGTTGGGACATTCTTCTTCTCTTGCATTTGGACATCGGAGTTCCTGGTTCTTGGGCATTTGGACTCCAGGACTTACACCAGAACCCCATGTATCCACCTTTACCCTTCTTCAATGCTACACCATTGGCTTTCCTGGTTCTCAGACCATGAGTCTCAAACTGATTTATTCCACCTCTTTCCTGGTTCTCCTGCTTGCAGACAGCATATGGTGGGATTTTTTCAGACTTCAATCATGCGAGCCAAGTCTCATGATAAATTTTCTCTTATATATCTCTATCTCTATCATCTACATCTATATCATCTATATCTATAATCTATTTACCTATCTATCATAAATGTTCTGTTCCTCAAGAGAACTAATTAGTACTTAGGACTAATAAAGATAGCAAACAAGTTTAAGAAATGATAAGGTAAAGCAAGTCAAACATAATTCCGTACCACGGCACTTCTTAAAGCCTTTATTATACATATTATATATGGAACTCAGCAGGAGCGAGATTGCAGACGCTGATGGCCAAGGCATGCCCTGAATTGCAAAGCATCTCTCCAACCTGATGTTCTACAGAACACGTTTCGGGAAACAGTAATATAGAAACTCAAAGTACAACATCATGTCAATGTCAGGTGGGAGGGGCATGCTCCAAAAGGACATTAGATTGGAAAATGTTTGAAAGGAGACTTTCAATTTGATTGATTGATGGAGGGAGAGGGGAATAATAGGGTTGGGTGGAATGCCAAGTTGCCAGGCAGGACAGGTAGATAGATGGAGATAAGAAGGCAAAAACAGATCAGGTCAGACCTGAAAAGGCCTTATAAATCAAGCTAAGAATGAAGTCATAAAGAAAGCAATACTTTGATATGCTTGTTCCTCTTTCTTTTACTAGGAATAACAGAAAATTGCAGACCCCTGTTCTATAGCCTTTACTTAATCATGATAAAAGCATGGGCCTATTCATTAAAAAGTTCGCATACCAACTCAGAGACAAAAATCATCATCTTTTACATTTGTAAAGAACCAGTACTGACATGTCTTAGAATGTAAATTAAAGGGAAAATTTGTCCTTGTTTAAGCAGCAAAATGTGGTGAAAAGAGCACTGACCAAGGAATGGAGATATTTGTTCTAGTCCTGGTTCAACCCTCTGGGTGACTGCAGGCAAGTCCCTTAGCATCACTGAACCTCACAGGGCTCATCAGTAAAGGTAGAAATGTGGCTGGATGGTCTGCTGTCTTATGGCATCCTAACAGTCTGTTTTTTAGAGCTTATTTTGTTTCTTTGTTTTTCAAAGAAATAGCAGTAAATATTTCAATATGAAGTGGGGAAGATAACACACACCTGGAAGAAGTGCTATAGGATTTAATGTAAAAAAAATAATAATAATAACAACATAATGCAAACCGTTCCATTATTTCTCTTAGGCACAGCAACTTCTGCACTGGCTTCTTCAAGTGCCCATCATTCTCACTTATATTCTTTCAAGTCGCACTCTCCCTCCATGTTTATGGTCATATTTGCCCCAACATTCCCAACTCTTCTTGCACCCACTGAACATGACAAGTCAAGAGTAAGGAAGAATGACAGCACTAAGTGCAGAGGGGACTGAAGGGCAAATACAAAAGGTTTTTGTTTTTTGGTTTTTGGTTTTTTTTACCCTCATCTTGGCATCAGCCTATTCATCTCATTCTCATAATCTTCTTTATGACTCCTGAAAGCATCCTTCCCTTGATCTAAGCCAGTGGTTTTCAATTGTGGCTGATTTTTCCTGCCTGAGGATATTTGGCAATGTCTGGATACCATTTGGTTGTCACAAATGGAAACAAGGGGTACTACTTGGCACCCTGTAGGTTGAAAGCAGGAATGCACAGAACAGCCCCACAACAAATAATTACCTAGCTCTAAATGTTAGTAGTGTCAAGGCTGAGAAATGAACTAGTTGAAGTTTGCAGTTTATCAAAGCAAAGAATTTTTGTTGAGAACATAAGGAGAAAGGGTACATTAGCAGTAGCTAACAGAACTGTGGGGATTATACTTTTTTTATTATTTGAGCTCATCTTAAAATATTTTTCAATAAACTTATATGATTTTTACTCTTTTCCCTACTATGTGATAAAGCAGAGAAAAATATGCTATTGAAAACTCCACTGATTTTGAGGGTTTATTATTATTATTATTATTATTATTATTATTATTATTATTATCATAGAGAACTAAGAGTCAGGTCACTATGAGGCTGATTTCCAAGTTCTTTTATTCTTTTCTACTGTATTGAGCTATAAGTCATGGACCAATCTCTAAAAGCTAATGGAAGTGGAAGCTGTGGACCATGTTGGTTATGTATGTGATTCTGAGAGGTCCACTCTTGCAAAGCAATGCTGTGAATCCCATTTTCTCTCACCTTTGCTAGTACCCTTTTACCATGTTAAGCCTTATTTAAAATGTCAAAGAAGAGGGGAGGGAATTTAACATCCATACTAATGTTACATCACATGCCGAAGATGAACTGAGCTTAAAATGTCTCCAGTTCTACTTTTACCTTCAAATAAAGGGTCCACGTGAAATAATGACTCACATTATTATATAACACATATAAAATTTACATTTATATAACTCTTTCACTTACATGGTGGTTTTTCATAGCCATTAGCTCATTTAGTTCTCACAATCTTAACAATACATTATCAGCCCATTTTACTAGTAAGAAAATGTCCAGAAAGTTCAAGTTCACATGGCTCACATGGCCTCTGAACAAATACTGATTTCCAGTGGCCACTTTTTCACACTGTCCAACATAAATCATGAAAATGATAATAATATTTATAATATTCTCTCATACTTCATTCTCAGAGACACGAATGCTGGTTTTCTACCCTAGAAAATGAAAATTTCTTAATCAAAGTTAGGTTAATGTTACTGCTGACTTTTTATCATTATTTCATTAGAAATTTAAGACCTGGCAAAGCTCCTAAACACTATGACCAAGGCTTCTTTTCACTAGTTTCTTTAGTTTGAGAGGTCTGCCATAACAAAGAATCAAAAACTTAAAACTTACAATCAAGTTGTTAGAAGTCTGAAGTTGGTTTCTTCTGAGAACTCTCTCTTTGGCTTGCAGAGGGCCATCTTCTCCCCATGTCGTCACGCACTCTCCCCTGTCCTAATCTCATTTTATAAGGACAGTCCTAATCTCATCTTATAAGGACATCCACCAGTCATATTGAATCAGAGCCTGCCCTAATGACCTCATTTTAACTGAATTTCCTCTTTAAGGAAACTTCCTACAAATAAAGTCACATTCTGAGGCACTGAGAGTTAGAAATCCAACATATGAATTTTAAGGAAACACAATTCAGCCTATAACATCAGTGTCAGGGAATTTTCAGAGCTCAGATCTGGGTCCCATGAGTAGCTAATACCTCAATTCCAAAAGAGAAAGATCTTTTTGGAATTATGTCATGTTCTGCTTTCACCTATAATTGCTTTAATAAGTTAAAAAATACCTAAACGGTGCATTTTATTCTTAGAGCTAGCTTTGTGCAGTGATGTGGAAAATGTATTGACATGCTAATCTACTAATGTTTCAAGTTCTGCTGAACATTTAATTTTAAAAGATGTGAGGGGGCTGTTCACGAGCTCTGTTTTTGGCTGCTTGGGAAACCACTTTTTGACTTTCTATGTGACTTCACTCCCTCCTACACCGCCACCATGGCAGCCCCAGGTCCCTGCTGACGTCAGGCTTCAGTGGGAGCTGCTGTGAGGACGGAGGTCCTCGCTCTCCTTTTTTCTGGGTACAGTAACCTGAGGTTCCCCTATATAATGAAGTCATTAACTGAATTCAGAATTATCTCAATAAGACAAAGCTTTTCAAAACAATCTTGACATTTTCTCACATTTTGAAAGGCTGGAGGAGAAAGAACATAGACAAGGGAACTGCCAATTTATTGCTGCTCTGATAATGGACAAAGAAAAATAACCAGAATTTTATATGTAGACTCCCCTTGTGTGTGTGTGTGTGTGTGTGTGTGTTTCTCTGGGGAAAAAAAAAGATGACGTCAACTGATCTAAACAATAACAACACCTTATAGAAATAGAAGGAACTTAATTCTTGGGTCATAAAACTTGAATTATATCTATAAATCTGCCTTGGGCAAACTGTTAACCTCTTTGAGATTTACTTTTTCATTTACAATTGAATGGTTAATAATCTTAGTATTGCCTAACTTACAGGTTTTGTTTGGATCAAATGAGGTACACTATTCGACTTGCTAATGTAAACTATCAGCATTTTGAGAAGAATTCTAGTTAGCAATATGTGTCTGGAAAGAGTTCATGTTCTACAGCTTTCTACTCATTTTCTTGAAGATAAATTCTGTCTTAAGAAGTTAAACATACACCAGAAGATTTCAACAATTAGCCCAATCCCAACTATAGGCTAAAGTTTAAATTGTTTGTATTTTCAAAATAGATCGGTAGGAATATTTGCTACTCTTTTAAAAAAAAACTCTTTTAAGTTTCCCAATATTGTAGATTAGTTTATTCAATCTTATAATGTCTTCCATTTTTCTTCTCTATTGAGGGCACTGGGAGGGTGGGGAAAAAAGGGGCATGAACACAAGTGAGCACACCAAAGCACACGAAAGAACTTGTTCTCTTTCTTTAGTTGGAAGTCATCTAATCTCAGAGAATGAGAGAGAAAGAAAGACTATAAATAATCTTAAAAGAAACCATAGTAACTAATACATAATAATTTCTTACCGTGTCTGGGCACTGTGCTCAGCAATTTATAAACACTGCCTTATGTAATTCTCACAAAATTCCTTAGAGTAAGGCATTGTTCTTCTCCCTTTTCTAGCTCTGAGGAAACAAAACAAATGTTTAACTAGGTAACAACAGTGAAAGGCAGGATTCCTCTGACTTCGGCATCCCATCACTGCTTTTAGCTCCTGCACTGTACGATGTCCATGAAGAATAACAAAAATGTTATCCTTTATTATTAATACTTAAATCTTTGAGATCAAACAGTCACTCCATTTTAAGGGTTCCAAAGTTGGATTTGAGAATCTATGAATTGATTTGTTATTTTTATATTGTGCATCAGAGTAAGCAGACTGGGAAACTACTAAAAATTATTTATTATTAATCAAAATTATATTATTTCCCATTATGAACAAAATCATAGCATTCGCACATAGATTTTCATATGAACATAAAAAACTACTCATAATATGGAATAGAATATGGCAAATGTAATAATCATTGATATGAAATGAACGAAGTATTATAAAGGCAAAAAGAAGACATTAATTGAATCTAGCACTTTCAAAGAAAACTTCATGGTACTGGCATTTTAGCTGGGCCTCAAAGAAGAACTAGGTTTTCTCCAAATGGGAAGAAAGGTAGCAGGAAGAGAGAGCAAAACATCAGTACAGACTACAGAACTGAGAGACAGGTGATGTAATTCCTTATTAATCATAGTTTAAATAGTTTCCGAAAGAGAATTACAATTCTTCTCCATTATTCTTAAATAGGTTTGCAAAAAACCATGCTTACAATGGAATTTTACATTTTCAGAAGACATATCAGCAGAAAACCAGATATAGCTCATTTTTCACTTCTCTATTATAGCATCCATCAAACTACAGCATACTGATATGCTATTGCTTTATGAGATCCTATCTTATTTATCTTTGAAGTCAAACCCCCTGAATAATATCTAACCCACAGTAGAATTTAATATATATTTAATTAATAAAATGCCAATTACAATATACAGCCAGTATTGGCTGAATTTCTATTAAGGCTTTATTTCCTTTTTTAAATTTGTACTGTAAGAAATGCTACAATTAAAAGTTTTCTCTGTCAGACACTCAGAAAAGTAGCACTTATCACCAGTTTAAAGTGTCTTATCTCAGTAAGTTATACCCTTGTATTTTCTTAATCAATACTTCTAAAAAATGCTATGTCAAATCTTCCTTTCCTGCTGATAGAATATTTGGTCATCAGAACTTAGTCGAGTCCAACTTAAAACGTCAGTCTTATCTCCAATCAAAGTTTTCCCTCTCCCTGCACGGGATGCTCTGCTGTTGGCACGCCCTCTCCCTCCTCACTCTTCTAGGCTCCAATACTGGGCTCCAAGAAGGGAAGGAGGAATAGGTACATATTTGGTCCTTTCCTCGTCAGTCCTTGCAAACAACTGAAGGTAGCACATGTGCAAGCTCTCCTGAGAGTCTCCCGACGCGGTTTCTTGATGTGGGTGTCCCGATGCATCGAGCACCTTCCACTCTTCTTCAGATCCTGCCACACATGGTTCACTCATGCTGTCTTGATACTACGATTTCTTCTCCCTGGGACAGCCCCCTAGATATTGTCATAGCAAAATGCTCAAGTCTGACTACGTTCCAGTTTACTCCCAGGAAAGTCGGCGTGTGGCCATGCCACGTGAAGCTGGAGAGAGCTGGCTTCTCCACTACTCCACCTGTCCTAAGCACTGTCTTCCTTACATCAAGCTTGCTCCTTCCACACACCATCTCAGAGAGATTTAGGATGCATGAGCTGATCTCTGCTTTAGCTGACATCCAACTAGAGAATGAAATATCATTTCTCCTTTTGGCAGATGTCCTATAGCTGACAAGGGCTTCTCTGGGAAACCCTCTCACCTGGTTTTGGGGCTAAAAACACGGCCCCCAAGGGAAAGGAGGGAATTCTCTTTCATTAGGAATGCTGCAATTCCCTCAAAATCAACAACCTCAAAGTCATTAGAATAGGAAAAAGGAGAATTCTAGAGAGCAGGACTGGAAGGAGAAGCCTGGATGCTGAATGGCAGGGAGGAAGCCTGAATGCTCATTGTTGGGCATGGGAAGGATGTGATTTGGAGTGTGTGAACACCACAGCACATTATCTGTTTTTGGTGGTAAAAATAAGTAGTTGTAAGGTGGTAAAACAGCCGGTAAAGATCTTCCAACCTTTACATCCAGTGTTAGCTCAATGTTTTCTGTTGAATTATGACTCAACACAGTGCTTCAGTTGAACAATTGTTAAAACCATATCAAAGCATGCATGCAATTCTGGTTGGAATAATAATAAAATTAATATTGATGATTAAGATCAACATAGAGAAAAACAGAAGAAGAAAATAAACAGAGAGGAGTATTAAGAATGTGAGAAAGAAAAAAAATGAAGGCAAAGTATAAAGGAAAAACTGTTCCTCATAAAATTTAAATGGATAATTAATACAAAATGTCTTCTACAACTTATTAGATATTAAATAAACGCTTTAAAGAAGTAAATGAATGAGTAAAAAGAAATAAATTAAGGATGAAAGAAAGGAAGAATAGGCAGCTGCCAGAATTCCATGTCTATTTTTCTATAGGAGATTTTCTTCACTCTAAACAAAGAATCATTACCAAGGCAATGACTGTCTTGACACTACTGTATCTCTGGTGTCCATCTGGCTAAAGAGATGGAAAAGCAGCAAATCCAGCCTTCCAGGGAGCAAATGCTTACTCATGCAAGTGACAGTTACACAGTCAATGTTATCTTGTCTTCTCAAATAAAGAACAACTATGGAGAGGGAGGTAAGGGAAGGAACCTTCAAAAATTCTTTTCTATTTAATAATACTTTAGTTGTAAATATCAATATTTATGCAACCAACTTTCCATTACCACTCCCCCTCCCTTCTAAAATCCAGATAATAGAAATAAATGTGTTTAAGAATTTCTTAGTAAGACTGTGAGCTCCATGATGGCAGAGACTGTTTAATTAATCACTATATTCTCAGCATAGTGCACTTAAAATCATAATTTTGCATTATTCTTTTTTTTCTAAAAGTAAGTTGTATTTGTTCAAGAAATACCTCTCTGAGCATTTCTGATTTAATAATACTACCTATAACTTAGAATTCAAAGGTAAAAGCTAAATGGGACGATGACAATACGACACTCGTAAGACATCTTATCTTAGTCACAGGCATTTTTAGGTATGTTATCTCTTGGCTTTTAAGAGATGCTAAGAGAAAGGACTAGAGTCAGATGGAGAGGTTTCTTGGCTTGGAACTATGTGGAAGCTAGTTAGTAGCACATTTCAGCTTTTTAAATAGTGAAAAATAGCAACTGAAATTTCAGCAAACACAGAATCTCTTGGTCAGAGACTGAACAAAGCCTGCTATTTTAGGTATTTTGTGATAAATTATAAGAATGGATCACAGAGATACATTTACTGGAAAGCAACTGAAGAAAAAGCTTTTATAAAAACAGATTTTTGGCAAAAGCAGCCATGCTTTATTCTGGTCTTTGGCATTATGAAGCCCATACAGCAAATTTCCAAAGCAATTAATGCAAATAAACATTACATTAAAAAAATCAATTGTTCTGCATAAAATGCAAGAAAAGAGACTAATGTCTAATCTTATAAATGAGCATTTTGCATCATTAAAAGTATCATAAAGGCTTGAATCAAAATAATTTATCAAATATTAGTAACATAATATGCATTATTGGACAGATGCCTTGATCTTCAAATATAACCGATAAAGTTTCTGGCATCTCCTAATGTAACATGAGACACTGTCATGTGTTAACTGAGGATAAATTTTGACTTAAAATGGAAATAATAGAGAGTAATTATCTTGAAAACAATAGCTACGGTTTCCTGGGTTTCTTTTGTGGATAGATAGCTATTCAAACTGTGCCCTCGCATGATCTATGTTTGTGCCCCAGCCTTGTGTATGAGAAGTTGCTTGGCTTCTTTCTATTGTATGTTCAGTAAAGACTTTTCTGAGATGATATTATAAGTCCGAGTAATTTTCTCTGGTTAGTAGCAGTGATTAGTAGTGTCCCTCTCATTTGTACGTAGGTTAGTGCTAAAGACAATAAGAATAAGGTAAATATTTCTAATTCTTGGCAAAACATATCTGCTTTTGCCTCTAAATAAATAACTATATTGTTAACGAACATACATCTACATATTTCATATGGAAAGATTCATAAAAGTTTCCCTGAATATAAGGGACATATATATGGAACACTTGATTTTTTTTTTTTAAAAAAAAAAAGCTCATCAAGTATCAGACCCACAGACAAAACTCCTAATAAATTTAAGTACTTTTAAATGTTTTTCTGCTCGATTCCACAAATAACCTTTTTCGAATAAACTCTGT
Source organism: Rousettus aegyptiacus (assembly GCF_014176215.1). Classification (NCBI taxonomy): domain Eukaryota; kingdom Metazoa; phylum Chordata; class Mammalia; order Chiroptera; family Pteropodidae; genus Rousettus; species Rousettus aegyptiacus. Next base: position 55,490,792 of record NW_023416286.1, on the reverse strand, counting down.
GATGATAAATACTGGGTCGTTTATGGGTATTAATGGGTATTATACTCATTCTGCTTTGATTTTATAAATTATCCTCTAACAAAGAGATATTACACATCAGGTGCAAAATCTTGTATAATATGCCCTGTCTTACCAGATCAGGGACTTTGCTATTTATCTTCCATAGGGGAAGATATACTAATCATTTTCTGTGATAGATACCATACTAGGAGCTGAGCTTATAAATATGAGTAAAATAGTGTCAAGCTTTGTGACTGAAAGACTTCAGAGCAAGTGGGAAGACAGATATGTAAACCCATGAATACTATCAGTTTAAGAAATGCTAACAAGAGGTGTGTACTGTGTCTTATCGAAACAACAGTGAGGGTACATTTCTCTGCGCAGGGTTGCTGCCAATAATTCTCAGAAGTCATTTGGAGCTAGGGTAGTTATCAAGGATAAGTATTTAGCAGGTAATCTGGCTGGTTCCAAAGGCAGGCAATTCAGGGTGCAAAAGCACAGGGTACACTGTGGGAATGTGAGCAAGATGAGGCCAGACTGCAAAGATTCACAAGTACATGCTTAGGAGTTTAGGAATTCCATATACAAAATGGGGAGCCTTCAAAGGCTTTCGTGCAGAGAAATAAAATGATCATATTCACACCCTTGGAAAACATTCCAGAGGCTAAAGGACAGTCTGGAGCAGGGAGAGATACAGAGAAGGGTCAATGAAGGTATTCCAAAAATAAAAGGGGAGAAGGTGAAAGCCTCACATCCAGCTAGTTCTTGTTGCAAATTATATTACTCATTACCAACTATTCTGATGTCCCCCATGCAGGAGGATCATACGTTGGTGGCCAGATGATTTGCTTTGGCCAATAAAATGTCCCTTATCATTTACAGGCAGACATTTCAAGAGGCTGATAAAAGCTGAGGCCCTGGATAGAGCCATAGCCAGGTCACAATGAGGACAATGCAGGGACAAGAGGTCAATCTCGGTCTCTATATGCTGCTGAGATGGGGGGTCTTTTCACTTGTAGCCTGGCCTGACTCTTCAGTCTCCAAATAGCGTACATTTTATTTCTCTTTTATTTTTCTGTGCTGTAAAGCACTGTTGACAATTGATTAATAAATATTTATTGGAAATCTACCCAAATGTTAGACTCTGTGTTTACTGCTGACTGGTTTTTGCCCTTAAAGACATTGCAATCATGTTAGGAAAAATGGACTTTCAATGAAATAATATCTTTGAGAATTCAGAAAGGTTAGGACTCCTTTCCACCTGGAGGGGGTGGGTCATGGGTGTTTTCCTTAAAGTAGAACGTGAACAGGGAAAGAGGAAGAGAGCAGACAATAAAAACCAGGACAGGGAAGAGGGAGAGGGTGAAGTTACATGGGCAAAGGCAAGAGAGAGAAATTTGTAAATCACCTTTGGGACAGAGCAAGCAGACCATCCCTAATAACTGATCATAATTGAAGCTGATGCTGTTCAATACATTGGCTGGTGCTAGAGTCCAACTAGCCGTAATACTTTAACAATTCCTTGGTCACACTAGTCATGGTGTGAGCACTCAGTAGTCTCATGTCACTAGTTCAGTGCAGATACAGAACATTTTCATCAACATCACTGAAAGTTCTACTAGATAGCACTAGGAGAAGTAAGATACAATGTGAGAAAAATATAGAACCAGAGAGTCCCTGAATACCAGGATAATATTTTATTTAATTTAAAATTTGCAAAGGACAGTGAAAATATGCAAATAACTGAAAGATTAATCTGATGATAGCAAGAAGGGAGAATACATAAGAAACAAAGCCAGAGAGAAAGACTAGTGAGGGGATTCTATATATGCAAATTTACCTTCTCACTAAAATTTATTTGTAACCCCCAAAATCAATATTTGCTGTATGTGTGTGGCCATTGGCAGATATGTGCAGAGTGGAGAAAAATTAAAGTCACCCAACGGCTATATGTATTCCTAGCCGAGGCTGAACTTTGCCTACTTGCTTCAGCTTATACTGTAAACAGGTGTCCCTTTCATGGTCTATTAGTGTCATGTTTTCCAAATTTTTGTTCTTTTTGTTGGTGATTTCACTGTTTAAAATGGCCCCAAGTATAGTGCTGAAGTGCAGTCTAATGTTCCTAAACACAAGACAGCTGTGAAGTGCCTCACAGAGAAAGCTGTTTTGGATAAGCTTGGTTCAGGTATGAGTTTAGTACTGTTGGCCATGAGTTCAATGTTAGTTTATCAATATTTATTAAATAAGTTATCTTTAAACAGAAGTCACCAATGGCTGTACTTTTTGTCATGCATACACAGACTATTTTCTTTAAATCTACTACTGAAAATCCAAGCAATACTTTTAATAGTTTACCTTTGAAACTAAAAACAAAAACAAAAACTAAAACAAAAAACATTGGATCAGGAAGTTCTAATTTCTGATTTTCTATGAAAATCATTCAATTTGGATTGATTCTCAGTCCTTTGCTATCTGACTCCTCAGCAAAAATTAAGTGTGAAAAGTAGATGATACATTGAATCCGTTAACAGCTATACACATGGGATTTCAGTTGCAAAGAGCTTCGAATTCTAAAAAGTCCATTAGAGAATCCTTATTAAAATATTAGAAGCTGAAACACTAGATTTTTTTTTTCAAAATATGGTTTGAAAGATGCTAAACATATTTAAAGAGAAATCAATTTGTAAGAGAAAAAAATCATGAATTTTAATCCTTCAGGAGATGGGTCAATCAAATTAAATAAATAAAAGAGCCAGCTTATTATTTACCACACAAAAAAAAATCTGTAATTTACCTTTCTTGCCTTTTAGTGAATGTAGCCACGGAATCCATTCAATAAAATTAGCTTCAAAACCCTAAATCCAAAATTTCAGTTATTTTACAAAGACCACAGGTAAAGATGTGAAGCAAATCACTGACAATCTATCCTTTAAGAACCTCTAATGCTTTTTATTAAACATGAAAGTTTATGTTTACATAGTGTTGCTGATTTTAGCATCAATAGAAAATATGCTCTTCTATGATGTAAACAATTCCTGGAGAATGAAGAAAAAAAATAGACGGTGGGAGTGGGGCAAAGATTTCAACCCAAGTGTCTCATCAAATTGCACTCCTTCTTCAAGATCTGTGTCTAATCCTAATGCCGTGTTGATTGGACCATCAACATGTCATTCATAGCTCCCTGGGATCACCCTCAATAAATCGTACCAACATCTACACTTATAATAGCTGTCTCTTGGCACTTTGTTGAACACCCACATTAAAAAATACCCAAACATGACAAACAAACAGAGACTCATGGACATGAACAGTGGACTAGTGGTCACCAGAGGGAAGAGGGAGTGAAAAGAGGTTGATAGAGGTCAAAGAGGACCAAACCTCCGGAGACAGAAGGGAACCTAACTGTGAGCGGTGAACACACAAAGCAATATATATGTGACTTACTGTTGAACTGTACACTTGAAACTTGTTGGTTTTTGTTGATAAATGTCACCCTAATAATTTCTTTTCAATTATTATTTTAGGTGAGGTAAACTTTGATTGACCTCACAGATTGCAAGGACCTTGTCAGCTTACAATCCCTTATTATTTTTTTTTTTTACACCTACAGCACCTGGTCTTCCTAGGTGGTCTCCCATCCAAGTACTAACCAGGCCTGACCCTGCTTAGCTTCTGAGATCAGATGCGATCGGGCCTGTTCAGGGTGGCATGGCCGTAGACCCCCAAATTTTTAATAATAAAAAAATACCCTAACCTGATGAGCTAATGATTTCCATCCCTCTCACTCAAGAGTAGGCTTTCTAGTTGAAGCTTGCCTTTTTTCCCCAAAAAAGAAAATATGGTTTTTAATTGCTGGGGAGGCTTATGCTAAACAGTGTAGCAAAGAGTCGAAGCATGTTTGAGAAGATGATGCATGGTAATCATTTAAGATATAAATCTCATGTTTAATCTGAGATTTGTTCCTATGGACCAGGATAGAAGTACTCAAGATTCAAATTTGGATCTCAAAAAGATACAAGTTACCATATTCATGGAACTTTGAAGTCACACTCAAAATGCACAGTAGTTACAAATTTAATTCCCTAAATGCTAAGACTCTTCTGTATATTGTACTTACAAAGAAATTATCTGCCCCTTTTCTACAATAAGATTTTAATGATATATGCCACATTTTCAAATGCACAAGACCTGACACTTTAAGATATAAATAATATTGACCTCTTACTCAGTTATTAGCACATACAATGAAGATTAAGCTGGTCCCGTTCACCCTCAATTGCAATTCTCAGGGAGCTGCCATTCATACATCCCTACCTTTGACACTACTGCTAATTCTGACTTAGCTTGGACATGCTGTGTGTAGAGATAAGATTATTTTTTCTATTTCTAAATGTAACCCAATTTTCACAGAATGTTGCTTTTCCTCTTGTGGAAACCATTCCTTTAAATGTTAAATTAGAGGCTTCAGCTCTAATAGTCAATGTCATTCTCTCCTATGAGAATTATGCCACCAAAAAAGGACTTTGCACCTAAAGGAACTTGTGCAAAACATATTCTGAAAATTTCATGTTTAATCTGACAGCAGAAATATTCATAACTGAAAATCAACCTAAATAATAAACAGTTATCACCCTACTGCTGCATTAAGATAGCCCAGATGAGTGACAAGGAAAAAAATGAGATATATTTGTTGTCATGGGAAAATGCATTCTGCCTTCTTTATCACACACACACACACACACACACACACACACACACACACACACACACAAAGAAAAGAAAAAAAAGAAAGAAAAAAGAAAAACAGAAAGATAAAAAAAGGAAAGCTGTGTAAAAGAGAGCCAGAAACTCCTTTCATATTCTTATTTTTAGAAACAATGAGCACATATTTGATAAGACCTCCAAAGTGTGGGGGGAAATATGGCACCAATGCAATTATTTCTTTTCTTGGGGCTACATCAATACAGCCTACAGAGCCTAAATGGTGGGTTTTAAAGCACAGCTACCCTTTGATTAATGCAGCAAAACTGTCTAAAGGAACCGAAAAATACTTTAAGAAAGCCTTTATGAATCCATTGTACATAGCACAATAATAGTTGGAGTTCTTTTTTTTTTTAACCTCCTAATAAGCCATGGACACAAATGTCATTTCTTTAAAATACAATATTTTATTAATATTTTATTGCTGGGGAAATCTGCCTTAAAATTGATTTAGGCAGGATTTTATCATCCCTTTTTTGTTTTTCTCCAACCATGACAATGTTCTTGAGAAGGGGAGTCAGATAGGCAATTTTTAAAAGAAGAACCCAGAGAGGAGGGGATGGGGATCCGAGGATCTCAAGATACCCTCTTTTGACTTCTGTTGATGGCTAAGGGCATCAACAAGATCATATATTTGCTTAAGACAGACTCTTGCTGTCCACAGCTGTGCCAAGTTATGGGGGTTCTACGAAGAGAAGCCAAACAAACCTAGTCAATACATCTCAGAAAGCTTCAGGAAAGAAAGGAGGGGGTTCCCAGGAGAGAATAACCCCTGGACAAATGTCTACTCCCTTCCTAAACTGTTTCAGTCAACAAACACACACTGAAGATGTATCCTGAGCCAAGGAAGATCCAGAGCAGTAAGCTACTGATCCGTAAGCTTAAGGTACTACAATATAGTTGGGAAAATAACACGAAGAATTAGAGAGTTAGACGCTCAGTGTATCAGGAACAATGTAGAGAGAGGGAAGAAAAATACACAATCACAGTTTACTCTTTCACTTCTCTGAGACTGAGACTACTGCTCTGTCATTAATCCCAGGTCCTATCTTTGGATTTAAGAAAGATGTGTAATCTTTAGGTAGCTAAAGGGACTACACATTTAAGTCACCAAGCCTGCTCTCATTCATAGGCTTGGCTCTTTCACAACCTCATTTGTGCAGCTACATTGCCCTAAGTCTTGCTTCACGACATTTTCCTAATATCCTCAGTCCAAAAGCTCACCATTTCTACTCTGTTTCCGGTCTCTGTCACCCCTTCCATCCAACACCTGATCGTCACTCCAATCTCTCTGAGTCATGTGTCCTTGGTTCAGGAGCCAGTTTCACTCAGGCCCCTGAGGATAAAACTCGGATCAGATCATTAGACAAAGTTTTACATGTGTATCTTAACTGAACTAAGTGCAAATGAAATAATAAATCCCATATGGGAAGTTATTAAAGGAGAGGAAACCATCATTGCATAAAACATTCCAGAAAGCAAAAGTAACAACAAGAGCCCCTCTACAGGAAAAAGAATTCAATTCTTTAAGGTTATATGAGAAAATCTGCAAATTCACACTGCTGCTCAAAGATGTTCAAATCTACCATTTATTTATTTATAAATATATATCAATACATACATATATAAAATACATATTGATTTGAACATCTTTGAGGATCAGTGTGAATACATATATAATATACATTACATATATGAAAGTATATATATATATATTACATATAGTTTTCTTGTTTCCTAGTAACTGATTTAATACTGCTTTTAAAGCCCTAAGCAAAAATGATCTAATCAAATAAACTGTCCTAGCCAATAGGAGGAAGTTCTGTCAGGAATTCAGCTTCCCAATGGAAGCTATAGACCAGCACTGTCCAGTAGAACTCTCTGCAATGACGGAAATGTTCTAGAGCTGTGCCGTTCAACACGGTAAACTCCAGCTGCATGTAACTATCGAGCATTTAAAGTGTGGCTAGTGAAACTAAGGAGTTGAATTCTTTTAGTTTAAATTTAAATTTATATTGCCTTATGTGGCTATTGGCTGCTAAATTGAACAGCACAGCTATAGAACATTAATGTTCCTGTAGATGTATAACTGACTGACACAACGTCATGAAGGTAAGGAGGGACGAAATCTTTGTCCCCATTCATCCTATAACGGTGGGCTGGGCCAGAAGCAAGAACCAAGGGCTTGCTTGCCCTTCTTTGGCATATTCTTCTCTATCACTGAGCATTCTGTAAAGCTCAATGATATAATTGGCTCCTGGTGTGTTAAAGGAGGCGGTGAGGATATTTAGATCATAGTTTTCTTTTTTGATAAATTCTGGCTTTCATATACACTATCTAGATGAAGACATAAAAATCCTATTATAAGAGATATGACTCATTTTACTTTTTTTTTTCACTTCTTTTACTTGTTGCTGCTGTTGTCGCCATCATTGTCATCATCCTTCTCTTTCAGAGCAATGCTACCACTTCTACCCTCCACCCAAGCAGATGGCTGTCATGGTCTAGCTTATAGAGAAGGCCATTTACAGACAAATACGGAAGAAGCACGTTGTGATTTAAGGCAGCTTTTGTTATCATTAAACTATAGGTAAGTCAAGAAGTCCCTCAGTAGTTGTTCGTTTGTTTGTTTATTTGTTTAAAAAAAAAACTTTCAGTGAAATTCAGCTACCCAGCATTATATTTTTTCAGACCATACAAAACCAATGTAAGCCTGTGTAATGGCTGAAATAAGGGTTGTTTCTCTTATGCTCCTCACAGCTAATCCACACCCGTATCTTATAAAACTTGTTTTGCTTTAACTTCTGCATTATCTGCATCTACATTTTCAACCACTTCACTTACAAAGGGCTTCATATAAATAACTCACAGAACAACAACAACAAAAATGTATGAAAGTCATTAACAATGAAAATTTTTTAAAAATGCAAACAGGAATTTTTTAAAGTGGTTTTGTTAGTTATTTTAGTGAAAGTGAAACTATATGATACTATCAATATATAGCATCCTATAGCCCCAAAACAAGCACAAACTGGGGATATAAATGTATATTTGAGGCAATGTGGACATGGGCATTTAAAAAAAATACTTGCATAAAGATGTGATTTATTAATATACCCCTCATTTTCAGACCAGTGTTTTCCATGTACTATTGCCATGTCAGTTTTAAGAGGAAAAATCAGCTGTAAGCTAGACACTCACTACTTCCCAAGGACAGCAATGGAACAATGACTTAGGTGATGAATGAATGGTTGCATGGTAAAGCATTCATGAGATCTGCTAATATAGTATCTTTAAGAAATCAGACACTCAAGTACTCAAATTGATCAGAAATGACAAATAATAATGTAACTTTTAACACCAGACTCTTCAGCTAGGTCTAAAAGAAAGACTCTTGCTTCAAATTAATTTTTTCATATTTGGAAAATCTTTCCAGGAAAAATACTAAAAGTCTAACCTTCATTTTTAGCATATGAATGCACAGAAGAAAATAAAAACAGCAAGCCTTAATGTTTCATTTCTCATTTTAATTATTTTAACAAATAACATGAATAACCATTTAACAAATAAAATGAATAAAATCATTGCAGCAATGAGTAGTTTTACAAAGGAAAGTTCTTTATTTCATTCTGAAAATAATTATATGTGTTGCTGAATAAAAAAACTATCAATAGTGGAAAAGATTTATGTTGCCACTCAGTAAAACATTTTTAATGCCATTCTTGGATAAAGTGGCTATCCTATTAAGAAACACTGCAAGACAGCCCTATATGTTAATAACTGGACACTGCCCACCCTTCAATTATTCTTCACCAAATAAAAATACAAATTTTGTCTTAGTTTTTTGTTTTTTTCCTGCTACACTATATATTTTAAAAGAAATTTCAGAATAAATTTTGCCAAGACATATAACCTTTTCAACTTAAACCTATATGTTTCTAAGACATTATCATAAATTTCAGAAAGAAAAACATAAATATTTAATCAATTCTTACCAGTGATTTATAACAAATCCATTCCACTCAAATAACCCAGCCTCTCCCCAGTCTGGCTTGGAATAATCTTCCATCAATACTGTTTTATTAGGGTGCCCATGATTATAGACCCTTAAAGGTTAAGGGGTGCATAAGAACAGTAAGACCAGATTTAACAGATAAAAGTGGGAAGCTTTGATAAAGAAAAACAGGTGAGTTGAGGTTAGCCTAGTGTCTAGTCTGGTAACATAACGACGGACATTTATACTTCCCTGGTACATGAATCTTAATCAGCTAAAGAACTTTGGTCAGCCACTCCAGAAAAATGTTCCAAAGCCTCCGGATATGACTTCACTTAGTCTTCTAGACACTGCCCTTGAATCATCTCATGTCTTAAGGATGCCCTGCGGCTGCTGCCCTGCCAGCTCAGCCTTCTCTTCACACCTCTCTCCAATGTGTTTAACTCATACTGAAGGGTGTCAGTCTGACAGGCCCTTGTTTGTTCATGCATGATGGATATTTTCTTCATCAAAACACTTGTACTTTTTGCCTGTAACTAGAGATCATCTTGCTAATAGGGGCAAAATTAGCAAGAACTCTGGAAGCACCATCAGGCAAATTTCTTGGTTTAGTTAGGTCAGTTACCAAGCATGGTTGATATTCAATATGTTTACCAACAGGCAGACACGGAAACTAAACAGTCCAATTTTCTGCTAGCTGAGAAGTACCAAGATAGAAAAGCTGGGCAGATCAGTTCCACACAAGCTCCAGATAATATCTACGCAGATCTACTTAATCCAAAGTATCCTATAGCTCCAAACATAAACACGGAATAAAAACATATATTTGAGGCTATGTAGGCATGGATTTGTTAATTATTCCCTCATTTTTAATTCAGTGCTTACCACGCACTGTTTCTGTCAGTCTTAAGAAAGGAAGAATCATCTGTGAGGAGAGTCTTTACTACTTCACAGGGACAGCAACGGAACTATAACTGAGTTGATGAATGAAGGAATGCAGGGCGAATCGTGCACAAGTACCTGGATCTACTTAGCTCAAATCCAAAGCTCACCCATTGACTCTTACTAAGGATATTGGTTCAATGGCAAATGTCTTTTTGGAGCTCACAGTTCAATAATAAAACAAATCAATTTGAAAGATTCAAGTTTTCTATACAATGGATGTATTTTCTATTCATTCACAGTGTAGAGAAGATAGCCAGACCTTGACTCTAGTTATCCAGATCCCTTGGGAAGCCGTGTAATGTCCGATAGGACATTCAGATGATGTCAAATGATTTCATGTGCAGTGTCCTTGCCACTGGTTCTTGGCATGTCTGTCATTCTCTTGATTGCAACCCCTCATTTTACTAAAAGTAGAATGTTCAGTGCTCCTTTCTTTTCCTCAAGGAATATCATTAGCTTTTTCAATTAATATGTGCCACAGGGACTATTAAGTTTTCAAAATATCATTCCTTTTCTGCATTGCCTCTTCTTTCCAATTTTACATCTGCCGATGTCCTAACCTGTTTTGACAGCAAGTTATATGCAGGGAAAAAATACAGAATTCTTAAAGCCTGCTTGAGTGATTTCTCGGGAATCTTATGGCTCATTGAAATCCCACATTCGTGCAAGGAGTTGTCTATCACCAAGAGCTATTTGAGGCAAGTATGACACAGAAGAAATTATAAAGAAAAAAAAAACATCCATATCTGAAAAAAGGTGTTCTTCATTTTATAATGTATTCATTAGAGTTGATATCACTATATTCCTTTCAATGTTATTAAAAGAAATAGATAAATATTTAATCATATCCTCAATGAACATATATGAAAATAAGACAAGCTATGACATTGGTCCATTACTTCCAACACATAGCAGCTGTCTCTCAGCTCATGCCCCGTGCCTCCTCTGAGAGCACACATCACACCATACACAGACATCCTAAGTCAGCAATCCCCCATCACAGCTTCATCTCCAGCACAGATACAGGATCAAAGCTTCCTCGAACAGCTTCTCTGGCTTCACTGGCATCTTGATTGACTCATTCCTTTCCCTAGTCCAGTCTTGACTTTAAGAATGCCTGAAACCCAGTGCCTTTGCTCTACTTAGGTTGACGAGAGAGCAAAGTGAAGATTGTGGAAAGGTAAACAACTGCCAATGGGGTTTACAGAAACACTATTATGGCTCAGAAGGTTGGAAAACCAAACCTCTGCAAACCAAATCATAATCCTCCCATTATGTAAAACATTGCTCCCATGGCTACTAAAAACTGATTTTGTTGCTTTAAGTCACCAATTTCACTAAAACGCCTAGCTCTGCAAAATAACTACCGAATACTCAACTATTAGCTATTTCAACTTTACCTTGCATTGGCCATAATAGTTTAACTCAAATACAGAGATTTTATCTAATTTACTTTTTGTAATCATGTATCTATGTATCTCTTGGGAACCAGATATTGTGCAAAAAGTAAACTTGGTGAGAAAGAAATACCAAGGAAACTATGTTAAGGAAGAACATAAAAAGAAAAAAAGAAGAAATGAAAGCTAAAAGAAATTCTAAATGTAGCCTGAAGAATGTAATGCAGTAATGCAACCTAGAGCAATAGCGCAACTACATATCAAATAGCACAGAAGAGGGTTTGTATCAAGAAATCCCCACTCTCTTGGCCTATAGCAACTGGTAAAGAAATAAAGATACCATGGAGAAATACCCAGTTTGCCTTAAGAATCAGCGCTGCCCACGTGACTGCAGAGGATGGCTCTATCTCTGCCTTCTCTGTCCCTCAGTATGCTTATAGTCCCCATAATGGTGCCAATGAGAGCCTGCCTTCTCTCTCCAACAGGTTTCCTTCAGTCCTGGTTCAAGTGTTTCCATGATAAGCATGGGTCTCTCGAGCTACCTGATGTTATGTTCAACGGTTTGGGAACTATGTGATCTTATGCCGGCCCTGGGCTTCTACATTTCATAACAGATATGCTCATTAACAAAGTGAATCTTACTACAACAACCATCGACAACAATCCACTACTACTGCTACTATTATTAATCATCATCATCATCATCATCATCATCATCATCATCAGGCAAATAGCACTTATATAATGTTTATTACATGTCAGGAACTCTCCTAAACACTTTATACTTAGGTACTATATTTATACTCATTTCACAGAGAAGTATATCAAGACTTAAAGAGGTTGTTTGTCTCTTTCTGTCTGACTTATTTCACTTAGCATAATACCGTCCAAGTCCATCCATGTTGTTGCAAATGGCAAATTTTCATTCTATTTATATGGCTGATTAATATTCCATTGTATATATATACCACATCTTTATCCATTCATTTATCAATGGATACTCAGGCTACTTCCATATCTTGGCTATCGTAAATAATGCTACAATAAACATAGGGGTGTATATGTTTTTTCAAATTAGTGTTTCGGATTTCTTCAGATAAATTCCCATAAGTGTAATTGCTGGATCATATGGTAGTTCTATTTTTAATTTTTTGAGTGTAATCTAAAAAACTAAATGAACAAACAAAACAAAAACAAACTCATAAATACAAAGAACATTTTGATGGCTGCTAGGTGGGGGGGAGGGGATGGAGAATGAAAAAGAGGAAGGCATTAAGGTGTACAAAATAGCCAGTTATAAAAACAGTCACAGGGATGTAAAATACAGCATAGGAAATATAGTTAATAATATTGTAATAACTATGTCGGATGGATACTAGGCTTTTTGGGTTGATTATATAAATGTCTAATCACTATATTGTATACCTGAAATTAATATAATATTATATATCAACTGTAAATGAAAAAAATTATTAATTAAAAAAATGAAAGAGGTTAAATGACCTGCATGGAAATAGTGGATCTCTGATTTAAACACATGTAGTCTGGCTCCAAAGATCACGTTGCTTATCCCTCTTCTGTGATAACTCTCAAGAGTGAAACTAAATAATAAATTTAAAAGTCAAATATAAAACTAAATTTTTGAAGATAGTAATTCCTCCCTGAGAAAGCCTTATGAATGGAATCAAGCAGATCATAGCTCAAATACCCCTTTTCAAAATACCTTTATGATTGTTTTATTTCTTTACGTTATGTGAATTCTAACACATACTTGCCAGTGAAACATGATCAGATTTATAAATATGATTCCTCCTCATCTTTACCTAACAGGTAGTACAATATTAGCATTCCTTTGAAATAAATCAATGATAAATATTAAGCATCTTAAATATGAGAAGTTTGTTCAAGTTACTCAAAAGGGTCCATTTTACTATTTGGGTCTCTCCCACATATGTATTCTAGCTAGACTGGAACTATAATTTCTAATATAGTTTTCAAATCATGTTTATCATTAAACTAAGTGATATTCTAGGTAACACTCTCATAAGTTTTGACCTAAATATTTTTTAAAGCAGGAGTCAGCAAACTAGAGCCCACACACCAAATCCAAGCTGTACCTGTTTTTTGTATGACTCATAGAATAGAATGATTTTTCCAGATTTGCAATCAATTTGATAATAGGAAACACTAATTAAGAATCCCAATTAAACCAGACGTTATCTCCCAAGAAAAATAATTTTAATTTTCTTATTAGAAGGTGTGGTAGGAAGAATAATGACCGCCCCCCCAAAATGCCCATGCCCTAATCCCAAAACCTGTGAATATTTTCTTTATACACTAAAAGAGATTTGGCAGATGTGATTAAGGTTACAGAGTGTTATGGGTTCGATCCTGTCCCCAGAAAGATATGTTGAGTCTTAATCCCCAATACCTGTGAATGTGACCATATTTGAAAATAGTCTTCGCAGATGTAATCAAATTAAGATGCAGTCATTAAAATGAACCCTAATGCAATATAATTGGTGCCCTGAAAGGAAGACAGAAGAGACAGAGGCACACAGGGAAAACATCTTGTGGTGGCAGAAGCAGATATTGGAGTGTTGCAGCTTCAAACCAAGTAGCACCAAGGATGGTGGCCACCACCAAAAGCTAGGAAGAGGCAAGGAGGGAGGGATTCTATGTAGAGTCTCGAAGAGAGCATGGCCCTGCTAACAGCTTGGTTTGGGAATTTTAGCCTCTAGAACCATCGGAGAATAAATTTCTGTTGTTTTTAGCCTCCCATTGCCCCATTGTGATACTTGGTACAGCAGCCCTAGGAAACTAATTCACGGACTAGAGCAGGGAAGATTATCCTGGATTATCCACATGGAGCTAACATAATCGCATGGATCCTTAGGAGTATAAAACCTTTTCTGGCTGTGGTAAGAAGACGAAATGTGATGGTGGAAACAGAGATATAGCTATATTGCTGGTGTTGGAGATGGAGGAAGGAGGTCATGAACTAAGGAATGTAGGCAACCTCTAGAATATGAAAATGGCAAGGAAACGGATTCTACACTGGAACCTCCAGAAGAAACGCAGCCTTGAAAACACTTTGGTTTAGCTTAGTTAGACCCGTGTTGGACCTCTGACCCCTAGAATAGTAGGATAATAAATTGGTATTGTTTAAGCCACCAAGATTTTGATAATTTGTTATGGTTGCAATAGAAAACTAATATAATAATTGTGTGTTATAAAAAAATTGAACTCAATTATCATTATTACTTGAATTTCATAAGGTTTTGTGAAACTTTGTTTTCTCACTTGTTATGTAAGTACCTACATACATCATGTCTTTGATTTATCATCTCGTCTCACAAAACCTAAAATATTCTCTATCGGGCTCTGTACAAAGTTTGCTGACCCCTAGTTTTCAGTGTTAGCAAGTTTCAAGTTTGTTAAAAGGTAAATATTTAAAATATAGATCTTTCATTTCTCAATATTTCTTGCTAAATAGTTTACTGATGTTCAGATTCGAGAAGCTGATTTATTGTATAGCGTAACATAATCATAGATCTCAAAATTAATTAAAATAAACATAGTCTTACTATGACTATAATCATTCATTTTTCAAATTCATTTGTGTAGCTTGCGATATGCCATATGAGTCAAGGGTCAGAATATTCACTTCTATTTCCAGAGACACATACGAGCCCATTAGTCTTAGAGAGATGGAAAACACACCATTCCTTCCCACAGGTAGCTTTGTAGCACGGGCCCTACGCGAGCAGTATATAAAAACCTTATGTTTTATAGGAATGGGCAAGACAGGAAAAATAATATTTTCCTATTTGGAAAATGAGGCTCACCTATAGCATGTTCAGAATTCATTCCCTTAAGGTTGTGTAAGAATTCAGAAATTCTGAATTAGATTATGAGTAACACTACTTTTACTTGTTAATCATCTGCTCAAAGAGTTCAAAACTTATTCATCTTAATCACATTATTCGCAGCTTGCTAGCCTCATTTTGAAGAACTAGAAGTTAAGAAGGTGTAAATGGATTGCTGAAGACGGGCTGAATCATTAAGAAGAGACTGATAAACCTGCCAGATTGTCCCTGACCTACGGACTACTTAACTCTGCTTTTACTTGAGAGAAGATAGTAGCTTAAAGGAAAGCATCATTCATTACAAACACTAATAAATACTTGTTAAGCGCCTATCATGGGCTGGGAATAGGAAACTCAGACTTGCCTCTGCTCCTCAAGGAACTCTGCCATTTGCTTGTGGAACAGAGGGTGCATTTGACATTTGCTTCCCACCTTCCTCACCCCACTTCACCCAACCCGATCCCACCCGACATGAGTCTGTCTGTGTGCCACTTTAGCAAAGAACATGCACAAACTGAGATATCCCCACCCACTCACTGCCAGATAGCTCAAGAAATATAGCAGAGAGGCCTTGCGTGGACTTCAGAATCAGTCAGACTTAGATTCAAATCCACTTTCCTCATTAGGTATGTGACGGTGAGAAAATAGTCTAACACATGTGGGCCACAGCTTCCTAGAGCTCAGAGGTAAAATAAAGAGCATACCATCTCCATGGTGTTGCTTTGAGGACTGATTGCAAAAGCACACAGAAGCCCAGCCGGCTTACCATAGAAAGTGTTCAGTAAAATTTAACCGCCTGAATGTCATTAAAGGAGCTGAAGTAAATGTAAAAAAAATATAATGAAAACAACACTTAGGCTTCTTTGCACAGTTCTGAAGGACTCTTATTCACTAACTAGGTTTCTGTCTCAAAGGAGTCTCAGTAAAGGAGCCCCTGCTGTACACATAGTCCCTTACATGTATACATGGTGGAACCGTTGTGGAGTGGTGAAAACTTGTAAGGGAAGGGCAGAATGGCACAGTTGACAACCTAGAATAAAGGCAAAGTATAGATTTCTATTTCCAAAGATGCATGGAAGCCTACTAACCCCAGTATACAAGGATGTCGAAAATTTTTAATTGAGGAGAGAACAAAATAGTGAGGAAAGATGTATGGAAGAAAGAGAGGGGATAAATGAAAGGAAGAGTAAGAACAGCAATAAAGACAGGCAGGTAGCATGTAGCCATATGTTGCTAATTAGTCAAGAGCTCATGGTCCATTCTCTAGACTCACATGTATAGTGAGCAGTTATACACCCATCTAGACCCTCGTGTATAGTGAGGGATTGGACCGTGCTCGTTTAGACTCCCACACTCTATGACTGAAATGATTCTATTTTTCTGAGGTAGAGTGGTGATAAATAATGATAGAAGAGGATTTAGACAGTTTTCAAAAGAAAAACATAAATAGCTAGTAAACATGAGCAAAACAAATGGTCTATCCTTTTTAATAACTCAAATTAAATCAGTGTGATACAATGTATGCTTATCAAATGAACAAAGAATTAAAAGAATAGTAATGAAGATGAGGGCCCAGTGAATTAGACACATCCAGACATTGCTGAAAGAGTATAAATTGGTATGAAACTAAAAAAGCAACTTGATACTTATCAAAATAATTTAAAATGCCTATGTCTTTTGACCTATTAATTCTTCTTAGAAACTACCATAAGGTAGTCATAAGAAGACAAGCCAAAGTGCCCACAGAAAGTTATGTACAGAAGAGTGGCACAACAAATGAGAAACTAAAAATCTCCGAAATGTTCAGTATTAACAGGATGCTTGAAAAAGCCAGAGTGTATCTATAGCCATTAAAAATGAAGGCTTTTCAATAACATAATATTAAAAATGCCAAGTAAAGAAAGCATATGTTCTCACTTAAGCTAAAAATGTATTGAGATAAATACACCAAGAAATTACTATTGTTAGAATTATGAACATTTTCTGATTCTTCAAATTTTTCCAAATTTTCTAAAATTACATGCATTACCTTCAGGCTCAGAGAGGATATAAAGCTAAATTAATTACCATAATAAGAAAAATGAAAAAAAAGATAAAAGGGAACTATTGTCATCTGTTCTCTTTCGTACTTCTGAGGCCTTATGTCTATGAGAAGATAAAAATATGTCAGTGGAAAATAATTTTATTTATTGATTTCAGAAAGACCATGACACAACAGGAAGAAAAATAAAGAGGTGGCTGCATAAATTATTCAAGAAGACTATTTCTAGGATAAGAAACTTCTAAACCTCCCCTCAAACTATATGCCACATAATGTGGCATTTTTCTTTGTCATTTTTCAGATCTATTTTAATTGAATAGTTATGTAAAAGCTTTAAAAAAAAAATCTATGCTATATTCTCTTCCAAAGGGCCTTCTTAGGAATATTTTGCCTCCAATAAATTTCTTAGACGTTAGGGAAAGAAAAACTTTCTCTCTGAAGAAGCCTGAAGAGTTTCATTGCATCAGACTATAAATCTTTTGCTCTTAACTTCTAGGAAGTTAAGAACAAAATGTTAGGCTATGAATATGATAGTACATATGCACAATTAAAGTTTGACACATCTATGCATAGAATCTTCTCAACATCTTCTCTATTCAAACTTCTGTGAAATTCTCACTGGTATGGTACATGGCTGAGTTATACATGTAGTGCACATACAGGCACACATTTGACTCATGTACGCAATGCACATATAGAGCAGGTGCAGACATATACTTGAGTTATGTATGGAGCACAACTCTAGTCTTTTCCCATTAACCTAGGATAAATAGCACTCCTTCATGCTATTTACATGATCAATACAATAAAAAATATGAGTACTGAAATTGCATTACTATACATAAGAGCCCCAGATAATTTAGAAGATACATATATTATTTTTTCTTAGATTATAATCAAAATGAAATTATAAAATTGATCATTTTGGGGGGAAACACACACACACTTGAAAAATGTTCATATGCTTCTGTTTGAGAAACACTAGTATTTATATCATGACTTAAATTCTAAATATTTTGAAGTTTTTTTTTATGAAATGGAATTCTAAAATTTCTGATTTGAATAGAACTCTTGGGGTTCCCAAACCCACCTCATGAAAAACAAAGGCCAAAGCATAGGCCTGATTTGTGTTATAATAATAACTTTAATACCTGTGCACCAGGCACATGTTATGTGACATATTAGCTTCATGCTAAGGCTGGATTCCCAGGGGATTTTACATCCTCACAAAGCCCAACCTAGAAGGAAAAAAAAAAAAAGAACCTTCCCTCTTGCCTTTTCCAGCAACGTCTCATATTTCATTGGCTTGAATTGGTTACACCTCCATTCCTGAGCCAATGACTGTGATTAATAGATTATCATATATTTTAAGACATAAGCCTTCTTTATGTGAATAAATCATTGTGTCTAAAACAATGAGACTTTTAGTTAATGTGGTTAGAACAATGGTTGCCAATCGGGGGCAATTTTGCCCTGAAGGAGACATTGGGCAATATTTGGACAATGTTGCGGTTATCACAACTTAGAGAATGTTACTGGCATCTAGTGGAGAAAGTACAAGGATGTTGTGAAAGATCCCACAAAGCACATGACAGCCCTCCACAGCACAATTATTGGACCCAAAATGTTAATAGCATCGAGGTCAAGATTGCTGAATTAGAACAACCAGGGGTTACCTCTGGATCTGAGTGTAGGTGTAGCTCCAAAACAAACTTGACATTCATAGAAAAGTGTAAAATCAATGGTAGAAAGACAACTGCAAAGTCTATTCAAAGTATATATTCATCAAAAATTAATTGGGTGGAAGAGACTGCAGGAACATGGGAGTAAAGAACTCTAAAATCTGTTTCTCTATGAAGACAATAAGAAAACTAGCAATATTATCAAAATCAACTTTTTAAGAACTCTGCACATTGGTCAAGAGAGGAATCCAATTCAATGTTTATTGAAGAAAGACAGCTGGATCTCACTAAAAACAGTGAGCTTTGTGGGGTTTTAACTTGCCCTATTTCCCTCCTCTCTCACCAGCTCCATGGTAGCAATGAAAAACAATAGCTTCACAAACATGATCATCATGAAAATCAGCAGCCTAGAAGCCAATGGATAAGGCAGAACAAGTGTGACGCTTCCCCAAAGCACCATTACCAGCTATTGTTATTATTTGACCTGTCTAGCAGTTTCTTAGATACATTTACTAGCAGGGCTTTTCTTTATTTGACCTGACTCAGAGATCACTTTCTATAAACAATCTTTTTCAAGGGTATTTGTCAAAAAGCAACCAATGGCATTTGTTTAACACAAAAACCTCTGAGAGTTGGAGCAAACAAGAAACTTACTGGGAAAATCTGGTGAATGAGCTTTCCATTGGGACCTGTCTTAATCTGTTTAGACTTCAATAACAAAATATCATAGCTGAATGGCTTAAACAACATAAATTTATTTTCTCACACTTCAGGAGTCCAGAAATCTTGGGTCAAGGTGTCATTATGGTTAAGGTCTAAATAAAAAATAATGTCAATAAAGAATTCTATATATAGCAAAACTACTCTTCGAAAATGAAGAAGAAAGTAAGTCATTTCCAGATAAATTGAGAAAATTACTTGCTCATAGACTTACCCTTTAAGAAATACTAAAGGGAAATCTCTAGGCTGAAATAAAAGGACACTAATTAATAAATAGAATCCATGTGCAGAAACATTAAGAACACCAGTAAAGGTAAATATAGATAAATATAATAGACAATATAAATACAGTTTTTGTTTGTAACTGTTTCTTCTAATTACATTTGAAAGGTAACTGAATAAAATGATAATTATAATACTGTGCTGATTTACTTATAATATATAAATATTTATACTTATATTGCATAAGAGCACAAAGAAGGGGGAGGAAATGGAGATATACAGCAGCAAAGTTTTGTGTATTACTGACATTAAGTTGGTATTCAGCCAAACTAGATTTTTAAAGTAAGATGTTAATTGTAATCCTCAGAGTGACCATTAAAAAAATAACTTAAAAGACAATAAAAGAAATAATAAAATAATAAATGACATAATGCTATACTGGAAAGATCTATTTAGCACAAAAGAAGAACATAGGAGAAGTAGACATTTGGAACACAAGTAGAAAAATAACAGATGTAAATCTACTTTATCAATAATTACATAAAATGTAAATAGAATAACCGTTCCAATCAAAAGGTAGTGGCAGAATGAACAGAAAAACATAATTCAATTATGCACTGTCTACTAGAGATACATTTTAGCTTCAAGCCACAAATAAAAGGATGAATAAAGATATACCATGCAAATTGTAACCAAAAGGGCTATATTACTATCAGGCAAAGACTTTAAGACTAAAATTGTTACTAGAGACAAAGAAGGTCATTTTATAAGGATAAAAATGTTAATCCATCAAGAAGATATAACAATTATAGGCAGATATGCACCTAACAATAGAGCCTGAAAATACACAAAGAAAAAATTTACAGAATTAAAAGGAAATAGGCCATTCATCATAAAAAGGATTATAGGAGAATACTATGAACAGTTGTATTCTAACTATTTAGCTAATCTAGATGAAATAGGCAAATCCTAGAAAGATAAGAACTATTAAAACCGACTAAAAAGAAAGATAATCTGTCTGACTTAAAAAGAAAGATAATCTGAATGGACCTATAACAAGTAATTGATTTAATTAGTAATCAAAAAACTTTCCACAAAGAATCCTAGGCCCAAATATCTTCCCTGGTGAATTCTACCAAATATTTCAAGGATAATTAATATAAATCTTTTACAAATACTTCCCAAAAATTAGAAGCAAATGGAACACTTCCCAATTTATTCTATGAGGTTAGTGTTACTCTGATAACAACAAACAAACAAACAAACAAAAAAGGCAGCACAAGAAATGAACGTACAGGCCAATGTACCTAATGAATTAGGAATAGAAAGAAACTTCCTCAACCTGATAAAGGGCACCTATGAAAACTCCAAAATCAACATCGCAGTTAATGTCAAAAGACTGAAGCTTTCTCCCTAAGATAAGGAACAAGAGAAGGATATTAGCTCTCACCACTTCTATTCAACATTGTACTGGAAGTTCTCGATAGTGCATGCAATTAGGCAAGAAAAATAAATAAAAGGCATCAGATTGAAAAGAAAGAAGAAAACGACTTCTATTCACAGATTACATGATCTCATATATAGAAAATCAGAAGGATCTACTAAAACTCTATTAAAACTAATGAAGTTCAGCAAGGTTGGAGGATACAAGATTCACATTAAAAATTAAATATGTTTCAATACACTATTAACAAACACTACAAAAAATTAAAATTAGTAACATGATTCAGCTTATAATAGCATCAAAAGGAACAAAATACTTAGGAATACAGTTAACAAAAGAATGTAAGACTAGCACACTGTAAAACATCAGTGAAAGAAATTAAAGAAGATATAAATAAATGGAAAGGCATCTCATGCTCAAGAACTAGACTTAATGTTATGAAGCTTTAAATACTCCCCAAACTTATCTACAGATTCAACACAATCCCTATCAAAATCTCTCCTGATTACCTTTATAAATTGACAAGCTAATTCTAAAAGTCATATGAAAATGCAAAGGATCTAAAACAGCCAGTTTTGAAAAAGATGAACATAGTTGGAAGACTCAACTTTCTTAATTTCAAAATTGACTACAATGCTCAAATAATCATGACAGTGTAGTACTGGCATAAGAATAGACATATGTCAATGGAATATAATGAAGAGTCCAGAAACAAACCTTAACATTTATTGTCAATTGATTTTTACAAGTGTCCCAAGATAATTCAATGATGAATGAATAATTTTTACAACATAAGGTTCTTGAACAACTGATATCCATATGCAGAAGTATGAAGTTGAACCTCTACCTCACATCATACACAAAAATTAACTCAAAATTCATGAAAGGCCTAAATGTAAGAGCTAAAACTATATATCTCTTAAAAGAAAACACAGAGGTAATTCTTCATGACCTTGGATTGGCCAATGGTGTCTTAGATTTGACACCAAAAGCATTAGCTTTTGAGAAAAAAAAAATAGATAAGTTGAACTCTTCCAAATTAAAAACCTTTGTGCTTCAAAGGACACATTCCTGAAAGTGGAAAAATCTGTCTCCAAGTTATACATATTTCCAAGTTATACATCTGTAATGGTCTTGTAATCAAGACTATATGAAAAACTCTTGCATCTCAAAAGACAAATGACTTAAGAAAAATACAGGCAAATTACTTAAACAGACATTTCTCCAAGGAAGACACAGAAATGATCAATAAACACATGAAAAGACGTTCAATATCGTTAGGTATTAGGGAAGTGCAAACCAAAGCCACAGTGAGATATACCACTTTACACCACTAGGATTCCTATAATCAAAAAGTCAAAGACTAACAACTGTTGGGGAGAGCATGGAGAACTAGAACTCATCAGACACTGCTGGTGGGAATGGAAACATGAGGAAGCTACTTTGGGAAACAATTTGGCAAATCCTCTAAAAGTTTAACATAGAGTTACCATATGACTCAGCAATGCCACTCCAAAGGTTACACCCAAGATAATTAAAAATGTATGTCCACACAAAAACTTATATATAAATGTCCATAGTAGCATAATTCATAAGAGGCAAACTGTAGGAAAAATCTCAAATGTCCATCAATTGATGAATGAGTAAACAAAGTGAAGCATATTGTGCGATGGAATACTATACAGCCATAAAAAGGAATGGAATATTTATACATACCACGACATGGATAAACCTTGAAAATATTATGCTAAGTGAAAGAAATCAGACAGAAAAGACTGCATATTGCATGATTAAATTAACATGTAATGTCCACTGTAGGCAAATGCAAAAAAAAAAAGTATTCATGGTTGCCGTGGGCTGGGGGAACAAACAAAGGAATAAAGAGTGACTGCTAATGAAGAAAGGGTTTCTTTTCGGAATGATAAAAATTTTCTGGAATTAAGATGTTTGCATAACTTTGTGAATATAGTAAATGCCACTGAATTGTATACTTTCGAAAAGGTGAATTTTATGGCAAGTAAATTATATCTTAGTAAAAAAATTTGGAGGAACTGAAAGATTGGTTGATGAGGAAAATAATTTGTTCTGTTGAAAAAACTGTATTTGATAGTGACAACAGGGACATGAATATGATGATGATAGTGATAATGATAGCTATGATTAGATAACCTTTGCAAAAATTTTATGAAGCAGATATTATTTTTAGCCCTGATTTTCAGATGAAGAAAATCAACCTTAGGGAGGTAAGGAAAACTACTAGAGGTTATCCCTAAAGAAAAAAAAAGTAATGAAAATAGGATTCGATCCCAAGCTCTATGATTCCTTAGTCACCAGCAATGATAACACCCCTACTCTTCAGATCATATTTTACTGGTAGAAATGGACAAGTAGACAAATGATAGTCATTAAATAAAAGAAGTTTTAATGGCGAGAACTGTGTGTAAGGTGCTTTGGTTAAGAAAGAGGGGTCTACACAAAGGATGATTCCAAGTTCCCCAGGGAGAAATGACAATAATATTCCTTACAGATAACTAGAGGAACTTACGTCCTGTGACCAGGATTTCAGACATTTTCTTGATGCCTTTTGGCATCTGCTCTTTCTCCCTACTACATTAATCTGTTGTGTGTGCACATACACAGACGCAGACACACAGACACACAGCAACACACACACATACACAAACATATAAAAACACAGCGTGGGAAGTTTAGATATAAGCTGAGCTTACAATTATATAATTAAATACATTGCACTTCTAAGGTGACTGGTTTGTTACTTAGACTGATTTAAAGGTTGTGCTTATATACTTTACATTAAGCCTTTATGTACAAAAGTCTGTCTCCTGAACATTGAACTCTCCAAGTACTTGTTTGAAGAGTTCATTTAAATTCACATTAGTTGCCTATGAATTATATTACTATCTCTACCCTGAATAAAATGTGTGTAAATAGCTTTTAATCACATAAGAGGAATAGCACTAAATATCTTCAGAGGTAATGGCCACTGTCTCAAACACAAAAAGAACATCACATTTCGATAAGGATTTTTTCTGATTAAATTTGTTGCAGACAGACAGAAGACAGAATTAGATCAGAAGCCAGTTTATAGAGTAGCATTAGCAATGAGAAAGGAATTAAATTCACAAATGTCACTTTGGAGAGAAGAAGCAGGATGTGTATGTCATCTCTTAATAGATTAATTATGATAAACTAAACAGCATGTTCAGAAAGTTTATAGGATTGGCAAATAATGTTTTGGTAAGGTCATTATAACCATTCGATGGCCATGATGATGGTAATTTACAGCCGTGACAATTGTCTAGACAAGAGAATTAAGACATTACTGGTTCCAATTTTAATTTGAAACAAAGCTAAGCGTATGATATTAAGAATCTTGGTCTTGTGGCCTCCAGCCACTGGCTGCAAATGTTAAAAGCATTTGCTGTTAAACTCATTTGCTGTTTTTCTCAGAAGAGCTAACACGAGTGGGCAGGGGCAAAAAAAAAGAAATGAGTCAAACTGTGAAGAAATATGGATTCAAGCAAAAAGACTCAGGGAAGAAAAAAGATCCTTCCTGCCTAGCAATGTTATCCAAACAGCAGAGTTCCCAGGTTGCCCAGGCAGGGGCCAGTAGTCCCAATGAATAGGAGAGAAAATAGAAGGGAAAGACCCATTTGCATGAGTGGGATCCAGTAGGATGCTTCCTCAGGATCGCAGTTATGAGTATACAACTGTAAGACCATTTTTTATTTGCATTTGATGGCAAATTAAACTAGTGTTGTTTTTCTATTGAAGTTTTATTACATTCTATAAGCCTATTACTTCTTAACATTTCTGTATGTGGTCCTTCCACGGTGGATATAAAGTCAGAATTAGAGATGGTACATTTCAGAATCACCCTTAGGGTCCACTATCAAGGCCCACAGCCCCACTCCTCCACCAACACCCGGAGCCAGTATATTAGACTCAAGGGTATATGGGAGGGCGTTCTGACTTGGAGAGAGCAACATGAGTTTTAGCTGGGCTTCTGCCTTTCCTAAGACTGTGGCCAGGTCACTCTACTCTTCTGGCTCTCAGTTTCTTTATCTGTAAAAAGAGAAAAGTAAACTGTACCTTCAAAATTCTGTCATTTTAGATGCCCCTCCTTTATGAAATAAATCCTTCTATTCCTTTAAAAGATATAGATAAATGATAGATAACTATATTTACATCTCTCTATATTTATATATCTATTAACATATTTGACATGATAAAATAATATAATATTGTATATATTTATCTATAATAAATACAACAAATAATCAATTTATATGTAATTTTACATACATACATAGCATAACACACACAAAGATATACATATTTACATAAATAACATATATTACCAAATGATATTTTCCAATAGTCTCCAAATAGCCCCTCCAAGCAGTTTTAGGTCAGTACAAAATTATTTTAGATTTCTCAGAATCAAAAGACAGGAAAGCATGATGGCATACAATAGCCCACTCAAGTCAGTGAGAAACCTCTGAATGGAAAGGAATCACTGTTTTGAAACATGGCTGTCTTGGTAGCCTCAGACATCACCTCCCATTCTCTAACATAGCCCTCTTTCTATCGGTCACTAACTCTTTTTCCCTTTTCTAGCTTTCCCTTTTACCCACACACCCTGATCTAGAGTTGTCATCTGCTTCTGATTCTCTATACTCCCTCCTAATGAGGTTTCTCTCTACCTCCCCATTCAAGGTAGACTGTGGCAACAGTAGCAGCAGCAGCAAAAAAAAAAAAGTGTGCTTTCTTTAGGCACCCACAAGAGCTGAGGCTCAGAGCCAGACAGAAATCAAAGAAATGAACAGTCTTCCAAGGCTAAGAGTTTGTTAAACCAACTGGAAGAGTAAGTGAAACGACAATGGTATCTGAAGGCATCTTCCAACTATATAATTCTAGGACAAAGCAATCTACAGCAATCCAAAATATAACACATGAATTTCTTATATAGAGAGAGGCCCGACCACTGTTAAATTTGAAGAGTGCATATTTCAGTAATGTGGGCATTTTCTGCTTTCATTGACATTATATTCTATTGGCAGCTGCCTATTTCTCAAATTGCCTTTAGGAAGCTATAGCAGATTCAATTGTAAAATGTAGCCAGGCTATTCATGCTGAAATTGAACAGAGTATACTTCTTAGTGGGGAAATGGGATGTGTGTGGTAATTTTAGTTCCTCCTTCTGAAGACCAGAGAAGATTTCTGCTCCGCCTGACAAATTCTACGTCCCTTTGGACTTTTACTTATTGCTCCTAGAATTGACTATCATTTAAATATTGAGGGAAATTTGCCAAAGTGATTTGATTATGCAAATGCCTTAAAGAATTATTAAAATACTAACCTTATGGGATGTGAGAAGCCTCCTTAGTCTTATTTGATGCCTCTTTCATTCAGACTACAATACAGCTAATAGACACCCTCAACCTTTCCTAAGGGCTTAAACGGTTACGCTTATTGAGCAAATGGAAGGCACTTACTCCTCACTCTTTGTCAAGCTCTAAATCTAAAGTCACCTCCATGAAGGCCCAAATTATCCTCCTATGTGTAATGTTGCAGCAGTGACAAATGTCCTGTTATCCCAACTGAAAGAAACTGGCTTAAGAACATATAACACTATTATGCTACTGTGAGGTATCTCTTAAGATTTGTAACAATGTATGATGTTCTTTGTCATGAGTCGCTAATATTGCATCATGGTAGAACCTGTCAACACCAAATTAAAATAAATCTTGTCCACAGAGAAGGCAGGTATTGGTTGTTTATTAGTGAAAGCAGTATAGTACATTGGTTTAATAGAGCATTATTCCTTCAAGGAATTAAAACATTCTCATACAATATGTGATCTTTTAAAATCTCACCTCATTCAACTTTACTTCTAACAATAGTCATAAGTACATATCTAATAGTTAATGAGTGTTTACCAAATGCAAGATACTGGGTAAAATTGAGCTTTATGTGTACTATTTCTTATTCAGCCTTATTTTTTTTCACCTTTTCTCATTGCTGCAAAAGTCTTATAGCTCATCTCCCTGACTCCAAGTCCACAGAAAGTCCCCCCTAATCTTCCTAAAGTTTTAATCTCATCATGTAATCCAATCCTTCAGAAAAAAATTCAAACTCATACACCCTTCACATTCAGACCCCATGTGCAGAAACAATAGATCTTACTATTTGCATTTAAAATAATGAGTACAGTTCTTTCACAATACATCACCTCCAAACTTTATTGCATGATTCTCTGTCTGACATCCCCTTTCCTTCTGCCCTGTCCAAGGTCCTCTTTAAGCCCTACTTCCTCCAAGCAAGGCTTCCACAGCATTTATCAGTTATATTATGCTTTGGGGACTCATTTTTACACTGGTTTAAGAAGAGAGTTTATGCTTCAAAAGAAAGACCACAGGGCCTAGAATCCAGAGACCTATGCTGAAATCCTAGATTTACTTGCAATTTTACTTAATATCATGTAGCCTCAGGGTTTTCCTCTATGATTTGGAGTCAACTCTGTCTCACAGGGTTGCTATAAGGATTAAATGAAATTATAAAAACACATATATGTGTGTGTATATATATGTATATATACATATGTATATAAATATGTGTATAAATAATTTCATACATATGTATTTCATTTAATCTGTATACTAAATTTATATATGGATACATAAGATATAATTTTATACAATATAAATATAAAATGCTCCGAAGAAGTAAAAAAGCATTCCTGTGTCTTAACTGGTAATATAGTTCCTCAGCTAGATCTTGGATCCCTAGAGATTAGCAACCTTTTTATTGATTTCCTTCTCAGGTTTTAGCATAGTGCTAGACACCATAAAGAATACTCAGCAAATACTTAAATAAGAATTTTTCCAAGACCCCTGGGGAAAACATTATTCCTACACTATACATTAGGAAAAAAAAATGTAAACGATAGAGAAACACATTGGTAGCCAGCCAACTAGTCTGTAGCAAATGCAGATATCTTAATTCTCATCTGAGATTTTCTTTCAACCAGGCTGTTCTATCAACCTTTTCTTTGATGAATCGGACTTCATTTTTACTAATGACATTCAGATATACTCACTGTTTGTGGTACAAAACCAAGTGGGTGGAGTGTCAACTACATTTGGATGGTGTCACTTCATTGCAAACAACACTGACAACTTGAAGTGTGGGTAGATATAAACAATAGTATCGAGAAGACTGCATATTAAAAAGAAAGACTAATGTCTTCTTTAGCAAGTGTCCTCAAAAAAGATTAAAATATAAATGCTGAAATTTAAGATCCAGTAGACAGTCTCTCCATGTTAGTAAATGTTATTTAGAAATTTTTGAATTCATCTTCACTTTAAGATCCCTTAACTCGACAAGCATGCGGAATATAGAGAGGTTTGGAAGAGAACAATAAACATATCTAATGGATAAGTAAACTATCAGTGAACATATGCAGTTCACAGGAAATGACCTAATCGTACGAAAAAATAAAAAAAAATTTAAAAAGCCACCACCATGTTTTCCATATATCTCCAAAACATTTACAAATTCCTTAAGAATAGAGTTTACCTGAAAAAAATTTTTCCAAGGCACAATATACCACGATCTTAATTCTTTTACGATATCACTGAATACTTTCCACTGCAGTCGATAAAATCTCTTTTAAATACATGCATCTGATTCTTTAGCAAGAGTTTATAGGATGCTAAATTATGGATGGTTGAATGATAAGCGGTTGAGCATGACTCATAAGGCAAAGTGGAGAAGAAGGTAGGAAAAAAGTTGTTTGAAAAATATTAAGCTAGCACAGTTGTGTTCCTGAAGCTGAAGAAAATGCTATGGGACAAATATCCAGAGAGAGGTAAGGATTAAAAACTGAAGAGTAGCATTCCCTATTTCTGTCTCTGTTGACAGACAATATAAACAGCAATGCCCCCCATGAGCCAGTGTACTTGGAAAAGTTATCATGGTCCTTGTAACACTCATTTGGTCCACAGAGCCTGTAGGTATGCAGACATTGACTAGCAGGGGAGGTACAGAAGTTGATAACACTTGCTCTCATTCACCTACAACAACAGAAGTCTTATTAGCAAGCAGCAAGGTATGATACTTCACAGAGGGTTCTGGGATGAGTGACAGAAATGAGCAAGGGTGATGGCCAGAGGGCGGAGGGAGGAATTACAAGTCTTCTTGAATCATCACTAGCCTATTGTTAATATTACATGGAAAACATTCTTTTATGCCAGACTATATTCAGCTGTACTGGGGAAGAAAAAATCCTTTTTAGCTGTTTTTCAAAATTAAATTTTATCATCCAAGCAGTATGGTTATTGCTGACTTTACAAGCTTACTAGTGAGGGCAAACACATCTTAGAAAAGGTCTGACCCCAGCATGTTTAGAGTTATTGTTTTTCACTTTTAATTCCAGACCTTTGAAAACATTTGCAGAAAAGTGCCGTCTTTAAACTGTAGACAATATGGCAAAAATCTCCATTTCTAAACTCACCAGCAACAAAGGGCTCAGCGTCAGAATACTGCAATGCTGATATTTTTTTCATGCATTGTCCGAAACCATCTGAGAGGTTTAGGATGGGGAAAGGAATCCACAGGCCTCTTTATCAGAGCTGTGGGGGCAGTACGGATCCAAATGTTACCAGTGCCCCACCCCCAAAATTCCTTCAATCTCAGTAAAGACAATTAACAGCCATATATGGATTTCTCTAAGTGAGTCCAAGACTGAGATAGAGCAGATATGATAGGAACCCCTATTCAAGCATAGTTATGGAGAGCTGTGACCAAAATAATCCAAAGCATGAGGCAAATTCTACTTCAGTTTGACATTATAACACGGCCTGTGTTTTGTTTTGACAGCAGTATGTTTGCTTTCTGAATTATGTTTTGCTTAAGCAAATACTGTAATAAACCATTTTGCATTCTCCAAGTACATGTCAACAACTAATAAAGTGAGGCAGCCCCCAACAGGGCTGGGTAGTGACAAAAGAGAATCTACTTTTTAAATATATATTTATAAATCTTAAATTGAATAATGTATACAATGTAAATTTTTAGTATAATTGTCATAAGAAAAAATAAAATCCTGACTAATTTGAGGAAGATATCAAAGCAACTGTAAGTCATTGCCTTGGGAGAGAAACACTGGGTAGCTGTCTCTTCTCATACATGTGAATTACAATTTAGTAACATGCATCTACTGAATCTTCAAAAATATATAATTTATTGGTTTTAATAAAGTATGAGACCAGTGAAAGAACATTAGTGGAATTAAATTATATTTATTGCAATTGGAATACAGAAGTCTCAAATCTGGATGAAGTCTCAAATCTGGATGCTTAATACGAAAAAATAAAATTCTACTATAAGTTAATTTTAAACATTTTCTACTTTGCTTTTAAGTGTACCTCATATAGTCTATTTTTCTCTTGTAGAATTAGGTGACAATTTCTTATTTCTTTCCTCTCAGTTAACATAGTTTTGGCACCAATTTGCAAATACAATTTAACTCAATGAGACCATTTCCCCTCCCCCCACTGAAGTTGAACTGTACAGTTGCAAATAACTGCTTTAATTTTTACCTACTGTGCACTTTTCACTTAATTAGATAAGTAGCTTCTGTAAGAACAACTAGCTTAACTATGATAATTGTGGAAAAGTCTATATAATCAGGTAATGTAAAATGGGTAAGGTTTCCAGTCTTGCAGAACATGGATTTCCATAGTGTGTTCCAATTAAAACTTTTCAATTAGAACAGGGTAAATTGAATCCATGGCAACAATAACTAAAAGTGTGATGACTCAGCTTTCAAATTCGGTCAGGTTCCATAGGACCTAGGTAAAGTTGGCAGGTAGGAAGAAATTGTGCTTACCACTCCGCCCCTCTGACTTGCTTCACCCAAGTTGTCACACTACAAGACGGTTGTCCAAAAACAGCTTTTTCTTAGCCTGCTTACTTCCATTTTTCCAGGAGGCATGCACCCTCCCCTCCTTAATCTTCTCCCCACTATCTCAAATATCTCAGTTAAGATTCAGGCTAGATAAACTGAACACCCTCACCTCCCACTACCTCTCTGTGACACACCTCACTTGTTAGTGGTCAGGAAGACACAGGAGTATAGTAGGTTGATTTTGTACATCAGGGAAAAATTGATGCAAATCAGATTGGAAGTAGTTACCTTTTCTGAAGACACTCACTCCAGCCCTATTATGAAGACAGTAAAAGAGCAGCTTTTCTTCCTCCTAATTGTGGACTCAGCAGAAACTAAAAGAAAAAGGGCTTTGGCATGTGACACTGTTGTCCGTATGTATGCACACAAGTGCACGCGTGTTAACTCAAGTGAGTTATTTAACATCTATGAGCCTTGGTTGTTACATCTATCAAATGAGGATTGTTTCTAAGAGGGATATTACAGAATTAATGGAAGGACTAAATTACTTGGTGCATGTGAAATACTTAACAGAAAACATGACACAAAAAATGATAACTCTAAATAGAAACTATCACAATTATCATAGTAAATGAAAAGAACCTAGATGTTAGGTATTATTTATGTCATAGATATCATGCTGTTGGAGATACAAAGTATAATACATGGTTCCTGACCTCGATTTGCCTTCAAAGATCAGAAGAGGAGGAATTCATAAGTCACAAGAAGAAACTGGTGATTTAGACTTGATTTTCATAGGAAACAGTCCCTCAAAATCAGGGACACTGGATTGTAAAGCGTGCAAATAGTCTTCAGAAAGGAAAAGAAAGATGACAGCACATTGCCATCTCTCCCCCAAGTAATGGCTAAGAGGCATAAGGAAACTTTCAGAAACAAACTGCTTACATTTCTGCCGTAATTCAGTGTGTCTTAAAAAACTAATGGAGCACGCCTAAAATGGAAAGTAGGAAATGGGTATCTAGTGAGCAGTGACTAGCACACTCTTGTTGGAGGCAGTGAGGATTACCACCCACCAGACTGTCCAGCTAGAGATAGATGGACCTCTTTCTGGGCTTCACTTTCCCTGGAAAGTAACTAAAGAATCTACCTGTAGCTACCACGAGGGTTACAGAATAAACTCATTTAGGTGTTGGAATGAAAATAAAGCATTTAACCAATTCACACCAGTAAAATTTCAAAACACACACACACACACACACACACGCCCCTACACACAGACTATATAATGTTTACTTTTAAAAGAGGATCTTGCTAGACCTAAAAAAATTAGTACTGGCTATGATTTTGGGCAATGCGGAAGAAATATTTGTGGCACTGTCTTATCTGAAGTCACCACTTACTACATAATGTCTGTAACTGATGATAAGCTGTTTTGATAAAGTTCTCAGAAATAAATTTTCTCCTCCAACACCTTGGATTTCATGTTTCCTCATTTCAGTTAATGTGAACACTTCTAGGAAGCCCTCTTATGCCTCTAAATCTCCAAACACAGGAAAATTGTCAGAACACAATCATAAAAAATGAGACAGATTTGAAAATAAGCAAAGTGGCCTCTTTCCAGATTGTTAGGATTATCCCAAAAATGAGAGGAGGCCGGCTCCAAATTATTTTACTAGCAGTCCTCCCCATCCCTTTCAACAAAGAAAAGAAAGAGGAAACCAGAGCAAGAGAGAGAATCGAAATACCTGAAAAGTATTTGAGCTAGAAAAATTCACAATGGCAATTTAACAATTTTTATAACATTGCTCCTCAAGAAATGAGAGACAGTTTTTATAAAAATTAGATAGTGTTCATGGACCTAGATGTCCTTTTAAATCTAATAACTCATAATGAATGTTTTGAAGGTGAAAATCAAGCATACATACAAGATTCTTAAAAAATGTTTGTGCTGAAAGATTGTTTGAAATCATCTAGTCCAAACCTTGCATTTTTCTAAATACAATGGTGAAGTTCTAAGAGGTTAAGTGATCTCCTCATAGCTACACAATGAATTGCTGATTTTTCTTACTCAGTGATATAAGAAGCTGGTTCTTCTGTCGGGACTACTTTCCACTAACCAGCCTAAACTCAGAAAATCTATAGATTATAGATTTAACAAAATTTTCTTTGGGGGGGTTGTGCTTTGGGTTAATCAAGAAGAAAAAAAATGTGCTTTTCTGTTGTTTTCTCTAGGGACTCTCACTTCATTAAAACTTCAATTTTCAAAATAAGTACCAAGGTTAATATAGCATCTGAAGAACATAAAAGCAGTCCCTCCTCGTTCTGCTGCGTCAACACACAGCCAGTTGAGAAGCAGGGCTGGTGGAAAGTCAGCAGGGGAAAGACAGGATCGCCGCACTCAGATCGGTTCTCCTTTGTCATCCAGCACGCAATCAAAAACCAACGCTGGCAAATACTCTGAGATCCTGAAATGTCATAAGACACAAATCAAGTACTGCTCATCGAAAATAAAAGGCCTGGCTGTTCAGAAGTGTTTGTGTTGTTTGTGTTGCTATTTTCTAACTCTCCCGTCTCTGGCATCAGAGTACGTGACATCATTCTTCGATAAAAACAGTAATTAAAGCTTTTAAAAATATACATATTAGCAGATCACACGCTCTTATCAGTTTATCTTATGAATATCATAAATATCATGCACACAACAGATGGAAATGGCATAAACAGCAAAATTCTACATTATTCATGAATTGTCGTTAGCTTTTCCCTAGGCTCCATGCCGCTGAGGAAGATGTGTATGTATGTATATGTTCCTTGTTAAAAAACCAAGTCTTTAACAACAACAAAGTTTTTACTGAGGCATTTTTAATTTGAGGATTAGTCAATTATTAAACGTGAGGAGTATGTTACATACTCAAATTATCCTACTGCTCAAACCAGAATAAAAACAAATAATCCAAAAGGCATAACCAAAATATTCTCAGCTCATTAGGAAACTATCAAAGAGAGTGTTTATTAAGGATGGGACATATTTTTTACAGCTGCCCTGTTTAATATAGATATTTCATACCCTAAACACCACAAAAATGATTCCACCAAAAATAACCACAGTAAGTGAAATAAGCCCACTATATCATTTGTATCCAAAATATATGTTTTTTTTTTTACTCCCTTCTGCAGAATCACAGTCTTGAAGTACAAGTTAATGAATGGGTGTTTTATGATGGAATTCCTGAAGAACAAATTCAGATAGGGAGAAAGGTATGTGGAGTTTGAAGGGTGCACCCAGGAATACACCTGTAAGGATGTGAGGGAGGCAGAACTGGGCAGGAAAAAAGAGAGCCTCCATAGAGTTGCTCCGGAAACCTCAGGCCAGTGTTACAGGGAGGTCTGAAGCTAGACTGACACTGCAGATTTGTTCCCAGTTGAAGTCAGGCTTTGTACCTCTGCATCAGCCAGACATCGACTGCAGCTCTGCAAGGTTAACCTTAGGCTAGGCAGTTCCTGGTAGCTGAGGGCAATTTCCAATGAGGGGTACAGCTGTGAGCCAGATTTCAAACCATAGTAATGTTGATTACAATTTTAAGATCTCAGATACTCTTTAAAGTGCCTATCCAAATGAAAACAAACAAGAGAGAATAAACAATATTTTAAATTAAATACAGGAATGAAAGGATAAATCTTTTTTGTCACCTCATTCATATGAACAGTGTTCTCTGCACTAAAAACTGTAAAAATTAAAATAGAATTGATACCAAACCTTCTCTCATTCTTACGATATGTAATATTCACCCAAGATACATGAAATAAGGGTTTTAAAAGCCCTGTCCATTTCATTAAGACATATTTAATATAATTTTATTTTTGTATTTACTAGTCATAAAATCTATAAATTATATTGTTTTGATCAGTGATTCTAATGAAAATCCAACTTAGAAAAAATATTTTAGTTAGATATTTTCATTACAGAGGAGTATGAAAAAATGATCAACAAAAGACTTTCAAGAATATATATATTACTTTAAATGGAAAGTTAAATGGAAGAAAAGAAATGATGGAAATTTTCTATATGTCAAAGAAGAGCTTATTCATGTACTATTTAATTCTTGTTTTGTTAACTCACGTGCTCTGATTTTGCTTAAACTTCCCTTTTACAATTGCTCAGATATTTTCAGAGGGAATATTTTAGGACCCCTTCATTTACAGGTTTTCTCTTATTGGAGGATAGTAGGGAGTGGGCAGATGGCCTCAATTCCAATTCCGTAACAGGGTCCATATTGGGCCTTCCCAAAGAGTCAGCCATTGTGTGTTTTATTGCACACCAGTTCCCCTTGACTTTCTTCTCGGCAAAGGACTCCTCCCAAACTACTGTTGTTTATTTAATATCATGTGTTTTGGGTTTGTTTGTTTTTTTCACCACTAATGTAGGTCAACCTGTTTCCTAAGCCAGAAGCAAATGGAAGGAGAGTCTCAACCTAAAGCATCACACAAATTCACTGTACACAGTCAGTCTGAAATGAATTACCCTAGAAACTTACTGAAGGGAGCATAAAGTATCTCTAAGCCTGGATCCCCGGCTCAGAACTCTGCTGGCACTGTGCTCCACACTCCACGGGCAGCACTCTCCTCCAGATACTGGGGTTATTTCTGCATGTGCTTTTCTCTTCTACCAGACCTTTAATCTTCCTGAGGTTACAAGCCTTATTTTTCTTCTCTTTCTCTTGACTGCTTTATAGCTACAAGTCACTTTCTCTGGGCACAGCGTTGAAAATATGCATTGAATGAAGAAATGAGGAAATGATTCTGACATTATCAGATTGACAAGAGCTAATTACAAGACTGATCATGAGGAAAAAAAAATACCTTCCTCTTCAAAATGAGCAGGGGCCCTGAAAAGTATAGGTAGCTCAACACATATTAGTGTAACTTAAAGCAAGATGGACTTGCACCAATACTGCCAAGCAAAGCTTGCAAAAAGCTTTGCTCAGGTAGGAGTCTTCATTCTAACCAGGCAGTCTGCTGCAACTAAATCCATATCAAGTCTGAAACTCCACTTCCCCCCACAGAGAGAAATACTCCTAGTTTTCCACAAAAGGGACAGAAAAGTAAGCTGAATGCTGCCAGGTTTCAGCTTTTTTTACATATTGTTACAATTGCCACTTTTAAAATCATTCAACACCTTGAAGGAAATAGTGACAAAGATGGAGATTTCTTAGAAAAGAGCTTGAAAGCAGCTTGCTAAACAGGCGATTCATGCCTGCAGGCAGCGTTCACCCAGCCTGCTTTGCAATTTAAGGATTGGTGTACATTAAATGAAGTGAACTCCCCAAGGAATTCTGCCATCGCTTGTCTTTTTTTTACAGATAGCATCAATATTAACAGAGCTTTACTTATTTTCAATTAAAGAAATGTGTGACATGCAGTATCACATGTTAATACGGTAATTCACACTGGGAAAAAAATATACATAAAAGTATCGAGAAACTTGTGCTTAGGAAATAACATCATTCCTCCTAGACCGTTCCTTTCATTTGTAGTTCTCAAAGCACTTTGCATTCTCAGCCAGTGACAAGGCTAGGAATGGAATCAAAACACACTGAAATGGTAGATGAAAGAAATGTCATGGAGCATATATACATAATCAACATCAAGTTGATTTTTAGGGGTATGTTAACAGATTCTTCAAGTAACGTCAATAGATTCATCAAGTAACATCAACATTAAGAATCTATTGGAGTCTATGGCCATGTCACCCTGAACAAGCCCAATCTCATCTGATCATGGAAGCTAAGCAGGGTCAGGCCTGGTTAGTACTTGGATGGGAGACCACCTAGGAAGACCAGGTGCTATAGGCATAAAAAATTTTAAAAATTAAGAGATTGTAAACTGACAAGTTCCTTGCAATCTGTGAAGTCAACCAAGAGTTGCCACACTTAAAAAAAAAAAAAATCTATTGGAGCAGCTACCAATAAATCAAGGTCTAAAAGAGACAGTTCACTGGAAAACACGAACTAGTATACATATTCGATAATTATTGCTGTTGTCAATGTTAATAAAAAAAGCAATAAATCAGAAGGATTACACTAATGAGTGAGGAGAAACTGACTCAACACTTTAAATGGAATCATTCTTTTCTCTCCTTCCCCAACAAGTAACTTCAACAGCATCTGCTTCTGTCTGCTCGACAGTCAAATCAATCCCGAGAACACCCCTCTCTCTATATTGGAGGCACTGAATCAGTCTGCAGGTAGCCAAGCTTCTTTACACCAGTCTAATAAAGAACAGTCCATAATTCCTCCCATCTCCTTTAATTAGAAGGCAATTAAATCTGTGGTACCAATAGACATCGTTTAGAATGCCACAGCCTCGGAAAAAAGGGAAGACTGGTGAGGCTATCTTTTGACTGAGAAAGCCTACCTGTGAGAATTCAGATCATTACTGGGGAGTCAGGGCCTGGAGACAAGATGCCCCTGAAATGACTGCCAAGTAGAGAAACAAGTGTTGAGTCCCTAACTGCAGAGTGATCTTTAGCCTTGACCTAACCTTTGCTTTCACTGTCTTGAACTGCAATGCATAACTTCTAAATTTTACTCAGTTGCCCTCAGCAAGATTAACACTACTGTCTTATCATTGTCTCCTTGGGAACGCTCTTCTTCTTTCTTCTTTTGTTCATTAATTCCCTTTCTTTCCCATTAATTATTTTTAACCAAATAATGAAGTATTAGAAAAGGTTCTGTTATTTTCAAGCAAAGCTTGAGAGTCATTGCATTATCTTCTTTTATTATTCTTTAAAATTATTTTTTAATTATTTGTAATAATAGCTGACATACAATATCATATTAGTTTCAAGTGTACAACATTTATACACCTTATGAAGTGATTTACACATATTTAGGAAACATCTATCACCATAGTAGTTACCGCTATTACTGACTACATTTCCTGTGTTGTACATCACATCCCTGCGAGTTACTTTATAATTATAAGTTTGTACTTTCGTAATCTCCTTCCCTTTTTATTTTTAAGTTGAATTTTTGACATACTGTTTAAGATTTAGAAGCTTTAAAAAAAAGTTAGATTTTCTTTCCTGGAGATGTCATTAGAGTCAGTCTTCTATGAAACAATGGGAGCAAACTGGTCATCAAACAGAAACATAACAAAAATGCCCACGAAGTTCACTAAGTTCATTCTTTAGAGTCCCACTCACTGAATATCATTTAGTTCCAGCCCTCAGCACTCCCTGTGGAAGCCAGGTAACTATCCAGAATGGTGTTCTCCCACTAAGTTGTTATTAAGTTTATTATTTACAATTCATGTTCTTTATCAGAGATTCTCAACTAGATATGGCTTTTCCCTCTTTGTCATCAGAAAACATTTGGCTACTACTGGAGACACTTTTGACTGTCACAGTTTGGGGACTGCTACTGGCAACAAGTCTGTAGAGACCAGGGATGTATCCAACAATGCATAGGACAGCCCCCAAACACAGGATTATTCAGCCCGAAATGTCAATAGTGTCAAGGATGAGAGAGCTTGTTCTAGATATTCTCTCTTGCCTGCCTTGTTCATATTTGGTATGAAAAGATTATTTTATTCATCAGCCTGAAGAGTTCCCATTAATTCTGAAAAAACGAATTACCTATAAATAAAGGAGTGGAAAACAGATATACTCTTTTAGTGAAAACTGAATGTCACCACCCACATTCTGTGAAGGAGAAGCACATCACTCTTCACTCTGCTAGGAAAATTAAGTTGAAATTTTCACAATTTACTCCTTTTTGGTTCATATGCAAATTATAATGCACTAAAAATGAGAGACATTGACAGGTTAATTGTTCTTACTCCTCTGGTCCAGCTGCACAGAAATAATGCTGAGGAATCACAGAGCAGGAAAGGGGCATCACACAGGGTCGGCCTACTCCATGCATCTGGGTGCATCAGCGTCCCTTGGGTGTTGAGTTAGACTGACATATTATAACACATGCACTTAAGATTTGCTGATTTGATTCCAGCTATTTAAAATAGTCTTTTAAGAAAAAGCAGGCACTGCTTTTACTCCTTTTTTTCCTTTGTTGTTCTTAAAAATAAAATATAAATGCAACACATGTTTCAGGCAAATTGGTTCAGAACTCCAAAAAAAAAGGTAAAAAGAACTGTCAGGAAGCTGGGGATTGAGGGACTGGTTAAAAAAGGCAAAAAGATTAAAAGTTACAAATTATAAAGTTATAAAACAGAGCATAGAGAATATCAATAACATTGTAATAACTATGTATGGTGCCAGGTGGGTACTAGACTTGAAGGGGGATCATTCTGTAAATTATATAAATGTCTAACCACTATGCTATACACCTAAAACTAATATAAAATGACACCGAAGTCAACCATAATTGAAAAAGGAAGTAAAGAAGAAGGAAGGAAAGAGGAAGGAAGGAATGAAGAAGGAAGGAAGAAGAAAAGGAAAGGAAAGGAAAAAAAAAATAGCTCTCCTAAACAGCCAGTGCTCTCAAATAAAAATCATCTCCAGTCCCCAAGCATGGGACTTTTTAGTTATGTGATATTTGGTCCCAATATCTGTATTAAATTGCCACACATTTCTATTAGCCCTGCACCCTTCCCCATGGCCAGCATCTATTTATAATCCATGCTACCATGTGGGTATGGTAAGGCTATTCATATTATTCTGATTATAACATTTTGTATTCTTCTTGAGATATATGCCTTTCAAAGGCAAACTGAATTTTTGAATCATCTCAAACTCTTTTTTTCAAGTACAGGATTATATATACAATATTCAACACATGTTGATAAATTCTTTTTATTTCTGAGTAGAAAGGGAATAGAGAGATCATTATATTATTTTAGACACATGCCTCCTTTTCTTAAAGCACTGTTCTTATTCACAATTTCAGTGTGAATTGACATTGTAATGTCCAAGTGCCTAGAGCCATTAGAAAGACAGGGCTAAAAGTCAGAGATGGAGGTGTACGTTCCCCATAGGCCCAGATATGCAAACTGAAGGCACAGGAGGAGATGAGGTGAGGAGAAGAATATTTATAGAAAGGAGCCAAGAGACGAAATGGAGCATGAAGTTAAGTGGTAGGAGGAAGAAAAACCATAAAGTCTACGCAAGCTTGGCAGGAAAAGAAAGGGGTATTCACATCACTTCGAGATACACAGGTGCTATGTTGGTCTCTCAACGCAAAGCTAAAATCTATGATATGCTTCATTCTAGGCTTTCAGTATAGCTTGGAGGGAGAGCAGAATGCAGTTTAGGAAAATAATAACCATTGAACTACACAAAATGCACTGAAAGGCTGCACTGCCAGACAGGTGACCTCAAACAAGTCATTTAAATCTTCCCAAACCCCATTTCCTCATCTTGAAAATGGAGACCATCATAATTACATAACAGAGTTGAGATAATCTGTAAAGAAATTGATTCATTAGCAAATTTTATTAGAGCGTTTTAATTATCACATCACACAGTATTATAAATACAAAATATTTCAGTACTATTAATGCAAAATGGGATTATAAACATTCTTAAGCCAATGGCAATTTAAAACTTCATGGGCTAACCACCAATTCCCAGAGGAGAAAAATTGCTGGTCTCTCAAGATGACTTCAAAGTACTAGAGTTCTAAGATTTAAAAAAGGACACTATTTTACTGCTATTTCCTTCCAAGGGAGTAAAACAAAGCTGTCGTAAAACCTTCATAGAAGGACATTTCTGTTCTAAGGAAAACAGGAATGAATCCTTTACAGAAATTTCCAAGCTCAACGTCAGTGTTACATCCATTGTGAAAAGAATACCTCAATTTATTACTATCTGAAAATTATTTGTATGTGTTACGAAATCATTTGCTAGAAATGAGATAAGCAGACAGTTTAATACTCAGAAAATAACATTTCATTCTATTGACAAGAATCAAATAAAAGCCTACGCCATGTGTTGAAAGAAGAATTTAAATTCCCAGAATAGTGGCAAACATGAAAATCAGGGGAAGAAAATATAGACTTAGAAAAATAATTCAGAAGTCAGTCAAATGTCACGCCCTCTCTTACACAGCTCCACAGACGAAGCAACATGCAACCAGCCTCAGCAAATTCAAGCTCCTACTGGCAAAACCTTACAAGTTGGGACAGCCAGGAGTGCCATAGTTAATGGCCTGTAGTTGATGGACATGGAAAACCATGTTCATTAGAAGAAGCTCTTTTCATTAGTGAAAGGCAGGAGGAGGGAGAATAAGGTTCAGGACCAGTCCAACCCAATCACAGTTACAAAGATCTAGTCAATATTGCAGAGTAAAAAATAATGTCTAAAAATTTCACACTTAACATGGTGTAAAAAATTCTCCTCAGGAACAAAATTCTGATGTTTCAAGACAGAGTCATTTCTAACATTTCTGTGTCTCATTTTGTAGTAGCATAATCTGCTTCTGGATGCTCATCAACTCCAACTTTGCCCAACACTGCAAATGCAGTATTAATTCCTGGAGGAAATCGATCCCAGCTTGAAGCAAGATCTTTCATCAAACCCCTACTTTCTCCTGAATGCCATATCTCTGCTGGAATAAAAAACATGGACCACGAAGCAGAGATTTTTTTTCCATCCTACTTGTTTTGCAAATATGACTGAGAGGTAGAGCTTTGACCACTTCAGAATGGCCCTTGGCCAAGGGAAAAGAGAGTCACCAAGCCCACAGCTGAACTGCATTGCTTGGTGGAGCATTTTGGGTATGTGAATTAGGATTACAGGTTAGAGTGCAAGTTTTGGCTTGGAAATTAAAACTGGGATACGCAGACTTCCTAGTCGAATCTTAAAGCTCTCAGAATTTCTATATAGTCCAAGAAAATTTATATATATTAAAGGAAATATATATTAAAGGAAAAATACAGTCACTCAGAGCTTACGTTTATTTCTTTGCTAAAAAGGCATCAAATTAAGCTAGAACATGAATGGCTCTTATCCTTATCTTTTTCTTACCTCCTGCACCCATAGCACCCAC
This sequence comes from Rousettus aegyptiacus, assembly GCF_014176215.1. Lineage (NCBI taxonomy): Eukaryota > Metazoa > Chordata > Mammalia > Chiroptera > Pteropodidae > Rousettus > Rousettus aegyptiacus. The sequence goes on along the minus strand of NW_023416286.1, from coordinate 55,448,777 downwards.
TACCTTTTCTCTTCCCATTCAATATTGCCATCTGGTTGTGTTTTCATCCATACCTGTATATTTGTTCATGAAATAATATAGTGACATATATACATATATACGAGTATGTATATGAGTATATTGAAATATAAAAATGTAGAATGTTTTTTCTTTACAAATAAAGATTTGTAAAATCTGTATTACAAGTTTATATTTTTAATTAAGAGTAAATTCACTATTAACTCATTATTTTTTTGCCTGCATAATATTCCAGTTGATCTTTTTCAAATTCTCCCTTGCTTCTAAGGAGCTGTAGTAGGAAGATAAAAGACCATTTTTCTCTACTGTGTTTGTCGTTCAGTGCTGCTTTACAGACCGTCCATTCACGGCACCTTGGCTGTCTTCCCATTGCCTATTGACATGGTGGCATATTTCCTCACAGTAACTCCTGGGGCTGCTCCCTCCACTCAGTGGAGACCCCAGAGACAGAAGAAGGAATTCTTAATGTAGGACCCCATGCCAATCGTACTCTCCTAGGTTTCTACTGTCAAGTGAGATTCTTCCATTTCAAAGCTTGTTAAAATTCCTTGTAGAATTGAACTGTCTGAACTAGTTGTGGAGATTGGTTTGAAACTTGAATACATAATGTTCCTAATCATGAAAGAAAAAGTAATATGCTTCAGGTAAGAATTTATAATGTTTACTTTTTAACTTCCTCCTGGAATTGGAAGGCTAGATTATCATTTTGGTGAGTGATATTCAGCTATTGAAATTGATATTAAAATGCCCTCAATTCTTATAACTCAACCCCAACTCACAGCTTACAGTTCTGGATTCTATAAAATATCTCCAGCATAATGATCAGAATAGAGCCAATAATGGCAATTAAAAAGTAAATGATTTCCTTTTAGTTAAATCTGAACTATGTTCAGAGCATCTCAGGAAATATTTATTCACTAAACCTAACCTTAGACATGAATTGCATTTTATAGTTTGGGTATATGTTAATTTAATCTTGTCAGTAAGGACATTAATAGAACCAATCATCAGATGTAAACTATAAATGTATAGCTTTTGGCAAGTGACCTTACGTTTCTGGGTTTTCATTTTCCCTTCCATAAAATCTAGAAGTTGGATGTGAATCAAATTTCTAAATTTTCTTCATATTTAATCTTTTTGAATTTTAAACTTCTAAGATCATGAGAACCAGTACTGCATAGGAAACAATATTTTTACCTGAGAAGAGGTACTTAAGTTTAATTTTATTTTAGTGATTCTCCTAGCAAAATATGTGGCTATTCTTATCATTAGGAGAGTAAATAAAAGTGTTATATAATTTAGAATCCAGATAGAATCTCAAGAAAATAATTCTAAATAAACCTCACTTTCAGTTATGAGCAGGATAAACTCTAGATCTGTACGTAAAACCCAACATTAGATATTTTATGTAGTCATTACTCAAAACAGAAATTTAAGGAAATTTAAGGAAATGCAAAAATTTAAGGAAGAGAGTTAAATATCTAGAAGTTTCAAGACGTTAACTGTATTTTACTTATGATATTTGCCAAAATACAATTCAAGTTACTAAATATGGTTAATTTATTGATATATTCCTCCTTGTTAGCCTTCTCTGCACGAGTAAAACATTTGATCATGTTCTTGTTCTAAAATACAGTAGAATTTTTCGAGTTATTATGTACATTTTTCAAAAGCACACTTGATGGTTGTTGTAACTTGGCACCAAGAGGCACTTTACACAATGTTCACAGCTAACGTTTACTAATGTGTTTCCCTACTGAATTCACGGCATGCGCACATTCCACAGGATGAGAATATGCATGTTAACATCACGATTTATGCACGGAATAAGAGAGAACCCAGAGCTCAAACTTGCATGCTGGTCTCAGCTCAGCCCCCTCTTTAGCTGTATAATCTTGGACAAATCATTTAATCTCCTGTTCTTCTCCCCCTCATTAAAATATGGAAATGAACTGCACATGAGTCTTGAGATAACAGCTGTAAAAGTGGAGACAGTTTAAGAGCACTCTGTAAATGGGTATGGCAGCATTAGCATTCATCATACTAGAAAGAGAACAGGGATACAGTGGATTCTGTTCAATAATTTTTCCTGAGTCTTTGGTCTTCAATGTCCAACTAACTCTAGTACCTTAGTGGTGCAAATAATCCTTACAAACGCATCCATGTGATTTTGAGCAAATTGCTTTATTATCAGAAGAGAACTAGATCTGGAGATAAAATAACTTTTCAGATGGAAATTTTATGAAATAAATCAGAACTTGCACTCATTTAATGAACCCAAACCCACCAATAACGAAGGAGAAATGTTAAACTCATTAAAGTGTAGTTCTTTCAAAAACACTGAGACAAGTAAGTTTGTTACAGGCTAACTCTAAGCCTGTTGCCTACCACTGCTCTGAGCACTAAAGGGATCCTAGAGGAACAGGCTAGATCTCTGTCCTCAGGGAGCTGAGAATCTGAAAAGGAGAAGCACAAAGGTCTATCCATGAGCCAAAAGAAGACTGTATATCACAAAGACTTATGCAAGGCCATTTCAGACTTTCCGAATATATATACTTGACTGCTAGGCTGATGGGGATGATAGTGCATGGAGAAAACGTAACCAGACATTCTTTGAATTCACAGATAATTTGCAAAGAAGTGGAGTGAAAGTTAGTCATAGTGGGAGTTTAACTGCAGTTGTAAAATTAAGGTGTAATACAGACTTGTTAAAATTATAAATCATTATTTAATTACATCATTGATGACTTTCCTAACTAAACTATGTTTCTTGAAGATAGAATGTTTGTTCTTTGTTCTTGTATCCCCACTACTAATTAAAATTATTAGGTATATAATAAATAACTGTTGGCTACTCGTCTATCCTAGTCACTTAACTGTATAGGCAGTAGAAATTTTTATCACTGATTTAGAGATAATTAAGACCCAGAAATGGCTTGTCTTTATATTAAGCAGTAATGTTTTTTGGTGCTCAACAATAACTGGTACAATTACAGAGCTTCCCGTAGAGTTCCAAACCCTGCCCATTCCATAGCAAGTCTTTAGGAGTATGAAGCTTAGTTACACGCTGAACATAGAACATAGTAAAATGCTTTTCAGTAAAATGATAGGTGTGTAATGAATATTTGTTGACTTCATTTACTGCTATCCTCGGTCCACCAGGACTTCGTTTACACTGTTATTACACCACTTATATTATATTCAGTCTTACATACGTCATTTCCTCCAATTAGACTGCTAGACCTTTTGGCAAAGTTTATGTTATAGTCAGCACTTCATTTTATAGCACTAGAACAGTGTCTGGTATACACACATGGTCCACAAATACATGTTCAGTAAAGTACACAATTTAAAAAATAGAAAGCATTGTTTAAAGGTCATGCATTATTGCCATCTACCCAGTTAAGAATTGTGACCAATGGTTTGCCAGTCTCAATTTAAATATCTCCAGCAGTCATAAACTCCTGAGACAGCCCTAGTTGTTACACAGTAGAGCAGCTGTGGCGCTTAGAGAATTCTCTTCCGAGCTAATAGCATTTTCCTTGTATCTCCTGCTGTGGTTCTAACTCTTTATTAAGTGAAAGGCGAATAGCTTGTTTTACTACTTCTAGCAGATGTTCTTTTGAAATATAGGTCAGCAATCTTGTCTCATTCAGGACGCTTTTTCCCCAGAGTATGTGTCCTGTTTTCCTTCAGTAGTCCCAATAGTATGTGATCTCTGGATCAATGACCATTCTAGTCATTCTCTCTATATACTCCTCCAATCCACATCTTTTCTTGAAATTCAACATCAGGTAATAACATGGTTCTCTTAAGCATACTCTTTACATACCAAAATCCAGACACAAGTACTCCATTAACACAGTCCAACATCCTACTTAGGAGAAAATGAAGGAAATGAACTTAAACCACATTTTAGGAAACTATTTAGAAATCAGCTTTCAACAGACATTTTCGTCATCTATAGGGATGCTATCTGGGTCAATTAAACTATCTTGCAATATGCTAGCTTCCTCTTTGTTTTAAACCTCATTTTCTACATTTCCAAATATAGATTTCAAATTATCTAGAAAAAAAAAAAGCGCTAGGAAAATGTTAAAGCCACACACTCACACCTGTACCAAAATTTGGTATGGGTGTCGGTAAGGGTATATACAGGACAACTTTAATAAAAGATATGGTTGGTGATTCAGTGCAAGCAATATAAGTGACTGGATACCCAGACAGGTATTTGGCTGGGGAAGAGGGCAGTGCATAGAGATGAGAGCTTGTCAATGCAAGAGTGACAACTGTCATAGTCACTAGAGATTCAGAAGGGACTAGAATTATATCTTCCAAATTAAGTCTACTTTCAGTGCTGTCCCTAGAACCACAGCACATACTCTTGGCAGTTTTCTGGTTTAAATATTACTTAAGAAGGACTAGTATTTTGTTAGAACCAAAGCGAAGGCAACATTCAGAGTCCTTCCCAACTGAAACTGAGACAATAATTTTTAAAAGTACCAAAGACTGCTGATGACAATATTTCTATAGAGTAACTTGCATTATGTATATTGAATAGATTTTAAATTATTAGATAAGCTGTTTTAAGTATCTTCACACCTCTGAGTCTACCCGTTAAATATAAGGCATGATATAACGACTCAAACATTAGCTACAGTTTTACCCCTTTGAGTAAATACTTTATGATCAATAATTATGTCTATCTTAAAAGATGCCTTAGAGAGGAAATGTTTTAGCTGAATTTTGGCACATTTTCAGTCTCCTAGTGACTATTTTTGGCATGGTTTCACTTCTTCAGATGCTAATAATTTATCATTTATAGCTTCCACTGCTTCCCACAATCCCAATGTCCACTAAAAAAAAGGTAAAAATCTCTTTAACACATTTTCATCTAAGTTAGTGCTTTAGAACTACAACTTGATCTTTAGTGCTGAGCAATGAACATTTTACTCTCTTATTGATTCTCTCTCCTCACAGAAATGTTGCAAATCTCTTCCTGCTTGCAAGTCTAAATTCAGCCTCCCAATTCCCAGCAGAAGAGCTGGCTCCTACTTCTCTGGGGAGAAAGAATCCCTTCTAATGTTAAGAGTCGCAGCCTCCTCCACAATAGTATGCTTTCCAATATCTCAACTTGCCTGTCCTCTTGACTCGGAAAGCCTTCCTCAGCCCATGGAAAAGCCCTGAGGAATCCTCCTTCACCCCTGCCTTCCCCGGAAGTCCCCAGCATCTTAATAGCCACCTCTTCATTTCCAGATGCAGTAACCACTTGCCTACATTTTTAACTACACACTCATTCAAGACTAGACCAGATGTGTGGCACCTTGGATCAGCTAATAATTTCAAGCCCCATCAAACCATTATTTTATTTTCCTTTATTTCATGATCTCCAGAGCACATAGCTATCTATTAAGTCAAAAAGCATGCCTCTGTCAGTTCAAAATAAGAGATTTATCATGCACTAAACCTGGGCTAATGTTAGCTGATTTAGAATTGCCTTTCATGTTGCACTTTTTTCAATTATCTCTAGCTAGATGATATTAGCCTAAGTATACAGTAAAGATAGAGGCAAATTATCAATTAAAAGACAATCAATTCAGAAAATTTTATATTTTTTCTTTCAGATCAACATTTGTTTGGTTACAAATTTACAAATTGTGACTAGTAACTTGAGGGAACTGTCACCGACAGAGGTTTATCTGTCCATCTGAGAGGGGAGATCTGCTTAGTCATTCTTCAATGTACTGCTCAAATGTCTATTTTTCAATGAACCTCTCCTCCAGCCAAAATTAATCACACAGATTTGGGTGTTTTCTATTTATTGTATTTTTATGCTGTGTCTTCTTCCACTACCTGTGATCTCTCTGAGGGCTGAAATAATACCTTATTTGTTTTTTGTCTCTCCTGCCCCCCAATATTGATCACATATCTAACATGTCATTGCCACTAATTTTGGGCAAATACAGTCATGAATGCGTACCATAATGAATAGAGGTTTGCATCATACAAAGCTACCCGTTGTCAGTCATACATCTGCTCCTAACTCAAAAGTTTGACTAATCTTTGTCTATTGATAAAATTATGTTCCTTATACTCTGCCTTCCCAAAAAGACTTATTCCAACCTTGAATAATAGATACAGACCATATAGAAACATTGAGTATTAAAAAAGAAAAAAAAAACTGTCATCAATAAAGAGGATGTGAGAATGTAGGGTTCTGACCATTGTGTTTTCAGAGTAACAGGTGGGTGCTTTCTCATCTTGGGTGCCATTCAATCAAGAACACATACCATCTGGCAGCTGAGCTATGTAAACTACCCACCTTTGTTTTACATCATACATCACATGCAGCATATTTTGGACTCACAGACACTTCCAGATTTCTTTATTTGAAGTACGTTTACAAAGGAAAACTTTGCATATGACACTCTCTACTGCTCATTGAGTAACAGCAAGCTTTTCTTATTGAGTGTTTATGTTGACCACATTCTTTTTCATGTTTACTAACTGTAAAATGACAAAATGAACACATACCTTTTTGTTGTTGTTTCCTCATGGAAGTTTTTCCTATTTCAAAGATCTGTTTTCATTGGAAATGAATCATGTTACCTTATTCTACTATATTTATCCTCAGGTATGTTGGACTGTTTTACTTCTCTGTCAACACAAATGTGTTTTCTAGTTGTTCAACGGGAGCTTAAAAATTAAGATTCATTACCATGTAGCAGTGGACACCACTTAGGAAATGATGAAGGCAAAACAGAATTCTAAGCCATTCAATCTCAATATTGTCCTTTCTACCCTGATACTAATTTTGGGTAAATTTGCTCAGAGGTAGTAACTGAATGATTTATGTGATTAATGAAGGGTAAGACTAGAATTGTCTAATTAATGCTTAATAACTATTTTCTTGAGATTGAAGAATCTATCTATCTATCTTTTATCTATATCCATTAATCCATCCATCTATCGCAGTCTATCATCCTAACAATATCAATGCTGATCAATCATTCCTTATTCACCAGGACTTTGGCTAAGTTTTTTTGCTAATATTATCCAATTTCATCCTTAAATTAGCCCAGCAAGTTAGCTATTATAACTCCTGTCTTACAAATAAGAAAAATAAGGCTTAGACAAGTTAAGAAACTCCCACAGCCACACAGCAAACATGTGCCAGTGCTGGGACTTTTATCCTGGGTTTTAGTGCACTCTTAATAGCTCTGCTCTACTGCCTTCTAAACATAGCACACCTCTGTCCTATGCAAGCTGAATATTAAAATACAAAACCTCCTCCTCCATCATTAAGTGTATTTTTAAGAACAGTCTCAAATTATTTTTGGTTGATTTAAAAATTATATTCTCAAGAATTTGATACTGAATTCGATCTATCCTTCACTGACTTCCTTCTTATATCTTTATTTCCTACCCTTCTATTTTGAGGGACAGAAAAAAAAACTGCTTCTCTTGGTTCCTCCTTGAATGGGTATGCATCCCTGGTGAGAGCTGTCAGAGTCCAACTTATCCTGAAGCCTAGAAGACCCAAAAACCAATGCTCCTTGAGAGTTCTCACTTCCAGCAGACTTTTTGGATTTTATGGATGTTCTTTGTTTGCTAGAGATAAAAATCTTAAACAATGATATCAAGTTCTATTTGACTAATTTCATTTTGACCACACAACCAACAATAGTATTGGTAACTAATATTTATTTAGCACTAACAAGGCTAGTACAGGGCTCCCTAAAGGGAATTTCACATGACTTTTATGACATTCATGCTCATGACAACCTAATGGCTTAGAAATGACTAGTATCCCCATTTCACAGGTGAAGTGAAGCTAAGAGAAGTGATTATGTAAAGAGAATGTGAAATTATATTTTGTAACTCCTGTCTGGTATTCCTTCCTTCCACTCTGTCTTGGAAATGATAGGTACAAAAGGTTCTAAAACTGTGATTTAATCAGGATTTCCTGACAGGCCACTGTCTTCCTGAAAACATGCTGCACTCTTGGCTTGGGAAATACCACGCCCCCAGTGCCCCTGCTCTGTCTTCCATTACTTTTTCTCAGTCTCCTTTACTGGATTCTCTTTCTCCATCGAACCTTCAGGATTCTCAGGACATGGCTGCAGTGTAGTAAAATAAGCTCTGCACTTTCCATACAGGTGTGGTTGCTAATGGTTCTGATAGGAGACTCAGGGTTAAATCAAGAACAGGAGCTTTAATTTCCAATTTGCAGATGAAAGTTGGGTTCTGATTGTAGACAGATCAGAGGTACACTTGGGGTGAATTATTTAAATATGCTGTGAATGGCTTTATCACGTGAGAAAAATACTGAATAGCCTTCAGTTAGTCAACGAGTATGTATGTATGTATGTATGTACGTATGTATGTATGTATGCATTTAACTATTCCAGGGATTGTGCTAATCACTGATAAACTAAGAATATCAAGACATAAACTTTGTCTCTAAAAAACAGTCTAACAGATAATAGAATCAAGTAAACACACAATTACATATCAAAATAGAAGGAGTCCTAAAATAGAGCTCTTAAAAAGGTATATTTGGGGCACAAAGGAAAGAGAGGATAATTGACATGGTCTCCCCAGTCCCAGCCAGCCCAGTCCCACTGTTGAGGAGTTGGTCTTGAAAAGCTTCACGGAAGAGGTGACTCAAAGGGATCCTGCAGGCAGTAACAGGTGAAAGGGCTGAAGGGGATTCAAGATGAAGAGAGTATAGATACACTTTGTTACTATTTCTATTATTGCGTTAGTTACTCCCAAAAGAGGTTGTATTGGTAATTGTTGAAAGCGTCTAACTTCTCTTATAAGTTATGAGTGAGCAGATGGGAGCAATCAGAGCATTTATTTGCAATCTGCCACTATACTTACAGGGATCACAGAAAAAAATGCAATAATAAAGATGAAGTTTATTAAATAAGTGTATAGTTAAAGAGAGCAAAGCCACATTTTATAAGTATCTTACTAATATTCAAACCACATAGGGGGAAAAAATTCTCTCCATTCACCTGGTAGAGAAACAGACTTAAAGAGTTAAAGTGACTTCTTCAAGGTCTCAGAGATGTTAAGCGGTAAGGCTGGAATCTGACCTTGGGTATCTTGATTCATAATCTATTCTTCCCTTCTTCTTTACTTCTGTAATATCATATTTTGATGTCTGCCAATTCAGTGACTCAAGTTGCCACTAAATGTATTTGTCTCTTTCCCCCTCTCTCAGAAACAGGTTTACTGTATTGTGGAATATGTGGCTCATTATTTAAAAAACTTGCATTTTAAATAGATGGCAAAGAACTGTTTATATGGACTGGCAGATTGCAAATCTACAGCATATCAAAGGCATGTAAAATAAGTACCTTACTTTGCATTTTTATCTGTTTATTTCTTTAAAAGTAATCTTCTCTACCTTTTTGGCACACTGTGAATCTGGAAAAATATCCTTTGTGAACAGCAGTGCCAAGAGGTGAGCTGACTACAAGAATGAGCTAGAAATATTTGGAAATGAGAAAAAATAATTTAAAGCCAGAGCAGAAGGCAGAGTTGGGTGAGTGGGGGTCATCTCCATAGACAGAAGTAAGGAACCGTAAGGCATAATGCTTGAGATTTGTAACATAGATACCTAAATTATGATGCTTTAGAATTATATTGCTTCTTAAAATTCAATAACTAAAATTCCAGCCAAAGATAGCATATGTTATATCCCTCTCCCTGCTATGATTAGTCTCAGAACCTGTTTGAGAAGAAGCATAGAGTAAAAGCTCATCAATCCAGTGAGGTTAAGAGGACAGTCTCTGAAATCAGGTATCTACTCCACTTCTTTTTCTGGTTGTCATTGGGCAAATTACTTACTCTCTACCTAACTCTGTTTCTCCATCTGCAAGATAGTGTGACAGTAATTGCTAACTCACAAGGTAATTAATTGCAAGGACTAAATAAAAGAATACATGCAAAAATACTGGCACATAAATCCTCAATAAACATATTATGATTAGTTGTTACTAATTGTTATTGGAAAAAAATGCCATGAGACTACTGTGTAAATTATATCTAACCGTAGGGTGCAGTGGTTTATATAGGGATTTCATTTATTTTTTTCCTAATCCTTTCCCAATTATTCTTGATAATCAATAAAGGCAGAATACTATTAGTATGAGAATAAATAAACGAAGCCCATGATTTTATATCTAAGTACCCGGAAGTCATGTATTACAACTAAACTGAACAATAAAAACTACAGTTAACACCAACTGTTAAGAATGCATCCATTTTAGCCATTAAATTACATAAAATTATAAATAATGAACAAATAAATTTTTATGCAAAAATACAAGACTTCCAAACTTGAAGTCATGAGAGCAATTTTGATCTGCTTTCGATTCTCTAATTTATTTGATCTATATTTTAACATGTATTTAGTCAGAAATATGAACATGATACCATGTCCTTTTAAATTTTCTAATCAAACTTGTTTTACAATTACTTCGAAGTTAAGCAATATGCAACACATGTTAGATGGGAAAAAGTCAAAAATTGCCTTCATAAATGAATATTAGGAATTATCGAATATGAAACCAATATTTGACAGTAATAAAAGTAGCTGTTTTTGCCTTAAAATGTGTTTATCTTGTACTAAGAAAAATGAGAGAGGCTTTAACTGAATTATATGTTAGTGTAAAAGGGGTCAATGACTCAAAATATCTTGGGAGACTCTATCTTTGAGTTCTTCCAGAGAAGCATCATATTAGAAAGACAGACTTGTGTATCTGCCTCTGTGAGTAAAGGATGCCAGTTCAGGACTCGGAACCTATTTTTCTAAAGGTAGCAGGTGGAACTAAGAAATGCTTATCTCTGAAATGAAGTCCAAACACTCTGCTTGGCGCCTGGATACTTTGAGTTCCTAGCCCACCTTACTCACTTTCCTCTCCTTCTCCTTTGCTGATTCCTCTTCATCAACACACAATCCCACCACCTCATTAAGTCTCAATGCCCTATGGCTCAGTCCTTGACTATTTCTCTTTTTCACGGACAATTACCCCCTTCCTAGTGGTCTCTTCCAGTCTAGTGGATTTAAATACTCTTCAGACTTATTGCCAGTCTAGCTGTCTCCTGAAAACACCAAGTTCATTCTTGGTACTAACTGCCAGCCCCTCATCTTTACCTGGATGACCAACAGGGCTATCAAGTTTAACAAAACCTTGGATCTTCCCTCTCCTACTTGCTCTTCTATAGTCTTTTCCATTTTAGTGACAGGTCCATCCTTCTAGTTGCTCATGTCAAAACTGCAGACTTAGCCTTTCTGATCAGTAGGCAAATCCTGTTGTCTCTACCTTCAAACTATGGTCACTTCTATTGTTACCATCCTGGTCCAAGCCACTGAATATCACTCAACTAAATTTCTGCAGCAGTCTCCTCATCATCATTCTTACTTCTGCTTTTGCTCCCTTCATCAGCCAGAGAGACTCTTCCAAAACATAAATCAGATCAAGTTATTGCTCTGCTAAGAGCCCTTCAGAGGCTCCCACCTCATTTCAAATAATGGCGAGCTTGTATAATTGACTAAGAGGGCCTACCTGCTCTGGTCTTCTGTTATCTCTCTGACCTCATCACCTCCCACTCTCCCTCTCACTCTCGACTTGAGTCATGGTGTTATCCTTGCTTTTCATGGAGTGAGTCAGGCTACCTCACCTCCAACCTTTTCCACCTGATGTTCCCTCTGTAAGAGACATCCATACAGCCCCAATTCTCCTCTTCCTGAGGTGTGGCCTTCTCACCCTCCATAATCCCATGTCACACCTTCTCCTTTCCTCTTTCCTGCTTCATCGTTTACCAAAACATTCCTCACCATCTAATATATTTAGCTCACTTTTTGTCTAGCTTCCCCCACTAGAATGAAAGTTCCCTGAAGGGAGGGATTTTAATCTGTTCTTTTTACAGCTATACCCCCAGCATCTGTAACAGAGCCTGGCAAAAAGAGGAGCTCAAATTAAATTAGTGAACAAATGAATGAACTTGAAAGATCATTTCTGGTTTAAATCCTTAATTTTGTAGATGAAATATCTGAGTTCCCCTTGGCTGATGGCAGTCATACGTGAGAGTCTTCTATCACATCATTCTGCTTCCATGCTTTAACAGAAAGTCTAGAGACTTCAGCACCATGTTTGATGGTGCCAACATACAAAAGAAAGAAGTCTATGAGACACTGGGTTCTGGCATCCCAGCATTTGCACCATGCTGACTTTTAATGTGGTTCTAATAGGCTTCTTATCAAGGTTTTAAATGTTTATCTTCAACTATTAAATTAACTATGCTTTTTCATATTTGACTGCAAAATAGTAGACAATGTTCCACTTATGAGGTAACTAGAATACCTAAAATAGTCAAATCCACGAGACAGAAAGTAGAATGGTGGTGGCCAGGGGCTGGGAAGAGGAGAATGGGGAGTCGTTGTTAAATGAATACAGAGTTTTAGTTTTGCAAGATGAAGAAGTTCCGGTGACGATAGTTGCACAGCAAAGTGACTATACTTAATACTATAAAACTGTACACTTAAAAATGCTTAAGACGGTAAATTTTATGTAAGGTGTGTTTTAGCATAGTTAAAATGAAAATGGAAATTTAAAAATTAGTAGGAAATTTTAAACCTTTTTTCCCAAAATGCCTAAATATTTTATTACTATATTCAAAGAGTTCAGAATTATTGTCTCAAGTTCTGTACATACTTTATTGATATGTACACATATGTGTATGTCAAACACATTAAATGCATATTATTTATAAATTATGTCTGAGCTTATAAAAGTTAATGGTTTGATACCTCTTCAGTGATATACATGAGTTATTATACATTGAAATTTGGAATCTATATAGATAATGAAATAGTATGTGGGAAAGACTCTAAGAGTTAGTGAAGCTTTAAAACACTGAGTGGGAGAAGTAAAGTCTTTTGTTTCTTAAAGGAGCATGAATTCTGTTTCGTGGGTTTCTATGGCTAAGATTTACACATAGAAGATACTGTCCACATTCACACTGAAAGAGCACCAAAGAGTGAGCTCTCTCTTATTTAGTCAAATCAGTGTGTCATTTGATAATTATTTAATTCAACAATTTAGTTTATTGATAAATCTTATTGCATGTATGTCCAGTAATAAAAAATCACAAAGTTGTTTCACAGCATTTATTCATTTGGACATTATATTTTGGAATTTATTTATATTTTTCTGTAATATTTTATCATGCCAAATAATGATTAATCATGTACAATAATATTAAAATGCAAGCATGTTATTAAACTTTGCAAATGAATAAATTAAAAATCATGGATAATTCATAAATCTAATCTCTACTCACCTAGAAATATAGTCAAGTAAAATGGCTCACTGAAAATTTTCTACGTCTTCGTTAAAGTTTGGTCTGTACACCAGCAGCACCCAGGTAACCTAGGAATTAGCTGAATGTGTAGAATATCAGGCTCTCTCAAAACTTCATTTAAAAAGCGCCTCATATGAGTAGAGTGCACTTTAAAGCTCAAGAAAGACTGTCCTAGGGATATATAAAGATATATAATAAAATGTGTTTTTTTCCAAATTATTTTTTTCCAAATTAAAGAAATATTTGTTTTTGTTTGTTTTTCTGATATCTTGATCCCTTGTTTCTTAGCTGGTAAACCATACTTTCTAAAGAAAAGTGAGTTTCTTCAGGACAACAAAATATTCTCACACAAGGTTCTGGTCTTTAAACTTTGGATCATTGGGTCAGGGATGAAAATAGGAAAAAGTGAGTAAAAATGACCTAAAATTACAAACCTCTTAAGAAAGAAAATGCCTCAACAGCCTCAGGAAGAATTTTGCATACAATAAATAACTCAGCAATGCTTGCTGACCAATTGGCCAGTTAGACTGGCAGCTCTTCTACTAAAAAATTTATTTTCCCATACTCATAGTAAATATACAAAAAAGCCTGACTCTATTTATTAGAAGAATAACAATTTTTAGTAAGAATACCATAAAGTAAATGGCTCTGGGAAGCCAAACAAAATTAGAGAACCTTAAAGTAAGTAGAGCTATCTTGGGGGCAAAAAGAATAGCCCCATTTCTGGATAGAGCCTAGGCTCCCCCAGCATTCACCCTATGGTATCCACAGGACTGTTCATCCTATAAGCAAGAAACTCTGTGAATAAGAGTTAGATGTGTGCCTGGGTTCCAAGGATGTACACTGAGCAAAAAGTACAAAAGGTGAAGAGTATGAACATTTTCTTTCAGTCTGTTGATATAAATGGGTGTGTAGAAAGCCAACATGGAGATGTAGGATCTGAAACCTTTATTTGCACTGCCAGTTTGGAGCAAGTACAAGGAGATTTGTTTCACTCATGCTGAACCGACTCCATCAGAGAAACAAGAGAAGACTGGGTTGGTGAGCGCTGAGCACTCAGAGGGACCCCCACTGACTGGGCCTTCCTGCTGGAAGGCAAGGTGAGCAGCACAGTTGCACAGGGCTGGTGGCCTATACTCCATCTCCTGTGTTTGCTCCCATAATTGAGATTCTCCTGTCTGACCTCACCTCGCAAGTCCTCTTTCCAAACAAGGACTAGAGAAGAGAATGCTGCAGGGGGCAGGATGAGCTAAGGCTTGTTGCTTGCTCAGCCTACCACGAGGAACATTTTTTGGTCTCTTACTCAGTTGCTCATCTGAGACCTTCCCACATATAATTACACGCAGTTAAAAAACGTAGAAACTCATGTTGTTCTCTCTCTGAGCACATCAGAAAAAAATGAGGTGGACGCCCTCCATCCAGACCAATAAGACATGGGTAGGCGCAGAGGAGAGGGGATTGGACATGGCATGCCTTTCTCTAGCACCAAGAACAGCCCGGGCGAGACTGCAAGAGAATCAGTCCAAGGGAATGACGGTCTATGGAAGCAGGACACAAGCAAATCGGTGCTCTCCCCTTGAGAAGTGGTGAGTGTTACCACGTAACATGTTGAAAGGGAGGACAAACAGCTGGTACGAACTATTTCAGCAGACCCAGTATTCACACTTAGCTTCTGAACCATCTGTCGTTTCTGCATCCCGCCCCTTAGAATAAAAAAGGTTCTAACCTGGCTTAAATCAAGCAAAAACAATTAATATGACTGAGAATGTTAAAGTTATCTACTCAATAAATTAAATGTATTTTAAAACTGCCTTTAGGTTTTCAAAACACAAAGGATATATTATATTAGTATCTTATTCTGATTAAAAAAGGACTCTTTCATTTTAAAGCATGTAACTAACACTTAAAAATTCTAATCTTCTGCAAATTAACAAAAAAATCATATCTGAAATAGCAAATCTAAAACATCTGTAAAGAGTAAAGTATTGAATTCAATAGCAAAGTGACTTGATTTATTATTATAGGTTCATATGCAGATATTTGGACCACATATATTAAGAAATGAGTGTATTGGCATCCACTCTAACGCTCTAGTATTTGGAACATATTAACCCTAATAATTGTGTTAAGATCAACTTAAAGTTTTATTATTCAGCTATTTATACTCCCCCCAAATCTAGTTAATTATCATTTATGTGCCTGGTTTGCCCATAATAGGCAACATTTATTTTCTTTATCATCATTAAATTTGTCTCTACTAAATTGACATGCTAACTAAATGATATAATTGGGATAAATCCATATTTTAAAAGCTTCACCAAGTCAAAATATTCTAAAACATACTGAAGAGATTATTTAACAAGAAAATATAAAGTGAAACCTTTAAGAGACAAGATAAAGGTTAATTCAATGATTAACAAATGCCAAGAACAAATGCCGCAATTCAAGATAAAACAGGTTGCAGGCACTTTTCTAGAGAAAATTAAAAATGTATGGAATATAAAGAATGTTTCCATCTTCCGTATTATCTTGTATATCTTGTCTCTCTACCTCCACTTAAGTCACAGAGATATTTTCTTTCTAGGATGTTATACTAAATTACAAAAGATACATATTTCATCAGTATGCCTCGTACTATATCTTTTTCACTGAAAATTCATTCACATATCTCATATCTAAATCAGATGGTATTTCAGAGAGATGCTTAAAGCCTTTCTTTAAGATGTATTTATGGACATAATTCACAATAATGTAAATATTTAAAATATGTCAGGGAGTTAGAGCATCATATCTTCACCAGAAGTTTCCCCATAATATTATAGCCAGAAAGTCAGGATAGAAGTAGGAAAGGGTGATACATCTGACAGCCAGGGCCTCTGATTCATTTTTAAAGCAATTTAGCAGAGAATTTAGTTGAAATTTTATTAACTTAATTTAAACTATTAAAATAACCCCAAAGTGCTTTTACACAGACTTCCCCTTTCCCCTAGTCGTTTGTACATCTGTGTGTCTGGTTTATGTCTCGGCCCTTAGAAAGGCAGTACATAGAGAATAAAATTTAAGTTATTAAAAAGAATAGATGGACTGAGTATAATTCTGTATACCCATAAACCATTTTGTTTATCAGCTTGTTGTAGAGAAAAGAATAGTGGAGTCAAAAGACTGTGCAATTGAGAGTCAGAACATTATATTTCAGCAGAGGGTAGAGAAAAAGGTTAAATAACATGCTGGTAACTAAACAGGTAAATCACAAAACCAGGATTCCAGCTCAGGTCCACTAGACTGCAAAGCCCTGAGTTAGCTACTATATTGAATAAATTTCCATTACCTCGTAATTTTTACCTGTAGATTTTTTTCCTTTCACCCTACTTTAACCAAGTTGGATTATTTTCTTCTGTACAGAGAAACATATGAGGTACTATTTATCAGATGAGCTAAAGATAATGGAAATAAAAATATGGGTTATGTTTACCATATTAATGCAGAAAAGTGTTTCTCAAACATTAATTTTGTAAAAAATAAAAAAATGCAGATTCTGATTTACTAAGTCTAGGGAGGGAGTCATTGCTAGCAAGCTCTCAGTTGATGCTGATGTTGCTGGTCCAGGGACTCCTCAGAGCATCAAGGCTATGGAAAACTACAACCAATTTCTGCTTTGGGATTTGAATGAAGTTAACTAAACTGCTAACTTGGATGTATGCATTTATAGCATTAGCTGCATATCTGACACAGCAATCACCTGAAAACTGGAAAGCTAGCCAAAGATTATAAAGATCCTTATCCAAAAGGGGTTCCTGGCTTCTATAGCAAATGAATGGAGCCACTAAATGACCAAGAAAATCTGGACACAACTTTATTGGGTTCTAAAGCTTAGTACTTACTTTTCTTATTGCGAAGCTGCCAATATTTTCTTAATTATTTTCTATTCTTCATCCACTCAGAATAAGCTACCTTCCAAAAGGAGGTAAATAACCTCCTCTCAGCCAACACAAAGTTTAAGAACATACACCTTTAAAAGTGTCAACGGAAACAGAAGGGTCTTCCAAAAGTGCACCATTAGGACTGAAAAGTCTGGAATTTAATTTCACAAGGAAAACACAAAGGATATATTAGGATCTTATTCTGATTAAAAAAGGACTCTTTCTTTAAAAGAAACACTCCCCAAATGTGCTATTTTACAATGAAAACTTCAATACAATGCATTTACCACTCAGTATAGCCTATCTCAAGGACATCACTAAAAATGCTGGTTGTCTTCTTGCACCTGCATTATTATTTTTTATCAACATCACAGAGAAAAAAAATACTTTTTATAGATCACACACATAACTCTCAGCAAGATTATGAACAGGCACTGAGAGGTTAGGGATAAAATACCTCTATGTGTAGCAGTCTTAACTCAAGACAGAACAGAAAGCACATGGCCAGGCAAATGCAGTCATTCTGTTACCCCTGCTATTCTGTGCTCCATAAATTCATGTTTTCTCCGGCTCACGCGTTATATACTGAGGGCTTTTCTTTACTAGGAAAACTATACTTTCCCTTCCTACCTGTTCTGAGACATTACCCAAGTAGAGTAAGTCTTTTCAGCAAATTTGAGAGTGGATATTTGCATCTTTTGGAAATAACAGAACAATTTTGTTTGCCATGACATCTCCCCTTTTCAGAGTAGCATCACGAGAAACACGACTTTTAAATTTAGCAGCTATAGCACTAGTTCTTCCCAACAAGTGACCATTCAGTAAGTGTTGCTATGCAGATAGCCTCAGGGAGTAGATGAGGAAGGAATATAAACCCTTACCACAGAATAATATACGTAAATTCCAGAAGGATTGAAGATTCAAACATAAATGGGGAAAAAAATAGGAGAAAAAAAGATAGGAGAATGAAATGTTTAAGATCTGTAACAGGAAAAGCACTTCTATAAATCATTAAGAGAAAGATGAACAGCCTAATATAAAAATGGGCAAGGTTCTGGAAAGATAATTCCCAGAAGAAAAAAAATGCAAAGTTCTAACAAAAATGAGTAAAAATTTTCAATCTCAACAGTAATCAGGAAAATACAAATTAAAAGAAACGGAACTTATATTTCCCACAAGATTAACAATAAACCTAGGGTCGGATGGTTGCAGAGAAAGAGACATTCTTGCACATTGTGGCTAAAAGATTCTCTGAGGCAATCCAATGCCTATATTTTTACCTCTGCAAAAAAAGGATAGACTACATTCATTTGTGAGTCACTCTGCAGAAAAGGAAGCCTAATTCTAAATTCCATATACCTTTACCCTAGTAAACAAAAAACTATAGGATTCACTTGATATCTTCACTTTCCCACAGCTGTTCTATAGAGGAGTTGTACCGTATACAAAACATGCAGCCAAACATGGCAGCCCTGCTCTTTCCTCACTTGTACAAAAACTCCTTAGAAAAAAACACCAATCAAGTTAAAAGATGCAGATTTTGGTTGTTGTTGTTGAGTTATCAGTCAAAAAGCACTGGGACAACTAACAAAGACAGCTGAGAATGCCCTTGAAGTTATCCTATAAAGTAAATATGTGAACACACAATGATATATACATGCCTTACCACTAAATTGTACACCTGAAACACTGGATTTTGTTAATTAATGTCACCATAATAAAAAAAAAAGAAAAGAAAATATGATCTGTTCACCCTGCTTTGCTAATCTGAGTTCAAGAACTTCAACATCTAGATAGTTTATTTTTTCCATTATTAAAAAAATACTTTCCATGAGTAGCAGCCAACCTGTCCTCCTATTACCTGCAAAGCAATCCACTTAATGAAGAAAGAAAGTGTTTAGAGTACAATGAGGAGAAACAAACCACTGGAGAGAAGTGTTTGGCAGTGAGAAGCTCTAAAGCTCTGATCCAGCAAATAGCTCCTGCCAAGAAATCTTATTTTTAGTTAGGAAATAATTTTCTACAAGCCATGCAAGTTTTGCTTGTTTTGTATTTAAGATTAAAAGAGTATTTGTTCCTGTAGCCTGAAAATAAAAAAAAAATGAACTATATGCTTTCTTCAGGCTCTAAGACCCCCAAGTGAGATAATGCAAGGTACAGTGGTTTTTGATTATGGGAAACTAAACCCCTGCTCCTTACACTTATTGGCCTGAATTTCAAGCATAAAGCGTTTATATAATGAGCATTATCAGAATGACCTAGTTTGGGAGGCTAAAGTAAAATTAAATACATGTAAAATATTTGTAAATTACGTAAGTGAGTTTTGAGCTCACAGAGGCCCTAGCTAATCCTAGTCCCGCTTTCTCTTTCTCTAGTATTCCTCAGGCAATAGTGAAAATATTACATTAAAACATCAAATTTAAATATCCATGTAATATTTAAAAGTTTATTTATATGTTAAACACATTTAATATTTAATATTTAAATGTACTTAAATTTGTAATTTTGACAAAAAGAATCTGACAGGTAAAAGGCAAGCGCTGGCCATACTATGAAGTGACATGGGAGTGTCTAATCTGGGAATATCCACTTTGTATAATTAGCCTTTGTCTTTTTCCCAGTATTTTGCTTGGAAATTTATTTGTTCAACCAATCCTATCTTTCTAGAGTTCTGTTCCTCCCAATGTGTGGCAGACTGCTAGCCTTCCCTCAAATCAGTTCTCTACTCTTGCTCAAGGTGCCTGCTTGCATAGCTAAAGACTGTATTTCCCAGCCTCCTTTGCTGTTCGGCATATTGTGGCAAAGTTCTTGTCAATGGAAGTGAATGAAAATATATGTCACGTCCACATCTTGGCCATGAAACCTTGGGGACGCACTCTACTGTTCCCACAAGCTAGAAGTGTGAACCCGGTATATCCATGAAGAGAAGAACAAGGCCCAAAGGAGACAAAGCAACAACATGGAAAAAATCTGGGTCTCTGAATGACTTCCCAAAGCAAAACTAAACTGTCTAACTAAATTGGTCAAACTATTACATAATAGAAAAATAAATTTCTATCTTGTTAGGTGGCTGTTATCTAGGGTCTCTTTGTCATAGCACCTTAGTCTTTACCTTAACAAATGCAAAAAAATCATTTGTTCAACCAAAGTCTGCTTTTCCCAACGCTGTGTTATGGACTCTGGCGAATCAAAAAAAGAAAAAAATTTAATTCCAAAATTATCTAGTTTTTATAAACCCAAGTCATTGGTGATTAAAGGTCTAGGCCTGACATTTATTTAGAACAACACCTGGTTAAATCATCTAACTAAAATTAAGTAAGAAGGGTAATTAGTTTTATTTATTGCGTTAAATAAGTCGGGGGTGTCAGTGTGGTAAAGTGTCGCAAAGTGGAAAGGAAGCAGAGAGGTATGGTTTAAATTTAAGATCTCACAAATCAAAATCATAATAAGATACCTCCTCACACCCATTGGCATGGCTATTATCAACAAGACAAAAAATAGCAAGTGTTGGTGGAGCAAAAGAAACACTCATACACCGTCGGTGGGAATGTAAATCAGTACAGCCACTAAGGAAAATAGTATAGAGGTTCCTCAAAAAGTTACAAATAGTTACCCTATGATCTAGAAATCCTTCTTCTGAGTATCTACCCAAAAAATTTAAAAATATTTATTTGTAATGATATATGTACCCCTATATTCATTGCAGCATTATTCATGGTGACCAAGACACAGAAACAATTGAAGCGTCCTTCGACATCTGATTGGATAAAGAAGATGTGGTGTGTGTATATACATATATCGGAATACTACTCAGCCATAAAGATGAAATACTGCCATGCCACTTGAAGCAACATGGATGGATCTCGAGAATATTATGCTTGCAAAATAAGTCAGAAAGAAAAAGTAAAAAAAAAATACGATTTCATTCATGTGTGGGATACAAACCAGAAAGCAACAGACAAACAAACAAGCCAAACAAAAATCTCATAGACATAGACAACAGTATGGTTGTTACCAGAGAGAAAGGGGAGCGTAAGGGAGGTAGTAGAGGGTAAAAGGAGTCAAACACTTCTATTAGAATCTGTTAGAACTTACACATAACTTGCTTAACTGAAACTTTCTACCCATTGATTAGCAAGATGAATAAGCTCTAGAGACCTGCTGTACAACACCGTACCTATACTGAACTATAATGTATTGTGCATTTAAAATTTTGTTAAGAGGGAAGATACCATGTTCATATTCTTATCAAAACAAAATAAAATTCAGAATAAGAATCGGTTAGAAAACATAGAGAACAATCATTGAAACGTCCTTAAAGTTTTTCTGATGAATAGTTACAAAATCGTTACAAGACCATATTTCACCAGGGAATGGATCATGTTGGTTTTATCCATATTTGGATGACTATGGCTTAGTAAAGTGGCTGGCGTATAGCAGGCATTCAATACAACGGTTCCTAAATAAAGGAATGAATTAATCAAACAAGTAATTGGAATTAAAAAATTACCCATTATCTAACTCAACTATCATTAACATTTTGATATTTCTTCTAGCCTTTGCTCCTATAGGGCCCTCATGAAAAATATTTTTATAATATGATAATAATAGTCAATGTTTATTGAACACACACTAGTGATCAGACTAAATAAATGTCTGACAGAATTATCTCATTTGATAAACAGAATTGCATGTGTTAGAGGCTTATTTTATCCTCAAAAAAAAAAAAGGGAATTGCGATATAGATTTAAAGTATTATTTGATGCCTAAAATGTTTTTTGTTGTTGTTCAATATTCATGGATAAACTCTATTGCAGGAGAGATCCATTATATCCAGTTCAAAAAGGAAAATATTAGTTTAACAGATTACAATCAATTAAAACTATATGCCATCATTTTCCTACTTACTACTTGAAAAACTTTACCTGCACTTGAACATAGCATATAAAACATATGTTATGGGTTTTTTTGTATTTCTTCCTTTTTAAAACAGATTAAGGAACAGGTGAATTACCATTTTCTTTTGTCTTAGAAAAGAAGGGAAACACAGAAAGGTCAAGTAATTTGCCAAGATACTAGCAGGCTAAAGGGATATTTATTCCCAGAATTCGTCTCTCCTTAATTTCTAAACTACTATTGTTTCTACATGCCCTCTCAAAAAAAGTTAATAATGATTATACTAAATTGGAGAATTAAAAAAGCAAATGATCATCCATTTTGTTACACGATCTCGCAGTTCTGATAATGTTGTTAAAATTTTCAAATGTCAATTAGCCCTCAAACATTGAACTAACAAAGGAAGGTAAACAATGCTACACAAATGTATCTGTGTCAATTTCTTAAAATTAAGATGGGTTGGCAAACATGTCAACACACACACGTCCAGAAGTACTTGACAGAGATGGAGTTGGTACTAGAAGAAAAGGTAAAGAAAATTGGATAGAGAGAAACACAAATATCAGTTACACTGGGGGAAAACTGAGGAAACTTTATGTCCAGGTTTATTAGGCAATTTATGACTGGCTCTATTGTACTTCAATCGATTAATACTAAATCTGTATATATTCTATTTACAGGATATATCATGGGATATACGAAGTAGAAAATACTGTTTCTGTCTTTTAGGCTCTTAGAAATTATTAATGTGCACTTATTCATCAACTAAACTGAAGAAACAGATAAATGAGGAAATGTGGTGGACATGCATTGTTACAGAATTTTAGAGCACATATATCTTCTTTAAGATATTCAGGAATCAAATGAGAGGAGAGGGGTGGGAAACAAACTTACTGTGTTCAGTATAAAAACACGGAGGCCAGTATAAGTCAAGCACAGTGTTTATATAAAGGAATAGTGGAGAGGGAGGTCGAGGCCAGATTACAGAGAGCTTTAGATTCAAGGCTAGGTTTGAATTTAATTTGTCAGGAAATTGTTAGAGTTGTTTCGAACTAGGAATTAAGATAATCAAAGCTGTGTTTAAAGTTGGCTTCAGATGAAATGTACAAAATATATTACACGCAGAAAAAAAAAACTGGAAGTAAAGAAAAGTGCGTAGACTAGTCACTCATGACATAAAATAATGACTGAAAAATAAAGGTAGTTAAAGGAAGGAAGAAAAAGCATTAAAAGGAAAAAAATTTTGAGACTAGACTACTGGTTACATATAAAGCAAAGGAACGGGAGACGTTAAAACACCAAAATCTAAAGCTTGGATGCTCAGGAAGATAACAATGCCACTGATAGACTAAAGGAGCCCAGGAAGGAATATTCTGGGAAAGAAACAATTAATTTAGTCTGGGTTTATAAAGTCCTACATATAACCTACAATGTGAAAATATGTACTGTCCATGGGAGACAGCAGATAGAGCCATGCATATGGAAGCTAGAAGGAATGTAAAGTCCTGAGATGAAGATTTAATAGCATCTATTACAATGAATGAGATTTCCACAAAGAGTAGGAAGACTCACAAAGAACTGAGAGTTTATCTCTGTGTTATTCCCTTACTTGGGAATAAAGAAAAGAAAAGACAGTGAGAAAGAACCAGTTGAAAGAAAGAAAGAAAGAGAGAAAGAGAGAAAGAGAGAAAGAAAGAAAGAAAGAAAGAAAGAAAGAAAGAAAGAAAGAAAGAAAGAAAGAAAGAAAGAAAGAAAGAAAGAAAGAAAGAAAGAAGGAGAAAAAGAAAACAGAGAGAACCTTGATAGTATACTGGTGTTAAAATCAAAAGAGAAAATTTTGACACGGTCAGAGGTCATGATTACTGAGAAAAGATAAATGGATTACACAAGAAGAAAAAACTGATGATATTGCAGGTAGCAGAGTTTTTTATTTTATTAAATTTAGTGGGGTGACATTGGTTAATAAGATTATATAGATTTCAAGTGTACATTCTATAATACATCATCTGCACATTGCTTTGGGTGTTTATCACCTAAAATCAAGTCTCCTCTCACCATATATTTGACTCTCTTTACCCTCTTCAACCTCCCCCCACCTCACTTTCCCTCTGATAACCACCATACTGCTGTCTGTGTCTATGAGATTTTTGTTTGTTACTCTTGTTTATTCATTTGTTGCTTTCTATTTTATATCTCACATAAGAGTAAAATCACATTATTCTTGACTTTTTCCACCTGACTTATTTCACTTAGATAGTAGTTTAGCACGATGATAGTAGCAGCAGTTGAGGATAAAAGACACAGAAGACAGCTGAGAATGCAGGTCAAGATGAAAATTACCAACTATCCAGAAAGTTAAAGTATGGTAGCATGGTATTAAGAACAAAGTGTGTGTGTGTGTGTGTGTGTGTGTGTGTGTGTGTGTGTGTGTGTGTGTCTGTGTATGTTTTAAAGGTTATCTTCTATGGTGGAATAAATGACCCCAGGTGTTATAACAGGACTTCACTTGTATCTGTTTTGACCAAGTCACCAACCTGGTAGTGCTCAGATAACCAAGTGAGGAAGATGGAAAGAGTGTCCTGCCCTCTCCCCCCAGCTCCTAAGCCGAATTTAGGATGAGAAAGATCATGGGAAGGACTTCCACATCTCAAACTCTTTGATGACACTAAAGATACAAAAAGGATTTCTTCAGGGTTCGAATGCAGCAGCACTTCCTTCCTCTTCCTCATGAGAAACCTGAAATGGATTCTAGAACTAATTATTGTGAGTTGGTGAAAGGGTTGATCATCCTCTCTGAAGGCAGACTCAGGGTGACCCGAGCTCCCAGACTCGTCGGGAAAGGGATTCACAGGTGCTCCTCCAAGATCAGATGCAAACCAGAAAGGAGAGCAAGTGGGCCTCGGCCCCATCTACATATGTCTTCTGGAGAAAAGGGAGACCTCAGCAAAATAATGAAGAAGGTACTGTGGTCCAGGGTTTGAGAGGAGAACACTTCCGAGTATAAAGGGGTACGTGTTCCATGTTAATGAAACTGTTAATGAAAGTCTATGAAGTGCCAACAGGAAAGAAGGGTGAGCTTTTCAAAATGGGCCAAGATGAGAGAAAAGCAGCAGAGCAAGGCCACGCCGATCTTACCCACCACCCTCTTACCTACAACCCACCATATCATGGAGTTAAGTGGCAGCTGTCAAGAGAGAAAATTTGTATTTGTTCTTGGTCTTGGTTTTCCATTCAATCCCTTTCAAGCTCAAATTTTGCTCAAATATAATCAGAGTAAATGGCCAATGTAGTTACAGATTATATGAGAATCATTTGCTATCTTAGAAAGGCAGTGACGAAAGAGAAAAATTCTGAGTTGGCCTGTATTTCTGATTGAAAAGAACACAATGAATCCCTTTTAACTGATGGAAATAGAGCACTGAGAACAATGACCAGAATACAAAGGTTTAGAATTTGAACTCTCGTTCTAAAGCAAGAGCCATTTTGGGATCTAAAGTGATAGAAAAACTTTGCTGAGTTACAGTCAATTAAACACATACACATACAAAGAGATATGAAATAAAGCAAGGTTGGAAGGGAACTGATCCATTTATTATTACTCCAAACAATCTAAATTTATAAACTTGATATTATATAGCACATAACTTGCAATCAAATTATATTCTAGGTAGACTAATTTTACTGTACTATCAGCATCAACTCTTAATTTTAAATCAAGTAATGGCACCCTTTATTAAGTTTTCCTTATGCTCTAAAATGAGCAATTGCTTATAAGTTATATAATAATTTAGACCAGATCTTGTGGAGGAAGTAAGTTCTGCTTAAGATGTGGGAAATTCAAGGAGATGTGTTAATAACAATAGGACGTGAACTAAAAATTTCTTTAAAAGATAAATGGTATTTCTTCCCAGGAAAATAAAATTTATTTGCTTTAACTTTTTAAATGGGATTGGCAAGTTTCTATCTGAATTTATTGGTTTTTTTCCAACTTGTTTTCTGGTATGTAAGGAAAAGGGAGGTTTAGCTTATACAGTAATTGGCATAATAAATAAAGTAAGATGACTGCAAAATTAGGCATCGGCTAACTTAAAACTGACATTTTTCTTATGACAATATCATCAGAGTAAATTGTGATATATATACAGAGTATATCATTAGAAAAAAGAAATATGCACTACCAGATAGAAATTCATTACACCCAAGAGTATGTCTTCAGAACCACCACCATTGTCTAGAAATAGACTATTTTAATAGTTTATTGATGGTTTTAATGACATTGATTTTTTTTTCCTTTCATGTTATATGCATTCCTAATCAATAGAGTCTCCAACTACCTATCTTGTGAAAATGTGTATTTTTTCATATTTACTTCCACTAGGCCACAAGCAAAGGGTAGAGCCTCATGCAAGAAATAAAGCATTTTGACAAAGTTGCTAGTCTGCAGAGTTTCTAGAGAGATCATTTTTAGTCTTTTCATTTCTTTTTTTCCTCCCAACTCTTCAAGCTGAGTTAACTAATGTCCCTCTCTGCTCCAATTCCTCAGCCAGTTGTGCACACAGCTAAGAGCACAGCTCCAATCTCAGCCCATGTATGGGACAGGAGGAAGGGAATACATTTTTCCTGTACCTCCCAGAGATGGGGTCAGGAAGTGGGGCAGCCATGGATCCTGCTCGCCCCTCAACCCTTCTGCCTGCACTCACTGCCGCTTCCTTCCTCTTGCCACTCTCATCTCAGTTACTCTGTCTTAGCTCCCTTCATGGACTGCACCCTTACCCTAAACTGGCCTGCTAGCCTAGGACTCTTAACAGTTTGCCTATTGCTTCTCAAACTCCTACTTCAGTAGCCGTCTCCTGCCCCATCGTACCTTCGGTCTGAGGACTCAGAGCATATGTGAAGAATATGGTGGCATATGGCAGCAGATTGACGATTCCAGCATGCCCAGAGCCTGAGCCCCTAGAGTGACAGCTGTCTCAGTGAATTATTTATTCCACCTATTTTATACTCTGGATAATGTCAAAGTAAACTACACATGAACTTGTGAGAGACGTGCTCTTGGTTTCATTAACTGGTTGAAGGATATGAATGATAATGTAAAAATTTCAGGATCATTTAAGCGGTTTTGGAACAAATCCCATTCAAGTAAAACTAATAATAATAATAAAAACTAAACATAGAATGTTAACGCTGGGAGTTTATCCACCTGTGATCCATGGATGAGATTTATAGTTGCCCTCTACAACTTCACCGGTGTAGTTTTACTTGAAAATGCATTTTTCTGAAGATAATTTTAATATTCCCCAAACAGAACATAATCTGAAAGTTAGAAACCATTTTTCCCATTCATCTGCTCATTTTATACATGTTGCTTCCAAGGCACAAAGATTGTCCTGAAATGCGACTATTTATTTCACCTCCCTACTGGAAAGATTTCAGCAGCTCCCACCACTCTCCACATAAAATCCAAAGCATCACATACTTAGCCTGCCTAGGGATCAAACCTCAGGCCACTGGTCCAGGTTCACACCACCGCTCGTCACCACGCACACCCTGAATACCCACAGTGCCTGGATGCTCCGCGCTACCCTTTGTGAGCACAGTCTGCCCACCTCCACCTAGATAACTTTAATGAATTGCTGTAGGCTCGTCTAGCACACCTTCCTCTGTAGAAAAAAAAAAAAAATCCCCTGACGGCGGCCTCAATGCTCCAGTCTCTATTAGGTAACTCTCTCCCTTGTGTTTGTAGTAACCTGTGTACACTTCTCTCCTACCACACATCCCATCCCGCTAGTGTGGTATATTTGCTTATCTCTGGGTCTTATCTCTCCTATGGAAGCCCTGCCCCTCACCCAGCTCTCTGAAGGGTAGACCTTTTCTGCCTCCACAATCCCCAGACCTAACACAGCTTCCGGATCACACTGATGCTCCACAAATGTTTATGTGAACAAATGAATAAATTAATTAAAAAAGAAATGAAATTTGAATTATAGAAGATTAAAGATAAAGCACTGAACATCTCATATGGTCCAAAAATTATATTTTAAAGATAAAGCAGCTCTCCCAAAGTGCCACGTAGCTAATCTGTGACAAAGCCAGGTTCAGGAGCCTGACTGATTCCAACGATATTTGTATTGTATCCTAGTGCTTTATGTCTTTGCTCTAAAAAACAACAAAGGAGAAGAATTTTTTTTTCTGTGTGTTTTAAAAACAAACATGTAAGGGCTGCCTCCTGGGACCTCAGCAAGCAGAGGTAACTGTTTCTCACTTACTGTACAAGTAATACTCTCTGCCTTTTCAGGGGATCTATAATTTACAAATTAGAAGTGAGTATTTCACTAGAGAAACCTTTGATCTTTAGTGGGGAATGGGAGAAAGAGGAAAAGAAAGAGGAGATGGGGAGGGGAAGAGAGAAGGGACAGAGCAGGGGAAGGGGAAGGAAGAAAAGGAAAGGAAGAAGAGAGGGAGACAGGGTTGAGGAGGAGACAGGAGAGAAGAGGAAAGCAAAGGAGAGAATTTAGGCAAATTACTTCTAAGACGCCGGTTGAAGACTAATTATCTTTCTCATAGGTATTGACACTCAAATTCTGTTATTTAAATCTCCAGTGAAAACTAAATCTCAGGTTATCTCATGTACAAAATAAACTGGGTCACCATTGATCATGGTAATCCAAGCACAATTTCTGAAAAACAGAAAGTCTGAGTATCAAATGAAGACTGAGCTAGTGTAGAGCAAAGTGATACCCTAGAGGCACAGTGATGGTCCTACGCCCCTCGGCTACTTCGCACTGAGCTCTAAGATAGTTCCAAAGGGAGTATCACCAATAACTGCTGTTTTCGCTCTCTCCACAACCTTTCAGTTGCTTCTCGTCTCCAATTCCCTACAACATACTAAGAGGATGAGTAAGATAAAAACGCTTTTTCCCCCTCTATCACACTGACTACTATTCATGTCACTAAAAGATGCCAAGTTGTAAAATTGACACCAGAATTAAGACGAAAATAACTGGCCATATTTGAAGACATTCTGTAAACAGGCTGGATCTTAGCCAGCAACTTGCAATATTGCCAGCACAGCCTGTCCTTCCTCGCTGTCTTGTGGTTAGGTGTGCTGATCCTTCTGCTTACAGTAAGTGCTCTTCCTTGCCCTGAGTCCCTTCTCTGAATAACATCTTTTTTATCTCATGTCTCTGCAGAGAAGTTACTTCGCAAGGAAGGCTTTCCTAACTCCTCAGAAGTGAGAGGCCCCTCCCAGATGCTCCCATAGCACTCGCCATTGTAACTGCTCTCTCCCAATACATTGTCAGTTACTTAGGGCAGAGACTGTATTCGTAGGAGACATTCAAGAATATCTGAAAAGTGAATAATTTAAACTCTTTTATGAATAAAATTCATGTAACTTTATTTTAGAGCTCTATCTTGGGAAAATGGCACCATCCCTCAGGCAAAGGCCAAAGGGCTCCTAGTAAAATCCATCCATCGGTACAATCTGACCAAGAGACACAAGTAAGCACCAGAAATGAAGTAGAACTTCTGCAAGAGGCAATTAGAGAATTTTGAGAAATATTTAAGATTTACCCTTGGTTGCTTGGCTGGTTTAACAAGTTTTAATTCAGCTTAGCTGCAAGTTGTAGAGAAAAATCTTTGAGATATTTAAACCAATAGCTGTGTTTCTAGTTATAAATAAAGGAGAAAAAAATAAAAGTAAATGAAAACCAATGTGAATGTAGCATCTTTAAAGAATAATAAATTAGCTGGAAACATCATCCAAAGAGCAGTTCCCAAGATGTCACTATGTAATTATAGCTCATCAGCGTATGTCTTGCATATTCCAAAATAACCTGTTACACTACTCTCTTTTTCCCAAACTGGGGAAAGAAAGATGACAGCAGGCCTCAAAAATAAAAATAAAATGGTTCCTTACTAACAATGGTAGCTATCATCTTTGAATGTCCAATATTTTCTATAAATGCATCACATATAAAGAAACCTGAAAGCATATTCCTAGAATTCAAATTACCCTCAGTTGATTTTCAAGAATTTTCATAATGCTTAAGAGATAAAATTATTTTGCCTGTTGAATAAAGAAAAATGGTGCTATAATCTCTGATGCTGAGAAACTTTCACCCTTACTGTTTCTGCATAGGCAGTTGTTTATTTAGAGTCTTCCTAAAATTCCTAGCATAAGTAATCTCATAATAATTTTTTAATATAAATGTAGTTTCTAAGAAAGCTTCATGCCCTCTTCTATTAAATCACATAACTATCATAACTATGATCAAATATGGCCAATTAAGCAAAAATTGAACACCTACTAAGAGGTAGGCATATGTTAGATATTGGACTGTCAGAAATAACACATTTTTATTGGTATTTGAACTTCAAATTTTTACCTCTATTGTATCCATGTCTTCATTCCATATCATCTTAGTAATCAGTGACTTATTTTTAAGTAGCAGATTTGATAGATATTCTTTTAAGGTTAAGTAAGGTAGACCTATCTTCATTTTAAAGATGAGGAAATGCAGCATAAACAGTAAAAAATTACATGGTACGACTTGATAAAAATAACTAAGATTCAGTCCCAAATGTTAAGGGTTTATATATCATGTTTTTTTCTTCATTCTTAACAAAAAACACAAGAGGCATTCACAACAGAGAATATCTATCGTACATGCAGATTATAGAGATTATGAGATTAATAAATGCCAGTTTCTCATTTTATGCCAATTTTCATTAAAACATACTTAACAGCTTATTTTTTTTTTTTTACTTTAAAAGCATTGATAATTTGGACTCAGTGTATTTTTATGGAATTGAAATAATATTCTGTTTTTAGATAATAAATGTTAGTAGAGATAAAAAAAAATGTTTCGAGTACAGTGCTTCAGGATATAATACTGTCTTTAATTCATGAACTGTGGCTAAAATTCAGAATTTTTAAAAAGCAACCCAGAGGAAAAATTGCAATAAATAATCTTAAACAGTGAAATAACTTACTCTCTGGTGTATGGCCATTTAAGGCGATGGCAGAATGTTTAAATTAAAGAACCAAGAAATCAAAAATCATTAAAAGCAGAACCAATAAGAAACTTTGGCTCAGTCTTTCTAAATCTGGCTGCATATCAGAATCACTTGGATGGGGGTGGAGTGCTTATAAGAATATATAGATACAGGTTATAGATTATATAATTATATATAAGAATATATTTTGAAAGAATATAGTCATATAACTCCTAGAATTTTTTCAGCAAATCTGCAGTAGTTCTGGCAATCTAGATTTTTAAAAGAGCTCTGCTCCCTCTGTACTCCTGAGTTACAGTCAGTTTGGGGAACCAACTTTTGGTGAGTTGAGTTCAGGTTTGAATGTGCTCTACCATTTACCAGTTCTGAGACATTAGGTAAGATACTTAAGACCATATAATCTTCATTATATTTATCTATAAAATGAAGAAAAAAATAACTTTTTATGGGAGTCTTACTAAGATAACATACAATAATAAATGTGAAGCACTAATATCAACACAAAATTGATGCTCAGAAAAGGTCTGTACCCTTCCTCTCTTTCTCAATGGCATCTACTATTGACATTGAGGCATACTTCCAGTTCCCTAATTTGGTGAAGTAATATTATGTGGGCTCCCATTTAAAGTGTGAAACCTGGCCAAAAGTAAATAGTCTGCCCATTTCAGAAGGTTGAGCTATATGGCCATCGGGCCATCTGTGTTTGTTATGGGGGGATTCCAGACACTATAAAAATACCTATAGAAACCAAATAAGGTCAAGGGTCTCACATAGCCCCATATCATGCAAGGTTCCAGCAGAAAACAATACACTTAAACCAGGTGATTTGAGAATGGAGTTTGTAAAGGAAATATTTATAAAAGTCTGGGCAGAGTGTACAGAAACCACAAGAGACAGTAACAGTACCCTGAAGCTAATGATGGGAGCAAGGTGGCAACACACCTGGGCCAAAGAGGCAATGCAGCAAGTGGTTATTCAAACCTCGAGTCAGAGGAGCACCCTCACAGGACCTGTGACATTTGGTGAAGAGACACAGCTATGCCACAGTGACCCTTCAGGAGGAGGGTATAAGGAATAAGTCTCCAAACTTACTCTTCACTCTCTTGCTGGTTGCTTGCTAATTCTCCCCATTCGTCCAAGGTCAAGATCAGCATCCCAGAGCAAGATGAAGAAAAGGTGGGAGTAGATTGTAGGAGAAGAGGAAAAGCATACTGCATAAGTCTTAAATCGTTCGTTCCGTATCACAAAGAAGCATGGTCCCTCACCTCAGAGTAATTAAAAACAGTTTTAATGTTTTATTAAACGAAGTCTAATTCATAACCAAATTCACAACTTAAAATGCCTTATCTCTTCCTCTCCCATTCTCTCCCTCCAAAATGAAGTTCTCACCACCCTTTATTTCTCTGTTATTTTTTCCTATAATTAAGTAAATCTTAGCTTTTTCTGGTATAAACTCCCCAACTCCATTTCAGTTCTCTCCATCACTATTTCTGCTTTGTAGCTGACCACGCCTGAGCCTGGGATCTCCTCTAGGACAAGAACCCGGGTTTTTCCACAGTGTTTGCCCACAAGTAGCTAACACTGTCCTTGAAGAAGTGAAAAAAAATTTCTGGTGTTAAATTCCTACAAATATAAAATATAATTAATCTATCATTGATAAGAGATGTATAAAATTTCAAATAAAATGAGACATTATAAAACTATATGCTACTTTTAAAAAGTATGGACCATTCAGGAAAAAATATGATCCCAAATCCCTTCTCCTAAAAACAACTACATATGAAAACATTCAACTCCCTCTCTCTGCTTAAGATATTTCATATATTTCAAGCTGAACATAATTTTACTTATTTTTTCCCTTATGTCATAAGTGTTTCTCATATTACATATTTTTCATAAATCATATTTCAAAATCTTTATAATATTACATAAAATGACTTTACCATTAATTCCCAAAACATTTCCCTATAGTTGGAAATTTAAGCTGTTTTCAACTCTTTGTGGCTGCAAAATAATTATTATACATAAATATTTCTCTAGTTAGGTTCATTTCCTTAGGATTGATTCACAGAAATAGAATTCCTTAACAAATATGTAAAAACTTTTAAGGATCTTTACACATAATGTAAAATTGCTTTCTGAGAAGTTAATTTGATTAATAATTCAAGTTGAATTTTAACTTATGCACTTTCAATAAATATATAGACATCTAAATATGTCTCTATACAGACATATATAAATATAGGTATGTGTCTATATATAACTATATAAGCACATATGTATATATTATATCTGATATATTACATTGCATTATATATCTCACTCATTTGTTTTTCCTTCTTTCTGAAGTGTCTATTCAAGCTCTTTGCTCATTTATTTGTGTCTTAATGTTTTTATTTATTGTTTTGAGTTCATGACATAATAAATGTATTAGTCTTCTGTAATATTTAGAGCAACTAATGTTTGTGTATATATTGTGTGTAAAGTGCTTTCAAATTTTTTTATGATGGATAAATTTCATTTAATGCTACTATTGTTATTAACATTGAATAAGTACATTAAAATATATTTCCTTGCTTATGCAATTTGTTAAAATAAATGAGTCAAAGTCTTGTACAAGAAGTAGTCAAAATGATTTATAATGGACAAAATGTCTGTATTTATGTTAATTAACTTAACATGCTATGCAGAGACATGTTTTATTTTACTCTACAGAGAGTAATTTAGTCAATTGTCTAAATTGATTGTGTGGTAAGTCCTTATCAGAATTAAAATTAAGATATATAATTATTGGTTCATTTGTTATTGGTGAACTTTTTTTTTCAAATTAAATTCTGAATCTTTGTCAAAGTTGTTTGTTATGTCTAGTAGTTTTCTCTCTTTCCTGCAAAAGAAAACTATCATACACAACCTTCTCTTCATAATTCTCACTCTGGTCCATTTGCTACATTACAGTCAAACCAGTTGATGTACTTGAATCGTGAACATTCATAAGTCTGGGTCATGCTACTCCATTCTCTGCTCAGAATGTATTTCTTCTCATTTCTCAACGTGGCATATTTCAGCCTATCATTTTAAGGTGCAATCATATATTGTTGAATTATTGTGGAGAGCCTCAGACAAGTGAGTTCCTGTACCAGTGCTGTTTATTCACACTCACTGAAATCATTATCGCATTGTACCACATTAGTTTTAACATGTCCATCTCCCCTACCAGGCTGAAAGTTTAAATCTCCAATAACTAGTACAGTGTTTGAGTGTGTTCAATAAACATGTGGTGAATTATGACTGACTTCATCAAGTAGATTTGGGTGCCAATCTGACCGGTGGTCAAGTAAAGAGAATGACATGAAAATAATTCCAAAAATTTAACTGGACACTTTTTTTTTTTCTTTTCCATCTCAACTCGTACCTCCTCAGACCAGGCCATCATCATCATTTCTCACCTGGCCCACAATGGTACCTCCTCTCTGTTCTCTCTCATTCCGCATTTGCGACAACTGAATAGTCTATTCTTCACTCAGCACTCAGAAGAATCATTTTGAAACATATATGTGATCGGTCTATCTTCTCCAATGGCTTCCAGTTGCACAAAAAGTAAAATCTGAATTCCTTATCCTGGCCTAACAGCTCTCCATGTGCTAACCCTGACCAAACTTTTGCCTCTCTCCCTTTTGCCCACTCCCGGCCATTTCCTCCCCCCTACGATGCTATTTCCTCTGACATCTTGGCTTGATTTTTATTACTACAAAGATTTGAGTTTCAATGTCACAAACTCAGAGAAGCCTCACTGGGCCACTCATTCTAAAGTACCCCCCATCTTTCAATCATACCACTCCATGTTTATTCATCCATTTCTTATTGCTTGCATATTTATTAATTTTTTTTGCTTATATATTCTTGCATATGACTTGTCTCCCCCATTTAGAATGTAAGCTCTAGGAAAGCAGAGCTTTTTCACTGTTGGAAGCCTAGTACTTGGCACAAACTAGGTATATTGTAAATATTCCTAACTGCATACATATTAACAGTAGTGATAGTAGTAATAATAACTAACATTTTTTGAATGGCTTCTACACACAACGTGCTGTTCTAAATATTTCATATACGTTATCCCATTTACATACACAAAAGCATGTACACACATGAAACAGAGAAAGAGGTAGTCATTGTCATTATCCTCATTTTAGAAATGTGAAAACTGAGAAACAGAAATGTTAAATAACTAGCCCAAAGTCACACTCATTTGAGCAGGACAGCCAGAATTTGAACTGTGTCACATTGACAGGGGACTCCGCTCTTTCAACAATTGTACTATATGCATTTCATTTTTAAAACGAGGGAGGCAATTTCATCAGAAAGGTTTTTATATCCTAGTTTTAAATCTACTTGGATTTAATAAAAACATATCTAACTTTTTCAAAGAAGTACATTTTTTAAGATAAAGCAGATTAAAGTTGTCGTGATGGAAATCATATCTTAGGGCCTATCATGAGACAAATAAAATCCAGTGAAATGGGAGCTACATCCAATGTCTATCTTTAGAAAAAAAGCAGACTGTCTTTCCCTTTAGCTAAAGGGAAATACGCAGGATTTTATTGCATTGTTTTACCTTCACAAAAATGTAGCAATGCTGGACATATGGTGTGGTTCAAACCCATGCTGAGTAACTTTTGGACAGGAACACAAAAAATATATACCTAACCTGGTTAATAATAGCAAATCACTGACCCATCAACTAATGGTGTTTATAGGAAATAGAATTCATGAGAAAAAGAAATAGCAGCATGAGACAGAATTAATCCACAACATGTAATTTCCTACTCTCTGCATAACCTTCACTAAGAGGAAATCTGAAGATTCACCACCTGTTCAGATGTGCCTTTCATAAGATTTGGAATGGTCTACTGACAAAATGACTAAAGACATTCATTTATACACATAATAAAAATAAACATTGTGTTTGCTGATCTAGAGAATGAAGCAAAAACTAGTTACGTTCTCAATTCTCAATCTCTTAATTTTAGTAGTAGTTATTTTTTGTGCACTAATTTAGACCATCTGAAATTTAAAAATTTAAAAGTAGTGATTTTCCAATGTTTTCTTTCTAATCAAGTCTATTATGTTTATTTGCAACTCATAGTAAATGCTTTACTCATCTTAAAAATCTTTTTTTCTTTTTTTGTATAGAACCAGTTTTAACAGCCTTTTCAACTAAATGTTTCTTTCTCTGCTCCTTTCTTCTCTGTTGTTTCTTTCATTTATTCCTAATAACTCCCTACTTTGCAGAAAACCAAATCCGGTAGAGGGGCAACATGAATTAGACCCAAACCCGGTTACCACCACTTCTAACTGCATGACCCTGAGCATATTAGCCAATTTCTCGTTTCATTTTCTTATACGAAAAACGATGATAATTATATTTACCTCATGGGAATTTGTTAAGAATAGTAAATACTTCGTGAAAAGCATCTGGCACATAGTTAATGCTCACTATTGTATCTGCGATTATTGGCATTACCCATTCACGTCTACTTGGTCTCACTTCACGCTGCAACCCCTTTATCAGACAGTCTTCTAAAACCATTCTTTTTGGGTACTTAATACAATAACACCTCTGAAAATATAATTGTTTTAACACAGTAAATCACACCTTGGGATACTTGTACAACTGGGAGTCAGAAACAATTTTTTTTCATTCCACTGAAATGCTACATTTATTTGTGAAACTTTGCACAAGCCAAGTTTATTTCTAGTGGATCCGGAATTTTATCAGTTGAACTATATAAATGCCATATACACACACAAACACACACACACATCAACTATAATATTCATTAAAGCAAAAATGTTATTTGTTTGAACTTTTGAATATTTGTGTCCACCAAAATGCAGGTGATCAATAAATTAAAAA
The DNA here is from genome assembly GCF_014176215.1 of Rousettus aegyptiacus. Lineage (NCBI taxonomy): Eukaryota > Metazoa > Chordata > Mammalia > Chiroptera > Pteropodidae > Rousettus > Rousettus aegyptiacus. The sequence goes on along the minus strand of NW_023416286.1, from coordinate 55,411,631 downwards.
ATAATAAAATGCTAGTCAGAGGCTCTGATTAACATTCATATAGCTAATACGTTATTTTAAGAATGCAAATTGTTTAGAGATTAAAGAAGACTTAAAGACTTGTCAATCAAGAGGTCCAAATACACCCATACACACACTGAAAGGAGCCCCTGGTAGTGGTGATGATAAGATTCAACTCATAAATATCTGTAAAATCCACAATAGGTAAGTGTATAATGATTTTACACAAACACATCAAGATTACATGTCACCTAAAACAGAATCTTAGCATATATTTAAGGCATTTTTTCCTAAGTTATGTTCCTCTATCTTTATATTAAATGACAAAGATTAACTATTTTCTCCATAGTGCAATATTTCCTGTTATATCCTGCAGAATCCACTCATCTGCCTCTTGATACAACATCTCTCTTTGGTCACTCTAAAACTGCAAATAGTTCATTCTTGGTATTTTTTATAAATTTGAAAATATGTAAAACTATGCTATATAATGAAGAATTTAAATGATGATGTCTTGACTAGGAGTAATTACATTTTCCCCCCACAATCTTTGAAAATTTTTCATTTAAAATTAGAAGGATTCTTCCCCTAATCCTTACATTTAAAATAACATCTGAAATATTCGAAAAGTAAAAAAGATAAACATGAATTTGAGAGTAACGAGCTAACAAACAGTCAAATATGAAGGCACTCTATGAGAGAAACTGCCAATCATCTTACTGGCTTATAGGTACAGGGATCCCTGTAAAGAACATCAGCTATAGAATTTAGCTCTCAGACTTGTGTGACTGATTAACCCCTAGATTTCAGAACATAAATGGCACCTCTAAAGTCTTTTCCTATGATCTGAGTCCAAAATCTGGACCCTCAAATGAGATTCCCCTTACCAGTTTCTACCTTTGCTTAGCCCAATAAACCGCTCTGCCTCCGATTCGACTCCCTCTAAAATTTTCCCAAAACTAATAAAAGAATTATTTAAAATAATTTTTTGTATATTAAATTTCAAGTGTTCTAAATTCACTTTGCCAAGTGAATTGAACAAATATAATCCCAGCCATGGATCACTTGCAGTCTAACACAGAAAATAATGAGCTGAACAAGGCTAGGAAGAATGACAGTATAAGACCACTGATTGTTTATGTATAAAAACAACATATTCTCAAATTAGACTTAAGAGAAATAAACAGTAAAAAAATAAAAATAAAAATATAACTTATATCACACACTCTGGAGCTACAATCTTACTACTGTGCAAAGATGAAAATATACTATTATCGAGAAGCACTGTGGGATATGAAACAACTATGAACTTTGCAGTTAGACTTGATGGAATGGTTTTCAGCAAATCATTCAATCTGGGATTTAGTGTTTCCATTGGTAACATGGAAATTCCAGGTTGCCCTGAGGATTGCATGGGATAATATAAGTAAACACCACTGCATAGATGAGGTTTCAATAATTGTGCTTTTACCTTAACTCCTGAGTTATACTAACTAGGGCTTTCTAATTATATAAATAGTTCATCATCACTAAATCAAAAGCACTTCAGCAAAGATCTCAGAATCTTCTCCAAACTGCTGACATGTTTAGACTATGGAGCCTTTTTTATATTTTATTACATTTGCTTCAGACCATTAAACAAAAATTCTGCAACTCTGAAAAGACTGTTTACTGTCAGTTCAAAGAATTCTTTATCCTTTTAAGAAAAGTTTTAAAGCCTTTGGTGCATTATTCATGTTGTTTGAAAAAACACATAACTGTCATGGAATGCATAGTCTTCTTTCTGAAATACTGCGAAGAGGTGTATACGTTTAGCCTATAACGTTTTTAGAGCATTTTTTAGTTATGCAATATATAAAGAACTATATAAAGAACTAGAAACACAAAAATGATGTGTTTTATAATTAGCATGACATATTAAAGTTGACAGCAAATGATGCAAAGAATTAGAGGTTGCAAGATCATAACGTTGACATTAATAATAGCAGAATGTGACTTTGCATAATTTAGTAGCGTGTTTATGGGTATCCATGCTAATGGTCACCTTTTAAAATTAATGGAGGCCACATAGTAGATTATGAATCCAAGAATGCTTGATGCTTGCTAAAGGCATACAAAACCAGAAAGATGATGCAGGGGTTAATACTTTGCCTGTCTTTGTTTTTGTTTTTCATTTTTAAATTTGTTTTATCTATTCAGATATTTTTTAGATTAATTTTATCAACTGCCACATTACCAGAAATTGTCAATTTATCAACCTTATTTTAAAATAGATTCTAAACAACAGAGATTTTGTAATTGATAAAATTCTATTTTAGAATGACTAACAAGAAAATCTATTTTAGAAATCATTATTGACTCTATATTCCTATTTAAAAAAAAAAAACACAATTTCTCTTCCCCTTAAATTTATACTTTCCATTTTAATTTTAAAGTTTTGTTTAAGCTGAAAGTTATTCAAAACATGGAAAAGCCGCCCCTTATTATCACAGAGGGGAGACTATCCCACTATCAACTTTCTGTCTCAAATTCTCTCCTCTGGGGAACATCCAGGGGACTTTATGCCCTTCATCATATGTGGGAGCAGCAAGTTAATCCCAATCTCTGCCTATTTGGGTTATTTATAAGATTCCTTGTAAATTTAACTCACAAGTCCAACTTATATCCTACAGACTCACTCTTCATTTCCCAGAGGGAGTGACCAGAAGGCCAGCCCCAGACTCTGCTCTACTGCCTTCCATTATCCTGTTAGAAAGTATTTCATGTGGGAGAGGATCCCAGGAGAGGGAAGATCTTCCATAACCTCAATCATTTACCAGATCTCACTAATGGAAAAATGCAAGACAACTAAATGTTAAATACTCTTTTTTTTTTTTTCACTAATTTTACAGCTGTTCAAACTCTTCTCTGACACATGTTTGCATCTGCTAATGTGAACCCAGAGAAGTGCTCCTGTACTCAGTGATTTCTAAGCCTACTTATATAATTGATCTAATTAAATGATGTATTTTTAAAATTTCCATCCTTACTTTTCCTGTCCAGGACAACATTCTCTGTATTACACTGCAAATGATACACAGCTGGGATCATATCTGTTCAATTAACTTCACAAAGTGATTGTTCCAGAACGAAATGTGACCCTTCTTTTGAGCTGGCAGTGGTCTTTGAAGAGCCCTTTTAAGAACTACAGTTAAGGCTGGAGCCCACTCATCATTCAGCTTAAGTGTCTCCACTACCATGTTCTACAACTAAATTTTGATGAAATACCACAAAATGCAGCTGAAGTCCCACTTAGACATACTGCATCTGCAGCCCATTAAAAGAGGCTTCCTGGTCATAGGCTAAGGGTTCTGAAGAGTTCTTTTCTTCATCAAGGAAGAAATGGAGGCCCAGGAACTGAAATGCTTTGTGCAGAATTATAGAGCTAATATAGACAAATCCTGTGTCTCAAGGATTTGTCCATGAGAGAATGAACAATGGACAAGTTAAAAATTCCAGAAACGTAGCTGCTAAGATAAGAGTGAGCAAATAACAATATATATTGACCATTCCTAATCATTCCTAAAATTATTTTATAAGCTAATGCATTTAATCAGACCGGGTAGATTAAATAGGGGATGGATAAGCACAGGCTCGAAATGCATCATTCTTTCAGAAAATAAAATCAAAATACTCTAAAATGCAGGGGTTTAGACATACAACCCCAAAAGTAAGCTTCACTCTAAATTTACTTTGTGTACAAAAAAAAAAAAAAAATTCATTAAACCCGAGTTGGTATTACACTGCAAATTCCTCTCTGCTGCTGTCATAATGTTCATTCCTTAATTTTTAAGCTAAATTATTGAAAGCAAACAACAATTGTGAAAGAGGAAATCACATTCCACCAAATACAGATGATCTGGTGCCATCTGTTCTGGGGTGTAATGATGAAATGCACCGTGAGCCCACATATAAACACAGAGTGTGTTTGAAGCCCCTCCTTCAGTGACTTTGCACAAAGTATCTATCAGAGAAGATAGTGTGACAATATACATTACATATTTTGTGGCTTCTATACTGACTGCGTGATTTATTTTATTGCGATGGTATTTTATGACTATAAAATATTGAGAATTGGCAGAAAACTTGAGGAAAAACTAAATTACCCACAATCACTTATGTATCTGCACTTTTTAATTCCACAAAAACTTTATGAAATAAGACTATTTTTTTCATTTATCATCTTTAAAGAAGAGGAAACTAAGGCACAGAAAGAAGCTTCTAACTCTCCTAAGGGTACAAAGTCACCATGGGATGGATTGGGCATTTAACTTCTAAAGAACATCACCCATTTATGCTATTTTAATGTATTTCCCATTTTTAAAAAATAGCATATAAGAACAGGAATATTGATGTATTTGAATAATTAACAGTTGTAGAAAGAAATATATAAAGAAAAATAAACCTAGTAATTCACGCATTTACTGAAACAGTTTTATTATCCCTAGAAATGACATTTGTCGTACCCTCCTCTTGTAGAATTACAAAGTGCTCTGCTCATATTTTTTGAGAAAGAATAGAAATACAAAGAAGTTCAAGAAGTGAATAATGAAGAATTGTGATGTCCATATTTGGTACTATCACGGCAAGTTGGACCTGAGTTGAATCCTTTTCTGAATTGCCACAAAAGAGATACTTACCTCTCTTAGTGCGACATTTCTGTTCTGAAAATAGAGATGTTAACCTCTCAGGATTATTGTGCGGATGAAATCAAACGCCACATATAAAGCAACTGACACAATGCTAATATATATTAACTAATTTTTTTCTCCCCTCTGCCTTGCTTCCCACAATTAATTAATTAATTAATTAATTAATTAATTAAAAAGTAAAACATCTCGGAAACAACACAGATTAAAACTCTAAGCTTTTACATAATTACTAACATCTTGTTCAGAATAAAATCCTTTGGGAACTCAATTTGAAACATACCTAGATGCCACTGAAAAATATCCAGCCATCCTTTCTCCCTGCTGAATGCACAGGATGCTTTCAGTCTGTTCCCACATGTTATATTGATTGTTTGCAGAGTTTACACCTAACTAGAAACAGGACTGACTTGGGGACGTGATGTTCAGGGAGCACGCCGAAAGCCGTACTCCGTCCATAATTTACTATATCAGGGAGGAAACTCTCTACATGATAAAATAACAGGTATAAGCCTAATTTGAGTATATTGTGGATGTAGCTCTATACATATTAAATAAGTATTATTATTTCCTTTATTCACTCTGTTCAAATAACAGTCCTGACTTAGACCACATGCTATAGGAAAAATAGGCAATTATTTCAGCAGTATCCTGACATGTCAGCCACTGAAGAATAAATTACATATTTAACTTTCAAAAATTATATCGAAGGTTTTTTTTTAAATGTCATTTTAACAGTTGGCACGAGAGTTCTCCTAAGGGAGAGAACTGTCTTTGTTTAGGAAACTACCTGGATATATTGCTTTAAGTAGGCAAGTGTGACCCAAGGGAATGTTTTATGTGAAAACAGCAAAACCCAATGAGAGTGTGACTGCTCAATGAGATGTTTACAAAATCTGGAGGGTGCAGGAGGCATCTGAGGGGAGAGCAGTCAAGTCATCGGTGATGGTGGAGGGAGGGCCCAGGGACGGCAGCATAATAGAAGGTTTGATCATGCAGAAAAAAAGTCAATAAAAAAAATTCCAAGTGGCACAAGGTTCAGAGCATTCGGTTATTAACTAAGAGTTTGTTTCTGCAAGGTAAACTGCCTTCATCGCTGCAAACTTTCAGGAAAGCCATTATACACACCAATGCCTTGTTTGTATAATGGTTTTGGTTTCATTTCTGAGTATGCATGGGAAAGAGAAATAAGAATAGCTCCAGGAGCTGAGGCTAAAATGAAATCTATTGCTCAGAAGAAATACAAAGACAGATCTAGGATGAACGTGAGCACTTGAACCCCTGGAAAGTAACAGGAATTGTTACTTTATACAGAGCATAAAGTAGGGAGTTTGAGTCATTCCTATATACATTTCAAAGGAACCTAATACCGGGGTTACGTAAATAAATAGAAGCAATCTCCAGTCTATAAGGATAAAAAGAACTGGACAAAGAGGTACTTTCCAAGGTACTTGGGAAACTAAATTTGGATTTCATCTATTTCTGCTACAGATTTCTATTCCTTTCCAAATATTTGAGCTGTCAAGAGTAATATTTACACAAAAGTAAATGTACATTGAAAAGCATTATATATAAAATCAAGTCACCATTTTTGATGAAAAGTAAAGGAGTTCTTTTATTGGCTATAAATGGAGTAGCATCAAAACTGAGTTTCCTGGGTGTAGACTCTGAGTGTACTCAGAAGGTAGTAAGTGGTGCCAGATGAGACCGCCACTGTACCTTGAACACTTTCATGGATTTAGAAACGTCCAGAGAGGGTGGCCCTCTCCCTAAAAACCCTTTCAGCAGCCCAGGAAAATGAGCATGTGTCTCGACCACTCTAGCATGTCATGGCCCCTCCTCACCTGTCTCCTCATGGGCAGCCTTCTTCAGAGCAGAGCAACCAAATCCTTACCCACTCCTCGGACCTGACCTAGCCTGCCATGGACACCAAGAACCTCTCAAGTATCCAAACTAATAATCCTTCCTTCATCCCCATGCCTATCTTCTGTCCCTCAGTACCAGAATGTTGACCTTAGGCTTACCATAAAACTATATCCCGCCCTAGAATCCTTAACTCTGTTTTTCCTATTTATTCCATTATTACTCTGATCCTAATATCTCATTCTATAGCTCTTCTTCCTCCACAAATGCCTTAAATGGTTTGTGCTTCCCAGATCCTATCTTTTGTTTGTTTTATTCCTCATACATTCCATGCTTCAATTCTCACTGAAAATGACTCCTAAACCTACTTCTCCATATTTCTCATCTCTCCCAGCTTTAAACCCATGAAACAGGTGATACATGTCCATCTTGATAGCTCACCAAATATCTCAGTGTCTGTATGTGCCAAAAAGTGGAGGCAACAAAGTATGACCTGGTCAGGATTTATGCTTCCTCCACCAGGCACTTCTCACAACTATACCGAAGAAACAAAATCATATGTTTGCAATGCAAATGCATACCTTCGTCTAGCCATAAAATGAATGCCCAATAAGCCCCACTCATACATAAATACAGAAGACACCGTGGATCCCAACCTTGCTTCTCCTCCTATCTCTGTCTTTTCATAGGTCATCACATAAGCAACCTGAGCTACCTCTTATTTAGAAATTATTTCAGCTCTCTTAATATTATAGTTAGCTGAGAACCTGTAACAATAATCTATTTTCTTTTCCTTCTAATGAAATGTATCTTTACCTCTACAACCCTTAGTGCTCCTTAATAATGAGTTGAACTGAATGGCTCTCTAGTCCACAACTTCCTCGCACCCATATCTATTCTCAATGCACTGCACTCAACATTTATCTCAACTTCAGCCACTAATAGCTTCCTAAAGTTGCGCTTCCTAAAGGTGCAAGTTCTCAAAATGTATTCCATATACATAAGTCCACAGGATGCCCCATTTTAAAATTATTTTCATAGTAAAAAAATATGTTAGGAATGCCACATATCTCTTCTTGGAGATTGTTAGCAAACACTAAGAGCTCTGAAAAGTTTTATACAAATCCAAAAAAAAAAAAAAAAAAAAAAGCCTTTCTAATCTTGTTTCTGTAAACATTTGCCAAATGTTCCTGTCTATGGATCCCTTTTCTCAAATTACATTTATTTAATATCTGAAAACAGCAGGTTAGGATACAGACTGTCTTATGTAAAAAATTAAAAAAAAAAAAAGTGGTCGTGGCTTCAACAAGATAGCAGTTTATCTCCTTCTCTGAGCAGGTCAAAGCTGCTATGGTGGTTCCAAAGGGTGAGGAACCAGGCTCTGTCTATTTTGTCACTCTGCGATCCTCACCAGGCAGCTTTCATTCCATGTCCTGAGATGACTGCTCCGGCTTCTGCCATCACATTCACGTTTCTTCCAGTGGAGAGAAAAGAAATGGACATACTACACCTTCTATTTTAAGCAAATGGCCTAGAAATTGTTCACACTATTTTTATTCCTATCCTATTCATCAAGGCTTGATCACATGACCATAACTAGCCACAAAAGAGGCTGAAAAATAGTCTTTATAGACACGGCTAGGTGCTTAGCTAAATCTTCTATTGCTATAGAAAAGAGAAGAATAGAGAGTAGAGAAGAATTTGTTTTTGCTATAATATCTATAGAACCTATTTGGGAATATGTTGACTTAAAAACATAATGAATATAAATGAGATTATTGGGAACACATGTTAATCAAATTAGAAAGAAGTGTTTTACTAGCATTACCTCCAAAAGATGCACATTGAAAAATAACTTTATCATTTATTTTATTTTTCCATATCTTTCAGGCTTAGTGTAGATTCAAAACATTATTGGAAAATACATTTTCAAAGATTTACATTGAAATATTTCTCTGAATCCAGCATCTTTTTACATAAGATGGTTGAAGTGGATATTATCAAAATTACTTTTTTCTAATATACGTGTTCACAAGAGAGACATTAAATGGTATTAATTTATTTCATTAATCCTTAAATTCAAGACTACCACTCACTAGCAGTGTAACCTTGGGCTGGTTAGTTAACCTGCCCAAGTATCAATTTCCTGGCTGTGAAATGAAGGTAAGAGAAGCACACTGCAGTATGCACTATCACTGTGGGGTTTAAATGGAATAATGTATCTAAACTACTACCAGAATGTAGTAAGTAGTCAATAATTGTTGAAACTTACTTTCAAATTCAAGTAAGTGGGTATAACTAGATGACTTTTAATATTACGTTTCTTTGACAAAAAGTAGTGAAGAACAGGGAGATGTTGCATAAACAATACTGGCACTGGAACTTCAGGAAACACAAGAAATTTGTGCTTTTTCCTTTTCCAATTAGAGTGCAGTACTCTGACATAAGCTGATACCCTTGATACGGTCTCGACCTCTAGGAAACAGCTCTTTGCACACACAAAAGTATATTTCAGGCTACTGGCTTCACAGTCTTCAAATCTTAACTCTTGAACAAAAAACAATCATAAAACATCCTGAGACTGTCTTGATGTACTCATTGCCCACATGAAGAAATACTGATATGCATTATTCCATTTAATAATACCCTCAACAATACCACGATGTGCATACATTATCTTCATTTTACAGAAAGAAAACTGAGACTTGGACAGGTTAACTGACCTACTCAAGGTTACACTGCTAGTGAACAGCAGTCTTGAATTTCAGGAAGGAATTTAAGGAATTAGGAAGTAAATCCTCCATAAAATTTGTTGACTAAGGAAAATGACCGAGGGTTGCTGGATAAATGAGGAACCTAACGAGGATAAATATGGCAAAGTCTGAAGGGAAAAAAATTCATTAGTCAACTACATTGGCTGAAGTTTAACTTTTGGATAATATGAACAGTAGAGAAGTAAACAGTGCAACTGTATCTCACTACAATTCCTCATTTGAAAATGAAATTGGACTAGATGCTCTATAAGATATTTTTCGCTCCAAAAATTTAGGAAGTTTCTGTGTAAATTTCAATGTGACTTTTTACATTCAATAAAATTCTGTGCATTGATTTACAAGGACAGGACCCCATCTGAGTTTGTAAATCAACTGTAAAATAATAGAAACATAAAAGTAAAGCATTTCAATGGAGCTTTCAAACACGAATGCTTATTTATAGTTAGAATGCAAAAAAAAAATCCTACTTAAAAATTTTAAACAATATTTCTTACTAATCCGTACAGAAGACACTAAATAATATAATCATTGTTTATCATTGCAATGTTTCTAGATCTCTAGTGCTTTCTTTCTCCCTGTCTCTTTCTCTGTGTTATATGAAATGTATTCATGGTAGCTGTTTTTCAGGAGGTAATAAAAGGTCTAGAAAAGTAGCTTTCTTGGAATGATTTACATATGTGCATTTCCAGAAGAAGGACTAACTAATAATTGGTGGGATAAATGCTAGTTGGCACTGCAATCACACCAACAACAAACCTGGTTCCAAAATATCCTGGAAAGTTACACTAGGAATTAATATCGCACTTTCTTTGCCTTGAAATTTTCTCTTAAACTGTTTTGTTATTAAACTGTGTGAGAGTGTGTTGCATTCCAATATTTCTAATGATTTTCTTCATAGACTCTCTACTCTTTCAGACCTGCATTTAGTCAGTGAATGGATAGGCCAGATCTTTGTAAGGTAGCCAATAATACTTTGATTTTTTTTATACTTATATAGCACCTAGTAAGTTCCAGGCACTGTTCTAAATGTTCTTAACATTTATAACTTCTAATGAGGTAGATACTATTTTTTATGCCCATTTTAACAAATAATAAAATTCAGACAAAAAGAAGGCAAGTGATTTGTCCAGAGTTACAACAGGGCATGAAGCCGAGGCAGATACAATAACAAAGGTATTATCGTAGAAATTATGATAAAAGGACCAAGGAGAGGGTATCCTTCATGGAACATGGTTTATAAGCAAATCAGCAGCAGACGGAAGGAAAACCTGACACTATGTCTTTGAGCTGTTGGTCTGATATTCCTACAACATTCGCTGACCAAGGACAAAATAGGTCATATTGTTTAGGGCAGACTCCAACCTTATAAATGGAGTTAAGCAATCTATCTCATCAATGGATATTTTAATATAAGGGACCACAGGTCCTAAATAATCATTGAATAGTCTCGCCTGGTGTGTCCACACTCTCTCTCCTGAACACATATGAACATCTACTCCCTGACACCACCTTTGTTTATTCCGTTTTCCCCACCAACACTCATCGGCTCTACCTAGAAGAAATTTCCTGCCTCTCAAATCTTCCTCATCACAGGAGCTGACCAACATCTACCTCTTCCATAAAATCCCTCTTTTTAAAGGCTAAAATAGCCACAGTGTTTATTATCCTTATATTGCACTCAGTAATACAGTTCATCAAAATGTTTTGTTTTTCAGCATGAACATCTCACCTGGCCATTCTCTGTATCCACAGGCCACGTAGGATTACTTCTGTCACTCAGAATGTTCATCAGTGTGGAATGCTCGTACAAAATGTCCAATGAATATTTGTTAAACAAATGTATCAATAAATGTCACAATTTAAAGTGCTATCCTACTTTTTTAAAAACGCCAACCCATTCATGTGTGGTGCACAAAAAGTACTCAATAAATCTTTATTGATTAATTATTTCACTGTTGAGTCAGAAATCATTTGTGGTATTATCACAAAAGTTTATGATTATAATCTAGCACTTATTATTTTAAGTGAGTACTATTTAATAACATAATATGCCTAAGGTACGTTGTACAATTCTACTAAAGCCAGACTGTGAACACTGTCCCTGGGATTCATTTCCAAAAGTGGCAAACATTTTCCTCCTTCCTTCATGCCTGGTGCAGACACATGGTGTACACTGTTTCTGGTCTGCCCTCCATACTTTTGATATATGTAGTTGACAACACTTGAGAATCTTGAGTGTTAATAGTGATAGCAATTGAGAAGGAGGCTTGTAACTCAAGGCTACCAAGTCCCTCGCATAAGTATATTTTGGATTGCTTTGACATTTCTGAAAATGTTGCGTATATATGTAGCATGTCTGCATGTGTTCTGTCTGGCATTAGGCTAAGAGTGTAAAGTTAAATATGACTTGACTAGATACCTGGGCCAACTTATTAACTGGGCCAGTTTATGACATTGTTTGAGATATAATCACTATTAACATATTTGCTTCATAGGAACTGTTTAAAAGGTAAATATGCAAAATTTTGGTAATTCTTTGTGAAAAAAACTCTATTGATGTCATACCTTTTTTCCTTCTCTCCAAAAATCTTCTACTTATAATTACTTAAATTTCAAACCAGAACTGTAGGGCAGATCTCATAACAATCTCTGTCTTTATAATGAGAAAATATCTTACTTGATCAAATGTCTAATGTTAAATGTTTGATTCTAAAAATGTTCTTGCTTTTAATATGTCTCAAAAAAACATAAGAAAATATATCTAATGAAATTTTTTTTTAAAAAAGAGGCTTGTAAAATTATTGTTACTATGCATAAAATAGTACTCCTTTTACTTACCCATTAATCCACTCGCCCCATTAAAAGACTTATCTCCGGGAGAATAATTATTGTTCACTGGAGTTCCACCTTTGTCTTTCCACTGTTCAAGCATGCTAGGAGCTCTTTAGTCATCCTGTTATTCCAAGCATTAGGCACAATGCCTGGCACACTGGAAGTACTCAATAATTGTTTGATCAATGAATACACAAGAATCTTTTGAAGCTACATAAATGAACTAAAATCTTTTGAAGATAGATGATAAAAAAGATTGCATCAGAGAATAAAGTCATCTTTGAAGTTAAATCTGCCTAAAAAAACTAAAAATTCAAAGCCTCTTCTACATTACCATATCATTTTACATCACTATCACTTTGAAACAAGCATTTTATTTTATCTAGCTTTATTTCCCTCAATTATTATCAGGATTGACTATTAAAATGGTTTGTGTTCATGTGAACCTGAAAGCTGAAGCCTATTGCAAACTCATGGAAATCTGCCATAATTAGGAAGAAAGCTTTATCTAACATATCCTCATATCCTCGACCACTAACAGGAAAACAGATTCAAAGACCAATCCAAACTGATTCAGCTTCGTATTAACTTGAAATTCAGACTAAGTTATTTACTTGTTTTTTATTTTACTATTCCATAATAGAGAATTAAAACAAAAGTACTTTGAATCACTGAGAAAAGTATTATTCTTATTAATTTTAAATAGTCACCTCATTACACAGAAGTAAGCACTCTTTGCTTATTTATGGAGTAACATATATTTGTATCATTTCATGTATCTGTACAAGCGGGATCTTTTCTCATTTGTAAAAGTGGGTATCCTCTGACATTTTTCTCTGTACTCTGAATTTGCCATTTGTTTTTTTCAATTGTAGTATCAATAAGTGCTCAAGGTAGCCACCTGAGCATTGCAGGATGTTATTAAACTTATTCCTGGCTCTTTTGCCTTACAAATCTTCAACACCAGATTAAAGGGGATTCAGTCAGAAACTCCTAAACACTTAGTATTACTAGAACTATGTTACCAATCAGAATTTGTTCACCATTCTGTGAGTTTGGTCTCTTGTAAGGAGTTAAATAAACAATGATGAAGGTATTAAAGCCACTGTGGGTCTCTTTACCATCATTACATTTCTAGGTCTCATTATACAACATTTATATATTAAATATCTTTCTTGCCCAGCACTACCACATACGTATTTTAGTGGTGGGATAATCTGATTAATGTCTTTCTAACCCATTAGAAAACCCACTGACGAACTTTCTTGGTAAAGAGTAAGACATTAAATATTTGAAGCTTCATGGACCAAAAGCTCTCTAATTACTCACCTTAGACACTGTAATGTGAAAACTGCTATTAGCAATATGTAAATGAATGCGTGACTATGTTCTAATAAACTGTATTTCAATATCATTACGCCTAAATTTGAATTTCTTATCATTTTTCATGTATCACAAAATATTAATCTTCTTTTTATTTTTTTTCAGTCTTAGCAAGTGGCAGTGAATTTGGCCCATGGGTCACAGTTTAGACTTTAAGACCCATAAGAACATCCTATGGCACCTTTCATTTGTCAACATAGGTTCCAACCTTGCATAGTTCTCTGTACATTGTAGGTACTCGACACATGATTTTGAATGAATCACTGCTGAATAATTTACAGTTCTCTTAACACCATGGTTAATTTATTTATGCATGACCAAATTTGCATCCTTTTTTTCCTCTCTCGCCCTTTCTCTAAGACTCTAGCGAGGCCAAAATACACTAACCTTAAAGGGTTAAGTTGTTTCCATTGAGTTCAGGACATAAAGAAAGTGATTCAATTGTCAAAGGAAAGTTCATTTAAATAAACAGAATGGTCACAAGCCTCATGACAGGTTATTAAAATTGTCACAGCTGCTCCTTTCCCAGCCCTGTCTCTGGACGCAGTACTCAACAACCCTTGAGGTTCCGAGGAACGTTTTTCTCTGTACTCTGGACCTGATCATTTGCTCTCTGGATTTGATCTACTTTGTTCTTGTGCCAACTACCAATTTTTCCATTAAATTCTAGTGCTGTGCCTGAGCCCAGCCTCAATGTAGTATCATGTCCCTCTGCACATACAAGACTTGGCTGTAGTCTTAAACTGATAGTCTGAGTGAGTGATAGGGTACTACCCTCAGCTAGGTCCAAGGCCATGTCACCCTTGCCCAGCAGTTTTACTGTCTGTCTTGTCCTTCCATACCCTTCTTCTAAACCACATAATCGTTTCATCCTATGCAGCCGTCACTAGCCCTTGTCAGAGTGACTGTGCTGTAAAGATGACATATCGGCAGCACAGAATAACTCTGTCTTAGTGAGAGTTAGCTGCTCAAAAGATCTGTGCAAATCTATATAGTTTGTAATTGTCCTTTAGTGGGACATGCAATGTTGCAGAGATGAAATATATAACCAATAATATTTTGGAAAACAATGTTATTCTTTTTCTGTTCGTATCACTTTCACATAAAAATTTTTAAAATCAAAACAAAGAGAATTAAAATTAAGCAAAGTACTTTTAGTAAGCTGCATGTTTTCTTGTGTGACTCCAAAAGTAATAAAAAGATGCTTTTAATAAAAAGGGTAATTGATATAGATATTCTAACTTATTAGCTAGAAACTGTTGGAACTATTTAACTACCAAGTAACTCTAAAAAACCTTATGAATTATCTTCTTTCCTATGTGAACCAATACTGAAAAGTTAAAACTAAACATTTTCTTTTTTCAAATTTACAAATTTCAAGTACTACCCTGGGCATTTCATACACTGGGCTTGGCCCAATCTTCAGAGGAAAGAAACTGTATTTAGAGTTCTCAGTGAATGCAGAAATAGAAATTTGCTGGCGTGTTCAAAGGGTTTGGGAGAAAAAGTGTGGAAAATTGCACTGTGGTCCTAAGAAAAGCATAATGGAGTTTATTTCTTCCCTCTCAGGAATTTGTTGTCTATCCACCAGTGTAAATAAATAAATACATAAACATACATTAAAATAGGTGGATTGATAAACAAAGCTTTTTAGAACCAGGTAATTATCATCCACCAAGCTAAGGGACCCACATGATATCAAACTACACTGAGGGAAGAATTTCAAAGACATAATCTGAATAAAATGAGATCCTAAGAGTGAGGCTGGCAAAAATGACAGAGCACAAAAACTAGCAGCTACGGTGCACTTGGAAGGATTAATTAGGT
Source organism: Rousettus aegyptiacus (assembly GCF_014176215.1). Lineage (NCBI taxonomy): Eukaryota > Metazoa > Chordata > Mammalia > Chiroptera > Pteropodidae > Rousettus > Rousettus aegyptiacus. The sequence continues at coordinate 55,396,264 of NW_023416286.1, read as the reverse complement.
CCCTGAATAAGTCTTCTCCAGACTGTGATGCTGACCACCACTAATGGAGTTGAGGCTACAGGCCACCCTTCCTTCTTGCCCACATGATGCCCACTTCGCCTTCTCTTTGTATACAACTTGGAAGCACTGAAAAGAGGAGAGAAATGCTTCAGAGTGGCTGCAATGAGTCAGCATATTAATGCTAACTCTAAAGTTATCTAATTTAGAGCCAGTCTGGCTTGTGACCCCGAGTCCCCTTTTACCCAATCCCAAATGCTGCAAAATGGCCAGCTGACCAGAGCCAGTGTAAATTTGTTCCTCTGGCTTGCATTTAATTATTTAACGTGAATCAGTGGTCAATACTAAATTAGCCCTCCCACTCTTAAGTCTTTCATCACACCAGAAATTTACTGATAGATTTTTGAAAATGGCTTGATTTAATATGGAAGCCTACAGTGTGGGGGGCTTTGTTATTGTTAATAAAAAGGCTGCTTCTCACGAATTTAAATGAATTGACAAAAACTCACAGGGTTTAAAGGAAGTCATATTTCACCTGTCAAACATTTCCTAATATACACTCCAAAGCAAAATAAATATGGAAATTTCTACACATTTTCAAAGCAGGATATTTGAATATATTATTCTTCTTGAGGGTAAACCTTTCATGTTATTATCTTCCAAAATTTCAAATGTAATAGGAAACTGTGAGATCTGTATCCTAAATAGTTTCCACAGATAAGACTAGGTTATTTTTTTTTTTTAAAGACATGCACATCAGCTTGTTCCTGGCTTTCATGTATATTTACTATGATGTCAGACACCTTCTAAAGTACTTAGCTTTTTCCTTAAGGCTTTGTAAGACCTTGTGATTTTCAAGTCAAAAGTTAGCAAAACATTATACACCAGACAAAAGAAATTACTTCACCTACAACAATGGGCTTGAGACTCAGCAGGATAAGAAACATCTTTATATGAATACATTTTTTTTTTTTTTTTTAATGTGGAGTCAACTCCTATCATGAACAGCAGGGCAGGTAAAGAGCCGAGCAGCTGTTTTGGCATCTCTTTTGAATGCAGGTTACCATAGCAATGGCCCTGATTTCTTTACAATTGATACATGTGATATTTGGCTCTCTCTGTTAAACTCAAGTCACAGTACTTTGTGCAGGAACCATGGACTTAAAGAGCACTTCGCATGGAGTCATAGAGCTCAGATGAAAATAACCTTTGGCCATCTCCAGCCCTTTCTTCACGTTCTGTCTGGGGTCAGTGAAGAAGGACAAGGTTATTAGCCCCAGTTTTTCAGGCTGCACAAAAAGAATCAGAAAATTACAGTCCCCTTGTCAACCCCACTTTCCCATCTCTGGTAACCACCCATCCCTCTTCAACTCTCAATCAACAGGCTCCATGTTTCCTCCTCCAGAAAGTGAGAGGTCAGGTGTCCAAAGCAGCCACCGAAGGCTCTTTCTTCTTCACATTGACGTTTTCTGGCATCTTGTCAGCTGGCTACCAAGTCTCAGTATTCACTTTGTAAAATCAATTAACTTATGAGAAATTTGCTAATTGTTGTAATCTCAGACTCTCAGTATTAGAAGATGACAGACCTTACTTACTGAATTTGCTTTTTTAGTCTTCTTTTAGAAAAGAAAGCTTCCATCTTTATTGCTACCGTGAGCACTGCATTTGTCCTGATCAATGTGTTAACGTGAAGGGGCCATATCTAAGGTAAATGTAAGTTGCAAATCTCATGGTTCTAGGTTGAGGGTACTACTTACTTCCAGATGTGTAAAGAGGTTGCACATTAATGTAATCAAAGACTGAAAAAAAGATACCACTCGAAAAATATTTAGGAAGAGAGAGGGAAGAAAGGCCTCTGAGATGTTATTTATAATGCAGTACCTTACTTCATATGACCTTCATGAACAATGAATCTCATGTTTTACAACATTTTACCAAGGCATTATTTTCTAATAAATCTCCTTTTGTTTTCCATTCTCTTTGCTGTATAAAATGCAAAAAAGAAAAGAACAATGGCTGAAAATTCTGTCTCTGTGATTTGAAGTGCTCTCACTTGCATGCTGAGAAGTGTTATAATGGATATTTTTGGCACTGGTTGCTGATAGCAGCTTGGTACTAGCAGCACTTGATTCAAAATGTCATATGATACAATAATACACAAATTGAGTGCACAGAGGGGGGAAAATCATGCAACCTGTCACAGATACAGCAATTTTTCATGAGCGTTCGAGAGAGAGAAATATAGAACCGAAAACCTGAAAAATGAAATATGAAAAAAATAAACACTAAAGATCTACAAATACCAGGGAAAAGATTATTAACAAGTGGAAACAGCAATTTTTATGTAATCATAACACGAGTGGTTTATTTAGTCAAAATCTTATGGCATAAATCTATGAATGATTTGGACAACTGAAGTACTTAAGTCAATAAGAAATTTATTTACTCAAATATAATCAAATACTTTTCCTATTATTTTTTAAATTTTCTTCAAATAATAGCCCTTTTTTCTACTGCTTAATCTTTGTCCTCATTGGTCTTTCTTGTGAAGCAGATTAAACAAACAAAAAACTTTATATCTTGGATATGATGATAACAATTAGAACTGCCTTATCCAAAAATGTTTAAATATTAGCAATAAATTATCACTATTTACTTTAAAAATACATTCTGGATGTTAATTTCAAGGATATTTCTTTAATATCACGGCATTGACTTGTCTTGTTCTTTATCTTCCGTGTTTGACGATTTGAGTTGTTACTGGTACTGGATTGTCAATTTGTTTGTCCCTCCTCCTTTTTATTTTCACTATTTTCCAATTGCCAAAACAGCATTTTTTTTTTCCTGAGCCAATGAGTGACACTTTCTCAATTTAATTTTTGTTTAATGTTTATAGTTAGAATGTCTTTTTAAGTCCAAGCTCCCTCAATACCAGCTAAATGACCTCAATCCAGTCATTTCTTCTCTCTGTGCCTCAGTTTTCTTATCTACCTCATAAGGTTACTGTGAATATTAATGAGTTAGGGTAGCCTTTAGAATAATAACTGGCACACAGTGAGCTATGTGTTAATGTCCTCATCTTGAAAGTAGAAGTGATTTAAATACGAACAAATTATTTTTCAAAATACTTTAAAATATCTATTTTTATTTATCTTACCACCATTAGTCTACGGATTACTTCAATTTAAGTAATTGTTTGATTGCTTTAAGTGGTCATCCATAAGATTTTAAATACAAGAAGAACCTAAAAATCATGTCCAACTTCCGATTTCTATAGCATGGTCTTAATCATCATGGTTATTGTTATTAGGCATTTGTTAAACAAATAATTTTACTTCTCATGAATTCTGATGCCATGAAGTGTCTATGTAGTCTAAGCTTTGGGCTTGTAGATATTCTCAACATTATTGACAGATTCACTATCTTTGTCCTTCAGATCCACGTATTTTCAATAGCACAGATTTTCATGACACCTGGCACTGTGGTACCTAGTAGTGCACGGTGTAGGTAGAAAGGATTCTGAGAGCCTTCTCTTTGATCCTTAGAAGTCTTCCATTCTTTCTTTTCCTTTGTCCAGTACAGTCTAGTTTATAATACATTTGCACAATTATCATGCACTAGATCCTAAAGCCACCTTTCTAAAGGTAGGCAAGGCAGTTATAATTACCCCCTAGGAAACAAGTCGAATGTTAGGATATGGCCCAGGCTCACAAAATTAGATGTACCAGAGATAACTAGAAAGCCCAGCTCTTAGAATTTTCCCTCCAAAGGTGTCTTCACAGCACCAGGGTGCTTCTCCCCAAAAACATTTTGCTTCATATGTATTATATCCTTCTTATCATATCAGGGGAAGCAGATAGTCCGGCAATAGGCAGAGAACCAAGACAATAACACAGAAACAGTAAAATCATGTCAATGTGCAGTAAGCTATTCACACCATTCAGCAGTCCAAGGTTAAGTTCACAATGAAGTTATCTACATGATGGAGATATTAGGGAAATAGATTCATGAATTCCATATTTGGTCAAGATGGAGTTGGAAATAAAGTCCCTTGGGTACAGAAGAGAAAGCCTTGAAAAAAACCGTCCCCACCCTTATTTTGCATTTATATTTATAATGGAGGACTAAGTTTAAACTGCCAGGACCACTGTTTCTGTTCTTTTTTGAGGGTTAGGAAACCATTCTTATTTAGGTAAATGAATTTCAATTCTAAAATGAACTGTAATCACCTTCTTATCACAGAAATTTAAGTAAAAAGAAAGTTTGTGTAATACCCTCATGATATCTCCAGGCCCACAAAGGCAACAGATGGTCTCTGAGCTTTAACGATCTCTTTGCATTCTACATTAAAAATGTTTCCAATAGATTGACATAGTGTAGGAGTCTGATTCTTTATTAAAAGATTGTTTCTCAGGTTCTGTGCAACTTCTGGAAAGTATGAAATATGAGCTATTGTGGTTTGCAGCTTAGGTCAATGGCATGAAACTTCTCTCTACATCATACTGAAATCACTTGACATCTATTTAGAGATGGTCTGCAGATAAGACAATGGACTTATCAATGCTTAATTAGCCTTGGTTATCCACTGATATGCTGCAAGGAGACTGATTATCAAGTACATTTTTGCTAAATGTACTCTAGTAAAAAACAAAAAAAAATGTAACTGCCATAAGACGCTAACCACAGATTCAAATAAAATTGAACTAAGAAACGGCATATTTAGTTTTGAGCTTGAAATCCTGACTCATGCAACTGCAGAAGCACAATTGTGCAACCACAGTGCTCCATTTTCCTTCCAAACCACTGCCAAAAAAAGAAAAAAAAAATCTTTGGAGCCTGTGTTTCCTTCACTTGGATACTGAAGCTCAAGAAACATGAAACAAGACAGCAAAACTGAAATTCAGTAGGAATGCAAAGATTACATTAAGTACACATCTTTCAGCTATTCATGAACTCCTCATAAACAAGCCACACTAATTCTATCATGAAGAGAATATGGTTGAAAGAATGTACCTATCTGTACCCATCCCCATTTCAATATAGTAAATCATCTGACTATAAAAATCACACAAACGCAGCAAAGGAGAAACCTCACTATACTACCTAGATCCGGTGAGTGAAGCCAACATCAACAGTAAGTCAAAATGATCATATTGATAGGTGCACTTCATATGGTGTGATGAAAATGGCACTTTACCTCTGGGATCTTTCTCATAAAAACCTATAATCCCAGGTTTACCATGTGGAAAACATCAGATAAACCCAAATTGAGAAATATTCTATAAAACACTTTACCACTGCTCCTCAAAACTGTCAAGGTCATCACAAACAAGGAAAGTTTGCAAAACTATCAGTCTGGAGAAGTCTAAGTAGACGTGACTACTAAATGCAATGTGGTGTCCTAGATAGGGTCCCAGAACAGAAACAAGCACTAGGTAAAACCCAACTATATCTTAATAAAGTATAGACTTTACCTAATAACAATGTATCAATATCAGTTCATTAATTGTACCAGGAGTACCACCCGAATGTGAGATGCTAATTAAGGGAAAACTAGGTATGGGGTATATAGGAACTCTTTGTACTATCTTTGTGAAACTTATGTAAATCTAAAACTATTCAAAATAAAAGTTTTCTTAAAAATAAAAGACATTCCTTTCATTTTATTGATCTGTGGATCAGAAAAATTCAATTAACCAAATATTTGTTTAAATTATTTTTTCTGTTTTTCAGAGGAGTGTGAAGAATGCCCATGGAAGGCTGACCACGTGGCTGGGGTGCCCTCACAGTCTTTCCAGGCGGTGCAGTTTGGATCCTACCAACACATGATAGCAATTTTGTTTATACAAGTTGTACTTATTTTAATTATGTAATTTAATTATTTTTTAAATCACAAGTTTAACTGCAAAGGAAAGACTTGTTATTTTTATAAAAATAGACTGAATGATTTGAAAAAAAAAAACTTGATAAAGGCAAATGGCTAAAAATACTCCTTTGAATATGTGTGTTCTTGTACTATAAAAGACTGGGAGAAAATGTCATAAAAATCAGAAAGGATTCTGAACTAGATTGCTTACATCCTTCAAGTTCTGCTCCACTTAAAGACATCAAAATTAGAAATCATAAACCATGCCTGTGGTTTCTGCAGGAACTCAAAATCAGTTCAACCATAATCACAGTACTGGTGAATAAGCATTTATAAATTTAATATCAAATAAAATGTTAAGGTACACGTGTATCACTTTTAATAATTGCCCTGTTTACTATCTTTTTCATTACCTTATCTTTTCAATTAATAAATTACTGCTGATCCCAAATGTCTAACCAACACATCTATTGAAGATGATTTTTACTTTCATCTTTTATGTGCTAATATTTCACAGTAGATAAGGGTGAAGGGAGTCAAATATACAGTGGTAGAAGGAAATTTAACCTTGTGTGGTGAACACACAATGCAATGTACATATGACATATTACTGAAATGTACCTTTGAAATCTATATAAGTGTATTAACCAATATCACCCAAATAGATTTAATTTAAAAATATATATATTCCACAGTACATTTTTGGCTGTCTTTCCTTTAACCGATAGCTTCAAGTTTTTATTTTGCCCTGTTTAAAAATGAGCCCGTTGTGCAATTCTGTCACCTTTTCCCCTGGTAGACTTTAGATACACAGGGCGATTGCCTAATTATACTGTGCTGCTCACGAGAAGCAAATTCTTTAAAGTGGCTTCTTAGATTAACAGTGGAAAGCATCGTCTGAAAGCTGGAGGAAAAATCCCCAAGAACAAAAGAGATTTAAAATGTTTTTTGTCGCTGTTGTTTTAATTCAGTGTCTTGGAAAACAATATAATTTCCTCAAAATTAAGTGACTCTATTTTCAAAGAACTCTAAGTAAGGGTGAAAACGAGAACTGAATAAATGTGATGTAACTGAATAAATGTGATGTGCTTCTTTCTTGATTTCCAGGTAATAAATTTTTCACCAGGCAATTACACTAGATGTGAATCTGTTTCTTCTATCATGCTGAAAGCAAGATCACTAAAACATACTTTACCTTTCCCAACAGAATATATCTTTCTCAAAGACCGTGATGAAGCTGTTTCTTTCTACATTAACAGAAAACACATTCTAATCAAAGTTGAATAGTACCAAATTATTAGAATTTTCTAAGCAAAGGACAGCAAGATGCTCTAACATCTAATGGAATTAAACTGTTATTTATAAATTCAGCTATTCAACCAAAAAAAGTCCTTTAAAAAAATAGAGTATTTTTTGTCTAGAATATGCTTTAGAGGAAAACTTTTTTTAAAAATAAGTGATTTATTAGAATGTACTTAAAAAACAAATAGAAGAGAGTCAAAATGGATTCTAACTATCCCTTAGGAATATAAAGCAGTAGAGAGGATACAAAATCAATACTTCTTAGCATTAAGCTACGTGCAAGTTGAAAGGTTAGAATTTTCAGCATGCACATTGGTTTGGCTGGACTTTTAATATTTCCATTATGAGCATACTATCACCAGAAATACCAGCTGGCAAATAGGCAAGAGGTCAAGAGGAAAATCAAACAGGCAAAGAACTTCTGGGACAGACTGGATTTCTACCATGACCTCAGCATTTCCCATTTCTCTCAGCTTAGGACAGGAGACTGACTAGAAAGTAGGAAGTGTGGGAAGAAAGAAAGATGGTGGGTGAGTAAAGGGGGAGGCTCCAGAAAGCAAAGCCTCAAGGAGACAAAGGTTCCTATTTCTTTCTCCTTCTTTGCTTCCCATGAGAACTAACCTTGAGACTAAAAGTACAATATGAGGAAAGAAGCAAACAAGATGACTTGGGTAGCACAGCAGAAATTCCCTAGGCTGATGATGGAAGGTCAGAGTTTGAGACTATACCAAGTCGAGTGACACAAAATGTAAGTATCCACCAATAATATTTTAGGAACATCAGTAAGAAAAATAAACACATAAACCAAATAAAAAAATCCAATTAAACTGTAAAAGTCCACTGATCTTATCCCTAAACAAACTCTATTTGTATATGTATTTGATTTATCAAATGTTTTAATTTAAAGTTTATTTAATTGATATTTTTAAAGCTACCCATTCTAATTTTAGAATATACTTCTATTTCCTGCTGCATTCTCAAATAATTTCAAATCTGCCATGGGAAGAAAATGTACACCTATTAAAAAACTAAAATTAACTATATAAAGTATACCGACATTGATTGTTTAATAGACGCAACAACAGCGACAACTCTTCTTTTTACAGCCTGACTCATAACTCATCTCTTCCATCAACCTTCTTGTTGTTTCTTCAAATTTTTCCTTCTCTCCATCTAAAAACTGCTGCAGTAGCATGTATATTTTCTGCTTTCTCTCCTAATTTCCAATGTATATTTCCATACAAATATCTGTATGGACCTTTCAACAAAGCATGCATCATCTAGATAAGCATCTTTTCCCAGTCCTCTTGTATCCCCTAAAAAAAAGTCAAGTCCTTCATCTTCTCAGGATCAAAACTTCTGTATGATCTTCCATAACCCTCTCTCCTTTAACTCCCATGTTTAGTTGGTTACCAAAATCTGCCCAGTCCATATCCACAAGGATTCTAGTTCACAGCCCCATTGAATTTTTAACCTCACGATAGTTAAGTATCTTATTTTTTGTTAATCCACTTTAATTACTGTATCTAACACAGCACCACACACAAGAAGATATACAATACAAATTCATCGACTAAAGTTATGTAGTACACACTTTAAGACAATACTTTTAGTTGTTTGTCTTTTATGTTAAGTATAATCACACTCAAAGGAACATTTTTAGAGATACTCTGCAAATCACTGACCACTGACCTAACTTTTTTATATTCCATGATTCTCTTCCGAAGGCTACCAAAACGTATGTGCGCACGTTGAGTACACACACACACACACACACACACGCACACACACAACTTTAACAAAATTCCAAATTGATAATCATTACAAAAATACTATTTTCCAAAAAAAGGTGACTGCTTCTTTTTTCATCTTCTAGGCTTTCCTAAAAATAAAATGGAAAATTGGCAAGTGTTTGGTCAACATACACAGGTCAAATCAAATAGTTCATGCCAAATACTTTATTAAAATAGTTTCATTCATCTACTTAATAACCAAAGTGACCATATTGTCAAAAGTTTAATTTACCTCAGACGTGCTGATACATCTATAACCAAAAGTAGCATTTTGGAGCAGAATAGTTCCTTATACACATTTATAAGAAGTTGCCTTTTTTAAGAGTTTTCAATAAAATTTTACATAATGTAACTAATGTATAATGACTAAGAAAAATATGAAATCACGATCCAATTGACAGTTACGGACTTCATGCTTTGGAGAGAAAAACTGCTACAGAGGATGTTGGAAACATCAAAGAATGAGATGTGGGCTCGTAAGAAACCCGAGGAGGTAAAGGCAAATATAAATAATAAAGGAGCTACATTATAATCCATGACAAAATGGAAAAACAGAAGGCTGACTTGCTTGCATCCTCTCGTGTCGCCTTAGCCCTTTAGATTCCATGGTGCATCATCATGATCACCCCTCTCTACCTTACTGCTCCCTCACTTTGACTTACCAGCCAAAACCTACTCCATACCTGCACCCATGCAGCTGAGTATAATTGGAGAAACACACGCAGTTCCCTGGCTCACCCCTTTTAATATCCATGACTACTAACCTCAAGTGGGTGGCTAATGCTAGAAGGCAATCTTACGATATTCCCAGAAGATTATTTTATACTTTCTTTCAAAACTCCAGTATTCTCCCCAACCTTTACTCTATGGTAAAGGCTTCACTTCAGATGTCACTGAGAAAAATGAAACTATCAGAAGAGGACTACATGTTTCACTACCGCATCTTCCAACAACCTACATGTGTGTCCAGACAGGCTCTCTTCCTTCCTGTTACTTTTGTTGAAATGTATAAACTTTTATATGACGCCTCCTCCGCCTAAATCCCAGACCCTTTCTCATGTTGACTATTCAGGAGCAGTGCTATAGCAATTTTTCTCCTGAGTATTCTCTGCTTTTTGTTAGCTCATGGAGAATTCAAAAAGGTTTTAAAATATTATATACAGCATTTGTCATTGTTTTCTGCCTAGGGTCAAATAGAATGACAATTTACCATGTTGCAGATATATTAATGGTTAATTCTCAGTTATTATCTCACATGATATATTAGCATCATTGAATGTAACCAATCTCTTCCTCTTTCGTGAAACACTTCTTTGCTGTGGCTTTAGGAATATTGCTTTTTTTAGTCCACATCACAGAGGTTCCTCCTCAAATCTGTGTTCTATAAACATTGTCTCATCCTCAAACCACTCCTCTTCTCCATCTACCCTGTTGTGAATAACCAATCACTTACAACTCCCAATTTAAGTCGCCAGCCCCGCACCCTGTCCCCTGAATTCAGGACTCAGAAATCAAAGACTCTACTCACCATCTCCACTTAAATGTCTCTAAAAAGCTTCTCAAACTTAGCATGTCTGAACTCAGGTCCCAGACATCCTCTCACAAACTTTCCCAACACAATAGATAACTCCATCTTTCCAGCTGCTCAGGCCAACAAACTTGGAGTTCTCCTTGAATCCTGTCAACACTACTTTCAATAATGTCCAGAATATGTCCTTTTTTTTCTATCACTCCTCCAAAACTTCCCTGGTTCAAGTAACAACTATTGTGTGCCTGAATCATTTCCAAAGTATTACATTTTAACTCTGGCCTCTACAGCCTATTTCAAAACAATAGCTAGAGTGATCCAAAAAATATAAGTCAGATCATGTCACTCCTTTACTCAAAATCCTCCGTCATCTTCCTATCCTCGAAAAGTTAAAGGTAAACTTCTTACTAGGACCTACAGAACCCTAAACGAGCTGACCACCCACTGCCTCTCCGATATTATCCCCTTCCACTTCCCACTCCCTCCCTCTGCCCCATCCCAAGTGGACCTTTTGATGTTTATCAACATGCCAAGCATGTCCCAACCGCAGGACCTTTGCACCTGTGGTTTGCTTTGCCTAAAATGTGTTCCCAGATACCTGCACAACTCTTTCCCTCACTTCTTTCAGTTCTCCTGGCAAACGCTAGTGAAGATTCCCTTGGTAATCCTATATAAAAAGCATCTCCTCTCCAAATACAGCACTTGCTTTTATCTTTCTGTTTTATTTCCCTTACAGAATTTACCACCAACTTAAATATTTTCTATTTTTGTGCTTACTTTATGGCTATAAGCACAATACCATGAGGACAGGGATCTGTTTTATTCACTTCTCTTCCTCGGAACCCCAAAAAAATGTCTCACAAATAAAAGAAAATCAATAAATAATTGTCGAATAAATTAATGAATCGGATTTTGAGAAAAAATACTTACATAAAAAATAGCTAAAATTTACTGAGTGTTCACTCTAAGTGAGTGTTCACATGTTAAGTACTTTACATGTATTGTTTTACTAACCCTCACAACAATCTTTGAGGTTCTTTAAATCTCCAATTTTACATATAATAAAAGTAAAGCTTAGAGAGGTCAAATAACTCACCCAAAGCCCCAGAGCCAGTATATGGTAGACTTGAGACTGATGCTCAAGGTTGTTTCATGTCACAGCCCGTTACTTTTCTAAAATGACTCTGTATATCTCATCTCATAGCTGTGTTTCTAGAAAGAACCTCAATAATGACCTTAGTGTGACTTCTATGATGACCTTATTAAATACTGCATAAACATCAGCAATTAGTGTCATTAAAAATCAAACTCCACACAGTAGGCAAAACAATAAATGATATCAGATTCTAAACACTATGTAGATTGCTAGGCAGCACATTTTCGACAGAGATTGTAGACATTTAGTATAACTTTGTTCATTGCCTTGCTAAATGGAGGAATACCACTGCTGCAACTTTGCAAATTAGCATATCTTCAATTTAACTGCAAAAAGCTGCTTGGTTTTGTTGATGCTAATGTTCAAGTTGCTAAAATCTATTTGCCAAGACACTACTGAACCCAATTTACAATCATCACATGCATGAGCCAGAAAACCCGATTAGATTAAATATGCTCTTTAAGGATAAATAGAAAAGTGTGCTTCTTGCCCTCCTCTCTAGGATCTGTTCCCCAGAGTCCAGTTGTCCTGCCTCATCCCACAAAGTCCCTGATCAAAGCTGGCATCTGCCCTTTGATGTGCTTTGTTCACACCTACTCTTTTCTGGACTTACCTTCCTGACCCAGATTCCTACTGCTATTCTGATTCGGAATCCAGCCCCACTACTTCCAATGTTCTACTAGCTCCTGATGCTTACCTGACATGAGTTCTCTATTCAGTCTGAATAAATTTAAATTATATTATCTAAGTATAAAGAATCAGCAGTCGATATGCAGAATCACAGTAGACAGGCTTAATGAATAAAAAAGAGAAATAGATGTGTGATAGCCTGTCTCCAAAGGGACTCCAGTGATTCTCACCTCTGGCTATTCACTTTCTTTTATAGCCACAGCCCATATTGAATAGGGCAGACTTGTGTGGCTGAAGCTGTCTTAAAGGAGGGGGGTCCCCAACCCCTGGGCCATGGACCTGTACTAGTCCCTAGCCCGTTAGAAACCGGGCCACACAGCAGGAGTTGAGTGGCGGGCAAGACAGCAAAGCTTCATCTGTATTTGCTGCCACCCCTCAGCTCTAGCATCACCTCGGATCATCAGGCATTAGATTCTCATTGGAGCACCGGTTCCTGGTGCCAAAAAGATTGGGGATCGCTGTCTTCAAGGACATTGTAGGGTCTGCTTTACACTCTTAAATCATTTGCTCTGGAGGAAGCCAGCAATCGTGTCATGAGGACACCAAAGTAGCCCTGCAGAGAAGTCCAGGTAGGAAGGAACGGAAGCTTTCTGCCAACAGCCAGAACTAACTTGCTACAGATGTACTTGGAAAATGAGTTTTCAGTCCCAGTCGGTTTTCAGTTGACTCCACCTTCAGCCAGCATCTTAACTGCAACCTCATGACAGGCCATGAGCTAGAACTACCCAGCAAAGGTACCTCTGAATTTCTGACCCACAGAAACTGTGTGAAATAATAACTATTTATTCTTGTTTGAAGCCACTAAGTTTTAGGATAACTTTTTATGTAGCTAAAGATAACTAAAACAAGGCATCGAAAATCCATTTGTGAGGAAAGTAAACTTAAAAAGTCATGAGCCCTATAACAAAGAAAAGTGTGCATAAATTCAATTCAGCATTAAAATATATGTGATATTAAACAAATAAAACATGAATTTATCTTTTTACAGAACTTAGAGTTTTGATTATAGGTTTAAGAAAAAAGACTATTAGCCAACTTTTCCTGACCTGCAGTAGCATCCTAAATGTCAGCATTTCAATAAATTTGTGTAATAGCACAAATAGCTTAAACTACAGAAAACAGAGCTCCAAAGACTTTGAACTTTCAACTCTTAACTCTGAGAAACATTAAGAAACATAATGTTCTGCTGTGATTACAATAACCTTGATTTAGAAACATAGTAATAACCAATCAAATGTAGATTGTCTAGGATAAAACAGAAGATTATAGTGCAATACAGAAGACTAAAGACGTAGCCAAGCCATGATTATGAAGAAAATATCAAGATCAGGACCAGGACAGAAACATTCGCCTTAAGGTGGAAAGAATGGCATTGTAATTATGTCTGTATACTTATTGTACTTTCTTATATAAATTTGCTTTAGGTAACTAATTAAAAATCTGAACATCATCATTCTCAACTAATCATTCTGTTGTCCGAGTTACAAGATCGATTCTAATGCTAAAGAGAGTGACCTGAACCAAGTGAACTTAAATTGCCAATTGCAATCAATCTAAGATATTCAAGGAAACAGATGTGCACACAACTTATAGAGGCATCTAATATTGCCAATATTTATCCTGATCTTGATATATTATACATTACGGGGGCGGGGGCGGGGGAAGTGTTACAAATCTAAACTTGAAGATAAAAGACCTGAAATAACATTTGGCTTCTGTTTTGAAGTTCTGGGAAAGCATTTGGAAGATAAAAGTTAAATAATTTCAATGGCTTCTCTTGACCTCAAATAAAGTGTTTAGCATTCATCTCTTTATGAGGGAAGTACAATTCATTTTGTCAAAGACGTATCACTTTGATGCTTCCCTAGAAATTAGGCTGCAAACCCCTAGGTTACAGGAACTATAATTATTTGTGGCTCTGCTGCTGGTCCCAAGTTTTACATGCTGTATTTGGCCAATAGATGATTGTTGAGTGACAGATTAGACAAATATTCGTCTTATAATTAGCACACTGGAATACAACCAACATGCATTGCTTGTTTATCTTTTATCAGGCATCGTATTAAGTGTTAATGATACAAAGCAGTTTAAGGAACAACGCTAGCTGTAAAGGAGCTCACAGTGCAGCAGGGGATCCAGAGCAGAGAAAACGTGTTGAAATTGAGAGAAAACAAATGATGGAGCAAAAGACAAAGAGAAGAATTTTAAATTTTGAAAGGAGTAGGGGACAGAATGGTTGAACACAGCACTGCAGAAAATGACGTAAGAAAAAAAATTACCTTTGAGTTTGATCTTTAAGTGGATGGTCTCCTGATAGTCAGCTTTTTACAAGGCAAGAATGAACACTATGCCACAAACCTGATTTCTACAAAGTAAGACTGTGTGCCAGAAATACTGCTAAAAGAATAATCATCAAATAAATGTGTTTCCCAGGGTCCAAAAGACCAAAAGAATGAAGAGAAGAATTAGCATATCTTCTGCCAAGATATGCAGACTTTTTATCTTTTGAACAATGAAATGTGAAGATTACGGTGTATTTACTTTGAACTATCCATAGTTCATAGACCAAAGTCACTTATTTGTATTCTAACTGTGGTATGCAAAATTAGATGTCCACATCCTAATCCCCAGAACCGGTGCATATGTGATCAATGTTAAGGACTTTGAGGTGAGGAGAAGGGCCTAAATGACCTGGGTGGCTCCAAATCTAATCACATGTATCCTTAAAGCAGAGCATATCTCCTGGCTGTGTTCAGAAAAATGGCAGCATGGGATGAATTTGGTAACCTATAGCTGATGGTGTGTACAGGTAAGGGTATGAGAGGTAGAGAACTAAATGGAAGGGGAAGAGCAGGCCTCTAGATGCTACTAAGGGATGCTTCAGTTGATGGCTGGCAAGGACCTGGATCCTACAACCACTTGGAACTGAATTCTGCCAACCTCTGCATGAGCCTCAAGAAAAGAGTGCAGCCCACTGACACTTTGATTTTAGCCAGATGAGACCCATATGGGACTTCTAACCTACTGAATTGTAAGATAACAAATTTATGTTGTCTTATATGACTAAATTTGTGGTAATATGTTACAGCACTAATAGAAAACTAACACACCAACACATTAAAAGGGAGTTACGAATACAAGCTTACAACTTGGTCTTATAAAAATAAATCCTGTTCAAGATTCAGAAATGTTGTTACAATGATATCACTTATTTTTATGGACCAGTTCTTCTAAAAGGGAAGAAAGAGTAAGTAATAATAAGAGCTACTTTTTATCGAGTAAATACAATATAGTAGTTAGTGCACTAAGTGCTTTACATAGCAACAGTAATAACTGACATTTTTGAGCATGTGTATATGTATGTTAGTAAGTGATGGGCATTGTTCTAAGCACTTTTCGTGTATTGATTTATTTAATCTTCACAAAATCCTTGAGAGGTAACTTCTATTATCATCCCCACTTTACAGATGAAGAAATAGAGACACAAAGAATGTAAGTAATGTACTAAGGTTACACAGATAGTAATCACTTAATCTCCAGGGCATCTCTCTAACAGAAGTGAGCATTTACCAGGCACATGCTATGTTCCAGGTTCTAGACCGAGAACGTCCCATTCGTTTGCACACTACTGCCCCAACAGCACTTGTTTGGCAGATGAGTAACCTGAGACTTAAAAAGACTCAATAACTTGCTCAGTGTCTCACAGCAAGCAGCCAAGGTTGGAACTGACCCCAGAAGAGACTTTCTGAACCATTCAGAGTGTTCTACAGAAGCACAGTAAGGTGAGGCCAGCAACAGAAAGGTACAGTTACTTGAAGATGTCCTTTTTTAAAACAATTTTCAGTAGAGTATTTTAGTTAAAAGCTTTCCAAACACTTGAATCAAGCGACATCTCTCCAAAAGGACACTCGAGATCCTCCCTATTGCTGGCAGAGGGTGGGCTTCACGTATGCTGGGTTGACAACTGACAATATTTGCATTTAACAACAAACAACAAAGACTTCAGTCACCTTCTCTCACTTTTCATTCAAATCTTGATTACAAAATTGATTAATAAATACCTACTGAGTACCTACTATGTAGAAATCAATATGATGAGCATTAAGTAACATCCAAACAAGTATAATTCATCTGAGTGTACTGATTTCTGCCTTATAACTTCAAGAGAAATTAAAAGACCTTCAGCGATCTAATGCATAACAACCACGACCCTAAAGAAACTTATAGGACATATTGAGGAAAATTCAATCAACTTCTCATCATCTTTTAGAAAAATTAAATGCAGTTACGTCAGATAAGAATTAGACTAAAAGTCAGCAGGTTCATGTTTTATGTGAGTGACCTTGAACAAGTCATTTCTTTGGTCCATCTCCATGTCTTCATTTGTAAAATCAAAATATTGGTCTTTAAAATATCAAATATGTTCCTAGTTATGATTTCAGTCCTTGTACAAGAAGAATGTCTAAATTTAGGCAATGTGTTGGACAGCAAGACTGGAGTGAGCCTGGCACCAGGGGCAGAAGATGGTAAATATCCAAACCTCAGAGCCACTCATATATGAGCTATGTATATATATACACATATACCTGTATATATGTATATATATACACACACACACATACACATACACATATATATTTTTTAAAGACCCTAGAAAAAGAGCATTCCAGAGTATCCGCAAAAATGTAATGAATTTTCCAAGACCTGAATAAAAATGGGACACCAGAAATAGTAACCTTGCTAAGTAAGTAATCGCAGATGTACTTGACACTTGGTTAATGGGATTTAAAGAAAAGTAAACATGCACCCACACAAATGCATACATGCATATAATACACACACATCCCCTTGCACAGAAATGACTGAGTGCTTCCCACTCTCTCAAGTGGAGTGATGAGCCGATCCAAGCATCAACATGGACCTATTATACAAGCTTGCTGCACTGCGCCAAACTCACTGCACACACGGTGCTCCTGGAAATGCTACCGCGGTTTCCTACAAACACAAAGGAGGCCCTGGAACTTTTCCAAACCCTGATGCTTTCATCAGCTAGGTAAAGGCATTCATTTAACCAGTTGAAAAGACAGGACTATCAGCCCTTACTCGGCTGCCCTGGAAAAAGGCAGTTTCACAGCCCACTCTGCAGCGCCAGAGAGGGAAGGGGATTCTGCACCCTGGATCCTGCTAGGAATGAATCAAAGGGATGGAGAAAGTTGCATTTTATTGCTCACAAGTGATTTTTCTTCTACAAAAGGATCATGCAGTTAGGGCAGAAAGGATAGAATCATGAAAAGTAAATTTAACAGCAAACTGCAGAAATAGGGAGAGCCCAGAAATGTTTAGTAAAAAGAGGGTTAAAACTGGTATTGTCTATTGCAATATTGCAAGAGATGCTGAAACTGAATATTCATCCATTAAGAGGATTATGCTAATGAAAATTATGCATAATTAAATAATAATCTTCTCAGAACACATATCTTGGTTCATTCCTTGCTCTACTCCACATACGATGTCAGAGCCCTCTCTGAATCTTCATTATGCATTTGGTTTATTCTTTGAATCTCAGTTACTCTTGAAACACTTAAATTTGACTCTAGCATTCAGTGAAAACCACTGATAAGGTTTCCACGACCTTTTCATGTATCTCACAAAATACAGAAGGTTCCCACTACTCACAATATCTCTTTGTGACCCTAAGTTGTCACTTCACCAATTTAGGACTCATTTTCTTACCCTACAGAATGAGAAGTTTGCTTCCTTCTAGCTCTGTGATTATGGAATCAGTTTACCTTTAAATGGCATGGCTTTTAATTTGGAAAACCTTGGAAGAGCTTAACTCTAACAAGTCCAGACAAGGAAAAGGAGGGAAAATGGGAGCATAGTTTTACTCTTGCCCAATTTGGTCTTGGTTAAAGTGACACACACACACACACACACACACACACACACACACACACATTCTCTCTCTCTCTCTCTCTCTCTCTCTCTCTCTCTGTCTCTGTCTCTCTCTCTCTCTCCCTCCCCTCCCTGACCCCACTTCTTTGCTTAATCTTTTTGTTTTCTTTTCTATTCTTCATTCAAATTATCAAGGAATCCTAACAGACAGAATCCTAAAATTCTAAAAATGAATATGACCTTGAGGAGCACAAGGAATGAATGAAGTTAATCGATATTAAACGAGAAGAGAGTTTACTTTTTAAAATTAGAATGGAGTCTTTTCTCTCTGAGTATGAGCTATGCTTCCATATGTATCTTTGCTGCATATGTCCTCAGGGACAGAAAAGTGTCTTTCCAGGCCAAGAGATGGAGTAAGGCAAAAAATAAAACCTCCTTTCTTGCTGTCATTGTTTTAACTGTTAAAAAATAAAAATAAAAATGCCTCCTTCCTCTATCCGTGAGGTAATGAGCCCTAAAGAACAGGCAAAGGAAGCCCGGCCTCCATCAGGCCTTAGGCTCCTTCTCTCAGGAGTTTACCAATCACTTGGGGCCAGATGCTAGACCAGATTTTTCCCCCTTGGGGGCGGGAAGTGACTGCCAGAGTCTCATCTTCAGAGCCGAGAACTGCATCCAGGGCATGACCTAATTCAAGCCTGTGTCCTTCTACTATGCCAGCATTACCTATGTTGTTGTTACCAGCTATGTCCCATATGGCCCACTTCTGTTCATTTACACATGCAGACAATGTGCGCAAACACACACACACAATATTCAGAAGAGATTGGTCAGCCATTTAAATAGGCTAGCTGCTCTGAGTGTGTCTTCATTCAGTTCCTTCCATTCATTCGCGGGTGTGGTCCAAGGGAAGAGGTTATTTCTTAAGGGTGTGAGGAGAGATGGACTTGAAAATGTATACCTTAGGGAGACCTGAGATGTTCTTTTTTAAGAAGGTCATGAACAGATCACATTGCATTAGGAGTTTCTCTTGCCCTGGTTTCTGGCCCTGGAGAATTGAGCTTTCTGATCTATTAGGTACAGTTATCCAATTAATGCTGAAGAAAACATCTTTTATATGTGAGCTCTTTAAAGGAAAAATAAGTTTTGTCAATGATTTCTCCCAGAAAAGAAGTGTCTTTAATTTGAACTACAATGCCCCTGCTGGCAAGAGTCCATACTTTCCCATAGTTGAATCTGGCAGCTTTTAAAAGTCACCTCATGAATTTGGGACAGGTTGGATGTATGGAAAAACACTACCATTATAATTTAGAAGTACTGCCACACTACAAATAACCAAAAATAAAGCTGTAGAAAGGAGAGAGAGGAGGAAAGGGTAAGCAAAAGAGATTCAGTGGTAGGCAGAATAAAGTGTTAAAAAAAAATTGTATAACAGGATTGTTAAAATGGACAAAGAACTAGGCTATTCTAAAACACAATTATAAAGTCTTCTCAGATAACTGTGATCAAAGATGAAAGGAGAACAAGTGATCTCTTTCTCTTCCAATTTCTTAAAAATGTAAAAAATAATCACTACATTTACCAAAAAAAAAAAAAAAACACATAAGAATAAATAGAAACCTAACTGATAGAAACCTAACTGATGTGCTAAAAAGTTTGTTCAATGTATTGAAGTAAACCAAATAGAAATGAGTATTTGAATATTAATAGGGTTTGATTTTTTCAACCTTTGTTTAATACAGCTCATTCAAGGGAGCTTTCGCTAAGAAAAGGTAGTACAGGAGACTTTCATTTTTATAGTTCTAAGTTTGATTTATATTTAACTATTTCATCTTTATGGATTAATAAAATTGGAATTAGGAAACAAGTGACCTGAGTTTTAGTTTCGCTATGTTGCTAAGGGCCGTTTGGCTTTTTATAAGTTACATACTCTGAGTTTCTGTTCCCCATCTGCTGAATACAAGACTCCACTTCCTTTGAGGCTGCCTATGACTTACAGAACTATTATTGTCCCCTCTCTTTAGTATTCCCCATGTTTCCGCTGCATTGCATAATGAACAATGGATAAGGTAAACACTGCTTTTCACTTAAAGAGAAAAAAATATCTTAAATGAGAGAGAACTTATAATAGCAACCCACATCTGAACGATACTAATATTTTGTTTTAAAAGAGGCTTCACTGACATAGTCTCATTCTATTCTTACAACAAACTTTGGAGGCTAATATTTACCATTTTACCAATGGAGAAATTCAGAATTATCCAAGGTCACCAAAAAATTTTTACTTAAAAGAGTAATTAGGACTGAAACTCGGGCCGATGATTTGAAATGCCGGTATAGTCTTTAATAAATCAAATCCGGCAGAAATTGTATTTCCCACAAACACTTATTGCCAGAATTATGTCATTTCACTATTAATCCCTGTACTGTTAGATAGTCCGACTACCTCCTGCATAGCTTAAATCAATAAAGACACTGTACTAACCCTAAATAAAATATATCAATGGTTATTTATACTCAAATGAGTTTATTTTTCCTTTTCAGGCATAGGTTTGAAAGCTGCCTACATCAGGAAGCTATTGCTGATTATTTTGGTGACCAACAATGTCCTAAGAAACATATAGAGATTAAAGAAATTCACCCTTACATCAAAGTGCTGGTTCTGTTCTCTGTCCACAGCACCCTGGTCTGTGTGAAAAGAAGGTAGGTGGGCAGAGAGGAGAAGAAACCTGAGAAAGACAAGAAAGTCCCTCTCCTCGACCATATAACTGCATGCAGACCAGCCTTCCCTTCCTGGGCGACAGCCACAGAAGCTTTTAGATTTAGTTCAAGGACAATGGAGCACCTTCAGAATGTTGATAGCCTTATGGTTCTCCAAGGAAAAAGGAGAAAGCGCTAAGCAAGGCCACATTTCAAAGTTGTCATTGATCTAGCCAGCTACACGTTCAACAACAGATTAAACCTCAACTGTGAAGAGGACACTATGCCTTGAAGGTACGACCCAGCATAAAATACAATCCTGAATCTGTGTAAATAGCCAAAGTACAGGTATGTGGTCATCTCTTTATAAATCACAACAGAAGTGAAAAACCCAGAAACTGGGACCTGCAAAGTGTTACTGGAAATTAATCTTGAAAGATGAGTGTGAGTTTATCATCAAAGTTGAAGGGATAGCATTCTACCCACAGGGAAAGGCAGATAAGAATGAATACTGACATATAGTTAGTGGTCTAAACAAGAGATTCTTTGGAAGTTCTCTCAGAAATGAATGTTACATTTTATGGGGGAGGGCGAATCAAAACACTTCAAATTCTTAGTTTTAAGTGATTTTTAAATTAATAATGTAATGACATTTAAAATATCTATTTCCATCACCAACACAAAGAGAAGTGTTTATATTTTTTCTTTTAATTAAAGGAGATATTCACCAAAACCTTTCAGTTTAATTTCTATGAGAAATCATCCATAGTCATCAATCCTTCTGATTTCTTCAGCAATGCAAATGGAAAAGTAAAAATACAACCCAAACACTTCCCAAATCCCTCCATAAAATAACACATTGTTGTTAAGATAGAGAAATTAAATAAGTTTTACAAAACAGTAATTAAATAACAAAGATTTACTGAATACCAATTCTTTTCTCTAAAACTACCAAACCTGGTTTCCACCATCACTCAGGCAGGAGATGTAGTAATCACAGCTCTGCCTGATTGAGGCAGAAAGACAACAGCCAAAACACAAATTCCAAGATATTTATCCTCTTTAAGAAAACATTGCATGTGCCATGCAAGCCATCATCATGAAGCATTATAAATGGCTCATTTTCTCAGAGGTCAATTGGGGGAAAAAATAGTATAAAATCTCTTTCTCCTGCTTGCATAATAGAAAACCTATTTTGAGCCAAATTAGCAACATTAGAGTTTGCCTGACATGGCAATCCTACAAATTGAAGTTATCGATAAAGTTATCAACATCTCCACTTGTATATTATCAATTTTACTCAAATGAAAAGGTCCCACTTTATACACTTTTCAAAACATGTATTATATAGAAAATAAAGCACTGCATATCTTATATTGACCATGTGCTATTAGTTTCTTCTGAGTATGTCCTCAATTGTGCCATATCCATTTCCTGAAGAAGCCATGTCCATAAGTCTTCACAGTTCAGGCCATTTCAACCAACCAAACATATTTCGAATGTCTCTATTCTCCAGATACTGTACTAGATATAAGGATCCAACAATTAAGAAGAAACCATTCCTCCCTGTGAGAGCTGTCAGCCTTGTTTTATTATCACGGTTACTCACAAAGCAATTATTCATAATAAACACTCAAGATAATACTTGGTGAATAAACAGGAGGATGGATATGCAAGTAAATGAATGTCAGCCACTATTTCAAAAATGTTTACACCAGAGCTGCTGTTTTTATCCTGAAAGTTCATTTCTGCTATCAGAAAGAAAAAAATTGTCTCATGTGTCTTGACTCAAGGATTTCCCACTGAGCTTTGAAACCAAGCTCTTGGCCACACCTGCCAGGAGAGTCTGCTGTCTGTGAATAGTGTTTTTGTTGATCGTATTTCTATTAATTTTAGCTACAGAATTTTTCATATATATATAATTTATATACCAATAGATATTATATAACATATAATATCCAAACAATACACATACATGCATACACATACAAAAATATACACTAGTCCCCACTTATCCACGAGGGTTACATTCCAAGACCCCCAGTGGATGTCTAAAACCATGAATAGTACTAAACTCTATACATGCTATTTTCATATACATACATACCAATGATAAAGTTTAATTTGTAAATTAGGCACAGTAAGAGATTAACAGCAACAATAATAAACTAGAACAATTATAGCAAGACACTGTAATAAAAGTTATGTGAATGCGGTCTCTCTCAAAATATCTTAATGCACTGTACTCATCTTTTCACTTAAAGGGAACACTTTATGGCTTCTCTTTGGCATATCCAAACTGCCAGCATCACTACTCTTATGCTTGAGGGCCATTATTAAATAAAATAAGGGTTACTTGAACACAAGCACTGTGATAGCACTCCAGTCGACCTGATAACCAAGACGGCTACTAAGTGACTAACAGGCTAGTAACATCTACATCGTGGATACACTGGACAAAGAGATAGTTCATGTCCTGGATGGAACAGAGAGGAACAGCATGAGACTTCATCATGCTACTAAGAATGATGTGCAATTTAAAGTTATAAATTGTTTATTTCTGGAGTTTTCCATTTAATATTTTCAGAAAGTGGTTGACCAGGGTTTACTGAAACCATATAAAGCAAAACCACTAACAAGGGGGGACTACTGTACATGCATGTGTATAAATGTATACACATATGCCTTCTCTAATAAATAAGTCAAAGAAATCTATGGTAAAGAGAGAATATCATAAGACCTGCTATTCCTCTTTTTTACAAACTTTCAGAAACTTTTCAAAAAGAACACAGATTGCTCTAAAAGTCTGTCACACTTACATGGATATAAGACCACTTTCAATGTGCTTCCCCGCTTTCATTCTGACTAAGCATAGCAATCCTCTAAACTACTTCAAGTTCAAGAACTATTATTCCCATGAACCTTCTCCTGTAAATAGAAGCTATAACATCTCACTGCTTTCTTTGCAAGTCTGTTTTGCTTGAATGAGCTCTCTGAGGGCTGGCGCTGGGAACCACTCATTTTCAACTGTGGTCCTCAACACAGTCCAGGTCCCCATCAGTGCCACAAAGGGGATTCAGTGGCATGTACTGGTTTATTACGTTAAATTTAAAATACATTTTCTTTCGAGATTTGTAATTCCCTTTGAAATAGTTGAGGACCTTCAGCATACCACAAATCCAGAGTAAGAAATTTCTGTCCCAAATATCATGCCTCTAAAATATATTAGTTTGGGCCCTATGTACCTTAGGGAGAACCCCAGGCCTCAAATAAACTAGGTAAGACCTCAAGTGAAGAAAAGCAGTGAGCCTAACACAGATTTATTAAAGCCTTAATTCCCTCTTCTTACATTTCTAGCAAATTACTTTTACAATATCCCAGGATATTAAAAAAATTGTATATTACATTATACTCGTTCATGAATATACCAGCACTGTGAAAGAGCAGAAACTAGGACATAACTACTTTGATGGATAGTAAGTATTATGCAATCCTGAAGCAACACTGTTTAGGGAAAAATAAAGCATTGGCCACTGCAATCTAATTAAGGGAAAATATATGCCCTGCCAGGATGCAAGGGTATAAACTAGAAGACCACTTGGTGTCCTGTATTAAACCTAAGGGATTGCAACATCCAAGAAATTAGCAGAAGGGTAAGCCTGGAGAAAAATTTAGCTTTCTTAAAATCTTAAACTCCTGACCCTTCAGCCATAGTACTCAAACTAAATTTTCATGGCATGCTATTATGGATAATCAGCTGCAGAGTCTGTCAAAAGCAATGCTCTCAATAATAGTTAAAATATTAAAGTTTGCAAATAATGTATATTTCAATAAATTGAAACAGATTCAAAACTACCTCTTCAACATCATTAATGTCACTCGCATTCCAAGAGGTTTTCTTGACTGCAAGTGAAGAAAGTACATTTCCACAAGCACATCAAAGCCTGACAGTCAAAAGAAAATGCCATGCATCGCGAATGTTCAATATAAAATTAAACACATTTAAACATGAAGAAGGACTTAGGAAAAATTAAACAAAATGTATTTATAGATTGCCTAAAGTAGCTCTCATCTGTGTGTATGTAAAATATTATAAATGTTGACAATCTGTTTTCCATCCATGATATTATAGAACTTAATTTTTTGTTCAAATACCTCAAGCAGGCATCTTTAAGATTTAGAATTTTGTTTTCAATTTTAACAACTTTTTTCCCCTAAGGCTGATCACATAACCTCTGAGACAGCTGAAAGAGTGTAGTAAAAATAATGTAATCCTCTCTCAGAATAATCATTTCAATCATCAGTAATATACACTGACATCTTTTGCATGACTGAGATGTGGAAGGTACCTCACCTGCACGAAGTGGGTCCATGACATTATACTTCCTTAGGTCAAATGGCTGCTTTTCATTGTTTTTGTGGTTCATTCCACATTCGTTAATTCAATTCCCTTTTCAGACATAGTATAGAGAGGATACCTTGCTGATGTCAGTATGCCTGCCTCTGGTGAGGATGCATTTTTCCTCCATATGAATAATTTTTTTTTCCTCTTTAGTTTTGAGATATTGTAAACGTTCATTACTTCTACACACTTTCCAAAATGTCAGATCAAACTCTCAAAGTGCTTAAATAAGCATAGGGAGCTTGAGAGCTGCGGATGACTTCCCTCCCAGGCAGGTCCTGCCCCTCATTCACTACTGGCAAGGGAACATCCAACAGAACTGCTCTCTACCCAACGGGACTACTTTCCCGACTGACCCTCTGTCCAGCTCCTGATTTCTAGTCCCACTCCCACATTCCACCTGGCTGGCAGCCAGGCTCCAAATTCCAGTTTGAACAAGTGGAAACCCTTGCTTAGTTCCTACTAGGTCTTTCCAATAAGTTGCCCTATTTACAGTGTGTTTCTTCAATTCTGATACACCCTCCCTTGCCTCAATTTAGCTTCCTACGAAAATTGTGAGATCACGAATCCTTGCAACATAAAAGTCTTTTTTCTATAATGTGTCTTGGTCTTCGTTCTAGATCCTTGGAAGTCAAAATTGACCCCAATCATACTTGATTTTTCTTTAGTTGCTTTGACTGGTTTCTCTCCATTATTTACCATCATACCTCACATAAAAACTGATAATAGTATTTGGTATCCTTAGTAAATAAAGGAGGCTGGGGGCTTTAGCAACCCAGGTCCCTCCCACTTACCTTGAGAGCTGAAAGGATAAATACCTCAGCACTCCTATAAGCCATTCAAGCACCACCACCACCAGCAGCACCACCACCAACTCCATCAGCAGCAGCAGCAGCACCAGCACCAGCACCAGCACCAGCATCCCGCCCTCTGGTCCACCCACCCCCCACTTCCCAACCTCCTACTCCCACACCCTGGCAGGGTGGATTTAAGTGACTGGTAGTATCCAGAATTCAATTTGGACTCTATCCACACAGGAGCTCCCTGCACACTGCAAGCTCCCGGCAGAGAGCAGCTGGCTATATTAGTTTCCTAGGGTTGTTGTAACAATATGCCATAAACTGGAGGGCTTATCCAACAGAAAGTTTTTTTGTCTCACACTTCTGGAGTCCAGAAGTACAAGATCAAGGTATCTGCAGGGTTGGTTCCTTCTGTGGCTTCTGAGGGAAAATCTGTTCCTTGCCTCTTTCCTAGTTTCAGGCAATCTTTAGCATTTCTTGGCTTGTAGAAACATCACCCCAATCTCTGCCTTCATCTTCACATGGTTTCCTCCCTGAGTGCATGTCTGTATCCAAACGTCCCCTTTGTATAAGGATACTAATCGTACTGGATTAAAGGTCTACTTTACTCTAGCATAGCACTGTCTTTAATTACACCTGTAACAACCCTATTCCCATACAAGGTTCAAATTCTGAGATACTGGGGTTTAGACGTCAGCATATGAATTCTGAGGGGTATAATACAATCCATAACAATGAGGACGATAAATAGCACTACCTATGAATTACCTGAGGCAGGGTCTGGCACACAGAGAATTGATATTCAATATCATGTGTGCTAAATAAATGAAAAAAATGAGTGCATAAGCCTTGCCAAGTACAGAGATTATTCATCTGGTTTGAGGTGATAAAGCAGTATCTGGTTTGCGGTGATATGGGTTTTGTGATCACTATTGAACACCGAACACTACAGAAGAGATGCTAGTGCTGTGACAACGTTTCTGAGACTGTTTCCTGAATAACTGAGGCACTCTTAACTATCAGATTACAGCAGAGGGCTCTGAATTTGAAGTTAGAGGACTATAAATAGCAGTTAATCTTATTCTTCAAAATGTCATACATACTTATAAAAAAGATTTTAGTGTCAGATAAGAGTCTGAGTAATCCAAATTTTACGAAAAAGAGACCAGAGAGAACTAACTATGTTATAATTAATTACATATGCAAATGGTAGACTAAATTTAGATGCACAATTACATGTGTAATCATAGCTGGCACAGGCTGGAAATCCCATGCCTGGACTGAGAAGCATGCCTCCCACTCTGCTCAGGTGCTCAGACACCATCATTCATCGCACTAAAGATCATTCGGCTCTTAATGCTAAAGAGAAACCTAGGAACAAGGTCCTGGAAGTGCCCAGCTCCCAGCCTTAGGAGTTTTAGTGATGCCACTTAGTCTCTCTGGGACATGCTCTCCCCTGCACATAGTACAGATATTATACAGCATGGCAGCTGTGTGGTGAGGAATGACACATGGCTACAGCTATCATGAAGTGAGAAGAGAAAACAACTTTGTCACTATGACAAGCTAAATAGCTGTAATTGTTTACAACTGCAACTTAAATACAAGCAACATCAGAAGAGTCCTGGATCTATAGGCACTTTCCATGCACTCAAGTCAAATGACAGGTTGCATGTGTCCTTCCTTCAACTCTGAAGCAATAGGCTTATGCTGATGACCACTGTGTATTTTTTGGAAGACATTAGCTAAAGATAGTGACTGATATATAGTTATGTATGTGTTAAACACTGTACGTATGTATGAGCATGTCTGTGTGTGGAGAAAGACAGAAAGAAACTGATAAAAGCCACCTTGCTGATATCGCCAAATTTCCATTGAGCTATAGTTTCCAAAACATAATGTTGAAGGTTTTTTTCTGGCAGGATCTGTGGACAGACACACACCTGTGTGGTCTCCATATTCAAACTTATTCATGTGCCTGTGTGTATATGTGTCCTCCCAAAGCAGCTATAGGAAACTGCAGAGAATAATGGTTTGAGAGTTAACCAGAAGTCGTAAGTTTCAGTACCAGTCTTGCCACTAATGCAAAAGAAAAGAATGATTTCTACTACCCAAACTGTAAGCATGAAATGAAATTATGTGAAAGCCTTGTTAGCTACAAAAATAAAAAATAAAAATAAAGCAACACTCAGGAGTCTCACAGATAGCAAAGATAAGAATTATGTAGTGAAAGTTTCAGGCAACCTTGTGTTCATGCAGGTGGAGACACTGTCCTGATCCTGCAGACGTTTCTGAATGCAGCACCAGCATGCACTCCGTCCGTGCTGTGCTGGAGCAGCCATATACTTTCATCCTGAACCTTTGTCATGGGATTCGAGTGACTAGGCCAAGTGACTTGGAATAGTGGTGACTAGGCCAAGTTTCTCTTCAGTGTCTACACTTAGCCTTTTCATGCCCATTTGCTCTTTTGGGGAGACTCATTCTCTCTCATACAATCTGAAAGGAAAGGGATTGGGTTTGCTTGTTCACAGTAAGAGACTGGAGTCATGACAGTGCTTTTACTTGGAGCATGTGCTCTTTGAAATGGGACCTGCAAGGACAAGCCTGGCAGCAAGGAGAAATGCTGCCGGCCTCTATCTACTCACCTACATGCCCCACACCTACAAATCGCGTCCCTTTGAATGCGGCTGAAATTTGGAAAACAGCAATGCAGCATGCGATGAAGGAATGGTGTGTGTTTATGACGAAACCCTTAGGGATACCTCATTTCCTACTCCCTTTGCTCCTTCCACCAAATTCCCAGGCAACTCTACATAAAACAGACTCCCTGTGGAACTAGTATGTACTCTAAACAGGCTTTATCGGATATGAGCTCAATTCACAGCCTGAGTAGTTGGTACAGTTAAAACACAGAGAAACTTTACGCCATTCACAGTATTAAAATTTTTTATTTCTGCCTGACATCAATCTGCAAGCCAGCAAGCCAGAGTGCAGTCTCTCCTTGACCTCCAAACAGCTCATGACTTGTAGAAAACCCCTTCATTACTATGGATCCCATTTTTCATCAACAAAATAACTGAATTAAATTCTATAGCTCTAATATTCTTTGATTCAGTGTTAATAAGCAGATTAAGCAGACTCTTCTTGACTGCCGAATATGAATACACATATACATAACTGGAAATTCAAGTTATATGTACTGTTTTAATTTCTATGGTATAGATAAAGGAAATGGGATTTTGGTTAACTTGGAGCTACCACATAACAATGAACAATTTCGAAGGAATCATAGGTGAACAAATATGTATTAACAGTGTAAATACATGAAATATGGTTTTCTCAATTTATAAATATGAATTTGAAATGTATTAACTCAGCAATGTTATAATCACATCTTTTCATTTACTAGTGAATCTTGAGATGCTAGTTAATGGAAATTTTCAATAAATTCTTGTTATTAGACTTTTCTATACTTATTTTTTAAAGTGTGCGTGTGTGCATTTGAGATTATTATAGGTGAAGGTAACCAAAATTTGGACTACTGCAAAAATGTACTTACATTTCACTAATTTAGATTGGGCCTCAATGTATTCTATATTTTGGGAAGAGCTTACTAAATACGACAAAATTGGTTTCCACATCTGCTTCATAATCAGCAAAATTCCAGTAGTTTGTGATTCTATAACTAATAAAAAAAAAAATCATGGTTCATCCTTATTAATTGGTTCGGGTTAATTAACAACCCCTCCTCCTCCCCACTTTACATTTTAACTGTCTTCAAACTCAAAGGTTTAAAGTGACCTTAAATTTCTAAAAAAATTTTCAACCTAAACCACCCCAGGAACAGATCAAATTTCCCAAGGCAGATCTGGGCGGTCTGACTGACACAGGATTAGACTGAGCCCAGGAACATTGGGATCTGAGACAGGCACCTGAACACTAGGACACAGGGTGGCTCACCAAGCCCTTTCCATTCCAGCACTCACTAGAATGAAAAGCTAATGGGTTGCAGATATATATCTTCTAGGAAGCGCTTTATTACTTTTCTAAACACACCTACATGTTGCTTTCTAAATATCATGCCAAGATGCCCAGAGTGTTGCCATGAACTCCTTGAGCAGTTAATTCAGTGGTTTAATACCTGCAATTTAGCAACCTTAAAATATAATTGCCTGAAATATGCTTTACTATCAAGATTGAGACCTCACCATGGTAATGGAGGAAATCAGCAAAATATAGCCTGGCATGGAGTATAGGAACAAATTTGTTATAAATGGAAAAAACCTATTAGGCCTGTCCATCGCAATGTCAATACATAATATATCCCTGTGGTTTTTGGGATCCCGTAACTGCGATGAATTTAATGGTGGTGAGCTATGGGTATTTATGAAGATGGAGTATTTCAGTTACTATTGATTAGACTCTTAAGACGCACATACTCTTAAAAAAAAAATTATCCCAAATATCTCCTTCCCTGCTCCCTATATAATTTCCTGTAGGTAAACTGTCATTATTAGCTTTGCAAGAATAATATGAAACAGAAGCCCACATGGAACTTTTGTAATGTCAGAAGATTGATACATTTGTTGTTTCATACTAAAATATGTATAAAATCATTCCTAAAATGGGCATTATATATGTTCGAATCCCACATTCCTATTAAAGAAATATATATACATCCATTCCCTTTCTGTCCAATCTCTAACTCCTCCCAGTTTATCTTCAAACAAAAAAGTGATATTAAGGAAAAAAGGTAGTGAAATTTTATACTTTGACTTCTTGTTTTTCTCACAAATCGATCCATATGTCAGCATTAATTAAACTGGCAAACAGCATAAAGGTGACAAAGAAGCCCAGTGGTTTCTGTTATAACACAAACTTGGTTAGCATTGATTCCAGGGATTTTTATTTTTCTATTTTTTGCCCAAGTGTAAAGTTAAAAAAGTTGCTGCAATGTTAATTTATAAATTGTTACTACTGCGTCAGCATTTGACATATTCCGGTACATAAGAAATACTGAGAAAAATGGCTACTTGTCAGTTTGAGACCATTTAAGCTGCATTAGTCACATATTTCTCTAACACCTGGAATTCTGAGTTTTCAAATGAAAGAAGGATCATATGTAGTTATAAAGAATTTATAACTATGTTTTCTATATCTCATTAAACTGCTCTTTTTTATTTTGTTTCTGTCTTTATTATTGATGAAGTAAGCTAATTGAGTAGCATTAAAAAGTCTTTTTCATAACCTTACTGTGAGTTATCTAACAAATAAATACATAAAAAAGCAGGTTTAACTATTCAAAAAGTATTGATATGACATTGGTAAGGACAAAACTCTCAGAATTATATGAAATTGATTTTGTATATAATCCAGATTAAAATTAGAAAAATCTTTTCTTTTAAAAAAAACTTTATCATCTCCTTTGTGAACATAAGCAGTTTTACCAGACTCTGTTTTTTTTAACGTTGAACATTGAAAAAAAATGTGACTGATAATAACTGTCATCCTATTGTTCATTTAAAAAAAAGTCTGGAATAAAATTAACCTCATAGTAGCAACAAAGTGTTTTACCTACGGGGGGATTAAAATTCATTTGCTGCTCTCCCATTCATAACATACAACTAACGGAAACAAAGTTAGTCCAGATCAGTGGTTATTTCCCTGAGACTTCAAACTACTGCTCAACGGGATCTCAAGAGTTACATAGCATAAAATCTTCAGAGGACCTCAGTGTGCAGCCCACATGTGTCTGTGCTCTGTGCCTTTACTGTTTTATGTGAACACATGCACACACTTGGAGGCATCACCATATTTGGTTTTGGCTGACATTATAGGAAAAAGAGAAACAGAGAGAGACATGATAATATTTGTATACTTAAAGACAATAATCATAGCTATTAAATTCAGTGTGCCTAATACATGTTCTCACCCTAAGATAAAAATAGAAAGGAGAATCTATGAACCTAAAGGAATGAAAGAAGAGAACTCTCTCTTGCATACACATAACACTCATAAATGCCTGCTGGTGTCATGATTAAGCACTTGAGCTCTGAGGTCAATCTGCCCAAGTTCAAATTCTAACTCTGCCATTTATTCAATGTCCCCTTTGGTCATTTATATATGATTTATACAATCTCACCAAACCTTTGTTTCTTCATCTGTGAAAAGAGCATTTCCTTTCACTCGTTCAACACATAGGTATTCAGTGTCTAATATATGCCAAGCATTATTCTCTATTCTAGATATACGACAGTGAACCATAGACATGAGACATCTTCCCCCATGGAGCTTTCATGCCAGTGGTCCTTGGGGAGGATGAGATGAAAAGCTTTTAACAAAATGGTTTAAACATTAAACATTAACATAAAATGTCAGTACTAGTACTAGTAGTAGTAGTAGTAGTAGTAGTAGTAGTAGTAGTAGTAGTAGTAGCAGTAGCATTACTAGGCGCTTAGACACCATGCAAGACACTGATGCATGGAATCTCGAATCTTCCAAACCACTGGCTAAATGGTTATCAGCCCTGTTTTACATGTGAGAAAACTGAAGCTAAATGAAGGAACTGTCTTGCCCATTCGCAGTTTTTTCTATTAAAGACACATATTACACTTTCATACGAGAAATTCTGCATTGTCTAAGTACATTAAAAACACTAATATACTTAAATAAATCATTAAAACCCACCATGTTCTCTTACTCTAGCATATTTTCTGCTAACCATTAATTGATATTTGTTGCTATTTCTGTTGATACATTTTAGAAATGTGAAAGGTGATGTTTTTGAAACTTTACTGTGATTTTCAAACCAATATCATAAACACACATACACACACATACCATACACAGGCACACATATACACAGCAGTCATATTAAAATATATATTTTTTTAAATCAAAGAATACATCAAAGAGAAAATGCTCAAAGGGAGTGAAAGAACCCAACAAGAAGTGATAGGGCCAGATTCCCAGAAACAGCTCTCAAATATCACCCTATGGAAATATGGAATAAAGGACACAAGGGAAAGATGCAAAGATTGCACTGGTTTTTAAATATAGCTAGAATTGTTTTTGCCAAAGAATATTGAAAAGGAGCAGAGAGTATCCAGTCAGACCAAGTTTATTATTGAAAAGTATTACTATGAAGTTATTTTTTTATTTTTGTTGACAAGAAACGATAGCGGCAGTCCTTACGATACCATTTTGCGCCATTCCTAGACAGATTATTCCCTTTGATAAGCATGTCCTTTCTGATCCTTTCTCCATCACACTCCCTTTTATTCACATCACTTAGCCATTCTGGACACCCTGGTATTGTCTGAATGTACAATGAAACACCTGCAGGCTGTTCCCTCTGCCTGTAATTCCATTTTCCAAATAGTGTTGTGGTGAATGCCGTCACCTCCTTGAAGAGACTTACCCTGATCTTATAATGTAAAATTTAAATTTGCAACCTCACCTTCACCCCAGCATTCCTAATCACACCTATCCTATTTTATGTTTTTTTCACAACACTACTATCTTCTCTATAACACTATATACTACACTTATTTACCTATATTTGCTTTTCTATGTTGTCTATTTCTCCCTACCCACCTCAAGTTGAATATAAGCTCAATGAAGGCACATATTTTTTGTTTCTGTCCATCTGTTCACCGATGTACCCTGAGTATACATAAAGAGTGCCCAGTATAAACAAACAATAAGTGTTCAATAAGTTTAAAATGCCAATTATTTTTTCACGCTTGCTCCAACAAACGCAAGTGATGCTTAGAAGCAAAACAAAAAACAGCCTTTGTGCTTCTGGTTGGGCATTCTTGAGAGGAAAGGAAAACTGATAGTCTCTATTTTTTATGAGACTGAAATGTGAGATTTATCACAATCATTCTGAATATTGTTTAATTCAAGATTTAAAGCATAATCTCAAACAACAACTAAATGCCAAGTATAAAGAGTAATCTGGGAGTCCAGGAATAATAAGCAAACCATCAAATGTAAACAACCAGAGAAAAGAAATTTCTCCAGTGAGACTATGTCAGCAAAACTGCACAATGCCAAAAAAAAAAAAAAAAACTATCAGTATAATCAAGCCACACTTTTGACTTCCTTCTTATCATTTATTTAGCCTTTTAAATTATTTTGGGGACAAATTAATGATTAGTAAATAGATAGTGAATAGCATATTTAGCGCCATTTCCTCATCCTGACAGGAGAAAAAAGTGCTCATCTATTATCACATTGGTTATGAAAAAGGGTCGAGATGACAAGAGGAACAAGCACACAAGGAAACAGCTCAAAATTATTACGAAGCATTTTAAAATATGATGTGCTACATAAATCTTACATTTTAAAATAAATTTAAAAAGGAAAGGGAAAAAAAGACACAAAAAATGCATGAGAAAATGCATGTGCCAGCATCCTGGAGAAGGTCCATGAAGACTAAAATAGATAAACTATGCATCGGTAGATTCCAAATAGAATGAAAGGTCAAGACAATAATCCAAATTATTCCCCCAAAGAAAGCAGATCTAAAAGGAAGGTTCTGTTCAGCTCACGTGTTAAACCAAAATAATAATTCAACCTAGTATAAGATAAACGCAGCAAAATTCTGAAAGCTCAAGTTGAAAAACGATCAAGTGGATAATTAGCTTCCCAGCACTTATGCTCACATTTCAAGTATCTTCATCAAACCGAAGTTGAAGAATGCCAGGTGTCTGCATATCGGCCTAAGAATATGGCTTTTTGTTTCTACTCTGGATATTAGCATAATCCCAATACCTTGGGCCCAAAATGGAAATGTTCTACTCTGTAACATATGTGTATCATCAGCGTCCATTTATTAGCTAAACTTTTGCCTCACTTTTATAAGTTCACATTTTGCTGGGCCCTGAAGACAAGAGCTGATGATGATGCTAATATATACCTACACACGCCACCTGAAAAGGCACAAAAAATCACAACAGAGTTATGAAACCTGGCTCGTTCACAACATAGGACCTAAAGAAAAACATAATCATCTGTTTAAAACCCTTTATTTTGAGCACTGTATCACCAACAGACATTACAGCATTATTTCTCATGCTGCCTTTAATAACAAGGTAAAATAAAAATAAGTAAAACATAATGCAATGAACACAAGCTACATGAAATGCACCATGAAAGATGTTCAGGGTTCAAATGTATTTTCATGTATCACTGATTAAAGAACGATAGAATCAAGAAAGTTTGGAGTCAGTAGTACAACACCCTCATTTTACAAATGAGAAAACTGAGTCATGTACAGCATAGGGAATATAGTCAATAATATCATAATAACTATATACAGTGACAGATGGTTACGAGACTTATCATGGTAATCACTTCATAAGGTATGAACCACAATGTTTTACATCTAAAACTAGTACACTATTGTGTGACAACTATAATTAAAAATAAATTTTCTAAAATAAATGAGGAGACTGAGGAAGTCTGCTGAGTCTATATGAAGAAAATGGACATGGAGAAAATGCTCCCCTGTGAAAAGAAAAGTAACTTCTATAGAGCAAATCCTCCACAGCGGAGACAGGCGGGCCGCATAATAAATAGAAAGGGCACAGAAATAGCAACGAGCACAGCACTGAGCACAATAAATACCTGTGCAAGAACTGAACTAAGAGTAAAATGACCTGAATTCCAGTGGCGGCTCTGCCTAAACTCTCCTTGAATAACATACTTCACCTCTTTGGTCTCATTTTTCTCACCTTTGTACTTACACTTAATAGTTTCTACCAACTTAAGGGTATGTACAACTATAATTTATAGGGGTAGGAAAATGAGAAGAGAAACTTTTTAGTTTTTTGTGCTGAGACTAACAGGGCTGTCCTGGGACTTGGGGACCTAAAGATCACATTCTATTTCAATAAATAGAAAATGTATATTGAACAAAAGGCTAAGCATGACCAAATAGTTGACTGCTCATTTCCCTAAAGAAAATATATGAATGAAGCAGCAGAAGTAAAACAGTCATTATTCTGAGATGCCCTTATATCTAAACATTTTCAAATACATCTTAAATCTAAGATCGCATTTTTAATTATCACAGATTTTAGTGGGTATGTATGTGTGTGAGGTAGGGAAATGAGAGAGAGAGAGAGAGAGAAAGAGAGAGAGAGAGAGAGAGAGAGAGAGAGAGAGAGAGATTAATGAAAATCCAAAAATGTCAAACAATAAGAATTCTTTCTGCCACATTTGTAAAGCTAAGGGAAAATTCCATTTTCCCAGATTTGAGGCTGCAATCCATGACTTCTCCAGAAAAAGCTTTACCAACATTTTTTTTTTATAAATTCAACTGCTGTGCATCATGTCCTCAAATACATCATCCGCAGATGATGACTAACTCACGGCAGACCTGTCTCTTCCCAAGGGCTGGTTGAAACACTGCCATCTTTCTTGACAGTTCTAAGTATTTCAGTTATTAATAATGATTTTTACATGTAAGTTTCTTAGCATTTATAAAAGAAATCCCCCTCCCCGAAAAAAAAAGCTTTGCAAGTTAGACAACATTATTTTGCACATATATTTTTTTAAGTAGCAATGAAGAGACAAGAAAAGTGATATTTCTCAAAAAAAGAGCTGTTATAAACAAATCAGAAATAAGACCAGAAGTTCCATCTTTAATTCTCTGACCTGACTGTGCCAAAATGCTTCTAGTTAACTAGTGAGACAACTTAAAACAGATTACAAAATAAAGGTCTTATGAAAATATTTCTATTTATGGTATTTCTAGAAACATTACCAGTTCTATGTGTCAAGCTATGTAAAATTTGGGAACTAGATTATCATATTGCACTAAGTAAGTCTTGGGGTATCCAACATGCCACCCACGGTCCATATGAAGCGTTCAAAATTGAAAAGCCTCATATATATATATAGCAGATTCATTCCAAAAAGTAAAACTTTCCTTCTACCTTAACCCAACATGGCTCTCACATATGGGAAATGTTTATTGTTTGAAAGCACATTAATGCCTGTGATTTATAACTAAAATATCAGTTTGCATCTGCGAGAATCTGACTTACAGATTTGTAAGCAAGGTGGTGTGTGGCGGAGCGGGGGGAGGTCTTTATTCCAAACAAAGAGAAACTGAGCCATAAAAGAGCCTAGTTCAGGGTCAATTGTTAATATATTAATTATTAGAATTAATACAATGATAGTTCAAATCTAAAAAAAAAACAAAAGATCCCATATTCTTGTGATCTAGGACCAAGTTTTTGACATGTGACTGTTAACAGTTGCCTAGCTCAGGATCGACTTAACCTTTGAAAATTAAAGAGTTACAGCTTTGTCATTGGTCTAAAACTGAGTCCGTTGCTATACAGTTTCCTTTGGACTCAACGAAGAGCCAAAAATATGGATGTTACACAAGAGGTCCCTCAGTTTCCAGTACAGTAGGAACACAAAAGCACTGCCAGAGATGTTCAGCGTGATTCCCGTTTATGATTTCCTGTGTCCTGTTGATGGAAGATGTAAACAGTAACTGACCAGTTACCAAAAATACTGAGCCCAGTCACAAAGGAGCAAAGCATCTGGGTGTGAATAAACAATGCTCCCTCCAAACCTGCTGCTGTCTATTCAATGCCAACATTTGATCCCCGTCAAAAAAAAAAAAAAAAAATTCTTTCTGAGGCAATACCTGGTCATTTGTTATGTTAATCTCCAGTGTGTGAAGGACTCCTCCCATCAGAGAAATCACCCAACAGTCACCACAGGATGTTTCTTATTTTGATGACTGAAAGGTACATGCTGGGTCTGGAGGAGGAAACCATTGATTTATTTTCACCACTTTTTCCTGGCTGACAGCAATTTAAAAGAGAAAGAACAAACCACATCACTCATCTGCCTGCTTGGCATGCCTGGTAGTCATAGAAGCCTATATCGAGGCCATCTGTTCAAGTCACAGCCTCTCCAAACATGTTCAGAAAGATAATGTAGGAAAGGGTGTGCTCCAGTCAGGCTAATGGGCCACCTAAGGTAAACCAAAAGGCCCAGGCTGAGAAATCCACCCACTTTGCTTCTCTCTCTGCAGTCAGGTCCAACCAAGTCATAGATTTGGACTGAAACAATTATTTTGAAGTTTATTTGTCAAACGAATGTTCAGTTGATTTGAACATCTCTGGCTTAGTACTATCTCACAGACATATAGGTAGGTAGATTCAGTGAATCAAAAGAAATGCTCCTTGCACACAATCTACAAAATGAAACCCGCCTCTCAGGACATCACATTCAGCACTTGCCTGATGGTGTTTGTGCACCTTCTAAATCAGCTCTTAGATACCAATAAATTACTGAAGCCAGAAAGGCTGTCTGCAGCAAAGCATGCAGATGATGTCTACCTTTCAGAAACAGCAGTGTGATGTAGCTCTACTCAGTAAAATAACACCAAACAAGAAATTCCCTCTTGCTTCAGCATCATCCTGTTGGACAGATTCATAATCTATTACAAAGAACTGCCAATCACTACAGATTAGATTGGGATAAAATTATGCACTTGAATTAGGCTTTTATGATGAGAAATCTAACTTGTCTTTCATGCACAGTACTTATGAACTCTACTGGAAATAATTTGGCTTTCTAAGATATTTTGAACGTTGTTCTTTGTACCCTAAAATGTGTCCTGTTTTTTTTTAGTGATCTTTGAGATGATCATGTGAAGGATGTCCTAGATTTTTCAAAAATAACCCACATGAAAACAAGGGAACTTCTGAGATGTAGTACCATTTTAGCATTTTTGTTGGTGGCACCCCTCCACCGGCGAAAAGGCACCTGTTTTCAATCTACGTTAACACCTAAAAATACCAGGAAACACCATGTCTGACTAGAAGCCACACTGTTAGAACCATCGTCACATCTTCTGCTTTTTCCCTCTCCGCACTCCCTTCCATCTAAACCTACTTTCCCACCCATGCACATTCCCCATTCTTTCAAGGCCCTTCCTATATCTTACTACAGGAACAGTAATTCATGATGTCATGTTAATAATTTACATCTCTCAGTTTATATATCTCCATTTCTAGTTAAGTTGTTTTGCACAGCCCAACTCCTGCAGCTACCAAAGAGAGAATAACATCATCACAGATATACTAAGGTACCATAATTTTAGCCGTCATATCATCATTCTTTGATTCATTTCATATAGACTATTTTGTTTGGTCCTTCTTGCTGAAACTTCCATTTGTTAGATTTTGGACCTTATGGATTGTCTAAATTACTTCTACTTGAATTATCAAATACACATCAGTCTATTCCATATATAATGTAAGTCTTCTCAATAAGACAGGTCTTTTGTTAAGACCAAGTAATTTTAGCATACATATCTCAAACCCTATTCCCACCAAGAAATGAGATATAGTCAAGCATTAGAAAAAATCCATATGGTCCAAAATCTAATAGGAGTTTCAACAGGAAAAACCTAATGAAATAGTCTGTATGGAAATTATCAAAGAAATAATAAAAGAACATTTCTCAGAATTGAATGATATGTCTCCAAATTGAAAATTCCTTAAAAACGTCTAGTAAAATCAATAAAGATCCAAATCATATATGTAAAAATTCCAGTGAGTGTAGTGAGAGTGAAGATCACATGTAAAGAATTAGAAAAAAGTGGCAGAGCGTTCTAACATTAATACTGAATGCCAGAAGACAATGGAATTTTGCATTTAAAACTCTAAGGAAAAATAATTTTCATTTTAAAAGTCCAACATGCAATGTCACACATTTTTCCTTTCTCAAGAAGTCCCCATAGTGAGGGGTGATATAACACCCTA
Source organism: Rousettus aegyptiacus (assembly GCF_014176215.1). Lineage (NCBI taxonomy): Eukaryota > Metazoa > Chordata > Mammalia > Chiroptera > Pteropodidae > Rousettus > Rousettus aegyptiacus. The sequence continues at coordinate 55,356,336 of NW_023416286.1, read as the reverse complement.
GAAAGAGAGTGTCTCACATAAAGAGAGATTAAGAAAATTTCCACAGTGATAGCTCAGACTACATAACTCATAGCAAAGGAGAAAAGGGGAACACACCATATTAAGTGTGTTGAGCATCAATCACAAATCATTTTCCATTTTTGCTAGTTTGTAGAAGGCAACTGAAAGTGGAAGCAGGGGTTAATGACAGACCAAATGAGGAAGTTGTCTACTTGGATTTAGATAAAAGGTTAATAGAATTTCAAAGGTACTTTGATCAGTTCAGCTTACTGAAAAACAAAACAATAGTATCTTCAGACTTCTGGAAGGCTCACAAAAATTCAGCCAAATGCAGTTCATTTTCAATTTGCAGTCCAATGAAGCACTGCTTTGAATTTCTTTTCAATTGTACTGTTTTAATATTCAAATTGTCCCCGCCGCCACTTTTATGCCATTTTGAAAAATTCTTTAGAGGGGAGTCATATATAGTTTAGAATTGGAAACAATTGCACTTCATACCAAAAAGTATTTTTTCTCTGAGAAACTGCGAAAACATAACAGTAATAGTTATAACCTTGATTCTCCTTCTAGTTACAAGGACTATTAGCTATCCTTTGCTACACACACACACACACATACACACACACACACACACACACACACACTCAGAAAAGAGTGTTAGTCAGTCCTACAAGGTCCATAAAATTTGCAGGTCTTTTACTCTGAATTCTTGTTATCCATTTCAAAATATCTTTTAGTTTACAATCAGAGATGCTCTATTACTTTATCAATTCTTGTCTACCAATCATGTCTCTCGATTCTGAAACAATAATTCACAACTAGGATGGCCTTTTATATATGGAAAGGAATATAGTAACGTGTCCAACAACTAACCTTAAAATCAATATATGGATCAGGAAACAGTAATAAAGATGCAAAGAGCTTCTTACTGTAACAGCTCAAGCTCCTGCAGAAAGAAATGGTAATCAATTAAATCACCATGATGAAGATACTATTGTGGGCATTCTGAGTCTATAATAAAATGGCAATCAGATTTACTCAAAAGAGTAAGAGTCCGCCATATGTTTACAATAGTTTCGTCAATTGAGAAGTATTTGTTAATTACCCACCATGGACTCAGCATTGAATTAGATGCTGACATTATTTATTTATTTATTTTGAATTTTTTACCAAATTTATTGGGGTGATACTAGTCAATAAAATTATGTACATTTCAAGTGTAAAATTCGATAGTACACCATCTGTATATTGCATTGTGTGTTCACCACCCAAAGTCAAATCTCCCTCCATCACCATATATTTGACCACCTTTATCCTTATCTACCTCTTCACTCCCCCTTTTCCCATTGGTAACCACTAAACTGTTATCTGGGTCTGTAAGTTTTTGTTTGTCTTGTTTGTTCATTGTTTTCAGTTTTATATCCCACAGATGAGTGAAATAATATGGTTCTCAAGTTTTTCTGTTTGACTTATTTTGCTTAGCATGATAAATCTCAAGATCCATTCATGCCATGCTGTTTCAAATGGCAGTATTTCATTTTTTCTTATGGTTGAGTAACATCCCATTGTGTAATGTACCACATCTTCTTTATCCAATCATTTATCAAAGGACACTTCAGTTGTTTCCATGTCTTGGCCATCATGAATAATGCTGCAATTACCATCAAGGTGCACATATCTTTACAGATAAATGTTTTAAATTTGGAAAGTAGATACCCAGAAGAGTAATTGCTGAGTCATATGGTAATTCTATTCTTAATTTTTTTTTGAGGAACCTCCATACTGTTTTCCATAGTATCTATACCAATTTACATTTCCACAGAAGTATATGAGAGTTCCTTTTTCCCCACAACTTCTCCAACACTTGTATTACTTGTCCTATTGATAACAGCCATCCTAACAGGTGTGAGGTGCTATCTCATTTTGGTTTTGATTTGCCTTTCCCTAACTGCTAGTGTTGTTGAACATCTTTTCAAATGTCTGTTGGTTGTTTGTATGTCTTCTTGGGAGAAGTGTCAGTTTAGGTCTTCTACCCATTTTTTAATTGGATTGTTTGCCTTTTTGCCATTGAGTTATAAGAGCTCTTTATATATTTTAGATATTAGCTCCTTATTGGAGGCACAGTTTGCAAATATCTTCTCCCATTCAGTTGGTTGCCTCTTTGTCTTGTTGGTAGTTTCTTTTGCTGTGCAGAGTTTGTTGACTTTGACACAGTCACATTCCTTTTTTTTTTGCTTTTACTTCCCTTGCCTTTCAGGTCAAATTTATAAAATCCTCTCTAAATCCGAGGTCCATGAGTTTAGTTCCTATATTTTCTTCTATGCAGTTTATTGTTTCAGGCCTTATATTCAGGTCTTTGATTGATTTGAGTTAATTTCTGTGTATGTGACAGACAGCAGTCTAGTTTCACTCTTTTGTAAGTGGCTTTCCAATTTTCCCAGCACCATTTATTGAAGAGGCTTTGCTCTCTCCATTGTATGTTTTTGGCTCCTTTGTGAAAAATTATTTGCCCATATATATGTGGATTTATTTCTGGACTATCAATTCTGTTCCACTGGTCTGTGTGTCTGTTTTTCTGCCAATACCATGCTGTTTTGATTAATGTCACTTTGTAGCATAATTTGAAGTTAGGCAATGTGATACTTCTGGTCTTGTTCTTTTTTCTCCAGATTGCTTTGGCTATTGGGGATCTGTTGTGATTCTATAGAAATCCAATGTTTTTTTGTTCTATTTCTTTAAAAAATGTTATTGGAATTTTGATGGGGATTGCACTGTATCTACATATTGCTTTGAGTAGTATGGCCATTTTAACTATGTTGATTATTACAATCCATGAACACAGAATATCTTTCTGTTTTTTTGTGTATTCTTAAATTTCTTTTGATGATATCTTGTAGTTTTCAGTGTACAGGTCCGTCACATCCTTTGTTAAGTTTATTACTAGGAATTTTATTTTTTGTTGCAATTGCAAAAAGAATTTTTTTCCATTTTTTTCTGAAATTTTATTGTTAGTATACAGGAACACAATGAGTTTTTGTACATTGGTTTTTTTATCCTGCAACTTTACTGTATTTGAGAGTTTTTTTTTTTTTAAGTAAAATATGTACTATCACATTGCTCCATGTAATTATCGTAAGAAAACTAAGCAATCAAATAGAAACAGGGATAAAGTGGAATAACCAAAGAGAAGCTTCATGAAGGAGACACTGCTAGGGGCAAAAATCAGAAAAGTAAAGGAGGAAAAGAAAGGTTCCCCAAGCCTGGGGAGAAAGAAGACTTTTGTTTGCGAGAAATGTTGACTAAAATCATTAAAATTAGAGAAACCACTCACAATTATATCCAGACAAATATTAAAAACCGCCTTGCCAGGAAGTGTTATGTTTCCATTTTAAATGCAGGGATATCTATCCTCAAAGTATGAGCTAAGCTTCAGAGAATTATGAAGTAATTGGGAGGGAAAGCAGTAGGTAAGTACCAAAATTTAAGGAGCTGAGCCTCAAACAAGGAGAGACGCTGGTGCAGAAATTAGGAAACCTAGAGAGATAATAAAGGAGTTGGGTCCCAAAGTAGAATAAGATATAATACAGAAAAAAAAGAAAAGAAAAGAAAAGGTGGATAGCTTTACAGAGAAGGGAACTTTTTTTTATGAAACTAGAGAAGAATAAGATAATGCTTTTATTTATGCAAATAAACAATGAAGAGAAAAATGTTCCATTATGGGGAGATAAATTGATTTTAGAGATCCTGTGTCATTCAAAGATGACACAAAATAGATGTAAAATACCTATTCATTTATCCATCCATCATCAATCCAATCCACCTATTCACTCTTTCGGCAAACACCTTAAAGTACAGACTGTGCATTTAGCACTACTGTAGGCTTTAAAAGATACAAAAATGTATAGTTCTTCTCTTAAAGTGCCCTTGATGTATAATTAAAGGCTTTTTCTTCTCCCCCAACCCACCTACTATCTCTATTATCAGCTCAAAGTGAAAAGGCTGACAAAGCCACTATTTGAAATATTTTTATGATTTAAAGAACTACCTTCCTGCAAGGTTTCCAAGACAGGGCATTTTTCAAGAATTTCTATGTCCTTCTTACTATGACTAAAAGGCAGGAAGCTGACACTTTTTTTTTTCACTTGAAATTGTAAAATGATTAAAGCCACCCAGCAACAATAGCTGACCTATTAAGAAAAAATACTAGTCAGATGTCAGGCAGAAATTGGTGTAAAGATATATATTTAGAAAGGACTCCCAAGTCTATTTGCATTTGCCTATGAGCCTATGAAGCCGTTTTCTCTCCATCGATTCTGTTATTAACTTATCCATAGCCTCGTGTTACCACCCAAGCTAACTCTGCTCAATATGGAGTCTTGTAACCTGTAGGGAAGAAACAGGCCCACTCATTAACAGAAGTAGTTACAATTTGAGATCAGTAGTCATAGTTTCTGCTAATTCAAGTAGAAAATCCATGTTTCAGATACTTTTAAGGTGTCACCTAAAAGTGTATAGCCACTTTGATAAAGCCAGAGCTTAACAGGCAGTTATATGCTTCAATCTCTTCATTCACATTATTCATGTGGCACTCTTCTACAAGGGGACAAAAAAAAAAATCAATGGAAAGCAAGCTATAGTTTAACTCTCAGCTTCGTGTCTGGTGCCTCCTGGATAGTCCCTGTACTATGGTGCCACTGAAATGATTTTCAAATACAAAGGCGAGGGAGGCTTGTTGGAAATATGTGGCATAGGGGCTCAGTGCTTCTCTGAATTTGCTATGAAATTCTTTAAAAAAAAAAAAATCACTTATATTCTGAGCTTCAGCTTTCTTAACTTTAAAAATAATAGGAAGATGGACAAATTGACCACTCTATGGTTCTACCTACGCACCAGTGATAGTGTCTACTTTGTAACTTACTTTTAAGCCTTCAGATAATAGCAATGACTAATTTTATGACTTTGTATAATACTTAACATGCTAATCTATGATTTTACAAAATTGAAATAACTCAGACATAACAATAATCCAGTAATCAAGATTAATGACAGTTCAAGGAAGAAAATAACATAGAATCACTCTAAACTGGACTCTAAAAATGGTGACACTTTTTCATACTTGCCCTCCACAGTAACCTAAGCCAATCCCAAAACACCATTTGGAGGGCAAAATGGGTCAATGGACACATTTTGGAAGACACATTGCCATGGGGAAAAAAAAGGTGAAAATTCAGAATTTTGCTGATAATGCTGGTTTTCTCAGCCTAAAATAGGAGTGTAATTATTTGAGTATGAGTTGAAATTATAAACCAAAGCTAATTGATATCCAAAATTTTCAACTACAATATTAAAATAAAATCAGTAAGTGTAATAATAAAATCTCAGAAAAACACACCAAGCTGGAGACAATTCATTCTGAAATTGTTAGCAAAACCTCAATGAAGGATACAGTTTTTGAGTCTATGCGCATTCGATGTGTCTCCCAGGTATTGGTGAATCCATTCATAAATCTATTAAACCAAGTGTCATGCAGAGATAATAAAAGCTTAGAGTCTAGGAGAGAAGGGTACTTTCACATATAAAATGTAAAGAATGGCTTGAAAGAACAGTGGTATAGAGGTAGATTACAGGTGCAAAGGAGGGTGTGGTCAAGTCCCTTGGGAAAATGGACAGAGATCATGCATTCCAGGGAGACAGACAGCTGCAGAATAATAAAAAGTAGCCAATGGCTGAAGTGTTCTGGGCACTGAGAACATAGATTTCAAGAGCAGTTATTGCAAGACTTATTTAAGGAAGACCTAGTCTGCCAAGCTAGTGTCTAGACTCCACCATTAAAGAGCTTTAAACAGATGAATCGTGTAATCAGATTTGCCTTTAGAAAGATAACTGTACCAGCTGCGTGGAAAAAGGATTTGGAGAGGTGTGATATTAGAGAAAGTCATATGAGAGAGTGTTGGCTTTCAAACTAAATTTAAGTGACCCCTTTCTACAAATTCTATGGGTCAAACCTTCTACTAAACATAACTCTCACATTCTCGTTTATCCTCTTTAGAAGCGTAGCAGAATCTAAACATATTTTGAAGGTTAATATGTTTTTTAATATCCTGTTAGATTTCCTTAGCAGGAAAAAGAAAAGCTCCTCAAGGCTGACAGTAAGATACATTCCTTGAATGGCTGTTTTGATCACTCTAACCCAATCTTTCTCTGTCTATACTATTCAAGCCAACATGGTTAGGCTTTTGCAGAGAAAAAATTCTAATACCTATATTCTCTGCCTTGTATTTCTCATAGTCTGTCACAGAAAGAATCTGGAGTGCTTTTTAAATTGATTATATAATTTATGGCAAGATCTGTTCCATTCTTGGTTATCAGTAAAGTTATTACGTTAGCAACTGCAATCTACATACTTTTTCCCTATTTCTACCAGAAAAGAAGGAATGAAATTCATCACTTATAAAATCATTCTCCATGAATAAATTATCCCATGGGTATAATATTTTAAAATTCTCTCATATCTATTAAAAACTAAATTAATCAAATCACGTTGGCTGTCAGAATGTTTTAAAAAGATAGATGAAATAAAATAGAACTGCTTCCTTAAAGAACCTTACTAAACCCATTAGCCATTGCAATTGTAATACATGTTGCTTCTGGATAAAAAAATACTCTTATTTGCCTAATTGGGCAAATCATTAATTAGATGTGTAGCACAGCATAAACAGTGGATGTTACTAAAGTAATCACGTGAAAATTGTAATTTAAAAAATCAAACTGAATTTCTAAGTAGAATACGGTCTTAGGGTATTTACTTGTTAATTGATTTAGATTTACTTTCATAGTCTATTTGGTACAGCCAGCTTGTCAGTTTAGCCCACTTTAACAATATTTGAGCACTCATTGTATGTTAGGCTCTGAATGTAAAAAGAAATTATAGTAGAAGAGAAGTGTATAAAGAGAAAATTGCAATATCAAGCGCCTTGCAATGTCAAATGCTAGGACAACCATACATGATCTCTGTCCCAGGGGTTAAAGAAGGCTTCCTGGAGAGGAAAGGAGTTAAAGTACACTACAGGCATAAGAATATTCTAGGTAAAGAAAGGTGTGATGGGCACTTTATTTAGATAGGCCTTATGGCCCAAGACACAAAAGCATGAAGCAGCCCTGGTGTAGGAAAGAACTACTAGCAGCTGGTTGTTCCTGGCACATGAGATGTGGAATGGCGAGCTGTGGGAGTGGAGGCTATAGAAATAGGTAGGAACTGGATCCTGGATGTTTTACTAGAACCAACTACTTAAGCCTGGCTCACTCTCCCACATAGGACAGAGTGAGAGGGAATTTTACTGAATTCCAGTTGAAGATCCTTCTAATATAACCTCTTATCTATGATCCTATGATCTTAATTCCACTAATAATGAGCTGTCAGCTTCTGGGGAAAATCACTTAGGCTTTCTATGTCTCTTTTCCCTTTAAAGTAATACCTACGAACCTACTCAGGTATATTGAAGAATGAACATACATACATACATACATACATACGTACATACATACATACATACGAGAGAGAAAAAAAGAAGAGAGAGAAAGAAAAAGAAAGAGAAAAAAAGAAAGAGAAAGGAAGGAAGGAAGGAAGGAAGGAAGGAAGGAAGGAAGGAAGGAAGGAAAAAAGAAAGAAAAGAGAAAGAAACAGGCAAGCTTTGTCGAGTGTTATTTTGCATAATAATTATTCTTGTGTATAGAGTGAACAACTCCAGGGGAATAACAAATAGTAAACACATATTTTATAATAGGTATGGGCACCGTTTATTTATACTTATCTAATAATACAATGACTTTATTAAACCTGGCACGACTTTAGAATGAATGGTCGTTTTCTTTTCTGAGATACAGTGCTATCCCAAGGAAAAATAATAAAGCAAATAAAAGTTCTCCCCATCCTCCAACCTACCTTTTTTCTCCTTTTTTTCCCTTCTCCCTCCAAAGTATACTTTTCACTCCTTTCTAAAGTAAAAAAGCTGAAGTGGGCCTATTTCATATTTTATGTTGGTATGGATTCATCTCTATAGATTTTTTCCTTTTCCAGAGATATTAATGTTTTAAATCATATGCCTAGAGTTTCTATATTATTAATAAAAATTAGTTCACTAAAAATTCATCAGACTAATTTAACCTTATTTATTTTTATAAAACTCTTACATGCAAGGTAGATTATGAAAAAATTATAATGATAACATATTCTTATTCAATCAGGGCTTCTGGCAGGATTTGTTTGTCTTCCTTGGAACCAGAGAGATAAATTGATTAGGAACATATTAGTTTGATTGATTCAGTGCTCAATAATGTTAACCAAAATCTGTTGGTTAGTGGATTAATATACCTAGGACAATGGGAGGAGGCAATACTACTGTATTTATTATGTTTAACATTTTTATTTATAATTGGATGAAATAGCCAATTATCAAATTTGTATATGACACACAGATCCAAGATATAAGGATTGAAACGTACTTTAAAATTATTCCAAATATTGGGCTGAACTCAATAAGATAAAGTTTAAAAACATAAAATCCAGTTTCAGAATTAAAAATTAAATTGTAGTATAAGGGAGACCTAATATAAAGATACTGTAAGTTGATATATCCATAAAACAAAATGCTATATTAGCTATAGGAACTATATTGCTATTAAAATTTTAATATATTATATAACTATATGCTGAATTTTAGATAGGATAAGTAAACAACCCAAGGTCATACAGCTGGTAAGTAGTGGATATACAGCTCAGGTCTATTTGAATTCAGTTCCTGGATTCTTAACCACTAAGCACATTGCTTCCCAAGGCAGAACAGAACTATATTCACCGACAGGAAAAGACATCATAATACATGACAGGGTGCAGAGCCATAAATGTGAATATATACATAAAATGAACATATGAGCTCATGATACACACACATACATATATACATACATATAAATGTACTAATCAATATAGACAGCTCATAGGGAAGTCTAAGTTTATAAAATTTTAACACTGGATGTTTCTGGGTTACGGCACTGTCTGACGATTTTAAATTACTGTTCTTTTCATCTGAGCTTTCCAGTTGTTAATAGAGGTCATATATTACTTATTAAAATGCATCATGCAAATAGCTGAGGCAGTGCAGGGATTAGAAATTTAGGATTAGTCAGCAGTGTGACTCAGGTACTACAATTATTAAAGCAATCTTGATGTGTATTAGAGAAGACCTATATTCAAATAGAGGGGAAGAACACTTCCATGTGTTTTGCACTGATACCCAGAACACGATGTCCAACCAAACATCCAGAAGAGAGTAGCCAGGATGGTAGGTCTGGAGATCACATTCTATGAAGAAAAGCTAAGGAACTTGGTGCTTGCAATCCAATTGCCCCAGTCATGAAACACACCTAAAATAAGCATATTTCAAGATCTGAAGTGATGGAATTGTCAGCTTATGGTGATTCACTTGGGTCAGCTCCATAAGCGGAATCAGGTCTAGGAAAACTACGTGGCACTGGAGAGGAAATAAGCTACTTTTGACCCAAAATTGAAATGGGATTGAAAGGTATCAGAATATGCCACCCCAAAATATTGATTATTTTGGGCTTTAGGCACTTGCAAAACAGCAAATTCAGGGAGAAGTTTTCTGCTTAAAGGCAGATTTTCCAAAAGGAACTCAATTATCATAAATCCCTTTTCCTGGAGTTTCATCAACCGGAGAGGATTGACTTGGCACAGGAGAGAAGATTAGAAGTCAACACTATGTGCAGGAAAACTTTGTCACTATCATATCGTTCACGTATTCTTCTGAGGACCCATTCATCTTTCCTAAATGTCATTTACTCTCTCCCCTAAGGGGCCTACTTCCTCTCTCCCCTTGCCCTATTGAGATGATATTTAAGTCTGAATTTTAATCTACCTCTGAAATAACTCATTTTTTTCCCTCTTTCCCATGCATACATATTAATAAACTTGCTCAAATCTGTCTTTTACTAACAGAGGTCTCAGCTAAACACTCAGGTAGGAAAAATAATTTTTTCCTTTTCTGCAGGATCATGTGATTCTCTTTTGTCATGGCCAGGGAGTTCATTATCAACATACAGCAAAACGAACTGACACATAAAAATATAGACAGTGAATGGGCTCCTGAGGGACAATTGTTAGGGCCCAGGGCATGCTGCCCCCAAATATCCCATAATAGTATATTGATCACTTTGAATTAAAGTCACTTGATAAGCAGCCACTGCAAGAAGGACAGACACATTGACCCTCCAGTGTCTCCTTGAATTCAGGAAATAAAAAAAATCTACCCTGCACAAGGTGCTCCCTTTGCTCTGGGGGCAGAGAGGAAGAGAGTGGCACCCTTACCACTAGAGTTCAGGGCCAAAAAGCCTCTATAAAAAACCTGTTACTCCTTTACTAATTTACTACACAAGCTCAAATCGTGCTTAGATTCCTTGCTAATGAGCATCCGAACCCAGGTTTCTTCGTCATGTCAATTCTTTACAAATTTATTGTTTCTTTGCATAAAAGTATAAATAGCTGCCAGCTTTGATCATCTCTCTGAGCTTCATTTATGATCTCCCATGTGCTTGTATTACAATGACTTTTCTCCTGTTAATTTGGTCTTGTGTCAATTTTATTATTAGTCAAGCCATAAGAACACAACACTATATCTATGACCCTAAGTAATATTTACTGGGTAGTAAAATATAATCTGATAAGGACATTTCTTGAGGATATATGAGTGGGCAGGAAATTCACAGATAAGCTTTGATGTGGACAAGTTAAAATTATACATTTATGCAAAATAATTCAAATGTCCCTTGTAGAAAGATGAGTTCCGAAAAATCAGTTACCGCTTAGAAAAGGATCTAAAAGTCAGATATTCCCTAAAAATGTGTTAACTACAGTCAAAACAAAATATCAAATACTAAGTGACCCCAGATTTTTGGCAATCGTGGTATGTGTGTAATGCATGCTTCAAGCACAGATGTCCTGAAAGATGGGTGACCTTGGGAGATGGTCCGTGATGCAGCATGAGGGAATCTGAATCCCATGTGGCTTGAAGCAAAGAAAAAAAAAAATGGCCAATGAGAGAAGTAAGAGAAAGAGGAGGTAATTTCCCTTCATCCATTAGTGTAGAATGTGAATTAAGAAAGATAATTATGAAGTATTGGAAGTAAACAATGCAAAGAGTAAATGTAAACAAGAAAATCTAGAGTAGCAAGCCTGTGTATAAAAAAAAGTCACAATGGTAATCAAAAAAGATCTAACACCAGATAAATCCAAAGGTTTCTTCTAGAAAACAGGTTCTCAAAATACGGTCTCTTTGTGATGAAATGTAATCATCTGGGAACTTGTTAGAAATGCAAAAACCTTTCTCAAGCTCTTAGAGCTGTTGAATGAGATCTACTAAATCAGAAACTCTAAAGGCCCCATAATCAGTGATTTAATAAGCCATCCAGGTGATTCTAATGCACGTTCAAATTTGAGGACCACTACTCTAGAAGTTAACAGCCAAGAAGATACCATGAAACTTAAGTAAAGCCCCCCCTCCCCCCACCAGTCTGGGCAGTTACGTGGGAAGTTGGGTATGTAGGTGGCCATATCAATGAAAGGACCTTTGAGTTTCCTTTAGCAAAAAAGGTACTTCTTCCTATGTAACTTTAAACACAGGTTTTCATTCTAATACAATGCTTCCTATAGGCTTTTATCTATCAGTGGTTCTCAAATCTGCCACTTCACTGCTCAGGGGACATATAGCAAAGTAAAAGACAATTTTTGTTGTTAAAACTGGGGAATGGAGTGGTGCTACCACCAACTATTAGGCAAAGGTCAGGGGTGCTCCTAAACATTCTATGACATACAGGACATACATCCCCCCATAAGAAAAGAATGGTCTCGTCTAAACTGTCAGTAGTACTGCAGTTGAGAAACTCTGCTGTAGATCAGTTGCCCTGGGAACTAAATTCATATCAAATGTAGTCTATTTGTCCCTCCATTCCTCCAATTCAAACTGGCTCTTCTACAACTTGTGAAATCTTGCTTCCATTGTATAGTCAATTCCCCCTTTATACTTAAACTTTTCCGTATCTGCCTTCCATCTATTCATCTTAATTGTATATGATGTGTCAGATGACAAAAACCTCTCAGCTGCCCCTCCATGGCAACATTCATTCTGCCACTTAAAACTCCCAAAAGAGAACTGATGTCATGTTATTAGCACTTCATTTTTTTCTCACTTGAACATGTTGTATAAACAACAACAAAAAAAAAATAGCTCCCATAATAATGCCACTTGTTGGGGAGTCATAAATATCTGCAAATTTTCAATCTACAAAGATAAAACAAAATGCATATCCCTAAAGAAACAATTTTAACTTTTAAAACCCCTGAACAAATTTGGTTCCTTGGTTTTACCTAAATATAAATATTATGAACCAACAGGTTCGAGTTAAAGTAGGATAAATTCTGAGCACTCTACAGGAAATCTTGATGCAATAAACCTATAAAGTATTTTATAAATAGCATTTCCACTAATCATCAGTTTGCATAGAAGTGACAGACCCTATTTTTCTCCTTCAGAGTGAACACTAAATGATACTAAGGAAATATATATGTATATGTGTGTATGTTTTCAGATATAAACCTGAGAGGAGAATGAAGAGGAGTGAATGCACACTATGGGTAACCTATTAAAGTCACGTGTTTGTGAAAATATTCATTAGCAATGAATTAATACGGTATTTACCAAAACCCTCTGTGACAGCATACAGCAGGAAATTTAATTTGTCAGCAATCATTTTTATCTGAGCAGAGGCTGCCCCAAAAGGCTATCAGAACCCTTTGTAAAAATTCACCTCTCCAAAGGGCTTGAAGAAAGCATCTATGAGCACTACAGAAATTATCCTTTGAGCTCATTTATAGCAAGACAGTTTCATCTCTCTACATTCCCAGCCCAGGTAGAAATTCTAATGTCTCTCATTTTCAACCAACTCTACTATGTCGTACAGTTAACTTACACAAATTGCAGAACTTATTAGGACAGGAAAGTCCTCTTTGTACTTAACGGAAATCAAGCTGGCCTTTACACAGAACACATGAAAGGGACAATCAGTCAGCTGACAAATATTTGCAGACAACAATTCAGATGTTCAGTTATAAAACGATATGGAAATCTGACTGAAGCTAGGTGGCATAACACAGCTTACAAGGAAGTAAGATGTGGTAGAAGATCCAGCCATATTTCATAAGTGAGGTTTCTACATATGAATGGTCAGTGGCCATACTCTCACCACAGTAAACTCAATCTCTTTCCAACCTAATTTGCCTCAGAGAACAATGGATTCTCCTCTTATTAGGGTGGAAGTATTTGCACTAACGTCACTTTTGTTCTTTTTCAAATGGATTTGCATGCATTGTGTTCTCCACTCTTCTGCTTTTCATCACTGGCTGCCAAACGGCTTCTACTTCTTTCTCATACTTTCTTCAACCTCTTTCTTTCCTTCACATAACTCTTCAACCTCTGCCTCAGGATCATCATTGTTCTTCTCTCACTTCTTAATCTCTCATTATAACACTTCAATATGTGAATAAAAAAAAAACCCATAATTTTTGTAAAATTTTGTAAAAGTAGTCACAAATATAATAAAATTATACCCGACTTAAAACTCTGAAAAGTCACAAAAATTGCCACTTAGAATCTTACAACAAAACTAAAAAGCCAATCTCCTTCCTTCTCTTTCTCTTGTTAAATGTAGTTTCTCCCCCTACAAAAAAATGTATTCAAATCATATTCTTTAAAAAATTCTATGATGTCTACTTTGCTTAAAATCATATTTTTAAACAGTGTTTCACTGGACATCTTCAGAGAGTGTTTCAACTGGTTAAACAGGTTTTTTGGTGGGTATATTAGTTATGGGTAACAAATTACTACAAAATTTTGTAGCTTTACGCAACAAGCATTTATTATCTGACCATTTCTATGGGTCAGGTGTCCAGGAGTAGCTGAGCTCAGTGGCTCAGGGTCTCTCATGAGGTTGCACTTGGGTTATCAACCAGGACCATGGTCTTCCTAAGGCTTGACAGGAACTGGAAGGTCCATCTCCAAGGTGGCATACTCACGGGCTTTCAGCAGAAAACCCCCATTTCTCACTACAGAGGCCTTTTTATAGGCCATCTGGGTGTCTGGAGGCAGCTGGCTTCCTTCAGTAAGAGTAATCCAGGAGAAAAGGGGAAAAAAGGAACTGAGGTGCCTTTTAAAACCTAGTCTCTGAAGTTACACTTAGTCACTTCTGCTCTTTTCTCCATTCCTTAGAAGACGCTAAATCCAGCCCACATGAAAGGGAGAGGAAATAGGCTCCACCACTGGAAGTCTCAAAGAATTTCTGGACATATTTCAAACCACCACAGTCGGCAAGGCTTGACTCTGAGTCCCACTTATGACATATTTCCACTGGGGAAAACACGTGCTGTAATCTACCTGCAAGCATATATTTAAAACACAGCTTTTTTCTAAGTTGCCAAATATTATAATGTGATATTAAATCTTCTAAACGTGTTAAAAGTTCAACAGTTATAGTTTTTGCCATTATAAAATATCCAATCAGAATATCTATATCTATATATACACACATCTCTAAAATTTTAAGCCAACAATTTAATTTAAAAATTAAAATAACTAAAGAATACCAATAGAGTTCTATAGAAAATAACAGGATTTGAGGACTAACCAACGGAAATATGGAAGAAATTTTAACTATTAAGGGGACAAATTGTTTTAATAGCTCATAAACCTTATCTACACTAACTCATACACTACTACAAGTGCATCATTAGCCACCAGTGATCACATAATATAAGTATTCTTTTAAAATATAGCTGGTAAAAGAACAACGTGTCATTAGGAAATAAAAGTTTTTCTCTTAAAATATCTTCCTTATAATAGATTGCTCTAATTCCCACCTCCTTCCCACTCCCTTTTTCTATATCTCCTGTCCTAGAGGAAAGGAAGGTGTATTGAACCAGAAGTGTTTAGATTTTTTTGTCCTTCTCTAGAAATACCACATGAAAGTACGGTCCAAATTCTAAAGTGCCTTCTCTAAAATAATTGGAGTCCGCTATCTAGTTCACAGGGAATTAAAAATAAAAGCAATATACCTAGCAAGAAAGTATATTTGACTCATGAAAAATATCAGACACAGATAATGAAAGCATGAATAACAATAGATTTCAGTTGCTATTAAACTGCTTCTTTTTCTGTCCTTCTATGTATTCTTTCTCAATCTCTGCTAGCTCTCCTTCACCATGCAGATCATCACTATTGGTGCTATTGAGGGTTCTATATATGGTTCCTTCTCTTCTCTTTTAAAGTGCTTTCCCCAGTAGTCTTATCAATTCCCATGTCTTCAATACCAGTTCAATGCAATCACTCCCAAAGCTGAACCCCCAGCCTACTGACACAGATATCCAACTGCCTATGAAAACCTTCACCTAAAAGTCCCAGAGGTGCTTCAGACTCAAATGTCCTAACCTTTTCCACAAAATTCTTCCTCAGGTGCCTCTTAGTACAAACATCCTGAATTCAAGCTTCCCTTTCACATTGGTGATTAGCAATAACCAATAATCCCTTACTCTACTTTCTTGTAAAGTGTATAGATCTCTTAAATCCATCCCTAAATCTAGGAATCCATCATCTTTCATTTGGAAATTGATTGCAATAGTCTCTTAATTAATTGGTCCTTTCTTTCACTCTTGACACCTCAAATCTATTCTTCACACTACAGCTAGAGAGATTTATCTAAATTTATGTCACCTACTTAAAATTCTTTGTGGCTTCCACATTGATGTAGACTAAATTTTTGTATTCCCCCAAAATTCATATGTTAAAGCCCTACTTACCAGCGTGATAGTATTTGAAGGTGGAGCTTTTGGGAGGTAATTTGGGTAATGACGATGAGCCCTCACGAATGGGATTAATGTCCTTATGAGAAAAGACACGAAAGAGATGCTCTCTCTCTTAGCCATGTGAGGATACAGCAAAAAGGTGGCTGTCTATGAGTCTGAAAGTGGGTCCTCACCTAACATTAGACTTGCCAGCACCTTGATTTTGAACTTCTCAGCCTCCAGAACTGTGAGAAATAAATGTTTGTTGGTTAAGCTACCCAATCTATGACATTTTGTCATAGCAGCCCAAGCCAACTAAGACAATTCACCCACCAGATAGAGTCTAAATTCATATTTACACAAGGACTACTTTGGCCTCATTCTAATTTCTTTTCTAGATGCCTTTCCAGTGGCTCCCTGCCCTTAGCTTTACATCCCGGTCATGTCTGGTGTATACACTTAAATCAATACTGTTTTAAAAATCATTTGCTGTTTCCCTTGCATAACATGTGATTACACACCTCTTTAGAGATGAAGCCTTTTCCTTTTCATTCATTTAGTAAAATCTGCTCATTCTTCAAGACTTTACGTCCTTGACCCCTCAGCCACAACTGACCACACCCTTCTATGGGTCATCACTGACCTGTACTCCTACATATGTTTTTGCCTTTTTCTCATTGTAATGTAACTCTTTGCCTTTTTCGCTGCCTCGAGGACAAGAAGCCTATCTTTTCACTTTTGTAATCATGCTATCTAAGACCTATTACTTAGAAGATGCCCAATAAATGTTTCTTCAATGAGTGACAAATGATGGAAGTAGCAAAACCAGTAAGAAGGGAGCAAGGGACTCATATGTTTTCTAACATGGATTCTAATAAAGTATGGTATGAACTTACATAGATTGTGGGAAAGGACAAATGTGTTTGGCTTTGTAGGTCTCATTAGCACAAATTTTCAATGAAATTTGCACAATCTTTATATTTCATAGGTATAATAATACCGAAGTGCTCTGTCTAAGGTTGCTTGGATTCTGGTGACATATTCCAAAGAATGAGTCAGTGGGATAAGTCCAAACTTAACAGGGTGTTGCTGTGTAACTGAGGCCTTCTCCAGATGATGATTCCTGGAAAGTGAAGATGTACACCACTGGCTTGAAGTTGAGAGCTTTGATGTAGTGAGAATGCTTACTTAAGGCCAATTTAAAAGCCCCCTCTTATATGAGACAAGATGTGTGAAATCACTACCTGAATTAACACAAGCTGCACATCCTCTAGAAATCAGACAAACATGATTATTCTATAGAATAGAATTTTAAATAGCTCTACTCTCTAATGTTAAAAAATTATTATTTATTGACAATATATTCTCCATTGTAGTTTACATCTTCAGAATCTGAAAATCTTGTACAGTATACTTTAAATACAATAATATATATGAATATATAATTTTTCCTTAAAATTATTTTTTATAAGAATTACAGAAAATTCTTGTACCAATTCAACAAAATGGAATAATGAACTATCTTCAGACTAATTTAGTCCTAAGATTTTTGTTCCATTTAATGTCACTTTTCAGAGAGAACAGATAACCACTGAGTTAGCACAATGGCCTCATCCCTCCTAGACATCAATCCTATTGCCACTTAGAAGTCACTTACTCAGGATTATTATTTATAGAACTTTTCGCAAAACAGTTTTACTACCTGAAGCGATGTCATAACAGATTTTAAATAGAGAACTGAAGAAAGATAAATTGATGAACATTACTGAGAGGCCACTACTCTGTACATGGGCACTGATAACATGATACAGAGAAGGCCCAACGACAGCATAGCCCAAGTCCAGAAATAAAAGAATATACTGTTTCATTCTGGAATTCTCATTCTCCCTGCCAAGAAAGCTACTCAAGGTAGCAAGTAAAACTGACTATTTTGAAGTCAGACTGCTTAAATTTGAATCCTGAACCCACCCATTCTTAGCTAGGGGACTTAAAGCAAATTGCTTCTCTCTGCCTTCAGAGCTGTAAACTAAGGACAACACTAGGGACATTGTGGGGTTTAAATGAGTTAGTGTAAAAACATACTTAGAACAATGCTTGGAACATAAGTGTTCAATAAACATCACTTTTTGCTAGTGTTATTGTCTTTATACCAGTAGGCACAGGAGCAGGGAATGGAGTATTTTTGAAGATGGGGCTCACTGATCATACCCATTTTATTTAATTTCTTTTTTTTTTTTCATTTTCAATTACAGTTGACTTTCAATATTATTTTACATTAATTTCAGGCATAGAGCATAATGGTTACACATTTATATAATTTATGAAGTGATCCCCACAATTAGTCTAGTACCCACCTGGCACTCTATGTAGTTATTACAGTATTATTGACTATATTCCCTATCTGCACTTAACATCCACGTGACTATTTTTTTTTAATTTTATTTTATTATTAGTTTCAAGATTGTACCCGTTTTGTAAGTGTCTCAGACTAGCCAACCGCAAAGAAAAACATGCACATAGCCCTGAAGGTCTGGTATATCATTCTCTACAGCAAGATGTACATATCTATAAGTGTATATAAAAGTTACCACCAATTACATACCAAATAATCCTATGAGCAAAGATATTAGAATGAAAGATTTTTCACCAACAGCAATTCAATTGTTTACATTTTAATAGTAATATCTTATATCAGGAAACTCTTATTTTGAATGTGCAAAACTTAAACTACAGAAAACATTGGTTATTTGCCTTCAAAAATTGCCATTTACTCTAATATTAAAACCTTTGGTTTCCTCTAAATAGTGATTTTCCATAAAAGAGCTGAAATATGAATCTTTAACAAAAATCTTGTCCATTGATATATTTTCAGGAACATACTGATTACATAAAAAACTTCCTCCAACATGACTCTCTTTGACTTTCACTAAAACTCATTAAATCAGTGTAGAAAAATAAAATTCACATCCCTTATGTGTAACTTTCTAAAAATCTAAACACAATTCCATTGGGGAACTGCTATAGTGGTTTAGAAAAGAAATAAACCCAAATCAACTTTACATTAAAAAATAAACAGTCCTCAGGGTAAATAATTAACTTTTCCACATTTATAATTTTTCTGGTCCCCTAAATACAATGAGATAAAATGTTATAGTATACAGAATACATAGAGCATGAGTAGACTGGATTTTAAATAAAAATGTCATTTTAATCCAAAATACAATGATGTCTTTAAAATAAAGCTGAAGAGATATAAATATCAGAAACAGTTATAAAACATTACAAAATGGATTGATTATCCATTTGTGCCTCTCCAGCCATCCTAAGTTCACTTTTAATCACCAACAAGTAATATTTCTTAAATCAGTATCTTAGCATGCACCGAAAAGAGAGAGAGAGAGAGAGAGAGAGAGAGAGAGAGAGAGAGAGAGAGAGAGAGAGAGAGAGAGAGAGAGAGAGAGAGATGAACTGTGTATAAAAACTTGGTTTGAGGGGGGATCAAGATGAGGCCTCTTGTCATCTTATGGTGATTTTGAAACCATCTTAAGAAACATGACATAGTATGTTCTTTATATCATATTTACAGACTACATGTGGATACAATTATAAGATCTTGTTAGGAACATTCTACAGATTCAAAACTAACCTGGAAAATAATTAAAATATTTGTCCCATAATGTACACTGGTTGCATCTACTTGTATGCAAATAAAACCAAGCATTTTGGTCTAAAGTATCTTGACTAAGAATGATTTATATTATGGATGAAGAAGGGCAGGTTAAAAAGAAGTGATAGAGATTGTCTACATCCTTTAAAAATTAGGGAGATTAATTTAAAACAAATAAAATTCCAGGCAGTGCTACTTACTGAGTGAACTTGTTACCCCAAAAGATAGCACAAGATGAAACTACAAAAACTAAGAGGCTTTATCAATAATAGATAATCTTTCCAGTAAGTAGAAAAAAAAAAATGGGGATGATCATACAAACATCTTAGGAAGTCAATGTCAAAGAGAAAAATGACCACACCCCTGGCCAACCATTCACACCTCTCTGAGAAGACTCCTCCTTAGATAGACTTTTGTTCCCCCATGAAATATGATTCTTTATGTTCTCATGTCTTGCCAAGCCAGTTCCCACTATATACACCATTCTAAATGTTATACACAATACACATATAGGCGTACACACACACAATTGAAATCAGCAGGTAAGTTCATACTGATTGTACACAGAGGCTGTTTGTTGAATAAGTGATGCAGAAAATGGACCATGAACACCAGGACATAATTTATGACCTCTGAACCTAGGCCATAAACTACAAAGCAAAGAAGATATTAGATTGCTGCTACATTGGAAGGTAACTCTGAAACATCTCAGTCAAATTATATCATTGTCTGATTCAGAGGACTTATAATGGGAAAAAAGAAAAAGATGGTGGTATAAGACCTCCACATCAAACTTACTGAAAAACATTTCAGTGTCTTAATTATAAAATAAAGAATAAATTACAAAACATTGCCATATTAATTAATATGCTCTTTTGAGGTCATCCTATTTCAAGGTAGACCGTCGAATCAGAGAAGTCTCAAAGAAAAACAACTGTCATCCTCAGCAGTATGCCAAAAGCTCAGCACTTTCATCTACATTTATCTGTGGCCCAGGAAAGGAGGTGAGTTGAGAACGGGTAGAACACTGTTTACTTAGGTGACACAGATTTGAGGAAGACAGCATGGAGAAGGCAGGAAATAAACCTGACTCCAAAAGCTGACACCCAAAATGTCCAAAGCATGCAGGCTCCAAAATGATTTAGGAAATGGTACCAGAAGATACAAACTAGCATCAGAAATTGCAGCCCTCATTCTCAAGCAGAGTTGGTATGAACTGTGGATTTTCTTTTATGGCACACTCACAGACATGCACTACAGGAAGGTGTGACAGAATCTGCTTCCAAAAAAAGAGGAACTAGGAACACATCAGAACACCGAGGTATGAGCAAAATAAGCGAGGTTCAAAACAAGGTATCCATCTTAAGGCAGGAGAGTTTGAAACAAACTACAGAATTGAGATGAAAACGAATACTTCATTCTAAGGGCCAGTGGGCAAGGGGAGAGTGGAGATGAGAAGGGACAGCAGAGAGGGCTGGGATTCAAGACTACATGGTCCTTCCTAACACACAAGGTTCTGGGTCTCAATGGCAGCACAACTAGAAGGCAACTCTGAAGTGCGTGAGCTCAGCCATTAGATCCATCAGCAGATCCATGTTCAGGCAGCTGCAGAGGACAAGGGTTAGGAAAAGGAGGCCAGGTCAGAAGAAAAATGGAGGACCTTCAAGGTTTGTTTACCCTCTAAGGTTTTAAGCCATTTCCTCAAGTAAATGCAAAGGCTACAAAGTAGATAGTGGAAAAGAGTCCTCAACTCTACTCTCGAACTTTTGGTAACATCATTCGTTTGAGCTTCCCACCCTCAATCCAAGGATAATGGAAATAAAAATATAGGGAGGAAAATGAAAGGGTAAATTCAATTAATTATGGTTATGATATTTTGTATGTTATTATAAACCCTTTGAAAAAGTCTCCAAAAAGTTAGATGCATGTCGAAATTATAAGAAACTGTAAGATAACTCTCTGACATGACTTGACTTCTTTCCCTCTGTGCCTTACTAGCAGGAAGTAACTTGAAGCAATGAAAGAACAAGGGACTTTAGGTCACTAGAATGCTTTTAAACAGTAATCAGCTAACCCAGAAGGTTTCTACTGCTTACTTAGAGCTCTAAGTGGGAATCTTGGCATGTTACCATTTTTTTTAATCCCTTTCTTTCCATATTGAAGAATTTTAAAGGAAATTATAGACGTTAGGACATTCTACTCCTAAATTCTTTGGTATAAAATTTTAATAACATTTTCTACATATTCAAATTAATATTATCACACATGAAAAATAAGTAAAGTGAAATCTTATTCTCATGGTTTTAACTATGAATTCAAGTGTAATTGATTTCCAAACCTTTATCTTTAGCTTTGATAACTATTTTGAACTCTAGATGACTAAACCAAATATTTCTCAAATAAGAGTCCAAGTGTAAATAGTCCGGGGTAGTTTAACGGTGTCAGCAGCTCAGTTTCCTTCAGGCTTCGTTGTCTCTTGAATTCGGGAACTCTTCTCCATTTCCACGGCCACTGCCTTAGTTCAGGGCTTCTTCTCTTATCTGGACTATTGCTATGGTCTCCTTTCTGGTGTTATTGCTTCTAGCAGCTTCCTCGCTATTTCTAAAAACTAATCTAAACCGATCTGTTTCTAGAAGAATCTAAATTAATTACCATGATTGCCAAGGCTTGAGTTTACTATTTCACCACCATTTCCAGCCTCTCCCTCACACTAAATTACCATTTCAAACATTTCACAAACTCTCATTCCCTCCTGATTTTGCTGGAACTAAACTTCCCTCTCACCTCTATTCTGCCCTTTTTCTGTCTCCTCATTCTTCAAAGACTGCTTTGAATATTATTTCATTTCATAAATGTTATCTCCTCTATAAGCTCTCCCAACTTCTTCGCAGCAAACTAAATTCAATAAACATTTAATGAGCAGAAAGCAAAGTAAGAACTAGAGATACTGAGATAAATAAGAATGTTTCTGCCTTAAGATATTTAGCAGATGAGATGGAAACTTTACTCATTATAATAAAACATTATCAATAAGATAACTGAAATATGAACGGAATGATATGGGGGTCACTTAATCATGCCTCCAGGCAAAATCAATTGTTTTGCCTATATGCGATAGCACTTTGTTAACATAGTACTTATATGTTCAATAAGTATGTTTATTCTCTCTTCCTCACCAAATTATGAGTTTATTGAGAACAGAAACTATGCTGCCCATACAGCTATTTTATTAATCGCCAAAAGAAATAAAAATGACTTTATTTTGACACCTATTTATACAAGTATAAGGAAAAAGTCAAACTTTAAATAACTATATCACAATGTAAAATTTTTAAAACTGAATTAAAATAATACTGAGTTATCTTTAGGAATATTCTGAAGAAAAATAAAACTTCCATGATAACTAAATCGAAGCAGAAAACATTAATTTTTGAGGTTGAAAAACAAAATGATTTACCTTCCATAGGAAAAAAATTAAAAATAACAGGCATGTTAAGAAAACTAAGCCATTAAGGCATAATCCTTTTTAATCTACCATATGTTGATTTAATTTTAATAATACTTTATTATCACACAAAATACAATAAAAATTAGTTATTTTAAGAGATACATACATGTGAAAGAAAAATATTTAAATATCAGAAATATTGAAATGTAATTCCACACCAAACTTTCCTAATCATATGTAAAATTAACACACTCCAAAACTCAAAGTAAATGGTTAGCTGACAACATTTAGATCAGTTAATTGTGAACTTCGGTTATTGTGGTTGCTAATCTATTTATAGAGAAAACATAGTCTTATTAATTTAAAACCCTACTCACTGAGGATGACATTAATTTCTTTATTGTGTAAGAAAAAGAAAGTGATTCTGGGAGAGGGTTAGAAATTTTCTGCATTTCACATGGTAGGTCAACTGGGAAATCAGAAATAGGACTCCAGCCTATTCCATGAGACAATAAATGTTCAAAGAGCTTCAAAAACTGTAAGGAGCTATAAAAATGTAGGTTCTGTACATGCTCAAATTAGAACACTACG
This sequence comes from Rousettus aegyptiacus, assembly GCF_014176215.1. NCBI lineage: Eukaryota > Metazoa > Chordata > Mammalia > Chiroptera > Pteropodidae > Rousettus > Rousettus aegyptiacus. Next base: position 55,332,726 of record NW_023416286.1, on the reverse strand, counting down.
TGTTCAAAAACATCTCAACTAAATTGTTACAAAAAACTCCTTTTCCCAAAGCATAATACTGCCATTAAGATGAATGTTTATTGTTATTCCAAAAGTAAAAACAAAAAGCATTTTCTTGAACTGAAGAAAATACATTTTCTTTTATAAAGTGATATCTCTCTTATCTACTTGTAGAAGCTTTTGCAGGAACTCTTTATTTGTTTTGCTACCATTTTCAATAGCTTTATTTCCTCTTTATCCGCTCCCACACATTTGTAGTAAAGATTCTTTACTCTCATATTTAACATTAAGCAGGAAGATATTTCACCTTTTCAGGGGAACAGAACTCAGTGCCCTGCAGCATTCTGACCAGAGACTGGGTGGATCATTTCCTAAAAAAACGTCTTGACTGTGGGTTAGCAATATATGAATATCTTAGTCCCAAACACACTTTCAACTTTCTTGTCTGCACCAGATCTCATCTTTACAATTTTAGATCATTTGGATACTCTAGACCTGAAGGAAATTACATTATTAGTTTTTTATCACAGGGAAAATGCTGTAAGTGCCACCGGATTTTACTCTAAGCTTTTTAAATTAGTTGCCAACGGCACAAATGTGCACATCCGTATCGATGTGATAGTACTGATTTCCTTAGTAAACATTCAAATGATCTACAACAGTTGTGCTTCAACCATGTTTCAGGGGGCCACGCTTGATATAGAGCAACCAAGGATGCTTTACCCTGACACCATTTTCATGCCCATTTGTTCTTATAATTTTGAATTTTTTATAGCAAGTCAAAACTTCACAGTGGACTCAATTCAACTTTAGAAAGTTGCTAGCAAACTCACAGTAACTCCAACCAAAGCAGTCTTCTGTAGGCTAAATTTGTTCATGCAGTTTCAGATTCCAGTCCCACCACTTTAGTTCTTCACTGTTTAACATTTAAGACTATTTCCTATTTACTACTACTAAGAAAAAAGGAATTGTGGCAATTGGTGGACTTCTCAATAGACATTTCTATATACTGCCAATTTAACCTAATATTTTCCTTATGAAGTATAAATGGATCCCTTGGACTTTAGGCTGTAAAATAGTAGAAATGGGCCCTTAATAACAAAACCTAAACCTGTTGTCAACAAAAGGTACTCACACCTCACTGGAAGCATGCACAGCACCACAATGACAATGGTCAGAAACCACAGTCTACCCAAACTTCCCCATTCGATCTATCTGCAGTTGATCATCAGCACGCAGTAGTGCAAAATCCACTGTCTATGGGAGAACTGCCAGGAGAAGGAAGAAAATCCATGCATGTGGGAGAGTCGAAAATCCTTTGCTTAGTCACAAAACCTATGTGGCCTAAGCTCTTAAGTCTGACCTCTTTTCCTAAATGGAATCCAGAGCTAGCCCAGTCCCAAGTAAAAGTTTCCCTTTAAAAATTCACTGAATTCCAACACTCTTGCTATTTTCTCTTTGTTCTTTGTTCTGCACTCAGGATTTAGTCACACCAATAAATGCCTCCATTCTAGAAATGCATTTTTCCAGGATCTAATTATTAAGTAGGACCATCCCTCTTACTTCATCATCCTTTATGTCACAGAGCCCAGACAGTAACCAGGAAGAAACAAAGTCCTTACATTCTGTGGAGTCAGGACCCCTCTGAGAACCTCAAAGTCTGGTTCCTTCGACCAGGGAAATTCACACATATACTCAAGTATGTGTGACATTTTAGCACTTCATGGATCCCAGAGGGCCATCTATGGACTCCAAGTAAAAAAAAAAAAAAAAAAAAAAAAAAAAAAAATCTCTAGAAATGGTAAGATCCCTAAGCATAACTACAGACAGAACACTCAGATTCAAATTTCAGTTTTTTCCCTTACTATCTGTAAGCCTTAAGCAAGTCAATTAAAATTCTTTGAGCTGATGTTTTCTCATGTAGAAAACAGTGATAATAATTCCTGTTATAACCACCTCTCCGGATTCTATCAATAAAATTTTTTATGTACATCAAAATTTTATAATTACACATCACTGTACAGGTTAAAGTATGTCTTTTAATTAGAAACCTCGGAGTTATCTTTGAGTCTCTGTTTTCATTTGGCTCCAAAAATCTGTTAGATGTTCCCTGAATGCATCTCTCATTGACTCATGAATCTTGGTCAGGTACTCATGTTTGAACCTCAAAATCTGTTTCACTACTGTTATATATGTGCAATTATATATGAATAAATAAACATATATGTATGTAATATCTATATCTATGTTTGCACATATAAACATAAAAATATTTTATATGTGAATTTAATATATATTCATTTATCTCTCTGGACTTGGCTATGTTTCTATGAAATAACTACATTTGCAACAATAATGTATTATTTGATCTAAATGATGTTCTCTCTCCCAGCATTTGCCCACTGGCACAAAATAAACCAAGACAGAAAATTTAGAGCATATGCAGAGTATCTGTTAATGGGGGGAGTGTGGAAATGAACAGCCAATGAAAAGGCTCTTGTTAAAAAAAAATCTCCCATCCAACAGAACGGTTCGAAACAGCAATATTAAGAAAAATGAATAGAACAGAATAGTATCCAGTTGCCTTTTATAAGAGTTCACACACTAGACTGGTAAGAGCTGATTCATATCCAATCTTCCTCCCTTGGTACCATGGGAAACACTGGGACCCCAGCTTACAGCTCACTTCTGAAAGATTGTGAACATTCAAGAGTAAAATATGAGTGATTAAAAAACTTAAAGGCACAATATATTAATATATGTCATACTGATATTTGGGGTTATATATTTCTGAAAATCATTATATTTGTAAGTATAACATGTTCCTTGATTAATAATCTAAGTATCAACAATATATAATCACATAAAAATGTTGAGGCATGGCATCCAGGGCATAACTAAATCTATGATTCAAATGTGATACGTATTTAGATTTAGTGAATAATTTGGTCCATCAGTTCTGCCAGAATAATAAGGCTCATACATGGTTTTCTGCCCTCCACTGTTGGATTCCGCTTTTTTTCTTATTAGTTTCAAGTATACAGTACATTGGTTAGACATTTATATAGTTTATGAAAGGATCTACCCGATTATCTTCCCTCTGACTCTACACAGTCACTACATTATTGCTGACTCTATTCCCTATGTCATGCTCCCCATCCCCATGACCATCTATCAACTACTAATTTGTACTTCTTTAACCCTTCATCCCTTTCTCCCAGCCCCCACACTCTTCCCTCTGGCCATCACCAGATTGTGCTCTATATTTGTGAGTCTGTTTTCAATTGTTTGTTCTTCTTTCTCTCTTAGATTCTGCATATAAGTGAAATCATATGGTATTTATCTTTCCCTGTTCGATTTATTTCACTCAGCATAATAACCTCTAGGTCCATCTATATCTTTGCAAATGGTAAGATTTCATTTTTTTAATGGCTGAATAATATTCCATTCTATAAATGAACCATAATTTCTTTATCCAATCATTTGTTGATGGGCATTTAGGTTGCTTCCATATCTTGGCTATTATAAATAGTGCTGCCATGAACATAGAGATGCATAGATCTTTACAAATTATTGTTTTGGTATTCTTTGGATAAATACCCAAAAGTGCCATTTCTGGCTCAAAAGGTAGATTCATTTTTTAATTTTTTGAGGAACGTCCAGGCCATTTTCCATAGCAGCTGTACCAATTTGCAGTCCCATCAAGAGTGTATGAGGGTTCCCTTTCTCCCTATTCTCACCAACACTTGCTATAGATACTGCTTTTTACAAATCCTATCTTCCTTCCACCCAAACAGTACATTACTGACTGAAACACTGAAAACACCTAGCCAAGAAACAAGCTATTACCTCTATATTCTGTCTTATTCCCTATAATAAACTGTTGATAAAAGTATCCTTAGCTTATTCTTTCTCAAAACTCCACAATGTGATTTAAAATATAAAATAATCTCAAATAGTAATAAAGCAGAAAAATACATGTTTGTTGGAAAATAATGGCAAAAATTCTCTCTTCTGAACTAGCACAGTATATCATTTTTCAGTACAAACCTTTACACCAAATATGCTTAGAACGACTGTATTAAATAATAAGACTTATCCAATTAAAACTTCCTAACATACTATTATGTGCCAATTCGTATGAAATGGACAACTTCATAATTCAGCTAATTTAAAAATTCAGTCATAAGTAGGAAGAATCACAGAGTTGAGGGAAAAATACAATGAAAGGAAGTGATCTAAAAAGGTCTATTATTATCTATTGCCGCATAACAAATCACTCCCCAAACTGACCAACTTAAAACAACATCAAACTTTGTCATCTCACAAGGTTTCTGTGGGTCAAGAATTATCTGGGAGCATCTATCTAGGAGCGGTTCTAGCTCAGGTTCTCTCATGGGGTTGCTGTCAAGATTTTGGTCTGGGCTTAGTCATCTGAAGCCTGATGGGCTGACACATCCATTTCACAATGGCTTGCTCTCATGGATGGCCATTTGGTTCTGGGTATTAGGAGGAGGCCTCACCTTCTGGTCATATGGGAGTTCCTATTGAGCTGCTGCCTTAGTGTCCTTGCATTATGGCAACTGGCTTTCCCCAGAGCAAGTGATCGGAGAGTTAATAACAAGGAGGGAACCACTGTCTTTTAGGATTTAGTCTCAAAAGTCATACTTTGTCATTTCTGCAATACCATTTTTGTTACACAGTTCAGCTGTATTCACTGAGGGAGGAAACTACACGAAACATGGCTACCAGGAGGCAAGGTTCACCATGTCCACCTTGGAGGTTGAGTAAGACATACCTACATGTAACCCACACGTAACCAAAATACTTAGTGCTTGTGAAAGGGTGAAGGTAGAGAGTATAAAAATGTTCCTTGGACTGAGAGAGATCAAGTTTCAAGAACTAAGTCTACCAATCTTTAAATGTATAATTGGGGAACATGATCCAACTTCTTTGAAGTTCAGTCTTCTTATTTTTAAAACAAGGTTACAATATTGTGACTGACTCAGTTATATCCATTTTGTTTCTTTATATTTCCCATCCTCCTTACAGTGAGGCGAGATCATGTGACTAGCTCTAGCCAATAAGCTATAAAAGAAAGTAATGTGTAAAACTTCCAGACTGAGGCCTTAAAAACCCATGTATGAGTTTCCTGCCAATTTCCCCCTGCCACAATGAGCAAGGAACCCCTTGCTCAGGGCAGTGCGGGGTGGTGGTGCTTCCCTCAGCCTCGAATGCCAAGTACCACAAGGAAGAATTGCCTTGAAAAGTCACCTGGTACCATAGTGAATTTGGTGTAAGCAAAAAATAAACCTTTAGATTATTAAGCCATTTATATTAGGGATCTGTTTGATACCACAATATAATCTAGACTACTCTTAATTTATATACCCAAAAGAATGAAATTGATTTTGAGAATTAAATGAGAAAATACTTGGTAAGCTTCTAACACAGTATCTAACACTTGGTAGGTGTTTTAACATGTCAGTTCTTCACTACCTTCTCAACTCTAAATTTGCTTCCTCTTTAGCCAAAAAAAAAAAAAAAAACTTATCTTGCAAAATTGCTTTCAAAATTAAAAAAAAACAAAATACATTTTAAAAAGTTACCATATACAAATGAAGTAATAAACATCAGGATTATTTTTACTTCTTTCTTCTCAGGGGAGTTTCAGAGGTCTTTTTCCTCCCATCAAAACGTCTCTTCCTCTACATTCAAAGCCTCAGAAGTCCTGGTAAACTAATGTATTGAGCTTATTTCACAGTTCCAGCAAAAATATCATGTTTTCTACTTAAGATATAAAATACATGCATGACAAATAATAATTGTTTAAAGATTTACCAATCCTGACAATAAATATAATGATTTCACTTCAGAATTACTCTAAATTAGTCATTATTTCTCCACTTGTAAAGAAAATGCAATTAACTTTTTTAATGTTCATATTAAAGGCCCATAAATGTCACCTTTCAGGACTTTTGTCTCACTAAGAGACCTACGTAAAAAGTGACTTAACCTCTGTCATCTCTAAACTCAATAACATAAAAAGCTGAAGTATAATTGGATCCTCTGGACCTAAATAATTATGAGTAAGCGGCAATGAGGAGTATTATTTTCTTTAAGAGAATTCAGCCATTTGTGTGCCAATAGTTATTATGCTGTTTCACAAGATTTGTTCCAGAGATATTTTATCAAGAATATATAGTGAGTTCTCAATCACCAAACTAGTAAAACTCATCTGTTTCCTCATTAAAAAATTAGTCATGTGTGTCTTTGTAATGTAAACCAGGTGATCACTGGTCTAACTGTTCTGTCTGTGCCCAGGTCACACGGCCTAACACTGGAGTGCTGGTGTCATTAGAAAGTGGCTTTTTAGCTACATGGAGGCTCTAGACACTTTGGTGTTCTTCTGTCACTGTCCTTCACTGAAAGGCTCCTGGCAATAACCAACATGTCCACTGCAGCAAGGAAAAAGTAGAACAGCATGCATATATCTGCTCCCCCTTCTCCTTAGCAAAAGTGAGAAAATAAATTGACGGGATCCATTCTGCTTTCCCCCATTGCAGCCAAAGATACAGGGAAATGAAAGATACACTGTTGAGAATGCAGGTGCTGTGTCTCCAACTAATCTGGATCTCACAGACAAGCTTTGCTCTTCTGTATGTTCTCTATGCTGCAGAATCAATGTGTGAGTGGTGCTGAGTCATGGTGACACAGTATCTTGAAAAAGACATTAACAAATGAGATGTTACAAGGTCGCATCTCTCCCTGCTCTGTGGCTGTGTAGCTCTTTACCTGTTCAAGGTTAAGCATTGCTGCCTTAGAGTCTGGATGTTTGAGGACCTCACACAAGACCTCATCAACTAGTATGCTTACCTTAATGTACCCATGGAGAACTAAACTTACAATTAAATAACATTAGATGTCATCTAAGTAAAAAACAAACCAACAAAAAAAGAAATTACACAGAAAAATAAAGTATAAGAATATTTAAGTATATTGTTTTTTATATAAAGTAATATAGATATGAAAGCCCTTCTATTAGCATCACTGCTTGTTGCTTCTTTGTCTCAAGATTTATGATTTAAGCATTGAGCTATAAAACTACAGCCATGAATTCAAAGTCCACAATTTGGTTTTTCTCAGACTTCCCTAGAAGTCTTTAACCATAAGATGGGAAGAACAATGTTATTAACACATCAAAAATTTAAAAGGCTTATACACAATTACATTTTAAAGTAAATGGTAACAATTATAAGGTAGAAGGCAGTAAATGCAGATTAATTTTAATGAGATCATTATGTTACCAGATACCTGGATTATTTTATTGAATGGAATTGGGTAAAGAATGAATTTTCCACTACACAACCTAGGTTATTCCTATAATACCCACTAGGTTTTTCAAATAATAAAACTACAGGTATACAGATATGGCCCATCTTGCACATCTTGTGTGTCTTGTTTAAATGCAACAAGAATTTATTAAGCATCGTTTAAATAGAAGTGTTAAGAGAGTGTCCATGTCTCTAATGACCTTATGGCCTGGGGAAATAACGCACAAATACACTCACACAGGACTTATCCCTGTTTTTTATCCTCAAACTTTCCTGCCCCTACACCAAGAACAAGTAAATAAAATTTAAAAATAAAAATCAAGAAAAATTGTCCAAATCCTAATAATTCTTAGAAATGTTTCCCACTCAAGATTTCTCAGCTCTTACTCTATTCCTATGTCGTCATGTCATCACCTGTAAACTACTGCAACGACTGGCCACCTGTCCTTCCACATTCCTGATATACTCCTGAGACAACCAAATAGGTCTTATTGACTTAAAACATTGGGTAATTCCCTGTCAACTAGATGATAAGATCAAAATTCATAACCTGATATGATCGGCTCTTTATCAGTTCATTTTGCCTGTCCTCAAACTTTATTGCTAACTTCACACATACCACGCTAGTTCCAGAATACTCTCTCCCCTTGCCATCTTCTTACAATTAACAAGTTATGTCAGGTTCTTTCATAGGCTGGGTTGTTGGGGGTGGATGTTCGATTCATTCATTCTCTCCCTCTCTCTCTCTCTCTTTCTCCCTCCCCCTATACCTCTAATGGTCTTAACTCTCTTTTTGTCCAACAAACTTTTATTCATCCTTGAAAAACCAATTTCAGTGTCACCTATCTAGTGAAGCCTTCATGAAGCTACTTTTGTGAATCAAGAAGCAGTTCATTCCATTGTTATATAACACTTGTCATTGCATTATAATGTCAATATTACCTCTCTCTTTCCAGAGCTATACTGTGTGTTTTACATGGGCATTGATTCTGCTTTATTTTTATAGCCCCAGCACCAAGAAATATTCTTCACACATAGAAGATGCTTAGCCATGTTGAATAAATGAATGAATGAATGAATGAGTGAATGAATACCAAAGTAAGTGCTTTAAAAGTTTACAGAAGGGAGAATTCAATATGTCTTGGTGTGATCAGGAACTGCTACATTAAAATATATGTAAATAAAATGTTCGTACATAACATTTTAAATGCGCAAATAAAGTTGGGAATATTCAGAAGTATGAAAAATCATTATTCAACCCATTCTAACTTCAGACTTTCTCAAAATACTATCATACACTCTTTAATATGATGTTTGTATGTAGTTGGAAGAACCTTAGATTCAAATTCATTTACATTCTTGGGATTAGAGCAATAGAAAGACATTCTTCTATTTGTGTCATCATTGTCTAATTTTATTTATTAGTATTAACTGTAACAATTATATTTATAATATTTCAACAAATGAAGCCATTTTAATGCTATAATTTAGCTTTTTCACTTATTTAAGTAGTAGGTCTCTCTACTTCATTCAGAAATATTACCATTATAGTTTAGGATAAAAGCTGCCTAACATCTAACCCAAAATATTCTTACATAGCATATAGGTAGGATTGCCCAATTTAGAAAAAAATAAAAATAAGAAACCTACAGGATACTCAGTTGAATTCGAATTTCAGGTAAATAATAAAATAACTTTTAGTATAAATATGCACTACTTGAGGCATACTAAAAAAAATAGTTATTTATCTGAAACTCAAATTTAAATGAGTGTTCTTTATTTTATCTGACTATTCTACATGTAGCAGACAAGAAGCCTAGCAATAAATTGATGCTAGGAGGGTCTTAGCCGACCAGAGTATCACCTATAAAAAATTAGTTTTCCTGGTACCCAGAAGAAACCTAAGGACCTCAACCATTCCCTGTGCTCTATGGCCTTAAAGAGACCCATCTTCACTCAAGAGCTGTAGCATTAAGACTCTCAATAGGAAACTCAGTTTGGTGAACCATAATCCAAGATGGTGTCTGCGAGTTGTCCTTTATAAAGAATAAAGATGATGTTCTCTATAGAACTAGACTGAGAATATTGTCCTGCTACTGTCTTAAAAGAGCTTATTTACAACTATTGTAATCTGCTTAGGTAACAGTGATGATATACAAAAGGCCAATAGGTATATGAAAGGGAGTTCAACAACACTAATCATCAGGGAAATGTAAATCAAAACCACAATGAGATATCACCTCACACCAGTTAGAATGGCTATTACTTTTAAAAAATAATAAGTGTTGGCCATATGGAGAAAAAGGAACCCTGGTAACACAGGTGGTAGGAATATAAATTGATATAGAAAACAGTCTGGAAGTTCCACAAAAAATTAAAAATAGAACTACCATATGATCCAGCAATCCCACTTCTGGAACTGAAATTGAGATTTCGAAGAAATGCCCGTATTCCCATGTTTATTGCAGTATTATTCACAATAGCCAAGATATAGAAACTGTCTAAGTATCCATCAATGGATGAATGGATAAAGAAAATGTAGTGTATATGTACAACGGAGTATTGTTCAGCCTTAAAAAAAAAGAAATCCTATCCTTTTTAACAACATGGAAGAACCTGGAGAACATTACGCTAAATAAAATAAATCAGACACAGAAAGACAAATACTATATGATATCGCTTATATGTGGAATTTAAAATAGTCAGACTCATAGAAGCAGAGAATAGAATGGTTATTGCCAGGGGATAGGGAGGGGCATGAGGAGATGATGGTCAAAGGGCACAGAGTTTCAATCATGCAAGATAAATAAGTTCTGAGATCCACTATACAGTCTAGTGCCTACAGCTAACAATATCCTATTACATAATTAAAATTTTCTAAAAGGGTAGATTTTATGTTAGGTGTTCTTACCAATAATAATAATCATCATTATCATCGTCATCATCATGGCTAGAGGAAACTTTGGGAAGTGATGGATATGTCTATGGCCTTAATGGTGATGATAACAAGTATATAATTATCCCCAAACTCATTCAGTTGTATACATTAAATATGAAAAGGGTTTTACATGTCAGTCAAACTTCAATGAAGTGGAATAAAATATTTAAGTTAAGGAGTACTTCCTATAATCCAGGGGCTATTGTGAGGCTTTATTACTATTATTATTTATGTGCATTATTACCATTAATCCTCACAACATCCTTACAAGATACGTGCTATTATCTCTACAAATAGAGAGACTGAGGCTGAGATAAAATATTAATTTACTCTAAGCCACACAGTGAGGAGAGATGGAGATGAGACTCAAATCCAGGTTTGACTGACTCCAGACTACTTGAATATTTAATAGTGATATTAGATACTGACTTTTAGTACCAAGATTCTCCTAAAGAAAATGCAAAAGTACTCAAATGAGTTGACATATAGGTAAATGGCCTAAGGATAAAAGTTCTTAAGCAAGAATACAAGCATGTGAGTGTCTCTGGGCGGTCACATACAGCTTTCTCTAAAAATGCTTCCTAAAATCAAACAAATTTACAAAACCAAATCTTTGCCATTCCCCCTTCGGTATATTTGAAGTTTCCTATTAGGTACATAACCATCCAAAGAAGATAGCACATTTCCAAAAAGGCCTACCTAACTTACAATTCTAAGTATTAAATTAGCAAGGTACAAGCAGGTAAATACAAAAGATAATCTGCCCATCATTACTCTCTTTCCCCAAGTACAAAAAATTAACATGATTAAAATTATCATAATACTCTAAAACAGAGCAGAATGTTCATCCGAGTCACAGCGAGTAACTTGATTACTACTAAAGATGAATTTGTAAATGATTTAAGTAATTTTTATGATCAGCCTTTTGAATGTCATTCAAAAGTGCTGCAATCCTACTTCAAAGAAGATAACTCAAATTTAAATGTCACTCCCTCTTTAGTGTTTATCAACAGTTAAGTATTAAATTGGTGAGCTTGATTTATGTTATGTAATTTAATTAGTATATAAATATTCTTATAGAAGTCGCTATTTGAATAAATGGAATAGTCACAAGATTTAAGTTTGGTAGTTAGGTGCTTATCTCCAGAGGAGTTCAATCAGACTAGAAAAATATTTGGTAGAGATTTTATAGAATAATGGGTCCGAACCTTAACTACACATTGGAATCACCTTTAGCTTATACAATTAGACAGAAGTGAGGCTTGAGCACTGGGATTTTTAAAGCTCCTTCAACCATTCAAATAGGTGGCCAAGGTTGAGAATCACAGCTGCAGAAGGAACTCAATCACTGGTTGGAAGGTTGCGATGGATGACATTTCAGGACCCTTCCAACCCTAAAAGTTTAAGTTTGAATTAATTGATATAATACATAACGGATATGACCCATGCTATAACATGGTTCTAGACTAGACCTGAAGTTTCATTGTATGTATAAATTAGGAATTAATTGCTGCAGTAATACTGTTAATTGAATGTAGTTTCAAAATACAAAGAGGATGCTACTATTATATCTCTTCCTTATAGTATCCAATCTTCTTCCTTATAGTATCCAATCTTCTCCAGGTTCTGATTATACATGCAAGAGATATTAAAACTAAATAATTCAATCAATTCGAATATTAAATATCTCCTGAGCATCTACTAGCTGTAAGACCGTCTTCTAGGTATTGAACATTCAATAATAAGTTAGCCAGAGTCCTGGCTCTTATTGGGACTTACAATTTAATAGGCACAAATGGCTGTATTACAAGAGTAAGATAAGTATGTTTGAAGTCTAAACATGTGGTGGTACATTTGAGAGATTACATCCAGTTGTGAAGAGGAGTAAAGCAGGCAGAAGTATTTTTTATCAGCACAAAAGACCATACTTTATATATTTTATTGAAGAATAATTAGCAAAGTAAAATTTTAAAGTTGTAGATCAGACTTTATGTGTATTAATAAGCAGAAGTGTCAGACTCTCACCTCACTAAACATTTACTGAATAAAATTTTGTTATGCAAAACCAAATCAATCCTTTCTAGAGATTTTTTTCAATCAAGGACTAAAGTGAAATTTTCTAAAGTGATCCAAGATATATTGATAGCTTATGCAAATTTTAAATTCTCAATAAGTTGAAACAATTTCATAAAAAGATATTCTTGATAGTGAATTATGCTGATTCCACAGTATAAAGAGAACTTGAAAGATAAGAGGGGTCAATTAACAGACATTTGTTAAATTTTATATCAGACAAGTGAACTTACACAAACCAGAGTTTAGAAAGGCAGATCAATGTATCAGAGCTGTAATTAAAGGAAGACTTGGACTGAATAGATCCTAACATCATTTCCGCTGACTATACCTAAATAGAACTGGAAATTCAGAGAGTGATAGGAAAGGTTACCTAGTTTGATAAAAGTAATACTTCATAATTATACTCCAAAAATGAAATCTACATCCATATTTGGTCTTAATCTTCACCACTAGACACAGGATTAACTGAAGGACAGGTGCTCAGTGGGAGCAAGGGATAAATTGTGTTCCTTATCCCCTAATTCCAGCATAGTGTACATATAATACCTACGACTGAATCAGAACCAGCAGATAGTGTGATTATATATAAGGTATAAGACTTTGGAGTATGCTAATGATTGAAAGTCAACTCTTTGATACAAATTATAATTCTTTAATGATAATGATGTGGAAGACTATGCAAGGTTTTGTCAATTTTAAAAAATCAAATTAAATCTATCATATAAAACCTACCTTCTAAGTGAAGTCAATTAAATACACAAAGTTCAGAAGACAGGACTACTTATATGGGAAGCTATATTTTGAAGTAAAAACTTTAATTTCTATTTTAGGACTGTGCCCTCTAAATTCCAGTAATGCAAAACATTCACCCGAGTTTCTTTCCATACAAGATAACCAATTCTTAGTTTAAGAAAACCCAACATCAATTCATCAAATAAAATAACGATGAAAGTCTTCTGCCTTTTTTTCAATCCTGCTACTTAAATAGACTGACAACAGATTAAAAACTATACACATAAAATCAAAAACAATAATCAAAAGAACAGGGTATCCTAATGTATCTTCTTTCTTTAAGTGTATCTTCTTTCTTTATTGAGTTCAAACTTGACTGAAATGACTAAAAAAAAATCTATTAATTCTGAAGTTGTAGAATCTACAGTCCACTTCTCATACTAATATCCAAATTTTAAGGAATAAGTCAGTGGATTCTGTTGTGAATAAAAATGCCTGACTGGCTTATTATTTCATTAAATTTTGGAGTGTGTAAGGGCCCTGTCTTCTCTTATCACTCCTTCTCTCTTCTGTACCCTCGTTCATTCCTAAGTTTCTAGTTATTGTCCATACACTGATGATGCCAGCATGCTTTTATGCACCCAGGCCTTCTCTTCTGAGTACTAGATACAACCACCTGCAGTCTACAATGCTGTTAAAAATATTTTCTCCTCAGCCACAGCCTCTCCTGGAAAGAAATACCACTACTATATAATTCTAACTAAAGTAAGTAAATATCAGAGGAAGTAAAAAGTCACCTTATATTAAACTTAATTGTTCATGATATCATATTAAATATCTGATAGGAAATTAATTATATATATAATTAGTTGATGGACATTTTGAATCAGGTCGTCTTCATTTGCTAGCTTCTCTAAACTGTATTTTCACAGAACATTTAAATTTTGTATTTTCTAATGGTATTGTCAAGGAAAAGAGAAGTCTATTATTCATTGTCACTCCCAGGTAATAAGTAGCCATCGCAAGCCCAGTGGTGCCAGATGTTAGAAACAGCCCCAGTCGCCTGAATCCTGGAGTGGGAAGTGTGCACATTGGGTACAACCGTTTTCCCACCCAAGACAGGAATCTCATTTATGAGGAAGAACATTTCCTATAAGGGCCTTGAAAGAGGCAAATTCAGGAGACACTTTAAATATCTAGGTTATTTTATTTTTTAAAATAAATAAATAAATGGATGAATGAATGAATAAATGACAGAGCCTAAAGAAGTCAGGTAAAGAAAAAGAAAAGAGCTACGATTTACACGAATAATACAAAATTGACAGAATAAGCTATTTACAGTGTTTAGGGTGTATGCAGCATTGACAATAGCAAAACTAAGAGTTAAATACACAATGGGGGGGGGGGAGGGTGAGGGTGCAAAGTAGTGAAAAGAAATCAAAAGCCCAGTAGCAAATTAAAGAGTTCAAAGCTGCAAATGGGATTTTTTAATTCTAAGAAATACAAGAATAGTTGGGCATTGAACCTCCTAGATAGCAAACAATGATGGGAGAAGATTGCTTTAAAACATGCTTCATTCATTTATAACTAGGGCAAAAAGCATCAGAGTATGTTAATGACCCATAAAATTTACCTCTAAGTTTTTGAAGTATTTATCGTTAGACATAAGCAATTAGTGACGATAAGAAAAATATACAAATTTAAAAAAATTATAAAATATTTTCAAATACTCAGTTTTGGATATACAGATGACTAAGACTCAACTCTAAAAGATATACAGGAAAAGCATACTTTGTAATATTCTAGCACATATACTTGACAATATTCTTTAGCTTAAGAACAATATAAGGACTTCAAAACTGTCTGTTCACAGCCAATTCTACTGTGGGCAAAATACAAAATGCTCTAGGCTCCTTTAGGCCCTGAAGGCTTAGAAGAAAAGAACTGGTTAGGCCCTTAGTACAAAAGGAGGCTTAGTGAGAACATGGCTTCTACTAGGACTCCCTTCAAGCTTCACTTGGACACTTTGTAAAAATTTATTTATGTATCCTATAGCATTAGGTAAAAGTTTAAAATATTATATTAATTAATAAAAACAATAATTGTATCATTGGTCACCCATTGGAATATGTAGGAAAGAAATTAACATATCTGACTAGAAAATAGGAAGGAAGGAACTAATAAATAAATGTCTGTGTGCTAGGCATTGTTAGGTACTTTATTTACATATTCTCTTTTCTACTACCAAAAATAAAACAAGTCAACAAACAAAAACTCTGAGGTGCAGAAACATTACAGCTAAGATTCCAATCTTCACCTAATTCCAAAGTTCACATACTTACACTGTTGTCTTTATCAGTAAAAAAAAAAAAAAAAAAGGCAATGAAATCATTTTTAAAATATGCAATTATCAGCAATTGTCAAAGGAAGACAATGGGAACATAGAGACAATGAGTGGCCTTTCAACAGAATCATACAAAACCAGCCCATCAAAATCAACAGGACTGGGGACATTTTGGCCAGTGCAAGCCAAAGGACAATACAATCATCAGGCTTTAACTTGCACCAGAAGATTCTTCTATAATGTGGAGGAGGACATAAAAGATGGAGATTTTTTATGCTTCCTATTAAAGTGGAACACTTAGAAAAATCAAAATCCAGATTTTTATATATTTCATTTTTTACATTATAATAACATCATCAAAAACTACTACTACAGGGGTTATTTTTACTTAGAGCTCTACTCTCAAGATTAGGTTGGAAAGATCTAAATTAACAGCATTAAGAAAAAGATCACCATTATTTTCAAAATAATCACTTATTCTAACGATCATTGATGGAGCAAACCCACGAGGTATCAAGCAGTATGTCTGACACTGGATTTAAAGAAATAGCAAGGAGATTCATCTGTTTCATTCATTTGTATATCACCTGCACACCTGGGTAACGTGGAGAAAGAGAGAAACAGAGAGAGGCATGTGTGTTTCTGGATGTTAAATGTGCATATAGATTAAGGCAATAAGAACATCATCTTGCTATAATGCTGATATTAACAATTCTATCTTGCTCTGAAGTTTGGGAGCCCAAGTAAACAAGTTAGAAAAGTGAAGCAAAAGTCATCTCACAAAATTGCACTTTTCCCTGGCCATGTACTTGAAAATAAAATATTTTTTGATATCATAAAACAAAAAATTTATCTTTGGAGAGAAAAACTATCATATTCCTTAAGAAAATAAAACCAAGATCTTCCAAAGTTTTCACTGCAAAGCCAGCAGGCTTCTTACAGCCTTACTCACGTCTCCTGAGGTTCATCTCCCTTTTGGGTATCTCATTAATGATAGTTTCAGGAGGGAGAATATTGGCACTGCTCTTAATTGAATACTCTGGTTCAAGCAAAAGTAAATGGCCTTTCTCTTAATTCTCCAGTGTAGAGACAAGGTAAGGCTGTAATACATATATAAGGTAATTAAATATTTGGATATAACGCAAAGGAAATCAACATAGAATATTTCATGGAACTAGATAATCTAGTAAATAATTTACCCGTTTTCAGCTTAGAGTTCGGTACATGTATGCCTCCCTACTCAACTCCTAATTTGCCCAAAATGCTTAATTAAATTTAGCGACCTAATATCTAAACCCAAGAGAAGTATTAGAGAAAACGTGAAGTTTTTTTTCCTATGTAGTTACTCCCACTTTTAGGGTTGAAGTTCATGTCTGGATCTTCCTTCAGATAATTGACCCTGAGAATGTCTACCTGCTTTAAGAGAGGCTCTACCTATTTATAACGGCAGGACTTCAATCTACTGGAAAATAGTGTTTTGTTTTGTTTTTAAAAACGAGCACAATAACCTATAGCAGGAGGGTTTATTTCTTACAGCTTTAGATGACATTCATATCAAGGAATGTTTATGTTCTGCACGAGATATTTAAGAAGTGAATCAGAATAAATTTAAATAAAAGAAGTATAATTTGTATCTCACAGTGAATTCTGACCTTAATTGCATTAACATTAAAGCTTAGTAGACAAATGTAAATATAGTATCATATTGTTAGTATATTAATGAAATTCTCATGTTTTGAAAATAAACATAGGTAAGTCATAGCAATTTTTAATCAAAGATAAATATGTAAAAAATTGCTCACTACATAGACCTATGAATAATCTAACTGTTCTACTTCACAAGGGTATTAATTTTTTAAAAGGGCTTATAAGTATCACAAGGGTGTTAATTTTTTAAAGGTGCTTATAAGCTCAACTACAATAAAAGCTGTTATGCATTGCTACTAAAAATTTTCATAATATCCCTATTATAGTTTCATATAATATACAATATAATTTACATTTTTGAAATACCAGACATTTTAAAATTGTTCTTTGGTAAAAAAAAAAAAAAATAAGAATGGTAAAAAGGTATTTTGGTTACATATCGATTTGAAATGAGATTTATGTCTCATGAGATTTTTAACACTTAACAGTACATCATCCACCTGCAAAAGAATGAAGTTGGACCCCCTACTTCATACTATCTACAAAAATTAACACAAAATAGATCCCTAAGTATGAGGGTTAAAACTCTCAGGAGAAAACTTAGAACTAAATCTTCCTGATATTCAAATAGAAAACAATTTCTTAGATATGACACAAAATATACAAATGACCCCAAAAAATAGATAAATTGAACTTCATGAAAATGTAAAACCTTGTGCTTCAAAGAATACCATCAAGAAAGTGAAAAAGCAATCCACAGAAGAAAATATTTGTAAACCATATACTTAAAAAGTCTTGTATCTAGAATATTGAAGGAACTCATAACTCAAAAATAAAAAGACAATAACCCAACTAAAAATGGGCAAAGAATTTGAATAGACATTTCTCCAAAGAATATATACAAATAGTCAATAAGGAAAGATACTCAATATCATTAGTCATTTAAGAAATACAAATCAAAACCATAATAACATAGTAATTCGCATCCACTAGGATATATGACTATAAAGGAAAAAACAAAGGAAAAAAAAAAACAAATGCTGGCAAGAATGTGGAAAAAGTGGAACCCTCATATTGCTGGAGGGAATACAAAATGGTGTGGCTGCTTTAGTAGACATTTTGGTGGTCCCTCAAAATGTTAAACTTAGAATTATCATCTGACCCAGCAATTGTACTGCTTGGTATATATCCAAAGGAACTGAAAGATTATGTCCACACAAAAATTTACACACAAATGTTCATAGCATTATCTATAGCAGGAAAAAAAAAAAGAAATACACAAATGTCCATCAACCAAAGAATGGATAAACAAAAGGTAATATAGCCATATGAGAAAATATTATTTGATAAAATAAAAACAGGATAAAGTATTGATATATGCTATAGCATTGATGTCCCTTGAAAATATTATGATAAGTGAAAGAACCCACGTATTGGATGATTATATTTATATGAAATATCCAGAATAAGCAAATCCATGGAGACAGTATATAACCGTTGCCAAGGTCTGGGGGCAGTTAGAAATGACTGCTATTAAGTGAATTAAAATGTTTAAAGGTAGATAGTGGTGATAGTTACACAACTATGTAAATAAACCAAAAATTATTTAATTATATAATTTAAAGGGTACATTTTATGATATGTGACTATCTCAATGAAGCTATTTTAAAATATCTATACCACGTAATCTGGGTTTCAAAATTGCAATTACAACTAAATACAATTGTACCAGAAATTACTTTAGACTTCTTATATTACAAAAAATGTTCCTTAAAGATTTCTTATTATTCATTAGACAAGTATGCCTATTGATAGCCAAGTAAATGTATTTAAAAGGACAAAAAATTCACAAAGACCACAAGGGCATTGTTAGCCTTCAGAGGCAATAAACAAATCTCTAGTCATAAACTATTTTACAGCTATTATAATCTTCATTATACTTTTCAACTTAAAAATATACCTAATTTATCATAAAATGGTATCTAAGAATAGCCATGGACTCTTCATTCTGTAATACTACATCCCAGATCCATGCTTCATTTTGTCCAATGAGTAGAATCTTGTGAAATGATTCGCAGTGGCAAAGGGAAAAGGGAAATGGGAGAGAAAATGGGAAGAGAATGGATCAATTTATTCTTCCATCTCTATTGATATTTGTTCTTTAGCTCCAGGACTGACATTCCCGGCAATCCTTCTGTCTTTATCCAACTTTGCAATTCCCTCTTCTCCCCTTAGAAAGACTAAGATCTTATCTTCTTCATGAATCATCCATTGAGCCAAACACATTTTTCACGTAGAAGGAATTCAGTAAGTGTTGAATCTACCTGAAACAAGACTTTATACTTTTAAAATGATACAAGATACATACACACACACACACACACACACACACACACACACACACACACACAATGATATCGCTTTTTTAAAAAAGGAGACCAACCCTCAATGTTAAAATCTAAAATATCAGTTCTCAATCATGGTGCCCCGTCCCTTATATGCTGTGATTAGCTCAAAATATTGCCCATGTTACTACTAATAAAGTACTACTGTTGGTCAATAATTAACTTTTTATGTAATTAAAATATATTCAAGGCTAGTCTTCTAATAATGTCTTTGTTACATTACTTCTAATGGGATTTCTTAAGAAGTAGAGAAAGAAGAAAGTTACAAGTAGTGGGCAGAGAAAATTATTCATAAAAGTGTACTAGATATGAGGATATTATGACTCATATCTATCATGACTCAGGGTTTGATTCCTTCCAGAAAGCCCTCCATGCCCTCTTTGTTGGCTCTTCAGAGCCAGAACCACAGAAATGAAAGATCACTCTATAATATTACTGATCCCTACAATAGTAATCAGAAGAAATTAGTTAAACGTTACCCCCACAGATATACACCATAAGTTTACATATTTTGTTTATTTTATTAAACCATCAATTTTAATCAAACTGGAGATCAGTCCTCAAAGTGATCACAGATGGTTAATTTTAAGAGTCTTAGAATCAAGGATGTTATTTCCTCCCTCTTTACCAAGTATCTAAAGGAAAACTAAAAAGCAATCAGAAAAATAATGCATGACAACATCTAAAATGAAATGACTAGAGCTTTTCCTCATTTTTCCTTTTAGGTGAAAGTACATAAGAATCAAAGCAGTTTTTAGGAAATCATAATGTAAAAAACTATTGGCACTGAGAAACAGGATATCGTAAACCCCTGCAAAGACCCTATATGGAGACAGTAGCCATAGAAGTGTTAAGTGTGGTTTTCATTTCCTCCTGGTGAATTTTTAAATAGCCTAAAGTCCTATTGACTATATTTTTTTCGTGTCCTACTTTCTGTTTTTCATCTAATACCTGTCAGTGCAGAGAAAAATCATGATAGCACACAACACTGAAACCAAAAGAAGAACCTATAGTGTGACTTAAATATGCCATATATTTAGAATAACAACCCTGATTTCTAAGTTATCTATGTGGCCTACTTGAGGGAAGTTTAAAGTGCTGACTACACTGTACCAACCCATAACTACCAATACCAAGATATCTGACAAGTAAACCTGATATAGGAGGTAAACATACTTAAAAATGTCTTGTTCAGCTATTACATCCTATGCTGCAGATCTCAGCATCTAATTTTAATTAAAAATCATCTCAACAAAAGCTACTTTAAAGCCATGAAATGGGCTGATGTAGATATGAGACACTCTGTTTTCTCATTTCAAAATTACAAATTTAAAAGCACAAACTCTGTAATCTATTAATTATTGTTATATTGATTATGCTTCTTAGCTATTTCTTCCTGCCCTCACATAACTGTAAATATGAACCCTTCCCAATGGCTTTCTTGAGTGAAATATTCTAATGGCCATCCAGTTGGTAAGTGCACAAACATCCAGGATTTAACCATGCACTAAATGCCTCGCATACATCCTTACCCATAAATACATTCAGCGTGCTTAGTGCTTGCTCTTCAAATTGGAAAAATTCAAGCCACAATTTAGTTACAGAAGTATTTCATAATTCAACAGCTCAAAATATGGCCACTTTGCCATTATGTAATGTAGTAATTAGGAACATGCTCTATTATATGTATTACCTGAAAATTACTTAATTTTTGAAGTTTCTTGTACCTGTCTACACTGCTATATTTATTAGTAGTACAAACTGCTATCATTTTCCTTAATTATAATTCTAAAGTGCAGAGAAATAAGAGTAGCTCCTGACAAAATATATAATAATATTTAAAAGTATTTCTACCAATTATATTGTAAAAAGATACAAGAAAGAAAAGTTCAAAGATTTATCTTACATTTAAACTACAACGGTGAAAGGAAAAGCAGAGTTAGGCAAAAACTGTTACCAATATTCACAGAGATAATATCTCCTGCTTTAAATAATAATAAAAAAATTAGACAGAAAGATTTAATTCACAGAGTGAGTTGAATGACCTTAATTTCCTTTCCTCAAGGCTTCACAAATACATGTTAGTGGGCACCAGAAAGGCTGGGTAAGAAGGTGCACATATCTGTGCCAAGCCATATGACACAGCTTGGACTGTGATCTTTATATACAAACGGTGTACATTTTAATTTCATTCAAAGCTATGCTAATAAAATACATTCAGAACCTTTACTTAACTCTACAGTATTCAGACCTTCTGCATTGTACAAGCTGTCTATTGCCTTTACTCTAATTTGCAAAATGTTTGATTAAATCGCTTACTCACTCATCCACTGAAATGAGAGAATTCAGGATTATGCTGCCAATTTGCTCCCAATACAGCGCATCTACTACTGTTATCACCACCTAAAATGAACACTTTCCCTTCTTGTATGAATTACGCTTGCAGCCCTATAAACATTAGTCTTATAAACTGTGATCTCTAATAAGAATCTTAGCTCTAAACCAAAGAAATTGAAACTGTTGGTTATAAGGCATTACTAGTTACAGTTTGTAAAGTTTAAATAACCATTAATAATTTAATTTCTGCTCTTGTTTTAACAAAAATTATTTTCCTTAAAATATCACTTCATAAATTGTGTGGCATTCTTAAACACTAAGACACACAAGAGACAGATATTGACCCCCTAAAACACAATACAAATTTTATAACAGAAAGGAATCCAAAAGTTGTGCTTTTAGCAAACTATTCCTTAATGAATCTCTCCACTAATTTTTGATCCACTAACGGCCATCAATAGCTACTAAAACATATGTCCACTACTAAAAGCCAGAAGAGCATATTGAGATTCTGGTAGGAATAAAAAATGTGATTCTCATTTAAAAAAAAAAATGTAAAAAGAATGTAGAAAAAAAGTTGTAAACAGTTCCTTACATCCAAATAGCCTGTAACATTTTTAGTTCTTCCCAGCAGTGGAAATAAAGTGGTGCTGCTCAGAGTACCTAAGTACTACAAAGTTACATACAATGCCTTAGGCAAGTATTAAAAACTACCCTCCCCTTATTTAAAAAGCCAGTACAATCACCAGAATGAAAGAATTTAACTATGAGCTGGCCTCATTATATAAGAAAACACATACTGTATGCTCATCTATCTGGCTGATAGTTAAATGAGCATATAGCTACATTTCCTGTCTCTTATTCTCAACAAATTAACTATGACTTCAAGGACTGGATTGCAGCCACCTTCCCATGAGCCTCCACAATGACTCCCACAACTCTCATTCACACCTTTTATTTCAGTCATTCCTCAAAACTCAGAGGAAGCAGTGTCCTTCCTGCTCCATGATTTTTCTGTGTGTCTTTGGTTTATTCTTTCCCAACTGCTGGGCAATTTTTCGCCTTCCTGTATCCTGCCATATTCAGAAGAACCATCCTTTCATCCAAGTTCCTGTTGTCATTTCCAATTAATGATAGGACATTTTTACTTGTTTTCTTATTATAAATAAATCTCTCCCTCCTCCCAATACTACCCCACCTACAATCAGTTAACACTTTCCAAATGTAATAAGTAGAGCAGCTCTCAAGGATGTCACTCCCCATTTTGGAAACATTCTCTAGTTTGCTAATATTTACCACATCCAGCCTAACTCCTCTGCCAGGTTTTTGGACTTCAAGTTATGATTCCTCTAAGCCATCAAAATGATTCCATTAACATTCTCACGAATCCCTAAATGTGTACCTTTCACTCAGCCTTTGACTTTCACTCACATTACTCCCCTTGCCAAAAATATATTTATCACTCTTGCCAATTGAAACATGCACTCTAGTCAGCTAGGTCACCCTTCTCCAAAAGACTTCTTTCTTCTCTCTCTATCTTAGATGGGTCTCCTACAGCACTCCCATTCGCCTTCAGTTGTTTAGGACTCTTTCTCATTTCTAGTATTCTCTGTACATTTCTTTACAGAGTGTTCTAAATATTTTCCAGTAGCTAACATGGAACCAACCACATATTAGTTATTTAATTAGTGTTTTTAAGTTTATTATATAGGATTGTATATTGTCTATCTTCTCAAAAATCTCAGGATCATGTTTTAGTTTCCAAAAAACAGATATTTTTCTTTAAACTAAGTGCATCTTTGGAACAACAACAAAAGCAGTCCTGAAAGGAATAGATTTCGGTAATGACTTATCAATGGGATTTCTGCACATCTTATAACAGCTTTTGTCTCAGATTGTTTGCAAGGATAGTGCCTCCTTCCAAATTAGAAAACAGATTTGTTTCCTGACCAGGATAATCAAGTTAATGCCTTCCCACAGGGCAAAGGTTGGGCAGCTTTGCTAAAACTCCTTGAAAGATGGGGACTGCCTAAACTTAAAGTACCTCGGCTGTGACACAAACCCATTGTAAGCATCAACCTAGCCCACTCAGCACTGCCCCTGGGGGATTTGGGAACAACAGGAACAGATGAGGACATAAAGCTCATGCCGCCTGCTGTGCCCTGAGTAATAAAGTCTTTTATGTCTCACCTAGGAGTCTCCTATCTGCAGCCAGCATCTGTGTAACTGAAGCAGGCAAACTTGTCAGCCTACAAGCTGGGTCAGCTCTCAAACTCTTCGCAGTTTCAGACAATCTCTGGATATTAAGTAAAAGTGAGTCTGTTCTCACTTTTGACTCTCAAAAACAATATGTTGTGTGAAGGAAAAGAACTGCAAAGTGTGAGGACACCATGATTTTAATGACATAACGTTCTACTACAGGTTAAGATAAAGTGACAGACATCAGATTGATGGTTGTGTCTAGGAGGAGGCACAGGTGCAACTACATGGAACCAAGAGGGAGTTTTCTGAAGAGATGGGATTGTTCTATATCTTAATTGGAGTGGCAGTCACAAGAATACGCACGATGATCAAAAGACATCAAATGCTACAATTAAGAACTGTGTGTTTTAATGCACGTAAATTATACACAATAAAAACGCATTATAAGTTCTAAATATCTAAACACTATGTTGCAATATCTTTTAGTTTCAGGATATGATGATTTACAGAAACGACAAGACAATACTGGACACTCTCACATCTATTCTTTGAACATCTTTAGAGAGGCAGCTGCAATACAGCGATTTAAGAGTATAAACTCTGGAGTAAGACTGTGGGTTCATACCCACATATTTCAATTACCAGCAGAGTGTCATGAGGCAATTTCTCTGAATTCTTCAAGCCCGGGCTTCATCTTTTTTAAATAAGTATAACAAATTTCCTCTCTAATTCTGAGGCCTAAATTAGGTAATACAGGTCAAACACGTATTACATAGAAAGCAGTCTTCTAAAGATTAGTTGTTTTATAACTTAGAGCATGTATAACGGTAAGACAGGATTCATAATAATTCAATATTTCTGTGAAAGTAGAGAAGTAATATGCTTTTTAAAATCTAGTAAGATTAACATACATTCATTAGTGGGAACAGTAGTTGGAATGTTTATTTATAATAATACTCCAAAATCATTAATTATACAATCCAAAAAAGCAATAGATCCACATCACAGTTTTTAACCTGTTATGTGAAGCACAGAAATAAATAACTGAAGTCACATAAATGTTACTTTGGGCAAATGTCTCAAGTTTAAACAGATATGTCTCATTTACTTGCTGACATCTGTATTGTAAGCATTTTTTTTGTTTCCTTTTTTCCTTAATATTATGTATGTGAAATTCCAAATGGATTCTAATGCCAAATTTGACTGAAGAGTAAATTGATGACAAAACTTTTGCAAGACACAACTAGAGGAAATATGTGAAAATCTGGGGCATGATCATACAAACACAGGGGACTAGGAAAAGGGGCTGAATTCTCAATGACGGAAAAGTACTTTACTAAAGAAAAGGGCAAGAGGTCAGAACAGAGTTAACCAGACTTCATGGCTCCGCTGATTGGGCCATACTCTATCTTTGGCAAGTGTACCCCTGGTTAATGTCTCCTTAAGAAGGCATATATGCCACAGAGGTACCAGAATCATCTCAGCACTGTGTTCATTAACATTACACTCAAGATTTTAAAAGAAAACATGCTTAGGAAAGAAAAATTAAACAATAAGCAATAATAATGCAAAATTTCTATCCTTTCTAATTTTCTTATTTTTGTTACTGTATCATTAAAATTTCTAATATCTAGTGTCCATTCCATTAAAAGCATTTCTAATATTTTATATCCATTATTGTCTGTCATGTCTGACATATGAGGATATTTACGTCACTGAATTGGCATATCAGCGGACAATTTAAATATAAAAGAAAAAATAAGTTAAGAATAACGTAAATTCCTAGGACACAAGTCATTGAATAATATAAGAGAAAGCATATTAGGTTACTATGTTCAGTGTGACCAGCCAGTAAAATGTTGAAGCAAAATGATGATGACTAGTGAGTGCTTAATTAGGAAACTAACTCAGGCCTTCTACTAAACAGAGTCCTTTCTTTAAGAATTATAACACAGGGTATAAAACAGTAGATGAGTTTTAGACTCTGAAATAAGTGGCTGTTTAAAAAAAAAAAAAAAAAAAAACTTTTTAAAACCCTACGACCCTACAATTGTTTTAGTCTTTAAGCCTTATTTTCACATTTCTTCCTTTTTAAAGTACGAGAATAGTATATCACATACTCCACACAGGAAGTAGAAAGAATAGAGATTACAATACCTCCCAAACTACACTTTATCTAAGAGGCAGCATTACAGAAGAGGTTACCACACACTTCAGTGATCCACTATAATTGCGCAGACAACAAAATGTTATAGGAGAAAAAAAGGCATTTTAATTACAACTACATTCATTTCTATCTAAAAAGCAGGTGCACACACTTACATATGTAAATTCAATAAAGTCTACACTTCCTTCTCTTTTTTTCTCAGACCTGAATACTGAATCTGAAAACTTGGACTTTAATTGCAGTACTTGAATCCTCAAAGTGAACAAAGTACTGTGCACAAAAACACATACTATTGACAAAGAGTTGTACATTACCATTCTTTATTGTAAAGCGTATTTTCCATCCTTAACTACTTCCACGTTTGAAGTCAAGAAAATGGCCTCTTTACTGCAGAACAAGTCCCCTAGAACTGCCTATTTAAATTTTGATCTAGAAAGAGAAACTTGTTAAAGTTTTCTACTTCCTATTAACCCATTTTCCATTTAGAAAAAAAAGTGCAGCTTACTGCCAGCATTAATTTAACATCACATATAGGAATGCTACATTTTCTAGGATTTGACATTTTAAGCAATCTAGAATTACTACATTTTGTAAATACCACCACTAAAAACAGAATGCTCCAAATAGAATATCATTTGTTTCCAAAGACTATCAATACACCAGAGCAATGCAAAAGTAATAATAAAAGTAAAATAGCTCATGACAAACTTTGGGGGTAAGGTTAGGGCTCTAATCTGCAAGTTATCTTGGAGTAAATGCTGTAGCTGGCAAGCACTCACAAGCACCACGAGTATTCTCAGGGCTAATGAGAAATGGGTTAAAACTTCCACAGTCCTATGAGCATTGTGGAGAGAGCCAAGTCTACTCCATGTTTCAAGGAAGCAGGGGTGTTCTATTTGCAAATGGTCAGTCGATCAGAATCAACAGGAGTTGTCCAAATCAAACACCTGTGGTCAGAACACTCTAGACTCCTCCTTCTCTTTCCTTCTCAAATTCAAACTGGACCATTTTTTCTCCAGCCCTTGTCGTCATCTTATTTTGGACTTCACCACTTCCACTCCAGTTGCTCTTCTTCTATGGCCTTTCTACCTTCAAACTTGCCCCACTCAAAGCTATTTTTCACACTGTAACCTAATGATTGTCTGAAGAGTAAATCTCACCATGTCACAAAACAGAATGCATGATCTGTTCTTGACTCCTGATAAAGTTAATTCGTAACTAATGGACCCACAAAATGGAGGCCACCCCAGTGGCCTGGCCCATGTCACAAATCTAAACTTAAGTCAGCCTGCACTTAACAAGAGACATCTGTCAAGGTAACCTAACAGCCACCAACTACAATCCTCCAATTCTGCTTTAGCTGGCTTTCCCCTACTTTAGAAAATAGGACCTGCTAGTCTTATAAAGAAATCCTGACCTCCTACCCGATCATGTTGCCTCTTCTAATGTACTATATAAAACTCACTCTTGCCCAAAATCTCTCACAAAGAGTTCTCCACAGTTTGTGAGGCACTATACTCCCTCAAGCCATGGGCTGTTTTCCCCTGAATAAAGGACATTAAACTTGTTACTAAATTGTTTCATTTTGTCAATTGACAATTCTGGCAATGAGATGAGACCCGGATAATTACTGAAGGTTCTGGGGATGGCTCCTAGATTCAGGTGAAGATACTCTCAGGGCCCTTTTGGTTCGCTGCCTCTTTGGGCCCCTTAGGGCCCTCCGGTAAGCTTCTCTCAGATCAACCTCAGCTTATTTTGTGTTCGGAGCTCTTCAAGTTTGTCTGTCCTAATCTGTCCAAGTGGAAAACTGGGGTGCGAGATACTCTCGATGTCCATGGTGAGGCTTAGTGGACCATCACAGTTGGGTTTGTGGCTAACTTCATCTATAAAGTAAGCACCCTCGGGAGGTCCTTCCAAGTCTCAGGGACTGTTCACAAGCAGCCAGAAATTCACTCTGGTTGAATTAGGGAGAATTAGTTCAAGGGAAAATAATGGGTACCCCTCAATCTAAAGAAAGCAAGATGGCAGCTGTTAAGGGACTCGTAAAAGTCTCACGGTAAGTCCACAGCATAAATAGCTGGAGGATTTGGGGAAATAAAGAGAAGAAATTCAGACTTTTCTGACCAACAGCAAATCAAAATCTAAGGAGGTACAAGTCAAACTACGAGACACCAATAGGGCATCTGCCACTATAAAGAAATCTCATGAAAAAGGATAAATAGATCCACTGCTAATGAGAATCTCAGAAGCCAAAGCCACAATATTGGTAGGCGTGGGGTTGAGCCTTAAAAGCTGTTAGAGTGCTAGCCTCCTAACTCTAAGACTACTGTACTACAATAAATTGGTCATAGAACAAGTTAGATCAATAGTAAGTCACCCACCAACATCAAGAAAGATTCCATGCAATGAGGTACACCATAAAACACCACAAAATCCCCAACCCAGCAGCACATCCTTCATAGGTATTAATTCGGCTCCAAGAGACCCAAGGCTAAACTAAAGAAATGGGATCCTCAAGTTTCAAAGAACTAAGCTTGCCACCTGCTTATTTTATGTGTGAAAGCTCTGGTCCTGGCAGCTGTAGATAACTACAAAAATGAAAACTCTTACATTATAGACAACTTAGGATTACAATAGACATTATGTGGAATGTTTCATTTTGACAAAATCGGTCATTTAATAAGTGCACTTAAAAGTAACGGTTCCCAAATCAAATGAACAGACTCAGATACCTATTTTAATCGACACAGACGCCTCTAAAAGGCTTAAAGATTCCAAAATAGCTTTATTAAAAGATTAACTGCAAAAGGTTAAAGAAAAATTAAGGACATAAGAATTACCTAAAACAAAGACTATAAGACTGACATGACTTCTACTACATCCCTTCATCCTCCTTTACTTCGGTCCTCTATCTAAATTGCCTTTCCACTCTGAAGAGACTATAAGACCATAAACAAAAGTCTACCAAGTCAGTCACCTTACAGACACTCCCATGTGGGCCCGTCTCAGGGTTGACGGGACTCAGAGGGATTCACCAGTAAACCTTCGAACAGTCAAGGGGAATGCTAAAACTAAAATCAATGAAAGACCTTACCAAATTCTGGTAGATACAGGAGCTACACTTTCTACTTTAAACACTCCTTGTTCCAAAGCCTGCAGATGGGATTCTGAAAAAACTGGCAGAAGTGAGCAAAGTTTGAGAATTCTTACCAGAGTCAGCTCTCCTGGATCTCTGCGGGTAGTGCCCAGTTGAGAGAGGAAGGTAAGATTTCACATTGTACCTTCCTTTCCAGGACCTATTGGTTATTGATCCTTTTTCTCCCAGGGATAGCTGCTGGCCTCGTTTGCCACGTTTTGTGTCCCTAGAACTTGGCTTGACAACCGTCAGGTTAGGGGCCCCCAAAATATGGCCAGACAAAAATGTGGCCTTCACTCCATTTGCAGTTAGATATGCCTGGAAAGAAGTGCAGCTTTGCACTCCACTTGCAGCTAGTGTCCTAGTGACTGCTGCCAGCTCTCAGGGGAATTGTCTAAGTGATATTCAGAGCCTGATAGGAACACATTTTAGGCCTTCTCCTCTGGGCTAAATGAAACTATGTAGCCGGAGGGAAAGAAAAGCATTCCAAAGACAAATAGCCCTAAATCTAAAACACAGGCATCTTTTGATTTCCATCTTAGCTGAAGATCTCCCCCATCTAAAGAAGCAAAGAGAAGATAATGTCCTTGGATGGGTGGTTTAGTCCTTTGATGTCATACAGGTTGCAATCCACTTCTTTGAGGAATTAAGAACAATTCTATTTTACAAATCCAGTCTTCACAAGAACGGAAATGCAGCTCTAAATGCAATTCAAAGCCCATCATCTATCTGCTTTACCAATTTCAATACCTTCCCCTAGTCATCTACAAAGGCTTGTAGGAATTGTCAAATTCTAGATTTAGGAAACAAAAAGCCCTTCTGGAGGAACTTGCATTCTTTCCCTGTGGACTTACAATGTAAATGTTCTACTCATTCCTCTCTAGGCCATCTCTTTGAAATACAAACTTCAGGGAGGTAATTCTTATCAGAGTGAAAGGCTATTTGGAAACAAGGCCAATGAAAAAGCTTCTAAAAGTTTAAAGCAGCCAGTGCAGGTAACCTTAATTGATTCCATTTGCCAGAAACACAATTTGAATCTAGCTGCTGTCTTATAAACTAGTGAGTTTTGCATCGTCATGCCCTCAAAATAGTCTCTTGCAATTTCTAAATTTACAATGATTTTTTTAAAAGATTCAAAACGCTTGTGATTTTTTTTCTCCAGATAGCCCAAAGGTGATAGAATGGCAAACAAGCCAGTGTAGATAGACTCCTCCACCAAAAATGTTTAGAGATAGGAAAAGACATCTAGGGAATAATGGATATCATAGAATGCCATGTTTCATCACCAACCACACAATTCTATAAACTGCATGAAGAACTCTTGGTGATGTCACCAGGACAAAATCACCCATTTCTTCTTCCAAGGTTCAAAGCTTCTGTTATTTATGTTTACAATTTGAAACTAGCTCTTGGAACAGTCACTTCCACTGTGAAGTAGTTGCCACATCTCTAAAAGGAGCAGGTTGTTCATGATCCCTAAAGGGGTCCTTTATCTCTGATTGATTTTATATTACAACTTCGAGTGAGATTGGGTGGAAAACTACAAAAGCGTAGACCATAAGAGCTGGGGCCGACCTGAGATTATTGTAATCACAGCCCTTAATACAGAGGCCCAGAACTTGAGCAGCCAGCGCTGGTCTTCCAGTAGCTAGGTGGGAAACTGAGACCACACTTGCTCGCTCGTCCTCTCCCAGTTGGGCACAATCACCAGGAAGCCAGATCCTGCCTTCAGCCCAGTATCCTTTCCTCTAAGTCCTGTAGCAAGCATATCGAAGGGCAAGCAGATGCAGGCGGCTGCCACCTGTAGACGGGCACCAAACTCTTTTGCAGCCCTTCGGCCCTGTGACGCACGGGGGCGCCGCGCGTGGACGTCAGCCACGCGGACCTTAAACCTGCGCAGCTTGAGGGACCCAGGGGCCGGGTCCGCGCGCGGGGTCGCGCCAGCATCGCGGCCCTCAGCCCCGTGGTTTCCATAGCAACTGCTGCGCCCGCCGCTGAGCCCTTCCCAGAGGACCCCCAAGGTCAGAGGTCATCTCTGTGGCAACAAAAACTTCTCGCGCTATGGCGGCTGAGACTGGCCGCTTCCGCCGCAATGCGCAGCGTATCCCCCGGCTCTCCGGGGCCGGTAGCGTTGGTGGTGGGCAGTCCCGGGTGCTCCGGCTGCGGGTCACACTCAAAGGAAGACCGCGCCTCGCTTTGGTGGTCCCCTCTCTTCAGGATCCAGTTGGGCGGACTCTAAACCCGGCTTTGGCCGGGTCACCTAGGGGCCCGACTCCTGGAAGGAGATCCGAGACGCAGAGGTGGCCCTCTCTCGATTTACAGAAGACAAATTATGACAGCTGCTCTAGGAAGCGGGGGCTCTGCCCCAAGCCCAGCATTCTGCCAGACCTCGTCCCTAACAGAAACTCCGCGCCTCCTAACTCGACGCAGCCCGGAGCCCTCCACCTTTGACAGTGGCTCCGGAAAGGAGGAAGCTAAATAGAGCATTTTGGTTGTGGGAAGTACAGGAAGCGACCACGTTTGAGGATGCCTGCTTTAAAACTGGAAAAATCAAGACATTAAGGGGAGGGAGCACCTCCTTTCAAAGCAACTGTAACTAGAGGCTCTTTAGGTACTGTCCATCAGGAACAAAAACATGGCACAAGGAAGGGTCCCAGTTCCCATCTCCAGAGAAATGAGTTCATAAAAGACAAGAACGCTCAACTGTTTTTGTAGAACGTCTTCCTTTTTAAAAAGAAAATGAAGGGCTCTCACAGAAGGAACCTAATGGCGCCCGAACGTTTGCTATTTAAAGGCTAAGAGGGCTGGAGGGGGGCAGGGGAGTTAACTTTCTCAAAGAACCACATTTTTCACTATTAATTCATTTAATAAAAATTATTAAAAACTCTATCATACCAGTTTTTGCCAGTGTACAATGATAAAGGCAATAGTGCTAGATGACTTTCTTAGATGATGTTAGCAGATTCGATCAACAAAAACTTAAGTGTTCCCTACAAAAAAGTCTGCATTATGCCTCTTTTTCACCTTCATGTTTAGGAAGGCCCTAAGAATTCCTCTTTTCAATTTCCTTTGCTTTCATTATTCTCCTTTTAAATTCCTACCGAGCAGAAAATTAGTTTGTAAGCAACTAGAGAACTACGTAGGAAAAACTTCATAACATATTTGGTCCTTTAAAGGGAAGAAGAGCAAAAACAATATATCTCTAAGGGCATATGAAGGAACTGAGAAGTCTCCCTTAGAAAATTCCCTGCCTTATAGTGCTCAGGTTCAGCTAAATCTGGTATGATACACAAAGTAAAAACCTAAGGAACACAGCACAGACTATGGTGCAGAGTGGGTAGATGTCAGTAGGTATTTCTCTCACCTACAGTCCCTCCTGGAGATGGTACTAACATGGGTTCAAACGTTTTATTAATAATATAGGCATGATGCACTGCTTCAAGTACACCAACTGTTTCCCCTTAAGGCATGAAAACTATTTTGAATAAATGCTTCCATTTTGAGGCATCTACACAGTATTTATAGAAAGCTTATGAGTCTATTGAATGAGTTACAATGCCAAAATATGCAAAGGAGTGAAAAGTTCTGTTGTTCTTGTTACTGTATGTATAACAACACTTCATAAATGTCCCCAATGTTTGTGTTGCTAAAATATGGAAGACTGGATTTGAACACTTTGAAAGGAATGGTTCCATGTGGGAAAGTGAAATATAGTGTAGAATTAGCTTTAGCACCTTTTGAAAGCAATGCATCATTTGAACGAATGTTCTCAGTTATGGATGCTGTCTAAGATGGGAACAGGCTGGAAATGGGTACAGCCAGAGTCATCTTTATCTAAAACCAAGGTTAGAGTATCATGCATTGGATTTGTTAACTTGCTAACTTGGATATAAATTCCAAAAATAAAAATCAAATTTCCTAACAGGTCAATACTTGGAAGCCTATATAAACAACATTCTTTGGTTTCATGGAGTGGCACTGCTCTGCAAAACTCATTTTGCTGCTTCAGTAATTAGAAGTCCATTCTAGATGGACTTCAAAGCCAACTCATACTACATGGAATCTCAATCTAAAGACAAGCACATTAGAAGAAGAACCTTATATCTATCTATATGGTATTCTAGCCATGCAGTCTGAATTTGATGTCTCCGTCTGATACATGCTCAGTGTTTAGGAATTCAGGATTGTGGCCCATTTGTGGCATGCTCAGCCCTATAGGAATCCAGGATAAGTGGGCAGTCTGAGACGGAGAAGGAATAAAAAATGCTTACTATTTCTTTTTCCCTCTTCCCTATTTTCTCACTTCTAAACACTACGACAGCCCTAGATGTAAAGGAAGTAGCTTTAAAAGAATAACGTGTATTTAAATGAGTAACAGTGACATACCAGGTGTTTTGGCACCTAAAACTGTTTAGTGAAAGGCAAAAGTGGAGCTGAAAGACACCAAAACAAGTTAGAAATAGAAAGTGCCAGTGAATTCTACCAAACCCTGTTTGTTTCATCTCAAAATTACATGACAGAGAGGGAGACTGAGTTCAGAAAAGGAAACACTCAGGGCCTCAAGTGTGTGGGATTTTCTAAATATGCTCTGCAGAAGTAGGTCTAGGGCATCTGCTTCCTACTCTCCTTGCCACTAACACCAATATTCAATAAAATCAATTTCGATTAGAATTAATTCTAAACATATAACTATTATTCTAAACATATAACTATTTATTCTAAACATATAACTATTACTCAGCTAGGAAAGTAGGGGAAAGTAGGACATTTAAGTGTATGTGTGTGTTTTCTAATGGTAGGTGTATCGTGAGATAGTGTTCATTTTTACGAAGGTAGTAAATTTATATCTAGAATCTTTAAGCTACAGTAATTTATTTTAAAAAGCATATATTGTACAAATATATTCACATTTTATGTAAAAACTACAAAAACTAATTAACACCTCTTATTTAAATAATAATTAATAACTTTTGAGTAAATGAATAACTTTGCCCTTAAGTTCATGGTTCTCTTATCTGCTTATTTTCACACCAACTTGAAATTCCTCCTAGG
Source organism: Rousettus aegyptiacus (assembly GCF_014176215.1). NCBI lineage: Eukaryota > Metazoa > Chordata > Mammalia > Chiroptera > Pteropodidae > Rousettus > Rousettus aegyptiacus. Next base: position 55,298,356 of record NW_023416286.1, on the reverse strand, counting down.
AACCCTTGACCAAACTATCTATACTTGTTGACAATTTAAAGAATTGGGAATAATCAGTATATTATTTTCTAACTTGCAAAGAGTGGGAAGAGAAATTAATCTACTAAGACATCTTTGCACCAAATTTATGATCCCAGTACTAGTATTTGGTGGTATTCTGCCAAGCTTCTTCATTTGAAACCAGTTACTTATCTTCATTTAAGATTTAAGATAACATAATAGGTAGTAGTCAATCTGTTCTTTTTGTTTTTAACAGTCAAGAGGATTTTAGTCATTGTTTTATTTTAATTGTCCAGTTAACTTCTTAGTTGTACTGCTATCTTAGAATCAGAAACCTACGAATGCTTTCAGACTTCTTGTTAATAGCAGAAGGAGAATGGAACTCCACCACCTACAATACTGAAAAGGAATGGGTAAGCATGGGTTTGATTTAAGCTCAAAAAGCAAAATTTTTAGACGATGAGATACATTAAACTCCCATTTAAAAAATAATTTACAAAATGCTTCAACTCCCAAGTTGGAACTCTAACCCCTGTCGATCTAAGACTAAACTATCCTATTAGAATAGTTGGTGATGTTGTTGGCACACTTTGAGTTAACTCATCAATTCACACCCAAATACTTTAGAATTTATAAACTGCAAAATAAATTGTTCTAAAAACAATTGGTTATTTGTTTTACACCTTCCAAAACACCTTGGAAGAAAAAAAAAGTCTACTTTATTCCAGAGAGATGAAAGTGGGTAGGGCGGGGGAGGTGTAATAAAAAGATCTTGCATCATGTACTGGGAGAAATTAGTGTTTCCAGTAAAAAAGAAATTATAAAAGCCAGTAAGGAAACTTGCTGTACCGTGCTGAATTACTTTCCACTCTCCAGTACTGTGGAGCGACTGACTTCAAGGTCCCTAGACAAATGGCTGAGCCTTTAAAAATTTCTTTTACAGTATTCTTTTCTCAGAAGGGGGCTAAATCTTTTCAGAGGACACAAGAAGGCTTCAAAAAGCACTGTTTTTACTGTGTGAAGGAATAACCCCTCCCCTCCCAACTGCAGCCCTTGGCTTGTCCCACTTAGAGAAGTCTGGCAAAAAGTGTCTTCACATTAACTTGTGAGATAGTAGTGTTGCAGATCTAGGTATGATCAAGGCATCAGCAAGTGTTGAGCTTGATGCCTGGCTAGGGTACACTTCATAGCAGAATTGGAAATGCAGATGGTAAGGTGACAACGCTGTTTTCTCCTTGGGCAATGAATGCTAAGAATGATGGTATCATTTCAGAGTTACTAAACGCTGAACAGTTGAGAGAGAAGGGTAAAAGGACGGGGATGAAGGAGGACGTGGAGGAGAAGGAGGCGGGGGAGGAAAAGAACAGAGGGAGACAGGAGGTAGAGCTGGAGCACAGGGATGAGAATTCCAGGACAGAGGCACAGCTCCCACTGCAGCACCGCGCCCGCGAGTAGCCAGAGGCTACTCCCAGATCCTCAACGGCCACCCAAACTTCCTAGCTCGGGGCAACCGCCCAGCACGCGAGCATCTGCCCTTTTGGACAGTCTAACAACTCGCAGCTTCCCTTCTGCGGTAGCCGTGGGAGCCGCACAGGGTCTCCACACCCACCGCCTCCATCCCCGCCCACCTACACCTCTTCCTCCTTCTCTAGCACAGAGCACCCACAGGCGCAGCCACCTCGGAGCGCGCCTCCCCAGCTACCCTGAATTTACAAGGTTCGAAGCAGAGAGGCAGCAGCCACTTGCTGCCCAACGGCTGGGGCTCCGCGTGTCAGGGCCGCTGTGGGGAGCCATGATCTACTACACCGCAGTGCCAGCGTCAGGAGCATCCACTGCAGGACTGCCTGGCCCCCGCCCCCGCCCCCCAATGCCCCAGACACAAACACCCGGCCCCAGGTTCCTCCTCAGCCTGAATCAAGCCAGGTGACGCCACACACCCCCGATGCCAGTGCGCTCGGCTCCCGGACAGGCTGCGCCCAGCCCTCTCTCCGGCGCGCCGCCGCCACCACGCAGCCCTCCGGCCTGGCCTCCCAGGATCGCTGGCCCACAGCTTCGTGGCCGCCCCAAAAGCCTCCGACTGAGATATTGGAAAGTGAACCCCGGGGACCCAACTCCCCGAGTCACCTGTATTTGCATTTCTTATGTAATGTACTGCAAGTTTCCTGGTTGGAGCTCTTTGGAATGGGGGCGCATGATCACTGGGTTGCTGAAGCAGGCATCCACAGCCCGGCTCATCCCACCCCTTGAGACCCAAACCCAGGGCTTCGATACTGCTTTTTAAGGGGTGGTGGGGGGAGGTAATCGTTTATATTAGAGGGGCTAAGCTTTTATCGGTCTGGGGTTCCTCCAAGGCTTAAGCGCTGCTCAAGTATTCCCAGTGGCAGGAGGTGTCGGGAGGCAGACAGTGGAATGAGTTAATACTCCGACACCCGGAGCAGACGGGGAGGGAGGCGGGGGCTGACGGAGGAACGGGGCCGCGAGGGACCGGGCCTCTTTTACTTGGGTATTGGTGATGGGGTGGCGAATATTGTGCAAGCTAATCAGAAAGTCTAGAGCAGGTTCTCGGCACCGAGCTACGTCCTCGATCCTACAGCAGAAGTGAGAGCTTGGGGTTCTTTCTCCTGGCAACTACCGGAGCTTCATCTGCCTCGGGAAAAACCTTAAGCCATAGCCCTTTGATATTCCATCAAACATCGGCAACCAAATATATTTTTTAAAAAAGTTTCCTCCTCCCTCCTAGTGATGGATTGTGTCACAGTCAAGAGATGATAATGGTTTTCGGGATCACAGACGCCGATCCAGCTGTTACTTGTTTATCCATGCAACACCTCTATATGCAACACTGTCCTGGTTCCTTTTCTGCTTCCCCTGCCTTCCTGCATAGCAGAACTGCAGATCTAGCTCAATGAGCAACAGACAGGTTATTATGAGGAAAAACATAACATGATGCATGTTTTGCTTACCAGTTGGGTTCTTGTTTTTCTTAAGACTCTTGCCACAAAGACACTGCAGCATATGCGTTCCTTTGCTGAAAATGTTCCAAAGAAACCACATTGATTTGGGCGAAAAGCAATCCAGCAGCTTAGACACCCTGAGAAAGAAGAGATCCTTGTGGTTGCATAATAATAATTTGAAATCAGTTCTCCTGAAGAGGGGCACCGGTTTTACCATAGGAAACACGATAATATTCCGGATCTTCTCCCAGTTTTTTCCCCTCACGTGGTATATTTCTTTGAGACTTCTCAGTGATTGTTTTTTTTCGGCCAGGGTGAATGATTTATCCCTCTTGATCACCACTGGATTGTTACCAAAGGGTTGGGGAAAAAATCCTTTTTCAGCATGAAGCCAAACAAAAAAGCAGAGAAATCCCAACTGAGACCAGAACTAATCAGGGAGAACAGTAATGCACAAAAGGTCCCCAAAGAGAAAACCATAGCCTTTTACTTGATCGCTATGAGGATGGGTGGGTCTGCAGAAGGCAAAGCAGGATTCATCTCACTGAGAGAAGACTGCCATTGTGTAGCCCCTAGGAGAGAAGGAAAAAAAACAAAAAGGAAAGAAAGAAAGAAAAAAAAAGAAAGGAAAAAAAGAAGAAAAAAAAAAGAGAAAACACCAGCACACACACTCACACACCAATACCACCTCCGATATCGAGTCTGACAGCCGAAGAAGACACAGCCTCCCTTTTCCCAGTGTCGATTTTTTTATAATCAATCGCCAGTGACCAGTGGGATTGGATTGAACCTGCAGTTCTCAATCGCCACGAAGAAAAGATGCAGATCTAGGTGCCCCCGTCCCTTGTCAGGCTGGTAGTAGGTAGAGAGCGCCACAGATCCCCTTCCTTCTTCCTCTCACTCTCCCAGTTTCCAACAACCCTGAGCATGAGGAAAATCTCCTCTCCGGATTCCTCGCCCAGCCTCGGATGTGAGTTACAGGCATTAGAGGGAAGAGGAGGAGGAGGAGTTGAAGTTTGCATTGAAAAGACTGGCTTTCCATGACGTAGCCACGTGCTTTCAGACCCGTCACCAGTGAGATGCTTCAACCCGCCCGGGGAGGGCAGTGTCACTGCAGTCTCTGCTAGTTCCCCCTTGAAGTCCCCACTGCCAGCACCCGACCCCAGCATTGGACCCTCTCCCTCCTCTGCCCAGCGTGAGTTGGCTTGCTGGGTGTTCTTGGAGCCATCTGACAGAGTCTTCTGTTAAAAGTGAATTTTGAAAAGGAAAATTAACAATTATAATCAGCAAACCTTAAAAAATACATGGGAGGGAGGGGGAGCGGATAGAGGGAAAGAGTAGTTTAATATCAAACACTCTTCACAGCCAAAATTAGTTCCACCTTACATTCTCAAAAGCAGCATCTAAAACATTAAGGGCAACTCAAGTTCCTTTAGTTCTTATTATTGGAGTTCTACTTAAAGTGTTGTTCAAAAAATATAAACTAGGCATATGACAAATACCTACTTGCAATAAACAGCCTGTTAAAAAGGGTAACCACTAAAATCTAGGTGGCAAGCCATGGGGAGGGTCATATGTGCAATGGAAAATTTATGCATTTTCTAGACAACTCATTATTTTTGAATAATTTTTTTTTGTACAGAAAGCACTCTGCTTAAATCACACCTAATTCATTGCTTGTTTCTGTACCCATTAATTAAACTAACATGAAAAGCACTCATTAAATTCACTTCTGATCTACACTGATATACATACAGCCTTGTCACTGGCCACCACAAACTAACCAAATAAAAAAGACAAATGTTTTACTTCATCAAGATATAATCCAGTTTTCTGCTTTCTCAGAAAATCAGAAGATTTAGGGCAGAGCTGTCAATTTATTTTATCTTATTTAGGAAAAAACGCTTTAAAAAGTGCAAAAATAGTACAAACTATTACAAAAAAATAATATAATAAACTTCAGTGTACTCCCTACTCAAAATTAATAAATGTTAGCATTTCATTGTATCTGTGAACTGAAGATTTTGGAAAAGTAGTATTGACTACTCTTACGCTTGTTAGGTAAATGAATTAAAGTTATGTCAACTTATTTCCATTTATATAGGAAAAGTGACATTAAAATTTTAACTCTAAAAATATATATTTACAATCTCCATTTTAATTAAAAAAATTAAAATTGCCTCTACTGGATGAGATTTCAATCTATAATAAACAAATACCTGCAGATTTACATTGTTGAGGATTGACAGAAGAAATTGATTTTAAAGAAAATTAACTCCTTGACTATTAGTTATCAAAAAATGAAAATCTAAGAAACAACTTCCCACAGCTAGAGTTTTCTAACATTTAGGAGAGATTTTCAATTCCAAAATTTGCATCCAATATCTGATACCCTTTTGAAAAACATCAGTCAATTTTGAGGTGCAATAAAAAAGGAATGTAAAACAAGTAAATTCTATTAAGGTTAAGAAACTAGGAAGTTAAATAGTTATGGCCTCAATGTGCCAAAAGAATCATGTCATACGAATTCAAGAAATTACAATGATTAACTGGGGTCTAAATAAAGTTTGAGAAGTAAACAGGGACAACTATGAGTTTATGAATTTAATAACAAATGACTTAGGAGAAGCAGGCTGAAAAAAATTGATGAGTAGAAGTATTTTTTGAAAGAGTAAAACTGGGATAGCATTGCCAAATAATTGGGAAATAATTTTTAGATCAATCAATCAGAGACAGTTACCATATGCTGCTTCTATCACATTCTGGAGTCCTGTCAGTGGGGGTCGGGGTGTTCCAGAATATCCCAATATATTACCACTGGACATATGCCAGAGAAACAGTTGGATTAAAAATATTCACCATCAAGGTCTCCTGAAACTCTCACAGCTCTAAGGTTCCATAAAAGCTTGCTGAGTTCCCTGAGGTATTTCACAAGTAGAGCAAAATCTGGGGAGATGTTCTGTAATTATTGGATCTTTTTGTATGCTAAGTTTGTGTGAAGAAAGTATTTCTCAAACAGGCTCTTCTTGAATTTCCAAATTGGATTCTCTTCTCTACATCATGACAGTGAATTTGATCCCTATTACAATAATGACTGCCAAAAAGCTATGGGTTGTTTTCCTACGTATTGGTGGAAAACCTACTACTTCTTTGTTCTGTGACCTAAAGAACAACATAAAAGGTAATTAACTGTGACTACTATTTCTTGAGACTATTATTCTAGGCACAATTGTAGTTGCTTTTCATGTTTTATGCTATTTAAAGGAAGGGAAAATCTTTTATTACAATGGATACAATTTCTATAATTCTTTTATATATTTACTCATGTTACATAGGCTACTATTCACATTATTAAAAAAACAACAACAAAAATATCACATTTTTTTATCTAGAAAAGTTGGCCTAACACTGATTCCAGTTATCTTTGGTCCAAAGAACTCACAATTTTTGATGAGCTCTAATCAACCCAATTCAATTCAAGTATTCAACCTATATTTATTGAGCATCTACTCTTTGAAAATAGCTGTATAAGACTCCATGTTTCCAGTTACACAATAAAGACCAAAGTGGATCAAGTGTCAACTTAGGTTTCTGGGGGCTTCTAGTTCCAGGGTGATCCGAAGATATTTACACTGACCTGAGTTCATACTGTTATTTAAGATTTTTTTTTTTTGAAGATTTCAAAATGCAAAATGTTTACTTACTCTTTGCCATGCTACATTGAAATCAATAGAAAACAAAAATGAAAGTTATTAGAAATTAAATGTAAACTTTAGAATGCATATGAGTAAAGGTAAGGAAAAACCTCATGGTAACTAGATTTCAAAATGCAAAATGTTTACTTACTCTTTGCCATGCTACATTGAAATCAATAGAAAACAAAAATGAAAATTATTAGAAATTAAATGTAAACTTTAGAATGCATATGAGTAAAGGTAAGGAAAAACCTCATGGTAACTGTAAGAATTAACAGTAAGATCTGTAGTATATATAGGTAGAAAAAAATCTTAAGACCGTGTTCTCATAAGGCTGAATTAAATAAATCCAGTACTCATAATCAAGTTCATTTAAAATTTAAACTTACCTTCAGCCATATCATAATAAACAGACCTAAAACTGAGTGTAAAAACCAGAATTTCAGGTCACAAGAAAGTATATGTTTTATTTTATTATAGAACGTGTGAACTTCTATGAGATTAGCATGCTTTTTCTAATTGTTCCTGATAGTTACTCTTCTTTTTCATTCTTCCTTTTAGAAATAAAACCCCACCCCCACCACAGTTTGAGAAGGGCACATGAATACCCAGAGAAAAAATATGATTCCCTGCCTTCTTTGCAGTTAAGTATGGTTGTTGATTAAGTAAGGAAGTTGCTTGTATTCCAATGTCTCTTTTTTCCTTTCTGTGAGCGGAAAGCAATGGTATGAGCAGCTTTGATACCAAGAACAGCAGGAACACATCTCAGGAATAAAGTACTAAGATAAAAAGAATCCTGAGACCTTGAACAGAGCTACCAACTTATCCTGGACTTCCCACCTTCCTCACTGTGAGATGACAGAAATAAATTTTTATTTTGTATAAGCCACTGTATTTTTCTGTGAATTTGTTATAGCAGCTTATCCTTACTATCATATGGACTGGTCTGGTATTAATAACAACGCATTTATATTTGGGTTATTTACTTACATTAAAAAAAATTTAAAAACACAAGAATATCACATATAACCTCTGGCTTTATTCACAGTCCGACACTTTCTTTTTCATTCGCTATTCTCTTAGGTGCCTCTTAGAAACCACTCTTGCTTATTTTCTCTGCCAATGCAAACATCCCATTGTCAGATGTTACTTCTCCTTTGTCTCCTCTGCCCTGCACCCTGCCTATCAGATGTAACCTATAACAGTTTAGAGCTTATAATTATGACAATGAAGCCTTGACCACTAAAGGGGAAGACAAAGTTGATCAGAAAGAGATGAAGAAGACCAATGTGTAAATAAGGCCTCACTGTCTATATTTACCTTGTAAATCTTTTTCAAAAAGATAGTACCTTTGTTGTTTGCACACTTATTCCTTCTCTATTGTTGATGTTAACCATTATTATCACTTTTTAAGGACTAGTTCTGCTACTCATTAGTACCCTTTTCATCCTCTCCCCATGTTCCTACACTGGCATAGAAAACTTCTGTTCCTAAGTCCTGGAGGGAATAGTTCAGAAAGGTAATGCCAGTCCTTCTCTCTGGCCCCTCCAAATTTCTCAATGAAGAAGAAACGACTTACGTGTCCACTCCTTCTCCCTTTCTCTCTCTTTAGATCAAAAGTTTTCAGACTCCTCTGTTTCAGTTTCTCTCTGCAGGATGCATTGGTCTGCCTTGGAGCCAAAAGCCTGTCTTCTTGAAGCAGGTCTGGAAACAAATCTCTCTCTGAACTCGTTATGGAAGTTTGTATCAGACATCATCAGTGCCTCACATATATTTCTTTCATTCCACCATATCAGTGTGCTCTGGTTGACTCCCGGCTTCCAGCATTTCCATCTCCAAAACCAGGGAATTTTTGTCCAAACCATGGGAAGGCCCCTCTGTCCAGGCACTAACCGAAAAGCCAGGAATGAGCACTCCCTAGGAGAATTTCTCCATGACTAAATACTTCAGCTCCCTTAACCCTTTTTAGGGATAATGATGAGATGTGTTTTACATTCTTTCCCAGATTTTCTTTGTGTATTAAGACAGTCTCCCATTGTGATAGTTGGTTCATCAACACACTATTGGTCTTCTCCTTGTCTCTTCCCCAACTCATCGTTAATATTCACTCCCAAGCAGTTTAGCTTGTACTAGAATCTTTGTCCTATGTGGAATCTCAAAGCAAGACAGGGTTACGTTCTGGATAAACATACCTTCTCTCCAGATCCAAACTCTTCCTTAAGCAGTTATCGCAATTTCCAGATGTGGGGGAAGTATTTAGGGAAACCAATTCTTGTCCACAAATCAAATTATTTCATTCTCCAAAACAACCTTATCAGTAATAAAACTAATATTTATTGTTTTCATCTTTCTAACTCTCGTGGTTATATTTCTTAATTGAATCTGATCTCAGAAGTTGGTGGTGGGAAGGCAGGATTAATTATCATGTTTTAAAACCCCCATATACTAGAAAATAATTTAAGAAAAAAAATCTCTTCTTTGTTCTTTTTATGTTCAGAGAGTACAGTAATAAAACAGTGAGGAATCCGCCAAGAGATACAGGAAAAAAATAGGTGAATTCCCTTGAGCCCTCAGAAATATGAGCTTCTCTTGACAAAATGCCATAAGTCTTCATTTCTCACATAAACAGACTTTATCTTAGCCCATATTGATATGCCTGACTGTAAAGCCCCAATTCCCTGTACAGCTCCAGTAAGAGTCCAGAGGACCCTTCTTTGCATCCTCTGAGGCAGATGGGAGTTAATCTTACACAAGAAGAATTGGCCATAAACAATTTGAGGACCTATGCAGCATAATCCATTGTATTAATGTCTCTAGGCTTTATAACCCATGCCTTGTATTAATAAACTTATTAAAACTTCTTTAATGTGATTTAAATTTTAATATAAATTAGATGTCTTGACTAAAACCAAATTAAAGCAATGATAACTTTTTAAAGGCTACTTCAAGTTACACTCCACTTTCTCTTCACTAACCCAAAATTTTATTACGCCTTATTCTAGGGAATTATGTCCCAGTTAAAAAAAAAAAAAAATGATGTCTATGATTTGAAGTGTTCTCTAGGGAAAATACATTTTCTGTAAATAGAATTCTGTTCCTTCATCTCTGTAACTATTGAGTAGGACAACTTTGGATATATCTTTTTAAATTCATCATTTTAATTTACAGTGGAGAAATTTGTCCACTGAAACTTCTCAATTTGGGGAGACATTTGTTTATTCCAAAATTTATGATATTGTTTTTCTTGGACAATAGTTCACTTTCTAAAATTTGGGTAACTGGGGAATATGAAAAATATTATTGAATATGTGCCTAAATCGTAGAAGTACATTCATCTGTATAATGAATTGTCTATAGTCAACTCAGCACCACCAAACTATTTCAAGTTTGCTTCAAGAAGCCAGTAATACATTTCCCAGAATACCTTTTCTGTGTGGTTCCAGGTTGGCTCTCTCCAATGGAAGGCCCTAAAATGAGATTTGCAAGGCAGAAGAAACTAAAAGGTCCATTCTCTGAAGGCAATTGTCAGTCAATGTGAGATACATAGTGGATTTCTGGTGCATCCTTGAGAACCATAGCTTACCTAAGAATCATGGCAGCATCCCAATCAACTTTTAAGAGTGACCACTTTCAGCGTTTCAGACTGAGATCATAGATAATAGTTGACCTGACTTTCATTCCCAGCTTAACCAGCTATTCTAAGTTCCCAGTTGCCAGTTGCCATATTAAAATGCTTTGAAATAGAATACATCAAATGACATCAGTTTTCCTGACTTTTCTCAGATAAATCCACTGTATTTCTCTGCCTAGGTTCAAAGCCATTTACAAATACCTGGTACCTCATTGATAAACAATTATCTTTGAATTTGTGATGGTTTACTCGATACTTAAACATTTGGTATGATAATGAGGCATTTAATCCAGTATCAAAATGTTTTGTCACACACTATTAAATGTATAAAGAGGGATTATTTCTTCCTATAAGTATTTGCTGATTACCCCACCCAACATGAACTTCCAATTGGCCACTTTTTAGAGAAAATCAAGTTGAATCTGCAGTACTTTTCACTTTGAATTGAATGAAAATGACTTCATTCAGTTATTTCTTATATTTTCTCAAAAAGAGATCTATAAAATCAAATTCAGTTTTCACAAGAAAATGCATGGAATTTTTTGTAAACCAAAATTCACTGTCATTAAGTTAAAATGTGTCATTTATAAAGCAATTTATCAAAAGTAATATAAAATGGAAATTCAAAAAACTGCATCTTATTTCTAACATTTAGTTTACAGTGTAAATAAAGAAAAATGCCAACTCAGAGAGAATTTGCATTTCAAAAAATAAATGGCACAATTCTGTTGGACCATAAATTTCCATAAGTTAAAAATTAAAGCTATTTAACTTGCTTAATACAGCATCCTACTTATCTTAGATGTAAAGATATATACATGTTTATTTATATCTTGAATTGCAATTTCTACATAAATTGAGATTCTGAAGATAATTTTATGAGACAAAAATACCATTTTTTTGTTCATGACACCCTCATGAACATTTACAATAGTGCAGACTTAAGTGCACATGATTGGATTGTTGTTCCCGCAGAAGTGAAAAATGTTTAAAATATTGTTTTTGGACATTGATTTGGTATAATGCATTATTGGCATCTGGACAATAATGCACTTTCACTTTATTACTTGTCTCAATGAGCTAAACAATAAAATACACACGTATGTATCATGGTTCAAGATAATTACTACTTAGAATTAACTTTGTTTTTATTAGATAAACATGGCAATAAACAATACATAATTAATTAGTCAAGCATGTCCAGCCAATATACTAGGTTGTATTTAAAGAATTTATAATTTGGATATAGTTAAAAATATATAAAAATTATATTTTAATTTCAATATCAATCACTTTCCTTTAATTAATTGTCAAACTCTGATACACATTAAGGTTTTTAAAATTTATTTTTATTTTAACTTTTTAAATAGTATGTGCTGTACATAGACATTCCCAAGTTTTTGGATGTGTTTGTTTTAAAATTTCAGAAGTAAATTGAGTCTGATATTATTCCATTAAGGAAATATTTTAAAGTAAGATTTTCAAATATGTTCAGGTAGTGGAATGCGGGAAGTCATGATGCTCAGTGGAGAGTCACATGAAATATCGTTGTAGTAAACTTAAAGTTATTAAATACATTTTTCTGAAAATATTCATACTTTATTGAAGTATGAACATTAGCAGCAGCAAGCACCAAAATTTCAAGTCAAAACTGAGAGAAAAAATAAAATTGAAAAAATACTCCATCAATCATGTTTGAATTTTATTTCCTACAATAGGAGAAGAAAGACCACTTCTTGCAGCAAAATGTGATTGTTTTATTCTTGAACACTGAAACTACAAAGATAGCTAGCTAACCAAGGGGATATGAATCAGGACTAAAATGCAAGCTGTGCTCCATTTGTTAAGTCAGTGTCCTAGGCATTAGGCTAGGTATCTTCTTACTGGTTCACCTAGGGCAGTCTTTTTTCTTATTGATTCGCTTGAGGCAGTGCCTTTTCTAATTGGCCAGCCCAAAATGTCTGCTTATTTTTGACCGATCAGCCTAGAAGGGGTGACTTTTTTTTCTAACTGGTCCAGCCAGAGGAGACTTCTACTCTGATTTTCACAGAGCCCTGATTCATGGCCTTTCTGCTTATGTACCAACTGGGCCAAGGAGACCCCTCTCTAGAAAAGAGTATTTTCAGTCACATAAGATTGATCCAAGAAAATAGGCTGAGATTAAGAAAGAATGGTAAGTTTTGAACACAGTATAAAGTTTGAAATTTATATTGTTGCTCATTTTCCATCTTTTTCTAATTAGTCAGCCCAGAGGATAATGTGCTTGATGATATTCTAAATAAATTATTTGTCATTCCTTAAAACTGAGTGCTAATCATTGAACAAACTAACGTTCTTTGTACCAGAGTCTATTCTCAAACACATCTCTCCAACCTATTATATGTTGATTTCTGCACATGACAAATATTTATATCAAACCATACAAAGGCTAACAGCTCAAACAAAGTGGACCACTGGTCTATATCTAATGTATTTGAGGATTAATAGTTCTATTTATTTAAAAAATATTTACAAGTCTATATTATGCATGCCTGTCGATTTTATCTCCATCATTTAGCCAGCCAATTCATTGAAAATTTGGCCAGCCTCTAGGAGTGTTAGAAAATCTGTTTCTGAGTCCCTAGAATATTTCAGCTTTTTCTACATGAGATCAACCAATGAAAGTTTAAAAATTCAGACCATCTCCATTAGTTCTCTTCTTCTAACTTCTCTACTTTCTCTTCTCTCTCTCTCTCTAATATGTAGCTTGCGTGAACACACACATAAACACAGCTATTTGGACTTAATTTTTCTTAAATTGACCATTCATTTTTGTCATGTTTAAAAAAGAATTAAGAGACATGATGCTGCCTGTAGAAAGGGCCTTTGTGGGTGTTTCTTTAAAAACAGTATTTAGGGACATAAGGATGTGGTACAGGTTTGGACTACTTCCACAAAACAAGGCTGAGTAAAATCCTATGCAGTTTGGCTTTTAAATAGTATTTCCAGGGCCAAAACTTCATTTCTCTTACCTCCTTTTCACCACTTCCATCCACACTGGAATTATAGAAAATGAACAAGTTAACCAGCGAGTCATGAGCAAAAAGTCTCATTAAACTTTTGCACTCACCAATTTTATATTTGTATATTTAAAATTAGGCAAATTTGTAGAAAAACATCACAAGATGTATTTTCATTTTAAGCTATTCTTTATAATAACTTATAAGCTCTGTCTTTTAATTATCCCTCTATTATGATTTCTATCTTTTTTATTATCTTTTTGTCTTTGATATCTATATTATTTTCTTTTTATTCCTGTTCTCATTTAAAAGTGTCATGCTCTGAAAAAAACTGTGTGTTGAGACTTCCATAGGGTCTCGTTCATGGTTAATTTTTAATCTCTGGTAACTCTTAAGATTTTTCTCTTTCCCTTTGATGATTGGCAGTTTCTCCATGGTGTGCCTATGAGTGGATTTATATTTATTGAGCCTACAATCTATGCAGTGTATACTCTTCTTCAATTCCAAAATTCTCAGTTATTATCTCTTCAGATATTTATTCTTTGCCATTCTCTCATTCTCTTTTCCTGGATATTGTAATACAAAAATATTGTTATTATTGTTCCCTTCTTCCTTTGTGTCTTTGGTTCATGATTTCTTGCGCACACTTGATGTAAGTTGTGTCTTTATTTCTCTATTTAAGCATCTTAAACATATTCATATTAAAGTCTCTGTCATATTGTTCTATGAAGTAAATGTAACGTGGACTGAATTCATATTTGATTGTTGTTCAGTTAGTGTTCTTTCTTAGCATGCAATTCAACAATATGTTGGAATTTGGGCTTTTAGAGCATGGCAGGAAGATTTTTGTTTAGATTTTTGGTTTTCTCTGCTTCCTGTTCTCTCTCACTGCCTAATGGTTGCCTCCATTCAGCACTTCCTAGGCCACAGTCCAGATCACTGATCCTCATAAGTTTCAGCAATATCCAGGATACTAAATCTTCAAGGCAGTACTTGACCATGAGGACTTGTCTTTATCCACCCACATCCCTGAGCACATAACTGTTCAAGTCCTGGGTGGTAGCAAGAACAATTGCATTTCCTAGTCCACTGATAAGATGGGGAGCCCCAGCCAAGTCTCTGGTCTCCAGGTCCTATTATCTCTCAAGAACCAAACTCCTAGCTGCTTCTGCTCAATCTGAGGCTTACTGTGGCCTCAGCCTCCACCTCTCATGGGAGTTTTTATTCTATTTCTCATCTTTGAAAATATCAGTCTTGATTTTTACCTTAGTCATGTAATTTTGGTTTCTAGTTTTCTTCATCAGATTGAAGAATCTAACTGTTGACTCTATTAAGTATGAAAAAAGCAAAATTTTCACTTAATCTCAAGGCTGAAAGAACAACAGGTTTTCTGTCTATTATTTTTATTTCTCTCAATGTGTCAACTTTATTTTATCAGAGAATTTTGCTCCAAAAGTTTGGGAAAAATTAATTCTGGAAGCTCCTGGGTCTTATAGAGAAGGTTTAAGACTTTCTCTAGACGCAAGTTTAGAAATTCTAGGGGTATGTTCTAACCGATCCAGCTTAGGTTAGTTGACCATCTCTGTGCCAATTAAAAGTAGTCATGGGTATAGAGTATGTAATAACATGGCGGCACTCATTCATACCGCATGAATAAATGGGACAGTACTGATCTTGGCAAGTAAAAGAAAAGATTTTCATCATGGTTTTTAAATTAACATGAAAGTAAAGATTATTTTTGAACTCAAAGGAAACAAAGATTATATCAGTCAGCGTTTGATTCAGGAATGAGAAATAACTCTCTTTCAACCACTCAAATCAACCAAAGCTCAATCTGATCAATGTGCTTAAGCTTCAAATTTGAATTACATTAAGAATGTAATACAGGCAATTAACTGCTTAGAAAGTCATTGGAACCAATGGAGGAACTGTCAGTAGGGCCAGCACTGAACAGTTAACTCGGGGACAAAAGATGACAATAAATCAGAGAAGTGTTAGGCAATCTAGACTAATAGTTGACAATAATTATACTTAGTGAGTCATCTTTTTAGGTAATAAGAAGATTTAAAAAGTATTCTCAGAAACTCCCTTCTTTACTTTCAAAATATAAAGAAGAAATGAGTGCTGTTAGGGAATTTTTCAGATAAATATTACATTGACTAAGATTTGAAATATAATCAGTGACCTCTGAAATTTTTAGAGCTATATTCTACATGTTCAACTAATTTGTGTGATTTAGAATTCTGCTCCCTCATGATAAAAGACTACATTTTTTATTTGTGCCTTGTGTTTTATGTATTATTTGTGCTTGCTTCTTTCCTCATTGCATGTAACAAAGTCAGCCTATTAAAAGATACTTGCAAGAATATAGAAGAGTAAATTAAGTTGAAAATACACCAAGATTCAATCTGATCAATATGCTTAAGCTGCAAATTTGAATTCTCAGGCAGCAGGGCAAAAAAAGAAAAATATGATAAATTATAAAAGTTTTATTATAGTAAATAATGAAGCATATTAAATCATTAAGGAAATCAAATGTAGTCAGTATCTGGAAACACACAGCGAGTGCCTCAATGAGAACCTGGAAATATAGAGAATAAAAACTTGCTTTAGCTAATGGTAATGCAGGGCTAGATTATTTATTTTAATATTCCAGCTTAAGACACATTTCTCTTAAAAATAAATAATATAATATCATGGAATGGAATGGAATGGAATGGAATAGGGAATTGCTATGCCAAGATCTTGGATGCCAAAGAATTAAGAGACTTTAGCTTTGTCTGTGGCACCGTTTCTATCCTGGGGGCATTTATCAATTAGAAACTACCTATTAAAAGGCAAAATTATACTTGGGACAATATTTCAGAGCTATGGGCGTAGTAGTCAGAGAGTCTAGGACTAGCCAAAGTTGGATCCTGAAGGGCTCTATCCCAAGGAAAAAGGTGACTTTAAGGACTTCATGACAGAAGTCCAGCTTCTGGTCAACTAGATAGACAGATAATCTCAAATTCTGGAACTGGATGAAAGGAATCCTTCTTGTGAGTGTTCCAGAAGCGGAAAGAATATTCTCTACAGAGGGAGATGCCATTCCCCTCTTTCAAAATATTTTTACAAATAATTTCATCACCTGTGTCTTAACTCAGAAATTTGTATGACAGGGTGGTGGTTATCTGGAATATTTCCAGCAAAGTGGCAGTGCAAGAAAGAGCATGAAAAAGCATGCACTAACTTTAAACATTTTTTAGAAGTGACACACATCACTTCTGCTTATATGCTGTTGCTTATTGCAATTCTTATGACCACACCTGGATTTGATAGAGATGGGAAGTATTATCCTCCTACAGGATGAGAAACAAAAAATTGTTAATTAATAATACAGTTTCTCAGGTCCTGCCCTGCTGAAGATAAAATTTGTTTTCCTCTCCTTTCTGAATGCAGAGTACACTTGACCCTTCCCCAAAAGAGATATCCAAAATTTCCATCTAATCACTACTCAAAGCCAGGATTTCTTAGTGATACACAATAGCTTCTATGTCAAATCCAGATGTTGCTCTTGATCTGGAGACACAGGAACTAAAGAAACAGGGTATCTGCCCCTTACACTCCCAAAAGGCAGTAGGAAAAGATAATACCAGTACGCTCTCTTAAGGGAAGAGTAAAAGTATAAAACATACAGAAGTCACTAGTAAATAGCAATTTTGAAATCCTGCTGAGCAGATGCCATGAGGGACTTCGTATTCTGGGGGCGGGATGTGCTCTATTTCTGTGGGTACCTCTCCAGTCCATTGTTCTCCATGCTCCTTGGCTTTGCTCTCTGGAGGTCTTCCTTTTCTCCATTATCCTTGACCACAACTTGAAAGAGCATTGAAAAATATGCCTCTCTTGAGGGCTGAGTTTCTCATCTAGCTTTCTTCTAGTGGAAACATGGATGGTGTCATAGTCTGTTCAGGCTGCTATAACACAACGCCATAGACTGTGTGGCCTATGAACAACAGAAATTAATTTCTCACATTTCTAGGGGCTAGAAGTACAAGGTCAAGGCACCAGTAGATTTAGTTTCTGATAAGAACCCACTTCTTGGTTCATAGATGGCCATCTTTTGAGAGCACTAATCCCATTCTGTCCTTATGACCTAATCACCTTCCAAAGGCCCTCTCCTCCAAATATTATACTGGGGATTAAGTTTCAACATATGAATTCTGGGGGGACACATTCAGTGAATATTAGGTATCTTAAGTATCAGTCACAATCCCTTTAAGTCCAAATTGTTGGCTTTTCTCTGAAAAACATAATCACTTTATTATGTATTTTTTCCAATTGGTTCTCTTTTTTATTGTCCTATGTCCCGCAGCCAGTAAAAATACACCCATCATGTGTTCGTAAGACATTGATGGGAGAGCCAAACACTTAGTATCTTTTTTCTTGAGCTGTTTTATCCAACTAAAAGTACGTACTGGGAGAATCTTGGTCTGTTTAGAAATTTTAACAATTGGTGCGACTATACTGGATCTAACAAAGGTTTTGTATTTGATTCTTATCTTAAGACTGAGTTTTAATTAACCTTTGACATTCAAAGAATTTCTCAATTTTATCTTTTAATGTTTGAATTTAAGCATTTTTCTTTTCAATTTACAAAACCCTGAATTTCAGACTATCTCTATTCTTTTCCATTCTTGCTTGCACATCAGCCAATATTGCTCTGCTTATAGCTCTTTCTTGTAATAAACGTTCAAATGCAGCCAAAGGCAGCCAGCACATGCTACTAAAAGTTTGTTATCTTATAAAGCTACAAATTTATTAGGCATATAATTTGCTTTCTAAGTTAAAATAGGTTTAACAGTTTTACTAATTTTCCACAACATAACATGGATTACAATTCTTCTAGCCTCCACCACCAATTTTCTTGCAAACTAATGCCTAGTGCTAAACCAAAGTCACATATTTGTTACACTAGCACTCCAATGCTGATTTCAATTTCTATTTCATATGATTATACTGCAGTAATAAACCACCTTAGAATTTCACAGCTCAGAACAACAAATTTTTTTTCTGTCTCACATTATATGTCCATCACAAGTAGGATAGTGGCACTCATTCCCATTATTATTGTCCTCACCATAGGTTGCAGGCTGATAGAAGAGTTACCCTCTGAAACATTACCAACAGCAAAAAGAAAAAATGGCATATAGTGGCTCTGAAACCTTCTGCCTAAAAGTGGCACACCTCACTTCTTTCTTATATTCACACACACTTGAGTTCAACATGATAAGTAGGTATAATCCTATCATGAAGCAGAGCCAAATATTGGTGGAAAATGTTACGACCTATCATTAAAATATATCAAGTAAAAAGAATATACTTATTATTACTAAAGGATATAAAAGCTAAGCTTGAAAAATTCGTCAGTGAACTGGAAAATAAAAAAGTGACACTGGAAATAAAAATAGAAGTAAATATGCAGGATTCTAGAATTAAAACATGCAACTGAAATTAAGAACTAGAAGGACAGACTTAAAAGCACATCAAGCCAAGTTTAAGATGAACTATGTAAACTGGAAGTATATATATGTATATATATATATATATATATGCATCATACTACATAGAGAGACAAAGATATGGCTAAGAATCATAGAAGGTGTTGTGAATTCTCCATTCACAAACTTATATTAAAGGAAGCAGTAAATAATATTCTCTGGAAAGAAAGGAAATAAAGGTCAGAGATACTGGAAGAGATGAAGAGCAGATGAAGTCACAAGTAAAAAAGTTAATCTAAATAAATACTGACTCTAAAAGAGTAATAATAATATCTTCTGGAGTTCGTTTTCAATAAAAAACAAAAATAAAATACATAATGACAACATTATTTGAGCAGGCAAGGGATAAATGGGGAAAAAATAGTTGTTTTAGATCCTTACATTTCCTGGGAGGCCAGGAAAAATCTCGATTAACATTAGACTTTGATAAGTTAAGAATCCATGTTGTGATTTCCAGAGTAACAAGTAATAAAAATAGTGTATAACTTCCAAACCAAAGGGAAAATGTGATCATAAAAAATTACCAATCCAAAAGAAGATAAAAAAAGAAAAAAACAACAAAAGAAACAAAATAGGTTGAACAATTAGAATACACATAAGATGGAGAATTTTAACCCAAATATATTGCTAATTACATTAAGTAAATGATGAAAAAGTTCTGAAAGACAAATACTTTTGGATTGGATAAAAAACAATAACAATTATATGTTGTTTATGAGAGACATACTTGCAACATTAGAAATCAGAAATAAAAAGTAATACTAAAAAGAAAGACATACCATGTAGACACTAAATTAAAAAAAGTTTATTTCATAATGATAAAAGGTGCAGTTTATCAGAAAAATAAAACAAATTTTACATTTGTGTGCACATACTAATGTAGCTCCAAAAATTTTTCTTAGATATCAAATATACAAGGAAAAGTAGAGAAACACAAAATCATAATGGGAAATGTCAATACTCTTAGAAAAATAAGCAGAGAAAAATATCAATAAGCATACAGAAGATTTAAAGAGCAAATTAACATTAACTAGTAGATACAGATATATAAATATACAATCAGGTACCAGTAATGGAAAATACATGTTCTTTTCAAGAAAGCATGAAACATTTATAAAATTTGACCATATGCTGGGCACAAAGAAGGTCTTAAAGATATGAAATAATAGAGTATGTTCTTTAATCACACTGTAGTTAATCTAGTAATAAATTATAAAATATAAGTATAATCTCCATACCTTAGAATTAAGAAATACACATTTAAGTGACCCATGATGAAAAAAGAAATCACAATGGAAATCGAAAATATTTAACAAATAATAATAGATAAAAACTATACATTAAAATATATGAGATACAACTAAAGGAGTACCTAGAGGGAAATTTCAGTCTAAAATGTTTATTTTGGAAAAGGAGAAAGACTAAAATTTTAATGAGCTGAGTTGATCATAAAAAAAAATAGTAAAGAACATCAAATTGCCCAAATAATTTGGAAATAAAAAACCAATAAAATTGAATATAAAAATAAACTAAAGATGATCAACAAGCTTTTCAAAACTGTTCAACTTTGCCTCCCCCTAAAAAAATAGAGAAAGCTCACACCCACACGTATGCACATACACACACTGTTAGGATGAAGAAGGGGCTATCACCACAGATCTTACAGGTGTTAAAAGGATAAAAATAGAAAATTATGAGTAACATGGTATGAATTAGTTTTTAATGTTACTTTCTTGCCTGACATAGCTTTATGAATTCTTATGAAGTACACACTCTTATACTCACTTCACAAATCAAGAAAAAGAATCATACCAGCACTCCCCCTGACACTTTCAAAAGCCCTTGGCATGTCCAATACCAAGCACAGCTCCTTCCTTCCGAAAGGAACTACTTTCCTGGCTTTTATAACACTCACTTCCTTGCAAGGGATTCCAATAAAAGAGCTTGAGGAAAAAAACTGTCAATAAGGGTGAAGGAAATCATGGAGTAGAGTGTAAGTAACAAGCCAAGACAAAAGAAGTAAAGGAGAGAAATAAAGTGATAATGGAAGGAAGAACAAAGTCAGAGAGTGACTGTAGTATTCTCAGATGGGAGGTACCAAAAATCACTAATATCAGGTGGGAATGGTCCAGCTGAAAAAGAAACAAGTAAAGCTGGAGGATAAAGAACTATCAGAGTGTTAAAAGGCTAAAAGAAATAGAATGAAGAGCCCAAATAAAGGATCGGAGACACTGAACTTTTATAAAATGAACTTCCTCTCTTTGGAGGAAAGAAGGACATGAGTTCAGATGCAGATAGCTTACTGGACTTGGAAGTGAGAAAATGAAAAAATTCCTAGCTGATGATTTCAATGTTTAAGTGAAATGAGGGTGAAAGTTAAGAGTAGGGATGAAAGTTTAGGAAGGGGGAATAAGAAGTTTGTGGACAAAGTGATTCATACAGTGAGAAAGCAATGTACAAGACAAATCCAGTTGAGTTATCGGTCAAGTTCGAGTGCCCCCTTGGAGTTTTATATGATTTATTTAAAAAGAAACCAATCTGCCTGGCTGCATTTCTTTCTTGCTGCAACATTCATCTTTCTGTATATAAGCACAGAACTCATGGTTGGATGGCTGAATCATCATAGACTGGGGTTTTACCAGGAAAAAAAAAAAAATGACAGGAGAGAAAAGAAGGTTAAGGAGATTGCCAGGAATAATAATAGTGATAAGCCATGGGCTCTGAGTTTCAAGAGGAAAGAAGTGATTGTAAGAAAATGTTGAGGTAGATTAATTGGAGAGAATTGATTGATAAGAAATTTTGCAGTAAGATTATTTGAGACATGAGCTGTTAGAAAAGGAGCTGGTCGCAGATTTAGGATAAACTGAATATTCCAAAGGTGGCGCAGTTTGTACAAACAAGTTTCAGGTTGGACTGTGGGAGTGGAAGGCTGAAAGGAGAGGGTGGAAAGGATGATTGGAGAAATATTGGTCAACGAACTGAGAGGCCAACATGTTGGGACATATACCAAGGATGTCAACGTTACTGGGAAGGATGGCATGAGCTGAGATAAAGGGAAAGGAAACAATCAACGAGTGAGGATGAGAGGCCAGAAAGTCTGTAGATGACAACAATGAAGGAGAGAAGTGAATGGTTGCACTAGCTGGTGTCTGTGTGCCTTGAAGACTCCAATATGGAATACTTCAAGAAAATCCTTTGTTCTCTGGTTTCTGGTTCAGCCATTGGAGAGCCTCTCAGGATGTTGGAGGCAGGGAGATGTGAGTACTTATTCCTCAGGTGGTATCAGGCTGGCAGGGTAGCAGAAGATCACCAATAGTTCAAGGAAATCAATCCTGCATGAGTCTCTCATTCTGGGTTTTAATAACAACCTCTCCTGCCTCCCTTGAGGCGACAATTGTTACCAGTTCCCAGGTTCTGCTCTATTCTCTACATCCTACTTGTGCCTTTGTAAATGATTCCTTTTTAAAACCTTTGAGTTTTTCTACTTTGAGCGTGCCATCTGTTCCTTCCTGGGACTCTGACTGATACCATGATAGAATCTGATGCTGTGAGAATGGAGTTTTGCAAGAAAAAAAAGAAGCCTAATGATCCAGAAGTGTGATAATAATTAAGAAGAACACTATTTCACCACGTGGCTCAGAAGTATGTGGTGCGTGAGAGAGAAAAACATACCTCCATTTGGAGGGTACAAGGGAAGCAATGTCCTCAGGGACCTGCCAGGCATCTGTTAGAGCACAAGTAGAAGGGATGGCAAAAAAAAAAAAAAAAAAAAAAAAAAAAAAAGAATTTGTGGATAAGGCAGAAGATGGGAAAAGTGAAGGAAGACTATCAGATTTCTTAGATCCTATAGATCTATGACCATAGACCTACTCAGCCATTGTTCAAGACAGTGGAAGAATGACCCCAAAGGCAATTTGGAGATCATCAAGGCTACCTCCTCAGTTTCAAAGAGGAGGGCCATCGTCTCAGATTTAACAGGCAAGATGACATCACCTGCAGCCTTAGTGACTCGACTTGCACTGGACAGAGCAGCAAAGGTGAAACCTCTGCCCCAGTGGGTCTGGAAGACAGAACACTGAACTGAAGAGAATTTTTCTTGAACGTTAAGATCTAAGGATATTTATTTGCTTGGTACCCATCTGCCCTTCCTTTTTCCTTATTTCTCCCTTTTGGTTTGGAAGTGTCTATCTCATGCCCATCTCACCATTATATTTTTGAAGTATGTGACTTATTTAGTTTGGTTTCACAGGTTTACAGCTGGAGATGAATTTTACCTCAGGATAAATTGTACCTTGAGACTTATCTATTCCTGATTTAGATAATACTCAGATTTTGGACTTTAAACTTCTAGAGTTGATGTTGAATAAGTAAAAACTTTTAGGGCTTTTAAGATGGAATTAATGTATTTTGCATGGGAGAACATGAATTTTGGGGGGACGGAAACAGAATGTTATGGGCTGAATGTTTGAATCACTCCCAAATTCATGTTCAAGTTCTAATCTCTAATATGATGATATTTGGAGGTGTGGCTTTTGGGAGTTAATTAGGTTTAGGGGATGTTATGAGGTTGGGTCCCCTTGCAGGATTAGTGTTCTTATAAGAGGAAGAGACTGGAACTAATGTTCTCTTCTATGTGAGGACACAGTGAGAAGGTGGCTGTCCACAAGTTAAGGAGAGAACTCTCACCAGAAACAGAATCTGCCAGCACCTTAATCTTGGATTTTTCAGCCTCCAGAACTGTGAAATATAAATGTTTGTTGTTTAAGACACCTAGTCTATGGTACCTTGTTATAATGACCTGAGCTTTCTAAGACAGAGGGGAGCTAGAATTCCAGAAAGCAGTGACAGAAATGGAGCTTGAAGATGGAGATAAATTAGAGGTATAAAGGAAGGAGATAAAGGAGACTTCAGCTGGTGGTAAATGTCTGCAAAGGTTTGCATTTCTGGAGTTGACTGAATCAAACAGAATCAAGGCACAATAAGATTAGAAGCAAATGAGTTTGGGGTTCTAACATTACATTTATGGCCCCAAACATTTTAATTATTAATATTGCAATTGGTCTTTCAGGTTATATGCAGATCTTTCGGCAGGAAGCATGGCAAGGTCACTTTTGTAGGCTTTGGTCAAAGGTCCAACTACAGATAAAGGGCACTACTCTCAAACTGAAAAAATGATCCAAAAAGTGATAGGTAGCTTTCTAAGGCATAAGAGACTGAGGTGTGTTTAAAAGCTGAAAGGAAATAGATCAAGACAAAGCAAGGGGTTGAAGACAGAAGAGATCAGGTGATCAATGATAAGAAATCGCAGAGGCAGCTGGATCCTGAGAGTGGGTGATGGGACTGGCCTCTTTCATTCCGACAAGAAGGAAGTATTTTGCTAAGATGACACCTTCTCCCTGATGAGAACAGCATGTAATTTACTACGCGTACTAACTACTCACAGTGAATTAGCAATGATATGCTGAGGTAACAAACTCTGGACTGGACAGGTCTGTATGCTCCTTGATATATTCCTTCTTCTCAATTTGACCTGCTCTGGGATGTCCGCTTCTTTCTTTTTGCCCATTGTGACTATTACCAGTGGTTCCCACCCGTAAGCAAAGCAAGACCGAATGTTTTCTGTGTATGGGAACACCCAAGGTAAAAATTAGGGGTTTCTTGTCTGCCTCCTTTTGGTCCAGCAGAAACATTATGCTGTGAGGATGCAAAATATCTTAAAGCCATTAGGATGGGAGGAGTCCTTAACTGTTTGGAGTCCAAACATTGTAATATGATGCTTTTGTAGAACACCATTATACAAGCCCAAGCATTATCAACTAAGTTACACTAGCCCCTGCTAAAGCAGTAGCCATATAGCACATTGAGAACAGAGACAGCAGGGTCTAAATCAACAGATCAGAAGGAAAACAAAATGAAATGGGGGAAATAGTGGTATTTGCTTAGATGATCTGAAAATCAGAGACCAACTCTCAAGTAAATCCAGACAGAACCCATCTCCAAATCTTAGCTCCAAGGGAAGAAGAGTTCAAGCCAAAGGGAATGTGGACTGAGCAAGTGTCTTATGCACAGGACAAGGACAATGAGTCCAGCCAAGGGTTATGTTAAAAAATAAGAGTGAAATATAAGAGACGAAGGGACCAGAAAAATTTTCCCAGCCAGCCCACAAGGATCTCCTGCCGATATAGATCCATGAGGGATAAAGAGAAACTCCCCAGTACGCCCAGGAGAAAGGGAAAAGGAATATTCCTACTAGTTTAGAAAGAAGGAATGGAATGAGAGCGATCACCAGCTGAGGTCATAGGAGAGTGCCTGGCACCCCTCTCGAACATAGACTCACAACTATTTCCAAATGATTCCTGGAAAAAAATGTTATTAATATTTTGCCATTGGTTCAAGGGAAACTAATGAAGTAGAGGCTCAGGGAAAGGGTTCTATTCTATAAGAATAGTCACCTGCAAGTACTACAATGATCTGAATACAACCAATATATATGTAAAACCTTGAAATAACTTGATTAATGTATATAACTAGGTGCATATTTCTTCTGAATCGAATATCTCCCATTCAGGGGACAGAAGGTGAAGATGAACTGAGAGAGAAAAAAAGTTATTTTGCCCGTGAGACTCAAAGATGCTGAGATTGAAAAGATGGACTCTGATTCCACAAAGTGGTGAAACTCATCAGCCTGGTGGAAGGTTTGAACCTGGATGGGTCTGTGACATGTGGCTAATTCTACTGTTGTTATTCTACACTAGGGTGCAGTCTCACATCAGTTCAATGGTGCCAAATTAAATTTAATTTGACTTGGCACCAGAATGCCAAATTGGCATGAAGTCCGTTCTTAAACTCTTAGGAGTTCTCTCACTCTCACTCTCCTTTGGACGATCAAAGAAACTGGATATCTCACATGTCCCAAAAGATTTCCCCCAAATGTCTACTCTTAAGAAAGGAAAAACCCCCTTCTCACTTTGGTTTTCCAACTTGCCCTCATGATGTCAACGAAACAGCTGTCGCCAGCTGCAGGCTCAGGCCAGCCAAGTCCTTTGAAGGCTGTGTCTCAGCCACAGTACCTGGTTGCAGTGTTCACATTTGTACATCAGCACTTCTCAGAGCTAGCTTGGGGCCACAGTAGTGTTGTGCATGAACATGTCACCTGCTCATAGAAAAATCCCACGCCCACCTCCCTTTTCCCTCCTGAAGTATGTTATGCCCAGAGAGTTGGGCTGCTTTTCTTTCAACCCCCAAAATACCAAAATACCAGCTCCTTCTCTCTAAAAGAGAAAATAATTGCTCAAAAGAAGGCCTTGGCCTTAGATTTTTGAGACACATAAAGAAAATCTTTTTCTCTTCTATGAGAAAAAGACCCAGGATTTAGCAGCATAAAGGCTTTTATGTCTTTTCTGAGAGTGAGGTTGGAGGGAATAATTTCCATCCTGCATTTTTGCTGGATGAATAAACTGACTCCCTAGCATACCGTGAAGCAAAAATGAAAACTGTTTTGGCCACAGGAGAAAAAAAAATAGAACTATTTTTACAAGATCACCCTCTACACATGTCTAAACTCAAGAAGCTGTGTTACTAATCAGTGGAGTTGAACCTAGATCACTGGTGTGTAAGGTCCAAGAGTCTATGGGCTACGTTTGCACATAGGTAACTCGAGTACCGGTTATCATACATGTGAATGATGGTGACTCAGTTCTGTGGAAAGAAGTGTCTGAGTGGAGGAGCCAAACCAGAGAACAGCCAGGGATTTCATCAGACTTTCAGATAATCAAGTTGTTTGGGGTTGGAAAGAGGGGGACATGTGGGGTTAGGAGTAGAGACAAAAGAGACAGCCTTGGGGCAGCTGGTAGGCCTGTGTTTCAACAGTGACACCATGTGGCAGTAATGGCTACAGGGACAGCAGACCATTAGCCTTCTGGTTTTCTCTCTGACACTATTGAGTATTGACAAAGACTATTGACACTTGCACTAAGAAAGTCCTTCGCATCCTCACACTTATTGCATGGGTGTATGTGCATGTATGTTCTGGGTGGGTGAGTCGATTGGAGTAAAATGCCAGGGGCAAGGAAGGAAGACCTTCAAAGATGGGGAAAGGAGGACCGATTCATTTAATTTGAAGAATAAGAGACATAACTGCTTTGTACCATTGGTGAAACAGGTGACTACAGCTGTAAGACAGGTCTTAATTCATAATATCCAGGATACTCAGGAGTTACACATTAAAACTGCATAAGTCAGAATAAGTACAAACACTATAGAGAAAAAAGTATGGATTTTGGCGAGGCTGACTTGGATTCATATTAGTTCTTCCATTGATTATCTGTGTGACCTTACATATTCTTTAAACTGTCTGAACTCCAGTTGCCTTATCTATCAATGGAGATGAGTTATAGAATCAGCATGATCATTATTATAGTCATTGCGTCTCCGTGCTGTAAAATTTCACATTGTTTTTCTCCTCTCAGGATATCTTAATTTGATGTTTTGGCTGTCAGCATAAGAATGATGAGCCAAGGCTAGAACTAGCTACATATCTGAGCTGTTTAAAACAATGACAAATTTATATTAAACCACATGAGAGGAAAAGGATTAAATGAATATAAAATTGTATTAGGAAATATTAGGCAATCATTAAAAATGAAGCCTTCGGTGAATTTCACTAACATTAGAGATTGCTGACAAAATAACACAAAGTGAAAAACAGAGTACATAAAGCCTCAAATTATATGTAATTTAACCAGGATCATATTTTATATATAGTATTCACATATGCATCAATATGAAATTCATAGAGGCATTGAAATAGATGCAAAGGAGACACAAAAATAGTAATAATGATCTCTCGTGGGTTTTTTAAGCAGTTTTTTGGGGGACATATTCTGATTTTATCTTCATTAACTACAGAAATTGAAAAATAGCACCACTTTGTGGCTTTCTCAATGTAATTTTGGCTAACATCCTATGAGATTAGGGCTTCACCTTTTCTTTTCTATGTCCCACTTTTGATAAGTGTATGGAGGAAGAACGAATTTATGAAAAAAAGAGAGAAAGGAGGAAGAGGAGGAGGTAGGCCTTTTAACCCTCTCAGCCACATTCTGATTGTTCTCGCCATATTTTGGTATGGCATATTCTGCCTCCTTTTATTATACAGAATGCCCTCTTATAACTCTATGATTTTTCTTAGATAACCTTGATCAACTCCTGGAGAAAAAAAATAAAAGGAAATTTTTTTCTGACAAATGGTAATTTTTATAAAGTTATCTTTATACTTGCTTTCAAAATAAAAAAAAATTGTTAAATATAGTGATATAGCATTATTATAGATATATCCATGAAAATAAGACATACTACTACAAATAAAATAAAGAACATATCATACCATAAATATTTCAAAGTAAAAGTAGGAGTCTGCAAACCATGGCCCAAGAACCAATTTTGGCAAACAGTCTGTGTTATAGAGCCCACAAGCTAAGAATTTGGTTTTACATTTTAACAAGATTTAAAAAGAAGAATAATATGTGGTCATATCTGTCCCACAAAGCCTAAAATATTCACAACTTTGCCCTCTATGAATAAAGTTCATAGATGAGTCATGTGAAGAATAAGGTTACTGAGCACCAATAATCTATCAAAGCAAATATTACATATTTCAGAAACATGGAGTAAAAGCTTAAATTTCATTTGTTCAAAGTTGTCTCACTGGTAATGATCTTGTACCTGTATGTTTAAATTTTTGTTTCATTTAATTGCTGAGAATCAAATAGTGAAACTAATAATTTTTAAGGGGCAACACTTGATTTCAAAGATCTGTACTCTAATTAAAAGAAATATCAGTCCAAGTCAAGGAAATATGTAAAGTAGCATAGTTAAAGTAATATATTATGTATGCTCTGATGGATTGTCTGAACAGTTTGGTGAGTTTATACTCAGACATTTGGAATTTAACCATCTCCAAAAATATGTTGTTATACGGACAACAACTTGTACACCTCAGCTTGGATGCTGACTTCATCAAGTTCTTGCTTCCTGTGAGCTGCCCAAATTTAACAAGTGTCTCCCCAAACAACTCTCCTCTCTACCTCATTTGACCTCTTTGCAATAATCCACAATGTTGATCCCTTCCTCCTCCCCCAAATTCTCTCTTGCTTTGTTGTCATGACTCCACACAACCCTAGTTTTCTCCTATTTATCAGTCTTTCTCAGACCCTGTAATCAGTTCCTCTTCCTCTACTTGGCCTCCAGGTGTTGGAATCCATCATCCTCTGCTCTCTTCCTGATCTTTCTCGTCTTGGGGGATCTCATCCAGCTTATGCTGATGCCTCCCACCTCTTAGCCCTGGTCCAATCCACTCTTCTCAGTTTTGAATCTACTCACTCTGCTAACTCATATCTAGATCAAATATGAATCTGTTTAATGTCTATTTTTCTTCTTTCCAACAAGAAAAAGATAGCGATCGTTTGCCTTTGTTTAATCACATATAATCTTGTATGTCTTTATGGCTAGTATTTTTTTTATTATATTTTCAACATTATGTATAAAAGAAATTCAGAGGCTCTCGATGGTGTTATAGTCTACCAGAGAAGATTTGCCTTTCCTATGTTAGGTATATAGGGTAAAACATGAATCACCTGAGTCCCGTCAAGAATTGAGGAGGTTAGACATCTATAATGTTCATAAAACATTCCCCCCAATTGCTCCCTCCCTCCCCTGGACCTCTACTTAACCATCCTATTAATACTAACCACATTCCCTCTGGCATGCTTCCCATACCCAACTAAGTTGTGATTAAAGTAAACATAAATAAATTTTTAAAGAAAAAAATAAATTGAGGGGTGTTGGAGTTGGACGACAGTTTTGGTAAGACTAAATCTAGATTTGACTTCACCCTAATTTTAGAGAATGGTCCTCCTGACTTTATGTTGAGAACCAGTTGTTCACTTTAGAAGTTTTCAGATCAGCTCTGTAGCCTCCCGCTCCACATACTACAAAAGCTGGTAAATATGTTGAATCAAACATCAACTCTGTGCTACCTCTTACACAGCCCAGAACTCAGCAAATGTCCTATTATTCCTGTATTAGAGGTCCCACATTTTTTCTAATTTGTCAATTCGAACCAGTGTTACTGCTAACATCTTTACTGAGTTTTTCCCCAAGCAGGGGTCTCTACCTTGACCAAGCCTACTCCTCAGCTCATGCCCCAAAGCAAAACAATACCTCAAGAGGAAAAGAATCTCTGGCATATATTAGCTCAACTTGCAATGGTTCTCCCTTTCTGGTGCATTTAACAAACCACTTACGTAAAAACTTGTATAAAGGAAAATTAGCTGGCATTAAAAGCACCCTATCATTTCATATTATTTTAAGAAAACTATATTCTGTGAATATTTTTGTGGAAAATATAAAAATCATAGAAATATAGACATTTATATATATCAAGTCAAAATTAAATATGGGAAAAAAATATTAGAAAAATTAGAAGTATTGTTTATTATGGTAAAAGGCAAATGCTTTGAGTAATATAGTCTACTTTCATTTCTGTCTTACTATAATTTCAGAAAATATTATTTTTAAAATAACAATTTTAAGGCAAGTATATTAGAGTCACATGTGTCTACTGGTTACTTGAAATGTGGCTAATTCAAATTGAAATGTGCTATAAGTGTGAAGTACTCACTAGGTTTCAAAGACACAGGATGAAAAAAGAATATAAAGTATCGCAGTAATCATATTTTTATATTGATTACAAGTTGAAAAATATCTTTGAACATATGTGGTTAAATAAAATATATTCTTAAAATTATTTTCACTCTTTTATTTTTGTTAATGCAGATGCTAGATAATTTAATTTAGTGGTTTGCATTATATTCTTTGGACAGTACTGCTTTAAAAATACCAAGAGAAACATATTAAATATTATCAGAAAAAAGAGAGTGCTGGCCTTCCTGGGCACAGCAAGCGGGCTACATGGAGGGGGCAGCAAGCGTGGCCAAGGCACTGTGAGATCATAACATCCATGGGTCCTGCTGCCTCTGTTATTCAGTGGAGACTGCCTGCCTGCCACATTATATCCACTGAAGCTGTAGATCTGGTTTTATACAAGACCTTCCAAAAGGGATTAGGAATACATGGATCCCACCTCTGCCCAGCCCTCTTGGACCAGGACAGGTGACTATCTGAGGAGGTGGATCGGCACCTGTTCAAGATGCTTTCAAGTCTTTGATGACAGCCTCAAGATACCCACATCCATGTCCAAAGTGAAGCCCCAAGGTGACAGGGACGTTAGGACCCACAGAGCTGATGTGAGATGGAATCCCAGTTCCAATTCCTACCACCCCTTCCAACTCAGCCTTTTGTAATACATCCAAAAGATTTCTGCATCCACAGTTCCCTTCTTCTTTCTAATATATCCTCTGTACTTTCAATAGAATTATTTTCTTACTCTTAACAATTTTGCCTAACAATTTTTATTACCTCTCTTAGAGTATATGGTATATGTAGCATGATGATACAAAACCCACATAATAAATATTCCTTATTGAGAAATTTTCTGTATAGATAGGATGGCTGAGACTTTAGACTTTGAATAGTAAATGCTGAATGAAGGTCAAATTTAACAGTACTTTAAGTTGATGTTAGTCATGTCAATAAGAATTAGTAAATTGTAGTTTTTGCCATCACCACAAGATTTATCAACCTCTTCACTCTTTCTATTATGGTAAAATCTGTGGGTGCAGGATGAATTGGTTATGTTTTGTCTGCCCCTGTAGACCGTGAAATCTCAGAGTATTAATCCATGTTTTATCTATCTGAATTTAACATAATATCAGTGCCAAGGTACTTGTTTAAAACATGTTTCTGAAGCAAACTGATTAGTGAGTGAGTAAATGAATGAATTGATTAATGTCATGCACTTAATATTTACTTAGCTATTACTCGGAGGAGAGGAAGAATAGTATAGAGGAGTAGGACTCCAAAGGATGCACCAATTGCCAACAGGAAACCTGGTTACTACTGGCAGAATGATGGATGGGAATGGCCAAAGGACAAGATCCAGAAACCCATTTCATTTTGCAAGCCAGATGTGACCTGAGTTTTATAATAGTTGAGTTTAACTTATCTCACTAAGTGCATTCTCACAACCCACTAGAATAATTCTGCTTAGATTTTCACAAACCGTATCAGAAAGATGCATGTCTGTTAGTTTAAATTTTTCCCTTCTTTCTACCAATAGTTTACACTTGAAAATTGGATCTAGGCACTTGTGATGATCAGCAGTGCTGTTCATAAAGTATATCCAGTTCTTCCCCTTCTCTGGCACCTAACTTGAAGTTAGTCCCGATCGTGTGACTTACATTAGACAATGATGGGTGTTATTTGCAGTCAGAAACTTTAAGAGCTACTGTGCAATTGCAACAACTCTTCTTCCCACTGGCACAGAGACCTGCAATGTTCTACACAGCACCAGGACCCGAAATGGGGAAGAGGAAGGGCAGAGCTCCCAACTAACCCATGGTGGACATGTGAGTGAGAAATAAACATTCTTTATTTTAAGCTGATGAGATATTGCGATTGTTTGACTGTAGCATAGCTTAGGCTCCCTTGAGTAATGCCATACTAAAGGAAATAATCGATACAAAAAAAAAAAAAACTAGATTATTTTTTCTGGACAAGTTGATATTATTGAGTCCAAGTTTCACTACTTACTAGCTGGCTGACGGAGGATAAATTACTTAAACATTCTGTGCCTATTTCCACAATAATAGTAGCTAACTTCAAGATTTATCATGAGAATTAAATGAGTTTAATATCTATAAAACTTACAGCAATACCTTGCACAGCTCAAGTATGCTATATGTAAAGGCAATTATCATTTTTAGTATTATTGGACTAAATTCACCTCAAGTTGCATCACCCCAATTAATTTCAGAGCTATCTAGTCAAAGACCACACTTAGAATATAGCCCTGTGAATGATCTAACAATTAAGAGATACGGAAAAGTGGAAATATAAAAGTAAACTAACAAGCAACGATGCTAATAATGATGATGATGATGATGATGATGATGATGATGATGATGATAATAATAATAATCTCTTGGGAAGCACAGGAAGATGGCATGAGAATTCATCAAAAAGTAAGCATACTGTTTATAGTATATTAGACTTACAAAACTTCAGTACTGAACAAAATATTTTAAGTATTATTTATATATCCAGTCTACCACTTTATATCCACTTGGCAGTCTAGTCTGTTCTATAGTTAAAGCATTAATTAATACCTCTTTGTAGGGGAAGAGAATGAATTTCTCATAAATGGTCATATAATAGCTCTTGGGTAAAACTCAAAGTTGCAGAGTATATATCCAAAGTGAGATATTGTAGCTCTTAGGGCTTTGCACAAGACTATCACCTATATAAGAAATTCCTAAACTCCTGAATTTCACATTTGTTTTATGTGGGGAAAATCTAACAATAAGTGATCTGGAAGGACAGGTAGGGGAAAAATGCACCCAATTTAATTTATGAGAATGGAGGATTTAACTTCTAAGTGGAAAGAGAATTAACAATAAGCTCATAACCGTTTATTTGGAAGCATTCTTTTATTACTTTGGAATAAAAATAGCCTTAGGAAACTAAATAGCCATACTAGTTTAGACAACAAAGAGCTAGTATAGAAAAAGAACATTGTCAAATTGAGATCAACAACCACAATTGAGATTATCGGTTCTTTTCAGTATTTCAGAAATCCTAATGGCAATTACATATATGTCCATGATAAGATTTCTGTCTGAGCAAGGCAAGTTACTCTTTTATTCTGGGATGGACTGGTAGAGGAGATACAATAACAGAGTAACCCAAGACTTTGGAATGAGAACGGCCTGGGTTCAGGATCCAGTCCCACAATTTCTGTGTGACTTTGAGCAAGTTAATTTTTTTCAGTTATAAAATGAATAATTTGTACCTACCTAATAAGGTTTCTGAAAAGATTAAAGGAGATAACATGTAGAGTGTCTAATATAGGTAATTCACTTTTGATGACATAGTAGGAAATTTTAGAACCTGTGGAGAAAATAACAAGAATGAAGGATCCTGGGTGGTAAAATTACTGGGAACCATTCAATTAATAAGTACTGTCCAACTGTATTGCATGCAGCCACAGAACACTTGGAGTTGCCTCTGGAGCATCTAGAGTCTTGACATTGATAATGTGGGCTGCATCTATGCCAGAGCTACTTGGCTAGGAAAGCTCTGCCCTTTTCTGCTCTATATACTCACGCAATACATGTGGTTTACAGGATTTTACTGAATATCAACAAAAGGCTTCTGCTGTTATTGAAAAAAAAAGTGTGTAGTCATTGATTTTAAAAGGGTAAATTATATATTTAATGTTACCTGAACTGAGTTTGTTGTTGTTGTTGTTGTTGTTGTTGTTGTTGTTGTTGTTTTTATCTAATAATGTCACCTTGACCTGGCATCTTTTCACTCCTTTCTTAATCTCCACATGAAAATATTTCTTTGGGGATCCTGGAATCTTGCATTAAAAAGTCAAAGAAAGAAAACAGGTTTATGCCATCATAAGAGGTATTTGCTTTAATTCAGTATCACATTTGCATTTCCTCAAAGCTTTGCCACCATTAATTACTGAGTTCCCTGAAGTTGACCTATTCCACTGACATTAATCAAATAATACTTCTTGCAAAGACATCCTGGTATAATAGGGTGATGGGAGAACAAAGAGAAAAACTTTGCCACTGATTTGACCAAGCTGTAAGAGGAAGAATTATCACTTTGTGCATAAGAATTTACTCTTATTCTCAGCAAATCATTTTATAGATCAATACTGAGATCTTGAGCAGAAACCATGAACCGTTTTTTTCTTGTTGCATCACAAAAGGATAATTTCACTCATATTAAATGTCTAAAGTAATCAAAATTAAAAAATAGAAATTAAAAATGTGGTTACCAAGATCTGGAGGAATTAGTGTTTAACAAGTATAGCCTTTCAATGTTTAAGATGAAAAGGTTCTAAAGATCCATTAGACAACTATGTGAATATATTTAATACTACCGAACTGTGCCTTAAAATGATTGAGGGGGTAAATTTTATGTTTTTACCACAGTAAAATAAATACATTCTATTGGAAAACAATGGAACGTCACTTTCATTAAGGTTAAAAAAGACAATCACATCATTCTTGCTGTTATTTTCTTTCTATTGCCTTTCAGCTTGCGTGCTTCAATGAAACAAGCTGCCATATTGTAAAGGTCCACGTAGCCAACAATCATGAGAAAGGTTTGAAGTAGATTCTTCCCCAGTTGAACCTTGAAATGACTACAACCCCAGCTGATACTTTCACGGAAGCCTGTGAGAGACCCTGCAACAAAGAACCCAGCTAAGGCATGCCCAAAATTTGGACCCACAGAAACTATGAGATAATAGATGTTCTTTTAGGCCACTAATTTTGGAATAATTTGTATTTTGTTAAACAGCAAATAGATAACTAATACAGTAGTTTGAATCAAAAGCCAGTAGTATTTTATTTATTAAACTTGATCATTTGATTCTAAAATGTATATGGGAATGCAAAGTGCCAAGTATAGACAGAGCAATTCTAAAAAACAAAGCTGAACAACCTATAGTACCACATATTAATACCTATTATAAAGATATAAAAGTAAAACAGCATGGAATTTGTCCAAGGATAGACAAACTCACTTACAGAACAGAATAGAGAGTCCAGAAATAGAACCACACATATGCAACCACCTGCTTTATGACATAGGTAACCTTGCAATGTAGAAGGTAAGGATAATCCTTTCAATAAGTAGTGCTGGGTCAACTGAATACACATAAGAAAAACTTAATTTGATGTCTATCTTCACATGGATTGCAGATCTAAATGTAAAAGGTAAAAAACAATGAAAGTTTTAAGCAAAAATATCAGAATATCTTCATAACTTCAGTGTTAAGAAATTTCTTAAATAGGGCACTAAAAGTGCTAACTTAAAGGAGAAAATAAAAAATCTGTATGAAAATAGAGAAATTCCGTTCATTGAAAAGCACAATTAACAGAGTGAAAGGCAACTCATACAGTGAGAGAAAATATTGTCAATACATATTCCAACAAAGAATCAAAGGACTCATATCCAGAATATACATTTTAAAATACACATAAATTAATAAGAAAAAAGAGACAACCCAAGTTTTAAAAGGGGGGCCAGCAAGCAAAAGGCTTAAATGGTGCTATACAAAAGAGGTTATATAAGTGGCCAAATGTGCTCAAATTTATTAGTCATCAGAAAACCATTATTTGAAAGAAAAATGAAATATAACTAAATATCACGATATTACCTCCCTACCAGGTTAAAACAAAGAAAAAATGGTTGATGAGGATGTTGAACAACTGGAATCTTCATAGGCTGCTAATAGAAATATAAATTGCTGAAACCATTTTGGAAAACTTTTTATCATCATGTATTAAATTAAACATGTACATGCCCTATGACCAAGAAATTCCATTCTAAGCATTATTCAACATAATAAAAGGATCGAATGTATAATAATTGATGGTGCACTATTTATGATGGCCAAAAACTGGAAATTTACCCAGATACTAATCAATAGGAGAACGATTGAAAAACGTTTTTATATTCATGCTGTGGAATTGTTCAGCAATATGAATAAACACATTCCAACTACTTGCAATAACATCGATGACTCATAAACAGAATATTAAGCAAAAGAATCAAGATACAAAAGAATTCAACCAGTACCATTCCATTTATATCAGGTTTTTTCAAAGGACAAAATTAATCTACAGTGTTAGAAATCAAGATTGTATTTCCTACTGAGGGCCTAGTGATGGGAGGGGGACAAAATGTGGACATGTAAGGTTCTGGCACTATTCTATTTTTTGATCTGAATTCTAGTTACACATTTGTGTGTGATTTGTGAAAATTCATTAAGCTATATGCACTTTTATGTACTTTTCTGCATGAATATTAGATTTTAACAAAAAGAAAGCATTAATACTTAAGAATAAATCTAGCCAAATGTGTCCAAAACTTCAAACCAGAAAATATAAAAAATTTTTGAGAGAATTAAAGAAGACCAAAACAAATGAGATATGCCATGTTGTAAATTATAGGACAACATCTGTAAAGATATATGAACCCCGATGTTCTTTGCAGAATTATTCACAGTGCTCAAGACATGGATACAACTGAAGTGCCTTTCTACAGGTAACTGGATAAAGAAGATGTGGTATATATACACACAATGGAATATTACTTAGCCATAAGAAAAGATGAAATACTGCCATTTGCAACAATATAAATGGATCTTGGGATTATCATGCTAAGAGAAGTCAGACAGAAGTTGAGAACCATATGATTTCACTCATATGTGGGGTATAAAGCTAAAAGTAACAAATGAACAGAGACTCATGGACATAGACAACAGTTTAGTGGTTACCCGAGGGAAAGCAAGGCGGGGAGAGGTAGGTAATAGGGTAAAGGAGGTCAAACATACGGTAAAGAAGGAGAGTTAACTTCTAGTGGTGGACACACAATGCAATATACGTATGACAAATTATTGAATTGTATACTCTTAAAACCTATATATTGTTATTAACCAATATCACCCCAATAAATTTAATTTAAAAATATGTTAATTCTACCTAAATTGAAATACAGATTTAATGCAATCTCAATCTAAACATTGACAGGTTTTGTTTTACTTCGTTTGGTTTTTTGGCCTACATCGATCATATAATTCTAATACTTTTATAGAAATGGAAAGGACCAAAAATAGTTAGGCAATATTAAAGAATAATAATACAATGGGAGAATTTACACTACTGGATAAAAAGACATACTATGAAGCTGCAATAATTAAAACAGAGTGGTATTAACATCGGGATAGAGAAATATATCAGTGGAGCAAATTAGAGTTCAGCAACACATTTGTATATATATAAACTCATGGTTTTTAACTAATGTGGCATGGTAGGACAGTGGGAAAAGACAATCTTATTTTTTTCTTTTGGAAAAGACAATCTTGTCAATAAATAACTTTAAGTCAATTGGACATGGAAAAAAAAATGAAACATGTTTGCAACCATAAACCACATGTAAATATAAATTCTAGATGAATTTGAATCAAAATGTGAAAAGCAAAATGATAACACTTCAAAATCCTGGTGTAGGGAAACTTTTCTTAAATGGGGTACAGAAAATATTAGCCAAAATAGAAAAGATTGATAAATTGCACTTCATTAAAATAAAGAAAATGTTTATCAAAAGACTTTATTAATACAGCACAAATGCAAGGAACATGGAAAAGATATACGGAATGCAATACTAATAAAGGTTTTATATCCAGAATCTATGAAGAACTTCTTCAAATTAATAAGGAAAAAAAAAATACAATGGAAAAATCATAAAGAAACTTGACCAAGCATTTCACCAAAAAAGGTATCCTGTCAATAAACAGAAAAAGATGATCAACCTCATTAAGAATTATGGAAATGCAAATTAAAGCCATAATGACATAGCACACCCACTGGATTAAAAATAAATGATCGGACAATTCCAAGTGTTTTCAAGGTTGTGGAAAAAGAAGACAACATACACAACTGGTAGGAGGAGTGTAACTTGTTACGAGCTCTTTGGAAAACTTTGACAAAGTCCACTGCTGAAATTGTCGTGTGCATACCCTTATGATTGAGCAATGGCCCACCTAGATGTATATCCAACAGGAATACATGAAGGTATACTAATAGGAATGTACAAAATGTTTATCGTAGCATCATTTGTATTAGTCCTCAAAATGAAAATGATCCAATTGTCCGCCAACAGTAGAAAGTATAGATAAAGCCCTGTATATTTACATGATGGAAAATTTTGCATCAATGAAAAAGAATGAAATCTTGCTAAATATAATAGGATAGATACTAAAATCATAATGTTGAATAAAAGAAGCCAGACATAAAAGAATGCATACTATATGTTTCCACTTATATACATTTCAAAACCAGGCAAATATGAGAATAGTAGGCAGGAGGAAGTTGGTAATGATTGAGAGGGGTGGCAGCGTGGTGGAATAGGGGGTGTTTCTGAAGTGCTAGTAATGTTCTATTGTCTGATATTGCTCATTGTTATATGGGTGTGGTTACTCACCGAAGCATATTTTATGATTTGTGTATTCTTTTCCATGTATGTAATATTTCAATTATAAAGTTTAAAAAATTAAGCAAATTAAAGATAAAAATCCTTTATAATTGAATCCTAATCATGGCCCTGGGTATAGATCCTGCCTTCTTCCTTATCTGTTGCTCACATCCCATCATATTCCAGCATTCCTCCTCTCTGAGCCTCATTTAACCTCCCATACTGAGATCTGTTCTCACCCTCCGATTACAGCCATTTTCAGCCAACCCTTGACCTTTCTCCTGGTCCACTTCCAGCAGCTCCAACAGGCCCAGACTCCTCAACAGTGTGAGATGCCATCACTGGCCCTTTCCTCAAGGTGAAAGCTTATGAGGTCTATCTCTCACACCTTGAACATGTCTCTCTCCCTCAGATCATAAGGTTCCCATCAAAAGAAAGTGTTTTACTTATGTTTATATTCAGCAAAACACCTGACACAGGGCCTAGTATATAACAGACATGCAATAAATGAGGAATGATGTTGCCTTGACTATGTATTTGGTGAAACATATACCAGTGTCAAAATAACAGAGGTGTAGTAAAGACCAGGCTGAGGGGAGAAAGGGATACTTTTATGCTACTTTTTCTTAACAAAATGGATTTTGCTACATATATATTCGAAGGATTTTAACATT
This sequence comes from Rousettus aegyptiacus, assembly GCF_014176215.1. NCBI lineage: Eukaryota > Metazoa > Chordata > Mammalia > Chiroptera > Pteropodidae > Rousettus > Rousettus aegyptiacus. The sequence continues at coordinate 55,258,691 of NW_023416286.1, read as the reverse complement.
TTATTTTGTTTCCTTTCCTTTTGTCCCACATTTGACTTTAAATATCTCTCTGCTAATTTCTAACTAAGGTATCTTTCGCTATAATTATCTGATTATCAAAGAGAATAGCAAACCTTTCAGCTTTGGCTCAGAAATCACACATTTCTACAAGTGGGAGATTTTCAAATAAAATGCAAAATCTCATTGCTTAGTCACTCTATTGTCTACTTGAATCAATTTTAGAATCTAACAGCACTTTGTGTTCACAGGCATATAAAAGTATTGACTTTCTTAAAGATGAACTTTATGTTCTAATGACCAAAAGTAATAAATATTGTATTGAATGAAAATAAGACAAGCCCAATATTTTAAAAGACCATAAATCTTTATGTCCTCACAAATGAAAATACTTTCTTCTTTTATTATAAGAGAACATTTTGAAAGATTTAAACTCCAAAAGAGACTAATATTATGTCTGGTAAAAGAATTTGGATATTATTGTTCCTGGCAGGGCCTATGGCTTGGAGAAGTTGATATTAAAGAACCATTGAGTGGTGCCAGATTCGTGCCAGTTCATGAACCAAAAGGAGAGACAATCAGGGGATACCCAATGTAGCACCAGGTTGGGAAATTCCAGGGAGGTTTCTAAAGACAGTAACCAAGGATTATTTACCAAGAAAGCCAGTGTGTTTGGAACACAGGAAGCAGTGGCTGCTGTTATTCAATTAATTTTATTGTGTAATTTTTTTTTCAACTACCCAAGCTGAATGACATCCTGCTACGTAAATTTAGCTGGGAAGCCCAGTCCTACTTCACCCCACAGTTTCTTTCCTTACTCTTATATCTTTGGCATTATTAAAGAAATTCTATAAGAAATGCATTGCACTGGGGCCTTTTTGAACCAATTATTTCTCATTTCAGTTGGTGTCAACACAGGGCTGGTGGTGTGCTTAGTCAACTCCCTCCCTCTACGATTTCCTCCAGAGGCCTTTCCAAAATACTTAACTACTTTTGCAGAAAGATGGCCATATCACCACCAAAACTTTTATAAAACTGGAGTAAGATATAAAATATATCAGAATCATATCAGAGAAGAGCAGCAGCCACACCCTCCTTAGTCTCTATTCAAAAAGAAGTTCCCTGGGAAGAACACACCCATCTTTGGAAACAGAAAGCCTGAATTCTATATGATTGACAGGTTCCACTTGAACAAAAATTTTCAAGTAGAGAGAGGATTAGTTTCTTCTCCCAAAATGTATTTTATTTCCAGAAAAGACCAAAATTAGATTTGTTCCATTAGAGCATGCTGCAGGATTTGGGGGATATTATTACTATACCTCTTGAACTGTTTTTGAGTTTGGAACTAACTGACAGATAATAGAGGTATTTGATGACTAGAGAGTAAACTACCTGTGTTATTGGTAAAGCTACATTGGAGATAATAGTCCAGATCTACAGCCAGTATCTAGCTACCTTATTACTGACCTCAATGACTAGATCTTGAGATTACACACCCAATGGAAAGTTTGCATCTTCAATGCAGATACATTTACCCAAAATAGCTGCCTCTCACCAACAAACTCACAGTGAGATAGAGATAAATGTTTTATGTAATGATGTAATTACTGCATGACCAATGTGTAAATGTAAAGAGGGATATTTGCAAAGAAATATAATTCATTCATTCAATAAACATCAAATTATTATATCCTATGTGCCAGATAAACATCAATGAACCAATTAAAAACTCTTGACCCTGTGGCACTTACTTTCCAGAGGTAAAGCAGAAACTGATGGATATGAAAGAGGGAGAGAAAGAACATACTAGAGCCAACAATTACTAGGGAATAAAGAATAAAGGAACAGAGTAAAATGAACTTGTCAGAAATCAAATCATGAGTTTATGAGTATAAAATAACTAATAAATCCTGGAAAAAGAAAAGAAAAAGAAATTTTGACGCTTATCAGACCACTAGGAAAGGGAAATTTTCAATAAAAGAAACCAATTACAAAAAGGAATATAAGAATCTTTGTGCTGAGTATTTTATTAGTCAGAATTCAACCATAGAGGCAGAACCAGTAGGAGATAAATACGAGGAGGTTTACTGAAAGAAATTGGCTTCTATGCTTGCAGGAGCTAAGTGGGCAAGTCCAAAATCCACGGGGCAGCCTGTCAGAAAGGGCAGAGGCTAAGGTTCCAGTCAGAACTTCTCCTCTTAGAGGATTCTCCAAGCAGAATTTCTTCTCTTAGGAAAGCCTCATTTCTGCCTTTAAGTGCTCTCATCTTATTGAACCAGGCCCACCTGATGATTTAGGATAACGTCTCTTACATAGAGTGGACTGACTGTGGATGTTACATCTATAAAATACCTTCACAGCAACATCTAATTAATCTTCGATCGAATAACTGGGATGATAGCCTAGCCAAGCTAACATGTAAAACTGACCATCATGGGTGTGAAGTTCAAAAAAGACCCTGCTGTATCAATAACTGAGACAGATGAAGCCCACTCCCCAACTAAGTAAAATGGCTGCCTTATTAATATATGTCTACTGCATCACATAGCATTCTATGTGATATCTGTAATGAGTTTGAGGTTATTATGGAACAGGAGCTATAAAACCTATAACCCTATCATTCACTTTATATAAACCACAGTGGTTAGAGGCCAATAGCAGTTTTTCTATATAACCATAGCCTCTAATCACTGTTCTCACTGATGCCTTGGGTACTTGCTGCCTTTCCTTGAACATGATCTTTCTTTGCCTAAGAATGACCTTACCATCTCTTTCCCAAACACACTCACTATACTACCACCACTTAACCTATCTTAACTGTTGCTGGACTCATCACTTGCTAATTTTTATAGTATTCCTCATCTTACCTTCTCTACTAGACCATAACCTCTCTGAAGACAAGCACCAATTCTTATTTACCAAGGAACATGTTGTACATAGCAGAGACCAAAATAGTTTGATGAGTAAATAATGAGTGAGTGCTTGAAAGAATTACTGTAAATGATACATTTAAACAATGACTAAGATTTCAATATAAAATCTCAACAAAAAAAAAAAACCTAAAAAGTTAATAGTAAGTCTCCTGTCAAAAGTTAGTCTCAACTCAAAAGTTACATTTAAACTGTCTTTAGGATTGAAAAATGCCTTGCCTTCTTATGCATTATTAATGTTCCAATTGAATGACACGATTAACTTTTGATCAATCTTAAAAAAGAAAAGAAAAAACTATGAAGTAAAACTGCTGCAAAATTAATTCAAAAGAGTGACTCACTTATATACTTAGAAATTTTGGTAGCTTTTTACCACATTGTTAATACACTACTAATATCTCTAGTCAATAACAATTTTTCATTAAAGTGACCGTTAAATCTAAAGTGAATTTACTTTTGCATAGTCAATTGTGCCCTCAAGACTGACATTAGTGGGCACCATTATTATAATGGAACAAGTTTTGTTTTCAAGAACAAAAATGCTTGCATAGTTAGTATACCCAGAGAAGATGAAGAATTAGAACAAGAATAGTACCAGATGCCTTTCTAAAATAGCTTCCCTATGGGCCCATTTGACCTGAAACTCTCAGTATTCTACTCATTATTGGGACATACAGCTATAGAGTCACTGTATATTTTTATTTTTATTTTCTGGGCTAGAAAAGTAATGCATACTCATTCTAGAAATTAAAAAAAAAACATAATGAAGATAAGAGTCAGTTTACCCCTATGACCAGCTTTCCTTCTGTTCTACCCCTACCTTTGCCCTCAGGCACAGTTCAAGAGCTGTTTTTGCCCAAATATTTGGCAAAATATCAGTTCCATCTCTTAACTAATCAAAATATGCCTAAGTTTTAACCACGAGGGTAAACAACTGTTTCCTGAAGGCCTGTTAGATGACAGGAATAACTAGTATTCCTACCAGTGGTTATGCTTAAAACAACCAGGGCCCTGAGGCCAACCTAGTATTTCCTTACCTTTCTCCTGCAGGCTCTGCCACCACGTAGAAAGCCTCTCAACTCCACACTAGAAACAGTTCTAGATTTAAATCCAGCTTATATTCATTCAGCTTATATTAAATTTAATTTATATTCACAAGCAAGCCTTGATTAAAAAGCCCATTGAGAGGGAAAAAAAATAGACATGATCAGTGGAAAGCATAAATGTCTAGCTGCTTAAAGAGTGGGGCTGTCTGAGCTGAGCAGGCGAAAAGAAGTCACACAGACAGGGAGGCCTTATTGGAAGGGGATGTGTGGCAGGGAATTGCCAAATTTGTGTTGTGAAGGCAAATAAAGGAGCTGACTGACATGATGGAGAGGTGTGAGACTCTCCATTCTTTTACATGGCTAGGGACAGCCCGAAATGCCTTCATGCCTGTATCTGACGTCCCTATATTTTAGAACACAGAAATGGAAACCTTTATGAAAAAAAAAATGCAACTGGGCAGATGGCCTTTTATAACTTATCTCCTGGGGGAGACTCTTACTCACTGGGTCAGCGACCTGAGTCAGCCCTAAAGAAAATGTGGCTGCCTGAAGGGAACACCAGATTGAGAGTAATTACTCCCCTGGGGCTTCACAGATTTTCAAAATGACTAGAAGTCTACACACCTCTAACCTGAGGGAACAAGAATAGCAGACCAAAGAAACTGAACACTATAACTTCCCATCAAGAATACTGATAATGATTGGCTTCATTAAAGAAGAAGAAGAAGAAGAAGAAGAAGAAGAAGAAGAAGAAGAAGAAGAAGAAGAAGAAGAAGAAGAAGAAGAAGAAGAAGAAGAAGAAGAAGAAGAAGAAGAAGAAGAATTTGCAACAATCTCACACTTAAAGAAAAATTCCAAGTACAATTTTTTTCCCCTAAAGTATTTGAGAGTAGGTTGCTGGGTTGATGCCTTATCACCACTGTATACCTAAGGGTACATTTTCTATAAATAAGGATATTTTCTTTATAGCCACAATTCAATTAGGAAATTAACAATAGTATATTACTGCCTTGTTTTTTAGGGCAGTTTTAGGTTCACAGCAAAACTGAGTGGAAGGTATAGAGTTCCCACATATCCTGTTCCCACACACATTCACATACATGTTTATGTGTGAAACAAAACTTTTAATTTCTTTGGAAATGAAAGCCCAAGAGTGCAATGTTGGGTTGTATTGCAAGCACATGTTTAGTTTTATAAGAAATAGCCAAACTATTTTCTGTAGTATTTCTATACTATTTTACATTGCATTTGCATTTGTGAGATTAACCCAATTAGGTAAATGTTACCCTTCATTTTGTTAAATATTTTATAAATTGGTATATTATATTCTGTATCTGATGATGTCGATATCTGAAATGTTAGAGTCCTAATCCAAGTTTTGTTGTTTCTGCTGAATTTAATTCATGATGATTTATTTCCTTGTACATTTGATGATTCTTTATTATGAGTTTATATTTGGTTGATCTTAATCTGTGGGGAAACTAGAGGCTATAATTGAAGATTATTTCCCTCAGAAAGGATTTGTGTTTGTTTCTTCTGGGAGCCAGGGATATTGCCTGCTTGGGACACTGTAACTCCTTTTAGTGGCCCCAGTTCACTTTGGACTCATGTTCAATTCCCCCAACTTATTTTACAACTTGGTCTCAATTAAAAGTAGAAATATATAAGATAAAGGTTAGCAGGAAGAGTGAAATGGGAAAAGTGGAACAAAGTCCTGAGTGGTTTGAGGCTGTTGCATAGCACTGACAAAAGAGGTAGACTCAGGTGGGGTCCCTCAAAATGCACACCGAACTCTGCATAGGAAGAGGTGGAATAAGAAAATAAATATGAGAACTAAGTGTGAAAAGTGTTCTGTAAGACCTACTTTGGAAATGAAAGCAAAATTCTAGAGACAAACTAAAGTAACTTCTTTCAAATTTTACCTAAGGCCACACCTAGAAAAAGCACTTTCTGGCAGTTTTCAGAAATGTGAAAGGCTCCTTTCCAATCTTATTAATAGTGTTAAAATAGCAAGACCTTGTTTTGCTAGAACCCCAGCCAGTCTAAACTGAGCCGTGTCAGTTAAATAGTGACTTGGCTACTTTAAACAGGGAAGGCTGTACGTAATAGTCCCCAAAAACTAGAACATTCACCATTTAAGAGATTTGTAACCCAACTTTTCCATTGAGTCATAGCTACTTATCCTGATCTATGAGATAGTTCCATGCACGTATATAGTTGGTCAAACCTAGGTTCTATAATAAGTGGCCTATTTCCGTATCTATAATAATCCTTTTTGTTATATAAGGGTACAGAAACACAGATGAAGAATGTAAATGCTTGGTTATATATCCCTTAGCAAGAGGCAAAATCAAGTTGGAAGTTCTTAGATTCTACCAGTGACTGTTTAAATATTTCTATGTTGAATATTTTTAAACATATGAAAAGTAGAAAACAGCGCGGTACATGCTCTTAGACCTACCACTCGGAGTTAAGAATTTGTCAAGATTTTTGTCATACTTAATTTACTTCTCTTGAGGTTTTCTTGTTTGTTTTGTTTTGTTGTTTTTTGAAATGGGATGTTGTGTTTTTTGAAGCTATGAAATTTTAAAGAAAATCATAGATGTGATGTCATTCGACATTAAATATTTCAATATTCATTACTAACAATATAGACATTATCTTATATAAGCACCATTATCACACCTAAAAAATATAACACAAAGCAGGCTTCATAGTCTGGATTTTTCATAATTTTTCCACTGAGGATCATTTGGGTGATTTTCAGTCTTTTGCTTTTATAAGCAATTATCAGACCTTTCATAACCAAAAAAATTTCTAAAAGAACATAGAAGTTTAAATTTGCTTTACGACTTCCCCTGCCAACATATGTGTGTTTTAGACATACAGGTCTCCCTCTTTGTAACCTGCTATGGATTTTGGCAATAACAGTAGAGAATATGTTTATTGATAGTATTTCTTGAAATATACTAATGCATTTTGGTTTCATTAGGTGAAGACGACTGAAGTCAATGGCAGACAAACAAATGTAAAAAAAACCATGGACTTTACAAATAGAAAGGAAACTCAGCCTCTGGTCACCCTAAAATAAAATGTATCTTGTTTTGTTTCCTGCTGAGTTTTAAAAGAACAAATCTTGGAATTTTTTCAATTTTCTTGTAATTGAACATCTATTGGCCTCTACTTCCATGAGTTCTTTTTAATCAAATGAAGCTTTTGAATATATGAGTCAGTGTTAGGTCAAGTGGCAGATTTTTAAATTCACCAATTGTACAATGAAATGGAACTTTTAAAGACAGTCAATAAATCACTCTGTCACTTGAAAAGTGAGCTAGAAAAAAGATAATGGAAATGGTAAGAAAAACCATAAAATGTCACATACATTCACTGCAATTCATTCATAAAACAGAAGAGAACTGATTTCAATCTTTGGAGTATAATTCTAATATAACCTTCTTTTCTTTCAGTCAAGGAGCTTAGAGAAGCAGCCTCAGCTCCAATGTCTCTAAATATAGAAAATCAGTTTAACTTAAGAATATGAGGCTGTAAAATGTTAGCAGCATTTTTTTAGTTTCTGCAGTCCCAGTTTTCATATATATATATTTCATTTCTAATATAAAAGATGAATAACAAAGCTATAGCATCAACTCTCATTCACCCAGGGCAGGGTCTCCTTCCTCTCCCTACCTTGCCCCCAATATAATGCATCAGAGTAGCAAATTAGCTAGTGGAAAAGCGCAGGCCCCAGAGTCAGGCAGAGCAGCATTCTAGTCCTTATTGGCTGCATGACTTAGGATAATTTATTTAATTTCCGAATCTTACTTGTGCCACTATTAAAATTCGGACTATTTATACCTACTTTCTAAGGTCATGGGAAGAATTAAATTGAGTAACTCTCAAACTTTACTGCACATTAGCATTACCTGGAAAGCCTTTAAAAATCCAGATATTCAAACATCACCCTAAACCAATAAAATTGGAATCTCTGGGAGAGGACCCAGGTATCAGTATTCTTTGTTGAGTTCCCCCAGGTGATAGCAATGTGCATCCAAGTTTAAGACCCCTACTGCATATGTAATACACTGCCTGCTCCTCAGCAGTTTCAGTCAGTGGTGGCTGTAACTATTACATCTTTTCGAATTTCAAAATGCCTCTCTCATCTTCCCTTTCCATTCTCTTACCTAGGGTGTCTCCAGACTGTTAAAGTAAGTAAAATTTGACCTTAAAGCCTCCTTACCCTCACCATCATCCTATTTTTTTATTTAATATTCTCCTCTTCTTTCTTATCTCTCCATCTGCCATCTTAGTAAGGTAGCAATCTAATATCTCCAAAACTAAAGATACAAGGAGAGGATAGAAACCTGCAGAATTTCATACTGGATGGACTCAAAGAGTAAAACATGCTGGAGATCAAGGAGTCATCTGGTATCTTTCAATAATAAGCTTTGTTACCACTTACTGTACTAGGATAATAATAGGATTAAAATTTATGATTCATCATTTCCAACTCTATTCAGTGACATAATGTGGCTTTGGTTACTTTTTCATACATATTTTTATTCCAATCTCTCTTTGTCTAGTTAAATAAATTTGTCCTGGTTAATTTCAGATGACCATCATCATGGATGGCATGGCACATGGCCAAACAAGTATGGCAAGCATCAGATTTAAGTAACATCCATCTTCAGGGGTGCCAGATTGTGATTTGTTTGATTTTAACTGAAATAAAAATATAAGTTAATTAAGATGAGATGATAAGTAATGACTCTTTCCTTAGTCATGGAATTATTGCTTCGGGAAAACAAGTGGTAGTATTGCTACATGCATAAGCCACCTCATTTTTATACTGACATGCATAATAAGTGTGTGTCAACCATTCTTCATAGATTTCTCACACAAAGATGAATAATTTTCTGCATGACTGGTTAAATCAAGGTTAGGATGGAAAACTGACAGATGAAAAATTTAACCTCCCAAGTAAGTCAAACATTTGAACTGAATAATATAAAATTTCCATCTCTGCCTCTTTAAGATCTTTAAATTCTCCTATCGGTTTATAGCTCAGATTAATAAAATGAATTGACATAAAAAGTTTTATTATCTTTGAGCCATGTCTGAGTTCATGAAAATAAGGTTTTGAGGGAAGGTGTAGAGCAACATTAAGTTTTCATCATTTTGTGTCTGGGCTTCAAAGTATGATCTATATTCATATTGACCATTTCTAGACTCCCATTCACTTCTTAATTCCCTGCAATAAGTTGATATAATTAAAACTAAATTTTAACTCAATATCTAAAGTACTTTTGTTTCGATCACCTCCTCTAAACTCCTTTGGTGAGGAAGGCATTCTTACCCCAGCATTTCGGCTAAACATACAAACTCAACTGTGGACAGATATGACTGACAGCAGTTTATTAGTCACATATACTCACAGCCCAGGAGAAAAAGACACGGTGCCACACAGGGCCACATAGGGGTTGCACCCTGGAACAGAGTGAACAACCAGAGGCTGCGGGAGGCAGGCTTTGTAGTAATAGAGGGTGAGATGACCCCCTGGTTCCTGGGAAATATACGATTTGTTTGAATACTTTTGTGCGCTGGCCAGGAACTAAAGCCCACTATGCAGGGATGAATAGTCTCTGTATCTGGTCCTCATGATCAGGAAAATTGTTTGCCTAGAGGATCTCGTCCTTGAGAGCAGAGTGGGTAGGAGAACTTGCATTTGGGTGACTCAAGGCCCTCCCAGTTTTCCCCTGATATCAATGCACATATTATATGAGCCTTAATTTTAGGTTTTTTTACCACAACATTATACATTGAAAGTTGTCCAGTCACTGGATGGGATAAATAAAAAGTAGGATAACCGGGGATTGGATATGCTAAACAGGTACTTCCCCGTTTAATTGTGTATCTTTCCCATTAAGTTGTAAACTTCATGTGGATAACGGCAATATCTCTATTTTTCACTAAAGCCTTAGCTCCACACAAAGCAAGGTATCTAATTAGTTAATTAATTAATCAATTAATTATCTTCATCAGCTCTTTAAGATCCATACCACTAAAACATTCCTTAAATTTATGATTCTAGGGAGTTAATTTAGCTTCATGTTGACAGAGAAAAACGTGATATTAACTTCATCACCTTGTGATCTTCAATTTTCCAATCTGTCATAACCCTGTCCTACTTTCTAAAGCTTTCAAGAAAACAAATACCAACTTTTAACCTCTTAATATTGTTCTGTACATCTTATTGATAGTTTGTGGGCTACAAAAGTATAACCTTGGCCGAAATCAAGAGCAAAATGAACCAATCTCCAGCCTCTGTTAAATTGTACACCTGAAACTTACTGGATTTTGTTAAACAATGTCACCATAATAAACATTTTTAAAAAATTAAATTAAATTTAAAAAAAAGAAAAAAGAAAAAGAGAAAAAAGTGAGAGCAATCATCGTGGCCAGAGTACGCAACACCATGAATCCTTTTCTTCAGCATTCACTGTAAATATCAGGAACAGCACACTCAATTGTGCTGCTCTCTTCAAAATGTATAATTCTGGAAAATGAGTCAGCCTTTTTGCCTCCCCCTTACTCCCTCTTTATACTTAAAAGCCAAAGCTCACTATTGAATAGTGTTTCTTAAATGTTGACTTGAGAACAAACTATACTGAGAGATAATTATTTAAAGTCAATTTAATAATATCTGTCCAAAGAAGAAATAAAATAATGAACCCCAATGTCCAGATGGTTTTTATGATTAATGAATTGGATTAAATCATGTCTAAAATCTATGGGCTTCCCTTTTATATACGGCAGTTTTTAATAATTTTGGTGATTATAATTTCACTTAATGAAGTAAACATGGTACAGCAGCCACTTGAAAGTGATTTCAGTGAGAAAAAACTATCTGTAATTAACTGTTTCAACTGAGATTATTTTAATCTTCACAGTGTTCTCTCTAATAATCCTTAATAGAAAAAAGTCAGAAGACCAGAATCCCTATTTTATAAACTATTTGGCTTTGGAGATCACTTAATGTCTCCAAGCTTCAATTTCCTCATTTGTGTAAAATGGGGATAATGATTCTTGTCTTGCCAAGGCATTTTGAAAAATAAAGGAGATAGTACTCACGAAAACACTTTGAAAAATACAAAACATTATGTACAAATGTAAGGTACTATTAGACCAAAAGTTCTTTGACATTTTCATTCCACGCTTTTTCCCTAGATCCTTATTTTTCTGTCAATAAGTGAAATGAAAACTAAAATGTTCCCGTTATTACTAAGCTGCTCTAATTTCACCATTTACACAGGAGCAGCCTAGAATTTAATCTCAAACTCCAAAACCAGGTTCTGAACCCAAATCACGTATGGAGTAATGATTAGGATCATGGCTTCTAGGCCAATTGCCTGGACTGAATTCTTCTTCGGCCACCTCCTTGCTGTATAACCTAGAACACATCATTTAACCTCTCTGAGCTTCAGCTTCCTCTACCATAAAATGAGAATAATAATGGCATCTTCTTCACAGGGTTCTGGTGAGTGTTTATTGGGTTCGAATGTGTTATCAAGATGGTGCCAGACACAATGGGAAGCCCTCAGCAGATCTGGTTGTTAGTAATGCTATTATAGGCAGCCACTCTCCACCGTCCACCCCGCTTGTCCTCCAGTCATGTCCTACCATCCAGGAGGTTACCTGCTTCCATGGGAATCTGAGGGCTAGAAACTCCTGTTCTGCCATCTTGCTGATATTATTCCTTCATTCCCCACTTTCTAATAGCTTTGTATTTTCCTCTCTTTCTTTCTTTTTTTTTTCTTTTATCTCCTCATCTTTAATTAAAGTCACTTAGTCCCATGTATTTTTTCAATTTATCAATGCTTTGTAACAATATTCAGATACTTTGGGCTCAAAAAATATTGTTAGTCAAAGTTAAGTAGTACTTATAATTGATGTGAAATGAAAGTAGTCAAACTTAAAAAAAAAAAGTTTTAACTTTTCCAGGGAAGGCATTTAATGTAAAGGATCAATATCTAGCCAAACAACATCTACTACTTAATACATAGCTAAATTTGAGAAATGTAATTTTTAATACTCTTAGTTTCTTAATGGTTTAATACAGAGATGTCTTTGTGTAACTAGAATACTCAGTAACTATTGCATTAATAAATGACATTAAAAACAGGGCCAGCTATATCATTCACCAGGTCCAGTGTACAGTAAAAACTCAAGATTCCTAGTTGGATCATGGAATTAATCTCCCCTTCCCACCAGATCACCTGCCCTAATCCACAGCAAACCACTCTTTCTCAAAGATTATAACCTTCTCCCAGGATCTGTACTGGGGGTGGGAGTTACCTGGAAGGAGATGGGCCAGAGCACTGAGTGCTGCTGACACCACCCTGAAACTCCCAGCACATGCCTGACATTGCCAACTCAAGAGTCCTCATCCAGGTAAAAGGTGAGGGCAGAATGTGGGCTTCCCTTATCCAAGCAATCCAGTCAGTTGTTGCCTAGACTAAGAGTGGCTGTGAGCAGGGCAGGCCCAGGTACAAGGTAGACAAGAACCCATCCCAGGAAGAGGGAGGGAAGGGGGTGAAGGGAGGCAGAACCATGTGGGAGCTAGGCTCCAAGCCCCTGACACTTGCTCCTTTGTCCCTTTGGACTTCACTTACAGAATACTATTCAAAGATAAATTATTAAGACAACAATTACAGAACATTATACCTCAGGCACAGGGCTCTTCTGAGTGTGGGGTCCAGTGCACCTGCATTGGTCACTTACCTGAGAAGCCAACCCTAAGACTTATTCCTGTGTTAGCTCAGATGAGGGCAGTATACTTAAATAGTTGAAAAGGAAAATAGACCTATTATGGGTTAAGGCTAAGGTCCTATCTCTTTATTCTTATCAGTCATCGAATAATGTTTACTTAGTACCTAGGTATCTGAATCAACTAAGATTGCTGAATTTTAGAGAGATGGAATCTAGATGCATGTTTAATTGCATGAAATAACCTATCTGGAATAATATTAAAACTGTTGCTGTTTCCTATCCGAGATGCTGTCTTTCTTCTCACAGTGGTAACCTTATACTTTATCTTATGAGACAGTTGTCTTAAAGTTTCAGTTTGAAAAGAGGTGAGGTGTAAATTTAATAAACCTAAATGTTTTCTAAAATAAGCTTCCTGACATCTCTAATTACATATGCATATGTTTTGACATTCTTTCATTGAGCTTAAATTTAGGAATTCTAATAACCTGTACTCTTGACTAACAAACGACAGTATTTTCAGTGTGAAATAGTCTACGTTGGTTTTACTTGAGTCACAGTTGGGGCAAGGTGGAGGAAGGTGTCGGTCTCGGCTTGGCATAGCCACATGGTGGTGAAGGTCCCTTACGCAGGGAAGGATGCCTGGAAAATGAGAGTGTCCTGCTTTATGACAAAGGATTGGAAAATATGGGCTGCATAGGTGGTGTCACTTCCGCTGTTATATACCACACAGAACATTTGGATCTTTTTTCCAATACACTGGGAACTTGAATTTTTAACAACTAAATGAGCATCTCAGTATTTTTAAATGGAGAAATTTTACTTCCTTCAGACTATTTTTAAATGTCAGAATTGATCAGTCTATTCTACAACTGTCTATTCTACTAAGAAACTGCCTTGGTAAAAATGTTTTTTTAAAAAAAAATAAATAAATAAAAAATACATATATAGTTTATGTAGTGACAAAATTTATTTTGAGGAAAAATAAATTTATTTTGAGGCTTGTCTACATTTGTGGCAATGTTAATGGCAGACCAGATAAATTGCATATAAACAAATTTTTCAGTGATCTGTCTTTTATATAGTTAAACAGTGAGAAATTTACCAGGAAACTATGGGTTCAAAATTATTAAATGTATAGATGCAAACTCAGTCCATTTGAGATAACTATTGAGACATAAAACTACAAGTTCTGATCTATAAAATGTCAGCACATCATGAACACACAGAGGTAACATAACTGAAAGAAAAAGATGAAAATGTCCAATAATATTTTTTCATTGTAAAAGTGTTCATCATAACACAGACTTTGGGGAAAGACACTTTTGTTTTATTAACAGGAAAATATTTTTCTTAAGATAACTCCTGTTAGCACTATATAGTAGGTCTCAAGACATTAACATTCTCTTTTTCAATACATAAACTACATAAGTTATTTAATATAGTATTTCATAATCTTTTTTGAAATACAGATCTTTTGAAGGACATGTTTAAAGCTTTGGACCCACTATGCAGAAAAATGCACATTTACACAAAATTGTACAGGTAATTCATAGACTTCAGGCTAATAATCCTGTATCTAGAGATCTAGGAGCTACTCAGATCTTTATATATACATATGTTTATTATATATTATGTAGTAAATAATGTAATATGTATCTTATACAACAGCTTGCATTTAAAACTAGCTTATAAGAAGAAATGACATTCTTAGGTTATCACTTATTATATAATTAAACTTACAGGAAATAAAAACTATTTAAATTTTATTCTCTAGTAGGTTTTCACAGATTTCTGATGACTAATATAACAAATACCAAACAAAGAAAATAACATTTTAGTAATGAGAACATTTAGAATATTTAAAATTTAAAGGAATAGTTTCATTTAGTATTATATGTCAAATAACTATGAAGCAAGAGAATACACAAACTTTAAAAACTTGCTTACTTAACAATAATGGTTTCAGGATGCTAACTAGTTTTCAACCCTCTGCTCAACTGTGGCATTTGAACCTTAGAGCCACGTGCTGCTGCAGAAGGAAAAGCTTTGAGAAGGGAGGATCACTACAACTGGCATATTTGTGGGTGGGAATAATACAGGTTCTTGAAGGAGCTGGTTGCTCTGATTCATCTTTCCCTCTTTTCCCCCTGACAACTCCCTGGTGAGTCATTCAGCAAGGAGGCTGGAGAAACGCCACACACATGCACGCACATGCACACACGCGCGCACACACACATTGTAAGGTTCCAGAACTTCAGCCTTGAACCTAATGCACTGTGTATAATGATCTACAGAAGCTGATACTCTTACTGCAAAGAGCAGATGCTCCATGTTTCTGCAGAGAAATGAAAAAATTTTTTTCTCGTTGCTTTTTTCTCCTGTAAGTAAGAAGCAAACATTTGCCACCTGGATAATTTCTGCTCTTCAGCTGCTGTTCTAATGCTAAAACAAGCCTGGTCAGCCGGTGGATGAAAAGTATGCTTTTCAGATTAGAAATAAAAGTGAGGTTTGTTCATGTTTTACTTGTATTGCTGAAACAAGACCTTAACTAGGTTACAGTTTTATGATTTAAATACCAGACTGTGGACTCCTTCAAAAACAGCGAGGACAGCCAAGCGAATTATCTAATCCTGCATGTATGAAATGGAAGTCAAATATGTGATTTGCCTTTAAATTAGTTTCCAAATAACATTTAGATTATAGAGTAAATGAAAGTGCATATCAAACAACATAACGCATGTAGGTACATAGCAAGGCCTCACTCAGTTGTTATTTTTGTTGTTATATTCTCATCAAGCTTAGCTCTTTGTAAATTATAGGAGTTGAATAAATATTTAACTGTATAGATGAAGCGATGGTTGAAGAAAGAGTTGTTTTGGTGTCACAAATGGATTTTTTGAAAAATAATTGCCTACTATAAATTAATAAATTAATGGCAGTTTTACTTGAGGGTTTTCCATACATATTATTACAAAAGAGAAAAAAATGTATGGACTATAAACTTCATTCTAGCAAGTCTGACAGTTTCACTCTATTCCTGATAGCTACGTATCTTCTATGAATACAAAGACCTACTCTTTATAATCGATATAAATTAATTAATATCAATATTAACTAATATTAATAGAAGGGTCAGTAGGAAATGTGATCAATAAAAACTTCACATAGTTCAGAGATTCTCAAGAGATCACAAAAAAGCCATTCAGTAAAGGGGAGTGAGCCCTAGATTCTAGCTCCCTATTTCCTTCAACTGACATAAATCTGATTTTTAACACAAAAATATATAATGTGCCTGTGTCTACATTGATTTAAATGCAATAAAAATATATCAAGTCTATATTAAATATATAATAAAAAAATTTAAGTATAAGAATAAGGAATATATGCAGCCTGGGTAATGTAGGCCATGACTAGAGATCAAGCAGTTAACTGGAAGAGCACTCAAAAGTTAATTATTATAAAAAATAAATATTGTTATAGTTTTATACTTCATTTGAGAAAGGCAAACCTTTTACTTCAACTAAGCCATTAAAACAATATTGAGTGGGCTTTGCTGCCTAAAGTAAAATATGTTTGCTTTTCATTGCCATGTGAAACTGTTGGTCTTTTTTTTTTTTATTCCCTGATGTATTTATTCAACCAATATTTACTGAGTGCCTGCTCGTTGGTGGGATGGTAGCTTGTAACCAGGCCTTTGTGTGTGTGGTTCTTGCTGTGTGCTGTGATTATTAAATTTGCAAGATCTGATATCGTGGGGGCTGTAATGTGGGTAGAAATATGACCTGTACTTAAAAAGCAGAACTTGGCAAAAATCAGGAAGTCGTTTATTTTGTCACTAACATGAAAAGGGATCTTTTTGAGCCCAGAAATCAGAACTGAACAGGAGATTTTAGTCAGACAGAATCCAGCATAAAATACTGTGCCCAGGAAATGGAAGGGTCCTATGGCTTGAATATGCTACATATCAGTACAAAGGGAGAATCTTCTTTCCTTGGGTACATTTAGTGGTCCTGGTTCTACATAAGAAAGATTCAAAATAAATGAGTGAGGATCTTGTGTTGTTTATATATCTGTCTCCTTTGAAACCTCAACTTATCATTAGCAATCATTATTAATTAGTAGGCTATGAGAGGAGAGGGTGTCTCTCATACAATTTGGCAAGTTATATTTGGAATGCTTCAGAAACTCAGAGGAAAGGGTAAGTAATAAGTTGGGTTAGGTCAGGAAGTCAACAGAGCTAGGATTTGAAGACTGAGTGGAAGAAAGGAAAGACATTCTCAGAAACAGGAACAATATAAACAAAGGTACAGAGATGTGAAAATACTTATTTTATTCAGGGACTAGAAGTAAGCAGTCTGATATGACCAGAAATGAAGAAGAAGCAACAAATTAACAAAACAATTGCTAATGCTTTTATTGACACCCTCCTCCCCCCCGCCACACACACACAAAAATTAAAATAAAATAATAATAATAATCTGTACTTAAAAGTGTTAATTAGGCGGTAATAATAAATAAAACTGGGGAAGGTTCTGCCCCGTGTTCAGGCTGTGAAATGACAGAGAAATGTTATAGAATGCAGAAACATTTGGGATTTAGTTCTATTAGTTGTGGGATCTTGAACAAGCACCCCGACCATTTTGTACCTCAGCATCCTCACTTACAACAAAAAGAAGGGGAGGTAAATAATCTCCAAGATTCTTCAGGATAAGAATTTAGTGATTTTAAGAGATGGGAGTAGAGAAACTATACCTTAATATATAGCAGATATTTACTGCTATATATCTGATTTCCTGATATATATATGTATATATGTATATATACATCCATATCTATGTGTGTGTATATATATATTTTTGTTATGTCATAATCTACACAGTACAGTAGGGACCCAAGAATAAAAATCAACACAGAATTTTTAAGGCAATGAAAATGTTCTGTATGATGCTATAATAATGGGTACATATTATACATTTGTTCAAACCCATAGAAGGTACAATATCAACAATGAACCCTAATGTACACATGAAATGTAGGGGATAATGATGTGTGCATGTAGGTTCATCAATGTTCTTTAGGGAGAAGATTGTAGAAAACTCCTATTTTGCCATTTTGCTGATGCCGCTCTGTCCTGCAAGGCCCTTTCTGAGAGTCTCTTTATAGCAACTGATACTTGAGCACCCTCACTTCTGGAGTGGGGCCTAGAAACTGCATTTTAAGCAAATCTCCCAATTTACTCAGAGGCAAATAGTCCATAAGTAAGCCACACTGCGAAAAACATTTCAAACATAAAGGCTTTAGGTCATACCTGTCTCTTCATTTTCATGTTTTTGAATTTTGGATAGCACATTAATTCTTGAATTATAGACAAACACTGAATAACAAAACTATTCTTCATCTAAAATATATTAGGACATCTTGCCTTTAAGCCAAGTGTGTGCACCCTCTGTTATTAACTATGATTGGTAAAGTAGAATGTCCTCAATTAACCAAGAACAAGCCAGAGCCATTATCAATACACTAAACTAAATGTTAACATCATTGAGAACAGAAAAGAGAAACAAATGGGCCTTTTCAGGCAAGGAATTAATAAAGGAGAAGGTTTCACTCACCAGGAAAATAAAAGGTATTCCTTATGTCAAAAGAGTCCTGGAAAAGAATTTCTAAAGCAAAAGCTTGCTAGAAATTAGAAATTATCAGCTTTAACCACACTGTCTTATGTCCCTCAGTTAGTGATAGAGTATAGAGCAGTTCTTAAAAATGTGATGCTGTGCCGAATCTCGGAAGCTAAGCAAAGTCGAATCTGGTTAATACTTGAACAGGAGACCACTTAGGAGTACCAGGTGCTGTAGGAGTTTAAAATATATATATGGTCCCCACACCAACAGCATCAACGTCACCTGGAACCTTGTTAGATGAACATAGCTTCTCAGATCTATTGAGTGGTAAACTCTAGAGGTTTGAGTCCAGCAATCTGCGCTTTAACAAGAATGTCCTGGTAAACACAAACAGTGTTGGTGAGGATGTGGAGAAATTGGAATCCTTGTACACTGATGGTGAAAATGTAAAATTGTGCAGCTGTTATCAAGCAAAGCTCACTACCTGATGCTCATAGAAGCCAATACTGTCACATCGGCTTTTGAGAAAAGAAAAGGCTTTATTGCAAAGTCAACCAGCAAGGAGACAGGAGGCTAGGCTGAAATTTGTCTCCCTGAGTGAGGGTTTGGAGTGAGATTTAAGGGATTAGATACATATGAACTGGTATGCAGAGGCACTAGCAGGGCAGGTTTCAATTGGAGGGCTTTGGAATTTGACCGTTTATGGTAAGAGGACTCTTCCTAAATAACAGGCTCATCACTTCTCAATAGTTCTGATGTTCAAAGTCAACTCACGTCCAGGTCCTTTGATAAGGGAGTCGGGGGCTTGAGGCTTTGAGTTGGTTCTACAGTTACACAGCCTCTATGGAAAACAGTCTGGAGGTTACTAAAAAAATTAAAAGAACAAATACCACATGATCCAGTAATCCCATTTCTAGGTATTTATCCAAAAAAAATTGAAATCTAAATCTCGAAAAGGTATGTGCTCTCCCATGTTCATTGCAACAACATTCATAATAGCCAAGATGCAAAAATCATCTAAATGTTCATGGACAGATTAATGGATAAAGAAAGTGCGGTTTATACATACAATGGAATGCTATTTTGTCTTTAAAAAGAAAGAAATTTTCCAATATGCAGCAGCATGGGTAAAATCTGAGGACACTATACTAAGTGAAATAAGCCAGTCACAGGACAAATACTGCATGATTCTGCTTACCTGGGGCATCTACAGTACTCAAAATCATAGAAGCAGAGAATAGAATGGCGGTTTCCAGGGGCCAGGGGGAGGGAGAAATGGAGAACTACTAATCGGCAGGCGTAAAGTTTTAGTTTCGCAAAATAAATAAGATCTAGAGATCTGGTATACAACATTGTGCCTATGGTTGGCAATGTATGTATCTCATGTTGAGTTAATAATAAAATTAAATTAAGAATCTGGTGGCTGATGCAGGCTAAAGTTTAAAACCTTTAGTGTTGAGAGAAGTCAAGAGCAAGGTATTTCTGTATCATGCAATGACTTGAAAGTAAGAAAAGCTAAACTGAATTAGTTACAGGAAAGGATGTAAGAAGTCCTAAGGGAAAAAAACCTACAATACAAGTCAGATTTATGTTAAGGAATCTGGTTCTTTTCAGACAACTGAATCAGATGTTCTAATCTTGTATAGCATCCTGCTCCTACCCCTGATCTACGTGTTCCTCCTACTGAAAAAATCTTTGGGTTCAATTTAATTAGCATTACAGTTTACAAAGTGTGTTCATACGCATTATCTCATTTGATCCTCTTAGTAATCTTATTGGTAGGGATCATTCTCATTTTACAAATGAGACAACTGAAACAGACGGATTGAGAATGTACATGAAATCACACAATTATTAATTAGCAGAGCCAGAATTTGAATTATAGACCTTTGCTCATTCCCTAATGGAGGAAAGACCCTGACCAAGTTCATCTACTTTCAGGAAATTCATCCTAGAGAGTTTAGAGCAGAATTTCTCAATCTCAACCCCCTTATCGACCTGTTGAGCTGGTTAGTTCTTTGTTGTTGAGGTTGCATGGCAAAATGTTAAGCATCATTCTGGCTTCTACCCAGTAGATGGCAGTAGCACTCTTTCCCCAAGCTGTGACAACTAAAAATGTCTCCAGACTTTGCCAAATGTCTCCAAGATGGGGTGGGGAGTAAAATCACCCCCATTGAGAACAACTGGTTTATTTTAAGTAAACCACCGTCAGAATCGCCAGGATTTAAGAGTTAATTACATTTCAAACGGCCGAGCCCCAGCCTCAGAGTTTCTGTTTCAGTTGGTCTGGCATCCCTGCCACCTGGTGACGCTGATGCTGCTGGTTCAGGGACTACACGTTGAGAAACACCCATCCAAACCATTTGTGAAGTCAAAAAGTATATCCCTAAAAATGTGTGTTTGCTCTTTAAAATATTTCATGACGAAAAAAATTAATGATCAAAACAAGAGAAGATTGCGTTGATCCATAGCACAGCAGTTCTCTATACAACTTCTTCCCAGCACCCAAGCTAAAGTGGAAGCTCAGATGAGGTTTCCATTATTACTACATGGGCCTTGGATATTATTTAAACAAAAAGTACTCTTATGCTGCTGAGTGTAAAATCCTTCGAACTTCTTACTTCTCACAACTCTTCATAAAATTTAAAAATTTATTAGACCTCCAAATCTCTCTTGTGATACAGAAAAGATGACACTTTAGTTATTTTTTGTTTACCACAGTACTAGACACAGCTAACAAGTCAGATCAAGAGTTAAAATGCATAATACTCTAACACACAGCTAACAAGTCAGATCAAGAGCTAAAATGCATGATACTCTAACACTCTCCTTCCCAGAATTATGAAAAAGATCATATTTTGTAATGAATTTAAGAGAGAGAGACGAAGAAGAAGAAGAAGAAGGAGGAGGAGGAGGAGGAGGAGGAGGAGAAAGAGGAGGAGGAGGAGGAGGAGGAGGAGGAGGAGGAGGAGTGATGTATAAACTTTTCGATAGAGATGTCATTAATCAGAAGATAAATCCATTTCTGGAAATAAAAGATTCTATTTTGTTACTTTCTGGATTTTAAGGAACTGTTAATGTTTCATTTAAGATGTATAGTTTTTCCCTTCCTAGTTTCTTTTCAAAGTAGATTTTTAAATTATTTTAAAGAGTTTTGTAACTTGAATTCATTTTTAGAATTTAGAATTTTAAAGTAAAACTTTTAAAGGAAGATTCTTTTTTAAAAAAAGAATGAGTTGATTCTTATCCAAAGTTCTTAAAGTTTCTGATGATATGGGAATTAATTGTCCATAGTAATGCAGTAGAAAGGCCATAAAGGGAAATTATCTCATTATGGGCATTTCATGGCAGACCTCAACTCTGCCCAGTACGTTGGTTTTCAAGGAGTGCTGAGATACCTGAAAGTTTGAAAATAAAACATTTCTCCAAGTGTTTGATGCTTAAAATATGGTTCTGGGACCAAGAGCATCAGCATCACCTGGGAACTGGTTAGAAATAGTCTCGGTTTCCACCCCAGACCTCCTGGATCAGCAAGATTCCCTAGAATGTTTGCGTACACTAAAGTCTGTGAAGCACTGTCTAAATAAAGCTGGCAATTCTTCAGAATAGACTTATTAAATAGAAAGAAAACTTGGAGAACAGAAAAGACCATGATTAATTCTTTTTATAAACTAAAGAAAGCCAAACCTATTGCAGAAGCTCAGAAATGTTCAACTATAAGTTGTATTAGAACTGTTTTGTTGAACATACATTGTATATACAAAACTGTTCTGAATTTTTAGAAACAGTTCTAATTGACCAACTGATTTATCATTTAGTTGTAGAAAGCAAATCTAAGCTCCTGAAACTCATTGATCAGGAAAGGAAACCTGATGAAATTATCAGGGTAATAAATAGTTGTTTCAGCCTAATTAAAAAAAAACAGATTTGATTATTATTTGATAAAAAATAAATTATAGTAAGAAATTTGAGCATTACATTACCCAAAGTGGATTTTATTTTAAATTAGCCATTTGTGCTCTTCCTTCAACCTAAATTAAACAAATAATGCTTAATCTGCATCTCTCACAACAGCTTGAATACACTCAGACTGTTGTCTGATATTTTAGGAGAAATCTTTTCTGTCTTAAACTATGTACTTGATTCCCTTGCTTGTGCACTTCCCACAGGGACTGTAGACCACCAGATCGAGGCATTGCATCCCATCAGTCTCCTTCTCAACACAGAAATTCAACAAGAAGAAGGCACCAGCCACATTGTTAGCACTTACTAAAGTAACACGAAAATCCTGATATTAGTTAGCATATAAATATTTCAAAGACAACCACAGAAAAGTTTTAAAGGAAAACTGAGTTGGGAAAAGTACGTTATACCTTTTTTTATTTTGTTTCCTCAATACCAGTATTGAACACCATGTGCAAAAACTGTGCCCATTATAATGGGTGCAAAAATCAGTAGGGTATAGGCTTTGCCTTCAAATATTTCATGCTATAGTAGAAGACAAACAAAAAAAAAACCCAATTATTAAAGATGTTGATTATGACTATAAATGAAAATGTCTGTGCTGTAAGAGCAGAGTTCGAGGCCCCTAAAGTGCTCTGGATAAGAAATGGTTGAAGGGAGTTAGGTATGAGTAGAGAATGGAGAAGGATCTTAGAAGATCAATGATGTGATATAAAAGCTGTATAATTAGCTTTGAGTTTTTCTCAGTAGAGATTATAAAGGGTTGTCATTTATGTGTATACATAGCTAATTCATATTTTAAGAAGGGAAAGTACATGTAGAGTGATTTAAAGACAGCCTTGAACCTGAGGCAAGTTTAAACCCATTAATTTTACCCTTTTAATATTTAAAGCCCAAGTCAGCCTTGTTATGTGTCAAGCTTCTATGTTTATGAATCTCCTGAGGCTGTTTATGTTAAACACCTTATTTTTGAAATAACCGATATTCTTCTATGTTTAAGTCTCTCAGCCTATAAAGAGCTCCCTCCCTTTACACAGTGTTTCTCTACATTTCTTTGTTCCCTGAGGTTAATAATAATGAGTCAATGTGAAGCCTTCACAAAACACTTTAAATTGCCCTAGAAATGAAAATCTCAATTATTATGATTAAATAATCCCTCTATAGAAAAATGGAGAATAATTTGGGCCTGTTAACAAATTTAAGCAAAACAGTATCCCAAAATACGGTTTTCTTTTACGTCACTTCAATTCCCATTAATATTTCTTGGCATTTTAACATTTTTCTTAGTGAAATATAGCCATCTCCTTTGTCTCTATTTATAATAAATAGAGCAACAAGAACCATACCAGCCTTAGGATAGAATCCAAAAGGAGCGAACTTTGGGATAGAGGCAAATATGACCAAAAGCAATAGAAGGAACAATTTCAGAAAAATTCACAAAGTGGAAACTATATTGCTTATCATACGAGAACTCTGTGAGAGAAAAAATACTATTTTATCAACATGAAAACAGAGTTCTGTTGACATTCAGTGGAACTATAGTGATATAGATGTACCTACACAAATACATATATATTCTCTATATAAATATATAGATAACTATACAAACATATATATTTTATATACATTTATACACATATATACTATATGATAAAATGAATATATGTATATATCTATTTATATGTACATACATTTATAGAGAAAACACACATGTATTTTACATACTATACCATACATACTATATATTATATTTACATACACACATGTATTATATATAGTATTTTTTGTGTGCATGTATATAATGTATATGCACATGTCTGTATATATATATAATATTTGCATATATCACTATCATGTCCATGTGTATATATGTATACAATATTATATACATATAATATATAATATGTATAATATCATATCAGTTACCAGTTGCACAAAGAACATTTTACAGATTTTTAAATTAAACAATGGGGTTCTTTTATGTAATGGCTATTAAAGCTTTGTGACTACAATAATAAGATGTCGCCGCGATAAGTTCTTAGATATTTTTAAATCACCTTCTCACATAATACTTTCTCCAGTATATCTCAAACCAAAGAATTTATTTAAATTTTTGGAAAATATGGTTGTCTTTTTTCACTAAAAACAACTTGAAGATTAAAAATTTGACTTCAGAGGTTGTATGGCTAGCTATTTGTAAATGTCTAAGTAGAACTATCTCCTTGAAATGTGAATATCCTGAAAAAAGCTTAAAGCATTCGATTTGGGGGAAAAAAAAAGTTAACTCTATAATGGTCGTTGCTGTCTAGCCAGCAGTCACTTCCCTATTCTTACTCCGTAATGGAACTCCAAAATAATTCCTACGTATTCACTTCCCCAGGCAGCCAGGGGCCACAGGGACAGCTGACTCCAGCCCTATCCAGTACAATCTCATTCTTCTTGCCAGTGATTGGCTCAGGATTCTGACTTTTAGGGGTCTAGGGGGAAGTCAACAGCAACCATCATGCTACCAATCTGGCCATGAAGCTAATACCAAGGATGTAAGAACCACTGAACCAAACCCTGAAAGCCACCTTGCCTCTGAAACGCCTATTATGGTCAGATCATACATTTCTATATAATTTGATTTGGGATTTCCGTTATTTGAAGCAGAAAGTGTCCTAAAAGACACAGAAATCATTAGGGTTACATTTAAATTTTGTTCAAACTATTATAAATGTTTTTTTTTTCCTTAGGTGGCATCTACTATCTTAAGCTAGTAATAAAGACATATTAAGAAAGTGCTATAGACTGAATGTTTGTGTTACTCCCAAATTCATATGTTGAGACCTAATCCCAATGTGGCAGGTTTAGGAGGCGGGGCTTTGGGGAGGTAATTATATTATGTTGATGGAGTTTTATAAAAGAAGCCTCAGAAAAAGGGAACCCTCATACATTGTTAGTGGGATTGCAAATTGGTACAGCCACTATGGAAACAGTATGAAGGTTTCTCAAAAAGTTAAAAATGGATATGCTTTTTGACCCAGCAATTGCATTTCTGGATATTTATCCAAAGAAAACCAAAACAATAATTCGTAAAGATCTATACACCTCAATATTCATGGCAGCACAATTTACAATAGCCAAAATATGGAAGCAACCTAAATGCCCATCTATAGATGATTGGATAAAGAAATTATGGTTCATATACACAATGGACTATTACTCAGCCATTTAAAAAAATGAAATCCTACCATTTGCAATGACATGGATAGATCTAGAGGTTATTACGCTGAGTGAAATAAGTCAGATAGAGAAAGATAAATACCGTATGATTTCACTTATATGCAGAATCTAAAGAACAAAAAGAACAAAAACAGACTCACAAATATAGTGGTCAATTTAGTGACAGACAGAAGGGCATTTGGGGGGGCTGGGAGAATGGAGTGAAGTGTTAAAGAAGTACAAATTGGTAGCTGATAGGTGGTCACGGTATAGGGAGCACGGCATAGGGAATGCAGTCAGCATTAATATGTGGGCTAGGTGGAGGGTCAAGGGAGGGAGCAATTGGGGGAATTGTTTTATTAACTATATAGATGTCTAACCAATGTACTGTATACTTGAAACTAATTAAAATTGTTTATATGTGTGTGTGTGTGTGTGTGTGTATACACCTTAGAGAGATCCTTTGTCCCTTCTGCCATGTGAGACCACAGAGAAAAGGTACCCATTCATGAACCAAGATGTGGGTCCTCACCAGGCACCAAATCTGCTGGCACCTTGATCTTCGATTTCCCAGCTTCCAGAACTGTGAGATAATAACAGTTTGTTGTTTATAAATCATCCAGTCTAAGGTGTTTTGTTATACCTTTCCCAAAATAATTTGTAACTTTTCTATTGATCTAAGAGCTTAAAATATTTCATTTTCATAATTAATATAAAGAGAAAAAAAGAAACTAGGAAGTGGCAGTTAGAAAACTTACCACAGCTACCGGTTGTTTGAGTTTCTGAAAAGAGAGATCTGAATGGAATTTTAATAAATTAAACCCTATTTTGATTGCATGGCAGGCAGAATGAAGGCTACTTAATATACCTAGTGGTGGCTCCTCCAGTGCTTGCATTTGAACAATTATTGAAGGTCTACTTCACAGCAGAAATTGGGTTAAGTGCTTTTACATATGTCCCAGAAAAATCTTCAAAATGTCTGTAAGGCAAGAATAAATGTGGCCATATTGTAGATGAGGAAAATGAAGTTTGGTGGGGTTTAATAACCTGAATAAGTCTATACAGAGAGTAAATAATCGAGGCAGGAGCCTGACCCTCAAGTCCATGTTCCTGATCACCAGATTATATAGTTCCTGAGGTGGATAATAATAAAAGATGATTTTAATAGTTATAGTTCCTATTGCTACTACAACACATTTATTATCTAACATTCTGGAGGCTAGGAATCTGAAGTTCGTTTTACTAAGCTAAAGTCAAGGTGTCTACAGAGATGCATTCATTCTGTAAACTGGAGGGAAGAAGCTATTTCCTCACCTTTTCCAGCTTCTAGGGACTATCTGCATTTCTCGGCTCATGGCTCCTTCTCACCAAAGTGCATCCAACCTCAGCTGCTGGGGTCACATCACCTTCTGTCTGGCTCTGACTCTTCCTTTATCCATCTCATAAGGACATGATTCCTGGGCCTACTAAATAAAATTAAGGGTAATCCCCCATTTCAAGATCCTCAACTTAATCAGATCTACAAAGTCCCTTTAGCCATGTAAGGTAACATTCATAGGTTCCAGAAATTAGGTGGACATCTTTGGAAGGCCATTATTCAGCATACCACAAAAGGACAATCAAAATAAAAATAAAGGAGAGACCACAAACTATAGGAATGGAAGAAGATAAATATAAAAGGAACCTGGGTAAGAAGCTTACTGCAGATAAGCATACATACCTACGTGAGTTAGTGGCAGTCAAGGGCTGAAGAAAATATGAGATACTGATTGTATAAGTTGCAGTAACATACCAAGAATCTAAACAATTACAGAAGCAGATTTAATTTGCTTATTTCTAGTTGCTACATTCAATAGTGTCACCTAAATTAAAGCCTAGGATAGGAACCCCATCCCTCCCAAAAAGCCACGTACGTCTCTGCTCTGACTGGTTAAAACCAGCCACCCCTGCCTGGTACTGCCCAGTCTTGCATAACTAAAGGACAGAAGGGACAGACACTGGTGGAGCATGAAAAGTATAGGCTGTGTGCATTTCTATTTCTTGGAAATGCTCTGTTTTCCCCCAGGGTCTGGCAGATCACACAGAGCCTTGTGGGCCATTATAACTAATTAGCTTAGAGGCACTGGGAGTCACTGAAGGGTGTACGCAGAGAAGTGATATGATCTGACGTATAGTTAACCTTAGACTGGAGAGGGAGAAAGGAACAGGACTTGGAGAGCTAGGAGAAACCTCCCCAACATGGACTCTGCCCTGGGTCCCTCCTCTGTACTTTAGCCCATTCCTCCAACATCTCTCTCTGAACCACTGCAATGGTCTTCCAGTTCAGGCCACAAATCCCTTCCTGCTCTGGTTAATCTCTCTTGTGCCCTCAGCTTTGCCTTGTACACAGACCAAACTCCTGTCCTCGCTCTCCTAACAAACCACTATTTACTCCATGTGTCCTACATCATAAAATCCTTACCCTCTTCATTATCATAGAAGTCTGTTCCCAGTCCACATCCAGCATCATTACCCCCACTCTATCTTTGAGCCGCATACCTCTGCCACACTGAATCTGAGAGTATCAGGCCTTTTCATGTCTCTTTATGTTTTATTTGTTGTATGGAAAGATAATCACAACCTCATACATTATTTATGAGACTCCAAAATGGCATGGCCCCTGTGTGTTGGAGGGGATTTTGCAATATTTTCAAATTTATAGAGGTACTTTCACTTCACCCCAGCAATTTCGTGACTAGGAATTTATATCTTGCAAATTATCATGTGTGCGAGATTACCCATTACTGCATGGTTTGTGATAACAGAAGATTGAAAGAAACCCTAGTGTTCCTCATTAGAGAGTTGTTTAAACCAGGGTTCTCAACCCGGGTGATTTATTTTTGGTGTCACACCAGGGAAGGGTGCTCCTGGCATGTAGTAGGTAAGGGTCAAGGATGCTGCTGAGCATTCTACATTGAAAAGGACGACCTTCATGACAAAACATTATCCAGCCCAAACTTTCCTTAATGCCAGTGGTGAAAAATCTGGGTTAAACATTTATACACATAATAAATATTATGCAGCCATTTAAAAAATAGGGTAACATTCTCTACATACATGTAAAAAAAGATCTTTAGAGTACATTAAGTGTTTAGGACAGACTGGTTTATAAGCTTATTTATATGCTAAAAAATAAAAAAATACTTAAGAGTGTAATAGCTTGTGTCTGTGTAAAGAATCTCTAAAAGGATATATAGAATTAATGAAGATGATTATCAACTGCGGATTGGCCTGGGAGGTGGGCAGAGACATAAGTAGGAGTTATATTTCTCAATGTGAATCTCAATACGTTGTTTTAATTTGGAACCATGCGTCTCTATTACCTATTCGAAACAATATTTAAAGACTCTGGATTCAGAGATTTAAAAAATGGTTGTAAGCTTCTTGAGAATAAAGACATTATATTTTATTTATCATTGTGCCCTAATTATCTGGCATTATGCCTTCTCTAAAGTAAATAATTAAATATCCATTAGAAGAATGTAATTTAATTCAAGTCAATAGCTTTCACACTATTAAGTACCTACATAAATACATTCGTAAATATTAGGTTTGTTACAAAATAAGTGAAAAATATGTGTAGCCTTTGACCTAGTGGAGGTTAGTTGGGTATGGAAACAAACTCATGAAACAGTTAAAGAACAATCTAATTCTTTGGCTGACTTAATGAGAAAAATAAATTTTTCACTATAGATTTCCAGAAAAAATGAAAGTGGGTTAAATTAATCTGTGAGCCAATTTACTAGCTGCTTCTTTCACTGAACATACAAATTTGTCCTCTGTTAATGTACAAAGACATCTCACTTTGATTCATAGGTTTATTATTTTAGTTATTATTTTAATGGAATGAATCATAGAAATAAAACACTGACATCATAACACATTCCAATAAAGAAGACAAAACAAATAAGCCAACACAGATTCACTTGAAATTTAACATCATCCAATATGGAACAATGTCATTAAGTACTGAGGGATTGCTGCCCCCAAGAGGTTAATCGAAAAAACTCCCAGTTAAAAAAGGATAATTCAAGAGCCAAGCAATTGAGAAGGGAAAGCAGGATGAAGATTTGTTTTAAAAGGGAGCGAGACCCAAGCCCACTAATTCTAGAAGAAAGAAAGGAAAAGAGAGTGGAGAAGAAGTCATAGCAAAGGAAAAAGGAGAGAGCAGGTTCTAGCTCATTGTGTGCAATGAACATCCAGGGCAACTTTTTCCGGGACACTTACTAACTTGTAAGTTTTTACCTTTTTATTGCTTCCTTCCCATATTTCTCTATAGATGCTAGTGCTTAACAATCACTGAACATACATAAAGAGCTCTGTGCTTTTTTCAATTATTTAGGAAGAACTGCGAGGTATTGTGCCCCCATAAGAAGGAAGACTCCTAGGAAGATAGTCTCTCCACTGAACCTCAAAGCCATGTCGTGTCCAGTGGACTCTCATACCTCTTTCATGGGACGGCAGAAGAAATATTAATGGATGACTCATGTCTTCTCTTCTCAACGACTCTGCCTTGTTTTTCCTTTCTCCAATAAAGCTTATGCCTTATGAAGTGGCATCATGTAATTCATCCTGAGCCCTGTTGTTTGACACTCACACCGAATATAGGACACCACCTGAACTAACAATGAATGACACAAAAATAGCCACTTCACACTTCGTATAGCCACCTTATCCCTTGATTTCAGAAAGGAAGTAGGTAGATATTCTCCTTAATCTCTGAACTTCACTGGTGTCCATAAAACAAGAACAAGAGCGGTGACTATGGCTTCTCACAAAATAAAGTTTTCATGCTAACGTTTAAAGGGAATTTAGAATATTAATTCTATATCTCTCAACTATAGTATTGGAAAGTTGTTAAATAAATTTGCATATCGGAATTGTCATGAAAACAAATCCTACTCAATTTAGCAAAAATATCTTTAGCATCTATTATGCACTATGACTTTTGGTAAGAAGTGAAACAAAAAAAAGAAATTAGAATTCAATGAAAATTAAAT
Organism: Rousettus aegyptiacus; assembly: GCF_014176215.1. Lineage (NCBI taxonomy): Eukaryota > Metazoa > Chordata > Mammalia > Chiroptera > Pteropodidae > Rousettus > Rousettus aegyptiacus. The sequence goes on along the minus strand of NW_023416286.1, from coordinate 55,228,128 downwards.
TAGGGCCCGTCACAGAATAATACCAAAGACAAATTGACTTCTGCCTCATAACTAGGTGAAGTGACCCTATTCTTGCAGTCAAAATCCATGACACATCTTTGAAGCACATCTCCCTCTTTCTGGGAGCAAGCCTCCTCCATCCACCTGGCTGGAAAGGCAGCTCCATGTTCTTATAGACCCCACCCATCCGACCATAGCCGATTCATTCAAAGATGTATTTGTGAGCTAAGCTGATCCAATGGAATTGGGGGCGGTGGGAATTTTTGACTGTCTGACCCAGAAATCTAAAGTAAGCACCATCTGCAAACATTAAAATATAAGAGTTTGGACTTAATGTGGGAGAGAACTAAAGGGCATTCTTTATGGATGCAAAACTCAAGAAGTCAGTGTCTACATGTGCCATCAAGTGCAGAAAGTATACAAAGTAAGAGAGAATGAAAGCAACATAATGAAAGCAACATTTTTTCAGAGAACTGAAAAAAGACCCCTGGTGACATTTGTGTCCCCAATTCCAGTTGGTCCTCAGGCGTCACTAAATCTCTTCTCTGCCAGGGTCTTATATGGTCAGCACTTCCTTAGAGTCCTTTGCGGCCTTCAGCTCTTAACTAACCAATAGAAAATCATTGCATCTTTAATCTGATCTATTTCCTAAGCAACACAGTGTCTGCTTGTGTGCACCTCAGTCAACAGAGATATGTCCCAGGATGTCTCACCGTGATTGCGACACTCCTGGGGTAGCTGGGGAAATCAAGAGTGGTCAAAGACACCACAAATTGCAAAGGGTATTTGTGCTTTAGTGCAGCTGTGCCAGACAGATTAGCTTCCCTCCGCCGTTTCTTCCCAGAGACTCCAGCCACAGCGTCCCTTCATCTTGACACACTCTCCCATAATATTCTGCTTCTCGCTCTAAATCCTTACTTTACTGCTGCAAATGGTACCCCTCATCTCAACCCTAAGAAATGTGACATTCATCTGGTATTGAGGGAACACAGCTGCCCAATCGGGAAAAATCATAACTACTCACATCTGGCAGGAACACCAAAGTGAGTGAAATCACCTACCACATTATGAAATGTAAGTCACAGCTCCATGTCAGTATTTTCTCATGATAGTAAACAAATAAAGGTAGAGGAGTACCAGTGCTGTCTTGGAGAAAGAATTTCCACTACCATGATATCCATTTTCCAACACTGTGATTTCGTTTACCATTTACACCTATGACGTCACCACACACTAGCTCATGTACACTCCTCTCGTCACATCAAATAGCCTCATCTAGCACTAAACTCCAGTATTACTATTATAGATACCAAGTAGGAGTAAATTTTTATCTATCACTAAAACATTAAAAAGTGACCCGTTAATGCTCCCTTATCAGTAGTGCTACATATTCAAACTAAATGAATTAGTTATTTTATGAAGACATAAAGAGTTTGAATTATTCTCCATTGCTTAGAAGTAAGTTGTCAGGTAAACAGTGGGAAATGTTTTTTATGGTAAACTAATATACCCATGTATCCTCATGATTTTTACCTCAGGAGTAAATTTTTTCAAATGTTTAATTAAGGAACTCTCTTATCGTTTGAAATTATAATTAAAACAATGACTATTTTTAGCTAGCAAAACCATGTCCTTACCTGAAATGCAATGTGTAAAGTCCCTGGCTCCTTAGAAATGAATTATAAATGTAAAATACTTTACTAACAAAGACAAATAAGAAGCGTCTAGTTTGGAGTGTACACTGTTCCAGTAAGCTGATTTAACACCAAAGTAAAGACGTTTTTAGCACACTTTCCCAATTGAGACCAAACAGATGCCTTCCCATTTGAGGGGGTGTCACAGGGAATCGTCTGAGCAGTCGTCACATATGTATGCTCAAAAGAATTCAGCATAAACATTAGGGAATTGCAGTCTGCTAGGAGATGTATGATATTTGATTGTTTTCTTAGGTATATTCATACTTAGAAATACAGGGCTCACTTGTTTTCTCAGAATTTCCATTTCTCCAGCCAGAATGGTGGGCTGCAAAGATGGGATCCATAATGCAAGTCCTAGAAACCATTAGTCATAAATATTTATGAAGTACTACTTGTGCTCCAGGCACTTTGCTCAGAAAACCCAAGAGTTTGTTATATGTGCATGGCTTTGTCTAACAGTGAAGAAGAGTCTTCACTGCTCTTGGCATCTGGTGTGGAAGGTGTGCTTCCCAGTACGGATGCATTCCTCAGTCCTCAACTAAGGAGCTATACATCCTGGGGAATGTGGCAAAGCAGTCAAATCTGGGGGGAGGGAGAACAGTCCCTCAGCAATGAAGGGCTGTAAAAGATGAAAAAGATGTAACAATCATGGATGACAGTCTACAAAGGCACATGTGCAAAAGTTACACATTCAAATCTCATTGGATTATCATCCTTCTGTGTTTCAAGGACTCTTCCATTCCAGCTCCTGCCCTCCCTCAGTGTGCCAGACCATACTGTAGAAACCTAATGATGGCCTTACAGCCTGTGCAGTCCTTCTCAGGCAGCATCGTACTTGTTGAATATTAAAATGAAAATCGAGTTATTCTATATCCTACTTCTATTACTTCTTCCCCATCTCTGAGCCCCTAACTCCCACCTATGAACCTGCTTTACAAATATCTCAATGTGTTGTTTAAAATGAAATAAAATCCCTGCAAATAACACTTTTTCCAGCCTATTTTCTGTATCAGAAGTATCTCCTAATATGAAGCTAATTTCCTCAGAAATGTTATCTATTCGCTTTTCCTTTACAGTTATGCAAAAAAAAAAAAATCACTGTACACATACAGTATTTTTTTCAATCTAAAGATATTGAACAGTCTTCATAGTAAGGAACTGATACTGTAGACTGTGTGGATGCCTCAATTCCATGAGATTCTACCACCAGGTCTCTGGAGATGGTGTACTGAAAGCATTTTCTAAATTTAAATTGTATTTGCAGAAGGCTTTTAGATGCCAAATTTGTGGAGTATTTGTTGACTGGCAGAATGAATGTAAATCTAAGTAGTGACTTTTGAGAATATTGTAAGCAGGTTAACATAGAAATTAAATTAAGGAAAACCCCATGGCTGGCTGCGAAGCGGAATTAGAGTACAGGCATAGATATCAAAATTGATATTCCTCTGCTGCTGTCTTTTATAACAGAGAAAGGAGCCCAAAAACGATCTGTTGGAGATGGAACTGGGAAAGTAGGGGAGACAACAAAATGGTATTGCTACAGACAGCCAGAGGGTGGGACCCAACAGCCAGAGGTGGAGATGAAAACCAGTCTACAGAAGCCATGATGCCCTGGGGGGTCCTGGAAGGACCCAGTAAAGAATCAGAGGTGTGATGGTTCATTTTAGTGACAAAATTATGGGTTATATAAAATTGCACCAGTTATTGGTGGGAAATAGTGAAGAAAATATTGTCAGAGGTAGTATATGAAAATGACAATGCGAGATGGAAAAATCAGACACACGATGACAGAAAAAGAACACAATTTAGTGATGTGGAGCATTTAGAACATGCTACAGTCACATGCAAGCCCAGAGACTAGCTTAATAATTCATTTTAAAGATAAAATTGATTTAACAAATTTTATTCTAAGGAGAAATACAATTACATTAAATATGGCTCTTTTTTTATGGTAAATTAGAGTTTAACACAAAATCTCTCCTCTGGTATAAATGATTACTTAACTGAACAAATTAAATTGTAGTTCTCCTCAGTTCAAATATCTAGTTTATGGGCTTTTAAAAGGCTCAGGAAAGCCATATTGAGTTCAAAAGCCTGAACCTGTAAACACTTTCTCTTTACTCATTTTATCATGCTACGCTTGATAAAGATGTTCTCAGAGATTTTCTCAGAGATTGTTCTCAGAGATTTTCCAAGAAAATCTCTTTAAGTCTCTCTATTTTTCATTATTAATAAAACCTTGTGAATTCAGGTCATAGAAAATGGTTAATTCTGTAAGTTTAATTTGTAAAACGTGTTGATTTGATACACTTATATGTTTCAAAGTGATTACCACTTTAGAGTTAGCTAACATCTGCATCATTCACGTAATTACCATTTCTTTTTTTGTGGTGAGAACATTTAAGATCTACTTTCTTAGCAACTTTCAAGTGTATAATATAGTATTATTAACTGTAATCAAGCAACTCGTTTTACTAATGTAAAACAAGTTTTCACTAGTTTGAACATCTGGGAAGCTATAACTTGAGGGTAATAAAGATTGATCAACCTTAGCTGGAGAAAATTGCCACAGCCCTTGAAATACTTTTGTGCAGGAGATGAATAATGCAGCTGACTAATGATCTTACACATCTAAACATAGGTGAACCGGTGACATCTATGGGTTCTTCCGTGTTTGGAACTCTGCCCAGGACCTTTGTTCTCTGAAGAAAATCTATATTTATGAATGACCAGATCTGATCTGTGAAATCTACTTTTGGTTTTTCTGACTGACGTCCAGATAACATGAACAGTTTTTACGAGTGGACATTGTGTGATTTAAGAGCTTTGCTTGTCATTGGATTTAGAGAGGGGACAAAAGGAAACAATACAATCAATTTTTAAATATTCACACATATTATTTCAGAAGTATATTTTGGGTTGTGTGCCTCAGGTGAGATTAATAGGCCTTTTAACACTGCTTTATTCTCTGGTGAGAAATTTGACTTTAGAAAACAAACAAAAAAGCCAATTAAGTCTTTTCAGTGCCCATTTTTCTTTCGGAAAGTACCCTTGTATTATAATATATATAATATTATATATATTATATTATATATATATGTATAGCTTAAAAGTATCACAGTACAACAAAGGATTTCATGCATCCATATATTAATTTAGTAAGATATTAGTGCACTTGGCTATAAGAAGGTTTGGCTTTATGTACATTTTGAAAGGTTGGATAAATGAAAATAAATAGTGCACCTACAGTCATTGAGTTTGTGACATTTAAATGAGAAATTCTCTGCCTGAGAGTCTCAATTTAAGTTGCCTTGATCATTTGTGAGGTTCGTCTCAAGTAAATTATTGCAATAAAGTGCCACTTCTGTGTTAACCAGAAGCAGTTTGACCAGTGAGGAGTTTCTTATCCTTATTCTGTGACTAGGTCCAAGAAATGGTGTCGTGGTAAAGTCCTTGAGTTTTATACATTGGAGAGGACTCAAAGGTTTTCCTATAACAAAGAGACTCTCACTCGCATCTACGAGCTTGTCTGAGTGAGAAAGTGAACAATGGAGACGGGGAACTGAACATATCCTGTACTCTAGCAGTAAGTAATTTTTACTATTAAATCTGAATAACTGTGTTAAATACAGATTGCTATAATGCATTATTTTTTCCAAAATAAAATGGGAAGAGATTTTATTAAAATCTGTATATGCCTAAGGTAGTTGTATCAAATTTTAACTTCATATTTAAAAAACAAAAAGTGAGAGGGTCTGAGGCTTAAGAACTATAGCTTTAGATGCACTCAAATTTCAATTTGGCAACATTGAAATGCTTATATGAAAGCTAACCTGGCAGGTGTCTAGTGGCCCACAAGACCCATCTTAGGCAGTTTCTGATTTATGTGCTTTTTCATCCTCTAACACCTATTTACCAGTATCTTTAATGGGTAGTCTGATTGGATTGATTGACCACAACTCACTCAAGCATCCCCTGGAACAATATCACGATTTACCAAGCAGAGGGGGAGAAATCTGGACAAGATGCTGGCTTGTAAAAGCAAACTACAACCAGAAGGTGGCACTATTGCAAAACCAATGCTAAGATAAAAACCTAAACTGAGTTGCTTGTCATATCGTGCATATAACATTTTCTAGAATTTCCTTATACATACTCATAGATATTGAATCAAAGTTTATATAGATAAAAGAATTAAAGAAGTTTTACTTCTGTTAAGGATAATTATAATGGAAGTATCACTGTAAATCTGAACACATTTTAAATTTGGCACCACACCAGCCTGCTTTCCTGCAACATGTAGATTTTCAGTTGACTCCCCACTGGAGTCCATTTTTAGTTGTAAATATTATAACCATTGAGCAAAACAGCCTGTGTCAGGAATAGTTCTAAGCATGTTACACAAAGCCCATTAATTTTTAGGGTGGACCACTGCTGAGGATACTCTACTTTCAGAGGCCTTGAGTGAGAAACATCTCTGGCTGTTTTCTACCAAGTGCTCCACTCCATCTGCTGAGCTATATTCTAGTATCTGAAAAATGTCCTTGGTCCATTTGCCTTTAAATTCTCTCAAAAAGCTAGCCACCAAGGTCTGTAATTAGAGTGTGTTTGCTTACATATTTATTTCTTGTCAATTCATGAACATTTATCTCCCACAAGTTCAGGTTTTCAGAATTCAGAGCTGAACTTTTTTCATACATTTTGAATAAGAACCTCAAAAATGTTCATGTACTTTGAGAAATTCCAAAATTATGGGAATTTGTGTGAAAGCATAATCAGAGAAGCAGTCAAAGGTTTGTTTCTGTAAGGATGCTTGTTATAACATTGCTTATAAAAGCAAAACCTTAGAAACAAATGTTCGAAAATTGGAAATGGTTCAAAAGTTTTTGATATATCTTTTGCATTATGTATAAATTATGTTCATAAATATATTTTTAAACACTGAAAATATGAATAATATAATATTAAATGAAAAGTTTATATATGAACTTCTAATATACAGAAGCCTGATTTTGGTCATTGTTCTTCATGTAAGAGTAGTGACATTATGATGCTTTTAATTATAATCAAAACCACGATGAGGCATAACTTCACATCTGTTATGATGGTTGTTATTTTTTTTAATAAATGTTGACAAGGATGTGTAGAAATAGGAACCCTTGTACATTCTTGATGGAAATGTTAAATGGTGTAGCTGCTATGGAAAACAGTATGGGGTCATTCAAAAAATTAAAAATAGAACTGCCATATGTTCCAGCAATACCCCTTCTGGGTACACATCCAGAAGAATTAAAATCATGATTCGTAAGAGATATTTGCACTCTCATGTTTGCACAGCATTATTCATAATAGCCAAGATATGGAGATGTTCATCAACAGTATATACATACAATGGAATATTATTAGTATATACATACAATGGAATATTATTCAGCCCTAAAAAATAAGAAAATTGTACATTTTTGACAACATGGTGGGCTTGGAAGGTACTATGCTAAGGGAAACAAGTCGGTCACAGAAAGACAAATACCGCATGAGCCTTCTTATACAAGGCATCTAAAATAGTTGAAGGTATAGAAGTAGACATAAAAATGGTGGTTACCAGAGGATGAAAGTAGGAAGACATGAGGAGTTGTCGTTTAATGGGTATAAGTTTACAATTACACGAGATGAGTAAGTTCCAATGATATCCTGTACAACATATGGCCTACAATCAATGTTAAAGTATTGTGTACTTACAAATTTAAGAGGGTAGACCTCATGTTAGTGTTCTTACCATCCTCACCAACATAAAGGACACAAGGCAACTTTTGAAGGTAATAGGTATGCTTATTACCTGGATTGTGGTCATGGTGACATAACTGTACACATATATCCATACCTATCAAATTGTACACATATATCCATACCTATCATTCAACTCTAAATGATAGCTTTGCTAGATAAATTATTCTTATTTGTATATCCTGGATCTTCATCCTGTCGAATATTTTTTGCCAATCCCTTATGTCCTGCATAGTCTCTCTTGAGAAATCAGCTGCCAGTCATTTGGGTGTTCCCTTATATGTAATTATTTGTTTTTCTCTAGCTGCTTTTAAAATTCTTTCTTTGTATTTAACCTTTGGCATTTTAATGATGTGTCTTGGTGTGGGCCTCTTTGGATCCCTGATTTTTGGAATCCTGCGAGCTTCTTGGGGTTTTATGTCCATTTCCTTCACCAAGTTAGGGAAGTTTTCCATCATTATTTCTTCAAACAGCTGTTCAACACCTTGATTTTCTTCACTTATGCCAATCAGATGAATATTTAGAGCCTTAATAGTGTCCCATATCTTCCTTAAATCATCTTTATAGTCTTAGCATCTTTTTTCTTGCCATTCCGATTGAGTTTCCTGATTGGTTTTTCTATCCTCTAGATAGGGGATGTGATCCTCTTCTTTATTCACTTTGTTTATTCCTTTGTTGATTCCATCTAATATTCTACTCATATCAGATAATATGTTCTTCATTTCAGACTGGTTCCCTTTTACAATCTCCATTTCCATTTTTATGTTTTTTACCTCTTTGTTGAAGTTGTCACTGAATTTATCTAGTCTTCACATAAGTTCACTGAGCATCTTTATAACCAGTGTTTTGAACTCTGCCTCTGTTAGATCACTTGCTTGACTCCATTACATCTGGATCTCTGTTCTATTCTCTCATATGGTTTCTGCTTCTTAGTCTTCCCATTTTGGCTGCCTTTCTATGTCTGTTTTTATGTACTAAGCAAAGCTCCTAAGTCTTCCAATCTTTTTAGTGTGGATTTGTGAAGTAGGTGCCCAGTGGCACAGTCCTAAGAGGGGTTCAACTGCAGGCCAAATTTAGACCAAGCCACTACCCCCTCCAGAGCCACCTGTTAAGATTCAGCAAACAATGCACAGATGCTGTGCTTATAGTTGCCTCAAAAGGCCACACCAGAAACCGAGGCTAGCTGTCTCCAATGTGAGTCTAGGTGCTGCTCAATTAGGAGCACCTGACTTGCTGAAGATATATCTGGATGTGGCTTGGGTGGGGCCGCAAGCTGGGGCAGGAGGGGTTTCAGGGAATCCTCTGGGCTGAGGGATCTCTGTTATCCAGTTTAATGATGTCAGGGCTATGGCAGTGCTGTGTCTGCACACTGGTACGGGGGAGGCTCAACAGGGAACAATGGATATGGCCAGCCCTTCTATACCAAGCGAATCTTGCCTTGGCCCTTACTCCAACAATATCTCCCTTTAAGTCCCTCGTGCCTGGGCGCAGTGATCGGGCACTGGTGCTCAGGGTGAGCAGGTCCACCACCGTGAAAATCTGCTCGCGGAAGCTGCCCCTTTAAGAGGCTTCTGCCACTGCCACGGCCTCCATCTCACTCAGCTGCTTGGGACTGGCCAGCCCCACATCCTCACCCCGTCCTACCTTCTGCCATTGCAGGGTGCTTTCTTGAATTTCTCCGTAGTTGTATGGCTCATTTATCTAGATCCTAGGTGATTTTTCCTTGCTGCTATTCCTTGTTTCCATCACAACTTTGATTTGGTCGCCAAAGAGATGAACATAGCCTCTATCATCTACACTCTTTTTTTCTTTCTCTCTCTGAGAATTTTTAAGATTTACTCTCTTAGCAACTTTTAAATATGTAATACAGTATTATTAACTACAGTCACCATGTTGTACATTACATCCCCATGAATTAATTTATTCTATAACTGGAAGTTTGTACCACACACAAAAAAGTACTCTTAATTATTATGGAATATTGTTATTCCACAGGTATTTTTTATTGTGAGAATAACATTTCTATGCCAGTAAATTCTACTGAAATTGAATAAAATATATTTTATTGAGAAAGAATAACATAGAAATAGAAAAAAATACATTTTATAAGTGTTTCACTTGTAAATTCTCCCAAATAACCAATTTTGGGAGAAATTTATGCAGTTAATGCTTAATTTTTGGTAGGGATATTGGACATTCTAAAACAGTTGTTGAAAGGTCTAACACTGTGTAAATCCCTAAATGACATGTTTAGGATGCCCCACAAAGGAGTGACAATAGAGAAAACTAAGAATCTATGTTTCAATTCCAACTTTGTTGTTAGTAATGACTACCGTTTGCTGAGTGCTTACTGTGTACCAAGTACTGTGCTCTGGCTTTATGTGCAGCATCTTAGTTAAGGTAAAGTATTTTCTGTGGATGGTAGCCAGGCCTGTTAAAGGAGAATGATGTAGGTGGTAATAATACATTCCCTTCTCTATGAGCTCTAGGCATCAAATAAGTATGATACTACTCCTCTAGCTTTGAAACTAGTCATTACTAAGGTCATCCCTTTGCCATCCAGTCTCAGACATTTTGTTATACATTCTGAACAGACTGAAACAGAAGATCATGTTGATGTTAACATAACCTAGACTATCATGATAGAGGAGGCTTCTGTAAAATTCACACAAAACATCCCGTTGGCTTTAATGCAAGAGTTAGAAGTGAAGGTTAGGAGAAGTGATTAACTCTGGGTATATTTTGAAGACAGAGTCAACAGGATTTGCTAATGAATTAGGTGCATGATAAAAAGAGTGAGGAGACAGGAAGGTTCCAAGATTTTTGGCCTAAGCAACTAGAAACAAAGTTTCCAGTAACTGAGGGGGATCACTGGAATGACAGGTTTGGGGAAGATCAGGAATTAAATTTTAGAACATGTAAAGTTTGATATTCCTATTCAATAACCAAGAAGATGTCAGATATTGGGTACCAAACAGGAAGATGGAATTTAGGAGAGCAAAACAAGCTGGTGATTCAAGTTTTGGCATCTTCAGGATGTAGATGATACACAAAGTCATGAACCAAGATTTTATCATTAAGGAAGTAATGTGTAGATAGGAAAGAGAAGTCCAAGGACTGAGTCATAGGACACGATCCAATTCAGAGGCCAGAAGAAAAGGAGGAACCCGCAAAGGAGACTGAAGCAGAGAAACAGGAAGAGGAGGAGAAAACCGAACAAAGGTCTTATTTTGAAAATCAAACAGTCTATTAATGAGGGAGCAGCATTCAGTTGTATCAAATATTGCTGATAATAGTCAAGTAAAAGGGCAAGAATCAACCTTCTGATTTGCCACTGTAAAGGTCCTTTAACAGATTCAAAGGTGGAGAAGAAAGCCTGATCCCAGTGCATTCCTAAAAGAATGGGAGGAGTTAAATTGGAGACAACAATTGTAGAAAACCGACAAAGCTTAAAATTGTGCCAGCTGCCAATGGATACATATTTACAGGGTTCAGCATCAATATCACAAAGCAGGGCAAAGAAGGATGAATTTGAACCTGAGAAATTTGAGCCTGAGAGGCAATATATTGGTAACTGGCATCCTCCCCTGTAGGACAGATAATCTTAAAGAAACTTTTCGGTTTTAATTCTCTGCCCTGCAAAGCTATCTTAGAATGGAGTACAGTCAATCATTATAGTTAAACAGTTTTCCAAACTTCCTTATGAGAAGAATCGCCTGGATCTTGGTTAAAAATACAGATTCTCGTGAACCTCCCCTAAAGATTTGGATTCAATAGGTCTGAGATAGAGCCCCAGGTGATTTGTATTTTTAACAAGAGTGCTGAGTGATTCAGATCACTAGGCTAGTTCAGAGATACTGGTTGAGGAAATATTTTTCTTGGTATTCAAGTGATAACTGCTTCTGATTCTCAGTGGTGTGTTTGTATATTACAATACACACAATGTAATGTCTTCTAAACTCTTTAAGTTAACAAATATGTATATCCAAAAGCTCAGTTAATTAATAAACAAAGACTTTATTTTAATGAAGTATCTTCTCCTTTCTCTCGCCCTTTTCCTCAATGCCTTCTATATTCCCAAACCTACCTCAGAACACCCATAAAAGCTTTCCGAATTTATGGAAATTATCTTTTCTAAGCAAATACTTTAAGTCAATTTCAGAATTCTATTTGTCACCCCAAATGCTACCATCCTAGTGTATGTGGACATAAAAGCACACACACAAACACACACAGAGATTTTTATAACCTGTCTTCCATTTGCCATTATTTTACTAAATGAAAAAACAGTGGTTCTGTGAGACTGAAGATGTATTCTGTTAAAAAAGAATTTAAGCTCTAGAAACAGTAATAATTTATCTGTCCATATTATGTTTCATAAATTATAGAGTAAACCTCAAGGAAACAGGTTTATAAAAAGATCTCTTTACTATAAACTAGCCCTTTAAAAAAATGACTTATCTACTTTATCTAAGTACTAACTTTAGGTAGCCCATTACCTAATGCCAAATTATACAATTAGTCTCAGTACATTGAGTCTCTACTACCCACCCGCCACATTATAGTAATAACAATTATTTATTGCCACCGTGGAAGGTACTTTTTCCCATTTAATTCTGATAAAACCCTAAAATTTGTAGTTGTGAACACTGAGGTCTTATTAAAAGGTCACAAAGCTAATTATGGCAGAACTGGTCCAAGAAAACAAGATACCTTGACTTCTAGGTGCCTTTATTAGCACATTCTCTGCTTCTCTTGTTCAAGTCAGGATATCCAGGTTCATGATTAGCCTTTAATTGGAGTCCTAAACCTAACATGTTTTTCTGGCACTCCAAGCTTGGGCAAATGGATGGGACTTATGAAATCCCATGCAGGCACTGAAGATAACAATAGTCACAGGTAGGCGGACTCAAACCCACGCCTGTCCAGAGATCCATGACTCTACTGCAGTGAGGCAAGAGTGGGCAGGAACTACCCCCTGCATCGCACCGTTTAATTCATGTCTGTCAATGTGAGTGTGATTTACTGTGATAGAATTCAGTGGGAGTGTATTTTTTCTAATTAATATATACCAGGAAATGGAGTGAAACAAAATAAGTATTATACGCTCTATTCTAGTTAAAACTCTTTTAAGAGAAGGTTCAAAGAATATCCAGTTTGATAAAAGGGTATGGGAGAATCACAAATCAATTCAAAAGCTCAGTATTCCTGGGCTTTTCTGAGAATAGAGCCATAGAGTACTTCAGGATTAAAGAGGCACTCAGGCCCTTTGCAGCACACCCTGGAAATTCAGCTCTCAAGAACCTTCCTGTAATATTGAACTGAAAACAAAATGCCTATCTGCTTCTTTCATCTGCCTCAGGTTAGGAGTCCACTTCTGGGCCAATGACCTATGGACAGAAAGTATGTGGGTTACATTCTTCCTGCCCACTTAGCAGGAACTGTGGACCAAATTCCTCCAAGGATAGGAATAAGACTGATATAACCTATATATGGAAATCTGACTTTGTCAAAACCAAAATAAATAAAGCATTTTAAAGCCTGATAGGTTCATGTTTAGAAACAACTATACTTGCAAGAAAGTACCTATTTCCAGCTTCACAAAGAAAAAATTTTAAAACAGACTCACATGGTTAAGTAAATGATGACATGTCCAAACAAATAGTATGCAGGTATTAAAAAGAAAGAGAAATAATTCTATGTACTAATACTCATCAGAAAATATTGTAAAGTAATATTACCCAAGTGGTAACAAGTATGTTACCACTTGAGTATAAAAGGAGAGAGGAATTATATATATGTACACATATACACATGTATACATATATACATATATGTACATATATAAAGAGCAGAATAGTTTATGTACACATATACACACACACACATATATATATATACACACATATATTCTCTTTATGCATACAACATTTCTGGAAAGATACGATTCAAATAGATATAGAGAAGGTTACATTCTTCAAGTTGAGATGTTTCTTGGGTATTCCTATTTACCTATGGTACTAGAAAGCATAATCTCACTCTAGAGCTGGAGGTACTATGCAATCAGTAATAACCAAATGGTGTGCAAACTTGAAGATTAAAATTAATTAGGCTAATGCACAACAATTTGGGAACATATTCTGTTTTAGAATATGTGTGAGAAATAATTGGCTATTTTAGAACACAATTATTTACTCAAGGAGGACATGGCGTAGTTCAACTACTATTTATTGCGCATTTATGTGCTAGAAGATATATAGCTGGAAAGATAGAACTGTCAGAGCTTGGCAGTCATAACCTACCCATTCTATTCTAAACTACAAGGTGTAGTATTTCTTGCTCCTCTCAGAAGACCTGGAGCATTTGCCACTTTGTTCCTCCCCCTACATGATCATCCAGGAGTAAATGTCCTTCACTGTCAGTCTGGCAGTTCATACAAAGATACTAACAATGGAAGAGGGGAACATTTATATTCTGGATATCACTTTACCAATCTCTCACAAGAATGAAAACATACTGAACATTAAAGAACATTAAGACTATGTAAATATCCCAGTTATTTCTCCCTTGAGCACATGACAGAACTTGCTGCAGCTGATGAAGTATGAGCAGAAGTGAAAGAAGCTTTAAGAGCCAGTGCCTGCTTCTCTATGTTCTCATTTCCCTGCCATGACCACCAGCAACAGTCTAGTTAGTACCTGCTCCTTCAACCTGGATCCAAGACTTGGAAGAACTTGGAGCAGAAACCCTAGCCAACTCAGAATGGAGATGTAGCATGAGTAAAAATTGTCTTTTATATCACTGAAATTTGAACTAACATGTTGCCACATCACAGTCTGAACTATCCTGACTAAGTAGTTTTTTACAGAAGGTTCCAGTGAATGTTGCTGGAGAAGTTTACAAAGAGGGGCGTAGAATTGGGCCTAATGCCCATGGCTGAACTCTCTCATCTGTTTTGTGCTATGCATGGAGGGAATCCTTACTGTTCAAGTGCTCCCCACCATTTTCCCAGGACATAGCATCTTGTCTTACACATGTAACCACACCCAATCTACTACATACTTCTCATTTGTTTGTAAGTCTACAGACTACAAGGTGCTCTGTAAATCAATGCATTTACTGTTCTGCTCAGTTTCTACTGATTCTGCAAAGGAAAGAGGTGGCCCTTCGGCCCAGTGACAGCTGCTCAGAGCTGTCAGGAAGGTGAAGGATGCAGCTCTGGTTCCATGGATGAAAGGAAAATGGTGAAAGAACTTCACTGAGGTTTGTGGATTGTTTACCCCCAAATTAAACACCTCACCACTCCAAGTATTCAGTTCCTTCCAAAGGGACCTACTTTTCCTATGTGAAAAATTTATATTTCTCATATTTATATAACACAGACTCTATTTCTTGTGAACTGATGATATCCCTAGCCTTATTACACTTATTACACTAAGAGCACATGGTCCCTCTCTTCCCTGGCTACCTCCACTTTTGACAGACTCTAGACTTAACTTTTTACTCATAACCTTGGAGATCTGTGGAAAAAAGAACCTCAGTGTCTCTGCTATATCTTTAAGAACTGGCAGAAGCCCCAAAAGGCAAAGTTCCCCCAATGTTAGACTCTGATCTCTAAGTTTACATCTGCTCTGGAAGTTCTTCATCACGTTGTTAGCTCTCTGATGCCTACAAGGAGATATTTATCATACATTGTCCAGTTTTTCTCATTATTCTCACCAAGAATCTTAGTCCAAATTGCCTAGTTCATTATTTTATTATTGAAAGTTCAAGTACTGAGCACTTGGTATTATATAGCAAATAGCAAGGATTATTTGAAGTATTTATGGTCACAGAAGTCTTAAGGCTTAATAGAAGTTATATATAGTGAATATTTGCTATGATTAACAAGTCTTTTGAAGTAACAGCCATCTTTTGAAAAGCCTTCCTGTGTTTATAGAATTTCCCACATTATCAGTCCTGCCTGTCCACTCAAGAAGCCAGAACTTAATCTCTCAGCCTCCTTTGCAGCTAGGCACGGGCTTATGACATACT
The DNA here is from genome assembly GCF_014176215.1 of Rousettus aegyptiacus. Classification (NCBI taxonomy): domain Eukaryota; kingdom Metazoa; phylum Chordata; class Mammalia; order Chiroptera; family Pteropodidae; genus Rousettus; species Rousettus aegyptiacus. Next base: position 55,212,613 of record NW_023416286.1, on the reverse strand, counting down.
TTGCCAAGTAAGGTTGCCCTTCTGGCTCTGAATTGGACAAAGGGCTGGAAAGCAGGCATATTTGTTAGGAATGATAATGACGGCTTTTGCCTTCAGGGGGCAGCAGTGGCGAAGCTGTAAGCATCTGAACCTCAGTTTCTTGCACGTGAGCTATTTTAGTCTGGATCCTTTAAGAAACAAATGCCAAAAACTGCTTAAATGAGCAAGAATTCTGCTAGGGGAAATGTCTGTGCAAGGAAACATAGTTAAGGGTCCACGAAAGGCTAGGAGAGCCACCAAACCGCGATGCGAGTCTGACTCTGGGTAAAGAAGAGAGAAGCCAAGGTTAGGTGGAAGCGACCTAGGCTACCATGCAGAATAGGTTACGCTTGGCAAGCGGATGGGGGCTCCTTTAGCCTAAATCGGCTGTCAAATAAGTTCCTCATTTTCCAGGAACAGATACGCCCCAGTGTTCCTACTGCACTCAATCATTGCCTAGTAGCCGCCCACGCCCACGGGAGGAGTGGTCTCGCTGCAAATGCTGCGCAGGATTTCACAGCTCAGCTGCTAGGACATGTTGGGTGCTTTTACAATCTCTACATATTTTTGGAGACTTGATTTAAAAATATTCTCTAAATGATATGGTGCCGCAATAGTTACAAAGAAGGTGACTCGTGAGAGGCTATTGCCTTTCACATTCACCGTACTTCTGCATTGGCTTGGGAAAGGGCAGTGGGCATTAAGAACACTTGGCAGGAAGGTGGGCATCAAGAACACTTGGCTCAGCACTTCCTGCTTGAACAAAGCTATGTGGGAGGTTTTGGAACGCCCAGGCTATTATTTAATCACAGGTAGAGTGACTGACCCTGTGTCCTGTCCTCCCCTTCTTCCTCCTCTGGTTTTGAAACCCTTGTTTTATTTATCTATGTCATCATTGTTTACTCCAAGTATCCTCTACTTGTTTCCTTCCAATATTCAATGAACTGGCAAGCTGTTTGTCAAGTTGCACAAACTGACTTAGCCTTGAACGATTTCCTTTAGCTGAGCATGTCATTAAATCAAAGGAGTAAGAGGTGTAAATGCACGTGGAGAACATGGGGGCTTGAAGGTAGAGCAGAGGACTTTGTATATAGTTGAAGTGATTTCAAGTGTTAAAATGTATGTGCTGAGTCAGATTGACTCCTGGAGACCCTATGCATGAGTGATGTCCACACTATGCTGTCCTCAGCAGCCCTGTTCAGCTCCTGTAGACTCATGCCTATGGTTTCTTTTATGGAGTCAATCTATGTCGTATATAAAATGGTGGTCTTCAAACTATGGTAGAAAGTCACAGATAATTTAAATATAATCAATTTCCAGACGCTTAAATGTTATACCTACTTTTTTCTAGAATTATTTGCTCGAAGACATGCCTGTGGTGAAAAGATATACCTACTCTTTTTCATACCTGTTTTACAGATGGGTCTCCCACTTCTTAGAAAAGAGACATCTTAACTACCAGCAGGTTAAATAGCTTGTTGGTGTAAAGAGATGATTTCAAATACTGTCAGTAAAATGTACTTTCATCAAAGTCCAATAACATCAATCTCATGCATCTTTTTAAGAGATGCCTTTTCAGAAAAAATTTTTTTTGTTCTGTAATTTTTGTTCTTAAACCAAAGCTTAAGATTTATTCATGTTGTTTTGATTAACTTTTGAGTAACTGAAAGATAACTTAATCCAAAAGAAAAAATTTAACACTTTGGTTCTAGGAAATGCTTCACAATTAAATATTAATTTTGTTGCAGATAAAAAATGATCAATGGCACTTTCCATTATAAATGTACATTACTTTAGGATAAAATTTTGTGTAGAATAAAGATAAAATTTCAAGAAGCAATTGTGATATAAAATGTCTGATTTTAAATGTAATATGCTCAGGTATTTTATAGACAAAGGTAGGGATCAAAGAGTAACATTCATCCAGATATATTTAAATGAGTGCTATAGAAATGTCATTTAAAAATTCCAATATTTCTAATATGCCAGATATTACATCTTTGATAATTTCTTAAACTAATGATGACAAATTTCAAATGTTATCTTAAAACTGTATAAGAGGGTACATAACTTTTCTAAAACATTTTTTATGGAATCCATAATTTTTTTTTTTAAAAGAACACTGTTATGGGAGTTTAATAAAAAGTCTGACACTGGTTTCATAATAAGCATTTAACTCCTCATTCATTCACTGGGTGGTACTTTGGCAGAGGAGTACAATTGATATGGTAGAAAATATTGGGGACAGACTGTGAGAACAAAAATCCAGCTTTTTCGCTTATTTATTTTTGTAACCCATGTCCATCAGTTAACCTGTCAAGCTTTGTTTTCTTAGCTGTAAAATGAAGTGATTGGACTATGGTTCATTTGGGACCTATTCCATTCAGTCACTATGAGCTCTATTTGAATATCTTCTGAGAATTTGTCTCTTTTCTTTCCTGTTAATTTGAAGTTCTTCACTACAGGTAAAGTAAACACAGTTGGGAATGGGTAGGAAAACATGACTGTATTTTCCTTCTCTCCACTAAAGAGAACATGTTTCTCTAAGACTTATGGAGTGAATAAATGGCCAAGTAACCAATTAAAACCATTGCACAGCCATTACAGTAATTTTCGAAACTTCATGGAGGATCTCCTAAATCCCATGGACTGGAAACTGGCATACAGAGGGCTTCCCCTTTATATCAGGCATTCTTAACCTGGGATCCATGACAGAATCTGAAAGGTTCAAAAACTTGTGCAGAAAAAAAAAAAAATCATCTTTATTTTTACTAACCTCAGTTTTTTCAATTAGAAATGTAGACAAATAACCAGATTAGTATTAGCAGTTATTGTTTGTTACTCTGTCACCAATAAAAATCAATTTCTTCTCATAGCCTAGTTGTTACAGATATCTTAAAATATCATTTATGCTCTTCGTTATTTTGAAGTTATGGGAACTTATTGGACTTGGCTTTTGTTCTTGTTATTTTAATGCAAAGCACAGATAACTATATACATACATATATAAAATGCTATTTAATAAAGTTGGTTTTAATATGGCTGATGACTGTATTTCAACATAATTTTTCTTGTAACCATATACTTCATTTTGTGTGTTTAAAAACAATGCTGAGGAGTCCGTAAGCTTCACTGGGTTGCCAAAGGAGTCTTTGGCACGCGCGCGCACGTGAGGGGGGAAGGGAGACGGGGAGACACTAAGATTATCCTAAGATTATCCTAACATGAATAAAGATATAAAGATCATTAAAGGGCTACTAATGCATCATGGAGCAGTTCATAGCCGCCACTATGAATCTGAAAAACTGCAAAATGACGGCTCTATAATTAAGTGGAGAATCGTAAGGAGCACCCCAAAACCTCAATTTAAAGAGGGGAAAAAAATGTTTCTCAGAAATTCCGGAAGCCAAGGGTAAGCAATGAGAGTAGGAGGGGCCCGCTTCAGTCTCATACTTTGTTATTGGCCATAAGACTGGGGCTAACAACCCACTTCCTGTTGACTGAAGCTAGGACGTATCCCCATCCTATTCCTCCCCTGCCCTCATCAAAGGGACACGCTCTAGACAGCCAAGTGAAAACCCTGTAACACCGAATCAAAGAACTTTTTCGAAAATTTGTGTCCAGGTATTTTGCCGATACCCGACAACTACTAGTGGTTTAGCGTGCGCGAGTTGGCTCCGTTTCCTCGGTCGGCTGGGGCTTCTAGAGCATTTGACCAAAAGTTTGGTCCACAACCTCAAGTTCGGAAACCGTGGCTTGGTAGCTGGGGTTTCGGCTGCTGGAGGCTGTTGGTCCATTTCCTTCCCTGTCTCTAGAGTATTGTTTCGGTCGGGACACAAGGACCCTATACTTAGAGGTTAGTCCTCTCCTAAAAATCCCAAGTGCGGGCCTCTTTAGGACCCCAGGTTCGAGAACCGAACCCTCCGGCACTGCGTCAGACTCCGCCCCCTTCTCTGCGGCCCGGGCAACACTCCCGCACAGCTCCGGAGCGTGGCGCCGTTAGCTTACATAGCAGCGTGTGATTGGCAGCCTCACCCTGGCGGGCCGGGATTGGTGGCCGGCAGGCCCCGCCCCTCACCCCCGTCCAGGTCCGCGGCCGCCCGGGTGTCCTCGTGCCGCTCGTCCGCGCGCTGCCTGGCAGTTTGCCTCTTCCTCGTCCTCCAGCCTGCGTCCATGGCCACCGCCGCCACCGAGGAGCCCTTCCCCTTCCACGGCCTCCTGCCCAAGAAAGAGACCGGGGCCGCCTCCTTCCTCTGTCGCTACCCAGAGTATGACGGCCGGGGGGTGCTCATCGCTGTCCTGGACACTGGGGTTGACCCCGGGGCTCCGGGCATGCAGGTGCGGCAGCGACTGTGGGCGCGGGGGCGCGGGCGGGCCGTCCGGGGACACGGCGGGGACGCAGCCTCTGAGCCCGGAGGCTGAAGCCGCGCTGCGGTGGAGCGCGGGCCGGGCAACGGGAGGAGGCAGAGGGCAGGGCGTGCGCGGGAGGCCCGGCGAGGGGCCCGGGTCCCCGGGCGCCCCGGCTGGGCGGCGACCTCGGCCCAGACAAAGCGGCGTGCCTGGCGCGGCCCGTCGGGGCGCCTGGGGCCGCCTCTTGCCCAGAAGCCCCTTCCTGCCCAGATGCTGCCAGGCCTGGGCCCTCAAGCTTCTTCCCATCACACTGCCTTCCTCCGCAGGTCCTCGTGCCTCGGGCACCGGCCAGTGCTTGCTATTTTCAAACGAGGATTTTGTAATTTTCATTTGTCGGGGGTTTGGGAGGAAATAGAACAGGGGCAAATGACCTATCGGAACTTAATTGTTTTTGCTGTGTTGGGGAAATTTGGTTTTGGGAAGAATTGTTTATCTTAAACACTAAAGCCGAGTTTCAAGAAGATAACTCGGTCAACTTCCGGACTTGTTTCCTCAGGTAGTTTTATGCATTCTATTTTTAAACCATCTTCTGCAAAGTACTTGTTTTGGGTCATTGAAACGCACGGCTTGTTCTCTGACATAGGAAGAACCTAATTTAATTTGGTTATGGCGAACTCTATATAGTTTTATATTTTTAGCTTCAGAATATAAGGCAACATATTTTAATTATGATTTAAAAAATTATTTTGTTTGCCTTAAGCACCATTGAATTATTAGACCAAGCTACTATACCGAAAGGTAATTTTAAAGATATGTCTCAAAAGTATTCTGTTTATAAAAGTCTTCAAAGTTTGACTTTTGTAAATTTAGCCTAACATTTTACTGAAATCCAGTAATAAACAAAATTTTACCTTTGTTCAAGATCCTTCTTCCAAAGGTCTAACCTGGCCAATCCAATTGTATGCCGATCTCTTCCCTATATCAGTCCTTCATCTGTGTATCTCACCCTCCTTCCTACACTAAACGTTGGAGTTTAATAATTCTTTTCTTCCCCGCTATGCCTTTCCCTCCTTTGGGTCCTCTATTATGCTCAGCAATAACTGAGGTGGCATTTTGGAGATTAGAATGAAATGCAGGAGGAAAAGAGAGCCAGTCTGACTGACTCTGTATATAATCTTTCTGCCCCCACTTGTTAATTCTTCTGCAGCACAAAATACCTTATTCTTCTGCAGTGCAAAATATCTGATGGTGGCCCAGCCAAGCAGCTTTATTGAATCAGAAAAGGAACAGGCGATGAGTTCCATCCTGGTAGCTCTAGTGGTACAGTTGTATGAATAACTTTGAAGACTTAAAACAGTGACAGCTCTCACCTCATTGGGGCCTTATTACAGAATAGTAATGATTTCCATTCTCTTGTGGTGTATGTTTGTTTTTTATAGGGATAAGTGGGAGGAGAACAGCTGGGGTAAGTGGTTCGTTGGTTCTTTTGTCAGGATAATAAAAGGGTGAGAAGAATGGAGGAGAATTCTCTCAGTAAAAATGCTTTTGTAGAATTTTCTATATCTGCTTATCAAATTATTCCATTACTCTAAAGTAACAGTAATGCTCATCCCACAATGTCACTATGAAAATGATTAAGATTAATTACATGTGACTTTTTAAAGTGCTCAAGAGAAGTGTTAAATAAATACTATTTTTTTTAAAGCAAAGATATTTAATAGGAGTTTATGCTGGGTTTTAAGTCCCTCAGTGATCTGAAGGATAAGTATGTATTAGGTATTTCCATATAACAAGTGTTCGAGCAATAGAATACTGAAGTAAATGGAAACATAACTCTCTTAACAACTTTCAACTTTGAGAGATTGACCTAAAAACATGACTAGTTAAAAGAAATTCAATTAGGCAGCTTACAAACATGAGTGAATTTTTAAGATTTTTTTGTTTGTTTATTTTGAAAAAATTTATTTTGAAGATCTGTGTATACATCATTAAGAGGAGAAGACGATAGAAGTAATGAGGAAGGAAAGCATGAAATAGAGGAAGAAGAGGCCAAGCTGGACATTTGGAAAGCCAACATGTTCTGAGTAAAGGACTAGAGGCACAAGCAAAAACTTTCAAGAACATAGTGGCTATCTTTGGTGACTGCTTTGGGCCTAGTTCTCTTTTGTGACAGTGTATGGGCAAGGTGGACAGCATGAGAAGAGTAATAATTACATAAATGATTAAATCTTCCTAAGCAGATATTTAGGCACTTGCTAGGTGCTTAGCATCGTGTTAAAAGGTGATGTAGTCCTGCAGACTCTGTTATAGACATTGACCAGAGGACCAGTGAGAGCCAGACCAATCCGGCTTCACAGATGAGGCATGGGAGTTGGTCTGGATCTGGAAATAAATATGCAATAGCCAGGGAGTCTCTCTGCCACCAGTGTTGCTTTGCATTGATCCTTCACATTGCCAAAGTTATTTTCCTTAAAAAAAAAAATACTTTCCATTACATCTTGTTTAATATAAAACAAAACTATTTTGGCATCCTAATTTTCTTTGCACAAAAATCCAAAAATTTGAACTGTGTATAGTCCTTCATCATCCAACTCCACCTCCTCATGAAGCCTTGGTTCTCATCTCACCATTTCTTCTGCCCGTATCCACTCCATCCCCACTGTTTACCCTGTGCCGCACCTGGAACAATTTCACTCTTTTCCACTCAAATGTTTCAGGTCTTTCCTCAACACATGCCTTTGCACGTGGAGTTTAATCTGCTTGCAAGCCTTCTACAATCACCTTTGAACTCCCGCTTAATCCTTTTAAGACCCAGCTGGGTCTTGACCCCATTACCTTTTGGGTATCTACTGATTTAATTTAGCCTCCCACCATATATTTATGTGTGTGTCAACAGTTGTGTTAAGACCTAGGAGTTCGAGGATGAATAAGGCCCAGACCCTACTAACAGTTTTTTCCCCTCCTCTTTACTCTCATAGTAGTTTGTTCATATACCCCTGTAACACTTAAGATGTTCATTTTAGTGTTTATTCTGTTTACATACCTTTCTCTGATGAAGTTAAATTTTTGGAAACCATATATCCATCATTTTGTATCAAGTGTGCTTGTATCATTAAATATTTTTGCTGAATGAAAAAAAGTATACATGTACATAATGTAACTCCCCTCATGAAGCAAAAAATGGTTTAGGGAAAGAGGTTACAAGTTCCTACCAAAATCTTTCTATTTTAACAGTCACTAAAATAAAGTACACTCAGTAAGTATATGTATATATGTATGTATGTATGTGTGTGTGTGTGTATAAAATTACTTGAATCGGGTGCTAGGCAATTTTAATTTTTATTATCTCTTTTTCCATTAGTGTTTCCTGATTCATCCAAACTGGGTTTTGTGTTCTTAAATGCTTTCGCAGATACGGTGTTTACCTTTGTTATTTATTGTCCTACATTGCAGTTATCTCTTTACTCATCTGTTTTCCTAACTGGATTGTAAGGTTTCTGAAAGCAAAGCTTGTCTTGTTCATTCATTTTGTTCTTAGAATAATAATTAATAGTAGTTGTGTATGAAATATTTTCCCTCGTTTTAAAAGAATATTTTCAGTATCTTCCCTGAAATGTCAAGAAAATACACATTTACCTTGTTTTGTTTATGATCATTTGAGAAATCTCCTGCCTCCCCATTTGATTTTGGTTTTCTCCCAATATTTAATGGATGGCTTCCAACCCTCACCAACTCTTCCACCATAACTGTTTCAGTAGAGATACAAATTAACTTAGATTTTTGACATTTGGGGAAAGTCTTTGGGCAATTTCTGTTTTGTCCAGCAATCATGACGGGCCAGTAAGCATATCTCAGTCTCCCACCCCAGTACATAGGGTTAATAATTATAGCCCTACTCATAATTTTGTGCCTTCAGTCCTTCCTTCCCACTTGAAAGATGAGGGATATAGTTCTTAGGTTAGCAGTTTAATTTCCTTCTTTCCCTTCCTTCTCCCTAAGATCTATTACAAAATACTCAGTTGGTTTGCCTTTTTAAAGACCTCTCCTTCTTAACTCTAAATTCCTTCTTTTGTCTCCGGTAGCATGGTTGCCCTTACCTAATGGTGAAGTAAGAAGTACATGGATAGAAAATTACATATATAAGAAAATTTTTTAATGAGAAAGAGATCCTAGTAAGTAAAGCTGTGTCAGTAGTAGATGGTAAATAAGCTACTAAATCCCATTAGGCTTTCTTCCTTTGCTCGTACTGATAATGAGGTTTCTATGAGAGGGATCTGTGTCTAACTCGTTAGTATCTCTTATGAGTACTTGATCTCAAGTCCCTGAAGTAGTTTGCTCATTGAATGAGAAGATAGGTGATTTGTGTTCTTAATGCTATTAAAATACCTGTGTAGACACCCCCTAAGAAATAAACAACCAGATTTAGAATTACCATGCGTAAAACAGCCCTGAAATAGTTGTCAGCCTGGTTGTCTGATGGCACTATGATAGGACCGAGATTTGGAGTCCACCAGCCACCCCCTTGCTTTGCGTTGGGAAGAAAAAAATGTGTGCCCTTATTTCCTCGACTTTCTCCTCCTTGCAGGTATACTTTAACTATAGAGCTTTAAGCACACAGCAGTTGGTGTTGTGGAGGGAGGCAGGTGACCGATAGAAATGGACACTCAGCTTTATCATAAAGAGTGTGAATTCTCCAGGTGGAAAAGAAGTCCAGAGTCTTTGTGCTCTTGTCACACTGTTGGCATTTTTTACATTCCCATTTCTTTCTTGGGGGTAGGAGGTCTTTTTTTCCGTCGTCTTTGTGTATCTGCATGATTCCTGCTGGCAGCGCAGTATATATGTCAAATGCTACAGATTCCCTTTGCAAACCAATCCTAGGAAGACCCCAGAAGTGATTTTTCTCACAAAAGCAATTTGAAAATACAATACTATTACCTGTAGTAGTCAGCAAGGCCCAAATGAAAGTTTATGGGCTGGTCAAGAAAGCAGACCTTAGGAAAATCAGTCTTAATGCTGAGTAATTAGTGTCAGATCATTCAGTAATTAACTACATCTTTAGTGCAAAACTGTAGGTTTTGGTGAATAAAACAGGCATATTTTTGCTCTCATGGAGCTTATCTTCTAATAGTGGAAGTAGAGGAGGAGTCACCTAACTGACTACAAATTAAGTTCTTTGAAGGAAACAAGGTACAGTAAGAAAGAATAATCAGGTTTAGGATGGCGACCACTTAAAAGGTCATAGAGAGGCCTTTCTGAAGGGGTGACATTGTAATAGAAAACTGTAAGATGAGATTGGAATTCTTGTGGAAAGACTGAAGGGACAGAGAATTCCAAGCAGAAGGATGCTGTGCAAAAAGCTGTAAGACAGGAGGAAGTTCGGCACATTCCAGGAATTGAAAGGAGACTTATGTGGTTAAAGTCGGGAGTGACTGGGAGTGGCCAGGGTCAGATCCGGCAAAGGCTTTTTATATGAGCACTCTGAATCCATTGCAGGGTGTTAAGCCAGCGTGTTAAGTGGAGGGCTGGCATAATACAGCTTGTTTTGTTACTGATTTTAGTGCAGTCCAAGAGAGGACACAGAAAGACCTGTAAGGAAGCATCCACATTATGAAAGCAAGAGAGGATGGTGGTGGAGGATACTGTTAGTAAAAATCAAGAGAAGGACTTAAACTATAGTTTAGAGGCAGAAAAAGAACTTCCTGACAGATTTTAATGAGTAAAGAGAAAAGGACTAAGTTTCATGAACAACTGGATGTGTGTTGATTTCTTGAGATGATAAAGCCTGGAGAGAAAAAAATTTGAATGTTAAGTTTGAATTTGGACTTATACCGAGGTTAAGTGCTTATTGTGGCATCCAATGATGAAATATTACCAAACATTTTCCCCCTAAAGTTTTGTGCTTGTCCAGCCCCAAGTTCACCTTCTTCAGATCTTTTCTCAAATGTTACATTCTCCATCAGACCTTTCTTGGCCAGCCTGGTTAAAATGGAAAGCCCCATGCTACCTGTCTCCTTTCTTTGCTTAAATTTTCTCTATAGTAATTATCATCATTTGATAAATATTTGAATTATTTGTTTATTGACCATGTATAACATAAGATCTGTGAGGTTAGAGATTTTTTGTATGGCTCTATTTCCCCAGCACCTAAAACAAAGTGGCCTGTAGTAAATGCTCAGAATACATTTGTTAACTGAATATGTAAAACCGTTTGAAGGATTCTGTGCTAGTTTCCATGACTAAATTTTCTTTTTAGGATTGTCCGGCTTTTGGCTTAAAACAATTCAGTTCTCTTTTTAAAACAAATGACATTTTATAGGATATTTTAAATATGTGTACCTATGCACATATATGTACACACAGGTGTTGGCATTGCTTTTTTAAGGTTAAAAATGTTAAATACGTAATTTATATTTTAATTCTTTAATTTTTAGGTTACAACTGATGGAAAGCCAAAAATCATTGATATTATTGACACTACAGGAAGTGGTGATGTGAATACTGCTACAGTAGTAGAGCCAAAAGATGGTGAAATTATTGGTCTTTCGGGAAGAGTGCTTAAGGTTGGAGCTTTTATCTTTTTATTGAATTTTTTTTTTTTGTATTGTGACCTCAAACCATCAGTGCTTTTAACTTACATATAATAGTATGGTAAGTATTAGTTAGCTATTGCTGTGTAACAAATTACTCCAAAACTTTGTGATTTAAAATAAACATTTATTATCATAGTTTCTGTGAGTCAGGACTCTGGATATGACTTAGCTGGGTGCCTCTCATTCAATATGTCTTCTGAGCTTGCTGTCTGCCAGGGCTGTGGTTTCATCTGAAGACTCCACTTGGGTGGGGAAGGGGTGTCCGTTTCCAAGCTCAATCAAGTGGATATTGGCAGTCTTCAGTTTTTCACCATGAGGAACTCTCTGTGGGGCTGCTTCACAACACGTAGCTGTCTTCCCCCTGGGGGAGTAATCCAAGGGAAAGTGCCCAAAGTAGAGGCCATGGTCTCTTCATAAATTAATCTCAGAAGTGACATCTCATTACTTCTGTTATGTTCTTTTCACCAGTTGTGAGTCATTAAAATTAGCACACACTTGGAGGCAGGGAACTTTACAAGAGCATGAATACCAGGGGGGTAGGGGTTGTTAGGGGCCGTCTTAGAAGTCATTGTCTTGTTTGGTGGCAGGCTTAGAATTGAGGTATTTTATTTTAATGTGGTTGCCAAATTCTCAAAATGTTTAAGTTTGTGAGTGGAAAGGTAGGTAAAGTGACCAAGTGACAGTTTGCCTTCATCTTTTTTGTCCCTTAGGAGAATTTGAACATGAAATATTTAGGCTTTAATAATTATGGATTTGTCTTATTTCATGTACTTGGTAGAAGGGCTAGGGTAAGCTAATGTGAAATACAAGTAGAATACAATCAGCAGTTCATGAAGTATTAGCTAATGAGTTTGTTAGATGGCAAGAATTTGTGATTGAGGACTCATAAACCAATAAGCGGAATTACTTTGGAAGAGATATTTGTGATTATTTTTATGTGTGAAGAACTATTTTTAAGTCTTTTTATCTTTTACCATCTACCTGAATTATGTTTAGGCATTGCCTTTTGGCTATGATTGTCATGGCAGTGGGTTGGTTTTCTGTGCTACATAACTTATTAACAAAAACTTTGCAGCTTAAAACCACATACATTCCTGCATTTATTACCTCATTGTTTCCATGGGTCAGGAGTCCAGGCATGGCTTTTTATGGCTATCTCGTCAGGGTCTCACAAGACCTCAATCAGATATTGGTTTGGATTGTGGTCTCGTCTGAGGTTCCTGTTCCAAGTCCACGTGGTTGTTTGAAGAATTTATTTTGTTGCAGCTGTAGAACTCCTGATAGCTCGTTTATTGAAGGCCAGCAGAAGAATCTCTGATACCAGTGATGGCCTTAGTCTTTTTTTAAAAAAGCTAACCAGATTAGGTCATGTCCACCAGCCCTATCTCCCTTTTGATGAACTCAGTCATCTGATCGGGGATTGAAATTGTATCTGAAATAGCCCTTCACTTTTACCATATTACTTACCATAACATAATCACAGGAGTGATATTCACAGATCCTGTCTTCACTAAATGGAGAGGACTATATAAGGGTCATCTTAGAGTGCCTACCACAAGCAGACAGGAGGCATTGATATCCAGGTTTTGGTTCCTTTTCCATGTGTTATGGACTAAATGTTTGCCCTCTAAATTCATATGTTGAAGCCCTAACACTCGATGTGATGATATTTGTAGATTAAGGTTAGGTGACAGGCGGGTGAGGTCTTCTTAATGGGGTTAGTGCTTTTATAAGGGAGAGCTTGCGCACACGCGCTTCCTTCCCTGTCCCCCCACATCTCTCTCTCTCTGTCTCCTCTCTTGCATGAGAGGACACAGTGAGAAAGCTCTGCCTGCAAGTCAGGAAGTGTTTTACCAGAGCCCGACCGTGGTGGCACCCTAATTTGATACTCCTATCCTTCAGAATGATGAGAAAATAAATTTCTGGTGTTTAAACCACCTGAGCTTATGGAGCTCACTCAAAATGACAAAGGCACTAGGTGTTTTTTTTTTTTAAAAAAAAATTATAAACTGCAGGGAAATGAGTTTTGCACATCTAAATTACTCTAAAGTTTTGCCTATCTTCCCCAGGAAACAAAAACTTCTAATTTTTACGTACATTTCAGAGAGAAACGTGGAATTCCTGTGAGTTTTATTATGGAGAAACTATAGAACACTCCTAATAAGTCAGGCATATTTAGAATCATATTAAGTATTATTCTTGATCATTTATTTTTAAATAGCTGTACTAACCTATGCTTTTAATAAACACATAAACTGATATCACCAGTGCTCAAAAGTAAAATTATATATTGTTGTTAAATAAGATCAGAAAATTGATATATCTTTTCTCAACTTGGTTACACATTTCTTTAGCTCTACAGTTAAGTATTCTTTTTAATTGTATTCAATATGTGCATAGTTTAAAAAGACAAATACTTGTAAATCCTTCTAACAAGAAGAGTCAAGTCCCTTGCCCCGCCCCCTCCCTTCCCCACCAGTTCCTGCTCAGTCTTTCATGTATTAAATTATCTTCAGTTTTAAATAACATGCTAATAGTTTTTATTTATCGAACTTTTTTCTTGTTTTAAGATTTTTTTTTTTTTTTCTGTAGAATTAACACTAAAAGAAGAGGGTTTAACTCTCAGGGCCTTCATTTCTATGATTTTCTTGCGTTGTCTCTTGGGTTACTTCTACTATTTTTGCTGTTCTTTTACTGGGAACTTTCTTTAATTGAACATCGGAGCTCTTGAGTTCATCTTCTAATTTTTTTCACGTTTTACAACCTTTTCTTTATTACTTTTGATTTTTTCCCTTAGAGATTTCCAAAACTTTTTCAACATTTTTTTTTCCAACACTTGCATTGAATTTTGTTAAATTTTCCCTATTATTTTTAATGGCAAAAATCTGTTCATGTTTACTCAACATATGTGTAGATTATGTATGCAACACTTCATCCAAGATTATTGTTTAAAAATTTTTTTGTAGTTCTTTGTTTCCACTCCGCTTTTTTGTTTTTTTATGCCTACAGCACCCAGTCTTCCTAGGTGGTCTCCCATGCAAGTGCTAACCGGGCCCAACTCTGCTTAGCTTTGTGAGATCAGACAAGATCGGGCATATTCAGTGTGGCATGGCCGTAGACTACTTCTCTTTTACTTACCTTCCTCTTCCTCCCATTATTTTTTCTCCTTTTTTTTTTCCTCTTCCTTTTCTCTTCATCTCCTGCTCCCTCCTTTTTTTCTCCTCTTTCTCTCTCTGCCTTTTTCTTTTTTACTTGAGAGTTTTTCTTCAGGTATCGAATCATCCCTTGCTGTCTCTTGAGGGTGTTTTTTCCCCCTTGTTCTATTTATAGTAGTGCTTTGGAAGAAACACAGTGTTTTTTGAAATTTTACTATGTTTAACTCAAAGTCATTTTTTAAATCATCAGTACTTAGCCTTATATATTAAAAAAATGGTAAGTCCAGGTATAATGAATGACTTGGCCATATTTAGCACCATATTTAGATACGGCGACAGCTAAAGAAGAGAGTATACATGTGTATTGGCAATACCATTGGCCGACAAGTCTGAAATACAGTTTTGAGGCCAAAAAAAAAAAAAGTAACAATTTTATTGCATAGAACATGAACACTAAAGATGACATTCAGCTCTTTGAGGAAATGTTCAATCCATTAGGCATCTCATCTTGAAAAGAGTAGTAATTAGTAATAAAAGAGATTCAGTTCCTCATGAAAACCTGTCTTATGTTGTAGTTACCATGTAATTAAAACAGTTTTAAAGATACCACTTTAAAGTGAGCAAAATATAAAGCTTTGATTCTTAAAGAGACTGAAAATAACTTCATTTGTATAGGTAAAATTCCATAATTGCCTCACAAAGTTAGCTTTATTCTAACTTGTTTAAGGTTCAATAGCAGAACCATGATTATAACATTTATTTTGATTTTTTTTTTTTTAGTTTAATTTTTGTGGCTTACTAGTCTTTGAGGAAAATATATGGTAGTGATTTGAGAAGTATGTGGTTGCATGGACTCTGCAGATATAATTAAATATAAATTATATCGGATTATTTCTTTTGTATTACATTCTTTTTAAGTAATTGTGATTAAATATGCCTTAATACCTGTTTTCCTTTGGCAGTTATTTTACTTAGTTTTTCCATTTAATCCTTTCATAGTTTAAGGCTTTTCGTAATCTCATGCCACAAAGAAGTTGCCACTAGCCTAGTGTTAAAAGCCATCTGCGTAGTGGCACACCTGAGATTAAATACTCTAAATTTGCTAACTAGCGACTACTTAACTGTTGTTACAACCCTTTATTATTATGTCACAGGCTGTTGCAAGAACATTAGAGTTAAGAGTTCCTATTTTGTAAAGAAGGTTGTTAAGTTTTGAATGAAAAGCAAAAGTTTGTATGCCAACATAGTTGAAATTTCACATACTCCAGACATCCATTAAGAAATGATTACCGATATGCAGGCTTTTAAAAAGTAGATCTTCCAACTTCTGTGAATCATTGTTTTTCTCTATTTAGCTGTGAGAAAATTTTTTCTAAAAATTTCCTACCTGGAGGATAATTTGATGAAGGACATGCGGATGAGTCACTTAAAGATGTTGCTCGTGAGATTGATGCATCAACCAACTCTGAGTGATGGTAGTTCAGCCTCATAATGTAGACCCATTTAAAAGCTGTTTTTAAGGACCATTGGTTCTGTGATTATAAAGAGTGTGACTTTTCCACAATTTCTTGATTGGCATTTCAAGTTGGTTGATGTTTAGTGCATTTTATTATTCATTTGAATCATAAGGTAGGCATTATTTTCTTCTTTTACACATGACGAACAAGTAGCCTGCGGGTCCCACCTAGTTAGTAGAATTTGGATTCACAGCCAGGTTTATCTGACTTTAAATCACATGTCCTTTACCCTGAATTTTTTGGTTTCCATGCTACAACTAGATTCCAGTTTTCATTTCAACCTTCCTGTTGTTCAGGCAATTTGATTTCTTTTTGCTTCTTTGCTTTCTCTATTTATAAACTGGCATAGTCTTTACATCATTCTGTTAATTAAAAGTTTTAAGTGTTGTTTTTAAATACTTTGAGATAGTTGAAAGAATTATAAGATGTTATATATAATTAAAAAGATTTCATAGAGTTTTTTTAAGAACTCAGTGCACTTATTTAGTTTCTAGGTGTTTTCCCTGTTGTATCTTAGAGCCAAGTGAAGTTCTCGTTATTAATAAGAAATCTAAGGGTAGAGTAGAGGGGTTCTGTAAATTGTTTTCTCTCCCGACTAGTTGATGAGCAGTAAGTGGTAAACGAGAGATGAGGTCATTGGTGCTTTAGAACTAAAGATCTTAGTCGTTTAATGAGGTTGCATATGTTGCAAGCACTTTATAAACTGAAGCATTGTATAAATGAAAGCTATTCTAGGTGAACCATCTTATTTATGGATAAGATATAAGAGCCAGAGAGGTATCGAGTGGCATCTTAGAATATTAGAAATAGTGCTCTAATACGTGAGCCTGCTCATCCAAGTCGAGCCATTAGGATAGAAGTGAAATACCTTTTTCTCCAGGAGTAAATCATTGGAATTGGGAATCATTTAGTGGATCAGTAATTTATTTTATTTTCTATAGATTCCTGCGAACTGGACAAATCCCTCAGGCAGATATCATATTGGCATAAAAAATGGCTATGACTTCTATCCAAAGGCTCTCAAAGAAAGGATACAGGTAATGTACAATCTTATATTAATGACTTATTTTTCAAAGTTCATTCTTCCTGAAGAAAAAAAATTTATAAAATCTCTTAATTATTTTGGAGGATAATAGGCTTTCCAGTAATGATTGCTTAAAGAAAGCTGTTCAGTGGAATGTTAAATGTTAAATGTTACCAATTTAAAAATCATAGTTCTTAATCTTGACTACATGGATAAACTTAGGGAATATGTGAATACACTGAAATTATATTCAAATTTTTGTTTATTTGTGTTTTTCAAGGAGATGGAATATAGCTTTCATTGGATTTTTGAAGGACTTTTTTTTTTTTTTAACCTCGAAAAGACTGGACAGTTGATTTAAAGTCTGGACTGCTTTATTTACTCACATTCCTATAGTTTTTATGACCCTTTGTCCCATTTTACTGTTTAAGCAGCCTTCTTGATGCCAGTTGTCATTTAGTATTAAGGAAATGGTTACTCCAACCTGAAGCAGTGGACATAATAGGAAACACAGGTCTGTAAATTATTGTGATACGGAGCCTGCTTTAAAACAACACTCTTCAGTAGACCTTTCAGTTACGATGGAAATGTTCAAAATGTTCAATATCAATATTGTAGTCACTAGCTGTAAGTAGCTATTGAGAACTTGAAATGTGACTAGTATGTCTAAGGAATTGAAATTTTAATTTTATGTGCTATTTTAAAATTTAATTTTAGGAACATGTGGTTAACAGCTCCCCTATTTGGCAGTGCCACTGTAGTAGGCTGCTATATTTTAGTAGCTGATACAGACAGGGTCAGGAATTCAACTGTAAAATGATGTAATCCTCAAAAATTAGCCCGATAGATAAGACCTCAGGGCCCTGTTATCTAAAATTTTCAGAGTGAAACATAGATAGCACAATATTTTTATGAACTATATTAAATTTAATCAATTGTGTTAAGATACAAATTATCATCTAAATGGCATAAATATAGAGTAGTAAAGTTAGAGCTAACCCCCTTCCTCAGCTCAGTCGAGTTGATTATTTTATTGGAAAGGAATTTTTTTTAACTAGTATACTTCCATTGGAAGGCATTATGGGATAAAGACAGTGGAGATGAAAGTAAGACCAATTTCAGTACCAAAGAAACCCGTCAAGTCAAAGAGGATTGGAAAAAAATAAGCTAGAGAGGGAGGAAATTGAGGAAGCCTGCATGTCCATCAAAATGCAGCTACAGTCTGACTCTTGTCCTTGCTTGCTCTTGGCTTGAGACATGTCTGAGTTCTGTAATGTCCCAGAATACAGTATTTTCTTTTACTTAAATGACTGGGAATTCAGTTATTAGACATAGTATTATTTATTCTTGGAAGGATTTAGTCTTGTAAGCTTACAATGTCTAAAAATGCATTTGGATGTGCCTTGGTAAACTTGTTCTCTTAAAACCCAGGTGCAGTTAACTAATCAATTTTTAATAACTGATCAATTTTTAAGCAATTTTTAATTATTTTTAATAATTGTTTTATCAACTTGATTATAATTTTTTTAGCCTCTGTATGAGAATTGTGTACCATAACAATTAAGTCCACATGAATTGGCCGTTTAGGTTTACCTGAATATTTGTCAACCTTATCGTGAGGTAATTTTTCTGTCTTTGCAGAAAGAACGGAAGGAAAAAATCTGGGACCCTGTACACAGAGTGGCCCTGGCAGAAGCCTGTAGGAAACAGGAGGAATTTGATGTTGCCAACAATTGCCCTTCTCAAGTTGGTGCTAGTCGTTTTTATTTACATGTTACCATAGAACCATATGCCATAGAATTCTTAGAGAATTAATAGACTGTTTTTTCATAAGTTTTAAGTTGTTTAATTTTATTAATTTTTTCCTTATTATTTAGAATCAATTCACATATGTATCAGTTTTTAAAAACTTCTTAATGAGTGTCCAGTACAAATATGTACAAGTACCTAAACCATAATTGTGTATTCATGAATTATCGCAAAGTGAACATTCTCGTATTCGCAGACTTCATCTCATGTCTCTTCCTAGTTATTGCTTTCTTCTTTCTTCCCAAAAGAGACCACCCTCCTGACTTAAAGCGCTATTGAATGATTTTGCCTATATAGGAATCATACAGTAAAATGAGATTATACAGTGTGTGTTCTTTTGTGTATAGCTACTTTCGTTCAGTTATTATGTTGGTGAGACACATCCCCATTTGGGGCGTTGAAGTAGTTTGTTCACTTTTCTTGCTATTTGATGGATGTATTACAATTTAGATATCCATCTGCAGGTTAGTATTTGCTTCGTTTTCAGTTTTTGGCTATGAAGAAAATGCTGTTTTGAACATATTTGTGTATGTCTTTTGGTGGCTCATAAAGTAGTCATACCAATTCATAGTTCCACAGAAAGTATATGACAGTTCCCATTGTTCTGCATTGTTAAATAGCTAGTGAATTTTTAAAAATCAATTTATAAAATTAAAATAATGTCTTGGTTTATCGTGTAAATATGTGCTAGTTGCAGAAACTTTTGTACAACACAGGTATGTAAAATGGCCAGTGAAAGCCTCTGAAGTAGCACCCCATAGGGATGGTAACAAAAACTGTGTTTTTTCTTCTGAATTTTAATGCATACATGTACCTTTTCTTAATCAAAAATGGAATCATATTAGTGATTCTGAACCCTGCCTGGCTGCATATTAGAATCACGTGAAGAGCTTTAAAAGTGTCAATGCTTGTGCCCTAGAGAGGAGCTGAATCAAAACTTTGCAGGGAGACAGACATTTTTAAAAGCTACCCATGAACTTTAACATGTAGCTGGGGTTGAGGACCACTGGCCTATATAAATCTGTATACACATTTAACTTATATTTACTGAATCTGTGTACAGTATCCTTTTTTAACAGCCATATAATTTTCTATTAAATTACTGTTTGTCCTGATTCGGCCTCTTTTCAGACACATTAAATATAGTATTTTAAGTGGTATGTATTTGCACCTAACTGAATTTAATTATGTTTTATTTTCATATCAAAAATGTCTACATAATTGTCTTTTCTTTAAGGAGGATAAGTGTGGAATATGTTGAATAATTAAAAACAAAGCACAACTTAAGCTTTTTTTTTTTTTTTTGAAATATACAAAAATTAAATATTTATTTTCTAGGACTATTAAGGATGAATTAGTCTAATGTAGTATGTAGTTAAAAAATTTAAGTTGAAATTCTCATTTTTGTTGATCAGAATAGTTAAATAGCAGCTTGTATGTACATGGTCATGAATCTAGTATGTATTTAACTTAGCGTATTCTAAAAGAGATAAGACAGTTTATGGTTTCTATTATTTGGCATTTTAAGTGGAAGTTGTCATGATATAAAAATTCTGAAAGTCTATAGATAACTTGTTTTATAGCAACTTTTGGAAATGAGTTATGTAGATTACAGGTACATGACCGACATATGTCTTGGCCAGATGATATCACTGACATGTAACACATGTAATAATGTCCTTCCCAAAGTGGGTGGAGTGAGTGACCGAATGAGAGAGATTGAGTAAAAGAAGTATTTTTTAAATGTTTAATATGTTAATATATGCATCATTAAATTGAACTATAAGTTGTATAGATATGAAAAGAAAATTTGCTTATATTTTTTCCGGGTGAAACGGCTGTTGGGCCACACTGTGTCTTTGCTTGTATGTTAATATAACTTCAAGTGTACAAAATATACTGATATTAATGTATGTTTTAATTAATTAGGCAAATAAACTAATCAAGGAGGAGCTTCAAAGTCAAGTGGAATTGCTAAATTCTTTTGAGAAAAAATATAGTGATCCTGGCCCGGTATATGACTGTTTGGTATGGCATGATGGTGAAGCCTGGAGGTAAACTTTATGAAATTCATAGCTCTTCAAAGTATTTTTATTTATTCTGAAGAACATTAAATCTTGAGAACCATCCAGAGTTTTGGTTTATGTGACATTAAAATCACTAAGCAAAACAGTTTGAGAGCCAAATTCGCTTAGGGTACTTTTGGACAAGTGTTTTGAACTTCTTAGTATTTTAGAAACTAAACCTGACCCTTATGTGTTTTAAAGAAACTTATTTCACTAACCAGATAATTATCGTTAATCAGATAGTAGCAGATTGATCATTGGTATATGTTGACGTTTTTCTGATTGAAGCTGTGCCACATGAGAAGTAACTGCAAGAGACTTATAAAGCATCCACTTTAGGTGAAGGAGAGTTGAGTGAAGGTATTTCAGTGGAGACAAGAGAGCTAGTTGAAGGGAGGCAGTATAATAGAATTTAGTCTGAGATGGAATCCTAGCGCTGTGACCTTGAACGATTTATCTACACCTCTCTAAACCTGTTTCCTCATCTGTTAATTGAGATAATAATTGTATCTTCGTAGAGGATTTCATGAAAATCAACTTTGGTGTTTCTAGACACAGTATGTACTCATATGACAGCTATTACTGCTGCTGCTGCTACTACTAATGATGGTGATTTACACCAAGTAAATATTCAATTTCTTTCTTAGTGAGTTGTACACTGCAAGTGTGTTTCTCGGAGTTGGCTACTAAGGCCTCTTTAGTTACTCTCTGCATGGAAGTAAGAATATGTTCTTAATATAGATATTTTAGCATATATATGTTTTAGGGTACCTGCAATAAACCAAGGACCTTCTTAAAATTTGAAATCAAGAATATTTTCGTAGTTTGAGTCCCTGCTCATCTACAAAAACTCATTTGCCAAGGTGTATCAGATACAGAACAAGATATGATCACTTGATTACTTTTCTCAGATCGTTTACATTACAATGCAGTCTTAAAGGAATGCTTTCCTCTCATAAATGTGGGTAATCACTCATCTCTGACAACATGTACATAAAATTTTCAATTGAGTGAGACATGCCTGCTCCCCTTGGGACTGAAATTGTTAATAAAATTATTTGTGTATTTCAGTCAGATGATATTAAATGTTAATGCAGTTTTCTTGTGTCTTCAGGTATGTGTGTATATGCAAGCGTCCACACATTTGTGAACAGTTTTTGTCTGAATGCTTTGCAGAAAGCTTTGGGCATAATGTTTGTAATATAAAAAGTATTCAAGCATATGGTTTAGCAAACTTTGGTGCATCCACCATGTGATGTAACATGATAAAGTTATTCTCAGTGATAAGGCTCAGGTGAATTTTAGTGTGGGAGAGGAGGCAAGGTTAAATGTCAGGAAAATACTAAATATAAAACTGAGTACATGTGGGAAAAATATACTTCAAAATACACTACAAAAGAACTTATGGAAATACTATAAAGTTAGCAGAGATTGGTTAGTGGAGCAATAGGTGGTTTCAGTTAAAGAATTTTCTACACATAACTGAAAACACTGCAGGAATTTGGGGTCAGAATGTCCATGGTGCTAGCCAGTATGTTTCCAAAAGGTTTATTGGTCTTCAAGGCAATTGACACAGTAAACGATACACTATAAGAGTTTGTCAACAGTATTCTAAGGCATCTTTTAGAATTTGTATGTTGGAAATGAAATTTAATCAAACATTAAATGAAATCTGAAATCATTAGAGTAACATTTTAGAAAATGTTAAAATGAGTGAAAAATGCAGCCAAATTATGCTTTCAGGTGCTACTAGAAATAATTTAACCCTTTTTTTTTTCTTTTTTTTCTTTTTTTTCTTTTTTTTCTTTTTTTTTTGCATCATACTGCATATCATGTAGGGCATTAATTCCCCCACCCCATCTCAGAGGTAGATCCAGAGTTTTTTAGGAGAATCTTGAAGATGCCAAATTATTTAAGGCAAACCTGGGTACTGTCTTTTTAGAAATGCCAACCATTTCTTAGAGAGGCCAGAGTGGCCTTAAGTAAGTACCATGTGTTTGTTTTTTCAAAGAATGTCAAGTGTACCCTCCCCCTGCCACATTTACACTGATCGTTGGATCCATATCTCTGCACTTAGCAAGTATCCTAATATAATTGTACTCTTAATTCGCTAGGATGTATAGTGTTAACTCATCACCACTCCATATAGAGCAACAACTAGTAGAGAGAAACAATATATGTTAATAGATTACGTAAAGGAAAGACCATTTATTGGTTTCATTTCAGTAGTTTTTGATCTTGTTATCTCAGGGTTTTGTTTAGTTGGTTGCCTGGTTTTATTTGTTTTTTGAGATTTTGATGAAAGCTGTGGATTTTTTTCCATAGGAAATTGAACAAAGAAGTGTATTAAAAATATTTAGGAATTTATAACCCCAAAACCCCTTTTCTACCTACCTCTCACACATGTACTCTAATTCTTTCCATAAACCTCATTTTTATATTTTTTCTCCATATTCTAACAACTGTTCCTGGAATTAAGCCAACCAGACCTTCAGAAACTTATAACCTTGTACCACATTCATATTTATCCTCTGTAGGGTAATTTAGTGAAGCCACTAAATTTTATATTATGATAGTGTGCTTGAATTGTCGAGTCAATTCATGTGGTTATAAGAAACTGATTTGTGAAATGCATCACTGTATTTGCACTGAGAATGTTCTTGAAGTTGTTGATTCACTCATTCTTTCATCATTTTGCAAATATTTGAATAGCTTCTTTGTACCAAGTAGACTCTGGAAGCTACTCCGTGGACTGTAGACTCTGTGGAAGCAAGTATTAGCAACAGCTGAACCCGTCTAGGAAGGCATCAAGAAAGATTTTTCATTGAAGGATCACCAAAAGTTAGCTAAGCTAAGACAGGAAAGGGGATTGAAGGTTAAAGGAGAAAGATTTAGAAGACAAGAGGAACTGTTAGAAATTTAGTGTATGATGGTCTGGGTGAAAGAAAAGGAGGACATCTGAGATGATTTCCAGGATGGATACTAACCATACATTTTGGAACCAAAAGTGCTACTCTTTCTAGTAGAAGTGGAGGATTCAGTGGCAAACAGTTTACCTTCTAACTTCAGCCCTAATGCCATTTGATATGCTACTTGTTTTCTCTTTGCCTAATCTTCCTTGAAAGTGTTTAGTCTCATATCTTGCTACATTAAATGTCTTTTTTTGAAATGTAAATAATTTTACATTGATTGGGGTATACATCAAAACAAACTGATAATTTCAGAGATCTTTCCATATTGCTATAGTTTGTTAAGGAAATATGCACTTTAGTATTTATCATAAATGTCCTCTGTACAATTAAAAAGCTAAAATAGGGAAGAGCAGAGAGGACAACCATAAAACTATGTAGAAAATGCTTTTTGTAAAAAATAAACATTTGCCCAAAGCTGTTATACCTGTGGGACTGAGACTTGATACGGTTCTAGTTTCAAGGAGCTGGCATGCGCTGTTGGATTCCTGAAGCCGGTTCTAGAAGAAGCAAGGATTAAGGCCTAGACTATGCGTCAGAATCGTCCTAAACTATTCTAAAGCTCTAGGCTAAGCTTTGGTCTAATTTCTTCAGTGGCTATAAGGTTTTCTGCCTGGAGTTTTATGATGGACAGTGTTCCTAAAGCCCTTTGTTACATGGCTCCATTTAAGGGCTTTTCCTCTAGATGACTATGAAACAGAAGTCTAAATCAGGCAGTTACTCTGTTCGTTTTGGTAGAAATAGAGTAGTAAGAAGATACCTGAGAAACAATATTATGCGATTTGGGGGAAAGTAAGAAAATAGATAAACTTCATTATCCTATATTCTCAATTTACAGAGCCTGCATTGATTCAAATGAAGATGGGGACTTGAGTAAATCTACTGTATTGAGAAACTACAAAGAAGCCCAAGAATACGGTTCTTTTGGCACAGCTGAGATGTTAAATTATTCCGTTAATATATATGATGATGGAAATCTGCTCTCCATTGTGACCAGTGGAGGTATTCTGTTTCAGACTTGCTAATTAGAGATAGATTTACAAAGTGAAAAAGATGGTAAATTCCAATAGCCAAAACCAGCCTTATAGAGAATTTAGTAATCTGGAGAATACAACTAAAGAGCTAGGTCTGGAATAATAAATGTTATTCATTTTAAAAGATGTTATCTTTTAAAGTTGTAATCATGTAAGATCCATTTCAAGAGTTTGACTATGGTCTAACCACAACATATCCATCAACATAAATTATTAACCCTTGATAAATTCCAACTTAAAAAAAAAAAGTTAACACAAAATGCTATAGTGAGGATCTTTTGACCTAACTCTTTGTACTGTATGGTGAAACTTGTCTAAATAACCATCAACAAAGGAATAGGGTTTTTAAAAAACTTCCTATTCATACTGTGGAATATTGTTATATAGCTATGGGTAAATCTACATTATACATATATTCAAAAATTTCAAATACATAAATTTTAATAAAATTGATAAAACATTTATGTAAAATTGTAACACATGCCAAATAATACCATACAATGTTTATAGATCAGTGTGTTTGATAAAAATATCGATGGGAAGAGTATACACACCAGCTTCCAGATAGCGGTTGCTACTGGTGAGGGAGCAAGGAGAACGAAGTAGGCAGGCTTTAACTCTTTATTGTTCGCCTCCCCTAACTTTATTGCGACATAGCCAAAGTACAACAAACAGCATGTGTGTACGTGCAACACATGTACGCGTGTATTATACATACACAATTTGACAAATTTTGATGGATGGTGTATACATCCAGGAAACCATCACCATAGGCAAGATAATGAGCATACTCATTACCCCCACAAGTTTGCTTGTCTTTTAGCCCACATCCCCAGGTAGCCTTATGTTTTCTGTCACTCTAAATTATTTTGCATTTTTTAGAATTTTACATAAGTATAATAAAAAATGGGGTTTTTTGCCTGCTTTATTTCAGAGTAGTGGTTTGAAATTCTTTCATATTATGATTAGAAATAGCTTGTTCCTTATAGATGAGTAGCGTTTCGTCATGTGGATACACCATGGTTTGTTTATCCATTCATCTTGATGGACATTTGGATTGTTCCAACATTGATGTACAAGTCTCTGTGTGGAAATGTTTTTGTTTAATTTGGACTGATTTCTGGGAGAACTGGTTAGTTATGGTAGGTCGATACTTAGCTTTTGAAGAAACTTCCAAGCTGTTTTCCACAGGGGCTACACCCTTCCATATTCTGCCAGCAGAGTGTGCGTGCCCTAGGAACTTTACACTCTTATCCACACACGCTTAATTTTAGCCACACTAACTGCTAGGTGATGGTAACAAGGTGTTTTGGAGGGGGAATGTTACATTAAAATCCGGCTTTCCTGGAATTTTGGAAGAAATAAGAAGGGAAGAATTGGTAACATTGGGTCCATTTTCTTATGTGACAAGTTGTCTAGAGCAGAAGAGTCTCAGCATTGTAGCAGATTCAGTTTAAAGGGTTATGTGCTCTCATTTCTCCTGGAGCTCCAACTTCTCTAGTGTCACCCAAACATTAAGGCCCAATGCCAGCTGTCATTTATCATCGCTCTTGTATTGTTGTTTATCTGATAGTAGTGGGATATTTCTCTCTGTCCATGTCTTTTAAGAAACATTTTCACTTAAAGGTCTAGTTCTTTTTAGTTTTCATTTTACTTTGTTGATATATAACATATATAAATAAAAGTATACAAATTATAAGTAATACACGCATTGAATTTTCACAAAGTAGACACTTCTCTGTAACCACCACCCAAATCAAGAAATAAAATATTGTCAAAGTTCCCATCATATCTCTTCCTAACTACCAGCCTACTATCCCTGCTCCCAAAGTTAACTACTGTCCTTATTTCTGTCAGCACATTAGTTCGAGCCTTCTGGTGTTCCTGTTTTTGTATATCAGAAATGATTAAGTAGCGGTAGTTGCACATGGTTCAACCTAGTATGGTATTTTTCCATTTATATAAATGGGTTCATTCAGTATATATCTTTTTTGTGTGTGACTTCTTTAGATCAGCCTTATTTTTATGTGTTTATTTCATAGTGTATAGAAGTAGTTCATTGTGTAATACTCAGTCTGTGACTACACTGTTTACTATTGTTAGATCTTGGGACTGTTTCAAGTTTTGAATTTTACAAGCCATGAACATTTTTACAAGTGTCTTTTAGTGTATGTGTATACACATTTCTGTTGGGTGTGTAACTAGAGGTGGAGTTACTGGATAGTAGGGTATGCCTATGTTCAGCTTTCCAAAATGCTGGTCTCTCCCACCAGCAGTGCATGAGTGCACATCCCTATCCACAGTTGCTGATGTCACCCTTAAAGTTTTAGCCATTCTGAAAGGTATGTAGAGGTATCTCATTGTGGCTTGGATTTGCCTTTCCCAAATAGACTAATGAAGTTGAACATTTTTTTGTATATCTATGTGCGATTTCTCTTTTGTGAAATGCTTTTTTTTTTTAAAGTGTCGTACCAATTTCACTTTTCTTTTGATTAGAATGATTATGTTCTGGATATAAGTTCTTCGTCAGTTATATATGTTGCAAATACTTTCTTACCCTGTGACTAGCGTTTTTGCTTCCAGTAAACAGGGTACAATCTAAGGTAGCAGAATATTATATGGAATTCAAAGAGTCATTTTTCGGGGCATTATAAGAGAATTAAGAGAATATGTTATTAGATATTAAGATGAAAAAATATTTTTATTTGATTATTTTTATCATGATTATATCCTAATTGAATTTGAATGGTTAATACTTTGAATTTGGGAGACTATTTTGTCATATTCCCGTCTTTTTGCCTCTAGGAGCTCATGGAACACATGTAGCGAGTATAGCTGCTGGGCATTTTCCCGAAGAACCTGAACGGAATGGTGTAGCTCCTGGTGCCCAGATTCTTTCAATCAAGATTGGAGATACAAGACTGAGCACAATGGAAACAGGCACAGGCCTTATAAGAGCTGTAAGTATTTGTGAGATGATGATAGAATATTAATAATTGATGATCTTAGATATTTTTAGATTTATTAAGTGCACTTGGTTTTCCAAGAATATATTGAACTATATTTGGTATACAGGATTTTGTTTTTAAAAGCAAAAATGCTTAATTTCTCTTTCAGTTATTAAAAATTATTTATGCTGTACTTCTCATTTCTAGTTAAATCCCCTAGCAAGCTATTCTGAGATACTTTAACCAAAAAAAAAAAAAAAAAAAAAAAAAAGTCTTTCAGACAGCTTGCTCCATTAGCCTCAGAATTATTTAAGTAATATTCTACATTTCATTTTAACTTATGGATTATATTTTTAGCTTTAGCAAATTTAGAATTTAGTAAGAAACGTTCACTTTCCTCTTCCTCACTCCATTCTGTAAGTGTTTGTTTTGTTTTTTTATAGAATACTGACCTTATTCTGTCTTCTCTGACCTTTTTTTTTTTAAGTTTATTAACCTTTGCCTAGAAGTAACATATATTTGGATTTGAATTAGAACATGACTGGTTAAGAAACAGATTCCATGCTTTTATGTTTCTGTAAATTGCTGCCTAAATTAGATTCTTCATCTTTTTAATAGATGATAGAAGTTATAAATCATAAGTGTGATCTTGTCAACTATAGCTATGGAGAAGCAACTCACTGGCCAAATTCGGGGTAAGTATTCTTTGACACTTATTAGCCATGAACCTTAGCCAGTGAAGAATATGAAATGCATTTCATAACTGAATTGAATATCACAGTTGAAAAAGAGCAGTTGTGGTTAGATGGTGACCATACATCTCTTAGACTGGCGGTTCCCCAACCTTTTTGGCACCAGGGACCAGTGCTCCTATGAGAATCTAATGCCTGATGATCTGAAGTGATGCCGAGGCAGTGATGCTTGCGCTGAGGAACAGCTGCAAATGCAGATAAAGCTTGGCTCATTCGCCTGCTGTTCACCTTCTGCCGTGCAGCCTGGTTCTTAATAGGCCACGGCCCGGTACCAGTCTGCAGCCCGGGGTTTGGGGACCCCTGTTTAGACCCATGACCCCCATCCCCATGGTCATATCTTTTATGTCATTGTCTCCTAGGTAGACTCCACGACCTATCCATCACTAGAATTCTTCATTCGTAGGAAGCCTGAACTCTTTTTTGGAAACCCTGTTTTTTTCCTTCTGTGATCCCATACCTGATCTGCCAGACTTTGCCGGAGAGGCACACTTTATGTTTAGGACCACAGAACTCTAATGATTACACAGCCTTGTCTTTGATTAGGGGACTTTATGCCCTTCCTATGACCTACTCTGACTAATGCAAGAAGTGTCAGTATCAAAAGTCACTCAAGCACTTGCAATCTGGTTCCCGTTTCCACTCCCCTTCCTTGGATTATTATCGCTCAGTACACAGACATGCTCTAGAAACAAAACCTCATTTCACACTGCCTTCACTCACTTTTCCAGGAAAACTTAGTTGCGTATATTTATTGATTCTGTGTCTCCTCTGTCCATCCTGACACGTCTCACACTCCCGCTCCTCCTCCCTGTGTCATCGGTGTCTTCCTACTGCCAAACCCAGCGGCTTAGTTTTGATGTCATGTTACCTCACCTCTTTTCCTTGATACTAATAACTTCAAAATTATCTTATTTAGAGTATTATTGACCATCCTTCCCTCCTCCCATCACCAAGCCATCCATATATACTTATCTTGTTTCTGAAGCTCTTTAATAAAGTTCTGCCAAAATGAAAATTTTACCAAGCCAGACCTTGTAGTTCACTGTTATCAAATAACTTAATTTTCCTAGATAACCGGTACTACAGTTTTCTAGGTTTTTTCGTGATACACCCATTTCCTGTCTTTGTAACAAGCACCATGTCTTCAGTCGTTTTATTCATGCATGTATAAAACGTCCCCTTCTTTGCTCAGTATCTTATTTACCTAAGTATATTTGTTTCTCTTCTCCTTTGGCATTCGCTGTTTTAAAGTCATCTTTCCCTAATATTCCTTTCTTCACATTCATGACTTTGACTTTGGTGTGTCCTTGGCTCTATACCTTCATTATATGGATTCCATTTTCTTCATAGTCTTAACTTCATCTCCTTTAATACCAGTACATTTTTCTTGCTTGCTATCAAGCACGATTTCTGATATTTTAAATCTTAATCTTAAGCTCTCTCTAGTGCCTTATTTTCCCTTCACCTTTTTCACTAATCATAGATATATGTAGGAATCCCTCGAAGGGTCATTTCTGAAGACCTTGTTTTAAGTAGGAGGAGAAGTGAAACCACCTATTACCCCACTACCCAATCACTGCTAATATTTTAGTACTTGTTTTCAATCCTTTTGTAGTTTTCCCCACGTTTCCAGTTTTGTATCTAGCATTTTCTCCATGTTTAACCTGACTTCATAACTCCATCCCGTCACTAAAACCAACTAGGGTGTATCACCTGAAACGTCAGTGGTGGCTGGTGCCTAAATTTACTTAACTATACATTTTAACAATATTTTGGTATTATAAGTACTTTAGGAATAGAAGCTAAGCGTTTATAATTTGAGAAATGTCTACTGAGTAATTCTATTCCACGCCTTCTTAATTATAGCCATTCTCTTAGTCCTACTTCTTGGAGCCATATTTTAGTTTGTTTTTTTTGTATGTCAATTTGAAAATATTTTCACATAATAATATAGTTCTTGAAATGTAGGACAATTTTTTCATGTTCAGAGGAATTCTCTCTCTCTTTCAGGAGAATTTGTGAAGTAATTAATGAAGCAGTGTGGAAGCATAATATAATTTATGTTTCAAGTGCTGGAAATAATGGTCCATGCCTTTCTACAGTTGGTTGTCCAGGTGGAACTACATCAAGCGTAATAGGTTAGTTTCTTGTTTTAGAAATGGACTTGTTTAAAAACAGCAAACAAAAATACTCCATCAATCCCATGTTAATTGGATCTCTATTATATGCAAGACACTGTCAACCCTATGTATACTGGCAACTGCAATCGAGTAGGGACCTGCTCATCTAGAGTTTACAGTTGACTGGAGTAAGTAGTTTAATGGAAGTACAGACACAGTGCTGTGGGACTACAAAAGTGCAGCTACTTCTGATTCGAGAATTTAGGTAAGGCTTTCTGGAAGAAGTATGGGAATGAGGATTTCAGTAGGTAGATATGAGCCAAGGGAAGGGCTTTCCAGACTAAGTGAACAACATAAATAAAGACACTTTCTTTATTTTTTATTAATAGTGTATGGCTACTTGTTTATAGTATACTTTTCTCATTTGATTTCTCTTGGGGCATGCAGAAAGAATCAGATACATAGGAAGGGAGCTTTATTAATAAGAAAAACAGTTGAAACATATTTGTTCCATGAACGCGTAGCTTTTCTTCCACTTTTTAATCTTCAGATGTGTTATGTGTTTCACTATAATGTAATGGAAAAAAATGCCCATTAATGAGTTATGGGAAATCAAAATTAGTTGTAGTCATCATATGAAAATAAAACTTAGTTTACATTGTAGTATAGTAGTTGTCAGCTTATGCAGAAAGACCCACGAAACACAAGACCCGTACTCTTTTTTTTTTAAATATGCAGCGTGAATGAATGAGGAGGATGAATTGAGAGAAATAAGTATATAGTAAATGTTGCCTAAAATTTTTTGTTCATCTTTAAATATGAGATCACAATAGGGCTTATACCTCTTAACATTTGTGATTGGATGCATGACTGGTCCCAAACAGTTTTTCTGGAGTATACATTAATAACTGCATAGATATATACATATTATAGATGTTGTTATAGGTACACATACTATAGATGTTATAGATATGATTACATTTGGGTATCAAAGTTTAGAAGCAGATCCTTTAAAATTTTTATTGTTTTAAAATAACAGTGATCTTATATTTATAGGACATGGTTTTATTCATAGTTTCTAAATTTTAAGCAAGGTAGAGCTTACTCTATGTTACTTAAAAACCTGTTGCGTAAGTAATTCTGTTACATCATGTGTTAAGACACAGTACCTGCCAATGATACAGATTCATTATGTATTTCAGCTCTATATATTTTAAGTAAACACATGAAAATGAAACAGAAAATAGATCTAAAAAGTACCTAAAGATCAAAATTTACTGCTCTGCTATAATACTCAGTGCTGTTTTGTTTTCTTATCCCCATATTCACAGAAAACTTTGAATTAAATTTTACAAAATGATTGTAATTTTATGTGGCAACATTGTTAACCTAAATTCTCTTAACTAACACATGTTTTATCCAGTCTCTACACTGAATATGTGTATGTTATAAAGAAGAACTAGAATCTGGTAGACCTGGATTCTAAATTTTTTCTCTACCAGCCATGCATATGTATTTTGTACATTTTCCCAACCTCTCTAGGAGATGTTCTCAAATTTCTAAAATGAAAGAACCAAGTTTTATCTCTATATTATATGTTTCAGAGTCTGACTAGACAACATTTGCATATCTGTCTAGAAGACTGTAGCATGTTATGTCTTTGCCTTCTGCTCATTATTAGCTGTTTTTGAGGAAAGGAAGACTGCTGATTTTATGGGTAGAGTTTTGGATACAATGGTCATTTAAAAATGACCAGTCAACTAATTACTTAATTTTTCTATTTTATAGTTTAAAACACGTCCATTTTATTTTTCTTTTACACCTACACACACTATAGGTATATTGTTATTCTTAATAATAATCCTTCTACATAATAATCCTGATAGATTGTCTGCTACATAGTAAACTTTACTTGGTTAAGTTTTTTTATTTTTCCATTTTATGAGTGAGAATTGTGGCATAGGGAAATCAAGTGGTTTACCCAACGCCGCACAGCTGAGTGAATAGTGTATTAGAATTAGGATTTATATTTTGTGTCTTTTTATATTTTGTAATCCATCCCACAGGTGTTGGTGCTTACGTTTCTCCTGATATGATGGTTGCTGAGTATTCTCTGAGAGAAAAATTACCTGCAAATCAATATACGTGGTCTTCTAGAGGCCCCAGGTAGGTTGAGAATAGGACAAGGAAACTGTTACAGATATTGGTTAAACTTTACGTCGTGGGGAAGGGGCAGAGTTTTGGTACTTTTACTAACTCTTTCTGTTAGTTTTTACTTTTTCAGCATTTTCATTTTGATTAACAATCATATCACAGGAAATTGATCATTAAAGAAGTTAAATACAGATATTTTATTGTTAGATAGTAAATGATAATTGTTAAATGGCCATTTTATCCCAAACTCTTCCTGGTTTGTGACTTAACTTTTTTGAGTGTAATTCTTAAACTTATGTGCCAGATCTTTCATTTATGAGGATCTAAATAAAAAGTAAAGACTTGAATATCTTTAGAAAGGAGCGAAAGCCTCGTTTGCAATATTTTTGACATTTAACTTTGAGTGAAACAAAAGCCCAAGCTTTTGTAAAACATCACATTGTTTATACCCGTGAACAATTTTGGGTACAATTTATAGTAGGCAAGTTCTGTTCATAAATGAAGTTCACCCATTTTGGTTCCCTGAAGCCTTTCGTGACCTATATTTATCTGATTCCAGGAATTGATTATTTTTCTCATGAGGGATATTAAGTTCTAATTTATACAATCCCTCATGTTATCTGATAACTTATGTTATCAGTGTGTACAAGCTCTTTCTGGGAAATAAAGCCTATTAATTCATCTGTTTACCTATTTGGAGTGATTTTTTAAAGAGAATAGATTTTGAATTCAGTTTACCAAATACTTTTTTGTCTTCAGTAGGCAAGGCGTAAATGAGCAGAATGTGATCTTTGTTCACAATTTCATTTTCAGACAATGTGATTATATAAGTAGAAGCAATTATTTCCCTTTGAAACCCATCAAGGAGAAGATGGTATTGGAATTGGTCCTGAAGGATGGATAGAATTTTGAGAGAGAAGAAGGGAGGTTTATATGGCAAGAACATCACAAACCCAAAGATGAACAGGCTTTAGTGTAAGGTTTTTGGGGAAAATAACTAGTAGTTAGATTTGTCTGCAGTTAAAATAAAAAAGGCAGTGTTAGAAAATAAGATCAGAAAAATTGATTGGGATCAGATCAAATGCGGTAGTGCTAAGTTTAATCCTGAATTACAGGTATCTTCCTACCCTTCTCTAGGTAATGTCTTCTTTAAATAATAAATTTATTTCAGTAGTTTATTATAACTGTCATTAAAAGCAATCAGACTATGGATCTCCATGTGATTCAGCAAGGTTTGCCTTTATCATCATCATAGATTGCCTTCATCGCTCCAACTAATTGGCCTAAAACCCCACATGACTGAGTAAGAGTGGCTAGGAATAAGAGGCAAAGTTGGCAAAGGTTCATGTATTTTATATTCAGTTAATAAATGTACTAATTGTTAAATGTGTTAATTCTCTTCTAAAATTGATTTTTTTAAATGTTTTATATTACAGTCAGCATAAAAATAAAGTACTATAGAATGTTTAAACCAGCCTTTGTCAGTCTTATTTGCCTAAAGAACATTTAAACAATTATTTTAAGGAAACCGATTCATTAATTGTGGAGGAAGCTTGAATTAAAGAGATAATGGTTCGCAAACCATTTTTTCTAAGTATTGAGAGATTTTATTTCATGTTGACTATGAACATTGACTATTATTGCAAATATGTGGTTTAAGTATTAGAGTATGGAACAAAACATTGACTAATGGTCACTGAACAAGTACATTCTGTAGTACTATTTAAAAAATCCTCTTTGTCAGGAAAGACTGTTAGACAAAGAGTTTACTTGCCTCCCTGGTATTTGCAAGTATGGCATATTTCTTAAAGGCAGATTACCACATAATGTCTACATAAACATTTTGAATTTTTATTATATATTGTATTTTAGAAGAAAAATATCACTAGCTTTTTTATTTTAAATATGTTAAAGATTTTTATAAGGAATATATAAGTTTATATTAGGAAAATCTTATTTTTTTAATAGTCTTTTATGCATTTCATAGAACCCAAATTTAGAGTACCAATTAAATGCTTTATGATTAGCCACTTTAACAGACTAGTGGAAAATTAACAGAAAGCAATAGGAAGTGGTTTGAACTCATGACTCTTCCCGGTTATAAGATACTAAATGCTCATTGTGAACATTGGTAGACAATATAGGCAGTGCAAAGAGATAAGTAGAAATTATCCTAAATCTCATTATCTGTGATATGTTTGGGTGACATTTTAGTGAACATCATTTAGTCATTCTGTGGATAAATGGGAGATCATCCTATTCAGGCATTTTCATAACCTACTTTTGTTATTTGGCAATAACTGCATGAAAATATTCATAGGTTACCAGATATTTGACACTAGCACGTTTCAAAAAGAAGATCTGATGTGCATTGCGTTTAGCTCTCTTATGTGAAAATGTGAAACTAAATCATATTAGTATTCCTAGCTTGAATAAGAATAATTCAGTTCAGTTGGGAGAGGAATAGTAGAATGGAGAGGCCAACATCCTCTGTGGGAAACTTATGGCCACTCTTCCCAGTAGGAGGAAGTAGTGTGCCATTACATTATTCCTTTACTTGGAAAAAGGGGCAGAGCTTGTGTTTGGTGATGATGTGATGATGATCTCTATGGATTTTAATTCATCAGACTTTACTTAGTCAAAGCACTTAATGAGGCAGCCCTGTTGACTTAAGCCCTGGCTAGTGTGGCAGCCACTGGTCACGTGAGGTTAGTTTGAATTGAGGTGTATTGTAAGTGCAAAATATACACCAGATTTTCAAGACTTAGTACAAAAAAAGACTATAAATTAACTCATTTTTCCCCTATTAATTACATTTTAAAATATTTTGGATATGTTGGGTTAAAAAAACATTATTAAAATTCATTTTACTAGCTTTTTTAAAATGTGATTCTTAAACTTTAGACAAAGGTAAAGCTTCTACCTATTTCAGACAAAAGTCTATTCATCAAGGAGTCTGAGCAGTGACATTTTTACTTTATAAATATACCTGATACTTTTTACACATACACATACACACATAGATTTTGTCCACTTATAAGGAAAAACATTTCTCCTTAATATGGAAATAGTTGTGTTGAGTATTTTTCCCCATTGAGTTCAGTGACTGCAAATAGTTTGTGGTGTTGTAATTTATTTGACCAGTGGCCTTTTTATGAATGCTCATGTTTATCCAGTTTTCACCATTGTAAGCAAACTAATGGCTTTTCATTTAGTGCTGATGGGGCCCTTGGCGTGAGTATCAGCGCACCAGGAGGAGCCATTGCTTCTGTCCCTAACTGGACATTGAGAGGAACTCAGCTAATGAATGGGACGTCTATGTCTTCTCCCAATGCGTGTGGAGGCATTGCCCTGATACTTTCAGGTGAGAATGTTGCTTAGTGCTTACATTGCTTAGTGTTCTGATGGTATTATTCCTAAATTTCCAATAAAGCGATGGTGAGTTTTTAGCTACTTTGCATAATTTTCAATCATAGTTTAATTATTTTTCTTAATGAGATAGAAATGGCATTATAAAATGGATTTTAAATGTATAGTTTTATAGTTAATCTTAGTCCTGTTTGTAAAAACTATAATTTATAAGATTAGGAAAGTAGGCATTAAGTATCTAGAAATTAGATGGTAGCCATAAAAAATAATTAAATAAATTTATCTTACCATATTGCAGACAGATGTTTTGTTTTCTTATATTCTCATGGCGAGAAAATGTGGTAGAATTGGTAAAGTCCTGGTAAAGTTTAAGGTGGAAAATAATCTGGTAATAAGATTTGGATGTGTAGGCATTCATTCAACAAATTATTTATTGGCTGTTAATGACTGTCAATCATTATTTTAGCTCTGGGGCCAAATTAGTGAACAAAACATCAAAAATACCTGTTTATATTATAGTTGGGTGAGACAGACTATGAACAAAATAAGAAATAGTTTATATTACATGTTAGAAGGTAGTACAGGTTGCTGTAGAGCAAAATGAAGTGGAAAGAGAGATCAGAATTTCTAGGGTGCTGTGCAGGAGGCTTACGATATTAACTATGGTGGCACTGGTATTGCCTATGTCCAAAAGTTGGGGTAGCCAGACCGTTGTGACAATTCCACCTCAGAAGTGTTTCTCTAATAAAATCCTGGGACTCTCCACCCTGGTTTCTAGTCCTATTTAACCTCACCAGATATTTCAAGGTTGCTCATACCTCCTGCGTTTAGGCGTAGTGCTCTATCTAGGATTCCTTTCTCCCATTTTTTTAAGCTTTTTAAACTCATGTGTATTGTAAAAATCTGACTGAAATAAAGATCATTCCTCTGCTAGAGCTTCACCTTTTTTTGGAGTCTCACTCACAAAATCGCCCACTTTCTTGATTTGCTCTTCCAGCAGCATATTTCCATGATTGTTTTGCTAATTTTTTACAATATCAAAGGTGTTTACATGTTGGATGAGCTATGGAAAGGACAGGAATGCCGTACTGCTTTTGTCTTTAACAACTGTCATTGATACAGGATTTATAGATTGTTGGCCTCCATATCCTTCCCATAGAACAGTTATTCCCAGCCTAGTGCTCTCTGTCAACTCCCAGGAAGCTTTTAATTCTTATTAATGCCTGGGATCCAGTCTCAAAGATGCTGATTTAATTGGTCTATGTTGAGGCTTCAACATCTTTTTTGCTTATTTAAGTTCCCATGGTTTTTGTAATGTGCAGCTGTGTTGAAAACTACTGCCAGCAACTGTATGGCTTGACCAGTAGAGTTTTAAAGAAAATGTCGTTCTAATCCCTTTTAGGTATCTGCTTCATACATTTACATTATCTCTGCATAACCTGCGTTTGTGCCTTTGCATAATGGGCACGCAGTAATTATTGTTAAATGAAGTCTTTGTGTGATGCCAAGCAGTTTTGGTCAGCTTGTTTAATTCAGTTAAAAAAAAATTCAAAAATGAGTGTTAAATAAAGCACAAGACATTAAAGCCAGAGAACATTCATGTCATCTATACTAGTGAGAGGGAAAAGGTTTGCACAAACTCTCTAAAAGTTTTTTTCTTGTTTTTGTTTTTGAATTTTAGGCTTGAAAGCCAATACTGTTAACTATACAGTTCATTCAGTCAGAAGAGCTCTAGAGAACACTGCAGTGAAGGCTGACAATATAGAAGTATTTGCCCAAGGACATGGTATTATTCAGGTATTGTTATGTTTATGAAAAATGATTTGTAAATCATTAAGATGGTACCTTAGTAATTGCTGGATGATATTTCCTTTTACAATAATGATTGAGTGTATCTAATTCTAGATTGTATGGTCATTGTAGTCTCTGAACTGTAAACAGAGGATATGAAAACAAATTTTTTAGATAAGATAAATTTGTTGCAGTAAGATAGAGAAATATAATAGATATAGAACACAGAGGGTAGGAATTCAAAGCAAAGAGGTGTAAAGGGCAAGAACTGGTAGATCATAATGGCATGTAGAAGAGTTCTTAACTTTGGTTACTTGGGAATAATTGTGTGAATAAACGGAGTAGAGAGGAAAGCGAGTCTAGTAATTAGTCTAGTATTTTGTCTAAAAATCTAGAATTCCCGTCTTAATTTTAGAAAGCAGAATGTAGAAACTAACTTTTTGCTTGTACTTTGCCACAAGTGAAATCAAATTGATAACTTGCAACAAAACATTTTCTTGACTTAACTATTTTTATCTTACTCTTTGTATTCTAATTAGGTTGATAAAGCCTATGACTACCTCGTTCAGAATACATCATTTGCTAATAAATTAGGTTTCACTGTTACTGTTGGAAATAATCGTGGTATCTACCTCCGAGATCCTGTTCAGGTGGCTGCACCTTCAGATCATGGCGTTGGCATTGAACCTGTATTTCCTGAAAATACTGGTAAGTAAACGAGGACAGTAAGCTGAAGTGCTCATGTGGTTTGAATGAATAATATAATAGAATTGCTGTTTGAGATAATGTTTTCAAGAGAAAACATGAATTGACAGTATTATCATTTTAAATTTCATGGATTTTTAGGGAAAAGATGATGGCATTTAGGATCCCAATACAATGGAAATCCAGTTAGTGTCTTGACTACCAAGAAAAAAGTAAAATAGACCTTCTGTGATCTTGAGTTTCTGTGGATAATGAAACTCATTTCTTTCCCATTTTCATCACTTGAATGTTAGACAGTTTTCTCTTGGACACTGGGAAGTGGTAGAAGCAGCTAAAAGAGAACCTCAGCTCAACGAGATATAAACAAAGTAGTTATCACTTTACATATGACTGTCTTCATTTCAATCAAATCCTATTGTCCACCTACAGTAATGAAAAATATGTGCTAAAACTCCTTATTTTAAGGTTGTAGAGCAGTGTTGGGTGAACGTGTGGATGGATCACAAGTGCACTGAGTAAAAAAGGCTCTGTAACTCTTTAGTTGGTTGTATTTTACAACTAACCAAACTCATTTGCTAAATTATCTTGAAGATAGAACCTTTTAAAATGAAAGAAAAGGAAAATACTAATCTTCAATTTTTGGTCTTTTTAATGCAGAAAACTCTGAAAAAATATCCCTTCAACTTCATTTAGCTTTAACTTCAAATTCATCTTGGGTTCAGTGTCCCAGCCATTTGGAGCTCATGAATCAGTGTAGACACATAAATATACGTGTGGATCCCCGGGGCTTAAGAGAAGGATTACATTTTACAGAGGTATTGGTGTATCTTCATTTTTACTTTCTTTACTCTTTAAAATGTTTTGACTCAGTATCAGAAAATTAATATCAACTTGTGCTTATAGGAACTTTAAATTTTTATTAGATTAATTTATTCTGTAAATAGATTACACCTTTTTTTCCTCATTTCTTTTTTTCACTGTTAAAAGTTTGTTTATGGATACTGAAACAACATTTCTTTTTTCAAGGTGTGTGGCTATGATATAGCATCCCCTAATGCAGGTCCCCTGTTCAGAGTTCCAATCACTGCAGTTATAGCAGCAAAGTAAGTAGCAAGCTACCAGCAGGTTGCTATTACATGTATGGTAACAGCTGATCCTTGGACAACATGGGTTTGAACTACATGCACTACGTTATATGTGGACTTTTTAAATCTGTGGTTGAGAGCCTGCAGATGCAGAAGGCCAACTATGCACTGATATATACCCTTTTATATAGGAAACTTAAGCATCTGCAGATTTTGGTATCCATGGGTTGTCCTGGGACCAGTCCCTCATGGATTCTGAGGGACAGCTAAATTTTGGGGGAGTCAGATTTTTGACTGCGTAAGGGGTCAGTGCCCCAACCCCCACATCATTCAACAGTCAGTTGTAACTTTTTAATGGTTATTGATGGAAGTGATGTGAACATTTAAAGAATAGGCAAGATCCAGATAACCAGGCTTTAATTCTCCTTTTTCAAAGTTTAAGGTGCCTCATAGTCAGTCATGCTATTCCTTGTTCACTGTGAGAGAATAAGTGATCACATCTGTCATCTGCCCTGCCCCTGCACTGAAACTGCCTTCCACCAGGGCGCCAGTGTCCTTCTAATTGCTTGATTTGGAGGACATTTTAGCCTTCATCTTGCCCAGTCCCTCTGCAGTATTTAACAGTATGACTTCATCCCCTCCCACCCCCACTCCACTTTTCCCCCTTGTCTCTGGGATTACTCTTTTTTCTCCTGTTTCTTCCAGTTTTTTAGACTCTTCCCTTTCTGTCTTCTACCCTGGAACCAAGAAACTTAAATCTGATCTTATTGCTTCGTTTTAAATACATCTTAAGGATCAAATTATGCTTCTTAAAATAGCAAACAGTGATCTTTCACAAGCCAGCATGCCCTGTTGTTCTGTGTACAAAATTGTGCATTTCCGTGAGGTTGCCGTTGCCGACACTCTGGGTTGCCTCAGCACTAGATGCATTTGCACAGCTCATTTCTTTGCTTTAGTTTCTTGTCTTTCTCTTTTGTTTTTCCAATTAGAATTGACGTTCAATATTATACTAGTTTCAGATGCATAGCATAGTGGTTAGACATTTATGTAATTTACAAAGTGATCTGTCTGATTAGTACCCGCCTGGTACTATACATAGTTATGACAGTATTATTAACTGTATTCCCTCTGCTGTGCTTCACATCCCTGTGACTGTTTTGTAACTACCAATTTGTATTTAATTCCTTCACCTATTTCAGCCAGCGCCTCAACCTCCTTACTATCTAGCAGTCACCAGTTTGTTCTCTATGAGTCTCTTTTTTTCTTTGTTTGTTCATTTATTTTGTTCTTTAGATTCCACATATATGTGAAATCATATGGTATTTGTCTTTCTCTGACTTATTTCAGTTAGCATAATACTCTCTAGGTCCATCCATGTCATCGCAAATGGT
Organism: Rousettus aegyptiacus; assembly: GCF_014176215.1. Lineage (NCBI taxonomy): Eukaryota > Metazoa > Chordata > Mammalia > Chiroptera > Pteropodidae > Rousettus > Rousettus aegyptiacus. The sequence continues at coordinate 55,171,766 of NW_023416286.1, read as the reverse complement.
AATATTTCATTTTTTATAATTGAGTAATATTCTTGTATGTGTGTACCACATCTTCTTTATCTAATTGTCTTTTGATGGGCATTTAGGTTGCTTCCATAACTTGGCTGTTGTAAATAGCGCTGTAGTGAACATGGGCACACATATCTTTTCGAATTGGCGTTTTGGTTTTCTTCAGATAAATACCCAGAAGTGTAATAGTTGGGTCATAAGATATTTCTGTTCTTAATTTTTTAAGAAACATCCATACCATTTTCCACAGTGGCTATACCAATTTGTAATCCCACCAACAGTGCATGAAGGTTCACTTTTCTCCACATCCTCGCCAAAATGTGTTGTTTTTAATTTATTGATGGTAGCCATTCTGACAGATGTGAGGTGATATCTCATTGTGGTTTTAATTTGCATTTCTTTGATGATTAGTGACACTGAACATCTTTTGCATGTGTTTAATGGCCATCTGTATGTCTTTGGAAAAACGCCTGTCTCTTATTTTAATGACCAGGCACGTTCCTGGTCATCCTCAGGTAAAGAGGGTCCCTTCTTGCTGCTTCATGGCACATTTTACATGCCTGTGGTACAGACTTTAATGATCTATTGTCATTTTTAATTTAATTTACATCATTCGTGACCCCACTAAAGACAGGTTAAATGTGATGCATGTTCCTATATGGTATATGCAAAACAGATTGTTTAGTAGATGAAGGGCAAGAGTGGAATTATAAGAGTACTGGGAACAATGGAAAGTTCTAAGTTAACAGTTTCTAAAGAGTTAATTTTGCTGGTAAATATTGAATGTGCAATAAGTCTCAGCCCATAGGAAATATAGAGTGAAATTGAGGAGATAAAAGTGACATTCACATGGAAAATTTGTGGAACACTTTCCTCGAAGTCCAGTAGGAACTCAAACATGGTAATATATAAGATTCAAGAATCAGCTGAGATATCACCTCCTTCAGGAAGCTTTCCCTGGTCACTTTGCATGAACAAAATCCTCTTCATCTCTTTTCTCCTAACACTCTAGTCTTCCCAAAGCATATTAGGTTAAACATCTTTGGTGGTTTTTCTGTCCCCACTAGGTTGTCTACAGCATAGGAAAATATTCATTGTTGTATTTGTAGGTCCTAATAACAGCACCTCATATATATAATGAGCACTCATTAAATGTTTGTCACACTGACTAGAATTTGTCTTTAGCATGAACTTTAGGTTTTCATTGTGGGTAAATTATACAATTTGACCTACACTATGTCATTATGATATGGGAGTGTTTTGAAGCTACAAAAGGGGTTTTGTTTAATACCAATCTCAGAACTGCAAGGCAGTATCAATGACATAAAACATTGCTTTTGATTTTAATATTTAGAACTGAGTATAGTCCAGATTGTATGTGGGTGTGGTGTGTCTTATAGATTATAAAACAGGGAAATAAGAGAGAGAAAAATCCCCTATACTGGGTTATCCTGAGTTTCTCTCTGCTAACATGTTGCAAAAATGAGATAGTATTGTGCATACTGTTTTGTAACCAGCTTTTAAGTCCCTGTGTTTATTTCTAATGAGTATTAAGATATAGAGTACCGGTGGGCTTATAATATAAAGACTTTTGTATAAGAGTATCACATTTAATCATTAAATTTTTGTTAATTTTCAGAGTAAATGAATCATCACATTATGATCTAGCCTTTACAGATGTACATTTTAAACCTGGTCAGATTCGGAGACATTTTATTGAAGTTCCTGAGGGTGCAACATGGGCTGGTAAGTAAAATTAAAATCTTTCTTGACTAGTTATCTTTGTGTACATTCTATCTCTTCTGTGGTTATAACTATATAAAGTTCACATGTCTGTGATATATACTTTTCTCATAACAGTACTATAATGCCACCTAGATTTGCTATTAGGTTCAAAACTATTTCAGGGTCTAGTACTATTTTGCATCGGCTCGTATATCCAGTCATCTAGGCCATCTTAAGATGTTTTAATAGTAAAGAATATAAGTTAGTTAAGAATAATGCCTTATCTATTAATGATCAGAGTCAGAGCTGCGTTGTTGAACAGTTCTGGGCTGCCGTGCACATAGGGCTTCTTGGAGTTGTCTAATGTTAGGCTCTGATGAAATGTACACTAATTAAAGAATGAAAATCTATGGTTAATTAATATTGAATCTGAAACCTTTTAATAGTAAACATCAGGAGCTATAATACCCTTAATTATGATTCGTTTAGGTTGGTGTTGAAAATAATTAGTACTTTTTCAAATTAAAATTTATCAGATGATCCAAAATGGAAGTAACTCAGAGCGTTTGGCAGTCTTAGATTACAAGTGTACTTCAAGGGGTAGAGGAAATGGGGAGAAGTTGGTCAAAGAGTACAAACTTTCATTTATAAGTCAGTTCGAGGGCCCTAATGCCCACCATGGCGACTGTAGTGAACAGTACTATATTATGTACCTGAAATTTACAAAGTAGATTTTAAATATTCTCACCACCAAAAAAATCAGTAACTGTGAAGTGATAAATGTGTTAACTAGCCTTATTGTGGTAAACATTTCATAGTGTATACATAAATCAAATTATCATGTTGTATACCTTAAACTTACACAATGTTCTTTGTCGGTTGTATCTCTAAGACTAATGGAGGAAAATAAGGCAAAAAAAAAAATATTTCAAATATTTCTATTTCAAATATTTAGAAATACTGTTATAACACTAGATTTTGTATTCTAGTGATTGATTAGACTCACAGAGTTCTGTACCAACTTGACCTTGAGAATTAAGCCTTGCTTTAGTTCTATCAGGGTGGTTATTCAGTAGATAAGTTTCTGATCTTTCTTCACAATGATTTGGGCTTACCTCCACCTCTGCCTCAGAATAAAGCTAAGCATATGTAGTTCTGACAGTCATACCTTCTGGAAGGAAACAGGACACAAACAAACCAAGAATGACTAGGAAAAGTTATCAATGAGTTTGAAGAAATAGATACTAATGGAAGTTTAAGCATGATAACAAATAGAGGTTTCTAAAATTAAAATCCTATTTGTCAGGAATTGTGTGACTTTCACCTAAAACAAGAGGAAAGGTTAAGTTCAGCCAGAGGACAGGGATTTTTAAAAGATACCCGATTAGGATAATTGTGTGTTCACCTTTATGCAGCATAGTGGTTGTTCATTTTAATACTGATTTATTTTCCGTTGCTAAATATTCTACACCATTAGTTTTGTTAATATTCTGTTGATTCTGTTTCTAGGAAATATGCAGATTTCATTTGAATATATCATTTTATTCTTGACGTATTATTCCTTAATAAGTAGGCATTATTAAAACCATTTTATGTTCATTTTAAATCTTATCAGTTTTAAAATTTTCTTCTTATTTTAGAAGTTACTGTGTGTTCATGTTCTTCTGAGGTGTCGGCCAAGTTTGTTCTCCATGCAGTGCAGCTTGTAAAGCAAAGAGCATATCGAAGTCATGAATTCTATAAGTTTTGTTCCCTTCCAGAAAAAGGAACACTGACCGAAGCTTTTCCTGTCTTAGTAAGTTTTAATCGAAGTTAGAAATCCTAAAACAATTTGTTTTTGTTTTTAGTATGGGCTAGTATTTGAATTTGATTTTATAGTTTATATTTAGTGTTCATTGGGCTGTATATTTTATTAATGCCAAGTTAATGAAGTAAGAAGATAAGATACTTGGAACTGAATCCGAAGTAAATAGTAATCTCTTTTTAACAAATAAGTTAGTCAGGGAAAAGTACAGGTCTGATAGATACCAATACCTTGCATAGTGGACCTTGATTGAGTTTATTTCTTCATTCTACAGTAGATAATGTGTAGACTTTTCTACACATCACTTAAATTATTTTATTAATGCCCTGTTAAGAACCCATGAGTTTAATTTGCTTTCTGGGTGAAACCGCTACTTTCTTTCTACACAAATTACTTCAAATATGGCATGTTTCTCTTCTTACCCTAATGTTAAGAGGTAATGCCTAGTCTTTCTCTAAAGAAGGTGAATGTACTGATGTTGTTTCTTAAACTTGCTGCATTGTGTTTTCAGTTGGTTATATGATGTTTCCTAGTTTCTTATGTTTCTGACTACTTTCACTTATGTTCATATATCAGTGTTATGATTCATTTTTAAACTTTCTAATGTACTGATTACTAGAAAACAATATAAAACTCAGCACTAGGAACATATTTTGTTTTCCATTATTTTAATAGGGAGAAAGAAGAAAGTGACCATAATTTCACTTTGTTTTGGTTGTCAGACAGCTCTGAGATTAGAACTCAACTGCGGTTTTTGAGAATATGCTTTATAAGGCTATAAAACCCTTTCTCTTCTCATTATTCTTAATTTTTCCTTTAGACTTAAATTTTTATTTTAGTTTGTTTTCACCATTATTTTGTTGTATATGTTTTCAGAAGCTGCCTCAGATCTTTTATGACAAGTAGTGTAGATTTATGAATAATTGTTTATTTAAATGCCTATACTGTATGCAACTGTAATTCACATAACTCTAAGCATAGCTGATAAAAGTTGAATTTTCTTGGTGTACAAATAGGAGAAGCTTGAAAGCATACAATTGCTTTGAAATACCTACTATTTATATTCTATGATTTGAATGGAATGGAGAAAAAAGATGTACACATTTTTAATTTCTTTTTCTTTGCAGAGTGGGAAAGCAATTGAATTTTGCATTGCTCGTTGGTGGGCAAGTCTCAGTGATGTCAATATTGATTACACCATTTCTTTCCATGGAATAGTGTGTACTGCTCCTCAGTTAAACATTGTGAGTTCCACATTTTCATTATTTTTAATGTCGGTTATATGTGTACTTGAAAACTAATCTCAATGATTGTATTTAAACTTCAACAAGGAAATTGCCTGTGGTTCTGAAAATAACAGTAGTCTTCATTCATGAGTGCTTATGAACTTAGACATTTATTTACGTCCAAATTTTGTTTAAAAATACTGTTTATTTTTAATAAAGTTTGAGAAACTGATTTGATAAATATCCTTCATAGCATGCATCGGAAGGAATCAACCGTTTTGATGTGCAGTCCTCTTTGAAATATGAAGATCTGGCTCCCTGCATAACTTTGAAGAACTGGGTTCAAACACTACGGTATCATTAAATGTTTCAGGGCTACAGATGTTGAGTATTGATCTGGTCAGGACATAAGGGTCTCTTACACTCTATAAGGAGTCATTTTCTTAAATTTGTCTGAATGTTGGAGATGAAAATTCAGTTTATAACACTCTAGCCTAAGAATCCTGGCAGATTCCTGAGGCACAGCCCCAGGAGCAGCTTCTAGCCTTAAATAACATGTAGGTAAAGCTTTCAGTGTGGCACCTGGCAGGACGCATCTTGTGACAAGTGAGCACCATCTGCAGTCAGAACTTATCCTTCAACACTTAGCAATTGTTGCTCTAACATTGGGATCTAATTATGTTAAGAATTATTTGTTGACATTTGAAAATGTCTTCATCATGAAGGAATTACTTTTGTAATATTGCAAAATTTAAACTATTGCTGTTGTTTAGTCAGTAGAATTATATGTTAATAATGATTAAAATATAAAATATACTGAAAAGAACAATGTTTAAGAAAGCTCATTTGTCACTTCTTGTGGCATTATAGATTTTGTTGATTGATAGGGGGGTTTTTTTGCCTCATTAAATGAACTCAAATCAAGTCAATTATGTAATTGTCTAATTACAGCCCACTTAGTGCAAAAACAAAACCTTTAGGATCAAGAGATGTTTTGCCAAATAATCGTCAACTTTATGAGATGATCCTTACGTATAACTTTCATCAAGTAAGTGTCTGTATAGTAAAGTATACCCTTGTAATGAACTTTTATGTTTTGTTTATGATTGTAAATTTGAAAATGGAACAATGGTATATATATTAGGTATATCTATGAGCTGCCCTTGGGTGTCAGTTTTTAATTTGTTAGGGGAACTCAGTCAAAAAACTACAGAAAGATTTATTTATCATTATGAAATAGAGATTTGAGCGGAAAAGATCACTTTGCCGTTGCAGGTATAATACTTACCGTATTATAACAGTGGTTGATTTGGAATTGTTCTTTGGGAAATTATGACTTTTAATAATCTAAGTATCATTCAAGTTTGAAGTCACAAATTTTAATTTGCGGTGACCTGGCCTTTGAGCCTTAGTTTTTATAAACACTCATACCTGTTCACTGGTACCTGTCTAGTATTACCTGTCCAGTGGTTAGACGTCTCATCAATACCAGATGCTTTCTGATTATGATAGTGATGGGCCTGATTGTTTACTGTGAAGTAGGCTCAGAGTGACTGAGGAGACATCAGAGTAACTCCTAAGTTGAATGAGTGGTAAAGGTAGTTGAGGCTAGTGTAAATGTTGGATCAAAGTGCTTATGTGAGATTCGTAAGATCTTAGTAAAACTCTTATTGAAGCATAATATAGGTTTGGTTTTAATGTTTGGGAGGTGACCAATTTCAGTGAATTGTCAAATTTCAGTTTTATGAAGTAAATATATATTGCTTTATTAATGAATACAAATAGCTGGGTTTGTATTTTTAAAAGTTTGTAAAAGAGGAGTACCTTTTATTAGTGCCAAAATACTGGATGTTTTACATTTTTAAAATTGGCTACTGCAAGAAAATATTGTAATACTTTATGTAAAAGTCTCATTGATAACAATATTGTAAATCTACGTTAGAAATCATGTAAACCATGTAAGTGATTCTTCTTATTTTTTTTATAGCCCAAGAGTGGCGAAGTAACTCCAAGCTGCCCGTTACTTTGTGAATTATTATATGAATCAGAATTTGACAGCCAACTGTGGATCATATTTGACCAGAATAAAAGACAGATGGGTTCAGGCGATGCCTATCCACATCAGGTATGAAATTGAGAGTGCTTTTTAGAATTAACAGAAGCTGTTTCTCGAACTAATGAATTCCTGATTTCTTGTTATAGTAATATTTGTTTTTTTTTTAAATGCCATAGTTTTGCGTTTAGTATGTTGACACATCACTAGAAGCTACAGTTGTCTATAGAACAGACTGGGACAGCTTTTTAGTCAAATTAAGTTTTGAGGTAGAGGAGGGCAGGAATGATGTAGACACTGGCTGGCATAGCTTTTTATTTTTAGTACTCCTCCTTCCTTGGCACTGCTTCCACTCATCTGAAAGTTGACAACAAGTCATCTGATGTATGTGAGCGCCTTGAAATGATCCCAGGTCTGAATTGGATAAAGAGCACTACAATGACACCAAGTGTCTTCACTTTATTAGAACTTTCAAATTTATTTCTTCATGGGGCAGTTGTGATTTGAGCACTTACTGTATGCCAAGCACTGTGCTGGGCACTATTGTATTGAAGGGAAAAAAACTTTTCAATCATAATTTTCAGAAATTTTATCCCTAGTTGAAGTATTGATAAAAAGAAATGAGGTATTTCCTATAATGTTTACAGCTTTATGCTAAATAATGAAATTAACTTATGTAAATTTTTTTCAGTCAGTCATTCAAGGAATGATTTCTTTTATTCAAAGCAAGCCCTAGTCACATCTCCTTAGTACAGACTGGATTATTGTAGTGACATTACTTTGGTTGCTTTTAAAATCTCAGAAGAAATGGCTGATGCAGAATATAGTATCCCATCCTCTCGAGCTGGTTAACTAGATGGAGCATAGTAGATTTGTATTCCTTGATCTCTGTTGACTCCCTTTGTTTCCGGTCTATAATAAAGGGGTATAACATTTTGATTATTAATAGAAATGTTACCAGTCATGTGTATATGTGTCTCAGATATTTACAGTAGCTCAATTTTGCTAATTTTTGGTGGTGGTTTATATGTTCCTGAGTAATCAAGTGCTGGAAAATCATTGCTTTTCTCAGTCTGGAACAGACTGATTTAGCCGAGCATATGGGAGTAGCCTGTCCTTGTGGGAAGAATGAGGGCTTAGGAGTCAGACCTGCCTTCAGCTCCCTTTACTCTGTATTTGACCTTGGACAGTTCACTTGATGTCCCTGGTCCTGCTTGCTCACTTGCATAATTTTGTGTTTATGTAAATTTGTGTGCAGTAACTTGCACGGTACCTCACATACTATAAGCACTCTATAAATAGTAACTGTTTCTGTTTATCTTCTTCCTATGATTTTCATTTACTTGGCTAAACTACTTTTCCCAAATGTTTTCTTTTTTAGTATTCTTTGAAACTGGAGAAAGGAGATTATACAGTTCGACTACAGATTCGTCATGAGCAAATCAGTGATTTGGAACGTCTTAAAGATCTTCCATTTATTGTTTCTCATAGGTTGTCTAATACCTTGAGCTTAGATATTCACGAAAATCATAGCCTTGCACTTCTAGGAAAGAAGAAATCAAGTAATTTGACACTACCACCCAAATATAACCAGCCATTCTTTGTTACCTCCTTACCTGATGACAAGTAAGTGATCGTGTTGCTTACATTTAATGCTCATCTTATACACCATAATCTGTTAATGCTAGTTCGTTATATTAAGGCTAAATTTATATAGTATGTTGTCATTTACCATTTTAGAGTAAGGTTATTTTTCCCTTTGATTTTTGAAATTTTAGCTGTGGGAATTATTTTCAAATGCAATTGTTTTGATGTTTTTACCCCTAATTATTTTTGTGAAACTTTCAATTTCTTCTTTTTCTCTTTTAAATCTTATTAGAATACCTAAAGGGGCAGGACCTGGATGCTACCTTGCAGGATCCTTAACATTGTCAAAAACTGAGCTTGGAAAGAAAGCTGTAAGTATTAGGATTTTGGTTTTTTTGGTTTTTTTTTTTTTTTACATTGAAAGTACCTATTCCCAAATGTCCCTTTCTTTTAAGATTGGAATTAAGTCCTCATTTCAGAATAGGTAAAAGAGAAGATCTCCCTGGCAAAAAGAAAAAAATTTAATAATTTTTTTCCCCAAAGTAAAGATCAATTAATATTTAGTTGTATTTTAAAGTGTTTAGTATTGTTTTTCTCAAGCCTAAGTTACTCTGGCCTTTAACCTTTCCTACCTTGCATGGCTAATATACTTGAACTTCCTGTGAAACAGATACAAATTAAATTTGGTTTAAGTGAATAAGGTGTTAAAATTAGAGCCTTTTATAGAACTTTAACCAACATAATATTGTGGGTATAGGAATAACTCAGATCTTTTTGGTTTACTTCTAAAAACCAGTTGGAACAATTATTACTAATGAATGGCATTTTTCACACTTGTACAGACCTTTCTCTGGTTGGAATGTCAGTATTTCTCTTGGTATTGCCTTTCGTTTTAGTTTCGGAATTATGCTTTTTTGTTGTTGTTGTTGTTGTTAAAAACATGCTTCTGAGTGTTAATATTTTAGAGATAAATGTTAGTTTGGTAAGTACCTGTTTTAGTTTTTATATCTGTTTACATTACACATTTATTGTGAGAATAGTGTTTATATAGTTCTATCAGGTTTTGTCATATCATTTTAGCTCAATGCCAATCAAAGTTTTCATTCTTACAGTTTTGCATTTCTCTTAGCATTAGTTCTTACAAAGTAAGCCTACTACGTAATGCTGGAATCTATAATGAATCAAAGTGAATAAATCTCATACCTCTTAACAAGTACACTTACTTCTTATCACTGTTGAACAAAAGATCATTTATTTGCAGTCATAGAAGCAAAACTTAGGAATTTGTTGTGTAGAAAAAGTTGTTTGCCCTGACATTTTCTGAGTCTCATTTCAGTCTGTACTATTTATTTATATATATGGTATTTTTAGTGTAATTTGAAAAGAATCAGTAGTTAATGGTATTGGAATTTATAGATGCACTGATTTAAGAAATCCTAGTAGTCTTTTTCTGTAGACTTCACTTCCTGGGCAGTGTGTTGCTTCCACTATGGGATTTCAGCAGTGGGGCTTCAGTATTGAGATTCACACCCAGATAGCTCTTGAGTGTACACTTCCTTGTGATGGGTATGACAGCAGGGCATTGTTATAAAAGTATGCTTTTAGAAATTCAGAGATAGTTAACTGTTTTCTGGCTCCATTATTCAGAGGCAGTTGTGAAATTGTAAACATGTAGGATTAACTATAGTTATTACTATCAGGTAATTTCTTATCAAGGTAGATTTTTTTAAAGAGATAGCAAAAACCTTAACCTGCAGAGATAATTATAATTCTTAACACATTCTTTAATCTTACCTCAGTAGTTTTGCGTTTCTCGTGGTTTGGTAGCTGTGAAGGTTTATTTTACTTTGACTTTCAAAGTCAGCTTGAATGATGCTTGGCGTGTGTGTGATTGTTGTGACATCCTTGAAAATTAGACTCTGAGGATTGTCACTTAAATTTAATGTTTTAAAAGTGTTTTGATAACTAATGGATTTTTGCTGTACTAAATTTTTGAAATAAATTTGAAAATAGAATTTTTGAAATAAAGTTGAAAAACATTTGCCCTTAGAAATAACATTTTAGAGCATTTTTATTTAAACAAAGTGGCAGTGTTGCTTTCTTTAAAAGCCTGCCATCTTGATCGTAGACATGACCCTTCTAAGTACTGTGACACATAAATTGGAAGAAAATTAGACAGAGGTGGTGTCTCCATCCTGTGTAGATTATGCATGTTTTCTTACAGAATGTCGTTCTAACTCCCAGGGGCAGTCTGCAGCAAAACGACAAGGAAAATTTAAAAAGGTACTGATTGTCAGTTCTTTAAAAAGATGTTTTAAAGCCTTATTTGCATATTAGCTAAACTTTTTTTCTGTCACTATTATAAATCTTTTTAAAAAAATCTCTCCCTTAGTTTCCTTTCTTTAAGTTCTGCAGTATAGTGCTTTTAGCTTATCAGTGTTGACATACTGCTATCCTAAAGTTTTTTTTCCTGCCATAAATTGGTGGAAGACCCCTGTTCTATATGTGTATAGAAAAAAAATTTAATACTATTCACTTCTTACTGCAAATATACCAAATAATAGTATTGAAATTTTGCATATCTAAAATCTTATAGAGATGAATATGAGTTTTAGCTATGTAAACCAAAACAAATTATTTTTAAAGTGTGAAAATATTTTTTTGAAAATATTCTTAAGTTGGATGGTTTGATTAAAAAAATATTGCTGAGGTATTTCATGTGAAGTTTATTCCTTGCTCTTGAGTCAAAGTTAGTTTTGGAAGGGCAGAGCCAGAGCAATAGACAGCAGAAACAGAAATAAGGACTGTCGACCCAAAATTAAAACTTGCACTAAGAGCATAATTAGAGTTTAAGATGATAACTAGTAAATAGTCTGATCCACTTTCCTGTAGTTTATTAAACAATCTCTGATTAACTGTGCAAGCCAAAGTTAACTCAAAAAAAGAAAAATTCTACTTCAGATGTACTTCAGAAAAAGAGATACATATTCAGTGAGCTCTCTAGTGAAGACCTACTGACACCATTCAGCATTTAGTGATTTTTTTCAAGGAAGAAGCGTTGCAATGGGAAAATTAGTATTATAAAGTATAAACAAAGGTAACTTATACTTAATTAATAATGATATGAAGCTGGGGATCACCATCTAGTAGGCAAAATTACATTATTAAAAAGACTTCTGAAATGTTCATATTATTCTATAATGATAAATATTTTGTTCAGACAAAATACACCACTGAGAAACATCTTTCTAATTAAAAAATAATAATTACTTCTATAGAGACCAGTATTTTTCAACAGAGCATCTTTATCCATTCGCAGGCCATGCACATGCACTTAATGAAACAACTACATTAAAAAAAAGAAAAGAAAAGAATAAAGTAGGAAGTGTCAGTTCATTAGACTCATAAAACTAACTTCATTTTATTTGTAAATTGTTATCTTTGAGTCATCATACAGTAGTTTTTAATCTATTGCTTTAGCGAATAAGGAAAAGGTATTTTACGAGTTCATTAAAAATAGAGAAGTCACATATCACAAACACATAGCCATTTTTTTTCTTCCCGTTGTATATTTTGGGAGTTTTGGTGGATTTTGTTTGGATTAGGTTGTATGAGATGGAAAATTCATCAAGTGTATAAGAAAATGATTATTACTTGATAGTTAATAAAGCTTTGTATAAAGAATTTGGCAGCTAGAGTTACCTCTTCCTATTTCTATCTTCAGTATAAGTACATGTGAAGCTCTTATTTTAAAAATCATTATTATAGTTTTATAATCACATTACCCGTATAGATATACATATAATTTATTGCCTGAACAAAATAGCAACTAGCCTTTTGTGTGAACATGTTCTCTGGGTTTCAGTGACTTTTGATTTGAAAATGTGTTTTACCCTTTTTTAACCTCATTGTAATATGAAAGTATGTAGTTACTTTTAACAAGTCATCAATAACATTCAAATATGATATAAATCTTTAAACATTTTAGTTTGTGTGAAGGTATTACAATCTTGAATTTAGTTCTTAATAATTTAAGAACTAAGTAAATTGATCATTTCTGAACCAAAATTTACATGGTATTATATTATCTTGCCCAAAGAATAGTTAGTGGTTTTGTGGGTAGGTTTGACTTTCTAAATATTATTGTTCAAATACTGTTGAAATACTTTGTGAATAACTGGAATTGTATTTAAAAAGAAAAAAAAAAGAACCCTATTAGCTATCTACAAAAGAACTGTAGCATTTCTATTCTGAAGGCTCTTTTTTACTATATTTTAAAATCATTTCTCAAGATTTAATGGTACACAATCATTTCTGTTAAATTAACCCTATGCCGTCCTTGAGAAGTAAGTTGTAAAAATACTCATTGTCAAAAAGAACAGATGACCGTGATCAAGCAAATAAATAACTATTTTTCTTCTCATTAGAAATTAAAACCACCGTATTTATAATTTTTAATAGTAAAATGTTCTTGTCCTGAAAGACTTTATAGGATTATATTAACATTTATAACATCTAATTTGATATATTTCATATATAAAATGCTGATTACAAAACCTTGTTCTCTCCCCCTCAAGGTCATTCATCATAAATTTCAGTTTCTTTTGTACTTTTAATGATAGTTGACGCTGTGATATAAGGTTTCCTGTTTATAGATCTTTGTTAGAGTTCATCGTTAATCATAAATTAACTTTAACATTTTAAATTCAATTCTGTATTCTCTCTTTACTAAAACATAATATCAAATGCCTTTCCTCTAAACTTCAGAGGAAGAATTGCCTTACAGCAGAGGCTTCCCTTCTGGAAGTTTGTCCCTCTTCCTAATCAGGCAAGGAAGAGGGGAGACTAAGGGAGGCCCACTTTAGGTTAGAAGGAATGTGGACTGCCAAGTTTCCTCCTCCAGGCAAGTGTCATTTACATTTTAGCATACTGGATGATACAGAAGCATGATTCCAAAGAGAATAGGACTATATTAACAGAGTAAATGTTGGAGACTATTTATACCTTTAATTCTTAGGTATGTGTCATTTATGCCATATAGATGACACCGAAGTAATCTGTTTGCCTAAGAACTTGGTGATAAATTATCAACTCAGATCTGCAGACCCCTTTAACTTGGCTTTGCCCAGTGCAGTACCAACATAGGAGAGTGAATCTCAAGATGGAGAAAAGGATGTGTGGCAGGATCCAGAAGGAGCTAGCCTAAGCAAAATACCTGTTTCCTTTTTCCAGTCTCAAACTTCACGCCTTTGCTTGTAGGTTATTGCTCCCTGACCCAGAGAAAGTGATACTGAAAGGGCTAAAAATGGATTTGTGTGATTATTTTGCATCTGGTTTTCTGTGCTTAAAATCAGTCATATTGAAATTGTAATTATTTTATGTTGAAATACTATTACAACAACAGTAGTTCGTTATATTCACTATTATAATTACACCCCCAAATAAATTTTAATTGTGAAAATTGTTTAGATGGGCTTATTTATGTAGTGCTCACACCTAAAAATCCTATTTTGGGGAAGGTGGGGCTTGCAGTACTATTTCTTAACCTATGTAAAAGTTTTTCAGAAATTAATGTAATTAGAGCAGTAAAAGTCTTTTTGGTAACATAACGTCTTCCAATTTTAGAATTTTTAAAAATTAAAACAAATATAAGGATTTAATTTAGCATTTTTTAATATAAACCTGAAGATAGAATTGATAGAATTTGAGAAATTGATTTAATAAATAATGATTTAACAAAGACGCCTGGTTGTTGTGCCGAAATCAGAACTGGCAAATATAACGTAAAATTTCCCAGATAATGTATAGACTTATGTGCTTTAATAAAATAGATGGAAATAGAGGTAATTAGATATGATCACACATTTCTCTGCTCATCTCTTTCTTAGTCTGCCTTTACCCTCCCCCCCCCCCCACTGTCCACTGAAACTTCTTTTGTCATGATGGTCAGTAGCCACTCTCTTACACCACCTCTCAGTTACAGTCATCAGTTGATGACTCCCTCTTTCTTCACCCTGGCTTTTCACAGAACTTCCATGACCTCAGATTCCCACTGGATTCTGCCTCTTTCACTCATCTGAGCATGGAGATAGTAGAATGCTTTGGACCAAGTCCTGAACTCACTCTTCCCCATCCCTACCTCATCCTATGCATCCCATTTAAACATCATCAGCAAGCATTATTGGTTCTACCTTCACAGAATATCTCAAATCCATTCATTTCTTTTCTACAGCCTCTTATTTAGTTCAAGGCAGTGCTGGGACGCCTTCCTAACTTTTCATCCTTTTTCACCTTTGCCCTCCATCATCCATTCTCCAAATGGTACTAGGCTTCATTAAAAACAAACCAAACCTTTTAATCCATGCAGGATCCAGAGTCATTAAACAAAAAGCAAAATCTTAATCATATCACTGCCTTGCATAAAATTCTTCTAAAAGGCTTTCTGTAGCACTTAGAATAAAATTTGTGGGGTTTTTTTTGTTGGATTGTTTGTTTGTTTGTTTTGCTATATTCTATCAACCTTACTTAATATGGTTACTGCCCATTTGCTCAGTACATACAGCTGTGCTTATATACCAAACTCAGGTTTTTGCACAAGCTCATCTACTTTCAAACACTTTCTTCCTCTCATTTATTTGAGGTTTATTTAGGTCATTCAGATCAGATGATACCTCTTTAGAGTGGCTTTCCACGTAACTCCTTTGTCTGCAGTTGCCCTACCTTACCTAGCAGTCACTCTGCATCCCTTCAT
This sequence comes from Rousettus aegyptiacus, assembly GCF_014176215.1. Lineage (NCBI taxonomy): Eukaryota > Metazoa > Chordata > Mammalia > Chiroptera > Pteropodidae > Rousettus > Rousettus aegyptiacus. The sequence continues at coordinate 55,156,611 of NW_023416286.1, read as the reverse complement.
TTTATTTTCTTCATATCATGCATCAACATCAAATTATTCATTTACTTATATGTTTATTGTGTATCTTCCCCAACTAAAGTATCTGTTTCCTGATGGCAAGAAAGGGCCTTTTCTGTTTTGTTCTTCAGTTGTCAGTGTGTTAGCTGGCACATCACAGGGGTTCAATAAGCCTTGTTGACTAAAGGAAGAAATATATTTCTCTTTAAATTTACTCAGAGAGAAAAGAGGATGTTTGGGTTTTTTTTTTTTTAAGTTCTTTATTTTTTTTTCCTCTTCTTAGATATAAAATGTGGAAAGTTCAGTACTTTTCTAATTAGTGTGTCAAGTAAAACAAAATACCAAGTGCATTCAAATAGAGAAAAATTTATTCTTATCTCCTTATTATAAAGGAGATAATAGACGTGTTGGTACTTTAAAATTGGGGAGAAAATTACTAATTGCAGATTGGAATTTTTTGTATATTGTGGTGCCTTAGAGTCTGGAATACAGTGTAGTACAACTCAGATGCAGCCCACATTATGTAATATTCATCTGTTAAAGATGATTTTAAAATATGTAAAATTAAGCATGTTAATCTAAGACTATCTCTTCACATTCATAGGATGTAATCCCTGTTCATTACTACCTAATACCTCCACCAACAAAGGCTAAGAATGGTAGCAAAGATAAAGAAAAAGATTCAGAAAAAGAGAAAGATTTAAAAGAAGAGTTTACGGAAGCATTGCGAGATCTTAAAATTCAGTGGATGACAAAGTAAGTTTTTAATGAATTTTAATTTTCTAAGTGTTTACTTTTATTTTCCCATTTATAATAATATTTTATGTATGTATGCATTGGCTATATTCAAAAATGCTAACAGTGGATGGTAGGATTATAGGTGCTTTAAAACTTTGTTATAACTATTTTTAGTTCCCTTTGTGAACTAAAAACGTTTTAATCACTTATTCTGATTTGCTCTTGGAAGATAATTTTATTGAGAAACATGAAGAAGAAAATAAAAATCACTTTTTGCCCACTCTCCAATCATTGTCCTATTATTATTTGTATTTATACATGTAGCAGTATGAATGATATTGATATTGTGGCCTGATTTTCCAATTACTGTTTGATCATGAGCATTTCCTGTTATTTAATAGTCCTTTAAAATACCACTTTAATGACACATTTTATATGGCCGTATGGATGAAATATAACCTATTTAAATACTCTACTAGACATATACATTTATAGATTTTCTTTATAACACTGTGATGGATATTTTTATACATTTAGATTTTTTTTTAATTTTTATCAAATAGTGTCTTTTAAAATAATTACTGAACCTAAAATTCTAGTTTTAAAACATCACCTTATGTTCTGCCAATTGCTTTTCAAGAGTGAGTATAACAATATATCCACCTAGTAGTGTATGATGGAGCTTATCGCTCCATGTACCTTTGCCAACAGTGAGCTATATAATTAAAAATAAAGCTTTGCTACTACTATACGATGCAAAAAGGAAAGGACATCATTGCAATCTTAAACTGCATTTGTTAAGTTATTGTGGTAGTTAAGTTATCGCAACCTTTTTTTGAATGTTCTTTCATTCTTCATATAGTTTCTGTCTGTTGAACATGTTCTTTACCCCTTTTTCTATTGGCACATCAGATTTTACTGTTAACTTTTTAACATAAAAGGTATTAATGTTTTGTTGCACTTGTTGCAGATTTCCCCAGCTAATTCTTTGACTTTTAGCTTACTTTTTATATAATAGAAACTTATTCTATGTAGTCAAATTGGATTGTTTTGTGCTATGCAGTATTTCTTTTACCACTGGTTAGCAGTCGGAATCCTCATAGCTGAAAATGTATGCATTTTTACAGTTGTGACACCTAGCAGAGGACAGACATCATCATATCATGAAAATAATTCTCAGAGATTGAACCTTTACGATGTCAGTCCACATTTAAACCTACCTTTCCTCTTAAAACTAGGTCCTGTCTCTACCAGAAGTCAGAGAGTCTTTAGGTCAGTCTCCGGCTGATTATAGGATGTTATAAATGGTTGAAAATACAATGTAGATCCTTCAAAAGTAAGATGACAGAGATCGACTTCTGGCATGATAGTGATGCTGAAACTTTATTCCAGACTGGTTCCCCTCAGCTCCCCGTCAGTGGGCTTTCCTTCTGGGAGGAGCACGTTTTCATCATTTTTCTTCCAGCCCAGCCACCTGTTCCTGAGGCTAAGTTCTAGTCAAATGTGGTTGAGATGTGGGGGCTCCCTCCTGCTCAGCCCCTACTTATAAAGTGGAGGGTCTGCCTTGGGTGTGGCTCTGTTGAGGCTCTTGTAACACCTGCCACAGCTCAGGAGGCAGTGGCCCCATGCCAGGCAAGGCAAGCTAAGAGGACTGCAGGATACTGCTTCCCACTCCGTGTAATCAGGAAGAACTGACAGTTTTTTTCAACTTCCCTATCTGGGAACATGTAGTGTCTCTTTATTCATTCAAGACTTCATAGATTTTTCAGATAAGTTCATATTTTTCTTTTTATAGATACTGGGCATTTCTAGATCTCTCATTTTTTTTCTTGCTATTTGTGAATGTCTTTTTCCTCCTTTTATTAAATCTAGTTATAGCTGGTATGTAGGAAAGCTGTGGATGATTATTTTTATCTTCCGTCTTATTGGACTCTTAAACTATTATTTTGTGTTTTGGGGTTTTTTTTTTTTGGTTTTCTTAGATAAGCATATTTGTACTACCTGCAAATAATGATAATTCTTGTCAATAAGTATACAATTTCAGATTGATGCCTTTTATTTTTAACTAGAACTTCAAAACAATGTTAAATAATAGGAAAGATAGAAATTGTTTTCTTTCTAAAAGAAACAAAAATGTTTTCTCTTTCTTATATACATAGGCTGGATTCTAGTGACATTTATAATGAATTGAAAGAAACATATCCTACTTATCTTCCTCTGTATGTTGCACGACTTCATCAATTGGATGCTGAAAAGGTTGGGTGTGTTCGTTTTTAATAAGAGTATCTTATTTTGTTTGTAATGTTAGCTAAGGTTTGTATTTTGAATTAAGGTACAGCCTTATATTTGTCTCTATTCTTGCTGACTAAAATGTGTTTCCTCATTGAATGTTTTGTTAAGCAATTTTCATTTAATAATTATAGAAATTGGCCATTACTATGAGTTTATGATTCTCACTCATATTTTTGATCAGTGGAAGGAGTGGTAGTTAAATACCCTAAAGATTGCTTTTCTGACCTTAACCTAAAGAGCAAGAAGCAAAAGGCAGTGGTCCTGGCCTGCTGCAAATCTAAACACCTTCAGAAAAAGAACCCCTACTTTGCATTAACAATGTTAAGGACTCTCACCTTTAAAAATTAGCCATTGTTCCAGGTTTTCTTAACATGGACCAGCTCTCATTAGTAGTCATGGCAGTAAGAAAGTGCTATCTATAAGCAACTAAAAATTATCAAGGGTTTAAGGTGAACTAGAAAGTGTTGAAAGGAGACCTGTAAAAGACTTGAATGAGAGAGACCACGAACACCATGATAATCTTAGATTCCGTTGGTTATAGTCTTGTTTACTCTCATCTTTGTGGTTTTAATAATAAATTTTAAAGAATCAGTTTCATCAGCTAGTGCTTTTTTTACTTCTGTTTTTATGTGCTGTGGGACAAGAATATAGCCGATCTTAAAAATCCCTAAAATCTTTTAAGATATCCTGAAAAAGAGTTGCCTTTGTAGAAACTGCATTTTTATAAACTTTACATTTTGGTTATTCTCAGTCATACTAGGAGAGAGCGCAGAGCCCCCTGGGCTACAAATAGACTAGACTACATTGTCCCATCACGCTGGAGTAGAGACAACAGAAATTAAGTGTTACAGTATACTCATTGATACATCCATTTTTGTTTTTCATTTCTTCTCTTTTCCTCCCTAGGAACGAATGAAAAGACTTAATGAAATTGTTGAAGCTGCAAATGCTGTTATTTCTCATATAGATCAAACAGCCCTAGCAGTTTATATTGCAATGAAGACTGACCCCAGGCCCGATGCAGCTACTATAAAAAAGTACCTAACCAGTAAATAATCTTTCTTGCATCTCATTTTCTTAGTTACTGTTTTTTACAAGTAGGGGTTGATATTATTGAGAATATTCTTTTTTCCTGATATTTCTTATGTTCTTAGAGTTATCAGATTTGGATATTCCCTCTTTAGATATTTTATAATAATTTTATCCAGTTATTTAAGATCAAGCAAAAGAAGAGCAGTTTGCTGTCTTTACCATTAGGTGCTGTCATGGTGGAGAGATTTGAGTAGCTGTGATCAAGCAGTCCAGGCACTTAGGGGTTTGTGTGAACTGGATATGTGGAAAGGACAAACACATAGCACCCTATAAAATTACCAATAGCATGAAAAACTCTTTTAGTTTTTAATGCCTACTAAAGGATAAAAAAATAAAATTACGTTAAAACCATTATCTAGCAACTTCAGTTTTATGGAATTGGACTTACATTATTACCTGGAGGGAAGGGAAGAGGGGAGTTTATAGTTTTGCCTTTGTAAACCCTAACGTGATATGTAAAACAGAGAAGCTTAGCTCGGTGTGTAAGTGAGCGGTATGGCTTCCTCCACGTGAGAGTGAGTTTCCATGTTAGTGGAATGGTCCAGCAGCTCTCACTTTCACCCTTGCATGAATACTTACCATCACCTCATAATGACTCTCCCAATATCAGTTTTTTCTGTCACTTTGGTTTATTTTCAACCTATGGAGGTCATTAATTTATAAGAGTAGATATCCTCATTCTCTCATAGTTATTATAACTAATAAACTGAAACTGTTCTGGCTGGCTAAAAGTACTATAATTTCCCTTTAAGATTCCATCTACTTCCATCAGAATATTTTTTCCTAAATAAAATACATTCTAAACCACTAGACTTCTTGGCATTGATTGTATATACTGATATTAGAGGATCTTATGAATCTTATAAGCAGTATTTTTCAAGCCAAATGAAATTTGTTGAGTTGTTTTTTGACCATTATTAGCACTTTTTCACATTTTCCAAAGGAACAATCTCAAAACATTGCCATTTTTTTGTTAACATTAATAACAACAATAGTGAAAAATGTAGCCGTCATTTATGAAGCGACAATTATGTATAAGAGATTACTTGGGGCATTTTCAAATACAATGTCTTATTTAAATTTAATCCTCTAAACAACATGCAAAGTAGGGACATTTTTACCCCATTTTTATAGAAGAGCAAACTGAAGCTCAGAAATTAAATGACTTGCCTGTGGTGACAGTAGTAGGTAGTGGGAAAGCCAGGATTCAGACGAGCGGCTGTCTTCTAAGCCTGTGCCCTTTCATTTCTTGGTAAGCAACTCCTTATATTTCTACCCTAATCTTGAGAAGATTACTATGCCATTTTCTTTTACTCATTGTCTTTACAAGTGTCTGTCGCAAATAAGCAAGCCTTCTAGAGACTAACACTGTCTTCTGGAATGTAGGTGGTTATTATATTTCATTCAACAGTGATTTATTGCCTGTTCTGTACCAGGCATTGTTCTGGGCCCTTGGAATACATGAGAAGAAAACAAAGATGCCTGCCCTGGAGCAAGGCAGTTTATCATAGTGATTGAGGGCAAGGATTCCAGAATCAGACTCTTAAATTCCAGAATCAGAACCTTAAGTGGCTTAGAAATCTGAATCTGTCACTTCCTAACCTTAGGACCTCGAACAAATCAATTTATCTCTTTGTGCCTCGGTTACCTCCTTTGCAAAATGAAGTCAATTAATTGTATCATACTCATAAATTGTTACGAGTATCAGTGAGTTAATATGTTAAAATGCTAAATGAGTTATGTTAAAATGCTAAAACAGTTGGTGGCACATTCAGAGTAAGCATTATATTTGTTATGAAAAGTTCATAACTGGAAGAACCTCTGTACATCTGTACATACACCAAGGCAAATATATAATAATTGCTTTTTATAAGAAATCTACATACTTATTATTCTGATCAAGTGATGTAGCTGACAGAATTTAGAACCAAATAATATTTCAGCTCTATTCTTTATGGCTTCTGTTTCAGCCAAGTCCAGTTATCTTAACTCATTTAATCTGTGTAAAATAATGGCTCATTTGATATGTATTAGAAATAAGGAATTTTATTTGATGTACAATACAAATGTGTATACATGGCTATATAAGATTTCTGCATTATAAATATCAAGCAAAAGAATGCATGAATTTCATTGCAGATAAAGCTGTAGTTTTCAAGAAATTTTACTTATCTGTAAATATTTTTTAATTTGTTGTGCAGTGACATGGACAAACAAAAATCCACCCTCGTAGATGCCCTTTGTAGAAAAGGATGCGCCCTGGCCGACCATCTCCTTCACACACAGGATGAAGATGGGGCTATTTCAGGTGATGTAGAAGGAAGAGAGGAAGAAGGAGAAAGTACTTTGGATACTCTGACGGAAACTTTTTGGGAAACTACAAAATGGACTGATCTTTTTGACAATAAGGTAATCTTTAGGCTTCTTATTTTTGTGCAGTTCTTGGTGATTACTTCACAAACTTCTCTTGTGTCCCATTACCTACTGTTTTCTCTTTCCCAGTTGACTGGTCAGAAGAAGAAGAGATTAAATAGAATGAGGCTAAGCTTGGCTCTTAAGAAGACATGTTTAGTGGCACCTCATATTTGTCTTACTGTTTTAAAACCATTTGTTACAGTTATTTTGTCTGTCTGCAAAATGACTATTTAGCCACACTAATTTGAAAAACAGTTTAAGAATGTATATAGTGGTCTTTCGGTTAAACCAATCAGTTATGTATGAAGCTAAAATTCAGAACATCTTCTAGAAATTGTCTTTATGCCTTCCTGCATCTATTTATGTGCTAATTTGTTGGGGGTAGAGGGTATTCTGATTAGTTTAGATAGTAGTCATTTACCTCCAACTCTTTAACTGCTAAATAATTATCATCTTGATTTATAGCTAATCAATTTTAAAACCTAGTTTAGAAAAAGTAACAGATAAACTTTTTGGTTTTTGGTTATAAAAACATTTTTAAATCTCTCTTATCTCTCTACTGTAACTCTTACAGTAGAGATTTTAGAACTACAAGTTTTTGTTAATATTCCTTTCCTCTAGAGATAAAAAAAAAATAAACGAAATCAATGGAATTTTCCCTCTGCACAAACAATTATTTTGTTTTAGTAGATAGACACTTATTTTGGAGATTAACTATGGTAATTTGCATTATTAATCATTTATCTTAGCCCTACTTTCTTTTGCATGAAGTGGTGCTTTGGTATGGATTCCAACAACTAGCGATTTATCATAATAATTTTTTCCCCCAAGATAAATATCTGTTCTGTGGAATACCCACCTCTTTTGAAGATATTAATCGTTCTTCTAAAAAGCTTTTGAAATTACTTGATATGACATGTTCATTTTAAAAACTATTGCAAAAGCCTAATTCTTTCATTATTAAAACTATATGCATTAAAATGTAAACATCTCATAAATAAGCTTTATCTTGTTTTACATTATAGGTTTTGACATTTGCATACAAGCATGCATTAGTAAATAAAATGTATGGGAGAGGCCTTAAATTTGCAACTAAACTTGTGGAAGAAAAGCCAACAAAAGAAAACTGGAAAAATTGTATTCAAGTAAGTAATATTTAAATTGTCACCATTAAAGGTCACTTTAGTACTGCATAGTGATGAGGTTACTTAAAAACCTCATGATAGTGATAATAATAGTACTGACTTTATCGTGGCTAATTTTTAATCTAATCAACTTAATGTAAACTATAAAAATATGTGCATAGGAGACAATCAATAAGCCATTTAAATTTTTAAACATTTTTTACTCCTGTCCAGAAAACCTATAGTTAGCCTCAGATGTTTTTTCTCCCCACCGCCTACGCCAAATATAGACTTTATTACTTGAAATTTCCAAATACTGTAGTTTGAGGCACTTGCTTCGGATATGATCCCATCAGATGATATACTAAAATTTAAAAAGCATATGTACATGTATGTCTATTTATATATATCCATTAATTAACAGATTTGCAAAATTTACATGGTTCAGCATTCAGAAGGTACAAAAGGGAGTAAATGTAGTATAAAATCTCCCATTTCTCCAGCCATCAAGATATCTCCAAAGGCAGTTACTGTTATCAACTTCTTATGTAGCTTTCCAGAGATAACCCACGTATATAGAAGCAAATAACGTATATAGAAGCAAATAATGTACACTAAGTCAAAATGTGTAATTGTATAACTGTTAGCCAATAACCATGCTCAAATTGTTTTCAACTGCAACTTAGTGTCAAGTATTTTCAACGTAGGCAAAATGCATTATGAACTTGATATATGGTTAGAAGAGGAAGTTTTCCTTTATGAAGGAACCAGGTAATTCCTTTAAATACATGTTGGCTTAATTCTAAAATGGTTGAGCTTTTAGAGTTTTACATTTGATTTTATTCTTCATTTGAAATCATAAGCCATTATTTTTATATGTCACTTTATAAGCAGAGAAAGTCTATGGTTGCGCTTTCTGTGGAAGTTAATTGTCAAGTGTAAAAACTGCAGATTTCCATAGAAATTGTTTTAGCCTCATCTTGTTTTTGTACGTACGTAAATTTATGCCTAAAGGATATAGGGAGGTTGGGGGATACTGATTGTACCAAATGCAGCCAACAGTCTGCTTTTTATATTTAAGATATTCTTTGGATATAAAACTGACCAGTAAATTCCTGTGGAAATTTTTGATTAAATCGTAGGTTATCTTTACTCTTAGACTCTTTTTTGTATACCTTTACCAATCATTCCAAATTGTAAGACATTTTAAAGTAGCCCCTTCAGATCTTTGAATAGGTTAAGAGAACTTTTTCTGGAATTGTTAATGTGTCCAGCATGATTATCATCACATAGGCTATAATCTGCAAGGTCTGACATTTGTGAAGCCAGTGATCCACCCAGATATTCACATCAGAGATATTTTGTAGCTTGTCTCCTCTCCACTCTGCTCCCCTATTGTCTTTTCTGCACATGAGAGCTGGAAATGATGGCTTTAGACACCTGGTGAATCTCCACATTTAGAATAAAATCCAAACTCCTCACTCTGCCCCATAAGGCCCCCTGTGATCTGGCTTGTGCCTTTCTCTCAGCCGTTTATCAGATCACACTACTCCTATTCACTCTGCTTCTACCATACTAGCTTCCTCTCTGCTTGGCTAAAACAGCCCTGTGCTTTCCCACGGGAGGACCTAACTATTCCAGCTATAAGGAAAGCTCTTCCCCAGATTTACACAGAGTAGATTTCTTCCTGTCATTCAGCTTAAATGTCACCTCCTCAGGGATCCTTTTCTTGACTATCTAACTTCCTAGCCATTCTGTATTATATTGCTTTATTTTTACTGTATACCTGATATCTCGTTTATTCATCTATTCATTTATTTGCTTCTTTATTATTTTGTATTCCCGAATAGAACATAAGTTTCCTACCAGCGGGGAAGTTAGTTCAGTGCTGTTTTCCCAGTTCCTAGAACAGTGTTTGACTTATGGTGGGCACTCAGAAAAAAATGAATGAAAGGAAACTAACTAAGTTGGTAGGAAGGAAGGGAGCAAGTAAGTCAATTGGGAAGAAAAACAGAAAGGTAGGAAGGAAGATTAGCAGGGATGATGGTAATCACCAGGATATGTTGGTTGGTAGGAAAGTTGATTAGCTGATAGTAAGGAATATTGGTTGGTAAGAAAGAAGGTGGATGGGATGGAAGGAAAGTACTACCTACTGCTACTCTATTAGTCCTAAATATTTAGTACAGAATTTACCCTAAATATTGAACTTGAAAAATCTGTTTCTTACCTTAATAATATATTACTGTGTTTTGTTATAGCTGATGAAGTTACTTGGATGGACCCATTGTGCGTCTTTTACTGAAAACTGGCTCCCCATCATGTATCCTCCTGATTATTGTGTGTTCTAAAATGGCAACCAAGACTTTAAATTTTAAAAAAAAGTTTTATAGTGAATGGATATAAAAACAAATTTGTGGCATTTTTAGTCTAATGCATGTTTTGATCCACTATCAAATACTGATTATTAAAATGCTGTGTATTAGAGAATTTGCTGGCGTGTGGCTTAATACATGTAAAACTAGACCTCTGACATCATGGTGTTTTCTTAATGCCTCACATTGCTGGCTGACTGCCAGCACTAAGGACTTTCAGTTGGGTTGCAGCTATTACATGCATGATAAGTTTTGAACAGTTACTTTTAACTGCAAACCTGTAAAATTCTCTCTTTTTTTTTATTTTATAAATGAACAGGGTTTTAACATGCTCAACTTTAATTTTTTTTCAATTGTATGAAGGCCTTAAAAAGCTACATTAAGTGTAGCTAAAATTATTTATTGGACTAAAAAGTAACAGATCTTCACTTCCTGATTTTTTTTTTTTTTTGAAAACATTTATATTTCAATTAAGGGGGAAAAAAATTAAAGAGGCATAAATAAATGCGTGGCAGTTGCTGGAGCATAACTGCTTCAATAAATCTTCGACTTGTAGTTATTTCAGGCCAATCATTTTTAACATCCTCTTGACATGGAAAGCATCAGAATGAACTAATGATACATGTATAAGTGCCAGATAGCTTAATCTTTATCAGGTATTGTAAAGATACACATATGGTATGTTTATTAATGTTGAAATAATGTAAACACGTGAATAAATGTGCAAAACCAAGATCACAGTATACCATATACACTCTGATACCTTAATTTTTTAATAAATAATAAAAGTGAATATTGAAGCTTCTTAAAGTTGGTCTTAATTTTTCATAAACAAAGTTTGAGATTAGAAAAGTAATAAATCTGTAGACAAAAAATTAAATGAGATAATTTATGTTTCTTACAATCTTATAGTTACTTCAATAGATTTTCAGTGCTTACTGTAATTTTTGTGTAGGTTTAACTTTATCACTTTTATCTTTCTGGCTACTAACTTGCGTCTCTCATCCTTTATCCATAAAATAATCACCAGATTGACAATATAATACACATAGACAATATTAAAAAGCCTCTGTGCACTTACAGTAAGTGTGTGTGTATGTGTACGTGTATGTGTGTGTGATTTTTAAATCTTGTTCCCTTAGAATTTACTGCTCTAGAAGACCTACCAGGAATCTTATCTGGTCATTCATAACTTTTGGGTGTAATTGACCCCTTTATCTGATAAAAACAGAGCTTTTACAAAAAAAATAATATAAGCATGCAAACATTTTGCATACAATTTCTGAATCATCTATCCATGAATAGCTACAGGCATGTTCCCTCACAAGCACATGTACTTTCACCTACACACATGCAGGTCCATGCATATAGGGGTTCAGTCCAATGAGGAAATTGAGACAGGCTCGGAAAAAATAGGGTGACTGCCCAAGGGCACATGCTGATTGACTAACAACCCAGATTTTGCCATATGTGGTAAGTATTACCTGCTTTCACAGAGCATCAGGGTCAGCCAGACATGAGAGTGTGGGTCCTCAGGTCTTTTCTGAGAATGTGTACAGCTCTACCACGTGTGTGGCCTTCTAGATACACATGGGAATATGTCAGAGCTTTCCAAGCCCCTGTGAACATCTCATTTCCCAACATTTCCTTTTCAGTTTTTGGATTAGTCCCAACTGTTAATCTACCATCTCAGGCAGCCACAAAATTATACAATTGCTGGAATTATCTGGACAGACATTCCCTTGGAAAAGGCTTCTGGGCCTAAGATCTGAGTCCAGTCTAATAAAGATGACCTTGCACATAGGGTCTTCTAGGGAAATCAGATCAAATAATGACAGTTCTCTGGGTATGCACATTTGAGGAGCTTCCAGCCCTATTTGGCTCGCTCCAGTGACTGCCAGGTTGCTGGTTTTCAAGACTACCACAGAGTTGGAGATGGGATAGGATGGGATGGGGACAAGGCAGTTTAAAATATCACAAAGTACACTGCTCTTACTGAGATTCTCCCTTTTTACTGAGCAAACATGCTTCATTGCTACATGGCTGGTTACCTTCCAGAGTTCTAGAAAGTTTTTGAGTTTTTGCCGGTTTCCTCATTGTTTCAATGGAGAAAGAATTTTCGAAGATTCTTACTGACAAAATGGTCCACCATTTTAGTGACATCGCACTTTTTTTTAGCACATGAATTTAGTATCTAATTTTAATGTATTTTTACAGTTAGAAACTTCCTGGTAATATTTATTTTGAAATATTACCTTCTGAGTTATGTCAAGATATGATAAATTCTAGGATCCTTCAAATACAACACTTTTACACAAAACCACCATCATTCCAGACCTCCCTAATAATATTTTTCCTCAGTTTTTTTGTTTGTTTGTTTTTTAATGTGGAAGGGGGGATTAGGTCCATGGATTTTGGATAAACTACTCAAGAAATGCATGGGGATCTCCAGGTGCAGTAGTGGCTGGCCCCTCATTATAGGCTTGCTCAGCAGCAGCCAGACAATCTGATGTGAAATTGTCTACCCCTACTGTGTGGCAGGGACCTGGCTGCACCCTACTCTTATCAGGTGGTGTTTTAGTATCGTTTAGAACTGCTGCTTTTGTGAAAGGATACCAAAGAATTAAGCAAGTGTATAACTCATTTAAGCCATATCCTCTCAAGGTTCATACATGAATAACTACAATTCCAGTATCAAAACCAGATGTCTCCAGATAGGACTGCCCGTATTTCCAATCACAAATTCATTCTAGAATCTGACTATGTCAGGTCATATCCAAAGTGTGAATAGAATACAAAGCAACTGGAAATATCTTCTATAATTCTTTCATGTTATGTATGATTTTTAAAGTTCTTAACATATCCCTCAGGTACCAAGCTACCTCAAAACTCAGTGACTTCCAATAACAATCAGTTTTCACTCACAAATATAACTTGGCTAGAGTTTGATCTAGGCTAGACTTGGCCTGAATCATTCTAAGCCCTAGTCCTTAAAATGTACAATTTACAGGAAGAACAGAAGATAGAGGGACATATTAAAGGATACGCTCATAATGTAGTCAGCCTAATGCAGCAGGTAGAAATGCTACAGGACAGACGACTCAGCTTCTTCAAAAGTAAATAGCAAGATCGAAAGAAATTTAAGGGACATGCCAATCAAGTAATTAATCACCCGTGGTTCTTATTTGGGTCCTCATTCAAATAAACTAAATGTTATAACATTGATGAGATAATTGGAAATTGGAAAACTAGATTTTTAAATGTTAATATAAAAATTATAAAGTATATTTTAGATGTCATAATATGGTTATGTGTCTTAGATATGAACAGAATATAGAGAAGAAAGGATATGTCACTTCAACTTAATACAGGAGCAGAAAAGTGGGTGGAGATATAGATAAAACAAGATTTTCCACATAAATTGAAAACATGGGGATGGAGATTTATAATACTTTTAACTACTTATTTTAAAAACAGCATTATTGAGCTATAGTGGCCATACAATAAACTGCACACATTTAAAGTATACAACTTATCTATTTCTATATATTTAAATTTTTTTATAATAAAAGTTTAATGTCAAAAATTATAACCATAATCCAGCTTTTCTAAAGGGACAGCTTTTCTACAAGACCTACTCCCTTAGAAAATAAGAAAATAAGCATATGATCATCATATCAATTTGTCCTGGGAATGTGAAAGAAATCCATTTGTAAGTTTTAAGGAAAGATTTGGGGGCAGGTCTCCAAATCTATATTTTTCTTAATATATTTCTCTACATGGTGTATTGAGGGAAGAGATTTGAAAATGAATTTGCATAACATTTGGGGCAAGTTGTGAGTTTTTTTAGAGTTTTATGTTACTTTATTGAGTTATGATTAATATGCCAAAAAATGCATCAATTTTAAGTGTACATTTCAATGTCTATAGTGCAATCATCAACACAATCAAATTTTAGAACATTTTTGTCAAAGTTCCTTTGACTCATTTTGTAGTCAGTTTCCATTCCCATCCTTAGCCTCTGACAACCATAGACTTGCTTTCTATCTCTACAATTTGACTTTGCTAGAAATTTTATAGGAACGAAATCATACAATATGTATTCTTTATGTCTTCCATTTAGTGTAATGTCCTTGAATTTCACCCATGTTGTGTGTATCAGATACTTATTTCTTTTTTTTTCCTGAGTAATATTTCTTTGTGTGATGTTCCACATTTTGTTTACTCATTCACTGGTTGCTGGATATTTGGATTGCTTATATCTGAGGTTATTGTAAATAATGCTGCTATGAATATTTATTTACAAGTTTTTTACAAGTATGGGCATATGTTTTAATTTATCTTGGGTAAATACCTAGGAAAGAAATGGCTGAGTATCTTTTTAACATTTTAAGAAACTGTTTAAAATGGTACTGGCATAAAATGTTGGTATGATTTTACATTCCCACGAGCAATGTGTGAGATTTACGTATTATGCACCTCCTTGTCAGCACTTGGTATTGTCACCTTTTCAACTTTGGCCATTCTAGTGGTCTTATACTGCTATTTATTTCATTGTGATTTTATTTTGCATTTCCCTAATAACAAGTTTATTAGATATTTGTCTATTGTTTTTGGTAAAGTTTCTGTTCTAATTTTTTACCCATTTATTCCTGGGATTGTCTGTCTTATTGAGTTGTGAGAATTTTTTTAAATTTTGAATATATGTCATTGATCAGATATATGTTTTTGCAAATGTTTTTTTCAGTGTGTTTCTTTATGGGGTCTTTTGAGGAGCAAAAATTTAATTTTGATAAGGTTCAATTCAACAGTATTTTTCATTTATGAGTTGTGTTTTTTCATGTTTTATCTAACCCAAAGTAATAAAAATTTTATTTTATTTTTTTAGAAGTTTTCCAGTTTTTATAGTTTTGACCTTTTTATTTAGGTCTATCATTCATTTTAATCGATTGCTGGATATTTGGATTCTTTATATTTAAAGACCAACTTAATTGGTCTTTAAATTTATAGATATTTTTATTGTCTTTTTTGGTCTTAAAATTTCTAGATATTTATATTAATTTGTTTTTAAATTTGTAGCTAGTTATGTTGTTTCATAGTTGACCTTTAGGTTTACTTTAAGAAATACTTGTGTGTGTGTGCATGCACACATGTGTACATTTGTATGAAGCAATACCAATGTGTATTAGTATTGGCGACTAGTACTAATTGCTGTCTCAATTATTACATCTTTAAAATATCTCTTGGTTTCTTGTAAAGCAAATCTTCCCACCAGGTTCTTCTTCAAGAGTGCCTTTACTCATCTTGGACTTTTCATCTTTATATAATTTCAGATTGAGCTTGACAAATTCCACAGGGAAGATTACATGTGACTACATATAATCTGTTGATCAACCTGGAGAAAACCGACATCTTTGAAGTGGCTTCTAATTCAATAACTTGGTATGTCTTTGCATTTACTTAGGTTATCTTTAATTTATCTCAGTATTGCTATAAATTTATGTAGCATCCTTGCATATCTTTTATTAGATTTATTACTAAGTATTTGATATTACTCTTATAAATTATTTCTAAGTTTTCTTTTCTATTTGTAATTGAAATTTACAAATACATTTGCACTTTGTATATTGACATCTGGAAACCTTGCTAAACTCTTGCAAATTTCAATAATTCCATTGTAAATTATCTGCAGTTTCAGAAGACAGCAAACTATGGCCTGTGGGCCAAATCCAACCCATCACCTGTTTTTACAGGGCCCACAGCTAAGAATGGTTCTTGCATTTTTATAAACGACTGTTCAAAAATAAAACAAAACAAAGAAAATGCTGCAGAAACAGTATATGGTCTATAAAACCTAAAATATCATCTGGCCCTTTACAGAAAAAGTTTGCTAACCTATTTTTATTATTTTTTTTACCCAACTTTGGTACTTTCTTCTCTGCCGTCATCCATAAATAATTCTAAATTTTCATGTTTTATTTCTTTTCTTTCTTTGACTACATAGGTTAAAATCTCCAATAGTGGTGAACTAAAATTTTAAGTCTTTTTCCCCATCTCAAGGGAGAAACTTTTAGCATTTTATAATTGTGATGTAGCATTTTATAATATAGATGTTTTTGTAGCCTTCCTTAATTAGAACAAATAAAAATTTCATTCTTTCCTAATTTTCTAAGAAATTTTAATTAAAAAAAAAAAATCAGACAGTCCAGAAATCTAACTTGAAATAGTCCTAGGCAATTGGCACTGAGGAAGAGTATTTGTAGATTAAATTCTCTTAAGAAGGTCCTAAGATAGCATCCTTGTTCCAGCACTGTTTCCATATTTTTCACTTTTAATCATTGTTAAACCTAAAATCGTTTTCTATCTCTCAATATCCTCTCCCTTTGCTACAGCTAAAATTCATATAAGTAGGTTCTTTAAATTAAGATATAAGGCCCTATCAAGCTTAGTTTCAAAAAGCATGTGACAAAAGTATACTGACAAGTCTAAAACTGTGCTCTACAATAGAAATAACAAGGAAGAAATCCACTAGTTTATTAATTTATTCATGTAAAATTTATTAAACATTTAATTGAGACTTTTGGAAGCTGGCAAAGCTATTTTATGTTTTCATGTTATTCTTTACAGATAGAGATTAATAAGATTATCTTAAACATGTTAGTTTAGAAAGCTGCTATAATATTTAGTTCTGTTTATTCTAGGTGTACAAGTTGTTATTATGCATTATCTTCTTAGTCTCATAAAACAAGTGTTTATTGACAATAAACACTAGCACTACTCAAAAGCACTACTAGTTTTTGAAAGGCGTTTTGTGTAATTTAGTCCCATTTTAATGTTCCTTTAAAAATTTTAACTGATGACTCTGGAAATTCAGCCAAGAATGTTGTATCAAAAACTTGCTTGAATTTATCCAAAAATTCATAATCAGTGCTGAATCTGAATTTGTTTGCCCAAAGCATCACTGTCCCTGGCTGGCAAAGGTACACCATGGTAGCGAGCAGCTTGTCCAGGAAATAATGGTGGTAGACCACATCAGAGGCCAGGATGTAATCATAATAAAAAGTTGATTTGGGGAAGTTTTGTTCCAGGCCTTCTCCCCATACCAGTTCTTTCACTTCAGGCAGATGTGCTGTACAGTTTAGTGTGTTCTTTAGAAGGTTATATTGAAGGTTTCCTAGGACATCAGGCATATCCGTTGCTGTGACTTGAGCTCCTAAGAAATAAAGGGGAAAAGTATAATAATTATCTAGAAATATTGGGCAGCCACAGTGGACATATACTCTCAGAGAGAAACAAACAAACAAAAAAATAGAACTGGGCTTCTCGGTCTTGGCCCTATTGACATATGGGCTGTATGTATTTGACATAATTCTTGCTGGATAATTCTTTCTCGTGGGGGGCCCGCTCTTTGTACTATAAGATGTTTGGCAGCATCTCTGGTCTCCACTCACTAGTTGCCACTAGCACCTCCCCACCTCACCTCCAAGTCATGACAATCAAAAATGCCTCCAGAAAAGGCCAAATGTCCTTTGTGGGGCAAATTGACATTTGGTCGAGAACCGCCAAAGTAGATTCATGGTGCCGTCTTTTAAGGAACTGTAAGTTAAACAGTGGTGCAATGCTGGGAGATTTCAGGATAGTTAGCTAAACATACTAAGATTCTTAGCATCTGCTTAATATAATAATGCATAACATTTTTTCTAAATCATATTTATCTGAAGATTTTGTTTTTCTCTATGAAGTAATCAGTGCCCAGTTTACATTCTACAAACGATGATCTATTTTGTATGACTCTCCCCCTTATCTAAATTCATTAAATTAATTCTTAGGCATGTTAAAGCTAGATCACCATATTTCCACATTGTTTTTAATAGAAGAACTGTAATAATGTAGGCAGAAGTATGCCCGATTTATACCCACCTCTTGCCCACTGCCTAGGAATGCACAATCTGCATTTCGGATGTAAATCTGTCTTCAGTTTGGATTAATTCACTTGTCTCCTTCAAAATGTTAGTTACAGTATTTGCAACAAAAATCAAGAGCAGCATAACATAGTTGTTTACAACAGGGATTTGAAAGGCACACCTCCAGAATTTCAACGTCATCATATGGTGATGGGTGTATTGGGCAAGTTACTTAATCTCTTTGAAATACAATTATCTTATCTCTGAGAAAAACAGCAGCAATTCTACCTCATGATATTGGGGAGAGTGAGGAGTTTAGTGAGTAAAATCATGGCCAGGAACCTAAATCACAGCCTGGCAGAGTAAGCACTCATTATTTTTGTCACAATAAAGTTCCTATGAAATGATGTCAGGAATAAACAAATAAACAAACCTAAAATACTGGCCACAGTCGAAACAAGGCCTGGTCCAGCACCAATTTCAAGTATTTTAGCATCTTGGAGATTCAGTTCCTCTGGATGTTCTTCCAAATACTGACACAGAGCTGTAGCCTAAAAACATTCACAGTTGTCACCTAGGCATTGGAACACTGAAAAACAGTAGCAACTCCAATTCCTTACCCCAAGTTAAATACTGTAAGACATGTCTTTAATAGTTTCAGTTTATCGAAGGGTTAGTAAGAATCAAAATTACATTTAATTTCATATTTTGACCTCTGGAATATGAAACTTATAATATGCATCAAAGGAATGAAGGAAATTGGTTTGTTAAATTGCCTGCACCAGAAGACCTTTGATCAACATGAAGGTTAGGAACAGGAAGATCAGCTCATCTCTTACAAATCTGGGACATGAGGCCTACAGAACAGCAACTTCTTGCTCAGGTTTAGTCACGCTGGGCCTCCTACTGCTTTAAAAATGTATAAACTTCTTCAACACCTCTCTCCTATCCTCTATCAAAACTCAAGTGAGTTAGGACTTTGCTATTCTGGATTACTGGGCAGTTGTTTTTTTGTTTTGTTTTTGTTTTTGTTTTTCAGAGTAGTTCCTCTAAGAAAGAGACTATCCTAACAGTACTTCCCAAACTTTAGTGTGCACACGAATCATCTGGTGGCCTGGTTAAAGGCACACATCTTAACAGTACTTCCCAAACTTTAGTGTGCACACGAATCATCTGGTGGCCTGGTTAAAGGCACACATCTGTATGCAGTAGATCTGGGTCGAGGGGCTCAAGACTGCATTTCTATCTAACAAGCTGCCATGTAATGCTAGTGCTGCTGGTCCAGGGACCACACTGAGTAGTGGCAAGGAGATGTTAGAAAAATATATGTGAATAAATTAAGGTAGCTCTTTACATAGGAAATCAAACGCCCCTTGAGAAGAAAGGGTAATTGTTTGCTGAGTGGGGTTTCAATACTAGGAAGACAGTGTCACCAAGAGCCATTAAAAGGACATATGCTTTGAGGGATTTTCTGAAGAGATGTCCCTCTGTAGGCTTCCTTCCTCAAGTGCCCTGCTCTGTAAGAGGCTGGCCCCATTGCGGTGCCATCTGGAGAAAAGGCTTTCTTTGGGAACAGTTACATCTTTTGACATTGCCAACATTTCCCCACCCCTTGCTAGCCCTATTAGCAAACTCCTAAAGGGATCTTTTTCACCGAAGGCTGCACTTGAAATCACACAAAAAGGGTATTTTCCTACTTTATGTAAACTTTTATAGCTTTTAGGGAATTGAAGACCCAAGAAAGGCCAGGGTTTGGTGCATGAGGAGCTGAGGCCTTATTGAGAATAAAATAGTCCAGCGGACAGATATTCTTTTTCTATTCCTAATCTCTGAACCTCTTCTATAGTTACCTATTTGCCACATATAATAGGAAGCTGTGCAGTAGTTTGGTAGTTTTCGAATTCATTGTTAAGCCAAAGAAAAGCCTTCATTTGAAGGAAATCATACTTACATGCAAAGAGGGTAAAACTCTAGCTTCTTTGGTTACAGGGAGAATGATGGGGTGGAGCTCTAAGAGCCTGGAGCCCCTTGTCTGTCGCTCCCTTTTTCCCTACCCCCTGTACCCCCTTGCACTTGCCACCAGTTCCTCAGATTGCTCTGAGGGAGCTCCATGTAACCTCTAATCACGACTACTCAGTGTATGCGTGGTCCCTGGACTAGCAGGTCTGTATCACCTGGGATCATCTAAGGAACGCAGAGGTGCAGACCCCTCCACCGACCCCCGACCTCCTGAATCAGATCTGCATTTTAACACGATCCCAGTATGATTCACATCCATGCTAACTAACAATTGTGCTGTGCTGATTGGGAGCCTCTCTAAGCACAGGCTGAAAACCTCTGCAGGGGAAAAAACGATGGTGCTGGAGTCCGAGGCCACTGTCACAGCCTGATTCTGCATCATGCCCCCCATGGAATAGCTTAACAAATCAATGAACTTTCCTTCATTGATTCATTAATTCGCTATTATTAATGAATAATACTACATTAACAGTTACGGCTAACACGAGTTCAGGTGAACTACCACACGGAACTCTCGTGACCATCTTGGGAAAAGGATCTTACCACTTCCCCAGCTTTAAATATGGAAACGAAGGTAAATGGAGGTGAACTGAACATCCATGACCACACGGCCAGGACGTAGCAAGTTTTCCGGCTCTAGATTCAGAGTGTTTCCTCCAATTCAGCGCCATCCTCATGGGGCTGTTGCAGGGAGGACTTGAGATGGAGTAATGCTTCCTAAACATTTACCAGAAGGAATATCCACAGTGCGAAAAGGAAATGAGCACCCAAGGGTCTGTGGGAGTGGGTGGCCCAGCGGCATGTACTGCAAAATCTAAGCTCTAAAGACCTATTTTTTTTCTTAACAATTCATATGAATTTTTCATCCTACTTCATGATATTTTCAAGTTTGTATTAATATAAATAATAATGTTTTAAGAATATAGGATAGAGGAAAATCAATGCTTATGGGGCAGATGCCGTGCATTGGTGGAGCCCACGCACGCTACCCACACGCCTGGGGGTCTACAATTAACCCTCAGTCAGAGAAGCGCAGGATACGGAAGCACTTGGCAAGCTGTCAAAGGCAGCACAGATGGACGGAAGTTACGACCAGTCTCCAGAAACCCTGCCATCCCAGGGTAAGAGCTCTCTCACCCCTGGCCACACCACCGCGCCGTAGCTCTCTATTGACTCTTGAATGACAATCTTCTTGCCTGCAAACAGATAATACTCCTGAGTGTAGCTGGCATAATTCGTAGGAACAAATTTCTGGAGGCTGTGAATAGATGGTTCTGTCTTGTTAAAATCTGTAGGACAGAAAATGAAAGAGGTTTTATGATTTGTTGATCCAGTGCAAATAAACACTTGGTGTAACTGGTAAGACAGGAGCAGACTGAGAATTCCTTCTGCAGAGGGGGTGATACAATCAATGACAATGGCTGCAAACAGACACAAAACTGAGTGATACTGGGTGACTGTCACGTGAAATTCAGATATGGCATTTTTATCATCTGACAAAATGCCAAAGGATGCCGTGTGTCCTTCCCTCTATTTAGGAGAGGACAGCAGAGGTGTGATCTAGCCCCATGCTTTGTTTTGAGAAAGCTAAACAACATTTAAAAGTAAAGTGGCATGAACGAACTGTCTGTGTAAGGAGGCCTAGGCAAACATGGACATGACTATTTTTAGGTCTTGAAGTAATATTCCCACAAGTTGGCTGGAGCATGTTCCTTAAATCCTCCCTTCATCTGCTCCTCAAAAGGTACAGGTCACCCAAACATGAGCCAGCCCCACAGTCTGAGGGGAGGATGTCAGATGAGCTGTGGCTATTAAGTTACTACTGCTCTAAATACTTTATACTCATGACACACTCTAGCAGCTCTCAAATATCATATAAAATAAGAGGAAAAGGGCACCTGCTCGGAGGAGGATGTGAATAGAGGGTGAAGGGTGGCGGGTTTTGAAGAAACCTAATCAGGAATCAGCCCTGAGAGGCAGGTACGAGACTGGAGCAGGTATCACTGCTTTCATATACATTAGAACGGTTCTATGCTGCTGATCTGCAAACCGTTTGTAACAGGTTCGCAGGAAGAAGAGTACAGAAACTTGGAGTAAGCATTTCGAATTTTTACAGCAATTCGACCATGTCTGTTGAATCTAATTACAAAAAAAAAAAAAGGGGGGGGAGGGGCTTATATTTTGCATGTTTTCGTATATATTTTTATTTTGTTTTTCTAGAAATTCATTTTTATTGTGTCTTAAAAAATTGTGTGAGTATGCGGCAGATTGGGAAATGGTCTTTGACCCCAGCACGAGCAAGGTGACTGGTTTGTAAACTAGCATAATGGATGCCCACAGCTTTTCAGAGTGCTGCTCTTGGCCACCATTCCTTTTTACTGTTTTACACCCCCTGGAAGGAGAATTCTCTGTCATGAACAAAAAGGCGGGCTTCCAGAAACCTGGGACTGCACTGACCTTGCCAAAACCTGCTAATAAGGTTTATCAAGTCAGTCCTGAGATGCTGTCCTTTCCTGTCACATGCCCTGGTTGGGGTCGTGGGGAGGTTACAGGGGAGGGAAGGAGATCTATGGCCCAAACCTACCTCTTATTATGGGAAGCTACTGACATCTAACAACACTTACGCATTATTTATGAATGACCAAAGAGTCTCTGGCTTCTCTTATAGGTCTGGTAAACTAACTCTAAATTCTGTTTCATAGACAATAAGAAGGCAGAGCGACAAACTGGTGGCCAGTAAATGTTTGATGACCAGTTTGGGGCAAGGGGAAGAAGCACTGATTTGTAGGGTCTGATGATTACCATGGTGTAAACACTCCTGGTGATTTTATATTTGACCCCTTTTATCCCATCTACCTCCCTGAATGGTGATTTTAAACTATCAGCAAGATGTCACTGGGAAAAGATGGAGCAGCACATCATGGAATATTTGTACCATCTGGAGGCAATGCACATCAATAGTCTCAAGAGCATAGATAATCACCAAATGTAGTAAAATAATTTGTGATGAGTCGAGTATTTATTACCTGGTTGTTTTCAGACATTGTTGCCTTTTCTATAATCTATTTAATTGTAAGTTTATGTAACTTAAATTTCAATAATGGCCATGTTTAATAACCAGCTCGCAAAATTCCTGAAATTCAGAGTTGGTACAAGCCAGTTGGTACAAGAAGTGGATGCAGAGCTGTGCCTCTTCTCTCAAAGGCTTTCATCAATCGAGTACGTACTAGGAGCAGCCGGACCATGAGGGACTCATGCCAGCTCCTGCAGACTTCCCTCCTCTACGCCCTCCCTCCCACCTCGTTGTGACTCAGACTGTTCATTCTTCCCTTCCTCCCACATATCACCAGCTGGGGACTTTCAAGACTGTAGGAAAAGTCAGTGGGCTGATTTTGAATGGCTCATTATTTCATAGGTTAATAAGCTGATGGTCATACTTTCCTGATCAACTTTGTAAGGAAACATGAGCATATAAATATTCTCCCATGAAACTTTTTCATGTTCTACAAAGATAGATAAGTTTATGTTTATTGCATTTAAATGTTGTCTCTTTTTATCTGTGCTAGTTTGATAGTTTTAAAGGGACCAGATTTTAGAGGCACATAGAGTTGCATTTCTATGTAAATAGTTTAGTAAAAATAAATAACACCCTGGTTTTGTAGAAATGGAACATAATTTTACCGTATTAGATGACTGTAAATGTTTTAAATGTTATATCTTGGCTTTTATGACATTATCTGATGTTTATTATTTATTAGCTACTGAGTTTCTGTCCGGAAATGCAACCTTAATGGTTACATTGTCCTGATGGAAAAATATACTTTGCTTTACAAGGTTCCACTGTTTGACATAGCTACCAGGAATACATTTTGGTGAAAAGCAGAAATGAATCTCAATTTCATTTCTTTTTAAAAGTTCTTGTTACAAAAATATACAATCTTAGATTTACACACAAGATAAAACAAATTTGTGTACTTCGATAAGTCAATAATGAAATATAGAAATAAGGATCACTTCTAAAGCTATGCTAATGCTTGCCAAATCACATTTTTCTACTTAGCTTCATTATAGGAACAATCTAGATGGATGTTAACTAGACTTATCATCGTGATCATTTTGCAATATATACGAATATTGAATCATTATATCATACACCTAAAACTAACAATATTATGTATTAATCACATCTCAATAAAACAATTTAAAATCTGGAGTGAAAAGGAAATGGAAATTCTTGTCACTGATGTTAACTGGAAAATGCCATCACCAGGAAAACAACTGAGAAGACCTGAGGTGGTGAAGGAAGTTACCTCCTGGGGATCCACTGGTGTCATCTTTCTGGAGAGTCTCCTCCTCCTTGGTCTCTAGCCAGCCATCTGGGGAGCTCGGTCCTTTTCCCAGGTACTCAGGCTGCTGCTCAGAGCTCAGACACACGTCCATAACCAGAGCCAACTGGAGAGGAGAAAACTGGACAAGACCCAAGTCGCTCAGCCCCAGGCTGTTTGAATCTCCCAGAGGGCTCTAAAAGGTGTAGCTTATCACCTTAGCATCTGCTGAGCCGAGAAGAACACCTGCTTTTTACTTTAGTTCCCTAGGAGAGCAAAGCAGCCACCCAAGGAGCTGCCAGTCCGGTTTTGCACAGTGAAGTAGAGGGAATCCATTAAACGTGACTGAAATTATACTGTACATGGAGAAAGGCCAAAATAGAGCAATTGTAGCTGGGGAACGGGCACAACATTGCTGGGGTCTAAAATGTGTTTCTGATAGACTTTGGGCCTGAATCTTAAGAAGGTCTAGCACAGCGGATGACCTCATGGGAGCACCTCATGGCTCAAGGGATAGATGACATCATGGATGAGAAGCATGGCTGCTCCTTTGTCATTGAGGCTTCATTGCACTGGGGCCTGAGAGCCGGACGCCTGCCTTAGCTCTCCACTCTAACACTTGGAAACTTATTCTCCCCTCCTCACCGTTTCCTCACCAGTGAAAACGGGATAATAATATCTGCCTACCTCCTAGGGCTGCAGTGAGAAACAGGAGAGCAAAAGTGATTAGTACAGCACAGGAAAACTCTCCCTGATTCAAAAAAAGGGGACCTGACTGTAGGGATCATTGATCAGCATCAAAATAATAATACCAGACATTGCTACAGTTGCCAAGCATTGCTCTAGTGCTTTCTTTGCATGAATTGATTCATCTAATTCTCACAACAAATCCTATAAAGTAGATGCTATTATTATGCCTTTCCTCAAATGAGATAACTTTTGTCACAGAGAGATTAAAAAGCCTCCCAAGAGCATGCAGCTGGCCAGTGGCAGAGCCAGGAGTCAACCCCAGGAGATCTAGCTGCAGAATCCACCTTGCTAACCTCAAGGAGGGATAGGGCTCAAGTTGCCTTGCATCAGCCTTGGGTTTCATGGGTTTGTTTGCTTTGAAATTACTCATAATGTTTCTCTGCCAGAGTGACATTTTCTAGTCTTTTTTTCCCCCCCACAAAATGTAAATGATTTTTCTTGTCTGTGTTTACCACAGTCAAGAGTTTATTTTCCACTCACATGACTTGCCCCATCATGTGGTGTCAGCCAACTGTGGTTAGCCACTAGCCACACCAGCCACGTCATGACTAGTTAGTTAGCTGACCCCAAACCAACATGAAATCCAGCCATTCAGGCATCGGCCTACTCCAGTCTGCGAACAAAATGCAAGAAAGAGAGTCAGCCCCTGCAGCGAATGTGATCCCATTCCACACCTGGAGAAGGTGTGTTTCCCTCACATTAATGTGCAACATGATTCCAATGAAATGAGACTGCTGTGAAAGAAATTTAACATTTCCATTGGCTTTAGAATCAAATAAGCAAGTGTTTACCCCAATTTTCCAACTCACTAAAACAGTCGAGAGCGCTCTGCCGGTCCGTGCTTTGCAGTTTATCTCTCTTGGAGATACTTACTTGCTCCTTCCTTTCGACTTTCCCACAACTCCAGGAAGTTGCCCCTAAAAGAGAACAGACTGGTGGCCATGAGTCCATAGAGCACTTTCAGTGCAGAAGCCTCAGTGCTGTGGCGAGGAGCCTGCATCTGAATCTTCGCTCCACCATGTACTATCTTTGTTGAAAATGTAGGTAATGGTGACATCTACCTCATATGGTGGTTGTGAGAAATGAGAGAGGTAATCTATGCAAAACCTTGCACGACAATATCTACTGTGATTATCATCTCCAAAGCTAGAGTAGTCATGCAATACAACACTCTGTATAAAGGCCCCTATCCAGCACCATGGGACTCTGCACATTAAATTTAAGACATTTCTTCATCTTGCATGCAAGCAAAGGAGAATTATTTTCAAATATCAGCTGGTACTTTTCCTTCTGAAATAAAATTACTCCCTCCCCCATCATTACAGTTGACATGAGAAATTATTTTTTTCTAAAGACAGCTGTGCATTGAAAAACAATCTAGAACATAAATATAGTAATCTGTTTAGTGTTTATTATTAGTTCAACACATCGCATGATATATATCATAAACTAGTATTTAACAAATATTTGGAAAGTTTTTTAAATAACTCCCAGTTAGTACCCTCAAAATAATTTTGAACTGTTAATTTAAACATGTCTTTACCTTATGTAGCAGAAGAGATTTGAGATTTCTGTGTACCTTTAATCCCCAATGTTTTATATAGGTCTGCACCTGAGAGGATTAGCATTTTATGAACAAAAGCCAGCCAGTGGTAGTCCAAGTTATTTAGAGTAGCATTACCCACCGGTACCCAGACACATTACTTTGCTAGAATTTTCTCTCCCTCTCCCTCTCTCTCCGTGTTTCTCTCTCTCTCTCTCTCTCTCTCTCTCTCTCTCTCTCTCTCTCTCTCTCTCTCCCTCCCCGCTCTCTCTCTCTCCCTCTCTCTCTCTCTTACACACACACATACTATCCTTGCAACAAGAAATAGAATCACCCTCAAAAGATCCAGAAAATCACTCCAGCAGAGCAGAGACTGTCTTCTATGGTATCCAGTTGCTGTGATGTAGTTTGAAATGTGGACTTATATTTCACTTTAAAAGAAGTGGGGGTTGGGTCATTGGGATTTTTACAGACCTGCAAACTTTGTGCTCATTAGCTAAACTCCTGTGGCTGCAGGAAGGGGTGTGCCTGCCACAGCCTCTGTTCTGGACCCTGATTCTAGCACACAGAAATAACATAAGACTCTACCAAGAAGAAGAGGAAACTTTTGTGAGGAAAACATGAGCTGGTCTATCCATAAGAAGAGACATGAGTCAAAGACTTAAAGTCACATAAAGGGTTTCAAGTTGGGGCAGCAGTGAATAGGAGATCAGAAAAATTCTTCCAAGAAAAAGCAAGCTGTTATAATTTATTCAATTGAAATAAGAGGCAGTTAAAAGAGAAAGAGGAAGATCATGCACTCATTTGAGAAGCCTGGAAACCCTTAAAATAGAATATAGGGCATGCGAATTAAAGCCTCAAGCAAATGGTATTAAATAATCATTCACATTTATGAGGGTTTAACCACTGAGCTGAATAAATGGTGTTTTAAATTGAGTAGATGTAAGAACCTATTTTTATTATTTTTTTTACCCAACCTTGGTACTTTCTTCTCTGCTGTAACTTTTTTTTTCTTTATGTTTGTTTCTTTTAACTCAGTATCTTTATCTGATGTGCTGTTGTCCCATGACTTTTAGGTCTTATTTCCCACTTCATGAAATAAAAGAAGGTGACCTGGAGTCCTTTCCAGATCTATTATTCTAATGCTTTATTCCTCAAATGGTCCAGTTCTATGGTTGTGTCCTGCACGTTTGTAACTTATTTCTAACAGATGTCATCATCCCTATAAGAAATACCAAAAGACAGCCAACTTTTAAAAATTGGTTTCAATGTATATGAATACATGTGTGTACATTTATACACACACACACACACACACACACACACATGCACAAGCTTTAAAATAAAAATAAAGACAAATAAGAAAAAAATTAAATTAAAAAATTAAATCCCACCATCTGGAGAAGTAAGCCTGACTAGGGTATTCTGATATCACTTTTAGGCTATTTTTTTTTATATATATATAAACTTCGTACAAGTTATTTTACCGAAAATGAAACCACATAGAAACATATACCTCTTTGTCCTAGATGGAATATCTTATTATTTTAAGAGTTTTTTTTTTTAATACTTTCAGAAATCATCTTTTAGGTAGCTGCTTTTAAGAAACTAATCGAAACTCTATTGCCTGAAATAAATTAGAAGTAAATTAGGTCTCAGGTTCCTAAATACTGGACTATAGATGGGCCACATCAGAATTACCTAGAAGCTCTAAATACACAGACTCTAGGCCCTTAGAAATTCCTGCTCAAATTCCTATCTGAGGGAGAATGCAGTAGTTTGAACTCGCAATTTTACAACTGTTTCCTTTGTGTCTGCAGCACCTGGCACATAGTTGGTGTCAATCTATAGAGCAGGGGACACAGAGTTGTGTTCACATAGTTGAAGTGCCATCCCATAAAGTGGGATTAGGCCTTTTGCATGGCCCTGGAGGGCATGCTGATGAAGTAAGTTGCCAGGAAGTAGATTTGGGCTCAATAGGAAAGAACTTTCTAACAAGCAGAACAATGGAACAGTTGATCTCAGGGCGCCTAGCCTAATGGAAAGTGGGCCAGATTTGGAGTCAGAAGATGAAAGATTGAATCAAAGGTTTATACAAGGTCAATAAATAAGCTATGTGTGTGTGTCACTCTGCCTTTCTCCATTGGTGTAGACCTCTGAGTTATCACTGGGTTTTTTGCAACTGAATCTAGCTCTTGGTCAGTAGTCTTCAACATGGAGGAATCCTCCCCTTTTCCCAGGGATATTTTGAAATTTTGAAACATTCTTGCTTCTCACAACTCGGGTGGCACACTATGGCATCTAGTACATAGCGACCAGGGATGTTGCTAAGCATTCTATGTTACAAAGGACAGCCCCCACAACAAAGAACTATCTAACCCAAAATGTCAACCATGCTGAGGTTGAGAAATCCTGGTCTAGATAATATATCTAAATTGTCATGCAGAGTAAATTCCAGTTGCCATTCTGCATATATTATCTACTAGCTGGGCAATCCCCGCCTCCATCTCGGTTTCTTCATCTATAATATTGGGTAAGTTAACATTTCCATGATGTCTAATACACGCCATATTCTGAGCTCCATCTTTGCATAGATCCAGCATCACAGCCCCAGGCTTTAGATGGTTTCTCCAAGGATAAGACTCAAAGACAAGGATTTGAGAGAAAGGGTTTTATATGGGAAAAATGAATAATTGAGGGTAAGGGTGGTACCAGGAAAGATTGTTTTATAAGTCCAATGGGAGATAAAAAAACTAAACTAAGCTAATGGTTGTCAGATGAGTGGGGGTTGGGGTGGAAGAAAAGGCGAAGGGATTAAAAAATACAAATTGATAATTACAAAATAGTCATGAGGATGTAAAATGAAGCATAGGGAATATGTCAATAATATGGTAATAACCATGTATATAGTACCAGGTGGATACTAGTCAGGAGGATCACTTTGTAAATTATATAAATGTCCAACTACTATGCTTTACATTTGAAACTAATATAAGATAATAATGAATGTCGAAAAAACCCTAAACCCATTGGGGAAAGGCTGGGAAATGAGCCAAAACACATGCCTTGGAATTATTCCACTCCAGGTTCAGAGGGCATCCGGGCTGTTTCTGTGCCACAGCCTCAGCGCAGGTGCGGAGATGAGCCTCACTCACACGTGTCCGAGAGAGGGAAGTGACTTCTGACAGTACCTGCTATAGGTCCATAAGGTAATATTATTTCTTTACACAATTTTAAGAAGTAAATGAAATGTTATACATCTGAAACAATTTGGCACATTGCCTGGTACCTAGAAGGTTATTGGTAGATAAATGTCTTATATTAAATTGAGTGTCATTCAAGTAGAGGGCTGCATCAGCAGTGTTCTTTGTCCCAGAGATCTCAACAGCAGGAGTTCATCAGCTTTCTCTTTAAACAGTGCTATTGAAGCCTTCAGCTGCAGTCATCTTCCAGCCCTGTGTAACTGTGCTCGAGATTTAAGATCTGAGGGAAAGATTCTGATTGGTCTAACTTGGTCATAAGCCCTATAGTCAGGGCTGAGTGATGTGAAATGTCCCACCAAATCATGAGTAGGATTGACAACTCAAAGAAGGGATGCTAGGCACACGACGAGCAAGATTTAGGTATGTCCCTCCTTCTCTTCTTGGCCACCCTGTGCATACACACTTTCTTATGTCCATAAATGGAGACCCTTCTTCTCTACAATGGAAGATCATTTAAAGTCTCATTGGCTAGTACATATAGAGAGAATAGAGTCATTCTGCTCCAAGTCCAAACCTCTAGATGATGTCTATTTTTTCACTACTTCCATTGCTTCTCCCTCAATTGGCGTGAAATCCCAGGTGACTGCAAACAATAACTTGATTAGCTGTTTCATCACTGTGTACATGGGCTGCTATTTCCATCCCAGAATCTAAGTGAGAGGCTCATTGCTTTCCACATGATCTTCCCCAAAAGTAGCATAAAGGAAGGCTGCTGATCAGACAACTATAGGAGATGTCTACCATACTTACTTATAGGGGAGACTGTGTGGGAATTCACTTCCAAAGAGGTAGGATTTCACTGAAAAACTAGATGCTTCTTAGTAAGCCCAGGAGCCACTAAACACACAAGAATGTTTGTAATTTTTAATATGTTATACAGAAGATATTTGGTCACAGTGAAATGTGATTCCATAATTTCTGGTCCTTTTATTATCTGGTAACACGGTGGCTCCAAGTTCATAATCCTCTCTGTCAAATGAGTTAAGGGTGCTTCGATGCCCCTCATTAGCCAGACTTTGGGGAAACCCCTGAGAATGGCAGGGGAAAGGGTTCTTGATGCCACGACAGGAGGTGTAAAGATTCAGACCACCTAGCACTGTGCAAGCATCAGATGCAGGGAGCCTGTGCAGCAGGATCTTAACACGGGCTTTTCTCGTCTTGGCTTTGGCTAGCACATGATGACAACAGATTCCTTGTCATGCTAAAGAAAGATCACCATCAGAAATTTTAAAGTAGGTGTTCAAAAAACCATTCAATACTAGACTAATTGGGTGGGGGAGGGGGAGGGAATCACTTCATAAATTATATAAATGTCTAACCACTATGCTGCACACGTGAAACTAATATAAAATAATATCGAATATCAACTCTAATTGAAAAATAAAAATTTGAAAAAAATCATTCAAGCAACACTTCAATTTTGTCAGACTTCTGGACGTAGAATTTACTTCTGTTTTATTTTAAATGGCCTTTGTGTAATGACAAACATTAATGGTGAAGAAGGAAGAAAGAATATGAGATAAACCAATATGTTTGGAAACAGCAAATTATAGTCTTTTCATTTTTAAAATAGCACATGTCTGTTTTTAAGCAGTTGAGTCTGCACTTAACCACATGGAAGGCATGGCTCTTTGTAATTTTCTGCCTTACAGAGTGTTTCTGACAGGAAACCAACGAGTAGCTTTGATGGATTTTGGAGAAGATAGGCATTTTGCATTTTGGAGAAGAAGGTATATGCATTTTGGAGAAGTGTTGTTAGTTGTTTGTTTCTATTTTTAATTTTTTCTCCAAGCCTATTCTTAAAACAGATTATCCCTCAAATAAATTTTCTTGTCATTTCAGAAGAATCTTCAACTGCAATCATGTGTAAGTTGCAAATGTTATTGCCAGGGTTCACGTCATCGAAGAAGCCAAGAATGCTTTGGAGCTGACCTACAAGCTTGTGATATTAATTACATGGAGGAATTTCATTCTTGGAAAACAGATTTTGAAATTCCAACATCGAAATGTCTATGAAATAAGGGTTAGTTTACTAGTAACATTCCTCCTAATTTAAAATTTAATAAAAAATAGATGCCAAAATTCACCTTAATCCTGGAATAGATGGAACCAAATGAATCTATCAATATGGGAAAAAAAAAATCCGTTCTCAGTAGTTCACCTTTTGAGAAGGATGATGGGGCATGATTTCTCAGTTCCAGTTTTATTGTCAGACCTGAAGCAGAAATGACTATGACAACACTTACAACTCTCTGCCAGAAGCAGATGCTTCCAGCACCATCTGTTCTTTCCATATTGCCATCAGCTGCTTGGAAATGACACTTTTTGAGAGGCTTAGTCGTAAGTAATCATGCTCCGATTTTAGCAACAGCAGTTGACCCGTTTTCAGAAAGATAATTTTTTTCCAACAGATTTCAATTAGGAAAGACCGTTTACCTGGGTGGGGCTATTCTGAGATGCACCACAGTGGAGAATTCCTTTCATTCCCTCCTCCCGTTTTAGGACAGACTCGCCAGGGGCTGTGCTGTCATGGATTTGGGGGAAATATGCTGAACTATTTTGTTATGAATCCAGGTGAAAAGGAGGGAGAGAATAGTGGTGGAGTAGGCAGTTCTGTGGGAGCTTAGCCCTCCCACTTTCCGACCATGTGACCCCAGAAAAGGCACATCTCTAGGTTCTGTTTCCTTCATCTGTTAGGGATGATAACCCTTTTGACACACCTACTCCATTGGTCCTTTCATGGGTCAAGTGAGACAAAGTTTATAAAACACCTTTGAAAATTAAATTGCCTACATAAGCATTATCATACTTCATTCAAGAGGAATTTAAATCCTATGGTATGTGTGCATCAATAAAGTTACACACACACAAAAAAAGCGTTCACTTTCAGCCACATAGCTGATAAAGCTGGTGTAGGCATTCCTTCTTTTTCTCAACTCATAAGATACTAAATACAATATTTTTAAATATTCCTAGATGCCATAAATGAGGAGGGAAATCACAGTGAATGAATTCAGGACACCAAATTCTGAGATTTAGTAGACTTGGCTGTAGGCCCTAGGATACAAAGACCTGGGGTTTGATGCCTTTGGGACCAATAGGACATGAAACCTGAGGCCAGGGTAAACCCAGGCTTTGGGGGACTTGAAGTTTATACAATCTGGGAGGAATGTCTTCTTTAAGAAAAAATAATTTTAATTACAAATACAAAATTTGATACAGTGGTACTTATTTAAAATGAGAAATCATCCAAAATAACAAAATTTTTAAAAATCAAAAGTAACAAAGGATTTTTAAAGTAATATATTAAGAATCATGTTACTATGTAATTATTATAACTATATAATTATTATTGCATAATAATATATTAAATATTATGTAAATTAAGTTTCTGCAACACTTAAAAAACATTATTTTTTAAATTTTTGACTGTCTACTTCTTGGATACTTTATATGATAAAAATATATCACACTTTTATATAAAAGATAAAACATTTTTTCCCTCAAGTATGATTAATTTAAATTTATTATGATTAATATTATTTTAATAAAATTTATTTTAGCTTTATAACCTATAGCTAGTAATGTCATGTGAATTTTTAGAATTGTTGACAAATTTATTTTTTTCATATATGAGTTGTAGTAAGTACTGTAGGACATTTAAATTTTTCTTATGAGGAGACTAGCTGTAAATATTCTTTGAATTGATAACACTCATTAACCAGATTGTAATCTATGCTTTCGCTTTTAGAGTGAATTAAAGTTTTATTTTTATCTTCTTCAATGTCAGTATTTCATATCAAAGAGTAAGAAGTTTAATTTATTTTTTCAACCTGCTCATATTATTCATTACTTTGTGTTAACTGATAGGAGAATTATGTTTAAGTACTTGAACTCCAGTTATTTGTTGACTTGAAGTCCAAGAAACAGACAGGGGAAAAATTAATGCTCTTAAATTAAGAGGACATATCTGACAAAAAGAAAAGATAAGTATCATACATTAGAGAGAAAGAGAAAGAAAGAGGGAGAGAGGGAGAATAAATATTGAAAATAAAGATGTTCAAGAAAAACCAAAATGGAGGCCATTTTGGTTTGAATACACCCCTAGACCAAACACTCAAAGACACATAACCAAAACTTACACTGTCACGATCTCCCTGAAATTCTGACTCTGACTTTAAACAAAAATCCCATTGCAGTGGGATAGGAGTAACAGGAGCTATTATAAACCACCTCATTATGACTGTTACAGTGATTTATTACATGTGGATTGTGAGTTTATTTGCCCTCATGTGAACTAGATTTGAATTATATTACATGTGTGTAAAATGGCTCCACTAATGTTAAACCTCAGAAATGTAAACAACCTGTTTTGCCGAACTAAAATTGTTTACCCCAAGAGTGAAATTGTTTTGACCAAGAATGATAACCAGACACCCGTGCGCCTGGCTGATAAGACACTGAAGACATCACCGCTACACATAAAATCTCCAAGACTCTCTGCCTGCATCAGAGCACTCTCTCTGTCTCACAAGAGCATGTCTCACCGTCCCTTGATTTCCCTCTTGGCCCAAGACTCTGTCTATCTGAACGAGAGGCCTCTTTGCCGACCGACGGTGATCAACCAGCAACTAGCCAGCGCAGATTCGGCGCGCCGTTCCTGCTCATCGTGTGTCTGTGTCAGCCAGCATCGCCGGGTGGTCTGCTGGACTGAAAACCATCAGGATCTGGTATAAATAAACCCTAGCATGCTTGCAATCTTATTTGTTTGTGTGTCTGCATCCTTACTTAGTTGTTGTCTCGCTGGGCTCTTCATATTTAAGTATATTAAGCAAAGTGCTATTGTGCGTTTTAACTGGCTTAAGGGCCTTAAGGAACAAGCGAAGTCACCAGTGCATAAGTCCAAGAAAGAGAGTGACTTGGACAATGACATTTACCAATAATGACATCTTTTTTTCTATAGTTGTTGAATAGATTGTCAGCACAAAACAAACAAACAAACAACAAACAAAAATCTCAAAATAACTTAAACTCTCCTGGTGTCGGCATGACCTTATACCTTCCTAGCCAATTAGCCTCAAACAAGTAACTTCATGCAGTGTGAACACCATACAAGAAGTAAAAGTTTCTAGGAACCAATCACAGCAGAAAGCAATGGCTTTCCTCTTTCATGTTTTCTTTACATACCCAGTGGTAACTGCTGAGAGCTGAGTTTCTACCACTTATGGTTTTGCATTCTCTCTGTTAAGTTTGTTTCTCACTCAATAAGATATTCACATCAAGTAAAGCTCTCAGAATTTTCTTTTGACTGTATTAAGTCATCTCCCTTGCATCAAGAAGCCCAAGGTGAGGAAGCAGTGGGACTGGGCAAGAATCTGAGATGGGATGGGGGTTACTGTCTGGTTGTGCCATGAAGTCCCTGAAGTCCATGTAGCAGCACTGGCCAGAACAGGAGGCAGGAGCAAGATGATCTGAAGTGCCACATGGGAGGTGTCTGGTACATATTCATACCCTGGCTCAATCTTCTACGATGAGTGTGAGTTTAGGAGCTAATGAGAGAAAAAAAAATCTCCCTTTGTTGTTGGAAAAACTCCTATTTGTTAACAGATTTGAGGAGAAAATCCATACGATCTCCTTAATATAAACAGAAAAAAGATTTGGTATTAATCAACATCATTTAAATCAACATATGATTTTTTAAACAAAACTCTGTGGAGAGCAGATTGTAAACTGACGAAGTCCTTGCAATCTGTGAGGTCAGCCAAGGGTTGCCTTGCCACAGAGAACCCTCCTAAGAATGGGGAAATACGAACCGTCTGTCCAGGGGGAGGAGGAACAATGCGGTGTTGCTCTGAGGCAGGGAGTATGCTCATAGCCAGGAGCAGATGGAACTTGCACAAGATCGCAGCAGGGTGTGGCTTGAGTGAGGATAATCTTATTTTAGCCAGCAATTGTATGCTCTTCTATAAAAGCAGCTTGCAAAGCTAAACCTACACCGTTGTTCCACCATCAGTGGATAGTGGATCTCCTGATCCCAGCTTTCCAGTCTTCTTTCTTTTCTCAATCTCCCACCGTTTTGACTCAGGTACATTCTCCAGAGCTGCACTGGACGTGGCAAGATTTACCACTTGTTGGACTTGGCAAAACTCAAGGAACTTCATTAACATGATAAATGTTATCCTCTGAAAGCCCACAGCCACACATAGCATCAATTGAAGAAAAATGACAATGAAAAGAAAAAGACAAAGCTATCTGCTATCACTCTTCCTATTTAGCATTGCACTGGATAGTATAGTACAAATAAAGAAAATTAAGTAAAAGATACGATGATTGAAAGAAAAAAATTCATACGATATGATTTTCTATACGAAATATCAATAAATTCTATAGACAAACTGTTAGAACTAATAAAAGAGTCCATCAAGTTTGTACAAGATTATGTATAGAAGCAACATTATTATATACTAACTACAAAAATTTAGAGAGGGTAATTTTGAAAATATGTCATTTGCAATATAATAAAAATTGTAAGGTACCAAGGAATAAATCTACTGAAAGATGATACAAGAAATAAATTGTCTTTCTTAAGATCTTTCTCTCCAGCTAGATGGCTCCAAATAAATACTCTCATTACAGTGGGACAGGGGTAACAAGAGCTATCAGAAACCACCTCATATTGATGTTTGCCAACAATGACACCTTTCTTTCTATAGTTTGTGACTAGATCTCAGGCAAGAAAACTCAGAAACTTGCAGCTTCGTGCATTACCTTTTCTCTTCTCTTTCTCCTTCTCCTCTTACTTCTCCTCTTCTTACTCTTCCTCCTTCTCCCCGTCCATCTCTCTCTGCTTTCTTTTTAAAGACTTCACTTATTCAGGAAAATTCACTGCAGTTTTTTTAGTTACATCAAACTAAGTGGAAAGTAAAACCTGAAGCAAGATATGAATGTAAACTGGGGAAGTCTCACAAAATCACAAAATAATTCTTGGTGCATTCAGAGACAGAAGGCACTGAAACTGACCCACACTCTCTCCCTAAGATAGTAAAAGTTGACAACCTTTGGAATTAAAGTCAACATTTGTCACCTCTTATCTCTTAGGTTCCAAATATTATTGACAAATGTAATGAGAAATTGGTCTCTTTAATTGTATCAGTAATACAACTCACTGACCAAAGAAGGAAGAAAAAAAAGTGCGTGTGTGCATGATGTGAATGTGTGAGTGCTGTCAAGAGACTAGTAATGCTGCCTGACGTGTGTACAGCTGCTTTTCAGTTTTCCGAACCCATTCATAAATACTATCTCATTTGATGCTCATAGCAATTTTATGGGATCCACAGAAAAGGCATCAATACCAGAGAAAAGAATAGGAGGAAAGTTCAATTAGTCATTTCTTCCTAGGCAGCAGGATGCTCAGAGGACAGCAATCTTTATCAGAGTAAAAAGAAAAACAATGAGTCAAAAAAAAAAAAAAAACAAACTTCATCCATGAAGAAATCATTGATAGGCTGCACTTCATTAAAATTAAAAACTTCTGCTCTGTGAAAAGGCAAATATATGTCAAGAGAATAAGACAGGCCACAGATTGGGAAAAAATATTTGTAAAAGACTCATCTGAAAATATCTGATAAAAGACTATCCAAAATATACAAAGAACTCCTAGAACTTAACAAGAAGAAACAAACAATTCATTTAGAAAAATGGGCCATAGATCTTAACAAACACCTCACCAAAGAAGATACACAAATGATAAACAATCATATAAAAAGATGTTCCACATCATATGTCAAATTAAAACAACGGTGAGATTCTGCTACACACCTGGTAGAATGACCGAGGCAGGTGAGGATGGGGAGCAATATGAACTCATTCCTTGCTGGTGGGAATGCAAAAATGATACAGCCCCTTCAGAAGACAGTTTGATGGTATTATATAAAACTAAACATCTTCTGACCATATGAGACAGTAATCATGCTCCTTAATATTTGCCCAAAGCAGTTGAAAACTTATGTTCACATGAAAACTGGCACATGGGTGCTTTTAGAAGCTTTATTCATAAACTCATAATTGCCAAAACTTGGAAGCAACCAAGATGTCCTTCAGCAGGTGAATGGATAAATAAACTGAGATATATCTGGAAAAATGGAATATTATTCAGCAAAAAGAAGAAATGAGCTATCAACCAAGCCATGAAAAGACTTGGAGGAACCTTAAATGCATATTTAAATGAACTAAGTGAAAAAAGCCAATCAGAAAAGGTTACATACTATATAATTCTAACTGTATGATGTTCTGGAAAAAAACAAAACTATGGAGAGAGTAAAAAGATCAGTGGTTGCCAAGGGTTGGAGGGGAGGGAGGGTAGAGCACAGAGGATTTTTAGGGGAGTAAACATTCCTGTGTGACACTGTAATGATGGGCACATGTCATTATACATTTGTTAAAACCCATAAGATGTACACCAAGAATGAATTTTGGGTGATGATGATTTGTCGGTGTAAGTTCATTGATCGTAGCAAATGTACGACTCTGATGGGGGTGTCGATAGTGGAGGAGACAGTGCATGTGAGAGACGGGGGGTGTACTTGCTTCTCGATTTTACTGTGAACCTAAAACATCTCTAAAAATAAAATTAGTAATTAAAAAAGTAAAGGACAAAAACATCTTCAAGATCTAACATTTTACTTGCGACTTTAATTGCAATAACTTGAGTGGGTTCCACTTCCATTCTCTGAGAAAAAAAAAAAATTATGTCAACTGTTTACTAATCCCTCCTCACAATGTTAGTAGAAAACCCTGAGTGGAAATAGAATTTAATCGTCAAGTCAGACAAGTTGAAACCCTGAGTTGCAGAGTGGCTTAAGTGCTTTATACACGTGTCAAAGATCGGCAATTTAGTTACGGTCTCAGTTCTCTGTCCAGCACAGCAATACCAATGGCATTATTAGTGGCACCAATATGAAATTATTTTTTCATTTCAAACATATGAATCACTCTAGGTAATTAGAATAGCAACACGGCGACTTCTCCCAAAGAAAAGGATTGCAGCATGCCTCAACACATAGGCAATAAGATCGGAAATAATTACACATACATGGAAAACAGCGATCTCATCTTACAGTATCTCTTTGAGAAGCCCAGGATAAACATACAAATGTCACACTACTTTCCCTTAGGAGAAGATGAATATGATAAAATGAATGTTCCATAAGAGATATCTATGTCCCTTGTCCCAGAATGTGTTGATTCTACTCTGAAATGTATGCTGAGTTACCCCAACTACTTAAAATTTAGCATCTCTCTCTTTTTAAAGCTCTCCTGGCACAATGAGAACTGTAGGATCATAGGTCATTTATAAATGCACTAACTCTTGATCTTTTTCATTTAGACTATAAATCCTTCTTACAGACATTCCTTATTTAAAGTATAATGTTTTCCATTCTCTTGGTTTAATTATTTTATAGGCGAAAATTAAGCTAGACTTTTAATTTTTTCAAACGGTTGTTGTCTCTGAAAAATCCTTTGTTTCTCTTTTACCCAAATAATTCTTATTATTTCCTTTAGCACAGCCCAGGCACACTGTACCAGGAGGATATCTAGAGCCTTTTTTTTTTTTGAGTAAATAACTGTCTTACATATATTTCAGTTGTGATTCAGTTTAATTATCCAAAATTTTGTCTTTCACCCACTGGACTGTGAGAAACTTGAGAGCCGAGACCACGTATGGTCATGGGCATGGAAAAGATGTTCATTAAATGTGTAGTGAATAAATGAATGTGTGGATGAACAATGGTAAGAACTTTTTTATTTCTTCAAAAGAATTCAGACCATACAAGTTTAAAAAGTTGATGTGGACCATTTTTTTTTTTTAATGTAGAGAGAATGAACTACCAATTCAAATTTTCTCTAGCTTATATAACATATCAATCACCGTTTCTCACTAATTTAAAAATATAGAAAGTTACAAAATGAATATAATAAACACTAAAAGTCCCACTATTTAGAATTTAACTTAACCTTTTATCACATTTTCTTTAAGGTATAGATACAAGTAAAGGTCCCTTTCAACAGCTATAGTGTGTCAATCATGGGCTTCCTGCCTCTCAGCTCCATAGTCACCCTTTTTTCCTGTTCTGTGAAAATGGACGTGAGTCCTTCAAATATTTTTCTTTTGCCAGCTGGAACAATGCTAAACTTTGTCAGTAGAGGGTGCAGGAGGACAGGGCTGTGCCTCCTAGTTCAGATGTGCTCCTCAGCCCTAGTGGAGTTCCCCAGTGTCCTGGTCCTTTAGAGCACATGGGTTCCCAGGGCCCAGCTTCCACGGGGCTTGCTGCTTCTCCAGTGCTCTGCACGTAGTGCATGGCAGCCAGCGGCAGCCAGCGGCAGCAGCTTACCCCATCTCCAACAGCACACCTGGCTAGTTTTATAGCTCAGTCCTTCCCCATGAACACATGAACAACTTTCCTTAGCACCCTCTAGGGCAAATTTCCAACAGAAGTGACCAGCACAATACCACAGTAACTTTTTCACCCAGCAAGCCACAGCTATGCCCTCTCAACAGGACCTGGAACTCAGCCCTGTTGGTGGGGCAGAGGAGGGTGGGAGTTTCATCTCAGCCCTAAGTGTAGTGGCTGCTCCCTATATTTTACTTTTACATTCTTTAGGGTTCTCTTAATAGCCAATGCTGCATTATTTCAGCCTCTCATTATAGTTTTTAATTCTTCACATTCAACTTCCTCTGTTAAATCACAGTGTGGTTTCTTTCTCCTGGTTAGACTCAAGCAGAAATAGACATCAGCAACAGTCCCATGATGTGTTATATGCTTGTACTTCTTGTCCCATTATTGTCAGAGAGGATGATTCTGATTGGGAAGATCTGCATGCAAAAACGTGCTGGCGCCCTTGGGGACTCACTCTCCCGACTCTTCTGAGCTACTAGTCACTGTGACTAATGAGTTTACCGAATAGAGTCTCTGAGAAACAGAGGTAGCCTCCACTAGACACAATCCGAGAGATTTTGGACTTGTAACCTCCCCGATGTGACCCTGCACCCCCACCCCCTGCCCAAGCACACCCCTTTTGAAAAGCAACTACTGGCTTGCTCTTGGGCTCTGGATGAAACTGCACCCCTGACTCATGGAGGCCTTGTGACTCTCTAGCCTGATACTCCTACTTGGGGTGGGTAAACTCAGACTCAATGACTAAGAATGTGAGAAAGGCCTGACAAACCTCACTTGAAAAGTGAAATCCAGCCAACTTGGCTCAGCAGTATCTTGGCTTTCCATGAAAAAGTAGCCACTAGCCCTCTGAGGGAAATTTTATCTCCACCTCAACATTGAAGCAAGGTATCTGGCTTAGCGGGGCTCAGAAGTCACAAAGGGGCAGAATTGGGGCATTGTTAAGAAAAATATATTCATTTAATGAATTTAACCAATTCAACATAAGAGAGAGGGGGCACTATTGACCATCGCTGGAAATACCAGACTGTCAATTTCTTACTCTAAAAATTAGCAATCAAAAGGAAAGAATTATACACTTATCTTGTCTTTGAGGTTAATAAGATAATCCTAATTTAAGAGATAAAGTTCATATTTACAAATGAATTCCAGCTAATAAATGTGTAAAAAGTGATAGAATCCAAAAATTATCACTTCATCACTCCTAATAAAATAATTGAGTCATGCAATAGTCATCAAAGGGAAATATCAGTTGACAACAGTGAGGAGCTATAATGGAGGGATCAGACTGTCAGCACCCAAGCACTTTGATCAATCTTAGCATCACTAAAAATAGAAAACAGACATTAGATGCCTCCTGATGTAATGCAATATGAAAAACACAGCACTAACTGTAATATATTCTTGCCAAAAGGAAAAAAAAAGTTAAATCTTTATCTAATCAAGTGTCTAAGGTAACTAGAGGAAATGCAGGGGATAAAGAAGG
Organism: Rousettus aegyptiacus; assembly: GCF_014176215.1. Taxonomy (NCBI): domain Eukaryota; kingdom Metazoa; phylum Chordata; class Mammalia; order Chiroptera; family Pteropodidae; genus Rousettus; species Rousettus aegyptiacus. The sequence goes on along the minus strand of NW_023416286.1, from coordinate 55,114,837 downwards.
AAATTAAATAAAACCACAATGAAGTGAAGAAAGAACTCAGCATGTGAAACACTCTATAGGACAACTGGCCTGGCTTATGGAAAGAGCCAATGGCCCTTTGGAGAGAAGGAGGACACAGTTTGATAAAAGAGACTTAAAAAGCACAACGACCATACGTAATGAGTGAACCTTGATTCAAACCTGATTTGGATAAATAATCTGTACAAATATTTTTGAGACAATCAGGAGAATTTAATCATGGTATGATTATAAAATAGTTGTGAAGAATTACTGTTCATTTTATTAGGTGTAATCATAACATTGTGGTTAAGAAAGATAATTTATTTTTAATTTTAGGAACTAAAATATGCTGAAGGAAAATGACATGGTATTTAGGATTTTCAGGAAAATAATTTCACAAAGAAAAACAAAACAGAAATGAAAAGATGAAACAAATGTGGAAAATCTTCATAACTGTTGAATCTGGGAGAATGGTATATAGGAATTCACTGTAGTATTCTCTGCATTTTTGAGCATGTTTCATAACAATAATTCAAAGCCTTTTACACAACAGCTTAAATAATATAACAGAATAGAATATGGAAACAAAATGAGTAAAGGAACTAAATATAAGAAAAATTGGGGATATGGAAAAAATATTCACAGAAAACTTAGAGCCTTAAATGTATTAATTATGGGGGGGAAAAGAGTGAGAAAAATAAATAAACATTTAATTAAAAACTTAGGTAAAGGTACACTTCTGCCCTTGCCATGATGGAGTAACGGGGACTGGATATACTTTCTTGCCGAAACAGTAAAAACTGGGCAACATATAGGAAATAGTGGTTTCAATATATTGAACATCAGACAATAAAAGAAAGTGATCCCAGAGAGACAGGAAACAAAAAAGGTGAGCCCTACAATTAAACCAACTTACTTCCCATGTCGTTTCCAGGCCATAGAGAAGGGAGGAGCAACCCAGAAATAGCCCAGCAGCCTCCACGAGTTGAAGAGATGGAACTAGGACTCACAGGAGGAGGCAAGGCAGTCTTAATGACAAAGTAACAGAGAGTTGCACAGAGACCTTGGGGATTGATCTGTAGAGGATCTTTCTTGAGTATGTAGCTGACTAATTAATGATTAGCACATGCACATGAGGGAATTACCCAAAGGCCACTCAAAATAATTAGAACAATCTCCTAGAGCTCACACAGAACTGATAATAGTGCACGATTCCATCGGCAAGAGTGAAAACCTTAATTTGATGGTCATTGGCAAGGATTCAAGAGTCTTCATGCAGTAGTGGAGCAAAATTAGTCTCAGAATTATTGTGGCTCTGCTCTTGCCTAACAAAGATTAAAAGCAAGACCTAAAAGGATTAAATTGTTTTCAGATACATAAATATGTCCCAGAACAAAGCTTAGAAATACATACACAATACGAAAATATTTAGCATTCAGTAGGGTAAAATCCACAATGCTTGACAATCTAATAATTAGAAACTGAATTTTTTTGAAATTATAGTTTACTATAGCATCAAAAATATGAAATACTTAGGGATAAATCTGATAAAAGCTGTGAATGATCTGATATCTAAAAACTTCAAAATGTTGCTAAGAAAAATTAAAGAAAACCTAAATAAATGATGAGATATACAGTGTATTCTCTCAGTCATCAATAGGTTCTGCAACTTTAAGAGAAATGACATATAACAGACCCAATTTTACCCTTGGCTAATTAATATAAACAATAGTAAGTTCCTACAGAATATCATCAATGTTAGAACAAAAAGACATTGAACTGAAATGGCATTATCTGAAGATCTGCTGTACCATATTCATGGACTGGAAGACTTCATATCATTAAAACATTTCTCTCCTAATCTATAGATCAATGCAATCTCAATTAAAGTCTCAGCAGGCTTCCTTGTAGAAACTGATAAGCTTATTCAAATTTCATACTGAAATGCAAAATTTCTAGAAAAGTCAAAATAACTTTGAAAAAAAATTTAGAAAACTTAACATTACCAATTTTAAGACATGTTATAAATGACAACAATATAGACAGTATGGTATTGGTTGGCATCAAGATAGATAAACAGATCAAAGAAACAAAATAGAGTCCAAAAATAGATCCACATGTAAGTTATGTGGCCCATTAATTTTTGATATAAGTATAAAGTAAATTTGGAGGAGAAATGATAATCTTTTCAATAAATAATGCTGGAACATTGTTTTTCCATATATATAACATTAAATTTGATTCATAAGTCTTACTATATACAAAAGTTAAATCAAAATGTATCATAAATGTAAATGTGAAACCTAAACTGATAAACCTTTCACAAGAAAATATAAGAGAAAATCATTTTTTAAAAAAATATACAATGCCAAAAGCACAGTAGATAAAAAAGAATATTGACCTATTAGAGTTTATCAAAATGAAAAGCTTCTGTTCCTTGGAAGGTGCCGTTAGAATAATTAAACACAAGCCATGGAATGACAGAATATATTTGCAAAGCAAGTATCTGCTACAGGACTTATATCGGGTTCTATAAAGTATTCTATGAAGGCAACTCTTAAAACTCAATAATAAGAAAACAACCAAATAAGAAATGCACAAAAGATTTGAACAAAGTTTACCAAAAAAGATACACTGATAGCAAATAAGCATACGAAAATTGTCTTAAAATCATTAACATTAATTAAATGTAAATTCAAACTACGAAATATCACTAAACGCTTATTTTAATGGTTAAAATTTGATACTACCAAGTATTGCTGAGGATGTGGAGGAACTGGAATTCTTATACACTACTGGTAGGAATGTAAATTGGATTCTTACTTTAGAAAATAATTTGGTAGTTTCCTAAAAAGTTAAACATAGGCCTGACATAAGATCCAAGCATGCATTTAGGTATTTAAATAAGTGAAATGAATATAACTAGAATATAACTCTCATGTCTAGTAATAGATGAATGGATAAACAAATTATGGTATATCCATACAACAGAGTACTTAGCAGTAAGAAGGAATGTGAGTTGATAAATGCAACATCATGGATGAATCTCAAAATAATTATGCCATTTATATAAAACTCTACAAAATGAAAATTAATCTATAGTGTCAGAAAGCAGATTAGTGGTTTCTTGCAGAAGGGGAGTGGGGTGGATGAGGAGGGGCAGGATGAAGAGATTAGAAAGCAGTGATGTATGGGAGTGATATATATGTTCCTTATCTTGTTTGTGGTGATGGTTTCATGGGTGTATAAATATGTCAAACAGGAAATTGTACACTTCAAGAATATGCAATTTATTCAACCATCCTTCGATGAAGCTGTTTAAACAATGAGATACCATTTAACATTCATCAGATGAAAAATTTTAAAGATCGACAGTATCTGATAATGGTGAGCACTTGGAAAAAAGAACACTTTCATATTGTTTATGGTGTATAAATAGGCAATGGCATCTTGGAGGGTGATTGTGTCAGTGTCTTTCGAGAATTAATAAGTGCTGGAAGGGTAGAGGACTCTTTGGGATGATGGCAACCTAAATGTATTCTTGACACCATCCTCTTCTAACTACTTCTTTTGAGCAAGATAGCTTCTGGGCTTCCAGACTTCTATAGTTTACAGAAGAAACTAGATACTACAGAGAGAGCTCAGGAAATTCCAGAGTTCAGATGAAGAGGGACTTTGCTAGTAAAAGAGGCTCAACCATCAGGGGAGCATGCTAGATAGACTAGATAAATGGGCTCAGGGAAGGAGCTTGGTTTATAGAGATCCACAGATTTGAGATTCTTGACTTTTCTCAGGATTATTTGTTCTTATCTCTGGTGCTGAAGACCTGAAGAGAACGAATAGTTGGGCTGAATCCTCCTCAGTCCCAAGGCTTGGAAGACTTTATTTTGCCTTTGCAGCTGAGAAGATAGGAGAAAAACTTCCATATCTTAATAGGGTATGGCCAAATTGCTATAGGGAAAGAAGCTACCCTACCTCCTGCTACTTACAGGATTGCTGCTTAAGGTCTTTCAGTAGCTGGATCTGAGCCCCTAAGGATGAATAGAGCCACAAATTAGCAAAAGAAAACACTGAAGATGCAGCAGCCAGATAGGCGAATAACTAGTAGAACAAGCAAAACATCCAAAGCCTAGTAAAAGACATCTACTTCTAAAGAGCACGGATGATAACGTAAACATAAGTGTCTACCAAGTTTCTTATCTTCCCCCTCAGGATTTATATCTATTTGGAGATTAGCTTCCACTTGATCTCCTGGGCCACAAATATGTGCCCGAGCAATGAACATCTTCTCCTTCAATGCACCTATTGATGTTTATTTTTTTAAAAAGAATGGTTTTTTTAATTGATGGATTTCACAACATTTTAACTAAAGGATAGATAACACAGACATAAAAATGAACAGATCATAAGCGTCCAGTTCAAACATTTTGCCAGACACAAGCATTTAACCACTATCAAACTCAGATACAGAAAGTTGCCAGCGTCCCACAGCCTCCTTCATCAGCCCTCCCAGAAATTACCACCACCATAGTCACTATTCTGACTTTTATCACCACACATTTGTTTTGCTTTATTTTTTTTTAATTTTTATTTTTGAACTTATATGCAAAAAGTAGGTGTTCCAGAAGGAGAAAAGGAAACAAAGGGGTAAAAACAGATAATAGCTTAAGAGACCCTTCAACAGAAGAGAGATCAAATTTTTTTAATTGAGAAGATCATACTGCTCCAGAAAAGATTGTGAAGACCTACACTGAGGTATGTCCTGGTAAAATCCCTAAACTCCAAGGATAAAGACAAAACTAAAAATCTTCTGAATTGAAACTTAACAAATTTACTGAAGAAAAAGGTTTAGAGTCATGCAGAATGTCTCATTTTCCATAATTTGAGATTAGGAGACAGCTAGATAGTATTTATGAACTGCTGCTTAAAAAGAGTTGCAACCCAAGAATTCCATATCCAGCCAAATTATCATTCATCCGGATAGAAATAGAAACACATAAGTGGGCATACTTGGTTTCAGAGAATATAACACTCTTATGTGATGAATATATTAGACAAATAAAGTTATAATAAATGACAAATGAATTCGAAAATCAGCTTCAAGAAAGAGAAATATGAAGTGGAGAGAAACTACTTTTGAGCTATTACTCTAGTGATATATGGTTAAATCCAAGTGGTTGATGACACACTGGGTTTCTAGAATTCTGGGTAAATGCTAAATAAGGAATCTTGAGGTAGAAAAAGCATTCTACAAAGGAAACCCTGTCAGTAAGATGAATGTAAAATATCCAATTATTTTACCTAAACCTGGTAGTTAGGGAAAGACCAATACCCACAGGAAGCTGAAGTGCAGAAATATCTTATCTAACAAGAGGAAAATAAAGAGAGATAAAAGTAGGAAAGGATGAAAGGAATGTCACTGCCTTTAGGCTCCAACAAGAGGGTCCCCTGCAGTGCACTCATATGTTAGAGAATAGGACTTTCTTCTATCCAGAGCCCACCTTTTAGACAAGGAGTGTGACAGGAGTGAGAAGAGGTGGGAAATAACCTTCTCGCCCACCTGCCTTCTTCTGGACAGTGCTCTGAGGTCCTGGGACTCCAGAATACCTGTTCAAACAGTCCCGAACCAACTCCTAGGGCCTGAATCCGCTTCTTCCCAAGTTTGTTCTCTAGGGAATGAACATATATGGCAGGGGCCAGAGGCTAGAAAGGGACAACTCTGTGTGTATGTGTGTGTGTGTGTGTGTGTGTGTGTGTTGGGGAAAGCCGATGGAGCTTGCATGTGTGTGCTGATGTATCCACACCCATAAGCATGATGTTCTCTTTCCTTATGGGAACAGAGCCAGGTTGGGAAAGAAGGGAGGAGGGCTATGGGCCAGTGTCCTAGACCAGGAGTGGCCCTCTCTGCACTGTCACATCAGTTTCCAGAGCAAATCTCCAAGAAATCTGAGGATGCTAATTTTGAGCTTGGGCTTGCAATGCATTATGAAGATTTATTTGTCATGGTAGAAGGATAGAACATATTACATATACTGCTCGTTAGCTCAATTTGTAACTTTTACATATTTAGACAAAGAGTATGTGGGTCTCCTTTTGTATTCTTGCCCTGGGCTCCAGAAATGTCAGGGCAGAATTTATTTGACAAAAGATAAGCCATGAATTCAGAGAAAAAAGAGATTACTGTGGACTGTGTGAGAATTCACTGCGAATCGTGTTTTTGGCTGAAAGGAGACAGCTGAGATGAGGCTAACTAAAACGTCAGGTATCTTTATTTAAGCTCTTGGATATAACTAGGGAAAATCATTTATCTAGTACAATGCTCTTATTTTACAAAAGAAAACCCAGAGAGGTTTGGCAGATAGTAACTGAGCTGATCCTGACCCCACATCTCCTGGCTGTCAGCTGCAGGGGCTTCTCCACTTTCCCATTTGCTTCAGCTGGCCTGGGAGGAGCAGCAGTTAAAAAAAAAAACCAGGAGTGTCGGAGAAGTTCAGGGAGGGGCAAAGAAGAGATGAGGTCCAAAAACTTTTAACGCTGGTGAATGAATGCCTCCCCTCTACGTCTGGAAACCCAACCTGAAGCAGGCATTTTTTGATATCTCTTAACTGATCCTCAAAGGTAACTTCAGTTGTATGTTTTGTGTGCTAATAAGACTTTGGAATTAAACTGAGGGTGGAACCCAGGTGCCGCTTCTTACTTGGTGACTTTGGAGAATTTATTGAACCTTCGAACCTCAGTTTCCACATCTGTAAAATGAGAGTAACAATACCAGGGTTAATATAAGGAGTAAATTACATAATGTATATCAAGCAAGCCTTGTGTTTTAATATTATTGTCTGATGAGCTCTCCCTAGCATGTGCGGGAACAGAAATTTTCTAATGAAATGGTCACTCATGGTATGGTCACGTGGCTTTGCTTTGTATACTGGGACAGTATTATTAAATGTTTAGAATATATGTTGCAACTTATTTACTCCCTTTGGAAAATGATATGCCAGAAACAGCTGAGTTTTGAAGAACTGATGACACATTAACTGAGAATGAACATAGAGTAATGCCAAGAGCTGGTACATTTATTGTGCAGCAGCTCACAATCAGTCGAGATTCTTGGATGAACGGCAAGCTTTCCTTTCCAGAATTCCAGTCTATTTTTGTCAGCCAGGAGAGGTGATATGGCTTATTTTGTAATAATTCTTGTAATCCTATGATGATGTGCACATTCTAAATCTGTCAATGAGTTAGCTAAGATGTAGTATTGTGCTCTTCCGGATATTTAGGGGTAATATCTGAGTTGTTAGATGAGTTGTGGAATTGTTTATATGTTTTGCAGAAGGGATCAGGAATAGGTATTTAACTGTGCTTTAGGAAAACTAGCAAAAATCTTGAATATGAAATTTATGAGTCTTAAAATGAAATTAGGAAAGATATAGGAATATGGCTTTGATAGTAAATATGTTCTCCCCTGCAGGGGACTGTGATTTCTAGAAGAAATGAAATGTTGTGTAGAGCTATCGCTGTCTGCAGCAAGTAACAAAACTGCTCCTCCTCATCTCCTTCCCTCCTTGGATTGTTTTTTGATCCTTTTTACCCATTTTACCCACCCTTCACCTCAGGCAAACACTGATCTATTCTCTATATCCATGAGCTCAGGGTTTTTTGTTTTGTTTTTATTTTTAAGATTCTACATGTAAGTGAGATTATACAGTATTTATCTGTCTCACTTGTTTGTTATTTTCTGTCTCACTTGTTTCACCTAGCATAATTTATGGTTCTTGAAGAATTGATCCATTTTATCTAAATTGTCAGATTTATAGAGTTGCTTGTAGTGTAACCTTACTATGTCTTTTAATGTCTTCGGCATCTAGAGTGATATTCCCTTTCCTTTCTGATATAATTTGTTTTGTCTCACTTGTTTCTTTGACAGTCTATCTTGAGATTTATTAACTTTATTAAACTTTTTATATGACTCACTTTTTGTTTGGTTGATTTTCTCTACTTTGTTCAGTTTGGTCTTACATATCATTGATTTCTGCTCTTGTATTTATTTTCTTCTCTCTGCTTGCTTTGGTTCTATTTTGCTCTTCTTTTTCTAATTATTTTGAGGTGGAAACTTATTTATTTGAGATCCTTCTTCTTTTCTAATATAAGGATTTAATATAAATTTCCTTCTAAGTATTGCTTTAGTTCATAGATTTTTGTATATTCTGTTTTTATTTCCAGTTGATTCAGTTTATTATTTATTTCCTTGAGAATTCCCCTTTGATCCATGGAATATTTAGAAGTGTCTTATTTTTTTAAAATGCTTGGAGATTTTCCTTTTACTGTTCTGTTATTGATTTATAGATTTTTTTCTATTATTGTCAGAAAATATTCTGATGATTTCAATTTTTAAAAATTTGCTAAAATTTATTTAAGGCCTAAGATACTGTCTATCTTGGTGAATGTTCAATGTGCACTTGAAAATAATTTATATTTTGCTATTGTCAGAGTGTTCCAGAAATGTCAACTAGACCTCACTGATCTATATCCTTGCTGATTTTCTGCCAATTTCTGAGATAGGGGTGTTGGAGTCCCCCAAATATAATTGCGATGTGTCTGTTTCTCCTTTTGGTTCTGTCCGTTTTTGCTTAGCTTTCTTTGAAGCTCCGTTATTTGGTGTATACACAATTTAGAACAATTTTTTCTTAGTGAATTGACCCTTATGTCATTTAGTCCCACTCTTTACCTGACAATTTTCTTTGCTCTGCAGTCTACTTAATCTGATATTACTATAACCAGTCCAGCTCTCTTTCGATTAATGTTTAAATGGTACACCTTTTCTCATCTTTTAACCTACTTATATTGTTATATTGAGGTGAGTTTCTTATAGACAGCATAATATTTATCTACTTTGCTAATATGGCTTTAATTGGTATATTTTATTGGTGTATTTAAGGTAATTACTAGCATATTAGGACCTAAGTCTACCATTTTATTATATTTTTAAATGTTGGTTTTTTCATTTTTTTTTTTGTTACTGTTTCTCTTTTCCTGCCTTCCTTAGAGGGTTACTTAAAAAAATTTTGTTAATTCATCATATTATATATGTGTGTGTGTATGTGTGTATGTATGTGTGCACTCACGCACACACGCATGTGCATGTGTGTGTATGTGTACATATATATATGGGGTTGCTCTAGGAATTATAGTATGCATATGTAACTAATCACATTCCACTAGTATAAATATTACTACTTAACTATATAGGTTCAGGATCCACATCTAGGTGGAATTCAACATTTTAGTTCACTTCTAAAACCTTTTGTTGGGTTGAGTCTGGTTAGTTTCATGCATTGGTCACTTGGGAATCTTTTTAAAACCTCATAAACTTATTTAAATAGTAGTAAATAGTGGAATATAGAAAACTTACCATTTAGATCTGTTTATAAATCTCCCTTTTTAAATATAGTTGTGTTAAATGTTTCCTCTACCTACACTGAGAATCACATCAGAAAATACTAAAATTCTTGCCTTCAACCACCAAAGGGAAGGATAGTCTATTATATTTTCTGTATATCTATGTCTTCCATTGTCCTTTCTTCATTCCTAATGTTCCAAATTTTCTCTGTTATTGCTTCTTTTCTCTTTGAAGAATTTCCTTTGACAACCATTTTCAAGAAGATTTATTGGTGCCAAGTTATTTTAGTTTTCCTTCATCTGAGAACGCATTTCACTTTCATTTCTAAAATATATTGTTGAATATAAAATTCCACATTAAAAACTCTTTTCTTTCAGCACTTAAGAAATATGGCGCCACTCCCTTTAGGCTCCATGATTTTTGAGAAATATACTGTCATTCTAATTACTATTCCCATATAGGTAATATAACATTTCTCTCTGAATGCTTTTGGTACTTTTTATCTTTTATTTTCAAAAATTTTTTGATGCTGTGTCTTGGCATGAATTCCTTGGGTTTATCCTGTCTGTAAATTCCTCAGATTCTTGATCTACTTTCAAATTCTTTCCCTTGTCATTTTTATTCTGCTATTGAGCCATTCAATGAACTTTCTAATTTTAATTTTTCAGTTAAAAAAATTAAATTGATTCTTCTTTACATCCTCTATTTCTTTTCTGAGACTCTATTTTTCATTTATTTCAAGAGTATTTATAATTGCTTACTGAAACATTTTTATAATGAATGCTTTCATATTTTTAACAGAATCTTTTCTCGCTGAGGTGAGGTATTACTGGCTCTTGGTGTAATGAGTAATACTTGATTATATTTTGGACTTTTGGAGGTATTATTAGAATCTAATTCCTTAAATCTTCTAACTTGGTAGATAGTTACCCTGTTTGGGTTTAGAACATACATCTTGGTCTACTTTTGATTGATTGATTGATATTTTTGTTGAAATGTCAACTAAATTTTCAGAGCATTTGCAGTGCTATTCTGGTCTGCCCCACTCATGTGCTACTTAGAGGCCAATCTCAGCCTTTCACATTGAGTTCACTTATAATACCTTTTGCTGTTTGATTCTGGTCCATTTAATGCATAGATCACTTGGGAGCCTCCCCAGTACTTCATATACATTGTTCCTTTCTCTAAGTAATCTTTTCTACTCTTTCTATCTTTTCTATTCTTTCTATCTGCTTCATTACCACAAGATAGCAAGGAAAGTCTGAGCACCACTCACAGTCTGTGGACACCTCACCCATAGGCTGGTAGGAAGGGGCATGTGTGTCACCTCATTATTAGGGGATGGGGGTGGAAGTTAGGGCTCTGTCCACATTGTGCTGGCCATAGTACCCAGAGAGAATGGAAAGGGCGTGATTTATTTGTGGAGTTTGTCTGGAGCTTAACAGGTACTGTCAAAAGGATTCTGTCCTGCTCTGTGCTTCTCCTTTCCTGGTCCTTTGGTTACATAGAGCAGTCTTTTCATGGGACTTTTATTTTGTCTGCTTATTTTGTTAGTGTTTCTGGGTTCTCACATTTTCCAGTCCCCAGGTCAGGGTGTATAGGTGGAAAAATAAAACAGAGGACTCACTTTCCTATCTTTTTTTGAGTCCTGAAGTCACTAGCTAACTTGCCTTATGTTTCCTTTCAGGGTCTTCTGTTATTTGTTTTATATATTTTGTCCAGGATTTTAAGCTATAGTTTTTAGCTATATAAAAAGGAATAGGGTGGATGTGTTTATTCCATTTTGTCTGGAAACAGAAGTCACAGACCCTACGTCTTTGTTCTGAATAACTAACTAGAAGAATAGAATTGCCATCAACTAAGGTGGAGAAAGCTATGGGTAAAAGAAGTTTGTAAATGAAGATCAGCACTTCACTTTTGGTTTTTTTGAGTTTGAGATATCTACCATTTGACACGTGAAGATATTGAGAGGGTAATTAGACATCCAGGTTCAGAATTTAGAAAAGATATTTGGGTTGGTGATATAAATTTGGTGTAATAAGATATACACATGTTTTTTAAAGCCATGGACTGAATGAGATCAACAAGAGGGAGGAAACCAAGCACATTAAGAGGGCAGGGAAAGGAGAAAGAACCAACAAGTACAACTGAGAAGTAGGAACTAGTGAGGCAAGAGGAAAACCAAAAGTCTATGATATCATGGAAACCAATCGATGAAGAGTGTTTCAAGAAAAAGGGAGAAATCATCTCTGTCAAATACTGCTAATCAAAGATGAGTTTTGTGAATTGATTATTGGTGACTTTGGTAAGAAGAGGTTAAGTGAATGGTAGGTGAGAGAAAGTATTTTTGGTATGGATTTGTTAGGCAATGGAATAGAGGAGTGAGATCGATCATGAAAGAGTTCTTTTGAGGATTTGTGTTACAAAGAGGAATAGATTCATGGAGAAGTAGTTGGCACAGGGAGATGGGTTAAGAGATGGTTGGGGGAGGGCGCAGTTTGACTTGTGGTTTTTAGAAGGAAACAATATCATGCATGTTGTTAAGAATGACCTAGTAGATAGAAAAAGTGATATAGTAGAAAAAAAGGAGAAATGTCAAAGTGATTCCTTGAATAGATGAGAAAGAATGTGATCAATTACACAAATGGAGGCGCTGGTTTGAGATAGCATCAGGAATTGTTCATCTATGGTGATAGCTGAGGGAGTGATATGTAGGTGCAGATATGAAGAGAGTCTGTGAAAAGTCTCTTCACTTCTCAGTGAAGTATGAAGCTTGGTCATCTGCTTGCAAAAATGGGGCAGGAAGTATTTGAGATCTGAGGACAGAAACAAAGGTATGAAGTAATCAGCTAGGAGAGTTGGGAGTGAATGGAATATGGAAATGTACCAAGACTCACCAGAGTTTTGCTCTCACAAAGTAAAATGATTCGAATTAGAGTGACTATGTGTATATAGGGTAACCAGGTGAGAGAAAAAAATGAATCCAGTATTAGTCTGTCACCATTCAGTTGTTCCTTTGCCTTGCTCATACCACCCCTCGTTGTCCTATTGTTCTTGAAGACATGGTCTTGAAAAAACTACAAAAGAAAAAGTAAAACAAACAAACAAACAAAAGCGCTGCAACAAACTTAAGGGAGCAGTTACAAACATGTGCCTGTCTGTGGCCATATGGAATATTTTTAAATTGTGAGGGAAACACAGCGACATCTTTTGGACACTTTATGAACTACTAGCTCAAGGTAGTTCACAGTTTCATTATTACACAGCGCTACGTTCCTTTCCATTGCATAATTTCATTGTGAATATGAGTTTATTAGCTGTTGCTGAAATAAAAGTGAGTACTACACAAAAATCAGTAAAATATCCAATCTTTTGACAAGTTGTGTAGTGCCCTATTAATAGGCACATACATCCCACTAGTAAGTGATTGTGGTTATTTAAGAATGAAATAAAAATATATATATTTTTTAATCATCTTCTAAGTTGTTTGATATTAAATCATTTAAACCTAAGCTACTAATATTCAGCATTGTTAGCTATTTATTTTGGCCTAAGGGTGCAGTGAGCAAATTAGAGAAACTGAGAACACTTAGAAAGTTTGGAAACCTCTGACTTAAGTATAAATTCCTGTTGCTTTTCTATTTCTTCCAAGTAATGGAAGGCCCTTGAGGGGTGTAGTTGTGTGCAATAGAACTAGAAAATTCTCAAACCTAAGTCAAATCTTGCAGGGAATAGTTTATGACAGTCTTTTCATCCTGCCCTCCCAAGTTTTCTTATTACCTTGAAACTTGAGCCTAAATTTCCCTCTCCAGTTTTAATGGCATATGGTTACATCACTAGCCTGTGTTGTACCTTGAGTATTTAAAGCCAAGGGGAAGCATCTGCTTCTCAGCTTCCTCAGAGTCTTGTGTCTTTGAAAGAAACCAGACCATGTGGGTCACCAGGAGACTTGACTTGGATTTTCATCATTTTGCCAATATCCCCTCCAAATCAGTAATTATTGATACATGGCTTAGGATAAATAACGGTGGCCTCAGAACTGCTTTTGTTTTATCCAACAAAGATACCAGTATCATATGCATGTGTGCTGGGGAATTGAGATACCAACAGGCAGTGTTTATGTATATGTGCTTGTGTCCGAGTGTGAGCTTCCCAAGTCAAGATTTGTGCTTTGTTAATTTTTGTTAGGTCTGGTACCCAGTACAAGGCCTTACACATGGTAGACAGAGAGTAAGTGGAAATTAATAAATTAATGTTATCTGATTTGCATGAGCAGATGTACTATAAAAGCTAAAGAAGCTTGAGCAACAAGGCCCAAAAGATTTGTAAAAGTAAAATATTTTAACTGCAATCGATTAAAAGTATTATATCATTCCACTTTGACCTATCCTCTATCACATCTGACTTCATGTTTGGTGAGATTAGAAAGGCTGAAACATTTTTGGGATTGGGCTGTGGGGGAGTTGAGTTAGGATACATTTAGTTTGGATTTAGTGGGCACATAATGACTGACTTTCACTTTTGTCTGTAGTTATGCTAGCCATCCTGGTGTAGAAATAGGTTCCAGGAATCCTTCACATCCCAGGTTGGGACATGAGGGTGCAAGGCCAGGGGCTTATTCATATTAAAGCTTCCTGCAGTGCCCAGAGCGGGAGGAAGGTGCGTTAAAGGAGAAAAAAGACGACTTGGGAGGTATGGTATGCTATAGGAAAGCGGACTATGGAAAAGTCTTCCATTCATCCGGTGTGTAAAATTATAAGCTGATAAATCATTCTTTACAACACCTAGTCAAAATGGATGTTCTCTTCCAACAGGAGTAACACTCAAAAAAGCAGTGCACATCCATTTACTATACTTTCTTTTTCGATGCGGATTGCATGATGTAGAGTTTACCACAGATTGTTTCTGGGGTACAAACCTATACCAACACCATAAACAGCCAGAGCATGTGTGTGTGAACTAACACATTTTAAACATCTCAACATGTCAGCTTACATCTTACCATATTTAATGTATCCTGTTCTGATGAAGTCTGGTTTCAGATGAAATAGTATATAAATGCTACCAAATCAGAAAGTGCCTGAATTTTCTAAATTGTCAATAATAAACATTCGATCAACCACTAGAAGACTGGTTTACTTTTGATCTCTATATAAAAAATATATTACAAAATTGTTTTATGAAGAGGTGATCAAAGAGTATGCAGCCAAAAAATGTAGGAAAAATGTGTATTAAGAAGTTAATAAAAATGCTATTTTTCTGGGCTCATGATGATTTGGGTTTGATCAGCTTTATAAAATTTAAAATTTGTATTGATTTCTTTTCTCACTCTAAATGATTATGTCCTTTCATATCTAATCTGCATTTACATTCTTGTAATGGTTTTCTATTGACAAATAGACATTTAATGTCTCAGTGCTAATTCTTTACAAAAACTAGTCACTCAATCCCTTCCTATCATTTATGCTAAGACATTTTGCTATTTCAGCTCTAATGTCTCTAACTATATAACAGCTCTATAGCTATTAACAACTCAACTTTGTATTTTCAGAAGTGACAAGCAGTCACTGAAACAAAGCATTTTATTTTAAATGATACATACTGTGTGATCTATTTGAAGGCCTTTAAAAGAACAATTAGGAATCTAAACTCAAATAATTTCAAGCTGTCAATGGGGACACTATCAGCAAAACATAAATTGTGGAAAACTCTGCAGAATAAAGAACTTGGTTTCTTCAATTTGAAAATTTGCATGGAAAAATGTGGTAGTATGGGAAACCTGTGGATTACAAGAGACTTAAAATAGCTAGCACAATGTGTGGCTTTCTGTATGTCCCAATTCAAACTGTTAGAAAATGACATTTATAAGATAGTTGGAAATCATCTCTGAATATTTGATATCAAGATATTACTGTTTAAGATGTGAGATGGTTATGTTAAAATAGTTCTTAACTTACAGAAATATTTATTTATAGAGAAAATTATGTGTGATTTGCTTTAAAATAACAATGGAGAAGTGAATAAAGTTTGAGGTTGGGTGAGGGGTACGAAGAGTTCCATCATACTATTCTGCCTTTTTTTGGGTGTATGTTCAAAATTCTCCATAATAAAAAGTATGAAAATATTCTATTTGTTTATCAAACCCAAAGGATATAACTCATATAAGTTACCATGATCATCATATTGATGACAGAATCTATTACATGGTTGTAGTGCATGTCTTGAGAAGTTAAAATCTTATTATTGTTAACATCAAGAAGTAAAAAATGATCTCACTGTTTCTATTACTAAAATTATAAGTTTTGTGTAAATTGTATAATATGATATTTTACTTAGTAAAACAATGGTATGTTTTATAATTTTTTATTTGATTAAGCTTGCCCAAATATTCTAAGCATCATAAATACATGTTTTAAAAAGATCAGGTAGCATTTGTAATAGAGGGAGCACTGTTATCCTTGGCATGAATATAAGGTGATATGAAAAATTGTCATTTGTATTGTCATTGTAATAATAAACACTCATTATGGAATTTTTAAGAGCCAAATAATTTTTTTCCAAACAAGATCAATACTTTATTAACATACCAAGAATAAGCCAGTACAAATATATTTTTTCATTTAGTGCTAAAAATCTCACTGCTCTCACCCTTACCCTCACCTCCAATCCTGCGCTTCTGGGTTGTCCTTCCAATAATAGGCAGCAGAGGGGCATCAGCCCTGAGGGCAAAGGTACACTGTTGGTAGTGCTCCAGATTACACTCCACATTCACAATCACCTCTGTCAACAGGCGAGCCCATTCTACCCCCCAAGCCAGGGGCCTCGAAGCCCAGCGCAGTGAAGTACATGCGCAGGTGGTAGTAAGGCAGGTAATGCAGGTACACTCGAAAGCAGTATCCTTTCACTTGGCAGCACTGGCTTCCTGCCCTTCCTGAAAGATGTCCCTGATCAGTGATAGGTGCTCTAAAGTGAGGTTCCAAAGCAACTTGATGCTCTGGTGATGGCCGATGGCAATCCGGTACAGGCTGCTGCTGTGGGCTCCGCTCCAGGTCAGGGATGAGAACTAGCCATGAGAAGGATCTGAGTTCGCAAGATCAGTACTTACCCCTGTATTTTGTGACATTTGACATTGTTGAACCTTCACTGCTATTTGAAACTATCCCTTTAGTCTTTATACGTTCCTAACTTTCTGGTCATTCTCTCTCAATCTCATATGTGAGCTACATTTTCTCCAATTCACCCTTTAGTCATTGTCGTGGGGTGGGAAGAAGACTTCCACATCTGTGGTCCTCTCCTCTTGGGATTACAAGGAGGCAGCATAATCTAAAGGGAGATGTCATGCATGGCAGCACCAAACCCATAGTCATCTGCTTTCCCATCCTAGCTTCCCAGGACAACTACTATGTAAATCTTCTGCAGAAATAAAATATATCAGTTTAGAAAACACTTCATGAAGAAAGTATTTGACTTTATATGATTTTATTTTTCACAGAATAGCACAATAACAGCCAGCTTTCCATTTCAGATGACTATAGATATGGTCATGTCAAGTTCAATGAACTGGGTTGAAGGACTCTAAGATTGATCCCAACAACTTTCTGGATGAACTCCATATGTTGCAAGAACTTGAAATCTTTGCCACGAGGGGAACTCTGAAATTTCTCTTCCTTAAAGTTTTTTGGGGAATAGTCCAGCGAATGGTTTTGGGTATCATCTCCAGTGAGTCTGCTGGTATACAGGCATAAAAAAATGGCTGGTTTTGTTTTCTTTCAGGATGGAAGTTGATATCCTCTTGATGAGGTTTTGATACCAACTTACATTTGCTTGGGAAATAATCTGCTCTTTCTGACTCATAATCATACACTTTCTTCTTTCCTGTGAGTTTTTCTTTACTCTGTGTATAACTGTAATCACAGTCCCAATGAACACTCTTTTTAAATAAATCAAATTTGGCTTTATTTCTTTCTTTGGTTTCTGGATGACTGTAAAATTCAGTTTGGGTTTTTGCAAGATGTAATTTAATATTTGATTCCGTCAAGGGAGCTAAAGAGTAACCTGCTTTGTTTTTTGTAACCAATGAAAGCGTCTCTTCACTGAATGTAACAGAAGATGATACAAACGGAACTTCAAAAGTGCTTAGCGATCTATGATACAACCAGTCAGGGGATTGCATTTTGGAGGATGATCTATATTTCTTGCTTTTGTGGGATTTGTAGGAAGGTGGTGTCACGATTGAGGAATGTTTTCTACAGTCTCTATTATGATGGGAACCTGAATCTTTACTGTAAAATGATTTCAAATCAGTTTTGATTTTTTTCATCAAAGGAATGCCTTTCTGTAATTCAAACAGAATATTTTGTGATTCCCGAATTAAAGGATTGGCTTGTAAAAACATACATTCTTCACTCTCATGTACTTCAAGAGCTGAGAATTCTTCCAAGTTAGTTGAACTCTCAGTATATGTCTGAGTATCAGTAAAATCTTCAGAAATCTGAGTTGAGTGGGAATCAACAAAACTGGGAGCATTTTCCTGAGTCTTTAAATCAAAAGATTCATGTGTATTTGTTTCTTGAAAAGATACATGATATTGTTTTTCTTTTTCTGCAGTCCCATAAGATTTTAATGCTGAAAGAACTGTAGTATCTTCCTTTTTCGTTCCATGTTGTTCAAGGTCAGGAGCACAGCCATGAGTTGGCTCCAGGAATTGTTTGAACGATGATGAATTTTCATGGGGACTTTGCTTTTTGAAAGAGATATGTTTTTCTAACAGCTCTGTATCAATAGAAAGACTACCACTTTCTCCACTATTATCTACTTTTTTACATATTGCAACTGTGTTTAATTTAAGAATATGTTTGGGAAGTGTATTTGGCTTAGGGAACATACTTTCAACCGGAAGCCCCAGGAGAAAACGAAGGCATTTGTATTGTAAATCAAGATGTATTTGATGAAGAGATTTTTCCTCAAAAAGTAATAGAATTCTGTTTTTTGGTTTTGGTACTTCAACACAAGAATGAATACATTTAGGTGAAAGTTTCCTTTTATCCCGAGCATCTGCCATTTCATAAGATTCCATTACAATTCTGGGGAAGACTTTCATTTGAATCTCCAATGTTTTCATTGAAAAGTGTATGAGAAGTTTGTCTTTTTCTTCTACTGAGTAGTTTTGCAGAATATGAGGTGATGGCATTTCATTAGCAGAAGTCAGGAAAGATGTTCCACTTTTTAGCTTATTTATACTCTTCAACTTTGTAATGATCTCCTTGCTGCCACTTGAAACATTAACAGTCAGTGTCTTCATACAGCTGATATGCGGTGAATCTTTTTGGTGTTTGTGTTTTAAGTTAAGGGCGATAGCATCGATCCCTTCTAGAGACAAAAAGTACATTTTTTTACGTCTCGGACAGAGACTCCAACTGTTATCTTCCACAATAGCCTGTTTTGTCGAAAAGTTGAACTTTTGGAAGGATTGTTTTGCTGTTTCTGGTATCAGATTCAGTTTTATTTCAAGTGCTTTTGACTCTAAATGATTAGTGAGCTTATTTTTTAATTTGGGAGTAAAACATTCTAAAATGGGTTTTGGCTGCAATTTAGGATGTATTATTGGGGATGTTGGATGTGGACCCCCTGCAAAAGGTGGTAACTTCCAATCATCAGGTTTATGGGCTTTTAGTTTTTCCAGTATATCAGCATAAACTTTGCCTTGGATCATATTTTGTATCTGGGATTCAAAAACATTTTTAATTGCTTCATAAAGTGGAAGTAAACTTTCTGCACTTGTACTGTCTGCCACGATTTTTATTTCCTTACTTTTAATTTGGAGTGGTATGGGTACAGTTTCTGGGAAAGTGTTTTGTTGCTGGTCCTTTCGTGTGGTTGTGTCCTGTAGAAGGTCACCATGATCCCTCTGCTCGAGAGGTGAGGCATGCTCCATGGTATCAAGTGGCTGAGTCTCATGTTGTGGTTCTTCTACTCCTGGAGGGGAAATAGTCATATATAGAGTACATTTCATGTGGCTTTCCACCTTTTCCTTCAGATCTTCAGACATGCATGGATACTCTATGGGTGTCAGCATGGATTTTGGTGCCTTTTCTTTTTGCCCAATCATAAGCAAGTCAGGTTCTTTTATGGTCCTTGAGATATCATGCCCTGGAACAACCTTTTCTTCTGTTTGTGGAGTTAAATTACTTTTATGTATTTCACTGCTGAGGCTTGCTTCTGATTTGACATTAGGAAGTTTTTTCATTTGCTGTTGGTTCACCATAAAGGGCTGAGAATCTTCTGGAACTATCTTTGAAAAATTCTGGTCCCCCTTTTTCACAGTGTTTAAGTTGTTCCTCTTAACAATTTTACTCACATTTGGTGATTTCTCCTGGGATTTAGAAAGACAGGTTCTCTTTTCTCTTTCTCGGTTTGTCTCAGATTCTGTTGTTTCTTCTGTCTGAGATGGATTCATTACAGAAACAGTAAGACTTCTGATAAATATTCCTGAGGTACCTTTACTCCTCAAAGTCATTTTCTTTGGTTTGTTAAAGCCATACTCTAATTTCTTTCTATTGCTTGGAGTACCACGTCCTGTGTTGTCAAGAATCTGTAAAATTGGATGCTTTGGGATTTTCATAGTTAAAGTTTTGGTGCTCAATTCTCTTTTCAAATCTGCTATTGTTAATCTGCCTTTCTGGCCTCCAGATTTGTGAGAAAGAGGAATATAGGCATAAAATGAATCCAGAACACGTTTTTGAAACAATTTTTGTGGTTGAACGTCTTGTTTTGTACCAGACATTTCTAGTTTCTTTTTATGTTTTTGCTTGATTGGACAGCTGTTTGCTGTGTGAGCGATTACCTGAGTCTTAATTTGAGATTCTTCTGCTTTTAGAGATGAAACATTCAGGTTTACTTGAGTGCTTGTGCCCATTTTTATTTTCTCCCTCTCCAGATTGACAATGGTGTGTTTCTGCATTTCTATTTTATCCTCTTTCAGAAGGATAGCTATGTTTGTGTCTATTTTTAATTTCTCATCTTCCATTCCTAATTCTTTTTGCTTCATATTTATAGTCGTTCTTGTGTCCATTTCATTTTTTTCCTTCAGATCTCGAGATTGATGTGAAAAAGTCCAGCAGGGGGAAGGAGACTTCTGAAGCGATTCTAGAATGCCTTCCTCTTGTTCTGGAATAAGCAATGCCTGTTCTTTTTTCCTTCTTATGGTATCAAACTCTGTAACACCCATATATATTCCTGATTGTATTTGTATTCTGGGGCACACTGTAGTTTGCTCGTGTGTACTTTTTCCCAGTGAGGTCTTCTGCTTTGCATTTTGAAGTGGAAACTTACAAGAAGGGCTAGAGTTCAGCCTGGTCTTGTGTCCACTCTCAGCCCACTGTGCCACTTGCTTTTTCATGACAATTTCTTGTTTTTCTCTATTTGGGTGGGTATCTGACTCTGTGATACTCATTTTCTTACGTGATCCCTTTATCTCTGGTGCTAACAGTTTGGAAGAGAACATTTTGCTTATTTTATCATTACCGTGTACGTCTTTCTTTGGCTTCTCAAGTTTACATGAATCTGCAGATCCTGGAGATGCTTTTAATAAGTTTTGGTGGTCATCACCCTCTGACACAGAAAGTCCTTTTGAACTTACAGGGGTGCCAAATGTGACAAATATTTCCTTGGATATTTTCTTTGTCAGTGGAACTAAAGCCTGAGGACTTTTTTTATAGTTTAAGTTATCCATCGTTTTAGTTTCTTTCTTTAGATTTTCAATTTTCATTGGATCCATTTTGGGGTAGGAAATAAATGTAGTGCAAGTTTCTGTTTTATACTTTTCTGGCTGAGCCTCTAGCCCCGTAAAGAAACATTTCAGCCTTTTTCTACTTCTTAGAGTGCCAAATCCTGTGAAATAAATGTCCTCGTGCTGTGAATTTATAATTAACTGACTCAAATCTCCTTCAGATTTGACTCGAGGAATTTCATTCCTTTGCTGTACACTAATCATGAAGTTTGAGGGCCACTGATGCACTGCCTCTTCTTGTGGCAAAAGCTGTTTTTTCTTTTTAACACTTTTACTTTTACAGGAAATTGACTCTCTAATTGTTCTCTTCTGGGTATCTGTTGATTCC
This sequence comes from Rousettus aegyptiacus, assembly GCF_014176215.1. Taxonomy (NCBI): domain Eukaryota; kingdom Metazoa; phylum Chordata; class Mammalia; order Chiroptera; family Pteropodidae; genus Rousettus; species Rousettus aegyptiacus. Next base: position 55,093,324 of record NW_023416286.1, on the reverse strand, counting down.
TGGAGATTTTTCTGTGGACAAGAGGATCCTGTAATTCTAGGTGCATCTTCGTCTATTTTGCTTCCTGAATTTAGATAAAGGGAAGATGCTGATGGAATGGAAATAAAAGTCCTTGTCAGAACCATACATGGTTCATCTTTACCTTTAGGTACTTTTTTCTTCAGCTCTTTAATATTCAACACAAATCCCTTTGTATTAAAGATATGTGAAATTGGTGGAATCCTTGCCTCTTTCTGTTGTATCCTGATCCTCATATCTACTGTTTTCACTTCATACATTTCTCCTTTCTGCGATGTATGTTGTTCTCTGTTCCGTACATTGTCACTAATTGCCTCTGTATCTTCTGTCTTCTCTGCATCTGATAATGCTGAAAGCATTAGTGGAAGTAGACAGGGTCTCTTCATTCCAAGCTCTTCTTCATCTACTTGTGTACTTTTATCCAAGTCAAGGTTAGTTGGAGGAGGTTTGGAAACATAAACTTTTCTTAGCACCATATTGGGTGGTTTACTTGGACCTTCATATTTTTTCTGTTCTTGCCTTCCAACGTTCAAATTCAATTCTGGGCTATGAAGTGCATACGAAGGAGGCGATTTCTTTGACTTCAAAGTCCCATCAGTGGTATGCTTCATACCTTTCATAGCTACAGTTTTTTGTGTGTCCCTCTCTTCTTTCTGAAGCATATGTTTTTTCTTGTTTTGCACATCTTTCGTGGTATCACCAGAAATGGTCTCAGTATGTACTATTTCCCCTGTTGTTGCTATCGTCTGCAAGACAGACTTTTTAAGTACTAGCATTTCATCATCTACTTGTATTTCTTTATCCAATTTGAGGTTAGGGCAAGGTGGTAATGAAGTAGAAGATTGGGTGAGAAGTATACCTGGTTCATCTTTACTTTCCTGAATCTTCTTTTCTTGAAGTTTGGAAAACATGAGGTTTTTTGTCTGCACTCCATCCTCTTCCTTGTTCTGTGGCATACATTGTTTTTCTTCTTGTGAAGTGATCAAATTATCACTCATAATTGGTCCTACATTTACCACTTCCTCAGAATATGATAATTTATGGAAGTTTACTGGGGAAACAGATCTTGTTAATGTCAGCACGCTCTTTTCCTCGATCCTGATATTCATGTTAAGGTGAAGTGGGGAAGACATAGAAGTACAAGCCTTAGATGGCATTGTAGAAGCTGGCTCACAGGTAACTTTCTGAACCTCTCCCTCTTGCTCTTCAGTTTCCCACTGAAGGTTACACAGATTGTATTTAAGTAAAACAGGTGACTTCTTTGCATTTAAATACATGTCATTGGGATCCACTATACCCTTCATATCCAGGTTTTTCTCTTTGTTCTTTTCTTCTTTCTGTAGCGTATGTTCTTTTAATTCTTTTACATCATTGTAAAGGTTTCCATCAATTGTTTCCACATGTGCTATTTCTGCTGCATCTGATGATTCCTTGGACTGTGATTGTGGAAGAGGCAATTTTGTAATTCTTATCATGTACCCCTCTCGTTCTGCTGTATCGAATTTAAGATATGGTAGAGTAAGTAAAGAAATACAAATATTTTTCACATTCATAACTAGTTTATCTTTATCTTCCTGTACCTTTCTCCTTTGCTCTGTCCTTTTCCACTTCAGCTCTTTGGTATTGAGTATATGTGGAAGCGATAATTTCTTTGCCTTTAGATCCATAGATGTTGGGAACATTTTGTCTTCAATATCTATTTTGAATCTATCTTCTTCTTTTAACATATAACCATCGAATGACTTAATATATGCTTTTTTGCCTGAATCGGATGGATCCTGACCCTTTAGTAGTGGAAAATAGAATTGTGTTATTCCTAGTGTGTCTTCCTTTTTTTTCATTCCAGTGTCCTGATTCAGGTGAGATGGAAAATGTAAGGAAACATAAGATTTCCTCGGAAACATTTCTGGCTTACCTTTTCTCTGCACATCTTTCACTTGCTCTTTAATATTCAAATGTCTCTTTCTACTGAGTAGATGTGTAAGTGGGAATGTCTCTGCTTTTGAAGTTAGTTTGGGAAATATTCTACCTTTCTCACCTTCTATTACTCTATTCATTGCCTCTTTATGTGACATACATTGATTAGCTTTTATTATTACATTACATGAGATAATCCCTTTATTGGAATCCGCATATTTGATTTTCCCTGCACCTGATGATTCAGGGAGCTGTAATTGTGATGGAGAGAATTGTATAATTACAAGCAAGTCCTCGTCTACTTTGGTATTGTTTTGTAGTTGGTCCTTTTCTTTCTGTGGTAGATGACCTTTCTCCACATGGCTATCAATTAACTTTGTAAGGGCTATTCGCTCTGAAGGCAATGATTGTTGGAGCTCACGATATGGCACATAATTTTTTATTATTCCTAGTTCACATTCCTCTTCTTCTATTTTGTCCAACTTAAGATTAGTTAAAGAAGTAACAAAAGGACAATCTTTGTTCAGAAGCTCAATTGTCTCCTTGTTACCTTTCTGCATCCTTTTCACTTGTTCTTTGATTTTCACTTGCCCATCTTTTGTTTTGAGTATATTTTGGAAAAGGGATGGTTGTGCTGACATGGGAGTTAGTATGTCTTTCTTAAAAATATGTGCTTTATCCTCTTCTTTCTGTGTCACATACTTTGTTCTTTTTGGATCGCTTGACATATCGTTCAAAGGTGACACTGTATATTTTAATTTGCCTGCATCTGATGATTCCCTGTGCCTTAAGGGTGAAAGAAAGGGTCTTTTTACTTCTTGTTTTCCTTCTTTTCCTTCTATACCTTCAGTTAATTTTAATTGAGGGACAGAAGGTCTTGTCAGAACCTCATCTAGTTCACTTTTTCTTTCCTGTATATGTCTCAATTTTGCTTTTATGTTTGTCTGTACTCTAATTTGGGGGCCATAACCCCTAGGGGTACTGAGTACACGTGGAAGTGGTAATGTCTTTGCCTTGGAAGTTGTACCTTTGGGGTATATTATGTGTTTCATATTTACTGTTTTTCCTCCATCCTTTCTGTTCTGTGGCTCATAGTCTTGTCTTGTTTTCACATTATTTGTCATATCATCCCCAACTGACTTTGTATATGCTATTTTCCCTTCATCAAATGATTCCTGTAGCTCTAGTTGTGGAATAGCAGATTTTGTTATTCCTTGAGCGTCTACCTCTCCTTCTATTCTTGTGTCCAATTCATGATGAGTTAAAGATTCAGAAACGCAATGTGTAGGCAGAACTACATCCTGCTCACCTTTAACTTCTGCATCCATTTTCCCCTCTTCTTTACCTTCTGCATCCATTTTCCTTTGCTCTTCACCTTCTCGATCCACTTTCCCCTGCTCTTTAAGATTCAGTGGTCTGCCCTGTGAAAGTGCTTTTTTCCCTTTCAAGTCTTTATCGTTTGGATGCATTATGTTTTTCTTGGCTGATATCTTTATACTCTCCCCTTCTTTCTGCAGCATATATTCTTTTGCTTCTTGTACATCACTAATGATATCACCATTAGTGGACTTTGTCTTTGCTTTTTTAACTGCATCTGATGGTTTCTGGTGGAACAGTTCTGGAAGAGAGGATCTTGTTACTTCAGTTACATAGTCTACTTTTTTAATCTTTTTATCCATTTTTGATTGAGAAACATCAGGCATGGAAGTGCTGGTATCGATCAGAACCACACCTGATTCACATTTAATTTTTTGTGTCTTTTTCTGTTGATCTCTGATGTCCCGCTGGATTTCCTGTGAATTTGGTGATTTCTTTTTCTTCAAAGGTATGACCTTTGCCATTTTTATGCTCTCATCTCTTTCCTGCATCATATGTTCTTTGGCTATATTTACACCATTTGAGATATCACCATAAATAGATTTTTTATGTGCCATTTTTCCTGTATCTGATGACCCCTGAAGTTTTGGTTGTAGAAAAGAGCATCTTGCTTTTTTAAGCATAGCAGCTTCTTTTTTTATTCCTGTGTCTACTTGAGGGTATGGTGGAAAATAGATGGAAGCACAAAACTCGCTCGGAATCCCAGCTTGTTTATCTTTATCTTCTTGCATCTTTTTCTCTATTTCTTCAATGTTCAACTGTAATTCCTGTGCAATTGGAGACTGCTTCACCTTCAAAGCTATCCTTTCAGAATGATTTATTTCTTCCAAAGCCATTCCCACTTTATCTTCATCTTTCTGTGACATATATTTGGCGTTTTTAATACTGCTTAAAATGTCATCACATGGTTCCTCAGATATTCGTATTGCATTTGATAATTCCTGGAGTGTTAATGACGGAAAACAGAATCTTGTTATTCCTTGCATGTATACTTCTTTTATTCTAGGACCCCATTCCAGGTTAGGTGAAGAAGGAATAGAAGCATGGGGTTTATTTTGAACTACATCTAGATCACTTTTATCTTCCTGCACCATTTTTTCTTGTCTTTTTTTGTTCCAATGTGGTTCTTTTCCATGCAATATGTGTTTAAAAGGTATCTTCTTTCCTTTAAAAATGATACATTCGAGGCCCATTATGTCTTTCATGTATACTTTATTTCGTCTGTCTTCCCTCCTTTTCTGTGGCAAATGTTTTGGTTCTATTACATTGCTTAAACTATATCTATTAAATGACTCTGAAAATGATGTTTTCCTAACATTTGATGATGCCTGGAGCTTTGGTGGTAAAAAACAGCTCCTTGGTATTCCTGATTTATCTTCTTTTCCTACTTTTATTCTTGAATTCAAATTAGAATATGACAGAGATGGTAAGGAAGTACACAAGTTTGTCAATTTCACGTTTGATTTACTTTTACCCATTTGCACCTTGCTCTCTTGTTTTATTTGCCCAGGTATTTCCTTTTTATTTGGTACTTGTGACAGCGATGATTTCTTTGCCTTCAAAATCACATTGGGATCCATTCTTCCTTTCGTATTGATTTCTTTTATTCTATCCTTCTCCTTTTTCTGTGATATATGTTTTGTTCTTTTTAAATTGCTTGAGATTATTCCATCAATTGTCTCTTTATTCAATTTGAGGTAAGGCGAAGCAGGAATAAACTCATATATATTTGCCATAACCAAATCAGGTTTACCCTTTCTTTGTTTCATAGTTACCATTTTCTCTTTCGTGTTCCACTGCATCCCTTCCCTGTTGCCATAGTCAGTGATATTGTGTATATTTGGAAATATTGATTTATTCAACTTTGAAGTTCGTTTGGAGCATATGATGCCTTTCTTACCTCTTTGTTTTATGCTATCATTCTGTATTTTACTTTCAGGCAAAACAGGCATAAAGATAGAAAGAGAACGTAAAAATATTTCAGATAAACATACTTCTTTTTGCACATTTTTTGGATATTTCTTACATGATTGTACCTTCTTTCTAATTCTCAGCTTGGGGGAGCTACCATCAGATATTGAATCAATTACCTGTGCCCCATTTGATGATTTCTTTTCCTTTGGAAATGAAACATCCAGATATTTTATAGTTTTACTGCATGACTCTAAAGGCAGCATTGTATTTTGTTTTTTCATTTGCCGTGGAGGAATTGAGGGTACAATGCATTCCAGTCCATATGCACATGCAATATTTGTTTGATCTTTAGGAAACAAGTCTAATCCTTTTGTCCTGCTTGACACATTACCTACTTCTGATAATGCTTCCTTTGTCTGAGGCATTAAATGTTGTAGAAGCCAGGGATCATTTTGAGGGTAAGAAATAAGCCCCATGAAATTCTCACATGGGGTCAACAGGTGCTGCTGTTCCTGTTCTATACTGAGTAAGTTTTGTTTTTTTTCGCTTTTTTGAGTATATCCAACTATGACACCCATTCCTTTTGAAGCTTCTCTAGCTTGTGAAGTTAAATATTCAGAATGCACCATATTTGTGTCATCTAATTGTACTTGTTGCACTGGGGTATTAATTTGAAGTAGATCTGTTTTAGGGTGAGATGCAGGCTTTGGAAGAGCCTCACGTGTATGTTTTTCTTGCTGTTCTCCTTTTCTTCCAATAAGTGAACTAATTACTTCTGCACTTGGATTGTAATCCACAGTGCTAACCACTTCCTCTGATGTCTTCCTTTTACATGGTATCTTACTTTGAAATATATCCCTCAACGAGTGGAAAGGAAGCTTTGGAAAAGTCTGGTGTACATATTCTGGTTGCTCTTCTTTTCCTGTATTTGAAGTGTGGTACATTGACCTATCTTCTATCTTTAATGCTTTCTTTACCCTTGGAAGCTTAATCTGAAGTATATCTATTGAAGAACAGGAAACAGATTTTGGAAGAACCTTGCATATGTTTTCTTGCTGATGTTTTTGTCTTCCTTTAAGATTCAAATCAATTCTTTCTGAGCACAGAAGTTTGTCTGCTGGAACACCTGCTTCATTTGATGATTTCTCTACCATTGGACTCAAAACTATTGAACTCATTCCTTTCCTTGAAACTTCCTCCTTTAGCTTTTCAATGTGGAGATGATGTAATATGCAAGAGGAAATGGATTCCAGAATATTTTCTTTATTCTGGATAGAACTCTTTAGGTGCTTTGCCCTCTTTTTTTTTGAAAAGTTCATTTTCTGTCTATTTGATTTTAATGGACTATTAGTTAACATTACTTGGTCTTTTTTCCATGGATTTACATTTAAGTTTATAGGGATGCTAACATTTTTTCCCCTCGTGACATTTACTGCTTGTTTCATATAATGAGGTTCCCTGCCAGGGCAAGATGTAGAATTCAGAATACTCTCAGAAATGTGATCGAGTTTAACCTCTCCTTTCTGAACTGCAGACATATTTCGCTGGACCTCTAGGTTTATGTGGAGAAATTTCTGTCCTTTTGAATGTTGTAAGATATCCTTTTTTTTTAATTCTTGTCTTCTTAAAAGATGTGAAATATTTTTGCTGTTAATGTACATATCTTCCCCAACTCCTTTTTCTATCTTTTCCAAGTGAGGAGATTCCATAATAGGGCAGGCAATAGACCCTGGATTTGTCATTGAAATACTTCCTTGTTTCAGCAGTTCTTGCTCTTTGCAAATCTGTTGAGAAGCATCCAACTCTGTAAGAAACATATTTGGTCCTTTTGAACGTGAACATTCGATAACCTCTACACCTCCTTCCTTTACTCTTGGTGCAGTAAGAAGTTTAATTTCTGTATGGGTTCCACTTTGGGGGATATCGAACCTAGTATGATTGATTTCTCTCTCCTGTGAAGATAGATCAAAATATACTTCTCTTTCCAAATCTACTACTAATTTGACATGGTCAGGTTCCTTCTTCACTTGTTGGCTAATCACTAACTGATCTCTACATTGTGATAGAATGTCTAGTAAAACAATTTCGTGTTTTTCTTTTTGCTCTCTAATGTATTGTTTCAGTGTTTTAATATTTCTTGATATAACACGCTTATCAGTGGACCGTGAAGATGACATTTTTCTTCTTAGTGATTTGTTCAGCTTTGGCTGTGGAGGAATGTGTATCAGCTTTCTTGGCTTCTCTTTCTCATTTTTTACTTCAAAAAACCCTTTAACTTGAGATGAAATAGATTCGGTGTCATTAAGAGAGTTCTGAACTAAACCTACTGCAGTTTTACCTTGCTGGAATGCCTTCTGTATCTTAATATTACATCTCAGTTCCTTTTTGTTGCTTTGGGTTCCATATCCTATAGTATCGAGCATCTGGAAATCAAGTGGTTTCTTTGCCTTCAATTTTGCCTGTTTAGTATGCACAGTGTTTTTCATATCTGCTGCTTTTGCCTTAGTATTATGTTTTATGATTTTAGGATATATAGGTATGTTAGTGTAAACAGGATGCCAGATAGTTCCTGAGACACGTGGTTCTTGCTGTTTGTCGTGCAGGGCAGGGTGCCCTTGCTTTTCTAGTTCTATTCCTTCTCTTCGCTGTAATGAATCATCACACTCTATTGTATTAATAGAATGTGTATCAGCTATTGATTTCTCTGCCTTTGTAATCAGAGTATTGGAATTTGCTATTTTTTTCCAGTTTCTAGTTTTAAATTTTTTTTTCTGCTTTTCTAGTTGAAATGGATGTATCTTAGAGAAAAAAACAGACTCTGGACTAGATTCTTCCACAGCTTCTGTCTTTGCTTTTTGATTTATTAAATCATTGTCTGTTTTCTGAGAAGTGATGTCCTTCGGGAGCACTGTATTAGTTAAGAGTGCTTCTGATTTGAAAGGACCTGGCTCTCTCATTTGATCTGCTCCAAACTCAAATGGTTGGCTATACTTTGGAACTGTTCTAAATAAAACCTGTTTTTCATACTCTTCTTTCTCTCTAACTTTTGCTTTGTTTAGGACATTTTTCTTTTCAGAACACTCTTCAATGATATCCCAGGTACTAGGTAAATGCTCCATTTTTATGTGTAGTCGAATAGGCATAGATGCATGTATACATTTTAAGTCTGCATTCAATACATTTTTCTCTCTCTCTACATCTATCTTCTGTTTGTGTTCCTTATTAATGCTTGAAGTAGAATGACCTGTGACATTAAGCGATTGTGACATCACTAGTCCTTCAGCTGGCAAATCCATTTGTTCTGGTTGTATAGGACTAAACCTTGATGCTCTGTTTATCTCTGTTTCCAGTCTGCTTTGCTTTTTAATGTCAGAGATATCAAATGTGAAGTAAAGGGTATTTGGGAATTTATCAGCCACGTTTTTAACTTGCCGCATCTTTTTCATTTTGATTTTAAAATTGGATCTAAGCTTTTTCCTGTGTTTTGTGATAAACTGCCTATTGATCTTCAGCATTTGTGAAATTGGTTTCTCCTTTTTCTTCGTAGCTAAACATTTGGAATTCAGTATGATTTTCTTTTTTGATAATTGTACTGTTTTTATCTGGCTTTCAGAGTCAGATAAAACAGATATGAAGGAATCCAAAGGATCCAAGAAAGTTGTGGATAAGTTTTCCCCTAACTCTGCCATTTCTTCTGTAATATGACCATCTAGATTTTTGTGAAGTGTTCTGTTATATAGAGTGCCCCTTGCTGTGGTATCAAACGAGTGTTTATCAACCACTAATTTGAGTGGTTGAATCTTAGCTCCCTCCATGGCATAGAATATTGCCTCTCTCATATTTTCATTCCATTGTCTCTCTTTTATCTTGTACTTAAATTTGTGCTGCTTTTTCTTTTTATGGATTCCTGTAAGACACCTTTTTATATTAAGCAACTGTGAAATTGGTAGTTTCTTTGCTTTTAAAGTTACATGCTTGGGACTCATACTTTTCTTGCCTACAAACTCTAACATGTGGCTCTGGCTTTTGGGTTCAGATGAATCAATGCTGGAAAAATCTAAAAGTTTTAAGAATGTTGTTACCAAGTCATTTTTATTCCATGCCTTTTTTTCAGAAACAGGACTATCATTTTGCATCCTGTGATTTCCAACGCAGAAAGTGTCACTTTGTATCAAACCAGCCTCTGACTTCCCTGCTTTTGGAAATGAAGTCTTCAGATCTACCACACTTTTTATTCCTTCATGAGTATGAGGACTTTTTTCCACTGTTTCAACTTGAATAAAATTCATCTCGTTTCTAGAAACGGGCTCCAAAGCAGTTTCTCTCAAGTGTTTTTCTTGCCTCATCTTTTGCACTGTATGAGACAAATGACAAGTCCTTTTGACTTCTGAACTATTCAGTTCAGATTTTGATTTGCAAGGGCCAGGATATTTCATATGATGGGCACTGAAACTGATGTGTTGGCTGTAGTGTGGAACTGATTCTAATATTTTTTGGATATTTTTCTCTTCCTGTTCATGTTGCACATTCATTTTCATTGTGTAGCTTGATCCGTTTTGTGTATCAGTCGAATTGGCCTTCTGTGCTTCCCTGTAACATGGTGATTCTTCTAGCTCTAGATAGGTATGGTTGTGTATTTTTAATCTTGGTTGATTCATCTCTGTGTTTAGTGTGCTATACATTTTAGTATTTATTTTGTTATTACTTGAAACAGGTATAGGAGATGACAATGCGTTAGTTATATTTTTATCTTGTCGCATGTGTTTTACTGTAGATTTAAAGTTGCCTTCCTGTTCCATTCTACAGCATAGCTTCCCATGCTCAATGCTATTGAGCAGCTGTGAACAAAAAGGCTTCTTTGCCTTCATGGTTGCACTTATGGGACCCATAAGGTTTTTCCTTTCTGGAAATTTTAATATCTTTTTCTGCCTTTTAGATTCAGAAAAAACAGATGTTGTGGATGTCGTCGGTAACTCTTTTTGCAATTCTTCATGTTTTTTGGCAATACGACCACCCACTTTCCTTCTAGAGCTTTTATTAGGTAGATCTCCAAGTACTGAGTTCCCTGACTGGGTAGGTGGAATATTTTGATCAACTGTGTATTGTGTTACTTTCTGAGTAATGCCTTTCTTTTCTTTTTCAGGTTGTATGGAAATTGCACTGTGAACATCCAGCCCAGATATAGTACTATACTCTGTTTCATCAATTACAAGATGGTCAGACTTTGCTTTCCCTGATTTTGGATGTGGAGTCTTTTCACCTATTCTATGTAGTATGTCTTTTTGTGGTGAGATAGTCTTACTTGGCTTTTCAGTTTGAAATGGAATCAGTGGAGAACAAATTGACTCTAATATATTTTCTGAAACCACTGCTTGTTGCTGTACTTCTTGCTCTGTAATAAGCATATTTTGATCTTTTCTACTTCTTACACTATTCAGGAATTGTAGACCTGCTTCAAATAAAATTTCATTCCCCTCTTCTTTTTCATTTTGCCTTCTTGATTCTGATGTGTTGCTTGTGGTACGGCATTTATTAGAGGTATATGTATATAGTCTTTTCCCTTCATCTTGTTTTAGCTGTGTAATATTGCTTTTTTTTGGTAATAGCCCTTTTGTTGCTTTTATTTGATTATATCTTTTGATGGCAGGTGAAACAGGTGCAGATGAAAGAAAAGTATTTATAAATATATTTGACATACCTAGAGATATTTCTTTGACCACGTTTTCCAAGATGTGTCCCTGTTCCTGTCTATGACTAAGGGCACCAGACCTAGTCATATTAACTGTCTTTAAAACTGATGCCCTCTGTGCTTTCCCAGTTCTAGACTTAAGGATTTGTGCTGTATTTCTCTGTCCTTTAAAATAAGATGAAGCTGGCATGGAGAAATCAAAAGACTCTACGATTCTTGCTTGTAAATCCTTTGGTAACCTAATCTTTCCCTCTGGAATAGAACTTGCAAGTTCCTTCTTAGGGCTTTTTTCAGTTGGGATGCCACTCTGTGCTGTAACAATTAAAGATTCGCTAATCGATTTCCCTGGTATTGGAGACAGAATCTTTAGACTCCCTGTATCTTTTAATCCTTTTTGTGTTTTTGTTCTTTTTGGTAGCTTCTCAGATGGAAGCGCATTCAAAATAGAGCAAGAAACAGAATGCAAAACACTTTGTGTGAAAAGTGTTCGTTGCTGCAGTTCCTGAGCTATAGTAAGTGATTCTGGGATTTTTTTCCTTGCTGAATTCTTCAGTTCTAGACATGATTTCACAAAGTGAGGCTTCTTCATCGCATGAGCATTGAAACTGAAGTGCTGAGAATTCCAAGGGGCTGCTTCTCTACCTTGTACTTTGACTTCCTTCGTGCTATTTGAGGTACTGCCCCTCGTATCACTGGAATTGGCACATGAGGCTCTCTCTCCATCTGGTGATCGCCCTTGCTGTTGCAGTTCATGCTTAAGTCTCATTTTCCATGGCACATCTGTCTCTATTTTTATTCTCTTATGCACCTTCATGTCAAGTGAAATAGGCATGGCAGAGAAAATGGCATTTAAGATTATATTTGCCACAGGTTTACGTTGTTTCATCATGGTTTTAAAGTTGCATTTGAACTGCCTTCTACGGCTTGGTGTACATTTTGTGATATTAAATGTCTGGGAAAATGGTGCCTTCTTTGCCTTCAAAGTTACACATTTGGGACTCATTTTATTTTTCTTGTATAGAAGTTTTAAATTGTTTCTCTTTGATGTAGGTAAAGCAAGTGTGGATAAATCCAAAGACTCCAGAATTGTTGCTGGTAATTCTTGCGCTGATCTCTCCTTTCTCTCTGAAGTAAAATCTTTCAGTACTGCAAAGTATTTTATATGAATTAAAAAGTCAATAATCTGTGATTTCAGGGTCTTTGAGGGTAGTTTTTTTAGACAACCATTCCCTGGGATATTAAATATCTGTGAAATTGGTGTCTTCCTTGCTTTCATAATTACACATTTGGAACTCATTTTCCTTTTTAAGGCTGTACATGTAAATGTCTTTCTCTGCCTTTTAGATTCAGATGGATCAGGTGTGGAGAATGCCAGAGACTCCAAGACAGCTGCTTGTTGATCTTTTTTGAACTCAAGTGTCTTTAACTCTTTAGGATGACTATACAGTTCCTCTGTATGGTTTTCAGCACTTGGAACATCACTTTTAATTGTATCCTTTAAAACCTGACCAGTTAGGGATTCCTTTGACTTTAGAAGCCATAGCTTTAAAAACTCTGGACACATTGTGCCCCTTTGTGTTTGGTGGCCATTCTTAGGTTTCTCTATATCCATTGGATCTGTAGGTTGCATTCGTTGTGGGACATCTTGTTCTGTAACAAACAGAATTTTCCTACCTCTTTTGTTTTCTGGTTTTTGAACGTCAAACTCCCTACTCTGGCCTGAACGGAATATGAAATGTTGGCTGTACTGTGGAACTATTTTTAATAATGTCTCCTCTTCACTTTCTTCTTCCTCTTCGCCTTGAAGATTGGTTTCTTTGGTGTTATCTGAAGTAATATTCTCTTCAAGTGATGCTATCACTTGCTTTACTTGCTCAGAACTAAGTGCTTTTTCTCCTAACATGTCTTCTTCTCTTTCTTTCTTGCTATACCTATTAATGTCAGGTTTAATAGTAATGAAGGAGTACATTTTATCTGCCATTTTCTTACCTTGATCTCTCTCTTTCATTTTGGTTGTCAAGTTAAATCTCAATACTTTTCTATGTTTTGGGATAGAACCACCCTTGATATTAAGTATGTATGAAATTGATGATTTCTTTGCTTTTAAAATTCCACATTTGGGATTCACTAAAGTTTTCACGTCTGAATGTTGTTTGAAGTTTCTCTTTCTTCTGGATGTGGAAAAAGCAGGCATACAGCAATCAAAAGTCTCTTTCTTTTCAATACCACCAGCCTGTTCCTTCTGATGGTTTGTATCACATGGGGTACTACATTCTCTTACATAAAATAGGATTTCATCAATTTTTGCTTTCTCTGACTTTAGAGATGAAAACCCAGCATCACTCTCTAGCTTTGGAATTGCTTCTTGTAGAGTTTGTTCTTCTTCCTCTCTGTCATGTTCTCGCATCTTTTTAAATATACATCCCTTCTCAATATATTCTACACTGCATATTATCTTTCTATCTGATAGTTTTTCTTGCTTTACTGCTGAATGAGTAAGCCCTATTATCCTTGACGTATCTGTTTTGGTTTTTAATTCACTGTGCATCTCTATATCAGGCGACCCAGAAAAGGCAGTGCTAGTGGCATTACAAAATGCATCTGATATTCTTTTATTGTGCATATTTTTTATGTTGCTTCTAGTGCTGCATTCCAGTTTCTTACTTTCATTTAGGTTATCACATTCTGTAACAGTCAGTTTTAATGGTTTCTTTTCCTTCAGAATTACATCTTCTGTACTTCCTTTAATTTTTATATCTGTGAGCTGTTCGTTGCTTTTATGCTTTTTAGTTCCTAGTGAAATGAGCAAATTATCTGAAGATTCCAGAACAATTTCTGGAAAATCTTTTTGTTTTTGTGTGTTTCCCTTTGTTAAGCACTTTTGTGTTTCTGGTGTACTAGTTGGTAACTTCTCTCCATTTGAAAGTGGAAGATGGGAATTTTCTGTTCTTTTTAAGTCCTCCTGTGTTTTCATGCTTCTGTTCAATTTCATTTTGGGAGAGGAAACACATTTCTGCAAAAGTTCTGATATAGCTTCTTCTAAAGATGTCTCATGCTTTGGAATATGCAGGTCAGATGTTTTTTTACTATTGGGGGCATCAAACTCTGCAATACCAGTTTTCTTTGCCTGTGTAATTGGGTCTTTAATAAGAGACTCTTTATTCTTCCAGTTTGTTTCTATTAATAAAGAAGAAGGTGATTTTAGCTGATGAGTACTGACCATGAAAGTCTGTTCTAGCTGAGGTGAAACATTTGGTGAAATGTTTTTTAGTCCTTTATTGTCTCTGCTATGCTGCTTTACATTTTTACTGTTGACTGAGGTTCCTCTTTTCTCAAGAGACCCTACAAAACTGACTTTCTCTGCAGTTGGTGACTTACTTTGCTTCGGCAGAAAATTTCTACATTCTGTTAAACCTGGCAGGACTTTCATTAGTTTTTTTCTAGAGTATTTCTTAATATAAGGAGGAACAAACTTGGAAACATAAATATGATGCAAAGCTTTCTCTGATATACCTTTCCTTTGTAATTCTTTCTTCTTAGTGGTATACTTACATCCTAACTTGCTATGTTTTGAAGTATGACATGCTGTGATTTGAAATATCCATGAAGTTGAGGTTTTCTTTGACTTTTGAGATGAAATTTTTAGATAAAATTTACTTTTACTATGTAATATTTTTCTACTGGTTTTCTGCCTTTTAATGGCAGGGAAAAAAGGTACATAGCCACATACAGAATAGTGGCTTAATTTTGATGAAAGAATTTGTTTCTGGCTCTTTGGCTTTACACTCTTTAGGTGTGGCTTCTCTTTAGCAACTGAATTTGGACTTGGAGTTAAAACTAGAAATCTAACATTATTAAAAGTGGCATTTTGCCCCTGGATTGAATATGTAATCTTGTTTGAATCTTCAGACCAAATAGCATATTGGGCCTCATCTAAGGGTTTATCAGACTCTAGGCCCTTGATTGAATCTTGAGTTTCAAGAGAAGATGAGACTTTGAGTAAATGTTGACTACTGTCCATATCTTGGGTCTGGAAGGAGTCTTGGGTGCTGCCGGAAGATGGTTTCCTAATCAAATCTTGAGGCGGAGCAAAGTACCTGGACTCAACATCAGGCTGGCTGTTGATTGAGTCTTGGTTATTAACAAATTGTTGGGCTTGACTAGTAAATTGAGCTTCATAAAAAACTTGATTCTGAATAGCCCTTTGTCTTGAAAAAGAATCTTGTCCTTGGGCAAGAATATCCATTCTAACAGAATGTTGACTCTGAGTCAAAAAGTCTTGAGATCTTGAATACAGAGTAGTTTCACTCTCCAGTGTCGCGCTGGATTTTAAGGGAATTTGATTTCTTACATTTTCTTCCAGATGTCTGACTTGGTCTCTAGAAAGAAGTAAATGGGCAGGAGGACATGGTGCCACATCTAGATTTTCACTTTCTGTAGGGATTCCACAAGTTCTTGAAAAGTGAAAGTCAGAGGAAAGTACTAAATTTTTACTTTT
Organism: Rousettus aegyptiacus; assembly: GCF_014176215.1. NCBI lineage: Eukaryota > Metazoa > Chordata > Mammalia > Chiroptera > Pteropodidae > Rousettus > Rousettus aegyptiacus. The sequence goes on along the minus strand of NW_023416286.1, from coordinate 55,077,911 downwards.
GTTGGTTTTCATTATTGAAAACAGTTTCTTTGATGAAAATTGTAATGTTTTATGTTCATTTTCTGGATACCCTCTGTGGCTTAGAAAAACTTTTTTTATTTCTGAATGAAACAGTGACAAAGATGAGCTTGTGCCATCTGAAGATGCCATATGACTTCCACTAAAGTAACGTACTTGATATTTGCTTTCACTGGTACCTGCCCAGATTATTTCATCTCCTGGTGAAACTCTTTTTTCAATATAACATTCATTTTTATTAGATGTAACTGATGAAGTAATTGTTCTTTCTGAAAAGTCATCAACTCTGAAATATAAGAAAACAGTGTGTAAATGAATTGTTACTTAGGATATATTTTATGTAAAAACTCTCTTCTGGATTTAAGGAAACTCAATATAGTATGTGAAAACATAACTCAATATAAAGTGGAAAGTCATTATCCATATTAGAAAATAATTCATTACCTACTTCCATCCATTTAATAAATTAATCCAGTGATATGATAAACTATTTTCATAACTCAGAGAATGAGGGACTTTTACCTCAAAAACATTTTTAAGTCTTTTTTTTACAGCAATGAGTCAAAGTTTCAGATTAAGATGGTATCCTTTCACAAGAACTGTTAGTGTGTTTCTGTTCTCTGTATGAGAGTTCTTACATGGATAAGAATATTATCATGGAAACTTAGTAGGCACAACAGAAGAATGGCTAATACCATAAACAATAGCATTTTATAAGTCTAGTAGTTTTCAAGTTCTCTTAACTATTAGAGTATTTATGAACATCTAATATTTGTCTGTATACACATCTTTGTGACCTACTGTGGTGGTTAATTTTATGTGTCAAGTGGACTGGGCTGAAGGACATCCAGGTAGCTGGTAAAACATTATTTCTAGGGGTATCTGTGAGGATGTTTCAGAAAGGGAGTAGCATTTGAATCAGTAGACTGAGTAAAGAATATCTGCCCTCACCAGTGTGGACAGGCATGGTCCAATCTGTTGAGGGCCTGAGTAGAATAAAAAGGTTGAAGAGCAAATTCTCCCTCTCTTCTTGATCTCAAACATCCATCTTCTCCTGCCTTCAGATATCAGAGCTCCTAGTTCTCAGGCTTTTAGACTCTGGGACTTATACCACAGTTGTACCCCTCACTCCCACTTCAAGCATTCTGCCATGGGCTGAATTATATCACTAGCTTTCTTGGTTTTCCAAGACTTGTGGGACTTCTCAGCATCTATAACCATGTAAGCCAAATCCTATACTCTCTCCCCGCCCCCAACCCACCCCCCACCGCCTCGTGTGCGTATTGCTTCTGTTTCTCTGGACAAAGTCTGTCCTTATTACTTTAGCACAATTTGGGGTTAGGGTAATGATCGCAGATGTGGACTTTTCAACATCTCAAATGATTAGGAGAAGTCTAACATAGTAATCTCATTTCTAAGTGATTAGTTTAGGAATGCGCATGAACTAATCCTAGTACAAGACATTGATTTTTAAGGACTTCTGGAAAAAGTTGCTTTGTTCCTAAGAAAGACACAGAAAAAAATAGCCTCTTACTTCCTATAGACATTGCTGGTCTGATTTTGGAACTCTTAGGGACATTTTCTATCTACTTCAAGATAAAACCAATACCAAGAAAGGCAGAGGGAGAGATACAGCACCTTAATGAAGTTGAGCCACTGTAACAATGAATTCTGCAGCCTATTCTACCTCAGGATTTCCTATTATATGATATCATGAATTCTCTTCTTAGTATGCCAGTTTGAATCATAGTTTTCTGTTATTGGAGAATTAAAACATCCTAACCGATAAAAGCAGTAAGCAATCTGGGCAATGAAGTGACCCGAACAAGTTATAGCAGTATCCAGACATAATTATTATAACATTTCATCAGGACAAGAGTATGACTGTTCATTTGGGAAACGGGAACAAGTAGTAAAAATATGTGACATAAAAACAATATTTGCACATTTCAGGAAAAAGAGGAAAGCTGAAATGCAAGACCGATATTTCAATAATGTAATACTGTGATTTTAAAGATAATAAAACAATGCTAGATAATTTTCATCTGTTGAACCACCTTTGCAATCCCACTTGATCATAGTATATAATCCTTTTAATGTGGTGCTGGATTTAGTTTGCTAGTATTTTCTTGAGGGTTTTGCCTCTATATTTACAAGGAATATTGGTCTGATATCTACCTTGTATGCTTTGTATACCTATTTGACTTTCCCACTCTACATACTCTCCATTTAATGAACTTCCAGGGCATCATATTCTCCTGGTTTTCCTTCTGACTCACTGGTAGCCTTTCTTAGTCTCTTTTTGCTAGTTCTTCCTCTTCTTTCTGACTTCTCTGAAGTACCCCAGTGCTCAGCCCTGTTCATCTTCTCTTCTTACAGTCTCTTTGTAACCTCATCCACTCATGGCTTTTAATACTATATATGCCCCAGACCTCCAAACTTATCTTTACCAGACATCTTTCTCAAACTTCCTACTCATAGCTCTATTGAATGTGTAATCAACATCTCAAATTCAACAAATGCATAACAGAAATCCTAATCTCTCCAGTACAACCTGCTTCACCCAGAACTTTCTTCATCTCGACTGATGACAACTGCATCTTTCTACCTGCTCAGAGCAAACATTTTGATTCATCTTTGCCTCCTCTCTCACACATCCATATTCCACCAGCTCTACTTTTTTAAGTATATCCTGAAACCAACCACTTCTCACTATCTCCACTGGTATACTCCCCTGGTTTAAATTATCTTTATCTCTTATTTGGATTACTTGTAATAGTCTGCCATTCGCTTAGACCCTTGACTAAATGTAGTCTGTTTTCAATGTAGCAGGAAGAATAATCCTTTGAAAATATAAGACAGAATATATTTTCCTCCACAAAACTATAATGATTCTCCATTGCTACTCAGAGTAAAAGCCACTGTCTTTAACATGGCCTACAAGGCCCAGTCATGACCTGATCACCTAGTCTTCTCTGACCTTCTATATGCCTCTCTCCTTGTGTCAGCGATACTCCTTTTTACTATTCCTCAAACATAAGGCACACTCCCCCATAAGGCCTTTGTTCTGGTTGTTTCCTCTGTCTGGAACACTCTTCTATCATATAAGTTTGTTTAACTCTCCTATCCCTGCAAGGTTTTGGTCAAATCCCATACTGCGACTTATCTCTCCTCCCCTATTTCTGGTACCCTGATTCCTCTTACCGTATTCTATTATTGTTTTACCATAAAACTTATCACCTTCTGACATATTGTATAGCATACTTATTTATCATGTTATTATTTATTATCAGACTCCCTTCTAACTAAAAAGCAAGACAGGAATCATTGTTCATTTTGCCTACCAATGTATCTCAAGGACCTACAACAATGCCTGGCACATAGTAGGTTCTCAGCAAATATTTTCTGAATGGTTGGTTATCTTCACCTCTAGGTTTCTGATTGCTAACTCTCATCCACAACAAGCTGACCCAGATATACAATCCAGCCCTTCCTTCAGGTTCAACGAGGAGGGAAAATCTACATGTACAAACCACCCATAAATGTGACTGACTTTAATAAAAAGTTGGAGGCAGAAATAGAAAGAAGTTGATTACAGCAATACAAACAACTCCCACTTAAATATTAGGCTTGTTGCTCCATTTCTGAAATGTTCTTTGGCCTTTCCCCACTAGGGAATCTCAACTGGCCTTTTAAAATTTAAAAAGAATTCCTCACAGTATTAGAAAAAGACTGACAGTCTACAGCTATGGTAACAGGTACCAGAAGTGGTTGTTTATCAATTAAATCAATCAATGGCATATAATCATAATATAGCCCTATAGTTATAGTAACAAATAAACACCAAATCTGCTTTTGAACAATTTCATCTATTAATGATAACTTGTTTTGGAATATATACTTTGAAACCAACCAGTCAGTGACAGCTTCAACCTTTGAAAGTCAGGTAATTGGTGGCAGACTCTCCAACGAACACATTTCTAAGGCTGAGGACTACTGTGAAACAAACCATTCCCCCAAACCTGGTGGATATAAAATCAGCAGTTTGCTTTGGTCACTGAGACTATGCCTGGCCAGCAAGGCTCTCCCTGATTTCAGATACTGAGTGATGGTCTCACCTTTGACATTTTTTTAATGCCATTTAGTCCTGCTCCTCCCTCCTCTGCTCACCCCTTTTCCTTTCTCCTCTCCCATTTCACAAGGAAAACAAAATCCACTCCGTCTCTGAAGTGACGAACTTTGACCATTCTATGCTTGGGCTTCTACCAATATCAAGCTCTTTTATCTCAAAATAATTTAAGATGTTCTCCCAAATATAGTTCTGCCCCCCCCCCCAAATCCTGGCATCAGAATAAAATAGTTTTGCTTTGTTACACATATCATTTTTAACTAATCTTTATGATATTCCTAAGAAGTAATTTTTCTAACTACTATTTTGAAAGGAAGGAAAAGGAGGTATAGTGAGTTTGAGTCATTAGCCCAAGGCATTAAGAGACAGAACTATGTTATAAACCTAGACATTTTTAATTCAAACTTTGTGTTTTTTCGCTACAATATGCTGCCACCATAGCAGCCATATTTATTCCCTGAACTGGCCCACTTCCAATCTCGTCTTCTCAGTTACTTTCCCCAACAATTACTCCTAGAAAAGTGCCACCTAAGGATTAAATTCCACCTAGGCCCGAATGGCACACAGAGATGGGGAAACTCTGAGGTCATGACCTTTATTCTGAAGCTGAAAATTCTTTTCTGCTCATTTCTTCTTGTGGCTTCCTCTCTTGCCTGTCAATCTTTTTGGTTTTTAATTACAGATAGTCCCTGACTTATGAAAGATTAGCTTATGATTCTTTGACTTCACAATGGTGTGAAAGTTATACACATAATTACACGAGATAGTCACATTTAAAATAGGCTTTGTGTTAGATGATTTTGCCCAGCTATAGGCTAATGTAAGTGTTCTGAGAATGTTTAAAGTAGGCTAGGCTAAGCTATGATGTTCTGCAGGTTAGGTTTATTAAATGCATTTTTAACTTAAAATGTGTTTATAGTGGCATAATCCCATTGTAAGTAGAGAAGTATCTATACATGTGAACCTTCAATACAGTGCAGACCTAACCTCTGGATATCTCAAACACTGACTCTTCGTCTGTCCACCTGACTTCTGGATAATTACTTATTCTGATTGCACTACTCTAGTTTTTGCTGGCATTCTGGTTCCCACCTAGTCCTGACCAAGATTCTATCTATCTGTATCTCTAGATATTGTTACTGCTTCCCAGGATCCCCACCTTACAACTACAGTTGCTAGTACCCAACATGAAAATAGAGCAACCATATTAAATGAATAAAGCCTTTTTATACCTGACAAAGAAATTAGACTACAGTCATGTAATTGTCAGATTCATTTACCATATAGCTAATACTGATCTAGCTGAAATAAAAAATGGTGTCACTCCTATAACTTAGCTACCTTCAAGTGGTTACAAATTATCTTCAGAATAAAATCCAAGATTCTTAACGGTACAGAAAGTTCCCCATGATCTGATTCCTGCCTAACCTCTTCACATTCATCTTCCACTATTCCCTGACTCAACTTATTTCCTAGCCACTAGGAAATAATCATAATTTATTGCACGTACTCTGCTGTTTATTTCCTTGCCTCTTCTTATCCTCCTAACCTGCTTTTTCTGACAATTTTCACCTATTAAAATTCAGCTCCAGTATAACCTTCCTCACAAAGCTATCCCCAACACCCCTATGCTAGTTTATGTATTTCCTAAATGTTCTTATAATATTTCTATCACTGTTGTTACCATACTGCAGGTCAGTCATCCTTTATGTACTGTCTCCTCCACAAGCCTATAAGCTTCTTGGGAACAGAGGCTATCTTATTGTTTGTATCCTAGTACCAAACACAATGTCTATTGTACAGCTAATGATTGTTGGATGGATTTTGATAAAAACAACTAAAATATTGATAGCAACAAGAGTAGTGATGTATTTAATCGCTAGCACTGATATATCTTTAGGATGCTGATGAATTCTGACTGTATAAACTCCTTTCACGTCACTCCTGTAGCACCTAGCTCAGGGTTTGCTGGGTTCACAGTAGTGCTAAATGAATGTTTTTCCAATTAAATTATCAGTACTGGTGATTACTACTTCTTTCTGTGTGTTGGAGACAGAGGTTCGAGAGAGAGGTTGGGAAGCAAGTCACTTTAACCTCTCTAAGCAGTATTTTCCTCATTTGTAAAAAAGTGTAATAATACTATCTACCCAGAGGGACAATTTCAATAATACATGAAAAGCCATTAACACAGCTTGGAACAAAGCAACCATTTAAAATCAATGTTAGACTGAACGATGTTGAACAGCTATGGTCTTTGATATATATGAAAAAACCCTTTTCCAGTACTCAGCTGTAAATTCAGTTTTGAATAGTAAAAAACCAATCTGTTTCATTTAATTTCAAAATATAACAACAAACACTTACCTTTCTTCTGAAGATGAATGAATTGACCAGTTATCTAGAGTTAAATGGGAATAAAAAAAAGTCAGATCACCAATGGGAGAAGCTCAGGCTGAACAAGTTTTATATTAAAATATGAAATTGTATAATTACCAAATGTCGTGCTTGTCAGAGAACTGTCTTCATTCTATATTGCAAGGGAGACAATAAAATGTTAGAGTAATCCAAATATCAAATTTCCACAATTTTGTTATTATGTATGATTTTGAAAAATAGGAAAGAAGGAAATCAACCATTGTTTTTTACCTCTTGGGCATCTGAACTACCCTTTTCTGGAAGTGCAAGCTTTTTCCGAAAGGATGTGCAAATCTTTACAAGTATGATCTCAAAAATAATTCCTAGGAAAATTATAAAGAAGATTGTCATCCAGTCATTTTGAGTCCAGGACTCTAGATAGTCCCATAATGTCAAAAATGTATTGTCTTCCAATCCATCTCTCACGGCTTTTTTAAATAAATAAATTTGCTTTGACATTTTTATATAACATGTGAAATAGACTGATAGCTCATTCTGAAGTCCTCGATTTCAGATGCCCCGAAGCACAAAAAGGTCGCATGCTCAGCTCATAACCACATGCAATGCTCCGCCAGAAAAAGTTTCCAGTGCTGCTCAGTGTCTTATCAAAGGGCAGCAATGATTGCTCTTGGCCTAAGTAAAGTGACATACGTGTCATAGTGGGTATTTAAGTGAGCTCATATCAACTTACTTTAGCAAAAATTGAAGTTCATTTGTGAGGCATATATGGTGCTGTAAATAGATTTTTATTAAAAATTTTTAAATAATCCTATTAATTTCACAAAGAGACACAATTCTATAAACAATCCCTTAGCATAGTTGGATTATCACTGCCCTGTAAAAAAAATGTAAAACAAATTTGAACTGGATATAACCATTTTTTATTACCATTAGGAATAGTATATTTTATGTTTTGTGATCAGGAAAATATGAATGTAGGGTTGCCAGATTTAGAAAACAAAATTTCCCAATTTAATTTGAATTTTAGATACATGAAAAATAATTTTTTAGTATAAGTAAGTTACATTGTTATCATGTGGGATATATGATAAGCTTGTCTTTTGCAGGCCTGCTCGATTTTTTTTCCATTAAAATAACACCTCATTTTATATTTCTTTGTTAGATGGTCTGTTGGCAATATTCCTCTCCAATAATCTACCGTTATGATGAAAACCAGTTAGATTTTGCAATGGTCTGGCGAATTCCTTTTCACCCTGTCTCTGGTGATTCCATGGAGTAGCTACTTGTGATGTTTCCTGATGTCAGAATTAGGGTGGGGCAGAGCCAGATTTAAGTCCTGCTCACTTTTCCTCAAAGTCTACAGAGTAGTTTAGTTACAAGTAGAAAAGAGAGTATGAGCTATTAATTAAAATGTTAACACTACCTTGGATTTACAGTACTTTTCCTTTGAAGATGTAATTAACACTTCATCTTCACTTATGCAAGGTGGGTGGAGGAAAGAAATATTAGTCTTTAAACCGGAGTTAATTGTTCACGGTCTCTTCTGTCAATTGCTTAACTGAGTGCAAGGAAAACTGACGGGGCTTACTTTCTCTGAGTATTAAAGACAATGAAATCAAAGACATATCCTAAGTGTCAAGAGTATAGTCTTCCAGTTTACTGGATCATAGCTTACAATTAGTTAAGATCTTTATCTAGGTTTAACTGTAATCTTGGAGTTTAACTTTGCAAAGAATAGCCTTCCAGAATGCATAGTAGGCATTACTTCTAGAAGAAACTTCAGCAATTCCTCTGGATTTTTCTAGGGTAAAGTACACCTTCCTCTCTGACCTCACCCCCACCCACCCCCACACCCATAACAGTTGGGTGATTTTACTCTGCTCTTTTTCTATACAATTTAATGCAGCTGGCAAAAAAATTTCTCTTGCCTATGGCAGACATTCTTTACTCATTCAATGTTAAATATCTTAAAGGAGATTCGAAGTCTTAACTCTTTACTCTCTAGTTCTTTAGATATTTGAGATTTATGGCACTGAACCCCTAATTAGTATAGCACTGTATAGCTCTTAGAACTGAAAAGGAATTTCTGTGTAACACTCCCGCAGATGCTTGTGAGCAGAGAAAGAGTACCCCCTCCAGGGCCTTGCTGTCTTTGTTATTTATGTACTTGCCTACTAATAAATGTACAATTACCCATTTTCAGCATAGACACTCTGTCCTTTGCACTAGAAACGTACGTCAATCTCAACTGAGCAGGACTGAAAGCAAATGCTAGATTTATTTTTAAAAATCACCAAGACAAAAAAAATAATGAACACCATTGAAATCCCATTACTAACGATAATATACACTATAACACCCAAAAAATGTTCTTTTAAAGTTAAAAAAAACCTAGTATACCTACCAATGTCACATTCTTTGAACTGTTTGGACATTGTGAAATAGGTTTTTGCTCTTTATGTATCAGGGAAAAATTCCAGTAATAGATGTATAAACAGCAATATAAAACCAGGATTGCTCATGTGGTTAAAACTCTTTCTGTAAATATCTTAGTTCGTTACAACAAATATTTATTGAATTATGAAAGCATAAGATATTGAATAAGTAACTAAAAAATACGAGATGGATACAAAGATGAGTAAAAACTATTCTTAGGGTATGTAATTAAGTAGTATTAAGCAAATGTCAATTAACTTACTGAGAAGGTAGAGTGTGATTAAGAGCAGAGGAGGGTATTATGTGGGTTCGAAGGAGAGAAATTTGGTTGGGGTAATATGAAGAAAGCTATAAAGAGGGAAAAAGAATTTAAGGCCTTAAAAATGAGTAGGATTTGGTAATAAGCAAAGACTAACAAAGGCTTCAGTTAGAGGAGACAAATATAATTGTTCCAAAACCTTGTATTGTTCACATTAGCTGGAGTACTGTGTATAGGTTCAGAGTATGGGGAAAATAAGGCTAAAATGTTGATAAGGCCTATGTGGGGAAACTTGAACTAAAGACTTTAACCTTAATAGTCATCTTTGGAGATCCACCAACAGCTTCTGAGTTGGAGGTGTCAATTGATTTAAGCAAGAAAACAACAAAATAGGAAAATCAATTAGGCTGTTGCAATTATACAGATGAGAAATGACGAGGGCCTGAATTAGTGACTAAATTTACTTTAAGTGTTGTTTTCCTTTTTTAAAGATGACATTCCTCTGCAAAATTAGAGTACTTTCTCAGTTGCACGACAATAAGACAAAAGTACCACAGTGACAAAATTCAAAGTTTAATTTTTTCCAAAACTTATCTATATTAATGAAAATAAATATTTAGACCATCTTCAATATTTGTGTATCATCTTTATAGAACTATGCTTTCAAAAGACATTTTGTAAAAGACATCAATTTCACAATTAAAACATATTAAAAATGGGGAACATTAAAGAACATTAAATTAGTAGGAAATATATCTCATAATGTTGAGAGTTACACTGTTCTTTATCAAATTAACTGTATTTGTATTCAAAATAACATGGCTTTTAACTAAAGACAATTATTTCTTGTCCATTTCAGTGATTTCCTGGATCCAAAACAAAATCTGTGTATTTATTTCTTTGAAAACATCATTTGTTGACCGTCCTTTCACTGCCATGAAATGATTTGCCTTCTCAATCCAGTGGATTTTATTAGGAGCTTGCATTTTCTGTGCCACTTTCTCCAACAAGTTCTAAAGGAAAAAAAAGAAAAGGATACTAGACTAATGCTCTGTTGGTGTCTAATAAAGATTCTCTCTTTCCTGCCTCTCCAATACTAGCATCCATTCACTAAATACTTATTAAATATGTACTCCACAAATAACTTTTGAAGCAAAGGAATGTGCAAGGAAATGCTCACAGAAGTAGCAGGCACTCCACATCTTTCAGATACACAGCAATATTACAGAATAGATCAAACACTCACTATTGATGATAAAAATTAGGTAAAATGGAAAAAAAATTTTTTCTAAAATATTTTCACGAAGGAAATTATATGCCCTGAGAAATACACTAGTGTTTACTAATATGTACAAGTTACTAATTTTCTCAAGAATCAATTTTATCAGAAGTTGAAGAATCTGCTTGAATGTTGAAATAATAAGCCAAATATATAGTCTAGTAATCCCTAAATCACAAGAGTCAGATTAATCCTTTATTTCCCAAGTAACAGTAAAACCATTTACCAACTCTCTAGAGAGATGAATTTTGTCATTATGCTTATATTTTTAGGTTCTCCAAAGCAACAGGGTAATTAAGGCACAAAACTAGCATTAGTCAAATCAGCATCTTTTTAAAGAGACTGAATGCTGCTGGTAATATACTGTTCCCAAGATATTTCTTTTTCTTTCACTCTTTCTCATTCACACAAATATCAAATTATAATTCACCTTTTCACACATTTCATCTGCTGAGCCTGACACAAATAGCACAGGATCTTTTATACGAAAGAGATCTTCATCTCTAAGTTTATGCTGTTGCTTTGGATGGTGCAGTGGATAAGAAATACAAATGAGACCTCGAACAAAATCATCAGCATCATCTGGCTCATTATGACACATTACAGAAGCAGCTGCTCTTGAGCCCATTGAACGACCTAAAATCAATTAAAATTAAGTTCAGTTTGAAGTATAAACATTTACGTAAAGTAGTGGTGATAATGTGTCAAATAAGATTTACTGTTCATCCATCACATTTGTATATCAACAAATTACTTTACTCCAAAAGGTAGCAATTAACAAGCTGCAATACCCATAATGGACACCTGTAGCCTTGTGAAGAGTTAAACTAATCCTAAGTAATTTTTTAAAAAGGAAGTATTTTTCTGAAGGATTGTGAGGATAATCCTTGTGAAGGAATCACCTGAGAGGGTGAACAAGGGTTATAAACAAAAGGAGAAAGCTCTGGATTATAATACATATATATGAAGTTTAAATTGTTTTAAATATATAAAGTACCTTGATATTATACAGGAAGTGACTTACCGAAACTAAACAAAAAATCCTTATATTAGGTGCTTATCATCGATTAATTTTAATTTTCAATTACTTATTCCTATATTATTAGTAGCAGATTTAAAAAACAAGTACAAGTATTGTAACTTACCTCCAAGAAAAACACCTGCAAGCTTGTATTCTCCTGAGGTCTTCAGGTAACTCTAGAAAAATCAACAAAAAATTATCAAATTTTCTCCTAAGAAATACTTCACTGGAAAATCAACATATATTTCTCATCATTACTGAACTGCATGAAAATCTTTGCAAAGACATCCATAAAATCTTAAGATTCTTCTTGAAAGAGCTAACCAGTTCTTTGCTCTTCTGGTCATGCCTTCACTATCAAATCATGTTGGGTAATACAAGCAAATATGTGAGCAAAAAATCACTTCACCAGTTTAAAAAATTCAAGTACTAAAATATTGTTGAAGGATAATGTAAAAAAGGAAAAGGATAGTAAAAGCTTACAACTAATACAAAATTTGATAATAACATCTAATTTAAAGCTCTGAAAAATTTAGCAAGCTTGAAATAATTTGGATTAAAAAATTTCAGATTTGCTTTATCCAGGAATTTTACAATTTCTAAATAACACATAAAGAAAACCAAGCCATATTTGTACATTCAAATGCAAGATATCCAGAACTATATTCCACTAAGACAATTACATCTTAAGAAGCTTCCTTAGCAGCATCATGGAGGAACATTTATGCTGAGAATTCATCTCCATGGAAACTTCATGAACTGCTGAAGTTTTAATATTCGTTTAATTTTAAATGACTTCTAACAAAATTTGCCTTAAATTTATCAAGAATTTTAAAACAGAATTGTTATAAAGAAATTTTCTTACCAAAACAGATTTATATGCCTTAATTCTATGTACAATATTAAGGCCTTTACAGGTAAATCTCAGGCAAAAAAACCCATGAGATGCAAGATGGGATGCCAGTGACATCAAATGAGGAAGATTCATATCTCCTGATGCTCCATGTGTAAGGATTATTCCATATGTTAAGCTCTTGTTAGGTACCAAACAAACAGCATCTAGTAACTTGTTTCCAAAAGGTATTTTTAATTCAACCTAGAATTCAAGAAAATAAAGCGTTCAAAAATTACTTCCTTGCCTATTCAGACAACTGAATAAACTATACATTTGTTCTGCAAGATGCATGATTCAAGTCATGGCCTCCAAATAAAAAGCAATGATGTTAATAACAGCTAATACTTAAGAAGTACTTATTTCGTGTCAGGTACTATTATAAGTTCTTTATATGGATTAATTCATTTAACCTTTCTAATAATTCTCTGAGGCAAATATTATTATCTCTATTTTACAGATGAGAAAACTGAGGCACAGTAGGCTAAGTAACATGTCCAAAGTTATATATAGCCACTAGCTAGGATTCAAACTTAGGCAGTCTGTTCCAGAGTCCTTACTCTTAACCACTAATGCTATACTTTCATAGTACAAACTGAAAATAATAAAATTACTCTGGAGCCATATGACTAAAAAAAGAAAAGAAAAAGGAACCCGGAAGATGCAGAACATATGAAAATATATATTACCTCTGTATGACTCATTTTCACTGTTGAATAACAAACTTAAAGTGCATTACATCTGAGAAGCAAAGGACATCTCCCTGAAAAGAAGATTCTGTTGTGAAAGGTGGGTTGGCAGACATAGGTATGATACAAGAACTATGAATAATCACATTCAATAGCTGAAATAAACACATTTAGAACTTCTTCTCTAAGACTGGTATCTTCTCATGTGCATTATTTAAGTATTTTCAAGATTTCTATGGGCACACAGAATTGCTTATAGCGCCAGGTGTAGGGCTGGCAAGATGTTAAATAACAAAAAGCCAACGTAATACCTTTACATGGAAGCTTTAAGAAAATTCATATCAAAGTAGGATGCCATATATTTATATGTAAATACATATTTTTTCTAAGCATCTTCATTCTCAATCATCTTTAACAATTTCACAGCATCTATTAACCCATTTCCTTTGTTATTACTGTTCTCAACTTTTCTTCTCACACTGCAATAGGAATATACATCCATATACCTTTGTCATGTGACTTTGCAGAGCCCCACCCCATAGTGTGTACAACTCCATCCCATTGACTTTGGGCTTGGATATGGGACTGGCTTTTACTAATGAAATAAAATTTTCAGTGTTCCACTTATGAACAGAGACATGACAAATTTACAGAGGCCTTCTTGAACACTTACCCTTAGCTATCAAAAAGCAGGGTTTCCCGCCCCCCCCTCCCCCCGCCCCAGCCTGGGCCTCAGAATAAAGACAAATGGAGTAGATCTGAATCCAACACTGAAGTCTGAAGTCCAGCCTAGTCTAGCCAAGATCTACACCACTAATGAACCATAAAATTTTGACCTGAAGAACCGAGAGCATGAAATGTTGTAAGCCACTGAGATTTTGAGGTTGTCGTGCAGTATTTCTTCCTACTTTAAAAGATCTTTTATTGTTCAGTATATTATCAACATCAGGATCTCCATTATTTATCTACTTTTTCCATGACCATTTATTTATTGAATAGATAGTAACATGGTTCAAAGTTCAAAAGGTACCAAAAATATAGTGAAGTCTCTTTCATTCCACATTTGCCTTGCCACCCAGATCTCCTTTCCAAAGGAACCAATATTACCTCCTTGCATCTTTCCAGATATTTTAGAAACACACACATCCTTCCTTTTTATTACAAACTGACTTTCTTCCCACTTAACATATCTTCATGATTACTCTTCTTTATAAAATGAGCTTCTTTCACTGTTTTTATGGCTAACAAATATTCTAAGGAATGGAAGAATAACTTATTTCACCATCTATTAATGAACCTTTTGCCAAAACTATTCCAATGAGTGACATTGTACTTATTTTCATGTGTGTAGACATATCACTTGTGATTTTTTAAGGAATACATTTCATTTTTGAATGGGTAATATATGCATATGGCACACAATTTTAAAAGAACAAAAATATAGTTAAGTCTCCTCACATTCTTTTCTCTCAGCCATCAGTTCCTTTCCCTTCCCATAAGAAACCACTTCAAGCAACTCATCGTATCTTTCATTATACATGTATGTGTGTGCAGAATTCTTATTTGAACCTGAAGTATATAACATGGCTGTGAAAGTTCTGGGATTTGAGTGGAGGAGGATAAAGCACTTCAATTTCAGTCTCCCTGTTTTCATAAATGTAGCCTCATAATTAAATGTGCCAGGGGTCCCTAGGTTCAAAGATCTTGTTTTATGTTCTCAAGAGAATAGCTTCCAGTCTTTTAATGGGAGTCACCTAACAATGTGATATGGGCAGAAGGAGATATCTATTTCTCAAATAGATTTCACCTAAGTCATCTTTATTGCAGCCCTCCACATCCATGCTCAACACCATTATCTTCATTGTCAGTTCCCAAAGCGTCCAGTGCTGTTCGTTTCTGTGCATTTTGAAGAGTTGGTAGTTTACATATAATTGTTCCACAGTATTCCCTGTTGCTGGTTCAGAATTAAGCTAAGATTTATTAAGATATCTGCTTCCTAGTGTCCAGTATTTTATTGCTGTTTCCTTTCCCATTCTCTCCATCCTTGCTCATATCTTAAAAAAAAAAATCTTTACTGTAGTTTTTGTGAGATTTCAGGAGGGAGTAAAATTACATTTATTCAATCCACTATCTTAACCCAGAATGCTCTACAATTCCTCAACGATCTGGGTTTTTGTTTTCAGAAAAATTGTACTCCCTCCCAGACTTCATGATGAACAGTCTGTTCTTCACAGCTGGTAACATGTTCTGGACTACTTCGAAAAGGCTGAAATTGTTCCAAGATATAACCTCGCCGCAACCTGATGTAGACAGAGTAGGTTATAATTTCTGGTTTGGGATTCATATAGAGCGGGATTTGAAACCTGGCTCAGCTTCGATATCTTCAACTGCAAACGGAGAAAGCACCACCAACCTCATAGAGATACTGTGATAATTGGCTGATCATCCCTGTACTGTATTTTATAGTGTTCCGACATCATCAGTATTTGAGTGATTTTTATGATTACTAATGCTCAGAACGCAAAAGCAGTCACATCTTATGCTGAATAATCAAAATGCCACAACTGCGCTGTAACTTTCAATTAGAAAAATGCTTGTGTATTCTCTATTACTTCGACAGCAGTACGTTTGAAGTCATGGGATAAACAAAAACGTTAGAAGTTAACGTCTTCCAGGGCAGTCGATAATCTGGCCGGATCAGCGACAAACACCAAGCGATACAAGAGTAGAAATGCGAAGCGGGGTCTCTCAGAAGTTGGGGCTCAAAGGCACCAGAGAAACCGCTTATCCACTCAACTGACGCGCGTGCGCAAGGGCTGTGCGGTGGCCGTTCCGAGGACGCGGCGCGACCCCTCAAAGCTCAGAGGCTGCTTCGAGGTAGCCGCCGGTCACCGGCTCGTGTGACCCCAGCTGGACCTGTTCGGCTCTGCCCGCCTGCACGGTTTCCACTTTCCAGCCTCATAATCGCTCATGTGGACGAAGCCCTAGCGGTCGGAGCCCCAGCGGCCGGTGCTCGCAGGCACCGAACTTACACGGAACGCCTCACGAAGCCAACAACCCCTGAAAGGCGACGGCCGCGAGCCCGAAATGTCTCAGGCGGGGACGCCGGGCACACTCGCACTCCCTTGGGAGACAGTGTCCCGCACGGCAGCGCCAACCGCCGCCGCCGCACTTACCGGGTAAGGGAAAGTAGCCAGGAGCACCCAACCGCCCTCACTCCCTTCAAAGAGCAAACTACCACGCTCGAAGGGACCGCCTCGCCGTACCCGCCAGAGCGTCCCGCTACGGCGCATGCGCGCGCAGGCCCCGCCCCTGGGCGCGCGGGCCGGCGCGCGGGGCAGGCTGGGGGCGGGAGTTTTCCCGCCGCTGTTCGCGGTGTCAGGGTCCGGTCTGCTTGCGAGTTTGTGGGTGGCTGACAAGCAACCTGTCACTGCCTTGCTGCCAACATGTTCCACTCTGATAGAGTCCTTCCCCTATCCCAGCCATATCATTCTAACAGTTTCGCAGCTTAAAAAACGTGGGGTCAGCTCTCATTCTTTTTCTCACAACCCACAATTAGTTGATCCTGTTGTCTCCACATCTGCAAATATACACAGAATCCAACTACTTCTCGTACTTCTACCACCAGACTGGTCCGAGCCCCACCATCATCTTTTTCGAAATAGTCTGCTAGGTAGTCTCTTATTTACCCCCTCCTCTCTTCTCTGTGTTACCAACAAAGTGACCAGTTGAGCCCTGTTAGAATGTAAACCCCTTGGCTCAAAACCTTCCAAAGGCTTTTCATCTGGACCAAAATTAAAGGTTAACGGCCTTGTAATGAGCACCAAGGTTTTATATAGTAGGTCCTCTATTTCCTACTCTCCTCTCCCTGGCTCCTTCAGTTCTAGGTGCCTCGGCCTCACATTC
Source organism: Rousettus aegyptiacus (assembly GCF_014176215.1). NCBI lineage: Eukaryota > Metazoa > Chordata > Mammalia > Chiroptera > Pteropodidae > Rousettus > Rousettus aegyptiacus. The sequence goes on along the minus strand of NW_023416286.1, from coordinate 55,060,906 downwards.
AAACCCACCAGACAAGCCCAGACTCCAGGGCTTTTGTCTTGGCTATTCCCTCTTGGAGAAATCCCAGTGGCTAGCCCCACATGTGCATGTCTTCACTCACATGTCATTTTCGTAGTGAGGCTTTCCCTAAATGCCTCTCTCAGACACTTCCTATCTTTACCCTGGTCACCTAACATACTCTGACATGTCTGTCTCCTCTCTGGACTGTAAACTCCCATGAAGGCCAGGTGTTTGTTTGTTTGTTTGTTTTTTACCTTGAATCTCCTGTGTATGGACTGATTCCTGGCAAATCAATATTTCTTGAATAAATGAATCTTCCTCAAGCCCAGTGCCGTTGGTAATTGCCTTCTTTTCTGTCATAGCATATGTAATAAAATCCAGACAACTACGTTATCTCAAGTGTTTTACAAATCTTAGCATTTCTTGTGTCCTAATTTTCTATCTATACTTTTAAAAACGACTTTATTTACATGGCATAAACTCCACTCTAAGAGTACAATCCAATGATTTTCACTAACTTTACAACCAACTGCATTGGAGGATGGGAGATTCTTGCTAAAAGGACTTAGCAGATTCTTGATGTAACCGAATTTTATAAGGAAGAACACCAATGGGGCTTAGAAGGTTCAGGAATCTGGCTAAAGTTTGTGAAGCAAAGAATCTTTGTCAGTAGTTACACTGTGTTTTCTTATAATTATTTTAAAGATGTAGATATGTGTTTTATATATTTCTGTATATACAATCCGCAATTTAAAAAAATTTCTAACAGACTACTTTATTGGAAGATGGATGGAAGAGAAACTATAGGTAAAGGAATTTGTAAAATATATTATGGTTCAGTGTTAGAATTTCTAGTTCCTTTTTAATTCTCTTAATCACATTTCAAAGTGATTTCATTCATTCCTCCATCCATCCATCCATCCATCCATTCTATATTGAGCCTTTCTAGTTAGTTGTAGGCACTCTATTAGATTAAAAGAGCATGGTCTCTGTAGTAATGTTGCTGAAAATCTGGCAAGAGAGAGAGTGACAACCAATTAGATCACTACCACATAGCATTATAAATGCAATGGTACAAGTATGGGGAGATTCAGAGCGGTCACTCCTAAAATAAGCATTGAAAGCTATCTAAGCCAATGTAAGAAGAGAGGACCAAGGGGAAAGCATATACAAGAAAGGTTAGAAACAAGCCATCGAAGAAGGGTTAAGGTGTTGGTTTTGCTGGACTACATATTAGGAAGTGGTAAGAAACTTTATTAAAAGATTTTATTAAAGATGAAAGGTCATGTAGGATGAATTAGTTAGAATTAGTTTTGGCTGTGAGCGACTGACATCTAAATAGTGTAAACAAGACAGAGATTTATTGCTTTGTCATGTAAACCATGTGTCTGAGTAGGTGGTGGCTGCTGTGATGCTCTAAACTGAGTACAGGATCCAGATGCTCTCTCTTTTTACTGTTCTATGGTCCAAATACAGCTAATAACACAGGTCTTTAAAATAAAAGTGGTTTTATTATAAAATTCTAAAAATGTGCTTTAAAGGACAGTCATGAGAAGACTGCATAAGAAGAAACAGATCTTCTTAACCCAGGCAATCACATGGATTTTATATTGTCCACAGAATTAATATTCTAAAAAATTCTTCTGTTCAGTTAAGAAGAGTCTTCGGAGCACCATTATTCAAAGGGAAGGTATTTTGCAAATCAGAGTTCATCTTTGGTCTGAAAATAAGAAGTAAAATATTTAGAGCCATTGAGAAGTCATATATGAGTCAGGAAGACTTACATTATCCCTTAAAGATGAAAGAAGGAAAACAGTCAAGTTACTTGAGACTTGTAGAGTTGAGGATTATTTTTGGAATCACCTAAGGGTAGAGGCACACTGTGTTTTATAGGGCTACTGATGTGGAACCTGAACATCTAGGGGTTTATTATAAAGGGTCTTGTGTCATGAATAGTGTCAATGATGGACTAGGGTTGACAATAAAGAAGAAATAAATGAAGCTATCATTCCAGGCCCTAACTTCTATAAATCAGTAGAATCATTTGGCAGTCCTCAAAATCACAGACAAAGATAAAAAAAAAAAAAAAAAAAAAGAAAGAAGAGGAGTGGAGAAAGAAAGCTGCCTAGTTTCATTTGGATCCCACAGAAACATTGATACCAAATCATGAACTTAATGTGAGGGTACCTTCAATTCTGGGAATTCTAGTTTTGTTACTGGCTTTAACTAATTTGATGGCCTTGCAGCACTGACAGGGGTTAAGGTTGATGATGTACCACTTCTGAGGGCGAGTTAGTGGCAATTAGTTTTCAAAACAAGACAAAAACAAAACTCTTGATTTGTAGCGTGTGCTGTTGTCATGGTACCAGCAGGTAGACTCCAAGCTACCAAAATTTAACCACTGTGCAAAATTTCTAAATATTTAACAATCAGTAAGCTTATATGAGCTGGTTCCACTACACCACTAAGCCTGTGGTTACCTTATTCCTTTTAAACCCCCTTGAGAGGCAGACATAATTGCCAAACCTGCCTTCTATTTTTGGTTACAATACCACAATTTTGAGTTTATCCATTCAGAGACATGATGATGAGAATATAAAAATGTCGAGCCAGTGTACACACACACACACACACACACACGTATGTATGTATATATGTAAATTATATATAACACAATTTTATATAATATACGATTCTACAAACAAAAAATAGGTATAATGAAAACAACCCTCTTCTATCTTTACACACAACAGTGCATACTATTTGAAGATGAGAAACTTATTTTTGGTCCTTGTTTTGCTATAATCCAGCTAGATGATTCTGAGCTAAGTTCCTTGGGCTCAGTTTTGTTAACTGTAAAATGAAGGGACTTTACCAGATGACCTTTAAATTCCTTTTTAGCCTGACAAGTCCATATGTGAATCTTCCAGTACAGAGTGATATCAACAGAGACTGTTTTTCAATGAATAATCTGTGAACATGAATAATCTTGGTTATATATTTTTCCATCTCTAAATTGGAATGATGAACTTTCCTGAACCTATCTCACGGGAAGATGAGGCTATTAGATGATGAATGTAAAAATATTTTTCAAGCATTAAACATCTATTCAAATATCATGTGATCTAAATTCTCAAATTAAAAGTTTTCCTCTATTTCGCTGGGAGCTCTTATTTAACTGCATCTTAGCTCCCTTTCTTTTGCCTTATTATTACCTACTATATCTCTGTGGTAGAATGAATGCTTGAAGGCTCCAGGAGAAACTCAAATAACTGTTGTCTGACTGAAGGACTGAAGGAATGAATGAGGAGAGTTTTTACTCTGACATTGGTCAGTTCTTGTTACCTTTTTCCTAAGGCACGTGCAAGGAAAGAGGTCATCCTCAGTCTGTGGCTCTACCCTCTTCATGCCTTCTCGGATCTGAGGTTCACTCACTTGTAAACTGGCATATTCCTATATAGGCAACAATACAAAAACATTCCTTATATAATGTTTAAAGTACATTTACCAAATTAGTTATGCTGGAGTTTGCTAGAATATGATATGGTCCACTTAAGTCATATATGTCAAGTTGCAATATGCAAACTCCCCTATGTTCCTCTCAAACACCCAATAACAGAGCTTCTGAGAGGCACGTGTCCTTGGACATTGGCTGCCTATTTCTTTGTGATCTCCTTATTCATCTTTCGTTTATATGATTTTTATTTATTTTTTTACCTCCTTTTGCCTTACAGTAAAAATAATTGTGTACATGATCTTCCCCAAAACATTTGAGGACAGAGACTATTTCCATCTTACCTACCGTGGCTTGCATAGCATCGGTCACCATCTTCATTCATTAGGTGCTCCCTCTGTGCCCAGCCAGGTGCTTATGCTTTAGTATATGTGAGTTGAATGAATGAACATTACCCTACAGATCTTTAGTAATTTAGATAGTAAATCCCCTCACTCCTTCAGTTTACATACTTCACCCTCTCTATATCTTCACTGTCCTCCAGGAAAGGTTATAAAGGGGAAGAGGCCAGTGCAGTCCAGAAAAAAAGACCAACTCTGTTTTGTAGCAAAGCCCAAGGTATGGGGCTCAATATCTGAAATTTTGAGATTTAAAAAAAGTTTAATTTAGATCTACTACTATTACTAGCAAATTACTTGTTCACTGTTGCATTTTTTTTTTTTTTAAAGGAAACTTTCAAATTGTCAGATATGCTTTGATTACAATCCCTAAATGCTTAGGTCCATGCAAACACTTTCCAAGAGAAGTCATGGCTCATATGGGGTCAGCACAACAGTTCTAAACATACCTTGCACTACTTAGACAAAGAAATGGTAAGGCAGTAGCAGTATTGTAGAAAGATAAAATATACATCCAAGTACAGTAACTGTGCAGAATCAGATGTCAATTTAGCCTAACCGCAGACCGCATAGTTCTAACATTGATAATTTTCCTCTAATGTTATAGCATTCTCTATTAGCTAATCTTTGGTTTTCTACTATTTTCATTATTATTTAATATTTGTCCCTGATTTTTGCCCACAGAAGTATACATTTATCTCTTTATTTTAATGTATTTTTAGAAATTATTAAGTGGAATATTATTTGCTACTAATATGACCAATTACAAGTTGTATCTCTATTTTCTTAGAAAATACTGACCTGAAAAAGTTTAAAATAATAACAGAATATGTCATCACCCATGAGATTATTTCTTGCAAATTCCTGTCCTGTTTTTGCAATCTTCTTTGCCTATGGGAACAACAACAAAAAAATCCTTTAATGAAACATATTTTTTTTCCAAGCAGACATATGAAAACTGATCTTCAGAGTACATTTTAGTGGGACAACAGTGGGAAAAATATCTTTGAGGGTGCTTTCATGGTACAGGGAACATTTAATAGAGTATGTTTGTTCAAATGTAAAAGGAGGTTTTTAAGACTTGAAAGTTTGAGAAGTCATATTAGATCTTCTAGAATTAATTCTCTCTTAGAGAGAAAAGGTACATATTAAATGAAGTAACAATGACTTTGTAAAGTAAATGCAGGATGAAGCTCAATGCACTGTCTTAAAAATTTTTAGCAATTAGTTCAAAATTTCTTTCATGCAATCCCTCATTTTAATCTATAGCACAGTTAGTTTTTCCTCCTGTGCCCGGCTGGCAATCTTAATTTCATTTTCCTAGTTGAGGTAAGGGAGTACTTGAGGCTCAGATCAACCTGACTAAAAGAGAGAACATAGTCAAGGCTAGGCTTAGTTTTTTTGTTTCATGAGCAGCCTGGATAGTTAATCCAAGCCACACACCTATGTTCATCCCGAAAGAACTGTGCTACACATGGGGAGATGGCTTCCCATTTACAGGTAAGGTCGACATCTGAGCATCCTGAATGTTTTCCAGGCACAAGACATTTAAAACAAACTGATGATATTGGGATACAAAGGGAGTGACCTTACCTCTTCATCGTGATCTTTTGCCCATTTAAGTTTTTCTAGGAGATCGCTCAGGTTGCTTTTAACTGGAATGTAGTGTTTCCAGGGCTGTAGCTCATTATAAAAATGTTCATAGTAGATGGAGTCCTGCTTTAGCACAACACTGTCACCGACTAGAAGATATGGCAGGCGATATGCTGCGACAGTGCCGTCAATGTTTATTTGATACTTATGCTGTGAAACATCAGTGAAGTATGAGAACCTCCATTAAATATTCTTTTTTCCTGCTCTATATATTTTCCTCTGCTTTCCACACAAAGAGCCTCACTCTGCTCAGATACAAACTGGCCAGATTTTGCCCTCTGCTTTTACCACTTAGTAAGTGCTATTATATGATATGCTTATAAAAGACTTATTTTGATGTTCTCCTAAATTTCACAAAGGGGCCACAAGTCTAATACTGAAGCAGCCAATAAAATAGTAAAACTGACGTCCTCAGACTACAACCTAAGGAAACATAGATTCATGGTGACTTTGTAATCCCTCTACTTTATTGGTCACATGTGAGCATCTGACATTGGCACATTCTATGCCCTTTGACTACATACAAGTCTTAAGGAAATTAACAAGCTCTGAGACAAGTGGAAACACTGACAATTCAACTTGTCAACTTGTTGCCACATAACCCATCAGAAAAAAACAAAAACAAAATTCGGCCATGTACAACACAGAGCTCAATAATATCTTGTCTTCTCACCTAGAATACAGATGGCTACCTTTTGCCCACTTTTCTCCCTAACACATGAAACTTCAAAAACTTCTCAGTGATCAAGTGAATAAGGCCATGTTCTACTGCATAAAAAGCAGAGTTGTCAGAAAAAGGATCACTCCCGGAGAAAAAAGCGCAATCCACATTCTAGATCCAGAAAACACTTCCTAATGCCCAGAATTCCCAAGCAGACCATTTAGATGGATTTCAATTCATTTCCCCACCAGCAGGCCTGATAAGAGACACCTGGTTTATATCTTCTTTTTGGTCTGCTGTTATGTTATGGCTCTAGGGAGAAGTTTTTCTAAAATCATTTACAAGTATTTACTGATAAAAAAGGTTTTAGAGCTGAAATGTGCTTATGTTGAGGGTCAGTTGGGGAAAAAGTTTTAGCCCTCCCCTGACCCAAATATCCCTTGGTATATTTAATACCAGAGGTGGGTACTGAGTACAGACCCAGGTTGCCAAGCCAGCCTCTGGGGCCTCATGCCTTGACAGTCACCAAGTTTTGTGCACTGCTCTCCCACTCCCTGTAATTTACTGGCTTCAACTTCCCTCCCCCAAATGAAGATAACAGTTGATCCTTTAACAACATGGGGGTTAGGCGCACTGACTCTACTCCCTCCCAGTGCAGTCCAAATCCTGCATATAACTTTTGACTCCTCCAGAACAGGTGTCCCTCAGGATCCATGGTGTATTGGTTCCAGGACCCACAGACACCGAAATCTGCAGGTGATCAAATTCTTTATATAAAATAGTGTAGATCAATACACACAGTTGGCCCTCTGCATCAGCAGATTCCCAACCCTGGGTGAAAATACCATTATACTGTTTTTGATGTGGAGTTGGTTGAATCCATAGATGCAAACAACACCTGGGGATTTAGAGGGCTGACTATGTATTGAAAAAAATCTGCCTGTAAGTAGATCTGTGCAGTTCAAACCCATGTTGTTCAATGGTCAACTCTATTTGGAAAAACAAAAAGGATTGGCCATAGATAATGTCATACCTTGAAGAAATCAAAAAATGAAATGTGTTTCACAATGGGACCATATAGGCTTTCATCATGTTTAAAGAAGAAAAAGTTGGTGAAGGCAGCATCTATGAGTTCTGGGTGTTTTCTGCTGAGTTTAACCAGCTCAAGTCTCTCTTTGCGGCTGTCTCGCCCTCTCCAGACAGCTGTGGAGTTTTTGCTTTCCCAGGGAGGACCCGTGTTAGCTTGCACAGACATCATATCCAGACTTACTCTGGAAGACAGAAAGTGCAAGAGATTTCCCTCCCAAACCATCACATCACAACGGCTGTTGGAAAAGAACTCACCACAGAAGTAAAACCAAGGCTCTGGGTCATCTTCGACCCGTCTCTCACCGGCCCATGGTTTCTAGAACAGAGTCAGTCAGGTCATAGGTAGGCATCACGATATCCTTGGAATCTGTGGAGCCACACCAGGAAAATATTGGATGGATGTGTAAATTGGATTTCTTTTTTTCCAAAGGCCAGTCTCCTAAATTAACAAAAAACTCCACATCTGGCATCTTCACCTAGAAAAAAGAAAAGGAATTTATTCACATTTTGCATTGCATGGATTATGCCTTCTATTGATCAAAGAGTAGTGAAAGGCAGTCTCCTGTATGCCCTCTTTCTCGGCCAAATAACATAGCGTAGGGCCTGGAACACTTCTTTACCAAGAAATAAAGAGCCCTCACAGTCTGGGCTGGGCTTATCTGGAAGTGTGGGAATATACCCTTTTTGTTCTACTTAAACACAGGGGTCAGTTGCCCATTGGCTGCTTCCACGCTCGCTGTGTTTCAGACCCCACAGAGAAAGGTCAGGGAACTTCCACTGCAGCAGAAAGTGAAAGGTGTGGTTAGCTGTGGAGTGGATTTGCTGGACCTGGGGGATGGCTGCATTGAAAGAGGCTGAATGACTCTTTTGTACTCCTTCTGTTCTACTCTAAGTAAATGTTGGACCACTTGAGCCTGGTAGGCCTGTAGGCTGTTCTTAGCCACACGAATCTATGCATTCGTCTCTTTCCTGGGTGGCACTTACCTGCCTTTTAACCTTGGCCATACTGATGTCATAGACTGTCCTGCAGTCCAACTTGACCACCCAGTGAGCAATGAAACACAATAAAAATTAGAAAGTGTACCAACTGAAAGGCCAAGCTTCAGGTAATGATAACTGCTTTGATTTGAATAGTGGGGATAGCTTTTTCAGAATATTGTTATATATGTAAGTATACTAGATTTCCTTTCCAGGGTGCCCAAATGGGCCAATAGACTTGCTTCAATAGGGATGAAATGACAAAAGACTCTAAAATAATCTAAGAGAGAAAGACAACTACTAGAAAATAACTACAACACATTTTACTTGGTATATGTGCTGCCGAAGTGAGCACAACACATTGCACTTGGGACTCTTAACTCTAGTTCCTGGTTAATAAGCCAGATGTTTCTATTTTAAAAATACACCCCAGGTAGGTGATAATACTAGGATTTGAACTTAGGAAGCTCAACACTAAAGCCAACACAAGTAACTTCCAAGCTAGACTGCCTCTACTGGCACAAACATGTTGAAAGAACCTGTTTTATTGAGCCATAAAAAAATGTTTGGGGTATTTGTAAAATAAGAGATATATTTTTTAGGCAAGAACTGTACTGGTCAGTTTGAAAGCATCTTGAGATACTGGAGTCCTGAGAAACATTCTTATTTTTCCACAGATTGACATGGATGAACAAGAATTGCCAGCACTCCGATATCGCAGCTTAAAGGAGGCAGAATACCAGTGCTATATAACGACTCACATTCAGAATTAATTCACTGCAAATGCTTTGCAATCTTAAGAAAGTTACTATGATTTCCCACGAGTAATTCAACCAAGATATTCAGCTAATAAGCAATTGGTAGAAATGATGGTATAATTTTTCATATCAGCCATTTTACTATTGCTGTCAAGTACTCTACTAGAACCCTGATATTGTAATTATTTTTATTTTGAAAAATTATACTGTAAAACTTGGGCTCACTTTGCACCATTTCAAAAGAAAAGAAAATACTTACTTTTCTAGTCAAAGAAAGTAGTATGGCATCCATGAAAATTCTAAAACCTACATGTTCACCATGAGTTTTGATATAAACCTAAAAGAGAATTGAACGTTTATTACATTAGCCAAAAAGCACTGGCAAGCTTCACTGAGGTTAAGCTTATCACAATGATCCTCAGAATGATTTTTAATAAAACTATGTAGTTAGTTGTACCCAAATGGTCAAAACAAAAAATCACTAAGAATAACAAGTAAACCTCAATTATGAATTGTACCTTGTTATCCTTCAAGGTATAATGACATAAGCTCTGCCTTTGTCCAAATCTCTTTGGAATTTCTGCTGCAATCTTTTCTGGATCAACAGTAGGAAATTGTGCCAGATCTCTCTGAATCTGAGCAATGGTTTCTGGGCACTTCATCTCCTGTAGCCAGGCTGCACTATCTTCCAAAGGACAGTCACAATTCTCATGGTAAACGGGCCCTAATTATACATAAGTAACAAATTACACAGTAGTATTTTCATGACATTTGAAACACATAACAAATATCCATTATAGGAATCACAAATTTTGCCTAGGTAATAATAGGAAGGGCATTTTGACGTAAAAATATTTTTTTAAAAAAACCATTCTTTATTACATTGGTGCATCACTAGAAAGTTGGTCTTCTGTTTTGACAGCTCTTCACGGTAAAGTAATATTTTCACCCAGGCTCACTTTGCACCATTTCAAAAGAAAGCCAATGGGCATATTTTTTGTTCACAGTGGCTATTATAGTGCACCATTCTTTATGTTTTCTATAATTAAGAATAACTGTACATTGGTAAAAGAATATCAGAGAAATATACTGGTTTTGGTGAAAGCCAAAAGTGATATGAATATTTCAACGGTCTATTATACAAACAGTTTCTTGAAGTATCTAAGGTATTTTCTTCAAGGAATAAATTATTATCAATAACAATACAAGTAAATAAAGGACCCCTAATATGCTTGCAATTTTTAAAATAATTATTAAAAAAAGGTAATGTTCAAAATAGTTCATCAATATTATAATGATTCTATGTTTATAGAAATACTATAAACATATAATTATACAATTTAGCAGAATCTAAATTGAGATTTTACTGTCATTTCCTTCTGTAATTCTCAGATTCCTGCTTGACCCAGGAAGTAGTTCACAATGGAACATTTTTATAAGGTTTAACAGGTTATATTGTACCATGTGGTCTTGCTGAAATGTAGGAAAGAAACCTAGACACTTTTTTAAATGTTTGCCTTTCTTGGAAGGGTAACAAGGAAGATTTACACTATTTTTTCACTGTTTTAGGATACTATCTTCGAAGGGAGAGAAGGATATGACTCTTGTTAATAAAGCCACACTCATCCTGTAAAAGAAAACATCAGATAATTTTTCTGGAAAAATACTATTGGAACAAAGACGGAAAAATAATAGTCAACTTCCCTCCTCTGCTCAAGTCCTCTGTCTTCCTGAAGTGATCAATTTCAATTACACTTATCATTTACTTAACTCATATACTTCCAATTAAGAAAGTGTCATCTATGACCATATATTTAACTTGATTATTCTTGTTAATGTTGTGTCTTCAGCGAGCAAATTCTCTATTCTATGTTTTTTCCTCTTCAGTGAATTATAATTTCCATTCGAATCTAGCATTTCTCACCAGGACTCTCAATTTATCTTTCAAGTAAGAAAATCTTTTTTTCTTCTAGTAAAAAAATAAATATCATGCTAATTTGTTTTTGTTAGATTGAATAACATGCATAATTGTGTTCAAATAGTGTTTTAAAATTATGTTCCAAATTACCTTTTAAAATATATGGAGATTTGGCCACATGTTGACCTTGGAATTTCACTTCTACCTTCAGATTTTTGTAGCTTGCATACATTCTGTATCTTACTATGAAGGACCCATCCTTTCGGTCTAAAACTTGGACTCCAACTCTAGTGAATTGCTCATCTGGTGCTGTGATTTTAATCTGGAACACCTTTTCACCTGGAGAAGATGTGAACCTGTGATGGGAAGAACAATAATATATCATTTTAAGGAACAGACGCACAAGGATTATGTTCTCCAGTCTGTGAACTTTACTATTTTCCTCCCCTTGCCCAAACATATACTTGCTTCTTCTGAATGAATTATGCTTTACTACCTGAATGAATATGATGGATCAGAGATTTAAAAAAAAAAAAAAAAAAAAAAAAAGGATTACAATGGCCAAGATAACATAAAACAGTTTCATTAGAAAATTGCAAAGGAATAGGTTAAGACTACTAAACTATGTAAACATAGAACATATTTATGCATTTCATATACAAAAATATTCTTATTGACCTACTACTTATTTCATGCCATCACACCTACCTGGAAATTTGTGATTAAATAATGCCTCTAAAGATCTTTTGAAAAATCTCAAGGATTCTTTTAAAAAATCATTATTATAAATCATGCCCAGCCATGGGCAAAAGCCAGGAGGTAGTGTGCATCATCTATAAGTGACACTGTATAGAAGGTTTATTTTGGGGGGTGGGGGAGGGTGAATATTCTTGCTGTTAGGATGCTATTTATTTTCCCCAACTGTATTATTTATAAACTTCCTTTGCTTTGGAAAACTTATTTTCAAGATTTCTTTTCTTACAAAATACATATGGTCTGCGTCTACCAATAAAAAAGACAATCATTACAGAAGTATGTGAATTCTACAAATAAGTTTTGAGTATAATTTTAATTGTTGAATTCAATGGAATTAAATAAATATTTGTTGCTAACACATAGAAGATTCATACCCTGATACTTTCCCTCTATAGTATCAAATACTGCTTAATTTCTGAGTTTCAAAGCATGCTTCCCTGCAGATGTCTACCTGGAACCAGAGGGCAGCACTAGAGAAAGATGAAACTAACCAAGTTTCTAACAACTGGATTTAAATTCCTTATAGTAGTTTATGCAAAAATAGTTAGAAGTCATACTTCCAGCAAAGTGCAGGAGCTTTGTCTTTCTGGTCTTGTGGGAATCCCTATCAAAATAGAAGAGCTAATTCGGAATTATTTCTAAAGCTACAGAGAAAGATTGGTTAGGACGGGCAAAGACTGTTAAACCAGATGTGTATAACACCCAAATATCTGGAATTTAAACTGCTGTGGAGAATCGAGTTCATGGGCAGGTAAAACTTGAAGGAAGAAACAGTAAATTTTAACTGCATCCCCAGACAGGGTGCTGTTTCTCGACTTACTTATCTCCTGATGTATCCACCGCCTGAATAAAGAAATAGCGTGCGGGAAGGACAACAGCTGCTTTTAGACCAGGTCCCCATATTTCGCTCTTCTCCGGGCACAGTTGCCTCCCTTCGCCGGTCTCGGCAAGTGCTGGAAATGCCCCCAGAAAGAAGCAATAAAGCACCAAAACGCTAAACATTTACAAGACGGGCTATCCAAATGATCTACAGATAAATGAAGTGTAAGAGGTGGACGGAACCAGCCACCGTTACAAGAGGGGTTCGTTGGCGAATCTCAGCAGCAAGCACGGCTGGCTCCAAGAGGAGGGCAGGAGCGCAAGGCAGGCGTGCGGGTCTCCGCTTTCCGCAGAAAAATCACAACCCGAGCACTGGCTTGCGCAGCTGAAGGATGCCAGTCGTTCTGCTGAAACGGGTAAGAATCACGCTGCTCCCTTTTCTCGGGACAATGATAAATTTGCTTCGGTCCTGCAACTGGAGCATCTTTGGGGGAATCCGTCTCAGCTCCCAGCCCAAGGTGCAGGGTGGAAGGGATTGGCCCCGAGCGTCTGACCAAGCTGAGTAAAGCTTTCTCCAAGTGGATGGCAGAGTGGACACGCGTCTCGGCGCCAGGGCTTCCTGGGACATGTAGTTCGCGGACAGAACCGGCGGAAATCCTGCCAGGTTTTCCATTTCCCATTTATCTACTTTGCAGTCACCGCTTTCAGGGAACAGAGAAATATTAGGTGCCCAGTAGAAGGGCACGCTGGTCTGGAGGCACAACAAAGATTTTTTAAAAATTGTCACCATATCCTCCGCAAGTACAGAAGGGCAGGTATAAAACACGATGTAAGGAAGGTGTTGTTAATGATATCTGACTGGTCTCAAGGCACAGTCGTCCAGGGCACTGTCCTCTCACTCTCCGATGGGACTACAGACGCCAGGGTAACTGGAGGAGCGTCGCGGGGCATGCGCTGGAAGCTGGGTGCCGGGTTCCGCCACGGCCGCAGCGACCTGACTCCACTGGACAGGCTAGAGGTACCCGGGGATTTGGGCAGGACCAAAGCGGCGGGCTGCGGCTGTGCGCCCCGCACGCCGGGCCGTGCGCCAAGCACCAGGGCGCCGCGGGCGGGCCTGGCGCGGCCCGCCTGCTTCAGGCGCCCAGAACGCGGCCTGCGCTCCTAGGTAGGGGCCATGGCCGCTCTGGAGCCCCGTGGCAGTCCGAATGGAGGCCACTGCGCCGGTGCCCGTTCTCCCCAGAAAAAGTCGGGTGAAGAGCTGGGCCGCAGGTTGGAGGGAAGCGCTAGGGAGATAAGGGACGAGTTCTCTCGGGAACAAAGCCCGCTTTGGCGGTGCCCGCGCCGATGCTGGTGGCTTCTGCCCGGCGCCCGTCTCCCCGCCAGGCTCTCCGGGGCCCGGAGCGAGTGGTGGCCATCCCCTCGCCCCTGCACGCCCACCCCTCGGACAGGACCAGAGCAGTCACCAGGAGGAGTCACGGTTAGCTCCGGAATCGGACCCGGAGCCTCCTTCTCGCCCTCCCTCTCTCGACCTTGCCAGCGGCCCCCAAAACAGACTGGGTGCTCCGCCAGCCAAAGCGGGCCTGGGAGGGGGCTATCGTAGGGGTTTCCGCTTATGTTTTCTTTTTTGCAGTTGTCATTAGTAATGATATTAACTTGGGCATTCCGAAGCTCGAATCGGGGGCTCCCTCTTCGCTCGGGGACAACTGCCCGTATCCCCCCCTGGGCGGGCACCTTGGGTACCAGGAGCGTCCCGGGGCGGGTTAGAGGAGGTCACCCAGCCAGCCTCCGCCCACTCTCCCTGGCGGTAAACTCCGGCTTCCGGCCGGGGAGGGACGGCGGGAGGAGGGGCCAGGAGGCATGGGCGCGGGGACCAGGTGGGACGCCGGGCCCTCCGGACTGCACGGCGGCCAGTGTGGCAGCGGGAGGGGCGCGGGCAGGGGGCGCAGCGGCTCTCCTTCCTCTCTGGCAGGGCCGCCTCCGCACCTATTGGCGCAGCAAGCACGAGCTTGTATGACTGTCGCCTTCGTCCTGGAGGCCTCCGAGCTCGGCGCTGCCGCGAGCTTCACACAAGAGAGCGGTGGGAACTCCGCTCGCCTCCGCAGGAGCCTAGGCTCAACGCTGGCCGGTGCGCGGCAGCACCCCCGGTATCCATAGTAGGCCTGCGGCCTCTGCTGGGCGAGGGGTCTGACGGAGGAAGACGCCTGGGCGGGCGTTGGGAGGGATGTGGGGCGGAGAGGGGCGGGGTGGGAGGTGGGTAGGGATTGAGATCAGACCCACTGGGGCTTTGGCGACCCTCTTCTAGCACACCAGCATTCTACCCTTAGTAAGTCACCTGCCCCTTGTGTTTCAGTGGCCATCCATACAGAATATAGATCATAATAGTTGTAATATGTGAAAAGCTTTACTGAAGAGACTTTTTAAGATGCTTAGTTCTCTATGCAAACTTGATCCTTAAAAATACTGATTTAAAATATAATTGGGAAAAAGTGTAACCTAGGCAGTGAGTATTGACCTTACAAATAGAACAGTTTTTGCTTGTTTGTTTGTTTGTTTGTTTTGGCGAAACATTTTGATCTTAAGACTTTTAGAAATGGTTACTCTAGTGCATTTAAAGCTGGCCGTTTTATGACATTTTGTTTGTACCCAGTTAAACAATGCTTTTGTTGCTTGTAGCATGTTCTTATGAATAAATCACTAAATTGAGTTTAGGTTCTGTAATTCATATTAGTGAATCTTAAGATAGCATCACCTCACTTACCTGGATTAGGGGAACCTCAATTCTTACAGAGGAGTATTAGGGGGAAGAAGGGGCCCTTTGGCTAAAACTCCAGTTCTTGATTCTTAAGGCCCCTCCTGATAAGCCCTCCTGGAATCTAGGCTCTTAATCTAGGATTTACAGTAATGCCTGACATGATGTAGGCACTTAAAAATAAGTATTTGTTGATATTACTTCTACAAATGCTGGGCCCTGGGGATACAATTGTCAGGAAAATCAGACTTGCAAGATGCAGACAGACATACTAACGCACACGTGCGCGCGCACACACACACACACACACACACACACAAACGCACACACTGCACCCCAGTTAAGATGTGCGAAAGAAAAATACCTGAGCATATGTAGGGTAGCCTGGTCTATTTTGAGGAGCAAAAAAAGCATACCCAGAAGGTGGCATTTAAAGGATATCTGAGGGATAAATGAGAACTAAATAAAGGTGGGTGAGTAGGGAGTAGACAGCAGAGAATGGAAAGTTGGTCAGTGTGGAGGGGTGTGCAGAGGGAGGAAGAAGGAGAGGGGAGAGAGGTGGGGCCAGATAGGAGATGGCTTTGGGTTCTACAGAAGGAGGTTTTAGGTTGAGGAGTTGGTTTTATGAATATGTATGTATACATAATTTTCTAACATCTATGCACAGGTCAGATTAGAAATGTCAACTCATGGGGGTGGGGTGGCAGCTAGGAGTGAGAATGGTATTGGGAATGGTTTATAAAAATAGTGACAAAAGCAGATACAAGCTGTGACAAAACAAGGAGAGCTGCAGGCTATATAGTGGAGGGACAGCCTCCCTCTGTACCTGAGGCTTTAAATTAAAATATAATTAAAATATACAATAACTGGCATCTATAATGACTGTTATCAATAATAACATGTGCTTAGTTCACTTGTAAGAAAGCCTGAGGATACAATAATACTAGCGCGCTTGCCCTAAGGCAATCTCACTTAATGGGAGAAATGACTAGGATCAGACAGAAAATAATGAAAGAAAATAACACTATAGCAGTGTTTGGGTCATGGGATTTGGATAATTTCCACTTTCTCTAATATCTTTTGGTACTTTGTAGTTTTTTTTTTTTTTTTTTTTTTGGTAATTTGTTTTACTTATGTGATAAAAGCTATAAATGTTACAGGTTTTCAAAGAGAAATTTCCATTAACAGTGGTTCAATGAGAAAGTTTTTGTACCACTGTAAATTTACTCTTGGCTTTTATTGACAGTCAATATAAAATATGCTGTTATGTCGATGATCTTTGCTTTTTGATAAGAGAGCAACCAAAGGGAACATTCTTGGTTGGTGAACCCAAAACACAAACAGATGTAAATAGACTATTAAGCTTTTTATTATTAAGTGCTATGTTCTTTCTTGTCTTTAGCTTCCAGGAAACTCAGCCTCTTCGTGTGCAAATGCAGTAATTTATCTTTGCATATGTTTTTGATGAAAGTATTCTACATATGTTCCAAATGAGCCTCTTTCTTAAAGTCCCTACACTGCCACACAGAGAGTTGGTTCCACAGGCAAAATTCCATTCAATCTGAGAAAGGCAGCTCTGGCAAAGTGGAAGCTAAGCTTGAGACGAAGAAATAACAATGGCAGCACCCGGGACATTTCTCTCTCCCCAACCAGGCTAACTCCTATAACCTTTGCTCATTGCTCTTGACTATGACTGTATGCTCCCTTTCATGCCTCATTCTACTACAACCCACGCACACAACCTCAATGCTGCAATAATACCTACCTCCATTCACCACACTGGGTTTTATAGAAAGGACTGAGGATAACATAATAAGTAGAAAATGCTCCTCTAGGACAACTGTCAAGAATCAGAAAAAAAAATTTAGAAAAGCTCAGAGTCTGGGCTGTACAACCTCAGATACTCAGCTCCTCTGCATCTTCTTCCACTGTTACCATCATTGCCAGATGAGGAAGGAGGAGAAAACAGATTCCTGCCTAGAGATCCACCACACCTACTTGTAGGATTTCTTGACTAAAAGGAAAGTTTCCAAAGTGAAACCATTAGAGGATCTATCTTTGGTGGTGAAGCTACTGCCGAAGAGACCCTCCTGAAAATAACTATAAACTCTGCACAAATTACTAAAACATCACAACCTGAAGGTTTGAACAGAGAGCGTTTAAGCATTCCTTAGAAAAAAGAAAATGGAATCTTTTCTAGGAGATATGGTGTCCTCCTGGTATGGAGGTCTGTTTCCTTAAATTACATTAAGGACCTGCAGTACTTTCATTAGTTTCTCCTCACTCAGGGTACTCATCTGTTATTATCGCCTGAGTCATAAGATTTTGTCACTCTATTCTGGTACCTGCATTGGGTCACCTTGAATACCACCTGTAATAGTTTCATTCACCAGGTCTTCCTTTTGTATAAAGCTTCAGCTTCCTTGATGCTTTTGGTTGCTATTTCAACTTTTCTCTGTTTTCTTCCCTAAAGGAATCAGTTTAGACTTGAAATTCAGTGTTTCCTGAGACTGATCAGAAATTCGTGACTACCTGGATTGGATCCTGTATTCTGTCAGGTGATGGATGTTTTAAAAATTTAAATTCTCTGTTTTTTGTTGATTTAAATCTGTGTTCATTATCATGTTTTTAATGCCTATATGCTTTTTAAATAACCTCGCTAATGCATTGTTTTTCTAGACAGCTTCACTGAGATATAATTCATACACCATAGCATTCACCCATTTGAAGTATACAGTTTATGGCTTTTATGTTCACAAAGTTGTGCATTCATCACCACTGTCAATTGTAGAATATTTTTATTACTTCAAAAAGAAACCCCACCACCCCTAACCTCCTCTTACTTCCAGTCCTGTGTAACCTCTATTCTACTTTCTGTCTCTGGAATAGTTTTGCTCATTATGGACACTTTGCGTAAATGGAACCACACACATTCTGGTCCTTTGTAACTGGCTTCATTCACTTAGCATAATGCTTTTAAAGTTCATCCTTATAGCATTTAAGGTTCATTCATTTATTTTTATTGCCCAATAACATTTCATTGTATGGATATGTTACATTTTATTTATCCATTCATCAACTGATAAACATCCGGATTGTTTCCACTTTTTGACTATAATAAGTAATGCTGCTATGAATGTTCCCATAGACTTGTTTTCACTACTCATGGATGTATACCTAGGGGTGAAATGCTGGATCTTATGGTAACTCTATATAAATGTTTGAGAAACTGATTTCCAAAGTGACTAGACCATTTCACACTTCCATTAACAGTATGTGAGGGTTTCAATTTTTCCACAACCACAATAATTCTTATTATCTGTCTTTTTAATTATAGCCATACTGGTGGGTATCAGATGGTATCTCATTATGGTTTTGATTTGCATTTCTGTGATGGCTAATGATGCTGATCTTCTTTTCATGTTTCTATTGGCCATTTCTGTATTATCTTTGGAGAAGTAACTATCCATATACTTTGTCCATTTTTAACTGGGCTATTTTTCTTTTTTACTTAATGCATTATTTTCAAATAAATTTTTAACAGGACAGATGGTCATTAATCATAACTCTAGGCATATAATAGTTGTAAAATAAATAATTATTGAATGAAGGCATATGAAACATTTTTTAGGGCTGTTTGTAGTGTCTAGCAGATTGTCGATCGTTGATTTCTCTTTCTCCTCCTCTTCCTCCTAGGAGTCCATTTTGCAGCTCTCAAGATTTTGGAGAATGCTGTAAACAATTGTCTCAGTATTTTTCAAGAAACAGAAAGAGTTGCAACTTCCTCCTCGTTATAGAACTTTTATAGTTGCATTCAATGCCTAACATTGCAGAAGCAGAAAGGGCAAATTATTCTGGAAATGGTGAGCACAAATCTGAGAGGAGGTCTCCTGAAGAGAATCTACAAAGCGCTGTACAATCTTTCTGCACTCGTGCTTCAGGAGCACCCTTGGGTCCGAAAGGAGATGGTCATTATCCATGGAGCTGTCCAGTGACCCATACTCGCGAGAAAATTTATGCCATCTGTTCAGACTATGCCTTTCTCAATCAGGCAAACTCAATCTATAAAACTCCAAATCCAACCCGCTCCTCTTGCTTGCCTGATAGTACCTCTTTATCTGCTGGAAATAATTCATCAAGATACATTGGCATCCCAACTAGTGCATCAGAAATCATTTACAATGAGGAAAATAGCTTAGAAAATTTATCTAATAGCCTGGGCAAGCTACCTCTTGCATGGGAAATTGATAAATCTGAATTTGATGGAGTGACCACAAATTTGAAACACAAATCAGGTAAGGAAAGAGTCATCAAGTTCACATGTGAAAATAGTAAGAAAACAAACAATGTACCTTGTTTAAAATTGCTATTAGGTATGTTTTCCTTTTATAATACTCAACAGGGAACATTGCTATCATCTTGTCTGTCACTGTAGTTAAAAAAAAAAAAAAAACTTTGTACATAAGACATTTGGTTCATTAATGTGTTGCCACCAGAAACTTCAAACATTACCTTTGCATTTTGAGAGCATCGAAAAATATAGGATACTATAGCATATAGATATTACAGATAAGTACATAGTAACTTTTAAATGGTTAATGAGATAGCTAAGAACAACCTACTACTATTTTGTAGTTTTGCAGGGACATGAATTCATATTTCCCAATTAAACATCTAGTTTTCTTTCCTACCATATAACATTGAGGCTTTTTTGTCTTTAAAATTTTTTGAGCACCCAGTGAGGTCTCCAGGTACCACTGAGTAGGTTGTGAACTGCACAATTTGATTATGTTTACCTGGGGAGTTCACCTAGGATGCAGTGCACAACCTTCACAAATACAGTGTGGTGGTCCTCTAGGAGTATGGGTTTTGTTCTGTTCTTCATTTTCTAATTTCTCGATTCAAGACTTCCACTATAAATTGCTAAGTACTGTTTTAGCTGTCTTCCACACATTTTGATACTTATTTTTATCATTTAATTTAGAGTATTTTCTAATCTGCCTTGTGATTTCTTCTTTGGTACATCCATTATTTAGAAGTATGCTATGTAATTTCTAGGTATTTCGGGTTTTTCTAAATGTCGATTTCTAATTCAGTTCCACTGTGGACAGAATACAAATGATCAGACTTATTTTATGACCCAGCGTATGGTTTATGTTGGTGAATATACCATGTGCACTTGAAGAGAAGGTGCATTTTGTAGTTGTTGGGTATAGTGTTCCATAAATATTTATTAGATCAAAGTGTTTGAAAGTGTTGCTTACATCTTTTGTGTCTGTATTAAATTTTTGTCTTATTCTATTGATTGCTGAAAATAGGATGTTAAAAATCTCCAACTATGTTGTCTTTTCTCCATTTAATCCTGTTGATTTTTATCATGTAATCTGAAGTTCTGTTATTAGGTATACACACTTATGATTTTTATTCCTTAATGAGTTGACCTTATATCATTATGAAATGTCTCTTGTCATTCTGGCAATATTTCTTATTCTGAAAGCTACTTTGTTTGATATGTATATACCTTCTCTAACATTTTTTTTAACTAGTTTTTACATGGTGTCTCTTTTTTCTTTTCTTTTTATATTTAAAAGTACATCTCTTAAAGATAGCTAAGTATATTCAGTGAATTGTTTATTTTAGATATTGTTTATTTTAGTTCTAGAATTTACACTTTTAAATAGTTTCTGTTATCTTGGATTTGCTATCTTTTCATTCATACTAGAGCATTTTATCTATCTCATAAAGCATAATTATAATACCCATTTTAAAATCCTTATCTGCCAATTTTAAAATCTGAGTCATCTCAGAGTTGGTCTTAGCTTTTATCTGGAGAATGTGTCACATTCTTTCAGTTTCCGCGCATGTTCATTAGTTTTGGTTCGTATCGTAAATATTGCGGATGTTATATTACCATGACTTTGGATTCCGGTATATTCCTCTCGAGAGTGTTTTTGTTTTGATTTAGTAGCAATTAATTTGACTGAGTTAGTCAAATCTGTCTCTTGAAGATATCTCAAATCTCAGTTCAGTTCTTTTGGCCTTTGCTATGCTCTTTGCGGTCTGCTTTGTATATGCATGGTTCAGGAGCTGGCCTAGGATTTGGGCCAGATTTGTACACAGAATTTGGGCCTTCCCTTCTCTGGCTTCCCACTTTCTAGGGTCCTCCCATTTCACTTTGCAGAGACAGTGATTGCCAAAAAGATGGTGGATATTTATTCTACTTTTATTCACTATCCTCAGACCTTTTTCTAAAAGTCAATGTGGTGAATACAGGTGTATATACGTATGTATATTTGGTGTTCAGGTTATATGGGTGTATTGTAAGGAGTGGAAGAAGGAGTATGGCAATGACAAGGGGCAGTGGGCAAAGGTTACTGGAGTTGATGAGGCAGGGGAGACAGTCTTCAGGTGCCACTCTTTTATATTCCCCTCTCAAACTTAGCTTCCACTTGGACAGAGCTTTCTTCCTGAAATTAAATGGAATTTTGCTTGTTGGACCAGCTCTCTGTGTGGCAATGTGAGACTGTTATGAAGGATGCTCGTTTGGAACATAAGCTCATTTATCCCCAGGGGTTCATGGGAATAAGTTAGAGAGAACAGAGGGCACACTTAGTTAAGCATTAGAGGAAAGTGTGTGGGTACAGACCACTCTGAGCTGTTGAGGTCACAGATTATCATGCTTCAGTTGCTTCTAAAGTTCTAAGTGACTGGGAAAACTTTTTAGGGAATTAAAGCATTATTAGGCAGTGAAGACATCTCAAGAGATGGTAGAAAGTAGGTTTTCCATCTCTGGCTGTCTAAGATTTATTTACGAGTAATGGAAATTTGTCAGAATGAAATTTAGCTCATGTTTGCCAGAGTTTGTTTAGTTCTGTGAGAAATTTTGTGTTCTCTGTGAAGAGACTTTGAAGAAATAACTAGAGGGAAAAGGGAGAAAAATAAACTTGTTTCTGGATATTATAGTGTTTGTTACTATGACATTTTAGAAAAATTAGAGAAATTCCTTGTGTAACAATAGTTTCTGAGTTCCACCTGGTTTTGGGTGCTAAATGATTTCATTGTAGAGCATCTTAAATGAATAAAATGGACACTTTTCCATATATCTATATAACTTATGTTTCAAAATTTATGAATAACTCATAAACAAAATATTAGCTTTTATTTAATTTTGTATAACATTTGATTATTTAATTTAAAATAAAATATGTGTGATGTTATTAAAGTATTTGAGCACAGCTATCTGAAATGTTAATGGTATTTTAGTGAAATGAAGCTTGGAGTTATCTTAATATTTAATTTATATAACTTTTTGACTGAGAAACCATTAGCATAGTTCAGAAATAAAAAGCATAAAATTAAGCAGTGTAAAGTCTTTACTCTCATTTTTGTCTTCTTTTTCTCCACCTCCCAATCCCTCTTCCCTTGTAGGTAACTGTCATTTGTTTTACTTGTCTCTTGGAGAGAGAAAGAGATAGAGAGAATGAGAGATAGAACAAACACACACATACACAGAAAGGAGACTTTGTTCTCCACTCTAGTTCCTTGTGCTATAGTCACATTTTAATAATGCATACGTGTGCATCATTTTAAATCCATTTTGTGGTCTTTGTAGGCCTGGAGTTATTTTTAAATATGACATCATTGCATTATTGGATCTAGTGTTTTTACTTTCTTAAAAAAGTTACATTAATGTGGTTTTATTGTTTTATAGAAATGATTCATTTTTTGGAAAGTGGTCTAGGTAAAAATTTTATTGTTGGTAATTTGATTTTCTAAATTAAAGATTTTGTGATCAATTATTTTACTAGGTAAGTGACTGGCTTAGGATTTGGAATATGCAAATCTGATAGGAAATAACATTTCTGGTTTTTTAAATTTGTTTTTATTCTCTTTAAAGTAGGAGAGTATTCTTGAAGATACACATATTTTTTCAATATGTATATAAATATTTTAGAATCAGTGGCAGTTACTTTTTTAATTTTGTTTCGTAATTGTATTGCTTTGGCAATATACTTCATTTTAACATTTTGCTTATTTTATTTTCTCGTATTCTAGGCAATGTAAAGAAACAAATTTCTAAGAAAAAAACTTCAGATAAAAAAGGAAGACATCAAAGAGAGTGGCCTCAACATTCTCCTCTTGAAGATATTAAGCAACGGAAAGTATTAGACCTCAGACGATGGTATCTCTAAAAGTTGACTTTTTTCCCCCTTAACTACAGTACCTAATAAAGTTGTCATACTTAATAAAGTTAACAGTATTTCCTTATGTTCTAATTCCAAGGCTAAATTAAGTTTTCCCAGATTGTTCTGAAAATATCTTTATGCCTGGTTGTTTAAAGTTAGGCCTAACCATGAACCATACTTTGTGTTTGCTTGTTGTAGCCCATGTGTCTCTGTTAATCTAGAACAGTCTCCACCTTACTCTCCATCCCCCTCCCCCCCACGTGGAGAGACTTGGCCAGATATATTGTAGAATGTCCTACCTTCTAGATTTGTCTGATTTTTTCCATGTTAACTAAATTATATAACCTTAGTATTTCATGAAAACTAGAGTTTAGATATAAAGACTTGATTAGATTTTGGTTGAACATTTTAGGCAAGGATACTGCTAAAGTGATCCTGTGTCCCTCATTCTGCATCACATTAGGAGGTATATAGTATCTGTTCACCCAACATTAGAGATCCTAAGAGTGATTACTCGATTTAGGAGGTGACAGCCTTAGTCTGTATTGTCCAATTCTTTTTTTCTCTCTGCAGCCATTAAGTAATCAGTGACATGATGGTAGCATTAGGCTAATATCCAGTCCCTATAAACTTTTTACCTAGTGGTTTTAGCTAAATCCATTGATGACCCTTATTGGAATCCTTTCTGTGAAATGGTGATATCTTAAAATTCTGTCATTTCTTCTGCCTTTACTGGCTAGTAGTCTTCTCATAAGAAGAGCTTCCCCTTATCAACTGGAGCTTTTGGTTACCTTAAATTACAGTTTTACTTTAATAATCTCTGATTTGAGGTGTTTAAAATTATTTTGTGTGAGGTTTTAGAAATATTAGATTTTTAAAACTTATTTAATAAATATTGGACCTTTAACTTTGGTCTGAGAATACAGAGATGCAGAAAACATGACCTTGTTCTCACAAGGTTTAAAATCTAGTTGAGAAGAGGGGATTAAGCAGAAAAATGTAAAATATTTCAGGTAATTTGCCTGGCAATGGGTCCGAATAAAGAACCAACATGAGAGGGATTAATGATCAGCTGAAAGCTTCACTAAGGATCTGGGTCTTAAGAGAGGAAATCCGAGGGGATGGAGGGCCTAAGGTCTTTGAATGGATGGTAGGAAAGTGTCTGGCATGTTGGTGATGAGGGGTGGACCAGCTTGTCTGGAGTGAGGCTCTCAGGAAAGCTAAGAAAATTGCTCAATATCACATGGCGAATAAGCAGATCATGTTTTGAAACCAAAGAGAGCCAGACTCCAAAGTCCATGGTCTTTCTTTAGAATGCCTTTCATGATCTATTTCTTGGCTATTCAGCTAAGGATTTAGACATTTTTCCCCTCGGATAAAGATAAGCCATTGATTTCTTAACAAAAGTCTGTTTAAAAAGATAAATTGGTAGTAGTTAGTATGAAAAGTATATTGAAGTAAAGTGTAATGAAAAACATTAGTTTCTTTGGAGCAAGGTTTTGCCCATTTTTGCTTCTACTCCTTTAGACTTAAGACCTAACACTATTAAACTCCTAGAAGAAAACATAGGGGAAAAGCTTCATAACATTGGATTTGGCAGTGATTTCTGGGATATGACACCAAAAGCACAGGTAACAAAGGCAGAAGTAGACAGTTGGGACTATATCAAACTTAAAAACTTCTGTGCTTCAAAGGAAACAATTACCAAAGTCAAAAAGGCAACGTATTAAATTGGAGAAAATATTTGCAGATAATGTATCTGATAAGGGGTTAATATAATATATATATATTATATTATATTAGGTAAACATATTGAAGATTTATATATATGAACTGTTAAAAATGAAGTTGCAAATAATCAAGTATGCAGCTCATCTAGGAGTTCTCACTCTAATTTTAGTAGTTGGTGTCTAAATTTTTGTACTATAATTTTTTTCCCATTGGTTTGGATAACATCCACTTTAGTGGTTAGTCATACTTAGCCATCTTTATTAAAATGAATATGAATGATTTATTATGCATTTATGATGTGTTTGATAAATATAACAGTATTTTAAGTGAATAAAGAAGATTTTATATTAGTTTAAATGATAAAAGTTTTCATTATGTTGACACTTTTAGTTGCCATGAGTGTTATATTTTCTCTATGTATATTTTGTAGTTATTCAAGCAAAGAAAACAGTCTTTTGTTTTCTTAGGTACTGCATAAGCCGACCACAATATAAGACTTCTTGTGGTATCTCATCATTAATTTCTTGTTGGAATTTCTTATATAGCACAATGGGAGCTGGAAAGTAAGTTATGTTAATTTATTGGTATCTTTAAACTCCAAACTCAAGTTATTTGGTGTTGCTTCTTTGATAATGGAAGGTTTTAAATAATAAATTTTCATAAATTGAGAAAAAAACTTATGCTTTTTATTATAAGCTTTTTAGGTAAAGATATATGCATGAATTATTTTTGATAAAATAAAAACTATTAAAATTGTTTGCAAATCGGAGAGACATATTAACATTGAGACAAGTTATATTTGCATATGATTGGAATTATAAAATGACAGGTAATGTTTATTTTTTTAGTCTCGCACCTATTACCCAAGAAGAAGCTTTACACATTTTGGGCTTTCAACCCCCATTCGAAGATATTAGATTTGGCCCATTCACTGGAAATACAACACTTATGAGGTACGAAGCCCTCACTTAGAGGCTATACCTTGTTTCTAGTTCTAGTTTTGCAGACTAACAATGGTGTAGATGTATATTAATGGTAAACCATGTATCCAGCTGCTGGGCACCAGCTTCTAGTAGATATGCCAGACTTGGGCTCTGCTTGAATTTCTTTGGAATTGAAATAGGACCATCTTTGTAATGGAACTGTTGCTGTGAGCAGATCTTCTTGTTATTTTCAGATGGTTTAGACAAATTAATGACCACTTCCATGTAAAAGGATGCTCGTATGTTCTGTATAAACCTCATGGGAAGAATAAAACAGCTGGAGAAACTGGTAGGTAAACATATTGAAGATTTGCACACATGTACATATGTGCACATGCACACACATGCCTATGCTTTAGGGTCCATCTCAAAGATTGGCTATTTTAATTAATGGGACTTTATGTAAACTATAAACACAATCTATAACTTTTATATCTCTATTCAAGAGGGATATAATAGTAATCTGTAGGTCACTTTTCAGTATACAGTTTAATATTTTTAGCTCGTCTTATCTTAGCATATAGAACTTTTTGGCCTTTAAGGCATGTCATATATACTACTTTAACATATTGATTGTATTGTTTGGGTCCATGGTGTGTGTGTGTGTGTGCACATGCTGGTAAAATTCTTCCAAGAAGCAGCATGGAATTTGCAGTTCCTCTTCCTAGAAGGGAATGCAAGGATTTGAGGATATTTGTTGTTAGACATGCATAAAAACCTAAAACAGGAAAATGAATTGCAAAAGTGACAGAGTTCTATTACAGAATAGTCTTGCTTATAACAGAGGGTAATGGGGTTGATTTTAAGAATTGTTTTAATTATATCGTTATTAAATAATTTGCACTATTGAAATAATTTCCACTATTTGACCATTTTTATTTTTTAATTTGACAATCTTTTGACTTTACAAGTCAGGAAATTTTAACATGGTATTAAAGAAAAAAATGTTCTGACACTTGTTCAAATGATAAGGAAGACTTTATTCAAGACTTGTAATTGAGGTATTGCAATAGAGGGGAGAGATTGGGCTCAACTCTTAGTTCAGCAAAGGCGGCTGGGAATTTATAGCCAACTAGCAAAGTGAGGGGTCAATGGATGGAGAATTACTAAGAGGAAGCAACAAGGGCAGGGGCATTTTTGCTAAACTGGTCCAACAGGATTCTTAAAACTGACAGGACAAGTTCTTAGACCCCAAAGGTGGGGATGAAGAACTTAAACAGATAGCAAGGGTGAGGGATTTTGTCTAAACTGACTTAACAGGAATCTTGCTAAAACTGGATTCAGCAAGGATGGACACAGAAGCCCAAGATCGAGGCCTAGTTGAGAAGAGGGCTCAGAGGAAAAGAGCCTTTGTCAACAGATCTCTCTGTTTACTTGATATATGGCTTACCAAGGTCAAGGATTGAATACAGAGTATAATATATTTTTGTTGACCTATACCAGGTATATCAAGTTGGTTACAGGTCAGACAAATTGGAATTTACGTTGGTTGCTACACATACTGATTTTGTGACCTCGAACAAGGCAGTTAGGCACTCACTTCCTGAGCGCAGTATAGACCTTTGTTTTTCCATATTTGTACCCATCCCATAGGGTCACTATGAAGATAAAAGGAGACATGTTTATAATACATTTAGCTCCTTGTTTGACACAGAGTAAGGACTCAATGAATGTTAGCTTTTCTTGTTGCTGACTGAATTCTATGCATTTGCAGGAGTCATGTCCATGTGGAAAGGGCAGCTTTAAATTGTGTGTATTTTTTTGTTTGTTTGTTTCTAGTGAAACTGTCAACACACCTTTCTCAATAATTGATCAGGCAATTAAAAACTAAGAAAGGATATATTTTCCAACAGATGTTAACCTTTTTTTTTTTTTTTTTTTGCATTTGAAGACCAGGATAAACTACATATACTTTTCATCTCCTTGCTCTTGACTGGGAGAGAGGAGTGCTTGCTGCAGTTTCTTTGGCAAGTTTTAATGCTGTATTTTCCTAGTATTATTTGTTTTCATTTTTCCTATTACAATACTTGACTCCTCACTGTTTCTTTTTCTGTGTGTATTTCCCAAAGGATGATTGATCTGCTTTCCCCCTTAGAATTTTCTTGTCTTCCTTTTTAATAATCAGTGGTCCTGCACAAAGCCCAGCTTTATCTCTCAAGCTTTCCTTGCCACTTTAGGAGCCGAATTCTCTTAATTACTGTGGTACTGATTATTTGCTCTGTCATGTGGCATTTGGCATATGCAGCCTTATATTATGTTGCGTATTTTTAATGTGTTCGTCTAGCTCCTTGACCATAGGGACTGCCCTCAGTAGCCCTTTGATTTCATATATGATGCCCTATGACTTCACACAGGTTGTCCTAGAACTTCTGATTGTATTCAGAGGAGGAGTGGTACATGTCTCAGGCGAAAGTGTTTTCTGTTCTCTCTCATGGTGGAAGAGAGCGTTGCACAGATAGGCTTTTCTCATATCTCTGCCATATGCAGTAGTGAAAACTACTTGTCGTTACTTGTTGCTTGAAATAGATCTTATATTGTTATTTTGTTAAGGACTCTTAGCCTTGTTTTTCACAATAGGTTTTAATTTTTGCTTGGGACTGTGCTTCTCTGATTTCATAACTCCCCAGCGATAGCTGATGTGCCATTTCCACTGGACCCTCAGCAAATGTAAGCTGAGCTCACTCATGGAATAAAAACAAAATCCAGGAATTTTGATAAAATTAACAGATTTAACTGTTAATATAAGTTGAAGTATTTTTTCAGAGATGTAATTACAATAAAGTTTGTGCTAGAAGTTGTCAACATTAGGTTCAAACTATTGGTTCACTTATTATTCATTATTATTATTATTATTATTATTATATATTCAGATAACTTCAAACCATTAATTCACTTAGCTACCAATATTTCTGCCTGAAAAATCTATATTCATTTTTTAATCAGCTAACTTGAAAATTATACTAACATTCATATATTTCATTTCTACTCTTCTAGTAGACATTCTAACTCATTATTTTTGCTTAACAGAGAATAGCTACCTCTGCTCTATCCTGACATAACTCATTATATAATCTCACCGTGGCTATTGCTACCAGCTTACTACAGTGCATTGGTGTATCTCAGGTAGACTATGCATTAAGATTTCATTTTTCTTATCTACTGTTTTTCTCCAATTCATATTAGATGCAAGGCCAGATAAATCTCTTTAATGTGCAATGCTAATAGGTCTCTTTCCTTTTTAAGTGCTTAGTGCTAGTTTAAGAATAAGTTCTTTAGCATCATTCAAAGCCAAAATAGATTGGCCTTCCACTGCTGTCCTACATATATCAGTTGTAATTTAAACATGTCAGGGGAATAAGAGCTTTGCAGGATATTATGTGCTGGATTACAGAATCTGGTTCTTGTTTTTAAAGGTGTAAAAATGCATGCTCACAAATTGATCTAGAGTTCTCTATAGTTCTTCTATAGCTGATCAGGCTCTACAGAATAAACTACTACTAAACTCAAAGAATGTTGGAATGTATATACATTAACTTAGAGTGAGGAACTTAATGTCAAAGGCACCAGAATTCTCCTGTTGGCTGCTTAGAACATATATTCCTCTTCATAGTACAGAAGGCCAGCTATTCTAGCAGTTTTTTTCTCCTTTCTTTATAGTATACAGATCAGGGCTGTCCATTTCGTAGCAGCTGCTTTATAACTTAAGTTTCAGATTTTTTAGATATACTCTGGTCTAGAGTGGACATCATTCTGAATTTAGTTTCCATCTGTAACACATTTATATGTCTTCTCCTAAATAGAATTACTTTCTTGATTACTTTTTTGCATGACCATTTTAATGTATTAAATACTATATTTAATGTCTTTTATTTTAGAGGATGATTTTTTATGACCTTGTCCTGAAATTCTGGGGGTGCCCTACGGTAGGCTTCTCTATACTTTCATACCCTGTATTCTAAACTAAACTACTTACTGTTCCCTGATGATACTCCTCCATTCCAGTGATTTCGGGTGATTTTGTTTTCTCCTTATGCTCTCTTTCCTCTGTCTGGATTGTTGAAATCCTGCCACTTCATGAAGTTCCATCTTGGATGCTACCCCTTCTTATTCCTCAGACCTAATATGTGCTTTCTTCTTTGAACTGTATCCCTTTATTGTGGCCCTGTCTTATTTCACCCTATATTAAAGTTACTTGTTTTATCTTTCCTATGAGGACAACTTGATGTACGGTGTATCACTTTGTTTCCTGATATTGTTAGTAGGTGCTCATAAATTGCTTACTGAATTGAGTTAAATGAAATTTCCTCTTAACTCTAAATGTGGTCCCTGGACCAACATCACCATCACCTGGTAACTTGTTAGACATGCAGACCCAGCAGTCTGTTATTTAATAAGCCCCGTGTTCTCAAGTTTTAGAACTGCTGCTGTAGTTTTCTAAAAGCTGCTACCCAACCTCTTTATCAAGAGCTTGGTCTTCTATTGATAGGATTCATTGAATCCTAAATGTATTCCAAGACAGTAAAATAATGACTAATCATATTCATACTAAAGCAGTCAGCTGTTTTGTATTACATTTGACTTAAGAAATGAGGAAAGTATGAAATACTTAAAGATTTCCATTAAAAAGTTACAATAAAAATTTTCATTAAAAAGTTTAGTTATTTGGGACAACTTTATTGGCATTTTCACAAGTTTCAGATTTCCAGAGTTTTTTCTAAACCAATTATGTGTATAGATGTCTTTTGCATTTATCGAGTTTATGAGGAATCTCAATCAATGTATTTGTATTTGCTCGCTGTCCTGGTACCTATCTGCAATCAAGTTCAAATAAAATATTGACTATCTTCAGAATTTTAGTTCTTATAATTCTTCATTTAGAGCTGCCCTCGGGTGTCAGTTTTTAATTTGTTAGGGGAACTCAATCAAAAAACTACAGAAAGATTTATTTATCATTATGAAATAGAGATTTGAGCGGAAAAGATCACTTTGCTGTTGCAGGTATGCTCTGATGGATGGTAGGCCATAACCTAAGAATCTATGAGGAAGGTCTAGAGAAAATCTTGGAGAAAGAGTTTAAGACAGGAATGTTATTGTCTCCGTGGAACTTGCAAATTGTGTGTGTCTGCAGGGGCAGGGTGGGGTCCCACCTCCTTGGCTCTGCTGCAACCATTGATCTGCCGTTCTTAGTGGTCTTCAGCTGTTTCAGTGGCCAGAAAGTCAATCAAAGAAATGAAGATTTGCAAGCTTACATCTACTCTTCCATCAACTATTTTTAGGATTTCTAGTTTTAAAAGGCTATTTGTTAATGAATAATTTAGTTTCTTCCAGGAGATGCAAGTTATCGAAACCTCATTTAATAGCTTTAAGCGTCGAGTGCTGATAAAAACTTGTTCTTATGATAATACTTTTGAAATTACCTCACAGCTAATATAGCAATGGGAAATATACAAGGGGGAGCAATTATAAGAAGATGCCATGGTACTACCAGTCTGCCTCTAGAGATATTCTCATCTTATCACTTGGTTTGTGAAAGCTTTCCTCTAGTCTGTGTCACTTTTGTAGAAAGATTAAATTGTGTGTTAGTTGGGGACAGTTTCTATTTTTGGAACTTTATTATCTGGATTTTATATTTACCCTTATACCTCAGTGGGCTTCACAGCGGGATGTATGCAGTATAGGAGCTGTGCAAGGTGACCACTGTGGGAATAACATTAGAATGTCTATATTTTCATCTAGTTTAAAATTCCTACTTTTTGTATATCTTTTATAAAGGCATATTAGTACAGTAGTATATACACACAGTTTATAAACAAGTGCTTCTAATGAGCATGTTTATTCAGAAATTTCTATCGGCAGATATGTATAGCTATAAAATATGAGTCAGTCCATTGCTGCATGTACTAGGTATTAGGTTTCATACAGTAATTAAATTTCATAGATAAGTATGTGGGTTATTGGAAGGTTTTGGTAAACAAGGCCATATTTCATTTCTTTAGTTTGCTATTTAGTTTATCTAAATTTCAGTCTAAAGGGTAAGGCTAAAAATCGATTAATTTTTTTGTATCGTCAATAGCTTCTTATTTTTCCCCAGCAACATCAGTGTGTTCCGAGTAATGTCTCTTCTGTCTTTCAGTCCTTAACTAGTGTTTTGAGTGAAGCATGGACAGTGCTTTATGGTCCCTCAGTTTTTGTGTTTTTTTTGTAGCTTCAGGGGCCTTGTCGAAGTTAACTTGTGGATTGAAAGATGAATCGCTGGCTTATATCTATCATTGCCAAAATCATTATTTCTGTCCAATTGGCTTTGAAGCAACCCCTGTTAAAGCTAATAAAGCATTCAGGTAAGCATTTCCATATTTTATATGGATACTTCACTATAAAATGTGTTGTAGAAAGCACTTAAGAAATATATAATGCTTAGAAATGGGAAGACTTGGTGCTTTCCTTACATGAAGTAAGATACTTTAACATTTTAGCTTATTCTTTTGCAAAACTGCATTCGGTTAATTGTGCTTTGACATTATCCACTTAGATACTGTTGTTCAGTCATGACAAGAGAAAGTCATTTGAAAAATCACTTCTATGTTTAGTATAAAACAGTTGAGGAGGACTTTGTATGTCTCAGTGTCTCATTCAACATCATACATGGAAAATGTAATACAGAATCTAGTGTCAAGAAGATTGTCCCTACTGAATACATCAAAAAGCATTTTCTTTTTAATGGAATTTATCAGGATTCCCTTTTGTCCTGGCTACAAAAGCCCAGAGCTCATTTTTGTTTCTAATATCAGGAACTATCTTACCCTTACGGTTATATTTTGTTTCTTTGTTTGATCCAGAGTTTCTATTTTATTAGCTATATATGTTTATATACAGGTAAGCTTGTATCTTTTTAGAAGAGACAGCCCATGAATAAGAGAGGGTGACTGAATTTTAATTAATTATTAATTGATTGATTGATCGAGGTAACTGAATTAAAAGTTTTTTTTTTCCTTCTTTAGCAAGTTTTCTTCATAATAGGTTAAGATAATGCCAGGATAGTTGAAAGTAAAGGAAGAAATGTCCTATTTGAGAATGGTGAAAACAAAACCATGAATACTTTTAGAAAAAGTATTGATAGGCTTGGATATCCTCACCTAATTGAGGTTCTGGTTTGTTCACACCTGGGTCAGTGACATTGGTAATTGGGAGAAGAAAGAGGCAGCACTGCTCTCTCAGTGAGGGCTGAGAGAGAGAACATGGCTTGGTCATCTGGGGGATAAGATGGTTCCTTGAGACTAGAGGCCGTGCAGCCTTTGCGTCCCACTCAGGGCACTTGGTGGGGGATGGGAGGGTAAAGGGTGGTAGGAGGAAGGGTATCTGGAGACAGTCAGGAGTGACCTGGGAGAGCTGAGCAGTTGGACGTTGTATTTTCATGAATGTGAAACAAGAAGGAAATGATTTGGTCTTGCAAATCCAGAAACGTTTTATTTATCTCTCTGGACGTGAGGTACATTGTGTTTCTTCTGTGGTTTCATCCTGCAACTGCACCTTACTCCAGACATCTGTCACATGTAAATTGTGAAAAAGTAGGTACTTCTACTTTGTTTTCTGTAGAGTTCTTTGTCTCTGCCTATATCTAAGGGTCACTTGAGATGCTTTTTAAACAGTGCAAATCCTTGTCTATCCTCTACTCTAGACTTATTTGAATTAGAATTTCTAGGGTTAGGTTTAGGAATGGGTTTATTTGTATGTTTAAAAGTTCCACAGGTAAATTGCTGCTTTAGGATTTTATTTTTAGTATGCTTTTTGAAGTTTTTTGAATGCTAGTGAAAGGAGAAGTGTAGTTGAGGAAGTCTCGTAGTATGCTGGTTTATTCAAGCATTTTCATCCCTAGATTTTGTAACAGGGGATCAAGACCTAATTTTAATTATGCTTTCTGTGTAATTGCCTTCAGACATTTGCTCATGCCTAAACTCCAATATCTAGTCTAACATTAACCAATGCAATCTTTGAATAATCTTTAGTATATTTTTTATTAATATATAATTGAAGCAACATTTTCAAGGGAGTGAATGACCTTTATTAAGCTTACTGTGAATGTATTTTATATCTAGCAGGGGTCCTCTCTCACCACAAGAAGTAGAATATTGGATCTTAATTGGAGAATCAAGTAGAAAACATCCTGCTATTCACTGTAAAAGGTATGTTAACGTCACTTTTTTTTCGATTTTTGCTGAAAAGCCTGTTAGAATTTTGGTTAGAACAGAATCCATAGAATCCGTAGTGTAGTTTGGGGAGAATTACATCTAAACAATGTGGAGTCTTCCAAGCTGTTAACATAGATTATATCTCCCCTTAATTAGAGCTTTAATTTCTCTCAGCAATGTTTGGTATTTTTCAATATAGAGTTTTATATGTATTTTGTTAAACTTTACCCTAAGTGTGTGTTATATTTTGTGATGCTATTATAAATTGATTTTTTTTTTCATTTCCTAATTATTTTCTGGTTGTGTACAAAAATACACTTGGTTTCTTTATAAAGGCATTAAATCTTGCATCTTTACCAAATTCACTTGTTAGTTCTAGTAACAGTTTTGCAATCCAGAGCAGTTTGTAATTGTTTCAGATTTTTTACAGAATCAATCATATTTTCTGTAAATAAAGGCATGTTAACTTAAATCTTTGAAATTGTACTTTAGTTAAAAAGGAAATAGGAAATGTTTCTACTTTAGCCTGCAGGATATCATCTAATAGGTTGAAAACATATATGTCATAGGGAGACTAACCATTTTAAAATGGAGAACTTTGGCAATAGTTGGACAAACAGAATTGTCATATAAACAAGGATTTATTAGAGTTTAAGAGGTGGAACAATTCTAAGAGAATTAATTATTGTCATGGTAAGACTGTAGAATATTGCTCATGTGAGTTCCATTACAGTGGTATATTGTACTACAAAGAAAATAATGCTTTATTCTTCCTTCTTAACTGTAGGTGGGCAGATATTGTTACTGATCTAAACACTCAAAATCCAGAATATCTAGATATCCGGCACTTAGAAAGGGGGCTACAGTATCGAAAAACAAAGAAGGTAAGGCGGCCATTGTCTTTGGAGGTCTTTCACAACTGAACAGAATACAGTGTTTTACTCAGTATTCTAGATCGTAAATAACAAACCCAGTTCAATCCATCTTAGACAGAAAGGTGTAAAAACTGGGGTACTGAGGTATCTTTAAAGGGAAAAAGTAAAGAGTGTAGCCTGGATTCATATGGTATTGGTACATGGTAAAAGAATGTTAGCAGAGGCCAAGTAGCTAGTCTGTCTCTTTTGAGAGTTATATGTTGTTCTTATTCTCTTTTTGTCTGATTATTTACTTCCTGAAGATATCATTATCTTTATATCTCTTTCAGATGAATAGTCTAGACTGAGCTTGGCACTGCCTCAGGCCTACTTCCATTGCCTTGGCCCAGTCTGGGTCAAGTGTTCACTCCTGAGCCAGATTAACTGTGAGCCATAGGGCAGAGCCATGTGTACAAAGACTGTTGGGGGCAGTTCTCAGAGAAAGGTAGATTCTGTGATTTGAAAAAGACACTCTTGATATAATCCTACTAACAAATGAGGAATGTATAGGAGAGGGAGAGGAATGACAGTGTTTGGATTAGGCAGATAGAGAGGTTATAGTATGTGTGAGTGGCACATGGGGGAAAGGCGTTTTGGCTCCTATGGGCATTTTTATATTTTTTTAAAGAGAGCTGGTCAGAAAACATGTAGGATAATGTGATCTGATGATGTCTGAAAGGGTAAATACTATATTGAAGTAGGTGAAGTTGTGAGGGGATAAGGGAATTCATAGGAACCCACATAGTAGTGTAATTCATTTCTCATCATTTTCTTCACCAACTTTTTTTCCTTCTCAGGTTGGGGGAAATTTGCATTGTATTATAGCATTTCAGAGACTTAATTGGCAAAGGTTTGGCCTTTGGAACTTTCCCTTTGGAACCATTAGACAAGAATTACAACCTCCAGCACATGGCCAGGGAATTGCCAAATCTGAGAGTGAAGACAACATCTCCAAAAAGCAGCATGGGCGTCTGGGCCGGTCTTTCAGTGCTAGTTTCCATCAGGATTCAGCATGGAAAAAGATGTCCAGCATCCATGAGAGAAGAAACAGTGGCTACCAAGGTTACAGCGATTATGGTGGGAATGATTGACTATGCTGGGTACAGAAAAACTCGTGTTATGCATACAACTGGTCTGTAGAGGACTGCATTAGGACAGTAGAAGATTTCATTAAGTCTACATTAAATAGGAACAGATCTTGTGATATAAAATATAACCTTGTATTTCTCCAGTAAATAAGTTTGTATATGATTATGATGGGTGACTTCAGATATATAAGCAGATAAGCACAGATCATTGTCCTTTTAAATTTAAGAGTATATAAACATTCTGGATAATTTAACAAAATCCATATAAACAAATCAAATACAAATTCACTTAATAGCATCATGATTTGAAATAATTAAGCATGACATTTCTTATGACTTGATGCCCAGACATTTGTTGCAAATAGTTTTAATCCAAGGCTCTTTATGTAAGGTACCATCTACCCTTTTAAAAAAAAATCAGGGCTGTTGATTTCTAGTTTTCTCTCATGGTTAAAAGTCATTTAAAATTATCAGTGAGGCTAGTGATTCTTTTACTTGTAGCAGTATCTTGCCCGACTCATCTATTTCCTGGTTAACTTTCTCAGAATTCTGAGTAAAGAGGCAAAAGAGAAAGACTCAGGAATCTAGTCCTTTCTATTGGTGCAAGTGGGCAACTTAATGCATTGGTTGAGGATATTCTTGATGTTCTTGACTGTATGGTACTATCAAATATTGACCAGAACTTTAGGTCTTGAAAGGCTTCTGTAAGTCTACAATAAACTCTGTTTTAGGGATATAATAAAAGAATAAGTGGCATCTGTAGTTTCTATACCCAAGGTAATCTGTGAAATGAGATCTGATATTTAATTAGTCTCTCAATATGGAGTCATATGTTGACAACAGCACTAAAACTGCATTAGAATGCCACATCACTTAGAAGGCAACTATCCATGTTCCAAACTGAGCTGTTTCCTTTTTTGAACCATACAATTAGTTGTTTAATGTGAATATTAAATAGTTAGAAAGTGTGCATTTCATATATTTGAGCTCCTTTCTAGTTGCTGTCAGTTTTCCTTATGGTGTCAACCTGTGACTTGCAAACAACTGGGATCTATTGTTCTTTCATTTCAGGGGCTGATCCAGAACTCAAATCAGTAACTTGATTATTACAAGGTGCTGAATACGTTGGTAACCATATTGCAATACACCTCAGAGGGTTCAAATTTTTATTTTTAAAATATTTTCATTTTTTTCTCTTTTGAATTTTATATCCATTTATCCACTCAGATGTGTCTAGCCTACAGAAAGGGATATATATACATATATATTATGAAATGGTCATTTTTCTGAAGAGAATATTTTGCTTGAACTGAAAAGGACTGAAAGATTTGTAGGTGGTGATTTTGTTACTTCATACTGGAACTTTTAAGAAGTTTTCATCAAATAAAGTTTTGTTTTCTACTTTTAGTCATGTGAATGTTTTGAATCTTTATTTTAGGAAGGGGGACTATCCTTATAAATTTGTTCAAAGTACATGACAGTTTGTCAATTCTGATTCTGCCTAAGCCATGTATTATAAGAAACCATCTTGTATCTGACTTTTATAATCAATGAAACAATATGCATAGTGACTATAATTTTAAACTTCTATAAGACATTATAATCAGAAATAAAAAATTTAATTCTTATATTAGCTTGAAACAAATGAAGTTGTCAGTTTTGTAGATCAAAGGTTGAATATGAGCAATTTCATTTAGTTTAACTAAATATTTCAGAGAACAGGTAGGTAGGAAAAGCCAAGAGGAAAGGAGACAAGTGCAATATAGGATAAAGAATACAGAGACACCTAGGAGAAAAGAATGAGTTTATACAGACTCCATATTGGCCATAAACACTTTTTATAAAAGTCTTGATATATATGATCACTTGATAAGTTGGCTTACAAGTTTGGCAGGTAAGAGCACACTGAGGTTTAAAGACTTACTTTTCCAGAAACTATAAGCAAATTACTGCATACTTCTTTTTCAATATTAGTAACATATTTTTCTTGGTCAAATCTTCATAAGAGTCTCCATAAAAGCAATGAGGGTTCTGTACTTAATGTATCACCTAGGGCAAATTAAGATTAAGTTTCTGTGCTTATTACCTCATTGGTAAAATGAGGGATAATAGCATCTATTTTATAAATTGTTTTGAAGAATAAGTTAAAACATGCAAAGTGTTTATAACAGTACTTTGTAGATAGGAATTTCTCTTTAAAGTGCTTGCTATTACTTCGAAAGATGTATATTTTACTGTTCAGAAACTTCACAGAGGACCCTTTAAACAGCATCTAAAAGAGCCAATTCCTTGTAAATCAAGTTTACACCCTTAGTTGCTGTTCCTTCAAAACAATATTTTATTTTTAAGAAATACTGCTCTGGTTTTAAAAGCACTTACTCAAATGCCCACATTACGTATTTGTTTTTACCCAGCTCTCAGACAGTAAAAAAATGTGTCTTATAGCTCTTTTCCCCACTACTGTGCCCGTCATTAAGCCAAGCTGACGCAGCAGCTGTAAGTTACCTTCTCTCAGACACGGAGGGGCTCAGACAAGGCACTCTAGGATGCAGCTCATTCTGTATCTCAATTATACACATTGCATTTTCTCCCTCAGTCATTCAACAAATTTGAGTCCAGTTACCTACTAGGTGTTTCATGGTAAACTGCTGATCTTAGAGCAGCCCCAAGATGATGGTGGCACCTCCATTTTTCAGATTCTCATTGGTGAAGAAATTTACTTAGGATCACGGGGGTTGTATTAGTTTGCTGTGGCAACCAAACAAAACACCACAGACTAGATGGCTTAACCAACTGCAACTTATTTTCAGTTCTAGAAGCTAGAAGTTCAAGATCAAGGTTTTGACAGGTTTGGTTTCTCCTGTACCCTTTTCCTTGGCATGCAGATGGCAACCTTCTCGTGTCCTCACATGGGTGAGCCTAATCCAGCCCGGAAACTCTGGATTAGGCTCACCCTAATGGCCTCATTTTTAACAATTAACTTGTAAAAGGCCCTATTAGCTATTTTGAGTTACTGAGGGTTAGGACTTCAACATAAGGATTTTGGATAGGAACATAATTCTGCCGGTTAGCACAGGGGTAATATGCAGCTCACATGGGATCTGGACTGAGGTCTGACTTGTGAGGAAATCCTTTTAGCAGGGTACAAAATGCGCTGGAGAGCTTGACTAGAGGCTGAATTAGTCATTTAGGCAATATTTAAGGAATTCTTGCTAAGTCAGGAATGGGTATAGCAGTCAACAAAAATACTTAGCTTCAATAAGTTTATATTCTGCAGAGAGAGACAAAAATTGAATAGGCAATTATATCAATCTCTATAATACAGCTAAGGGCAATTCCTGGGAATTACTTTACACACAGAGGAAATGCAAACACAGCACTTTGTCTTGATTATCCCTGGCAGACTATTAGTTGTTACTAGGTCAACTAAACATGGCTACTGTGAACCATCTGGGCATAAAAACTAATTTTTGATAGTTTTTGTCATAAAGGATTCATTTAACACAATTTCCTGCTCATTTAAATCAACCTTTTCACCAAGTTTGAATCTAGTTTCAATAGTTCAAATTTGAACCCAATATGCATGACTATCATTTACTGAGTACAAGTACTTTGCCTCTGATCCCAGCCAAGTCTGCAAGATTGGTTTTATGCCCAGCTTACGGATGAAATAGAAGTTCTGAACGAATATTACTTTCAATTCTGAACAAAGGTTAATTTAACAATACTATAAAGTAGTGTGGTGGGAATCTGAATCTTGTAAGGGTTCCAGAGCCACCGCCTTTCCGGAAGCTACTCTGGCAATTAGTA
The DNA here is from genome assembly GCF_014176215.1 of Rousettus aegyptiacus. Lineage (NCBI taxonomy): Eukaryota > Metazoa > Chordata > Mammalia > Chiroptera > Pteropodidae > Rousettus > Rousettus aegyptiacus. The sequence goes on along the minus strand of NW_023416286.1, from coordinate 55,020,775 downwards.
TCTCGTCATTTCTGACCCACGAGCTGTGGAATCCTAAACTTTAGTTGCTAAAGAAAACTATATTTCAAGACTTATGGCTTTAAATTGTATTGTTATTTAGTTACTATGTTATCGAACAAGTACTTATTAATCTAAAAACAACAGCAAACCAAACAGCAACCTTTCCGTTGTCGCATCACGCGTAAAGCAATACTTGGTTTTAAGAGTTTTCAGTGGGGATAAGTTGATACCGAAAAATGTGTACAAAACTGTCAGCGGAGGAAGCACGGCGCTAACACGACAAAAACACAAGAACCAAACCGTTCCTCACTTCCGGATGCAACGGCGCAGCGAATATACGTCAGGCGGTGAGGCGGGACTTCCGCTCTGCGCATTGTGTAAGGGGGAAATCCCAGAGGCCCCACTTCCCGTGAGTTTACGCAACTGCTCGAAAAGGTCGGTAGTGTTGAGAAGACGTTTTCTGGTTGTCTGTCTCGCCTGGGCCGTCCTCTCGTCCCGGTCTTCCGTTAAAAGTGCAGACGTTTGGGCCAAAGCGGTGGGCGAGACGTGGACCTGCTCCGCCCTGCTGTCTGCCATTCTCTGGTCCCGTCTTCCGGAGGGCGGTGTCAGCCACTGGGAAGTGCCCTTCCTGTAGGTGCTAGTTTTCCCTGGAAAACCGCTGGTTTATTTTCCATCTTTCCTGAGTTGGAGCGCCTGGCAGACTCCGGGGCGGTGGTGCCGCGCGTGGTAGAATTGGAATAAAAGGTCCGCCGCAACCCCGTTGCTGAGTTGCGCTTTGAAGACACGCCTGCCTCATGGGAGTTCAGGGTCTCTGGAAGCTGCTTGAGTGCTCCGGCAGGCAGGTCAGCCCGGAAACTCTGGAAGGAAAGATCCTTGCCGTGGGTATCCTTAACGCATCGTCTGTATATAGGAAACAGTGATTCGAGTCAGAGTTTTACTCACTCTGGGCTCTCCCTTGGGCTCAGAATGGTGTTGATAGGATGAGGGTCTCACCCAGCGGGTAGCTATAGAATCTTACTGACTTTTACTTCCTCTCAGCTTTGCGATCATAACCACTCTGGATTGAAGTCTTTGTTTTAGAAGTCTCTGCTTTAGAATTCTCTCATCTGGATAGTGGCGGTGATAATAGTATCTACACACAGGGTTGATATGAGGAATAAAGGGATTATTAAAATGAAAGCAGCTTAGAATAGTGTCTGGCACTGTTAATATTGTAAAAGCTTAAAAGTGTTATCCCTGCTGGGAAGTCAGCATGGAGAAAATGAAGTAGGCTTCCTATCCATAGTTTTGCCTGCTGTTCTTAGATTTGCTCTATTTTTGCTCCATATTTGTTAGAGGAAAGATGGTGTGGTCAGGTATTTGACGTTAAAGTGTGTATGTATATAAAATAATTATTATGATTTTTGGAATAGGAAATTTATATAGTAGTACTACACCGAAAAGGTTTCAAAAGGTACGCAGTGAATTATTTTCCTCCCAGCCCCTACGATGGAATTTTAAGGACTGTTCGTTGTATGCAGCATGTTTGGCTGGTTTTGTTTGTCTTTGAAATGAAATGTTTTTCTTCATTATCAAAACGCGAATGCTGTTTCTGAACTTTTGATTTTTTTATTTGTTAAGCATTCTCTTTTGTGTGTGTGTCTGTTTATTCCAGAAGCTAGTGGTACCTTAACCAGTTCTCTAAATGGGAATCTGTAAGTAAAGATGATGATGATTACATTTTTTGCAATGTGAATCTTGAAATACATCTGTAATTAATTTTGGCTTAAAAGTTTTTATGCAAGGTTCCTTGCCTAGGGGAGAAGGAAAGGTTTTATTTGGGAAAGCTTATGTGATATTACTGCCCTCTAGTGGCTCCTCAAATCACTGATTTCTAAAGACTTTCTTAAAACCAACTGTATGTGAATGAAAGCAGTTTTCAGTGTCAGGAGCCTTTTAAACTTCAGCAAAGATTTAGGTCATTTTACGTTGCAGCCCTGGGACAGACATACACATATGGAGAGGGCATGATGTGGAGGGCTGAGATAGCCTGGGTGGGTAGTACAGACTTGAGGAAAGGAGAGGGCCTGAGAGATCCCTGCAGAGATCAACACTTTAACGGTGAGTTAGAAGAGCTGGCAAAGAAATTAAGAGCAGGAAGACTAGCAGATTTGCATATCGCTCTGTCTTATGCACAAATAAAAAATAATTTGTTAAAAAGCATTTTGAGACATTTTAAAATATACTTAAACTCCAAGAAAAAAATGTAAATTACTTGTAATCATAGCAGAGATAACTACTCTTACTATTTTGATGTCTGAACTTCTAGTTTTTTATATTTAACATAATGTGTATGCTAGTTAAAAAATGGAATTATATTTTCCATATTTTTATAACTCGTTTTACTTCCTTTAATAATACTTTGTGATTTACCACTGTAAATGCTTCTGCAGCTTCTATTTTTCAGGGCTCCTTGGTATTCAGCCAATCAGTATATCATAATTTATTTTTTTAAAAAAACTGTTAGAAAACTTACATTTAAAAATATTTTCATTATTATAAACAAACATTCTCGTGAGTAAGTCTTATTGTACACCTATGATGATTCCCTGAGGATAAATGTCTGGAAGTGGAATTCTTAGATAAAATAGAGTACTAGTTTTTAAGTTTTTAAATAAACCATTTTTTTTTTCCAATTAGACTTTTTAAAGGACCCATCTGTCTATGCAAGATTTAAAAATTTCAGTATGTGAATAGTAGTAATAAGGGTTCAAAAAAAGTTAACTAATTATAGGTAGATTCCATCAGGTAAACATTTTTCAGTTTCAAATGAATCGTGATGAGTTCTTAGTTTCAATATTTGGAATGACATCAGTTTTTAGAAATTTGAAATTGGGAGGATGAAGAAATTCCAAAATATTTTTCCTTAATAATTCTTCCAGATATTAGCATTTGGTTAAACCAAGCTCTTAAAGGAGTCCGGGATCGCCATGGAAACTCAATAGAAAATGCTCATCTTCTCACTTTGTTTCATCGGCTCTGCAAACTCTTATTTTTTCGAATTCGTCCTATTTTTGTATTTGATGGGGATGCTCCACTACTGAAGAAACAGACTTTGGTAAGAGTCATCAATTATTTTTCTTTCCACATTCTTAGAAAGAAAACATCAGATAAAATTTTAATTTTCTTTTTAGAATTTTGGAAAATAGCACTACTTTGACATATATTCAGTTTAATTTCTGCTTTAAAAATTATCTTGAACAAATACACACTTTTTCTTTTAAAACATTTTTTCTTTATGAGAGTGTATCATAGGTACAATGATAAAATTTAACTTTTAATAAAACTGCTAAAATTCTTGCAATGGAATTTTCTTTTAGAATATCTTCTTAAGTGTTCTACATTTGTTCTGGTTGTGTTGCTGTTGCTCAGGGCAATGTAGAAAACCTACAAGGAAAATGCCTCCCTGATTTGAGATCAAAGATCCTCCATGATAGTGAGCATTCTTTTAAAGGCATATTGGATTTTGGGAGTGAGCAGTGTTATGTGGTGCAAATGTGACTAAGGGGATTGATTATCAAGGAAGGAAATTGGACAGTATATAAAAGAATGAGAATGAATTTCTTTACTCTAAAAGTAGTTTAAACCGATGTGTGAACAGTGTTGCGAACTTTGGAGTAATTACTCTCCAGATGACAGCACACATTTGAATATATAAACTTTATATGTTTAAAATGTCAGCTCATCACCTTTTACTCATACCAGACACACATTGTCTAAGTAGGTGAGGACAGAGGATAAAAGTAAGGATTTATAAATGCTTGGGGACATTTGTTGCCTAGTCTAGAGTTGTAGTTTTTAATTATTAAGGTATACTTTATATCAGGTAGTCTTTGGAAGGACTAGAAGGAAAAGAGAACTCCAGCCCTTGTTTATCTACTAGTGGCAAGTTGGTACCCTTAAATAGCATCTCCCCAATTCCTCCACCCTATGGTAAAGGTGCCAGCTCTACTGTAGCAGTTACATTACAGTGTGTAAGTGTGTCTGACCAACACATTGTACTCCTTAAATTTACCTAATGTCGTATGTCAATTATATTTCAATTAAAAAAGGAAAAAAATAATGTTTTGGTATTTCCGTTACAGTCAGTCATAACCATGGAGGCTATTCTATTTTTCCCTACTTGGACATTTCTTACAAGATATTCCTATACAATTTAGGATTTCCTATAATGTAACCCTGAATAAAGGACAGAGAGTTACATAATTAATGCATTTTTATAAAAAAAAACTATCAGAAGTTGGTTTTGGTGTAACGGACATTTTAAAGAATAATTTATTTAATATAATAATCCCTTTTGGAAGTATTTACTTAATTATATTTCGTGAAATTTCAGGCTTCTTGAGGACATCAAAGGTCATTTAAAAGAAACTGAAAATAAATTAATAGTTTCCCAAATATATTGTATAATAGCCAGTCCATTAAGTAATAGCTAGATGGAAACTCTGGGTGTCTTTTACATGTGAGAAACCTGAGGATAGCCACTGATATGATAATAAATAGGACATACTAAAACAACCATAGTTTGAGAACTCAGACAAACTAAATTCTATGGGAAAAAGTCACAGAAATGCTTTTAGTATAGTGATATCCTGAAGTAAAGACCTATATCCTTTCTTTTCACAGGCTAAGAGAAGGCATAAAAAAGACCTGGCAACCAATGACTCCAAAAAAACTACAGAGAAGCTTTTGAAAACATTTTTGAAAAGACAGGCTATCAAAACCGCCTTAAGAAGCAAAAGGCAAGAGGGAAATTACATTAATTTTAAAGATTAATTTAAGCATTTAAAAAATTTTTGCTTTGGATTTCTGTGGCTGCCTTTCCCTAATGTTAACTCTCAGCAGAAAATAGAAGGTGAAATAAGACGATTAAGTGGGATGTCCATATGACATAGTAATTCGAAGTTGTGAATATTCCCTGTTCTATGTGAATTAGCTTTGATAATGAGAAAGAAAAGTTGATAGTGTTGCACTGTGTGCAGATTTTACTTCTATAATGCTCCTCTGCTGGCCTACACTTGAGACTGTGGCCAAGGCATAAAAGTAAGGATTCCCCTTAAGGCCATACTTATTTTTCACAGCTGTCTTGGGCAGCCAGGTTAGCAGGGGAGACCCATTGCCCCCTTCTTACCTCAGCAGGGTTTGTGAGGAGTAGTATTAGGGGAGTATTATTGAGTTAAAATACTATTTCCTATAATTTGTTTAAGCTTCTGTGTACTTTTCAGAGATGAAGCACTACCCAGTCTTACTTGTGTTCAAAGAGAAGATGACATCTATTCTTTACCACCTTTACAAGAGGGAGAAAAAAATAGGTAAATGTTTATTTAAAATTATTATCACTGTATTCAAACTGACTTAAACCTTTGTCGTATCTGCATGTTAAGGTTTGTAGGGATCGATGCATCAGAAATATGCATTCTTGACAACATTTGGAATATTTTTCAAAACTAAATTTTAATTTACTAACTCGTTTTCCTGTTTTGGTGGTTTGTGATGGTTTCTTTTTCATTCTGTAGAGCCTGTGCTAGCACCATTGATTTATAATTCATAAAGACATGTATTTTAGTTTTTCTTATACTTTGCTTTTAAGTGCTATCTCTGCCTGTTTTTCAGCCCAGTGTCTTCTCACATCACCATGCTAACATCTTCTTTGCTAAATCCAGTAGATACTTTTCAGTTTTCAGTTTAACACAGTGCCTTCTGAGAATTTCTCTAGCTACTCTTTCTCAGGTTCCTTTGTGGACTTTCCGGCTGGCCGTTAATTGTCAGTGGTATCTGTGGTTGAAGTGCAAGTAGAAGACCAGTTTGATTCTTCTCCACCTACTCCATTCCTTTCTATAGGGGTTCCTGAGAGGCCAGAAAGTTTTGAACTAGCCTAGTTCTCTTTATCTTTGTTGCCGCCACCATATTCTTGTCTATAGGTTACTGTACTATCTTCCAGATTTCTTTCAGTCTCAGTCTTTGATCTTACCCTTTTGTAGGAACCCCTCCCCATGAAGCCTAATCTCTGCTTTGTAGTATAGCATCTATTAAACCCAAATCTGATATTGTTAATTTCCTTACTTAAAACATTTCCTAGCTTCTGTTTTGTTTGTTTGTTTGTTTGTTTTTTAAAGGATGAAACTTCAACTACTTAATCACATGCTTCTCCATGCAATGTAATTGCAGGAGAGTCCAGAAAGCTTTTATGATCCCTCAAATTAGAGTGAGGTGACTCTCTTATCGTACCTTCGGCAACCTAATTTTTCCTTGCAGTGGAAGTTCTTAGATCATACTGTGATTGCTCACTTACATGTGTCCCCACCAGACTGTGAAACCAATGACAATTACATATCTTACCATCTTACCATTGGAACCCCTATAACTAGCAGCACATTGAACTCAAGAAATATTTTTGTAAGTAGTCAGTAAATAATAGATATTGTAAGTGTGTGTTTGACTTTCAGTTCAGAAGAGGAAGATGAAAAAGAATGGCAAGAAAGAATGAATCAAAAACAAGCATTACAGGTATTTAAATATTTGAATTCAGAATTTATTCTATTATTTGATATGAATGGCATGAAAATGAATAATTTTAATGAAATAGTATGAATTTATGAAAGTTGCTGATAAAAATAAAGACATGCCTTTATTGTGTGTGTATGTGTGTGTGTCATATGTATGCATGTGTATATGTATATATAAAATTCACATACCCACATACCTATGTATAGAATTATGCTTATCTAGATATCTAAAATAAACCATTTTTCTTTTATAACCAGCCAACTAATAAATAAATATACATAGTTATACATGCTTGTGTAAAACATAGAAAACATACCACCCGTAAATAACTTCTGGTAACATTTTGGATTATATTGGTCGTCCCCAGCCCCGCCATTTAGTTGAATACCTCTATATAAGTGTTTGGATATTTGTACATGTATCAGATATACATTTATTTCTATATATATCTGTGCATCGTATGCTCCAGTTATCTATTGCTGTGTAACTTAGTGGTATGAAAATGGTCATTTATTATCATCATCTCTCACTTTTCTAGGGGCTGATGAACTTGGCAAGGCATTCCCTCTGAGTGCCCCTCATGTAGATACAGACAGACGGTAGCTGGGACTGGGGTCTCCTCAAAGGCATCCTCTCTAAAGTGCCTGGCGATTGACACTGGCTGTCAGCCAGAACACGTGCCTGTGCCTCTGCCCTCTCACATGAGTTCTTTCACAGTGTTCCAGGAGGAGGCATCTCAAGAGGAAGTGCCAGGCAGAACCTGTGTTTCCTCTTCTAGCCAGCTTTGGAAGTTGTGCATCCTCCCTTCTACCATATTCTTTACAGGCTAATTAAGGCAGCTCCTATTTAATGGGAGGGGAGTTAGACAAGATGAGTGTCAGAGAATCTGTGGACATGTTTTAAAACCACCACCAAACATTTTAATGAATAACATTTTTCAAACTGAGGTTGTACTGTATATAGAAGTTTTTAAAATTTTTTTTGAAGTTTCTCTAAATAGCAGATAATATTCTTTGATTTCCAAGTTGTTTCTTGTATGTTCATATGATTTTGGTACATCTGGCAGAAGACTTTTGAACTAAAACTGCAGGATTCCTCAACTCATGGTGGTTCTACATTATTAATATAGCAAATAATAGCAATATTAGGAAAGAACTTGGATATCGTGTTCAGAAAGACCTGCATTTAAGTGCGGGCTCTGATGTTCCTTAGCTGATCTTAGACAAATTAATTTCTCCAAGGCTTTATTTCCTTTTTTTTTTTTTTTTTAAACAAATAATATCAATGCCTTCCTTACAGGGGAATAGAGAGCATAAGTGGGGAAAAGCATGGGGAGCTCTGACCATATGACTGTCCTGTCATAAGGGCTTGCTGGTTTACACACACATACAACATACATACATACATATAGAAAAACAAATTGTTTTATTTTATTTTATTTACTGATGAAAAGTTTTAAAGTACTTTTGGTAATAAGTTAAAATTTTAAAAAGTTTTACTTTTCCATGTCTATGAAATTTCTCACTTTTTACTTTGATTTTAGGTAGGAAACAAAATGAAAGGCTAAAGGAATTTTAAATATTATTCAAATTCAAAAGGCTCATCCTTGCCTCAGGGCCTTTGCACTTGCTGTTCCCTCAGCCTGGGATGCCCTGTTTCTGAAAAGCTTTTTGGTGTCTTTTACATCTCTGCTAAAGGTCACTTTTTAAATGGGGTCTTCTCTATCAGTTTTTCTTCTTTCTATTCTTCTAATCAAACTCTGTTATAAGGTTAACCTGCTTTACTTTTTTATTGTTATCTTGTTCATTTGTTTGTTTATCATGTCTTCCTTTGCTCCAAAGAGTAGGGACTTTATCTGGCATGATCTCCATAGTACCCTAGCACCTAGAATAGTGCATGTTACATTAGAGGTGCCCGGTAAGTATTTTTTCTTTCGAATGAGTGGACACATTTCCTCATTTGCATATTCATTGTGATGCCTGTTGCAGATTATGTACAACTCTGTTTAGCTTATTGTAGAGTATGTAGAACTCTGTTTATGATACAAACCAAAAATATCTGTTACAGCAAATAGCATTAAGCATATGGAATGTAAATTTCATGGTGTGGTGTTTTACTTGTTACAGGAAGAGTTGTTTCAGAATCCTCATGCAGTAGATATTGAGTCTGAAGACTTCTGCAGCCTGCCCCCTGAAATTAAGCATGAAATCTTGACTGATATGAAAGAATTTACCAAGCGAAGAAGAACATTATTTGAAGCAATGCCAGAGGTGAAATATACAACAGCACATTAATGTGTAGAATTGACAACCGCCGCAAAATTTTTCTTTAGCTAAAAGAGAAAATTGATAAGAATTACTTATACAATACCTGTTTTCAGTAAACAGCATTTGTATGTCTCAAGAGATCCTATGAAACATCATATATTTATAAGTTTGAACTTAAAAATGTTTGCTCAAAGAAGCCCTTCTTGATTTTCCACCCCAAAACAGGTCTTGTCTCCTGCTCTGTGTTCTCATAACACCCTGCGATGTCCCTATAGTTCTTAGCACCCAAATATGCCTCCCTTACTCTCGTGTATTTTCAGCACCTAGGTCAGTATCTTTCACATAGCAAGTGCTCAGTATATGCTTAGTGGTTCAATTCTTAGGTTAATTTTTAAAGTTATTTTAACCCATAGTACATATTATAAAATACTCATAGTAATATAGAACCTCATTACACTGTAAAAGTTCTAATTGTAAATTTCAGGTATCTCTCTGCTGCTGGGTTAGAAATGCAGTCAGATCTCCATCTTCCCTCTCCCTCTTTCTGGACAATGACACTAAGGAATGTAGTGCTAAATTTCTTAACTTAGAGCATCTGATGGTGTCTCCACAGCCACAGAAACCTAAAGTGGGGTATTGTATGGAGTTGGGTTTCGTCAAGCATGTCGCCTAATCATGCTACACCATTAATTATTACTGTTTCTAGTTGGTGAATGAGTTTTGTTTTTCTTTCTACTGCTGCCACCTATTATTTCTAAAATCATTCTCCTTTAACTCACTGTAGGACAGAATGTAAATTTTTGTAGCATTATTATTCCTAGTGAATGGATGTGGTATTTTTTTTTTTTGTAGCCTTTCGAACATTTCTTAAATTGATACCAAATATATGAAAAAAAGCAGGAGATATTTATTTTCCCATCACTCCTTTCTGTTTTTCTATAAAGAATGTGGGCATAGGAAAATGCTAAGGTGTACAAAAATGATATACAAAAGACAGAAATAAATTTATTTTCATTTCAGGGGAAAAATCCAAGCTCAGTCTATCAACTAGGCATTTTATTTCTTGAGTGTGAAAGGATCTTTGGCTGGTCTTTGAGAAAATGAAACTTGGATTCTTTAAACAATAGTGGGAAGGAATAGGAGAAAGATTTACTCTACTTTATTCTCTTTCTGCCACCAGAGCCTCTGAGGTCGGTAGACTAGAGTAATCTGTTTCTTGATTTGTGGAATGAAGATAATGACGTTTGTCTCATCAGTGGTTGAGAATAAAATGGGATAATGTATGTATAAAAGCATGTAGAGGAATGCCTTACACAGGAAATGTTTTATAAATGTTAACTATTATTAATAACAGTGATTGCTATGATTTATTGTGTGTCTTTTGTGCATCTGGGACTGTGCTGAGTACTTTACTTGCATATTTACTTGATTTCTAGAAAGTTTTCTATTAAGCCATAATCAAAATGTCACAGTGCTTGGCATTTACAATCTTAATACACATTTTTTGAGTAAATGATTAAATCATAAACAGAGTCTTTTCCATCTTCTAGCAGAGTCCTCGGTTTCTTTTTCTTCTGCCCAATTCTTTTATTTTAAAGATTATATTAAGTTATAGTTTTTCCCTAAGTATTCAAATTTTACTTTTATAAGTGAAAATGCTACCAAAAGAAAAAATCAACTTCTTTTTGTCCACTTTTGGGGAAGTAGATGGAAATATGGTAGTATTATCTGTATTTAATATAAAAATTTTATTTATTTTGCTTTAGGAGTCCAATGACTTCTCACAGTACCAGCTCAAAGGCTTACTTAAAAAAAACTATCTAAACCAACACATAGAAAACGTCCAAAAGGAAATGAATCAGCAACATTCCGGACAAATCCAAAGGCAATATGAAGATGAAGGGGGCTTTTTGAAGGAGGTGGAGTCAAGGAGAGTGGTCTCTGAAGACACGTCACATTATATTTTGATAAAAGGTATTGGGCACCATCACTTATTTGATGGTTAAAGACCAAAAATACATTGTATCTCTGAAGTCTATAAACCGGGAGTGCCCAACCCTTGGGTTGTGATTGGTTTCAGTCCGTGTCCTGTTAGGAACCGGGTTGCACAGAAGGAAGTGAGCAGCTGGCGAATGAGTGAAGCTTCATCTGTATTTGTAGCTGCTTCCCAGTGCTAGCATCACTCAGCTCCACCTGTGATCATCAGGCATTATATTCTTACAGGAGCACTGGTCCCTGGTGCCAAAAAGGTTGGGGACCGCTGCTATAAAGTACCATTTATGAGACCATTATACTGTTATCTGTGTTACTAGACATGTATTGTTATACTGTAAAACTATATAGTAAGAATGTTTTAATTTTTCTTAAGGTATGCAAGCTAAGAAAATATCAGAAGTGGAGTCAGAGTCTTTTCCATCTTCCAACAAAACGCACAGCATGTCTTTTGACACAAAGTCATCTCCTTGTGAAAAATTGAAGCCAGAGAAGGAATCTGGTGCTACCCCTCCTTCTCCAAGAACTTTACTGGCTATGGAAGCTGCCATGCTGCCAAACTCTGAAGAAGAGTTGGAGAGTGAGAATCAAAGGCAATATAATAAGAAGAATACATCTGCTACTGTAGATGGAGGCTCCATATCACCACTGACTCTCCTAGCTATTCAGAAAGCTCTTGATGATGATGAGGACGTGAAAGTGCCTATCGGGAATGATGTGCAGATGGGAGGGTCAGGAGCGATAAAACTGCTCATGAGCAGTTCTGATGAGGAAGCTGATGAAGGACTTAAAAAGAGAGATGAAAAAGGAATGCTGTTGACAACAGTGCCTGATTCAGCCAATGTCAACTTTGTGGAGGAATGTGTAACCAGCACTAATAATAAAAAAGAGCTGGCAGATTCAGCTCCTTTGTCAAGTACTGTCATTTGTCAAGGTAGTGAATCTAATGTTCCAAAAGAACAAATGTCATTTATTCACATGATTAATGAAGGCTTTCAGACAAGTGATGAGCCTATGGTTAACAACAGAAAAGATCCATTTCCTTTAGAAAACACAGTGGTAATACACAGGAATGCATCTGGGCTCCAGGGTGAAAGAGAACTGACATCAACACCTCTGACAAGTCCAAATGCTACGTCAGGGAATGAAACATATACCAAAGTGCTTGAGTTGCAGCAAGATCTTTGTCCATCTGAGAATAAATATAATTCTTCTGGTCTTTCAAGTGATGATGAAACAGAATGTGAAAAATATTCTACTTCTGAAGTTATTGGCACTGTCAGTTTTCAAGAAGCAAGTAACACACTAAGTGTTTCTTCAGAGGCAACAAGTAACTTAGAAAATACAGTATCATTTAATGGTAAAGAGTGTGAGAATTTCCTGAAAACCATCCAAGAACGTGAGACAATGAAATCTACAGGCCAGGATTTCATTTCAGTTCCAAAGTTCATGGAACCAACAGAAATTGACTCTGAAGAAAGTGAATCTGATGGTAGGTGCTTGTTCTCTTTTGGAGATAAAGAATGGTAGGATTTCACATCTGTAGGAACTGAGAGTTCCTTTAGTATGGTCCAGTGCCCACTCTGTTCAGGTGATGAACTAGACTCAGAACGGTAAAATGACTTTATCAAGGACACACTGCTAGTAATAGAATCTTGCCATTTCTCGTTTTGCTGTTCTTCGTTGTTTTTAAAGGGAGGGAGTGCCTTAATTGGAGAACATAAAGCAAGTTTCCTTTTAGTTCCTTTAACTTTTATTTTGAAATAATTACAAGCTTAAAAAAGTCAAAAGAATATTGCAAAACATTCAGGTTCCTTCACCCAGTACCTGAGCTGCTAGCATTTTATGTTTGCTTTATCATATCTCTCTGCCTGCCTGTCTCTATATGTACATACATATAGATCTATATCTGTACACACTTTTATGCGGTAGAGCCTTATAATTCATGGATTCCAATTTGCAAAATTACCTACTCACTAAAATTTATTTGTAACCCCAGAATCAGTACTCAACAACTGTTGATGGTCATTTGCAAACACTCATATAGAACAGCTAAAAATTTGAGATGCCACACCATTCTCAGCCGAGGTTGAGCAAGGTGGCACTCTGCCTTGTTTTAGCTCTCCTACAGAGATGACCAGAGGGTAGAGGTAGGAGAGAGCAGTGCAGTGTAGACCAAGAAGCTCTGGTTCTAGGGCCAATTGCATAGGGTTTGAATCCCAGCTCTGGGACTAGTTAGTAGGGTGGCCCCAGGCAAATATCTTAATACTCCTGAACCTTGTTTTCTTGTTCGTACAATAAAGGAAATAGAATTTACCAAGATGGGTTGTTCTTAGAGTTGAAGGTTATAAATGTATTTCCTATAGGAGCAAAGGTTCAATATTCATATGTGTAGGGTCTTCAGTGACTTTATAGAACGTAACTGCTGCAAATAAAAAGACAACTATACATACCCTCCCTCACACACTAATTTTTTTTCCTAGTGTCTGCCAGGTTTCTCTACTTTAAGGTTGCTGTTTCCCCTTTGTAATTAATAAATATTTTATGGAAAGGAATTTGGTGGCTGTATAAATATGTTGTTGCTGGACAGACCTTCATCCACTTGTTCTAGCATCCATAGATGATTTTTACCCGAATAAATTATGCTATAGTAGTTGCCAAATGGTGGTGTTCAAACTCCATCATTTTTTATATATTTATTAGTTGGCATCCTATTTAAGGAAAATCTTTCATTTCTCCCCATTTTTTATTATTTTTTTAATCATCTAGACTCACGGATTCCTAATTAGTTAGTTATGTATTACCATACTTTATTTGGTTGCTCAAATTGTCCTAGCTTTGGCCAGTGGCCGGTTTGTCTCTTTAAAAGCTAGCTCCCATGACTTGACAATTCCCTGTTTTATTTTGATCATTACTTTCTGGCAAGATATTCCAGGTTTAACTTGTATTTTACCTGCCTTTCCCTGAAACTAGCCATTTCGCCAAGGAGCCCTGGTTCCTTGTAAGGGCATGATATTTAGAGATTAAGATCTGGGGGCTGAGTGTGCTTGTTGTTATTGGGGTGTCATTGTTTCAGGACCTCTTAGGAACAGAGCCAGAAAATATATTTATATACACACATGTACACACATTAATTTATCTATATATTCATAAATTTACACTGATATCTGTAGTTTCAGTTCAATAGCACAGATTTCATTCTAGCCTTTACCTTCTTTGTACTTTCCTTAACAGTGAGAAATCTTGCTCCCATTATCTTTTTGCTTATTCTCTACTTAAACCATCTCCTGATCTCACTGGCCTCTTCTGTGGCTAAGGATGTCCCTTTGCCCCAGCCTCCAGTCCCTGAGCAACCCTACCCCCTCTATCCTGTAGTGTCCTCAGACTGAGCCCTCTCTGCCTGAAGGGAAGGAAGGGAATCAATACATATTTATTTTTTTAAAGAAAAGAAAAAGACATGGGAGAGGAGCGAAAGAAAATGGAAGAAGAACTGTTTCTCCTGAGTTCCTATCCAGGGTTTTTTCTCGCTAAGTCACAGCTTTATTCTTTGCTATGTTTATAGTGATTATACATGATTATTTACATACCCTAGTAATTCTCCTTTTTGAATTGTAAAACAGTTAATTTAAAGAATTTGTATAGATATGCAATTCATAGGTCTTTGAAAGCTCAGTACCTAAGAAAGTGTCAGTTGATTTAATTGAAAAGGCTTGTTTTGAAGTTATAGGCATTAAGTTTATTTAATAGTAATATGCTACTGTTACATGTTTCTGTTACATTTAGATCTTTTTCTCATTTTTCAGTATACTTTGGAAAGCTCTTGATGATTTCAGGAAAATTTCGATTTTTAGCTGTAAATAAAGTGACCCTATTATTTTGATACAGGAAGTTTCATTGAGGTCCACAGTGTAATTAGTGATGATGAACCTCAAGCCAATTTAGCCGAAGCTTTCAAACCTCCCTCTGGACAAGATGAAGAGGAACTGATAGGAACGAAGAAAGAAGACACTGGTGACTCCGAGGGCCTCATAAGAGACAACTCCGAAAGTGAGGCCTTGGATATTGAGCCACAGGAGGAGACTGAAGAAAATGCAGACAGTTCTTTCAATGAATGGCAAGAAATTAATTTGGTAATAACATTACATTATGCTTTAACTTATTGCTAAGGAAATCTGTTAAATAGTTTCTGAGTTTTAAGTAGTTACTAGATGAATAGTCATTAGCTGTTTGCATGTATGTTCTTGTTCTTGCTGATGACTCCTTTTTTATGTAGATTGCTGTCTGGAGTAGTTTCCACTTTTACTGTGATTTAGTGAGGGAACTCTAAAGATATTTTAGACTTGCTCAGAGATCCAAGTGGAAAACGTCATAAGGAGAAAAATTTAATTGGTAAATTCAGTCAGACTAAATGCAGGCTTTTATAACAAGTGAATTTAATCGGATTATGAACATAATTATCTACAAGTGAAATTATTTTATAGGAGGAGCTGGAAATTCTGGAGAGTAACCTTTTAGTACAACAGAATTCATTGAAAGCTCAAAAACAGCAGCAAGAACGGATTGCTGCTACTGTTACAGGACAGATGTTTTTGGAAAGCCAGGTAAGTGTACCAACTTGTGCCTCTTTTAATAACACCTGCTGATATTTCACTCAGTCAGATTCCCCGAGAGAGTGTGGTAAATGAAGTATTTAAGCACTCCTTCCATTTTCGGGTCAAGGCCAGGTACTGCATTTCAGCAGAGGTCATTGTGTATCTGTAACTCTTCAGGAACTTCTTCGCCTGTTTGGAATTCCCTACATCGAGGCCCCCATGGAAGCAGAGGCTCAGTGCGCCATCCTGGATCTGACTGATCAAACTTCCGGAACAATCACTGATGATAGTGATATTTGGCTGTTTGGAGCACGACATGTCTATAAAAACTTTTTTAGCAAAAACAAGTTTGTAGAATATTACCAATATGTGGACTTTCACAACCAATTAGGTAAGACTTCAGAGCACGATTACTTCCTGAAATTTACCTTCAGAATGTATATTTTTAATCTTTCTAAGAGACTAATTTGGTGCATCAGTGGAAATGGAGTGTCTGTACAAGTGTTCATATAAGTGATCTTTTGCTTATTAGAGAAATAGGATTTTAAAATTAAAATTAAGGAATTAAAATCCTAGTATGTTTAGGTGTTTTCTACAGTCTAATCATCTGATCTGGTTAGATGTTGACTGATTACTTGAGATCTAAAGAGTGAACCTAAGGTAGTCGAGAGGGGAGGAAAGTAGGAGTCACTCCTGCTGGAACCATGAATCTCATGGCCATATAGTGGTGTTTCTGGCAGTTTTCATTCTCCCATTCATGCAACAAATATATGTTGAGTAATTCCTATATGCCTGTTGTTCCTGGCAATGGGGAAACAGCAGAGCATAAAGTAGTGTAGTAGAAGAAACAGATGATAAGAAAAATACATAAACCATAATTCGATAGTAGGTGATATGTGCCACATAGAAAAATAAAGCAGTGAAAGAGAGTCACAGGAAGTGCATGTACTATTTTATATAGAATCGTGGTCAGGAAAAACTTTACCAATAGATAACTTTTAGTCTGGGATCCAAAAGAAAGAGAAAGCAAGTGTTATAGCTATTTTAGGGATAAGTATGTCAGACAAAGGGACTAGCATGTACAGAGGCCCTCAGGCAGAAGCTTGGTTGGTTTTTCTAGGGAAGCAAGAGGTTGTCTATGGATTGAATTGTGTTCCTTCAGAATTCATACATTGTAATCTTAACCCTGGTACCTCAGAATGTGGCCGTATTTGGACATAGAGTGTTTAAAGAGGTGATTATTAAATGAGGTTATTAGAGTGGGCCCTAATCTGATCTGACTGATGTCCTTATAAGAAGAGGAGATTAGGACATAGAGGGAAGAGGGAAGACCATGTAAAGGTGTGGAGAAGATGACTGTCTGCAGGCCAAGGCGAGAGGCCTTTGGAAGAAACTAACCCTGCCAACACCTTGATTTCGGACTTCTAGCCTCCAGAATTGTGAGGAAATAAATTCCCATCGTTTAAGTCACCCAGTCTAGGTACTTTGTTGTGGCAGTCTGAACAAACTGAAAGAGAGGCCAGTGTGAGTGAATGAGGAGGAGAATGGCAAGAGTTAATATCAGAGAGGAAGGAGGAGACTCAAACCAAGTAGTATCTATTGTGCTGTAGAAGAGATTTTTGGGGTGGATTGGGTCTGTGATGTGAGAAAAGAATAGTCAAGGAAGACTCCCCATGCTGAGCAGTTGTTAGAACAGATATACCAGTAATAAGGTGAGGGAGACCAGGAAAGGAACAGTTGGAGCAGGAGAGAGGAAGATCCAGGTTTCGGTCTGTTATATCTGAAATGCCCATTAGACATCCAAATGGAGATGTTAAGGTGATAGTTGAATGTATGTAGCTTGTTTGAAGGAGAAATCCAGGCTAGATAGCTAAATTTGTGAGTCAGAGTAAATGTTATTTAAAGCTTTAAGGATGGATGAAACTTTATAAAATTTTTAACAGAATGTCATTAAAAAAAAATATTTTCAAATAGGAAATTTGATGAGTATATGTATGTATAGTTTGTATAATAAAATATAAATGTTATGTAATAAATATTTACAAGTAACATTTTAAATTCGAAAATACATAATAATTTTTGCTCTTTGTAGGATTGGACCGGAGCAAATTAATAAATTTGGCCTATTTGCTTGGAAGTGATTACACAGAAGGAATACCAACTGTAGGTTGTGTTACAGCTATGGAAATTCTCAATGAATTCCCTGGACATGGCCTGGAACCTCTCCTAAAATTCTCGTAAATTCTTTATTTCTTTAATTCAGATATTTATATAAATACCCAAATTAATGAACAGAACTATTATTTCTGCCATAAATTGTCACAAATCATTGTTCGTTGAGAAAGTAGGAGGAGGTATTGGTTGGGTTACTAAAGTTTGTTTTCACTTTTCTAGAATTCTAATCAAATGAGGGACTGTTTTTTTTTTGTTGTTTTTTTTTTTAATTGCTGCCAGACTTATTCTAAGTCAAGGGTATAAAGCTGGTCCTGTGGGATTTCTTAGGTGTGTAGAAGTTGCTGTTTCATTCTTCATATGTCTGTCGAGTAGCTACTTTGTGTCTGACACTGTGTTAGGCTGGGATAGGAAAGATGACTAAGTCATGGACCATTCCCTCAAGCAGCTCCCACACTCTTGGGAGTAACAGAGAAATATACAAACTTGTGCTTCTGTAAATTGAGTGTTCAGAAAGAAGTGGGCCAGAGAGGAGCATAGAAATGTAATGCCAGGAACTTTATATCAGGCACTGCTATCCCTTTTCTTACTGCATGTATACTGCAATGAATTCAGTAGTAGGATTGCATTCCACACAGAACCCAAAGTTGCCCTACACTTTTCAGTTTTGGAGGTTTTGAGATGGTGGTAGTAGTGAGTATGTCTGTGGAAGCAGTTCTTTCTTAAGGTTACCCCTTGATGGCATCTTTTTAAAAAATTTGAAATGTATTCATATACCATAAATTTTACTCTTTTAAAGTGCACAATTCAGTGGCTTTTAGTCTATTCACGAGGTTGTGATGGCATCTTTTAACTATCAGTTTGTTGTGAGATACCGTTTGAAAGTAGATTATTTAATGATTTAGTGTTCTCTTCAGTTGTATCTCCTCTGTTTGATATATATAGAACATTATGGTCTGAAGAATCAGTGTTTATTTATACTGCAGATAAGTTATTAGATAGCTTGTAGTTCATGGTATTTAAATAACTTGAAAAACTACAAATAATACTAGAAATATTAGAAAATATGTATTTAAAAGATTACAATTAACATTTTGATTTATATAATTTTAGACTTTGCACAGTGTACGCATACATTTATATATGTGTGTATATATATGTATGCATTTGACTCTAAAACAACATGCATTTGAATTGCATGGGTCTATGTACATGTGGATTTTTTAAAATAAATATACAGTTAAACCTATCACAGGTGTCGTATCTGTGGATTCAGCCAACTCTGTTTGGGAATTGGTGTATACAGAGGGCCAACTCTATGCATTGTTCTGTGCCATTTTATGTAAGGGACTTGAGCATCCACGGATTTTGGTATCTGTCCTGGATCCTGGAACTAGCGCCCCTCATATACCAAAGTATGACTGTAGTTAAGTTTTTGGGGAGTCAAGAGTTATATGCAGATTTTCGAATGTGCAGGGGTTAGTGCCCCTAACACACACACACACGTATACTCATGTAAGTGTGTTATTTTTTTCCTTTAAGAATGGGATGATGCTATATACTTTTTATGTTATTTGAACTCATTTTGTGATAGAACAAGGCGTATCAGCAATGTATGGGTTTCTGTCATTGTTTCGATAACTCCATAGTAATCTTTGACATTGTCACGATTAATTAAATGCCTATTGTTGTTTCTGTTTTGTTTTGTTTTGTTTTTTAAGTGTAAACTAACATTGATTTGGATGCCCTTATTTTTGGGTTCCTATCTGATAATTTTTTAGGATAAGTGAAAATGATATGTAACATTTCAGTTTCGTGTCCTGATTATTTATGAGTGATTTTTTTTATTTTTATTAACATTTACATTTCTGATTTAGTGCCTACCCATTTTTATGCTATTTTTCTTTACTTTCAGCAGTTTTGATTGTTGCCTGTTGAATGGTTTACATTTTTAGAGTCAGCTTTAGCAATTTTTGCCTTTGGTCTTCTAGCTTGTCGATGACAGATAGGGGCAGCTTCAGCAGTGCATAGATCAGGAGCGTTAGAACAAATACAGAGGTAAAGAGCGAGAAAACCAGTGGAAAAGCAGTAAAATTGATGTTGTCTTGCTTTCTTCTCTGCTTCTCCCTTCTAATCAGACTAGCTACTCTCCCATTTAAATAGAGCTACTCTATGCCTGCAGGCTGAATTTAGCCCAGTTGTGTTTGGTTTGGCTTACTGTGTGCTCTTTTTTCCTTTTGAATTGGCTGCCAACATTTAAGTTTGGGGAAATTTCACAGATAATTTTGGATGCTCTTGGGGGAAAATGAGATCTGAAAATACTGGTTCCAAGTCCTAAATAAGCCCCTAACAGCAGGGGCCGAGAACTGCAATTCCACCCTACTGACTAGGCCAGGGCACAAATCCTTCAGTTTTATCACAAACACTACCACTCTCTGTTGTGTCCCCCACAGCTCAGCTGATTGGCAGATGCCGTCTTTCATCTTTATGTTAAGTGCCTGTTCCTCTTCCTTTAAGGAGGCATGATCCTTTTGTTTTGTTGAGCTCATAGCATATTGTGCTGATCCTCCTAAATGGCAATTATGATGACTGTTCCAAAGACAAAAATTCAAAAAGGAGTAGGGGAGAAATGTAGGTATGTTCTTCTCAGTGCATGCTTGGAAACAATATTGTAAAACTGATGAAGAAAGATCTTTTTTTCCTATTTGCATTTTGATTCTACAATGAAGTCTGTAGTTAGTCCTTTTTAACACTAGATGGCACTCCTGCATTGAAGTGAAACAATGGCAGAGGACTCAAATCTGAGTCAGTTGCTAATAGTAATAAGTATGTGAAACAGTGTACCATGAGATGTAGGGTTTGTATAGGTTTCATTGGATGCACATATCTGTGAGGGTTATATTTTTAACGTTTATGCCATTCATTTGTTTTCACTGTAAAATTCTTCTGATTCTCTGTTGCTGCATTATAAGCCACCTTAGACCTCAGTGACTTCAGACAGCAACAGTCATTGATTTTGATCGTGAATCCACAATTTGGTCATGGATATGTCATCTCTGTTGCATGTGTGTTGGGTCAGCTTAGTTGGATTAGAGGAGCCACTTGAGATGACTCACGCACATGGCTGACAAGTGGTGCTGTCACCGAGGAGCTCAGGCATAACTGGGTTGGTGGCCTTGGACCCTCTCCAGACCTCTTTACAAGCTGGACCTTCCTCAGAGCATGTCGGTTGCCTCCAAGGCAAATTTTCCAAGAGACAGGATGTGGAAACTGTAGTCTCTGAGGGCTTGTAACAGCGTCACTTCCTCAGTCACAGAGACCACCTAGCTCAGGGGGAGGGGACTTTGACCCCACTTCTTGAAGGGAGGAGAGTCAAAGAATGTGTGACTATCTTTAACCTGTCATTATAATTGCTGTTCATAATGGAAAGTCAAAAAATGAATAAAATATAAAGAAGAAAATGGATGGCTATATTCTTATTTAGAGCATTACCTAGCACACAGTGAAATAATAGTTGCTTAAATATCTGTTTACTTTTTCCTTTCCTTCTCAACTTTATACATTTTTTTTCAAAATTGGGATCATAGTCTATATAGAAGTATGTCCAGCATTTTTAAAACTCAACATGTTCTTGGCATTTTTACATCTTATTAAATATTCTTGGGCCTATTATTGTAGCTGATTCAAGGTAAATAATATAGGTGTATTATTTCCATTTTACATCTGAGAAAGAGACCCACAGAAGCTGTGACTTTTGCGTGTGTACGGACTCTGGAGGGAGATTGTCGGGGTCTGACTGTACCAATTCTAGCTATGAAATCTTGACTTCTGTTTGCGTTCAGTTTCCTCATCTGTGAAGCGAGGAGAGTGATAGACCTGTGCTCATGAGATAATTGGGTGTGTAGAACAGTTAACAGTGCGCAAAGAACAGAGTAAGCTTTAATCGGTGTTTGCTGTTACTATCTATTGTGGTTAATAGCACTAAAAATAACAACATTGTGGTGTTTTGTAAGTTATAAGATTTGTTTTGGAGTTAGGGCTTAAGTTTATGTCACCTAATTTTAAGTTTAGCTCTTTATCTGGAGTGCATCTTCTGTGATATCTTATTGCTTTATAAAGACTTGTTTCCTTTACTTTATAGAGAGTGGTGGCATGAAGCTCAAAAAAATAAGAAGATAAGACCTAATCCTTATGACACCAAAGTGAAAAAAAAATTAAGAAAGCTGGAGCTCTCACCTGGCTTTCCTAACCCAGCTATTGCAGATGCCTACCTGAAACCTGTTGTGGATGACTCCAAGGGATCATTTCTGTGGGGGAAACCTGATCTTGACAAAATTAGAGAATATCCTTTTGCTGAAAACATAAAGGAATATTGAGCTAGATATGTATTTTGAT
Source organism: Rousettus aegyptiacus (assembly GCF_014176215.1). Lineage (NCBI taxonomy): Eukaryota > Metazoa > Chordata > Mammalia > Chiroptera > Pteropodidae > Rousettus > Rousettus aegyptiacus. The sequence goes on along the minus strand of NW_023416286.1, from coordinate 54,998,811 downwards.
TTAAAACTTATGTAACATGAACTTGGATCAGTTTTTTCTTAATATTCCATTTATCTAAGATGTTCCCTTTAGTTCTTCTTCCTTAGTTTTTTTCTTTTGGTAATAAAATGCACATACAATTTATCTTCTTAACCATTTTGGTGTACAGTTCAGTGGTATTAAGACATTCACATTGTCGCGCAGCTATCACCACTGTTCATCCCTATAACTCTCTTCATCTTGTAGAACTGAAACTATATCCATTAAACCATAACTCCGTATTTTTTATTCTCGCATCCTCTGGCATCCTACATTTTGTCTCTATGATTTTGACTCTTCTGAGTATCTCATATAAGTGGAGTCATATAGCATTGGTCTTTTTGGGTCTGGCTTATTTCACTGAGCATAATGTCCTAAAGCTTTATCCATGTCGTAGCATGTATCAGAATTTCCTTTCTTTTGAAGACTGAATAATATTCTATTATATGTAAATCTCTTGTTTATCCATTTATCTGTTTATGGAAGCAACCTAAGTTGCTTCCACATTCTAGCTATTGTGAGTAATATCCTTAGTTTTAAGGGGGATCTTTATATGAAATAATTAGTGGTAAGCATTCGTAGATTTAACCATATACTTAAATATTATTTTTTTTGAGAGAATGGAAAGATAATTCTTTTTATTATTGATTTTCATTTCTGCATATTGAAATAATCATTGATAAGATGTTTAAAAGTTTGCAATACAGTTAATCTAACTACAGTTTTTTTCTTTCAAAGAAATATATATGATATCTGCAACTTGTTTTTATTGTAGGTTAAGCTTTTTTCGTAGTCATAAGTCTTAGATGTCCTAAAATGAAAGTTGGATATATTTTATCTTAGAGGATATTGAAAAGAACATAATACCAGGTGACTTTGTTGAAGTCATTTGTTTTGTTACTCTTTCTTTTACCACATAGCATCTTTATAAATATGAAAATCTTTGGGGATATGGAGAATGGAATCAAGGATGGGTTATTTGGACCTTTTTATTTATCACTTGTTTAAATATCTTTTGAAACATTTATAAGTCTTAACTGCCTGCATATTTTGTCAGCGGTATTTTGGCTGGAATAGGACGAAGACTGATGAGTCTCTGTTTCCCGTATTAAAGCAACTGAACGCTCAGCAGGTAATCATGTTGCCCCTTTTCCTAAGTTCAGGATAAAAAGTAAACTTAGGATGGCTATGAGCCAGTTGTTAAAGACTAGTTACTCTTTTATTTTAGGGCATGTAACATACATTTTTAAATGATTATACTTCAGATAACAGAACAGAGGAAAACAGTCCTTAGGGCTGGACTTTGGTGTCCTTTTGATTCATTCTGACTTTGAAAAAACCAATCTAATAATGGATTGCATACTGAGGTGTTTATAGTTAAATATTTTATTCTTTTAGAGCTGTTTTATTTTTAGCAAGTGTAGGAAATATCCATTCCAAAGCAATTCTGATCATTAATGTCTTAACACTACTTAATTGTGTGGACACATCATCAAAGACAGAAGTTCAGTCATTATGGTAGATTGGCAGGAGAGATTTTTGAGGAGAAAAAGGCCTTTGTCTGGTCCTCAGTTCCCCTATGTAGGTAATTGCATCTTGCTTTATATGTACGTTCCTGTACACACAGAAACTTTCTCCCACCCTAGAGGCAACCCACATAACATACATGCAAGTAAACCATTTAGCAGAAATGAGACCAAATCCTATAAGGTATATATTTATATTAAACACTTTTCCATTAGGCTGAGTTAATTTTGAAAAAACATAAAACTGAGACATTTCCAGAAAGAGTTACCCATTATTCGATGACTTTCCATACTGGAAACACTGTATGCCAGCAGAGAAGGAGGGTAATTGGCTTAATGACTGATTACTCCTTAATTACAGGTAAATTTTATTGTAATAGTTTTCCTTCTTTTCATTCTGGAAGTTAATTTAAATTTATATCCTCAAAATTAGAAAGTAAAAAAAATGAATTTGAATTACTTAGTATATACTTCATCTACTATAGATTTTAACATTTAGTTTTATTATTAAAAAAATTTCCCCCTCCTTCCCACGTATATTGTCATAGACAAATGCAGTTTAATATATCTACCCTCTCTAACTATTAATGTAAGATTTTTTCTGTGGATTCCATAATTTCATAATTTCAAATGACCAGATTACATTTCATCAAAGAGATTTGACTTAATTGGTTCAGTTCACTTAGTGGACCTTTAATTTTTAGGTTTCCATAAGTAATGTTGTGATGAATGAACATTAGGCATATAGCTTTCCCAAATGTAACTGTTTTTAAAGAATGTCTTCCTAAAAGTGAACCCGCCGAACAAAAGGCATGAATATTTTTATGACTCTTAACATATAATACTATGAATTTGCCTCCTAAACGTTTTGTGTCATGATTATATTTTTAAAAGAAGGAAGTAGTGGAATTTAGAAACAAACCCCATGAAATTGTGTTGCTCCAAAAGACGATGATGTATTTGGCTCCTGAAAATATATTTAATTTTCTTTGAGTGCCTAGGAAGGGCTTTCTTATTTGAGGCACAGACAGAGGACTTCATTGACCGAGGTGGTGGAAGTACTGCATTAATGACCGAGGTAGTGCAAGTACTACATTAAGTATAATAATCTAGAAGGTAAAATTTACTGTCAGTAATTTAGTTGGGAGAGAATTGGCTTTTGAGAGGTAATGAGTATTCGTTGAAAGGGTTATTCAATGCCAGTGATCAAGGTGGAGCTCTTTGATTTGCTTTAGAAATTTTACTTGTCTGATTTATTTTTATTTTATTTTTTAGACACAACTACGAATTGATTCTTTCTTTAGATTAGCTGAACAGGAGAAACAAGATGCTAAGGGTATTAAGAGCCGGAGACTTAACAGAGCTGTGACATGTATGCTGAGAAAAGAAAGGGAAGAAGCAGCCAGTGAAATAGAAGCAGTTTCTGTTGCCATGGAGAAAGAATTTGAGGCAAAAGGTAAGACCCAGAAGAGAAGCATAGCAAATAAATGGAAAGAGTCATCGAGCCTGAAAAGAACGAGGCTTTTGGATTCAAAACGAGAGAGTAAATGTGGTGGGTTTTTGGGGGAGGCCTCCCAGTCATCTGATGCATCCTCAAGTGAGGATGCTGAATGTTTACCTTTAATGAACATGCAGCAGGGAAAAGCAGCTGGAGAGGCAAAATTCAGCTCTTCAGATTTGCAGAACACAGTGAAACCAGATCCTGTAGAGGATGAAGGTTCGATTCTGAGCAGCTCCAGTGACGATGACAGAGAGAAAACAAAACCAGTCCTGGTGACTGCCAGATCTGTGTTCGGGAAGAAAAAGGGGAAACGAACTGTAAAAGGAAGAAAGAAAAAACTAATTTAAATGTGTATTCTCTATAATTGGGTACAACTTAATATTTTTGTAATAAATTCGTTGTGAGGAAATAAAAAAATGAAATATATCTGCACAGTGTTTGTGTTCAGTGTGTGGTTTTTAAAAATATGGATGCCGAACTTGACATGTATTTATTTTTCAGTATGTTACCTTTTTCTGGTGTTTACTCCTTTATGAATGTTTCCTTGTATTTCTTTTGTCCATGTTTTTATTATTGTACAATGTGTGATGCTTTCTGATGACATTTAAAAAAGGAGAAGGGATTTATATTGATCAATACTCACTGTAGATGTGCTTCCCTCTGACTTTCCAACCTAGATGAGAGGAAAGGTATCTTCTTTATTTCTCATTTTACAACAGTGGCAGTTCCACCTAACTGCATAAAGTCTTGTCCCCCACTGCTTCCCATTTTCCCTCAGGGTCCACTTAAAAGGAGAGCAGGAGGGAACCTCCCTGCTGCAGCATACTTTAAGAGTATGTCTGCTGTGGTTATAACAAAATAATTAGGAAACTTAAATGGGGCGCATGATTCCTCCTGTGAACATTAACTGTATGGGAAGCTCTGTACCGTAGTGTTCACTTTTAAAATACTTCAGTTGTTCCAACCTGTAAGTGGGTGTGGAGGCTCAGACCTGCGGTTGAACCAGTCAGTATAGGTAGGTTAACTGTAGGAGTGGCTTCCAGAGGTCGATTATTGTTAACAGAGCCTTTTCCTCCTAGTGGCCCAGGTAACGTTAGTTTATGATGCCTCCTGCTGAGACTTCTCAAGTATGGTATTACCAATTGGCCTTTGGCCTTCAGGTCCTCTCCTCTCAAGTCTGTGTCTTTCTGGCATTTTGGTATTTCCATCTCTACTGATTTCCTTTCCTCAATCTTCAAAATAGTTGAAAATCTTCACCAATGGAAACCAAATACAAATAAATACCTTTAAGCAACTTTGAGTGACTCCTTAATACTTTTTATAGGCTCTCACTTATACTTACTTTTTAGCCCTACTTCCCAAATACTTGGACTATAGCTGCTGTTTTTGTTTGCCCATTATTTATTCCTTCCTAATTCAGAATATGTTTTCTATTACTATCTTCTCTAGCAGCCTTCTCCAAAAGTCAATAGTAACTTCCACATAAACTTAAATTTAATGCTTTCCTCTAGAGGTATGTGAAGCAGAACATTTTTGGAGGTAGAGGGGGACATTAACTTTTTCATGTTACTTTCATTTCTCAAAGCTACTTATAATTGGGAGTTTTCTGCATTTGTGTTTGTAGGTAGGATAATAGTTTTGCTAAAGAAATTTTGTTGCTTTTGGTCAATAATTTACAATGCTTTTGCACTTCAATAACTGCGGCAAAGTGTAAGCTGCTATAACAAAGATGTTCATATATAGTGGCCTGAATAAGCTGGAACATTATTTATCTCTTACTGGCCAGTCTAGGCTGGTAATGCAGTTGTGCATCATGAAGTAATTCAGGGTCTCAGGTTCAGCTGTTAACCTAGGCTGCTGTCTCATTTAAATGATCTATACTGGGTCACTGCTACATCTGCATTTCTGTCTGTCGGAAGAGGAAATAAACAAAGTCCAGGGCAAATAGAATGTCTTATATTAAAAGTGACTAGAAAAATCACTTTTGCTCCCATTCCATTGGCCTGAACTGAGCAGGTTCTTCAGAATATACTAGAAATAGTTAATGTTGTTTCTTCCTCAGCCATGTACCAAGGAAGAGGGGAAAAAGGGATATTCAAGACTATTAGTAGCTTATGTCATATGTATATTACTTATAGAAGTTTGTTATTATATCCTTTTTTCCTTTAACCCTATGCCCAAGGTATATCCTTTTACAAGGGAAGAAACAAGGTATATCCTTTTACAAGAGATGTTAACCAATTTTACCAAATTTACACATCTAGTAGGAAAACATTGTGACCTGAACCCAAATCTTCCGACTTGAAATTCGAGTTGCTATTTTACATATAAAACAAACAGCAGCAAAGCATTACACAAAGCATTTTGTATACTTATAACTTATTTAAGATGATGACCATCATATACATTTTTGATAAAAGTATTTTTCAGCTCATTAATATTTTCTTTTTCTTTAAATTTGCTATTAAACTCATTTGCTGAGCTCTTTATTTCATTGTATTTGCAGTTTGGTTCTGTCTGACTCAATTTTATAGATTCCAGTTCTCTGGTATAATTCTTGTCATCAATTTTTTAATATCTTAATCACCATTACTTTGAAGTCTGTGTCAAACAACTTCAGTGTCTGGGTTACATGTGGGTTTCTATTGTTTTCTTGGTATGGTTAGTAAATTTTGACTGGATGCTGGACATTGTGTATTAAAAATTATAGATGTTCTGCATCTTCCTCTGGAGAGGATTCCAGAAGGTACCCTGGCAGGCAGAAGAGGGGAAGATCATCTCACTCTGATCAGAACTAAGTGGAATTAAAGCTGGTTTACAGTCTTTGTAAAACTCCATCTTTTAGTCCCCTCCCCTTCCTAAAAAGTAGTTTTCTAGGAGTGCCACCTGACAGGGTGTTTCTTCTTTTGAGCTTTGCTTCGCTTTTAGCCACTAAATGGTTGGAAGATTAGCTTCTTGCTCCGCTTTTAGCCACTAAATGGTTGGAAGATTAGCTTCTTGTTCCATATATCTTACTGAGCAAATACACTGTATTTGCTCAGTGCTGAGTTTTAGGCTTATTTCTCTGTCCCTTTCTGGGATCTTAGGGCCCCAATTCCTAGTTGCCTTGCTAGCTCCAAACACTGTACTTTTGTTTTCCCAGTTCTGTGAGATCCCCTAAAGCTTTGCCAGCATCCTTCCATGTTGTCCTCTATTTGGCTCCCCAGCCTCTTTACACCAATAATCAGCAAAAGCTTGGAATTCTTGGCTGCTTTGGCAGCTCTCTGATGCGTGTGTGTGTGTGTGTGTGTGTGCGTGTGGTGTGTTTAAAATCTGTAATCAGTATAAGCAGAGCTATAAGTTACTTAAAGTTGGAGGCAGAAGTCTTTATGCACTTTTAAAACAGTAAAATATAATTGAAACAATCATTGTCATCACGACGGTTTAGATGATTGATTTAAGGATTCTGCCTCTCAAAAATCTAGCACTGGAGTTTCATGATCTTTTAAATAGCTCCTTGAAAAAGACAGGTGATTTTTATTCACCAAATGATTCTTTATTCTTGTGTTAAAAAGAGTCAAAAAGAAAGCGTGTTCTCTGCCCAGAATTAACTGCCTATGAATAATAGTTTTCATTGTAAAGAATTTTGCAGTTTCCAGGATATTTTCTACTACTATATTCATCCCATAAATATATGTTGTGTGCCTTTTATATTCATTTTATAGATGAAGAAGCAAAGAAATACACTAAGTAAATGCCTGAAATCACATGCTGATTATTAATGGGAATAACTAAAATCAGGCTCCCAGATTACAAGTCCTGTCCAATACATTAAGGTGACATTAATTCAGCTTTTCATACATCACAGTATATAAAGTATTTCTTAGTAGCTCTACCCACTCTCATAAGTTTATTTAACTTTACGGTATTGCTTGATTTTGTTACCTATGATAACTTGGTATTAAGGATATTTTTATTAAGAGAACTACCATATGATCCAGCAATTCCTCTTCTGGGTATTTACCCCCAAAATATGAAAACACTTATTCACAAAGATATATGTACCCCCTTCATTCATCGCAGCATTGCTTATAATAGTCAAGACATGGAAACAACCTGTGTCCATTGATAGACATATAAACATGCAATGGAATACCACACCGTGAAAAAGCTGAAATACTGCCATTTGCGACAACATGGCTCTTAAGAGTATTATGCTAAGTGAAGTCAGAAGAGGACAAAAACTATCCCTTTACTCATGTGGAATATAAAACAAAAAGTAACTAACAACAGAAACTTATGGATATAAGCAGCAGAATTGTCACCAAAGAAGACGGGGTTTGGGGGAAGATAAAGTAGCTAAAGGGGGTCAGGTATATGGTAATGGAAGGAAATAACTTGTGGTGGTGAGCATGCAGTAGAGAAGACAGATGTTGAATTATAATGTATAATTGAAAATGAATTATTAACCAATGACATCCCAGTAAATTTAATTAGAAAAGGATATTTTCAGAGAACAGGGACTTCTATATGTACTCTGAGATGCAGCTCTGCAAGCACATTGGCAGGTGCACAGGTGGATGATAACCCTCAGCCTTCCTATTCAGTCAGTGTAGGAAAGAATCTTGGTAATTTGATTCTTGCGTCCAGAGTACAGCTGCACACATTCTCAAAACATTCTGCTGTGGTTGTCTGATTCTGAAAATGATGCTTGCACCCAGACATGTGACATCTGAAATACGTGCCTTTGTCTGTGAGGACGTCATAACTATAGAGTTTTAAATAACTCTTGGCATCAAAATTAAAAAATGGATTGCTTCACTCAGTCTTTACTTACTTTTCAAGAGCAGTTTGTACTCACCAATTAATAATCCTAGTTCTGTGTTTGGGACACTCCCATAGAATATTCCCACTGTTCTGCCCGTAGTTATGGGCATTCTCACTTCATTGTATAACTAGAGGCTCTGAAGCTGCAGCTGTCAGGATCCTAATCTCGTCCTTGAGGACTCACTGCCAGTGTGTACAGTAGCAAGCTGCTTGGTGCTGTTAGCCTTTCAGGCACCATCAGAATCTCATCAGCAAAACAAAAGTTGTGGACGATACCTTTTAACCTTCCAGAAACAGCTAACTCATTTAGGTATGTCCGGACTTAATATTTAATAAATGTTTACCTTCAGGCAGACATGCGTAATAAAGGCCACTTTCTTTAATGGAAGAGAAACTAAATTGGGTACAAAACGGGACCAATGTTGCTATTGTTGAGCCATGTGACCCCTGGGATGTAATTTAGTTTAATTGTAAAAATAGTTCCTCATTTGTAAACTATAGGGAAAATAATTTGTCTTCTAACTTACTGTAAAGAAAAATTGGCTGTGAAAAATGTTTTAGGATCCTTAGAAGAAAGGAGTGATAGATAAATTCATGGTAGTACAGTGATTATTAAATGACCCAAAATCGAAATGTAAGAAATTAAGTCATTGCTTTCCAAAGTTGGAATAATGGCTCTTTTAAGCTTGTTCACAGGATATGCTTTGAGAGGCATAAAATAATTTCTTCAGTTTTAAGTATTTTGCTGAGATAGAATGGATTCTTTAAAGTAGAAGCTACTCAAAAGACCATTTGGCAGTTGGGCTGTTTCACATTGGGTATGTGCTAATGAAATATTGATGGCAACAACGCGAACTTAGAATTTATTGCTGTGTAAGAAGCTTTATTTTAGATTAATACTATGGTTTTTACTACACTGAAATGAGCCCATTTTCTCCCAATATTTTAATTATCTGTTAAGTTTTAGGATTACTATTTGACTAGTCATTATAAAGATGATGTCTTTCTTTGTGATAACTGAGGTAGCCCTTGGTGTGAATGTGTTTTCTTTCTCCAGTATATTCTAAATTTTCTGACTCCGAAGGCTTTGTTCAAATTTTTATTTGTACTAGATTGTGTTTCCATGGTATTTATTAAAGCATGATTTATTAATATATGATTTTAATATAATTTCCTTACAGTAGTTGAAGTTAAATTTTATTAAGGTAAATAGAAAAGCACTCAGCACATTTTGAATTAATTGCTACCATTTGCTATTTTAATGTATTATTTGCCTAGTTTTCAAGAAATGATCAAGAAAACTTCAATGTATAGTCATTCATTAGTTCATCGTTTAATGGATCCAGAAGCTCAAAAAGGTAAATTATTTTGTTTCTTTATGTAATTGGACCAATTCTAAGATGACAATTAACAGAATATAAAAACATACCTTTGCAGTTTTTTCCAAGTGCAATACACTAAATATATGATTTGAATTTCTGAGTTATTTCATTTCAGATAAGAAGACTGTAAGAGAAGTAAAAGGTTTTATGTAAAACTACACGTTTTTACTAATGCTTGGATGAAAGATGATTTTAGACTATAAAAACATTTCTAGCCTCTGTTTATGTTCCCTCTGTTGTAATTAGAGGCAAATATATAATGTAATTTGAACTCTTGGTGTAAGGAAAATTTAAGTTTGAATTCAACTGTCAGTGTAGTTATTTCAAATTGACCCACAATTTTTACATCATCTTGATTAGTATGCCTGCATGGATTATGTAATATAACTATCATTGTTGTTCCGAGTCAAGTGTAGACATACATTCTTGATATAGACTAGAATTATCATGGTTTTGTAGTATACATTTAATTATCTTGGCTTCTTTCTTTTTCTCTATGCATTATCTACACACTATGAATGTTTTCTAAGAACTATAGTTCTATTTTTTTTTTCTTTTTGAGGCATATCAGATGCCCTTTACCTAGGTGAGTATATCTTTAGGCCACAAGAAATGAGTGTATTCCCAGTGTTGGCGGCCTATGTGGATTAAATACTAATGGTTTTCTATAGTGATTTTTGCAAACCTAAACATATAAAGTCATAATCACTTAGAGAATCCAGCCATTTGGATCATTTGAATGGAGAAGTAATTTCTGTGTGGTGTATGAATAAAATTACATCATTATTAGTATCATTAGTAACAACACTTGGTTTCAACTGTGTGTAAATTACAAAGGAAACAGAAGAAGTTCAAGATAAAGTTGAGACAGAAAAAGTATTAAAATATTTTACAACACAAATAATCACACCCATAATCATCTATATAGTCAATTAAAGTTTTAAAAACATGTTCACAGGTACAGTGTTAAGTGGATTTAGTGTGTGGTATTTGGGCAGAGTCAGATGGCATTTTGTTGGAAAGGCTTCCACTAATCAGAGGAACACTCAGTTCTCAAATACTGAAGGATGTCAACTTGTCCTCTCCTCTTTTATACTTAGTATCTTGACCTTGGAAAGTATGGAGCACACCCATAGTCCAGTTCTATTTCAACACTGGTCTGAAGCTACCAGAATTATAGGATGTCACTTAGCTGTACACAGATTAACGTTAGGACCATAGCGTACTCTAAAAATTCCTCTTGTCTCTGGTTTCTCATGCTACATTATAATCTAAATTGTCTAAAACCTCATCCACATAAACTATTCCAAATATGTTGTTTACTTCTTACCAAAATCACTCTCCAGCTGTTAGCACTTGTAGCAATGTATTATTCAGGAGCAGGGTGCTCCTCAGGGTCTGTACCCTGAGAGCAGGTTCAGCCTAACCCAAAGGTTCAGTGATTCCTGTGCACAGTTATTCCTAAATTTGTGCCCCAACTGCTTGTTTGATGTCCTACATACTGCCTTGTGTCAGTTTGACTCCTTCAAAAAACATGCCAGAATGGGATTAAACATGTAAGAGATTTATTGGGGGAAATGTTTGTTGAGGATAAAGAAGGAACAGAAGTAGGCAGGGAGACCTTCTGACCATGATGCATGTCTGAAAACTGAGAGGGGAAAGAAAAAGACAGGTTGAGTAGGAAGAGCCTCAGAGTGCAACATGGTTCTCCCAAAGCCTCTGGCAGGCCGATGGGAAGTCCCTGAGCAGAAGTTGCCCATGAGAGGAGTGTCCTCTATGGAATGGGAATGGGCTGGCTTTAGTAGGCAGCCCCAAGTGGAAACATGACCTCTGAAGAGCCAAAGGGACAGCAGCTGGTACTGTTGGGCAGCTGTGCTTCCCAAAGCAGGTTCTCTTAATCTGAGTGGCACACCCCTCAGTGGGTGGCATGTCGTCACGTTTTTAAATATTCATTAAATAATTTTCCTTTGCTGATTTGCCCCTCCATCTATATTTTCAATTTCAGTTTATGACAATATCATATCCCTGGCCACCCATAAACTTGAAATCATCCTAGTCTTTCCCTTGTTCTTATACTCTTCATCATTAAATTTCATTTATTTGACCTCGTTATATTTTTTCCTACCACATACCACCTGTTTTGCGGCACCATCTTAATTCAATTTTTTATTATTTCTTCTTTTGATTGTTGTAACTGCCTTCTAACTGACTACCCCCACCTTGGGTTAGCTTCCTTTTTTCATCCTCTCTGGTTCTTTTCCCATAGCCTGCATAATCTTTGAAAAATTTAAATCTTGCCACATTTGCCTTCTGCTTAAAATTCTTCAGTGCCTCTTTATTATAGCATAAAATCGAGTCAGCATGACATAAAGTGTTTTTAATCTCATGCTGCTACCTCAACTTATCCTATATTCTAGTTCTCAGAGTTTCCCAAATTGGAATATTAGTCAAGAGTCTTTTTGCCAGTTGGCTGCCATGTGTGTAGTCTCCTTTGTCACCCTCTTATTTGACTCACAAACTCATAATCATCAAGGCTCTGGTCATTCTTTCCTGAAATCTCTGAGATATGGAACTGTCTCTTTCTGTTTTTGAGTTAAATAGTTAAGTCTCGAGTCTTCATTATAGCACTTACATGCTGATCTTTGTATTTATGGTGCCCAAGCATGCAACAAATGAGCAAATGAATGAATTAGCTATAACTGAGGCCTTTTGGCTGGACTCAAAATTTGCTCCTTAGCGATTATCTTGTATTTCTGGTCATGAGTCGGTTGACTCTTCAGGACCAAGTATAAGGTATTACTTAGTGATAGCACATGAATGTCTTTCACAAGGATCTTCATAAATCTTTACAGAGTTGAATTAATGGGTAATAGGGCTTTTAGAAATAATATTGTCTTAACATATGAAGAAAAAAGTTTATTTGAGTAATTCTGTTGCTATTTAAGAAACATCAAATTATAGTCTGAGACAATATTTAATATACCAGTTGGAATACTATAGCACATATAATTATGAAAGAATCATTCAACACATTTTACATGTTTTAAAAGTAACCTGAATATGTATCTGTTAAATAAGACTAATACATTTTCCACATATTGAATAAAAATAACTTAAATATAACAATCTGCCTCGGATGTCTTCAAATGTCTGGTTTAAATGTCAAGTTTAAATGTCAATTGTTGCCCTTGGGAAAGGTCTACCACTACTTCAGAAGTTCACAAATTCATACCTTGGTTCCTAGACCCAATGCTGCTGTCTACATTTGGACTCTTTAATCTCTTTTTCTAGATTAGTGCAACAGTCTTCTAATTAACTTCTAAATTAACCTTCAGCTGCTACTGCCAGAGGTAAGTTTTTAAATATCAAATTTCATCATGTAAGTTCCTGTCCTAACTATTTTTGTTGTCTCCTCCTCGCCTTATAGCCAGGCTTCACGCCTTGGCAGGTGTTTCATCTTCCTTAATCTTCTTTCCTTCTCTACCTGGCAGCCTTCCTCCTCTCCCAACTCGCTGAAATGTCTCCCTAAGAATGCTTTTCATTGTCGCATATGACAGTATTTCATATGTTCTTATGGCTACGTAATATTCCATCGTATATATGTACCACAGTTTCTTTAGCCAACCAGTCTATCACAGGACACTTCGGTTGATGGATGGACCTCGAGATAATCATGCTAAGTGAAATACGCCAGACAGAATAAGTTGAAAATCACATGATATCACTTATATGTGGGATATAAACCTAAAAGCAACAAATGAGCAGGACAAACAGAGACTCATGGACACGGACTATAGGCTAGTGGTAACCAGAGGACTATAGACTAGTGGTTACTAGTGGGGTGAGAGAGGAGGCGGGAGGTAGACAGGGTAAAGAGGGTCAAATACAGGGTTTAGGGGGAGGGTGGAGTGTGTAAAGGGGATCAAATATATGGTAGCTGAAGAAAATTGGACTTCGGGTGGTAAACACACAATAGAATATACAGATGTCAAATGATAATGTACACCTGAAAATTATATAATTGTATTAACTAATGTTACCCCAATAAACAAATAAAATTTTTAAAAAATGCTTTTCCTAATCTGACCAACTAGGGATCCTTCCCATAGCACTTTAGAAATATTTCTTTTATTGCACTTATCACACCTCACTGGCATTCATTTAATAGTCTCTTCCCACTACGATCCCAGCAGCAAATTGGAGTGCAACTAATTTTTTCCCCCAATTGCATCCTGAGCAGTCTCAGTAAAAGATGAATTTTCTTTCTTCTGCAAATGTAGTATCATTTGGTCCACTTGATTAAAGTTACAGCCTCTATATATTGTTGGAATTAAGCAGACCTCTAGACAAAAATGTTTATGAAATCTCAGGAATTAGTCTCAACATAAGGACTCAAGACTTTGACATTGCTAAGACATTCAAAAATCTTTCAGGTTAGCCTGAGAGTATTTACTAATCTGAAAATATCTTTAACATCTTTTTTCTTTTTAATCTAGATATTTCTTAAGCAATGACATCCATTTTTGAAAAGAAGATTCAACTGAATGACAGTCTTTCATTTAGTTGAGGGGTTTTTACCCAGGTTTTCATGACAGTCCTCTAATGGAAGCTTAAATTCACTTGTCATAGCTATTAAGACTTTTTTTTTTCTGGTGTATTTCTGTGATCTGACTCTTCCATTTATTATTGTTGTTATTGACCTTATAAGTATAAAAGAGATGAACACAGACAGAGCCTTCATTTTTGAAGGCTTGCTGCAAATCCAGCCTTGGAAGTCAAATCTCTTGAATTTTCCTCTTAAGAAAATCATCATCATAATGACTGCAGAATCTTGCTAATTTTCACTTCCTAATTAATTCTCAGGAGAACAAGAGCACCTGGTAGATTTTATTCACTATCAGCAAAGATTTAGTAGCAGGAAAATGGTGTTAAGACTTTTTTATATCAAAAACCATTAAAATAGATAAGCTCAAGATAGCAACATAATTGCTATCAATACTATAGATTGTTTTATTTACAATCTTTTAATATTTGTTTCAATGTTAAATTCATTAATAAAATAATACTCTAAGATTAAGTTTAACCTAAAGGTACAAATATCAAGAGTTTTCTGCTTTTCATATAAGGAAGCCAAGATTCATCATTTTGCATAACCTGGTTCTAGTTTTTTGTCCTGGGATCTGAGTGCTAAGAAATGAGAGACTATGTGTGGAAAAATTATTCTGCAGAAATGTAAATTAGAATTTCATTGTATCATATTATAATGCTATTAAGTTTTGGGGGAAATTCCTCTTCAAATCATATCTAAAAACCAAAGAATATCTACTCATTTATTAATCTTCTCAAGATTTATTCCCATATTCAATGAATAACTAAGCATGGACTTTGAGAGAAGTCCTTTTGTATATTATGTTTGGAGCTTAGATAGATTTTTTCCTTTTATTACAACAAGGCTACTTTAGGGGTGCCCTTAAAATAGTGCAGCTCTTTGTTTTAGATTTCAGTTCAGAGGTCCTTGTCATCAACTTTGAAATGGGTGGTGATATTACTAAAACTTAATAAACATGTCTTTTGATTTAAGTAAATACTATTAAAATTGTCACCTCAAAATATTTAAATAGACATTATTGCTGAAAAACAGCAAAGTTTTAAGATGGAAATAATTGTGTATATATATATGCTTTTAAGATCTCACATACTACACCTAGAGAAATTATTTTAAGCAGCCAAGTTCAGTATATTTTGGTTTCCTAGTATAATAATATATTAACATATGATTATAATAATATATTAACGTGTATTTTAAATCTCATTTCCTTATAATGGTAAAGATGTGGTCATTCCTAAAAAGAAATGATTAGCTCTGTTTATTTAGAAAAACCATTGAAAAACAGGAATCATTTGTTATTACATTGTAGTTTTTAGAGCAACAGCACTAATCTGGTCAACTAACCTTTAAAAAAAAAGTGCAAAGTCAGAGATGTCAGTTTGTAGCAGTAAATATTCACTGGCAAAGTTTTTATATCAAAGATTGGAACTTTAGGAGATGCTCCTGGGATTTAGTGTACTCTAACATCTATTAATCCCTAATTTCTTAGGTGACTTGTCAGAAAGCGCTGCATTTACAAGGAGTTTGCAAGGAGGCCCCAGAAAGCATATTTAGCTAAAGGTCAAAGAAGCAATTAATGTTCTCAGCTTTTCCCTAAAGAACTTCCACACAAACATCACTCCCCTCCCACCCTAAATCTTAGCAAGACAAGTGAATATAATAAAATGAAAGTTAAAATTCAAATAAAACATATTACTAATATTATTTGTTTCTAAATGTGAATGTATTTCATTGTTTAAGGGGAAATATAGTGAAGTATATTAGAAGATGGGGCTCTTGCTGAAGATTTTTTCATTTTTTCATCTCTTCGTTTTCTCTGTTTTTCTGCCAAGAGTCAATGTTTGTGGTGGTAGTAGATTGGGCCCTTCCTATGGTGTGTAGTGAAGTTGGAGTTCTTTTGGGGAATACTTGGTTTCGTCTGGATCCTAAGCAGCACTCTATTAAGAGATCACAGAATTTAGGACAGGAAATCATCTATATATTCCGCAGTCTGACGAGAGTTTTTTTTTTTTTTTCTCTGTGTTTCAGTGTATTTTCCTTTCACCTGTATTTTAGCCATTGTCATATAGCATTGTAATTGTCTATTTTCATGTTTCTCTCTATATACCTTTAAGTTTCACCAGCTTGAATTTTTTATTCTCAGTCACTAGACAATGTAGACTTTAGTAAGTACTCAGTGAATATTTGTTGAATGAATAAATGAATGAATTTCTTAGCCTGTCATCTGAAACACATCTCTGCCTGCTGAAGTCTGATATCACCCCCTCTCTCTTCACTATTGGCTTTCTTTTGTTTGCTTTTATTTACTTTATCTCTTACATTTCTTTAACATATTGTATCTCTATGATAGCACTTTTCTACAAGATGACATGTAGTTATTGCATTGAATTATAGAAATTCAGTTATACAGTGATCCTAGTCCAGCTAGGATCAAACGTCAATCTGATGTATCCCTCATATCTTGAAAGAGTGGTCTTCTTGTTTCTGTTTGATAGCTTCTGGAAAACTAATTTCTTACTGCTTTCTGAGGCAGGCCATTTCATTTTTGAAAAGGTGTGATATTTAGAAAAATATTAAAAATCTGCTTTATTGTAATTTTTCCCATGGGTTTAGATTCTGCTCTCTGGGACCCCTCTCCCGCCCCCGCCACTCCACACACTCCTATCTCTTCTATTTGCCACTCTTTCAAATTTGTGAAAACTTTTGTGTTCCCTTGGGTTGTTCCTTCTTTATTATGAAAATGCCGATCTCCCCAAACTGTCCTTATATATGGCTCAGTGTCAAGATTTCTCACCTCATAGTTTCTCCAGTTTCTCAGTGGCTTTCTAAAATGTGTTTTCCCACACTGAATATGGGGTTACAAGTATGACCTGAACTATTTCAAATAGAACAGAGCCTTTACCTCCCTCATCTTAGAACTTAAATTGTTAATATGGCTTGGGTGTATTAGCTTTTTTGATAGTTGTATTATAGTTATATTTTGACTAATTGAACTTATGGCCAATTAAATTTATATATCTTTTCCCCTCCACAAGTAGTGCAGCCTGAATGTGGACTTTACATTTGTCTTTATCAAATGGGGTCATTGTGGAAAAACTGACTTGCATCTAATTCAGGGTTTCTTCGTGGGGAAGTCATGAGGTACCACATGTGTTACTGAGGTTCAGGCAGTTGTGTTTATGCATTTCTAGTTTTCCCAAGGTCAGGGACCATGTCTGTCTGGCTAACTGCTGTCTTCTATCATCTAGTGCAGTGCCTGGCACAAAGCAGGTCTTCAGTACAGTTTTGTTGAAAAAGTAAAGGGAATAACCAAGGAACAAATATTCTTCTGGCTTAAGTTTTTTAAATAAATATTTTCTGCTTCATCTCTTCTTCTTTTAAAGAATTACAAACTATTTTTCCTTTTCTTGATGTCATAACACTATTTTTTTTTTTTTATACTCAAAATTCAGTTTTTATTTTCTGTCTTCTTGGAAGAGAACTAAGCTTGGATTCATTAGTGCTGGGGTGGGGATAGTGGCGGAGAGCAACGACAAGACTTGAAAGATCAGTTCATTTTAAGGATTGTTGTAAAAAATAAATAGCTTCTCTGTTAATGCAAGTCATATATTAGATAAGTTTAACTTAAGACAGCCTCTACCACAGTGATTTTTTCTCCTTAATTTAACTATAGAATTTTCTCCCTCCCCTCAGCATTATTAACGTGTAATTGACAAATAGGAATAGAATATATATAATATGTACAACTTAATGTTTCACACATTGTGACATGAACACCACAATCAAGCTAATTAACATATTCATCACCTCACATAGTTACCACTTTCTTTCTGTTTGTTTTCACGGCAAGAACACTTGAGAACTACTCTCTTAGTAAATTTAAAGTATACAACACATTATTATGATTATCTATAGTCACTATACTGTACATTAGATCTCTGAAACTTATTCTTTCTGCATAACTGAAATTTCGTACCCTGTGACTGTGACCAACATCTCCCCAATTCCTCCACCTCCCAGCTGCTGGCCACCACCATTCTACTTTCTGCATCTATGAGTAACTATAGAACTTTCAGTTGTAAAATCCTATATCACACAATCTAGTATTTTTGATTAGATGGTGATCTTATTTTATCATTTATTTTAATAACCAAAATATAATAACAACTCATAATAATAATAATTTGTAATCGTAGACAAGGTGCTAAGCACTTTACATACATCATCTTATTTAAATCTACCAACACTATTTGATTTAGGTTCTTCTATCTTTCCCGTTTTACAAATAATGAAATGGAGGCTCAGAAAGGATGTATATCTTGCTTCATAACTAGTTTGTAAATTCCTTGGGACTAGTAGTTCCTTTTTCAAATTGCATCTTAGCTTTTTAATAGTTTAGAGAGTGGGCTTTGGAACAACCAAACAAGGAATTCAAATTTTGGTGTTTTCATTTACAAGTTGCATGAGCTTTGTCAAGTTAATAAAGCTCTCTGAGTCTTAGTTTTGTTTTCTGTAAAAGTGCAAATAATAATGCATATCTCACAAGGTTTGTTGGAAAAATTACATGAATATCATACACAATGTATTTAATGTGGTCTGGCATGTGAAGAAGGTGCTCAGAAATTGAGAGTTAATGTTGCTTATTAACCTTATATAATGTCATGGATGTTATGATGCCATGAGTTGCCCCAAAATTAAAACAAAAATAAGTAACAATAAAATGATACAAGAGGATATTTTGGGTATTATAAAAAAAATTTTTGTCTTAATAAAGGGAGGTCATAAAGGATACATATTACTGAAATAACTGAAATTGCACTATATAGACAATGCAAATAGTTGAGTTCATATGTTCCTTCACCAATTGTTCTCTTGTTCTAGATGAACATATTTTGGTTCCTTAAAATATATTGCTTTAAAAACACTTATTATTTGTTTCACATAGTGTTTCAGAAATGGACAGTGGTAATTTCAACTTCAGTGAAAATCGGAAAGATGTTGCTCTTTTGATGTATGAAATGTTAGCTTATGAATCATTTTCAAATAGTTTACCTTTCTAGTCAAGGAATATTCAAAAGTAACAGAATAAGTAGAAACGTTGCATTTCCCTCAGGTTCTTTCTTTTTTCATGGTTTAACTAATATAACCACAATATTTGCCTCTTCCTTTTTCTTTCAGAAAACGGAGAGGACAGTGATGACAAAAAAGTGGTTGTAGAGATCACAGCAAGATGTTTCATTCCAAGTCTAATAACCACCACTTCCTGGGAGGGATTTCATTTTGTTGGTCATGAAATTCGAATTACTGAAGCCACAGACTGTTATGGTGCTGTTGTTTGGCCCTCGGTATATTTGATATAAAATTTGCTACATTTCAATTATTTTCAGTCAGTTTTATCCATTATTATATACTATATTGAGGAAGAAGATAGGTTCCATGGTTCTACTTTATGACCTCAAAGAACACTAAAATTTTGAAATCATGAAATTGGGAAAATGGTTCTACCAATTAATTCTACTTCTGACTTATAGGGTTAATAAAATATGTTGTTTACACCTTAAATTTTGTGTGACAACAGGTTTTAGAATAGTAAACATTTTATTTCCCATTTAACTGGTTCTATTTGAGTTAAACAATTATCATGAAATCTGTGCCAGTGTCAATATGCAGAATATTCTAAAAGGCCACCACTCCTTTACCAATTGTCCCATGAAGGGTGCAGACCCCTAGCACTGTATTCTCTAATCTCACACATGTCTTTGAAACGACTATTATTATTAGAAATTGCTTTCTTTAAAGATAATAAAACTTAAGCAATTAAATTCCATATTTTTAATTGTGTCTTTTCTCAACAATCTTCAAAGACTTTTTCTAGCCTAAATGTTGAACCATTGAAGGATGCACTTCTGTTGATAATTTTTTTAGTAATATATGTGTATACACATAAATATGTACATATACACACATACCTATCATAGCATTAGTGGGATATTTAAGAGTTTAAAAGTACTTTTTGTTATTACTTTTCAAGTACTACTTTTTCTTTTTTAAAACTTTCATAGGCCCTTGTTCTATGCTATTTTCTGGAAACAAATGTAAAGCAGTATAATATGGTTGACAAAAATGTGATTGAAATTGGAGCTGGAACAGGGCTAGTCTCCATTGTGGCAAGTTTACTTGGTAAGTAGATATTTTTTGGGTTTTGGAGAATTTAATGATCAAATATCCTTAGTTGCTTTTACTATCCAGTATACTATGATCTGGCCTATTTTTAACTTCTTAATTGTTTAAATGGGCTTCATCAAGAAACTACCAATTCTAAAGTCACGTTACTGGTTTCTATGAGAATTTTTTGTGATGTTTTATTCATTTTTCTCATGGAGTGCTCAGTCACAAATATATTCTAACTGGGAGGTGCATTTAAGCTCCTGGCTGCTAGAGGAGATGTACAAAATACTAGGTGTAAACAGAATCTACTGCTGTCGATTCTACTGTTCTTTATTTAAATTTTAGTCCTATTTCAACATTTCTATGTAACCATTTGTTCCTTTTGGGTTTTAAAGTTCTATACTTTTATGAAAAAGCACCTGTTAGAATAGAGATGGTGAATTAGAAATAACATAAAAATCATGTCTGCTAATTTTATGTTTGCCTTTGAATTTATTTTGTTTATTTTTATCCTTCTTTTGCAATATCTTGTTCTCTCACCCAATCATCTTTTCCAACTAAATGTGCAGTAGTCTCTATGTATGTCTGAGTCTGCTCCAGTTTGATCTTTTTTGTTGTTGTTGTAGTTATCTATTTCATTGCCTTAATTTAGCTGCCTTTTCTGATGTGCGCTACGCAAATCTGTCTTGATTTCCTTGATCTTCAGAAGAACACACCTGCCACTTTAAAATCTTGAGAGGAATTCAAGATTTAGCAATTTACAACTTTCTAAACACTGGGAAAATATAGGATCCTTGATGTACTCCCAAAATATTTTTTTAAAAAAATTTCTATCCTGACATTGCTTTCCAAAGTTACCATTTCATTTGACATGCATAGAATCAGGGGCACTATTGGATTTATACCTGAAAGCTTCCCAATCTAGGAGCAGAATTTGTATTTGGTAAGTCATTTATTTCATTAAAAAGAATTGATCCTGGGGATGGCTCCATGGTGTAGTGGTTAGTACATCTGCTTTACATGCAGAAGGTCCTGGGTTCATGCCCCAGGTGGAGCTATGGACCATACCCTGGGTGTGCCAACCCTGGGCGCATGCCATGAGCATGCAGAGGGGAGACACACTGCCTTCAGAGATCCAGTTCTTAAGGGGAAAATGGCAACATCCATAAGTCAGGGGCAGAAGTGGGGAGGGAGGGAATTAAAGAGGGGAAAAAAGTTTTTTAAAAAAGAATTGATCTTTTCATTCTGCTTATATAACTTGACACACATATCAAAAGACCAAAGCTTTTTTAAGTCATTCTAAAAGTGGTGGTGTTTTTCTCTCTAGTTGCAAAGATATTAATAGACAGTTTATATTCACTATAAGTAGGGGTGTATTCTTTATCATGAGATTTTTAAAAGATTTGTTGAAAATAATGGACTCACCCACATTAGAATGTGAAGATTTATATTTCTGCGATTCTACCAATGATATTCACATTTCCCTCCCATTTTAATATTTTCTGCAAAATACAATCAGTGGCCAGAGAAATTTGCCATCGTGGCTAAGAAATGGGTTCTTAACTGGTCTGGGCTGAACTAGACTTCTCTTCCAGTTCCGCTTTCCTCTTCCTAACTCGAGTCTGTTCTTGTCTAATGATGTCGAATTGGCCAAACCTAGATTTATTTACGCATTATTTTTAGGCTCTGCTGCTGCTACTCAAAGTTCACTTTAAGGGCCAAATTTTATTGATTATTGGTTTCTATAATTTTGCCCCTTCTAATTTGTTTATGAAAATGACCATCACTACTTACTTTTAACTTGGGAATGGTTTATATCTTCATCTGAGCATTCTGTACTGCATCTATGATCTTTGGCTATATGAGCACTATGTGCATGCTGTGGCTAGGTTTTAAACACCTTTTGATGGGGAGACTCACACTTATAATGGGTTCAAGTTGAAAACTGGGGCATAAACATGGCTGTCATACTTTCGATGTAATGCCTTTGAAAAGTCTTTCCTTCCTTTGCTTCTCATACTTGAGTCCTTCCTATTTAACGAAAGGATGCTCAGTGTTATATATGCTTGGTTTCACAGGACTGGGTATCTTTTAGGGAGAACCTGTTCATCTTTCAGCAATAGCTTCTGATTTTTCCAGTGAGGGTACCAAATATTTTGAGTTGTCTTTTCTCTTGATTATTTTTCTCCTAGCGTGTAGTTGATAAACAAAAAACAACAGCAACAACAGCAACAACAGCAAAATAAAACAAGAAAAATCATGAGAACAGAAAAATGCAATGGAGTGCAAAAGTATCATGGGAACCTAAAATTTTTTTTAAGGGAAGACGTAATGCTCCCCTAGCATGCATTTTGAAGGGGATTTCTCTCCTGTGTATACTGACCAGTTTTTCCTTTGGGACTAACAGTTATGCAGAATTACAAAATGCATGTTGGCTTGAAACCTGATTGTTTACTTTATCCCATGAGGGTTACTTTATCTACTGTCCTTTGCTTCACAGGTGCTTATGTGACTGCCACAGATTTGCCTGAATTACTTGGAAACCTGCAATACAATATTTCCCGAAACACCAAAATGAAATGTAGACATTTGCCTCAGGTTAAAGAACTCTCCTGGGGCATAGCTTTAGACAAGAACTTCCCCAAGTCCTCCAATAATTTTGACTATATCCTGGCGGCTGATGTTGTCTATGCTCATCCTTTCCTGGAGGAACTCCTCATTACCTTTGACCATCTGTGCACAGAAACTACCATCATACTCTGGGTCATGAAATTCAGGTTAGAGAAAGAAAATAGATTTGTAGATAGGTTTAAGGAGTTGTTTGATCTGGAGGAGATTTCTAGTTTTCCTAGCTTGAATATTAAGTTGTATAAAGCCATGAAAAAAAATCAGAAGAGTGTATGATGTCCTCAAAGGAGGACTTGGAAAGTGAAGGTTTTTTTCTAGTAGATTATGACTTTAAAGAAGATCCTGAATAATCTGCTGTAGCACTGACTTTCCCAAGGGGGGATGCACACACATACACACATGCACCTGCCCCCTGATATAGCAATGGATCTGGAGGGTGGCGAAGCCATACTATGTGGTTATTAGTTAGGACAATGTCTGCTTTCCGTATCCCTTCACAGCACCATTTTTTATTATGGTCATTTTAATAAATGGTGCAATTACTATAATTTTTAATGTATAACTAGAGAATGGTGGTTTTCAATAATGGCATTTCTAAAATGAATATCCTTATTGTTTTTAACATAAGCATATGTGATTCTCTATTTAGAAAGAAAGAAATGGACTATAGTAGGATCTGCAAATAAATCTGAAAGGG
The DNA here is from genome assembly GCF_014176215.1 of Rousettus aegyptiacus. Lineage (NCBI taxonomy): Eukaryota > Metazoa > Chordata > Mammalia > Chiroptera > Pteropodidae > Rousettus > Rousettus aegyptiacus. The sequence goes on along the minus strand of NW_023416286.1, from coordinate 54,975,476 downwards.
CAGATACATGATATAATGGTAAACGTTGGCTTATTGTGGTTTTTATTAGTGCCAGCTTACAGGCGGTCTATCATCTCTGCTTGGCAGGGTGGGCTTCCAGTGCAACCTCTGAAATCAATCAAGCTTGTGGATTTGAGGTTATGGGCAAGGACATTTCACTCTAGCAAATGAAAAATGAATGGAAGCAAACATAAAAACAGTTGAGGTTTTGGAGGAGTTATTGTTTCATTTTTAAGCCAAACACAGTTATTTTGTATCACAGAGACAAATAAATATAAAAACTTTGGGTCAAAAATACACATAAAAAGATTTAGGCTCTAATCTCAAATAACCAGCTAAATGGCTGGTTTTAAAGTTTAAAGCTCTTCTGTGAACGTATTTAGATCTAGATATTTGAAAGCCTATGTGATTTTCTCACATCAGCCTTAAAGATTAGAATAAGTCTGAAGTAATTAAAGTCAGTGCAAGGAGAGCAAAAAATTAAGATTTTGTATCATGTAACAAGAGTGTATTGGTCGGTAACTACTCTTTAGTGTCCCAGTAATGTTTGCTAGGCTATCACTGTGCCCCCATGGTGATTCTTGTTCTCTTAAGCACAGCCTTTTCTGCTTTGCCAGAAGTTCTGTCTACTCAGGGCTGAGGAGAGCTAAAAAGATTACTTTCTAGGACTCTGACCAATAAGACAGGGTACAAATATACTCCCAGTAGATTTTTTGGTATGTGCAATTCATAGGACCATCTCTCAATAATTCACAACATTTATATGGCCCTGTGTAGTTTGCACAGACCTGTTGCATACATAGTCATATAATCCTTACAACTATTCTAAGAAGTATAAGTAATATAATCCTACTTCACAGATAAAGAAACTGAGGCTGAGAGGGGTAAAGTCAGTTGCCTCAGGCTTGTTTGAGTCTAGAGCTTGTGTTGTTTACCATTGCACTGTATTTATGTATTTAAAAGGGTAATTTTCATTCTTTTAAATGAATGAAGTCATTTCTTCAAAATGAAATCAGTACCCAGAAAGGTAAGCAAATACATTAGGAAATGATGAGAACTGTTCCTCCTTAAATCTTTTTCTCTTGTTTTCTTCCTTAACTGGATGATCAGGGTAGGCTCATTTAAAAAGTGACATTTAAGCAAAGCTTGAAGTTGGTAAGAGAAGTAGCAGTGCAAAACATGGAAAAGTGTGTTTTAGGCAGAAGGAACAGCCATGCGAGGACATTAAGGCAGGAACACGCCAATCCTCTAGAAGCAATGTTAAAGTCGGTGTGCTTGGAACAGGGCAGGCTGGGGAGACTGGTGAGATATGGCCTTGGAGAGGCTATAGAGGGTTGGCTTGTGCCAGACTTTTGTTGTGGTCCGGGTTCTCTGCAAGCAGACTCCGAGGCAGAATTCGGTGTGCAGGTCACTTATTAGAGAGTGCTGTTAGGATCAAAACCTGTGGAAAGGAGTGTAAGGAAGTAGGATGAAAGTAGAGGTCAAACTGCAATGCAAGCCCAAGTACAACCTCAGCTGACCCCCACATGGAGTGCTGGACCTGGAGGTGTCTCAGGTTGGGTGAAGACATCTGCGTCTTGATTACCCCATGTCATTCAGTCACTGGCTGCCCTGGGAAGGCTCTGTGATCTTAGATGAGGTGACTTTCTTTAGCTGAAGCAATCCCTGAAGACGTTGACAGCTGAGGGCCCCCTGCCAGCAGCACTTCCAGCAGTGAGGTAATAAGGCATCCTGGAGGGGATCTGGGCAGCACCTCACAGCTTCCACCACAACCTTTAAGACCATAGAAAGAATTTTGGCTTTTTCTCTGGTTAAGTGGAGAATCACCAGGTGGTTTGGAGTAGAGGAGTGAAACATCACTCCATGTAAGGACAAATCTAGCCAATGTTTTGAGAATAGTTATGAAGGGGCAAAGGGACCTATTAGGAGACTGTGGCAGCCATCCAGGCAAGAGAGGATGACAGCCTGGAGCAGAGAACGTGCCCTGGAGGTGGTGAGAAGTGGTCAGTTCTAGATGTGTATGGAAGCTAGAGCTAACAGACCTTCCCACATATTCAATATGAGTGTGAAGAAAGAGGGGAGTCAAGGCTGACTCTAAAGTTTGATCCGAGCTACTGGACATAAAGTTAGAGGCATCAGCTTAGGGATGGTTTGTAAAGCTCATTCAGGGAGCAATGGCGAACATATAGAGAAGAAGGACTAGGCCTGAGATTGGCCAACATTAAGAAATCAGACATAGGTATATTTGAGGAGTTTTTTTGAGGTTCTGTCCCACCTCAAAGTTATATTAGTATCTGTTAACTCTGAAGTATGTATTTACTACCACAGTGATTTTTGAACTGGTCCAGTAGAGAGGTCAAAGTTTCCTCAAAGTTGCCTCAAAGACTTCTGCCTCAAAGGAGTGTCAGGTGCGGCAACAGGAATCTTGGGGTAAGAAGTGGAAAAAAAATGGCTTCTCTCCTAAAAAATGTTTGAATATCACTACTAAGCTATTTTTAGGTAGAAAAGATAAAATGTTCTTGTTTCAAAGACTGTTAGGATCGAACCAACCATATGGTTCATAATAATTCCTTTTTTTCTAGGTGTCAATCTGTCAAACATAGCATTAAATATCCATTGTTTTATTCTGTTTATAGCATACATTTGCAAATTTTAACACCCGCCCACACATACTGTGCCTCTCCTGTTTCACTTCATTCCATGTGCTTGTATACTTTTATCTTTTTGCTGTAGTTTCTCCACACTTTTCTATATTCAATTTTACAAAAATTTAATTTTAAAAGCTGTAACTTGAGTATGCTTTTTCTATCTTACAATTTTTCTTTTATGGCTAGGAACTGATTTAACTTTAATTTAAAGGAATTATACTATGAATTTTGCCTTTATCTGGCTTTTTTTTTTAGAGAAATTAAACTATGTTACTGAAAACCTCAATGCAATTCTTACAGTAACTTTCTGGGTTTCTAATAGAATAAACGTACTGATTACCAAAGTTGTTGCTCTACAGCAGACATACCAACTTGTTGGTGATACTGTGCAGCTTACAACTTACATGTGACTGAGTTTTTGTGCCACAGATTGTATCATCTGACTTTAGGAAACTAAATACTAAACTCTTCTATCTTACAATTCATTGATATATCCTATTTCATTTGTACCAATTTTTGTCTACCAGAATTTTTCAAAAACTGGTTTTTATTTTTTATTTATATATGGTAATCTCTTTTGGATAATTTTGGCATTGAGTAACTTTCAAAAGATTTTGAGCCAATAGTGTAAACTCATAACTGAGGGCAAAAAAAGATGAGAAAACATGACAGAATGTTCCTTTTTTTTTGCCCTTTAAATTCTCAGATTCTAGGAGCCTGATTTTCTCTTCATAGACAGAGTGTATCCACTTTATTTTAAGTAGGTTTTGGCATGTGAGTAGATAATTTCTGAATACCCTTTGGAAATTAAGCATGTCCACTGGGTAGGAGTTTGATGTACTAATTTTGAAAACAAGCTGGACTTTGGGTTCTAGAAATAGAAGAATTCAAGTCAACCTTAAGTGATCAGCTAAGTAAGCTTATTGATAAGCTTAGAATAAAATTAATACACTATGCCTCTTCTTTTGACTCTGTTGTAACTTAGTTTTCATGGAAATATGCATGTGGAAAAGGTAAAAAATTGTCAAATATGTGCATTTTTTCAACAAATTTTGAAGTAAAAATAAGAAACTAAATTGGGAATGCAGTAGATAAAAACTTTTGCAAAATGTAAGGGGATATTGCAAAGCAATTTAAAAAGCATAGTGTGTTTCTGTGCGGAACTAATTCTTTGTATCTTCTTTATGAAGCCAGGAAATGGTTCACAAATGAATTCCACATTCAGGTTTGGGCATTTTTGAGTTTCTGATGTGAAATTAAGTCTAGAATATTTACCTGCAAGCTCAATTTCAATATGTGTTCTGCTTCCAAGTTCCACACAAAATCAAAGATACTATTCTGTATAATTATGTGGTCATATTAATGGGACAGTGTGTCTTAGGTGGCTTTAGTTGGCATGGGTTAATTCTGTGGTCATATTAACTCATTTAATTTAGAGTTTCTGTCTGGACATTAGTGTTTGTGGGGATTGTGTATAGCTGCGTAGTATTTCAATTGCTGGTCATACACCATAGACTCCCTATTCTATTGAGCTAACCTTTGGCCTCTATTATGAACAGTGCTTTTATTGGGAAAGCTCAAAGGCCAGAGAGTTTCCTCTCAATTCTTTGTTTCTAAGGCAATTGTCTTTCCCTGAAGTTCAATAAAATTTTAGAATTAGCATTCAATCATCAAGGAAATTGAAAGTACCATTAAAAATGAAAACAGATGTTCAGGTCAATTTTGTCATAAATGGAACTTTAAAAAAAATAAGGAAGAAAAATATTGGATATCTACTGCCAACCACTAACACTTTACCATACCAAAAAAAATGTTCTTTTCAGAACAAAAGTACGAACTGAGTAAGGTTAAAACAAGGCATTTAAAAAATATTTTGGTAGCCAGGTATTATTTCATAATGCCACAAATATAGGTTATAAGGCTTCTGAAAATTACTTACTTAGAAAATACTAGTTTTTGTAGTTTAGGCTTTGAAAATTGCTATATTTTTCTTGTCCACAGTCTGTATATCTATACAGTTCTTTAATTTAAAATTATGTCAGCCCCTTACCTTCACTGGATTTTAAAATTTATTTTTAGTGTCATAATTTAATTTGGGTTTCCTTATCCAGAGCTATGATTTAATTTGGGTTTCTTATCTCTTTCTGTATTTCCTTTGTTGGAAGAGTATAAATCATAATGGCAAAGGTTGTCTCTGTCACAAACCATCATAAATAAGCCCAAAGAACAAGCCATAAAAATGTAAGAAATTCTTAGATTAAAAACTGAGTAATGTTTTCTACCCACCTGGTTTTCAGAGGTAAAAGTACAGTTTGCAACAAGTAAATAATTAACACTTTTCTACCAAGGATTTCTTCCTTCCTTCAGATCTCTGCGATTAATGGGTAGTCAATTTAAGAATTAGAAAGGTGTTAAACATGATAAACACATTTTATAATCATGTATTAAAAAGAGAAATTGAGGAATAATTATAAGATTATAGTTTATTATAATAATTATGCTATAATTTTAATAATAAATATCTAGTAATAATGTGCAGCATTCTTGAGGTTGGGGGAGGAAAGTATAGACCTGTTGGGTATAAATTTCATGATTTTTTGAAGGTAATTCAAGGAGGCTTAAAGGCAATTACAGAAATATAAAAACTAATGCAACTACCTTTTACAGTACTTGAATTTTATTTTTCTTCTCTAGGAAGCCATCTAATTGTTGCCATTCATTCATTCATGCATTTATTCAATATTTATTGAAAACATACAATACGCCAGGCAGGGGTTGCAGACATACAGTGAACAAGTTAGATGGGTCAGTCTTCCTGGAAACTTAAAAGCTCAGTGCAATTGAGCAGTTGCGGGGGAGTCAATGTGTAGCCGGGGTAACAGGCACTTATACCAAACTGTGTTAGGAGTCCTGATAGGAGGGAACCTAATTCACAACCCGGGAGTCAGTCAGGGCTTCCTGGAGAAGTAACCTGTAGTTGGGCGAAGGAGATGAAGAGACAAGGGAGGGGATGTGTTCTGGGCAGAAGAAACAGCATGTAAGAAACTTTAGAAATAGCCAAGAGTGACCTGTTTGAACTACTCTCTGGAAAAATTGTAGCTTTTATTAATCCTTGCTGAAATAATAACTCCATTATGGAACACTCACTGCCTTCAGCTCTCTTTTAGATATTTCACATACAGCAACTCTGAATCCTGCCGGCAATCCTACAGATATTAGCCTAATTTACGTATGAAGAAACTGAGGCCCACTTGGGGTAAGCAGTTCTTCCTAGGTGACACACATGTGTAGGAGGGCATGGGAATCTCAGTCTCTCTGATACCAAAGCTTGTGCTCTTTTCAGGGTATTCCCTCATTTTCATTTTCTACTCTGAGCCCCACAAAAAATCCTAAATTTGATTTTTATTCTTGCTAATTTGGAGCAATCCAATTTAGTGAAAAATTTTTTTATTCACTCCTGAGCATAAATTAGCATAAGCGGGGTAATATTGAGATAAATCTGCATGAATTCCTTTTAACAATACATCACAAAGAGTATGATCTTATAAATGTACGTATACACCCAGCAAGCACTTAAAATAACATTTTCTTTACAAGGCATATTGGGAAAATATTAGATTAATTAACTTAAAGATATGTAGTGATCTTAAAATAACCAATGCAGGCGTAAAAAAAATACCCAGTTGTATAAAGAGGGTGCTGAGGCAGAAGCAAAAACTGATCTTTCTCTTGAAAGGTGGCTCAGGCAAAATGAAGCAAAGGAAGTGTAGGGTGCCCTCAGGTGACTTTTCAGCAGAAAAGGCCAAGGGGACAGGGTTGAACTTTAAAACATCATCTGATCTGTCAATGATGCTGGTGTTTGTAGGCCTGTTACTAGGTGGTAAGCTCAATGCATCAGCACAAAGGTTACTGCGGGGTGATGTGAGCACACCAGTTCCCGGAAACCACTCTTCAGCAATCTTTCAAGACAAGGGCAGTGTTGACTCAGGCAGCAAAGCCTTCTGAAGAGGGCCAAGGGTCTCTGAGCTGGAGAGTGGAAGTACACCAGCATGTCTACAGCAAAATGGTTGGTTAAATAGAAATGGCCATCAGCCTCTATTAGCCTGAGGTTCATCAGATGACAGGCACCTCGATTTTGGGAGGTTGATATTGCTGAATAAGCCTCAGACTCTGGCTGGAGGCCTTGACAGGTGACAGGTTGTAAGCTGATACAGGCATGGGTGGCTCAGCCTGGTTCCAGCAGGCCGTCAGAGGCTGTCATGTGAGGGCCAAGCTCAGAGGACTGTGCCAATTGCCTTTGGAGAGCGATGTGAACCAGAGTAGCCACAGAGTGTTCCAGAACTGAGAGGAGAAAAAAACGATGTATCTAAAACTGGTGCGATGTGGCCACCCTAGGCAGTCATAACTTCAAAGGCAGAATGGTAGGAATGGAAATTCTAGGGAGAAAACCCAAAGGTTATTGAGAAAAAAGAATCAATCACAAGATAAGTTTGTCTCTGATAGTCTTTTTATTGTATTTATTCCTGGTTGATCTCACATTGACCAGCAACACCTGAAGCCTGCTGACTGACTTCTCTACTAAGCAAGTGACTGAATATGGAGTCTGATAAATGCAAGAAGTCAAAGCCAACATCTGAGGAAAATTCAGTTCAGATACCAACATAATCTACCTCACATAAAAAGCTTGCTTTCATTCGATTGTATTCTCCCAACTAGGTGAAAAGCCTAAGTTAGGGATTTGGATACCATTCTCCAAAAGCTCCTGAACAAAATCTGAGTCTGAAATTACCTAAAATTGCCACTGGGAGGCCCCAATGATCTGTAAAATAAACTTAGCCTTCTAAATAAGTGAAAATAAAAGAAATGATTTAAACAAATGAACTGAATTGTGAAAGATTACATGCAAATGCATCAAAAGCAGTAAGGGGTAAATACACAGCAGTATAATGTGATAAATAGGTAGTGCCATCCTCCTTCATTAGGAATTGTTTAAATTCCACCCCTTGCCCCAGCGCTATGCACACTTTATGAATAAACTCTACAAAAAAAGGAAAAATAAGGGCAGGTTTCCAGTTCTTTGAATGCTATACAGTGTTCATTGGCTGTGTGTGTGTGTGTGTCTGTACATGTACATACATGTGTGAAAGGGGCATGGAAGGGGAGGGAAGAGAAGACTAAGAGAATGGAGAGAGGTAATGAGAAGAGACTATATTGGAGTGGAAAGAGAAGTTTTGATTCTTGAAGCCTGAGAATAAATATCTGGCTAGACTTGTCAGATAATGTTTCTTGCAATACAGTGGTTCTCACACTTGAGTGTGCATCAGAACCACCTGGACCCCAACCCAGATTTAGTAAATCTGGAACAAGGCCAAAGAGTTTGCATTTCTAACAGGTTTCCAGGTGATGCTGATGTTCTTTGTCTTGGGACCACAGTTGAGAACCACTGTTGTCACCACTCTTCAGTGTTAATCTTTTGAGACTGGGGTATTTTGGCACATAAGGGAGATGCCTGTATCTATTTCTACTGTCTCCTCTTCATTTCCCTATTGTATCTGATGATCCACATCTTAAAATGTACCTTCTTCCTGGAATGAACACTCTTCCCCATGAGACCTCCCATCAACCCTGTAGGTAAATCCTGGAGGCTCCATCCTTTCTAAGTTGTTGGGAAGACAACTTTATTCAACAATACAAGATCCAGACTAACCTTTTGGTTTGCACTTAATATTCTTTTATGTTTATACACTGTTTATGTCCATTTTGAGTTTAATACTTTAAGCACAGTTATAAATAGTCTATGAAGAGGGAGTGAGAAAAATTGTGTAGAGATTATTTCACGGTAAAAGACTAAAGGGATATTTCTTAAAATTCTAGCTTGGGGACTCTGAATATAAAATGCTTGTAAGCTATTAAAGAACAGACAGTGACAATGTTTAATTTTATTGCTACAGCATATAATAGCTCCATATTTAAATAGGCTCTTAATTTAAAAATGTGTTGATACTCCTAGTAGCAGAGATGACTCCCAACCCTTACATTGTCTTTACAGGGGAAGTTCTTATATACACAGATAGTAATAGCATTTGGAGTAGGATTTGTGATGGTGCAAAGGAGTTTGTTAGGCCTGGGGTAAGAGCAGGGGGAGCTTAGCCAAGGACAGTTCTTGATTTCATCAGTGTAAATGTGTATCTGGGAAAGAACCCTGTTTGTCATCTATCTTTACCACCTGCTAGATAAACTGGAAGATGTTGGCCTTGGTGAGTTTTTTTGTCTTTTTTTTTTTTTTTTTTTTTTTAACATACCACAAGTGAAGTATTTTGACAGTGGGGTATAATATTTTTTTCTTTTCAAGTTTGTGATGCATTAGAGTCATATTCTTCTGCGAAACTGACATACTAATACTTCCAATTAGGATAATCTCCATGAATCAATTTGAAAAACTGGAATTCATCGTCATCATTGTAAAAAATAATTTCAAAATAAAAGCAGTTAGAAAATTTTGTAACGGGGGGGTAGAGGGAGGTGTTCATTTTCTTAATATGAGTGCACACTTATGGTGCTGAAATATGCTGGCTCAGAGCAATAGTTCTCAACTTTAGCTGTTAATCAGAACCCCTGTAAAGCTTTAGAGAAATGCTATTTCCCTGGCTCTGCCTCAGCCCCGTGGAAGGGTGCATTTTGGTGCATAAATCAATTTTTTAAAAAGCTTTCCACAAGATTCTGTTGATTGGCATTTTTGGGGAAGTATTGGTTTGGTGTGTATGACTAATCATGCTCACATTGTCTCTCTTTGGCCCTTTTTGCACTCTTCATGGTTTGTGACTTACTGGATCACATATGAATACCAAGTTTTCTCATTGCATGTAATTGCTAAATAGAGCATTTTCCACATGAAAGCTTCCAACCGTATTGAAACCAACCTCACACATAGCCTAGGATACATTTTCCCTGGAGCTCAGTCAATACAGATGAATTGTTTTTGGAAGAAAGAAAACATACTACCTCACCTCAGCACTAGAATATTAATTGATCTAATAGACATTAGAATATAACCATGTTAGACACAAACTATATCCTTTGCTCAACGAGCCACAACACTATTTTCCAACAACCCAAGAAGTTCATCCAGAATGAGAGTTCTGCTTTACATGAAGCAGTGGGCAGGTGTTGTCTAGAAAGAAAGATTCATCAGGGAGTGAGATGAGTCAAGTTAGAGGAAAAAACCAAGACTAACTGCACAGGAAGGTGCTCTCTCAGGTTCTTAGTTTTCATGCCTGGTCAATTCAGCAACATTGATTATTTCCACTCTGTGTCAATAAATTGGGTGGAGGAAAAAAGCCTGTCAACAATGCCTAATAAAGAAGAAAATAACGTTACATGAAAAGGTATGTAACGTGTAAAGAGTACATGGGATGTCTGCATAATTTCTCATGACTGCATGTGAAACCATAATTATTTCAAGATAAAAAGTTTAAAAAAAGACATGTGTGAGTATGTTCAGATGTATTTATATGTGGATGATGCACACAAATTTTGTGTTCTTCCCCTTCCCCATTCACCCTATTCTATGTGTGGTTTGTATAAGAGGGTGCAGGAGAAAAGCCCATCCCAAGCTTAAGTTATAAGGGGCATTGAAAGGCATATGAGTTGTCTAGTAATAACAACTGTTCTATACTGAGGGTTTTCTTTAACTCAGTAACTTTGCTAGGCTCTTTATATTCATTATCTCACTTAATCTTTACAATAATCTTGTGAGCTAAATACTATGATCCCATTTTACAGATGAGCAAATTAAAGCTTAGTAAGGTTTAACCCATATCTGGGTTAAAACAGGTTATAAATAGTGAAGCAGAGATTTGAATTTAAGTCAAACATCAAAGTTCATGCTTTAATGGTTTTATCTACCACCTCTCTGTAAGGTAATGGAAATCATATCTAATGGCATCAAATAAAGTATTTTTGGGTATATTGGGCTGGTTTTGAAGAAACTATTGGTTCCAGAAATGATTCAGAATTTTCAACTAAAAAATTTTTAAAGTATAATATGTTATAAAATAACCACATTATAGACTATTGGGAAACTGGAATTTTAAGCTACCTTAGAAGTTAGGAGTCTGATTGCTTATTTAGTACAAAATTATCTTCTAAAGTATTGCTAACAGATGGTGAATGGGATTTCCCTGGCGGGGGTGGGGGGACCCCTATCTCTGACAAGGCAATATATTCTAATTATCAGAAAGTACTTCCTTACATGGAGAAGAACTCTTTGGTGCCTCTTATATTCAACAAAAAATAAGCCTTTCCTACACAAAACAAACCTTTTCTACATAATTATAATGAGAGAAGTATAAGATAGTTGGTCTTTTTCAGGCTAAACATCTCCAGTTTTTTTTTCAATCATCTGTCATTTGATATTACTTTGAGAATCTTGATTATATTCTTTGGACGTATTCCAATTACTCAATATGTCCCCTGAAACTGTGCTCTCCAATACGTGAGGCAATGCTGCAGAAGTGATCTGACCGAGATGTAGAGAACTTTTTCTGCACGTTCTCAATATTTTAGCAAGGGAATACAGGCAGTGGCTGTACTTCATAGCTATGGTAGGAATCAAGACATGTTGCTTCTAGAAATCTGACTTTAGTTTATTTATGGGAAATGCAGTACTCTAATGCATTTATGTACTTGCCTGGAGCCATCCAGGGAGACTATGACACCTTGGATTTCCTGTAGAAATTCCTACCCTCTATAAACTCAAAGAATTATTTGCTTTGAAAGTTCAGAGTCCAATATTTCCCTTCTAGTAATTAATAAAATTACTCAAAATCATACTAGGGTTGAGTAATAGGTAAGAGGGAATTCTCATCCACCAGGACCAGCTGAGAAATTATAGGTACTTACCTGAACTTGGCTCCTAGATTAAAGGTCAAGAAGGTATATAATCTTATATGTAGATTCATTTAGGGAATTTGAAAGACACATTCGATGTTTTCTTAAAACCATTTAAGTTTTCTCCAGAAAGCTCAAGTTAAATCATAGTAATAAACCTTTCAAACTTTCTTTTTAAAAATAAATCCTACTTATCATTCAACATAGACCGATCATTTCAAAATAGCATAGAGTCAGAGACAGCCTTACTGACTATTAAAGTTGTCATATTTTATGTCCACTTTTTATTTGAGTTGAATTTCTGAGGTCTGTTTATATTTTACTAGTAAAACAGACATGAACTACATGCACTTTCACCATCTATTGGACTCTAATTCTCCTGAAAGACTGCAAAAGTGAGTAACTCTCCTAGGGAGTGATCGAAGACCTCCGTAATGTTCCGAGGGACCTGTGTTTCATGTCCAACTCCTTGAAGACACTTCACGCAGCTATATTTCTATTGACATTGTAGCTTTGAAAGCAGAGAGTAGGCCTCCACAACATTGTGGAGAAAGATTTGTATTTACTGACTTTAATTCCTTCTATGAAAAGTATTTCTCTTGATAGATCATCTTACCATACTAACTTATTTTCAACTATTTCAAGTCTTTTATAGAAATAAGCATTGAAGATATATAACCTTAAACTAATTTATTTTTCTCACTATGCTAAGGATCATCAAATGAAAATGGCTACTCAGGTGAAAAATCTTTAATAGACATAACTTCTCTCTTTTGTCTTGGTCAATATCTGCATGCATGACATTTTGTTTTTTATTACAAGAGGTTGCTATGTTGAATGACCTACACAGTTTTTGTTTTCCTTTCCTTTCCTTGATAGCAATTTAAAGATTAATTCTCCAGGTTTTGTACCTTATCATTTTGATGGCTTCTAGCTTTGTTACTAACTTAAAAAGATAGTTCTGTGAGAATTCTCATTTTTATTCATTGAAGAAAGATGTAAAGACACTAATAAACTGATTTGGAATTTTAAGTCTATCAGCAATACAACTAGGCAGCTGTTGATTAGATGTCAAGAAATCTGTTGAATTGGGACTTACATTTTTTGTTTTTTAAATTTTAATTAGTTTCTAGTATACAGTACATTGGTTAGACATCTATATGGTTCATAAAATGATCCCCCCAGTGGTTCCCTCGCTCCCCTGGCCATCTACCTAGCCAACGTATTAATGCTAACTGCATTCCCTATGCTGTGCTCCTCATCTCCGTGACCATCTATCAACTACTAATTTGTACTTCTTTAGCCCTTCACCTCATTCTCCCAGTCCCCCAAACTCCCCTCCCCTCTGTCCATCACCAAATTGTCCACTATATTTGTGAGTCTATTTTTGATTAGTTCTTTTTAATCCTTAGATTCTGCATATAAGTGAAATCATATAGTTTTTATCTTTCTCTGTCTGACTTAAATACCTTCTAGGTCCATCAAAGCAATATTTTACCATCCTCTTCCTTTTCACATGTGAGAGTCTTGTTTTCTTATCCTTTCAGCCACTCTATCTTTTGGTTGGAGCAATTAATTCTTTTCCATTTAAGGTAATTTTTGACAGGAATGTAGTTGTTACCATTCTTTATTCCTGTTTTTGATACCGTTTTTTCTTCTTAAAGAAGTCCCTCCAACATTTCCTGTAATATTGGCTTGGTGGTGATAAATTCCTTTAGTTTATTTTTGTCTGGGAAACTCTTTATTTGTCCTTCAACTCTAAATGATAGCTTTGCTGGATAAATTATTCTTGGTTGTATATCCTGGGTCTTCATCCTGTTGAATACTTTTTCTGCCAAGCCCTTCTGTCCTGCATAGTTCCTTTTGAGAAGTCAGCTGCCAGTCTTGTGGATGTTCCCTTATAAGTAATTATCTATTTTTCTCTTGCTGCTTTTAATATTCTTTCTTTTTATTTAAACTTGGGCATTTTAATTATGATGTGTCTTGGTGTGGGCCTCTTTGGATCCCTGATTTTTGGAATCCTCTGAGCTTCCTGGGGTTTTATGTCCATTTCCTTCACCAAGTTAGGGAAGTTTTCCATCATTATTTCTTCAAACAGCTGTTCAACATTTTGATTTTCTTTTGTTACATAGATCAGACATGAATATTTGGAGACTTAATAGTGTCCCATATCCACCTTAAATTATTTTTATAGTCTTGGCATCTCTTTTCTTGCCATTCTGGTTGAGTGTTCTGATTGGCTTTCCTGTCCTATAGATAGGGCACTTGATCCTCTTCTTTATTCACTTTGTATATTCTTTTGTTTATTCCATTTAATTTACTTCTCATGTCAGATAATGTGTTCTCCATTTCAGAATGGTTCCTTTTGTAATTTTCATTTCCATTTTTATGTTTTTTTATCTCTACACTTCCCAAAAGTTCATTGAGCATCTTTATAACCAGTGTTTTGAACTCTACATCTGTTAGATCACTTGACTCCATTATATCTGGATCTCTGTTCTATTCTCTCATATGGTTTCTGCTTCTTAGTCTTCCCATTTTGGCTGCCTTTCCATGTCTGTTTTTATGTACTAAGCAAAGCTCCTAAGTCTTCCAATCTTATTAGTGTGGATTTGTGAAGTAGGTGCCCGGTGGCACAGTCCTGAGAGGGGTTCAGCTGCAGGACAAATTTAGCCCAAACTGCTACCCCTCTGGAGCCACCTGTTAAGATTCAGCAAGCAATGCACAGATGCTGTGCTTAAAGTTGCCTCAAAAGGCCACAGCAGAAACTGAGGCCAGCTGCCTCCACCAGTGTGAGTCTCAGCAAGGAGCACCTGACTCAATGAGGATAAACCTGGATGTGACTTGAGTGGGGCCACAAGTTGGGGGAGGTGGGGTTTCAGGGAATCCTCTGGGCCGAATGACCTCTTTTATCCAGTTCGATGACATCACAGCTATGGCAGTGCTGTGTCCGTGCACTGGGAGCGGGGAGGGCTCAACAGGGAACAATGCATATTCCAGGTATCTTATGAGTCTCATCTGGGTCCTCACTCCCACAATGTCTCCTTGTAAGTCCCTGGTGCCCACTGCGTGCAGCCAAATGGGTACTGATGCTCAGAGCAAGCAGGTCCGTCATCACGAAAATCTGCTTCCAGACACGGCCCGGTTAAGAAGCTTCCGCTGCTGCCTCTGTCTCACTCAGCCACTGGAGACCAGGCAGCCCTGAATCCTTGCCCTGTCCTACCTTCTGCTGCTGCAGGGTGATTTTCTGGATTTCTCCCTAGTTGTATGGCTTGTTCGTCCCAGGCCATTTTTCCTTGCTGCTGCTCCATGTTTCCATCACAACTTTAATTTGGTCACCAGAGAGATGAACAGAGCCTCTATCATCTACACCATTTTTTTTTTCTCAAGTCCCAGGATTTATGTTTTAAAAATGTTTTGTGCAGGGCTCAGAAAGAGGGAATTGTTTGCCACTAACAAATCCAGTCTAGGTAGAACCGAGTGGGAGGATAGCATCAATTATCTTCTGTTAGAGAGGCACTCTGCAGGATTCTCAGTTTGCACATCTCGTGTCTGTTTTCTTCAAAGTCACTATAAGAGAGTTTGTCAGAAAAAGACCTTCTTGAATATGAAGGTAAAATACAAATGCCAGGCATAATTCATATGGGATTTAAATTCACTCATGCTTCAGATCATCTCTGGTATGTTTCAGATAGTAAATCAAAGAGAAAAAAGAACATGGCTTTGTGGAGGCCTAGCAGATTATGAAAAGTCTATTTGATTAGCTGTCCTTATAGGTACTACCAAGAAATACAATAAGAAAAATTAAGTATTTCACTGTATGTTTAGTAAAACAATTTAGTAATTCAGTTTACTTGGTTTATAAATTTAAGTCAACAAAAGCAAAAGTAAAGATTCTCTTTGCAAAGAGATCTACCCACACACATCCATTCCTCAATATACTATATATTTAGAAAATAGGATAAGAATATATGAGTTTGCATGAGAACAGCCTGGATGAGTTAAATAATTTGGAGAACCTTATTAAAATGCTTTCTGACTTCCCTGTGTTTTTATTTGTGACATAAACATTGTTATTACAAATTTTATCCCTAATTTCCTGGGATTGTGAGAGATGAGAGTGAGAACATAAAATAAAACCTTTGCTAGAGCCAGTTAGGAAGTAACAATAATTTTATTGTGTAGTTTTGATACAGATTAAAAACCAAGTGAAATTGTGCAGAACCATACTTAAGCAGTTTATAACTTTTTAAAAATATCTTTTCTTTTTGGAATTGCAATGAACTCCTGCATAGTGGAGTCCTTGTTAACTTAAGTGTAAACTGAAAAAATTTACCTGGTTTTGAGTATTTAAAATGCCTGAGGGGAAGCTTGGGAAAATATGATTTTCAGGTACATTTTGCTACGAAGAAACTATTTGCATAGTTATGTCCATCCATCTGTCTGCGTATTTGGAAGTGTGTGCTCTGGGCGCCAAAGGCAAAATGAATAATGTACAGGCCTGGATCCCAGAAGGCCTGGGGCAAAGGAGGCAAATGTCTGCAAGGCCTCAGAAGGGGCCCACCACTGGCCCAGACATGCCGCTGCCATTGTCTGTCTCATATTTATATGAAATGGGTTCACCTTTCTGTCCTTGTTCTTTATTTCTGGACCTTGAGTGGTTACACAGGTTTTGAACTGCAACTTCGGTAAGAAAAATAATGCACACTCTTAGGTGAGATAAAATTGGGATTGCTTTTAGATCAAGAAGTTAAAGGTGAATGAACATGGGGCTTTCTCATTGAAATGAATTTTCATCCGTAAGTCCACATATCACTTCTCAAATACTATAGGCACAGAATATACAAACTATACCTTTGCTAAATTAAAATATTTAAAGATAACACTTTCCTTGATCTCTGTGATGCTCATCTGGATTAAAGTATTTGTTGCCATTCTTTAACACAGATAGGAAATATTCTATTTTCTCATGCCTTTAAGCATATAATAGTTCTACATAGAAATGAAAATTTTGAGACTGTTTTGAGGGACAAGTACCCCTTTTTTTTAGTTAAAAATAGAGGTTCAACTCTTCTATTGATAAGCATTTCTTTGATCATTCAGTTTCTCCGCTAGAAACCTCAGAGTTATCTTCAAATCTGTCTTCTCTCTTAACTTGTGGATCATTTCATCATCAAGGCTAATCGGTTTTACTTCCTAAATATTGCCGTTTTAATAGCCATCAAACAGTCTCCTTGACTTTATATTTCTTCTATTCCAATTCATTTTCCATACTGTGTTTTTTTTTTTTTAAAGAATTTTATAGGATCTCTCTGCAAACATTCATTCATTCAAAGCTTCTAGAAGGACATTCAGATAGTGAATGAGGAACAATGTACACTGACTCAGCTGAACAAATTAGGTCAATTGTCCTTCAGTTGATCCAATCAGGTCACTACCCTACTAATTAAAACTCTTTTGTGGTACCCTATTGTCTATAGACTAAAGTCCAAGCTGGTTTCTAGGTAGCAGATAGGCCCTGGTCAACTTTTTAGACTGTATCAATTTTCTTTCACTCTCCTTTCACCTTTTCTGCTTCCTTTCTTCTCTATCCCATTCCATTTTTCTTATAAAGCTGATACTCAACTACGTTCATCCCCATGGTCACAGTGCTCTCTCACAGGCTATTCCTTGCTCTTCTGTTTGCTCTCAGCCTGGAATCCCATTCCCATCTGGGTGTCCTGCCCACTCTGCAAGACCCAACATAAATGTCCTTTATAAACTCCCCTCCTGTGTACTCTCCTGATGCACCCTGGTATAGTTATTTCATATTGCTTCGTCATTATTTGTTCTTATCTCTGCCCTCTCAACTAAACTGAACTCTAACTGAGGGAGAGTCTCTGCTTTTTATTTTTGTGCCCAAGTGCATAGCACAGGGTCTGACACATCACAGGTGTCAATAAACATTTGCTGTTTGAGTAAATGAAAGAGAGGCACTTCCCTAGCTAACGTTACAAATTTTTCATTTTGCTCCAGGCACTTTAATTTTAGACTTTAGTCAAGAGCATCAGTGTGCCTGAATGGAATGAATTAATCAAATTAGTTGCTATAAATTTTATTCCTTTACTACCCTTTAAGTGACCATTCAGTTATTTATCCTTTCTGTCATATCACAATGTTGAACATTTGCTATTGTCAGGTGCTTTCCCAGTCATTGAGAATAAAAAGATGTTCAGGCTCAATACCTCATTGACTTCATCTTGAATTCCTTCTAGGAAGGGAAATGAAGACTAAGCAGAACAAATTTATCTTTCTCACATGCTTCTTCGGGCAGTTTTGTTTCTGGGCTAATCTTTCAGTTTTAAACAAAAACTTGAGTGAGTTGAAGGCAGGATCAGTTGACATATTGATTTAGTTATAAATGGTCCTGAAAGGTCCCTCTTGGCTTTGGCTAATGTCTGGGTTCAGGCATCTATGCAAGGCTGAATTATTTCTAGGTCAACCATTTCTTGGTTCTTTTCTCCCAAGTGAATGCTTAAAAACTCAGATAAAAAGTATTTTCTAAGTAATGCGGAGGTCAAAAGTATATAGTTTTTGTTTAGTTTCAAACTTAATGTATGCTGATACTACATTTATTGTGATTTTGTTAATCAAATGCCCACTCTCTTTTCTGTTACTCTCTCCTCAGCCTTCAGAAAAGTGCTGGCATCTGAGTTAAGTGAAAGGGAGGAGCTAGTTTTGTAAAGTGGCAGAATGCCAACATTCTTTTTCCTTCTGTTATTATATGAGTGATGCCAAGTTATCTTCTAGTGGCTACTTATAGCAAAGGATTATTAATTATTCCCTGACAGTTTTCTCAGATTTTTCACAAACCGTTGACTTAAAGTAGCGATGGTAAAGATATCAGAATGACATATATGTGGACTATTAGTAGAATTAATATTCTACAAATATAAAAGTTTTGTACAAGTGTCATTTTACTTATTTTCACACCAACCCCTTCATCTCTCAGGAGTAGGATGAATATATAGAGAAGCAAAGCTAAGACAAATGACAACATCTCCTCCTAGCCACCGAGTGACCTGGTTATACAGTAATGAGTATAAACTGTGGGTTCTGTGGCAAGAGAGAGAAAAATGCTGACAGAGCACTTGTTTTGATTGGATTTATATTATTATAGGAAGAAAGCGAAAGTGAGGGAGAGGTAGAAGGGGTGAGGTAATATGGGGTGAATATGGGGAGACCTATTTATGGCCGTTCAGTGGTCATAACTCAGCAGCTTTGTTTTGCTCACTCAATGAACTGACCTTCCCCAATACTCTCATTTGACAGCCTCAGAGAATAAATACCTCCTTAATCCGCCTCCTAGGCCCAGCAAAGATGGCAGGAACAGATCAGCTCCACACAGAACCAATAAGTTCATTCCAGAGGTGGAAGGGTAATTTGTTCTGCCTGCTCACTCCATCACTGACCTTTCCATTCGACTGCTGCGGAGAGTACCAATTAGTGCTAATTGCTGCCGATGGTGGTGAAAGATTCTGTGACAAGTCTCTGCTAAGAAGAGGGCTAAGACCCCTAACTCATTTCATGTAGTATATGCCCATGAGAGGAGATACTTTGGGATAATTCAGCAAGAAGGCTGGTCTGGGAAAAGAAGATCATTACCAAGAACACAGTGGTTTTCAACAGGCCTGTCTCATTATAGTTCACTAACAGCTACTGAAAAATCACACTTTAATTAATTTTCCCAGAAAGAGGAATTCTGCTACCTCTTATCCAGCTCTTTCTTTGATGTGAAAGGACCTAAAGTATGCCCAAAGTAGGAGTCAATCTAATTATGTCTGGGGTAAAAATTCATTGCTTCAACTCCACCTAGTGAAGCAGCAGGAGATCTTTATGCCCAGGAAATAAATTTTTAACAGTCTTGCTATAATGTGTCAATGTTTCCTGAATAAAGTTGAGTGAGTAAGCATTGCTTTTAAGATCTTTCAATTTGACTGACAAGAAAATATTAGCAAGAAAAAATAGCGAAGTAGGTCTCCATATATCATTGCAATTAGCCACATTACTGCAAGTAGGAAATCCTCTCAAAGGGGATTGGTGGCTCTGGCATCATATTTTAAAATTAATATAAAAAGAGTTGCTTTGTATTTGCAAGAAAAAGTTGAGAGTTTTCTGATTTGACTATTATGCTGCTGAAAAAGGCTGTGCGTGTATGTGTGTGCGTGTGTGTGTGCACATGTGTATACATATACATACATACCTATTAGCCAGAGCTAGTTTCAACAATTGCTAACTGCCAGTTATAAATAGCTTTCCCATTTGAAATAAAGCCTCATCCTTCAAACTGCTACTTTTTTCAGTAAAGAAAAAAAAAAAAATCCTGAACTTCTTTCAGCACATACCAGCTGTTCCAGATGTTACAATTACACATCTAGGACCACATTCGGAACTAAAAATATATACAGAAGATTGACTTCCAACCTTCTTGGTAAAGTAACATAAATTATCTTATTTATCCTTAGTTATTTCTATGAGTGTTTATAAGTGGTTTGTATGGGCAGGGATAATTTGATACTCATTTTTCCATGAAACCTATTATGATTAATAATAAATTTCACTAATAAGATTAAAACCTTGGCCATTTGAATCTAATCCAGACTTTGTTTTATAATGAAAAACAATAAAAAAAATTCGATTGCTGTCATATTGGTAAAAAAAAAAGAAAAGAAATTGAATAACAGATGCTTTTAAAAATGGGACTGGGAAAAATTTAATTAGAGACGGAGAAGATGGAAGACTGGGGGATTTTCTGGGATCCAGGTATTTCAGAGACTGCAGGATCAACCAGCTCCTATGCTGGCCACCAGATGGCCGTATGAGACCAGAGCTCTGTGTGGTTGTGGTAGTAACAGCAGTTTCAAGGGTAGATTGGGGATCTGGCAGAAAGTATTCAACTGCCCAGCTTTTGTTTTTACTGCATCTCCATCTCAAACATTCATCAACCAGTGTGATATTTTAGAAACAAAGCTCAGATGATGACATTTCTCACTTAAAACTCTCCACTGGCTTCCAGGACCTATGGAATAAACTCCAGACTCCTTATCCTGGTTTACAAAACCCTAGTTACCTGGCCCATATCTACTTCTCTGAATTTATCTCAAAACATTCACTCCCTAATCTGACTGCATTCGAGACACAGCCTCTGCACTTTTTGAAAGAGCAAAGCCTGTTTTCATTGTTCCATTTTCCTGGATGCCGTTATTTACATTTTTAAATGGGTGGTTTCCTCTTATCCTTCAGGTCTCAGCTCAGTTTCACTACAGAGTAAGTTGATTCAATGTAAAATATTAACCTAACTACTTTCCACATCACTTTAATTCTCTGACTAATCCTTAATTATAATTCATTTCCTTCTTTTCCTCCGTGTCTGTCTCTCTCTCTCTCTCTCTCTCTCTCTCTCTCTCTCTCTCTCTCATAGATGATCTATTTGTTGTCAGTTTCTCCTCACTGGAATGCAAACCCCATGCTAATGAACTTTATATCATTCATTGCTATTTCTCTCATCACTAGAATAGTGGTTGTTATTGTAGAGAGAATGAATGAATACATGTTTAAAATATTTATGTTAGGCATTTATAGTAATATTTGCTATAACTGATTTAACTTTTTAATCTACATTCTTCTTTTTTTCATCAAACATTTACTGGGTAGCAGCTAAGAGCTAGGCATTATTACAAGTACTAGAGAGAATCTAGAGCTGAATGCTAATAACAAAAGTTATTGGAGCTGAGTTTGTACTAAGGAATTTACATATATTACCTCATTTAATGCTTGCAACAATACTCTGAGACAGGTGCTTCAATTTCTAATTTAATTTTATAGACTAGGAAATTGAATTTAATTAAGTAATTCAACAAAGCTAATATGCCTATTAAGTTATGGAACCTGTTAGAAAACAGTCCATTCTGAAGGAGTCAGCAAAGAAGACAAACAATGGGCTTAGACTGCAAGCAAGCATGTCAGGTAATAGAAGTATTGAATAGTGAATATAACATGATTAAAGGCATAAAATAAGATATCAAATATCAAAATGAGAACAAGATTATAAGAATGGTCCAGATATATTTGACAACGAACCCAATATAATTTCTAGAAATAAAAAAAATACAGCCATTGAAATAAAAATCTCGGTGAGTAAGATAAAGTTCAGGTAGAGCTAAACAGTATTAGTGAACACATGAAGAGAGAATTAGTGAACTAGAAGATCAATCTGAGGAAATTATCAGGAATACAGCACAAAAAGATTAAGAGATGAAAATATAATAAAGACAAGTTTAGAGATGTGGAAGACAAAATTAGATAGTCCAACATATTTCTAGAAGAAGTTCTAGAGTGAAAGAAGAGAAAGAAGGAGGAGGAAAATATTTGAATAGTTGATGACTGAAACTGAAAAAAAAAGAGATTAAACACAGATATCTTCTGATTAGAAATTTCAATGTGTCCTGACCTGAACAAATAAAATAAGTCCATACTTAAACACACCCTGATGAAACTTCAAAACACCAAAGGCAAATGGATTTTAAGAGCAACCAGAGAAAAAGATATAGCTCACCTACCAAAGAATAACTATTAACTGATAGATGACTTATCATCAGCAAAAATAGTACTAGAATATAATTAGATGATATTTTCAAACTACCAAGGGAAAATAATGGTTAGTGAAAATTCTATACTCAGTTAAACTATATCTCAAGAGGTATGGTAAAATAAATACTTTTAGAGATAAAGGGAGACTGAGTAGTTTACTACCAACGAAACTCTTGGTTAAAAACATCAGTATGAATTTGCCTCAGGAAGAAAGAAATTGAATCCAGAAGAAATGAGTGAAATGCAATGAAGTATGGTAAGCATGTGGGTAATATGAACAAACATTAACTGAATAAAACAACAATGATGGCAATGAATTTGAAGGGTGCCACAATCATAATGGAATGAAATTACTGCACAATTATATAAGGGAGGCGGTGTCTGAATTTAAATCATTCTAAGATTGTCTAAAGTTAGATATACTGATTGTCTTTGGACCTTATATATGTTTTGACCACATTGAGATAGCAAACCCTAACAGGGTTACTGTCTTTTGAAGTGATGACTCAGCAATCCAGGCTTCTATTTTGGGACACCACTGACTTTAGCATATGGCTTCTATGCACACTGTGAAAGAGGAAGAGAGGGAAGCATTATACAGGATGAGGATGGCCAACCTTGGAAGTGGAATACCTTATTTTTGCCCCCATACTTTGCCTAGAAACCATTTCCATCACCCAATTTACCTGCTCTATTTTGTACACCCAGAAACGAGGACTGCTTGTCAAAATACTAAAACACTAAAGATGAAAAGAATAGAAATAGAATTTATTACTTCCAAATAAATAGAAGAGAGAAAAGGAATAAATAAAACTTTATGAAACCAATAGAAAGCAGAACAGGAAGAAATATGTAGAAAAACAGTTGAAAAGAAAGAATATAATGAAACAGTAGTAATAAGCACAATAAATATAATTAAACTTATCACTTATTATCTAGAAATTATTCAAATAGATTAAAAGGAAAAACTCAAAACAATGAGCCAGCTGTATATAATTTATAAGGGACATATCTAAAATATAAAGATACAACAATAAGAAAGAAAATTAATGGATAAATAAAGATATATCAGCTAAATACCAATGAAAATAAAACTATGAAAAGTATAACTATGTTAATGCCAAGCAACATAAACCTTAAGGCAAAAAGCATGTTCAGACTAAAGAGGATTACTACATTTCGATAGGAAGAAATTAGGAGGAAAATATAAGAATATAACCATTCTAAACTTGTAAATCACCTAATAATGCAGCTTAATTAAAACAGCAAAAATTGATGTAATTATAAGGCAAAATTGAAAATCCACCATCATATCAGGATATTTGTATCACACTCCTTTTAGTAATTGGTAGATGATACAAAATAAAAATCAGTAAAGCTATGATGGATTTGAGCAGCACACCTAAAAAGTTTAATCTAATTTACCTGTGGAGAACCTGCTCCCAATATAAAGAACATATATTTAGGAGGATTCTATCATCGTTTCTTCAAAACACAAAGACTATCTAGACAAAAACAATATTGAAAGGACAGTGACTATTTACTGAACTTCCTACTGATTTGGGACAGGTGGAGATGAAAGTGGTTAAAGCCAGCCAGGTGGATAGTGATGCTATGATGGTGAGAACAAAAAGGAGTGAAGGAAAGTGTGGGCAGAGGGGAGAATGGTGAGTTCTGGTGTGATCCTTTTGGTTTAAAATGCATTTCTAGTAGAAAGCTGATCTGGTGCTCATTTCCTTTGTGTAATGTTTGGCACATATATATACACTTATTCAATAATAACATAGCTGATTCATCTGTGTTTAATAGATATTTGTTAGTGGAAGTGCTTCTTGATCAATCAGGTAATATTTAGGAGCTTATGTTGAAGCAGTCGATTTTATTAGGCACAGTTTACTATTAATTAATTAGAGCACTTCAGCAGATAAGAGGTTTCCTTTTCAAGGGGGTTATAGAAGTAACTATTGATTCCTTAAAGGTGATCTGTATCTTGAAACAGACATAATAATATTAGCCATAATTTGTAAGCACTTGAGAGCTTATAAACTCTTCCACATATGGTATCTCATGATTTTTCACAGCAATAGCAGTAGGTAGATAAAATAGGATTTTATTATTATATCCATTTTGCAGATGAAATTAAAGCTGAAGTGATATGACTGTATCCTTTGACCTTGAAGTCTCTTGTTAATTTTATAATTCAGCCTTTGCAGACTGGCTTGTACGCTGGACAGGTTGACATGAAAGAATAGCCACATTCTGCTTTCCTTTGGTGCAAAGTGCTTTGACGCCCATCTTTCTCTCACCCTGCGCTTGCTGTTTTAAGGTCTCTGCTTTTAGGGGAATTTTGAGCCTGGAGCTCATGGATGCATTTACATTTTGCACTTGCTTTCTATTTGCCCTTTTTCTATGCTTTCTACCTCCTTCCATCCTTCCAGTGTGCCTTCCCACACTGTAATGTCTGGAAAGAGAAAAACTATAATTCTCTAGTGGATTCTGTTCTTTGGGTTAAACTTTGACCAACAGCACATATGTGCAATTTTCTGGAGATAGTGTCTATAACTTCCGTTGATTCTCAAAAGAATCTAAAATGTCGAAATTAAGAACCACTGTAGAGAAAATGGAAACATAAGACAAAATGTTTTAAGCAATTATTTGATTTCTCTTTTGCATTTCCACTCTTCATTTGTGCTTTATTTTTCCCTGTAGAGACCATGAGGTCAGTGAAGGAGTTATATATGACTTGGTGAAATAGAAGAAGTAGGGAGGAGAATTTTTCAATGTCTCAACCTGTTTATTCAGGAGCAAACAAAATGTACGTACTAAGTTTCTTATGGTTGATGAAAGTAAAAATGCCCCTAATAGTGTGTATTATTTTTGATATCTCAGGACTGAGTTACAGATTGTACGAACTCAGCTTTCCAGTATCCCTACTTAGACTGTTCTCCTTGAGCATAAGAACCATGTCTTTTCCTCTTAAAAAAATCCTCTGTAGCATCTAGAACAAAAGGAAATTAATATGGGTTTTATTTTCTTGAGTCGTGCATGAGTAAATATCATCAGTAAAATGTTTAATACTTAAAAAGCCTTTTCGCTCAAAGATTTCTGAAAAATGTATACAGAAAAAAATGAGTGAATGGTTGAAAGGAAGAATGAACAATTTGGTATCCTAGAGATTTGGCTGTGTGGTAACCGAACAAAGAATCCCAATGTGCCTTCTAAGTTCACGGTTTTGGAAAACAGTCCCAATAGCCTGCCTTGCAGTTCTTCTGGCCTTAAATTTTTCTCTCTGGATAAAATCTGAACACATGAAACTCTCGTTAGCAATAAAGAATTCACTTACCATTCACTGACATTCATTCAACAAATATTTATTGAGTGCTTGTTAGGTGGAAGGCATAGTTCTAGGCTCTGGAACTGAAGAATAAATCAAAAGGAAAATCCCTCTTCTCATTGAGTTTACATTCTAATGTGAGAAGACCAATATTTAATGGTGAATATGATAAATAATTGATATATCAAAGTGATAAATGTTATAAAAGAAATGGGGCAGCATCAGGGGCTCTAGGACTTCTGAGTGAAAGTGGTGTGCCTTGGTTTTAAGTGGAGTAGTCAGGAGAGGCCCCACTGAGAAAGGGACAATACAGGGAAGATGTGGGGTAAGTGAGTCATGAGAGTGTCTGGGGACAGAGGAACAGTTGGAGCAAAGGCCCTGGGTAAAGGCTGTTCTGAGAATTTTGAAGGAATATTAAACGGTGGGCTAGGAGAACAGAATGAGCAAGGGGGAGGATCATACAGGATGAATTGGGGGGATTAGGATGAGGGAAGATATGTAGGTTGTTGCTGGCCATTTTGAAGACTTCAGTTTTTTTTCTCTGAGTGAAAGAGGGAGCCATTGAAGAGTGTGAACAGGTTGGATATAACTTGGTTCGGTGATTTTGAAGGATTCCTGTTGCTATTATGTTGAGAGTAGATGAGATATTAGCAGTGGCAAGCATAGGGAGAAGATGCTGCGGTAAGCCATGCATGGGTGAAGGGGGTAGCAGTAGAGATGGTGAGAAGTGGCTTGACACAGTCCTTACCCCAGCCTTGGATCAGAGATGTATGGTGAATGGTGCTTTACTAATCTTGATCAAGCATGATCTTGAACTTAAGACTCAGGAATGTTTAAAAGGGCTTCTATGAAAGTATTAATATGGGTAATAATTTGGAAGATTTCTTTTTCTTTTTTAGCTATAAAAAGTAAAGTTTCATTAATGGAAGGTTTTGGGATGATGACAATTCATAAACTCCACTTAGGCTAAAATCTTTGTTTTATATGAGACTTTTTCCTACAAAAGAACTACTACTGAGTTTCCATCTATACTAGGAATAAAGTTACTTTACATATGTTATCTTCTGTTTCATTCCTTTAACAATTGCATTTGTATGTTCTTTGCCTTCTCTCATCAAATATTTTATAAAATAGTAGATGATTTAAAAAATTCCAAATTTGCATTATGGGAAAGAAGTAAGATCGACCTGGATTTAGTCATGAAAAATTCTTGAGAGCCAGCATTTTGAGTTTTTCTTCAATGACCCAATTTTAATGTTTTTGAAAGAAGAAAGACAGAGAAGACTCTTTCATTCTGTTTCTTTGTTTGCCTGTGCACATAATTACTATGAGTTTCCAGGCCTTAGTATCTAATACCAGTACCACAAAGGTACTTTAAGATTTGATGCCATTGACATGTTTCTATCACAGGATGCCATGGAAATGATCTGTACATTGTGCTTTTTTCTGGAGTAAATTGGCAAAGCCACCGTGGCCACTGAAAATCCACAGTCCTGGAGAGAGAAGCTAAACACAAGCAAGCTGAGGTCAGCAGGCTTCATTGGAAAGAGGGTTAGGTGAGGTCTGGTTAGAATGAAACCTGCAAGTCTGCTATGGCCTTAGGCTGCATTCTGGCCCTAAAACTTGACAGGCAGGTGAGAGAAAACTTCAGTAGTACTGAGTATAGTGTGAAGAATACTCAGAAAGATTAGTCCCTTTGGTAAAGAGCCTCTGTAGACTGAGGCCTTTTATCCAAGGCATTTCAGATATATTTAGTTGGCCTTGTTCCAGGTGGAGATTTACTAATCATAAAGAGCACTTACCAGCTAAGAAGAATCCAGTATCCTTAAAGGGAAAGTCTTATCCTTATCTAGTTATATGTCTCTAGTAAGTGAATAAGAGAGGAAGAACATAGAGCTGGACTTGGGATTCTCCCAAAGTGCTTCTTCTAGGGGATGGGGTTGGATTAACTTTGGGGAGTTAGGAGAGGGTAAGATTGGATGAGAGAAGTTGTTCATTTTTCCCTTGCTTGGTTTTCTACCTCTGAGACCAAGTCAACACATGAGCTAAAGGGAAAGATTTGAATTAGGGCATATTGACATTTTCCATTTTTAGTTTTTTATAACTCATCCTGTCCTTCCAAATTTCTTTTGCACATCATTATCAGATAAGCCTTTCTGAAATGTAGTTTCCATGATCTCAAAAGCCTTTAATGACTTCTCATTTCTGTGTGATAAATTCCAACCCTCTTAGGCTGATATTCAAGAATCTTTACAATCTGGCCCCAACCGAACCTCGTTATCCTCAGCACAGATCTTCCTCCCAGTGAAGCAGGTGTGCTCACTGTTCCTTGAATACTCCACAGAAGTTCCTGTCTTTATGATTTGTTCACCATGCTCTCACCCACTTAGAATGCTCTCCTTCACTCGTCTGCACTCAAGCAAAATCTTAAAGATAAATGCTCACATTCTATCTGTTCCATACAGCCTTCTCTGATCACTCTTGACTTCTTATAAACCAGTTGGGTTCTTAGCTTTCTTTCCATTTGCCTCACTGAATTTGGTGATTTCTGCTGAGAATGAATAAGTGGAAAGAAAGCAAATATGAAGGACTGATGTGGAAGAAGAAAGGTGTTTAAACTGCCTCCAAGAAATAAATCCCTTTAAGACAGACATCTTTTGCTTTCACCTCTTGAGTATAAAATGTCTCCCACTCTCAACATGGCACTTGTTCAAAATTCACTGGGGATATTTTTTGCATCACTGACTTTGAACAGACTTTAGGGGCTCATGTGACAGAACATTCTCAGGGCAGGCTCAGTGTCTTGAGCCCAAGACATTCTCAATGACTTGCAGCTATCAGTTTTCTTTCCAAGCATGCAGATACTACTTATTCTGGTCTAAGGGTATTTCCAGGACACTTGAATATCAGTGAGATAGTACATATGACAGCAGGATAACTAGAAGAAAAGTTCCAATGGTCCATATTCTAAACTCTGAAATTTCTAGCTTGAGAAAGACCCAAGATACAGGTTCTTGAGAGGTGTGGGCCAGGAAAGTAGGTTGTCTTGGTGGTAGAAAGTCCTTATGAAAACACAAAGATATAATTTAGATATTTAGGCATATTTGCAATGCATACTCTCTCTACATACAGATCTCATATATGAATAATAGAAATTGACTAACTTTCCAAAATTTTAAGAAAGATGGACTTTGGTCTAGTGGGCTCAGAAGCATCCATATAATTATGAAGGCATGGTATAAGTGCTTGCCTTAATGCAGCAAATGTTCTGTGGATAACATCTTCCTGCAGAGTTACATTAAATGGAAATCGAGCTGCGTATTTTTTTTTTAGCATCTTAGGCCATGATACTCTGAGTGTTTAACTCAAAACTCTTTAAGCTATGATGGAGTATCCTTAATGGATCATTTGGCATGTGTGGTGATGCTTACATGAAACAAACTTCTAAAAAATTTAAACTAAACCTTTTAGAAGTCCCCACTAGGGAGCACAGTTATATTGAAAGGTAATATAATCTGTGATATCAGAAGCCTTTCGTTAGTCTCTTTTAGAAAGAATCCTTATTTTTATTTTTCTGACTTCATTTTTTCTCTTTTTCAAAATATAATTTACTGTTTAACTAAATGAAAGATTTTCTGAGACATTTATTTTTTTCCAGAAATCATATATAAATGTAATAGACTCTCATGGTTTCTATCCAGCCCAAGTTACATATTAGCTATATTTTATCCAAGTTTTCTCACCCATTATTTTATAGGGAAAGTTACATTTTGGCAGGAGTGGTGGTACGATGTGAGAGACATATGTTGAAACATTCAGATTAATTTGCATTTTAAAGAAATGTTCACTAAGTTGTAAACATTTCAAAGATATTTTTACTCTAAAATTATTAAGTATAATTATTCATTTTTAATAAACTCTGATCCTGACATATTATTAATTAGTATCATTAAATGTAAAAGTCAGTGTTTTCTGTTGCATACATGCATATATGCATTTATTTTATTATGATGAAACTGGCATATTCTCTTTATTATTTTGAGTAGAGATCAGTATTTGTAATATGAATCCTAAAAAAAAATCAGCAAGTAAATTGTCCCACATGATCCTGTATTCCTATTTGTATGAATGAGATTTGATGACCCTGATGTCACACAGGCTTATGCTGAAGACATAGTGCAACATAGAGTGTTCCTGTAAAATTTTTAATGATCCATTTAGGTGATTGTAGCTGCAATTATAAGGAATATTGTAATTCATTTTTCATTTGTTCATATATATATACAGCAATTTATTTTATATACAATCTGGACACATAACTCAGTAATTATGACGCAGTTACCCAAAAGTATCTGAGCCACATGAATTAAAAACTGTTCTTAATAACGTTGTATTTCTTTCTAGAGAACCTATAAAGAGAAATAATTGCTGTTCGGAGAGGCAGAGATAATCAAAGAGCCCTAAGGGAGGGAAAAAATCTCTTGGCTTTGCTTGAGACTCATCTATCTGCTACTTTCCTTCTCACCTGTCCACTAAAGCAAACCAAGAAACTCACATTCTATTTTTGTTGGGGAGCCTGATACTTACTACTTTTGAGATGAACCCCATAACTTTTTACGTAAGGCTCATTCAATTAATACATGGGTCAAAACTGGAATTCTTCCTTAGAGTAAGTTATTGGGTTAAGATCCTAGAGTCTGAGACTTTAGTGATCCTTTGAGTGTCTTTTTGTAAAAAATGTGTCCTGTCAGACCTGGAATCCAGAGCAGGTTTTCTCCCCTCAGAAGATGGCTCCCTGAGCTATAAATTCGTTCTCACAAAACAAACAAACAAACAAACAACAAAAAACAACTATTTTATTTACCACTTAATGCTTACTCTTTACCAGGTGCATGCAAAATACCTTACAAATAATTAACTCGTTTAATCTCACAATTACTCTAAGGGAGATACTATGATCATTCTCATTTTAAGATGAGTAAGTAATGTGCCTAAGGTCATGAAGCTAGAAAGGGCAGAGCTAAGATGTGAACACTGGCAGTCTCCTCTAGAATCAGAGCCACAGTCTGGGCTGACATATCATTCTACTGTTCTAAGTCACCCTTCTGGAACCTAAATGGTCACATGTTCCAGCTAGTATCTCAAGGCCAGTCCTGGAGGATGTTCCTCTAGAATCATTTGGCATTCCCAGCAGAAATTCCATGAATCCGCATTATACCACCACCTTCCACCACTTTCATGTCACAATCTAGCCACAGTGAACATCACTGTCCCTTAACTCAGTAGGCTTTCTCAGACCTCTCAGCCCTTACACTTCTCACTCTCTTCTTTCTGATTTATAAGACATTCTCCTAGTTACTTTGAACGTTGTAGCTCAGTTGTCACCTCTTCTCACCCTTTCCACCTCCTGGCAGACTTAGGCACTGATGCTGTGTACATACATGCATATACATACACACACAGCAATACTTTCCATTCAATCATGACCCTCTTATGTCTGTTTTCAGCCTGCTTTGAATCCTTGTAGTCTGAATCTAGGTTTGGAGGTCTGGCTCAATAGGCTCTGAAGCCTGATAATTCTGGGAGGCAGGTGTGGGGTCCAGGTCCCAACTCCCCTAGTGAAACCCTAGAGAATTTCTGAAAAGCTGGCTACTCCTTGAGTAATGGTTTATTACTATTCTATGTCCACATACTCCTTTTTACATGGGTCAGTCCATCTGTTGAAATAGCTCTCCTAACCACAATAAATTGTTTTGGAATGCAGTCTTCCAAGTACAGTTATCACAAGAAAGACCTAACTGCGCTAACTTTAAATGACATTGGTATTTATGGGAATCTGACCAAAATGCTAAAAGCAAAAGCAAAAACAAACAAACAAACAAACAAAACCCATAACATTCCACTGAGAAAATATTAATTTTATACTAAATATACTTATCATATCCTCATGGCCACAGAATATTAATCTTTCCATATGGGCTGGAAATACCAAATAATTAATAGGTTCCTCAGCAATTTGTTTCTTGTTAAGACTTTTCTGGTAATCTGTAATAGCTTTGGCAAAGTGTGATAACAATATATTCCTATAATCATAAAAACTACAATAATTCTTTAGTTAGCCTGGTTTTTATATTCTAAAAATAGAGATATTAATTTCACATGCAAATAGAAGATAAGAAAATGTCAAAAAAAAACAGTCTATAAGTCAAATATATACTATAATAAAATTGTTAATGTTTTAAAAGATTCTTTCAGTAAGTACACTTAAATATACCTAGTGTTACTAATTCCCGACGTTTTTTTTTTTTTAGTGAGATACAATTGACATACAACATTATATTAGTTTCAGGTATACAGTATAATGCTTTGAAAGTTGTATATATTGCAAAATGATCACAATAAGTCTAGTTAACATCCATCGCCATACATATTTACAAAATTTTTTTTCTTGTTATAAGAACTTATAAGATCTACCATCTTAGCATCTTTCAAATATGTAATACAGCATTATTAACTATAGTTGCCATGCTGTACATGACGTGCCCATGACTTATTTATTTTATAACTCAAACTTTGTACCTTTTGACCACCTTCACTCATTTTGCCCATGCCCCAACCCCGCCTCTAAGGAGCCACTAATTTGTTCTCTGTACCTACAAGTTCATTTTTTTATTTGTGCTTTTAGATTTCATATATAAGTGAGATCATATGGTATTTGTCTTTCTCTGCCGATTTATTTCACTTATTATAATGCCCTGAAGTTCTAACCATGCTGTTACAAATGGCAAGATTTTCTTCTTTTTTTATGGGTGATTACTATTCCATTGTATAAATATACCACATTTTCTTTATCCATTCACACATTGATGGACACTTATGTTGCTTCCATATCTTGACTATTGTAAATAATGCTGAAGGGGTGCTAATTTCTGAATCTTTAATATGCTATAGTTACTTTTTGTTTCACTGGGAAGTAAAATTTCTTAATTGAAAGACAAGGAAAGGATATACATGTTTGGGGTCAAATAAGTTACTAGTCTGGAAAATCTTGCTTTAAGTCAAACCTAAATTCTAAATTGTTCTTCTGCATCAAAGACTTTTAATGTCAAGCAGAAACCAAAGATGTTGAGAGATGGAGGAGAGACTATGATGTCACAATAACCACATCCTTCTCACGTATACATTGTGAAGTGTGTGTTTGCATTGTTTCAGGATAATTTCAGAAGCAACTGAAGTAATATAAAATTTTATTTTTTCCTTCATCCACTGAAAATGTGGGGCTACAGTTTGAGAAAAAAAAAACAAAGATAGTAAATAAGTGATCAACTGCAAAGTTTTTAAGAAATGCTTGAATATTGCCTGTTGAAAAAGTTACCTTTGGCCAAAGAGATTTGGATTTTATTCTTTATCACTTTTTAAGTGCTGTTTAGCAAAGTTACTTTATGTCTTTGTTGTTGTTGCTGTAGTCATTTTAAGTGTTTACTTGTAGATTCTGGTGATTTTGATGAGACAAGATTTTAAGTAATTTGAAAAGTAGAATGAATGCATTACCATTAAATGAAGTACACAGTTACCAAGGATGGTCAACTTAGCTTTTACCTTGAATCACTTCTCTATTGAATGGAACATAAACTTCTTTTATCAACAGATGATATGAAATGAAAAGACATCTATATACCACATATTTCTTCGTAGGGAGAAAGAAACATTCTTACTAGTAATCAATGTAGTCACAGAGGGGTTCATGACATATTTCATTTACTAAAGTTCTTGAAAATGAAATTTGTTTAAAAGCCTTCATAAACATTCCTCTTTTACATGATAGAGGCTTTCTGTGCAAATTCATAAGTTGCTATAGAAGGGAGGTCTAAATCTATTTGTTGGCACTTGTAAATTAGAAATTTTGCACATATAATAAGTGCAGCCATGCAAGAAACAACCACAGATCTCAACCTGAATTATTTTATCCAGTTCCTACCTGGAAGGCTTTGTTTTTTCAGTGCAATTAATTAAGCAAACAGGACCAATGTTGGTACTTTTGACAGATTACAAGAACAAAAGCTTTTGCCGGTCGGAGCTTTCATGGGTCTAGTAAGTAGACAGAGCTCATAAATCCTGCATAACAGATCTTTTGATTCTCCCTCAAAAGCTTTATCCTATTCCAATTGGTACTCATCACCACAGGAGGCTTGCTACTTGCAAATTTCTCTATTGCTGTTTTCATTTCCTCTTCAGTAATGAAGGCAATCAGTTTCTCATTATCCAGAAGATCCAGTTTTGGCATTTTAATTTTAGCCAAAATTTTCATAATCTCTCTATTATCAGCTGCTAACTCTGATGCAAATATCAGTTTGGAGAATAAAAAAAGGAAACTTGACATCACTGTTATCTAATGATCAAATGTAGAACATACTGAAATAAAAATTCTGATTTTGATCCTTATTAATATATTAGTTGCTCTTGACACCGGCATACTTTCAAATAAAATTCTATAAGGATTTATTAAGAAAATTGTAACATGAAACAATGTTAACTTTTAACATCACTTCATTTCTAGTTTGAGTATAAAATCACATTAGATGTTATCAGGATCACAGAGAACAGGTTTCGGTCCCAGTTAAGAAAAACATTAGTACATTTTATCAAGGGAGGAATTTAACTGATATTCAGCATAGTTGGGGCCCGAATATGAGCACTGGTCGCTAGTAATTTTGTGCCAATCTTCACCCCTGGATCCATCCCTCATTATTGGCCTTAAGTGTTTTGAAGAATAAGAAGAAAGGTTATTTAAGATATGAGATAATATATAAACAAACAAACAAAAACAAGGGGAAAAACTCATGTGATTTATAATTTCAATTATTAGAAAAACTGTACAAAAATAGATAAATGGCTTAATGGTAATAAAATATAGAGTTCTTTAAAAAGAACTTTGGAAACAATCTGTGTGTGAAGGTAGCCTTTGACATTTATTTGATATTCAGTGGTCAGGGGGTCAATTTTAAGCTGAATTTTAATACCAATTTATGAACATGTTAGAATTTCTGTATGATTTATTTGAGGAAATTTATAATTTCCTCTTTTTAATTTGGTTCATTAAGTGATTCATTATGCATTTTTTTGATGATATATATCTGTCTACTTTGGGGGAGCATTATATAGATTCTGAGGGTCATGAAGAGACCGACATGTTAGCCAGGCTAGTGGGACGCCAGCCTATCGGTTTGGGACTAGGCAGGGGACACTCTTGTGCTCTCTGTTGGAATCTGTAACTGATTAGTCAGAGAGGAAGCAATGGGAAAGCTATAGTTATTAGAAAAAGCAAACAGTTTCCTTTGCCCCCTTGATGGCTGCAGCTGCTCCATCTAGAGTCAGCAGGATATAACAGTGCCACAAGGAAATATATTTACATAAAAGGAGAGAGACATTCACCGATTAGATTGCCTCCTGTGCTTCTGCCTGTGGCTAAGCTCAAGGTGCCAATTCTTTTCTAATTCTTCTGACTCCAGCTGCTGAGTGTCCTGGATGACCCTCAGGTGAGTGAACAAGACCACAGTCATCCAAGAAAGAAAGTTCTGATGGAAACGGGGGATGATAGTGTGGGATTGAGGAGGGTGGTAAGAGGAACCCTGGAGTGTGGTCCGGAAGGGTTACGCGGAGTCATTATATTTATTGGGTACTCACTGTGCAAAAGGCATTGTCATTGGACACAGGTAGATGGCAGGTGGTCCTCACACGTGAAAGACTCTTGTGGAAATCAGTATAATCATATATGGACTGTGCTATAAGGGAGGATCTCTGCTTTGGTGAGTCAGAGAAAGTTCTGAAATGAAGTTTGTGGAATGAGGGGTTTGCCAAATGAAGAAACATAGGGAAGGGATGGCATGAGAATTCCTGACAGAGCTCCCAGTACCTGCAAAGGAACGAAGTCCTAAGAATCCAGGACGAAACTATAGAAGTGCAGCAGCAACCTGGTGTGACTGCAGCATAAGGTGAATCAGAGGAAGGGGTAGGGAAGGAAAGTGGAAATGTGGGTTGGGGTCAGAGTGTGAAGAACCTTCTATCAGTGCTAGTAGGTGGGCATTCTATCTGAAAGGAGTGGGGAACTTTTAAGCAGGGGCTGACATGGTCAAACACCTGTTTGGAAAAGCTGTTCTGGTAACCTTGGAGGATGGATTAAAACTGGAAAGAAGCTGGGGGCAGGGAGAATTATAAAGGCAGATGGATGACTGATGCTGAAGACTTGAACTAAGACAGAGGTACTGAGTTTATATACTGGATTTGAAATAAAATTATGAGTTAAAAGAAACTAGGATTAGAAAATGGGGCAAAAAATGGAGAGGCTGATTTTGAAGTCTTGAATTTAGAGGCCTGGGAGATGGTTGTGCTAAGAACAAAAGGGAATGCAGGAAGAAAGTGGGTTGGATTAGCATAGAGATATTATTCCAAATTGTAGAGCCCATACCCAATGCAACCCACATACAGAAACATGTCTTCTTCCGGAATTTGAGTTTCTCCAGCATGACAGCTATGACTGGTAGAGCCTCTAAAAGCATCATTCTTTTCTGTGCAATGGATGGGAAGGCAGTGTTTAGCAAGGCCCATTTTTTTTTTTTTTTCAATAGAAACTTAATTTTTAGAACAATTTTAGATTTACAGAAATTTGGGAAAACAATATAGTTTCTCCAATTATTAACACCTTAAATTAGTAGGATACATTTGTTACAGTTAATAAACTAATGACATTATTATTACTAGATTCTACAGTTTATTCAGAGTTCCTTAATTATAACCTAATGTCATTTTTTCTGTGCCAGGATTTCACCTGGACATTGTCATGTCTCCTTAAGGTCCTTTTGGTTGTAACATTAGCTCAGACTTTCCTTGTTTTTGATGACTTTGAGAGTTTTGAGGAGTACTGGTCAAGTACTCATTTTTCAATTAGGATATGTTTAATGTTATTCTCATGGTTAGGCTAGGGTTTTGGGGATGATGATTACAGAGAGAAATGGTATTATATTATCACATTGTAACAGGAGTACTACTATCAACATGACTTATGACTATTGATATTGATCTCGATCACTTGGCTGAGGTAGTGATTGTCAAGTTTCTTCCTTTCCATACTATAATTTTTGGAGGGAAGTCACTACACGCAGCCCACAGTTGAGGAGTAGAGGGTTATGTTCCACTTCTTGAGGGGGGGATATATGTCTCCATTTATTAATTTAGTCAATCATTTATTTATATCTCTATGAACTCAAACATTTATTTTATAATTTAGGTTATAATCCAGTACCATTTTATTCATTTTGTTGCTCAGATCGCTTTAGGTTTGACCACTGAGAACTCTTTCAGATGGCTCCTCTTCCTGTTCCAGCAAGGGGTAGTCATTAGCACATACTACATGTAGGTACTGTGTTCTGTACTAGTGTGAGGGCTGGGTGAAAAGCTGCCATGTCTGTCTGGAGAAGGAGTGGGGCTTAGGGCAGCAGAGGCTGGGAGGGTCCAGGTTTCTGAATGCTCACTATGGAACTTTGTGTTTAGCAATTGAAAGGTCTTCTGCATTCTTAAGTAGGAGAGTGACATGATGAATAGTGTGAACAGTGTGTTGGAAGATTACTTTGGAAGCTCCATGAATTGCAGTTTCACTCATTCATTCATTTAACAAATGCTATGGAAATCCAAGTCTGCCACCTACTTGTGAATGAGGGTGGAACATGATGGGGAAAGATAACATTTATTGAGCACCTGCTGGGTACATGGCATTTTATACACATTTTATACATTTTATTTCTCATAGCAACCAAATGAGATAGATACTGTATCAACACTCTACAGACAAGAGTACTGTATTTCAGAGAGGCTGCTTACCTTTTTTTTAAAACCAATGTTCATTTTGCCTGTCTTTAATAATAGAAAGTGTGAATTTTGGTTTGGAACACTATCACAAAACCTATAATTTCTTACATCATCTCTTGTCCAAATGACTAAATTCTGACCAATGGGCTATGAACAGAACTGATTTTTACCATTTCTGGGAGAGTCCTAAAAAGTAATTATTCCTTTGGCCCTTTCCTCCTTCCTGCTGCTGGAAAATGAAGAAAATAGAAATGGCAGCCTTAGACACCAAGAGGAAAGCTGCATTTTGAAGAGGGCAGCAGACTCTCCCTTATAGTTTTGGACTCCTGAATTATAATGGGACTTATTTAAGTCATTGTCTCTTTGGATCTCTTGGTCATTGCAGCTTAGCTCATGTCCTGACTAATATAGGAGACTGTGAAAGGAGGTAAGTGGAGAACTCAGCTTGAATGGGAGTGGACAGGCCAGGGAATATCCAGTGAGGCGGTATCTGTGAAGTGGCATGATGAAAGAGGCAGAAAGGAATGCATGAAGCCCCTGAAGTGGAAAAGGAATTAATAAGAAGTAAGTAAGAATTTGTAAGGAATGCGGGAGGAAGTAGGAGAGAAGTGATTGGGGTAATTCTAAATGAAATAGGAAGTCATCGAAAGGTTTTAAGTACTAAGGTAATATGGCCTGGTTTTTATTTCCAAAAGATCCCTCTGACTCTTTTGGAAGACCGAGTGAATGAAAGAAATAATTTAGCTTCAGCTGGAGATGATAGCAACTAGTATTAGAAGTGGAGATGAAGATGGAGAGAAGCGATGTGTTTGAGCAATACTTTGCAGGCAGAATTACCAAGGTCTTTCTGAGGTATAGGATGTGTGTCAGTGAGAGGAAAGATGCCTTCATAATGATCCCCACATTTTGAGAAAGAAGAGGCTGAAGGAAGAAAAAAATTGGCAGAGGAAGATCAAGTGTCCAGTTACTTTTGAATATTATTGTATGTTGAAAGAGACATAAAACCAGCATTCAAATTCCATCATTGCCAATGATCAGCTGTGTGTGACCTTGGGGATGTTACATTTTTTACACCAAAGAAAATAAGGTTGACAAGTTAAGAAACATGAACTAAACACTTTGAACTTGAAATTTATGGAGGTAACATGCCATGTGAAGTGAGAAATGGAACATCTAAATATTACAGTGCTTGGTGTTAGCTAGCTAAAATGGACCAGAATGAGACATTTCCAGTCAGACAACTATGAAGTGTTCTACTCTGGAAATGACAAACTCACAATAAACAGAGTGGCTTTAATACTATGGCAAGATGTAGCACAGGCGATTAGGGACTACAGTGCAAGGTAATATCAATCTGACTTCTAGGAAAACCTACTAACATAACCATGATTCAAGTCTATACTCCAATCACAGAGGCTGAAGAAGATGAAATTGAAAGCTTTTACACTAGTATCTAAAAAGAAATTGATCACATACCAAAAACGAGGCATGCTGATAGTTGTAAGTGACAGAAACACAAAAGTAGGGAATAAAGGAGAATTAAATGGCATTGGAAAATTTGGACTGGGGTGATGAAGCAGACATCAGCTCATGGATTTCCGCAAAACCAACAACTTGTCCATCAAAAACATGCTTCAAACAACCAAACAGATGACTGTATACATGGACATCACCAGATAGCCAATACAGAAATCCACTAGATTATGTAATTGAAAGCAGGAGGTAGAGAAGCTGCATTTTCTTTGCCAAAACAAGACCAGTAGATGTGGTATTGACCATGAGCTGTTAATATCAAATATCAGAGTAAAGCTGAAAAAGGGCACTAGAAGAATTGTAGTGCCAAAATATAACATAAATGACATACCTGTTGAATTTAAATTCACATAAAAAACAGATTTGCACTGTTAAACTTAATTGACCGAGAACCAGAAGAACCATGGACTGAAACTGGAAATATTGTTAGGGAAAAATGAGAAAAGACAATGCCAGAAATAAAAAGGAAAGGAAAATCAAGACCAATTGTCTTGTTGGACAGGAAAGCCAGTGTCAGGACAGAATATGGAGAGACAGAATGGTTTTCTGTAGCCCAGAGTGTCATAAAAAGATGCATTTTAACTCCCTATTTGTTCAATTTGGATGCAGAACATATCATACAAAAAACTGGGATACGCTCTGAGGAAGGAAGAGTGAAAGTTGGTGGAAGAAATAGCAATGGTTTAAGATAAACAGATGGTACCACCTTACAGGCAGAAGGTAGCAATGATTTGAAAGGATGTCTGATGAAAGTGAAAGAAGAAACTGCCAAAGCAGGACTGTATCTAAACTTCAAGACACAGATAATGACTAGAGAATAAATATATAACTTTGACATAGACGTTGAAGACAAAGGTTTTGTTTATCTTGGTGCAGTCATTGACTCAAATGGAAACTGCAGTCAAGAAATCAGGGTGAGACTCAGAAAAGTGGAAATTTGTAAAGATCACCAAGAGCAAAGATGTGTCATTAGCGACCAAGACTAAGATCATCCACACCCTCGTAGTCCCAATTACTATGCATAGATTCGAAAGCTGGA
This sequence comes from Rousettus aegyptiacus, assembly GCF_014176215.1. NCBI lineage: Eukaryota > Metazoa > Chordata > Mammalia > Chiroptera > Pteropodidae > Rousettus > Rousettus aegyptiacus. Next base: position 54,935,542 of record NW_023416286.1, on the reverse strand, counting down.
CAGTAAAGGCTGATGGGGAAAAAACATTGATTTATTTGAAATACAATGTTGCAAGAGAGCTGGATGGGTATCCTGGACTGCCGGAAATATGAACAAGTGGGACCTAGAACAAATTAATCCTGAAACTTTACTGGAGTCAAATGACAAAACTGAAGCTGTCCCACTTCTGGCACATCATGAGAAGGCAGAGTTCTTTGGAAAAGGCAACAATATTAGGAAAATGGAAGGCAGCAGGAAAAGAGGAAGAAGACCAAATATGAGATGGATTGACTCCATAAGAGAAGCCATAGGCATGAGTCTGCAGGAGCTGAGCAGGGCAGCTGAGGACAGGACATTGTGCACATTACTCATTTACAGGGTCACCAGTTGTTAGAGCTGACTTAACAGCATGTAACACATACAACATGCCATAGGAGAAAGATAATGGGGTGTGGAGACAGATGCTCAGTTATATTACTTATTGCGTGACCTTCACAAAGTCACTTAAATTCTCAGAACCTTAGATTTCTCATGGAAACGAAAAAATTAGAAAGTTTGTCGCAGTGATTAAAAATGATAATTTTAATAAGACACCTAGAAAAGTATTTGGCAAAAGAAGTGATGTCTAAGTGTATGCTTTTTTTTTTTTTTATTGCTTGAAGTTTTTTTCTAATAGAAACTTTTGCTGGGTGTATGATTTGTGTAGAGAATAGATAATTTAGTCCTGTACTTTTATACCAAAACTCAGAAAGAGAGAAGGCTGAACAACAAATCCAGGCTGCTTTGCTTGGACTACTGTGGTCATGTAATGACCCTTGTTCTCCTTTCATCTGAATGCTCAGACTGGGAGGTGAGTCCCCATAGAACATTGAACTTGGACTCTGTGACTCATTGGTTAACATGTTCTGTTTTACACTTTTTAAGAAGGTAAAAGTGACCTTCTGGAAAAGTTATCAAGCTATAATAGTGAGATCTGAATGCAACTTCAACAGATGTCATCATTTTTTAGATTTTTCATTTATAGAAACTCCACCTAACCTTTTGGAATCTGGGGACATTTACTTATTGTAGTGTGAAGAAGTGTTCTGGCCCTAAAGCAAAAATATTACTTTCAAAGTAAAATGACTAAATAATTAACAATGGAATGTTCTCAAAGGTGAAATTTGGCCAAGTATTAGGATTAGTACTCAGCAAAATGCCTAAGGTATATCATGGATATTTGATGAAAGTACTTGGTCATCATTGTTCTGTTAAAATTCATTCAGTGACCTGAAAATTCTGAAGGATGGTTTTTAAAAAAGATTTTTTTTTTTTTTTTTTTTTGTTATACCAGAGTGCGCAGAATCTATTTCTTCTGTAGAGTTACCCAAAGGGGATGTCCTTCATCTTAGTGTGACAGGAAAAATGGGGCTGGACCCTGAGGTAGATGAACATTTATTTGGAGCTTGATGAGAGAGCCTGTCCTTTTGGCACTTTAAAACAAAGACAGAATCATGTGCAGTTTAAAATAAAACTTTTGGAAGCTTAGTACAGAAGGTTGGCCTGGTCATAATTTGCCTATGTAGTGCTATAATTTGATTCTATTAGGATCCTAAAGGATTTGCCTTTTAGAGTTTTGTCTCTATCAGATTATTATGATAAATTCCTTCAGCTTCTCCTGAGGCATTATTCTTGCAATTGTTGATGGTAGGGGTTGAGTTTTCAGTATGCCAGGTACCACCTTTATGTCTTATTTCTGGTGCTGGGTTTAAACAATTCTCAAGCAGAAACCTGTCATTCTATACTCACATCTATACATAGTTAATTGAAGAGAGAGATACAAGAAGCAGAAAACTGTTATTTGTTATTTTTATTTTTTTAAAAAAGAATAGTCGAACAAACTGGGAGAAATGGTAATAAAGCTAAATTGTGCCAAAGTTAAATTCTATCCTTTTATCCTTTGGACTTATTATTTTTTTTTTTGTACAAGTAGATATCTATAGGTTAAAATAATTATGAAACTTGGAATTTATCCAGTTGTGTAGTGGATAATTACAAAATTGCTTTGTTTAATTATGTGGTATTTTATAGGAGGGCATTTTTAACCTTTGTCACTAGTGCCAAATGGAAGGAGACATAGCTCTTCATAAGAAGTATCATAATTTTAATTGCATCCAAAGTTTATTTAGAAGCTATTCATTTTTAAAGACATACTCTAATTTGTGTAATTTTTTAGTAGGTAAAAATTGCTAAAGTAAATTGGCTTATAGTAACAAAAGTAAAGCAAGAATAACTGCTTGTTAATCTGCACCACTATTCAAATTTCCTTAGTCCAGCTCTGGCTAACACAGACACTGCCAGCTCATTTTGAAACAGGAGGCAAAGCCTTATGTAATCAAGTGGCTCATTAGAGAAGATCAGAGGATTTCAAAGTACACTTTAAAAATCAGAACTAACATTTTGTATTTTAAAATGAGATCAAAGTGGACACCATGTCCAGAAGATCCTTTGCATATATTATCCTTCTGTGTTATCAGAAGTGATTTTTGTTGATATTCACTGCAAATCCATGTATATACTAATGATAGATTAAACAGTTAAACCATCACATTTATTCATTCAGTATAATTATTTAGTGACTTATGGGCAAGACAATGAAAACCCAATACTGCATATAGTGTCTTTTTTTGATTCTTTTGTCTTTAAAATGCAACTATTAAGGTAGCACTTCAAAAAAAATAATCAATTAATTAATTAATTATTTTTATAGTGATACTTGTTAACAAAATATAATGTTTCAGCTGTGTACCTTAATGGTAAACATATGTGTGTATATATATATACATATATATATATGTGTATATATATATTTACGCTATGTGCTCACCTCCCACAGTTAGATTTCTTTCTGTCACCATGCATTTGACCCCCTCCTTCTCACCCCCTCCCGTCTGGTAACAACTAGTCTATAGTCCATGTCCATGAGTCACTGTTTGTCCTGTTCATTTGTTGCTTTTAGGTTTATATTCCACATATAAGCGATATCATGTGATTTTCAACTTTGTCTGCCTGGCTTATTTCGCTTGGCATGATTTTCTCGAGGTCCATCCATGTTGTCACAAATGGCAGCATTTCATCTCTTCTTATGGCTGAGTAATATTACTTTGTATATATGTACCTCTGTGTCTTTATCCAGTCATCTGTCATAGGATACTTTGGTTGCTTCCATGTCCTGGCCACTGTGAATAATGCTGCTATGAATATCAGTATGCAAATATCTTTTTGGATGTGGGTTTTCAAGTCTTTGGGATAAATACCCAGTAGAGGGATTGCTGGATCATATGGTAGATCAATAATGTTATGTCTTGGATATGGATACTCCAAACTAGTTAATAGAAATAGAAGAGTAAGATATGGTTTCTGGCCTTAAAAACCTTCCATCTAATGGAAGAAATAATAAATGCAATCCTATGATATTATAAGAGCTGTAAGAAAGTGAGAGACAAGGTGCTGCCTGAACACAGAGGTAAGGAGATTTCCTCTGCTCAGGAGCATCAGGAAAGGCTTCGCATGGAGGCAGATGGAGTCAGTACTTGATGGTAGATTTTGAAGCATATAGATAAGGAGAAACATTCTTCCTGGGCAGCACTCTAGACAAAAGATGGAGGTGGGGAAGTGTGCTGTGTGTTTAGGGAACATAAAGCATGTCAATTGCTAAATGATGCATCAGGAGCATTATTGCATGAGTGGAGGAAGGTAGAATGACAAAGTGGAAAGTTTAGATAATCTGAAAATGTATTATAGGAACATGATTTTGGAGACTGAGAAGTCTCATGATTTGCTGTCTACAGGTTGGAGAATCAGGAAAGATGGTGGTTTAAGTCTTAGTTTCGGTTTGATTCTGGAGGCCTGAGAACCGGGAGCATGGATGTCCAAGGATAGGAGAAGATGAATCTCTCAGCTGGAATGGAGAATAAATTTACCCTTCCTCCACCTTTTTGTTCTATTCAAGCCCTCAAGGGATTGACTGATGCCCACCCACACTGGTGAGAATAATCTTGACTCAATATACTGATTCGAATGCTGATCTCTTCTAGAAACACCTTCACAGACATACCCAAGTATCTAGGCATCCCCTAGCCCAGTCGAGTTGACAGATAAAGTTAACAATCATAGCAAGAGAAGACCTGAGTTTATTGTCCTACTTATTAACCATATAGAGTTGATATTTACCACATGGAACCTTAGTGTTCTCATTTCTAAAAGTATATCAAATTAATTTCTGGTTGCATTGTCAGAATTTAGTAATTTACACTACAACAACAAATGAACCTAGAAATCTCAATGACTTAAAATAATAAAATTCTAATGTTTCCTAACATCCCAGTCCAATTTGATTGGGGAAGAGGGGAGGCAGGATAATATGGGAGCTCTGCAGTAGAACGACTTCAGGCACTGCATCTGGGATGCCATTAATGTATGGTGCCCAAATTCACCACAGAAGGGAGGCAAGAGGACAAGAATGTGGAAGATCTTTTAGGGACCAGGCCTGTACATAAACAAATCAGTCCACGTCATTGGCCAAAACTAGTCACATGGCTCTATCTAAATGTCAGGAGCTTAGAAATCAAGTCTTTGCTGCGCGCAGAAGGATATTAAAATGTTTTGGGGGAACACACAACAGTGCTCTGTGAATCACCAGTGTTATTATAAAGATAATATATGTGAAAAAGCTAGGGTAATGTATATGAAATAATATATGTGAAAGGACTAGAATGCAAATTACTCCTCAATATGTTAGTTTTTTAAGACTGGAAAGGTAGATTTGGGCCAAGAAATCAAGGCCCTTAAATTATTGCCAATTAAGGCAGTTATAATTTACTACAGAGGTAATGTGGTACAACTAAAGCTTTTGAAGAGGGGAGTTATTTAAACAGATTGGTGCATTAGGAAGAATGGACAACTGTCTATAGGCTGGAGATTCTGAGGACAACTGTAGACAATAGCCTTTTTTGTTTTTTGAGGAAATATAGGGCCTTGACTAAGGCAGGGGTAGAGGTAATGCAGGGAGAATAAGAAGCATTACAGGGAACTACAGTATTTTATTAGTCTTAGTATCTATGATAGCTGTTGTAAAACCTGTGTCATAATATAGGTTAAATAAACATTGCCAAATGGATCAATGAATGGATGAGTAAATAAATTCCATTCTGTAGAAAAGTTAGTTTTGTATAAGACTGTCTTCCCATATATGTCATGAATTTGTTGAGTTTGGGAACTGTTTTCATCTTTATATAGGAAAGGTCATGATATGAACCTAATAAGCACAAAAAATTCAGGGATATCTGTGGCTATGACTCTTAATAATTGCAAATTGGTGAAGAAGACTTTGCAGCTAAGGATCATCCTGGCTACAACAAAACTAACAAACAAATGAAGGAATAAAGTCTATGAACCAGGGAGACATAGAAGGCATTTGGAGAACAGAAAATATGTAGTTTAAAATCTTATATTGATTTCTAGCATGAATTTCAAGCTCCTAGCATGACATTTTAAATAACAAAATATTACTCTGTTAAAAGTTAGAGGATTAGATGAAATAAATATTACTTCCTAGAAGAAGCTCATAGAGTTGAAATAAATGAGTATTGTTAAACTATCAGTGATTTTGCAGAAGAAAAACTATAATGGCAATGTGTTTGTTTTTTAGTTTAAACGGAAAAATCTATGTTAAACAGAACGTTATCTTTACTATTTTGTTTTAACTCTATTTTTAACATATATACATATATATATCAGGATTTCAGTAATTTAGTAGTTGCTTCTGAGAAACCATTTAAACATTTCTTTTTCTTTTGTATTTTTCTGTTTTTCTAATGAACTTGCTTTTATTCATTTAAACAAAATGGATTGGTGGTAGAGAATTTCATAGAAATCAGCAAATGTACTTAAAATTGTACAATATAGTTATCATAACAATTGCAAGGTGAAAAGTTCATTTATTGATTCAAAAAATATTGATCAGATGCCTTTCATATGATAGCTCTGTGCTAGATAGAGGTAAAGGATTCAATGGTGAATTTGCAGAGCAGAGAGCCAGCACATTGAATATTTGTTCTTCTCTAGGTTGAAATAAATGAAAACAAAATTTTCCAAATAGTTTTGGCCAAGAGAGCTTTTCTTGGGTATTTTTCATGAGAAATATCAATTTTCTCTATAATTTTAATAAAATAATATTTACATTTAAATTGTAGTGTGTGCTTATAATATTGATTAAAACCTTTGTTTCAGCCATAAAGTGGCCAACAATCAAAGGGCTATCAACTTTATCTTACTTTGTTTCCTAATCTTTTTAGTTTTAGAGTTGAAAGAACTTGTGTAGGTGTTTCTAAAATGTATGATATATTTGCACACATATAATACACATAGTATTATATATATCTTTCCATATTAAAATAAGTATGCTATTCTCCATTTTTAATAATGTAGAATATAATAAAACTATAAGTGCATTCTTTGGCAAAATAAATATTTGATTTGTACTGACTAATTTCAAACCTGCTGTGTTCTATTGTAATCTCTATATATTTATATTTAGTATTATATGAATTGATCTTGGAACAGTTTAGTTGATTAGAGATGAAGATGTATGACCTAAATGCTTAAATGTACCTGTGCAATTAATAGAATGACTTATTAATTTGATCAGAAAACAGATGCATGTATGCTTTTATAGAATTTCAATTATTTTTTTAGATCATAAAGGTTTAGAATCACAGAATCCTAATTTTAAAAAAATCTAGAGGAAAACATGGCAGAGTGAGAGATGTCCTCAAATCTCTCCCTGAAACAGCAATAAGCTGAACATCTAAAACTCAATAAAAACACCCAAATTGCACATCAGCACGTCTGAGCGTGGGTTCTGCGCATAAGAGCTATCACAGAATTCTTCTTGGAGCCAGCCCACATTCAGAATTGCCACTGATTTTGAAGGAAACTTTGTAGAAGTGAAAAAAAATTCAGAATTATTTCATCACTAGATTTGGGTAAGAACTTAATGTATTTTTGGTTTCAATGAGAAAATAACTGAAAATATTTTGGCAACGCCCAATTTTATTTTTAAAAATGTATTAAGTGTTACAGCATCTAATATTTGCAGAATACAGTGGTTCATTCTCTCATTTAATGGATGTAAGCACAAGAAACAGATCCTCAGTTGTTAATATGTGCTGAATGATAAAACAAGTATTAAATATAGAACAAAGACAGTATAGGCTACTCTGACACTGTAGGATTGGAGAATAAAACTATTGTCAATATTTATGTAGCCATTTTTTTCCTTGCTCCAGTAGAACAGATAATTAAAAGATGTTTTTGAAAAAAAAAAAAAACAAATAGAAAAAATCTAGCCAAAGATTAATTTTATTCAATTATAATTTTTTTGTTTTCTTATAATTGCCATAGCCATTTTTTATTTTTTATTTTAAATTTTAAAGAGTTAGACATTTATATAATCCACGAAGTGACTATAATGCCATAGTCATTTTTAAACAGATTAGACAAACATAACTCGTATCTACAGGAGCAGAACAATGATTCTGGGAAATGTTGATCAGGATCCCCAAAGAAAGGGTATCTGATCAGAGTAGCGTGGGCTAGGCTGTGTGCTAGGCAGAGCCTTTGGGGATATGAAATATTTATTGCCGTATTAAAGTATTGAGGAAGACTTCAGTGGGGAAAAGAAAGCTATTGAAATTTGTTTATAGTTAACGAACTAACAATTGTGCAAGAAAAACCTATTTTTCTTTGCACATCAATTGACATTATACAGAATATAAGTCTTTAACATGGTTTGAGAAGCACTGCATTAGCTAATTTAAAGACTGGCTAATATTATTTAAAATCTTAACTCAAAACAAACCCTAAGGCCAAACTGAATACAGCAGATCCTCAAATAATGTTGTTTCATTTAATGTCACTTTGTTAGAATATTGATGGGAAAAAGAAGTTGATTCCTGGTGAGTCCACTGTTTGTGGCCACTGTTTGCACGTTCTCCCCACGTCTGGGTGGGTTTTCTCCAGGGACTCCGGTTTCCTGCCACATCCCAAAGATGTGCACGAGGTAAATTGTATCTAAATTGTTCCAGTCTGAGTGAGTGCAGGTGTGTGTGAGTGCACCCTGCGATGGAAGGGTGTCCTGTCGAGAGTGGGCTCCCGCCTTGTTCCCTGAGCTGCTGGGAGAGGCTCTTGCCACTCAAGGCCCTGAACTGGAATAAGTGGGTTGGAAAATAATTCTCTTATCTTTGCATTAATTTTTTTAAATGTATATATACCTCATATTTATTTCAATGTTTAATATTAGAAGTGTTTTGGGTCTTTATTTACAAGTTTGATGATGTTTTTGTGACGGCAAATATGCTATAGTAACTTAACTCTTAAATTCTTATTTATATCAATTAGCTTATGGTAAAATTACTTTCATTATATATTGTTTTGCTTAAAGTTGCAGTTTCTAAGAACTTTAAATGAGAACTTACTGTACATTGACCTAGTTTCATGGCGGTGAACAAAACTCTTGATGATGATCTGGACACCCTGTTCTATTTGAATTTTCCTAAATGCATTGTGAGGTCATGCCTTCTTGTCCTTCAGTGTGCTCTTCATTTTGTCTTGTAAAATGCCCTTGTGGCTAACTTACACAAAGGCTGCGTATCTTAGCTCATCTGGGTGTCAGGACTAATGAAATACTTCCTTGGCCTCATTTAAATGTCAAGAACTATAAAGGTTCTTAGATTTTACCCTACTTTGAAGCTCACACTTTAGCCCACCACAGATTCATAGATGCTGGTAGAAGATACGACACCCTTGAGTAAGAGACAAGGACTTTATTACTCCTCACAGAGCAGGCAGCATGCACTTCATGATCACGTCAGTTCTTTTTGCTCCTCAAATACCACAGAGGATGATGCACATGTACTAGATGTGTTTCACAGTTGAGAAACTCTGTGCTTAGGAAACTTCATCCTTTTTAAATAAGTGCGCTGCAAGGAAACAAAATTCAGGAGGGAGACAATATTTTACTCAGAAGGGAGACAATATTTTTGTTATGCCACACAACAAACATTTCTTCCCTCTGCTCTAGAAGGATACATGCTTCTATCTTTCAAGGCTATTCATTTTACAAACATCCTTGAAAAAAGAGAAAAGGTTGTCTGTTTCTGCAGATGTGCAAACGTAAGAAAGACCCATGTAGAACTATGTCTCAGGACTAAAACCTGTGTCACTAGTTGTGTGCTATTCCTTGAATTACTGTAACCACCTGTACATTCTATGATTATAGCATGTCTCGAACTGCTTTAAGTATTGCTCTTCTGGAGGGGCTCTGTCTTTCCTCTTGTATTTACTGCATCCAGCTGGGTACCAGATACAAAGAAGGCATTTGGCGAAGTGTTTTAGATACAAGCTTGTGTCCTTTAGATATTTTTTGGATTAGTGTTCAAGTTTATTTCTTCAAGTAGCCTAGGGAAGAGACAGAAAAATGGAATAAGCAGGCTTTCACTAGAAGTCTCAAGTGGCATTAGTCACTGAGGGGGAAGGGAGTTTTCCTTTAACATATAAATACTAGAGCTGCAGCAGCTTTGGTGGAGGTAGCAGGACTTAGCAATCAATAGCTATTAAGACAGGGAGGAACCATGGCAACTGGAGGGCTGGCAGGCGAACCACAAGAGAGTTGGACAGTGGTGACAATCAACCTCATTGTGAGAGACAGAGCTACATGTAATGCCAAAGAGCAGATATGTGAGACTTCAAGCCACACAACACCTGAACAGGATCTTAAAAGGTGTTCAGGCGTTTTCTGGTTACAAAAATGGGAAAGAGAAATAGAATGGCATGCGGGGAGGAATAGAAATAGAAATGTATGTTGGGGCAACCCCTAAATAATTTAGAAAAAAAGAGAGAAGGAAGGAAGGAAGGAAGGAAGGAAGGAAGGAAGGAAGGAAGGAAGGAAGGAAGGAAGGAAGGAAAGAAAAAGTGAGCTGGGGTGGTGGGGGGACTCGACAAAGACTGGCCATAGCCTAGGTCATGACAAGCACCTAACACTGCTTCTCAAAGGATTGTTCTTGGTTCAGCAACTGTTTGTCACGGGTACATGAAGAGGTAGTGAAATTGGAAATAAGTGTTTAGAAACTTTCAAAACAATTTGTGAGGGAGTATTTATGCTTGTTAAATCTAATAATAGAAATTTTAAGCTTATATTTTGTATGTGTTTTTTTACATTAAATTTTTCCAATAATTATTTTTTATCGTGTTTTACAAAAGTATGTTTTTGTCATTGTTATTTGGTAAAGAAATACACTGATTGTTAAACCCAGGTAGTTTGGGAAGATGACTGTAAGTAAGGTTTGTAGTAAGGAAATGGGGTATGGGGCTTTTCTGCTTGCACTGATTTCTCTGGTGCCAGGCAAGGAATGGATTCTTTAAGGAGGTGATGCCAGAAGCTGAATACAAGTTAAATGGTGATGGCACTTGTACCCTAGAGGGATGCTGTGAGGCAGAACTGAGAGAGTAGCAAGCAGAGATGGTGAGAAAAGGATTCAAGGGGGCAATAGTAACAGCTAACCCTTGTCAAAGCTTGTGTTGGGTGCCAAGCCCAGACTGTGATCTTTCCGCAGGTTATCTCGCTTAAACCTCCAACAGTTCATCAGGCAGTGCTGTTATTATCACTCCCATTTCACACAGGAGGAAACTGAAGCAGAGAGATTAAGGAACTTGTCTGTAGTCACACAGCTAGTAAGTAGTGGAGATGAAATTAGAATCCAGGACATCGAGTTCTTAAGTCCCATATTATACTATCAGACAAAAGGAGCAGTACTTCATGGTGAATTATCTGAGCAAAGCCGAGGAGCACACTGCTTAGAGCTCAGGTTTACCACCTGGCTCACCTAGTTGTTAGTGCTGACAGGCCCAGCACAGGGGACGGACAGAAGAAGAAGTACAGCTCTGTCACCAGGTCAGAAAGGTGAGGAGTTCATCCATGGTGTGCTGCATAAAACTGCAGAAATGAAATTAATGAAGTTAATTTAAATGAAATTAAAAAATGATAGAGGACTGTGATATAAGCACTTTACTAAGTACTTCAGTTTAATTCTTCACCACAACCAATTAGGTGGGTGTGTCAAATATAAATGGGTCAAGGAAAAGGAAAATTTGAAGATGACCACAATGCTTCTACAAGCTTGGAAGAGTGGGAACATGTCAAAAGAGAAATCTAAAAGGGGAGTAGGTTTTGCTCAGGGAAGGGCTCTGGCAGCCCATTTTAGGCCACCGAGGTCCCCTCTCATCCGTGATCCTTGCAGATTCACCCTTCACTTTGAATTGATTGGGAAAGAAAGAGGAAGAGGAAAAGCAATTAGATTGTTGAAAAGGTGAAAAGCAATTAGATTGTTGAAAAGGTGAATGGAAGAATGGTCATGATAGGAATTAAAAAGTCCTTTTCATGATGGTGTTTAGCTGGGAAAGGGCAGTGCTGACCTTTACTGTCGAGAAGCCCACACTCAAACTTCCAGAAGAGACATACTAATCAGTAGCAGCATAGACTAGCCTTTCATCAAAAGGAATTAGAGTGTTGCCCAGAGCTCAAATACCAGGCGAAGATCGTCTGAAGTTTATTGGCTGCACAGCAATCCCTGACTCCCCCTTAAGTCAAGGATCCAATAGAAGGTCATCTTGTAGCCCCCAGTAACAATAGAGAGATCCGTTTTCGATCTGAACTCCCTCCCATTTCTTCCCTCACCCCAATAAACAGATCAAAAGGGACACTGGCACATGAGCAATGGGTTGAAAGCTAAGGTATTTTGCCAGGTGTTTTTCAAAAGTAAACACTCTTAACGTTTCAGGAAACTGTTTGCTCGTTTGTTTTTATTTTTATTTTTTAATAAATGTTTCTTGAGGTAAACAGTTTCCAGAAATGGAGGTGGGAGAATGGCATTGATCAGTGAGGTGACAATTGTTTTTCCTTTCAAAGGTTGCTGGGGTAGTTATCATCTCTTTGGCTTTGTCCCATATATTGCCTGAATTGCTACTGCCTTATACACTCTTTGGTGCTATAACTGACCTACATTTTCAGATGCCTCACTAAACATTTCTGAGTTGCTGACATTCTTTGTCAATATACAATACTTTTTTATTATTGAGTACTTACAGAGAATTTACTAATATTTTAGAGGATTGGGTTTAGCACTGGAACTCCCATGGTTTCCTTATCCGATCAAAGGAGAACGAGTGCAAGGATGGAGAGAACGTGCTGGGAATGAGACATGATTTATATAATTCTTCGTGCTGATTCTGGAATAATCAACTGATAAGCGAAAAGTATGGACTGATATTACTTGAAGTTCAGTGCACTAAAAAAGAAAAAGCACTGTGTGTGTGTGTGCGCGCGCACACACACACACACACACACACATATGGGGGCGGTGAGAGGGGGGGGAGAGAGAGAGAGAGAGAGAGAGTTTGTTGGTTTGTCTTTTTCCAATAGAGTTTACTTAATAATACTTTTTGTGCTTATATGTTCTTATTTTCATTCCCAAACATTCTTACATTTTCATTTTGTTCTCTTTACCTCACTTTAAATTAAGAAAAATAAGAGGAGTTTGAGATAATTAATTTTCAGTTAACGTCTACATCTTAAAACATTTTCCATTTTTCTCTGGATGTTTAATGATCAGATTTCAGTAATTACATTTAGGCATTTTAAAGCTGAAGCTGAAAGTTAGCTGTGTGTTTAGTCACAGGCTGTCTGCATCATTCTGCAGTCTTCTTTAATATATTTAACTGCAGTCACTTTCCTCTAATGGTAACTCACAGAAAACCAATAACATCCTCAATAAAAGAGTTAATGATATTTCCTCCTCCTCTGGGACTCTTAGATTTTGCTGAATCTCTTTCCAGGACAGAGGTAATCTATTAATGGCAAAGTAAAAGTAGAGTATGTTGCACCTGTTGGGGCTCACCCTGTCTCTGGTCAGGGATGACCATCTGAGTGTCATTTGAAATTTATTCTCATCCAATCTTGGATGTGACTAGAGGAGGGATGTTTCTGTCAGGACTTCCCAATTAGTAACTGAGTCCAACCTGCAATATTTCAGGTTGCCAAACACTTCCAGGGCTAAGTTCACAAAGAGATTCCTCCACTTTTGAATTAAAAGCGGAAATAGAGGTAGGCAAATAAAACCACTCAAAGAGAGAGTGCAGGAATTTTACAAATGCAACTTTATAGGTAAGACACTGCTCTCCATTCCTACCAAAAAAAAAAAAAAAAAAAAGGCAATAACTTGACAAAATAGGGTCAAACCAAAAGGTTTTGAGAATAAATAAAACATATACTTCACTCTATTCCTTTTATGTTTTTCACAGTCCTAAAACAATGCTTCTCAAATGTTACTGTACACACAAATTACCTGGGGATCTTGTTATCTGCCAAGTTAAGGATGGGGCCTGAGATTTTTGAGATTCTAAAGAGCTGTTGCCATGGGCCACACTTGGGGTAGAAGCTAGAGCAAGGGTTCTCAAAGTGTGGTACCGGAACCAGCAACATCACTTAGAAACTTGTTAGAAATGGACATTCAGGGGCCCCAGCTCAGTAAATAGAATGCTACTCTCCTCCAAGATTTCTATTCTCTAATCCATGGATCCTGTTTACATGTATATTATGTGTAAAAAAACTTTGCAGATGTAATTAAAAGTTTACGGACTTTTAAAATAGGGAGGTTATTATAGATTATCCAATTGGCCCTATCTAATCACAGTGAGTCCTTTAAAAGTAGAGAACTTTCTCTAGCTGGAGTCAGAGATACAACAGAGGGATTCGAAGTGTGAGAAGGATGGCCTCGTTAAACAGGGCCACATGGAAAGCATGGCAAGTGATATAAGTGGCCTGTAGGATAAAGCTTGATTATGCCTGATAGCTAGCAAGGAGGTGAAGACCTCAGTCCTACCACAGCAAGGAGCTGACAACCTGAATGAGCTCAAAAGCAGATTCTTCCCCAGAAGCTTCAGGAAGGAATGTAGCCATAATGGCACCTTGATTTCAGCCCTATGAGTCTCTGAGCAGAGGACCCACTTAAGCTATGCTGTAATCGGACTTCTGATCCACAGAACAAAATTGTGTCTTGAAAATTGTGTTTAGCACCTAGTTATGCTAATTTGTTGCAGAGGCAAAATAAACTAAGATATTAACGGAATCAGAAACTCTAAATGTGGGGCCCAACAATTTTTTAACAAGCTTTTCAGGGCATTCTGATGCATCCTGTACAAAGATCATGCTTTAGAGCATGCACAGAACCCAACATTAATGGTGTTCTGCCACTTAATAGCTGTTGCAGCATTGGCCAATCTTCCTAACAACGCTACTCTTTAGTTTTCTTATTTGTAATATGAGGTTAATAAAACCAAGTGTCGATGTGAGAACTTTGATCAGCATCTCTGGTAGAATATTTAGCAGTTCTTTCCTTCCTTCCACTTTCTTCCATGGGTACACTAAAAGGTAATAGTATCGATGATGCTGATGTCAGCTTTCAGAGGCTTAGGGCTTGGAACTTGACCTTGATTGTCATTGCGTAAACATGAGCTAGAAAGGAAAAACAGAATCACAGGAAGGAGATGCAGGTCAAATTTATAAGTAATTGCCCTGTTCAGCTTAATTGCTACTCTGCAAAAAGAGAAAAATGAGTGTTTCTCTTGTTTTTAGAAAATTTTTAGCACTGTTGAAATCTGAATATAGAACATTTGGTTTAAATGTAACCTTTTGATGATGGCAAGAGTATAAGTTGGTTTTTTACATCATGCAGTCTTAGCAGCAGGACCACAGCAGCTAAAATATGTTTATATTCTGTACATTCTTAATAATGTAACATACTAATTCTAATTTGCTAGCCTACTGGTGTGCTCTAATGCTCATTCATTTAAAAAATTTCAAGTGTATTTTCTTTCATTTGTATCTGCTTCTGAGCTGAAGATACTTGCTAATTCTTTCTCCTTGATTCACTCTGCATGACGAGCTGCTCCTCAGATAATTACATATTCTTCTTCTCCATGAGCTACAGTCTTTCCTTTCTGACCATCAATCACTTTGTGATGAAATTTGTTGATCGGGTTTATTTTGCAAATGATGCAGTTTGCAAAGTCCCAGGTTCATAGTCTTTCCATTTCTGTCTAGACGAGACTAAAACTCTCAATCAATCAACACTTCTAGATTAATTTTTCCTTCTCTGTGAAATAAAAAAAAAGTGAATTAAGAGTTAAATTAGGCTTCCTGCCTTGTGTATTTATTAATCAATCAACCTTCCACATAATACTAAATTAATGTTTATAGTACAATATCCGCATACTGATTTCTGTGTCTGCCAGCTCAAAAATAGTGCTGTGCTAAAGCAAGAATCTATCTGCTGTGAACATTTTTATAATAAGCTACAGCCCTGGAAACATTGAAACCCATTTAAAAAGTGACTTCAGCAATCTTTCAGAGAAAATTAAATAGGTGAAAGATCATGAATAAGAAGTAAATATATATTTAAATGGCATTTAGATGGCTTCTATTATTTATTGTATAGTTCTTGGTTTTATTAATATAAAATTACATCTGGGTAATTTGGGGAGGAGTTAGGGGGATTCTATGACTTAGCGATCCTAGTCCTTTAAATATACATGTAACTCAGATCTCCCATGTTCACATTACATTTCTTATTATTAGGTGTATTAAATGTTTTCAGTGCCCAAAGAATGGTGCTAAATATCCTTTTATTTGCAACATGTTGATTTTCTCTAATAATGGGATGTAGAGCAGAGATTAGTTACCTAAAGTGTGGTCCTCAGACCAGAGGTATCTATATCACCTAGGATCTTGTTAGAACTGCTGAATCTCAGATTCCAGATCTTTTGAACCTGAATTGTTATTTTAACAAAATCTTAGGCAATTTTCATGAACATTAGAAGGTGAGAACTGCTGAGGTGAAAAAAGTAGCTGGGAGGTGGGGGTGTGGAGACCATGGAAAATGTAAAGGATGCAGTAACGAAAGACAATATTGGACAGAAATATGCTCCTCACCTACTTGTGAGTAGTCTTGTACAATCTTACCTTTTTATCCTGGTTTCCAGTAGAATGCATGTGTTTAATGGTTGAGTAGATATGAAGGTGTAGTTTATAATTATGTATTCACAGAACAAATCTATATGGCTTGCATTCCATTTTATAATGTAATATCTTCTTAATTTTAGCATGACCTTGAATGAGAAGCAGTGTGGGTAGTAGAAAACCCAAGAGTTATGTGGCTATGCAGAACTAGCTTTTAACTTTAACCCTGATGATGTTATTAATTGTGTTAATAGTTTCTTTATGTGTAAAATTAGTAAAATAGCAGTGCCATTACGGATGGATTACATGAGATAATGTATAGGAAGTGTTAAGTTCAGTGACTAGAACTAAGTAGCATCTAACAAGTATGTCTTTTTTTTGCCTGCTGATCATTCACTGGCCCATCCCATTCTTATTGTCACTTAGATATGCATATATGTGTATAAATCTATTTATCTAAACATGCATTTGTGTATCTGTCATCTATTTATCTTAACTTTCTCTTTCATTCTACCTGTCTTTTGTCTTCTGATATCAGTAATCATTTCCTGTCTATTAGGCATACCACCTCCACTATCTCTAATCTGTTTATCATCTAAGCAAGTGAAGACATGGAGGCAAGTCAAGTACTTGCAAAAAAGTGATCCAAACAGCTGAGCTTGCAATTGACTGTTATCGTATTAATATTATGTGTGCATTATGTCCGGTTTCATCTTACCTCTTAGATGATGATTGGCACTTCTTAGAGCCCATATTATCCTTTCCAACATGCTCTTAGAGATCCACTGGCCAAGTAAAACGGGCATCAACCTTAATTAGATGTTGCCATACACACTTCTCTCCCAGCTCGCTCCTCATTCCTGACATACTTCTATAATTGTGTTGGGTACACCTACAAATCCCAGTGAGGCAGGTGAGACTCAGTTTAGGCTTTTGTTGACATTTAGGTTCTGAACACATATCAGGTATTAAACTCCTAATTCCCCTCTTTCTATTCTGAGGTTACAGGGAGGAACGAGGAGAACACCTACCTTGTATTTGTGTTCCCATGGGGAAAGCTCTTGAGCCCAGGTGTCTTCAGGTAACTGGTATCAGAAACCTGACATTGAGAGAACAAGATTTTGATACTGAAACTGATCTTTCAATATGAACTGGAATTATTCCCCACTGAGCCAAACTGCTCATTTATCTTGTATGTGACAAAAATCTGCTTCAGCATATGGTTTCACCTTTGATAGGAAAAAAAAGTCATTTTAATTGCTAGTTAAGACTGCTGGGTTACTTTAATTTGCAGGCTCTTTATTAACTGTGATCTATTTCATTTAAAGCAGCCATAAATGAGATTTGGTGTTAGCCTCCCAATTATTAAATTTCACAGGCACTGTTAGAAGACTTGAGGTCACCCTTTTGAGAATCTGAACCACTTACATTTAAGAACTTAACATACTTGAAGCATAGGTAGAGGTCTCACACATAGTAGGTTCTTAAGAAATATTTGAATCTTGAAAAGGAAGTTGTGTGCACTCTTGTGCCACATTTCCTTTAATATTTGTGTTTTCATAGGTGGGGAGTAGGACATAATTTATTCTCATTAAATCTCTCAAATTGAAACATGTGGTGGCAGTTGCTTAAAATATCTACTTCAGGTATTGAAAGCTGTACATCTGCTTATAAGTGAGTTCATCCAGTCAATTTCCTTATTCTAGTTTTTTTTTTAGCTAAAGGCAAGCAGGAACAGTAGCTACTTCAAATAGTATGCCTGTTGTGAAATTGAGACTGAGTGACATTTTTTAGCCTATGGGATATAAGTTCTATTAAACTATCTTAGAAAAGAGACAGCATATTTTGATAGAATATAATACTAGAATTCTTGAGATCTGCATTCTTATCCCATTTCTACTTTACATTAAATTGCGACCTTGAGCAAGTCGCTTACTTATCTCTCTAGATCTTGATTATTTTATCTGTAAAACATGAGGCTGGAGAGGAAAATCTTGTTTAGGTTCCATTAAGTTCCTAAGCTTTGTCATTCTCTTTCATATCCCAGTCAGGTCTCATAACCTAGATTCTCATTTGGGTTTATTTTCACTAACTTGCTATTGAACTCAGGCCAGATGTTCTAGGTCTTCATCCTTATATGTGCCATCACCATATCTTTGTGAGGGGTATTCCTGGGTTTTAGCCTTTATGTGGTTAGTTTTTTATTTTTAAAGAAATTATGAGAATCTTAAATGCGATGTATCTATATGTTGCCTAGTTTGCCAGAAGAGACAGCATACAACTTGCCTACTTGTAATGACTCAGACATGTTAGTGGAACATGCAACAAGTACTGATGTGTTTTGACATGAGTGTGCCCTTTGGGTCATGGAGGTACCTCAGCCCATCACTTCAGTGGGATCGTCACAGTGTTTAGTTTCTTGGTCTTGTCCCCCTTGCTGACAGTTGTCACTTCTTATGCTGTTGGTTTCCAGAGAAATGCAGGTAACTAAATGTAACATTGATGACCTTAAATTTAGACATCATACTAAGCCCGTGCCTTCTGCCTTAAGGGAGACGCCATTTCTTTTTCTTGAGAGCAAAGTTCATAGATTTATTGACAACAATTTCCTTTGCAATTTACAGACCTTTTAAACTGATTTATTTGGTTAGTGATGATGATTTGAGTGTCTAGACTTGCCAGAAATACAAGTCAAGGTGGGTGGAGTTCTTATATATGACTATATGTAAATATATATTCAGCAACATTTCATAGTCAATATAAAAAGTGCCATATTTTTAAAACCTTTAAATCCCAGACAGCACTTAGCACAGTGTACTATATGTAGTAGGCAGCTAATAAATTTTGCGAAAATGCAATCTGAATTTGATCATGTGAGTTATAGATCCCAATTCATGTATATCTAGTGGTCATTTAATATTTAAATGTATTATGAAGGGATATATATGTATCCTGAGATTCCTCAGGCCTCCCCTGGTTGTGGGTACGAATGGGAGCACTTTAATAGGAATGACCCAAATTTCACTTGTCTCAAGATGTGCATGCAGAATTTTAAATACTTCAGAAATTTCCCAAATGTGCTTATAAGCACATCTATTACTGCCAGATGCTAACATGACCTTTCAACTTTAGTAAGGCAGCCTATGGGTGTTGCTATGTTCGCAGATCGAAGCTCTGAGGTGGGTTTGGAGAGACAGAAGCCGATTACATTTTATTGTGAAGTAGAGAATGACGGCTGTTTTTTTGCTTCTGTCTCACTCTTCCTCTCACCTTCATCATCATCATCATCATCATCATCATCATCATCATCATTTTTGGTAGCAGGAAGATGGGTGCTTTCCTAAACTTTAGTGAAATAGCTTCTTTGGTTGGGTTGCCTTTCTATGGCCCCGCCATACTCTTTCTATAGTCATATTTCTATAATCATATAGTCAGGTGTTCAGTGTGGCTAAGTCCGGAGACAAAAACGACACACTTTGTTGTGCTGGAAATGCTCCAATGCTTAGGCTTTCCTCCTGGCTGTGCTCCTGCTGCCTGCTTCTCTTCCCTTTGATGAGAGGCAGTTCCTTAGTAGGTCTTCAGACAAGCTCCTGATGGGCTTACCTGCCAATAAACTATACATGCCCACATATGTGTGACTATCGGCTTGGGTTGCTGCTGGGATCCAAAACATATGGGATCTCAAACATGCTAGATATTGTACACTTCATGTAGGAGTCCATCCAGGAGGTGATATAGCTACAGTATGGATAGCCTTTGACAATGGAGCTTTGAGGGACTTGTCATCGTGCTAGCCTCAGGGTGAGTTTATGCCTTTTAAACTCCTTCACCAATAGATAGGCAGAAACAGGGAAAGAAAGGAGCTTAAATATCATTTTAGCAAGGTATAGAGTGAAGGAAGAGAATAAGATGATTACATGAAATGAAATGTTGAAATCAGTGGTAGATTTCAATTGTCCATTGACCCTTTGTTTCCCCTGTGCAAAAGGCTAACAACAAATGGAATATATAAGCACTTATACATACACATAAACACCAGTTGCCAAATGCTCTTTCATTCCACGTGGAATATGGTGGAAAGATGAAAGACTAACTCCTGATGCTTTTTCATTTTTCAATAGCTGCTAAGAAACTGTCTTTGTTATGTTTCTATTTTGTAAAATAGACATTGTAAAATTCCAAAAGTAAAGCCAAATGTTAGTGGGAAAGATCTATATGAGTTTGTGTGTGTTCTGCTTTCTACAGCTGTCATCTGCTTTGTAAAGATCTTCTTAAAAAGTGCAGACAAATCTAAGGCATTACCCATGATACACTTAGGCACTTAGCCTTGAGCCATACTCAGAATGACCTTCTCAAATCCAATAAGCAGTAGCTCGATGACTATTTTATTACATGCTGTGATGCTCACAATCATAAGTGGTTATGCTGAACTTTGGCCCCTTTTTGATTTTCAGAGTTATGAATCAATGAACTTGAAGTGACATATATAGAAGGCGGCTGTGCTAACCTGCTCCCTGATGGTTTACCTGTGTACACTGTCCTGAACACAAGTAAAAACTTATTCCACAATATATATATTGCATAAAGAAGAAAAAGGAGAATAGAAGAAAAATTAGAGGAATCATATTTCAAATAAACATTTTTGGGTTTTCATAAAAAACACTAGGTTTTATGATGCCTCCTTAAAAATGCCACCCTGAAAACATCTGATTTTATGGAGTTTTATCAACCAACTAACAAACCAGTCAACTAAGTACCCTATTAAGCAATGCATAAGAATGTTTTTAGCACTTATTATATATTCGAGGTTGTTAGATTTTACCGATGAATGGATATAATTTATCTGATGAATATTTATTGGCTGTGTTTTCTGTATTAATAAAGCGTAAATGAGGTGTTGCCAATACAACAGGACACAGACACTACCCTCAAGAAGTTCCCAGTTTATTAAACCATGAATTCATAGTTCTATTACTATAAATATAATAATAGAAATATTTTCATAGAATTGTAAAATTCAGTTAGTCACTCATTTTCTCATTCATTTAAGTTCTACAATGTTCTAACTATTGTGATAGGGTCTAGAAATAACAATGTTAAACAATACAATTATCAACTGCCCTCTTGGACTTTATATTTTCATGGGGGAGAAAGCCATATACAAACGTACAAACACACACATGCATTAAATAAATAAATGCATTTAAATGATTAAAAAATAAGTCATAAAAATTATAATAAGTACCATGAAAAAAGCATGAAGATTTATTAGAATATATAGCAAAGGTCCCTAGAGGTAGTCATACAATGAGGCTCTGCTTTGAGCTACCAACTATCCATATGCCAGGGAATCTGTTCTGCTGAGTGGTTGTGACTACATTCAACTGGACTGTGTAGTGGCAGGATACTAGGAATTAATTGACCTGGTCTACAGTCTTGACTTAGACACTAAAGACTTTATGACATCATTTAATATTTCAGATATCAGTTTTCTTACCTGTAGACTTGAAACCACAGTAGACTGAAAGAGTTGGACTGGGTCAACTATAAAGCCTTATCTAACCATAAAATTCAACATTCTTGGCAGGATAAATAATTTCCAACCTTTCTACAGAAGGGCCCGATTTCAAAATAAGAAATATAACAGAATTTATATTTTGGTGACAATTATATGCATGTGTTTGATAATGCTTAGAGCACTATACAATATAATTGTTGAAGAAATTAGGCTAAGCAGATTAATATGGACAGGCTTAGACCTTACATGTGCAGGGTTGGAAAGCAGGCACAGTTCGCCAAGGGCACCTCTTCTCCAGTGACCATATGTCATATATGGCTCATTGGTCTGCTCACTCTTTAAAGGTTTGATGGTGGAAGCACCTTTGTATCTCTCACATTTATGCATTTATCAAAATTGTGGAAAATAATAATGAAGGTTCCAGAGTAGAGTAGAAATAAGTAGAAGGAATGGGTGAAAGTCAAGGTATGGTGATTGAGCACTGGACAAGAAATTTGAATATGTGGGTTCCAGTTTAGATTTAGCCACTTTCCAGTCTTGACTCATTGGACAAGACTCTAAATCTTGCACCAGTACCATCTGCATGTAAGTAAAAGGTAAAAGTTGTGCTGTATTAGAGGTGTTCCAACTTCATATTTAGCAGTAGATCATCTTTCCAATCAAATCATGCATGCAATTCCAGTAACCTATTAGATAAAAGTGAAGTCACACTGGCTGAGAGAAGAATTGAAGGCTTACAGACCCCTGACTGGTCCCTTCTCTCTCATTTCTAAAGCATCTCTGAGGCAGGAAGCCAGGGCTTCTGGAAATTCAGTTTGGATGCCACTGGGTTAAAGGATATCTGTGTTGCATTGATGACAATCTGGTGATATCATGCAAGGTCCTTTGAAGTCCTCATTGTTGTCAACTTACACACTTTTTCCTTGTTTGTACTAACTTAATAAAAGGGCATTGGTGCATAGAAGAGTCTTTCTTGAATGATTTCTGAATTGTGGTGGCTTTTGAGGGCTGGAGAGGTTAACTGCAGATCCGTGCCTCACTTCTTCGATATTCCAGCCACTCTTCTCTAAATGAATGCTGGCTGGCATTTAGGGCAATCTGGAGGGTTAATTACAATCCACACCAGCGATTTAATCCTGCATTAGGTAAAGACGCTGTACAGACTGTGGAACACTTGACTTATGCAAATATGACCTTACACAGATTGTTCTGTGAGGCCCATAATAACATCTTAGAGATGGAAATTTTTGTTATGTAGTGTGTGGCTGATTGCTGTGAAGCCAGGGTGCTGGGCAGGCAGCAGCCTCCACAAGGCGAGAGCCTTCAGATTTTGCTTTCATGTTGTTCTGTTTTCCCCATGGATTTTTCCTCTGGCTGCATGTGTTATTTCAGTATCATTTGTGTTATTACCTCTTTTATGGCATTCTAGCCGTGATTGAATGGAAACCATGCAGTAGCAAGGGGTACTTTAGAAGGAAAAAAATGAAAGTTTAAAGAGGCTTGAAAGTGCCAAAACTTTTATTCCACTTTGTGTGGATTTCCTTTGGCTACCTCAACATTAAAAAGTATTTTGCACAAAAGCATATGTGTAAAAGAGCATGTAAAATTTTCTGCACATGGTGTAACACTTAAGAGTCTAGGTCCTAGAGCTAGAGGCATGAGGCTCTAAACTTTGTCTATTCTTAGTTGTGTGACTGTCAAACGGTTTAATGTCTCTCAGCCTCAGTTTCTCATGTGTGAGTGGGTGTGATGGCATCAGTACCTCATAAGATTGTCCTAAAGATTAAATGAGACAACACGTTTGAAGTGCTTTGCTTTCTGCTTGGTACTTACGAAGTCCAACAATTCACTATCAAATTTCATTCTTCATCCACATTGTTGGTAGCATTTCCATTTCAAAAATAGCTCCTGCTTTGGTATTACTATGGATTTTTTTGAATACTTACAAAAGCAGAATCTAAATGGAAAAGTTAACAAATGCAGATGAAGGGCGAAATTTGAAAATGTATGGGATACAGTCAACGGATAATTAAAATAAAGACTTGTTATAAATTGATATAAAGGGAAACTGTAAGATTTTTAATTCAGTACTATGATTAGCCATGGTTGGTACAATAGAATTAAAATTTGTATCAATGTTCAAAATGTGAAAGTGAGAAGTTGGGAAAGATAGTGTTGTTATAAAAGCAGCAACAACTAACCTAAAATGTAATGAATAATTATAAGGAGATAATGGCATTGCACATAACAAATTTTTATTGTGATTAAAATTGGGATGTTTTTAAAGCAGGAAAAATGTTGTTGGTATTAAAAACTACAAAAGCTAGTCATTTTTTTTTTCTTAAGGCTTAAATGTGTTATCAAAAGCTAATGCAAGCACTTATCGTTTAGAACATTCACATATACTTGACGGCCTTGGCAAGGCTGCATATGTATATGTATTTGAGCCAAATGTGCATCACAGGATAACCTCAGAGTGGAAAGAGTGTGAAAGGGATGTGATTAAACCCAGGACAGGGCTGGAAGACAGTTTTTTTCCTTTGAGATCTTTGGTAATCAATAAACCTTCAGTCCTGTGAGTTGTTGCCTGAGCCTCTCTTTCCATTCTGTGAGTTTATCTTTTTATTTTCTGGTCTTTCAGATGCTTCTATGTTCTCCCAAGGTGACTGTTTACATGACTGTTTGGTTTGTGCTTACTTGGAGTACACCCGGATTCTTTTGAGAGAACTTAGGCTTCCTAAAATAAAAGCTTTATTTATTTACTTTTTTTCCAAAATTACCCATTTCTATCTAGAAGCTGGGCCTGCAAGGCCTCTGAAGTTGTATTTGACACTGCCTAGGCTAGTCTTGAGTCTCAAAACTCCACTGGCCACAGTTAAACATGCACCTGCCTGACTCTGATCTATCACCTGGGAATTCAATCCTTCTGCCTTGCCTGGTACCTAGAATGTAGAAGGAACTCAACACATACTCTTTGGATAAGCGGGAAAAAAGGATTATGGTCAAATATGCAATGTTTCCAATAAAATTCTTTCATGGCTAAATACTAAACAGTGAAAAATAATAGATGTGAGAGTAATTACAACAATGTCATTTATGGCATGCTAAGCATGATGCTAAGCTTTATATTAATTTAATCCCTATAACAACTCTAGCAGGTAAGTATTATGTTTTCATTTTATAGATGAGTTTGGAGAATAGTGAGAAAGGTAATAGTATTGTTGCAGATGAGCTCACACATTGCAGATTACAGAATAATTCAATAACTATAATTCTGTTTCCTCCTTTGCCATTAGACCTTATTGATGAAGGAGCAAATGACCACAGTCACTACCCGGGCAAGCTTTTTTCTCAAAATATTGGCCATTTGGCCACTAATTTTTGGCCTTACCACTTTGGGTAACATGGCTATTTTAGGTATTTCATGATTTTAAATTACAAACCCTTAAATTAATTTCAAAATTAATTTAGTTTACCCAGAAACATTCCTGTTTCTTAACATGTTTTCTTGTTCAAATTCAACCATTTCACGCTGATTTACTGCTGAACTTGGATGAATCAACTGTTCTTTTGGAGTAAAAATTTTGCCTCTTGTTTCTTAAACGATGCCCTTGAGTGCCCTATGAGACATAAATAGCCAAAATGCATCCTGAAATCCTGGAATGGTATTTAGATGTAGGAGGCAAGACTATTCTAGAATAACTTCAATGGAGATATCTCTTTTTCTCTTATTTTCTCTCTACGTTACATATTTGGAAGCACCAATCCCATTAGGAATAAAAAAGTCAATAACACTGAGAACAGTTGTGGTCACAATAACTCTAGGGTACAATTCTTCAAGAACTTCCACTGCATGTCAAAACACAAGGCAGTAGTATATACTAAAGTATCTGAACTCACTTCATGTTTTCCAGAAATACATAAATAGAAAATCCTTTTCCTCCTAATTTTAAATTAGAAATTATTAAAGTTAAAAAAAAAACAGCTCAAGCTTACATTCTGACATTAATTTCATGTAGATTTTTAGTGCTTTATAAAAATTACCCTTAACTATGGATCTGTAAAGGAAATTCACTAACAAATGTTCTCGGTAAGGTCAGAGACATTAGGTTTCTAGAAACGTGTTTCAAATGGTTGTCTCAGGCAATGGCACACCTTTTAATTACACTGAACTTATGATAAGTCAACATTTCCAGGTTTATCTGAATTGTGTGTTCCCTTGATCACTGTCATCATGCTAAAGGCAATCATTGACCTTGAAAGAAGAGAGTTAATCAGAAAAAGCAATTCAGCAATTGACCATCTCATTAAATAAGTGAGGTGAGAGAAGAAGAGAGACAGAAAATGTGTGAGAGGCAGACAGAGAGAGAGAAAGACAGAGACAGAGAGACAGAGAGAGACAGAGAGATATCATGGTTTAAAGATGCAAAGCTAATGATTCTGCATAAGTAATTCCTGTGTTTTATGTCTCTTTAAGATGGGATGGGTGTGTACTGAGCCATCTATATTTTCTTTTTGCCCTTCCTTGGACTGTGTTTAGTAACTGTATCTGTGACCATATCTTTGTTGTGTGGAATAAAACGGCATATATGGAAATGAAACTTGCGAGCTTTGTGCCTCATGCCTATTGGACAGCAAGTGAGTGATGAATTGATTTATCCCTAATTCCATTGCGATCATGCTCCAGAGAAGTGTGTGTTGGTTGTGCCACAACTCAGAAACTCATGATATGACTTTCCCTGTTTTTTAAAATCCTTTTATTAAAACAACAACTACAACAACATTCTTCTTTAGTTTCTCTTTGATGAGAAAATCACCCTTAATGTAGAAAGAGAATTGTCTTGCTTTATTTTTTTGAGGAACAAATGATTTTTTCCCTATCTCTTCTCAATACTGAGAAGTACTCCTTGTTGTTAAAACTGAGGACTATACAAATGGGTCCTTAAATAACATTTAAAGTACTGTCTTTGGAAAGTGCATCTCCCTGCATGTACTGAGGGGACAGGCGGTGGAGGCATAGATTACCTGCACGCCACAGGTGATGTTTGCTTCCCCACATACTGTTCCCACATACTGTCCATTAAAAAGTGCCTGTGAGTCCCTCTCAGTCCTGACCTCGCTTTTCTGACAATGCATCGAGAGGAGAGACTTGTAAGAATTCTTGCCAAGTAAGCTACTGGATGAATGTAAAGTGGTATATGAATATGTAATAGCAGCCATTATTCGTTGATGCCCTGTCTTTAGAAAGAATCATTTCATTCACCGTGGAGAGAATGAGGGGCAATTTGAAATGGCCCGAGGTAAGTGGCATTTCATATATTGCCAATCAAATTAACCTTGAACCTTTCTCTGCCACTTAGAATTCT
The DNA here is from genome assembly GCF_014176215.1 of Rousettus aegyptiacus. Classification (NCBI taxonomy): domain Eukaryota; kingdom Metazoa; phylum Chordata; class Mammalia; order Chiroptera; family Pteropodidae; genus Rousettus; species Rousettus aegyptiacus. The sequence goes on along the minus strand of NW_023416286.1, from coordinate 54,908,568 downwards.
TATTCTTTTTTTTTCTTTCTCCATCACAGAAAATTAAGATGATGTGTAAAAACCACTTTTTGCTCTGCAATATTGCACTTTATCCTCCTTTCCCTCCCTAGGGAGGAGAGAGATGAACAGTTCTGTGTGTCAATCAAACTGATTGAGACTTAGAGCAGGGAAAAGTGAGACTCTATCACCAAGTCCAGAAGACAGTATAATATGCCAGCTTCAACATAGTAATTGCTTTTCTTCCCTTTCCTTCCCTCCAGAGTTTGATCTGAAAATGTAGCCTGTTCTGAGCTAGGAAGCATGATCCTAGATCAGAGCTGCTGAACATAATCATGAAATTCTACAGTACCGTGGATCTGGGGCTATTTTGTCTCCTGATTATCATACAGAAAGTTTGAATCTTTGCTGGAGACTAGATCTCTTTGGAGCTCATGGTTGATTTTCTCTTTATCTGAGCAGAAAGCAGCCATTGAGTGAATGTATGCAGTAGTAGACTATTTGATCCCCACATTTTGTAAATGAACATTTAATAATCGTGTGTATTTTCAGTAAAATTGTAGGTATGCTCACATACTCACACAATGAACATATACATTTTCCTTTCTCAAGCTGATCTCCCTAGATATAATAGTCATATCAAAAATCTACCCTTTTTAGACAGGACAAGTCTTACCTCTAAACCATTATTCTACTGGTTTGAATTACTGTTTTATCTCAATCATACACTCTAAGTTCCAACCCCTATACCTTCATTTATGCTCTTCCCACTGGACAGCCCTCTGTCTCAACATCTCTACCATTATCTAACCTCATTATATAACATCAAAACCCAATTTTAACACTATCTACTACACATTTTTTTTGTTTGTTTGTTTTGTCACTCCTCCACCCCTGGAGTGATTTTTTTCTTCTTTTGAAACTTAATAACACATTGTCTCTATCTAATAGCAGTTATTAAATCATATTCTGTACTATAACTTTATGGTTTCTGTTTTCCTTATTATTCTAAATTCTAAGATCTGTAAGACAAGAACCATCTTTGATTATTTATACATATCTCACATTGTGGCAGAGGATTTAAAAAGGATTACAAAAAGTTTACAACCTAATTTTATAAATTAGGTAGATGAGAAAAATGAGACCAAAGAATTTTCCTTCTAACTTGACAGTATCTAGCCCTTCAAACACAGGGATGGGGACTTTGTGAGCCTCCAGATGGAGCTATTCTCTGTTGCTGAAGTGCAGTGGAACTACTGGCCAACGACCAGAATTTTCTCAAGTACACTAGGGTTTGGGGCAATGTATTTTGTCACATACATTCAACCTAACATATACTATTTCTAAGCGAATCAATGTAATAAAAATGGAATAATGTACTTTTACCTCTAGGATCAGCATCTTGTGAGGTTAAATGCAGTGGGATCAGTAAAACAAAGTGAGACAATGAGTCTTGAGCTTGGTATTGGATAAAGTGATATACTGATTGGCAAATAAGAGCCAATTCTTATTTAGGGAATAGTTTGGGCAAATATGTAAAGGCAGAACAAAAAAAAGTGTGTGTGTGTGTGTGTGTGTGTGTGTGTGTGTGTGTGTGTGTGTCTTACCTGAATTAGAAGGGTCAGATTGGAGGTTGCTGAGAAACTATATACTTACTTCATACTCTGAACAATACTGAGGAATATCGGAATGAGGACGGTGGATGAGATGGTTTTAACATTATATGTGAATTTATGTCATTGTTTTTTTCCTCTTAATACTAATCTACTAAACATTAGGATGACCAAATAGTTTGTTTTCTAAATTGATGCATTTTTTTAGGGCAAAAAGTGGCACTGTTATTACTCAGGAGAGCGGGCATGCTCCCAAGCAAGCCAGGATATGGTAATTTCCAACCAATAATGACTGACCTGCATGTGCACCAATCAGTAGACCAATGTGATACAGAATTTTCTCTTATAATGAAAATATTTTAGGTTTATCTTTAATTGCTTCTGGAAAAATCTGATTTAAAAAATATAGCCTCTCAGAATCACATCTGCTCAATATCTTTCATTTCACACATCAGGCACACACGGTCACTTTCTTTAGTGTTTTCTAGATACCTGTGGGAATGTCGAATGACCTCACTGAGTTTTTGCATATTTCCTCTGTGACTTTTTTCTTTCTCTGAATAGTAGTTGTGTGATCGTTTATCTGTTGTCCTGGTTCTTCATATTTCCACTTCAGAAAAGTTGTATTATGACAAACATTTTTTTTTTTTTTAATTTATGGCCATGCTGTTGATGACTTTCTTTGGCCACTTAAAATTCAGTAAGGCTTGAGGTGAGATTGATTCAACTAACCAAGAGGCTGAATGTGAGAGAGCTTATTTTCACTGTCAATAAGGAAAATTAGTAACAGTTGCATATTAGAGTCTATTTGCTAGTTTGTATATAGAATACACTGCTGTAAGAGTGGCAATTCGAATGGCAGGTATGTCTGATGAAAAAAAAGTAAAGTTTCCCCCCAAAACTCTGTCCACACTGACAAAGAGAAATATAGAGTTATTTATCTGGAAAATCCAGGTTGAAAACTTTTACTTCTGAGGACAAGAATTATACTGTCTTGAATCACCCGTATTGATAGTGAACATTTACTAAATCCCCTGAATTATTGCCTAAATCTTTATTTCATTTATCTAGTGTAGAAAATAATGCAGATGTGCTTTATAATCTAACGTTTGGCAGTGTGAATAATGCTACTTAAAGGATTTCCAGTCTCTTAAAATTTTACCCCCATTTTAGGAGCAAAGAGTAGGAAAGGTAGTAGTCAAAAATCTAAAAATGCAGTTTGGAAACTAAGAATATGACACTATTTTTTTTTTGTCAGAAAAAATGTTTATCTTAACATTTGAGAGTCAGCTAGGAACAACCCGAGTTCAGGAACTCAGTGTTTTTTTGTTGTCACTGTTGCTTAGGAAAGGGGAGCCAGCTGAATCTATGTCTGATATGCATAATAGTCCACATGTAAATAGCATATTAGTTGTTTTACAGTATATAATAACCTGTAAATGGATACCGATTTACTATAAAAACAATTATCCTTATATGACATGTCTCAATAGGTTTATTGTGGTTGCTTCAGATCAAGGATCAAATCTGTTTGCATAAGAGATAGATATGGTTTGCCTATTTAGGCTATTACTGCCCAACTGTGAGCTTTCTTGACTGCTGAACGCTGGCTGATACTAGAGACTTTAGAAATATGTCAGAAGAAGCAGGGATATGGGTTCTGACAGTATGTCCTCTTACCAGTGGCAAAGACAAGGGCTGGCAGGAAGAATCCTTCCTTTTATGTAATTATATCTGGGGAGCTCCAACAAAGCATAATAATTTTTGTGCTCTCATTTTTAAAAGCCAAATGCTCTGAACATTTCATGCTCAGTTCATAATCAGTTTTAACATTTTCCATTACTCAGAGGAAATGGGAAGCCTGGATTTTAGATACAAACAATCTAAAATTGTTATTCATTTTTTTATATGTTGCTGTTGATTCTTAGTTAATATTGTGCAAAACAAATTGGAGGCTGTGGTAAGGAGAGTGGAAGTAGTCTAGGGGATGATGACAACTCAAAGAATATGAAAGGGAAAAGTTTCTGTCTTCAACTGGAAGAAAAATTGGTGAGGGCTTTTATTTAGGCAGGAACATAGTCACCTCTCGATTCCCATGCCACCTCGAATTTCATCCTGTGTCAGGTTTAGACAAAGACAAACATCAGAATGGTGACGATTTAATTCCACTCACCTAATCTGCTTGAAAAATTTAAATATGCTACTTATTTTTCTCTGAACAATTTTCTCTTTTGTAAAAGTTATAAAGGAATTAAGTACTTCTTATTTTGTGTCTTACTTCTTCAGTTTTACATAACTCTTTGCTAAAATCATTATAATAAAAAAATAGATTTTAAAGCAAGGAAAGAAACTTTAGAATCTGGTTTCTCATTCTCTCAATAAATATTTACCATTTTTTTTTTTTAAAATGCACCTAACTCCTGTAATGAGATAAGAGGAAAAATTTAGGACCAGTTTTTCAAGGATCTTAGCATCTAGTAAGGGAGAAAATTGTGCAAGAAATGTTTGTCATTATAATAGAGATATAAAATGCTACAAGAGAGTTACAGATCCAACCTTGTATAATTTTACATACTACTTCTACCCAGGTGGGCCAGGAGAGGTTTGAGGGGAAGGAGGCATTTCATCTGGGATATATTCAAAAAATGTATTTAAAATTTAGACACTTGGAAATGGGTCAGTTATTTAATACCTATCTATTAGTTATCAATTACCACTAGCTATTATAATTAGTTATCTATTACTGAATAACTAATTACTCCAAAAATTTAATGACTTAAAACAACAAACATTTGTTATTTCCCACAGTTTCTGTAGTTTAGGAATTGGGAATAACTTAGCTGGGAGTTCTGTTCAGGGTCTTCTTGAGGTTGCAGTTGAGCTATTGGCCAGGACCGTGTTCAACCTGAAGGCTTGACAGGGGCTGGAAGGTCTGCTTCCAAGATGGCTCATCCTCTGGCTGTTGGCAGGAAGCCTCAGTTTCTCACAGTGTTGATTTATCCATAGGATTACCTAAGGGTCCTAGAACTTGGCTTCCCCCAGAGCCAGCAATTTGAGACACACAGAGACAAAGACACAGACACACAGATACATAGACACACAGACAAGCACAGAGTGAGTGAGAGAGAGAGAGAGAGAGAGAGAGAGAGAGAGAGAGAGAGAGAGAGAGGACCTTTTTATGATCTAGTTTTGAAGATCATTATCATCACTTCTGCTTCATTCTATTTGTTAGAAGTGAGCCACTAATCCATCCCATATTCAAAGAAAGGAAAATTAGGTTCCACTTCTCAAAGGAAGGAATATAAAATACTTGGAGATATGTGCAGAGCACTTGATAATCCAGTTTGAAGAGCTTTAAATTAAGATTATAGTAGGGGAAAAAGACAAGAAATATTGAGGGAAGGGATTTAGACACTATAGGGCAGGACTGAGAATTGTGGAAAGCTTTTCAGCAGGGTAGAGGCATAATTACAGCTGCGTTTTAGGGAGATTAGTCTAGTAGTGGTGAGGATGGAAGCTGAGAATGTGGAGAGAGCAAGAGAGGGGAAGGAACAGTTAGGAGACCATTCCAGTCATTCAGGGGGATGAACCTGGGAGAGGATAGTTGGAGCATGGTTTCAAAACAAATATTGCCCTTCTTCTTTTAATTTCCACGTTGTACAAATAACTGTAAAGAATAATCCATTTTTATGTGTCTGATCCAACTGTTAATAGAATCTGCCTGTGTTTTAGATACTGTTCTTTATGGAGCTTTTACTGGGCTAGTAAATTGAACTGTAAGCTTGATGCACAGTAGCAATTCTTTCTGTGCTGACCAAGTATAGTTTGTCCTGAAGATGGCAATTGCACTTAATGCCCACAGGGCACATTCCTAATTGAGTCTATCTCTTAACTATAGGGATAGCCTGATCTTATTGCTAGACTAAACCCATCCTAAATTGAAATTCTTCATTGCAAAATTACTACCCCTTTCTCTCTGTTACCAATATCTCCATTACCAAGTATTATGTTATTCTTCCATGAGTACTTAAGTGTTCATTTACCCAACTTGTATATTCATGTGCTTCAATTTGTGAAATACAAGCTGCCTAGGCTTTTTGATGATGTCCATTCTCATCACACAGACAACCAAGGGCACTAAAAAGCCAGGGACATGGCCAGAGTCAGAATTCCAATATTAATGCTTTGAGTTACTCCATTGTTCTTTAGGAAATCCAACAATTCCAGACTATAGGAAGCTTTCTCTCTCTCTCTCTCTCTCTCTCTCTCTGGATTTATCTGAATTTATGAATCTCCAAGAATTTAGCATTTAATTATTTTCCTAATTGTGGGTCAAGCACTAATTTAATTTTTTAACTCAATTGCATGCTCACAGAATGCATAAACCAGTATTTTGTGCATTCTTTTAACTGGGAGTGGATGGTTTGGTTTGTGCTGAATACATTGTGGGTGTTTACTGAACTTAATTGAATAATACTACTTAGACGAGCAAGGTTTGTAATTCATAGCACCTGCCCAACCCTTTCTTTATCTTGGCTGTATTTTGACTCTAAGTAATAACTAGATGAAAAACTCAACTGACCTTTAATTTATTCACTGTCTGTTTACATGTATATCAATTTAAATGGCGTTAATATGCTGTTTTGCAAATATCTATAATTCTGAATATTTAATTGTTTCTCTGTATTGTTAATTACTAATGTTACCTAGGAGGTAATGCAATGTAATTTGTTGCCCATTAAGTAGAACTTCCAGTAATATCTTAGATGGTTCTTGGATGTGTATAAAGGTTTAGCAGTGGAAAAAAACCCTTTGTTCATACAGCTTTTCTGTTACTGCTCATCACTAGTGGAGTATTCCGAAGCCCTCAAAATAGCAGTAGATAGATACAAACTGGAGGAGAGGGAATTATGATCTTGGAAATTCTTTCTGCCTAGGTCATTATATAGGTAAGTCATACAATTTGTAGGAAACCACAAATAGTAGTTATGTTCTGAGGGGATCAGAGAGTCTTTTAGCACAACCTTTCATTTTACATGTGAAAAGAGATGACTTGCAGAGGTGTGGAGTAGTTTCTTGAGGGTACTATGCACTAACAGATCACCCATGACTTAAACCAACTTTTCTGGATCCTGTATTCTATCCGATAAAATAAACAAAAGAAGCCTTCATTTCTCAAAAAATCCCTCCAACTTCCTTCTCTCCAAATCTAACAATTTAATATCAACTGAATCCAAGATGAGAAAATGTTCCTTGCTAGTTTTCTGTTTTCATTTCGAAGCATTTCTTTCATCTTCCAAGGAATCAACTTGCATAGAAGTGGTAGAATAGACACGGACATACAGGTGCCCTCTTCTTCCTTCGTGCTCTGTTTTTTACTTTTTACACTTAAAGTAGTGACTATCAATGACCATTTACTAAGTAATCTTACTCAGAATGAATTGTCTGCACTAACACAGAATGGAATAATGAACACAAACACTTAAATTACAACCAGAAATATGGGAATTTCTTTCAGGTATAAACATATAAAATATATTTTCAAAATGTAAGTATTTTGGAGTGTGCTGGTGCCATAACAATGCTGGTTTTAAAAATAATTCTAGAGGTAGTGCGAATACTTTTATAGAGAATTCAGGTTTTCAGAATGTTCTCTAAGAAGGAGAAGGAGAAAGAGGGGAAAAGGGAGGAAGAGGAGGAGGAGAGGAAGGAAGGAGGAAAATAGTTGAAGGAGGAGATGGAACTGGAGAAAAGAGAAAGAAGAAGGAGGAGAAGGAGAAGGAGAGAGGAAGACAGGAGGGAGAGGTGGGGAAGGGGAAGAGAAAGGGGAAAAGGAGGAAAAAAAAGAGTGCGTGATTGGTGCAAAGGTGGCAAACAAGTGTTTTTCTGCATACTAAGCCACAAGTGGATGAGCGCATTGTTAGTGTTATTAAAGTCAATTATAAATAATAAATATGAGCCTTCAATTTATCTTAAAATAAGACATGTTATTCTACCATGAATTTTATGGAGACCACAGTGATAGAAAGCATATCTTAGAAGGTGGGCAGCAAATTTTGGACTAGAGAAGGTTAGGCATTTTAGTCCTTCTGGACCTAAATAGGCTTGGTGGATGATGACAATTTGGTGTGATGTTGATTAGATCCTGGGACAATTTCCCCAGGCACATGGAAGCTCTTTATTAGATTTCTGATATTTTAAGTCACAACACTTAGAAGTACTTTTGAGGAAGCCATGTTGTCAAATCCTATTGTCAACTGGTTATATATTTCTGGGGCAAAGCTAAAATCAATTCAACTTTCAGAGATTGGAAAAATACATACAATATTGGGAAAATATTCAACAACTAGTAAATTTCATTTTAATGTATTCAATATTTATTTATTAAGTTTAAAGGGATGACATTGACTAATAAAATTACATGTTTCAAATGTACAATTCAATAACATATCATATGTATATTGCATTGTGTGTTCACCATCCAAAGTTAAGTTTCCTTCTGTCACCATTTAAATACCATTTTTTTTTTTTTTATCATGAAAAGTATCATGTGGTTGTATGAGAAAAATTTGCAAAAGGCTTTGAAATTTAATGGGTGTCTTGATCTTCTCATCCATCTGAGTTATCTCTGCCTATATTTGCCTTTGACTATAATTCTTTATAACCTTGTGGAGCTGAAAGTTAACTTTTAAAAAACTGATAATCCAGATAAAAATTCTTTTCCAGAGAAATGCAAATTGTATTTGGTGTATGTAGTACAATTGATTATTGTCCCTGTGGATACTGTCAGTTTAGCACTACCTGTAAATTCATTGCAGAATTTCTTTTTATATATATTTATTTATTATATTGCTTATTATATATTATATATCTTTTAATTTTTTTAGTAGTATGATTTTTTTTTATAAATTCTGAATACAAGGTCTTTGTCAAAAGTATGATATGCAGGCATTTTTTCTTAGTTTGTGGCTTGTCATTTCATTTTCTTAATGGTGTTGTTTGAAGCATGAATGATTTTAATTTGGATAAAGTCCAATTTATCATTTGGTTGGTGTCACATCTGAGAATGATTTACTTATCCCAAAAGTGATAAAAGTATAAAACTTTTTTATCACTTTTATTTAGGTTTATGACCCATTTTGAGTTATTTTTTTTGCGTATGGTATGAAGTAAGGGTATAAATTTATTGTGTGTCACATGGATATGTAATTGACCCAGCACTATTTTTGAAAAACTATTCTATCCCCATTGAATTAGGTTGGAATCTTTGTCAAACATCAGGTGACCATAAATGCAAGGGTCTATTTCTTGATTCTCATTTCTGTTCCATTGATCTATCTGCACATCTTTATTTGAAATACATTTTTATGTTAACTTTTAGTCAGAATTGGGTTATTACCAATTAAGATTTGTAACACTTTTCATCTTGAATAAGCACAAACATCTTTTGTATGTTGTTTTCCTATTTAATACCCCAAAAAAAGCTTTCTAGAACTCTCCTCCCTCAGCACTCATACTCTCTAACATTTTCTCACTTTCCTGTTAAACACACACACACACACACACTCACACACACACTAAAAAAAGAAAGAGAAATGTTTTCCATTGAAAAGCATTCTGATTTGGGTTTAGCTGAATAATGAAGGGTTGATCTTGCAGTTTGGGGAATGCCCTGACCAGTTAAATTAGCTGATATCTTGTTGGGACATCTTAGGTGGTTGAAGATTGAGATTAAAACTTTTGGGGCCATTGTTAGATTTTCTTTTTACATTGCTCATACAATTTTAAAAAATGTGCTTACATTTTCGCCCAGGCTTTGAATAATTCCCTCAAAACAAATTTCCAGAAATTGAAATACCAAATCTAAGGAGAGCAAACATTTTATTGCATCAATGTGAAAATAAATATTTATTTTTCTGGCTCAAATCAGCCAGTATGTACAATATACTATAAAGGATAAAGAGATAGCTATGGATATTGAAAAGCATAATGCAATTGACATTGTACATATAAATTATATGATACACAAAATCTAATATAGGACCATAATGTAATAAAGTTGATGTAATAAACATTTTAGTGTCTTGATACTTCTTTTCACATTGCTTTCCATACCAAGGTACATTCTGATATGTGGGATGAATTTTAGCTGATAACAGTAAGGCTTGCAGTTATTTCATCCACTTTTTGTTATCCTCATTCAAGGACGTGCATACTCAACAAATATTCATTGAATGGACATTAGGTTTTGAGTATGCTTCAGAAGGTTGGAGATACAGTTGTGAATACATCCAAGCTCCTGCACTTATGGAATTAACATTCTAGCAGGGAAAAAAGATAACAGCAACAAATATATATATATAATAGTGTTAAGGGCTGTGAGGATATCCAAAGCAGGGTAAGGCATACAGAGTGATAGAATAGAGGCTACAAATGGATGTTTTAGAGAGGGTTGCCATTTGAGCATTTGAGTAAAGACTTAAGAGGGTGACTATCTGGGTGAAGAACATTGTAGTTGAGCAGCGTAGGCCAATAGTAGGATGTGAGCTTACAGAGATAGATGGTAGGTGGATCATGTATGTAGTTATAGGTCAAGAATTTAGATTTTATTTTGAGAGAAATAGCTACAGAGGATTAGGTGGGCTAAATAGTGACATAATCTTATTTGAACTTTAAAAAATTGCTCTAGGCACTGTGTATCATTTTGTCTGAAGGTGGACAAAAGTAGAAGAAGGAAATCCAGTTAGGAGGCTATTTCATGGTTTAGGTGAAAGGAGCTGGCATCTTGGACCAGGATGGTAGAAGTGATAAGAAACGTTGAATTTCAGTTAGATCTTGCAGGGAGAGTCAACAAGATTTGCTGAGGGGTTGGCTGTGAGGTATGAGAATAAAATAGGGGGTTTTGGCTTGAGCAACTGTGGGGGTGATGGCACCACTTCCTGAGATGTGAAAGATGGAGGAGGAACATACTTGGAAGCAAAGGTGAAGACGTAAGGAACTCTATTTTGAATGTGACAAGTTTGGGATCCTGATTATCTCCTGAAGAAAAAAAAAATCAAGTATAATAATGTGCATGGGGGTGTCAATGTTTTATCTATTTTGAGAATTATTCAGTGGTGGGATTTCATTCTTAAAAAATTATCCAAAATTTACTTCGTCTTAGTTTACAAGTTATTACTCTTCATCCTGTCAAATTTGACTCATTTGTTATTAGACGTTTCACTTTAATAGTATGCTAGCTGCTTGTTTAAAAAACTACAAATCTGGTTTTCTTCAGTCAGAAATTTTCATGAGGAATATGTAGACTCGAGATATGTTGACTATCCACCACAATCCTCTTTATTATCTGGGAAAACAATAATCTGGAATCAATAATAGATATTCATGGCTTTTATTGATTTTTCCTCAGGCTTTGCTTTTTTAGGTTTTAGTTTTGGACTGAACTGCATGAGCTTTACGAATATAAACCCAAAGCTATATTCAAACAGGCTAAGGAATGCTGCCAGGTGGAAATGTAAATTTTTTTTTAATGTGTGTTAAAAAAAAGATGCTTTTTGTTGTCTTTAAATTAGTTTCTTAAAGAGCATATACTACTTTGAGCGAGTTGGTTAACTTTCTTCTCCTTGAGAAGAAAAAAAGCCTTGCATGGTGTTAGCCTTTTATTATCTTGGGCTGTGAGTGCCCTGAAAAGACATGTAATGACCCTACGAACTAATTATTACTGAAAGAAGGACCACAGGTCCATATTCTAAAAGCAATGTTACTATTTTGATTACTTCTTCTCTAATATTTAATTGCTCCACAAAAAAAAAATAATCAAAAAACATTTCACATACTAGACTGTTCCCTTTATAGCTCATTTAGGTGGATGCTTTGCTTCGCCCTGAGCGAGGTGTTGCATAAGTACATTGTTGACATTTTCCTTTGAGCATGGTGAATTATATTTACATCCACCTTTAAAGTTTTCTAGGCTGAAATGTTGTGAGCATGAGTGAGGAGTAGAACTTTTTGGCTTCTGGTAAGCTCATTTGTTTTTATGATTCACAATAATACTTTAAGGAGACTCTTGGTCCTGCCTGCAGTTATGCCTTGGCTCATCTTCTCAGGGATAAGGAATGGTTTTCCCATCAAGCATAAATCCTTGTTAAGCTCCATAGTTTTCAAAAGAGCTGTCAGCTTTACCCCCAGTATGACTGGTAAGGCATATAGGTTTGGGCCTAAAGAACAACACAGATTGACTGACTGACTGTCTTGATACAGGTATCATACAATATTTTTAAGAAACTCAGTTGGGGGGATCTTTGAAAACTATGCAGTCCATCTATTCCTTCTGATATCTAAAATCCAACAGGTTAAGTCATATCAGCAGAGAGCTGGGTGTCCAGACCTCCTAGTACTAGCCATCTGCAGAATTGCTTTACTATAATTTTGGTACGATAATTTTAGCCTATAATGATGACTAAAATAAAAGAGAGCCATTTGAAACTTACAATTATGTCAACTGTAAGAATGTAGTTGAATATCTTGCTTAATATAGCACAAAGCCTTTTCCATGTCCCCTATGATCTATTCAGCTCTCCACTGCCAAAATTGTTCTCTAATTTCTCAGGAGATGGAACAGATTCCAGGCTACAATCTGCCCTCATCCAAATACCTCCAGTTCTCTAATTCTATTAACTTAAAAATTATTTTCCTCAGATATTCTCTCTTCCATTACTTATTAACATAGACTTTTCTCCTATTTTGTCACTCTACTTGGGAAGTGGAGTGGTAATTTGTTTCTTTTCTTCACTCCTAATATACACATAAGAAAGACTGTATTTTTTCAGTTATCAAAATGTCCTGGCTAAATTGGTAAATTAATTTTTTTTGTTTTAATTTTTCATGTCTGATTAATGATTGAGATAATTTTTTTCAAATATTTATACATCCATTACATGTCCTCATTTATGAATGTCATGTTTGTGGACCACTTATCTATTGGGATCTAAGTGTCTTATCATATTCATGTCATATCATATTATAATCAAATCATATATCGAGGAACTTATGCTTGGTGAAACATAATTACATATATTTTTAACTTTGTTGCTTATCATCTGATAAGCTTGTATTTTGAGAAATAGAAGGTTTACATTTTCACGCAGTCAAATCAATCTATCTTTTCCTTTGTAATTTCTTCCATTGCTTTTATGCTAGTTATCTTTTCATGCGAATTTAAAAAAATTTACTCAAGGGTTTAGACATGGTGGTATATAATTTTACGATGTTTGTTCCATAAATAAACCTAGTATATTGCTTAGAGCACAAAAAGTATGCAATAAATATTTGTTGATGTATTGATAAATTATATTTGATTAATCTATGGAGTTTACATTTCCTGCAAAGTCACACTGCAAATTTTTAATATTCCTTTGCATCAGCATTTCCTTTTGGGCAACATTAGCAAAAATCTGGTACTTTGTTTCATTCTTGGTTAAATAGAAGGAGAGCTCTTTATCATATCATTCAATTTCCTGGCTTGCCAAATATCACATCTCATTTGTGTCGAGGTTCTTGAGTCCAGTTTTACCACTGAAACACCTGGTAGGGAGATAGGAAAGGATTGAATTATAACATTCTTTCACATATTGTGAATAGATATTAATTTTTTTGTGCAGGACTGTGAGATTGTTGAGCCTAGTTAGTGTTAGAAGACTAGCTCCTGAAGAGAAGAGAAATCTTAAAGTTAAACAGAAGACTCAAGTCTTAACAGTGTATGATTCACCAGGTGGTGGTTATGGAGGCAGGGCAGGAAGGAGCCCATCACCAAGAATCCAGAAGTAGGGAAGTAGTTTGCAATGAAAAAAGATCATACCATTGTTCTTTTTTCTCACTTCCTTGTGTTAGTTAAATGTGAAGAAATGGCCATTTTACAGTAATTAGGGTCACTACTTATGACATATCTTAATAAGACATGTAGGTGGATTAAACTGATATACATATTTTGATAAATATATATAGATAACAAAATCAATACATTATTTCCCCTGCTACCAATTAGCTGATCATAATATTCTTTAAGTTTGAGAAAGGCCTCCGCTATAAACCAAGAAACGTTCCTATATCTTTCCCTCGGTTTCTCCATAGGTGTCTGATCCTGTGCCTCTAACCAGCTCCTCACTCTTGTTCAATGCTATAGCGAGAAAGGGTATTTTCTCCAGCTTAGTTTGCTGCCCCCAAAGGGGCTAATTCCCGTAAGAACCTTGTATCATGAATTTTGTCATTACTCTCTTCCTAACTTTTGAATAACTTCTTCCAGAGGCCACCCTAACTGGAACCTGGCCTTTAGTTCTCCTTTGCAGTCTTGAGGCCATTCTGCTGACTCCCAGTCCAGACCTTACCTTTTGTAAGGGAGGCAGGGTTTTCTCAATGTCTTATGGTTGTCCTGGGGCCTCAGAAACCTCTCCCTCAGGTAGCTTCTGCTCCATTGCTGTCCTGTAGCTCGGACTCACATTCACAACTGGGGGCTGGATGCAAATTTTTCAAGAGCAAAGAAGATATTCTGGATTTTTCATCTGGGTATTGGTTCGTCTGCCCTTTGCTCTAGTGTCCTATAGTGGCTAATTGCAAAAACAGTGATAGCTTCCAGTGCAGACCTGATCACGGCCCCTTCCTTGCTTATTCATTCCAAATGTCTGACCACTGTGAGGTGTCATCCACCTTCAGCTGGAGCAGCTGTTATCAATCAGAACCCAGCAAGATTTGCATTGGCAGACAGATCACAGACCCAGAGACCATATTCTCCTACATTTATTCTCTTGAAAATGAGTTTTGGGCAGTCCATATGGTGGATCAGATTTGCAGTGTGAAGAGTAGCATTTAGGGTTACTTTCTTAAACTGGAGGGATCTGGGATGTGGGCAGCTAGGGAGTGGCTGGAGCTGGAATGGAATGACTGGCTCTATTGTCCCAGTCCCAAGAATTACTCAGTGTCATTTTGTGAAATAAATGGATGTGAGCTTTTTTTTTTTTCAGTTTTAAAATTTTTACCTATTTTCTTTTCCAGCTTTCCTGAAGTATAATGGTTAAATAGAATCGTGTAAGTGTAGGTTGTGCAGTGTGATTGTTTTTAAGATACACAATGTAATGATTTGAAATACATATACTTTATGGAAAGAATACCACAGTCATATTAATTAGCACATCCATTATCTCACACAGTTACCTTTTTCTGGTAGTGAGAACACAAGATTTCCTCTCTTAACAAATTTCAAATATACAATACAGTATTATTAACTATAATCACCATGTAGAGCATTAGAGCCCCAGAACTTACTCATTGTATAACTGAAAGTTTGAGCTTCTGAATTTAAACTTTATCCCTTCCCTCAACCACTGGAAGACAGAGTTGTGGCTGTCAACACACAATTCTTAGGAGGCTTTTAATTTTCCTTTCCATTAGGCAAAGCTGGGAGGGAGGATTCGTGGTTTGTCAATCTCAGTCTGGGAATCCTAAATGTTGTAAAAATTTATCCCAAAAGGAAGCTCCACAAACAGTAGAGAATTGCTTACTGTCAAGGTTACTTATGAGATATAGAAGCAGTACAAGGACAGTTGACAATCAGTGACAGTATATCCAGACTATTGCAGTCCCAGATAGCTACAGAAAGCTGGACAACACAGTTCATAAAAAAGAGGAAACTTTCCTATTGCTTTGAGTTTCCAACCCTATGCTGAGTTAAATAGTGTTTTCCCAAAACTCAAGTCTATCTAGAACCTGTGAATGTGACCCAATTTGGAAAAAGAGTCTTTGAAGGTGTAATCAAGTTAAGATGAGGTCATCCTGGATTAAGGTGAGCACTAAAGCCAATATGACTGTTGTCCTTATAAGAAGAGGGAGATTTGGACATACAGACATAGATACACAGGGAGAATGCCAAGAATAATGCAGACAGAGACTGGAAGTGATGTATCTACAAGCCAAAGAATATCGAAGATTGTTGGGAACTGTCAGAAGCTGAAAGAAGCAGAGAATTCTTTTCTAGAAACATCAGAGGGAGTATGGTGATGCTGACAGCTTGCTTTCAGACTTTTGGTCTCTAGAACTGTGAAGAATACATTTCTGTTTTTTAAAGCCACTCGGTTTGTGGCAATTTGTTATGGCAGCCCTAGGAAATTAATACAGCCTTCCTCAGCAGATGTTCATCTGGAAAAATGTAGTTATTTAGTTAAACTGCAGATAATATAAACCATACATGCGTTTGGCACAATCAGCTCTAGGGTCGCACAGGTGGTGGCCCCTTGAGAGAAGGGCAGAATGCTGACAACGCCAGTTGAGTGATGTTTGTGATTATAACCTGGCCAGTTACTGTGGCCCATTCAAGGATATTGGGTATTCAAGGCCATGTGCAGTTATTTTGGCCTCATATTAGGGCAAATCAGGGAGGTTGCATTATACACTCCCCATGACACTTGTGTCCAAGTTAAGGGTTTCTCATGAGTAAGCCTGACTTTCTAAGCACTTCTGAAGTATTGCTAATCTGGACTTTTTCTCTGGTATCTCTCTTTTATATGCGTAGTTGAATATTAGTTCATTTTCCTTCTGTGATTGTTCCTTTTCCTCTCTCACACCCTAGCTAGAGTTTGCCTGCCTTTGTGTTTCCTGTCCCAGGAAAATTTTGTGGCAGGGCAGAAAGCAGAAACTGTCTACAGAACTTCTTGCTTTTGTTTTGTTTTGTTTTGTTTTGTTTTGTTTTGTTTTGTTTTGTTTCCAAAGGCTGAAGTACCAAAGGAAGAGAATGAGGGAATGTCTTAGAGAAAGCAGCGGAATGACTTGGGAAATATATGACCAGAGAAGAGTTTTCCCAGACTAAAAGAAGTTCCCAAAGCTGGTGGATGGGAAGGATGAGACAAGTGGTAGGCGCTTTCATGATTTCCTGGGGTAGCGCCCAGACGATGTGGTAAGTCTCCTAAGAGGAATGGCTTCCTGGTGCATCTTGGCAGAGAGAATTCATAAACACCTTCCTCAAACGTGCCACTGCCCCAGGCAGACACAGTAGCTGCAGAAGTCTATTGGAAAATCATACAGCAATAAAGGGAACATCTCAGCTGGATACCTGTGTAAGGCACCGAACTATGCATAGCCCTAGATTGGCGGGGGGGACGCTAACAATGACTGAGGTTTCCTGCAAGTATGGAAGGAGGCAGGCTCACATTTGCATTTAAATTTATTTATAAAAAGTGGCTATGTGTCATTTCTTGTACATTTGAGTTTGTGAAATGAAATCCATACCCTCTGGCCAGTATTTTTATTTTTCTAGTAGAAGTTCATACCTACCAAGAAGGCTCACTTCATTTGCAGTGTGCATAAGTTATAACAGATCCATTCTCCTATGAGCTCTTCTACATCCCTAGACTGTATCACTATGTGTCCAACAACTGACTCCGTTGCTCTCTTGATGTTGGAGGGCACTCTTTGAGGCCTTCCACACTTTTATTTATTGTTCACCACCCATCACCCACAAATCAATGGCCAAAGAGAGAACATAAAATGGGTACTTGACAAATCCCTACCATTGCTATACCTTTTAACCACTTAACTGGTTTACTTCAAAATAACATTTAAGCTGCACCTCATCCACATAGAAAACCATTTTGGCATTACACCCTAGTCTTTATCTTTATTTTATAATACTTTTGCTATCCTAGAGGACAGTCCGTCAGTGTCTCAGAAGGATTCTGAAGTCTGTAAAGGGAAGACCCAGTATACAAAGAGGTCAAGGTCATAGAATCATGTCTGGTTCTCTCCTTGGTAACTCAACTCCACCTGCCTATGCCAGTGGTTTTGGAAGTTTGTCTGAGACCCTTCAAGGTGAAAGGAGATCATATTTTTGGCCTATAAATTTCAACTACACTTTTTATTATTAGCTTTATCCTGCTTTTCCTGATACACCAAATTCTTGCCATTCATTTTGATTCTGGTGATTGGCTCGATGAGAGAGAACAAATAAGCGGTGCAAGAGGTACTGAACTCCCAATAACATAGCATGGACAGTTCAACAGGAAGAGTTGTTTTCATCGAAAGGATTAGGGGTCCTCAAGGGTCGCTCCCAAGTGGCTTACAGGAACCCAGACCGTGTTTTGCTATGTAATCATGCAGCTAGGCGGGGTGGGGGTGGTGACATTTAAACCAACACTTACTAATAGCAACTTCTTTTACTCTAGTCTTCATCGAGGGCATGCTACACAAAGACAATTTTGTTTTATTTTGTATTTTGTATTCTGAACGAATGCAATTGTTAGTATATCCAGAATCACTACATTTTGGATCTGATGCCTATTATGCACTAGATACTTTTCTAGGCCATGAAGAAGTATTAGTAAACAACATTAATGTTGCCTTAATCTCTTCCTCATGAATTATACATATTTGAACAATTTCTTACTTCCTGAGGCCACCTTATCCAGATTTGTCTTTTCCTTTTCCCTTTGTGAAGGCGAGTATAGCTCCTGAGACCCAGCCTGGGCCAGAGCCCACGGCCTTCCCCAGTTTCCAGAGGAAATGCTTAATAGACCCGAAAGTGTACTTTTTAAATGATAGTTAAAAGTATTCATAAGGCATGATTTTTGCTCTGGTTTTGGAATGAATCTAGAGTGTAAATAGTGCCGGTTAATTTATTTTTTGGAGAAGAATGCTTAAAATTGGGACAATGACTTTACAGAAGAATCCTCACTGAAAATTAACAAATGCTTCCTTCTGTTGAAGCTTGAGAGCCAAAAACTTTAATTCTGTTCTTCTCATTACGTCTGTTACCTTAGCACTTAGCTGATTTATGTAAATGCCTTTTGTTGTTTCTCATAATATCACAGAACTTTAAACCTAAAAAGAAAAAGGGAAAGAATAACAAGGGTACTTCTTGGTGAGATGGCGAGAACACCCAGCCTGCCTCCTCAACCTTCACCCAAATGAGATTTTTTTTTTCTTTTTAATAAAGGGTATGTACTTTCCCAGTCTTTCAACAGAAAAGAAAATATGGGTGCTCCCTTGGGTAAACTTTCTGTTAGGAAAGCAAATAACTGAAGGAGGCCTCCGATTCAAGAAAAGATATTGTAAATCTTTCCAAAAAGACCTGCCTTACTGGGGGAGAAAACTAAAATGTAAAATGTGAAATTTTGAGGTGAAGGAAAGCATTATTTGTCTCCTAAGTGTTCTCGCAGAAGCATCTGTCACATCTCAGTCTGTGTTTGGCAACTCTTCTCTTGTGTGTGAAACAGAGGTTCTAAATACCACTTGGGATGGTTGATAAGCTTATTTATGCCTCTTCTCCATCATTTTTAGGATCTAAATCCTGCCTGATAAGTCCATTTTACTTTTTCTCAACACCTATTTATTGAACAAATACTACGTTCCAGGCTAGTGTACTTGATAATTTCCAAGGCAAAGACTTTTCTGATTGTAATTTGTGGGCAGATGTAAAGCATATTCAAAATAATGCAGATGTTTATAACTGAATTGTTGAATCTGAGATAAGAGAGTAAGTAGTTAAGTATCAAATGAACACTTAGTTCAATTGCCTGCCAAAATCCTCAAATGAAGTATATAATAGATGTTAAGTACTAATACACACCAAAGACATAAGAGTGGATAAAATAGAGATAAAACAATTGATCATGGCATAATACACCTAACACTTTCCAAAGGAGCTAGTGGTCAATATTAATCTAGTATTGTGGTGGACATTTTCTAAAGCATCTGTTTTGTAGTGTGTGAAGAGGTCACAAATATTCTTATCTATAGTGAGTGTATCATGAGCATATAATTTGTGGGTGGTCACATGGAGACAATTTACTTTAAGATAAGTATAAAGTTTAAATATTGTTGAAAAAGTCATTTGTTGATTTCTTCATGTCTGTTCTTTAATTGTCTGAAGCCTTTAAAGGAGGAGATAGAGTGATAGATCATGGATATGAAGAAGATGAAGGTCACTGACAGCATTTATGGGCCATGGAAGCATTCCAGATTGTCTGAGGAACAATCTTTTCTTAGCCTTTTCTGCCCAGCTGTAGACTGGGCTCAGAAGATCTTGGGTCTTGAAACCATCCAATCCAGTGGGGTTCAGTCTTTATTCCTCCGCTAATGCTGATCACTGGGAAGTTCCCAATCTGCAGAAAGTCTTGAGAGGGCAGAGGTAGGTGAAGAATTTGGGAGTGTGTTCTCACTCTCCTTGTACCTCCTTACTTATCTCTGTTCTCAGAGATAAGCCTATAAAATTACTGGAAGCATCTGTTTTTTCCCTTTTCCTTATGAAATGATAGGCTGAGAGAGATTCTTACTATATGAGTCATATTGGCCATTGCTCTTTTGTTGAAAGATGATGACTTGATCAGCAGGCAACTATTGCTCAGTTTGGACTTCCTTTCTCATATTTATGATCATGTGAGTAAATTTAACCAACTAGTGTTCTTTTCTAAGAATGAATATATAATATTAAGTGCCTACGGGATGAAATGTGTGCTAAGTGACTTAAATGATGGGATCAAAATCTATGGACCAGAAACCACAACACTTACCTCTTTGTCTTCCTGCTGCTGTCTTTTCCAAGGCTTCTTGAGAGTAATAAGAGAGAGGTAGAATGATCTTGTCAGTGGAAAGTAGCTAAACTAGAAGTGACTGATGAGAAAGACCAGGGTCAGCAACTGCTTTATAGCAAGGAAATACTTTATTCAATTGAGGGTCTTCATTGAAATTTCAGAGTTTAAAAGCCCATTCCTATATTCTGTTACTCTATAGACTGCAGGATAACAACACATGGTTACATAATAAGAGAAAGATTGGTGTGGTGGAAAAACCCTAAGATTGGGAATTTAAAAATCTGGATTTTAATCTCTCTTTTGTCGCTTCCTGATTGGATATTCTTGGGCAAGTCATATTAACCAGATTTTAAGGTCAACCTAAGAATTTATTTTTACAACTCTGGATTCATTTTGAATAATGATGGTGAAAAACTCTAGACAGTCAGGAATCAAGATTAATTCTTTAAAATGCCGATGTATCTTTTATATCCATTATTTACCATCAGCTTCCCATTTTTTTTACAATCATAGAATAATATATTAATAAGAGCATGCCATGGTCTTAGAAAGAGTTAAAGTAAAACTTTTGGCATTTGACATAGATGCCTGACTAAATGATTTAATAATTTTCTTCTTTTAACACATGGAGCTAATTGTGCGTCTTCTTGAGAGAAAGTTTGTTTTCTTTAGCTAGGCTTCTGTGCTTAGCTTTAGCATTTCTGTCACCAGCAGCCCTACCACCACTATTTAGCAGAAACCCCAGCCATTGCACTCAACAAAGAAATGGCAAGCCTCCAAGAAATATATTTCCCACAAATACACAGCTGAGAACATTAAAAATTGGGTACGTCTGGTTTGTGTTTGGTTCACCTCTGAATGTCTCATGTATAACTTCCCAGTTGAATGAACCAGTGACAATTCAGCAAAATCACTCAAAAACTCCAGAGTTACCGGTCTGACATCTACCATTTCAGCCTTTGTCTCATGTGATAGCTTGAGTTTGATGACAGAGTACATCAAAGAATGGGGACCAGGTTGAGGACAGTTTGCACTGTCTTTAATCATTTGGTGAAAGCTCGGGAGGATTTGTTCAAATTCAGCTATGTAAAAATCCTCCACTTCAACACCTCATTCAGACAATATGAGAACCAGATGGGTTTCCACACGCTGCCTGATTGCTACTGTCTGATGTAGACAATTGGAATTCTGCACATCTGTGCCATGACATCAGGGAACGCTGCAGCCCCTTCATTTTGCTCAGTAGACCACACGAGAGCATTTATTTTCTAATTCATATAGGAATGAAAACCATCATTCAAAAGGCACCTTGTTCTAGCCATTTGTAAATTAATTTGTTAATGAAACATTACATCAGGGTAGCACTTTACAGTTTACAAAGTGCTTTCATTTCCTTATTTAATCCTTAAAATAACCTTGTGAAATAGGCAGGGCTGTTGAAAGAGGCTAAACAGTTGAGGAGAAAATCCAATATGCTACTATTCCTGTTTTTAAATGTTTGGTGTGAACTTATATATAGACTAACATTGAATTACAACAAAGTATAAAATATGTATGAGCCCCCTAGAACATATTTTTTTCTAAGGGGATTATTCTTCTCCATACATAATTTATGGAGCACTGGATTCTCAGACATTTCCATCGATGCATCCATAACTGTATCTTCACCACCCTGCCGCAAAGCCTGTGGCACCATTGTAGAACTAGAGCAATACTCAACTCTACGATTTGATTTAATCCCAAACTTGGTGAAACAAATACACTTTGTTTGCCTTTGCCTGACACTACTCATTTCTAATCCAATTTATTTCTTCCTCATCTCTATGGATTTTCTATTTGTCCAGCTGGAGCTCCTACTGAATGTATTTGAGATTATTCCTCTTTGTGGACTCATTTGTGGCATCAAATGACATTTTAAGTCACAATCAGCAGTGCCATCCATCCATTTATCCATTCACTCACCTACCTATCCACCATCCATTTTCTCACTTATTCAATATCCATCCATACATCTTTTCATCCTTCCATTTATCTAGTCTACATCTATTTACTCACCTCTTCATCTATCCATGCATATATCTATTTTTCCATTTACCTACTTCTGTCAGATGTAAAACATTTGGAGGAAAGGGCATGGTATACCAAGATTATGAATATATGTATATCTCCATCCATCCATATATCTATCTAGTAAAAAACACAAAATATCAGCCCTCATAAAACCTACATATCGAGAATAGGCTATGGCTCTCATTTGATTATGAAGTAATTAATAAGTTAGGCATCTTACTTCCCTGCATAGCATGATACATATATTTTCTAAAGTAGATTAGTTGTAGTGCCATTTCTACTTTCCAAGGTTTCTGTGAGGATTTAAGAGATAAAACACTGAACAGTATTGCTTAGAGTTCTCTGAAGAAAGATGCCAGTGGAGCAAAGAGCACCACAATTAATGCTCTCAGTAACTTACAATTATGGCCTTAAAGCAAAAACCAAAGCTGATAATTCAAGTCCAGAGTATTAAAATTCCATAATAATCCTCCAGAGAGAAAGAAATGGAAGCAAAGTTGTGCTCAAACTAATTTATTATAAATAAATTTTTTAAAATTATTTTTGGCTGTGATAGTTTTCCTGTGTCTATCCCTAAGAATGGAGATGGTTGGTCATTATGGGTTGACAGGAAGAAACTGAAGCAAGCTGCTGATTTACAAGTCACTTTTAAAAATAAGTTTTATAGCACAGGGAATTAGAGTAGTTTGTCTACTACTCACAGTCACTGTTGAAACTTGGATAGTTACAAA
This sequence comes from Rousettus aegyptiacus, assembly GCF_014176215.1. NCBI lineage: Eukaryota > Metazoa > Chordata > Mammalia > Chiroptera > Pteropodidae > Rousettus > Rousettus aegyptiacus. Next base: position 54,885,594 of record NW_023416286.1, on the reverse strand, counting down.
TGCTGGGAAAAGGTGAGGAAATGAAGTAGCTTTTTAGGCTCAGGTTCAGGAAAGAAACCTACCCAGACTCTGGTTGTAATGTCTGATAGGAAATAGCATATTCCCTTGCTACTTGTGGAAATGTCACTTGATAATGAGTTTTGACCCAATTTCTTTCCTCATAGCAGTAGAATAATTTCAATCACTGGGGACACATTCTGAAACCTTTTAAAAAGTTATTCTCCTTGATTAAACAAAAATGGCCTCCTTAATCCGACCTAATCTTACACAGCATCCCATTCTCACTGTACATTTTATTCATGATTACAGTGGTCTTGACCCACAAAATATTAATCTTTAGATTTTCTTTTAGGGTTTTCCTGGAGTTTATTCTTGGATATGTTACATAGTCGTGAAAATTCTATTTGCATATTGTTTGTAGAACATTTATATATGTTCACTTAGATCTTGAGCTCCCCCTACCCCAAGGGTACTTACAAGTTAAAATGTGATCAATAGTATTCTTAAGGCTGTTATTTCCTGACTGAAATTTGTCGAAGTTTTTATTCACTCTTTCATTTTCATTTTTTTTTTGTCTTCTTCAAGTAGCAGAAGGGAAAATTGAACAGAAACACTGAGCATTCACACAGTAAGAACACTTAAAAATCATCACTGATTTGTGTTTTTTATAAGCTGTTTTTCGGAACGCCCAATGATGCTCATTTATGTAAAGGCTGCAAGGTCAAATTTTGAAAGCAGTCTCTAGTTTTAATTTGTATTCATTTAGAAAGAAGAATTTGAAAGGACAAAAGGATAACAAATGGGAAATATTATCAGAACCAGTGGGATAGAGTGCAAAATGATTGGATTTGAAGCAAGGTGAGAGTTTAATCCTGGTGACCTTATTACCTGTGTGGGTAGCCAAGTCTAAACCTCTGTGAGCTTCCTTTCTTATCTGTAAAATGAAAGTGACAATTAAATGGGCTGGAAAGACCACAGACATATTTCCCGGTTTACAGATAGATAAAGATGATCAATCAGATTGCTTTTACATTGGTTTGCTACCAAACCAGCAAAAAAAGCAGAGCAGAGGTTATACTTGATATTCAGGACACAAACAGTGGAACTGGATCTCCAGGGTGCCCTTCTTCCCCAGGGAAGCCTATGAAAATGAGAGGTCCCAGCTGCCTAGGTTGAGGAATGCCCCCTTTCACTTAGGCTAGTAGTGGGAGGGGGTCACTTCTGTAACGCTGGTCTTATCTCAGTTCTCTAGCTCTCTTCTCGACTGCTTTGCACTTTTTTCCCCCTACCTGCCTGGTGAATGTTGTTACCTAGAGTTTCCCCTGTGTCTTTTTTTTTTTTTTTTGCACATACCTCCCCTACCTTCCATGTGGTCTCCTCTGATCTGACATTATTTGGCAAGCGGCACTTCCATGGCTTCCACTGCCACCAACATCCAGAAAATACTTGAATTTATCTCTAGCACATACCTATAGTTTTGATGTCCTGCTAGACACCTATACTTGCCTATTTCAGAGGAAACCTGAATTCATTCAGCCCAAACTCAATTACTAAACTCAACACTCCTCAAACATAGTTTATTTTATTTATTTATTTTTATTGTTTTTTTTAGGTTCAACTGGAGAATAATCTGTATTTTTCAAATTAAAAAAAATATTTTAATTACAGTTGACATGCAATATTATATTAGTTTCAGGTATATATCACAGTGGTTAGATATTTATGTAACTTATAAAGTGATCCCCCAATAAGCCTAGTACCCACCTGGCATAGTTATTACAATATTATTGACTATATGCTCTATGTTGTACTTTAAATCCCTGTGACTATTTTGTAACTTTAAATTTGTATATCTTAATTCCTTGACCTTTTTCACTCATCCCTCTAACCTCCCTCCTGAGGGGGGTTTGTTCTCTGTATTTATGTTCTCTGTATTTATGAGTCTGTTTCTGTATGTTTATTTTGTTTTTTAGATTCCACATATGTGTGAACTCATATGGTAGTTGTCTTTGTCTGACTTATTTCACTTAGCATAATACCCTCTAGGTTCATCCGTGCTGTTACAAACAGTAAGATTTCATTCCTTTTTTTTTTTTTTTTTACCATTGAGTAATACTCCATTGCATAGAAAACATAATCTCTTTTAGTGGCTGGAACCATCTCCTTATTCTCACTGCTTTGTCCTGGTTCAGGCTACCTCTGTTTCCATACTTACTAGCTCCGACTCGAACTTTTCTTATTTTAAATGCTGCTGCCGTCATTTTGTGTACTATTCAAACGAAATTATATGCTTTTTAGTTGAAATGTTTCTATGACTCTGTACTACCCTAAGGATAAAATCCATTTTTTTTTTTTTTTTGGTAAAGTCTGTTATACCCTCCATAGTTGGATTGCTGCCTCCTGTCTTTGTCATTGCTGCCTCCTGTCTTTGTCATTGCTCCTGATGCCCTTATGTGCAACTTTATTCTGTCTCTGATCAATGAACTCAATTTAGAATTTTCTTTCTACTCCTGAGCATATCCCCTTTTCCCTGTCTTCTCTCTCTTCCTTAAGTGCTTTTCTCTCTTTTATCCCCAAGGTAAACTTCTTGTTTTCCAAACTCACTTCAGGATCTCTTTCTCATTTACTAGGCTCCATGTGACTGGAATTTGTGTTCCTGTAGCACTCTTGAAATACTTCTGTGAAAGCATTTGTGCCACTATTTTGTAAGTGCTAGTTAATTTCTCTCTCTCTCTCTTTCTCGTCCTGCAGTCTGGCACATAGTAGAAGCTAAATAATGCTTTAAAAAAGTGAATTTTTTTAATAAAATATTATTCTGAGACATTGCTTGCACTGTTTTGCAACTGTATTATTATAATATTTTTGTGTGTGTGATTAGGTTGTGTGCCCAACTACATTGAAAGTCCATATGAAAAATAATTATGGGTTGTAATACTTCATATGGTCTCATCATAAGCAAATTAGGCCCTCGAATTTTCTTTCAATTAATAAATAAGTGTTAGGTGACTGAGAAGGAAGCAAATAGATAATATCATGAGTCGACCCGAAGCTTCAGGGAGCCATTTTCAGTCTCTTCTCCCATTACTACTGCAAATGAAGTGACCTTAAAAAGAATTTTATCTCTGTTCTCCAGCCCATCTACTGCTTAAGCTGCAGTAGTAAAGACATTAGTAGATACAGTAACTAATGGGCTAAGATGGTCGACAATAAATGTAGGGGGAGGGGAAACAAAAGTACAGGCTAGTATAGGCTTTGGTTAACCCAGCATTGATTATAAAGAAAACTTTTGAAGCAATATTTCCAAAGAGGTGGTTGAGCACAAATAAAGGTCTTTCTGAGGTGTGTCAATCAGGCTTTATTGGGCTCAGTTTGACTGAGTTGTTAAGAGGACTCTGATGGTGAGAGAAAAGGCTGCCCATTGGGCTGAATTCTGCAGGAAGCTGTAGGAGCCATTACGCAGAGCACAGACAACACAGATAATTCACATGGTAGAAACTGTTTTTATAGATCTTTTCAAACACAATTAGGTGGGTCTGAAATAGAATTTTAAGCTCTCACAACACCTTGACATCGGAAAACCATGAATAAATAAAATTACAAAGTCAAAATGCAATTCAAAAGGAATCCATGTGATAATGCCTTTTTCAATAAACACTGCAGAAAGAAAACTCTATGATAAACCATATCATTTAAATTTTCTCCTCAGGGATTTTATATCCATATGCTCTTATGTGGAAAAATGGGATTTTACAAAAAGCTTTGCCACCATGACTCCTGAGTCCCTGGTAGGTGGACAATGGTGAGATGAGGCATGGAGGAGCTGCAGGGGAGGTGTGCTAGTCTGGCACTTCCTGGCACTGGCAAGGTTCTGCCACTCTCTAGTCCCTCAAGGGACTGTCAATTGCATAAGATTCTCTCTCCAGGGACTGTTCCTTTAGGTTAAGGTATATTTCTAGGAACTTCAAGTTAAATTATAAAACATTAGCAGGGCCGGGAGGAACATTAATCCAATTACAGGCATAATGACCTTAATGCAAATTTTCCTAAAATGCATTTTACGAAATATTAGTTCTGAGAAATATATGTAAACCAAGGGGTCTATGGTCAGATAAACTTGGCAAAAATTGGGTTAAACAGAAACGAATGCTGCTTTTCCTCCTCTTCTTCCTCCTCCTCCATCTCTTCATTCTTCTTCTTCTTCTTCTTTTTTTTTTTTTTTGTTCTATGAAATTCCCAAAGGCTTTAGTATATGCAGAGTAAATTTCCAAAAAGGGAATATAATCAAATTTCCAAAACTTACTTGAACTTGAAAAGCTTTTTATTTGTGTGTTCAGAGAAACACAGTTTGGAAAATTCTTTGTAAAAATTAGGTTGTCACACTAGGGACTTGAGAGAGATGTAGAAAACTAGGGTTCTGATTTTGAGTGGTGCAGGAGCTGCACACGTAGAAGCTGCAGAAGGTAGACCTGAATGTGTCTACAGCAAGAAGGCGCTGGGCATGTGGGAGGGGGCACATAGGAGAGTTTGGAGGGCAAAGAAGGTAAGCATTTTTTAGCTCCCAGTTTTACCTTCTGATGAAAGCCAGAGGAAGAGGCAGGTTGGAGGAAACAGAAGTTATATATTTGTTCTGGACTTCAGTTTCCAATGTGGTTTTAAACTCAACTCAGTAATTGCATGAGAAATCTAATCTGAGAAGACCTGTTTGAGGATGAGTTTGGACATTCTCCAAATCAACTGGCCCTCTTGGAGAGTTGATGGCGTTAAGTTTCTTGGTTTTTCTTAGGTCCAGCATGGCTTCAGCCAGTTCTCCTGCAATGGTTGGGTTCCTATCATTGCCTCTGGGATTATAGGCTGAGAAAGAGACAGGAAGGCAGCTTGACAAAGTGAAAAGTTTGTAAATTTGGGCTTTTGAGAGGAGAGGTTCTGAATCTCAGACACATGCTTAGTCTTAGCTCTGCCACTTATCTAAAAGATGACCTAAATTACTTTAACTCTCTTGCTTCAGTTCTTTTCGTTGGTGAAATGTGAACATATAAATTGAGTCTCAAGGCTTCATGTGTCAAATGAAAGCACTACATTAGATGACCTGTAAAGTTATTTATAGTTCTAATGTTCAAAGTTAGATTTTACATATTTATGTCTATATCATTGATATCTATATCTATATTTATGTATATAGCATATGCACACGTATATATGTATGTATATACATATAAATAAATAGTTCATCAAGCAATTTTTTAGTAATGAAGATATGTCTAAAATAATTTATTTGCTCTGATGAGTATAATATTTTCTTCTGCTTACATCTCAGGTATGTTTTTTGATGACTATAACAAAAACATAGACTCTCAGAAGAAAGTACTTTATATATTTGAGGTAACATCTATTAAAATGATTTAATTAGGCATGGAACTTTTAGGATTTAAATGTCTAAATTTTAAGCTTATTCTTTGACTAATGTATAGTTTGATAATAACATTCTGAGTTATGATTCCTGAAGTTCCTGATAGAAAACATTTGATTATTGTTTAGTTGTTTCACTGACCTTAACAAGTAAGGTTATATATAACAATAAAATTATATATCCATATATATATGAATACATATAATAATGGTTGTGTGCCTTGGTAATTAATTTTTATGTTAGCATGACAATATTTTTGGAGGGTTCCAATTATTTACAAATGCTATCTCATTTACAAATAAACTTACAAGGTAAAGAAGGGGATATTTGCCTATTTCTATTTTGCTAAATGTAAGAGCGGGGGGTATGTAGCAGCAGTTCTCACAGTTAGAGATAGGACTTAGAATTAAGCCAAACTCAGCATAGTTCTAGCTTCTTAATCTTTGATTGGCCAACCCATGAGTAAAGACTTAGTGCTCTATATTAATAATGAAGATGATGATTATAATAATGATAATAATAATGCTTGATTTTCTTATTTTAAGCAATTCAACCTGCTCACTCCAAGCTCTCCATCCATTCTTTTAAAAATACAAAGCTGAGAACCAAATTTAGGATTCAGGCTGACTCTTCTCTCTCTTTTATTCCCAATTACCAGATACTATTGTGTAAGTCTTAGAAATGCTTGTTAGATTCACCCTCTCCTCTCTCACTGCTATATTTCCAGTAATTACTTTCATCACACTATACATGGATTGTAGAAACAGCTTTCTCATTCGCATCTCTGCTTTCAGCTTCATTCCCTTCCATTTCCCCCACACACCATTACTAAAATAACATTCCAAAGACATCCCTTTCATTTTGTCACTCCTCTAAAGAACCTGTAGCCTCTTGCATTCAGCCTTCTGTCTGATTTTTGAGGCTTTCCATGTTTGGATCTTGTTTTAGTCAGCCTGGGATACCATAACAGAATACTATAGACTGGGCATCTAAAACAACAGAAATTTATTTCTCACAGTTCTAGAGTCTGGGAAGTCCAAGATCAAGGTGCCAGCAAGGTAGGATTTATTCTGAGATCTCTTCTTTTGGTTTGTAGGCAGTGCTATCTCTCTGAGTGCTCACATAACCTCTCTGTGAGAAGACAGCAAGCTCTACAGGGGTCTCTTCTTATGAAAGCATTTATCCTATCAGACCAGGACCCCGCCCTCATTAACTAATTAACCCTAATTACCTCCTAAAGACTCCATCTCCAAATACCACCACATTGGAACTTAGGAATTCAACGTGTGAATTTTAGGAAGACACAAACATTCGGTCCACACCAGGGCTTCTTCAGTCTCCTCATTCTCATTCCTGTTACTCCTGGGTATGTACCCTTATCTCTAGTTTTCTCACTACCAGCACCCATTGCCCATACCAGGAATTTTTACCTGTATGCTGCTGCATCTGCTGCCCACAAATCCCCTCACCCCCAAATCCTACTTCTCTCTTCCAGAACTTTCTTCTTTCCTTGTACTTCGAGGTACACTTCAAATTGCACCTGCTCCAAAGAACACTTTCTGATCTTCTCCAATTCTTACTAACACCCTCTTTCTATGAACTTGTACTATAGTCACACCATAATTTAGCAATTAATTATTTTCTAATTTTTTATAATATTTGTGAAATATTTTACTGTGATTAATACTCTACAGGGTATTTTCATATTCATAGTCTCATGCGATTCTCCCAAAAACCCCATGAAGTAGAAATTATTGTAATTTCTATTTTATACATAAGAAGATTGAAGCTCAGTGAGATAAAACGACTTACCAGCTAGTTATAGAGCTAGGAAGTCAGGATTCTCATAGCGTATTCTCATTCTAAGTTTCACAGTGCAACAACTCATTCCTTACTCCATTTTATGAATTTTTATGTGAGTTTTCTTCTTTCTCATCTATTCTAATTTAGATTATCATGTGTTTTATGTATCTTTGTAGGCTAAATTTAATTCTTGGGGGAGAAAGAAACAAATACAACAAATTTTCTTGAAGAAATTTAGTTTATTTCAATTGAGTTTCTCCGTACTAAATCATAAATTAGGCAATCCTATAATAAACAATAGTTTCTCCATCTAATAAATGAAGACACTGACAGAAACAAGGACTTAATTTCTGCATTCTATCTACTGGATTAGGCAAGTTCTCTTTATTTATTTATTTTTTTCCAAGTAAAAAGTGTTAATGAAAAGCTCTTGGCAAAGATAACATGTTTATTCAACAAAATGGCATATCATTTTTGTTTTGTTGTGATTGCAATGCATACATCTAACTTTTCCAGTCCCAATCTCAGACTATTTTGGCCCCCCACACAGAAGATGAACTCCGAGGTTACAGTCGTTAGGTGGGGTGAGGGAGCGTGAAATAATTTAATAGTGGAAACCCACCGATCACACCTGACACTAATCCGTCCAGACATAAGTGCAAAGAAACCACTTACAAATTCTTTTAGAGTGATACCAAATCAGAAACATGTAATGTGCACTGAAAAAGCCAAGTTAAGAATCAAACTCAGACATGTAGAGGTGTGATATCTACAACAAGAGCCAAGTTAGAAAAGGGTTAGCCCTTTTAATGGCCAAATTAAACAAGACACAATTGAGGGTAACTCATCCCTCTAGGCACCTATAAACCTACACGTGGGAACTTTTGAAAATGAAGTTAGCACCGATTGTGTCTTATTTTGCTTGGCAGTTTAATGGGCTAACCCTTTAGGAATTTGGCTCTGACTGGAGATATCACACTTTTATGTGTCTGACCTTCCCCCTCAACTTTTCTTTTTTTGTGTGTATGTATTGAATTTAAAAAATCAGATATGGTGTTACATTGTTAGGTTTAATAAGAGTGAAAGATAAAAACAAAATATGAAAAAGAACAGAATGTGTTGAAATAATAATGTAATTAGACTACCAAGGACACACAGCTTTCTTTCTGGTCTACTTTACTATTAAGGGCCGAGTTGCATAGTCTTGGTTAAAGTTAACTATGAAGCTACCTGGGGGAATTCTCAAACTCAACATCATTAACTTATTGCCTATACATTCAGGAGCAGGCATACTTAAAAGGGACGGCTGAGTATGTGAACAAAAGAAGGCATGTGTTGAGAGTTTCGCAGTAGACAGATAATGTAGTTAAGTCCAAAGATGGCTTCAGTCCAATTTCTTCAGTGTTGGAAGCTAATAGAGTATGTGTTGTTACTGAAGAGCTGGAAGTTCCTGGGGCTATATGCATAGGTGGGAAAGAGGTTGTTGAGAACCTGATGAAAAAATTGCTTTTAAGGGTATTTTCCTACTAAGATGTTCTGTGTCATACCTGTCAGCAAACTTCCCCTGCTTTGAAGCTGTAAATTTAAACAGCTATTTGCCAATGCAGTGCTGGCTGCATAGATTATCAGGGAAAAAATTTGTGACATTTGATTAACTCTAAATTTTTATTGCAATGCAATAAAAAAAAAAAAGCATCTCTACTGAAATTCCTTAAACACTCAGTTCTGAGCCACAATCCCAAGTGATTCCATATTGAGAAATATTTGTACAGAAAACTGTATTTTGGGGCCAATAGCCAAGTAATGATACTTCATCATTCCTTTAACAAGGCATTCAGTTGAAAAGAACATAAAATTTAATAAGTTAATATATATGTATATACACACACACATATATGTGTATATATATTTATTCCTATGTTTTCTGGATTTAGATTCTCTAAGTTTCTATTTTCCCTTTTAACATTTATATTCCTCAGCATTGCAAAGCCTATATGATAAACAGCTTCAACTACTTTTCATGATCTGATTTAAGGTATTATCCTGGGGTTGATTATGACACAAAACTGGTGAAATGATATTTTCTACTGTCAGACATTAGGCAAGATTGGATGCACTGAGCTCAGAAGAGGGCATTAAAAATACTTCAGTTTTAATCCTTGTTCAGCTCTCTGACTGTTGCGCAGCTAAGGATAATTCTCTTAAAAATTTGTTGGCACATTTTATTTGGCAGTTAGTGCTGAGGTAAATGTTGGCAAATGAACAAACAGCTTCTGTTCCAGCTTCCCTATGATTCTCTTCCAGGTCAATCCCAGGATTCTGGTGTAATTTGAAAAGTTTCTGCTGGTTGCCACCATTTCTGGTCAAGGAGACCTCTGGGAGGCCCACTTGGAACTGTAACTGCTCGATTAAACTCATGTTCATTGGATGATGATCTTGGCAATCTATTTTCCTCTGTGCAAATTTTCTGGTTACATCCATCTACACTAAATTTTTTAGACAAAGACAACATTTTATGATTTCACCAGCTGTTGCTGTTGTTGTTGTTGTTGTTGTTGTTGTTGTTGTGTGTGTGTGTGTGTGTGTGTGTGTGTGCTAAGCATCTATTCTATTAGTCTTGGTCTATATTCTTCTAGACTCACTTCTAAAAATTAAAGGCCCCTTTGAAGTGACTCATTCTATTAAATTCGTAAACCTTTCTCTTTCTACACCCCTCTCTCCCACAATTTTCCTAGTGTTACTAATGGTCTTCGTAAATTTGTAATTGATTTCTCTTCATAAAAAAACTGGTAGTGTGCACTTATAGGGAATGATAGTATATTAGAAAGACTCTGTGTAAAGAGATGAAAAATTAAAGAAAACTTTATGCATTCGTCTTATATTAATTATACAGCTGCATGGTACACAGTAGAGGCATATTTACATTTATATTTTCAAGTAATCTAGGTATTATATGAGATTGATTGGAATGCGGCTTATTTAAGTGAACATTGTGACTGAACCTATGTGTGAAAGAATTTCCTAGGAGAAATGAATCCATTGCTTGAATTTGAGAAAAACACACTCAATTTATCAGAGACTGAGTAGAAAGAACATTTTCCAAGGAGGGGCAAGATGGCAAAAAATAGTGAAGTAAAAGCTTAATAGGACTAAATCAAGTGTGCATTCACGGCTTAGAAACTGTGACTAACAGACTTGAGCTAAGATAATATATTCGATGTTTTGAAAAATGGGGAGTTAGATAATGATGTTATAAAGGTGCTCTTATGGAATACCTTTAAAGACGATGGCCAGAAAGTTAGTTTGATCATATAAAATTGTTGAGAGATTGATTTTTAAACTCTTATGCTCAAATGGATCTTCTGGAGTGGAATGTTTCGCTTTTGATTTGCTGGTCAGATTACCTTAAATAAGAACCCCAAATATGAAAGACGATCTATGACATCTTAAAGAAAGGCAGTCGATGTACTCAGTGCTTAGCACAGTGTATATGTTTGCTCAATAAATAAGTAATGTTCAGATGAATGAGAGATCCAGAGCAAGTTTACCTCCTGGGCATGAGCATTTGTTGCACACACTTATAGTTGATTGGCAATTCCTCTTTCGCTGAATAATTACTACTCTTTAGGTTTTGAAATCTCTTAATCAATTTATAGAAACTCAGAAACTTTTCTAAATAGAAACACTCCATCTGAACAGTGGTAAACAAGATGTTAAAGTCTGCATAATGGATAACAAATTATGCATAGGAACTGTGTGCAGTGACTTAGAAAGAAAAAAATTGATGATTTTTAACCCACTCCTGCTTTTTAAATTGTTTTGGCATATGAGAATCAGAGTCACTCATGCATGCAGATTTTAGCATACCAGAAGACTGCTACTTGGCTGCTCAGATCCCTTTTGGTATACCTCTATACTGCAGAAAAGACTCCAATAGCAAAACACAAGCAAATGTTGTGTTTGAAATGACTGAAAGTGGTTTTGAAATTTTTCACTGAAGTCAGTGTCATGGGTTACGGACTTTAACCAAGACTGCAATGAACCATAAAATCATCTACAGAACCCAGCAGATTGTTCATAAGTGATGTTGGATACCATCAAAGATTACAAAGTGATATTTGACAGTAAAGACTTTTGCAGTATCATTTGTTTGGGTCCTTAAAACTGAACATGTATATTATAAATGTTTCTTTTCCTTTGTTTTATTGCTTTCCCATACTTTTATGAGTTCAGAAGAAAAACTTCAGAAAATACAGTGATAAGTCAGTAAATTTTCTGCAGAGTTTGATGGGATACTTAAGCTTTCTTAAATAAAGAATTGTTTCTTGCTACAGACATGGCTATTCTTCCAATTATGAATGGAAGGAGACTGCTAACAATAGCACAACACTGATAATACCAAAAACAAAGAAAATAGCTAAAGATGATATTTTACAGATGCAGCAACTAAGACTGGTGAAAGATAAATAACAAAGTCAAGGTCACAATGCTACTGCTATTAAGTGACAAAGCCATAATCTGATTCCAGGTTGTCTAGCTCTAAACCACTATGTGGAATTTATTAAACACATTTTTAATGAGTTCCCAATTATCTCTTAGTACATGTATGAAACTGTTCATCTTGGTGGTTGAGTCATTACAATATAAGACAAAAGCCTGCCCTTAAGAAGCTTATACTCTTGTCTGGGAGATAAGAAATGTTTAAACAAAAACTAACCAAAATAAAAGGCAGAAAACAAGATGTGAAGACTTAACAGGAACTCCATATAGGAAAGTGGAAGAGAGAGTTAAAAGAATAAGTAAGAATTTTAACAAGATAAGCTCATGTTTTTGGTCAAATCACTTGCTTTTTGAAATATAAAATATTATATCATTCTACCAGGATGTGCAATCCTATTTGAGGAGAGAAAAAATAGTATTTACCTGAATGTTACAGCTCTGCAATGTTTTTGAAGAATCTGATGTGATCAGGAAGAGATACACAGAAGAGGTGGGACTTGAGTGGGACCTTGAAGGATGGGTGAAATTTGGATACGTGAAGAAATGAAAGGAAGATGTTGGAGGTTACAGAAATAGTTCCCATTAAGGTATGGAGTCAAGTATGTTTGAGGAGTGTTTGTAAAATATTAAGTGGATTAGATTCCTTGGAGAATAAGTTTTCTGGAGAAGTGATATGAGTTAAAACTAGAAATTTATAATGACTCACAGAAAGTGCCTGGCAGAAAGAGCGCGTAGGTATACAGAGGAAGAAAATACACCATTTACCTCACAGGGTGGCCTGAGGGTGGCTCTGTTCACATATTGGTATTTTTGTCTGAGTTCTTTCTTCAGAAACTCTTATTTTATTATTAAGCACCAAAGCCAAATGAATGCTGAAATAATTATCTGAAAAAACAGAGAATAAAGATTGGGGAATTATTTCCATAACAGTAGGAAATTCCCTGAGGCCAAAAAATGTGAGTTATTTCTTTCATTATTTTTAATTCTTTATTAAATGCCTGCTAGTCTTTGGAGGGTCAAAAATGAACACTTATCATCATTCTTCTTATCTTTGAAACTTATCTGATAAGAGCGTTTTCAACTTTTGAGTTGCAGGAACAAGCATCCCTAATAAAATTATATGGTAATTTCTTTGATATATGATTTCTATCTCCATTTATTGTCTTTCTTTTGACATTACTATCACTGAATGCTTTTAAGAAACAGGTTATGGAGATTTATTACTCTTAAGTATATAGAAAACCATCAAATTAAATAAATTTTTCTAGATATTTACTACTTAAGAACACATGTACCTACATATATTATTTAAGAACACATACACACACGCACACACATACATAATACATACACACACATATGCCACCATTTCAACTGGCTATAAACAGAATTAGTCAGTTTTGGCATTTCAGGAAACAATAATAAAAAAGGAAAATGTTCTGTTTCAATTCTGCTTCTTTTACTTTTTTCTTTATTTCATGGGTATTAATGCAAACACTTAGGAAGCTTTACTTATAAAGGTCCTCTTGAGTTGTATGCTTCATGTTAATCAATTGGTGTAGAATATGGGTTTTCTTTTCTTTCAGTAGCCTGTTATGTGTAGATTTTGTTCCGCTTCAAAATTTGTTTCCTTTTTATTCTTCATAGGATTAATACAAAGGTTAAATAAAGTACGTGGAGTGTTAAAGAAATACCCAGTCCTTTACATCATTGTAGTCTGTCAAGCAAAGACCTTAAGACAGTGTCCATCTTCCGGGATTATGTAAATCTTGCTGAAGAAAGAAGATGTATGTGCAAAACATAGTGAAGTGACATTACAGATTAGAGTGCCAAAATTCATTACTAGTATATAGGGAATACTATAAGAATTCAGAGAAGATGAACCACTAATGAGGAGCACAAGTCATTGTGAGACTTTTATTCATGAAGGTAATAGAGCAAATTTTGCATCTGTGAAGACGAATGGGAGGGCAGGGGAAAGGTTGCTTTTTAGAGCTGGAGAAACTTGATTCTGGCCTGCTTAGGGAAAGCTACCTAGGACAAAGGGGGAGTTTGGAGTGAGTGAACAAATGTTGGAGTTTAACTGTAGACAGATTTGAAGTCTAAGTTGAGACACATTGGGACAGAAGTGACTATTACAAACTAAATATTTAAGATACATTATGGTAACATATTCATTCACTTATTCATTCATCTATTGAACTAATAGTACTTGATTCCTAATATTTGTTGGATATGCTGTTAAGTGTTGTGTGTACAGGATTTTGGAGGGAACATAAACTGGAGGAAAGGAAACCAAGAGGCTGATATAGCTGTACAGATATGAGAAAATGAAGTTTAGTATTGGAATATGGTGGTGGAAACAAAGACAGAAGGTTTGATCTAAGAGGCTTTTTGAGTTAATCATAAAGTGGTAATTTTAACTGGTTGACTATAAGGAGTAAAGAAAAGGGAAGAGTAGGAAGTTGCTTCAGATTTTCAAGCTGGGCTGACTTGGAGAATGTTATTGATAGAAAGAATGGATAGGTAAATGGATAAAACTTGGATATAAAGAGGATAGATAATACTTTATATTATTGTCCTATGTGTAATGAGAGGTGTAGGACTAGAGCTTAAATGATAGATCAGGGTTGAAAATATGGATAATTAGAGTCATTAACAGTGTAAAGTTAAAGCCATTGAATCTAATTTAGTGAGACAAATTACTTGTTTACTGTAGTTGTAGGTCATAGAGCCAAGAAATAAATACTGGAGATGGTCACAGTTGCTATAAGGGATCATAGAAATATAAGACTTATAAAGAGCAAAGTAATTGGAGAAAAACAAGAGAAACAAAATGTTTCATGTGTTGATATATTCAACAATATATTTTTCATAGACTTTTATTTAACAAATTTTTGAGCACCTATTATGAGCTAGGCACTATTTTAGGTGCTGAGGACATAGGATTGAATATAAAAGTTCCTGGCCTTATGGAGTATTGGTTGGGGGAAATGCAAGAGAGGTTTAAATAGTCTACTGTCATGTGATATAACACAGACATTTTAATGAATGAATATTCAATATGTTATGAAGATTCAAAATATGGGTATAACCTCCAAATAGTATAAAAGATATTTTTAAATGGAATTATTTCTCTTAACTTTATGATTCAGCAATCCCAATGACAATAAAATAGAGTCATAAAAAGAGATAAGCTGGAGTGTGGAATGAACAGAACTTTAGGTGTATGACTGATGTCATCACCATCATCATCAGATATAATACAGTTTCTTTACAAGTCTATAAAATGCTCAAGTCCTTGAAAAAGGGAGTTGTGTAAGGGGTGGGGCAGGGACGAGGTACTTAAGACAGATTGTTATTGGAAATGAAGCTGCTGAGTAGATTTAACTACTAGACATGGCATTTTCTGAATTGTCAGAAATGAGAGTAAGAAACAAAGGGAAGCAGGTGTCAGTGAGATGGACCACTCATACTAAAGTCATAATTAAAAGCTCTCTCCTTTGCAAATATGCAGTTTGCTTTTGCAAAGATAGTGTTGTGTCTAATGGATGCTCACATGCATGCACACACACAAGTAATCATATAATTTGCCTTTTGGTAACTGCCATCATTACTTGAGGTCTCTCTAAGGATTTTATAAGCCCTAGATAAATACTTGTTTGCTTCTCCAAGAAACTATGGTATGAATAAGAAGGTAAAACTGTAAGTGGACTGTTGGTACTGATGTGTGGATCCAATGTATATTTTGTGAGTTAAGAAATAATATGTTGTAGAACTAATGAATTTTTGAAACACAGGAATAAGAAACTTTTGGCCAGATGGCATGGAAAAGGAATAAAGACACCAAGCCTTTTAAAGATCTATAATATAGTACAGTCATGTGCTGTTCAACAAAGGTGATATGTTCTGAGAAATGTGTCCTCAGGAGATTTTGCCATTGTATGAATATCAGAGTGCACTTCACAAACCTAGATGGTATAGCTTACTACACACCTAGGCTATATGGGGTAGCCTATCGCTCCTAGGCTAAAAGCTGTTCAACATGTTACTGTACTGAATACTTTAGGCGTCTGTAACATTTTGATAAGAATTTGTATATCTAAACATATCTAAATATAGAAAAGGTACAATAAAAATACTTTATTTAAGATAAAAAATGGTTCACTTATATAGTGCTATTATCATGAATGGCACTTGTAGGACTAGGAGTTGCTCTGTGTGAGTCAGTAAGAGAGTGTTGAGTGAATGTGAAGACTTTGAACATTCCTGTACACTGCTATAGACTTTATAAACACTGTATACTTAGGCTACACAAAATAATCAAACAGTACGAGATTAAATCAAGCAAAAGAGAAAATGGTAGAATTAAACATGATAAACACAAGATATATAAGGCTGCTGCTGGTATAACATGGCATACTATTTTACAGCAAACTTTTTTATATCTAGAAAGAGTAGCCTCTAAAATAATGATAGCTAGTATAGTAAATACATTAACCAATAATGTAGTTATTTATTATCATTATCAAATATTATGTACGATACCTAATTGTGTGTGCTATGCATTTATATGACTTGCAACCTAGTAGGTTGATTTATACCACAATCACCACAAACAAATGAGTAATGCATGGTGCTATGAGATTATGACAGCTACAATGTCACTAGGCAATAGGAATTTTTCAGCTCTTTAAATCTTACGGGACCACTGTCATTCCGTTACTTACTGGAACTCACTATGCGGTGCATATATCCATTATTGAACAAATATTCATCAAACTCTAACTACATGAGAGTTGGAGAAAGAAAAAGAAAACTAACCAAATAAGCCTTTGGGAAGTGCCAAATGGTAGTGAGGATAATAAAAACTATGGGAGTTGTGAATGATAAGGAGATAACCAAATCTGAAAACTAAATAATCTTCAGCATCTTGGTCAACGTGGTGTGAGTTATGTAAGATCAAATGATTTCTTAGAGGTACCAATTTATGTTGGGCAAGTTGATTTTATGCTCATCTCCCCTGGCTCTAAATACATGGAGGATTTTCCAAAGGGGGGCTGGATTTAGGACTAGCTTCAAGCAGTGGACCTTGTTCAGTGGCCTGGGGGAAGACATCAGTGCTTGGTTTGAGAAAATTTCTCAGGTTCAACAGTAGAAGTTCAAGATGAAGAAGAAATAGATCAAGTTTCTAATATGAATGCAGAGGTGGTGGCTGGAAGTATGGGATAATAACATGTGGAAAGTTTAGACACCAAGGGTAGCAAAACTCTTTATAATGTTGATTACTCATTCATGGCACTTTATGTTATGAGAATTAATACTTGGCTTATAAAGTTAATTATATATATATAGATAGATAAATAGATATAGATATAGATATAGATATATATCACTTTGGCATTTTGGAGAACATCATTGACGCAGTACATTAAAAATTCCTGGCTTATGAATTTATTACTTTGGGATTCTAGTGAGGTCTAATGAATAAATATGACATTCAAGCACATTCCGAAGAACCTAGTCTGGATTCACTTGATAAACCAGATAAACTCACTGTTAATGGGTTTGTTCTGTGTGGCTGAGTTAATAATGAGTGCTTAAGATCATACCTAATGCGTATTTACTCAGTAGTCCCAGAATAGCCTGAGTGATAACTCTATGTGTAGTCGGAAACTCAATGTAACACATATGTATTGGAAAGCTTTAAGAACTATTATTACATATTAGAATTATATAATTTTAATTTTTATTTTCTGTCCTTCTAATCCCACCTAATCACTATATGGCAGGACTTGTTTTCATTATAGCAAATAAATCATGTAATTATCTTTTAAAGAAATTTGCATGGTCTGGTGAGAATTAATAAAAATTATAAACATGCTGTGTACAAAGTGAAATATTCCAACACATAGTTTGGCAGTAACTTTTCGGAAATAAAAAAAAAAATCCTATTCCCTATATATGTAACTTCTGTGTTTATTAGTTTTAATCGTAAGTCTATGGAAAATATTCTTTTGGCTTGAAAATGAGCAACATTTTTCATAATCTGACTCAGGGCCAACATGTTCAATTCCACAAGTACGTACTGAGCTTCTTTTGTGATAGGAGATATGGCAAACTAAATGTTATAGTCACTTATTGCCTTTACAAAACTTGCCATTTTTTTGTACCCTGAGCAAAATTGCTTACAGAGAAACAGTCTTGACAGTTCCCCATAGAACTTTCAGCTTCCTCTTGTCTACCATCAATGCTTCTTTAAATGTTTTTATGGGAAACTTAACCCAAGGCAACTCCACTGATAGTAATCACCAGGTCTATAAGTTAGGAATGTTGCTAATAATAACATATTTGGGTAAAAACAGTTAAGGTAAGTAGGTGTTTTTCTCAGATTTCACTGAGTCCAGAGGCAGGCAGCTGTTGGCACTGGTTTAGAGGGTCAGCAGTTCTAGAGCTGGTGTCTGTGCAGGTCTATGTTCATTTGCTCACAGTCACTACTGCAGCAGGCACCCATGTGTCTTTAAGACATAGGATGTGGAGGAAGGAGCAATATTGGATGCATCTCAACCATGATAGCAACATTAACAGAAAATTACCAAAGGTTTTACTAAAATCTCCCTGGCAATCTCTGTTCATGTGCAATGTCTAGAACTGTGGCATATGGCCAGCTAGCTGTATGTGAAGGTGTGAACATGAGACTTTAATTGAGATGAGAATGGAAGAAAGGAATTGAAAATGTGTGTTGGGTTAACCAGACAATAGTGTTTGCCACATCAGGGGAGTTTGTGCTTTACTGGTTAGGAACAGAGACTCATAGGGACCAGTTGAAAAGAGAAAAGTCATGGGTGGCAAAAGCTATTGGAAGGAATAGAGGACATATTTCTTCCTTTCCAGCCATACTCACCGAGATTTGCATATTGACGTGAGGGGACCCATGTTATCTCTCAAGAATATTCTTAATATTTCCTTCTTCTCTTGATTTTATTTAGTTCTCACATATCACATAGTGGTAAAAAAAATATTGAAAAATTATCCCACAGTCCCACTTCTTTAAAGTGTTCTCATATTTCCATTTCTCTTTTGATCCTTATCATTTGCATGCATTTCAGTGTAAAGATTATAAGTATTTATTTTTTCACTAAACATTATTTCATAATGCTTTCCCCCTTGCTGTTCCATTTTGTCCTTAATTAATGTCTGCATTGTCTTCACCAATTCCTTAAAAGGGTTGATGTTAGGGATATTAGCTTTGTAACCATAGCCATTATATTGTTTCTTAGTTCAAAGAGATTACCTGTGAAAGAGTCATTATATCCACAGTAACAGAAAGACAGAATCAAATCTGCCGGTTTTTAAAACAACTATTCTATTTTAAACCCTCCTAGTTTGAGAATGATGTAACCATGATGACTGAAGAACTTATCATAATGTATGGATCAGCAATTCAGCTGCAAACTCTACTGTTTCAACGTGTTAGTAATCTTTGTGTTTAAACATCTCAACCTACTATTTTAATTTTGAGTAATGATACTATTTCTCATTACTTCAGCACTGTATACAATTATATGTGTGTATTTGTGTGTGTATGTATTTAATTTTCAGAGAAAGCGATCATTCATTAGTTTCCCCTACCATCTTTGTAACACTGACTAGCCTTTTAAATGCAATACTTAGCAAGTTAATAAAAGGTTAGAATTAGTAAAAGAAATTAGGTTGCATACCTCACCAAATAATTTTTAAAATGTAAAAATACCTTGTATATTTTTAGGTGATATTTGCCATTTGTCATAATATTAAATGATAAGTTCAATTTCTGACAATAGTTGCAAATACAATTTTATAAACAGTGGAACTTTAAAATTAAATTGTTACATCACTTTTAAATGTATCCAAAGTTATCTGCATACCTCATAGATATGATACTTATTGTTGATTGAAAAAAGATGGAAAAGTTTTGCTTTCATATTTGGGAAATTCACATTTTTTTTTCTACTTGAATTTATATTTTAATTCCATTTACACTGCCAAATTTATTCTAATGTAATGCATTCATGAAAATTTTAAAATTCCATATATCTGTGTACTGTGGATATTATGTAGTTTAGGACTGTGGTCAACAGTACAGAATGCAGTGCCAGATTTCTTGAGTTCAAATCAAGTTTTGCCACTTGCTAACTACATAACATTGAGAAAGTTACTCAACTGTGTCCTGTTTCCTCATCAATAAAAGATAGGGGTGGGGGATAGAATTGTTGTGAGGATTAAATGAGTTCATATTTGCACAGAGGTTAAAGAGAGCCTGGAAGGCAGTAAGCACTATGTAACAGTTTGCTGTTATTGTTAGACTAAGGGGCTTCAACATCTACATTGTTCCTCTTTTTTGTGTGTGTTTATAGATTTCAGTGCTGATCAACCTTGTTTCACACAAAGAGGAAATAACAATGCAAGAACTTTTGGAATATATTGTCCCTCAAACCAAATGTCTTCTAGGTTAACTTGCTAAAGAAACCAGTGGTCTATCATAAAAACTTTTTTTTTTTTTTTTAATTCAAGGGTTGACAACTTTCAGTTTTGTTGAAAACAAAGAATTGCAAATACCTGTTTTTCAAAATGTTTCTGGAACTTGAGCTTTAACTTTTTGTTTCTAGAAAGTACATGACAAAAGACTTTATTAAACTTCATAAATAGCGCTTAGAGCCTATTGCTCTTTTAGTTGGAGGCTCCAAATTTAACTCGGTATTCTCAGAGAGATTTGGGAAAAATGGAATAAATTTCCTTACCAACAAAATTTTTAATCAGCTTTATTAACAGTATAACTTACAAAGAACAAAGTTCACCAATTTTAAGCATACAGTTCTATGCATTTTGACAAATGCTTCAAGTTACAGAACATTTCCATCATCTCAGAAAGTTCCTTTATGCCCCTTGTAATCAATTCCTTCTGCAAGTTACTGGCTCCTGTTCTTTGTGTTACTATATTTCACTTCTGCCTAGGAGTGAGATTGTTGGTTTATATGGCTAGTGTGTGTTTTTTATTGTAAACTGCAGACTGTTTTTTGAAAGTAATGATAGTACCTGTAATCTATGAGAGTTATGGTTTACGGTCTCATCAACACTTGCTATCATGAATAATTTTATTTTAGCTATTTTATTGTGCATGTAGAGGTACCTCATTGTGGTTTTAATTTGTAATTATCTAATTATAAATGGTGTTGAGCATCTTTTCATTTATTTATTTGCTATTACTATGGGTTCATTGGTTTTAGTAGCCATTCTTTGCTGAAGTTTATTCAAATTGGTATGCTCATTTTAAAATTTAGTTACCTTCTTATTGAATTGTAAGAGTCTTTATATATTCTAGATCAATTATTTTATAATGTAATTTTGTTATTATCATGTTTTTAATATATTTTTAAAATCTTGGAGGTGCAGATTTATCTCATTTAACTTATGGAAAATGTCTTTCATATTTCCTAATTGGCAAAGCAAGCACCCCTTTCAAACCAATCAGCCAAATCAGACTTTTTCTCTGATGGAAAAAAAATTTATGTTTCAATCCTAACTAATTCATCAATGCAAGTCCCTGTGTCAATTCCCTCACATCTGAATTGTAATTCCAAGATAGATAAGATACAGATATTTGCCATAAATTTATCAAACTTTGGGTGGAAAAAAGGTTTTCTCTTTCAATGTTTCTAACCAATGCTCCTTTGCTTGCTCTCACAAAATTAGCCTCAAGAATGATGTGTTTTGGGTAAATAGTTGGAGATGAAATTGCTAGCATGAGTGTTAATGGAAAATTGTCTTTGTTTCCACTCCACTTTATAGTATTTCTATATTCAAAATATTCCAACATGGGTCAAAATATCCCATTTCTAAATTCTTGAATAAGAATGTATACAACTGAGAAAGATGAGAAGCCTTCCTCAGGCACCAGTATTTTGAATTGTTCCTTTAGTTGATGTTCAAAAGTCTTCTACCCTGGGCAATGAAACCATACATAATAAGCCTAGGGATGATGAGAGTAAGGTCTTCCTTTCTTTGGGAGTGAGGGGGAGGGTGGAATCCTGCCAAGAAGAGGAGGTTGGAAAGGAGAACTAAGGGCAACTCAAGCATTTCAAGCAGGGCAGTTTTGGGAAAGTATACATATGAAAATTGAAGAAATGGAAATTGATTCCATATCTGTGCCTGCATACCCCTTAGATAATTTCAGGAACTCCCAGGAGTATCCATATCATACTTTGAAGACACTTGTTCTAAACTAATGTGGTTTTTGAAGTGTATTTACATATGTATGTGCCTGTATGTACATATATACACACATACATATATATACATATATGTATATATGTGTGTGTGTGTGTGTGTGTATATATATATACATACACATACATATGTAAATATATAGTAGAAGGTAGTGGTAGTTTTATTTATAAGTACACATAATACTTTTATTATTAATTTTAGATTAACTATCATCATCATACCATTTTTAAGAGTCTTTGATTAGTGTTACACTAGTATGGTTTTCTTATGGACAACCTCAATCTGTATCAGTGGGAGACCTTATTATTAGAGTGTTTAATTAAGAGTTTCAGACATGTTTTAAAGAACAATTTAATATTTGAGAAACTTTACCTTATTTATATCTCTAGAATTAAATAGTGAAAATATCTTGACAGTTGTCACAAAGACTCAAATAGGCCAAACATTGCAAAAATTATTTTCATTTATTCAAGCCTTTCGAATAAAATATTCATTTAATATGATACTCACAGAAGCAGTAAAATACATAATTTATTTGTCTTTTCAAAGTCATTTAAAAATAGAGAGCTATCAATTTAAAAACTCAGCTATTTTTCTTCCCTCTAGCATAGCAGAAAAAAATCCACAACTCACAAGATACCACATTATGTAAGAAAGCCAAGTTCTGTCTCACTCTCATATCTTTATCAACAGGGAGGAAAAATCTGCTTGCTGCAACTGCTGGCATCCAGGCCCTTGAATTCGGGTATGTTGAAATTATGATGTGAATTCACAGTGTGTCTTTAGTACAGCTGCCTGTTGTCTATTTGATGAAAGTATAGGAGGTG
Organism: Rousettus aegyptiacus; assembly: GCF_014176215.1. Classification (NCBI taxonomy): domain Eukaryota; kingdom Metazoa; phylum Chordata; class Mammalia; order Chiroptera; family Pteropodidae; genus Rousettus; species Rousettus aegyptiacus. The sequence continues at coordinate 54,862,791 of NW_023416286.1, read as the reverse complement.
CTTTACAGACAGACCGAAAGTCTCCCTTTTGCACTGTTGGAAAGCATATTCTTTGACACTCCCTAATAAGAAAATCTGTACCACCTCTCACCTACTATTCTTTAATAAAAGTCCCTAGTCCCTTTTAATGTATTTGTCTAATGATAGAAAAATATAAGATCCCTATTCAATTGTAAATGTGAACCTTTTATAAAAAGATATAAATATTACAACATTGAAAAGCAGAATCCCTCATCCCTCTATTCAAAGAGCTGATGTTCATATTCCTGTAATGCTGAGGTACACCAGCAGGATCTAACTCACATTATTCAAATGCAAAAGGCCTTTTGGAGCCAAAACTTTTGAAAGGGAGTCTATGAGGCAGCAAAAATGTCCAAACAGAAAAATGGAACTAAATCACTATGAAATGAGTTAAGAACGTGCCTGCATCTTGCTGTGGAATGTGGGAGAGGAAATTAAACTAGACATTAAAATCGAGAACCCAACATTCAGCTAGTTAGTTTCCTCTTGCCGTAAAACCCTGCTGTCATTGATCAAATCCTTCTTGCTTCCTCTCATTACACCTGCTTATAGCATTCAAGGAACTTGTGTGGCAATGCCCTTTCTACTTTTGGGCCCTGGGCATGTGCTCTTCTTTCTCAAATACTGTTCATTACTTACTTCCCCTATAGATGCCTGACTTCATTTTCCTCCTCGCTTCTTACTTCTGCACATCTACTTGGTGCTAGTCATGCATTTCAAATGGGATTCTGTTATTTGTGCCTTTTCATGTAATTGCCATTATCTCCCATTGAATCGAATTCATCCACTAGAGTGGTGGTGTTTCTTCCAATACTTCTACTGTCTTTGTACCTCTTCACATCTCCCCACTTAATGATGCCTACTCTGGGACTCCATATAAACTGAGTAGCTGTCATATTAGCCAACGTGGGCCTGCCTCATTCAGGCAAACCTTGAGGAAGTCCCTCTCCAGGGTTTAAAGAGTGCTTTGCTAAATACAAGCCATTTCCTAAAAAGTCTAGTGGGTGTCATTGGACTCCTAAGATAGAGCAACCAATGTAGAAAATTATTAATTTGGTTATTGAAATCTATTTAGAAACTCTTTTCTCTTATTTTTGCTTTTGGGTTATCACTTAGAGAAGGCTAGTATTTTTAAATACAGGAAGTCAGATATTTGCCCATCTTACACTACAAAGTTACATAAATAGGTTGCAACATTAATTAATATGTTAATGGAAGATGTTCATTTCAATCTTTTTACAATAATAAATACTAGAGAAAATCTTGATCACTTTATAATAATAATTTAGTGGAGCTATTTTAACATAAAAAGTCAGGTGCTCATCGCTGAGTTATGAAATTCTGGGTAAGAATTCGGTTCGGGAATAAGAGGCTCTCAGTGTTACCTATGTCAGCTTCAGTCTGAGATCAGAGGATGTTTTGGGGGGATAGTTCAAAGACATAGAAATATTTCTATATGTATAAATATTTGCTACATTAAAGCTTTGGACTATCAGTGACTTGGTACCAAAACCAATATATGGATTCAACTAGAATTTAAGTTTTTGCTTTAACCTTTTCCTGCCAAATATCCCATCAAAACAGGTAATTAAACATTGTTATAGCTGAAGCACGGCCTGTAGAATTCTTCTGTCTTGTCCGCTTGGTGTCTACTTTTCTTGTGGTTGAAATCCTTCATTCACCTTATAGGGCGATGACTCGGGGACTGTTTTGTTGTCTTTGCTCTCTGGAAATTCCTCATTGTTTTTTCCGTGATATTTCTTATATATAAAATAAACTAAAAAACAATATAGGAGAAGTTAAACAACTTCCATAATAATTAGCTGCAAACTTACTTTGGACAGTGATTATAAGCTATGGCTCGAAAATCAGTTCGCAGATTTTGTAGACTAGAGGCCACTTAGGATAATCACCATTCCTAGTTCCACGGTAACTCATGGTAAGAGAAATGACTGCAATTTAGGAAGATCTAGTATACAGCTGTATAGGATACTTGCTCCCATGACTTCTGCAGGTGATACTCACCAACCATTTATTCTGTACATATCATCTCCCAGTTAATGTGCTAGTCCTCAATAAATATGCTACGTTAAGGGGCAATGTCCAGGACCTTGATCTAATGGTCTGTGTAGGAGGACCTGAGCTATAATAACACTCCCATCTCTTCCAGCCTTTATTCATTCTTTGCCACAAGGAGGGGGCCTTGGCTGATTGGCGATTAGCCTTTTCTCTTCTATGGAGCTGCCACTCTGGTGGCAGCCATTTCTCAGCATATTTTTGAGGTCAGCTCACCTGTACAGACTGCCCTTCAAGGGGACTCTTGCAATTTATGTGTGTATATGTGTGTGTTATGTGCACATGTGTGATTCAGTGGAAGGGTGAGGTATTAACAAGCCTGCTTGGTAGCAGTTTTGAGCCATATTTCTTAATTGTTTTATCTGTAATAAAAGTGTATTATCTACATATCTGATTTTTATTCTACCTCTTAATTGGATCCAAAGTCCTTAGGGGAAGAGAAGGTATTATTTACCCTCAAATTACAATACCTTACACTTAAATTTGGTATAATACTACTATCTACTACAAAGGCAATTGTGAATATTAAATAAGATAAAGTACTAAAGTGCCTAGCATGGCCCTGGGAGAACAGTAAGAGCTTGGTAAATGTTAACTATCATAACACACGGGTGAGAGAGACAATGTCCTGCTTCAAAGATATTAATATATCAAGATCAATATCTCCTTGGATTGGTCCCTGCACTTCTAGTAATATAGTAGATCTGAAGCCCCGAGCTATTGAACTGATTGAATTGAGCTTGTGGTTAGTTAAAATAGTCCAACACTTTTATTATAAACTCTTTTGAGCTGGGATTGCTTCAACTTATACTTAGACCCCTAATTTTATTTAACCAACCTGTTTATTCCTTTTCTTTCTCCCCTGCCTGCCTGCCCTCCTTCCTTCTTTCCTTCTTTCCTTCCTTTCTTCTTTCCTTCTTTCCTTCCTTCCTTCCTTCCTTCCTTCCTTCCTTCCTTCCTTCCTTCCTTCCTTCCTTCCTTTCTTCCTTTTCTTTCCTATTCTTGTTCCAAAAAATATTTAAACTTCTAATCCTTTCACTGGAATATGCTTCTAAGCATTGCATATACTTAATAAAGATCTCTTTTTTGTTTTCAAAACCGATATATGGAATTCAATTGGAATTTCAATTTTACTGATAAAACTGTTGGAAAGTTTAAGATCAATACTAGTGCCCTCCCATCACTCCTTCAGCTTATCTGTTAATTCCTTTTGAGTTAGTTATTTAACTAGTAAATCTATTTAATTGCTCTATCAACCAGTCTTTCTTTGGCTTGTCTAGTAGACATCATTAATTATTTGTAAAAATATTGAGGTGCACCAATTGGATATATTGGTATCAACAAGAAAACAAAATAATTAGGCCACGGACCCCTGTCTTCTGCATCAATGATAAATTAGGGGAAGGTTTACCAGTGGTTTCAGATAGTCCTGTCATAGAAAGCAAAACTCTGCTTTGAGAATAACATTCAAGACAATAATGCAGAAAATGATTAGCACCTACAGCCAAGATGAATACCTATTGGAGCTAAGTGAAAAAGTAAAACCGAATTTAAACAAAACTACCTCCAAGCATTTTATAACTTAACATTCACATCATTTGCGTTATTCACCTTCACTATACAATCCCCATTAAAATGCCATGAAGCGTAAAACAGCAGATTCTTATTTAAAAAAAAAAAACAGAATTTAAAAATAGAGGTTAGAGTTTTGGTAAAGATGGTGGAGCAGGTAGTGCTGTGCTCATCTCATCCCACTACCACATCAAAATTACAAATAAACTACAGAACAACCATCATTGAGAATCTCCTGAAGTCTAGCTGAACAGAAGCCCTATAACTGAGGATATACAGAAGAAGCTGCATTGAGGCTAGTAGGAGAGGTGGAGACCCAGACTAAGTTCATTTTACACCCAAGTGTGGTGCTTAAAAATTGGGAGGAACATCTCAGCTGTGGAGGTCCCTCCTGAGTAGCAAAGGTCCCAGCCCCACACTAGGCTCCCTAGCCCAGGTTTCCAGTGCCAGGGTGAGAAGTCCCCCTAACATCTGGCTATGTAAACCAGCAGAGATTGTGGCTAAGTGAAATGGAGGATGGCCGAAGTCCCAGGTGGTCCTCTTAAAAGGCCCATGTATAGATGTACTTGCTGACGGACTTACTATGAGCTCCAGCTCTAGGGAAGCAGCTCAAAAGGTGCCAGGGATGTATGGAAAAGAACCAAATTGTCTGGCTTCAGGGAAAGGATTGGAGGAGCAGCTTTCTCTCACACAGAAGTGCTGGCAGAAGCCATTGTTCCTTTTTGGCCTCCTTCCGCACTCAGTCTGCACACACAGGCAAGCATCATGTCTAGCTTGCCACATCCTACTGATTTTCTGAGACCCTGCCCCATGCAACTTGTGGGACCACTCAAGCTGCTTCCAGTGGCTTTTCCATGCAAACAACTTGTCTTGGCTCATGCTGGAGACTTTCCTAAAATCTCTCAAAGGTTCACAAACCCCAAACAATTAGCATCTAGCCTTGATGTATCCTCATACTTCTTGCTAAGCAGCCTCAAGTCCGAAACTAGTGGCAGCTGGCCTCAGATCTCAGCTTAGCCTCTCCCAGCACTTCCAAAACCAGCACAAATGGCAGCCATCTGCAGATCACTTTGTAGCTCATACCAAATAGCCCCATGCAGGGCATAGGCAGTGGGTAAACTTGGACTGCACCACAGCCCCTCCCAAGAGGCCCAAGATTCAACACAACTGGTGGCCAGCTTCAGACCACACCAGAGAACCACTGAACCATCTCCACAAATACACAGCAAAGACGAGATTCAGCAGGCACCAGAGCCCCAATAAGTAAATCCTGTACTAACATTCTCATCATAAGGATACCAGAAAGAGAAGAAAGAGAGCGTGGAATTGAAAATCTATTTAAAAAAAAATGACAGAAAACTTCCTTAACCTGGTAAATGAAATAGACACACAAGTCCAGGAAGTTCAAAGAGTCCCAAAGAAAATGAACTCAAAGAGGCCCACACCAAGACACATCACAATTAAAATGCCAAAGGTTAAAGACAAAGAGGGAATCTTAAAAGCAGCAAGAGAAAAGCAATTAGGTACCTACAAGGAAGCTCCCATAAGATTTCCAGCTTATTTCTCAACAGAAACTTTATAGGCCAGAAGGGATTGGCAATAAATATTCAAAGTCATGAAAAGAAAAGATCTACAACTGAATTACTCTGCCCAGCAAAGCTATCATTTAGAATCAAAGGACAGATAAAGAGCTTCTCAGACAAGGAAAAACTAAGGGAGTTCATCACAAGCAAACTAGTATTCAAAAAATGTAACTAATGAAATTGCAATAATGACATATCTATCAGCAACTACTTTGAATATAAATAGATTAAATACTTCAATCAAAAGATGTAGCATGGCTGAATAGATAAGAAAACAAGACCCTTACATATGTTGCCTATTAGAGACTCACTTCATATCAAAAGACATATACAGACTGAAAGTAAAAAGACAGAAAAATAATTTTATAAAAATGGAAACAAAAAAAAAATCGGGTTAGCAATACTTATACCAGACAAAATAGACTTTAAAACAAAGGCTATAACAAAAGACAAAAAAGGACCTAGTAATTCCACTTCTGGGTATTTATCCAAAGAAACCCCAAACACTACTTCAAAGATATATGTCTCTGTATGTTCGTTGTAGCATTATTTATAATAGCCAAGATATGGAAACAACCTATGTGTCCATCAATAGATGAATGGATAAAGAAGAAGTGGTACATATATACAATGGAACATTACACAGCCATAAAAAAAAAAAAAGAAAGAAATCTTGCCATGAACAACGACATAGATGAACCTGGAGGATACTATACTATGCTGAATGAAATTAGTCAGACAGAGAAAGACAAATGCCATATGATTTCACTTATATGTGAAATCTGAAAAACAAACTTAATGAACAAACAAAACACAAACAAACTCATAGAGAAAAATTTGGTAGTTGCCAGATGGGAGGGGAGTTGAGGGGATGGGTAAAAAGGGGAGGGATTAAGAAGTATAAATTGGTAGTTACAAAATAGTCATGAGGCTGTAAAGTATAGCATAAGGAATATAGCCATAATAACTATGTATGGTGTCAGATGGGTACTAGATTTATTGGAGTAATTACTTCATAAGTTATGTAAATTTCTAATCATTATGTTATACACCTGAAAGTAATATATATTGTATGTCAACTGTAATTGAAAAATAAAAAAAAATTATTTAAAAAAATAGAGGTTAACCATCATCTGTCCTTGGAAAATAAAATGTAGAGGAAGTTTCAACTAGTTGAAGGCCAGCAGGTGGCAGGGGCTAATGGGTCAAAGCTATATGCTACATCAGAATAAAATTGAAAATCAGGTTAGCTATACCTATACTTGAAATAAAGAACATGTTTGCTTCAACTGTTTTGATTATATGGGTATTTAAAAAATATACAGATATATACATGCACACATGGGAACACATATATCTGTGTAACTTAGCTTGATAAATATATTCAGTATACCATTTTTCTGATAAATATCCTATATTTGCAAAGCATATCAAAACAATGTTTTGAAAAAAATTACCAGTTCAAGGTTCCAGGAAGCATGTAGGAATGCACACGATAAAATGGTTTTAACAGGTTAATATGCCTCCCTAATTACTGAGGAAAAGAGAGTCAGTAGAGAGGATTGATTGCCATTATTTTTTACTTACATATAATCTTTACCAGAATCTTTGGTAAAATTATAATCTTTTCTTCAGTAGTTGGGAAATCATGGTAATATTATGGGTGGCTTTTTCTACCCATTTATTTCACTACCAGAAAAAAGGCATTTAATTTAATTTAATTTATGTAATTCATTACCAGAAAAAGGTTATTAAAAATGCCTTATTAATAACTCCAAGATTCCTTAAAGAAGAACATCATAATAAAATGTGATTAGCATATTCCTTACTTCCTAAGAATATTGCTGCGAAGGTGAGCTGGAAAATGCTGTAGATGAGCGGGAAGGTAAACACCTGATTCAGCTGCTCCTGGGTGAAGGAGAGCTGGACCACGGTGGAACACAGCTGAGTGTTCTGCATCCCTGTTTCCAGGGCAATTGTTCGACACCTAAAAGAAATGTTAAGAGAATACACGTTTTTATTGTTTTGTTTTTGTTTTACTTTGTTATGATACAACAGTAAAAGTAGATATGAGAACAAGTACATATATAGTATATATATATAGGTCTGCTTTTAATGTATCTGTATATGTATAAAATAATATATTTTATTCAATATTTAATTTTATTTATATGGAATACATATGTATTCCATATAAATACTTATTTATATATTCCATATAAAAACTTATTTATATATTATTATATAATATGAATAAATATTCTCTCTATATATGTATATACACATAGATACAATCTTGCCTTTGTCATCTTTTGATTCTTATGATAAGGAGAAAATGGATATAAAATGCTCTAAAAGTTAAAAAGGTATATGTAAACAAAAGACACTGTCATCATTGTTTTCTTCATTTTGCATTAAAAAAAAAATCCAGAGATTATAACATCTTTTGTCCAGAGAAACGAAGAACACCAATTAGCTTATTTTACCACCTGAGCAGTGAAATATGTCTATGTCATTTATATCTGTATGTGTAAATATATATATTTACATAGAGGATATTTGTTTTATTTAATATAATATTTATTAATAACTAATATATATATGTTTGTTAATAAATAAAGGTATTGATTGAATAAATAGATATAATAAAGAGAAATATACATATAAATTAAAAATATATATAAAATGCAGGCTCATTTATGGACCATTTATTAGTTAGTGGTGCACAAATGGCAAAGGGGGCTCATTTCACTCTTTTCAATTATGTACATCTTAACAGTGCAGAGCACAGAGCAGGGGCTGCGAAAACACTCAAGATAGAGTATGTGTTATAGTTGTTTTATTGTTAAATTGGTTTCGTTTTTCTGATTAAATTTTGATCAAAAATCTGCAAGGTAGGCATTATTGCGTCCCTTCTACAGATGAGAAATGACAGAGAAAAAGTGCCTGGCGCAAGGTCCCACAGTTGGTAGGTATATGGCCTGTCAGAGTGCAGGCCCAGGTCAACCTGCCTCACGTATCCAACTCTTTCCACTGTCCAGGACTGCTCATCTTTTTCCAAACTTCATAGAGGCACCAGCTCTTACACCTGCTTTTCCCTCTGCCTGTTGATTCAGATGGTCTAATAGAGGAGGAAATGCTTTTACTCAGTGCCAAACCCATACATGCTAAACCTAGTTCTAGTATTTAGCACCTTTGGGTGATGAGGTCTTACCTTTGCTGGCTGGAGGAACCCTCATATATTATAAGGCCAACCTAATTGCTTTTGTTAAAGTTACTCTGCTTGGAGAATAAGGATGCAAAACAATGGAAGAGATCAACCTGTGTAGTGTAGAATAATTGGTCCAGAATAATTTGAGCAAAAGAGAGGCAGTCAATATTTTCTTTCTGGGGGGACTTGTGTAATTTAGAAATGAATGAGTCTATTTAGAATGACGTATTCAGAAATAGTTGTTACAGGTGAAAGAGTTTGAATTTGTCATCAGTATTTATGGGTTGTTATGGGTTGAAATGTGTCCTCTTAAATGCATATGCTGAAGCCCTAAGGCTCCATATGTCAGAATGTGACCTTTTTTGGGAATAGGACTATTGCAGATATAATAAGTTAAGATAAGGTGATTGGATGCTAATCTAATATGACTAGCTAGCATCCTTACGACAAGGGAAAATTTGAATATACAGAAATGTAAGAAGAAGACAATGTGAAGAGAAATAGAGAGAAGATGACCATCTACAAGCCAAGGAGAAAGGCCTGGGACAGAATCCCCCTCATATCCCTCAGAAGGAACCAATCCTGCTACACACTGATATAGGACTTGCAGCCTCCAGAACTGTAAGACAATAAATTTCTGTTGTTTTAGCCACCCCTTTTGGAGGACTTCGTGAAAGCAGCCCTAGCAAACTAATACAACAGCTGTTACAGAAGAAAATTCCCAATCTGATTTATGAAAACACCCTACCTGTGCCAGGGCTGACCAGCTATTCTAGCCAGCAAAAACCCTAGAGAATAACCGGCTACAGGATATATTGTTCCTACAATCCACAGTTTGGGAGCGATGATCCAGGCACTTTGGTACAGTATTCCTCCAACCACAGCTATGAGCACAATAAGGATTGCACCTGTGATGGACCCAACCTGGAAGAAAGACACAAGGCGAACCAATAATTGTGATAATGAAGTGACTTCTCTGTGTATTCCTTGCTTGGTGGCTGTGGCCAGAAATGCTGGTGCTTGTCCCAAGTTTTAATTTTTAAGAAAATAGCAGGACATGTAGCATCCATGTTCAATTACCCTGAAGTTGTTCTAGCTTGCAAATTATCCTTGTCAGAGAGGAAGAAAACCCACTCAATAAGAAGTAGAAGATTTGGCTTCTGATTCCATTCCTATTGCTCTCCCTCCTTTGGTAAATTATGAAATTTCTCTGAGTATTAAGTTTCTTCATCTGTAATTATGGATAAAATCTTGCCCTAGTCACTTTTTATGATTATTACGGTAATGAGAAAACAGATATAAAACCCTATAAAAGTTAAAATACACATGTAAACAAAAGCTAATGTTCTTGTTTTCTCCCTTTCACATTAAAAAAATAATTGGATTTTATATCTTTTTTTTTTTGTCCAGAGAAACAAAGAATACCAACAAGCTTAATTTGCTCCCTGGTCAGTGGAATATGTCTACGTCTCTATATCTATGTCCATATATCTATATAATCCATGTCTATATATCCATATCATTTAGCTAGAATATAGTTAGTGAAGGAAATGAATGATTACTAATTATATATATGTATAAATATATATAATCATCTACCAATATACATATATAATTATCTACCAATTGCCAGGCACTAAACTGGCCATATGGATACAGAGATAAGAAAGATAGGCTCTGCTTTCCAAGACAGCTGTGTAGATATATTTTATAGTACAAAGCCACATAATAGAGATAAGAACAAAGTGCTATGGGAATACAGAGTAGAATAAAACCAAGAGGTGATGTTTGAATTGCGTATCTCAAAGGGTGGATAGAAATTTGCCCTGTGGATACAACAAGGAAAGTCTTTCTAGAAGAGTCAACTGCATGTTAATAACTTTAAGGCCCACCCCCACCCCACCTCCAGAATAGGATTTATACTATAATGAGAAAACCAGTGTAGTAGCTGGAAAGAGCTATCATTTCAACTCACGCTGTGGAGCATTTGACTTTGCATTCTATAACATGGACCACTTACCTTAAGTATCATCTTGGCTTTCTGGGGCCATTTGTGATTAACAAACATTCCAATAGAAATAGGAACAACAAGAGCGACCAAAGATGTACCTAAAGATGACAGAAGAGCAATTTGATCAACAGAACACAGCATAAGAGAAGAGAAGAACAGAAAAGCAAACAGCCTTAAAAAACTTAGGGAATATATCAGTATTCTTCTTGAATACACAGAACAGAATTAAAAAACAAAAACAAAAAACCCACTTCAGTAAATAATATAAATCCTTTCCTTAAATTTGGGGGTAAAATTTTTAGAGTTCTTATACTGACGATTGATATTTTTTAGTTTCATTTGGTATTTGGATCTTTATATCCTAGGAAAAATTCCTTTTCAGTATGTGTGTGTATGTGTGTGTGTGTGTGTGTGTGTGTGCGTGTTCTTAAGAAGTACATAGATGATATTTTATATCTGCTACTTCTTGGTAGAGAAATAAAAGAAAAAGTTCAAACTTCTCCAAGCTTTCTGTAGACTAATGACTTCTAGTTAAGAATGATTTCAGTTATTCAAATCTATAGCAGAGAGATGAGAGAATAGGTTGAAAAGTATGCTTTAAATTTACTGTGAGATAATATATTTGACGACCTCTTAAGTAAGTATAATTCTTTGCAGGAGCGTGCTCACCTAGCCAGGTAAGAGTCATACTTCAAATTCACCATGTTAAATTTACTGCTGTTCTCATGACATGTGGTTTATTTCTTTAAATTATTTAACACTCATTTGTCCAATAGCTGTTTTTATATAATATAGTACCCACAACTTGTAACTTCTCATGGGCTGTTTCTTTTTCAAACATTCTTTTTAAAGCATTGAGAGAAAGTGGAATTGAAAAATAAAATTCTGACAGCAGACGTTCCTTATTATTGGAGTAGGTTGAACCAGGACTGGCAAACAGATTCTCGATTCCAGGCCTGTAAATAAGAATTTAAAATGAATACTATAATGATGAAAACATAATTTCTTTGTAGCCTCTGGTAGCTAAGGATGCCAAGAGCAGGACAAAAACAAACAAACAAACAAAAAACAAAAAAACAAAAACAAAAACAAAAACAAAAACTGATGGTGAGGAGAAAGTAAGGAGAAAATGGTGGAACAATAGACCTAAAAAAGGGTTATTTATAGATTTACTGGTAAGAGCCCTCAGGAAAATCCCCTTTGGGGATCCTTACATCCTACTACTTTGAGAAGAGTTTTCCTCCGCTGGGTCTCTAGCCTATTCTCTAAATTGTTCGAATTTTATAGAACTTACATGAAAACCATCTTGGTATGGATTGTACTCTGGTAGCTTAAATCTAGGTGCAAATGCTGTGCTTGGAATGTGTGTGGTTAGGTTTTGGTAATATATGTTTAATGTGTGGGATCTATGAAAAGGCAGCCCACTCCCATGTTTGGCCCCTCTTGCTAAGAGACCTTATCTCTTTTGGGGCAGCCCAAGGCTACTCTGCTTGAATCCATTGCATATTCGCTTTACTCTCCTGACCAAATGAGGCCAGATAAAGGTTTTTCGGGACTTGAAATTGATTGAAAAAGACACACTCTTTGTCTTTCTTCATGCTCAGAGTATGTGACTCCTGCCTGGAGGGTGGGTTGTTCTAACTCTTTACTCTTCAGTGGTCTAGAGAGCTTGCTCTTTTCTTCTCCCAGGCTCTGTTTGTTTTCCTTAGTCCTCACATTCCTGTGCTTTCTGTCCAACATTCGCCTATTTAGATGAGAAAGCATCTGGTTACAGTTACACCATTTGAACCATAACTCGGTCTTTAAAAAAGGAAAAAGAGAATGAAAGAGAGCGGTGCTTGGAGTCATGTGGTGGAACTTGGAATGAGATAGTTTCAGAGCTGAACCTTATTCACAAACTGTGAAAACTGTACAAATTATTTAACCCCTCTGAGCAATAGTAGGGGTGGAGAGGGAGAATATTTGAAAATATTGCAATACAGATTGCTCCCAATTAGTGTCCCTAAAGCATATTCTAAGTCATTTGTGTAGAACTCAAATCATGTTTTATCACGACTTTTCTTAGAAATGGAAGGGATATTAGGTGCCATCCAGTCCAGCTTTCTGTTGCAACAGAAATTCCTTTTACAAATAACCTGCTGAGTCACCATTTAGCTTTAGCTTACATGCTCTCTTTAGTGGGACACCCACACCTTTTTGACACAGCTGAAAACAGACTATTTAGCATGCAATGTACCTAGTGACTGGTACTGGTGTACTATTTCACCTAAATTTAATCTTTTATGGTGATAATTCTATGGAATATGCCTGGTTTGGGTACATCAGGGGCCATTCTATTCTTCCTTTGACCCCGTTTTATGCCAACAACTTAATCTTCCACCATCATTTATTCTCTCAGAAATAGGGAAAAAAATTCCACTGGGATGGCGGGGAACATCTGGGAGTTGAAATGAGTGGAGACGGAGTCATAACTAGCAAATATGACTCTCAGGCACGACACACAGGCTGTGCCAGTAAATCAACTTTTAAATCAAGATGTGGCTCACAGTCAAATGTTATAAACAATATGTTTTATCTGATAGTTTTCATTCGCCACACTCATGATTGCTTACTGGGGGGTACTATTTTTAAATCATTAGTGGAATGTTTTTTGTAGTTCTTCAGTTTGAGTGTCTGGGAGCAAACTCTTATTCCCATGAACTAGTTGGACTGTGGGTTAAGGAAAGGACAGAGACTCTGGTACACGAGCAACTTCAGCCTCCTCAAGTCCAGACAGCTGTGCAGGGGAACCCTGAAGTTGGTCCCTCTCCCTGGTGATGTCAATGGAGGGAAAAAACAGCTTCTCCCATGGTGTCTAGGTTTGGCATTTAGATGTTGCCAACTCTAATTCAAACACAGGGGTGACTTGTAATGAAATCCTAATTGGGCATAAACTGCTGCTGGTGCAAGAGGTAAGTAAATACTGGCTGGGTCCGAGCCTGGCTTGAGAACCTAGCTGGGGATAAGCAGAGAGTAGGAGAATAATGCTTGGAAATCTCACAGAGGAATGACTTACCTATGTTATCATAGGGAATTATGATCGTCCCAGAGTCGACCCACATTTTGGTATAGATTAAGAGGCACAGAGGCATCATTCCCAGGGCCAGCAGCGTGGAGCATGTGGTCATGCTGATGCTGAAAGGAAATGCGCAGGTTGATACATTCACCTGAGTTGTCTAGGGGAGAGGTTTCATTTTTCAATTCATGATTAGAAAGTCTTAAAAAAGACTATTTCAATCAGTAGCACCATCTGGTCTGCTGGACAGAAATATACATGTGCCCCCATGTACGCAGGGTCTGGTCCTGGGCAAAATGATGAGATCCATATATGGAGTCTTCCTACTTTGTTCTGGGCCATCCCTTCCTCCCCATTGGTTTTCAAGAATCAGAGAAGATATTTAATGACAATTTAAAATCATTACATGGCATTCTTTGAAACTCCAATCAGAAAATAACAAACACATTTATGTCAGGAAAGATATTAGGGGCTTTGCCATATCCGTCCGTGTTGGGATGAGATAGATGGGCCTCCCTGGGCCTTTGGAGGAGAATGCATGTCCAAGAGAGGAAGCTTCATTGCATTTCCTTAAAGGAGACAAATTATGGCCCCAAATGCTATAGCTTGAGAAAAGAAGAGGAAACTGACTTAAAAAAACAAAAACAAAAACAAAAAAACAAACCAAGAAAGAAAACACACAAGCAGGCAGGGTAGGACTAACTTCTATTTCTACTAAGAAATTTACCAAATGTGTATTCAGAAGAACCAGGATCTGGTACATTCCTTCTGCAAGTATTTGTATTGTAAAGAGTTGATTTAGCTAAGTAAGTGGACTTTGGCTTTTGACATGGAGGGGTTAATATGGACTGATGCAATTTTTAGCACTGTCACAGTGTATGGAAAAGAGGTTTTTGGATAGTGGGTCTTCCTGTTCTCATTTAATGTCCTGTATACAGTGGCAGATTCTCTGCCCCGGAGAACAGATCCTTAAATGGTTGGGCCAGGCACCAAAGCCAAAAACTGCCTGGGTTGGAAGCAGGCCACTTACTATGTGACTTTGGGTAATTTACTTGACTTTTTTTGTGTGTGTTTCCTTATCTGTAATATGAAGTCATAATAATAACCATCTCATAGACTGTGAGAACTGACTGAGACAGGGAGTTCAGTACTTAGAATAAAGCAAGGTGCTCACTAAAATCTAGTTACTGTTAATATATATTTAGTCATAGTGTGTGCTGTATTCCAGCATAATTCCAAATCAGGAAACTAGAGAAATTTTTCTGAAAGGTTTTTTCTCCGATAGTTGTAGCATTGAGACGATCAGAGTAGTAATTTCTTGAAGGTGTTATATACCGACTTGGAGAAAGATGCTAAGTTATTTAAAACACCTGTCTCTCCCCACAGCCTCCAACCCTGCAAAAAAAAAAAAAAAAAAAAAAAAAAGACACCAAAAATCCAAAAAACAAAAAAACACAACAGAAATGAGAACCTTATACAATACTAAAAAAAACAGCTGCAGGAAGGAATTTTGTTTCAAGGCATCTAATTTAGCACTGACTTGACAAAATAAAAAGCGGGAACAATGTTTATCAGGAGGCTCATCTTTCCTAATAAACATTTATTTAAAAAACCAGGAATGACCTCACTTAAAATGAGCTGAAAAGATTTAGAAAAAAAATACTTAGTAGAGCTAACTAGTATAACAATAATCAATGTTAGAGTTGTATGTAAACCATTTCCAAAAGTTCAATCGAGTATGGTAACAGGTTAACTTAATTTATATACAAAATAGAGTATTAAGCAAAGTCCTACAGCACAATAAGTTAATTTGTTATAAATTAACTTAAAGTACTTAAATTAACTTAAATTTAAAGTACTGGGGTTTGTCAATGATTTCTCCCTCTTTTCCTATGCCATTCTATTTTTTTATCTTTTATTTTTAAAAACAAATTAGAATGGACTTAAAGTTATCCCATAATGAAGTTACTTTTATTCCACTGCATCTTATGTGCTTTCCAGAGTGCAGGAGATGAGAGTGATGGTGGAGGGGAGCAGTGTTCATTACCTGGATCATAGTGAAGAGAAGTCTGAGAATTTTTTGTGTTAAACTATGAGAACATATGCAATGCATGTCATCATCTTACATAGCGACAAAATTTAACCTCCTTGCAGTGATTATGGGTCATTGTGGAAAACATTATTATTTACTCTACTAAAATACAACGATGTCTTTCTGGGTGATTGTGATTGTCCCCAAAATAAACAATGTAAAGGCTACTGTGTTTTGTAAGCTGAACTCTTTGCTCTGGAGGCATTTTGGTCTTCTCTCTCAAGGTCAGGCTTTTAGGGCCACATGCTACCGTGGGGCTCAGGCCTGCCTCTCTAGCACCCCTGTCCACTTTTTATTTCTTATTCTCTGGTCTGAGAAAAAGCACAAAAGAACTTTGGAATTAGGAGAACGACTAGATCTTGTGTGAGGAAACTTTATGGGATTAAATGAGATTTATTTTGGGTGTGCACAATGCTTTTATTGAATCTCCTTTGAGTTCTGGATAGGTGGAATTGCTAGAGAAGTGACTATTGGACTGGAAAGGTGTTGGTATTTTTAAGACAAGGAGGATCTATGGAGTGCACATTTTCTAGAATGAAAATTAAAATTTTCAAAGCCATCCCTTCCATTACAGGACTTATTCTGACTTGCCGAAGGAATTCTATACACTGATTCAACTGGATTTTTCCACCAAGGTTTCAAATACTGCTTTTGGTTCTTATTTCTTAACATTATTATTTCCTATAGGAATTATTATGCAATATAGACAAGATTACATAATCCTCTCCTGTTTCAAGAGTAATAAAATTTCCCTAAAAGCACATAAAAGTATAGCTTGGCCTTTTAGATAAAGGTTTTTCAATTTTAGCTCATAGAAGGGCATCTGTTTCAAGAACAAACAAACCAACATCACACATACTTTTCTATCTTATCAAATGATTACACATGTGGCATTATGCCGAACTATAAGACTCTTCCATTTTGTTAAAAAGTTACAAATATAGTTGACTCTTGAACAATCGTTAGGGTTAGGGGCACTGACCCCCTCCCACTCATAGCAGAAAATCCACAAATAACTTTTGACTCTCAAAAATCTTTACTAATAGCCTGCTATGTAACAGAAACTTTACTGATTACATATATATAATTTGATTGACCTGGAATGGTTTTACATTTTGCAGTGGTTACATTTCTATACTTTGAGCTTCTCTCTTCTGAGTATAGTAGCTGGTGATTAACAGAGCAGATTGCCTAGAGTACAGTGTTTAAAAAGCATACGTTACATTAACACCTGGCTGGTTTGCAGAAATGCATACCTTTCACAGGAAATGAGGAATTGTGAGGTAAGGAAAAAGACATTTGTCTATTTGACTTGCAGCATTAAAATTCCCAGTCTTGTCACATTAATGCTTTGCCTTATTTCTATTAGCTTTTTTTTTTTCTACTGCTAGTTCAGACTGGCACAGGATGAATTGGGAAATCATTGCAATTTAGATTACTCTGTGGGAAGCAGAGAAACCATTTTCTGTTTATTTTATAGTAAGGTAAGCATAATTTTTTTTTTTAAAGAAGCTGTTGTAAGTGTTTTTCTTTTAATTTGAAACAAATGTACAAATTCCTCCTTTGCTTTATACCAAGAAAAGGCTTGTCTAAAGAACTCGCTATGTTTGGTAGAGTTGACTATTATCTCATCAAAGGTTCTAATGTTGAATGAACAATTTGATTTCACGATTACAGGCAAAGCTCCTCATCACCACAAAGTTTTGTTTTTCTGTTTGTTTATTTTTTTTTTTCTGATAGAAGAAAACTTTCTCAGCTGCAGCCTGTGAGGCTTGAAAAAGATTTTTGTTTTAAAAAACTTTGACCCTTTTCCCAAAGATAAATAGTAATTATCCAACTCCCTACTAACTGAGTTAGATTAACTGGCCCCAAAAAAGCATACGTTACATTAACACCTGGCTGGTTTGCAGAAATGCATACCTTTCACAGGAAATGAGGAATTGTGAGGCAAACAGCTACACAGGAAGGCAAGTAAAAAAGTAAAATCATCTATTCCTTTCTGTTTACTTCCTCAGTTGTACCCTAATTCAGTGGCAGATCCGACGGATATTCAAAATGCCACAGATTCTGAAAGATTAATTCAATGCAATAATAGTATATGGAGGTTTAGATAGATATCTTACCTTAGGTCCATGTCGCCATCGACCCAATAGGCCAAAACATTGGAGGCAGTTCCTCCGGGACAGCATCCCATGATCAGCACCACTACAGCCTGGATGGGCAGGACATCAAAGGCCACTGACAAGATGAATCCGACGAGGGGCATGATTCCAAACTGACAGAGGAAGCCAATACATATGCCCCACGGCTGCCTAATGTGCCCCAGGAATTTCTTGACCTCCACATTGCATCCCATGGAGAACATCACCATAGCCAGCAAGATGGTCAAGACGGTACTCAGGACCACACTTAAAATGTTATTGAAATTGCTGGCAGGTACCACACAGGATGCACCATCACAAACTGTTGCAGTGGCCAAACAGCCTGTGGAATTATTCATTGCTGGTTTTGAGGCTCAAATGATCACAGAAATCCACAGAAGCACCAATCCTCCACTCCTCGCTAGATAAGTAATTCCTACTCCGACCACGTCAAACTTTTAAACCCTTCTTAAACATGTGTCACTTGGTGTCTCTTTCAAAAGCGACCTCAGAGAGGCAATAAAGAACAATAAATGCTGGTATGTCAGTTTCGAATGGTAACATTCCAACACAGCACAAATTATGAATCATAAAAGTCCTGCCAAATTATTGGTCCAGACGGAGAATTATAATTAATCATTTATTGGCATGGTAATGAACCGTGCCATATAAAAAGAGCTATGTTAATGTTTAATGCTGGAAAGGTTTGCTAAATGAGGCTGAGTTAAGCAAGGCTGAGAATATTACAGAACATGGGAGAGGTTAAGCCTAGGAAAGCATGTTGTTCACTCATCTCTTTTAAATAGGGGAGATGATGGGAGGCTACGTGTGGGTCCTGAAAAGTTTAGTTAGACTCTGAACTGAAACTGAGACCTTCAATTTCCTCCCCCAGTACTTTTCCTACTGTATCTATCCTTCTGCTCCAATTGGTCTATAGTATTGATAAAATACATGTAAAGTGGAGAAATCCATAGGGTCTTGATGCAAATCTATGGGTGGGTAACATGCAGGAGAACAGAATATTTTCTGTATTGTCTGGTGGGAGGGCCCCTGGTCAGGGGAGCCACTCTCAATTACTCACACATCCAATTATGAATGCATTGCCATAGTAACAAAGTGCTTTACAGATAGTGACAATACAATTATTTAGAGGGATGAACCTCAGAGAATTAGGTCAAAGTGACAGGAGCTCTTTATGCTTGGAGTCAGAAATTGAAATTAGAATTTTTTGGGGGGGGTCAGGGAGACAGTTGGAAATTCCAAGGGAGGTTGATTTTTGTAAATGTCAAATAGTCAACCTCATTATGGGCAGAACACTACACTCAGTGTATAGGGAGGATAGAAAAGAGGTGAAGAGAAAATTGTTCCTGCTTTTAGGAGTTTACGATACAATCATTCAGTCAGGATACAACATAAGAATAAAGTTGAATATTTTTATCATTCACAATTTATAGGACAAATTCTAATTATTATTCAATTTAACTAACTTTAAGTAGGATCACCATCCCCATTTTACAGATGAGGACTTGAGGGTTGAAGGAAAAAAGTGCCTTATTCAAGGTTACCCAGCTGATAGTTGGAAATAATGAAACTCAGTTTGGCTTACAGAGATTTAGAGAAATATCTTAGAACAGTTTCTCAAAACTTGGTGTGCACATGAATCCCTTGTGGGTCTTGTTAAATGCAGAGTCTGATTCTGGAAGTCTGCAGTGGGCCCCAGATGTCTGAATTTCTGACATACTCAGAGTTGAGGATGATAATGCAAATTCAGGGACCACACTTTGAGTATCAGGACCTTAGGATGCTAATATCAGTGTGATGACAACTACTCAAACTGGTGAAAATTGAATTTGCCGGTCACAGTGAAAACAGCATTTACAGAACAAGTCATTATGAGAAATTAATCTTTTGCATAACTTGAGCAAACATGAGCTGTGGGCAGCAGAGTGGGCCACCAAGCAGAGGAGTGACTGGAGGCCGAGGGCCTAGAGATGACGCCCCTTTAATCTGGGATTGAGCTGGTGGGAAAACCCTGAGTCAACCTCTTAGAGGTAACAGTGATTCACACTCACTGTTGGTGCAGCTCCTGTCCCAGAGTGCTCTTTCTCAGCTATCAGGATCCACTGCTTGCCTTATCTTGCGTGGGTGGGCTGCCATGAGCTCTGCCTGGCTGCTTGCCAGTTCCTGGAAGATCCTCCTATCTCTCCCATCACTCTTTCCATTCCACGGCTATATGATTAACTAGGTAATTTCCAGAAGGGCTCCCCTCCAACTCCTGGGTGTGGAATGACTTGACCTTGCCCTGCTGGCCTCCTCCCAGCATCTCCAGGGACTGACCTCTGACATACTTCTGGCTCGGGCACCAGTCTGCTTTGGGCTAATGTGCCAGATGCGCCCCCTACTGCTGCACCTGGGTACCTGTCAGTGCTGGCTCTTCTCGGAAGAATGAATGGTGAAGCCGCAGAACTGCAGAATCCTGAGCCTGACATGTCTGCACTATTGATCAGCTTTCAAAACAGCTGCCATGCTTTAACATCAAACTTTACCGAGATTCAGAAAGCTAGCCCAGGATCTACCCATAAACAGATCAGGTCCAGTCTGCAAAGGGAAATTTGAGACCTTTGGGTTGGAGGGAGTGATTTGGAATTTTCCCTGGGTGGGCTTCAGGTTCTGGCCATGCTTGGGGTTGCCAGGTGAAATGTGTACTTAGCTTTTTGTCCGCGCTGCTGGAAGCAGAGAGGAGAAAGTGAAAAGAGCAGATAGCAGATTCAGAACAAAGCTCTTCTCAAATTTCAGATGACTTGCTAAGGAGATTTGAGGCTCCCAGGGGCAGAATGCTTTGCATATAGACAACTTGCAAATGAGCAGTCTGTTTGACTAGACAGAGTGCTACAGTTCTGGTTTAAAAAAAAATGTGCCAATGCATTTCTAATTTTCACATTGTTTTTACATAAATTTGCACATTAGGCTCGAGAGGCCTTATATTCAAGTATTGGAGTGATTCACAATTAATTAGTACTCTTAACTTGAACTGCATTTAAATTCAGGCATCAGACCAGGATAAATGGAAAATATCTTAATATCTAAAAACCATTTCTCTTTAATTACAACACAGAATTAGGGAACAGATGTACACCTGAGTGGGCCATCGGGGGTTGGGGCTTGATTTCCACTGTCATCTTTCTCAATTTTTTTCTACTGCTTCTTCATTCGCTGGCCTCAGGTATAGGCCATCTTCAAGAAACCAGCAGCAAATGCCTGCTGCTGGTTTCCTGGGTGGAAATTTGGCTGGTTGTGGGTCAATTAAACCACTGAGGCTTCCTTTTGGTTCCAATGTATCGCTTTGGAGAAGCAAGGGTTTAATAAGTCTCCAAAGTGTTTGCCCTGACATTCACAGGATAAAAAACAAGCATTCTATTTCCTATCGTGTTTCATCAGGATGGCTTTATTCAGATAAATAGTCATTTGGGATTTGAGTGATTCTTTTGAATACTTAGTTCCCTGTGACTGAAAAAATCTCCCTCTCTCCTTTTCCCCCGTTTCTTCTTATGGACCGAACTTTAATGGGACCCGAAAGTCTCAAAATTAGAACTAGCATTTGAAGTCTCCACTGACCTTCTTTAAGGCAAAAATATTCTGGGGAGAAGAGCCCATAAACAATTTGCTGTCTATTCAATTGAGTAGCATTAAAGGAAGAAGGTGGCAAAGTTTTGGTGAGGGGAAAGTAGTGTAGAAGAGTTTAGAATTTACTCAATGTAAAAAGCCCTGGACTTGGAGTCAGAAGGCTTGGATTCTGGGTCTGCCTCTCTGTACCAACTGTTAAGGCTTTTTAAAATAAATGTGAAACCTTAAAGTTTGGAGGATGGTACAACCACTTTCAAAAACTGTTAAAGCTAAATATGCACATGGCCTATGACCCAGTCATTCTAGTTATAGCTAAAGATCCAAATAAATACATAAATTGCATTTCCAAAAAAACATGAACTAGAATGTTCATAGTAGCCCTATTCTTATAGCACCAACCTGAAAATAATCCAAATATCCACCAAAAGTAGAATGGGTAAAAATATTTTGATTCAGTCACAAGATGTAATTCTATACATAATTAGGATGAATGATCTACGTGATGATTTTTTTCTCATAAAGCTGATGTTGAGTGAAAGAAGCCAAACACACAAGAGCACATACAAAACCAGGCAAAGCTAATCTATGGTGTTGGAAGTCAGGTTAGTTTCCATTCTTGGAGTGTGGGAGAGCGTAGACCGAAAGGGACACAAGGGTGCCTTACTTCAAAATAAAGTTACAAAAACCCACTTCTCTTTTGGTAAGAACAAACTGGGAGAAGATATATGTTCTGGTCTAGAGAAGGCAAGAGACAGAAAGATAACACTCAATGAGAAGACGTCATGGGAGAATAAAGCAGGGAGTCATGGGGGTGGGGTGGGAGACAAACATTAGAAGGGAGGGTGAGAGATGAATATTGCGACTTCAGTATTTTTGTTGTTGTCAAATGCCTTTTAAACGACTAAAATCACTCCTCTCTGTGAACTTTAAATTCGGTACTTTTTGGTTACTCATTTCTAGATAAACTTTCAAGCAAGTCCTCCTGATAGAAGGCAATATTTATGCCCTTTTGGTTCATTAGTAACCTATAAACTTAAAGTGGAGAATTGATTCTTGTATTTTGCTAGCATCTCCTGCTTTCTGTTGCGAGCTTGATAAAATTTCTGTTACCTTTTTGAGTTTACATTTTCTTTAAGAACAGTGAATTTCTAGGAATCCTTGGCATGCCTTGTGGTACATTGTATTATTGCTCTCAGTTTAGTTGCTTCCTAGTACCCTATGCTGGGATTACATAGCTACACCTGTTGAAACTGAGTTGCAGTGCCTTTTGCTTCTCTGTTGAAGGAGCATACCTTAAGCTTGGATGTCAAAGTCATGCGAATTGCTCTAGCCAAGTAAATGGGTTAGTGAAAGTGATAACTGTGCCACTTCTGAGCAGAAACTTTTAAGAGTCACTGTCTGTTTGCACCACATTTCCCACCACCTCTCTTTTCCTTTTGCCATGGGAATGGCAAGTCCTAAATAGGAGATAGTCCTTCATCTGTTCCTGGAATGACAAGACACATTGAGCAGAGTGACAGCTGCTCTCAATCAGTATGAGCAACAAGTAAACGTTCATGTCAAAAGCCACTGATATCTGGGGGTGCTTTTGTTATATAATACAACCTCATGAAAACTGTAAATTTCTGCCATAATTTTCAAGTCCATCAGATGTTTCCTATGAACTTGTAGAAAGTATCCTTTTTATGGGCTTAATCTCATCTGCT
Organism: Rousettus aegyptiacus; assembly: GCF_014176215.1. Taxonomy (NCBI): domain Eukaryota; kingdom Metazoa; phylum Chordata; class Mammalia; order Chiroptera; family Pteropodidae; genus Rousettus; species Rousettus aegyptiacus. The sequence goes on along the minus strand of NW_023416286.1, from coordinate 54,839,699 downwards.
CCCTCCCCAATTAATATGTTAGAGTCTTAACCCCTAGTATTTCAGAACGTAACCATATTTGGTGAGCGGAATCATAAGGTTTTTAAAGAGGTGATTAAGTTAACATGAGGTCATTTGGGTTAGTACTAATCCAACTCTACTGGGGCTCTTATGAGACAGGGACATTTGAACACAGTGAGAGTTACTGGAGGTTCTTATACACAGAGAAATGGCTATATTAGGACACAGAAAGAGGATGTCCACCTGCAAGCCAAGGAGAGAAACCTCAGAAGAAACCAAATCTACCAAAACCTTGACCTTGGACTTCTAACCTCTAGAACTATGAAAAAATAAATTTATGTCGGTTAAGCCACTCAGTCTGTAATATTTTGTTATGGCAGTCCTAGCAAATTACACAACTTCTTGATGAATTAAATAGTCTCAATATGGTACTAAATTTGAAAGATGGCATACTTAAAAAAAAAAAAAAGAACTTCTGGTCTTATCTGACCCTTTTCATTGTTTGTCAGAATCTCTCTCCGAATCTTCAATCATGTGCTCACATCATCAAGAACTGGTTTAAACATAAATAAACATAAATAGTTTCAAAAATGATAGCAAGACCTCAGAGCCTTAGATCAATTTGGGCTCAGGGTTGATATTAAATAAACACTAAGTATACTTTGCCTCTTCATGTGGCTGGAAACATTTCTTACAGCATGACACTTAGAGCATCACAAAAGTTGCCAGTCCCCTTAAAGGCTTGATCTGGAATCGACACAGCACCATTTCTACTGCAGATTTTTGGGGTGTGTGTGTGTGTGTGTGTGTGTGTGTGTGTGTATCTGTTGGGAGGCAGAGAATTATCTTTTATTGGGGAAAATGACAAAAAAAAAATTGTGGTCGATTTTAATTCACCACAGATGACTTCTATTTTTGAGTTCTCTTTTAATTTTTAATTTTGATTTTCTTTTTAATTGTGCGATTAATTTTATCTAGAAGGACTCACGGTGTTTGCATTCTCTGTTCTTTCCTATTTGAGAATGTATATATTTTTTGCCTTTCTAATGGAATAACAACTTGACTATGTAAAATATTCTTATTTCACATTATTTCCTCAGATTTTTCTGGACATTACTGTATCATCTTCTAGCACTAAATATTGCTGTGGAGAAGTCTGAGACTAGTATATTTTTTTCCTCCTTATAAGTAGTAATTTTTTTTCCTGCCTGAATACTTGAAGAATTTATTCTTTATCTTTGAAGTTCAAAAGTCTGATCAAAACATCTGGATTGATCATAATGTATCGACATATCTTAGAATACTACGTACTCTTCAGGTTTAGATTAAAATATATTTTTTAATTTTGCCATATTATTTTATTTTATTAGTTAATACAGAAAATGGAAACAAAAGCATGTGATTATTATTGTAAATTAAGAGAAATTAAGAGAATATTATATCTATTAAAACAGGGTAGGTTACTGTGGAAAAGAATCAATTATAGTTCTTGGAAATTCAAAATATAATTTTCTAAATTTAAAACATTTTAACTTTTTATTTAAATATAGAAATATTTTCCCATGAGAATATTTTCTCAAGGTATTGAGAATCTTTTCATGTATGTTGTCCATTTATAGCTCCATTTCTGTGAATTGCTCCTTTATATTTTTTTCTCTTGGGTCATATGTAATTTTTCCTATTGATTTGTGAGTGTTCTTTGTAATTTTGTATATTGTTTTGATGCTCAATATATATGGGACATATGTTTCTCTCAGCCTGTCACTTGCCTTTTAACTGTCTTTAAGCATATTTTAACATTCAGGAATATTTTAACTGTCTTTAAACATATTTTAACATTCAGAAATTTTATAGAGAGTCATCTGTAATTTTTTTTATAAAAGCTTATAGATTTTAATTTTGTTTAGAAATGTCTTCTTCAATCCTAATATAACAATAGAACTTCTTCTGGTATAACTATAAAGATTAAAACCATCTAATATCTCTAAACTATTTTACAGTTTCCTTATCTATAAAATGGAGATTATATCTTTCTCACAGGGTTGTTATGAGAATAAATGAGAAAATTAAATATGTTTTTGTCAAGAAAGTTTTCTTATATATTTTTCTCTAAATACTTTCTCTGTTTCATATTTTAGCTTTTATATTTAAGGAAAAACTAATTATTTAATTTGGATTAATTATGTTGACACTCCACTTCTGTTACATATTCTCTAATTAAAAAAAATTTCCCCCTTTTTTTTCACTTATAGTTATTCTCTCAATGTATCTGTTTGATTTCTTGTCATTTCCAAATTATTTTTTACCATAGGAAAGATATTTTTCATCCTCAAATTGTTTAATTAATTCTGCAATCTTCATTTTCAGCCAATTCTGTATTTTTAGCGTTTAATCTATTAAATTTTACTTTATTGCATTTTTTTAGTCATTCTAAAGTGTTTAGTACTCATAAGGAATTTCCTTCTGTTCCTTGAGTTAGGTTTTCTCCCAGAACGGTTTCTTTATTATGTCCTGCACGCACTGTTCTTTTTCTTTCTGTCTCTTTTCTTTTTTCCCTATACTTGCCTTTCTGTTCTTTCTTTCTTTCTCCAACACTCACACACTTGTATATTTATTATGCAATTCTTATTTTATTTGTGTTTGAGTATGAATCTTTAGGAGTCCATATCATATTTCCTCTTATATCACTATAATTTTGGTGGTTTTTCTTTTACCTTTTGATACTTTGTCTGGCATCTTTTTCTTTAATTCTCTGTGATCGGTTTAGAGTCAGTATTGTACTCTGTTAAGTTTTTTTTTTTTGTGATCCTTAATGTGCAGGAGAACTTGGCTAAAGTTGTGCGTTAAGGTATCTGAGTTCTGTTTACTTTTCAGTTTTTGCTAATTATCCTTGCCAGAATTTATTCTACCTGAAGAGGAAGGTGTACTCTGTCCTTGAACTTTGGATTATTCTCCAGTTAAGCATGTACTTTAAAAAATGCACAATGACACAGTCCCAATTAATTTACATCTTCATTCACATCTTTTTTTTTTTTTTTTAAGTATGAAGATAAAAAATATAAGGATATCACTTCAGCTTGCTTGGCTCCATTAGTTACCAATTTTAGGATATTGCTTCCTCATTATGGAGGAGTGGATAGTGGTTGGGGAACAGGTGTAGAAGCCTGCTACAGAAGATTCTAGAATCTTCTTTTCCTTGCCTTAGATACCACATGCTGAAAGTCTTAGCTTTAGGTTATGTATCTCAGCTTCTTTGTTTCTAGATGATTTCGGTTTGAGGGAGATAAGAGTGCTGGACTTGACTATTTTTTTGAGGAAAAATGTTATATTTTGAGATCTGTGTCTAGACCTCATTACTTTCTCTTGACTATGAGTCATATTTTCCTGTTTCTTCACATGTCTAGGCTTTATTTTCTTAATTGTGGACTGGACATTGTGCAGAGACACTAGTTATGGAAACTTCCTTTGAGGAATTTTGCTTATTGACCCAGTGGGTAATTAAACTATAGGCTTATTACTTTGAGCTTGTATAAGCTTTTCACTTTGCAAGGATGAGCATCTTGGCTTTATATTTAGTCTAGCCTTATGGCTAGACTCTTAGTCCTGAGACATAGACTTTATTCCTGAGGCATGGCCCTACTTCAATTTTAATGAAACTTGACCATTTGTCCATTTTGGTATCTGAGAGGAGTCCTGGAACCAAATCCCTCATGGATCCCAAGGGACTACTGCAGTTAAGTTTTGGAGAGTCAAAAGTTTTACATGAATTTTCAAATGCATAGGAGTGGGTGTCCCATACCCCAAGTGGTTCAAGAGTCACCTGTATTTACTACCATTTCCAATAATGTCTTGGGGTGTCACACATACAAAACATAAGGATGCACAAAATTATATTGTATTTATTTAACACTTTGTTTCATAACCTTAAACTAAAACAACTCAATGTGCCTCTTTAGACTTGTTTCTATATGCACGTAATTTATCTTTATTCTCTGTTTCTTCTGAAGGGACACAAAGGATAAGGATGAGCCCAAGGGGAAAGCATGACAAAAGAGAGAAAATGTATTTCTAAGAACAGCTTTGAGCAAAAAGACAAGAGACATAGACAAAAACTGGCCCAGGCCATTCATTCTACCTTCCCTTCCCACTCCCGTCACCCTGGTTCTTGCAACACGAGCCCTCTATATCTACTCCCCGAGTTATAAAAATCTAAATAGTAGCTAACTGCTTGGAATAGAGATGAAACTCATGGCAAAGACAAACAAATAATATCTTAAAATTATTCTTCCATGCATGTACCAAAATTAAAAATGCTCTCCTCAATAATTATCAAATGTTAAGATCATCCTTAGTGAAATAGACGAACAATTTATAGCTAAATATTTATTAAACAGATTTATAGCTAATATTTAAACATTTCTTGTGGCTGCATCAACTTTTCAGAGAGTTCAAAATTCCAGAGTACTATTCCTTAAGATATCACAGAGAATTTTGGAGTTCTTACTATATCTGATAGACTCTGCTCTTTTTTTTTTTTTTCTAGTTCCTTAGTAACAGAGAGGGGCATTCTTATCGACAACTTCCAAATTGATGAGATCTTCTCTTTGTGGAAACAAGCTATGCCTTAGGAAAAGAAAATCACACCCACATGTGAGTAAATTGTGGTGCCTCCATATCTTTTTATGTGAATTAACATTCATCGATTTTTGAAAGCATACATTTTACTGGAACTTGAGAATGGTTTTAAATAAGGCTTTCTCACACAGTATCATCAGCTTTAGTCACTCTATAATTAGATTCAATTAACGTGTCCCAAATGCCAGAGGGGTTGGCAATAGTGACAACATTTAGTGAAGTTAATGCATAAAAATGAAAATGCTTGTTCTCCATGACATTAAATTACAAATCACATTCCTCTTTACTTCTCTAATGTCTTTTCTTAGGAATCTTGAGAATTAAGGTTTCTTGTGGTGGGCCATACATATCAATATTTTTTAAAGATGAGTTTACCCATGTAGTATGAGACATCATACAAAATAAAATGATGAGTTTCATGATAAAAACCAAGAACTGTAAACATAGGCAACTAGTTCTGGGGTGATACTCCACAGTCACCCATACTTTAGCCAGAACTGCCTATATTCAAGAGAAGATACTAGAGAATATATTAAAACTTGGAATGAGTAAATGTTTAAAGTTCTTTCAACCTCTGAGATTCTATTATTTCTCCAAATCAATTTATCTTTTATTATTATGAACACAGGCTTTTTTGACTTGTTTACTCAAAATGTTTCTGTTGACATTTTATATTTTCTAAATGTCATACTATTATCAATTCTATATGAAGTTCATATTAATTTATATATTGGACAATTTATCCAAAGTAAGAGAATTTGCTTTATTTTTAAGATTTTTAAATGTTTGATTTGTTTAAGTATTAAAATTTGCTGTGATAACTTCTCAGTTCTGCACTATCTTCTGATTCCGAAAGTGAAAGAGGCCATAGACTATATTTTGCAGTGAACAGACTTTTAAAAAGTACTGATAGAATCTTAGCTTTGATATCAGCATGCCGTATAGGGACAAACACCTTGTTCCAACAATTTTACTTATTTTAACATGATAATTTATTAATCAAGATTATATTAAGCTGATCTTCCCTCAATATTCTGCACTACACTAAGTGGGACATGAACTAACTGGGACCAGACCACAATAGCCTCAGTTTTTCATAGAGGAAGATGAATTCCTGAAGATAAAAATCTCTTCATGAACACTGTCAGTTCTTCATCTCTTTCCATAGTAAAAATGTTTTTTTTTTTTTATGTAGTTCTTATTGGTATCCCAAGTAACTGTAATTTAAATCATGACGAATTTACTAGAAATCCCAGCCATCAAGTAGTGGGAATAGGCAGAATCCTCTTTAGAGAATGAGGGCTTGGAGTGCTTCCAAATTAATCTCTCATGTTTTAAGCATCCTTGTTCTACGCAAATGGTAATATGGGTGTTTTTAACATTTACCAAGTAGCATTTCACAGGTCACATTTTGGAAGTCAATAAGACTTTAAGTATGTATTTTTAAAAGTCAGGTAATAAAGTTACAATACTCCATACTAACTAAATACATTTCTTTGTCATGTTTAGTCTTTTCTAAAGTTTCTACCAAATGCTTAAGGATGTTTTTACTTATTTTAACTACATGATAACTAACCTTAAATTAGCAATTACTTGAAAAAAATTCATAATTTTTCTTTCTCAGATTTCTCAGATCTACTGTTGTCCAGGGACATTGTTTGACCTTGGTTCCAGGCTTCAGAGGGTAGCACAGACCAGAAGGATTTGAGCAGACAGAAATTAGGGAAAGGTAATGAACTAACATATATTTTCATTATGTGAGGTGGAACAGTTTTAGCTTGCTTCTTCTTTAAGTTTCTTCCTTTGAATTGTATTTGAGTCAACATAGTTCATTTGTGGATCATTAGAAACATAAAAGCCTCCATCATAGAATGGCAACAAAGCACTCTGGAACTAGACTCTTGGGTTTGAATCTCAGCTCCACTTTTACTATTCATGTGATTTGGGGCAAGTTACCAAACCATTTCGTGTGTTGGTTTCCTCTCCCATATTATGGGAGATAAACACTACTTAATTCATTGAGAGATTGCGAGGGTTAAATGACTATGTAAAGCACATAGAGAGATGCCTGTTGCATTTAGTACAATCGGAAAAGGCAGGATTTCTCACACTTTGAATAAAGTGAAACAAAACACACCCAATCCTCTGGTTACCTTTCTAAAAATTCCAATGAAGAGTAAGTGGATGAAAAAAAAACTTTATTACATTAAAAGAAATATAAGCACTCACTATGAGCAAAGTCCCACACCAGGGAGAGGCCAAGGAGTAAAAGATACAGCTCCGAATGTTGGTATAAGATAGGCAGGAGATAAGAGAGATAGATAGACAGTGGTCCTACAAGGAGGCTTATTCAAGAATTTTCTGTGGTACCTTGTGTATATGGCACTCATGGCACTTACTCCCCTGTATCATTATTGTTGCCTTCAAGGCCATCCTCTCCCTTTCAGCTGTGGACTCTTGTTTAATCCTCAGTGCCTAACACAGTTCCTGGAGAAAAACAGGTGTTCCACTCATATTTTTTGATTGAGGGTGATGAATAAATGCATAAATAGCCTCAAAATAAGGTAGATATGAAAGCCTTCACTGAATAAATGGGATTCGATCGAGCTTGACTGATGGAAGAATTTACGTAAGAGCAGAGTTGCCAGATAAAATAAAGAAGGTCCAATTTAATTCGAACTTCAGATAAACAACAAATAATTTTTCAGTATAATTATATCCCATGCAATATTTGGGGCATATAAAAAAATGATTCTTTGATTAAATTTTAATTTAAGATAATGAATCTTCTTTTAGTATAAGAGTTCCCAATACTGCATGGAAATTACTTATATTAAAGTATAAGTATATTTGTTATTTTCCTGAAGTTCAAACTTAACTGGATGCCTTGTGTTTTTTCTTTGCGAAATCTGGCAATGCTGGTAATAGGAATAGAGAATAAAAGGAATTTTAACTTAAGGAAATGACAAGAAAAAAATATAAATACATTTAGCTTTTAAGAAAATTTGAGCCTTTAAGTAGCAATGTCTGAATGGAGAATTGTGATAGATGAGAATGCCTAAAATAGTACCTCTCTTTCTTTGATGATTTTCTTTAAAAATGTTTATTTCAGTTTCCAAACACTTTCACGCCACCTTGTTCTTTTCCCTCCAGCATAGAAGTGCTATGGACAAAGTTTCTTATTCTTTCCGTCACTGAACCTGCAAAGATACCTTAAATGTCACTGACTATGTAACAGATCAGTACATGACTATGTTCAGGAAAAAAGTATGTCATGAGGAATATACATTTAGGCTTTTCAAATGGCTTTATTAGATCTCTTTAATGTAGAAACTGACCATATTTTTTTCTTTCGATAAACATTACCCTGGACTTTGACAGGTGCTGTGTAAGTTAATTGAAAGTCTTCTCTTTGCTTTTTAAATTTATTTATAAAAGACAGTTTTGTCTAATTCTCCCAATCTCAGCATTTTTCTTCTCTATTTTTCCTTTCCTTTTTTTTTCTCTTCTTCTTTTTTCTATTTTTTCTCTTCTCTTTTCTGTTCTCTTCTCCAGGCCTTATAAAAGTCTCTTTAAGCAAAAATAGTGCATTCTTCCAGGTACTCCTATTGAAAACATGATGAAACATTGTGGTAGCTCTCAAATTAACATTCTTTTGCTTTATACTTAAAATATTGACTACAAAGTCACAGTACCCAATTGTCCTCATTACCAGTAATGCTTCTCATCTTTTATACCTTTCAACTTTTAGACCTTAAGGCATTTAAGAGGCACAGATTCAGAAAGAAAGAAACCACAGAGACCAAGGAGCAAAGGGCTGGAAGGATAAAGAGATGTGATTTATCTTCTATCAACATTCCTAACTTCTGATTATTAAACCTAATTTCACTATTTTGTATTTATGAAGTTAATTGTTTACAAAGACAAAGGCGAGAACACTAAATTTCATGGGAAATTTAGAGATAAACTGGAAGATAATTAAAGTATGATTTTAAAGAATAATAGCATAATCTTCCTTTTTAAATTTTAATTTAACTTAATGAAGCCATAGCCTAGTGTGTCATACAGGTTATCTGAGGTGCTGCTGGACTCTTATCTGGAAATACAATAAGGAGATTAAATATAAGGTTTCATTATCCATTTTCTCTCTTCTTTTATGGCTTTCAGTATATACATAGTCTATTGAAAATATTGTTCGTTGCCAGTGACAGGAACAAAAAGAAAAAAATAAACATTAAATTGACATAGTAATATTTGTAAAATGTAACAAAATAAATTTGATAAATATGAAGTAAATCAAAGGATATTTATCCACAATACAATCTTTAATTCAACTTGCAAAATGTTGACTCAGTGCTTTCAGCATGCCAAGCTCTGTTATAAGCATGGCAGGGGATACAATGATACAGTCTTTACCCTCAAGGTGAATGTGGTTTGATGGTGACAAGGGGAAAAATTCAATATGCAAATGATTATAATATAGAGCAGAATGGAAGAAGGGTCCAAGGAGAGGTATGCTCATAGTCTTAAAGAAATTTTTGATGGGAAAGAGATTATAACTTGTTGCAAGAGTGGGAAGACATGATGATTTAAGGAGGAAGTAAAATTTGATATGGAAAATGAACAAGACTTGGCGAGAAAAGGGAAAAAAACTTTGTAGTGAGAATAATAATGCAAGTCATTGAGAAAGATCACTGAAGAACACAAATTATTCCACCCTTTCCTAGAGTATATTATGTGTCTAGGCAATCCAAAGAGATAGGGCTAGAAAGGTAGGTTGAAGTAGGTTGAATAAGCTCTAAGGTGGCAACAGCCGATGAGAGTTGAGAGCATAAATCACGTTGTAGCTTAATGCTGGCTGAAGGAAGCCTGGCTGGACTGAACAGTTCAAGTCATCATTGCTTCTGGTTTAGGTGTGTCTCATTTCTCTTTCAATCACTTCCTCTATTCTGGGTTTTCTGGGAAGTAAGAAAGCAGAACAGGAGGGGAGTATGTGCCAAGGTTGCCACTGAGTCGATGGCAATTTTTTTCCCACTTGAGTATAATGACAGCAACTTAAAAATATTATTTATCACTCTTTAAACCACAAGTGATGGAAGACAGTTCAAACAAACACCAAAGGTGAATTTATGATAATTTACCTAGTGCCTGCTCAGGGTAATGTCCTAGAATACACTTGAGCAGGTACCTCACCTTGCACAAGTACTTGTTTGTCATTGTTTAATTACTTTTGAGAAGGGTGTCGTGAGGGAGGCACTGGAGAACAGGTATCACATGAAGTTACCCAAGACAGTTAGAAGTGATTGGAACCAGAGGGTAAGCACAAAATCGTGCCTATAGGGAGTTTGACAAGTGGAACCATGGAAGTCAAATGTCATCAGGACCAGGTACCAGAAAAGAGAAAAAGTCTAGAAATTTAGGAGTTAAGTAATGATGGGAACATCATGATTAAAAATGACTTAATGAGATAAGAATGTCTAGGATTAGAATACCGGGAACATGGTCTTATAGGGTACTGGATCATGTACCTAATACTTATAGAAAGTTTACTCTGTAATATTGAAGTTTCAGATATTGTGACCTGCACATTTTCTCTCTTCCTGAGTGGTGATAATCAATCTAAAATGTCATGGGTCTGTGTCTGCCTCAGTTCTGTGTGCTTTTCAGTGTGTCAACACATTCATTCCTTTCACCAACCCTATGCGTGTTTATATCGTCATACAACCCTATTATATCCTCATTTCATAGATAAAGAATTTGAGGCAGAAGTAGATATAGTGACCTGCTAAAGGTCACATAGCTTGGAAGGGGTGGTTAGAATTTAGCTTACAAAGAAAAATAGGAAAAAAGGGCAATTATGAAGGTAAGTAGTCTATGAAAGTTAAAAAATAATAAAGCCAGTGTTTCAATACTAAAGTCAAAGAAATGCAGGTAAATTTGTACATAGATATAATCAAGGAGCCATTATGTTAACATAAATAAGTGCTACTTAGATTGAGTACTTGCAAGGTTAAGATTCGGTCTTCAAAACATTTTTTTAAAAAATAAGCTGTATTTATGGACATGTTAAAATTGAGACTTTAGTGTAAACTTCTTTGTCCTTATTACTTTGTTGACCTTGTTATTTTGATTGAAGTTCTAGATAGGACATAACAACATTAAGATTATTTTTCCTCTTCCTATTTCCAAACTGCTAGACTTTGCCTGCATCTTTGCAATGGGATCAAATGAATTTGTCTCTACAAGAAATGAGTCTCAGCTGTTGGGCATTTCTTTTTGGAAGGACATTCAAGACGTAGGCACTTCAAATGTGGGGTTTTTTATGAATATGTCTGAGTTAGCTCTGTAAGAGTAAAGCACTCATTAAAGAAATAGATGCTGAAGAGAGCCTGGTGGACACACATGCTGTGGGAGCTACATGCTAAGCCATGGGAGGAAAACTACTCTTCCAGGAATATCCAATGATTCTTGTTGCTCTGTGAGAAGTGGTTGTGAAATAGTTTTTCTCATTCTTTGAGAAAAAGTGTAGGATTCCCTCACTGATAAGACAGACTGATACTTCTAGCTAACCTCCAGAGGGCCAAGAGTATCAAGGCACAGGTGTCTCCAGAATGTAGTCTTTCAAAAACTAGGCACTGGGTAAGCATGTTGAATGCATGCTCACTTAACATTAACCTTTCATAGAAAAGCTATTGTTTGGTACAAATAAATGTCTTCCAGAAGTCATCAGGTAGAGCCTAGCTGTATGTCCTCTGTAGAACCTCATTTATCCTCTTCCTTAACCTATGAATAGATCTACAAGGCAAGCTGAGACAATCCTAAAAATGGTGAATCACCAAGCAAAGTTCCCAGGGACATTAGATTTGTGTTATTCTTTTCCCTCACTAAAAAGTTCAAATCTCTTTTCAAAGCTGTGACAATCTCTGACCGTTCTCATGGAGCATTGCTATCTTTCCTTCCCTGCTTCTTTCTCCCAGTTGAACTTTCCATATAACTTCTCTTATTGCTGCCATCTACCTTTGGGAGCAAATGCCATTTGCTAGGAATACACAGGGGCAGCTGGGTTAGTGGAGGCAGAGTGCAGGAAGTGAATGGGAAATGGTAATCTACACCCTAGAAATAGAAAACATGTTGTCTCAAAGGTGAGATTTATGTGAATTAAGTGAGCATGATGGGTATGAAATTGTTCAAGCAATTTATTGTGAATAAAGCTGTTCTCAGATTAGACAGAGTAAAATATACCACCATTCTTCTTCCCTTATGCCCTTGGTTCTGGAATCCTTTTCGGCACAATGCTTTAGCCTCATGTCTGTTAAATAGAAGCTGGCACATGAGTTGAAATCTACTGACCTTGTGAAAAACACTATTTCTTGATCTGATGGCATATTACTTAAAATTACCACTATGTAAAGTTTCCCCCAACTCTATCTTTATAATAGGAAATATAGTTGAGTCTTATTTATTTGGTGAATAAATATTCATTTTTGGGTATACTAATTTCTTTTCTTTAATTCTTCTAGTGAATCTATTTTAAGATTCTTGTCTGCTCATTAGCACTTCATTTATAAACACAGATAATAGAAATAAAAGGAAATCAAACTTAGGTTATTTAAGTGTGATAGATGTTGTGGTAAAGAAACAAAGAAAGGTTTTTGGAAAATAGGATAGAATTATTGGATCATTAATTTTAATTATGTTATTACCTATTGGCACAAATAATTAAAAGTTGGCTGTACACAGGAACTTAACAAGAGACATAAACATCTTTAGTAAGTGGCTACTCACAGGCTTACCTTACTGCATGCAAAGTATTAATTGTAAATAATAATAATACATCTAAAGTTCTAGCGGTGATCAGCAATTAGAGTTTATTTTCAGTTGAATTCTTTCAATAGCTGAAGGACTGTATCTTGAAATGGGAAAAATATGACATAAGTCGCTATCTCATTAGATATGCAGGGTAATAACCTCATTAAACCTTATTGTGAAAAGAGATTCACTTCACATTTATCAAGGTCAAAGGCAAAGGGATAGATAAGTATGGGTAAAAAGCAGTTAAGTAGAAATGCTCAACCTGACTTATTATTATTTTTATATATTTTATATCAATAAAATATCAGAAACAAGTCACTTATCAACATTTAGGAACAGAAGAGAAAAAAACAAGTAATATACTTTAGAGCCTGTAAGATTATAGCTGCTGCTATTCAAGCAGCAATAAGCAAGAGCTATTGACTAATTACTGGTTGATCTAGATGTATCATTGTTATGATTCAGAGGGGTACATTTATTGAACATCTACTGCGCCAGGTACTACACGCTGGTGATTATTCACTTGCTAAATCATCTGCTTATTATAATAACCTTATGTTACTGAAAAATGAGAGCATTTATTTTTTTAACATTAATTAGTAGATATAGTCAATATTGATTGAAAGTTGGGATATTGATAATAATATACAGATATTGATCTGAGGAAACAGGAAAAAGAAAGAATGGGCTAAAATGACTTCAGGGTGCTTTTCTTGACATCATTCCTAAATTGAAAAACATGCAATACAGCAAGACAACTAGTTGGTCATTATCATTAGTTTAATTCTTTTGTAGAATCATTAACATTGCTCTATTTCATCTATAAACCCTATTCCTAGAAATCTGTCTTTTAAATATATATTCTCAGCAACTAGAGAAACCAGGTGAGGTGATTTTAAATTCTTCCCACAAATTTTTTGAAACTCTTTCCTTCAAAGGTAGAGTATAATTCCATACCCCCTTAGTGTGGGCCAGACTTAGTGAGGTGAACATGATGATGTGTGACTCCAAAGACTATGTTATAAAAAGCATTGCATCTTCCTCATGCTCTCTCTTTGATTACTCAGACTACAGGAAACAAATGCCATATTGTGAGGACACTTAAGCAGCCCCATGGAGAGATCATGTCATGAGAAAGTAAGGCCTTCTGCCAAGAGTCAATGAGAAAACAAGGCCTCTTGCCAATAGCCATGTGAGGGTGCCATCTTGGAAACAGATCCTCCAGCCCCAGTGAAACCTTCAGATGACTGCAATCCTGGCTCATATATTGACTGCAACTTCACAAGAGACCTTGAGGCATAACCACCTAGCTAAGTCACTTTCGAATTCCTTACCCACAGAAACTGTGAAGTAAAAGATGTTTATTATTTTAAGCCACTAAGTATTTGTGTTACAAAACAATAACTAATTAATATACCAAGGGGGATGATATATGTGTCAGCACAAGTTAATTTATGTTATTGGAAGGAAACAAGTTATTTGTGCCTGAGAAAACAGAGCCTACAGTCAAAATTGCATGCTATTGTTTTATTGGAGAATATAATATGAGGGAAACAAGAGTGAACGAAAAAGGAAAGCAGGGCAAGGAAGATAAGAAAATTTCAAAGTGATGCTTAACAAAGTTGACTACAGTTTCTCAAGATGACACAGCTGATTGCTCAGTCACAGGGGACATCTACAGAGAGGTGGAGTGGTGTTTGGAACCACTCTGTGTTCGAGCAGTCAAGTGGGGAGGAAAGCAGAGGAATTTATCTATTGACTTCTTTCTATCTGTCTTAGGTCAAAGTATTTTTCACGGAGCATGAACTTTTCACACTCCTTAGTAGTATTATTTCATCACTCTGGACAGCCACTGGAAAAGCAAGACCCTCAATGGGTCTTATCATGTTGGATCTTGGTGCTGAGACTGTTATAGTTCTTGTAGTGATGGATGGGATAGAAGTGAGAAGGCATGACTTTTATTCTCTGGAGAGGCTGAGGAAATTTATGGTGTTAGAAGATGAGGAAAAATGACTGCAGCTATGTGGGTCTTTACTGGAGCCATCCGGCCAGGAGATGATGGGGCTGAGTAGATCTGGGACAATGCATAAACTGGTCCTGTATTGAATTCAAGGCATATCATATTTGTGTATGAAGAATAGTACATCATCAGGGAACATAAGATTATCCCTGTAGGAGCAATAATCTTGTAGTAAGTAGGAGTTCAGGCTCTGAAGTTTGAATCCCAGCTCCTATATTTACTGGCTATGTGACCTTGGGCATATTACATAATCTTTATAGGCCTGAGTTTTCACATCTTTACAATAGATGAGATAACAGTAATACCTACCACCTAGGGAAGTTTAAATGAGTGAAGGGATATGGGATAATTGCAAATGCATCTGATGCAGAGTAAGTGCTAGATAAATATTAGCTATTATTGATCTTACTGCCTAGTAGGAGTTTATGCATATGAAGAACAGACAGACGATACTATAAAACATGAAACTAATAAGTGAGTAGACAAAAATATTGGAGTGAATATAGGTCAAAGCTAGATTAAGAATTTTGCACATAAAATGCAGGATAAGTATGTAACAGCAAAATAACCACTGAGTGTTTTTGTTAATTTGTATTTGGGAATGAAAAAGTAGTGACTTCTTGTGACTATTTTTGTTTCCATTGATGGCTAATTAGTTGAGCATATAGAAATAATAACAAATTTATTAACTACTGTACATGTACCGGGGGTTGGTTAAGTTCTTCCATGTGTTATCTAATTTTTATAAACCGGTCAAGAAAGAAAGTCCCCATCTTTTCTGTTTTCTTACTAATTTGGTTAGATTTGGGATATAGTATAGTTCAAAATCTCAAAATAAAAAATCAAGTAAAGAAATAGAAATCAGGATAGGTTTTTTAGATTAACCTTAAACTACATATCTCTAGATCTGAAGGAAGCCAAAGTAATGATGAGAAAACAAAATCAGTAAAAAAGGAAAATCAGTCAGCCTACCAGTCACATCTGGAAAAATAGAGGCCAGAGTCAGGAGTGAATTAAAAATTACATATATCGATTCAGCAAATACATGCAAATACTCATTACATACCAGAATTTTGCTATTTTAGGTTCTACAATATAAAAGACAAAAGTTCTTGGCCTCATTGTGGTCTAGTAGGGTGTTGAAGATTAATTTTTAAAATGGCTATTATTCAATGACAAGTTGTACAATAAATGAGTGAAGAAGTATGTAAGGGCTTCCAATGAGAGAATTGGGACTCACCTTGTCATCAACTAAAATGCTGATCAATATGTAGGAAATACTATTTTCAGATATTTGATGATTGGCCACACAGGTCCATGATGTCAGAAGAAGGGAAACTACCAATGTCCTATAGTTGCCTCCGATTTCTGCCTGAAATCATCTTTTCGACTTTGGAGCAGGGAGAGGAAACACAAGCAGAACATACTGAGCTGAAAAAAAAACAGAAAAAAGAGAAGCTGGAATTTGCAGAGCAGAGTGCTAGAGAAAGGGAGTTAGCTGCAAAAATCTGCATGATATGCCCTTGGTCTTTGGCCAACCACTAATCCTCATATGCACAGAATGAAACTCCACAAGGCTGGACACAGCCCTGGGGATCATCTAATTTTGGATAAGTCAGACAGAGAGACCTTGTAGAATACCTGGAGCATTCAGTTGAGACTCCAGAGGTCTTGCCTTAGCAGAGACTCCAAAAGTTCATGCCTCAGTAGAAAAGCTGAAATAGACCTCAAATAAAGGCTACTCTAGACTTGCTATAAAGAAGTCAAAACTAGTGTCTAAATGATCAAGCTGATATCTAATTTCAATACCAGTCAGAACAAATACAACTCTCTTTAAAAAAGATTTTAAAAAAAGAAACAATAACACGAGTTCATTAGATAGTTAGAAAACCATGTAGATTTAGTAGAGAATTAGGCAAGTTTTTTCCAAGTCAGAAAATGTGCCTTTCCTTTTTCCTCACTCTCTGTATGATGTGAACCTTAAGATAATCTCTTTGGCTCCCAAACTTCAATGACAATGGCCAGTGCAGAGTGAGCAGGAAGTATGGGAGAGCCTGCCTTCTTTTGCTGTGCTCTCTGTTATAAGTGCTGGAGTGTTTGTTGTGTCATGCTCTTGGCTCCATAATCCAAATCTCAACTTGTACAAACATTTTCACACAGCAGTTACATTCCGAAGAATTACCATGCTTATTATAGCTCCCCCTGAACCCAGAAGAGGAGAAATATATTTTATGTGGGATTTATTTTTCCCAATTCAGAATTTTTGTTTTTCTTGGTTTAAAAATTATAAAATTTGTAAATCAGAGATAATATCATAGTTTTGATCACATTATTCCAAATTGCTCAGAATACATAAACTCTATTACCATTTGCTCTAAAATATTGTATACCCCTCCAAAATTTATATGTTGAATCTCTAATCCCCAATGTGACTGTATTTGGAGATATTCATATAAGAAGGTAATTATATTTAAATGAAGTCATGGGGTGGGGCCCTGATCTAACCAGATTAGTGTACTTATAAGAAGAGACATCAGAGCTCCCTCTCTCTCTCTCCCCCGGGGGCCCTTTTATTCTCTTATCCTGGAAAATGAAGATTCTCCCCCACCCTCAATTTCTATAAGAGGAAAATGAAGATCAAGATGGTTCAGTAATGAGTTCTAAAGGACAAATTTGTGGCAGGAGGAGGCCTGTTGGAATCCAAAGTCTGAACTTTGAGCCCTCATGAACAGCCCTTGAATGCCATAAATATACCTAACACTGCAGTGTGAGGATGCTGCAGTTAATCATAACTATGAATCCAAATTTTGGAAGCAACTTTTCATTGTCTGCCATTTATTTTCAGGATCTCTTAGATCATGCTTTGTGTCTGAATGTTTGGTGTAGCACTTGGAGGTCTTCAGAGACTGATGCTGTTGATATGTGTCATCTCTTCTGAGTGCCAGTTGGCCAGGCTTCCTCAAATGTGAATGATTCACAGGCACGCTCTGACAGTTCCATGACAGAGTGGCGAGTAGCACGAGACAGCCATTTGTTTTGAAGCTGATTTTAGTGCCACAAATGCTGTGTCATCTGTCTAAAACCAGTGCTGCTTTGGTAATCAGACTGTCATTTCTTTAAGGGCAGCATGGTGACACACACACCTACTATTCTAGTTACCTGTTAATTTCAGTGGTGACTTACCTAAGAAGTATTCTCGTGTCAGCACCAAAGACAGTATAACCAAAATGAAATAAAAACTGCCAACCTGGAGATGAAAGGAAAGAATATGTGGAGATGAGGCAACTAGCATTTGAAAATATTTTCAAGAGTAGAGAGAGACTCTTCAGTTAACTAGGGCCAATGATCTAAAAATTGCATACAAACTTTATGTTTTTCTAGCAACTTATTTTTTTCTTTTTGATTCTTAAAACTGTCTGTAACTCATCAGAGGGAAAGAACTGCTTCAGCAAGAAGAGCCAGAAACTCTTTGCTTGTCACATCTGAATTCAGATTTTTACTTACCAAACTAAAGTGGGCTGGCAGCAGGTACTAGTCCCAGTGACAGACATTTAGAGAGATGCAAGCTCGATTTCTGTTGGAACTAGAAAAGGCTAAAATTGTAAGACTAGAATCAGTGACAAACATGAGCCTACGTGGTTCCTGCCCTTGAATGGTTTACATTCTGTGGTGTTGTAGCCCTTATGGGACAAAATTTGAGACCCATTTCCAGATTCTACCTTTAATTTCTATATAGCTATATATATATGTATATATGCACATATACCTCCTATATATGTATATGCACATACACATATGCAAGTATATGTATATACACATTTCCTAAGAATGAGTGTGTGTGTGTGGGGGGGGGTTGTGTATACACACACTCACTGAAGCATACACTTAGAAAACTATAATTTTCTGGGATTTTTTTTTCCCTTCTATTGTTTTCAAAACTGCAAAAATATTCTGAGAACTCTACATTCCACCTTATGAGACTGATGGTTGGGTGAGTCGACCAGCGTGTCTTGGCAAAGGACAAAAATGTGAAATAACTAGTTCAAAGTCACCTCTCAGGTAAGTCAACTCTTAGGTCTGAGATAGACCCTCAGCTACCTTTGTCAATTAAATTTTTTATTTACGAGTCAGGGTCAGCTCTCTTGGAACTGAGTGTTTCACAGGAGAAAGGTAAAATGACACATAAAATGACAGTACTTCAGCTCTGCCAGTTTGTGAGCATGCATTGTGCATAGTATGAGAAGTTATCTCATGTAAGGACCATTTATAACTTAAGCAATATGTCCTGAAGACGTCTTACAAGGGGAATCAAGATTTAGCCAGGGGACTAAGTGGGAGGAAGTTATATACAAGGTGAGTCTTTGGAGACTCTGGAAAACCCATTAACTGAGAAGTTATTAATGTCTTTTTGTATACAGCTATAGTGCAGAGGCAGACCCCAAAGAAACCAATCCACATTATAAGACATTTTGCAGGAATCCATTTTTAAAAGTAGGAGAATTCTATAAATGAATTCTTGAGGTGGGAATGGAATACGTGCCTGGCCTCCTGGGCCAGCAGCAGATTTTTCTAAAGAATAATGGAAATTTTTCCTTAGCCTTTTCTTTGAGACAAAGAAATAGAATGAAATCTTCTATTGTAAAATTTGATTATCTTTTTAATTTTTCTTCTTTTCTTCTTTTTTCTCTTGCACTTCCCTTGCCCAACCCTAGCATCTTTAGGCCTCTGTTAACTTGAATTCACTTTAAAAATCTCAAATTATTAAATCTTCATTAGGTGTGGATGTGATATACAGTAGAATTCCTCCAAGAATAGTAGAATATTTGTATACTGGCAAAATCTATTTATAGATTATTCTTCCATGAATATGATGCCTCTGAACTATTATCAAAGGGAATAAACTTAGATATTTTCTTCCATAGAGATGACAGATTTATATTCATTTTTCTTAGACTAGGCACTCTTTATAAACTGAAACTGTGACTTATTCATTTTATATCCCTTCCTCGTAGCACAGACTTAGTACACAGTAGATGATCAATAAATGCTTGTCAGATAAATAAATTCTAAGTCCATTAAATCTTTAGTTCAATCCTAATACAATTACAGACTTCCTTCTATATTCCAGATCTTCTGGCAATTGCTGGGCCTTCAGAGATAAATGAGATGTGGTTCTTAGTTTCAATGACCTTGATATCTGATGAGGTCTTGCCAGTGGTGGGGTCAGGGAGATAGAGGATATACAAGCAGGTGTTCACCAGATAGAGGAGGAAAGGAGTTCCAGAGAGAGAGATAGAGAACATGCAGCAGAATCAAAGACAGGGAGGAGTGAGGCTGTAGCCCCACTGTTTAGATGCTTGACTGGTCAATATTGCTCCTGACCAAGACTAATGTTAGAGACTGAGTGTGTGGGAGTTAGAGTGAAGGGCCTGAGGGGCCTCAAACAATGACCCTGACACACCAGCATGTTCTGATTGAGTAATTTAATGCTCTTGAAGAACATCTTTTTAAACAATATATGCACACAGACCCTGAAGAAGTGTATGAAACAACTGAATCGACATTGAGTGAACACAAGAATCTTTTTGAATCCAATTCTCTTCATTCCCAGGTCATGGTGATAAATAGAAAGCAAAGTGATAAAACTAAATAAAAATCACCAAATACAGTTTTGAAAATCTTCACTTGAATTTGGTCAATGTTGGTCCAATTGCCACTGCACGCTTTTGTGCACCCACACATCTCCAGAGGCAAACCCAGAGGGGATTTCTATAAGGAGCCCGTTAGTGACCCTGCAGATGATGCCTTTGTGTAATGGCCCATCATTGCTTCCTCACCCTGCACTGTTTTCTGGCTCCTGGTTTTAAGATGCAAGAGGGAGTGATCAGCCAAATGTTTAGCTGTATGATCTTTGATGAATTGCTAATTATTTTCACTTGTTAAAAGGGAGTGTTGGAATAAGTGATCTCTTTAGCTCTCAAATTCTCAGACAGCAGTTATTTTTTATTTGACCCTCATTTTTCATAAAAGGAGAACCTTTACCTTTTTATCTTTACCTGGTTAATTTGCTTTATACTCTAATTTTTGTTTTCTTTCTCTCTCCTTCTTGGACACACGAACAAAAACCCAGAAACTTCCTTTTGGTTACAACTAAAGGTGAAACACAGATATAAGAGAGATTAGTTTTAATAGTCCGAGCTGTACTGGAGAGTTTAAAGAGGGTATATCTGACTCAATTGAATTTTAAACCTTACTAAGATGAGTTTTAAACTTTTATTGAGAATCTGATGAAAACTCTTTCTATGTCCACTTATCCCCCACAATTTTGCATCTAATAACAGGAAACTGTATCTCCCAAACCCCTCTGGGGACCTCAGGTTAGGAACTCTTTGCATGTTCAGGAATCAAAGGTGAAACACTGAGATTGTTCATACATATGTTAAGTTTGTTTTGGGCACAACCTGCTTTTCTTCTTTCTCTTCTGCTTTTCCAACTCCTCTCTACAACCTCCAGCCCTCCCATGGGGGTAATTCACAGTTTTGTCAGGTGGCTAGTTGGAAACAGCACATATGGTTGTCATGTGTGTTCCTTGGAGAAGGCCGTAGCCCCTGCCTCAGATCACTCAGCTGGGAAAGGCATCCTGCGGATTTCGAGCTGCAATCAACCAATGGAATCTCAATAAAATATGGCTGGGAATGCAGCTGTGGGTAGATCAGCCCATTTAAAACCTTTTTATTTTATGAGATATCCTACAATGCCTGCACTGCATTTTAAAAGTGATAAGCCAGAAATCTCGGATTCTACCTACTGTGTGGAAAAGAGGAGGACAATTAAGATGAATAAGTGTTGATTGTTTTTAGCATAGCAATGATTCCTCACACAATAGTGAGTGTTCTGGGTAGATAAAGTTTGCAACCTGTGGATTTAGATAGGGAGAGTTGAAAAGAAGTCTGTGTTGAAGCGATATGGCATGATGAAAGTGTGTGTGTGTAAGTGTATGTGTACGTGTGTGTGACCTATTCATGAACTAGGCTTTGCCTGCTGCTAAGGAAACTCAGTGAGCCTCTTTATTTTAAAATCATCATGTAAAAAAATGAGAACTTAAGACATGAAAATAGCACCCAACATTACTCAAACATCTGGTTCATCAGGATGACTTTTAGGAGACAAAGATTTCTTTCTGAGAAACTAAAGGGTTTCATTTTGCACCTTCAGAATGTCACCTATCAGCATTGCTTGCATTGCACATCCTAATGCTCAAAATAATGCAAACAAGAAAACAAAGTCATTTGTATTGAAAGAACATCCTTGTAAATACACTGCGCGAGGTTTGAGGGTTCTCCTCAAGAGTTTCACAATATTGTGATTGAGAAAAGATTCTTTTTCAATTTTTTTTCCACCCTGGGGAATGGTATGATTTGTATTTATTCTGCAAATTTTACTTTTTGATTTTGAAATGAAGCAAGAGGTCCCACATGAAGAAGTATATTAGAAGGGAGGGTTCTAAGAGGCCAAATGCATTCTTGTTATTTGGGCTATCAAGGAGCCCCTGAAATGATGGTCTAGACTCTTGGCCACTAAGGAATTCAAGATGGTTCTTTGAGCTTTTTTGCTGTGCCACTTGTAAACATGGATAGAGGCATAATAGATTTGCTTGATATCTCAATGACCACCTTGAATCTAAAATTGTCAACATCTTTGCTGTGAGCATGGCTATGCCAGCAATGTGATGGCATCTGCAGTCTAGTGGAAAACAATATTATTATCTCCTGCTCCTGATTTGTCCTGTCCATTCTTTGGGTAATAAGGTGTTGTTATATAGGCTAGGCAGATGTATTAGTTTCCTATTGCTGCTGTAACAAATGACTGTACACTTAGTGGGTTCAAATAAAAAACAAATCCGAACTTAGATAAGAAAACACTTATTCCAAAGGATTATTGTAAGAGGAGTGGAGCGAGAACTCTCTGTCTGTGAGACCTGCAAGCATCTCCAAGGTCAGACAGGAAATATCTACTCTTTTATAAAGAATGAGCAAGACTAGAAAGAAATGGATGTGGGAAACAGGATGTATGAGAAGGGTGGCATGGTAGATCACAGAATGTTTCACCTTGAAGTCAGCCTATTTTGAGGAGAAGACATTAAGGAGGGCTTGTATGTCAGCTCAGGGTCCTAGAGGAAGAAGAGAAACTTAACTGATGTTTGATTAGCGTGAATTTTGTTCCAATTGACACTGTGGACAAAACAGTTCAGCTAATCATTTATGAGACAAAGAAGTTATTTGGAGGGTCTGTGCCTGGCCTTGTCTTAGGTAAACAAAGGAGGTATCCTTGAGTCTTAGTTCAGTTGTGTAGGGAAGGTTTCTTCTCAGTGAGCCATTTCCCTAAGCACAAAAAGATGGAGCAATTTCATAACATTGGTTGTTTTTCAAGATCATGGGCCTCTGGTAAAAAAAAAAAAATGTTCTCAGAGGCTTAAAACAACACAGATTTATTATCTTACAATTCTGAATGTCAGAAGTCCCACATGGGTACCACTGGGTTAAAATCATGATATTGGCAGGGCTGTGTTTCCAGGGGAGGATCTGTTTTCTCACATTTTTCAGCTTCTAGAGTTTGCTGCATTCCTTGGCTTGCAGCCCCTTCCAGTCTTCAAAGCCAGCAATGGCTGGCAGAGTTTTCCTCATCACCTAGCCTGGAAACTGACCCTCTTGCCTCACTCTTTCATCTGGATGATCTGGGATAATCTTCCTTTGTTAAAGTCAGCTGGATAGCAATCTTAATTCCATCTGCAAAATTAATTCCCCTTTGCCACAGAAGGTAACATATTCCCAAGTTTTGTTAAGTAAGACCTAGACATCTTTGGGGGCTATTATTTTGCCTAGCATTGTACATCTCTTCATTAATTCATACCAGGTACAAAAGGATCTATCTTACGAAATATTACTTTTTTGAGTGCTTATAATTTTTTTAAAAAAATTATTATTATTAGTTTCAAGTATACAGTGCATTGGTTAGACACATATAATTTATAAAACGATTCTCCTGATTGCTCTTTCTCTCTTCTGGCTTCCACCTAGCCATTACATTAATCCTAACTGCATTCCTTATGCTGTGCTCCCCACCCCCTGACCATCAATCAACTACTAATTTGTACTTCTTTAAACTTCGCTCCTTTCTCCCAGTCCCATAATCCCCCAATCACCAGATTGTCCTTTATATTTATGAGTCTGTTTTTGAGTAGTTTGTTCTTTTTTTCCTTAGGTACCGCATATAAGTGAAATCATATGATATTTTTCTTTCTCTGTCAAACTTATTTCACTCAGCATAATAACCTCTATAGGTCCATCTGTGTCGTTGCAAATGGTAGGATTTCATTATTATTTTTTAATGGCTGAGTGATATTCCATTGTATATATGAACCATAACTTCTTTATCCAATCATCTGTTAATGTGCATTTAGGTTGCTTCCATATCTTGGCTGTTGTAAATTGTGCTGCCATGAACATAGGGGTGCATAGATCTTTACGAATTATTGTTTTGGCTTTCTTTGGGTAAATACCCAGAAGTGTAATTGCTGGGTCACAGGTATATCCATTTCTAATTTTTTGAGTACCTCCAGACAGTTTTCTATAGTGGCTATACCAGTTTTCAATCCCATCAATAGTGTATGAGGGTTCTCTTTTCTCTACATCCTCACCAGTACTTGTTCTTCGATTTATTGATGATAGCCATTTGGACAGGTGTGAGGTAATATCTCATTGTGGTTTTAATTTCTCTGATGATTAGTGACCTCGAACTTCTTTTCAAATGTCTATTGGCTATCTGTATTCTTCTTTGGAGAAATATCTCTTCAGATCTTCTGCCTACTTTGTAATAGGATTATTATTATTATTATTATTATTATTATTAGTTGTTGTTGTTGTTGTTATTGTTGTTGAGTTGTATGAGTTCTTTATATATTTTGGATATTAACCCCTTATCAGATGTATCATAAGCAAATATCTTCTCTCATTCAGTTGGTTGTCTCTTTGTTTTGATGATTGTTTCTTTTGTTGTGCAAAAACTTTTTAGTTTCATGTAGTCCCATTTGTTTATTTTTCTTTTGTTTCCCTTGCCCAAGGAGATATGCCTGAAAAGAACTTGTTAGTAGCAATATCAGAGAGATTACTGCCTATGTTTTCTTCTAGAAATTTTATGGTTTCAGGTCTTATATTTAAGTCTTTAATTTATTTTGAGTATATATTTGTATAAGATGTAAAAAGGTGGTCCAGATTCTTTTTTTTTTTTTTTTGTATATATCTGTCCAATTTTCCCAACATCATTTGTTGAAGAGACTGTCTTTACCCCATCGTATATTCGTACCTCCTTTGTCATATATTAAGTAAGTGTATATGTGTGGGTTTATTTCTGGGCTCTCTATTCTGTTCCATTGATCAATGTATCTGTTTTTTTATGTAAGTATCATGCTGTTTTGATGACTGTAGGCTTGTAGTATAGTTCAATATCAGGTAGTGTGATATCTCCAACTTTGTGCTTTTTTCCTCAATATTACTGTGGCTATTCAGGGTCTTTTTTTGTTCTAGCTCTCTGAAAAATGTCATTGGTATTTTAATATGGATTGCATTGGATCTATAGATTGCTTTGACTAGTATGGCCATTTTAATGATATTGATTCTTCTACCCATGAGCATGGTATATGCTTCCATTTATTTGTATCTTCTTCAATTTCTTTTTTCAATGACTTACAATTTTCTGAGAATAGGTCTTTTACCTCATTGGTTAGTTCGATTCCAGGTAATTTATTGTTTTTGATGCAATTATAAATGGAATTGTTTTCTTAATTTCTCTTTCTGAAAGTTCATCATTGGTGTATAAAAATGTCACTGACTTCTGAATATTAATTTTGGATCTTGCTACTTTACTGAATTCATTGACTGATTCTAACAGTTTTTTGGTGGAATCTTTAGAGTTCTCTGAGTACTCATAACTTTTTGACTTAAGGCAGCAGCCCTCAAACTTTTTATAATGGGCCTTCCTACACTCTTAAAATTTCTTAAGAACTCCCCAAAATAGTTTATGTGAGTAGTATCTATTGATATTTACTACTTTAAGAATTAAAACTCTGAAAATTGAACACATTTATTTATTAATTTGTTTTAGATGTCCATAATAAACATATTAAATGCTGATATAAATAACATTTTAATTGAAAATAACCATATTTTCTCAAACAAAATTTTAGTGCAGAAAATGGCATTGCTTCACATTTTTGCAAATCTCTTTACTGTCTACTTTGATAGAAAACATCTAAGTCTTATATTTGATATTGCATTTAATCCATTGCAATATCCTGTTTAGGCGAAGTATATGAAGGACATTTAGCTTCACATAGATGAGTAAGTGGGAAATGGAGAAGTGTTTCAATAGCCTCTGTAAATAATTGTGAATATACTTTTTTGATATAACACCAAAGCTTGACAAATGGAATAAGTGGTAGTTTTTAGAAGGTTAATTGCAATGTAGAGTATGAAAATACATCAATGAGCTCTTTATAGTCTATTACTATAAAACCCAGTGGTCTCACATTTCGAATAGATATTTTACTCATGCATGATTTTATGATACAATTCATTGATAATGTGATATAATTCATTGATAGATTCTCAGTTATGAAGATCTTGCAGTTGTGAGATTTTAAGTATAACATCAAAAATTCATATTTATTAATATCAATACTAGTTTCATCAGAAAAATACTTTGAAGTTTTGGAAAGCTCACATTGACAATACAAGTTTTCTAAATTTCTATTTTTCTCCTGAGAGGTCAAGTTTTGTCACTGGCAACACCTCATTTGCTCTTTTCCCATGTTGACATTTGCATTAATGGCGCAAAAGCAATGGCAAGTAAAAGTGCAAATGCCTGAGCGTGAATCGTGGCGGTGACAGTAAACTGGACTAGCATCCTTCACCAACACATACAATAAAAGCAAAGAAACAAAGATCTGTTTTACTTAAATAGTTTCATGTTGAAATGATAAAAATGATTAATTTTCAACCCTTTAGTACATTTTTAAAAAATGTTAGTAATGAAATGGCAAGTGTGTATATTGACTTATGATACATACCAAAATATGGTGTCATCTCCAAGAAAAGACCTTGTGCTGTTCGAGTTGTGAGACTTTTTTTGTGGGACAATATTTTTACTTGGAAAAATGGTGAACATAAACTACAATTCCTCAGACTTGGGCATGTGGCAAATATATTTTTTTAAATGAACAAAATAGGCCAGTCATTTCAAGGAAAATAACCAACAGTGAAAAAGGCAAATGATATCCAACATTGTTATGAAAATGGTTAGGCTATATGGACTTCTAAAAGTTCTTGGGGACTTCCAGGATTATTGTGGAGTACTGTCTCAGAATCTTTATATTTTAATATACAGAAAGAAATGAAGAGTATTACCTTTGCTTACATTAGTAGAGGCCCCCTGGTATAATTTCTGACTAGAGACTGTCAATCAAGTTTTTAAAGGGCTGAGAAAAACCCATCAAATTCTGTTTCACTCACAGAGTGATGTCTGTCCATTCATGTGCAACTTGGCTTCATTTATCCGTTGGATGCATCGGGAGTGAATGATGTCTTGCAGGTGCTGTTGTGTCCAACTCGCTGCTCGGGTTTTGGCTCTCAAGATACCGTGGTTGCTCTGCTGGTCTGGCCCGAGTCAACAGTGGTGAGGCAGTAGTCTGCTCTAGAGTCCACTCGGTGTTGGCTCCTGACCAGTGTTCCTAACACCATGAATCTAGGAGGGGTCAAAGGTTCATCCCTGGATGGAAAGGAGAATGGCTGCTTAGGCACACTTCTCAGTGGAAATGTGTTTAAAAGCCCTGCTAGCAGTGCTTCGCTCTGAAATACCTCTGGAAGTTTGGATTTTCCTCAATAAAAATAACTCTTTTCTTTTTTGTGCTTTACACTGATATCCACAGAGCAGCCTGATGATGTGGCGGGGCACTGCTAGACATCACCAAGCTTAGCCACATCGTCAACATGTTTTGACAAGTCCATACAGAAGTCAAATGCTACCCATTTCAAACAATAAATACAGTGCAGGCCCAAGGGAATTTAATTATTCCAGCAGTCAGGTGTTTGTGCCTCAACACCTCTTCGTGAACCAGAAAAATAGTATTTTCCTATTTGTCTCTCTTCAACTAATCTGAAATTCTTCAGGCATTATCTGTAACTGCTGAGTCTTAATGCCTCCTTTCAAACTTCAATCAGCTACACAAGGCAGATGTGCTTGTCTCCTGTGAGTTTCTCATCATTTATAAGTGCCAGTTTGTAGTTTTAATATCATCTCAAATGTCAGGGCTCTAGCATGATTCTAATTTTAGTCCCTTTCAATCTTTCCTCCATTGTTTATAGAAATGGCAAAAGCACCCCCCTACTCAGTAAGTACATGCTTAGCATTTTGTCACGTGTGGCTTAAAGTTCTGAGTTTATCTGGTTCCTTGGAGCCTTTAATTTTTTTTCGATCTCAAGGGAAATTACATTATCAACAAGAGGCGTTTAGTAGGTTCCTAGGATCAGATGTTGGAAGCACAGGATATGCTCTATTGTACAGGTTTTTCATGCTTTCCAATTCCTCAGCATTGTGGGTCATGAAGTACTATTAAATTGTAATTAATGAGCTATTTCACTTATTGACTGTTGTAGTCTGCCTGTAATTTGGTTTAATCAAATAGTGCTTTATTTCCCCTGTAGCCCGAAGTCCAGGATGATCTAGTGGTTTTGTAATGTCCTGTGTCTTAGCCCCTCCTGTCATTTGTCCTTCCATTCTTAGCTTAGAGCTTTTGTCTTCCCACTCATCATCACATGGTTACAAGAGGGAGGCTCCAGATCCAGCTTCATATTCATGCTCCAGGCTGGAAGAAATGGAAGAACCAGCAGTCTGCCTTCTTCAGAGGCTTTTGTCTGCTCTTATTTGGAAGAGGATGACATCTCCAGGAGTTCTGCCTACATCACATGGGCTAGAGAACTATCCGATGACCCGGTTCCCCACCCCTGCACCCCATTCCCATGTAAGGGAGCCTGTGAGGCTATTTATAGCAAGATATTTTGCTGTCCTGATTGAAACCAAAATTCCTTAGTAAGCAATAGGAGGAAATTTGGTGTACAATCTGCCTCAGATATCTATCTGAATTTTCTTCTGAATCTAATGATCAATCTTTCACGTGGCCCCACCTTTGGAGAGTTTTGGTGGTCTAGTTTCTGATACATGCTACCCTAGACTCTCAAAGTTTTCCCATTAACCTTATGCCATTTCTCACTCAGAGTCCTTAACAGGTTGCATGTAGCTCATTATAAAAACCTCAAGTATCTTGACTTCTTCAAGGATGTGTGTTGCATTGCCCTAACTATATCCATGGGTCTTCATTATGAGAACTGAAACGCACTCCAGGCTTGTCTCATATCCATGAATCTCCTAGCTGTTTAGTCTGTGTTTCCTTATTGACCCTCAGTATTTGGAGTTTTATGAGATTTATCCCCTTGGAATCTTGGCATTTTTACCACTCACTCTGAAATTGATTTATTCTTTAGACCATTGGGAAGCTAAACATCCGATGACCCATAAATATCTCTTACAAAGTTTCAAAACCTTTAGATACGACAAAAGGAGGAGTTTGTGCCTCATGATACAGCTGTTTTCTATATGATGTACAGAAACCCTGAGTGCATTCTAACCACATTCCCTGAAATTAATATATCTGAATTGTCAGGGGGACTGAAAAGAGGCTCATATCAAGGATTTCCCCTCTAGATATTTCTGCTTTTCTGGTATGACTATAGTCAGTGGAGGACTAATGAAATTATTTGGACAGGAAACCTGAATTCATAATTTTCTTTTCAAGTAGGATAAATGCTGGATAGAAATTTAGGATTCTGGAGCTAGGAGGGGACCTGAACACCACTGGTCAAATGCCTGTATTCCACAGGTGAGGAAACCTTGCTTCAGGGAGAGTGAGTTATTAGAAGTCATACTGCTCATCAGGGGCAGATCTATGCGTAGAATCCAAGTCTCTTCATGACTGGTCATGGGGCTTTGCCTCTACTTTAATTTTTAGGGGTAAGACTTTATTCTTTTGTGCTTGTCTTCTTCACTTAGGAAGGCTCAAACTACCAAAAAGCCTGACTAGCTGAAAGAGCAGTGGGTACTTCGGGGATACCAGCTACCTGGTATCAGCAGCTAGAACTGTGAAGACATTAAAGGATCTCAACTGAACCTTCTTATGTTTTCTATCACGTTGAGCACCTTAGTCTCCCCTCATTCTGTACTTAAAAATTATTTTGTTACCACGCATTATATCATTGTAATTGGCTTATATAATTAACTTGAAAGAAAAAAAAAGGTGTTGGATTTCATCGGAACGTCAGAAGTGTGTTTACTTCACCTTAGTGATTTACTTTATTTAGTGCAAAAGTCTTCCATATCCAGAAAGATCAATCACACCACAGATTTTCCTAATTTACTGTTGAGTGCAATTGAAGGCATCAGTACTACACTGCCTAATGCTTATATTCTAAAGCTTCATGAGTAGTTGCTATGGATAGAATCCCTTGCTTTAGGAGGTGCTTTTAAAAGATATAGAGACTTGGGTTCTACTTTCCTTTTCTACACCCTCCAGATTCTGGATTAATTGGTCTCAGGTGTGTGCTGGACATTGGAATTGTTAAAAGATAACGAAGCAAATAACAGCAACGACAAGACAAATTTCCCAGGTGATGCTAAAGTACAGTCAGGGAATAGATGAACATTTTTATGTGTTTATCAAAACATTACTTAAAGTTAAGTAATCGGTTTTCATGAACTTTAATATATATTTTATTTTTCTATGTGAAATGTTATACAGAAGTATTTTAGTCTGATTTATCTGAATACATAGTACATACTTTCAATGATAAATTTGGATATTGTGCTTAGTGATATCTTATCTACAATAATGATCTTTTTTATGACTGCTTTTTAAGACCAAGTTATCAATCAGACCCCATAGAGGGAAAACTGGACTGAGCATAAGAAGAGGTGGTCAGATTTCATGTGTTATTAAATTATTCAAATTATTATTTAATGAAAACGATTAGTTCTCTGGTAGATAATGATAGTTTTTCCTTAATATTCATCTCCTCTTCTTCTTTAATCATGAAACTTCCAGATGCTAGCTGGACATTTAATTTCCTAGGATAAAAACAAAATTCCCCAGTCTCTTTCATAGATGATGTGGCCATATAATTAAATTCTGGCCAATGTGATGTGAGCAGAATTGACATAGACATCTTTGAGAAAAGATCCTTAAAAGGAGGGAACATGCACTTCTGCCCTTTCTTCTTCCCTTTCAACTCTTTCCTTCTGGACATCTTGCCAGAGCTGAGGGCAGCCATCTTGATCAACAAAGTTGCTGCCATATGGTAGGAACGGCCAAGATCCTAGTGACCGTGGAGCCATCATACTTTGCATACATAAGAGAGAAAAAAAAATTTCTTATGTCACCTACTGGTTTTTTGTGTTTTCTGTCTCATGAAGCCAAAACGAATTCATCGCCCATTCTAAATTATAGTTGGATGTGTTAGTACTGATTAGAGGAGGAGCACACAGAACAGAGGATCTGTTTAAATCTAGAAATGTTTTTTGAAAATATCAGGGCCCTAAGGAAGCCCATTTGATGCTGCTGATAGTTTTCCAGGGACCTTGTCTTTTATCCATACTCCAGTCTGTTTCAATTGTATTTTAGTTTCTCTAGTTGTCTTAATATTTCCTGTTTACATTTTGATGAGTTATAATCAAAGTTAGCACAACCAAGAGGCAGAAGAGGTGAGAAAACTTGCTGTCTCAAGTAAGTAAAATTGCTTCTTGAAAGGCCTCAGATATCACTTCCTTAAGGCCCAACCCTGTCGTATGAGTTCTGAGCACAGTATGTCTCAAGAATAAAGTTATTCATTAAATGCGCTAAAATTAAAGATCAACAAAAAATATTTTTTAAACTAGATTCAACCTGTGGGTGCCTAAATGGACGTAACCACTGAGATTTTGGTTTGTGGTATCAACGATCGCACAATGGCTTTGATAAATTAAAAAAAAAAATGGGTTGAAACCAAAGGTACATACATGGACCATTATCAAACTCAGTTAAAGGATGTTGAAATTATCCAAACAATTATGGTATTGATTATCCAAACAATCATCAAGTCACAGTGCATCATCAGGTCAGAATCAGTCACTCATTATCATCGCACATTTAACAAATGGCTGCAATATGGGGATGGGTGCACTAACAGTGGGAGAGAGGAGAAGTGGTCTTTAGAACCATTCAAGTACTTATTCAAGCTTTTTTCTGGCTAATCTCCAGTGACCACCATGGAATTTAGTTCATGTTGTACATTCAATTTTTATAGAAATACTAGATGAATTAATGTATTGTAGAAAATTTTTGTCTCAGAATTTACAAAATGATTGTAATCAACAGAGTGTTCAACATGAGCAAGAAAATGTGTTAAATGGTAAAAAGAATGGTTTATATAAGAACTCAAAAAGATTTCACACTCAGTTTGAAGAAAGGAAGTCTAAGACAGTGGTTTCAAAATATCTATTGACATGAAGACTTAAAATAATATAAACTAAGATGCAATACAGACTTTTTGATTTATATGGAATAAGGTAAATTGGAAGTTTGCACATGGTAAAAGAAAAAAATAAGAAAAGGATTTTATTATCAATTGAATTTTAAAAATTAAAATGCTTAATCAAATTATTTTGACAATGAATGATTCGCAATATTTTGATTGACTCAAACCTGTATCTGAGGTAAACATTTGTTATAAAGAATAGTTAGAAGACAGCGGAAACTATTTCATTAAATCAACTAGATATGTCTAGCTCAAGTTTTACAAATACAGGGAAAAATTCTTCTAATTTTTAGGTACAAAAAGTCATAGCAGTGATTAATTAGATCAGGAATTTGTCTCCGTAGTAAAAGATGATCTTGACAATAAAGGGAAATAATGGAATTTCTATTCTAAGAAACATTCTCCCCAAAGCAATCTTGCTTTTACTGGGACTAAGTAAGCAAATTTTGAGTATATTCCCTTTAGATTCTCAAAAAATAGTGAACTCATAAAAATGAAGAAATCTCAGTTTTAAACTCTCAAATAAAAAAGAGATAAGGGTATTGGGCCTGATGAAATGTAAACCCATCAATTTCACCTTCAATTTTATTTTGCTGAAGTGAGCAGAAAGATTTTCTTACCTATATTTACCAAGGCACAGAGAATTAAATAAACTTGAGTCATTTTTTTAAATCATATATACCTGAAAGCCTGTTTGGGGGCCACAATTTAGCTTTACTGCCATTCAGATCCTCTGCATACTTTTTCTTTTTAAATTTTATTTTTCTGTGTAATCAAAAACTATATATAATGACAGCAAACAGATTTATTTCTTTTTTTTTGAAACAGACAAAATCATTGATTATGTTCTATGATAATAGATGTGAATTGATGAATAACAATGTGGTTAATTTACTCCACCTGAACAGTAGAATAGAAAACAATATTGTAGCATTTTCCTCTTCCCTTTAAAAACAAATGATATGTTTTTCTCAAATCTAAGCAACATCATAAACACTACTGCCCCCTGTCTTTTTAACTCACACGATATGTATCTTTCTCAACTCATCATTAAACATTGCCCATAGAATGATGCTATATACAAAAACTTTCTTTCTCAGGTATTTCAAACTTGTCTGTTAAGGATAACTTGTAAGCGTTGCTTTCCTAATTGAAGAATCTAAGTAATTTGTAGAATTTTAAAATCTGTTCTCAGCATTGAGTTGTTTCCATTTTTTACTTCTTAATACAATTTTAGAATAAGCAGAGGAATTTTCCTCATGGTCCAGTTTACTAAAACGAGAAAAGTAAAAATATGCCATCAAGCTTGATTATCAATATGAAGATTTAAAATTCATGGTAGGTCATTCATAGTCTTAAAAACGGTTTAGATGCATATGAACCCATGCCCATACTTAGATGATAACTGCAAATTATTTAGAGATTATTTATTTCGACCCCTCCTATTTTTAGATGAATTAAAAGTAATATTTATATTATTACATTTTCATTTATATTAATAAATGCTCGTTATAGAAAATTTTAGAAGTGCAGAAAAGTGTAAGAAGAAAATACAGAATCTTACTACCCTGAAATGTAACAAATATTTTCTGTATTTCTTCTTTTTCTATTCAATTCCACATTTCCAAGTCACAATCCAGAAAGCTATTAATTACCCTTCCACTGGTAATAATATTTTATCACACCTATATCAATATTATTCATATTACACTTGCAAATTTAATAGGTACAATTGATATTTCATAGTTGAAAAACACTTCTTCAGCTATTGGCCATGATGCATTTTTTTTGAAATCTTTAGCTATTCAAATCTCTCTCATGAATTTTTGGTTATGTTTGTTCTTCAATTGTCTATAAGGATCTTCATATTTTTGTTATTAAATTTGTAATTTCTCATAAATGTTGCACATATTTTGCAAAAATTAAAAACAATTGATAGTATATTTTGTCTTAGCAATCATATCCTTTTTCATTGTTCTTCATAAAATATTTCTTAACAATTATCAATTTATATTTCCTTAAATTTTTGTATTCTGAAAATCATTTTAAGTTCCAAACAAAATTTTAATGAGAATTGTGTTTAACCTATAAATTGAGTTACAGGAAATCAATGAGACTTCTGTCTATACATCCAGAAACATGGATATTCCTGATGATTTATTCAGATTCTCTGCTATATTGTTTAGAACATATGGTAGAAAAAAGATATTTTTGCAGTAAAGTACCTAGGGAAAAAAGGTTAATTGTTTTCAATGCTTTTGTACAAACTACATATTTTACTGCAAAATCACAGTTGGTATATTGAGAAACTTGAATTTGTGTATTTATCTTGTATCTACTTTGCTAAACTTTTTTATGAATTGAAAGATATTTTTTCAGCTTTTTCATGTAGATGTTCTAGATATAGCCCTATCGGTCATTACTAATGATACTATTGATTTTTTCTAATAATTGTCATCTGTTTTTCGTTTCATCGTAGCATCTGAAATGAAGCTAAAAGAGAATGATGATTATAACCTTCTTTTAATGAAGATGACTCTCATTGACTTAAAAATGACAGCAGCAATGGCTTTTGCTTTGAGATTATTTGTCTCCCAGTTTTATTCTTTGATTTTTTTTAAAACTTAGAATATCAAGAATAATTATTAAACTTTATTAAATATCTTTTAACTAAAAACTGAAGTGACTACAAGGTTTTTCTTGTTTGAGTTACTAATATATTTCAATGCTAAGATTCTTATTATTAAAGCATACGAACATTTGTTCTTGACCTTAGTATATTTCAGTTAGGATCTTTATATACACAGGTAGAAATACATGTAATTGATCTCTGATTTCCATTTTGTTCATTTTCAAACTTATGAGGATTATAGTGGATACATAAGATAAATTGCTCAGCCTATCTTTTTTCCTAGGTGCTAAAAAGACATATGAATGTCTAAATGGTCTAGTATGTTAGAGGTTAAAATAATTCACCCATGTCCCCAGAGACATATTTGGAAATAGTCTTTTCTCCATGCATTCCTTGTTTATAGACAAATTCATGTTTTCTGCTGCCTTTTAATTGAGACTGGTTATTTTATATTATTCGTGGGTACCGCCATTTCTTTGAAATATATAAAATTATTAACATGAAATTATACGAAGTATTCCATATTTGTTATTTTAACTTTTTCTTTGTTACTTTAATTTTTTTCTTAGAATGTTTCTGGTATTTAGCTTATTCCCTAAGAAGCAATCTTTGTATTAATAGATACTAATTGAATTTTTTCCTGCACTCATTTAATAATTCGTTCATTTAGATTCACAAATGTGTTATATTCTGGTTATTTTAAACTTTACTTCTTAAATTATGTATTATGTGTTTTTTCTATTTTTAAAAAAGTATTATAACATTCTAAAGTTTTAAATATTCCTTTGGTGGCCTCCTCAGTTTTATTTTACAATGTTTCTCTCTCTCTCTCTCTCTCTCTCTCTCTGTTTTGTCTGTTATTCAGTCTGAATAATATTTTTAAATATTTAAGAATTTTTTATATTATAGAATAAATTAAGTTTTATAATATAGTTTTATAGTAAGATAACTTAGGCTCTATAATTTTTGCCTCTATAATTATGGAATTGAGATATTTTGGGCCAAGTTTAAGATCAATTTGCCAAATTTCTATTGATAATTTGTTGGTAGAATGCAAAATTTGATTTAACTTGACTAACAGTGTTATTAATCACATTATTCTAATTATCTGTGTGTTTTAATCTACCTGATCTACCATAAGTAATATTGGTATATTGAAAGGATATATATATATATATGATTATTATTTAAAATATACAATATAACTATTAGGATACATATAATAAAGTTATCTGTAACAGGTTATAATTAAGATATTCTGTAGGGTATACATTTGTTGCAAGTTTGTCTTAATTATAGATTAAATTTATACAATCAATATAGGTGATGATTCTCTTTTTTACTTTTAATAGATTTAATGCTGGATTTTTTTAATATTAATCTTGACTCCTAGGCTTTCTTTTTGTTGTTGTTTGCCTCTAATCTTGAGTCTCTTTTTAATTATTTACTTTTACTTTTTATTTCTCTTTTTACATAATAGATAAATAAGTAAATAAGTTTATAAGTCGTGTTTTAATGTAAGATTTTAAAGGCACTAGTAAACTGATATGTTCAATAACTCATTCTGTTTTCTGCTTCTCCTTTTTATGTTCTACCTATGTTGTAGAGCTGTTGAAAAGCTAAATGAATCAATGGCATGGTCCTTGGCATATCATAAGCTCAAAATAAACATGTAGAGGCGACATATTCTAGTGGGTCATTAGCTCTGAAGACCAGCTTTCTGAATTAAAAACACTTGCTAATTGTTTGTCATTGCATAGATAATCTTTCTGATCTTCAATTTTATTTCCCAAAAAATGGGAAAAAATAAAAGAACTGCTTCATAGAATGGTTATAAAGAATAAATTTTTTTTTTTTTTAAAAGAAGCAAATATGTACAGCTCCTGGCACGGAGTGAGAGTTAAATAAATATTAGCTATTTTTATCCTTCACAGATTTTTGAATCTTCCCTTTTTGTTCTGTAATAATCTGGAAAACAGATTTGCCTCTTGTTTCTAGTTCCAGTAATGATCATCGTTTAAGATTTTCAAAAAAGCAATCTAATTTAAATTTTCCTAATTATTAATGAACTGCAGTATAATAACTTTTTACTCTGCCCTATGTAAGGCTAAACTCAGGACACTTTTAGCAAACTTTTACATTTTGACCATTTTGTTAATAAATCTGAATTTTATTAGTATATATCATTACTAGTAAATTACTTTTTTTTTGCGTGTAGCCTTATTTTATAAAAGATAACTTTAAATTTTTATATTAATTTACCTCATTTACTGAAAAAAATGCTTAGACATCTAGTATGTACTTGTTTAATGTTATTCAGTGGTCAGTCTCAGATTTTTCTTTATGTTGTCCTGCATATTTTGATCCTTTGCTTTTCATCAGAAATATATTATGAAACACATTTTTCAGGCCGTGCACATGAAAACTATTTTTCAGTTTCTTTAGCATTCCTGAAAAAAGTCTTTCCTTCTTATTTGTGAATAAACAGCTAGTTTTATATAGGAAATTCTCTGATTTCTTTCTAACAATCTAGATCTCATTCTATTTTCTTCTGGAATCTAGTCTGATGGAGGAGAAATATGAGGCTAATAATATAATGTCTCTTCTATTGTTGAAAACCAGAATTTTTATCTTGATTTTTTTTTTTATCTAAAATTTTTTGTCAAATTTTATATTCTCTTTCTGAGATCAAGGGAAAATTTTTATCTAAAGACGAAGTTTTGTTTTGCGTTTTGTTTTTTTTTAGCTCAAGATATTTATTTTTAATTTCTCTCTATATATTAATTTCTTTTATTCTCTTTTTTACTTTCCCCTTCATTTTATCATCTGTTCCTAAACATTTTTTTTCTTTTTCTTTGCTTTCTGTGGTAACTTCTTAATTTTTTCCTATACTAGGAGCTAATTATGTGTAAATTGTTCTTTTTAAAGATGCCTTCCTTTGTATTTTAATCTTACTTTTGCAGTTTTAGAAGTCTCACACTTTTCTTGTCTCATATTAAATCTCAGCCTTTTGTACTTTTTGTTTTGCCTTGATCTATTTTTAGGGTATCATATTCTATACATTGTTTTTTTCAATCAAGTCTGATTTCTTGAATGTCTTTTAGAAAAAAAATTCTA
The DNA here is from genome assembly GCF_014176215.1 of Rousettus aegyptiacus. NCBI lineage: Eukaryota > Metazoa > Chordata > Mammalia > Chiroptera > Pteropodidae > Rousettus > Rousettus aegyptiacus. The sequence continues at coordinate 54,801,808 of NW_023416286.1, read as the reverse complement.
AAAATTAGTCTTTTACTTGTAGCAAATAGTTTTCAGTGACGATTCCCTAAAGTCTTTAAGATAGTTGATATTTCCTTGTTTATGCTATAGAAAAGTCATTCATAAGGAAAATATGGTTTATTGTTTATTTTTGACTGAACATGTATTGGTCTAGTTTTAGTGTTTGCCAACAGACAGTAAACAGTCTTCCTTTGATTGCTCTCCATGTCCACTTAGGTGCTTGATGAAAACCTATCTCAGACCAAAATCAGGATGGTATATCTTGATAGTAGAATTTTTTCAATATGGTTCTTCTAGTATTACATAAACTCTTCTCCTACCCTGTACCTTAAGTGATTTGACTCTATGGCAGTCCATGGTTCTTTTCCAATTAGAAACATTAAAGTGAACAATTAGCATTTCAGGCACATTCTGACACCAGAGTTTCCCTTGTCTCTGCCTCTACGTTCACATCCCAAATTGTAATAAATTTGAGAGGCTGAATGTAAACAGATCTGCAGCAAGCAGTGCAGGAAACGAACCCATTATCTATAGTATCCAGTCCAGGAAGACAGCCTACTGTCTACATGTGAGACCTAAAGAAAGTCTCATCGCTACCTGTAGCAATCAGTCCAGGATGTCAAACAATAACCACTGTAACAATCGGCACTTAATTAATAACTGACAGCTTTCCTAATTTTCACTCCTGCTTCTACCTCAGCACCATCCAGAGAAAGCCAACCATGCACCCTTAACCAATCATATACTTAGCCCTTTCCCAGGCCAACAGCCTCCGGGCCTTCCCTTTTTCCACTATGAAGCTCTCTGCCTCTTCTGCCTGCCTTTGAGTCTCTGCCAAATGCATGTGATGGTGGCTGCCTCCCTTGCTACAGCAGACTCTGAATAAATAGACTTTGCCTAATCTCATTTGGGTGGTCTTTTAGAATGCCTGTTAAAGGAGTTATGTGCGTGATGGATATAGTGGTATGGTGGTCATGTGGTGGACATAACTTTTACAACTTATAAAACAGTATCTGCGTGATGGGTGAGGCAAAGTGAGTGGGGATGAATGAACCTTTTTTTTTTTTCTTTTTTTCTTTTTTTTTTTTTAGATCCTCCAACTCTAAGCTTGTAATAGGCAAGTGGGATGGTGAGTATAAGGTTTGGCATCTTCCTACCATTATCTAAATAGGTCATACTGTTCTGTTTCAGAGAACAACACATATTTATTGAGTCGTCTATCTTCACCCGTTTTCTACATACTAGAAGTTCCTCCCAAGCTCCATAAATAGTTTACTATTATCTTTAATTTCCTGGAGTATTGCATATTTAAAATTTTTTTTCATGTGTTTATACCTATTTCAATGGAGGAAATTTGGAGATTACCAGGAATTGCTACACACATGCAATCTTAACCTGGATATCAAACCCAGCCCACCCACTTCAGCACTATAGAAACTGGGGCTTAGATCTCTTGATTTCTTGTCTATTATATCTTCTGCTCTTTGTTTTCACTTATTTTTCCATAGCTCATCAGCGCCCTCAGCCAACTCTTTGGAATGAATTTAGAAAAATCGTTCCTTCCCATAGTAGCGGTGTAATCTTGAACAAGTTACTTAATTTTCTTAAGCCTCAATTTTGTGATAAAAAGGTTGATAATAGCATTGAACATGTCATAAACCATTTTAGGTACTTTTACATGCATAATTACATATTATTGTTAATACTTTCAAAAACCTTGTGAGTCAGGGACTATTGGCATTCTCAAATTACAGATGAAAAAACTAAGATTTAGAGAGGTTCATTTTGCCCAAGATCATGTATCTAGTGAGTAGTATTGCTGAATTTGAAACTGGATAGTCTTAATCAGGACTCACTTTTTAAACCACAACACAGTTTTTAAGTCGTTTCTTCTGGTGCTAAACTTAGCTAGATTTAAATTTAAAAGATGCTGTGGAATGAGGCCGGGTAGATGCAAATGACAGGGACTTCACAGTATTCCGGGCTTCCCAGAATTCAGAGTGTTCAAGCTTTCAGTAGTCCTGTAGGGCAAAGTCTTCATGATGGGAGACACAGGTCAGCAGCATGGCCCAATGGGACCATTTAGGGGACAGATTTGAATGGTGGCTTTGGAATATATTCAGTTCTGCAATTTCCTTTGGAATGTTTCACCAAAACAACTCTATGGTTTGGGATATTTCCAGCCACTCTGGGGAAGAATCTGGGAGGTCTGGGAGTTTGAGATTTCATCAGATCCAACATAGACAATCTTTGGGGCAAGAAAGGCTTAGGAAGCAATTTATGCTTTTCACAGAAAGCCCTGGACTTTTGCAACTTTCTAGAGTTTGGGGATGTGGTGAGGAGGGCTTTATGGGACTGACTGTAGAGCACTTTGAGGCCATAGTAAGTGACGTAAATCGAAACGATTCAGCAGTGAACTTTTATTATTCCTTTAGCTGTCCAGTATTTGATTTCCTGCTTAGGGAATTCCCCATCTTATGAATATTTGTAGAGAGTCGGCTTTCCACTGTAGAAGTAAAAACACCAGACACAATTTTCCAATTGCGGGCACTGAATCAGAACTTCACTGTGCACAAGTCAGGACCATGGAAGGTCTTTTTTGGTGTATGGTGGTTGGAGCAAGATCTACTGTCTTAGGCAGAAGTGGCAGTAGGGAGCACCTTTGTCTCTAGTGACAGGATCCACTGAGTTGTGTACTCTGTGGGAACCAGAGGGTGTTAGTGGTCATTTAAATATCTACCAGCTCACACTGCACTTCAGACATGGCTCGCAGATGTGGCCTATCTCTCATCCCAACTTTAGAGTTTGCCTTCTGCTTTTCCTCATTCCTGTTTCACACTCATGAGGTATCCTCTTTTATAAAGTTCATGACTGTATCTCTTTATCTGAAACACTTTTTATTGTCCCCTATGTCATAGCTACTTCTCAAATTTTTTTTTGCCAGCTATTAATCCAGGCAACTAGGCACATAGGAATTATTTGGACAATAACTTTCCTTAGAATTCTCTGAGATACTTACTATTTCAGACCTTTTATTCATCACTTATTTTTCAAGCCCAACTATTCCAGGCATAGGTCTTCTGTGGGAATAGATCAGACTTGACTTTTCTCTATCCTGCAGGATACAGGTTGATATGGAGGGAGTTTACTTAAAATTAAGAGTGTAGATTTTAGAACTAGAAAAGCTTAGGCTTCCAAGATAGTGTTTTTAGTGACAGCATGGACCAGCAACCTCTAAGGTTGTTTCTTAATTTTAGCAATCGCCTCCAAGGGTTGTCATGACACTCAGTGTGTATGGAAAATGTTCAGCCTAGTCAGTGCTGAGCACACAGGCCCTCCTAGAATGCTGGCTCTCAGAACTCAGAGTTTGTGAGGCAGAGTCATCGCTCTCAGCTTGGCAAGTCCTTTATTACGCATCTCTCTCTGGTTACCAAGCAGGGATCAGGTTCTATATGCGTATGTACTAATTCACTTCATTTATATTTTGGAACTGTAACATAGATTTTTTTTACATCTATTTCCTCCTCTCTCTTTATTTCCTAAGGCAGAAAAGCAGTCTAGCTGGGTATTTCAGTCCATCGTTTTTAGTGTCAAACTATAAATAGCAATTCTAGAGTGTACCTAAGAAATAATTGACATATATTATGTTCAAAAAGGAATATAAACACATGCAAGTGAAAATGGCAATAGCTTATGGAAGTTCACCCTCGCACCAAAGGGTACCAGTGTGGGACAGCAGAGAGATGCTGGGAATGTCTGCTCTCTGATGACACTCCTAACTCCTCAGGTAAGAGGTTGATTATCATAGTGTCAAGGTAAAATCCCTATACTGATCTACTCATTTTCCCCTGATTCTTCCCTCTTTCCCTTCTCATCTTCTTTTAGGTATTATATATTTCTCTAAGCTTCCCAAAAGTGGGCTGAAAAGGACATTTTGGAGAATGGTCCTCTGGGAGTCATTTTAAGTTATATGAGTCTGTACCACATTGAAGAGATGTTCATTCACTTCTTTTTGAAGCTATATTTACATTTTCCTGCCCCCACCTCATGAAACCCACAAAGTGTGAGCCCAGGGGAGCTGGGAAGTGCTGGGAGGGGAGGGAAAACATTCACTGAAGGCTGAGCACTGTGTTAGTTAATTTACTTATATTATCTGATTTAAGTTTCACTATAACCCAATGAGAAAAGTATTATGTCACTGTTTTATATATAAGAAACTGAAGCTCAGAGAGATTATGTAATTTGCCTAATGTCAAATAGCTAATATATAAAGTACTATGATTCAAAGCTAAACTGGTCTGACTCTAAATAAAATCACTTCACTATCCCAACCAGTTTCTTGCACTTTTAATAATCTCTATTCAAGAGTCCCTGTTAAGAGTTTCTAAGTCCCTACTTATTCCCAATTCGACAATAAAATGAATGGGATGAGATTAAAGTATACTAAACTAAGAAGGTTCTAGAATACAAATTACTATCACTTTTTAAAAGAGTTTTATTGAGATATAACTACATATCTTAAAGCTGAAAGTATACAATTAAATGGTTTTAAGTAGATTTAGAGTTCTGCAACTATCACCATCATCTAATTTTAAAACTATACTTTTTATCAGGAGTAGTTTTTCAAGTTTACCCCTGGGTGGTTTTGTTCACTACATAAATCTGGGAGATCTTTCTGACCATGTCCGAATGGTAGAGCATGGCTTTCCATTGCAGGAGTGAAATGCTAAGATTAAATTATTATCAGGTGAAACCACCTGCAGTCTCAATTTCAAAATATTTCTGCTTTCAAATGACTTCTCTGGTGGAAAAGGAGCTATAAATCCCCTGAATAAATAATAATAAATGTTCTGGTCTGTGTATGTATCACAAGGAGATTACTTTGGCATGCTGGCATTTAGCAAATGAGAAATGTCAAAACAAATAAACTGTTTAATCCATATGGGATCATGACAAATTGATTTGGAAATTCTGTTTTCTCCTATCAGGTGCTGCTTCTGAGATGGATTGTTTCACATTTTTTTTATACTGGCTTTGAGGCCTTTGACTCATGTTATTGAGAATAGAAAAGCAATTTAGCAGTTCTAGGAGGTTTCTGACAAAATGCCTTAAAAAAAGTTTTTATCATCCTTTTCCCGAATTGATATTTTATGTCACCCCTGTACAAGAGTCATGGTTACATCAACTTTTTATGTTGGAAAAAATACTCTGTTCAAGTATCTAAAACCATTTCCATCATCTTGCATTTATTATTTCATTCTGAATATCTATAAAGAAAGTTTCTACTTTAAAATTTTGTAATCCTAATGACTTTGGTAGCTATCATCATTCAATTAATGCTGAAGAGATTCTTAAGAAATTATTGTATCTAAAACAAACTTTAAGAAGCTATTTCCTGCTCTATTAAATTAAGACTTTAAAGTTGATTTTTATGTTAATAATAATATTAAAATTAATATTTTAGTTATTTTTTTACATTATTCTTAATCAATCATTTTCTCATTAACTTAAGAATAATAATAAATAACCCCCCAAAATACTGCTTTTGTGTCATCAAATCCCCATCTGACACTCACGACTCTCTAAGGTAGTGTTTAACTATTATTACCCACATATTAGGGATGAGGAAACTGATACGCAGATTCGATAGTTTGCCCAAAGGTCATAGGTGAAAAGCGACAGCACCTGGATTAGAGCCTAGACAATCTGATTAAGTCGTTCCCACTATATTCCCTTAATAAATTAAGAAAGGAGGCTCTGAATTCTTTCTTCTGAGTGAAAATTCATTTAAACAATTGTATTCCTTTTTACTTTTTTACCAAGTTAACACAAACTCAGAGCATTACAAATACTTATAATACAAATTTCTCAGGCATATGTCATTGTTTCTTAGCAACGTTGTCACTTCGAGAGCTCTCAGGGGAGTCACTAAATCAAAGCCACATGGCTCGTGGTAGGCAGTGTCAATCAGTGGGCCTAGATGTTGCTAAGGAGTTTGAGTTTCCTCCAGTCCTCCTTTTCATCCCCAGATAATCAGTTATGAAATGCCAGCAATTGTGTCAGCCTATTATATTTTCACTCTAACTTCAAGGTTAGACTTACTCTTTTGTGTTCCTGACTATGAAAGGAATCCCAGGAGGAAGCACATGCTGAAGTCCACATGCCAACATCATGTGGGAAGACAGGACCACAAAAGCATTGTGAAGAAGTGTAATAACAATGCTCTATGCCAGACGTTGTAAACTGGTGACTGCAAGCCAAATATGGCACATAGATGTGTTTAGTTTGGCCAGATGAGCATTAACTTCTTATAAACAAACTACCAATGTTTAAAACCTGGAAGATTTCACACACATTTAGATCTCTTTCTCCTTGCTAAACATCAAAAGAACTGGCAACCCTGAGTTTTCATCTGCAAATGCCAACAATAGATTGGACCTAAAGGTAGCTGAAAGGTAGTATGATGAATCATTCATTCTCTAATTCACCCAGCTCCCACCATGCAGCATTTTCTTACCTCATTCACTCATTTTATGTGTCAAGGGGACAGTCAGTGGCATTCAAGTTGGCGATTCCTGCCTGTGCACATTTTTTTGTTGTTCTCAATTCTTCCGATGATTAAATCTCTGTCATGTAGTTGAAGAATTCAATTGTTTCATGGCTAGATTTCATGCCAAAAGCACTATGAGAAAATAACTAAAACATGGGCTTTGGAGTCAGGCAGATCTGGGCTCAGATTTGAACCCTAGAAATCACTGGTTGTATTACCTTCAACAAATTCCTTGCGCTCTTTGACCATTAGCTACTTCCTGTGTGAAACTGGAAAATATCGCCTGACAGAGAATAATGAATACATAATTGGGTCTCAACAAATGTCAGTTTCCTTAGCTTTCACTACTAAGTGTTTGTATAGAATCTAGGGGGGGTGAAGACGTGGACCCTGTTCTCTACGGTTTCACGGTCTAGTGAGGAGGCAGACTAGTGTCCCATGATCTATGATGTTAACTTCGATCACTTGCTTAATGTGATTTCAGTCAGATTTCCTCACTGTAAAGTTACAATTTTCCCTTTTGTTATTAGTATATAATTTGTCTGGAGGTATTTGAGGACATTGTAGACATTTTATTCCTAATCAAAACTTGCTCAATAGTTTTAGTATCTATACATTATTTTTGCCTGAATAAATTCTTATTATGATGATGTCAAGAAAACATCTGAGTAAGGTGTTGGAAATTAAGGGGTACTGTTAATATTTTTCCAGAAAGAGCCTGGTCAGGCCTTTTCTGTCCCAATAGTATTATAGGACACCTCTGTTGCTATCTCTGGAGTGAAGACAATCCAACCCACTTTTCATCTGGTCCCTGTTTTCTCATTTAATGGCTCAGGCTTAGCAAGAAATATCCATTCTCCTTACTAGGATGGCTTCAGGGGAGGAAGACCTGGGCCCTTTCGTTTCCATTATTGGAAGTGGCGGAAGTGGCCAACTGACTCTCACCAAGAAGAAACAGTGAAGGAGGCCACTATACACAGTGCAAAAACCCACAAAACATGTTCCACTGGAACACCTATAATGTTGCTCCTTTAAAACCTGCATTAAATTCCATGTCCCTCACCTTTACGGTGTCCTCAAGACAACGTCAGTGAATATTTGTGTTACTGTTAAGGTTTTTTGGAGGTGGATTTGTATCTTTTTTTGAATGATCTTTCAGAATAAAGCAAAAAGCTTATTTAGGCTACGGAAGTTAAGGAATGCTTTCTGTATTACTGATTTCTTGGCTTGAGTTCAGCTGGAAGTACCTAAAACATTATTAGTCCTTACAACAAATATCTTTTCCCAGACTATTAGCCATTCCCCCTCCCCGCCAAAGGGACTCAAAGGGCTTATAAGTTTGACTGTCATGGAAACAAAGATGATTGAAAAATAGGATTGAAAGGAGTAGATGTTTCCAGACAGCAGAAATATGTTTTTATTTATAACTAATTATTAAATTTAGCTTTAACTTTTTCTGGCAGCTATGGATAAAAGGGAAAGACTTTGGTTTATAAAGTTATTTTTATTGACAAAGAAGTCGCAGAAGTTCATTCAAAGATAAACTTTAACCTAGAACTAGATGACTGCCGATGGTAATATAATGTAGAAGTCCACCTATCTGGCTTACCAGGTTGTGTTACTTATAGGTACTATATGTTGCATTCCCTGAAGTCCATTCTGAAAAGGGGTTGTGGGCAAAAAGGCCATCAAAAATCAGGCTGCAATGCAGTCTCAGTGAGGCACAAGCAGGGAACTCTGGAGTGGGGAAGACCCTTCAGAGCTCTCCTGAGTTGGAGGAAGAAGCCTGGGTTACCCTGGGAAGGAGATATATTTTTGGTATATCTTCTTCACCCCAAACAATTCCCAAAGAGGGCTGATACCTGAAGGCTGTCAGTGGCAGCCCCAGAAACTGCAGTAAAATTCCCACATTACTAAAGGGTCATAACCTTTGGTAATGTGGGCTTCCTATAATAGCCTCCATGACAAAATGATAATTTCAACTATTCCTGCAGATATTTATTTCGTAAAACAAAACAAAACAGAAACCTATAAGCGTCTGTAATTGAGTCATTTTTATATCTAACACGTTATAAATATTGGAGTGGTATATCATAGACATATATTATGAGGTGGTTCTTTGCAGGGATTTCCTGCAGCCATTAGGCAAGTCTCCACCTTCAAAATCAGAAACTCCTCAAATGCTGATCTTAATTTATGACAATAATTACCCTCCCCCAAGTATTGTAATTATTTAAATAACTGTCTTCCTCACCTCCCAACTAGACTGTAAATTCCACAGGGTCTTGTTTTAAATAACCTTGCATTGCTTAACACAGGGCTGAACACAAAGTCAATGTTCCATAAGGTGAAGTGAGTAAGTGGGTGGTTAGAGTATTAAGAATGATGTAAAAAAAAAAAAAAAAATCTAAATTAATATCAAGAAATAACTTCACTTCTACCTTTGAAATACATCTAAGAGCTGAACAACTCTCACTGTCTTTCCTGCTACTATCCCGATCCAAGCCCTATCATCTCCCCTGGGTTGCTTCCCAAGCATTCCCCTGGTTTTGTTAATATTATGGGTTTCCTTCAGCGTTCCCCACAGGGCAGCGAGAATGACCCTGTTGAAATGCCACTTGCTTAGAGAACACCTCTGGAGGCTCCTGATTTCTTTCGGAGCAAACGATAATGTCCTTACAATGGCCTATAAGGCCCTACACAATCAGTGCCCCCTGTTCTTTCTGACCCTGACTTCTTCACTCTCCCCACCCTCAGTCTGCTCGGCCACACGGGCCTCCTTGCTCTCTCCACCTCAGGGCTTCTGCACTGGCTATTCCATCTACCTGAATTGCTTTCCCCCCTACATTTCCACATGGCTTCTGCCTCACTTTCCTAAAATCTTTTCTCATTTGAGAAAAGTCTACTTTAAAACTTAAAATTTCAGCATTTAATATTACAGCACTTCCTCCCAACAACGTGAATCTTATCCTGAACTATATTTCCCCCGAACTGTAACAGGCTATAATATCTACTTTCTATATTGTCTTGTTTATTCTTAATCAGTCCTCACTAGAATGAATTTTGTTGCCATTGTTTAGTTTTCTCTAGTGCCTGGGACAGTGTTTGGTTTAACAAATATTGTTGAATGAATAAAAGAAGGCCTTTCCGCTTAGAGTTTAATGACAGGGCAGATTTCTGCTTGATTGTTAAGTAGAAGGAACATACAACGATCTGGGGGAGTGAGAATATTCCCTGGCAGGCTTGCCTGTGAAGACAACTGGTCTGGGACCTGAGACCTGTGCATCTGTCCGTCTGCCTCATTTCTAACTTATCTGCAACATGGCTCTCTCTGCTTTCATGGCTGGTGGGTAGAAATTGCTCTCCCATTCTCACCTAACAAGTCCTACACTTAAAGTTCTAAGCACAGTGGCTGTTAGCTGTTACTACATCCACATGACATGGTTCCTGGCCTCCAAAGAGAATGTGGGTTTCTCTCTTTTGTTTCCAAATTCCAACCTGCTGAGAGAGACCCTTGTTGCTCCTCCTTGGATCACATGCTCTACTCTCTGTTCAATTAATGGAGAGAGGATATAAGGTCACCAGGCTGCCTGAAGCCACCTCTAAGGTCATGCACACATTGTGTAAAGCCAGCAGCAATTTTGTAACAAGAGAACTGCGATCTCCTTAGGAGTCACTTTCTTTGGAGACCTGGGTGCATTTTGTTTCTGTTGCCTTTGTCACCCAGGGCATTTCTTCCTGATTCCTCCCAATGCCTTTCTCTCTTTTTTCTGACTCCTCATGCACTGTTCTTTGTTCCTGGTAAGCTTAACAAAGAAGCTCAGGAAATTCTAGTCTTTTGTTTCTAGGGCCCAGGAAACGCACTGAAAGAGGGCCCAGTGGGCGCTGCCTTTCAGACTTTCTGATGTGATATAGGTCTCCTCGCATTGTGAGGCTGATTGAGACCATAGAATCATCCTTGGCTGTCACTGGACAATTTTTACTCTGTCTCCTGCATAGTATGTTAACCCCTGTGGGGGCATTTCTCTCTATAGCAGACAGGCTAAGGAGCCTGCTGGGAATGAGACCTGCCTGCCAGCTCCTTAGCCTTCCTGATCAAAGCAGTCAGGGGAGCAGTAAGCAGCAGTCAAGTTCCTTTAAGACCTGCCTTGCTTAAAGAAAGGTTGGTTTGTTCTGCTTCGAACTTGGCTGGCAGGAACTAAAGTAATGATATCTTTTGTGCCTTGTCTAAACCTTAAAAAATAATTCACAACCACTTATTATTTTTCTCCCTTAAAATTAAACTTGTGAATAATCAGTTTTGTTAGATTTACCTAAGCCTGACTTCCTGCCACTTCCCCTCTCCACCCACCTCTGCTTGGACTCGGAAACTTAAAAGATTATGTAAATTTGTTGGTTGTAAATCTTGGATATCTTCTTTCAGGGATAGGACAGACTTGAATAAAACACAACAACCAACTTCCAGGTCACTTTTTGAGCTCTTATTCAGGCTAGATGTTTTGTCCTTCGAAAAGATTTTTAGCTGAGTATTTTGCTACATTCTTATGTAGCAAATGTTTAGCTGGCCATGGGTAGAGAGGCAAATCTATATGGAGATGCTAGGAATATTTCTGATGAGCTGAGAAGGATAAAAAAACATCCTGACATACTTGTTGGGCTGTACAGGTCTCCTACCAAGATGACCTTTAGTATAAAAAATAGATAAAGCAATGCATGCTGGCAGGGTAAAAAGCACCATTAAGTGCAAACCAAAAGCCATCAGCTAAACTGAAAGACAAAGAAATGCAAAGGTTAATATATGGTGCCCTGGGGGCATGTGGAAATGAACTGATTTGCCTGGTGGCTGGGGAGTCAGTGGATGGAGCCCTGTGAGGAGAGGAGGAGCCAAGGTGCTGGATGAGATGCCCTGCCGAGAGCGACAGGCAGAAACTGACGAATTTATGCCAGGCCCATGAGTCTCTGGCAGGGCTGAGTGGTCTGTTTCTGGGGAGGAGAGAAGAAAAACACACCAATCATTGGTCTGGGTTAAACTATTATGAACCAACTCCCTCTCCCTCTCTCTGACAGTTGAGGGGAAATTAAAAACAAATGGACTATATCACCTGTATGTTTCATTGTCAACTTGTACCTGTTAAAATATTTTTTGCTCATTGCGTTTACTGGAAGTAGTTGTGCACCACTCACATGCTCACAGTATTATCAAATAATGCTTCTTGCTTTATCCCTAGGTGGGGCTCAGTTTTATCTACAGAACTTTAGTTAAAACAATGTGAAATGTTACTAGACAAGTGCTCTTTCTTTCATGTCTGAAGTTTGTGTTCCATGATTTGAGTCTCTATTTTAATACAATAGCAACCATTTAAAACTTAGAGAACTGCCAATGCAGATGCTAATTTCTTTTGTATAGCTGAGACCTTCATTTTCATATTGGAGGAAAGTCACGTACTCCTATCCTCCCCAGCCTTTTGCTCTGTAACTTACTTATCAAGTAACTTCAGCTAAATGGAATGAGGAAAAGCAAGGAAAGAATTACTGTCTACTGTCTGTTATACTTCCCATTAGTCTACGTGTCAGTAGATTTGACTGTGGTCCACTGAGATCTAGCTTCTGTTGAGGAGTCCTGGGCGTACTCCAAGCACTAAGCAGATAGTCTTCCTCTTGAAGTTCCACTGGATCCATTGTATCTTGGGTTTAAAACTAGTTACTCTAGCTTAAAAATAAAATTGAAAATTGTTTCCATATAACACTTAGTCTTCACAACATTACTGTGGGTTTGCTATCATTTATTTCCATTTTATATTAAGCCCTGGAATAGTCAGCTGGCATGAGTTCACAGAGGTTGGTAAATGGCCTCCCTGAGTCACTGTTTCTGCTGAACCACTCAGAAGAAAACTAGCCTGTGAGAGAAGTTATTTATAATATATGCACTACAGCTTATGCACGTTCCCCATAAAGGAGCCCCGACTTTCACTCAGATCTGTATTTTATCACTAGGATGATGGATATAATTACCAGATTTTTAACCACTTAACAACATTCAACAAATATTTATTGAGTCAAGAGTCAAAAAGAAATCAGTTTAGACCCAAAGCTAGGCTCCAAGAGTATAGGATGGACAGGGTAGACTTTGCCTGCCTTCATGGAGCTTACAGCATGAAGGGGAAGTCAGGGAGTAAATGATAAACCATAAATTTATTTCTAATTTAAAGAAGTACCAGGACTTATATAGATAAGCAGTATTGAGTCTGATGGAACAAAAGTGCATCCCAAAGCAGACTCGTTGAGAGATGATGGCCCAACAGCAAAGAGGGAGGGAGAAGAGTTATAGAAAGTGGGCACAAAAGCTATGGTTTTAGCTCTTCTGTGTAATGATAACAGCAGCTGTCTTCTATTAAGTTCTTACAATGTACTTATTCATATTATTTAATTCTTTTAGCAACCCTGTGAGCAAATAATGACCATGAACACGTATTTACAGATAAGAAAGCTCACTTCCAGGTCATATAACTCCCTGAGCTTCAAGGCCAAGGAATGGGCAGCAGGTCATAAAGGGCTGCTATGCTCTGCTTCCACTCAGCCAATAGCACTGACGAAACAGTGGGTGGGGGTGGGGAATCAGTCCTTTTTACAGCAGATATAGTTTCTACTGCTTGGTTGGGCCCAGATGTATGCTCACACTTCCCTTTCTTTCTTGCTGGAGACTTGAATGATTCTCACTGATTCCTTTTCTCTATAAAACTCATAGCCTCCCCATAAGCCTTGTTAGCATCTCACCTGGCTCTCTGCAACTCACTCCCCTAAGACAAATGTGGGGCCCTTGTATTCTATTATAAGAGTTCTGACCACTGTGGGTATACAGGCAGGGACAGACTCACAAGCAAATCCAGGCAGCTCCTAGAAATCTTTAAGTGTCTGGATACTGGACTACTAATTGTGGCCTCTTTGTTAAGATGACTTCCACTAGAGGTTAAATCTCATTGTCTTTTATGCCTCAGTTTGTGGGCCTGGAGATGTAATGGGGTCATAGTAGGAGATGGCAACTAATAGCTATTTAAGTGCTCTCTTGTGGACAATAGCGAGTTTTAAAACTTTTCAGGGTCCCTGGAATATTTTATTTTGGGTGGTTTTCACGAAGTTTGTTTTCCTAGTTTAAAATGAAATTAGACTATTTTTAAACATTCTTTATGCACCCCTCACTATAAAAAATAATCAGAAGTGCTTAAAATTCTAAAAAACTTGAATGTCATTGTGAGAGGTCACATGTAAATGTGTTTACATGGCCTTGTATGGATTCCATGTTAAAATAATTCTTCAGGGTTTATGTGCATCTTTACACTTTTAAGGTTTTCAAACACCTCGGCTAAGTAACAAGGTTTTCAACATTTAAAGGAGAAAGTATTACCTCCATAAATGTTATTTTGATTTATCAAGAATCTCAGAATGAAAACCAAGCAGCATTTATCCTTGGTTTATCATTGATTTATTATTTATTAAGTACTTTATATATGCTAGGCACTGGGGAGATTCAGAAGTGACTTAAACAGACAAGATATCTGGTTTCATTGAATTTATATTATAGTGGAGAGAGACAGATAACAATATAAAAAAGAAATAAAAAGAAAATTAAGTTTAGATACTGAAAAATGAGATGAAGAAAACAGGATTGTGTGATAGAGAACCAACTTAGGCCTGGGGGAGAGGAGTCTAGGTTAGGGAAGGCTGTTTATTATAGGTTAAGAAGTCTACTAGATATGAATCTGAATGACAACATATATATTTTCCTAACCAAAGAATTCAGTCTAGCTTCAGCTATAACTTGTGACCCCTAATTGCTCAGATATCTGTTTTGACCTTTGACCTCAATCCCCAACTGGAAAGTGAGTATGGGGTGGCCAGTATCTCATGGACATCTCTTGTGAATACTCTATCTTCAATTTAATCCAAATCAAACTGGATTTGTCATTCTCTCCACTTTTAAAACCTGTCCTGCCTGTGGTTTGAAAGTTGGTAAATGCAATCTTCTTCTTCAAAGTTGCCCAAGCAAGAAACAAAGAAATTATGATCTCTATTCTTTATGTCTGACATCTATTTCGTCCTTGGTATCTCTCTAATCTGTCCCCACTTTTCTTTCATTTTTCTCTTTCTTGCCTGGACTTTTTCAAGAGCACAACTATCTGGTTCTTTCATATCTAGTCACTCTCCTTATACTCCTTTCTCCATTACATAATTCTCTAGTCCCATGTCTTGTACCTCCTCCACAAGCACAATCTCTTGCTTAGCCATGACTGGTACATGCCTGAAATACTTTCTATTCCTAAATAATTTATTAATCAATCAATCCTTTAATTAATTAATTCATCGATCTTTTAAATTTTTGCATTGTTATTAATTGATTTTTCAGCACCAAGGCACTGAAGTGAGGGAGTTATGAGAACCTTCACTTTTCCTCTAAGATTAAACTCAAGATGGGATTCTCAGTGATGTCCCCATGACCTTTATGTGACCTAGGCTGAGTTGAGTGTCCCTCTTTTGTTCTTTCACTATTAAAATTGTCATCACATTGCTCTGCACAGAACGTTATTGTTGATTTGCTTATCTGAGAACCCCAGGAAATGAGATTCAGGGGTCTATTTTTCACATCTCTGTCCCAGCAAGACACATGGTTGCAGCTCAGAATAAATGCTGAATTTTGGGAGAACAGGAATGGATAAGCGGTATTTAAACAATCTCTCCCCACCCCTGCTTTTTTTAGTGTCTCAAAAACTACAGTGTTTTTAATGACCCATTTATATAGGTTTCCAGATAGCCTGCTATAAAAGCACTGCTATTTGATCAAGAGATCAGTGAGGCAGATTAGATGGTCTGTTAAAAGTTCCTCTCAATTCCCCCCTGGTAATATATCCATAGATATGGAGGGTTATCCAAGGTGATGAGGCCGACAAAAGATCTAATGTAATTCTAGGCTGAATTAATAGAGGAGTGGTATCCAGTTCACAGAAGATAATAAGCTCCCTGCCCTCAGCACTACTAAACCCCCGCCAGGTAAATTGTGATTAATTCCAGGTACCTTATTGAAGCCGGTGAGCACCTCTCTGACATCTATGCAGAGAAGTTGGTAGGTAATGAACCCTATCTTATATAAATAATAGTTGACTGTGTCACAGATGTTTGGTGAGAAAAAGAGACATCAGCACAGAAACAAGCATTCATGTATTTGAGGTCTGTTATGTGGAAGAGAAATTAAAATTATTCCATTAAGCTTTCAGAGCTAGGCTTTTCCGGCAGAAATTACCCACAGAGTGGATTTCAGCTAATTATAACAAAATGTTTTAACAACTGAAAGTGGACTGCCCTTTATATTACTGAGTTTCTCAATGCTAGTGGTGTTCAAGAAGAATAATTACTATTTGGTAGGTAGATAATTTCTTCAGTCTCTTTCAGATTTAAGATTCTGCTGTTCTAAGATGGTGACATTGTTCTTATCTCCAAAGAAAATTCAAAATAAATGAAATTTAAGTACATTAGGATAATTTAGGGAGCAAGACAAAAGAAATTCTTGAAAGACAGTGATGTTCATGAGAAGGTCCATCAGAAGCTTTAGAAAATTTCAGTTGCAGATTGACTTGAAAAATAGTTTGGATAGTCAGATGATTAAAATAATTTTACTTGTGTTCAGAATCAAGAGGAAGCAAATAGCTTCTTAATATCTCTGACTCATGGTGTAATTTAACCTATATGATGTCTTTTCCCTTAGCAAGGCATTTTGTGAGCATGGGGGTATTTTAAATATGAAAAACGACAATAAATAAAAACAGAAAGGGCATAGGGGAGATTAGTGGCTTATTAATTCATCAATTGTATTGCTAACTAAATAAGTTAAGAAACTTGACTGTAACATCTTATAGAATCCAAGATGGTTGCTTTTTTAAAAAATTACTCATTCTAAAAACATCCAGGTATTTATTCATGTTTTATCATAACTATTGCCAAACATTTAAGCATTTTTAAGTGCCTGAAGATTTTTTTCTTGCAACTAATTTTTGTCTCACATGAGGCATTTATGCAGATGGTTTTATTTTAACAAATCAACAAATATAGCTTTTATTTTGGTGTTAAGATATAAAATTCCAATCACTATCATTTTTTGTACAGTTTATCTATACTTTCTTTTCTTACTGCATGCATATAAATTCCATTATCATTAATAAGAGTTATACAATAAAAGCATGTATTCATTAGTGTCTAATGCACTTCCCAAGGTTATCTTAAAGTGCAGGAGTTTAATGAGTACCTAATGAGAATTCTTATACCACTGATTAAGAATATCTATCATATTTGTGATATGGATATCACAATCTAACACTGGGAAGCTAGTAAAAAATATTAAGTCTCAAATAGCCTCTTTTGTTATTAATCACATAAGTGAAAGGCACTTTGTGTTGACAAAGATATGACCTTTAATTTAGTCCATTAATACTTTAAATCTGCTAATATCTTAAATAATTCATCACAATTTAAATTTTCATGCACTATGTGACATTTTTGAGATAAATAATATTATGTAATACTGGAAAAAACTTGGGTCATGTATTAAAATAGAACTTCCACATATTAAAAAACTGCCTGTTTAAACTGAGTTGAATTTGTTGCTATTACTTTGAAGAGTAACCTAAGGTGGAAGAATAATTTGTCAATATTGTGTGAGTAAAGTCAGTTAGATAACTCAGATCAATCTTATCTCTCCACTAACATAGGTTCTTAATTATACATCTTAAGGAAGAGAAAAACATTTCTAATTGTGGAATATATTCTAAAAACTTTAACTAATGGTTTTTATTTGAACCTTTAAATCTATTTTATTTGCTAAGTCTAAGAAAAATAAAGTAAAATATAAGGTGGAATTGTTTAAAGAGGACTTTCAGTAACTTGATACATTTTCAGTTAAAGTTTTGACATTTTCATTGTTTTTAACTTTGTACTATAGGAGATGCTTCCTATAGCAACTTTTTAAATAAGCACTTACTGAAAAAGTTTCTTTTCCATGGAATTGGTAGGTTAATGAGAGTCCTCCTACATTATGGAATGGAATGGAGGTTGTAATAATCAAAAAAGGTATATATATAAAAGTGCTTTATAGCCATAAAAAGCTTTGGATACTAGTGAAAATGGTCTGTAAAATCAATAGAAACTTGGAAGGTTATAATATATACATGGAAAGCTCAGGGTCAAAAAGCAGTTTCCAGTGCTTGCTCTTTCTGCTTCCCTGTCTCTATATTTCTGTCTCTATCTTCTTCTCTCACACTCACATACACCTACACACACATTTCAAATGACTGCATTTTTATATATACTTCCTGCAAATAGACTAAATCCCATATAGGCTGAATTCCTTGGTTAGGAAAATATATATGTTGTCATTCAGACTGATACCTAGTAGACTTCTTAGCCCATAACAAACAAAAGAAGCATGTGGGACCATGTAACAGGTGCCCCCAGGAGGTAGAATCTGGAAAATTGGACTAAAAATGGCTCAGTAAATATCATGGTAAGAATTAATTAACTCTGTCATATCCCTTCTAGAGTAAAACGAGAACAAAGCAAGGTGATGATGGTGGTGATGGGGGTTTGGTTCTTTGGTACAACCTTCAGGGTATAAAAAAGAGAAAGTCCAGAGTAACTGACTGGTCCAAATACGAATATGAAACTATCATTAATTGTGCCCACACAGGTGTCATTATTTTACTTATATTTCTCAAATGTTATGAAAATGACCGAACATTAGAATGAATCAAATCCCATTGATAAACACCACATTTCCCTTTGGGAAATATAACTTTACCTCCTTTATAATGAGACATTTTGGTACATTCATATGGTAACAAAACATTAGGTTACTTTGATCTCATTTTTCCTTCTCTTGCCTGTCAGCTGAAAGAGAAAATACTAAGTGGTAAATAGTTTACAGATAGAAAACAGAGGAAGAGAAACAAGATGCCTAAAAGAACCACGTACTAGATCATTACTGCCTGAAGTGAATTTGATACATATTCCAAAACATACAGAATTCAACACATTTCTCAAGTTGATATGTACATAAAACATTTATATCTCTAGCCTATTTTTAACATCTCTTCAATTATATGGATGGAACAAACTTTCAATATATCATGTCTTGGTAAAGCTAAACATGTTGGAGAAATAAAGTTAACTGCTGAGCCTCATATTAATATTACTTATTAAAAACAATTTAAAAATACTTTTTTGTTATAATTTACATATCAAAAATACAGAGCATTATTATATGGCTGATAAATGCTCACAAAACACCGCCCATCTAAATGATGAAACAGCAAACCCCGTGAGAACACATATAGACAGTGATACCTTAACTGTAAAGTCACGGGACCTCCTTCACCAGGTCAAGGGTAGTACCAAACTTCTCTTCATTCATATAACACTGTGATTCTTTTTTAAACCAAAAGATAATCAGATTTATTTGAGGAATTTGATCTAGATAAGCTCATAATTGAAGAAATGCATAGTTAACTGTGAAACTTTTCCAGCGGATGACTTTTATAGCTGATAGAATTTCTGTGTCTACTTGGTCATTTATACTATCTAGTAATTCTAAACATTTGGCGTTTGCCTTCAAAATGTTATGGAAATGATATCTAAAATTTTGAAATAAAATCTGTTCGAATCAGCATTTATCTGAAAAAGATTTGAAGAAATGACTCAGTCACAATTTTAAAAGTTAATGTGTTTGTGGGGGTGGGAGAATAAAGGCTTTAAAAACAATCATTTGTAGACCAGGTATAGAAGGGTATCTTCTGCGAAGTAAAGAGGCATAGGTCAAAATTTCAACCTTTATGACTTGGGAGATAGTCCCATGTGTACAAAATTGTATGGTCCAAGCTGTTAAGAGAGTTTATAAAGTGACAGAGTGAACATAAAAATCTCAGCTTTTTCAGGAATTTTTGGTTTCTTGTTAAACTCAGTGAAATGAGAAAATTGCAATATTCATGGAGGATGAGTGGCGCAGGGAAGACTAGTGGAAACAACCATAGCCTTTTCATCACTCTTTGCCGTTATTTCTCCCTATAATACAGGCATGCTCTTGTAAGATCCTATTTAATTTAATGCATGAAAATATTTTCTTTTATAAACCACTACCAGAATTACAAGTTTTCTCTTTAATGACAAATCACCAACTGAAAATTGAAAAAACATGGTCAATTGACTTTTTTGCTTTTAACTTCTTCTCTTGCTTATTGGCTTTAAGAAAAACAGTAATTGAGCTGGAAATTCCTTTAGGAAATTTGCCAGTGTCCAACATTTAGCCGATTTACCTTGTTCATATATGTAGATAACTTCTAAAATTTTTGCATCTGAACAAACACATATAATATAATAAAACAAAACATAAGTAGAAACATTACACTGGTAAGAGTAAAACAAAGGTGGGCGAGTAAGATGAATTAAGAAGGAAAGTTAGTGCACAACAATCTAACTTTAATTGGTACAAACTCTGCTGCTTGGAACCCCCCACCACTATCCTGGAATGATTCCAACTCAAAGGACACCCAGAGTCACCATCTGGTATCTGCCAGTTTTTCCAGCTGACCTGTACTCTACCCAGTACCTCCCTCCCTCCTTTGCCATAATTCATGACGTCAAAACACCAGCTTTTCCTCCTCCTTGAGAGTCAGAAAGGCCAAAGCAACAGCTTTTGCTTTTTTCCTCTCTTTGCCTTACCAAGGGTTGAAGGAACAGATCCATCCTTCTTGTTCAGAGGTAGCAACTCCCTCCCTAAATCAGGCCTGAGAGGGAGCCAGCCAGCTTGTGTTTCCTCCTGGTTGGTTTTCTTACCCACCCCAGTTTGTTCTTTGTTTTCCCTCTACTCCTGACCTCTGAAGCCATTTTATGAATTGTCATGTGTCACCTGAGTCTCCAGTGAAAACAAAACCAGGCTTAAAAAAATTGAGCCGAAAGCCGCGTTTTCTTAAAAATAAAAATTAAACAGAAAATACTCTCAGTTACAAGATTTTTCCTGTCACCAAGACCATGTAGCCAATGACAGACATTACCTGCGAGTGTCCAGTGAATAGCCTAATGGCTATAAACAGCTTCTTGGGCTTCTGTCTTATCTAAGTGTTTTAATATATTCTTTCAATACTCACAATAATTTTTAAAGAAGATATTATAATTTCCTTTATGCCGACGAGGAACTAGAGACTTAGGGAGCTTTTGCAACTTACACGAAGTCACAGAAGCAATAAACTGAGGACCAGAGAATTAAACCCAAGTTTCTCTGAGGTCAAGGTGCATATTTTGCTTTCTATATAATTCTGCTATTCATTCCACAGCTTTTTAAAAAACCATCTTAAACATTTTTAACTGGACCACTCACTGCATAGCTCAGTGGTATAAAATGCATTTATAATGTTGTGCAACCATCACCACCATCCATCATCATAACATTTTTTATCTTGTAAAACTGAAACTCTATGTTCCTTGAACAACAACACACCATCCTCCCCCTGCCTTCACCTCATTCCCTGGCAACCACCATTCTACTTTCTGTCTCTATGATTTCGACTACTCTAAGTACCTCATATAACAAATGGAATCATGCAGTGTTTGGCTTTTTGTGACTGGTTTATTTCACTTAGCATAATATCCTTAAGGTTTGTCTGCTTGTCATGGGGCAAGGGCTTGAGAATGGGTAACTACTGTGCTAAGAGCTAAAATTGACCAAAATTAGCCACAATTTTCCATCCAAGCCTTCCCCTGGAAGTTCTGAGCTTTCAATAGACTCCAGAGTTTCAAAGGAGTTGCTTTAAACAGATTCTTCCAGCCCAGGTATCTTAGGTGGAAAGGCAGCTTCCTGGTGTTTCTTACTTTACAATCTTCTCAAAATTCTCCTCAGTTCATAGCTTCATATCTTCAGTTATGTGAATATTATGATGATCCTCATAAGTTGACTGTAGGTCTGAGTGAATATGTTTTGGGAGCCTTAGTTGCTTTGGTATTAATATCTATGCCTTATATTAGTTAGCCATAAACTTTTCTCCAACAACATATCTAAAATCAAGAAATCTTATCAACATATTGTCAGGAGGGTCTGCTGTATTCCAAATACAGGCCCCAACCTGAGTGCCTAAGTGCGGGAAAGGGATTGCATATTTAGTCTTTCATCTTATAAAGCTTAAAAATCTGGTTAAATAAGTCTTAAGCAAGGAGAAATAAAATAATAAAACATTAAAATAGCACTTAAATGTAAAAAAAATAGAAGTTATTGAAAAGCAATATAAAATAAATTGGCTAATGAATAATACAGGCCATAACAGTTAAGAGATTTCAAAGGAGGGAAAAAAATCACTTTCGTGTAACTGACTGGGAAAGGCTTTATGAAAGTAGCAGCATTTTCAAATTCTCATCTCCAATTAAATTTGCAAATTTTTTTTCTTTTTTTTCATTTATATAAGTTTGACAGAAAACTCCATGATAAATCCCAAACATCAGGCAATGATATTCAGGATATGGGACTATGCACTCTAATGACCTTTTAGGAAATCACCAACAAATGTGTGTGTGTGTGTGTGTGTGTGTGTGTGTGTGTGTGTTTGTGTATGTGTGTGTGTGCGTGCGCGCGTGCACATGTGTGTCTAAGAATTTGCAAAGAATCTTTTTGAAAACTATAGACACACAGCAGAGAAAACTATAATATTTAGCAGTTGGCAGACATGAATGACTGAATACTGAAATAGAATTTCTGTCATTAGTTGTCTTTTGGTATATTTCATATTTGGTATATTTCATATTTCAGTTATAATGAGAATAACACATTTCGATTCTTTTTACTTAATAAAATGAGCAGCTATTTCATAGGTTAATCCCTATGTTGTTAACACCTCATAAATTAATATATATTTCGGATGAGATCACCTTGCTTGATTAGTTCTCACCTTTTTCCCAAACCATGCTCGAACACCTTTATCAGACAGGCGTCTGAAAATTCACCTTTTTACATTCTTCAAGTTTCTGTGACTATAAGCTGGTAGCAGACAGAGGCCACCATGGATTTTTTAAAAAACATTAATCAGACATTTAAAGAGTTTTTCAGAAGTTTTCCTTTCACATAGAGCCATATGTGACTAGTTTGATTATACTTTTTCATATATATTTTTAAGAGATTTTTCAGAATAAAGTAAAGAAAGGTAAGAGAAAATGGCCAGAAATAGAATATTCATTTAAAAAAAAAAAGTCTGAGTAGGAGCTTTGGTCTTGCTTTTAATGTTCTCAGAAGTACTAGCAATGCCTAAAAAATCAGATTGCTAACAGATATAAGTATGATTTTCTTTCCTTAAGATTATACAAATATCATCTTTTAAGATCTATGCAAAGCTACCCTACGTCACCACACTTTGTAATATAACTCCAGACCATATAAGATTCAGGCCCAGCACAGTAAGCTTCTGCTGCCCATGTCCCACGTACATCTCTCTCTCTAACCTCATTTCCCACTTCTCTCCTTCCCACTTCATTCCTGCCCACTGACCTTTCTGCTGCTCTTCAAATTTTCTAGCATCACTCTTATCTCAGAGCCTTTGCATGTGCTTTCCTCTTTGCTTGGTGAGTTGTTCACTTTAACATCTTCAGTTCTCTACTCAAATGTCAAAATATCAGAAATATTTTCTGACTATTCTATATAAATAACAATCAGTTCCCATTTCCATCATTTCCTATGCCCCCTTGCACTCATAGCATAACCTGATAAGTTAAATATTTATTGACTTATTTTTTGTTTCCTTCCATTAGAATGTTGCTGCATGAGAAAAATGCATATCATTTATTCACTGCAAGACAGACAATACTAAGAATAGTTGCCAGGTACATAGTAGGCGTGCAATAATTTTTGTTGTGAATACATGATTGTACGTATTCTTACTTTCTGACTTATATTAGCATTACTGTCAGTCTCAAATAATTTTACAATCGATTTATCATGGGCATTCTTCAGGGTACTGTTCATCATTTTTCCTCTTCTTCACTTCTTGCTTCACTTGTCTGGTCAATAACCTAGCTCAATAACACGAGAGCTGTAGTGAAGGCCTGATATTTTGGGATTCATGAAGCGCTCTGGATGCCTTTCTCATGAATTTCAAGGATCATTATGTTTAGTCATTACCATTCTTGTTATTCTAATTCATAACTGAATTGTAAGTTCTGTGAGGGCAAGGACCATATTGTATGTGTGTGTGTATATATGTGTGTGTGTATATATATGTGTATATATATATATATGTATACACACAAGGGAGATATATGTGTGTGTGTGTATATACGTATATATATGTATACATATATATACATATATGTCTTTAACACAGATTGTGCCATAGCTTATGTTTAAGAATTACCCATGGATAGAAGTATTAGAGTATTAGAACAAACACATGTTTTTAATTCTGGAAAATAAGTATATTTAGAGAGTTGTGAATGCCCTCAGTTTCTAAAACTTTGATTTGAATTTTTTTAGAGCCACATTTTAACACAGCATTTCACACAGAATAATGCAGAGAAAACACCCTACAAATAAAAGAATGTGATAATTTTAGAGTTGAAATTCTGTAACATATTCTCGCTTATTGTGCTGACCTTTTGGTGACAATGCAATAACAAAAAAATAAGAGATTATTTCAATCTAAATTGCCTTTGACTTTCTGATATTCACTTTGATAAACCAAAATTATGCATTTATTTCATGTTTAAATATGGCAATTATGTTAATATCATGCTTTAGCGAACTTGTAGTCAAAGACTTTTAGTTTCTCATTTAATAAAAAAGTTATTTTCATATAACTTTTTCAAATTTACTAAGTTGCACATTTCACTGTTCATGCTATTTTTCTTTTCTTTTTTTTTTAATGGAAACCTATACTTTAACTAAAATCAATGGCTTTACCAGATAGGAGTGTCTTACTTTTTAGGCCTCCTTCTCTTCCACACCTTTTCTATGGGCAGCTCAAATATCATTACAAACAGTTTACTCATTTGTTAAGTATTTCCGTACAGTTGTGGAAAGTGACATTTTGTTACATTTTCTAAAGAAAAAACTAAGATGCAGCTGGGTCAAGCGGATACCCAAGTCTCAGGATACTCTTGAGCAGGTCATCTTGGGTGTGCTGAGATATGAGATTCCTCAGTAAAGCTGGACTAACTCCAGTGGAGCCCTATAACTCTTCTGCAGATTTGACCTTTGCATTAAAGGGAGAAATTCTTATCATTTCCCTCTTTAATGTGCAAATATTTCCAGGGAGAATAGTCAATTAAGCCATAATGGCTTATTGTGAATTATTTGGGGCAGGTTGAGAGTACAGGAATATTAAAAAACCAAGAGGTAAAATTAACATTACACCCAGATCAAAGTCCCTCATATGAACTTGTTTTGAGTAACCTTGACAAATAGTATAACTTGTATTTTCCAGTAATATATTTAAACTTACTTATTCCAGAAAGACTGGTGTAGTGCAATGTTCCTTAAATAGCTCTTTGTAGAAAGTAAAAGCATTCTGTGGTCAAATCATTTTGAAAAATAATGGAGTAAAAAAAATAAACAAAGTCATTTCCTGTAAGTCTTTGGACAATTCCGGGATAGTCAAAAAGGTACGATATTGGGGAAATCAGGTTAAATTTACTATAAGTTTAGATCAGAAATGAGGCAAGCTAATGCAATATGCCTAGATTCTCACGTATAAGATCCTATCCCATGTGGTAACCTTTGCAGTGAAATGAGATTGTTGATATAAAGCATGAAGCAGAGTGTCTAAACAAAGACATGATAGCTGCTTCCAGAATATTATTTTTCTTTCTCCTTCACTTTTTCTCCTTTCGGTCTTTGGAAAAACCAAGAACTTCAGACCAGTGCTAAATAAAAATTAATATTTTGTAATTTTGAATTTTTATCCATTGGTCTTCGGATCTTTCCAAAGAATTTTTGTTAGCATTATGTCAGTTGAAAATATTTAAATTATTTCCTACTATACTTGATTAATATATTATATTTGATTAGTATAATGTCTCTGTACATTTCTTGTAGGGTGTTTTTATATGAACTTATTTGTGTGAATATTAATATTTAAATGAATGGCAATAGTTCTATATCAAAGTGTGTGGTATATTTGAAATATGTTAGGATGATTATTATTTGTGGTAATGTTAATTACTTGAATCACATGCAAATTTGAAGTAGAATGTTAAATAGATGATATTCAGATTTATTGTACATATGCTATAGGTTTCCCTAAGTTGAATATAATCTTCCTCTTGCTTCAAATTAAACTTTTTAGATTGCAACAAGCTTTAACATTTTCATAGGTTTTGTCTGGTCATCTCAAGTGAAAACTTGATTCTAAAGACATGCTATGTATATATCTTAAAATTCATTTTTAAAAGAAACATGAAGTAATTGATTATATGAAGTAATATTCATGAATTTTTGATGAAAACTAAAAAATTCTCTAAATTAAGTAACAATTCTATAGTTATTGAAAGAGACTATATGACAAAAATAAAAATTATACATAAACATTTTTTAGGCAGCAAATTTTTTATTTTAGTGTAATTTTTTAGAGTATTTCTGGGTCAGTCTGATATTTTCTGGTGGCTCAATCAAAATGAGCACCTATGTAAACAGATTTTGAAATATGATGACACTTTACATGTGCTCTGGCCTTATTAAGTTCTCCCCCTTCACTTTTAATTCACTTATAGAGGTGTCATTTCCAACTGTATTTTTTGTTCCAGGTATAACAATGGGACAAAAAGCCCTTTCAATGCTCCTAAAGACAGCATTGCAAGATTGGCACAGATTCAGATTAACTAGATGTGCATGCTCTTTTGATAAAGAGAGCAGTTTTCAGAAACATTTCTCAGCTCATTGTGCAAGATTGTTGACAATTTGCCATTATAATCCTTTTAATGTTGTAGTGCTTTGAAATTTGTGTAAAGGATTTGCTTCATATCATAGTAAATGAGAATATAAGGAGCAACCAAAAATAAAATCTCCAAAAGTATGCCTGATATCGTAGGGATTTATGATGGTATCACAACATCTATGGATTAGCGAACACAAATTTAGTAAAAAAGAAAAAAAAAAAAGCACAGTTAGAGAGAGTTCCAGGGAGACTACCTAAAGCATGACGATAAAACAAAATCCACTAGTGGAACATACTAGATTTGAACTAAATACCACCATCTATAGGATTTATTAAATTTGTTTTTGGGTTTGGCTCTGTAAGGACATGTCAACATGGAATAGAATGAAACCCATGCCCTAAGAAACTCGTCTGTCTGATACAATCAGTTGTCCTGTACATAATTGTCAAGGGTTTGTTTGAGCTTTCAGCCCCAGTGTTTCAGAAAGCTGTGATGGAGGCTCAAAAGTGCCGGATTTAAATAAAAAATCTAGGAAGAAGCCCTTGATATGATATTCACAGGATACTGATGCTATAATTTCTAGTTCTCTATGTGGGTGAATTGATATGTTCAGGTTAAGTCAGGTTAAGTCAGAATCTTTCCTTTTTTATCCTTCTTCTATGGAAGAAACTTCCCCTCCAACCATGAAAACAGGTTTATTTGGAGAATTTATAAACTTTCAGTCTAAAGATGCCATACCTTGTCACAGAGGCTGTGAATGTTCCATTTTTTTGCAGCCAGGCATTGATGTAGGTGTTTTCAATTCAAGTGGCCTCTCTCTTCTCCCTGGCAGCTAATCTTATGTGACTTATACGGGGGTTCAAGCCAATCCCCTTACTCTACACTCTTTGCATATCTCACTTCCTAAGAAATCTCAAAAGTCCAGTACAACCTTGTCCAACTGATAAATATTGTATTGAGGATGTAGTACAATTTCCCATTCACCCTGTTCCCAAACCTTGTCTCTTGTCTCTCAGAACATACCTGCCACACTAACATTCACATACCACACTAATGATTGGTTTTCCATTTCTTCATTTCCCAATACTTAATATTGACCTTTCTGCCACGGCTGAATCTTTTTCACTCTTCAGAAGTATTTGTGTTTCTTTGTCTATGCATGGTTTCTTGATCTCAGCATCAGTGACATTGGGGACTAGATAAGCCTTTGGTGTATGTAGCGGCCTGTTCTATACATTGCAGGATGCTTAGCAGCATCGCTGGCCTCTACACGGATGTAGCAGCACCCTCTCCCAGCGTGACAAAAGAGTCTCTGGATATTTCCAAATGTTCCTTGGAGGACAAAATCACCACTGCTGAGAACCACTGGTCTATACCCTCCAGAACTCTGTGACAACTGTGGGTATGGCTTTGTGGAGTGGAGCTGTCCCTTTAATTGGCCTCCATATCCCTCCTACTGATCATACTAGCTCTCTGGAAACTCTCCACATTTGAGTCAGGAAAATGGTCAAGTCACCGACTGTGGGGCCACCTTTGTCCCCTAGTTACCACAGAACCTGTGAAAAGTTTTCACTGCCTGGGGCCCACTGGCTTTAATTTGTGGCATCCTTCAGCCTTCTAGGTGGTGTCTTGAGCAATTGCCATATTTCATGTCATTACTTGTATGGGTTTCTCTGAACACAGAGGGTGATCAAATCTAATACTGAACAGAGTATGTGGGAGAAAAAGACCAGAAAGAATCTTGATTCAGTTTAATTTCTCAGGTGAAGAATGAATTTTATATATCTATTCATGTTACATCTTCTCATGCTAGCTGTTTTTCTACATATATAACTGATTTCAATTGGAATTTAATAGGAACAATAGGATAAAGGTCAAACTCTGTGAAATATTTTCCCTTTCTCCTTATACTTCATTTGGGTACATTTTTGGTTTATATCATCTCTGTCAGTTGGCAGTTATTTCTTATTGCCCTTCTAATTATATTCTGAAGTCTTTTGCAGTTTCTTATTGTTTTGTTTTTCTAACCTGGTTATAGCCAGGAATATAGTTTTCACCTACGTTTTTCTGCATTCGCTTTTGCCACTTAAAAATATTTGTTGTACACAGATTGTTTTTCAAGTTTCCCTGCCCCCAACTCCAGGAGACAGGTTTCCTACTGTCTGTTGTGTTTAGATGACCATGCCTTTAACTCCTCTGCTGTTTCTTTTGTCTCTTTGACAAATTTAGAGCAGCAGTTTGAAATATTCAACGTTGTATTTCTCTTGCTGAAGTTAAAAAGAAATTGTCTCTGTGAATCTCCCTTCTAATGTTCATGGTGTATCAGCATTTTCTAAACAGGTTCTCTCCTGGGTAGAGGCAGCCGTGGGTGGTGCCCCAGTTTCTTTGATATAAAAATGTCTTTGAGAGGCTTCTTAATTCTCAGCTCATTTTCCCCTGATACCATTTCTTTAGTGGGCTTGAGAGATTTTAGTCCTGCTGTTAACACACACACACACACACAATATGACATAGGGATGGTATGCCCCCAAATGCTCAAATAAGTGACCTCATTTTGACTGATTGTTCCAGCCAGCACCTGAAGATAAGGCCCCTGTCTCCTGGCTTCCATGCGGGGGTAGGTGGCTACCAATTCTCCTTTTCCACTTTTTGCAACTTATCACTTCCCTGACTCTTTTCAAGCCTGTAAGAGTTTCCATTCCTAGACCCTCCTTCTCCTTTTAAAATGCCCAATTGCCTCCGTATAAGCCAAACTTGAATGAGTTCACACTGGACTCTTTTCCCTATTGCAATAACATATTACTGATTAAAACTTGCCCTTACCACTTTAACTAGTGTCTGGCTTTGCTAAACTTTGACAGTTGTTATGTAGACCCCATAACCTTGTGTGCCTCAGAGGCCTCTATTTTTGTGAAAACAAAAGAAAACAGAGCTTCTGAAAACAGTATATCCAAACACTGCAATTAGATAGGACCCAGCCTATGACGTGATGTCATAGTTTGATTCCCACTCAACTACCAAACCCAAACCTCCTCACGGGAGTTTTGCTTTTCCAGCATGTAAGAGACTATTCTATCTTCCATTTTCAAATTAGGTTCTATGTTGGTAAACTAAAAATGACAGACATGACTTTATGATAGGTTTTATAAACTTGTTTAAGAAAATACTCTAATTCAGGACATATAACAACCAAGAACTGAAGTTTGTGGCTGAAAGAACTCCATTATTTTTTTACCCCCCAGCTCTAGTGAGGTATAATTGACAAATAAAAATTATATGTATTTAAGGGACATAGCCTGATGTTTTGATATATGTATACATTATGAAATGATTACTTCAATTAAGCTAATTAACATGTTCATCACTCGATATAGTTACCATATTTTTGTATGTGTGGTTAGAACACTTGATAATGTGAATTTTAAGAAATCTCTTATATTTACTATATTTGTGATACTATATATGCTTAGTACTGTTAACTACAGGCACCATGTTGTATATTCGGTCTCTAGAACTTATTCTTCTTATAGCAAAGTTTGTGCCCTTTGAGCACCACCTCATTTTTCCCACCCCTCTGCCCTTAGTAACGATAATTCTGCTCTTTGCTTCTATGAATGTAGTGTTTTTTAGATTCCGCATGTAAGTGAGATCATGCAGTGATTGTCTTTCTGTGTCTGGCTTATTTCACTGAGCATAATGTTCTCCAGATTCATCCATATTGTCAAATGGCAGGATTTCTTTCTTCTTTAATGCGAAAAGAGCTTTATTATCTTTCAGTTAGGATTTGAGTATCCTAACAGATCAAGAGCTAAAATGCTGAAAATCTTAACTCCCCATACTTTAGTACATTGCTTAATTTTTAAAAAGCAACTGTTAATTGATTTAATGATATGTCCAAAATTCACTGTACTCTTTATTTTTCTATGCCATTGGTTCTCAAAATTCCAGTGTGCTTCAGAATCACCCAGAGAGATTGTTGAAACACAAACTGCTGGGACCCACTCTTGCCGTTCCTGATTCATAGGTGTGGGGTAGGAATAAAAATATGCCTTTCTAACAATTTCTCAGGTGATCTTCATGATGCTGGATCAGGGGCCATACTTTGAGAATCACTACTCTACACAGAACTTGATAATGAGAAAACTGTGTTTTAAAGGTTGTATTTCTGGGGAAAGGCAAAACTAAGATATGAACATGTAGAGCAAGGGAAGTAATTGAGAAAATTGGATCTCAGGATGACAAGCTGAGAGACTTGAACCTGGCTTTAAGAGTCTGGGGACTTGAAGGTTCAGTCAAAGTTTGAACACTCTGGCCCCATGGAAGTGAACTCACTAGCGGGCTGGGGATATGGGTGTGTGTGGGCTCCTCCCCAAACTGCTTTTAGGTGTGAGTGTAATTAATAGGCCCCATGAGTCTCGTGCATCAAATCTACCTACTTAGACGCTCTAGGCCAGAGTTCACAATCCTGGCTGCACTTCAGAATCACCCAGAGAGCTCTAAAAACTAACTATGCCCAGATCCACCCCAAAGTAATTAAATCATCTTTGGAAGCTACAGTGTGTCCAGTGGAAGTTTTCAAAAGCAAATCACTCCTAGGATGATGAGAACTCACCTCAGAAATTCTGGCTTAACTGGTCTGGGAAGTATTTTGAAAAACATCCACTCTAATGCTGACTTAGGTTAGATGACAACTACGTGAGGGTGAACTCCATGAGACCAAGGAATTTTGGTTTCTGTGGTGTGTATTAGTGTCCACCACTGTGCCTGCCTCAGAGTAGTACTTCAGTAAACATGGGTTGAATACGTTAACCAATGATTGCTTTTGTGTACTTGTAGGCTCTTATAAGGCTGGGACATTGGCAAAACAACTTAGGACCTGGCTTTCTCTTTTTGTCAACATGGGAGCTGAGAATATTTTCCCCTGTGACTGAATCATGTTTCAATGAGAAGAAAGAAAGTGAGGTGCACAGGGAATATTTGGGATTTGCCATTCTTTTATCATTTAGACTGGGGGTGGGAAATCTATAGCTTGTGGGCCAAATCTGGCTCATCACCTGTTTAGGTACAGCTTGCAAGCTAGGAATAAATTTTACATATTTATATAATTGGGGAAAAGCAAAGAAAAATAATAATGCATATGAAAGTGAAATATCAGTGCCCATAAATAGGTTTTATCAGAACACAGTCATGTCCATTTATGTCCACAGTGTCTATGGCTACATTTGTGCTACAACAACAGATTTGAATAGTGGCAACAGAGATCATGTGACCTGGAAACCAAAAAAATAGTTTAATGTCTGGCCCTTTACAGTGTGTTTACTAACCCTTCGCTGAGAGCTCTAGTCCTCCTTAGACATACACTT
The DNA here is from genome assembly GCF_014176215.1 of Rousettus aegyptiacus. Classification (NCBI taxonomy): domain Eukaryota; kingdom Metazoa; phylum Chordata; class Mammalia; order Chiroptera; family Pteropodidae; genus Rousettus; species Rousettus aegyptiacus. The sequence continues at coordinate 54,769,954 of NW_023416286.1, read as the reverse complement.
TTTATAATTTAACATTGCCCAGCTTGATATCTTTAGATCTTCTAAGATGTTTACAAGTAGAGTTCTTTCCAAGCAGAAAAGGACAAGTTCATTCTTATATTCAGTCAGGTCCCAGTGGACCTCTTTGCAAGGCTTATTGCATCATTTTTTTTTTTTTTAATTAAAGAACATTAAAATCTATGGACCAAAGACAACATGTGGTCCACAAATCCATGATCCCTGGAGGATCTTGCATTTATCAAGAGCTGCCAAAGATGTCTTTCAGTGAATGTTGTTCTTTATTTTATAAAGACAACCATTCAGATTGTCATTTAGCTACAGACAATAATTTTTCCTCTTCTTTCCTACCCACTCTCCTCTGTCTCTTGCTCTGCACATGGGAAATGAAAGGGAGAAGCGATTGTGGTTTACAGCTATCAATGAACATTTTCCAAAGCATTTTTCCAAACACCTTGACAAACTGGGGGTGGTGGGTTGGAGCCTTCGTTCCATAAATGCCAATCAGCAAACACAGGCGGCCTCATCACATTGACTACTCTCCTTGCTACACTGCGTATTAATGTTCCCCTAGCTCACCCCAGTGCTTCAAGTCTCTCTCCCACCTTTCGTTTCAGTGGAGTTGAGTTCAGTCTCTCTTCCCTATTAGAACAATCTTGAACCCATTCGTCTTAAATAAAGTCTTCCTTGCCTGTTTAACTATCAAGTGCAATTTTTCTTTGACATAGATTACTTTGGTGTTGTAAATTGAATTTTCTCCAAGAAAAAGGCATGTTGAAGTCCTAACTTCTGGTGGTACTTTTGAGTGTGAACTTATTTGGAAATAGGAAATTTTTGGGTCTTTGCAGAAGTCAATAAAAGTTAAGATGAGGTTATATTGGAGTAGAGTGGGGCCTTCATCTAAGATGAGTGCTTGGCAAAGTCCTATTTGTCCTTCAACACAGAGCATAAATATAACTTCTTTTAGGACTCCTCACCAGTCTCCCAGGTAGAGTTTGTTGCCCCATGCTCTGGGCCCTGGTGTGATATGGTTACTCAGGTACACTTCTCCTTGTATTAGGATTTATTTGTGGTTGTGACTCTCTTTTCCCAGATTCTAGAGGGCAGGAGCCTTCTCTCATTTATTTTTAGGAATTGCAGTACTGCCTGCCCAATGGGCTGTTTGGAAAACATTTAATGAATGAATGAAGTTGGAGCTGGAAAGGGAGACAAAGAAATGTCTTTTTTTTCTCCCCTTCATAGTATGGTAAAACACAGGGCTTTTTAAATCATGTCAGACTTACCTTCTCTAATGATAAGAGAATAGTGTGGAAGGGGAAACTGTCTATCAGATATGACTTTTTAAAGACACAACCAGCATTTCAACAACCAAAAGAGTGTTAGTTATTTAAGAAAAGTCCCGGAAATTAATATGAAGAACTACATAATCCAATAAAAATATCCTATGTTCTTCCATCTTGTTTGCTAAAGGACTACAAGGTGATATATACAGGCTCTCAGTAGATTTTGAACTTTTATAAAAAGGCTAAAGAACTAAAATAAAATTAGGTTTGTTTGTTTTGGTGGTGGGTTGTTTAATTTGTAACTAGAGAGCAGAGGAAATGATTCTTGAAAGGAATCTGTGATGGTTCCCCAGGTTTTCAGCATTCCATGATGCTTCATTCCACCTCCACTATCCTAAGGCCTCGATTCATTCATTTTCCATTTTGGGATTAAAGAGGAAGAGAGATAATATAACAAGCAACTCATTTGTGGTGAAGACCATTGTTCAAAGCTTTGCAATGTTCTGGATGTCTGCTCAGGATTCCATCTTTGCTTCCCTGGACTCCCAAAGTAATCTGATTCTTCTGTCCAGAGGGAATGCTTCAGGGCCTGCGGTGTTAGAATCCATATTGACGTTTTCTGATCTTGTCTACCCAGCATTACTTCCTGCTCAGCTTCTGGTAATAGCATTGTCTTCCTTAGAGGAGCTGCCCATTTCCCACTTTGTAAGGTCCTAACACAACTGTCAATCACGGCACAACTCATCTTCTGCTCCCCGCCCCAGGCCCCTGAGGTGGGCCCCTAAGCTCAGACAAACACACCTGGGGGTCATCCAGGCCTCTCCTCCTCATGCCTCAATGACAAATATCACTGCAATAAGTGAGGACAAGACCAATATACAGAGAAAAAGGAATCTTAAAGGTGGTGAGGGAACCACCTGACAACAGCATTTGAAGTTCTGCCATTCCCGAAGCCCAGGCTTCTCAGTCATGAGATCTAATCATTTCCCTTTTTGCTTTGTTGAGAATCACTTGGGTTGTGTTTGCTTGTGTCCAAAGGGCCCAGACTTCAACAGGATCACAGAGTGGCTGTTCCTGTGCTTGGGTCTCTCCATTGAAACTTGAAATCATGGCCTAATGAAACAAAGAAGCCACAGAGATCCCCCGAAATATTTTTTTGTTGTGGTGGTAGTTATTTATATTACCCTGAGGTTTCATTTTGCATTTTCTTCCTACAGGGTGACATGCACAAATAAATCATGTCCATATTTCCCTTTACTTCTATCTTAATATAACATCAGTAGTGTGATTAGATAATTTTAAAATTTAATAGAAATTTCCTGTATGAATCAGCTAAGATATATCACAGTGAAATCTCAGAGTCTGGAGAAGAGACTGGAGGGAGCAGAGTGCTCACACACACGACTGAGTCAGCACATAATAGCAATTTTCTGTGTCTTCATAATAGATACTTGAGAATAATTACTGACAGCCTGTGGAGAATTCATCAACCTTGGGTACCAAATAATAAGTTATACTATCATGGTAACTGTGTGAATTAAGTTAGAAATTCAAAGAATACTGATGATGTCTCGTTATTTTTTCCTCCCCGAAAAGCGAATCTGCATAATTGATGCTATAGGTAGAAAAACATTTTATTATTATTATTATTGCATTGTAAATCAAAGAATCTTGAATAAATGAGAGGTGCACAATCATTGGGAGCTAAAGGGGGCCATGTGGGACAGTAATAACAGCATCCATAATTTGTTGGCACATTAAAAAAATGCTGGTGTTTATTTTCTAAACCTCAGCATGCCATGTTCCAAAGAGAACTCTCAACTGACTAAAAAAGATGGACTGAAGAAGTTCAGTGTTTAGAGAGAGAGACTATTAATGGATTAGTACAGTGAACATAAGCAGGCTGCCCAAAGAGTGTCCAGGCTCTGGAGCATGGAGTTCTGGCAGCTGAGGGCCTGACTTTTTAATTTGTAAAGGCTGAATGAAGTCTCTGTAATTCATGGTGGAAAACATATGTTAGGGACCTTTTTTGTGACTACTAACTGAAGAATAGAATTTCTACTTGGTGCTAGCTTGTTGTTTTTTAGAGTAAATTCTATTTGAGGTATTAACCTTCTTTATAACAAATACCTAAAGTAAATTATAAATATTTGTCTTAATGAGTCTATGATTGATAAATAAAAAAAGTTTTTTGTTTTTGTTTTTTTTTCCACACAGAGCTTTGAAATGCAGTTAATCCCTCAGTGTTCTCTTTTGCACTCCAATTTTACGACTGGAAACTGGTTAGTTGTCTGTACCAAGTTTAGACTTAGGGTCAGAAACATTGACTCTTGCCTTCTTGGCTTCTATGGTGGACATCTTCCATTTGTGACTTTTTGCCTTTCTCATGTTAACTTTGTGGCTGACTTGCATGTATTATATCAATGGTACCTCACCATCTGGTTTCTGGTTGGATTCGGACAACAAGGAGCACCAGGAGGATATCTGAGAGCGAGAAGAGAGTGGGGTTGGAGTCTTTTGTCTCCAGGAGCCCATCCTGAAGGGCAACCTCAAGCTGCCTGTGCCCCTAAAACAAGGTTCATGGCTCTACTCGAGATGGCCCCCTCTCTGTAAGTCTTACCTTACAGAATCTGGTTATTATTCTCTGCTCTTCAGACTGTGGAGTGGGAACAGCAACTCGGCTCTTACTAGTCCTAGGATTCTGCACCCTCCAGTGTGGTTTCCTAATGCCCTACCTCCATATTTGGAAGAGTTCTTTTATTAAACCCTTCCTGATAAAGGGTTTACATCTTTCTCTAATTGGTTTGGTTTTATTGTTTTATCCTGCTGTCTTTCATTGGTTTGTTTTGTTCTGCTACCTTTCTTTGATTTTTTCTCCTTCCCATGGATCATCCGTGTTTTCCCTATGAGTCTAAACTTGACCTCTTCTTATTTTTCCTAATGCCACCTTTACTCTCTCTGTCATGTTAGTTACCATCGACATCTCCAGACTCTCATGATTATGGTTCCAGAAATCTTTGAGTTATCCCCACTTAAGCTATAAATTGACTCCAATATTCATATATATATATATTCATATATATTTATATACATTTATATTTTTGCTATCAATCCCCATGTTCCCCTTGTTATGAGGCTGGTGTCTTGGCTGACATGAATACCCACATTTATAGGATTTTATCTTCATCAATAATGTGACCTGTATCTTCATATTCTGCCTTTTTAAAAATTCTCATCAATGTCTTAGATTGGACATTTTTTCATTTTCTCTAATGCAAAACAACAACAACAAATGTGGTTTAGCGGCACAGGACATTTTCTAAGTTCACAAATTATAATAACTTTGAGGTTGGTATTTATCGATTGTCACCCTTATGCACATCCATTATCATTGAACAAAGTCCTCTACTCCCAACCCTCACCATATCGGCTATACTCAGAACAGAGGAAGAAGCCTCTGGGTAAGACACAAAGTTGATGGTGGTTCAGTTAGAGGAATGGACAACTCCATCTTAAAGCACATTTAAAATCTTGCTTACCTACAAATATTACCTAATAGCATCTGCCACTTATTCTGAAATTTCCTTTATAAGAATCACTAATAGTTTAGACTACAAAGTACAGGGGGTCTTGCTTTTTGACAGTCACATTTTTATATTTCATCTCCTCTCTCACATCAAAATTTTAGCCTCAAAGGTGAACCATAGAATGGGAGTACATTGCCAGAGTGATGTGGGATCTAGCCTGGGCACAAAGCAGGGAGGAGGAGGTTAGGGAGTTCAACCTACAACAAAGACACAAAGCTAGAAGAAACACAACTCCTCGTGGTCACCTTGTTCTTGGTATAAAAACAGAGATTTGAAAGCCTAATTTCTTAAAGGCAAGCGAAAGAAATATGTTGGTGTTTCTGTTGTTGTTTTTCCTTGGCTTTCAGTTCTTTCTGCTTCGCCACTCCCACCCCCTCCAACTTCTACCTGCTCTGGAAGTGATCAGTTTAACAAGGTACACTTTTCAAGTTCAAGACTTGGATTTTGATGACATTTTATGAATCTTTGGCGATTTATCAAAGCTGAACTTATCTAATAGGTGTCACCTTATAGATCTTGTAGTATTTTCACAGATCTGTATCTTGATCTTTCCAGCACAGAAGCTTTTTCTGTTTATATTTGCATGACTAATAGCTTGAATCCTACTTGGCACATAGGGATTGTGAAAGAAAAATTGTACCGGATCAGTAAAACAGTCAAGGAAGACTTTATTCACGATTAATGGGGTCATGACTATTATAATAAGAGAGAGAGAGAGAGACCGAACTCAAGTCCACTAAAAAAAAAAGGTGAGAGAATTTAGGAGCTGGGGCGACTAGTGGAAAAGTAACAGATGTTAGGGAGGTTGGTCAATGTGAAAAGGCCATCTGTGTTCGTTGACTGGCACTTATGAAAGTTAGGCTCTTAAGTCTCACAGAGACTGGGAAATGAAGGTGCTATCTCTCCTAATTACATTTCAAAGAGATGGCTCTCAGGTCCTTGAGAAAGATGTTGTTGGATTGTAGAAGATTACACCTCAAAGGGGTAGAGAAAAAATTTACAATTACGGGTTTTCTAAAGGATATACTCTAAGAACAGGGAGGGCGGGGGTCTATAGTCCGGAGGAAACGTGTGCAATTTAGTCAAGTCGAGGAAAACATGAAGGTCCTCTTGGTCAGAACCTATTTGTGATCTTGATACTACTTTCTTATTTATATGGCCATTTTATTATATATGTAAGTAATTCCTAAATATTCTAGAAAATCTCATGTGTGAATATTTGGGGTGTGGGGGAACATTGTAATTTTATTTATTAAACCAAATATTTCTAAGCATAACTTTTAAAATTGCTATACCAGAGAGAACATGTTAAGCATTTGCATTTTTCCTGAGATGAAAGGTGGACTCTGTGAGATAGAGGGCGTGTCTATCTTTCCTGCCATCTTATTTCCTCACTGGACACAGCGTTGTCAACAGAGCTGATGCTCATTAAATATTTATTTTTGCAGTCGAATGAGAAAATATGACTCCATTTCATAATACCCATCGATGAATGCAAGTTAGCTTAGAATTTAATTGTCACCTAAAGGGAAACACCTGGGTCTCTAGGTGAGCAGTTCGAGTTGGCATTTTGGTGGTTGTTTCATAATTACATAAATTTGGGCAAGTCACATAAACTCTGAGTTTGCTTTATTATCTGTTAAATGAAGCTAATACCCATTTCAAAGAGGTTGCTGTAAGCATTAAATGAGATGTTGCCTACTGAAGCACTTTATAAATCTCAAAAGACAGAGACGTGGCATATTGTTTTTGCATAATGTCCATTTTCTTCTCTCTGCACTGTTGTTGCATTACAGGTAAGTCTGATAAAGGTAGTCACGGGGAGCTTTGCATGCTGCCTCTTGGCCTTTTTGTATACACTTATTCTGCTTGAATAGTTTATCGGTTCCTTTGTTTCTGCTTAATTGTTTTATTTTTCATGACACTTTGGCTTGATTTCGAGAGAGAGGCATTTCTCTGTTTATCTAACTCTTTAATTAAGTTGCCTTACAATGTGGTTCAAGCCAATTTCTATGTGTGCTAAATAAGAGAAGCTAATCATAACTGTAAAGCCCAAGGCAGAAGCTGCTTTGGATATGAATTTGGTTCTATTGTTGATATGGATGCTACCTATTGGAATCAGCTAGAATTTGAAGCCTGTGCCATGGATGAGCCAAGCATCTGGATGTGCTTCTTAGGCTGCTGAGAGTAAAACGTTAGATTTCATCCTTTTTTCAACAAATGTTCTCCTTTTATCTTCTTGTTCTTTCTCCTTGAAAGTCATACTTTCCATTAAAATGGGTACTTTATATATTATTTAGGACTTTAGTCTTTCCAAAGTGTTTTCATATCTATCTTCTTTTTACCTCCTTAAAATCTAGGTGAGGTAACTGTCAACATCAATGTGTTAGGATGAAGAAATGGAATGGGCTTCTGGCTTGTCTAAGATCGATTAGCTGGAAAACGGTGGAGGAGGCAGTGTTAAAGCTCAGCTCTCTCAGACACCAGCCTCAAGGCCCCTGCCACCACAGGAGACATGCAAATAAAAATGAAAGAACCAAATTTCTGTTCCTATTTCTTGGGGCTTGGCCTATTAATCATACTTTTATTGTTAAACAAGTGATGTATTATCTTAACTCTAAATAAGCACATGCTATTAGTCATTTGCTATTTGTTCCTCTCTTTCGATTTTGTACATGAATCCTCCACATTTAGGGCAGTTATCAGTGTACTTACGGTGTTTACTATTGTCAGAAGGGCTCTATTTATACATTTGTTCAGGCAGCTCTTCTGTCAATCAACATCTACCTAGTGGATAGTCTATGCCGTAGGAAGGCATTGAGGGAAATTAAAAACAAAATTAGAAAGAAAAGGAGCTGACTAAGATGTAGTACTTGCTTTCAGGGTGTATGGAATCAAGGAGTGGCTTGGGAACGTCAGTTTAGAAGCTAAGTGCTTCTTCACTACATTCTTGAAATAATCCCCACTACTTCTACCTATTGCATGCATAGGTAATTTCGGACTCTAAGCCATAACATTGAAAATTCTGTTCAATTTGACCCATGCTCTTTCTTTTAAAACTTATTACCTGTCATAGGAGCTATATGCCAGCCACTCTGGACCCCCTGCTGCCTTTTGAGCTTTTTCTTTTCTCAAACTCTTTCCTCCACCTGGGAACCCCTTTCCTCATATTTACTTATATAAGCTTATCTCTTTCTTTGTTGAATTATTTTCTTCAATATGCTCTAATAGCTCAGTATGTTTAGAGCTCAGATCCTCTATCATATCATATGTAAAATCTATCTTGAATCTGTTACTCGTGTATATGTTTGTTGCCATTCACTAGATTGAAATTTCCTGGGAAAGGGCTAGGAGGAGAGAGAGTGCCCCTGTTTCACTTACTATTCAATAGTACATGTGAACAGTAAATGTGTCGCATGTGATTGTATATGTTCACTAAATCCCATAATAATTTTTTCTTCACGGGTATATAGGAAAACTACAGTGTTAGCCCCCTTTGCAGTACGGTTGGGGTCACACTATTGGATTATGGCCAGTGGGTAAAATATTGTAAACCATTTCTGGGCTGGGCTATTGACCATATACTCTCTCCTCTTTCTTTAAAGATCCTGGAAGCCACGTGTTTAAGGTGGTGGCATGAGAAGATGAAAGGAACTTAGATCTATATGTTACCACTGGACGAAGAGGTGTCAGATCCTAATACACATGAGAAATACATCTTGGTTTTGTTAAATTACTGAAACTTTCAGGCCCGTTTATCATGCAGCCTAGACTAAACTATCCTGATATGAACAGCATCCATCTGTTCTAATGCTGTGTTCTTAGCATTTAACCAAATGTCTAGAATATGGTATGAGCTCAATAAATATGTGTTGAATAAATTAATAAATGAAACACATATTTGCCAACTCTCATGATCTTTTTGTATATGTCCTATGAAGGTCAATATCAAGAAATGTCATTCAGAAAAGAAAAGCTTCTATTGTATGGAACAGTTATCAAGGTACATGTAGTGAGCATTGGGCAAGTTGTCTTATTTTATGAAAGATTCTACTGCCAAAGATTCTTAGTAAATAGTTTTCCAATATCCTGCTGATGCCCTTTATGATTAGAATAAGGACATTCTGGGTTGTGAGCAGTATGACTAGAGTTAGAATCAGAAACTAAAATAAGGCTAAAAGAAAATTATATTTTTTTTCAATAAGTACTTATTGACTAAAAACTTTATAGGGATAATAAATTGCTAATAAGAAATGTAGCCCAGAGAAAATGTTAGAAATTATGGCAGAAGAAGAACGTTAACATTCGTTGTGTGCTTTCCAGGCGACAAAACAGTGTGACAGGCCCTTCATGACTACTGACTTCATTTAATCCCCATAAAGGTACTGTGAAGAAGATTTATCCTAATTTTATGAGAAGATAAAAAAATTGGTACTTTGAAGGGTGAGGTGCCCTATGCAAAGGTCACACAGCTAGTAAACTAGTAAACTGCAGAATTAGATTTGAACTTGGTTCTGTCTGGGTTAAAACCCATCCATGTTATTTCAAATACACTGTTAACTCCTTCAAATAATGCTAAAATTTTTTTTTAAAAAATTAAAACAGCAATGTGCTCTGGTCCTAGGACTTTCCCTCAGGTGGAATCACACAAGTGAGTGTCCTACCATTCAGTGTAAGGGTCCTTGGGGCATCTCCATCCTCTTTTTTGTGACACTTCTAGTCCTCTTACCTTTTTCTTCTTTCCCCTATGCATTTCTGTGCTTGTTCATACCTAGAAGTTTGCATGGCCTCAAGTTGCAGGTCTTGTACTGGCCTTTTGGGTCAGATGACAGATTTAGATCTGCTGTTGGACCCTCCCCACTTATTATCTGATATGGGTGTGTGCTAACTGGTAGCTCCATTTTGCATAATTGCCCCTCTTGGTTCGACTCTGGACCCCTGAGGCCTGGGTTTACTCGGCTAGCAATCTTCTGGGGCCAATTCTAATCCCCACGACAGGATCAGACAACACCTAATTACTTAATCTACTAATTAAATAAGTTATGTATTATTGAGTACATTAGAGAGAAAAGAATGAAAAGCCACAATCCTTAACATTCTGACACTTAGAGACTAATGAAATGCATGAAACCCATTACACTTAAAGAATTTTCACGGGCATTATATGATATACAACTCTCTGAAGGATGCTTTTTATATGGGAAAATTGAAACCTAGATCGGTTCCCTTTAACATAGCAATTAAATTGGAGAACAGATATTTGAACCCAGGCCCTCTTCTTGCAAATATCTTTCTTTCTCCAAAAGATCACATTGTCTTTGCGAAAAAAGCAGTTTCCAACAATATTTGAGAGATTCATCTGCTGCTTGCTGCTGTTTGCAGTGTTGGAGAGTAGACACATTTACAATGATGATAAAGCTAAAAAAGATTAATTTGGCAAAATCCTAGGGTTACTTTGATAACGACTCTGTGATGTATGAAGATTCTAGGGAAACCTGATATGTCCCACAGTTACACTGTGCAGGTTTTTAATTATGTTATGTTTTGTTTTTGTGAATTTTTATTTTCAGAGACCTCAGAGGAAGAGGGTGGGATTTTGAGGCTGCTGCCATGATTATAATCACTGTTGCAGGAATGTTAATGTTCTTGCAGATATTTTTATTTTCAGTCAGCAAGATAAAGGGGGAGGTGACTGACTTTTATTAAGGCTAATAGGGAGCCTGGCTTCCGTCATTTAATCTATCGCCTTCACATTTTTCACTTCCCTTTTCCTCCCTCCCCGTCTCAACATCTGCTGCCCCTTCTCATACATGAAGTTATTTGTTAGTATTGGCAAGCATTTGTTAACTAATTCTGCCTGTGTTTTGATGAAGAGAGAGAGTTTATGTTACTGTTGGACGGTGTGGCTGCTTGATGAGCGGTGTGGGGATGTTGATGCTGTCACCAGCAATATTTCTGGACTACAAAACAAAAACAAAAAACCTTGATATATTAAAAAAAAAAAAAGTCCTAGTTTTGGGGCTATTTGCAGCCTAATGTTAATTATAGAATGATCTGGGGACACTAAGATGTTAGTTCTATTTCAGCTTTATTCTTTTCAATTAGAAAATAATCACTCTTTTTTGTTGACTAAAGCCTTTTTAAAAGCTACAGTGAAAAAGTATACTTCAGTTTATTAAACAGTGTGTAAGAGCTTCCTACCTGTCTCCAAATTTGCAGGACTTTAACTGATGCCTTCTAATATGAAACATTTCAATCATTTGGTTCGTATCTTCCCTTTTTGTTTTAGTGAAAGAATCTTCCATTTGTTTAAATCTAAAGGGTGGTTCTCAAACTATAGGATGCATAAGTGGTCTGAGGAACTTATGAAAAAATGTAGATTTCTAGATATTTTGATTGAACAGGTCAGAGTGCTCCAGAAATTAGCACCAGTGATTTTAATGTCAATGGACCTTGTATCACATTTAGAGAAATCTCTTTTAAGGAGAGTGGCTCTTCAATTTGAGCCTGCATCAGAATTACCTGGGACTTGTTAGACACAAACTGCTGGTCTTCACACCCAAAGTTTCTGACTCAGTAGGTCTAGAGCTGAGCCTGATAATTTGACTTTCTTATGTGTTCCCAGGTGAGGCTGCTGCTGCTCTTTGTGGACCCCACTTTGAGAAATGCTGTTCCTGGATATTCCAGTTATGGCCACCTGTTGGTCAGGAAAAGAGTTAGACTTTGACAAATGCCAACTATTCTGAGATGTATGAGAATACGCCTCATGTCTCAGTCCATAGTTTTTTGAAGGTCAATTCACATAAGATTTAGGCTTTTTTTAAAGGTAATGCATTATTATTGTTTACAAAACTTCATATTGGACCCTAATTGAACAAATTTTTAAGGTACAGGTTTTGGAGGCTATGCACAAAGGGTCTACTTCACAGACTGTGCAACATGGATGTTGACATAGGCTATCTAAAACTGATTTTAATACGACATTAATTGTTTTATAAATACCATCAAAATACCTTGAACACTAGGTGCAGTTCATGGCTTTACTAGGCTTATTGAGGACTGTTTTGGGTACAAATTACACTTAATGTGAAGAGCAGTTATCGGTTGTGTTGAAAAATAGAGCTATTTATATTAGCAGAGTCCATAATAGATATTAGTCAATTATGAGCTATCGGCCATAAGATTAATTAGTTAATTACCCTTTACCAATCAACTCCTTTATGCAAAGATCTCTGCTGGTAGACTCGCTACTATGCAAATCAGCTAGCCTCATATTAACCAGAGTTATTTGATTTACGTCTACTCTTAAAAATGGCCAAGAGAGTTATTTTTTTCTAGTCACCAGACCAAGAGAATTGTGTCTTATTTAAAATGCTAATACTTGTGAGGTTCTAATGCTGTTAAAGTGACTTGCATTTTCTCCATGAATATAGGTAACTTTTAAACAGTAAAATAATTCCTTAAGGGATTTCATTAAGTATAACAATAGAAAATAAAATATCTGCTCACTTTCTCAATTTTTATTTTCCTCAGCAAGATTATTGGAGAGCGGATGGGAGTTTAGAAGGTTAATAACAGAAAACAGAAGAGTTTGGATGATTTGTAATATCAGAAAAAGTGGAAGATGAGATTACCAAATTACACAAAACAGCTTTCGAAGTTAAAAACCAAAATGTTGAAAAGAAAAACACAGGCACACTTTATTATAAAATTGGCCATCACTTACCCATAACATTGATGAGGCTGATAAGTCTAGCATGTGCTTTTTCATCGTTGAATATATTTTTTTTCCCACTCTACTTTTCATCTCTAGAGGAAAAGGAAAAGATACATGTAGTTATGTTACATTCTAAAAAATCTTTTCAATGGAATTTTAACCTCTGCCGTAGGCCAAGTACAATAAATATCTTGCTTTTGTGTTGGTTATACATATTAAAATCCCAACCTTCTTTTTAATGAGCTCTACATCTAAATTGCAGCCTTTGGATGATCACACTATTAAGCTAGATTAAAAAGAGAGGGAAAAAACACCACCACAAAGAATTGATGCTAATTAGACCTGGTCTAGTTTGGAAAAGGGCAATTATCATTTCTCATTGCTTCTCTTCTTCTTATGTAAAGTTCATTTGGATGACCTTTTGTTATTTTTGCCCAGTGACATAGAGTGCCTTGTTCTTGGACCGAAAACACTCTAGTTAGTCTTGTTTTTAGAGAAGAATTTCAGCAGATCAAGGTTTTCAGCTAAATTCAGAGACCAGTGAATATGCAGGTAGAATTCTGTTTACACTGTAACAAAGATGGGTCTTTGTTTGTCCTATTGTCCCAAGCCTAAGTTTAAGAATTTTATATTGATTTTGCCAAAAAGCCAAAGTACATATTTTGGATTTTGCCAAAAAGCCAAAGTACATGTTGGTGGAAACTGCGCTTCAATAATTTTCTTTAAAATAAGTATCATAATTTAAAATAAAGTAAATGTGCTTAAAAAACTAGATATGAGAAGTCACGTACTTGATTGTTGATAAGAATAGATCCTCGAGAATTTCCCTACTGTGATTTAGGTACCCCTTAACCCATAATTGAGGTTCAGTTGGATGTGGAAGTGGGTGGAACTTGAAAGAGTTCCTTTTAGACAAAAAATAGTTAATTTTAGCTTTTAGATATTGACCACCTTTCATTGTAGGGAAAGACAGCTTGGTTTTGTCAAACACTAATGGTGATGGTTCCTATTATATAAAATATAACCATATATGTATATAGCTCAACATCCTATTTACCTGTTATTCTGGTGAAAGTTCTATTTTAGTCCAAATTACCTGCTTTGGGAACAAGGATGCTTTTCTCAGGGGGTAATTACCAGTGTAATCGAAGTACCATCTGCTTGCCTTATGTTCTGTAGATGACTCAAAGGAGATAGTTTCAGGAGAGACCTGGAAACAAAACATTTCAGGAGGGAGGAAATAAAGATAACTAAAAAAGAGAGTAATAATTAGGAGTTTAAAGAGGAAACACATATGGTATTGAGTATACAACTTAGAAACAAGCCTCCTAGACCCCTGGCCAAACTGAGGATACAAATAGAAATCCAAGGCTAGAACAGAGAGTGACCAATTAGCCTAAAGGGAATCCCTAGAGGCCTCATGGAGAGGAGCAGCAGATGGTATTCATTTGTGATTTTGTGGTGAAAGAGCAGCCGCAGGCTAGGTGCATGGGCAGAATTTCCATATTCTGAAACAAAATTTTAAAAGGAAAGCCTGAGTACCCTAGAGAATTTTCATGCCGTCATCATTCATTTAAAAAAATGTATTTAACACCCCCTAACCGAGATGTCTTCCATTTAGAGCAGATATGCTGATATGCAAGTTACGTTCCTACCTTTGGGGATGACACAACCCAGAAGGGAAATAGGGGAAATAAGGTGTGCGAATGTGCAGATAACCACCGCACATGAGTACCATATTAGGGAGAAAAGTTCTCTGGGGTTTCACAGAACCGAGAGGTAGTTCCTGTTAGGGCACTGAGGGAAGCTTACTGGAGGAAGTGGATTTAAACTGGACCTGTGTGGATCAGAGGAATTTGCTCAGTGAAAGACCACCTAATATAGAGGTGGAAGTCAACATAAAAATTCAGGGACCTTAAGTTAGAGTGGTTCAGGATTTTAATATTTATCTGATGAGACAATAATTATATTAATGTTTTTCTCATTTTAAATACATCTGAAATGTGATTCTGCGTTCTTGGGCATTTAAGCTACACTTGAAAAGATGTGCACGATCAACCTTCACTGGTTTCAGCTTTAGCATATATTAATCCTGCAGCTGTGACCCCAGAAATAGAATTTTAGCAAGGATAATTTTTTATAGCTTTAATTTTTTAGCTTTGGCAAACAAAAGGGAAATGACTTGAATTGCAAAAGCCACTGATCCTGTTAGATTTTCTTCCATGTAAAGCCACTTGGGATTTTGTTTAGAGGAATCAGAGTTTCTGTTGTCACCCTGGATCCTGTATTGCACATGAATTTGTTCCTGCCTCTTGTTCTCAGTGTTAGTGGTTGGATCTGTATAATGGGAATATTTGCTTCTATCATATTTCTACTATCATAAAATAAATAATGTCTTTCAACACTTTTGGAACTGGTAAAAAGTAACATTGAATTACAGAATATTCTTTCACAAAGACAAGTGTTTAGCTACTTTTTAAGACAGTGAAAATGTTGACATCACTACCCTAAGCATGGTAAACCATATTTATTCACAGTATATTCATTTTTGTGTGTTTTCTTTCCTCCCTTAGTTCTGATGGGTTCTTACAAGTTACACGTCTCCCCTGCCCCCCACATGTAGGTCTCCTCTCCACACACTTCCTCCCTTGACAGCCTTCAAGTCTGTCAGCAGCAGAAACCTGGACCCTCTGCAGAGCTGATTGGATGAACTGAGGTGTGAATTATGTTTAATTAAAACCTGTCACTTAGAAGTAAATGAAAGAGCGTTTAACCTCTGTTCATTCTGCCTCAGCTCCTCCAAGCCTCCCAGAACTCCTCGCTGAAGGGCATGCTTGCTGCTTGTGGCCAGAGCGGGCCGCCAGCAGTCCTTCAGCATCCCTGAGCTTCCAAAGGGCACACTCAGGCTGCAAGATCATAGTTGTAAAATTGTCCTTACTCCCTGTCCACCCTCTTATTATATGAACACCCAAGTTGTGTATAAGACACCATGTGTGTGAACTTCTCTGCCCTACCTTCCTCACGGGACTCCTTCCTCTCAGAAACACCAGCTATCCTTCAGGATAGGCAGGTACATTTTACTGCCACCCTTACTGTAGTGGACAATTGTCATAAGATCTCCCAACATTTTGGAGAGTTCCAAATCATGTTATTTCCAGCTGACTGGAAAGGGATTTGGCCATCCCTTTAACATTACAGATTCTGTTTGGGCCCAGCCATCCAGCTGGGAAGCTCCTTGAATCTGCTGTGTCTAGTTAATCATTCTTCCAGGAAAGTCTTGGTGAGAGACTGCTGATTCTGAGCTAAAAATCCATTACTTAAGGGCAGTCTGAAGTCAGTGGACAGTCAACATGGAGGGCAAGAGCCATGGATGAGCGGGGGTGGTGGTAAGTCAACCATCAGTTGGAAATGCGAGCTGCTGTGAATTCAGAAAGAAGCAGATTCAGTGGGAGACCATGTCAAAAGTATTGAAAAGGCAGAGGTTGCTTTAGAATTAACAAAATAGTTATACAAAACAGATAACTTTTATAAATAATTTGGCACAACTTGATGGGTTGGGGGATACATCTAAAATTTTCAAGAATACTACACAAATTTGTATGTATGGAAATAAACTTATCCTTTGTTTCCTTCTATTGTGTTGCTTATGCAAGGCATCATGATTCTTCTAGTTACTCAAGGCTCTTTGATTACTTCCCCTTTACTTCTCCCTTCTATCCATTCTATTGTTAAGTCATATATTCTATCTCTGAGGTGTTCCTCACACCCTTTGACTTTTCTCTTCCCTCTCATGTGTGATTCTGAAGTAGCCTTCTAACTGGTCTCGTCTCCAGTTGTGCACCACTCTACTTTTTACACAAAGCTGGCAATCTCCCCAAAACAACCTTTGATTATTTACTCACATGCTCCAAACCTTTCAGAGATTTCCCATTCTCTTTATAATAGAGCAATTTATCAACTGGCTTTCTTTGATCTAGTTTTAACACGTTCTGATAATGTGTTTCACATCATTCCCCTTCTTCATGAGCCATTGCTGTAAGCAAATCAAGAGGAATACTGTTCTCTATTCCCATACCTCACGTTCTCTTGCCTTTGTTGGTCCTGTGTCCCCAGCCATGGCCTTCTCCTTTCACTTCCACCTCCACCACTTCCAAAAGACTGAATCCATAGCTAGTCTTTCCCAGTTTAAATGACACATCCTCTGTGAAATCATCCATCATCTTAATAGTGAGGATGGAATTAGTCTTTACCTCCTCTGAACTCCAAAACATGTTATTTCTACTTCTCTTAGTTTACTTTTTAGTTGTGTATACGTTTTGTAATTCCTTGTACAACTGACACATCATTATGGTTGACTATATTTGCTTCAGTTTTGTAGCTACCTTGTTCTTAACACAGTGCTTTGAAAATAGATGATGTACTAGAAATGTTATTTGAATGAATCTACAAATGAATGAAATAAAGAATGAATATCTATTCCTGAAAATATTTGTGTTAGAAATTTTACTATTTATATTGCTATGGACAGAGGTTTTCTATGAATGTAGCTTGGGCTCAAGACTTCACAGGACTATGAAAGATCAAAGAAACAAAACTGCAGGATGTTTGAGTTAGATTTAGAAGGAGCTGAAAGAAAAGCTGAACTCATACTTTTAAATAGTTTGACTGGAGAGGAACTTATTTGTTAAAATACCTTCTAGAAAGGTAAATGATTGCTTAATGATTCATACAGAAGATGAATGCAAGCCATAGAGTATATTATTTTGGAAACTATTTTAGGGAATTGGGCCAGCAGGCATACATTCTGCTTATAATTCCATAAGGTTACAAGTTTGGTCATTACCATCTCCTTTTGTTTTTGCTTACCCATTTATCCACTTCACCAGGAAGGTGTTTTCTCTGATTCTTAAATGAAAATACTGAAATTTGCTCAGAGGAAAAAGCCCCAGCATTTTTAAAGTAGACTTCGTAATTGCCTGCAATTTCTCTGCATCACCATAAAATACATAGTATTCTATCTTTTTTTCTTATCGCACCATCAGAATGTAGGCTGTCTAATAAATCTGAAGAGATGCAAGCAGCATGATATAAGCCCTATTGTATGCTTTCTGGGGTTGGGGACTTAAGGAGCTTAAAAGGGAAAGAGCAAATTCTAGATAAAAATTAGGTTATTACCATTAACACATTAGAAACAATATTTCATTTAATCACAATTCAAAGGATTTCTCTAGTCTTATCATCTTGATAAAAAAAAAAAAAAAAAAAAAAGAGTATTTCACAGTTGGTGACCAAACAGGATGTTTTGGGAAGCTGTATTAATTCAAGTAATACAAGTTTAATAGAAATGTATGGATGTTCAAGGGCATTCTGGAATGATTGGATGGAAAGAATCTAACTTAGAAAATATTCTAAGCTATAAGCAGTTAAATTAAGCTAGTTCTGGTAAAGGAAGTCTCTGTGCTTCCTCTAAGAGAGCCACTCTAAGCTGCACAGGCCAGCTAAAAATAATGCTGGCCTCCCGCTGAAGGGTTGAAGTGACCAAGTTTGTAAGACACACAGGGAAGTACTGGAGAATAGACACTTCTATCACTGTGAAAGGGGTGGTTTGCACTGAGGGCGGGACAAGGAAACAGCATAGTTAGGGTTAATTAAAGATAGGAATAGTTGAATAGGGAATAGGAGAGGAACTGAATGAAGCCCTACCTGTAGAGGTCTCCTCCTCCTGACTGGTCCATTAGATGGGTTAGCCGCACCACGAAGAGAATGACTTCTTAACTTGTTGTCTCTCAGCATCTGATGGAAACTTTTAGCCAAAAGACTGCTTAAGCCTTTGGCATCCTTCAGTGTGTGTGTAGTCAGTTGGAGAAGACAAGAGAAGATGTATTTAAAAAGGGGCAGCCCAGCTAACGGAAGAAAAGAGGGATATGGTTATTTGGGGAGAATGGAATTATCCTCTCTAGGCAAACTTTATCCTCAGGTAGAAGAGTTTGTAACAATGTAGATGGAGCAATTGCTAACTTAGCATGGGTCATAATCACAATGGGGTTAAGCACGCCACACATGTAACTGCTTTCTGCCTTGGGCATGATTTGGGTCATGAGGCCTTTTGATGTCCAGCAGCTCATTCATAGGTGTGTGGTGTATTCAGGGTTCAGAAGATATGCTTCTCTTCTAAAGTTAAGACCCAGAATAAAGGTATATTGAAGGAGAGTCTTATATCGCCTTTGTTAAACTATCTGCATTGTCGTCACCTGCATGTCTGTGTATAGGTGTGCATGTGTGTGCGTGCATTTGCATGTGTGTGAGAGTGTGAGTCCAAGTGTGTATAAGAGTAGGTGTGTGTGTTGAGGGATTGTAGGTGTATATGAGTGTGTGTACATGGAGTTTTTCTGTGTTTGTTTTCATGTGTGTACTGGAGTAGAAATCCTGAAGGGGAGAAATGGGAAGGAAGTCATTTATTTTATATTGTCATTTATATTGTGTTGCCATGTATTGGAGGAAAGGAAATGTATATAAATGATTTAGTATTAATAATATTTTCTAGTTATGTACTAATGAATTATTTCTGTTTGTATTATTTTTTCCTATAGTCTGAGCCTGTGCATGAACTACTACAATATAGTTATAAATGGGATGAGGGGTATTAACAATGAGATTATCAGTGTTTACCCTGTAGATGATTCTAAAAATGATATTGTGTTTGGTAAACACCTGGACTGTTTTATTTTAAGTGAAGTTTAGTTTAAGTTGTAAAGATTAGATGGTTAAAAATAAATCATTTCAAAGGCAAAATACTATTCAGTTTTAGAAGTGTAATATTAGAGTTTGACTAGCTCACCTCTGCTAAATACATGTGGCATTACACATCATTTCCATATATCTTCATTTTATGATCTTCATTTTGAATGATTTGATGGTTCAAAGGTGTAGTAATAGATATGAATTTTATTTTGACATGTGGAAGAAGGCATTTAGATGCGGGTGCATGTGCACAGTGAAATGATTAGAAATTATTATGGGGTAGAAAATTTGTTATTGAGTTTGAATGATTGAATCTATTTTAAAATGTGCAGTGCTGTTAGCTTTCAAAATAATTCGTGCAGTCAAAAGAAATCAAAATTTATTTCAGATATTCACATTTTATTTTTGAAATAAGCCATAGTTATTTTATCACTTTAAAAAAAAAAGAATGGCTTAACTACAACACTGATTCTCCCAAAGAGGAGGGAATCATCTAGAAATCATGGCGAGGTAGTGCTTTCTTTGACATAAAATTACGAGTTAATAAATGCAGATACCATTGTTTGTCTTTTTATTAATTACATGTTTGTTCTAATTTTAGTTTATATTTGTAAATGGCTTGTGTGAGTGAATGGCTAAGAGCTTTGGCGTCGTGAAGAGAAAAGAACCAGAAGTTAAAGGGTAAAGTTAGAGACATATGGCAACAGTCCAGGGACTGGTGGAAGAGGCGTGGCATTTCAGATGAAAAACACCAATTTGAGAAGGACATTTTATTTCTTTTCTATTATTCCTTTAATTTTTTAAGTGATTAATTTTATTTATTTAACAATTTCATTTACTTAAATGAATAATTTCCTGTTTACTTATGTTTCTTCTAAATGGAAAGTCAGATGAGTGTTTAGGGAAGGAAGAACCAACCCTTCAGCTATTTAAACTGATTGTTATGATACATCCCAGTTCGTTTTCTTGTTTTCTAACTATAAATTGTTTTTTTCTGTGACTTGTAAACATTCAGTTGCATATCCAGTGAAACCAGAGGATTTTAACTATTGTTTCTAGCATTATGGAAAATAATATAAAATGAGCAAAGATAAAGGAAGAGAAAATGTTTGAAGCCTCAAAGAGGTGACACTCCCTCTGTGTGTTCTGTAGCAGATATCCCAATGTAGTGGAGCATGACACCTAGACGTGCTTTCTTTTCTCCTGGCCACTGGACAAATGGCTCAGCTGAGTGTAACAGATCATCCTTTTTACCTTCTCAGGATCTTCCAAGAGTGTCCTCTGGGAGAGATTTCTTCTAGATGTCTTTGGTCCATAAAGCACACCTATTTGTGGTCATAAAAGTGTCTGATGTATGCCTTAGTAATTTCAAATAGCCTTTTAAAATATTTTCCTAAAGCTCAGAAAGTCTGCTTTTCTTCTTCTTCTTCTTCTTTTTTATTGTTTTCTTTTTTTACAATTATAGCACAGCATTGGATATTACTTTTGATATTTTTTGCCTTAGATATGTTTATACACATCATTAATTTATTGCCCATGCTATTCATCTATTAGATGGATAAAGAGTGTATAAGAGAAATATACAATACCCCCATTAGAACAAAGAAATTGAATAGCATAAAAAAACAGCAATAATAGCACCTAACATTATTCGCTATTTTTTTTATTTGCAGGCACTTTACATGTGCTAACACCCTAAATCTTTCCAACAATACTTTTTAGTAGACACTATTTCTATTTTTAGTTTACTTATAAAGAAAATGAAATTTAGAGAGGCTATTTGTCTTGCTAAAAGCCTATAATGAAGGAAAACAGGAAACCAATTTATATTGAGCAGTTACTGTGTGCCAGGCATTGCACAACACTTTGCTCAAGGAATAAAGAGGGCCTTTGCACCAAACTTCTGCACTAGAGAATCAGTCACCACAGGGAACAAAGTTTTTGCCCTGTTATCTAGAAAGCAAGGAAAAAGCAAACAAAAGAGAACATGATGTTACATCACTACCATTATTTCATTTAAAAAGGCAGGCATTTCACCATTTCTCCAAGCCTGCTTTACATAAAAGTTTAGGATATAATTAATACAAAATACGAATTCCATGAAATTCTCTATACACTAATTAAACAAAATTATTAGTTGAATAATTGTCTTAGAGTTCGACTTTTTGGAGACCCAGAACTTGGATTGTTGAGAAGATTACTTTTAGCCAGTACAGCTAAAGGCCATAATCTCTTAGAAAAAGCAATTATCTGAATTGTGACATGAGTTGAAGGGTTGAGAATTTGAGCTTTGGAGCTAAGCTAAACAAGGGCATCAAGTCCCACTCTCCAAGGCTTCTTGAAACCTATGTGAATTAAGAAAGTCAGAGATCACACAGTAATGGAGGGGTAATGCCTGGAAATGTCTTTTTTTTCTATTGGCTACTGGATATGAATGGACATGGCTCAATGTCTCAGGTCATCTTTTGACCTGTTGTGAATGTTATGATAGCAGGAAAGTAGTGGCTCTTTCAGCATATTCTTATGAGAATTAATAAAGACTTTTTCATGTGTGGCGATTCCTATTTGCAGGCAAGCTAAAACTCTTCTCAGGAAATCATTTGGGTGTGAGAACAGTCTTAAGTCCATGTTTCGTTGAAGACTTAAGAGTTCTGTATCCTAAATTTTAGAAAATAATCCTAGAAGATTCTGAGGTCAGACATAGGGAACTACAAAATTTTCTTCCTTTTACAGATAACTAAATCAGTTTATCTATATAAAGATATTACAAAAATTAACTCCAGGTGTACTAATAAATCTTTTTCAACCTTACTCATAGGAGTGTAAGTGATTTGACTTAATGGCATCATACCATGCGAGTTTCATTTCTCCTAAAAGCAAACTGGTGAGACACCCAGGGAGACAAATCAGGAGGAAGACTGGGAAAACTCATATGACCTTGCATTATAACTGGTTTTCTCTTTACAAGTCCTCCTGCCAGCCATCTTCTTATAGGGTGCAGTAAGACAAGGAGATAAGTTTTTGAGACAATGCTTCAAAATTGGTTTACAATTGAATCTTACTTCTGTAGCTGAGTATAGGACAGGATAATCACTGAGCTGAGTTTATATTTCTGTTCAACCTGAGACATTTACTTTCTGAGTGTCCCAATTCTAGCCCCTACTACTGGGGGAGAGGTGGTTATTAACCTTGGCTTGGTGATATGTACACTTGTTTGCTAGGACATTTGTTGGAAGATGCTTATTTTGTTCAGGTTACAGAAAAGTCAGCCTAGAATTTGGCCCTTGCTATTTACAGAGCAGGTAATTTTTCTGTGGAAGCCTCTCTGCCACCCATAACTGAAGTGAATGACTTAGCCCTAAGAGGTTCAAGACCCTTCTCAGGCATTCTGTGAAATGAAACCTTTGAGTTTCAGCCCTCTCCCTGCAACCACTAGCATGACATTTACCAGGAAGGGATAGTTGCTGTACTTGAGCAGATGTTTGCAATTTGGGTTTCAAAGACTACTATCAAAGAAAATAATACCCCTCTGTCTTACTCACCTGGATAACTGCCTTTGCATGAAAAGAACTGGGACAGAGGAAGAACGCTGAGCATGAAAGGAATTCATAGAACCCTCCATAAACTGAAGCTGAGGCCAAAAGGCTGTAAATAAAGGTCTGGTCACAGCTGTCCACTTGGTGCCTTTAGAACACAGCACTTGTCTTGGTATCAAGTTAAAAACTGGCCTTTGAAGACATTCCGTGTCAAAGGGGAGCTGCCAGAAAGCAAAAATTGTCTCTCTTCATGGGGTGTCCTTGCCTGTCTGTGCGAGCCACTCCTAGCTGGATGGGGGTATAAGAGGACACTTTCTTCACCATGGAAGTGACTTGTCAATTGAAAGATTAAGGTCACTTAGTAAAATGCTTCGTGTTACTTATGACTGAGAAGCTCTCTGCAAAGGTCCCTGACACCCAGGAGGGAACTACTGCTAGTCCGAAAGACCTAAAGAGACATGAAAAGTTAGAAGCATGTCTCGGCGGCATACTGCACAAAGAATGACCTCTTCTTTGTTTGAGGGCCGGTCATACTTCTTATCAACCTCACAAGCACTGGAATTTGATGAAAAATGAATATTGGTCTAAGGAGAATGTAAATCATTGAATGAATTTTGATTTGCGATTAGCCGTATTTGTATAAAAATGTTCAGAGGTTTTGAACCATAAAAACTGAAAAGCATACCCAAGAAATAGTGATGGTCATCATCCTAATAAGGGAGGATGTTAATAATTTACTGCTGGAGGAAAAATGATGTAAAAGGGAATTGTAGGTCCCAGGTGCTCTGTGTCGAAAAATATTTCTGAAGGAAAATAGCCCGCGTGCCTTCAAAAATAAAAATATTATTGAAATACTCTTTCTCATGGAATTATTTGTTGATGCCCAAGAAATAATTATGAATAATATTAAAAAGCAGAAAACATATCCCCTTTATAATCTTCGCAGATACAGTTGAATATTCTATTTACAAAGAATTCTACCAGTTCTCAAATTGATATGGTAGATTTACTTTTATTCAATTGGAAAATTGATTTTGTATTCCCGAGTTTTTTTCTTTTTCTTTACAAATTGGATTTCTAAAATTCATTATTTCTCAATAAAATACATCGCTAATGGTATTAAAGCTTTTCTACATCATTTTACTATCTTTCATTTTTGCTTTAAGTAGATATGGATTTGTGAGCTGACTTATAGGAAAAACCAATCAGAAAATACTTTAAAATTGGAATTCTTAGAATGCCAGGCTCACATTTTCCAGTAGGGGGCAAGAAAGTACTACATATAAAATTCAGAAGTCCCTCCTTTTTTTCCCTACCCTGTACCTTTGCAAACCAATTAAGCTCCTAAAGTGTAAAATGCTAAGCATGATAGGGAAAGGGATATTTAAATCCATTAAATATAATCTTTTCCTTATATCAGAGGGTTATTAAGCATGATCTTTAACTGCTCAATGAATCTCTCTGGGAAAGAGAGAAATGAATTTTGTGAATTTGGGAAAAAAGAGAATTAAATGTAAGAGTTTGGCCAAGGTGTCTTGTCAGAACCCGCTCCCCCCTCCCCCATAAACATATCACAGTGCTCAGCCATGATGCCTAACCCCCTCCCACATTGTTAAGAGAAATAAGTAAATAAAAAACCTGACCTGGTGCAATGCTGGGTATCTTGTATGACACTTTACTGTACCAACACACATATGCACAGTCGTTCAAGTGGCCGTGTCTCAGAAGCTGCTTTTATTTTGTATTCGAGATAGACATCTTTCTATTTATGTTATAGATAATGAGTTCACACACATATTGACCAATATGAGCTGAGAGAATCAATTACTCATAATTGATCTAAGCTGTAAACTTTCTAGTTATGGTTCAGACACTCTAAGATCATCTATATAGTTCTTCTAGAATAAATTTCTAAATCCAATCTAGTCTTTCTTACTAGACATTTTTTTTGGAAGACCACTAATTCAAATGCGTTTTTCATGTTTTTTTATTCCCTCCCCCCCTAAGTTCTTAATTTTGATGGAGTGCTTTTCCTTTACTCAGTTTTTATGGGAAAAAATAGCCTATCAAATGAAATCAATTTCCACATGATGCATTTGATATAAATACATATATGTTGTCAAAAACATTATTTTGGGAAATAATCGTTGTTAAAGGATAGTATTGGAAATCATTTTGGTATATTATACTACACCTGAAAAAACGCAATGCCATTTGTCATAAACTTACCACTGTCCTTTAGTTTGTGTAATATTTATTAGCTATTAACTATATGAGTCAATAGCTTCCACATGATCAGTTATCTTCACTAGTTACTTGAAAAACAGATGGCTATTTGAACATAAACTAAAGTGCTTAGGGGAAGATATTTAAAGTCCAGTGAGGTAAAGACTATAGTAAAGTTGTTTGAATCAGGTAACTGGCTTCCCAAAGGACACTGTCATATTTTATAATCTCTATTTTAGAAATAAATTTGTTTTGTTTATAATACATTTTGTATTATTTACGTAACTACTAAAAAGGGAGACTAAATCCAACTCCCTTTTAGAAATAAATTCTAACGTTATGTATGCTTGTTTCATTTGTGATAAAAACTTAGAAGATCCAATTTAGAAAAAAAATGCCTGTCATTCTGGAGTAATGGTTAATATTCCTTACCTGATAGGCAGCTTCTACATGACAACAAGTAGGCCCCTCAGATGAAGCAAGGAATTGGCCTGTGTGTGTTTGTGGGAGTTTATTTGATTTTTCTGGAAACTCATTTCCTTACTTTTGCCATGTTTGTTTTAATTTTATTTATGAGCATTTGTTTTCCATCTTTTGCCTTGATAGACAAGATTTTGGCCTGCTCTTAGTAGGTCAACTACCAGAGTCATATCAAAATACTTCTGATGGGATATCAGTATATATTTTTTAATTCCCTGACTTATACTTATGATACCTTTTTATTTTTTATTTTTTGCCAGTTAGAAAAATAAGATATGTAGATGTAGGAAAGAGACACAAGAACTGTTCAGTTTATTTTGGTTAAAATATTACTCACGTAAAGAGGGGGATTGAAGTGGTTTTCTCATAGAAGTCTTCAGTAAATGGAAAGTTATTTTTATTCATCTCTTGTTTGTAAGTTTGAATTAGCTTCTTCACTGGAAAAAAAAAGAAAAAAGAAAAAAGAAAAAAAGGAAAAAGAAAATGTTTTAAAGTAGAACGCAGATTGCATTTTAACTACAGTTCCTCTTTACAGAGTACATTCTGCATCTGAATGAAACTGAATTGCAAATATATCCTCTTATAGATGATTAAGGTTTTAAATACTCCAAAGAAGGAAACTACCCTAAAAAACCTCCATGTCATCCTATTAATTTGAAAATCTCCCAAATATATGAATTTATATAATACATTAAGAATAGTTACCTTCATATCAGCTTTTCCTGACCACAGTGTTAGAAAATCAGGAAACTTGAATTCAGGGAAATGATTTATATTTCTTTTGTTCAGTATTTTTGAAACATCTGGATCAAAATATCTTACGAATTCAAGAAAATTAAATGGTCACAAATTTAGCCACAAATTTAACTTTTAGCTAAATGAACTTCACATGCTTTATTGTAAAAAGGAGTGTCAGATCATTCTGTTCGTCCTGCTTCTGCAAAGTGTGAGAGTGTTCAGACCAACATTTGAAGTATGCTGTTTCTCCAATGCAGATGTTTGCATTCATACCATGCTTGAAAAGCCTGAATAGAATTGGATCATGCTGCCTGGTGAGAAAGAGTCTCATAGGCACTCATGGATATCCTTAGGTGGAGTGAAACAGAGATTAAGAAACTGCTTCTTCCATTAAGAATGACCACCTTCCAATTTTTACTTTATTTTTCAAGAGGGTCTGTAGAGGAGTGAAATCTGTAATGCCACATTTCTTTAGTGAGTAGTATGAATTTCAGAGGACAAAGGCACCTAAGAATGCTTGCTTTTAAACAACTGGTTTCAATTGGTGTCAATAATAGACAGAGATAGCTTATTGTATGCATTCTCTAGATAGCCTTTCTAATCTGTCTCTCTCTGTCACAGTTTTATTTCAGTATTTGTTCTAAAAAGGGCAATTCACTATTTAATGACATGCAGAATTCATTAATATTTGTTACTGTTTTGAATCTTTTAATCACCAACAACATATATTACAGGGCAAAAACCTGCAACTGTCATGTGTATCATCTTGCAGTAGTTTACTGACTATGACACTTTTTATAAATTATGCATATGTTAATGGTTTAGACATTGGAAAATAAACCTTTCCTTGGTTATGCACCCCACTTTTCTGTGCACTTCTCTCAATGCAAACAGAAGCCCATTTTCAGTGGTTTCTTTTAATTTTCTATTTAGCTAATATATGTGCTTGTTTTGGTTTGACTGTATGTCTGGAAGAAAAAGTCATCTGAGATGGTTCTGTGTGATATTGCTTATTCAAATCTTAGAACAAGGGGCTTTTCTGTTCAGACCAAGGACTGTAGTGTGTTTTGTTATGTATGGTCAGTACTTAAAGCAAAATTAGTTTTGCGTTTTGTAGGTTTAGAACTATAAATTGAAATTTTCTAAATTCTTGCAAAATCCAGGATTTTGCATTTTTTCAACAATGTCCTTTTAACAATAAAGTGACTTGATATATTTTATTCATATTTTGGAGATGGTTTACAAATATTCCCCAGGATGAAAAATATTTAAAAGACACTTAAAAACATAGTGATACAAACTTTTGGAATAAAAAATAAGCAAATAGAAATGGGTTCCTAAACTTCAACACAAACCTCTAGTCCCCTATTTACATAAGAGCAAAATGAAAAACTGTCTTTTAGCTTAGGGTCTTTTGGAGGCAGGCCTGGAGACAAGAGTAACAATAATTTACGAGCTTGATTATTTACTTATTAACTCTGACTTGATTAAAAAGAGGAAGACATTGTAAACACTAACACAAAATAAGTTTCTGAGGAACTGGACCCAACGAAAAGAATTAGGTCTAGTGACTATCACACCATTTAGAGTCCAAGTTAGGATCTTAACTCAATAAAAAGAATATTTATCTCTCCAATGAGGATCCTTAGGGAATATAAAGTTTCTTGTCCCTGGAAGATGATCACCTGGGAAGCATGTGTTAGAAGGAATGCAAACCTTAGCTCTAAGCTGTATTTCAGCTCGAAGGTTCTTTAACCACTAAAGTTAAAGTTTCTGTAGTTCTGCCTCTGGGAATAAGCAGGATCTTCTGTGAAGCTCAGGTATTTCCTGTGTCTTACTCAAATGGGGTTAGAAACCATGCACACAGTCTATTAAATGGTATTAACAACTAGAACTATATGATCTATAACCATTTCTCTTTTTAGTTCTTTTTTTTCCATCGCCTCAAATCTCTTTTTTTTCCATTCAAATTCTTCTCCCATGATATTAAGAAGTCAGTATTATTCCTCACCAGGGACAGAGTAGGTCAATCATTTTTTCAGTGATTTCTCTGATTCATTAATAACTGTGCTGCAGGGGAAAAGTAATTAAAGGGGGGACCCCCCAAATTTATATCCCCAAATTGAGAAACACAGTGAGATGGAGAGCCAATTTTGTGAAGCAACGTGGCAGATCTTCAATACTAAATTTCTAAACATTTAAAAACGGGGAAAACACCCAACTTGCCACGTATCGCTATATTGTTGATGAAATCGAATGAATTTTTTTATAATATTGACCCCCAAGGAGAAGAGTTCATTGATTACTTTAAACTTATCCCATATTCTCTTAAAATACTTTATTTATTCCAAATATTTTTAAATTTTTAAATATTTTATTAAGAATTATCAATCTGAGGGTATGGGGGAGATGGGAGGGGAGAAGTAGATGGGGTAAAAGGTGGCAAAAAATCTATGGGAGGTGAACACACACACACACACACACACACACACATATATATGTATGTGTATATATATAGTGTATATATATACACACACACATACATATATATGTATGCATGTATATATATATATACACTATATATATACACATACATACATATATATGTATGTGTGTGTATATTCCTTACTTTTAAAATGTTCAGCTGAAACTTACTGTATTTTATTAACCAATGTCACCATAAAAATAATAATAATAACTAAATTTAAAAAAAGAATGATCTAATATATTCTATTAAAAATCTCAACTGTTGGGTTAAATTAATCATTAATATTTTAAATTATATAGATTATGGCAACTTCTTTGGAGCAGGTATTTTTTCTTTTTTTTTTTCCCCTTAGCATGTCTAGAGGCCTAGTAAAAATGAATTGGAATATTTTGTATATTAGTACTGTTTTATCGAAATATAATTTTTCCTACTTTCAGATTTTGATGTAATATTTATATATTTTTCAAGAAACATTTACATAAGACTTAATCTGGAATGTTGACAATGAAAATAAAATAAGAAAAATAAAAATTCAACTTTCATATGAAAAGGAACCAAAGTATGATTATCAGTGAAAAATTGTAAGTACTATAAAAAGGCAAAAGGGATCAGAAATATAGCTATCATCCAAAACATACAGAGGGGAAGGTGTTTCTAATGGGTATTTAATGAGGAATAAGTTGCTGAAACTCCAGTTATTGCAGTATTAGCTGGAAGGAAATGAAAATGTGGTACCAAAAGTAAAATATTGTTTGATTAACTACAACTTCAAAATCAAATTAAAAACTGAAACTGATTATATGCAGAATGAGTAAAATAACAAAGTCCGAAAGATCTTTGAGGCTTGGTATGCATGACTAGTGGTCACACATTTTAAGAAGATGTGAGGGCACTCCATGTCCCTCTGGGCAAGGCTAGTTATTTTTGTGTCCTTTTCTAAGTAATCAGGGGAAATCTCAAACACACAAACTGTGGAGCATGTAGGTCGCTTCGTAAATGACCACCTCTGAAGTGGAACTATTGATATGATAGTTCTTAAAGGAAATCGTGTGACTCTCAATGTACAGACTTTTCTTGAATTACAGTTTGATGTACTTAAAACTATGAACATTATATTAGAGTCATTGAAATAATGGTGTTTTGGAAAATGCATCTACTCATCACTTTTTTCTTATACTTTTAATAATAAGTTCTGTTGGTCAATTTTGAGAATGGACTAAGAATAGCAAGAGAGTGGATAGTGGGGAAACCTGAGTGCCTGGAGTAACGGCTGATCAATTAATTCCTGAACTAGTCACATCCAATGCATTCATTGATGCATTCAATTGTTCTTCCACACACTGGCCCCAGATCATCACAGGTGAATCACACAGAGGCTGTGACTCTAAATTGTTTAGAGAAGGTAGAAAGTACTTCTTATCCTGAACTTGTGTCAGTCTTAGAGATGTGTTATATATACCCAAAATGGAGTGAGAGTTTGGAAATTCTTAGCCAGTAAAGGACTCCTGAGGGGCATAAAATTTTCGCAGAGTAATTTCATGCCTTTAGATGCAGGCTTTAGGACATTTCAGAACATAAGGGAAAAACACATTTTCATATTTAAGTGTGGGAGATTACTCTAGAACTAATATTATTCTTTAATACACGAGTAGTATGGTATAGCTGGAAGCACCTAGGTGTCAGAATAAAAAAGATGAGGATGGAGTTTATATTTAACCATTTAAGTGCTGTGTAACCTTGGTTATATTAATTGACCACTCTGACCTTTAGCTTTCCCTTCTATAAAATACAGCAATAATATAGGCCAAACATGATAATTGTGAACATTAGAAGCTAAGTACGTAAAGCATACACATTATTTTCTTTTTCTTTCCCATGTGTACATGGGTGTATGTGTGCATGTACGCCATATTTTTTTACTATTATTTCCGTCCTCTAGTATGGCCAATACAGTTTTTAGGTACTCTATTACTGTGTAACATCAGTATTAAGCATTAATAGTATTGCATAAATGTTGATCTTTTTAAGACAACTAAATCGGATAGTGGCAGTAAGTCATGTTCCCACTCATGTCATAACAGTATTTATTAAAGCTTGCATATGCTTTGTACTAAACCGTGCTCTCTGTACTTGAACTCATTTAGCTCCCTGACCCATTTTATGACGGGGTATTATTTATTATCTTACTTACAGCTGAAGAAACCCGATTCTAAAGAGCTGGACTGATTTGCCCAGAGGTTAGTAAATGGTTGAGCAGGAACTAAAAAGCACACCGAAGATCTCCAGAATCCCACTCCTGCATGTGCATTATACTGTGGTATCCTGTGCACTGGACTTCGCCACACACACACTGAAGTCGGGTAAAGAATTGTCTGTTTTACTGGGACAATAGAGTTCCTGCATGTGGTGACATCCTACTATCCTTGGAAGTTTACTCACACTATTGCTAATTGAACTATGCTATTACTAGGTCTAATTTCTTCCCTTTGGGCCTCTTTAGGAAACCTTAAAAAATATGAGTAAAGTGTTTTATCTTTCTCCAAAGACATCAGCAAATCTCTGCCTTCTATGATGTAAATCTGCAAAAACAGAACTTTCTTCTTTTTTAATTTTTCTTTTCGGCATGTTGATGTGTCTCCAGAGCTTAGAACAATGTCTGACATATAGTAGATACTGAAAAATATTTTTTTTTTACTCAATATAGTCAAAGGTATTGTGGAATATAATTTTGGTTTAATAACAGAGTAATATTGCTTTGAGAAACCCAACAAGATAAGCCAGACTGCATCCCATCCTTTACCTAAAGCAGCATGAGTTCCTCTCCAGTCAGACAGAATCGGGTTTGCATCCAAACTGCATGGCTTCATTGTTTGGTGCAAGCATAATTATTTAGGTTCAGTTATGAGTCTCTTTATTATTTTTTTTAAATCTATTTTTATCATGGATTGTATCGGGAAGTGTGGTCAACTCAATTTAATAACATAAGAGAGAGAATACTTAGCATTTGTTTCTTATTTTTTTACTATTTATGATTTAATGATATGTCAGCAAATAATGTGCCACTGTTGATATTTGCAAAATTTCTGGAGAGAGTGACATCAGTAAGATGAGAAAAATTCTCATCTGTTTTAACAAAATGTCATAATAGATTTCCCATTAACAAATAGAACATTCATATTCCAACCTGGAAGACAAGTAGCTTTGCTTTTGTTATAAGGTTTCATAAAATATACTACTTTTGTCTTTATTTTGACTTCAGCTGAAGGCTGGTTTTAACATAAATAAGAAACTGCTTTTTTTTTTTTTTTTTATGCGCAACCACTAACATCTGAGAATACTAAAATCTCTTGGTCTAGATACTTTATATTTTCATTTCTTGCAGCTATTTTTCATTGTCATTTCATCTACATGATTGGAAATGACCACCGTGCATATGTAAAATTGCTTCTGGGAGCTTCTCAATGTTGATCCCATATTGTGTTACAATTACATTTGGCAACTAGAGGCAAAATTTGTCTCTCAACCTGGACTTAACATTTATTATTCACTGCTTTTGAAACAACATATTGGCAGATTGTTTGTTCTTATCTGAAGTTCTAGGTGTTCTCTGGAGTTTTAAAAAGTACTTTTTCTCATAAGTCTCCTACGGAAGTTACTGTTTTGTTTCATCTCTCTCACATGCTTTTTGATTTCTGTTTTGGAAGGAATAACCCACTTACTGCTGCAAGCCTTCCAGTAACTCCAGTCTGTGAGCACTTCTTGTCATTGTCTGTTATAACGTGATCAAACTTCTTGCTCTAATCCTGTTCACATCTGTAACCTAAGTAAGATGAGGGAAGCTTGGGACTTATCTGCAGAAATGCCACATAGATTCAATGTTGGGCTATAGGTAAGCGACTGGAAGATTAATTTTTTTCACATTTTACCTCAGTGCTGAAGAATTGCCTAAACCCAGGCTTAGTGTGTTTGGATGGTGTCTGAACTGAGGCCAGATTTAGATCTTCTCAAGGTCTATAGAATGTTTTGGGAGTTTGAGGGTGGGGTGGCAATCTGAGATGGGAGACAAGGAACTTGGTGCAAGCAGGCTCTGTGATCAGATATTAATAGACAGATTTTTCAGAAAAGCACGTTGCACCAGCAAGGTACTCTAAGCGTTATCACCCCTATCATCTCCTCTTACTAGCCTTAGTGTAAAATGGTGGACTGGATCAGTTTCTTTTGTAAAAATTCTGTGACCATGGAGAAGTATACCTTTGGTAAGTTACTGATGACAAATGCCAGCTGAAGCACTCTCAGGAAAAATTTAAGTTTTAGTGGAAAGCGTTGACAGCCTGTAGCTCATGATTCTATTCTACCAGTACTTTCACAACTCTGCATGTAAGATATAGAAAAGTGATAGCGAGACAAAAAACACTTGTCATCTGTAGATACACCAATTCTGTCCAGTGGCGTTTTGTTTCAGTTGTCTTCCCTCCTCTGACTATGGAGAAGACTAGTTTTGCCTCTATTTGTACATTCATTTCAATATTCTCAATCTATACATAGGCCTGTTTTTTGTTTTTGTTTTTTTTTGTTTTAGTTTTTGGTTTTCTCCTTTGAATTGGTGGCAACACCTCACCTTTATGAGTTAAATAAAATCTCAAGCACGTGTTCACTTTTATATCTACGTGAGAGTCACAATTTTACCTTTTTCATAAAAATAGTCTCTTATCCAATACTATATTTGGTAGTATTAGTTGGCAGTTTTGCTCAAAAACACTTATTCTTTTAATTTACTGCTTTTTGTGGGATTTATTTGCATATAAAGAAAGATCTTCTTGACATATACAGGTTTTTCTTGTTGACATGGTAGGGACGTTTTCACCAGATTCTTTGTTTATTAAAACCTGGCTGCATCTGAGTGGTAATGGGCGGTATCCCAGCTTCTCTCTGTTCCTGCTCCACAGATGGCGTCTCCCATCTCCCTTGGCACCCAGATATCCACAGCTGGATTGGCTCTCCTGGACCCTTCATTCACCTCACACAGTTCTCCTACAGGGACCAGGTTACCCTGGGAGAGGAGCAGCCCAATGGAGCAGAGACTCTAGTCTTCGACGTTGGCTCAGAGTAAGGCCGAGTTTTGAGGTATTTGTGGGTTTGAGTTAGAGTTATTTCTCAAGATGTCTCTCTTTACTCTGAAACTCAAAGTTCTACTGGAATGTTCTTGTGGTGACTCACATTCTGCATTTCCACCGTCTACATTTTATTTAGTGTTCTCCCGGGAGGACCCAGTAATAGTGAGGCATAGAGCTTACTCTCAACTACAGTAATCTTGTCTTTTGTTGCATCTGAGATCTCATCCCTAGGCCACATCCTGCCTCCTGACCTGTTCACCTCTGGCTTTGCCTAAAATTGGATGTTGGACCCTTCACTTACATCTCTGAACAATTGCTATCCTGTTCTACCCTATGGTATTTTTTCCTTTTTTCTTTTTTCATTTCCTCTCTTGCCTCTATAGTTCCAAAAATACTTTCTTAAGATGAAACACATGTAGGTTGGCTTGCTTGCATGTGTTCATGTTACTTCTTTCTCTCATATTCATTCTTATTTCTCATATTCTTGATTACAAAAGTAACAATAGTAGTTTGTCTGCATTATTACAACAGTTTCCCAACTGGTTCCTATTGACTAAAAACCAAAAAGGTTTTTCAAATTTGTTCTCTGTACTGTAGCTACTATGATTTTTCCAGAACACAAATGTGATGAGTGTCTCTTCTCCAGTTAAAACATTGCAAGAAATACATATGGTGATGAGGATAAAAGACACTTCATGTGCTGGCCTCCGCTTAGCTCAGAAACACATTTCCCTCACAGCTGTTTTCAGTTCCTTTGATTGCCAAACTCCCATACCCTATACCACATTGTTCGCTCAACTAGAGAACTCTTCCACTTTTCCTTTATTAATTTTTCTCTACTTTCCATTTATTCTTTAACCTTCCTTTTAGAGTTGATTTCCTCTAAAAAATATTTTCTGATACATAAATCCAGCCGAAGTGTTCCTCATGTGGTAACAGAATTTTTGCACTCTCATCAAAGGTTTATCATATGATATTAAAATTGTATGGTTATTTTTCAGTGTCTGACATGTTCATTGTAGCAGCTCCAGCATTTACTAGGAGCACTAATTAGTATGTTTAAATCATTGCATAACTTCCCTTTATCAAGCATTTTACCACATGTGAGTGCTTCATAGTCATTTTTATTAGGTGAGGAAACTTTATCTTATTAAATTCTCACTACAATCTATTGGGTAGGTATTCTCTTTATTTAATAGATGGTGAAGTCGAGGCTTGGAGAGGTTAAATAATTACCCATACTTCTATTGAAAGGTTCAAACTGGAATTTAAATATGAGCTTGTCTGCTTCCAAAGCTTATTATATTAATCATCCTAGTAGACAGAGCAATTTCTTTAGATCCTAGGTTACAGAGCCCCATATTGTTAAATGAAATTCAATTGAATCATGTGATTGTACTTGCATAAATGCTGTGTTAGTTTACTATTGCTGCTCTAATGATCACTAACAGAGTAACTTAAGACAATACAATGTTATTATCTTCAATAGGCTAGAAGTCCAACATGGTTTTATTGGGCAAAACCCAAGGTGTTGGCAAGGCTGCGTTCTTTCTGCAGGCTTCCAAGGAGAATCTGTTCCACGGTTCACTCATGTTTCTTGGCTCGTGGCCTCTTCCTCCATCTTCAAAGCTAACGAGGTAGTATCTTTCTGACCCTGTTTTCCTCATCACATCTCTCTTTGATTCTCTTCTTTTACTTCCCTATCCCACTTTTAAAGACTTTCATGATTACCTTGGACACCCAGATAATCCAGGGTGATCTTCCTAGTTAAGGGCATCTAATTAGCAACCTTAATTCTCTCTGCAGCTCTAATTCCCTTTGTAACCTAATGCATTTATGGATTCAGGAGATTGGAAAGTGGACATTTTTGGTGGTGGTGGGGCATTGTTCTACTTACTACACATTCATAGAGTAGTAATAGACTTTGCCTCTCCAACACTTTGCGGAAGTTAAAGGGTGATATCACAAAGATGGAAGAGACTGGAGTGGGTCGATGACTCAGATAAGCTTTATAGAGGAACAAGTACCATAGCAAAAATCTCAGTTTAAACTTTTAGTGACCCAAGTTTTGATAAGCCTCTAGGGATCGACACTAACACCATTTACAAGAAATTAATGAATACGCTGTGATGCAAATTCATTATTTTGCAATGGGAAGCTTTGCAAATTGATACCGTCATCCACAATCCAGATATCCTCTCCCAAAAAGTAAAATTAAATTAAAGAAATTAACTGGAGATGAAAACTGAGCTAGACAGGTGGATAATCTTAAGCATACTTCCTCCTGGCCAGGACACTTAAATGCTCTTTGCCCTTTATAATTTTGTTGCCTTAATGGACAAATGCTCAGCATTTCCCTTTGGCTCAGACATTATGAAATCTGCCAAGAGCTCAGAATGCCCCTTTTCTCTGTCACATTATATAACATTTCTTCTGCTCATATATTCTTTGTTCTATTAGGTTATTACCATCATTGAAGTTTTGCTTTCTATAGATTTTACTCTAGAATCCATCTTTAGATGACCAGAATTCCCTAATTTTTAATTTTTTACTTCCTTTTGAGATAATAATTCTCTTATGATGACATCATCATATGGATACCATCACTGGGTATTTGATATTTCTGGTTTAACTTTTAAAGAGAGGATTACCTTTCTCATCTTAGGGGTCATTTCTTATATCGAGTATTTCCTTTGACCTCTAACTGGCTGTAGGGATTATGTGCTTTTAGTAACTTCTCTCAATCAAGCACACATGCTACCTTACCTTCAGAACACCATCTTATCCTTGGTCTCTACTTTATCAGAGAAGCCTATTATTTTCCCCTGGATCTGCCTTGAACATTCACCGACAGCTGATCCCTTACATTTTCTCACTATAGTCTTAAGATCAGTGTAAATTCCTGTCTCATCCTCCCTCCCTTTTTCATTTGAAAAACTGGCCTTTTCACTTACGAACTTCCTCAGAAAAAAATTTTTCTACATAGTCCCCCAAATGTAAATCACATCTCTTTGAATCCTTCTGGCAGTTTTCACCACCTTATTTCACTCTTTGTAGATTTATGTGAATTTATATTCTTCTCAATGAAGAATCACATCTTAAAAATCTAGCAGAAGACCAGGCAAATAAAAAATGCACACAATGTACAAGATTTGTTGATGCTATTTCCATGTCTACTTTTATCTCTTTCTTGGTATAAACAGTACATTTATGCTAAGAAGTCTTTCATTGCACTTTAAAATTAAGAATTTTCACAGATAAGGGAAATAATTAAAGTGTCATCTTTTGAAATCCATCTTCTGTCTGTATTTTAAAGAAAGTGAGGAATATTAACTGGCATTTTAATATCAGTAACTTATCAAAGCCGTAAATTCTTGAGTTTTTTTTTTTTTTTATTGTAGCTTGCTTAAAAGTCAAAACAGTGTCACGAAGATGAAGTTTTTAGTGTCAGACATAGCAGCACAACCAGACCTTATGAAAGAGCAGAGAGAGGGAGATTTTAGGGAAATGTCTCTTTGTATCACTTATATGTGAATAATGCTGCAAGGGGACATCACACTTTCTGCGTTGGTGCGCAGTAGTGCCTCTGCATCACGTATTTTACCCTTGTAATAAATAATGTCTTAAAATATTGTAGGGTCTGGGGAAATGAAAGAAGTTATATTAACTAAGGACATTGTCATTCTCATTTGGCATATTTTAGGCTCTGAATTATGTATAAATGTTAATAGAAAGTTTACTTCTTGCTAAGGTATCTAATAAACAGCCAGAAAACTAATTCAGAGGTATTGTTCTAAAAAAATTCTTAAATAAGAGGTGCCTTAATTTTCACTTTCAGTAGTTAAATATTAATTTTCTTAGTCTTAATAGAACTACATTAAAGTGAACTTTAGAGTAATAAAATTAGAGAAAGGAAAATAAATGATGGAAGTTTATAATGAAATGAGAGTTTTAATGTAGCACAGTTGAGAGTCAAAGTCTGTCTTTTTTCATATAATTTATAATATTAATTTTGCATGTGTTGATCTTTCTTAAAGAACTCAAATTCTTGATGAAAATGGATGCTCAATTTCTGAAATATTGAACACCTATTTTCCAAAGAAAGTTTCTACAATTAGTTTTTAGGGAAAAAAAAACTTTACCTTACTGGAAAGAGCAGTTGTTTCAGATGATAAGAAAACTTTAAATTCACATTCCCTGTGAAAGAAAAGTGTTAACTCTTTGCATCAGACTCTATTGCTGGAGGAAGTAATTGAACAATGGAAGAAGGGAAAGAGCCAAAATCTTTGGTCTCATCATCAGTTCCTTAGCCACAAAGCCATGGTTATTTAGTTAGTTTAAATTAATGCGTTTGGTGAACATAAACCTTTTCCAAGTTAGCAATTTATAAACACATGGGGAGTTAACAGGGAGCTGATTACATAAATATTTCTGGAGCTGGTCATCACCATATTGATTCTAGTTCCTCTAGATCTAAAGGTCTATGGTATAATTCCCAGCAGGAGCGAATTTCTAAAGCAAGGGAGAGGCATTTATTGGATTAGTTACTAGTGCCGTGTGAATTACTTGTGTGCCGTGGGGAGATTCATAAACTAATTGTTGAGAATCAGTGGTAAGAGCCCAGGGACTGGGCTCTAGGGACTATTTGTTCCTGGAGCTCCCATGCAGCTGCTGTGGCATAATCAGAACCAGGGCTTATTCTGTGGCCCTGAAATTACTTTCATAAGACCAGGTTATGGACCATTTCCCTTGTATTGCTACTTTAGCTTTCCAATTTCGTGGACTTACAGAGGTATCTTCAAAAGAAATACTTTGTGTAGGTCGGCATTTTGTATTCAGAATGACGGATTCTTTTTTTCTTTTTTCTTTTCCTTCTCTCTCCTTTACTCTCTTTTCTTTCCTTCCCTCTCTCTGTCCCTTCCTTCCTTCCTTCCTTCCTTCCTTCCTTCCTTCCTTCCTTCCTTCCTTCCTTCCTTCCCTCTTTTTCTTTTTTCCATTTTTTAAAAATTTTATTTTTCTCATAGTGTTTTTACTCTCTTGCTTTCAATGTATGCCTTCATACTTTTTTGTTTTAAACTATTCATAGAATTATAGACTTTTCTCCATGTGTAATGAACCTCAGTTGCTCAAATGTCACTTAGCCCAACCCTGTACTCCTTGCGTAAATCAGCTTTACTTTATCCTTGTTTATCCATCATCTCTTTCAATGCTTTCAAAGCCGGGGACTTATTACCTCATAATGCAGTCTACTCTTTTTGCGGGGCATAGTAACATATCTCCATTCTTTGTCTAGTATTTATTCCCATGTTCTGGCTTCTACTTTGGTTTTACTGCTTTTCTGACAAAAGTCTATGCTAGAACCATGTGTTCCTTTCATCTCGAAGCTTCCCCCGCCCCTCATTTCCTATCATCCACAGATAGAGATCGCTTTGTGTATTACCAGAGTTCTCTCTTTTATTTCCTTTTTTGTCAGTCTATGCAACTCATTTTAACTCTTTGTTTAAAGCTGTTTGTTTCCTTCTTCAGTTCTCCTAACTAAAGTTAATGTTTCTTTCTGAAAATTTTAATTTCTGAAGGTCTTTCAAATAAAATAAAATAAAATTAAAAAAATAAATGAAACATTTTTCAAATTAATTTTGTGTTCTCTTGGCAACTAACCAATTTATTACTTTCCTCTTGTCTCGAGTGGTTCCTTGATATTGGGAATATCTTTTTGGAATAGAGGGAAGATTCATGTATATATTCATTAAACACTTATTCAGTATAAATATATTCAGGAACATCTCTAGGAATAGTCTTCTTGTGTATATTCATTCATTCACTCTTTTAATCTCCAAAAAATTATTAATATGTTTTTAGCCATAGGAACAACACTCTCAGTTCCAGAAGGCTTTTTTCAGGTGTTGATAACCAGAGCTCATTTATAAATTCTGAATATGCTTAATATCTCGAACATTAAACAATAAGCTTTCTAAAATAGAGACCATTTTTCATGTATGTTTGTAGCCTCCAGAATGTAATGCTGTAGCTGACACCAATAAGCAGTTGCTGAATATGAATGACTGAGATAATAGTCCTTAAAATGTGCTTCATTAAATGAACTGAATCATTCTTGTATAGCTAAAGGCTAAGATGACAGCTAAATGGAAGTATTGATGATAAATATCAGTTAGTTTGGGAAATTTGATATTCAGTAATATTCGAAATAGGCAAAAAGCCAACATATCATATTTTCTTAGTCTCAGATTGCCCTCCAACTAATGCAACATCTGCTTTTCAATTTTTTCTTCTCATGAGGGACATTTTGAGTGAAATTTTATTCATGCTTTGGGGTGGGGATGAGGATGAACCATGGAAGGGTTCCACTGATGTTGCAACAGATAGCCGCTCAACTACTTCAAAGGTAGGTAAAGCTCAATCCGACTTTTGTTGTGTTAAGTGATATTTGAAATCTAATGCACTCAAGACATGAAAGTAACCTTTAGAACCCATGAGAGGGAAAAGAAGAGAGGAAAGATGGAGCTGGAGAGGTACTTTGAAGGAAGGAAAGCTATCTCATAAGAATTTTTCAGTTTTGGATTATTGTAAGTGACATCTTTCCATCAACGTTTTCAGGAAAATCTGCATTTAATCACTAATGTTTTGTAGAGTTATGTCTCTTAATTGAGAAGGCTAGGTAGAAGATTATATAATGCTGTTAAATATGTATACATAGTATGTTATATATCTAATAGATGTTAGATAATATATTTTATATGTGTGTATACACACACACACATGCCTTAAGATAGCCATAAGCATGATTGAGGTTGCCTTTAGTAGGCCAGTTATATCTATTTATAAAAGTGTGTATGTGTATTTATATATACACATTCTTATATATATTTAAAAGTAGTATTTTTAAAAGTTTTGAAAATATGAAAAGTATTATACAGAAAAAGATAATTATAACTCATAATCTACCATATAGTGATTATCACTGTTAACGTATTAGTACTTTTCATTAATATATATGTCTCGAGAGATGATATAGCACTCTGGTAAAGAGTATGCAATCTCTAACCTCAGTTTTGCCACTTAGAAGCTTTAAGTGTTAACTATTTATTATATTAATATTTTCTATATTAATTTATAAGTTACATAACTAACATCTCTGAACTACCATTTTGGGGGTGCTTACTTTGTGCCAGGCACTGTCCTAAGCAATTCATAAATATTTCATTTAAGCTTTCAACCACCCTATAAAGTTGGTGCTATTGTTAGCTTTTATTGTCATTATTCCACAGGTGAATAATTGAGCACAGAGAAATTAAATTAATTGTCCAAAGTGAGGCTCATGACTTAGAAATGATGGAACCTAGAATTTGAATCGAGGCAATCCTGACTCCCAAACTCATGCTCACAACTACAACAGAAAAATAAAGATTTAAAAACAAACAAACAAAAAATTGAAAAACCCACACATTAATTTTGGACACATCTGTGATGCATGTTGAGGAGATGGTCTTGTGAAGTGGAGAAAGCACTAGTCTATGAATTGGGAGACTGGCCTTCAGGAGTAACTATTTGGGAATTTTACAAGCTGGTTATTAAATCATTGGTAGCTTGAAATTGGCCATAATGGGCTATATTGGACCACGATTATTGACAAACATGAGAAGACAAGGCTTCTTTTTTTTTCTTTTGAAAGTTACTTTACCAACCCACCATGCCTATATTTTAGTTGGACTACAAACTGGCTGTTGGGTTGGACTTTTGGTGTATTATGAAGTAGCTCTGAAGCATGACTTTCTTATCTGTAGGATCATAATAATACTTGTCTTTGTTATAGGGTCTATGGTGTCTGGTAAATATTTTATAACATTTTGTCCTTTATATATGACTGTATAAAATGTGAAGTGCTATTAATTACTATCTGTTTGACATTAAATCATTTGTTATCCAAGAAAAGTACACTTAGAGCAAAAGTATTTTTAAAAAGTAATAATTAAAAATTGAAATACTAATATTACTTGAAGTTTTAATGATTTATAGGGAATTATATAATTTTTTTCTCCATTCTGAGAAAAACTATATATATATATATATAAAATAGAATTAAATACAAAAAGGAGATTTGGGATTTGGGATTTGGAGCCACAGAATATGAAGTGAAATTTTTTCTTTTAATTATAATATGATTATTAAGGTACTTA
This sequence comes from Rousettus aegyptiacus, assembly GCF_014176215.1. Classification (NCBI taxonomy): domain Eukaryota; kingdom Metazoa; phylum Chordata; class Mammalia; order Chiroptera; family Pteropodidae; genus Rousettus; species Rousettus aegyptiacus. Next base: position 54,727,852 of record NW_023416286.1, on the reverse strand, counting down.
TTTGATTCATATATAAAAATACATAAGCCAAATTCTTGATTTTGTCTGTGGATTTCAAATAGTAGGTAATTTATGAAGATTGTATATATTGTGATTAGTGGCATTTGGTGAATTAAATGTAATTAAACAGTGCAGCTGTTTTACCCAGAAGCTAAGACTACCAGTGCCTCTGAAGATAAGAAAAACAGTAATTATTATTTATGGGGTGCTTCTATGTGCTAGGCACCTGCTATACATTTTCTCAAAAATCTCAAATAACCTTATCTGATTATTATCATTACTTCCATTTTGTAGTTGAGTAAATTGAGTTTAGAGAGATTAAAATACTTTATCTAAGATCGCATACCTAGAGCACATGAGTTTTTGTAGGTTTATATAGTTTGGGATCTAGGGTTGGTAGATAAGAAATTAAAAAAATAAAATTTTAACTAAATGGTACAATGTAGCAGGTATGAAAGTAAGATTTGAATGTGTATGACAATAAAAAAGACATTTTTGCTTCTACTTTAATAGCTGAAAGAAATATTTCCCATTTCCTAGAAAGAAAAAACTGACTTTTAAGGGCTTGTAAGGCACAATTTATGTTTCAATTATTAGGAAAATCAAATCCTTCTCATTGAAAGATTTTTAAAATCTGAATGTGCTGTAATTAATAACAATATTGATGAAATTTCCAACTCTAAATTTAACACACACACACTTATGCATCATCCAAAACTCATTGGTAAAAAAAAAAAAAAAAAACCTTATTTTTGTCAGTTCATTCCTGGAGGAAACAGATTTTTCTACTCCACGAAAATCCTCAATATGCTGCTTCACTCTCCATGTTCTAATTCGAGGGTGCAAAAATCAGTATCGTTACTGAAAAAACACTTAAATTGATGATTTAAAAAACTTTACAATGCTTTCGTACGCATTTTCTCACTAAAAATGATGTGTATTGAAGTTGCTGAAATTCTTTTCTTTTCCCTAGTTTGTATCTCTGCATAATGACAGAGGTTAGATTGATAGCAGCTATTGGCTAGTTATACATTCTAGAAAAGAAAAGTTTCCTACCAAAATGAAATCACATACTCAGAGTTTCTTCTGCTTAGCTTTACTGAAACTCAAGAATTTTGGTCTATTAATGCTCACATCCTCTCAAACAATATGAATTGGGTGTATGAAAGCACTTAATATTTTCTTTATTTTATGAAACGTTCTTTTAATTTTAGTATCAGCAAAATTTGTAATAAGGCTTTTATAGAATCACGTATGACCTTGATCCTTTCAGCACTGTTTTGTTGTGAATTAAGTGGCTACAATGAAGAGGAATGTAATCTTCAGCAATAAAAAAAGAATATTACATACTTACTTGGAAGTTGAACAACTTACTCTAAAAGACTAAAATATCGGGGAAGGAAAATTGTTCCTTTGGGAATCAAAAGCATAATAAATACATTGAGAGTTTAATATATGCCAGACAATGTGCTAACCATGTTACATGCATTATTCCTTTCAACAGATCCACACCATGTGGATTTTTGCTTTTCTTTGTACAGAACTCATAGAACGTAAGCAACATACTCAAGGTCACAGATATCACCGATAACAGACCTAAAATTCAATTTAAGGTCTCTCTTACTCCAAATCAGCGGTTCTTAACCTGGACCTACAGTTCTTCAGGGAATCTGTGGGAAGAATTCAAGGATTCTATGAACTTGGATGGGAGAAATTTGCATGCTTATTTTAATTTACCTCTAACTGAAATAGAACATTTTTCTCAATTTTGAATGTATCTGTGGAAGTTATCATCTATAAAAACACATGTGTTTTTCTATTACAATTCAATTGTTGCAGATATCTCAAAATATTTACTTGTCATTATTGAGAAACCATAATTTAATATATTGATATGTACATTTTGATGTAATTTGTTTCTTTTGCTGTTCTTAGTATTTTATTTTGTAATTATTTTAGTATCGATTACATTTATATTAATATTCTTATGTTTATTTTATATTTTTGTTTTACACATTTCAAAACATTTTTCGGATGTTAGTTCATTGGACTGCCAAAAGGACCGATGGCCATCAAACTTGAAGATCTGTTCTAGACCTTTATTTCTTACCCATTACAATCTTCTGTTTTGTTTTGTTTTGTTTCGTTGTTGTTCTTATACCATGTCTTGATATAGAGCAGAAATATAATGATTCGCACAACTCAGCTATTCAGGTTAATGGCAGAAAAAGAAAGAGCAAATGAAACAGTTTAGAACATTTAACACATTTATTACTTCTAAACACATGTGTATCTGCAAAACATTGGGAGAGATTATGTTTTCATTTCCTACCAGTCAAAATCTCCAGATTCTCATTTGTTTTACATAGGCCAGTACCAAGTGACTGAACCTTCTTCTTTACCTCTGGTTTTAAGTTATGTTCAAATTATTAATGATGCTTAGTTTTAGTTGATTCTTGAATATAAACATCCTGGTCAACTTTCCAATTCTGCTGACCCTATACCTGGATCTGGGCTTTCTCATCTAAATTGAGTCACCAGGCATAACCCAGATTACATATACCACAAACCCACTAGCTTTTGCCTAAAGTCACCCTGGTTTCAGTAAGTTAGTGTGTGGACCTATTTTCTTTTGTTTATAGGTTTGTTATTTAATGAATGAACATCAATGAGTAATTCATTTAATAAACCTTCTAAATACCGGGTATTCTTTTAGGAACTGAAAATATAGATAAGATGCCCTAAAGAAAATTTTGAGGAACTTCTCTTTATTTAAAGGTGTTGGTTTATTTATTATTGTTATTGTTATTATTACATTATTATTAATTTTTGCCTATTAACTGGATTGTTGGATAACCTTATAACTGTGTTCAGATTCTGAAATGTTTCCACAGAAACAACAGAACTAATGGACTTTAGAAGCTCAAATCCTTCTTGACACTTACCCAGGAAGATGTCAATATTTTAATATTTAATCAAAGGTTAATGGGTTCATGTCTAGTCTGCTTCAGGACAGACATGGCCCTTTTGGCTTAACAGAGCACAGTGTTGTCTTATTTCAGAAAAAGTATGGACATAGAACAATGAAAGAACCTGTATACCATTTGTTTTCTTCTCAATAAACACAGAATTGGAGCCAGGTCTGTGCATCTTTAAAGATATCATTGCAGCAGGGTCAAATGCCAAACTCTTTGAGACTGGAAGAACATGCAGATTGCCTGAGATGTTTCATTCCCAATCTGCTTCTAACTACTTCTGTGACCTCGAGAAAGTCAATTGATGTCTCTAGCTCTTAGATCTCATTTTTTAAATGATGAGATTAGATTATGAATCTCAAATATATCTCCTAGCTCTAAAATTTTATTTATATGCTTGAGGTACCACAAACATAATAAGGCCTTAAATTTACTTTTTTATTGATGTTGAGAAGATAAAGCTTTATTTTATAAACATCTGTTCCATGGAGCATCATATTCGATGTTCATATCATAACTAAAATGGGTAATTTAAAAATTTGCTGTTAAAGTAAGAGAGTTGGTTAATACCAACAAATCAAAAATGCTATGTACTGTGTAACTGAAATTATACATCAACATTTTAGTCAAGCTGAAGAGACCAGTTTGAAAAGATATTTGTTAAACATTCTATAGTATACTTATATAACTAGCATTCCTAAATAATTATTGTGGTAAATATTAATAATAGCATTAAAGGTCTTTGCATTGATTTTGTAGTTTGATATAATACATGTGTTTAGACATGTACAACATTAATGTTAAATTTTCTGCATTGTTGGGTAACGAACGGATAGATTCTTTCCCACAGTTAGTTGTTAGAATACTGAATTAATATTGACTACTGAGATTAGTAAGTGGTATTACATGAAACCAAGTGAAAATGAAAGGTTTTGATGTAAATTAAACATTGACGCTTGGATCTGTCTCCAAGACGGTTTTTACAACGGTCGTTTCTGGAATGTCACTGAGAAAGTTGCTGGAAAGGCAGTGCATAAACTTTCTGTCTGCATATTTGCCCAGAGGCCTTATTGATATAAATCTAATAAAAATAAACGTACATGTGAAAGTCATACTGTCATTTTTGGATAAAGTCTATAAATGAGGTCTTTTGGAAAGTAGACAGTAATTCAATATGAGATGACACTATCAGGTAAAAATAACTTTGTATAGGATGATGACACACATGATTTCAGTTTGTTTTCTAACCAAATGTCATTTATGTTCATGATTGAAGTGAGTAAGGGATTATATCAAAAGTCTTAAAACACATTTTTTCAAAGTAAAATTTGGATGACCGATACAATAATAATTATACTTCATTCCTGCTTGGAAGTACTATCCATGTCAAAATTTTAAAAGATGTTTCTTATAAACTTTATCATGTCTTTTCTTTTTTTACCATCAGTAGACTTTATGCTGGGTGAAACCTCTGAGTACTCCAAAACTTGGTCTAGGGAGAAAAGTAAAGGGAAGAGAATAGTTTTTCTTCAGCAATTATACTAACTCTGTTTGTAAATGCACTTTGAGAGCCTACTGGAAGGTAATTTTACAGCTGCTAACTTCTATATAATCTGGTAGCTATTAAATTGTAAACAACTAAGATAAATTCCAAAGGCCTAAACTTGATATTAAGATTTTGTTCTCATATTGAAGAGAGATGAATTTCAGGGAGATGTAAACTTGTCCAAGTTTCTGATATGAGGTCAAGACCTGTACATTTGCAGATTTAAGAAAATTGATATTCAAATCATATCAGATGTCAAAAACCAAAAATCACCCTCACTAAATTACATCAACAAATTTTCCTATAGAATCAGAATCTGCTTGACTTTTTTTTTTTAGGACTTCTCATCAACACAAGCATTTGCTTTATAGTTTTCTGGAATCAGTGCAAACAGTCCAGTTTTATCTCCCTTTCCCTTCATTTTTCTAAAGGAATTGGTCAGAGTTCTTGTCTTTGTGATAAACAAAGGTCACTAGTGGGGATTTCCACTTTGGCATTTCTTTTCCAACTATCAGCTGTTCGTGAATTTAATGACAATGTTCTTTCATCACAATAAACATACAGCATGTCTGCCAAATCAGAAGAGACATAAACCTACTCTAACAACATTTTTGAAAATTATTATGGAATGTGGTGGTGGCCTGTGGCAGAGAAAGATGAAGGCGGTGCAGAGTACTGGTTGGTCTGAACTGTGAGCCTGCCAGTTGAATTGTTAGCCTGCTTTCAGGGTAACTCATTTGCTTATTTATTCAGTAAGTACTTCCATCCTGGCGCCATAGAGCCCCCCTTTCCATGCCTTGGATGTTTGCAGCATTAGTGCACACACATTGATATCCCAATACATAACGATCACATGTCTGGACAAAAGACACGGCTAAGCCTAGGAATAGAGGAGTGGACAAGAAGGAATCTGTCTTCCTAACAAAGAAAGATTTGCAATAGACAACCACCCAAGAAGAAAAAAATCAGCTTGATTGATTGTTGTCAGATCAAAGAAAGTACCCTAGTTATTTTTTATGAACTTTGTTCTGACTTTTTCTGTCTCTGAAAAGACACAGCACAGCATAATACTACCAGATAATCTTTCTAAAAACTTAAGTACAGAGAAACGAGAGTCAGAATTTAGGTTAGGTATCTGTTCTACACGGTCAACATTTCAAGTAAAAAGTATATCTTAAATGAAAAAACTGAAGTTCTAACTATACACATTTACTTCATTGAATACTGAAACAAAGGTAGTGAGCTGTAAATACTGAATTCTATGTTCAGTGCTCTTGATCTATTAAATCTTTATTGCCTTTTTAAAAAGTCATTTCATTCTTGGGTTTGTGTTTTAAAATGTAGAAATATTTGACACATTATTTTTAACTGATTCTTTAAATATTAGCTTTTTAAAAAGATAATGGATTCAATGTACTTTGTAATCATTGGTTCTAAACTTCTGAAAAGGGTTTCTTGTGTATAAAACCATCTATGGTATTTCAATATTTACCATTTTCATTAGCTAACAATTTTAATCATGAAATGATGGTTTTTCCACTGTGGAGTCTGCGTTCAGCTGATTCAAATGGAGATTTTATATGCTGTAAGCACTTTAAATGATACTGCAGGTAAGTCATTTACATTTAACTGGTTAGTCAACTAATGCATAGAATGTCATATTTATATTCAATGGCAGCCTTTGATTTTTACTCATAGGTGAGAGAATACGTTGAACTGGGAAACATTCGTTGATTGTTTTCTCACACTGATCTTTTAGACATTTTGATGCCTGTGACACCCCATGAAATTCTGAAAAGGTCTGAAAAGAATTCTCACCAAACAAGTCAACCTCGAAACAACAACACCGGGTGTTGTCAACCTTATAAAGCAGGTGATTGACACATCAAGAAATGGCTGCTGAGGACAGGTGACCCTACGGATGTGACCTGGATGAGCAACAGTACTGATCATTTTCTAGATCCCTATTAGGGAAGTGGCTCTTGAACTTTCATGTACATAAGCATCTTATCAACATACAGATTTTGAATTAATATGTCTGGGAGGAGCCTGGAATCTTGCATTTGTAACAAGTTTTCAAGTAATGTTGATACCATTGGTTTATGGATCACAGTGAGACAAGGTATGAGAATGCTATTTAAGAATTTTTGATAGGGGAGGCTCTGTAGTGGGGTGACTTTGTTCATTAACTATATGAACAAGAGAATAAATAGAGGTGACATACAAGATATACTTGGAATTTCTCTTACTTTTTTCTAATCTCACTTTCAATTCTAGGTTACTTCTAAAACAAAAGACAGATGAGAAGTAAAAAAAAAATTCATTTAGAATTTACTCATTTTGTGGGAGAATTAAATGGGCCACAGGAATCAGATTGTGACCTTGGTCTCATTAGCAAATACTCTGCTAACCTAAGCTGACAACTCGTGCATCTGTAGCTGCTTAGGTTAAGGTTGATGAATGTCTCTTCTCTCGTCAGTAACTGAAGATGTTTCAAATGGTCCCACTGGACTACAGAGAAGCATTTGCTTAGAGCATCTGGCAGGTTACAACTTATTGGTGCATTTTGTCAAACTATAGGCTTTTCCTGGCAAATCAATGAGGATTTTTGGACAGTAGCATCCCTAATAAGTGAAGTAATTAGGGATTGAAATCTTGGAAGTCGTAGTACAGCCCAGAAATGTCTTTGTAAAATGTGAACAATTTGTCTCATCCTCTGCAGGCTGACAACACTGGTTAAATCATTTTTTAAAAATGTGAGTATGGCCAAAGCAAACTTTCATCACTACCAAATCATCCATAGTGGTAGTGCCTGAGAAGATGTTTGACAAAGGAAGTCATATCCATATGTTTTTCAGTTAATCTAATGGAGCTTCCTGAAGAATTTGGACAAAAACCTTATTCTTCAAGTTCGCTGCAATGGCAGAAATATCTATTTGGGTGTGAATAAGAATGGCATTTGATCATCCTGATCAATAGTTTTGGATCTAGTAATTCCTAGGTTCACCAACTGAAATCACTTGCCAGAGTATATTTTGACATTCTGGCAGGAATTTCACTGAAAAATTAATATTTTATTCTCTTAGTCATTTTTTCCTCATACCAAACCTTACTAATCCAGTTTACAAGATAGAAATGAATATGTACTAATTATTTTTTGTGGAACTCATTTTTTAAAAAAAGCATCAAATTGAACATTCAAAATGTCATTATATACATGTGGTACTATTTTATGCAGAACAGACTTCTAAAATGCAATACATAGTTTTGATTATGGAAACCTTTAAAATAATCATAAGGTATAAAATCAAATGGAATAAGTCTGAAGTAATGTAAGTCAACCAAAACAGCTTTAATGTTGTTTCTCTCATTTCCCTCTGCTTTGTTCCCTGAAGAGTATACAACTCTTGGGAGTGTATTAACAGTGTGCTGAGTGGGCCCCTGAGAATGCCTGAGCCTTTCCCTCTAGTAACTGGTGTAACTGGTGTGAACTGTTCACATTGTTAGCCTTCTTTCTTTCATCCTTTGCTCAAGCTATTCTCCTTTTGAGACATACATCATCCCTTTCTCTAAATAAGGGTTTCTCAACCATGGCACTATTGATATTTTGGACTGGATAACTCTCTGATGTGGATGACTGTCCTGTGTACTGTAGGATATTTAGGAGCATCTCTGACCTGTCTACTCACTAGATGCCAGTAGAACTTTCTCCTTGTCATAACACAAAATGTCTCCAGGCATAACCAAATATCTCTTGGGGGCAACTTTTCTCCTAGTTGAGAACCACTGCTCTAAGTTCTTTTTATTCCTTAAGCCCAAACATAACTTATATGATGAAGTTTCTCTTGATAATATATTTATTTATCCATGATGAAATTTCTACTGAATTTATATAAATATGCAATTGCCTAAACAATATACACTTATGGTGAACAAGGAAACACTATAAGGAATAAGAGAATTACAGTGCATGTTTGTCTCTTTCCTGACTCTTCTCTCCTCTTTAAACAAACAAACAAACAAACAAACACTATTTAACTAGGTGACTTTCCAGACTCTTGAAAACAATCTGATGGTTGAAAATGTTATCTTATTGTTTTAATTTTGCCTCCTTTTCTGTGTTAATGAGTTTTAGTATGTTGTCATATGTTTCTAGGGACATTTGACAATATAGTACTTTTTTTATATTGGTTTGGATTAAAATCCGTATTTCCATATAGTTATAAATTATTTTCTTGTTATATATATTGCAAAATTTTCTTCCAGGCTGTATAACTAAATGTGTTGTATATTAAATTTTTATATAACCAAAAATGTCAAATTTCCTTTATGGCTACTGGATTTTTGTACCTTATTTAGAAAGTCTTTTATTACTCAGATAGATTTGAAAAATTATGCTATTTTTTCTAATGCTTTTATGGTGCCCCTACTCTCCAATTAACTAATTTACAGTACAAAGTAGAGAGTTAGCATTTTCCCCCTTCTGTTCCAAATGAATACCTCTATCAGTCAATTTATACTTGTTTAAATTACAGTAATAAACAATCTAAAATTTTAATGGCTTACGATTTCTCAGGGTGGTTAAGTTCTGCTCTGTGTCTTTTTTATTCCAGACACATAAAGATCAGGCTTTATCTGTGACATGCCAAAAGAGAAGAAAAGAGATGGTATAATTGCACCTTGATATTGAAGCTTCTTCTCAGATGTATCACAAAACTTCCACTCACATTTAATTAGACAATATAAACCATATGATCAACACTGACGACTGTGAGTGAGAACTATTATCCTTTCTCAGAGATAGTCCTGGTAATTCAATAAGAAAGGGCTAGTGAATATCTCAGCAATAATGACATCTACCAAAGAATTAATTTTCCTAAAACCATTACTGGAATATTTCCTTTACTTCCACTGATGTCCTGTATTATCTACCTAAAATGGGCAGATGTCATTTTGTATTATTATTATTTATCCTTTCGTAAATATATTCTCTCTCTCCAACTAAATAAGTCATTTGAGACCAAGGACTATCTCCTATTAGTATTATAATTTGTCATTCACTAAACGTTTGGGAAGTTGGAGATGGCCTAAAATGTATTACTAGGGCAATGAGTAATTAAATACTAAAGATGCACAAGTATTGCAATTTGCAATGAAGTCTAGACACGATGGTTTAAATGTACACATTTTTCTGCTGTAAAATGATATTTGAATTCTGAAAATCTCATGTTCAGCAAAAATTTGCCATAAAATTAACAGAAAGTATGGGAAAAATAGGATTGGGAAGGTCTCTCGAAAGGTATGCACTATCACTATAAAAATGCTGAAAAGAACAAAAATTATTCCAATAAATTCACTGGCAGTTGAAAGGAAACATAAAATTTCTAATGCATAAAGAATACTAAAGTACATATAAGGCTTTACCATAATAATTTGAATGTAGAATGATAGAAAGGAGTGTTAAGAAATTTTTAACCTACTGAATTTGGAAAGAAAGGCAAAAGGTACAAAGATTGAAGAGAAAGTACATTTAAAGGCTTCCAAGTGGGTAGGTGGTCAAGTCAAGACCAGAGGATGTGGGATAAATGGCTGTTTGAACACTGCCATAGTCCTCCGTGCTTGCCTCATTCAGCTGGATTTGTGTACTTTGTGATCAGCTGCTGTTTTTCGTAAACATTAGAGATCCGGGGAAAATAGCTTATGAAGCAGTGTAACTTCTTTGTTATCCTGACATCATTTCCCTCCTTGCCATTTGTATATGAGCTAATTTGCATTATAGTGACAGACTGTACATTCAGCAACATGAATGGATTTTAAAAACATAATGCTGAGATGAAAAGGTAGAAAACAGCAGGGAATTCATTGCACAAGATTTCTTATGTAAATTAACAACACAAACAGAGCACTATGAATTTTACAAGGATACAGACATATTTAAGGATCCATCTCAAAATGCATTAGAAGTAGATATCCATTGGGAGGGAATGGAATTGGAGTAAGGACACAGACAAGAGAGCAAAAACAAAGTGAAACAAGAGAGGAATCTTGCAACCATTGATGAACAGAACACCCTGTTACTGGGAAGCATAATTAACTCAGTTGCTGTCTGTACCTGAGAACACCACCAACACAGTATGTCTGTTGTTCATGATAAAGTACTGAGGAAAGTCGTTGACATATGATCTGACTAAAGCACTCATTTCTCATTTGTGCTGTGGTGACCATTACCAGTTTTCTAGTCCATTCATATCAGTTCAAGATTTCATTTTCTCCTGCGTGCTAAATTCTCTGCTAGGAATCCCACTTAAAGACTTTAAAGTATTAAAGTATTGATGCTTCTGGGATGCAATTTCTTTTTATGTGAGATGGTGAGCCCAGTGATAGTGTAGGGTCTTGGAGATCAAGGTCTACAAGAGCAGCACTTTTTCTCTCTGGATTCAAGGTACTCTATCTTCCTGGAGGTTTGTGTGACATCCTGATCCACATAGATTCATGACCTCCTCTTCCCAGCCTGGTCCCACACTTAGAGACTTCAGGATCATCAAACAACTATAATGTCTTCCTTGAGTTCTTAGGCCCTTTGAATTTAGCTTTGAGAAATTACAGTGACTACAGGTGGAGGATTCTTGGGAATCATATGCATATTTATTGTGGTCTGGGAGGATACTTGCCACTCTCCCAGGCATGGCTCATGTTTATTCTTTGATTTCTTACGTGCATCCTCTCGTCTACCTCCTACCTTTCTGTTTAGTTCACAGACAGGCTCAAGTTTCATCCTGAAAAATCTCCCCCTTCACTATGCCTCCCTATTCAAGCAATAGCTTATTCTTCTTGCTTCTCATGATGAGTCTCCTGGAAGGATATTCTCCCTCACTAGAATGTAAGAAAAAGGGGTCTTATTTTGTTCACTGTAGTATCCTCAGTGTCTTGAACAGGTCTTGACAGTGGTAGGTGATCAAGAAATATCTATGGAATGACTAATAAATAAATCAACAATAGTCATTCTCTTCATTTCAACTTTCATTCACTATTTAGCATGTTACAGTCAAATATCCCCTACCCTCCCCAAAATACAGAAACTGCCTTATTTAATATTACTAACTTTCTATCTGACAAAACGTATGCTACTTTTTGGATTTCTTTATCTTAATTTTTCTTCACAGCATTTGATCCAGTTATTCACCTCCTAATTTTTAAAAAACCAGCTGCTCTGCTTTTACGACAAACAGCCTATCTTGATTCTTCTTATAGGATTCTGACGATTCTTTTTGTCCTCTTTCTCTAGGTCGTCCTTTACTAGTATTTTTATTTATTTGTTTGTTTGTTTTAATTAATTAATTAATTAATTTTTATAATATGTATTTTTTTATTTGTGATCAAGTGATTATGAAGTAGTCTGTGACTTTAAATGCACAACAGAAACTTGCTCCCCTTCCATTTTAACAATATTGAGCTTCATGAGCCAAGTTGGAATAATGAATGCCTTCACTAATATTTAAAATAGTAGTGATCTCCTTCTCTCTTTACTCTTTCTTCAGGATATTGACTTTGTTGGTGTCTCATAAATATACAATAGCAATCTCTCTCTGGAAGAACTTATGCTTCCAGAAATTTATAAGACATTTATTTTCTTGAATGTTTCATAGATACTTCAATATTAGCATTTTACAAGTTATACTAAGTCTCACCCTCAACTAAATTACTTGCCCTTTCTCCTCAATTCCCTGTCGATGATTTCACCATATATCCAGTATCCCAAGGTGGAAATGCAAGTCTTTGCTAACTCCTTTCCCTCCTCTATTCCCTTTCTTTAATTATTCTTCAAGGCCTACTTATTGGACTTAAGAAATATCCATCAGTTTTGGCCTCTACTCTTCATTCCCATAGCTATCACCTTTGCACAATGTTTATGCATTTTCTATTGGAATTATTACTATATTTTTTATATCACTGCTAAAATTATCTCTTTCAAATGTAGATACGAAAGCTCCTATTTTCTACAGATTATCTGTAATATAAAGTTTAATCTAGATATATAAAGGATTTAATAGTTTAGGCCCATTCTCATCCTCCAAGTGAATTTGCTGTCTTTCCTCAGTTAGTTTTTATTTTTAATACTATTCTCCACCCTAGTGCTTTTCACTGGCTAAATTCCTTACATAAGAAAAGTCTCTTCTACTAAAGACCTAAAGGTATAAGATTATCCCCCAAGAGAAAGGATTTCTACCTTCATCTTTCTTCTGTTATTGCAATGCTCACCTATTAGAAAAAGGACCTGGCATTTTTTTTTTTTTAAATTAATACAATTTCCCCTAATCTGTTTTGCATATATGGGGTATCGATCCATCTATCCATTCATTCATCTATCCATCTATATCTATAGTATAGCTTATGTAGTTTAATGCCAGCTGGAGAAATTTAAATGTGCAAAATATGAAATTTTATACTACATCAAAAACTACAAGATTATGTACAGATTTTAAACATAATGCTTATTAAAGTATTACTTTTTAGATATATTATTTAAAAACAACTCAATTTCTTTACAGCCCAGAGCTAGTATATTTATAATAATTTTCATATCTAGTAGTCACAGTCCTTGTGCATTTAGAACTTAATTTAGAGTCAAGGGTATTTATGCCTTTTGGCGATGTTGTGCACATGGGAATTCTCGTGGAGTCCTATGTGCACAATGGGTATTTTAGAAGTAAAGGTATGTTTGCTAACCGAAATGTCACAACAGTCACATTGACAGGGTTTAAACTATTTGAAGACACGCCCTATGCATTTTAGAAAAATCCATAAAAAAAGGTTACTTGCTGTATTTCTATATGTTAAAACATATCAGGTATCTTATCCTGATTAGTTTTTCTCCCCTTGTTGAAAGTTCTACATTCATGCATCTAAAGAATGAGATAGGAACTGATTTACAAACATCCAGTGAGGATTTTCTATCTTAAAATTTTTTTTAGGCATTTTTGTTTAATCAATAAAGCTGGGAACAGCGATATTAATAATAGAATTTTAACTGGGTTCTCACACATCATGTATTTCACAATATCAATTTTCCTGAGGTAGGCTTAAGCTTAGAGTTCTCATAGAGGCCAATAGTAAATGGATTATAAAAAAATAACCAGTTTAATACTTGCATATTTAACATAAACAAAAGGATATAATCAGGGTTTTTTTTTGAGTGATGGGCACCTCAAAACATAGGCATTTGTTTTCTAGCTTTTTATACCAGTTAAATTGGCTTGAAGAAATATTTTCCTTTTTGTAAAGTAACAGATAAAATACACCTAATATTTTTTTAAAAAGGAATGAAATAAAAAGGTTAACTTTTTTTTTTTTTTTAGTAGCAACGTTGAAAAAATATGAAAGGGCTTTTAAACAAAACTGTTGCCTTGGTTTCAGAGAAGGATAATGTCACTCGGTAGCTCTCTTTTACAGTTTTAGTTTACATCCCACTCTAAGCATTGCCACAGGGTTGTATCTTCAGTTTCTAATTCTGCTTTAAAGAAGTGAGGGAAATCCTCCCACGAGATTTGCTTCTTCCTCAGAGCCGTCTCCTGGGATTGCCTGTATCCACAGCTGCCAAGTGGTAAGGGAACAGGGATTCATGAGGAAGGCTTTGATCAATGCCACCCATTCACCCAAACTCAGAAACACAGTCCAAACCATGTGTAGCCAGCATGGCGCTGCTACTAATTACTCTTATTATCTTAATAACTGTAGAACACTGGAATAATACACTTACAGTTGTGAATTAAAAATGGCAATGTATTAGCTTTGAAGCTGTCATAATGAAATCTGCATTACCAAAACTTCATGAGCCAGAAGATTAATTATATTTGTACAGTCTTTTTTTCTTAACCAATCACTAACAAATTCTAAAAGTATATAGAGTCTTATTTGCGAAATAATTTTAGGTTATTATCTCAAATGTAGTGGTGCTAAGTTTGCTGGTCTAGTCAATGTGCTGATTGCTATACTTCTTAATTCTACCTTATCTCTCAGAGATGGAATCATGTTAAAGTCTTTTGAAAATAAAAGCGCACAATGTTTAACTGTTAGATTAACCTTCACTGAGTCAATGGGATTCCTAATGAATAAAGGTATTGCATTATATTTGATTTGACTTTATAAAAACAGCATCGGAGTTAATTGACAATATAATGGAGGGTTTGCAAGAACTACCTTGGAGGGTTTTTTTTCCTTCCTCTTTTTCTTTGTTTCAGAATTAGAGCATAGCTCAGTTTCTGCATAATCTTTAGTTTAGGCCCTTACTCAAGGTGCTGGGCCAGAGCAGAATAGCCCCTGGACTATTAAGGAGCAGCTTCTCACTTGGGCAATTGGCCAAACTTGACTGCGGTGGTATCAATTGTAGGTATGTTATTGTATTCATTTTACTAAAGGGCACGTCACATTTTTTCCTTCAGGAATTTTTAGCAAGTGGTTAAAAATAACCTTTAAGAAAGGTTGTATTACTGCTGAGGCCTAGCCAAACCTTTTGGATGGAAATCTGCATCTATCATACTCAAATCTGTCAAAGTAAGTCGAGTGAGTAGTTCAGTAGACTTAAGGTTGAATTCAAATGTCACCGCGCCATGTTTTCTGAAAAAGTGGCTGGCCAAGATGACCTTTGCGTGCCAATGTTCCATTCTGTAGTTTGAAAGGTAGGAAAAAGCTAGTGCACTAAATTATGCAGCATTAGGACCCAACTCGAGAGCAAAGACAGATTCCAATTTTAATTCTGAAGCTGTCAGCTTTGGCAGAGGATGAACATGAATCTAATCACCTCTTACGTTTTCGTTCATATCTTGGTCAAAAACATTCTTTTAGGAACAAATAATGTACAATGTTGGTCAAGAAGGTGTGGGGTTAGCAATTATAGAAAGAGCTGTTTAAATAACTATTAAACACTTGTTTCTTTAAATATACTACACATTCTGTAATTTCGAACTGTGGAGATCAACTTCCCAAACTTAACACCTAACCCTAGAGAGCATCACAAAACAAAGTTAATAATTCGTCATTAACAATAAGTGATAATGAAGAAAGTTCACCTGGAGGGAAAATAAACCACTATGAAAAAATCTGAATGGAAATTACTTGAAAACTACCTGTTGCATTTTTAAATAGTTGCCAAAAAAAAAATGCAAGAAACAATTCGATCAATTTTCATAGTAGCAGTGGGAAACGATTTGTAGTGTTCTCATTCCATGAGCATTTATTATGCATGTTCACTGCACAACTATTTATAGATACTAAATGTGTGGACTTCAACGCCAAACAAGTCCTTTAACTAATAACATTCTGCCTAGATAAGCCAAAACTCTTTTGAAATAGGCATCCAAACTGAACAGTAGTTCTCTTCATTCAACTTTCTTGAATATCAAGGGGATTTCAATAAATATTAGATTGTTTTGCCCCTATCTTTGTTTTTCTCTTACCCAGTACTCCTTTTAGAAAACAGTCTAGGGACATGCAGATCAGCTGAACATTTTCTAATTTTACAGATGAAGCCATTGTCCCTGTGACTATCATACTGTGTTCTAAGTGACACCTTACACAGTGCAGCCAATAATAGAGTATTCACATGTTCTGCCAAGATTGTCTTT
This sequence comes from Rousettus aegyptiacus, assembly GCF_014176215.1. Classification (NCBI taxonomy): domain Eukaryota; kingdom Metazoa; phylum Chordata; class Mammalia; order Chiroptera; family Pteropodidae; genus Rousettus; species Rousettus aegyptiacus. The sequence continues at coordinate 54,711,710 of NW_023416286.1, read as the reverse complement.
ATGTCCATTTGTTCTTCTTCTTCTTCACCTCTTATGCCCTCTTCCTGGGTACTTTTATCCAGTTCCTTAATTTAAGCTGTTACCTATATGCTTATGATTCTCAAATTTTACCTTTAGTCATGCCTGTCTAAACACTGTAATCTACTGCATATCTTCACTATGATGTGTCACATGGTCCTCATATGTATTTTCTCTCTCCTAAAAATTCAATCTTCCCATAGTTCCAATTTCAGTACAAATTTAAGTCCTTTAGCAATATCTGAGAAGATAAAGATGTCATAATAAGTTAGAAATGTGTGTCTACCACTTCAGATATAGTGCTCATCTTTTTCATCAAATATATTAGATTTAAAACTTTGGGTGATTTTAGAATACATCTTTTTCTTGATATGATAACTGGTCAATAAGTCTTGTTAATTTGTACATTCTAGGGATTTTAAAAATAGAATAAATAGAGTTGCATTTTAATGACTATTGATACTTAAAAAATGTTAGATGTCCTTAGGTTGAAATGGATATATGAGGCTGTAGAGTAGAACATGAGAGTGAATTAAATTGTAAGAAATAAAACATAGGATGAGAAGGGAACAGATAGACATGAAGATAGAATCTTAGGGCACATATGTGCTGTGTTTTCCAGGCCTTTTAATGGTTATGCATCAACTATATGTAAGGAGCCTAGAAGAGGTAACATATGTTATGGACAACCTATGGCCTCCAAGTTATAGCCTTATTATACCCTACCCACCTGTTTATGCAGGTTCTCACTATCCTTGCTATTCTCTTTGGGCTTTCATTTCACTGGCCATCCTTTCCTGGCCTCAAAGTCAGACCCCTGACCCTCATATGGACCCATGTCTCTGTTTTGGATCTTGCTATTTTCCTCTGGCTCTATTCATTAGTGGCTACAAGTTAAAGGAGATCATTTTTCTAACTAAACCCCATCTCCCCTTGCTTCCAGGCCGGACAGCACAATCTTGTAGAGACAAGTAGGGAAGAAAGTGAAGAAGGCTTGAAAGAAGTAGAGGGACAGGGAGGGTGAGAAACAGAAGAGGGTGCTATCCGAGGCCCCAGGAGGGGAATGATCAGCTGGGCCTTGAACATTAACTAGAATAAGAACTGAGGGGAAGAATGTGGCCTTGAAAGTTCTCTGCTTGTAGTGAAGAGCCAATCTGACCTTAACATCCTTGGAAATAACTGTGCAGGTCATCAGGTTTTTTAAGTTTACTAACCAGGTAACCCACTTTGCAGAGATGTAATATGCTTTCAGTCCATTCTTAATCTTTCTCTACAAAGCTGATGTCTAAGATGACCCAGTTTGTTTCAAGAATTTTTGTTACTTTTATTCAATCTAATTATATATTTAGCATAACAGTATCTTATGCTTATGTAACAAAAAAACACATAAATATTTCCATTTTTCTTGTATGCTTAAGATCTCAGAATTGTCTTTAGATCTAAATATATTCATCTCCACAGAGCTCCCTGAGGTAAGATACTGGGTGTCTAAGGGAAGCCACTTCCATCTGGAAGAAGTAGAGTGCTAAGAGTTTACTCTTTCCCACACAAATTGCTAAATAATGGTTTTCACATTAAAAAAATGTGCTCAAAAGCCTTAATATTTACAGATAGATGAGGTCGCCCAGAGGGAAGGAATTGGAAAAAGGCTCTGAGCCCTATCTCTTGATTAACTCTTGCTCTGTGGGAACCTATGAAGAAATCCCCTGAACCCTTGATCTCTGGGAAACATAGTTAGAAAATTACTGCCCTAGAACTTGAAGATATGTATTTTAACCGTTTAATACTTCTGAGAGCCAGAATATCCAGTCACGTAACTGCCTGAAAAATAGTGAGCTTGTTTCTTCCTCTTCCAGAATTATAGTACTATGTGTTGATACATGGTCTGTATTAAAGACAGATTGTTCTGTAAACTAATTCTTTCTTTCAGTGCATGAACACTTCAGGGGAGAGGCAAGCAAGTCCACTGCCGTAGGCAGCCTGAATCCATCTTCAGGGATTCAATAGCTCTATAAAGGTGTGATATATAAGAGTTTCTATTCTTCCTTCTTGCCTGTGAGTGCCACATGGCAGTGTCCCAATAGACTTCTCATATTACATATTGAGTGTGGATTGAATCTTCTTAGCTGGCTCCATGAATGAGCACCCTGACTTTCAGTTGAGATGTTTTGTCACTGATGCTTCTGAGAAAGCAATTTGGTTTAGAAACAATATTTTCCACTCAAGTAGAAACTCAGTTTTTTGTCTATCTGTTATCTATCTATCTATCTATCTATCTATCTATCTATCTATCTATCTATCATCTATCTATCTATCTATCTATCTATCTATCTATCTATCTATCTCTTTATATCATTCATTTATCATCTATGATCTCCAACTATCTATTTACTTATTTAAGTTTCCATATGTCCCTTTATGTGTATGTGGTAAGAACACTTACCATGAGATCTACCCTCTTAACAAAAGTTTAAGTGTACAACATAGTAGTGCCAACCGCAGGCACTAAGCTATACAGCAGATCTCCAGAACTTATTCATCTTGTAAGGAACACCCCAGAAGCTTCAGCCTTGTACACAAAGCATCACTATCTTGATATTTTTCCTATGGCTCTTGAGCAGATTCTAGGTAATAGGCACTTCTTTCCTCAGAAGTCTCAATAACACTTCTCTGTAGACCAAGAGAGAAAGGCAGGATTCTCCCTCTGCTCTTTGAATGACACTCCATGAGGCTTCCCAGAGTAAAACCGTATGGAGCAACATGGATTTTTCAGCTGTGACTTTGCAGGTGTAACTGGCGATTATTTTTATTGGAAGGCAATAAACTGCAAATACTATTATTACATGCCTTCTCCCAGCCTCCTTTCAAGTTTTCCTTTTTACTTCACAGCAGCTTCAGCAATTGTGTTTGTCAACACTGTAGGGAGAACTCTGAAACCTGATGGTGGGCTCAGCAAATTGGGGTTTGTCGTGTGAATACTGATGTTTTTAAAAACTCTGTTCTGTCATTCAGAATGACATTTTATTCCATTTATTGTGATTAGTTTTTTTGCAATAGAGTTTTACAAGTGTAATTGCTTTTGTAGTCTGAGGAAGAAAAGGGCACTAAGTCACATTTAGAGGTATATATAATTGTTAAGCAGGTTTGGGAGGTTAACAATAGTGAGATTTTGAAAAGAGATAGTACATTGATTTAAATATATAAATTTGTTTCCTTGAAATCTTTGCCAAAAGGGCTTACAGCAACATAGATAATAAAATGTAAATTTAAAGTGATTTCAAAAGGTAATAGAGAGAGTTCAAGGAAACCAGGTTACTGATTATTGATTGCAGGGGAAATTGAAGACAGTGGATTCCATTCTTTGGATATAGAGTGAATAATTCATGGGGATAAGCAGAGTAATGGTGTATTACTCTACTTGGTAATAGTGGTAGGCACATACAGGAGCTATTATGATGTCTAATAAACTAATAGAATATACTAATATACATTAAAGTAAGAATGTTATATACAAGGTCCAAAAAAATGTGTTTGCTATTGCTAAGGCCCTTATCCTAAAAGATTAGTTTTCTTTATAGCAAAGAAAAAAAATATGGAAGGAGTAGCATGATCTATCCACTTACTCCCTCATTTATTAATTTATTCCAAGATTTTTTTATGTGCCTAAAGTACACAAGTCACTATTCCAGACACTCAGGAAATAGCCGTGAACTACAGAGATCTTGTTTTATGATGATTATAATCTAGAGAAGGAGACAAGCAATAAGCAAGCTGATAAATAGTGCTCATATAATTGAATTTCATATAGTGATGTGTCCCATGCAAATTAAAAGAAGAGTCAGAAGTTGGACAGCGACTGGGGGACAGTATTTAAAGTAATGACTATGCACAACACTTTAAAGGTATATTGAATACAAAAAGAACAATGATAGGTAAAGAACTACTCAGCACAGCTTCTTTTTATGCCAATGGGGAAGATCTAGGAGAGGAAGACAAATTGACAATTTATGAGAATGGTTAATTATAGGAGCAAAGTCCTTGGGTTAGTGAAAGGAGAAGGGACTCAAGGAACAGGAAAAGTTTGTCTCTCAGTTGGAGCATAGTTTGGTCGTCTGTTACAATGGTGTGGGAACTTTGGTAAGTTTGACTTGAGGTTGGTCATTATCTATGCTTTTGTTTTAAAGAGCCCTCTCTTGCTTCAGTGTTCAGACTAGTGTATGGGTGCTTGTATATGTATTGGGGCCAGGGTATGTAGAGCAGAAAGGCTTTTGAAGAGGCCACTGCAATGGTCCAAGTGAAAGATGGTAGAGACTTGAATGAGGGTGAAAGGAGTAAAAATAGGAATCAGTGATTAGATTCTAAAAATGTCTAGAAGGGAGAGTTGATCAGATATGTTAATAGATTGGCAGTTTAATGTGTGTGTGAGAGAGGATTCATGTATCATTCTCAAGTTTTTAGCCTGAGAAATGGAGAGATTGATATACCACTCACAGAGGTGAGAAACATTATGGGAGAAGTAAGTGGTGGGAAAGAAAAAAAAATTATTTCTTGGATATTTTATAGTCAAGACGCCTGATAAATATAGCAAAAATATATGTGCTATGGAAAATAATTCTTGGAGGCTGGATACTATAATGTCTAAGGGTCTGTAGACTCTGGAGCCAGAATGCCTGGTTCAGGAAGCTCAGTTGGCTCATCTGTAAAATGAAGATTATAATAGTACCCATCTCAGTACGTTGTTGTAAGGATTAAAATACTTATAAAGCCCTAGAATATTGTCTAGCACATACTAAGCACCTAATATATGTTACAGATTTCTAGTGGTAGTATTGTTGATATTGCCAAGCAGTTTTCTGTTTGACTCCATGTATAACTTCTATGCAGACAGAAATTTGACCAATCTCAACACAAAAGGATCAACGGTGAGTTTATTAAAATTAAAATTCATATCGTGGGTTCCATAATTACTTTATTAATGAGCCTTGTGAGAAAATAATTTGGAATGCACTAACTCTTCATTGTACAGACATTTAGGAGTAGTTTTGCTGTGATGTGGAAGGCTTTGGACTTGCTGAATATGAAGCGATTCTTGTGCTTCAGTCACACATCACTAATGAAAATCACTTGAAACCATGACAGTTTGTGAACTTCCTTGCTGCAGATTTTGAGTAGCTTTTTTTTTGTTTTTTAACATGGTGAGCCTTTTCTCTTGTAGAATTTAAATGCTTCATCTTTGAATCTGTGACCAGAGTGTACGTAGTTTAGAGCACCCTGCGCTTGGTTCTGTACATCTGAACTGATGTGTGTTGGTGATTTTAGGCAAAACAGATTCTTTGAGCAATAGTTCCTGGATAAATATTAATATATCATTTATTTTAGAAGTTGTTTCTTTAAACTTTCTGACACGAAGTAATGCTAGGATCTTTCTTAGGTCATATATATATATATTTTATAAAAGTAACATTTTATAGAGTCATGGGTACTTTTCATAGGGTTTCTTTTTAAACTTCATTATAAGGTGATGCTACAACATTTCAGTGGCCCTATACATTTATTCAGTTGCCCAATAGTTAGTTCTCATTATGAATTTTAAATATATGAAAGTAACAAAATATTTGCCAAGTGTTCTTAAAACACAAGAACTGGTAAAAGACTATTATAGAATGGATTTGGTCCCCCAAATGACCATATTCCCAGTATAAGTTTTGTTTGCTTCAAAGTAGAAACGAGAGCTTATTATCAAATAAATCAATCAGAACATGACAGTTTACTAACTCATCAGCATGACCCAGAGAGAAGTCTAAAATGCCGAACACAGCTTGACTACATTCAGCACTTATTAACAGTATTTAAAAATGGATTTATAATATCTGCTATAATCCACATTATTAATGAGCCCTCTCTTGCTGCTCTGTTTGGACTAGAGTATATGAACTTCTCTATGTGTTGGTGGGGAATGGTGGTGTGTGTGGAGTGAGAAGGCCTTTAAAAGAAACCATTGCATTGGTTCAGATGAGAGATATTGTTGGGGGTTGAATTGTGTCCTATATAAAGATATATCGAAGACCTAAACTCTCAGTGTTTTAGAATGTGACTTTATTTAGAAATAGGTTTGTTGAAGATGTTGAGATGAGGTCATACTGGAGTAGGGTGGACCCCTGATCCAATATGATTGGTGTCATTATAAGAAAAGGAGACACAGAGACAGGGATAAGGTCATCCAATGAAGGTAGAGATTGCAATAATACAGCTGTGAGCCGAGGAGTGCAAAGAATGCCTGGCAATGCCAGAATACAGAAGAGGCAAGGAAGGATTCTACCCAGAGTCCCAGAGGGAGCAAAGCCCATATGATACCTTGATTTTGGACTTCTAGCCTTCAGAACTCTAAGGGAATAAATCTGTATTTTTAGCCACATACTTTATGGCGCTTTGTGATCTCAGCCCTAAGAAACTAATACAAATGTTACATTATTGGTAATACAAGGCAGGCCTGCAATGTTCATTCCTTATGAGGGCAGTGGCCTTTCTAAACAAATCTGAATCTAAATCATTGTTTACTCAAAAGGAATTGAATAAACAATGACTTACAACATCCATGACAATATATAATCTTAAGTATCTTTGTAATTAATATCAGTGACTTAAGTGCCAGACACTGTACTAGCTTTTATGTTATCTTAATTTATCCTTTCAGCTGCTTATTAACAGTATTATTACTATTTTTTTTTTTTTACAAATAAAGGACCTGAGGTTTAAACAGGTTAAAAATCTTGCCCAAGGTCATGTATCTAGGAAAATGGCAGTGACAGTGAAAAGCCAAGATTTAAGGTCAGTCTGATCTGTAGCCTGAACTCTCAGTCTCTAGAAAGGCTTCATAATTTTAATTTTGATATGGGAAAAGGAATTTTCCTCTTCCTTGATCTTTTCCGTCCTGCTCTCTCATCCTTATTGGCCAGTTCTAGAAACTCAATGGGGGAGAGAGAAGTGAAGGAAGTGCAGGAGAAAAATGGCATTCCTTTTCAGACTTGGTAATGAAAGGAAAAACATTTACAAAAGATCTGTTAAGTCATCTCATTTTGCTGCCACTTGCAAGATTTTCAGTTGACAAAAAGTTTGTTTGATATGTGAAACATTTTGTTAGTTTCAAGACTTCATACTTTTAACCCATGTATCATGAAACGCATTTTTGTATGGGGGCTGGAAGGAGGGACGTTGTGCATGAGTTATCTATTCTTAAAAAGTAACTGGGAAAAATTTTACTGGTAATGATTATTTTTGTTGAGAGAGATCAGAAGTTTCTAGGATTCTATTTTCAGATTTGGTCACTAATGTGTCCTGGGGTACTTCACTAAACACTGAACAATGCAACAAATCTCTTTATTCTTCTACCCCCTAGGAGGGGTGATGGGAAAGTGGTCTCCAGCTCTGAAGAACAGATATCAACTTGTTCTTAGTTTCACCTACTTTAGTAAGAAAACAATTCATTTAAAACGGACTAATACAATAATTTTCTTAATTAGAAAATGTTTCACAAGGAAATTCTGAGAAAATAAATTTTTCCATCATATTTTAAGAGGAGTTTATAGAATTTTATGAATTCCATGATTTCTCTTTGAAGCAAATCATTTACTGGCAAAATCTATCATCACTGGGCTGTATTTTAGGCTATCTATATTTAATGATTTCTTTGATTGTGGCTCAAATTTATTTTATTGACTTAATTTGGCATCTCCATAATATGACATAATGTATTAGTACTTTGTTGTGACAGTAGGTAATGGTACCCTATAAAACTTTATATTATCTGAAATCATAGCTCGACATGATGGAAAAATGGAAAATAATATGTAGGCAGATTCAATGATTCAGCTGTATAAAATGGCTATTCAAATAATTGATATATTTTAGTATTACAACACCAAAGATCTCTAGACCTGGAAAATATCTTTAAAACCTTCTGGTAGTCCTAACATGTAAACATCTACAACCCCCATTTAAAAATAAGGTTAAGAAGATTAAGGGAGCTAAAGTGACATGCCCAAGATCACAATGGCAGTTTTAATCTTTGCAGCACTAATAAGAGTGACTTCATTTAGCAATTGGCTAATGGAAAAACAATTAATCAAATTACAAATCAAATTGTTTGGTAGTTAGGGATATACTAATCTAGGTTTAAATCTTTCTCTATCACTTTAGGCAATTTATTTGACTACTCAATGTCTTAGTTTGTTCACATATAAAATGCGATTCAAGACACTTCGCCCCAGAGGACATACAAATGGCTAACAAACGTATGAAAAGATGCTCAACATTGCTAGCTATTAGAGAAATGCAAATCAAAACCACAATGGGATACCATCTCACACCTGTTAGAATAACTATAATCAACAGGACAGGTAATAACAAATGCTGGAGAAGATGTGGAGAAAAATGAACCCTCATACACTGCTGATGGGGCTGTAAATTGGTACAGCCACTATGGAAAATAGTATGGAGATTCTTCAAAAAACTAAGAATTGATCTACCATATGATCCAGCCATCCCTCTAATGGGTATTTACCCCCAAAGACTTAAAAAAAATCATATCCATGGAGATATTTGCACATCAATGTTCATAGCAGCATTATTCACAGTGGCCAGGACATGGAAGCAACCAGGTGTCCTATGATAGATGATTGGCTAAAGAAGCTGTGGTACATCTATACAATGAAATATTACTCAGCCATAAGAAGAGATGAAATTTGCGACAACATGAATGGACCTCGAGATAATCATGCTAAGCAAAATAAGCCAGACTGAAAAAGTTGAAAATCACATGATATCACTTATATGTGGGATATAAACCTAAAAGCAACAAGGGAACAGGACAAACAGAGACTCATGGACATGGACAATGGACTAGTGGTTACCAGAGGGTAGGGAGTGGGAGAGGAGGGGGTAGGTAGAAGGTTAAAGGAGGTCAAATATAGGGGCTAGAGGAAGGGTGAAATGGCTAAAGGGGATCAAATATATGGTAGCTGAAGGAAACTGGAGTTGGGGTGGTAAACACACAATAGAATATACAGATGTAAAATTATAATGTACATGTGAAAATTATATAGTTGTATTAACAGTTACCCCAATAAACTTAATTTAAAAACTAAAAAAAAAAATAAAACGGTTCATAAGACTACCTACCTCATTAAGAGTTATAAAAAAAATCTGAAAACTAGTATATATTGTTTGATTTTTATTCTTGATTCTATGTTGAACTGGTTTGTCTAAAGATGCATTTATAGGTCAAAAGAGGACATTTACAAATTTTAAAAAATAAAGGTCGCATTTCCATTGGCAATGTGGGCATTCCCTAGATAAAATGTACAATTACCATCTTGTAGCATTTCAATAATGCATGTGTTTTATTGTAGCCATAGGTATTTAAATGATCTGATCATATATATCACATTCAATTCATTAATTAAATGATACAATGTCTCTGTAGAAATAAAATTTTGCACACTTAAAAATATCTTTAAATACATACATTCAGTTATGAATGACATATAATTGAAAGAGAAACAATTCTTTTTTTCAGCCTCCATATCTCCCCTTGTTAACAACTGAAATAATTGTTCCCAGAAGTTGGTACCCTGTGAAGCCTGAGCTATCATTCTTTGATCTGTCTCTCTCATGGTAAGATCAAATAGTTTCCAGAATAACATTTGGTAATTTTAGAGTCATTATTTTTGTTGTTAAGAATTTCTCTACTAAAAAAAAAAAAAAAAAAAAAAAAAAAAAAAAAAAAAAAAAAAAAAAAAAACCTTCTGGGTCAACAATTCTTGTAATGAAAAAACAAAGTAGGAGGGAATGAGATTGTGTTAAACTACCTTTGGTTCTGAATGCTGTGAGCTTAAATGCAATCTTAGTAATGCTAGTTGAAAATGATCACTTTATGTGTTTTAAAGACCCCATTTACAAACTATCTAATTGCAGTAAATGATCTCAGTGGTCCGTAGACTTTGGAAAGCAATGATGTTAGGAGAACAACTCTAATATACACTTGAAAGGTGTTATAGAAAAATGAGAAATGCAGTTGAACTTGAGTTAGTTTGTAGCAGGGATTTTCAGGGTACTGAGAAACACTTTACTAATGGGATTTCCAGGTATTTAGGATTTTATTTTTGAGTGCCACACAAGGGAAAAGTTTGCAATTAAATATGTGTTTGCAAGTATGCCTCAATGATGTTTAGACTATTTATACGTACTTGATTTGCATATTGTCTTCTAATTGTCTTCTAATTGCTTGTGAGGGTCCCCTACAACTTCTTGCAGGAAAACTTTTTACAGCAGGATACGTCTTATTCAGCAAATTTTAAATGCAGTTCTGTATGAAGGCAGGTAGATGAAGTAGATGATGCTGTTCAGTTCATGGCAGCCTGTGGCCCAGAGGCTGATCTCGACATTGCAGTTAGAGTCAATCTTTTGCGGGAGTTGCTAAAACAAACCACTACCTATGTGGGCAAATTAGACTGAAGCAAAACATTTATCAGCATCCATTTTAATCATTAATATAGCTGGATAGTACCACACATCCAATAATTATTTCTATTTGATTCCTAGTGAATCAAACTAAATGATTTTTCCCACTGAACCATTTGATTTCAAGACTAATAGATAGATGTCTTTGTAATAAATATGTCCTAATTACATAGGTTTGGGATCTTATAGAGCAAGAAAAGAAAAAATTAATTTGTTTTCGTTGTTGTTGTAAAGCTAACCTTAGGGAAGCAAACAGTTGTCAGCTTAGAGTAATGCAAACTGTTTCTGTGGGGGGAGGGCCTTGACAGTCTCTAGAGAATTTTATAGTGATGGGATTAAAATCCACCACTTTTGTACTTTGACCAACATTTGAAGTTCTAAGAATTCATCCAAAGGATGAATTATGTATGTGCACAAAGATTTAACCACAAACACATTTATGGTAGTGTTATTTTTAATAGAGAAAAATAGATAAAAGCTAAGTATCAATTTAATTTACTTATTCATCCAAAAATGCACATTAAACCATTGTTCTGAGACACTCACTGTTCTACTTGCCAACCAATAATTGAATAAAAAAAACCAATGATATTTCATGAAAGGGAATACTACCCAGCCATTAACAGCACTGTAGAAGACATGACGTGTTAAGATGTTAACAACATATTAATGCAAAAAGTAAATAATAAACAAGAGTGCACCTTTGAAAGTTTATATTTTGCAGATTTATTATAATGAGTATGTATTACTTTTCTAATAAAAACAAAATAATAGACTTTATTTCCAAACTCAGAAAAAATCTATCAAACTGAAAAATTGTGTATATGTGAGTTGATGATGATGAATTTCTTAAAGGAAAGAACTAAATCAACAAATATTTATTGAGCTCCTATTATGTTCTGCCTTGTGCAGGATGCTGAAAAGCAATGATAATTTTTTCAAAGAAAGAGCTTCAGCCATGACCAAATGCTCAAGAATATGAGCAGTTTTATGACTGTCGTGGAGTCCTCAGATTCACCTAGAGTTAGCATCACCTGTCATGATCTATAAGGCAAAGGATGGTGTACTGCCCCAAAGACATTTGACTATCCTGAGCATTATGTGATCATTTTGATATGTCTTTTCTGCTGTCCTTTACTCAACTCAAACTAGATTTCATGGTTGTAAATATTTTGCTGGTGTGGAGTTATTCCAAACTATGTCTTGTTCAAGTCTCCAGATACTCATAGCTTTGATTGCAGTGAAGCATTTATAATAGCCCCAAGTGATACTGACAGCATCACGTGCTGATAGTAAAAAGAGAGCTAACAATGGGGAAGGGAGAACAACAAAGTTCAATCATAAGTTTTGAAGGGTTGCCAACCAAAAGTTAAGAGCAAAGGTCTGGCTCGTTCAGTTAATGTCCAGGGCTGGCATCACCATATACAAAAGTGGAGGGGGTCCTAGCTAGAGGAAGCTAGCCAGGACATGACTTTGAATGTATGGACAATAATGAGCATCAAGATCATCTGTAGCATGGGAGTTTATCAAAAACATGGCTGCTTAAGGGGCAAGGAAGATTGGAATTATGAATGCAGCGATGGGTGAACCTAATTCTTCCTGTCTCTAAATAGGAATATTGTGAGTCACTAGAAAAGTTACATTTAATTAACAATTGCATTTACTTGATTCCGCTGATGTTTTCTGGGATGTGATCACTATCCAATCAGTCTGCTTACATAAAGGGTAAGAGGGAAAAAAATCTTTTGCTAGGAACTTCAATTGAGGAAGAAATGAATCTCTGGATTCCATGTTGTCAATTTTAGAACACATCATATTAGATTTTCCTTGAGCCTTCCTTAGAGCAGAAATATTAACTTCAAGAGTGCCAAGGGAGTTCAAATAAATTTGTTCTCATGGAATGGAGGGTATTTTCTCTGATTTTGTTACTCTCATCTACATTAGTAAGCTTCGGCTTGGCTTCTCTTCCATTCTAAACTGCTGAGTTGAGTGAGTGCCTCACGCTCTACTTGCCCAGAGCAGATAAAGCTGACAAATATGTTTGAGACTTCGGAGTAAAACAAACAGGAGCAAATAACAGCTAATATTCCAAAGTATGCAATGTAATTAGATCATTTTGCAGCCCAGTTTATGAAGGAAAACTAATTATGAATCAGATATATAGTTTTCATGGAACTTTTATGCAAGATACAATGTACATCCCTAGTATAATGCATTGCAGTAAAGTGTATGTGCACACACACACGCACTACTAGGAGCTGTGTTACTTTAGATTTAAATCTGCCTTCAATTTTAGAAGGCTTGAAGGTATTAAATTATAAATCTGGCTGCTGTGACTCCAGTGTTGGTTTTTGGAGCCTGTTGACTGCAATTAGGGTAAGCATTAGACAGATTTTTGCTAGTGTGGAGTTGTTTTAAACTACATATATAGGCAGAGTGAAGTATAAAATCGAGCAATGATTGAAGACTTTTATCAATTTAAGTAGTTAACTGGAATAATTTAGGCCAAAACAGAGCTTTTTTTATTAATTAAAAGTTTTCAAAAGTCTGAATTTTCTGAATAATTGTTTTAACTGTTTTTTAGACTTTATATAAGTACCACTTCAAGTTACATACAATTTGGAAAATGCTTTAACTTCTCTATTGCTTGTATTCTTTAAAAAATCATGTAGACATTTGAAATCAATAATTTTTTAATGTAAAAAATTTCAAATCATACTAAATTAGCATATTGATTTACTTTTTCAAGCCTAGGGCAAGACACTTAGTTTCTATAATTTTTTTTTTTCCTGCTCTAAACCAACAAAGGCTAAAGAAAGAAAAGTTATCTGACTTCAATACTTAGGGTGCTCAGCATCAAATTCATCCTCTTTTGTATTTTGGTTATGCTCTGACTTTCTATTGGTTCTGATTACTCGGTTTCTGCTTTATTGTCAATAAGATGCCAGTTAAGCCTAAATTACCCTTTTTTGTTGCCTTAAAACTCAGTCTCTGACTCTGGTAACTCCAGGGCTGAGGATTCTGCCTGACCAAACTCTTGGAAGCATAGTTTTGTTACTTGCTTTCGTACTTTGTAATACCATCGTTATTTCTAGGTCATGGGATTTAGTTTACACCCAGAATCTTGCCAACCGTGCGGTGCCTGCTCACCTAAGGATTCCTATCCCTCCAGGTTGGCCTCTCTGACATCAGTTCTTGTCTGATACCTTCCTCACAGGGTGACTGGGCCACTTTTCTTTACTTGTGGATATTTTTCTACAACACCAGGCTCAGTATTGCAAAGTTACTTTCAAGTTTTATCTTCTGCGATCTGTCCTGTATTACTGTATCACAAATAGGAAATATATAAATTCTGTTCTCCTGAAACCATTGAAGTTCCTAATAAAGCAACCAAAAATGACACAATTTTTCCTCTCTAATAACACACTTTAAAAAATCATATAAATTAGCCAGCATCAAGCAGGACTTTGTTGGACTATGACTGGATGGTTTTGGCGAGAAGAGTGAAAGAAAGACTGAGCATAAGGTCCATGTCAATTTTCTAAGACCACAATAATCTTGCATAATGAACAGCAACAAAACTACAGGTGATTCACCGGGAATCAACTATAAATACTTATTTTTGCCCACAGGTGGTTAGATGTCTTTGTTGATCATATTTGGCCTCTTTCACGTGTCTGAAACCTCAGCTAGGGCAACAAGAGACATGTGCCTACTCCATGTGTCTTCTCCTTCAGCAGGTAGCCCAAGAGTGATGGTAAGATAAAGGTGAAGAAGCAAAAGAGAAACCAAAACATGTATATCTCTGCTTGTATCAAGTTTACTGCTCTTCCACTGACTGAGGTAAGTTGCATGGTCGAGTCCAGCAGCAGTGCAGAAGAGCACTGCCCAAAGGAGGTGTGTAATGTTGGGGCAGTGAGTGCAGTCGGCCTCATGGTGTTTCAATCAATGGCCTCATGCACCAGAAAGGAGGTTGGGAAGAGGAACTAATCAGATGTTAAAAGGAATTGTGCAGTCTTTTAACGAGATTCCTCAAGCCACACCATTTGATCAATTTTCATTATCTCCCAGAGTTACAATTTTTATAGTATACAACAGACATCCTGAGCTTTTGACAGAAGTTTTCATTAAGAAGGAAAACCACCAAATACTTTTGTATAGAAGTTATGGTACTTTTGCCATTCAGGCAAATGTTTTTAATTATTGTCATGATGCTCTAATGCTTTGCAAAAAATAGCAATAACTATTTAAATTTACTTTTAAGAGCTCTGTTGAAAGTAATATTTTTCTTTTCAACACATTGGTCTTGGGGATTGCTCTGTTTAGAAAACCAAACCAAACCAAACCAAACCAAAAGAGTGTGAGCGAAGCCATCATCCGTTGCCTTTGCTTCCTGGAAATCAGTCACCAGGACCATATTCCATTTGCCACCAATGTGTTGTTGGTGCTAAACAATATGTAATGTATGTGATTTCAAAGCTCTATCTTCCTTCCAGGAGCTGATCTTTCTTCTTCTGTTCTCCTAGCAGCCTCCTAGGATTTCCTTGTGGACCCGTATATCTCTTACCTGAACACTCTATCACAGTGCCTTCCTTTCCTAAAGCTACCTTCCCCAAGGAAAGGCATTTTGTTCAGGACATTATTTCACCATTTCATCACTTGTCAACATTTATTAGTCTGTCATATGCCCTCACATTCCTGAAACTTTATTCATTTGCTAAGTTGTTAATAAATAAAATGGCTACCATATAGCAGTTATGTTTAAAAGGAGGCCTTTAATGATTTATGGTTAATTAATTTATTTTGAGCTTTATGGCACTGATGAAGAAAAGACTTTGGGGTGATGAATATTGAAATATATTTTTTTTTCTGATTTTAAAATACTATGGTTTAATTTTAGTCATTAGGACTAAAAACCTATGAAGAAAATAAAACAACACAGAATCTCACAAACTACAGATCAAGTACTCAATTTTTTTCTCATTTTAGAATGAGAAGCCAGAGGCTGGTTGTCTAAGAGAGAGAGTTGTTACAAACATCAATAGCTCTTAAAGAAAAAAGCTGCTCTCAGAATTCTGGGCTTGTTTTAATAGCTTTGGAGAATAAATGTTTGTACAAGAAATAGTATTTTGTATTTCATGTGTTCCATAAAACCGTCTTATGAGGTAGATAACTATTATTATACCCACATAACAGTTAGAGAAACTGAGGCTTAGAGAAGTTAGGAAACTTAAAAAACAACTTGGCTGTTAGATACTAATTTACTGATACATGTTTGTGATATTGTTTTGTATTTATTTACTTTTTCATTGCCAGAAAGTACAAAGAGGGTGGTAAAACCAGGCATTGGCTAAACTTCTGGGAACTAGGGAGATCTGAGACTGGCTGTTGTCATTTCATTGTGGAGTTACAAACTGACATGTAAGATGAAGAATTGTGATGCCCAAAGAGCCCAGTGGTCTAAGGAAGTGCATGTTCTGGTTATTTCTTGAATATTTAGACACCATCCTATTACCTCAATGGACAAAGCCCTGGAAATGTGTTTCTTATTGAAAGGCCAACATATGAAGAAAAAAAGCAGTGTACACTTGCCATAATAGAAGTCAATAACGACAAATGCCAAACCTTTTTGTCTGTGTGTGAATGACTGTGTGTGGCAGGGAGGGTGTACATTCTATACTTTTGAAGAAAGACTGTTATAGCATAGCAAATAAATTATAGACTTATAGAATATTAGTTCAGGAAGAGAACTTTAGAGATTATCTAATACATCTCCTTCAATTTACAGTTGCGAAAACTGATGCCTGAAGAGATTGAGTATTTAAGGACTTTCAGTCAGTTCTACCCACTACTGCATTGATATAAAATAATAATTTTATACTGAGATTGTGACTTCAGTGAACATATATCTTTGAATTTTCTGGACAGTGTCATTTTTAAATTCACTTTACTGTTGACTCCAAATCTATTGATTTCTTCTAAACACTCATATTTCAGGGCTCAAACTATATCTCTAACACCATATTTCACCCTTAAAAATATCACAAATGTTCCTTGTGACTATTTGTCCCAACAGTTTTGGTATGGAGAATATATTCACCATAATCGTGATTTAAGTGTGCTTGTTTCCAGACCAGTGGAAAAACAAGAATCATAATTTTCTTTCTCAAGGTGTTTTTGCTAGTATCACGGCACCTTTAATCTTGCTCTCCCTGGCTTCCTCTTGCCTCTTCTCTCTGCCTTTGCACTTTTTCTGCTAGAGAGACTTTGCTGATCTGTGGTGAAGTGATGGCCAGAAATTAGGTCGGCACATCCATGACTTAGCTTGAGAAATACATGTGTTAGAGTTAGTACAGAGGGGTTAGAACTACAATTTAAGCATTACTAATTTACATATGTACAGACTATTAAATTTATGTTAAAAGAATGTCCTAGTTGGTAGTCTGCGTAGCTATGAGTACCTGCTCAGATTGTGGATGCAGGATTTAAGTTCACTTTACCAGTCAATACCATGTCAACTCTCCTCTTTCAGAAAAAAGAATGAAATACAAGAAGGCATCTTCCTTAGGGAGAACCAGAGTTATAGTGTCATATTTTTCTTGGAAGGCACAGATCCTTATAGCCACTGCACATTTAACTTTGTACTAAGAACTGCTGGGTGACTTGTGTTAACTCCACTTTATGAATAAACTGAGTCCTAGAGTAATTGTCAGGTATGTCAAGAGCTACATGGTAGGTTGTGGGGCCAACAGCAGAATGGTGGTACCACATCTTCTAATTCCCTCCCTTGTCCTATGGCTAGGAAAAATCACCTTCCACAAAGAATAACAGCAGCAGAGGAGAGGCACACTGCTGCAGGAATCAGTCAGAGCAGTTTTCCCCAGAATGAATGGGGCCACTGAGAGGATCCATCACTGCTGTATTGAACTCTTTCTTCATTAGAGCTGAGCCAGTGGCAGATGGTGCTCTTCCAGTAACATGGTCGCAGAGTTGGAGAATAGGTCTTCTGCAAGGGTGAGAGATTTGTAATCAAGGAAATCATTTATCTTTTATCTTCCCAAGAAACTCTGTACCGTTTAGTTACAGGACTGGTAGTTTATCTTGGGCGAGTCTTATTCCTTCTTCACAGAACAGCTTAATCCAGGGTGTTTTTCACAACTTCCAGGCTGTGGCAGGCTCTTGAGATTATGTACAACTGGTCTAAACTATATATGAATGAAATTCTTGGCTGATGTCCTATTAATGAGACCCAGTAGTATACAGTTCTTAAACCTCTAGGCTAATCAGTCACATTTCTCTTGTTCCTGCCAACTGTATATTAAGGAGACAAGGAAGATTATGTATCTTATCACACTGAAGAGAAACTATAACGTCAACTGTAATAGAGGAAATGGGAAGGAGGGGGTTGAGATTACCATTCCTACTGGGAGGATGAAATGTTTGGAGGAAGATGCAAACCATTGCCCTAGTGTTACTCCACTGATCAGAAGTCATCCTACTATGGATAAACACTGGAATGAATAGATTAAGATCAATATGTTGAACCTTATGTGACCCAGTTTGCAGTTCCAACTTCACTAGCTTGTCGTAAATGGTGCCATCTGACTCAAGGGAGAGCCTGGATAGTGGGCATAATGGGCCTGTAAAAATCTAGCTCTGGCATTAGAAAAGCAATCCAGAATAACCATTTTAGCAAAAGCTGCTCTGACAGAGTAAATTTTATTTAAAAGACAGTCCACAGTTTGCTCTGAGATTAGTAAAACTGGTGTGATAGAGGAATGTTGTTCTCAATAGTCAATAGTGCTGGTTTTTATTCACCAGACTGTCCTTTTGGTATTGGGATGCTGAATAAGTCAATTGAATTGTCAGATCCTCCATCTTTTCATCTGAAATATGAAGACAATTAAACAAGATAAGTGTATGAAAATCACTTAGTGCATTTTTTTTTTTTTTTGTACATAGAAGCTCTTACATATCTAGCTTACAGAGTTCTCAGGGTGATTGAATAAACTGCTATATTTTAAAGTGTTTTATAAAGGTAAATTCTCACACATGTGTAAACTATTAATACCGTTATCTCCTCTTTGTATGTATGCACCATGTGCAGGTGTGTCTACATACATATGTATGAGAGAGGGAGACGGTATGTACAATTCTATGTATTTGTCTACTTAGTCTCTAGCTCCATGTATGGGAATGCTTAATGCAATGTGAAAAAGCAAGCAATGCCATATCTAATATTTTAAAATAATCAATTCCATTTAAACCACAGAATCGCAGGAGAATTACATCAGCCTCCTGGAGGCTGCAGCATGGCTCTGGGTGAGATTGGATCTGCCACTCTCAACCTCTAAGCTGAGTGAATGTGCGTGTGTGTTTTAATGGGTTTCCATGGTGGGTTGACCTTTCCAGTACATAGGTGAGCTGACTCGAGTTCCTGGATCTGAAACCTTCTGAGGCACGCATGGCCTGGAGGGTAGAAAGTATTTTCTAATCAATAACACTTCAAGTCAGCAAAAACCTACATAAGCTCAATTTTGCAAAATCTTATAACACTTTGTGACAAAGTCATTTATGAATGTTCTTTAGCATTTAAAAGGCTCTTTGTATACTCTGTCAGAATTCCAAGCAATGAATTTTGCTTGATTTTTAAAGGGGAGAAAAGTCTTCCATTTAATTTTTAAAGGAGTGCATGAATACATTTCATTCGGCTTTAGTTGGCAACATCTGTTGTTTATTTCAGAGTTGGAATCATGAAATGTTAGATCTACCAGGGGCCTCAGAGACTTTTGAGTCCAGTGGTTTTTGAACTGGGCTTTGCAGAGCCCTTGGCATCTATGGATGGGTCCCGGGGGCCCCAGAGGCAGGGGCAAGTGAGTTTACTGATTGGCAGGGCTCCAAGAACATCAGTCCATTCAACCAAGGCAGCATCATTTTTAAGTAATTCACACATTACAGCTCATTATATAATTTTGTTTTAAAATTTTTGTTTCAAGTTGAAAAACCACCAATGTACTCCAAATCCTTCATTCCACAATTAAGAATTCAAAGTTTCCAGAGAGGTATTTTTTTGTTTAAGATTAAAAACTTAATAGATAAATAGAACACAGGTTTAGTGATTCTTATTTAAGTACTATCTCAACTAAGTGAGATATTGTTGGGGCAAAAGAAAGCAAATGATGATTATCTTTCTTTTAAAAGCAGAGAAAGTCCTATTGGATGGGTGCTTATTCACTCTGTATTGACTCACTCATTTATTCATTCATCTAGCAAACTTTCGTGGTGCCATGAGGTAATAGGAAATAAGAAGACCCAATTCTGACTTTGAGAAAGCAGAAGTATAGAGATAAACATAGAAGCAAATAGTTATTATACATTAGAACAAAGAAATTAATCTTCCAGTTCAACTGTAAGTTTAAACGCGTTTAATCTTTGAGGCATTTTGCTACTGTGAAGCACAATTGTTCACTTCCCTCATCTTCTTAGCCCTGAGGGGAGAATGAACCTTGATATACTCAGGGAATGGAGAACAGCTATTAGGGCTAAAGTACAATGAGATAAGAAGGGAGTAGCAGCAGATTAGGTTAGGGTTGGAGGGAGGATTAGATCTAAGGGCACAGATGACTCAATTAGATGTTTTTGATTTAATTTTGAAAACAACAAAGAGCAATCTAAGGGTCATGAGCAAGGAGATGGCATGGCTTCTCTTTTTTAGTATGATCTGTCAAGATGGTGGAGTGGGTAAATTCTGTGCTTGCTTCTTCCTATGATCACCTCAAAATTACAACTAAACTACAGAACAATCATCATGGAGAATAACATGAAGTCTAGCTGAGCAGAAGTCCTATAATTGAGAATATGCAGAAGAAGCCACATTGAGACTAATAGGAGGGGTGGAGATGCAGAAAAGCTGATCCCACGCCCATGTATTGAGGTTAAAAATTGGTAGCAATATCTCAGCTGTGAAGGTCCCTTTTGCGGGGCATGTGGTCCCAGACCCACACTAGGCTCCCTGGCCCCGGGTTCCAATGCTGAGAAGTCCTGATAACTTCTGGCTGTGAAAACCGAGGAAATTGTGGCTGAGTGAATTGGAGGACTATTGGAGGCCCACTCATTTCTCTTAAAAGGCCCATGAACAAACTTACTGGCTGATGGACTTATTCTCTCTGAGCTCCAGAGCTGGAACGGCAGCTCAGAAGGCACCAGGGGAGAACTGAATTCTCTGGCTTCAGGTGAGGACTGCAGGGCAACTATGTCCCAGACAGAAGTGCTGACAGAAGCCCTCGTTCTTTTGTTGGGACCTCCTCTCCTCAGGCAGACACCATATCTGATCTCTCATCAACCTAGTTAACAGTGTTCGCCCCAACCTAGGGATTCCTTGAGACCTTGCTCCACTGAATGAGCAGGCCCACCCAGGCCACTTCCAGTGGCTTTCCCATACAAATGCCCTATTTTGGCATATGCTTCAGACTTTCCTAAAATCTCTCAAATTTCACAAACCCCAAACAAGCAGCATCTGGACTTGGCATATCCTCATATCTCTTGCTAAGCAGCTCCATGCCTGGCACTTCAGCCCCACTTCACTGCTTAGTCTCTCTCAGGCACTTCCAATCCCAGTACAAGTGGCAACCACCTGTAGATCACTTTGTAGCTCATACCAAGTGGCCCCAGACAGTGCACCAGAGCCTCTCCTAAGAGGCCCCAGAACGGACATACCTGATGGCCAGCTTCAGACCACACCAAAGCACTACCCAACCATCTCCACAAATGACACCCACAAAGAGCAGACTCTGCAGGCCTTGCACCAGAGCCTTGCTAAAGTGAATCCTGCTCCACAGGATCAGTCGTTGCATAACAACTTCTCCACTATAATCATGGTCAGTCCTCACAACCAATTGGCCAGAGGTCAGTCCCTCCCTTTGACATGCCAATAGTAATTAAGGCTCAACTACAACAAGAGGGCATACACAACCCACACAAGGAACAGACCTGGAGCACCTGGCTCAGGTAAACAGGGAGGCTGTGCCACTGAGCCCCACAAGACACCTACTATATAAGGCTACTCTACCAAGACTGGGAGACATAGCAGCTCTACCTAAACAAAATGAAGACAAAAAATCTGTAAGATGCAGAGTTCAAAACACTGATTATAAGTATGCTAAATGATCTTAGTGAGAATTTCAACAAAGAGAGAGAAACATAAAAAAGAACCAGTCGGAAATGAAGAACGCAATAACAGAAAAGAAGGAATCACAGTAGATTAGATGAAGGCAGAGGACTGAATCAGTGATTTGGAAGATAAGTAGTAGAAAACATCCAATCAGAATGGCAAAAAGAAAAAAAAATCCCCTTTCCTAAAAAGAGGATAGTTTAACGGGCCTCTTGGGCAACATCAAGCATACTGACATTCATGTCATAGGGGTAGCAGAAGGAGAAGAGATAGAGTAAGGAATTGAAAACCTATTTGAAGAAATAATGACAGAAATTTTCCCTCACCTGGTGAAGGAAATAGACATAGAAGCCCAGGTAGTGCAGAGAGTCGTAAACAAGATGAACTAAAGAAGCTCACAGCAAGACACATCATAATTAAAATGCCAAAGGTTAAAGACAAAGAGTAAATCTTAAACACAGCAAGAGAAAAGCAATTAGTTACCTACAAGGGAACTCCTCTAAGACTGTCAGCTGTCAGGTGATTTCTCAACAGAAATTTTGTAAGCCAGAAGGGATTGGCATGGAATATTCAAAGTGATGAAAAATAAGGACTTACTGGCAAGAGCAAGGAATTACGACCAGCAAAAATATCATTTAGAAACTGAAGGATCAATAAAGAACTACCCGGACAAAAAAAAGCTAGAGTTTATCACTACCAAAACAGTCTTATAAAAATATCAAAGGGACTTCTTTAGGAAGAAGAAGAAAAAAGATAAAAAATATGAATAATAAAATTACAACAACTACATATCTATCAACAATTACTTTAAATGTAAATGGATTAAATGCTCCAATCAAAAACATATGGTGGCTGAGTTGATAAGAAAACAAGACTCTTACATATGCTGCTTATGAAAAACTCACTTCAAATAGAAAGACACACACAGACTGAAAGTACAGAGACAGAAAAATAATTTCATAAAAATGGAAACAGAAAAAAAATCGGGTTAGCAATACTTATGCCAGACAAAATAGACTTTAAAACAAAAGGTAAAACAAGAGACAAAGAAGGACCCAGTAATACCACTTCTGGTTATTTATCTAAAAAAACCCCCAAAACATTAATTCAAAAAGACATGTGGATCCATATGTTCATTTCAGCATTATTTACAATAGCTAAAATAGGAAGCAACTTAAGATAAATGGATAAAGAAAAAGTGGTACATATATACAATGTATTATTATTCAGCCATAAAAAAAGAATGAAATCTTGCCATCTGTAATAATATGTATGGACCTAACGGGTATTATGCTGAGTGAAATAAGTCAGATACGGAAAGACAAATACCACATGATTTCACTTAAATGTGGAATCTAAAAAACAAAATAAATGAACAAACAAAACAGAAACAAACTCATAGATTCGGAGAACATTTTGATGGTTGCCAGATGAAAGGGATTTAGGGGGATGTTCGAAGTGGGGTAAAAGATTAAAAAGTATAAATTGGTTAAGAAGATTAAAAGTTACAAAATTGTCATGAGGATAAAGTATGGCATAATGAATGTACTTAATAATATTGTAATAACGATGTATGGTGTCAGATGGTTACTAGATTTATTGCAGTGATCACTTCATAAGTTTTGTAAATGTCTAATCACTATTTTGTACACTTGAAAGTAATATGATATTGTATATCAAATGTAATTGAAAAAAATTTTTAAAAAGTTCTTAAAAACTTATGGAGAATAGATAATGGAAGTCAGTAGTGGAAATAGAAACCTGGTTGAGTGGACCTTACAATAGTGCAGGCAAGGTACCAGCCTGGTATATGGTTGTATGTAAGTTAGAGAAGGCGGGCATATTCAAGACATCTTCTAAAATAAGTGCAGTAAAACTGGATAATGATTAAATGTAAAAATGGAGGGATCAAGGTGGGTTGGAGTTTCTAGGTTTGAGTAAATGGGTGAATGGTTTTAACTTGGGGATATGACAAATACTAGTGGAAGAACAGTTTTGGTCATGATAATTTTGAGATGCCAACTAGATATTCAGTTGGAGGTAACATTTTACAGAATTGGATTTCAAAATCTGGATTTAAGAGGTGAAAATATACATTTAGGGTCTGTCATATTCAAAGCTATGGGTCTGGTTGGAAATCATCTACAGCGAGAGAAGACTAGAGAAGAGGGCCTACGACCAATCTCAAACTACTAAAAATTTAGATATCAATTTAATTAAATGGACAGCAGCAAGTGGGAAGGAAATTAGAAAATTCAATTTCTCCATTAGTAGATCTCAGATATACAAAGATTTATCTTTATATACTTTCTTTTCAGTCATAAGAATTTTACACTTTGGTATGCATAAATTTTAAGATGATATATGCCAATGAAAATGAGGCAAGTGGGGGCTCTATATTTCAGAAGAAAGTAAAACAGAAAGTGGTATTAAAGTGGAGAATATTGCAATGCAATCTTGGATAGCCAACAAGATACTGAATACTGAGGCACATTAAATCTGGGAGAAACTGTCAGATGTGTAGCAGTCACCAATAAGATTTAGCTGAGACCTTCGCTCTGTGCTGATGTTAAATGGCATGAAGTTCTAAGTATCAGTTTTGGGTAGTTTCAATGAAGGTACTCCCATTTTTCTATCTCAAGCATTTAAGTGATTTTGTACCTGGAATTATAATAAGATACATAATGTAAAAGAAACAACTCTAGACATCTAAATTCAGGAAGACACTAGAAATTTGGATGGAGAACTAGAGAAAAAAATCTATGTCAATGCAAATCATCTGGAATAAAAGCCAAATGGAGAGAAAATATATTGTTGGAACTGTAAGGGATAAAATACTGAAAAATTTCTAGCAAACAAAGGGTGATATCTAGAAAGGAATTCTGATGTATTTATTAATGTTTAAAGAATGTCTAATTAATAGATTGTGTGTTCTATGCTTTGCGTAAGTGTGTAATGGTGACTAAATCTAATAAACTCTGTCCTCATGAATGTTGCCTCAAATAGGGGAATCATAATTAAATAATTCAAATGCAAACGTTAAGTAAAAATTGTAATCTATTATAATGCTATAAAGAAACTTAATGGAGGAAACAACTTATATTGGACAGGTTAGAGAAGAAATGATGTTTGAGATAAGAACTGGCCAAGTTCATGCATCCTCGTAGGTGCCCACACCGAATGTGTGAGGCAAGTAGTAGTAGAAGGGAATAAAAGGTCTCCCTCTCCTGGCCTCTCATAGCATCAACCTACCATTCCGTCTGCTCTGAAATTGCCTGCATTGAAATCCCTCTGTTAGAGGTAAACAAATAGAGCTCCTGACATGCAGCAGTGATTGAGAAAGTAAATGAATTAGTGAATGAATAGGTTTTCTTCAAGAGACTGCTGTTTGAATGCACTCTGTAGTTTTAAAGAGGAATGAGCATCTGAGGTCACATGTAACCCTCTTCCAAGCACACATTAGCACCCAATAACACAGCTTCCATATAACTCCTCTTACTAATTTATCAGATCATCTACTTTTCACTTACAGAAAGTAGACAAAAGAGGCCTGATGGGCTTTCCTGATGACCACCAGCCCATGATCGACTACCAAATATGTTACTAGGTGAAGACATAAAGCAACATCACCCCAGTTCATCACTGTCCACTGGTTAGTAGCTTAAGCGCTTTTAGAATTCCTTCATGACAATTTTTTTTCCTATCCATTAAGTTAACGTAATTTTTTTTTTTTCTAAAAACAAAGGAGAAAGGTAATGTAGATTCAGATGTAACTTGGGAATAATATGATTTCCTTATTTAACACTCGAGCCCTTTCCAGCATTTTAAATAGAAGCAATTTTTCAATGAAAACATAGTTTTCCAATATGTTCGTTCAAGGTAGGCAGGGACAAGTATTCCTGTGAGGTATGCAAACTTCAAAATTTTCATACTCTTAAGAACTTTCTGGCTTCATTTCCCCCACCCCCCTCAGCAGGAATTACTTTCCTCTGAGTTTTTAGACATTGCTAAAATGTTTTATTTACCTTTTTATGATGACTTTAGTGAGTCATACATCAAACTTAATTATTGAGCTTCAGAACATGGACAAGAACTGAAAAACATATATGACGGGAATGACTTGACCTCCCTAATTATGAGAAGAAAGCTCTGCGCAGGTGTCTTCCTGTAGTTTACGGCAGTACTCCTGAGAACAGCACACTGCAACTTACAATGTGTTTCTACTCAAAAGACAGTTCGTGTAAAGTGAAAACACCCCATGCACAGCTCAGTACTTAGGCTAAAATATAGTTGGAAGTTTATAATCACCTACATGTCGAGATAGTGTATGTTGTGTTTGATGCTGGCATAGGCGGTTTAATTGGCCTCTGTAGTATTTAAGCTAGCAGGGGAGGAGAAAAGCAAACATGGAGCTTAGCAGCAGTACTCATCTGGATGGAATGCTGAGTATCCTCTTTCCTAGAATCAAAGCAGCTCTGGTTTGGAGGCTGAAACACACACATATGTATATACACACACACATAAACCCAAAACCAAACATATAATAAAAAAGGTCCCAATAATTAAAACCAAATGAACTCCTTTAAAAGAGAAAAAATCTGCAATTAGAAAGATTGAGCTTTCCCCCAATCAGCTCTTTTTGTGGTACTAATTGGAATAAAATCTGAGACCTCAGTGATCTAGGACACTCCACTCAAATAACCATTAAATATTCATGATCTTTCTCACTCCACTGAAGCTGGACTTGTCAGTCTCTAGTGAGTGCACCAGGGCTAAATCCACTGTCAGTTCTCAGTTCATGTCTTATCAGCAACATCTGACACAGTTCATCATTTCTCCTTTTTGGACCTCATTCTTTCAGGAACATCTGTTTTCTTGGTTTTCCTCTCTAGGCCTCTCTCTATATCCTTTGCTGAGATTTCTTCATCTTTCTTATTTTTAAATTTAGGCATGTCTTAGTATTCAGTACTCAAGTCTCTTCCCACTATGTATACTTATTCTTTTGGTCAGCTCATTCAGTCTTATGGATTTCAGTAATTCGCATGGTGAAGGCTCCTTGATTTTTCTGTTTGGTTTGGGAATTTCTGACTCATGTAAATCATTGCCCATTCACCATCTCTATTTATCTAATGGGAGTCTCAAACTTTGGTTCTAAACTAAATCAAACGTTTGACCTTCCTTCTTCTTCTCCCCTACTCTACCCATCCAGTTGGCCAGGCCAGTAACTCAGTGTTAATTTTAGGTAATTTCTTTTGTTCATACCCCACATCTAATTTGTCTTAAAATACTATCAACTTACCTGTCTGACTACTTTAAAAACTTTACTCGTGGTCTAGTCTACTCTCTAGATGGGATTATTACAGTCCAATTTAATTGAATCTATTTGGCATCCCTTTTTTTATACTTACTTCCAATTCCAATAGTCTATTTGAACATATTGCCTGAGTGATCTTTTTAAAAATACAAGTCCAACTATAATAATCTTCTGCTCAAAATTT
Source organism: Rousettus aegyptiacus (assembly GCF_014176215.1). Classification (NCBI taxonomy): domain Eukaryota; kingdom Metazoa; phylum Chordata; class Mammalia; order Chiroptera; family Pteropodidae; genus Rousettus; species Rousettus aegyptiacus. The sequence continues at coordinate 54,684,506 of NW_023416286.1, read as the reverse complement.
TCTAATTAATGGCTTTTATATTTCTCTCAGTAAAAACCAAAGTCCTTACAAAGTCCTACAAAACTGAAGAGAACTCTGTGGTTCATCTCTGATTTCATTATTTATAATTGTCTCCTCTGCTCCTTCCTGGCAAAGACATAGTGGTCCCTTTGCTCCCCTTAAATAAACCAATGCATCTACTCAGTTATAGCCCGGGACACCCAAACCTTCATGTATTTACTCAAAGCTATCTTCTTACTGTTTCCTTCTTAACCACTCTTTAAAAATTGTAACATATCAAATCCTCACAAGAACTAACAGCTCTGCTAACTTCTTCCCTGTTTTTTTCTGCTATGGCAAGTATCATCGGTGTGAAGTCTTCATTTCCATCTTTCTACTGCTGGAATACACCTGCTTCATTGCTTACTAGCTAGAAGAGCACCTGCCATATTTTAGAAGCTCAATAAATATATTTTAAATAATTTTGTTTGATGTGCTTAATCTTAATTAATTATTAATTAATTAATTAATGTATGTGTTCATCCTGCTGTCTTGGAAAGAAAACTCCCAAAGCCTCGGTTTTCTCATTTAACAAAATGGGGATATCAGTGGTATTTATATCACTGGGGATTAATTTAAGGATTAACTTTTAAAATGAATTACAACACTTAATGTAATTTAGAGTATATAGTAAGATCTCAAACAGTGCCCATGATGATTATGATGATGGTAGAAATTATGGTAGTTATTTAGTTGCTGTTATATAAACTACTATCAGCAAGGAAATACAAACCATATATTCTACTCACAGGAGAAATATATACTTATAAATATATTTCTAACAAAAAGTTAAAGTAAGTGTAGATGAAGTATTCATGAAATCTGGGTGTGTGAGTCAGAGTTTTACTGGGACTTTTGAGTCAAGAGATAATTATTAATATAACTGTTTTGCTTTGTATTAGCTCTTTGAATTTGAACATATTATAAGACCTTTCTAATTTATAGAATAGGGATGATGATGATAATGATGATGATGGTGTTGATGATGAAGATAATGTTTTCACAGGGTTGTTGTAAAGATTAAATGAGATAGGATGTACATACAATTTACTTCAAAGCTGGTCCATTCCACTGTCCCAAACAGAATAATAATATAGAAAAAGGAATTTATGTGTCTAGGAGGAAATCCTGTGGGGATTATTTTTCCTCATTTTTTTTATATCATGTAAAAGAATTGGTATATTTTTTTAAAAAGAGATGAGAAATATATGAGTAATTGTGACAAAAAAAATCGAGCTCTAGTTTTTTGAATTTTGGCTGAGCTTGACTTTTTTGCAGCTTATGTTTTCCATATGGCCTAAGAAGGATGTTTTTTATGTGTATTTTTGATGAATGGGCTAACACACTGAGTTGAAAAAAAAATTAAGTCAAGTTTGTCATTTATAAAATGGTTTTACTGTTAATTTCCTTTAGCCACCGAAAGAAGAATTTCGAAGGATATAGACTATAATATAAAAATCGGTTAGAATTGTGTAGATTTGAGTAAAAAACAAAATTGAGCTCCTTAATCTGCTACAAATCTGTTGCTTTCCTATCAGACACTGAAACAATGCTTGTGTCTTTTTTTCTGAGTAGCCCATTAGAGAGTGTCCACAGTTCTGTGCAAAAGAAAAAAAAAAATCACAGTTACTATACTCTGGATAATTTTTGCTGAGTCTTGCTACCAAGACCGACACACGTATTTTTTTCTATTTTCTCCCCATATCCATTTCTACTTTTGGCTAAACTGCAGTTTGTTCCTGACTTTCAGATAGTCTTCCTCAAAAGAGCATAAAATAGACACTTTTAAATATTTCCTTCTTATATGAGAAGTGTGTTAAAATATTGTTTTAAACGCTAACATTTCTTTTACACTATAATCTTTTGGTAATTGTATAAATATATTTTTTTAAATGTATGGCATTATATTTGGATGCAATTTCTGAATAAAATGTGTCAAATATGTAGAATTATTGGCATTACTGACAAATGATCTACTTTATCAAAGGCTATCCAATAGTGCTTATTTAAATGATAAATTTTCTTAGTGTTTTTAAGTTACAATCTGGAGTCACAACCCCTCTTGATTGTATCACCCTGTTCCTTTCCTTAGCAGCAACTCACCACAATAGAAATTGTTTTTTATTTGCTTACTAGTTTAATGTCTCCGAAACATCATTAGAACATCATGAGAGCAGGAACTGTGTTTGTTCTATTCTCAGCATCAAAAAGAATTTCCGACATACGAGAGGAACTTAACAAATATTTGTTTGGTGACTTAAAGATGGTTGAATTCAACTTTAAAGACTGGAAGTCTATATAAATGCATCACTACATAGCTTATAACTTTTGGGTACCATTTTGACTGACATCTTAGAATGTAGATGTTTTAAAGTTCAGTCACACAAGTCTTGTGTGAGCTGGGAGTAGATGCAGTGAGATCAGTTAAGTAGATGCCTGACAAAGTCAGCAGCATTCTAGCAGATCAACATTCAAGGGTGATGTCTGGGGAAGAGGCTGAACCTAGACTAGGTAAATTGCTGCTTCTGTTTCCTGGCCAAAGTTATAGTGGAGAAATGAATTTGTGTTGACAATTTGTTTAGTTTGATATGCTTTTATGACTATGATTATTTACTCCACAGTAAGAGTAGTGGGTGGAAAAATATTGTTTATTGTTCATTTTTAACCACTGCGATATTACTCCAATCTACCCAAACAAAATTGGTTTCGAACCATTGAAAGGCTGCTCGTGAATTTTGAATTTGTAGCCTAAAAAGAGTTAACTGAAAGGAAATAATAAAGCATTTCCAAAATGAAATCCTGGTTATAAAGAAGATGGAAAGAGAACAATGAAACAAATTTACATTGGACATGGCTTTCCAGAAGCTCACAAAGAGGATTATTAAGAGGGAAACGTGGAGCATGTAGTCAGTGGTGCAAGAGTATCTGGGGCTTCATGCCTGTAACAATTTCACGCCTAAGTCTAGGGACAGGGCTCTCTCTGCCTTATCTCACTTGCCTGGGAACCTTGGAAATTGCTAACCATCTCATGTCAAATTTGCCCACACAGCTTTTACTTACTTTTCTCTTTTAACTTGGGCACCCGTGTTCTGACTCAGCCAGGAAAAGGGGCACAACCTGTGGCATAGTGATCATCACAAGAACAAAGATATTTGAATAAGAAAATCAGATTGTCATTTAAATTCTACAGACCAACTGTTACATCCTTACTTTTTTTTCCCTCCCTGCTAAGCCTGATCTGCTGCTGAATGATAATTCCAGTTTGCTATGTACATTTTATGTGCATCATCTCCTTAATCTTCATAATTAATAACCCCATGTGATGCCATTCTGATGTCACCTTGACTAAGATTTGATCCCATGTCATCCAAAACTCCTTTGCCCAGGTGTTCTGGTTAGGGTGGGCTATGAGTGAAAGTCTCATTGAGTTGGAGGGCAAGGAAAACGGGGCTATTTTGTTGCACACAGATCCTCTTGAAATTATTCAAAGACCAGTCTAGATACTGCTATGAAAGGATTTTACAGATGTAATTAAAGTTCTTGATCAGTTGACTTTATGCTAATTTATTGTGAGTAGGCCTGACTTCATCAGTTGGAAGGCCTTTAATAAAAGAGGAGTAAGGCCTTCTTCTTTGAGCTCAGAGATTCCAAACAGCTGCTGGGTCTACAGTTGCTCTCATCTCCCCTTATCTTCCTTGGGTGGCTGCCTGTGGTGGACAGTCAGCTTCAGCTTTTGCATGTGGGGTTTCGGCCTGCTTGTTCCCTTCCTGACTGCTGCCCTAAGAACAACTTACTTAACCAGCTCCACAGTGGTGTAAGCCAATTTCTGTAATAAATCTCGTTATGTTGAACCCTGACTACTACACCCCTTCCCACCCTAGATGGATAATATTTTCAACACAATTGTGAATATAATGAAGCTCAAAGTGTTAGCTATGTTACCCTATGTTTTGCAGTTAAACCCTAGAGCCTGGAGTTGAACCATTAGGCTATACTGCCTGAGGATCACAGTGGCTGCCAAACTGTCCTGAAGTTCAAAAAAGAAAACAGATCAGATCCCTGAAGGCAAGCATGATATTGACCTTTCTTACCACTTATAGCCCTATTCTTGGGAGCCTGGCACTTGGTGGCATTTGTTATTGAATAAATGACTAAATGAATAAAATGCTAATCATATGTAGATATTATTATTACCAATAACAACATTTCAATTTGCTTGATATCTAAGATCACACTTAGTGCCAGCACTTTAGCATGCTTGAGAGAGAATCTCCACCTTCTTTTTTCTCTTTAGTTCAGAAGTTTAAATAGAAAGCCAAAGATTCACGATCTTGTCTCAGCTAGACCACTTGCTTTGTTTTCTTGGTCGATCTATTAAAGAAAACTGACTCGGGTTCCAAGAATATAAATAACCAGCTCCATAACATTCTTTTTGTGTGTCACGAGAATATCATTTAGGATGATTAGATAATATCTGAATGCTTGGGATGTTTATCATGGGTTTTGAGTAGTCATGGTGATCATGGCTCTGTGTTTGGTACTGAGAGATCAAACGATGCTGTGGTCCTGCACTTGAGGAATTTACAGTCAGGGTGAGCCAGGAGAGCATACCTGAGGTGAGCAGAGAAATAAGATCAGAGCCAAATGTACATTCCTTTTGTGTAAATATATGGATGTGCTTTGTGCACCTTAAATGGAACAATTGGGTTTTGAGAGATTAAAATGGTGACTCTTTTACAAAGACAGGAATTTTGTTTTTTAAGGTTATCCCTAGATCTCCCACTCCTTGGATAATGCCTGGAAGATTACAAGTGTTCCATAAATATTTGTTTAAAAGGGTAAAGTTTTAGGCTAGTTTACATATGCAGAAAAAAGACAAGTTTATCACAGAGAAGGGCAGTGAGCACTCAAGACAGAGTGATATGAGAAAAATTCCTAAATCTTCAGACATCCTTGAACTTCGGTGCTAATCTTCTCTGTTGTGTAATATTGGTTTTACCAGACTGTGTTCAAAGTTATATTCTGATTTTGAAATATATCATCTGCTGAAGAAAGAGAATTCTAGCCTTGGGCTATAATGTTCAAGTTATTTTACCAAAGAAGTAAAATGTAACACAAATTTCTCATATAACTCTAAAAACAGATACAATGGCTGCGGCTGACTTTAGAGGTTCTTTCAGAGTCCTTTTTATTCACCTTGGTTGTTTCTCATGAAGTTATAATTATAGCGGAAGAGTCCAAGATCTTTCTAGGGAATTTAAGATTACTGGGGATTCGAAAATGACTATCTAATGGCAGAGATAGGAATAAGGTATTAAGGTGGCCTGGGTAGAGAATTTCTGTGGAAAGTCATTGTATTGATCTTTCCAAATGAAACATCGTTCTTCTGTGGTCCCTGAGTTCTGGCCTGGGTCCTGGTTCTTCATGAGAGAGGGTAAGAGGCAGTGCTGTTGATCAGGGCAGCACACTTTGGGATTTTTATTTTATTTTGTTTTGACAGCCAGATTCATCTTACAACCATCCTGTTCTTTGTTTTCATTCCCAGTATTGGGGTGTTAATTAAAGACTCCTCTCACCTTATTCATAGTGATTCTGTCTGAAAGTTCAGGGCTGTCAGCAGAAATGTGTCATCATGCAGCACCAGCATGATCCCAGGAAAATACCAATAAGCACATTAAACAAAAGATGAGTTAAGAGGCAATAAGACAAATTTCCCAGATACGGGCCGTTTCACTGCAAATCCACTTTAATATCTCTCAGGTTACACTTGACTTGTGCATATAAAGCATGTGGAAACAAGAACTGAAATCTAATAATTCAGAGAGCAAGAATGAAATGTGACAACATTTTCATGATTGAAAATGAAAAAGAAATCAATTGCTTGTTCTTTTGGGTTAAGAGAATAAGTTAGGTTATCAAAACTTTAATTTAGCCAGGAAGACACATCTTTTGTCAAGAAAAGAAATGACTTTGTTTATCAATTATCTATGAAGAATCAAAGAGGAAGATGCAAGGAGGATGAATGCATTTCAAGTTGTAACTTATAGGCTAAAAAGGAAGCATTGGGTATTTTCAAGCATGCTATTTAACCTCCTACAACTCAAATTATCCATACTTTGAAACGGCAAATCTATTATTATCATCAAAAACACTTTCTGAGCGCCCAACTTTGCCTGGTGCTGAAAAAGACAGAAAAAAAAAAAATAAGGAATTTCTAGAATACATGCTAAAGAGATACAAGTGAGACTGAAGTCAGTATACAAATATATTTAAAAATCACACAGATGTACATTAATAAAAAAACATTTTATTTAGTTTTGTTTAAGTATTTTGTATATAATATATTGAAATATATACATTTTACTTGTATATATAAATATATGTATATGTTTATACATATATATGAAAATTTTCACTTTAAATTATTTGGTAAAGATATCAAGGGGCTAAAGAGGAAGAAAAAAACAACTAAAATTCACCAATTGCTTTCTGCATGCCAACTGCCTTAGGCATTTCATTTTCGTTGCTTTATTTAATTCCCAAAATGCCTATGAGAGAGTCTTTATGAGCTATCCTTATAATCAAGGAACTAAAGCCCAGAGAGATTACATAGAATGGCCGAATTCCATAAGGTAGAAGTCAGTTTCAAACCAAGTGGGACTATTTTACCGCCTGAACTAATTTAATTACCCCATCTCCGTATTCTGGAAAAGGTAGGGTTATTTGGTGTTATCAACAACTGAAAAGTAGATAAATGGAAACTAAAGATGTAGCTGTGAAGGAAGCTTGCAAATCTCACGCATAAGCTGGTTGACCTGAAAACCTGCAAGTTCCAGCCAGTGTCAGCAGTTTTCCCTACTTTGGTTACTTTTTATTTATGCCTTGAACGAGAATAGAAATGGCAAGCCTGTGCCTTCAATGGTAAATTGACAAGGGAAACTGAGGTCATCATCTGATAGAAATATCATTTTGTAAAGAAGGGTTTTGGTGGGAGTGGGACTAAGTTTTTCCAGTTTGCCTCTTTATACTGATGAAAATCCCTTCATAAAAATGTGTCCTTCAGGCTTATGTCAGCCAGCCCTGTAGAATTAACTTGTCTGATGCCATAATAATGATCTGTCTATATGAGGATGAGTAGGGCATTTATAAACCCCAGTGCTGCAGAACTCATGCAAACCCATGGGTGGAACCATTTTCTTCATTGGTTGCTATGATGCATCACTTGCTACTTAGTTGTAGAGAACTAAGCAAATGGAAATAAAAATCCCTTTATCCTCTTTTGTAAAGTTGTTGGAGGCTTTTCTGGGGGTACACATTCAGTGACAAAGCAGACGAGACTCTACTGAAATGATATTTCCTTCATTTTTCTTTGGTTTCCGGGATCCTTCTCCCAGGAGGTCATATGGGGCCGTTATTGCCCTCACATGGCAGAGTCTTGAGGAGGGAAGTGGTGAAGGGAGTGAAGAGGACTCAGGACTCTCATCCCAAGGCTCTAGAACAAATAGGAAAATTTAGCCCAAACGGGGACTCAGAGTTGCACTTAATTCTAGTTATTTAATTTTATCATCTTTGCACAATTACCAACTTCTGAGCAACAATCTGTATTTGATTCATTTCTCACTCTATTGCAATGAACTGCTTTTATCAAGTTCTCAATTCATATTCGTTTAATGGAAGGATGGATACAGCAAAAGTTATGTGACGTGAATTAGCGTATGTCCACATTGGATGCGTGAAAAATGGAAATTAAAACATCATCCAATTAATTTGGTCTATGTATAAATTCAAACTGAAAATCAGACTGGAATACTGATTTTTTTAAAAATAAGTCCTTATTTAGTTTGTCTATATTGGAGAAAAAAACAATTATTACATCTGTGAGTTCTTGACAATTTTGTATAAAAATGTATTATGATGTTATTTATTTTCTTAATGAAAAACTACAAATCAAGACAGTGTGCCCTAATTAGATTTAGGGGAAAAAAGAGAAAATCAGAGAAAAATGCCACATGTGGATTTTGCCTTTAAAAATCTGCAATAGTACAATAAAAAAAGAACAAAAGATTTTAGAAAACATGGATATATTATTTTTATTAGCTTAAAGACAAGGAAACAGATTCAAGAGGCTTGATTTTTAACATCTGAGAATGACGACTTGAATCGTTAAGAGGAAGGAAGAGAGGGTGCCATATCTGCTCTTTCCCACCCAGGACACACTTTGTGAGGTGTGCAAGTCCCATGCAGTTCCAGGGGTTTCAAAATACCAGATTGAATCACTGACAAACATCAAGGGTTAGTTCTTTTGGTGTATAGTTTATTTCTAGTTTTTTTTTTTTTTTTTTTTACACTCTGTACCTACTTCTAAGGCATAAAACGAAGTGCGATAAATTCCTGAGGTGCTGGATTTCCTTAAACTGCTTAAGCCTCTCCCTATCATCCAATATTATCTCTGAAATCAATACAAATCTTCTTTCTCCATTACTTCCTGCTTCTGAAACTGTATCCAATTCATTACACAGGACCACAAAGTAGATAAAAAAAAAAAATTAGGGCAGGTTAGAAAGAGTTCTTCCTTATCAGAGTTCAGCTTAAAAGGTTTACAATTATTTGTTTAGAGATGGATTCCAGGGAGGTAAGATGAGCTGTCACCTCCGCCACCTCATGGATGGCCTGTGAACTGCAGAGTTACACAGAGCAAAGTCTTTGTCAAAATGTCTTCTCCCCTTGCCTATTCTCATAGGTAATTTAAGGTCTTCCAAATTTGTAAGCCTCATTGTCCAGAATACACATTGCAGTGCCTACTCTTGGCCCCTTACGAAGCATCACAGAAATTCAAAGTTCTGACCTATTCATCAAGTTGATGATGGCCATTCCATCAGTCAGTTCATATGGTCAAGTGTAAGACATGGAGTTGCTCCCAACTGAAAGTAAACAGATTTTCTTTGTAAAACATATTCAGGGACATTTTTATACAAGGTACAGTAAGAAAGAGGAAAGAACTCTTTTCCAATTCTCCATCAGTTATATCTTGACTTTCGATGATTAGTTCTTTATTGATAAGTTCTGAGTTTGCTTTAGAGAGGCACTGTCCAATAGAACCTTATACCATGATGGAAATGGTCTCTATCTTTGCTGTCTAGTATAATAGGTGCTAGACACATATGGTGTTAAACACTTGAAACATGACTAGTGTGACTAAAATAATAAATTTTAAATTTGGTTTAATTTAAATTTAAGTAATGTAAGTTCAGACAGAATGATTCCAGAGTTTAGATGTCATTTAATTTTATGGTTATTTTAAATAGAATCAGCAAGTAGACTCTGTTGAAAACATTGACACAATATCATGATAATAATTCTTGTCCAAGCACTAATGTCTTTTATTTATAAGAATAAGGGTTTCTTATTTAAGCTGGTAGATTAAATGCTGCTTTTGCCTTTCCCCATGTGTTTTTTCCTTTCTTCTCCAAAACCCACTATAAATAATGTAGAATTAGCAGTGGGAATAGGCTTATGACAGCAAGGGTAGCAGGAGGGAGGACAGTAATCAACAAAGAGCAAATTTCAAACTTCTGATTATGGAAACATATTAATGGATGAAAAAAGGTTGAAGAACTCTGATTCGGAGTGGGATAATAGTGGAAGTTAAAGGTCATTTGTCCAGAAAATCCTGAGAAGAGAAGCTCTGGACTTGGGATCTATTGGATATCAAGGATGGGAGTGAGATGGGTGCAAAATAAGAATTTAATTCCAACTGTATCTAAGTTTCCTTGGGTATACCCCTCACCAATTCCCATACCTTTGAGCAAAGGGAATGACTCTTTAGAATTCATCCTTGAACAAAACCTAGAAGGCTTTTATTCCTGCCTTCCTCCCGCCTCACACCAAAACAAAACAAAACAAAACAAAACAAAAACTTCCTGAGAAGACCAGAGTTACTACTATAAGGTAGGCAGCCCATAATAGGTCCTTCTTTGAATAAGCCTTAGGAGGTCTCCTGATATCTCCTGTTCTCTGCTTATACCCTTAGTCTATAAGCCCATCCACATCAATGGAGCCCCCAGACTGACTTCCATTCAAGGAAGAGTCCAGCAAGAACATACACCCAAGACTCACAATGGAGGGCACGGAAGTCAACAACTACCAAACAGCTGAAGACTGCCAGCATGAAAAAGAAAGACAAAAATAAACAGACAAAAATTTAGGAGGAAGCCAGAAAGAGTATAATTCAAATTTGTTATTTATTCTTGTTATTATCATAATTTTATAGAAATCAAAGAAATGTCAAATCTAAAGAATAAGTGAAGGATACTATGAAATATGAACAATCAAGTATACAAAAGTTCACCTGAAATTTAAAAATCATTGCTAAAAATAAAAAAAGTTAATAGATAGGAAGTTTACTGGCAAGAATTGAGTAAAAGCTGCTGGAAAATACAGCAAATCGCTCAACACAATTTAGAGAAACAGCAAAGCATAAAGCAACAATATAAATAAGCATTCCAGTAAAGAAAACAGAAATTAACTAGTACAAGGACATTAAAGAAATAACAAAAGAATATTTTATGGAGTTTAAATAGGACCAAAATCTCTAATTAAAATATACCAATGTTGGGAGAAAGAAGAAGACAAAAAATATTATAGGAATGGCATGATTCAAATAGGTTGCAAAGAAAAGATGGCATGGATTTAATACCTGTCAGCAGAAAGGCGATTGACTCATAGGTCGGGGGCATGCATTTCTAAATGGATTATGTGTCATGACATTTGACCCAGGGGAAAAGGAATGAGTTGATCTCTGCACAGCAAGACTCCTCAGGGAGTAATATTTCCTAGTAAATATAAATGCTTTTTACTGCTTTTAAACTTCAGTGCTTAACCTATAGTCAAAACTTGCAAATCAACCATAATTTTAAGCTAGAATACGAACATTATTAATCTTGGTAATATAAAGGTTTGTGGTAACTGAAGTTAGGGGTGGAAAGGTGGGAAGGAGAAGATAAAGGTTCTATCAGTATTATCCTACTTATAGGCTAAGTATTCAAATGATGATATTCACCACTGGTAGAGCAGCAAAGAGCAGTATAAACATATTATTTGATTTTATAAGTGGAGTTGCTAGAGATATAATATTGTAATACAGCTTTTAAAAACTGGAGAGAAAGAAAAAGTGATTGTGAGAAGGGTTCTCAGTTAGCTAAATCCACAGCCTCACAGTCTGGAGTCAGTTGATAATGCCCAACTAGAAATAATGATGTATTATTTACATTTAGGAATTATAAAGGTAATACCAGGAAAACACAGAGAAAAAAACATTAAAAGTGGTTAACTCTCAGGAGTGGAGATGAACAAGAAGGATAATTTAATTAATTAAAATGACATAGTATGTGATATTTGAGTATCATAGATGATGTGTCAATAAATGTAGTGATTAATGAACAGGAGAAAGAAGCTTCTATAAAGAAATGAAAAAAAATGTTTAAACTTTTACTTCATGTGCTAAAGGCCAGATTAGTGGTTTAAATTTTGTACATGTCGTAAAACTATTCCAAGTTCTAATAAACTCAAAGATATCACTTTGTCAGTGGGTATACAGGCCACTGTTTTTAAAATGCTTTAATCTAAAAATGACTTCTCAGTTCATTGTACAAAAGCTTTGGTAGGAGATAAAAGATGTATCTAAATTTAACAGCTATCAAATCTGACCCTGAGGTGTCTTCATTCAATTGTCTCACACAGCATGGCTTATGCATGTTGACCTAAGGAGCCAGTAATGAACTTCTGTCTGCAATTCTTCTTCTAGTCTTTGCTTCTAGCTACTTGAGCCATTCCTCCCAGATCTGCCTGCCATTCCCATTGACTGATTTTGAACCCTGAGAGCTTCCTTTTGTCTCCATGTGTCACAACGATACAGACTGAGGAGCCTGCTGTGCACATGCTTAGCACATGACCACAGGAGGACCATCTCTTTTCATATACAATAGTATAACAGTAGTACAGACATTATTGAACACACCTAGTAGATGCTAATTGCTTTATTTATGTGTAATAATGACTACATATTTTTTAATCCAATCAATCTGATGAGAAAACAACATCTCTGATTGCTTAAGTGTCTGATTCAAAGTCACATAAGTGGTCGGAGGCAAGGCTAAGAGCTGAATACAGGCATCCTGCCTTTGGGTTAAGTGTTTTCTCTAGGACATCATAGTTCCATTTCTGGGTGTTTCCAAGGTGCTGTGTTTACATATAATTGGTCATTTCTTTGTGCTGGCCATTACGTAGATGAGGTAGGAAGGGATATTTGCAAATTTTACATCTTCCTGTTACAAAGTAAGAATTATTTTAGAAAATGGAGCTGATTCATATTACAAAGACCAAGCAATTCATGCTTGCATTTTTATGTAGGCAAGAAGTTTGATGCACTGGAAATTCATGCCTTTGAGACACTTAGCCTTCTCACTGGGGTTTTGAGGAAGCCTCTTAACGTCTTTGAACTTTAATGTCCTGATCTCTAAAATAAGAATGCAATTGGTATGCAAGTCATCCTACATCATGGCTATCAAACGCTTGCCATTAATAGACAGTCCATAAATGTTGACCTCCGTTTGCCTACTGTCCATCCACCGCCCCATACCATCTTCTATTGTTCAGTTCCCCATGTAGTCGAAATAGTTCTAGTTGCTTTTTCCTTTACTATTCCCTCTATCCTAGAACACTTGGTAAGGCCTGAATTGATCCTGTATAGACCAAGAAAAATCTGGCCGCCCCAGCCTCTCCTCTCCTTCAAGTCTTCTGTCTAAGATAGGTCTGTGTGTTCTCGCTCACCCGGCAGCCTGTGCTGACATGAGTAAGTGCTTCTGTACACTTAGTGCCGTCTCTCTGCTTATCACTAGACGGTGTCAGCTGTCCCATCACTCTTTCTGTCTATACAGTGCCAGTGAGCTGATACGTGGTAACCTTGACAGTGTCTCTTACAGTGTTAGCCCTCGTGAGAGCGTCCTTCAGCCTCTGGAAGCTGGCTCTGACTAGAAATTAAGCAAGCCCATACCAAATCAACATGGTAAACATGGTAAACCAGAAAATGTTGAGTGGTAAATTCCTTTTTACAGTATACAGTGAGACCTATCTTTTGGGAAGCTTTTTCCATGTAGAATTTTTCATGCTGAATTCAATGTAGTTGGAATATTGAATCAGTGATATTTCATAAATGGCAACATTTCAGAATGGATAAATTTTAAAATTATTTCTGATGGACTAATAACATTTCTTGTAATGACACAGTCATAGGGAGATGCAGATAAATATGTTGGCAGCAGTGTATTTTTGGCCAACCTGGACATACTGTGGAGTAAGAATAATAGTAACAAAAGCCAGAGTCCACCTGTAGACTCTTTCCCAAATAGAAACACACAGGAGCAGCTCATATTTGTTCATATTTTCATGAAGAGACTGCTGTGTGCTGGACATTCTTCTGGGCCCTGGGAAACGTCAGTGGACGAAACAGATAAACTCCCGGTGCTCACACGCTGGAGGGGGAGACAGATGAGCCAGCAAACAATACCTGATGTACAGGGCTAATTGCTGTGAAATAAAGTGAGGAAAGGAAATCTGTCAGTTTCCCAGGTCTGCTGCAACAAATTACCACAAATTTAGCTGCTTAAAAAAATATAAATTTATTCTCTCACAGTTGTGGAGGCTGGACGTCCAAAATCAAAGTGTGGGCAAGGCCACGCTTTCTCTGGAGGTTCTAGGGGGGAACCCTTCTTTGCCTCTTCCAGTGTCTGTAACTCCAGTCATTTCTTCATTTGTGGCAGCATCACTCTAATCTCTGCCTCTGTCCTGAGATGGCCTTCTTAATTGCATCTGCAAAGACCACTTTGACAAATAAGGTCTCATCCACAGATCCTAGGACATGGATATATCTTTTGGGGAGCCAATATTCAACCTCCCACAGTACGGAGGTAGAGAGTGATAAGATGAGGGAGGTTTTTAAACATACTGACCAGGGGAGGCCTTTCTGAAAGGCTGGTGTATGAGCTGAAACATTCATTAATTGAGAGGGCAAATCATTTGTCTAACTGAGGGAAGAGCATTTCAATTGGAGGGAATAACAAGTGTATATGGCATAACATAGACAAGATGTTCAATATTGCATCATTGCTCTGGATCCTGGCTTCAAGGATGTCCTCTACAACTTTCTAGCTGGCACCTGTGTGTTTCTGGTGCCCATTAATTATATGGTTGAGGGTCTCTTCCATGTAACCCACATTATTCTGGTTCTGGTACACTCACCAAACTGCTTTCGAGCTTTCTAAGGTTTTTCTTCATTTAACAGATTCATTACTTTTCTTTCTCTAGTATAGCTGAGGCTTTTGGGGATAAGTCTATTTTTTTTAATAGATTTTCAATTTTATTAATAAATACAGATGGTGGGGAAAGAAAGGGCTTGCTTTTGAGGCTTGCTGGCTTTTAGTTTGGATACCACTTTCATTATTTATCTGTCACTTCCACCTGTAACCAGTATGAGATTCCGGGGGCTCAGTGGCATCACTTCCTTCAAGGCAGTGAAGAACTTCAAAGACCAAAGTTGTACATCACTTGGCCTCGTGGGAATGCAGAGCTGAAATCCTGACCAGACCACACAAGCTGTTTTTCCGCTTCCACTGTACAGTTAACACAGAGGATGTGTCATGGGTGAAGAAGAAAGAGTCTGCTGTGTAATGCTCTGTCACTCATTATAACACTCAGGGCTCCCATGAGCATGGAAGGAAGAGATGAGAAAATGTAATATCCACCACCTGTTTGAGATGTTAAATGTTGCTGCTTTGACTTGGAAGTTTCAAAATGATCTATCACTCTAATTAAAATCACCCTGGATATTAGATTAAATTGAAGTAAGTGGAATAAATTTATTTTATGTTTTTCTAATCAATTATGTGCAGTAATAAGTAAATCAAAATTCTCCCAATGCCCCCTCAAAGCTCCCCCCTCCCACTTTTTTTTCTTTTGGCTTGGAACCGGAGCTAATACTTATTACTCAGGCCATTGGAAGTAAGTAGAATTAAATAATTTTTTTTTTTTATTTTTACACTTAGTTTTCCTTGCCTCTAAGAATGTAGGTGAAAAGATAATAATTATCAGGTCAATATGAATCTTCTCTTCCAAAGCTTTCAACAAAGGCAATAAGACAATTTTTCTTTTAATGTATTATGAAATATTATCAAGAAAAGTATGTTCAAAGGTGACTTTATAAGAGAAAAATATACTCTCTTTAATAACTACTATGACTTTTGGAAATGTTTTGTGAAAGCATACTTAGCTTTCAAAGTATACTTTGTTTAGCCAGCAGATTCATAGCTGTTCTCAGTCTTGTAACTTTTGACTGAGTCCCTCAGCTGCTGGTCCTTCTCATGACAACATAATTGAGCATAAGTCTTGGCATCTGCCCATTGTGCCACCAGGAGAAAGGGTTTTGGCACATCAGCTCAACTGCAGGTCATAGTGAATTGTCCTGAAACATTTCTGCAACCACTCGAGTAAAACAGCCCTTGGAAATTGTATCCTGTTCTTTTTATAGTAGTATTATACAAAAGAAGAATAATTGAACAGATAACCTGATTCAGACACTTTTCTCCAAGTTAAATTTCAACATATCATCACTAAATCACATTCTTTTTTTCCTACATGAGAATAGGATAGGACCATTTCAAAGTTTAAGTACAGAGTATGTTATTGTTTCCTTGTCTTTTCTCACAATAAAGAAAATCAAACTCATTTCCTTATTAAAACAAAAGTGGGGACCTCTCCTACAACTAAATGAAAATGTAGCAGAGGCAAATTGCAGCCCTTAGGAGACAACGATCTCCCATTCTCCACTCCATGGTCTGACCCTTAATCCAACTACCACCTAACCTATATAATTTGGAAGTAATGCAGGTTTCGGCTGTTGCAAGGAACATTCCCCTCCATTAAGTAGCAGGGAGAGGAACTGAAATTTTGCATGTTATTTTGTGGCAGAATTTAAGAAATTAAAGCATTATCTAGAAAAAAAATACAGTTTTTCTCCAGAAGTGTAAATGCATTTATATTATTGGCCCTTCTCACATGAAAGGAGGTTGTTGTTAAAACAGAGCAAAGCAAATCAAAATAAAAGAACATCAGAACGACACAATCTTTATGCATTGGATGTTATTATCATTTTTTAACTGTTGAAGCATGTCGAATATAAAAAAAAACTTATATTTTCAAATTAGAAGCCATAGATTAGTAAACATCATTTAGCAATTCCTTTGCAAAGATTTAAAAGGTCATTGAGAATACCAAAATCATTAATGGATTGCTGGAAAGTTTGCTGTAAAGTCTAGTCTGAAAAGCCTGTAACCATTTCCATCTGTTTGGGTCACACTTGAATAGAATCTAGGAACCTCAGCATCGCAGGAAGTTACCCACGATGACACGGTCTTTCTTGTGAGAGCTGTTTAATTTGAACTGTGCTGTTTGGAGACCAAAAGAAAAAAAAAGATTTTCATAAATATTTAATAGACTTTTTTTTTCCTTGGTAAGATACCCATGCACACATATGACATTTGACCATTACAATATATTCCTAATTCTATTTGGACTTCAATTGAACTATCAGGTAGATTTTTGTCTGATGTGTACAGTAACACTGAGATGGGAAATTTGAAGTGTTAATGGGAGACATGGGTTCTTAAGCTGGAAATTTTTAGGCAGTGACGATTTACTGGCACATTCTTTTAAAAACACCAATGGAAAGAAAAATGAAAATGTGTTCTAAGGTGTGTAATTGCCAAAAAGGTGCCACACATATTTGAAAAATCACTGCTTATATGCTTAGGTGCCATTATCTTGAAAACTTTAATAGCCTTCAGTTTGCACTTTTGTTTCCAGAGTTTAATTGCATGGTTTCTGCAACTGTAAGACAAAATTGCAATCGAATGCTGTTCCCATTTGGTAATGCACCAAGGATGAATAACTTAAGGAAAGAGAGCTTTAGGTTCCTCTGGAAACCATCTCTCACCTTACCTTCTCTTTTTTTGTGGACATGAATGGAAATCAAAGATGCAGACATGTTGCCTAGCAGAAGCGCTTGCTTAGGAAGGAGGCCAAATTCAGTAGTGTCTACATTGACTTTCTCCAGTACTAGATTAATAGAGGATGTGACAGGAAAATATCAAGTAAGATTTGCCAAGTGCTGCCAATGCTGTTAGAATTCATTTTGAATTATTGGAAATTTGAAAACATGACTACAGGACTTAAAATAAAGGCTCCTTGGGGAAATATGCCTAGATAGGGAAAAGATTTTACTTTGCTATGATCAATCACCTTTCAATTTCTTAATGACAAAACACAATTTCTCTTTTGCATAACTTTTGACTCACAAAAAGATGTTTGCTTTTCAGAGGATGACTTTTTTTTTAGGAAAAGTAGAATAAATTAGCATTGCACAAATGAGTTATTATTGGAGCCTTTGGTGTTGGAGTTCCATTTTCTGGAAGACTTTAAGATTATTTCTTGTAATCTTATTTTTCCAGTAGAAGTAAAAAGGACTAGATAAGGCTGAGAATTATAAACATTTGTTACTATATGTGTTGCTTAAGTGAAGATTTGTTTGGGAATCTGACGTGAAGAAAAAAACTGGAGAAACTGCACCTGGAGCTCCACAGTGAAAAAAATTAAGCAAAAAAAAAAAAAAAAAAAAAAAAAAAAATACATCTTTCATATCTCTTCTTTTAGTTTTTATGTTGGAATTAGAAAATCTCATTCAAGAAAAATGAGGCAGTTTTCTGTTTATGTATTTATTTATTTTTTTAGTGATGGATAAAAATTTAAGTACCTTTCCATGTATCTAA
Organism: Rousettus aegyptiacus; assembly: GCF_014176215.1. NCBI lineage: Eukaryota > Metazoa > Chordata > Mammalia > Chiroptera > Pteropodidae > Rousettus > Rousettus aegyptiacus. The sequence continues at coordinate 54,666,591 of NW_023416286.1, read as the reverse complement.
CATAGATGTTGTACAAATAAGAGGGTATAGATGATTAGAACTGATATATAATGTGTCTAATATGCATTATTTTTGTCATTATTCAGTGAAACTTTGCAAATCAAACTTGAACTAGCTCAAGGAAAAATGCAAAAGTGTTGGCTAATAGAATTAAAGCAGGTGTGGCAGATGACACTAGGGTCAAAAATATCAGGATTCATTTTCATTTTCTTCATGGTGGCCTCTTTTCTCAGAATGGGCCTCCTCTGTGCTAAGCAGAAACATGGATACTTAATATTTCCAAACTCTACTACCAGACAGAATGGGGATCCTAGTTTTTATTTCCAAGTTCAGAAGTCACAGAGAAGGATTGATGGGTTGACCTTGGGTCAGGTGAATTTTCCTGAACCAATCAACACTTGCCAGTCTTCTGTTATAAGCCAAGAGGTGCTAATAGCTCATCTCTAGATTAATTACAGTGGCCAGGGAGGAGGTAGTTTTACTAATGCAACTCCCAACCAAAACACATGCTTAGAGGAGGGGGGAAATGATGACCCAGAAGAAGGAAGTGCTGTTCAGACAGACAACATGTGTCACAGACATTTACTGCTGTCAGATAGCAGAGCATGTTCTCAGACTAAAAAGACAATTCTAATCTGGGTTTTATCCCCCATAAATGCAAAATCTCTTTCTTATGGAAGAATATCATTAAGTAGTTATAGATATATATATTAAACAAAGAACCTAAGCAATAGAAAGAATTGAAAAAAGGCCATACTATAGTCACAAAACTAAAGCAAGATATTAAGGAATATAAACTGATTAAAAGTAAGACATAAAATAGCCAACTAAAGAAAATTTAAACTTCTTCTTCTCACAATACCTACATGATCTGGGGAGCTTACTTGGGGGAGCTTCAGAATACTAAGTGACTTGTTATAGGTATGAGTCAGCTACATTTACAGGTGATTTTTAGCTTTAGCTGTCATCTCACTGCACTGGTAGTGGTATAATAAGAAATGTTTCAAGGCAGATGACCAAGAGTGAATAGTAATAGTTGTTTTGGAGTCAAAGAGATGGGACAGCTTTTAAAGACATATCAGAATAATGTTATCTATAACCTAGCTGTGAAAGGAAAACTGAAATTTATTGCTTAATGAAATGTGTTTGATGAAGCAGAACATGCTCACAGCTTTGTTAATTAAGAATATTCACAATTATGCCACTTCTTAATAGAGAATAAAAAAAGTCCTTTCAATATTGTGTTTTTAAGTGTGGACTTTAATTAAAAAATTAAAAAGGCATTATTTTGATAAACATCATGTGAGTTTTTTGTTTTGGCCTCAAATAATCACCTTTTAAAATAAATTCTTATTTTTTCACTAGCTATATGGATTAAATACTTCACAGTTAAAATTTTGTGTGCTCATAAAACTCAAGTATGTTTACATTTCAATGAAGACGCAGATCTCAAATAGAGGAGTCTTATCTAAGTTGACTGGTCAGAGGGAAATTAAAGAATTTCTCATCAGAAAAACCTATTTTCTTCTTGGATGTACATTTACTTATTCGATAAATAGTTACCAGACACCTACAAAGTGCTAGGCTCTGGGGTAAAGCTGTAAACAGAAAGGATTCTCCGACATTAAGGAGCTCCTGATTTAGCGGTGCATGCATACAGGCTGTGGCACCTTAGGGCAAGTCCTATAAAGCAGCTTACACAATGTACTGTGAGAATACAGAAAAGATCTAAATAACAACTGCTTAAGGCTTTTATGTTGTTCAGAAGACAAGTTTTAACAAGAGATGCATACCTCCAACTCAAGATATTAAAAACTATGAGAAAATTTGAATGATGGTCAACACTGCAATCATATACCTTCAGTGATGTAATCAAGCAAAAATCTCATTGAGTGCTACCCAGAAATAGAATGGAACTTAAAAACTTAGATAAATTTTAAACTTTTACATTACTCGAGGTTTTTAAAATTTCCCTCTTATTCTTAGAATGTTCATTGTCACTCTGTCCCCAAAGCTTAATTAGGTATTTAATAATTTTAGTCTAACTGTAAAGTGCTTCTAGTACAGGAACTTCACAGATTATGTCAATGGATTCAGAGCTTGCTTCTGTTTTCAAGTTTAAATAAATGATTCCAATTAAACATTGGTAGTCAATGAGGCCAGCTGTAACAGAGATGTTACTTCATGTTATTTGACCCGTGTTGAAAACATATTAAGTAATTTTCCAGATTTATTTATTTGGAAACTTTTTCTTACTCGTTAAGAATAAAAGTGAAAAATATGACTTTAATCAGAAATATTTGACATCATTGATAAGCATACATCTAAAAATTATTTCATGTTTTTCAATCTTTCCTTTATTAGTTTTTCATTAAGAAGAGGAGATCAGCCTGTGAATAGACATTTATAATCATATTTTCACTATGATAACATAAGAAAATTAAATGAAAGCTGGTGAAAAGATAAGACCTTTTCAGGTTTCTAATGAATTACTTGGACAATGAGAAAAAGGAAATTCTCAAAAAAAAAAATGCTTCTGAGACTTGGAACCATTCTTAGATGCAATGCTAGTTGTTCAATGTCACACAGAACTGCATATTCGAACAGGGACATTCCAGTTTCAAATTAGGCATAAATAATGATGGCGATAGAATCACTAATGTTTTATTTTTTAAATCTCTTTTCCTTTAAAATTTCTTAGTGTTTGTAATAATGTGCACTACAAGTGATATAATTAGAAAAAATATTTAAATAACATAAACTAACCAAACAAAGAAAATAAAAATTTAAGACAACACCAAACAAGTTGGTGGTTGTTGAGGGAATGTTGCATGTATTATATTACATTACATATTGTGCTATATTATAGATGTGCTGTTGTAATGAAAAAATTTCCAAGATGTGATTCTTTCCTCTTTGGGTTGTTCTCACCATGGAAGAGAGGCTCAGAACAAACTGTTCTGGCTTGTGTGTGTTTAGACCTTAGATATATGTCTTCTTATTTTTCTTTTCCATAGGAAAAGATAATAGCTTATTCGTAGGGTTAGTGAACAAAAACTATAAAAGAGTTTGGTTGGAAAGAGAGAAATGAAGTGGTGATGATTGTGTTAGGATGTAGGAGATCACTAGTGGGAGACTCAAGACAATCCAGGGAAAACATAACTGAGCTAACATGATGTGACAGTTAATTTCATGTATCAACCTGAAAGGGCCACAGGTTGCCCAGATATTTGGTTAAGAATTATTCTGGTTGTTTCTGTAAGGGCGTTTCTGGATGAGACTATCATTTGACTCAGTAGACTAAGTAGAGTAGATTGCCCTCCTTAAAGTGGTTGGCTCTCATCCAATCCGTTGGGGGCCTGAGTAGAACAAAAAGTGGGGTAAAGGAGAATTTACTCTCTGCCTGATTACTGAGCTTGGACATCGGTCTTCTGTCCTTGGAATGGGGTTTGCACCATTGGTGATCTTGGTCCTCAAACCTTCAGACTTGGACTGGAGCTACGCCATTGTATTTCTTGTGTCTCCAGCTTGCAAATGGCAGATCATGGTACTTCTCTGCTTCCATAATCATGTGAGCCAGTTCCCTACTAGGTATATAAATTTCTCTGGAGGACCTTGACTAATACACAGGGAAAATGCTGATGGAGAAGATGTAATAGATTAGAGACGTTTGCAGCAGGGAGTGTGCTGTGGAGTGAGGCAGTACTTCTGGGCAGTACTTTGCTCTTCCTGTTCTAAGGCATGCCCTCTGGCTCTCTGTACTTTTTTGGGAGGTCTACTTTTGTACAAGCCTGAACAAAAGAATGAGACTTCCTCTAAACTCAGAAGATACCTACTCTCCAGAGTAAAGGTGGGGGTCCATACAATAGGCAAATGCTTTAATTTTATTTTTTGACCTTCATATGTAACTGCAAATATAACTAATTTATCTTAAGTATGTGAATACATTCAACAATGAAAGCAGATCCTTTTATTTAGTAATAATTCAGTTTTTCATTTTAGATCTCAATAGCCTGTCATAAAGGCCTGATTGCAGTCATCACTCAATGATTATTGTGGTGTCCCCCTTTATGTCTAGTTCAGATTTAATAAATGACACTTCATGTCATTTTCTCATTTTATGTTTTAGAGCCACATTTTTTTTTTTTTGATACTCAGTTACTCCATTTAATATAGAATCTTAAGGTCATTGAGAGATTTATCTGATAGAATGATTATAGTTCATTTGTTATGCTGGTAATTTCTATACAATACATACCTTTTGCATGTGAGATACAAAAGGCTAGAGGTTTTGAATTTGACTTTCCCTCTTATCTGTGAAGAAAGCTTGCTTTTGGCATGTTTCTGGCTAATACTTTACCAATTGATCAAAGTGCCACATAATTTTTATTTCAATTCAATTTTTTGTGAATAAAACAAGATTTAGGATGAGACAAATATGTCCTCAATAGCAAGAACACACACGAATTTTCCTTCTGATTATGGGCATCATCTTCGCTAGCTAAAAATAGAAGGAGAACTCTGGTTACCAATTTTCTGCTTTGGAGATTTTAGATTTTAATTTTTAACTATTAGTAAGTTGAGCAATGAGGTAATAGATATGTTTAATTTTAAACATGTGTAGAGGACTGAAATACCAACAGTGGAAAAAATTAAAATAACAATTTAATTGACTTTTTTTTTTTTTCACTGAAGTAAAGACAGACCAATTATAGTCATCTTTGGTTAGAAAATTATTACCTGTACAACTTTCAGTAACAGTCAACAGCTTCTCATGAAATGGAAGGCAGTTTAAATGTCCATTCAATTTGTTGTTTAGTACAATTAAGCAAATAAGGAAGATTAATTTTCCAAAATAAGGAAGAATAATTTTATTTTTGTTATTTTTTAAACTTATAAACAAAAAGTTACATTTGTTACTGTGTGTTGTTCTGGAGAAACCAATTTTTAATCAGGTTGAACAAGGGACAGGCCAGATTTTTCCACAAGCTTCAGCTGATCTCAGTCTCCAGTCATTCTGTGCTTCCTGTGAGTCAAGCACTTTGTCAAGTGAAGGGGATAAAGATGAATAAGAAATATCCGTGCTCAAGAAGAGAATCGTTTTGTCAGAGAATTGGAACTAGCACAGCAATGTCTTCTGCAAAAGGCACCATCTAATATTAGTGCTAAGGCTCCAGGTACCACAGGATGAGGGGCATCCTTCTGGGGGAGCATTCAAAGATGGGTGGAAGGAGTTTTCGGAGGAGTAAACTTGAGCTGTCCCTTTGAAGCTGAGGGATAGGTTAAGTCTTAGAGGAAGAGAGCACAATGGCAAAGGTATGTAGCCAAGAACCATGACCAGTGGGAGTGGGTGGACATTGCTCTTGGTTTACATCATTAGAGCTAAAGTACTAGATGAAGACCAATAGGTGGGGTCAGGGTGAGAAGGTCCTTGAGTACCATCTGGGAATAATTGATGAAGTCTATAGAGAAGCATGACATGATGAGATCTACTTTTTGGAAAAACAGATATTGCTGGTGGTTTTATGAAAGCTGAATTTTAAAAGGACAAATCTGGTTAGGGTCCAAGTGAAGAAGGCTTGGATTTTAGTAGCATAGGGAGGAAAGAGGTAATATATTTTATTCAAAAAATTAGGTGGTAAAATAGCAGGTCTCATAATTGACTAGATGTCGAGTAAGAGAGAGGAATAATAATAATGCTAACGATGATAGCTAATATTAATTATAGTATTCTTTAAGCTTCAGTATAAGTAGGATGAATAAGAATTCATTTTTCCCTTTACTTATTCATTTATTTATTTCTCTGTTCATTTGTTTTGTCCTTTAGAACCTCTGATGTAAAGAGGAAGGCAGATAAGAGAATCAATAATTACAATATATTTTAAATTATGATAGATTTTTACTAAGGCATGGAAAGATCTCAGGGAAGTAATCCTTATATAACAGATGTTTTTAAATATTCTACATACTATTTCATTTAATAAGTAAACATTATTATATTCTTAAGGCAATTGGCATTTGCTTAAGCAAATAACATAGGCAGCTGTCATTATTTAAACAGAAAAGAATTCAATGTTGATAACGTTAGAAATAAATGTTCGTCCAGAAGTGACTTATATGCTAAAGTTTCAAACTTACCTGCTTTTTTTCAACTTGCACAAACGCCTGCCTGCACACGTGCCTACAGGATTTATCTTTGTCACCAGTGTCCCATCAGACATTTGAGGAATTTCATCAATGTCAGCCAAGAACCATTTGTAACACTGAATGAGTACAACTCTGAAGCTACACCTCATGTAATTCAGTTTTTGCAGAGCTGGAAATGTGCACAGGATAGATGGCAGAGCTCTATTATGGGATGAACAAGGTGACTGCAAACAGGGCAGGAAAGAAATTCTCTAAGGACATCTGGAAGCCAATTGCCTGCAATGCAGCACAGCCCTAGGCTGCTATGAAACAAAAGAGGCAAACAGATCAACCTTAGGAACAGCTATCAGAGATGGGGCAATAGGGAGGTGGCTAGGAATTATAGAAATAGAGAGCAAAGTTTAGTCACAACTGGGTTGATTTTGTGTAAACCTCAGGATGAAATATATTTTTTCTCAATCATGGCCATGTTAATATTACAATAGTTAACACATATTTAAGTCACTGTTTTGAAATTTTGCTCAAGCACTGACAAATTTTCTGTTTGTGTGATGTTAAGAATTTCTTTAACTAAGGTTACAATTAAAGCATGATTCAAAGCATTGTAATTTCTTAGAGGCATTTGGGTCCTGAGCTAATTCTCAAAAGTATAATTTTTCAGTAGTATACAAGACAAGAAAGAAAGAAAGAAAGAAAGAAAGAAAGAAAGAAAGAAAGAAAGAAAGAAAGAAAGAAAGAAAGAAAGACAGACTTGGATAGATAAGGAGAAGCAGGAAAGCATTTTCTTTTGCCTCGGAAGCTTTTGAGATATCTCTCTTAGGTTAGAATGGATCAGAAAATTAAAGAAATAAAACAAGACAAAAATGCTAACTTGAGCTTCTTGTTTGCTACGGTTCCACGGCAGCGTGAAATGAGTTTTCAGAATTTCCTTGAGATCCCTCCATGAGGATCTGGGACCTGTGTCTCTCCTACTTCCTAACTTTGTCAGGACCCAGCTGACAAATCATTATAGCCCCTAAGCTTCAGTTCTTCCATCTGTAACATGGGGATGACAAATACTATCTTATTGGTTTGTGGTGAGGTTTGAATGAGTTAACTTATGTGCCCCAAACATAATAAACACTAGGCAGGTGTTTATTATTACTATACATAGAATGAAGAGTGTTAATATTTCATTGTTCCATCTAGCTCTGAAGTTGAGTAGTGTTCTATGGGGCAGAAGTTCAGTTTATTTTTAAACAGCAGAAAATCCCATATTATACTGGAATGACTGTATATGTTTGGGTAAGTGATCTATATAAGATTAAAATCTTATAAACTAGTAAATAAAGTAGCCACTAATCAGTCTATCACAGTTAAGGCTGTGAGTTTCCCAAAGGTTGAAAAGGGCCTTATTTACTTGTTTTGTTTGATATAAACCTCACCTTTGCGTTGAAGAAAATGAATTACACTTGCATTTCAGCATAAGATGAAAGCATTTAAGTTTTATAAAATATATCATAAAGTGATTGGTTTTAAGATAGAGTTTATATCTTTTTCAATGACTAAAAATTCCTTAGCAGAGACTCAAATGTGCCATTTTATCTTGAGTTTTATCACTTGGTATAAAAACTGTGCGTACTGCTGATATAATCACAGAACATTTTAATAAAAGAAAAGAAAAACAAGGACTGGATTCAGCTATCCATTAATATTGTTTCTGTGTCCACTCATTTTTTTCTCCTAAAAACAAACAATCCATTTTAGAGCCCATGGCTACCTGGCCAAAGGGATTCATTATCCCATGATTGTTATGGGAATTTGGACAGCTCCATAAATCCAGATACTGAAATGTGTCATAACATGAAAGCGATTCCAGGAGCAAGGGAATATTTCTCTGTATCCAGTGTCTGGCTTTTATTTCTAGAACAGACGTTTAAAATGATCATTTAGGAATTTATATCTTCATTGGTGATGTTTGTAAGAAAAAATAAAAAAAAATTCTGTTATCACCCCACTGATGATCAGAGAAGTTGTTTTCAATGAGCAGAGTTATTAGAATGATGTTTTATGTTTTTACTTTATTTCTCTGTCTGCTATTTTATGATTTTTGATGGAGAGGACAAAATTTGGACAAGGAAGCAAAATATTAATTTCGGACTTACTTTTAGCTTTCACTTAAAAAAGAATCTTTGGACCTGAGGGTCGACATTTATTAGATCGTCTTTATCCATTTTAGATTGCACATTTTTTTAGTCAATTGTAGTTTCAGCTACTATAGTAACTGGGTTCTAATTTTTGTAGCTTTTAGGTAAGAAGATAACTATGTAGAGAGTAAAGATTTGAGTGTGTGTTTCTAAAAAAGGGATTATATACACCAAAGGAAACCATTTTTGTTTATTATAGGAAAATGCTTTCTACAATTTTAGATTTCACTTTGTAAATGAAGTTGTAATTCTTTCTCATTACCCTGGGCATCTACCCTGGATTGAGGCTATGGCTGACTGTTACAGTATTCTCTACTTCATGCTTGTCAGAACTAGAATCTTTACTATGCCCACCTATTAGGCATTATCATGGAGCCACACAAGTCTCATCTGTAGCAATTATCACAGTTATAAATTCATTTTTGTTATTATGCCATTAATACCCATCTTGTTCATTAGAATGCAAAAATCTATAAGTAGAGAGCTGTGGTTCATTTTGTTATAGACACACACACACACACACACACACACACAGAGAGAGAGAGAGAGAGAGAGAGAGAGAGAGAGAGAGAGAGAGAGAGAGAGATTCTTGAAATAATAGCTGATTGATTGAATAAATGAATGGCATCTGCCATAAAAGTTGGTATGGATTTTCCTACAAAGCAAAAAACAAATCTTGCAAATCATATAAAGTTTTGCTTTTTATAAAAGATGTTTAAGTTGGCTAGTAGAATGACCGAAAAGAATAAATCCCACTTCCTAAAAGTAGCATCTGCATTAAAAAAAAAAAATCTGTATCAAATTCTTGTAAGTAATGTGTGTTTTTAAGAAGAAAAAGTTAAAATTTGGCAAGCACTAATGAGCACATACAATTCTTTGAAGCATTAATGTCTGTATTAGCAGAACTTCTTAGAGTGATGTGATACTAACGTAAAGCTGTTCACTTTCATAAAGGCTTTCCAGCTTTCACTTCCGTAGTCATCTGTATTCCTCAGTCCCCTGCAATAACAGAGTCATGGAAATCAGTGTTTAATACTTCCAAATATGCAAAGATGTTGAACATGCCATAATGGTGAAGAGCATTAGCTTAAGGAAGCTGTTAGAAGTTCAAGATGTTAGCAAATAATTGTGATTACAATAACATAGCTGCTTTCTTCCTTTTGGCTCCATTTCAGTGCTTCTGGAAATTCTTTAAGAGAGTTGTAAATCTAGAGATGAAAGATGAATTTCTTGAAAGTAATTTAAATAATAACAAAGTCACCAAACCCAGATACAGTTTTCTTTTATTTACCAAAAAAACCAGAATAGTTTTGTGATCTGAAACTCTTTGTCTGGGGTTTGCCTTTACTAGTCCCATAATTTTACCTAGGAATGTGTTAAATGTGAAATTTTTGTTTACTTTTTATTTTTTTAAAGTTTTTACTTATAAAAATCTCAAGTAAGGGTTTATAAAAGTGGCAGACCAATTAAAGAATCACTTGTAGAGATATAAGAGGCAACATGATCACCTTGTTTGTAGAGAAATCTCAAAACCTGGAAGAATGAGACTAGAGATTTTGAGTCTCTTTATAATGGACCTTCTTATCGGGTTTAATCCTGTCAACAAAGGTGTCTTACAGGTGATGGCCCTTTAGGAAAGAGGGTAAAAAACACTCTTTAGTGATATTGATCTAAACTTTCCTCTAAGCATCATGGATTTGGGCAGTTTTCCCATAGCTAATGTTCCAGGTGGCCAACGGCAGCAGTTCAATCCCTCACTCTTCCCCATGTCCTTCTGAAGCCTTAGTAGTACTTTGATTCCATGTTGCATTGAGTAGAGAGTCACAGGCACCATTTTGTTATCTCACTGGGTTTTATAACAACTTCTGGACATTCCAATATACATTACAAGAGTTAGGGACTATGAACCCATTTGTTCAATCTACATCTAATAGGCACCTACTGTGTTCAGTTCTGCACCAGATTTTGTGGCACAAGGAGGTAGAAGGTCTTATTACCATCCTCAGGTATCTTTTAGACACCAATATATACTTTTATCTGAATAATACCAGACATTCAAGGCCCTATAATGTCTGTGCTAAATTTCTATTTCTATCTTCAAATTACATTTCTATTTAGAAGAACAGTATGTTGCTTACAACAACAAGAACAGCTACAATGAAAATAATAACAGCAATAATAAGTAAAATGTAGCAAATATTTACTAAGGAGCACTTAACAACAATGTGGATATTTCTTAATCCTATGAAATAGTTCCATTTTAAAGATGAAACAATTGAACCCTAGAGAAGTGAAATAATTCATTTAAAGTCACACGTAGTACATAGTAGGGCTTGAGTGTTAGCCTTTGTCAGACAGACTCTGGGGCCATAATAATTGGTTTGGTTGTGTGACATTAGAAAAATTATTTAACCTCGCTGGACCTCAATGCCCTCATGTGTTTTATGAGAGTAATGACAATACTTAAATCATAGGGTTGTAGTGAAGATTTAATTAGCTGATACATATAAACTGAAGCACTTTGTAAATGCTGTTATTGTTACTTTATTATTATTAGGTTTACTGCTCCTCAAACTTAGCTATAATTTTTCTGCATAACATGCTTAAATTTGCAACCCACAATCCTCAGAAATTCTTCACCATTATTTTTAAACCAAACAAACCAAATTCACTTTACTTTTCAGGGTCTAGGTTTTCTTTTTTAAAATGTCAACTCAGAGGCATTCTCTTCTCTGAGGAAATGATCCTTTGATTATTATCTCCTTTCCATTGTTTATGTATCACCCATGTAACAGTAAATGTGAACCTATTACACCAGTGGCTGGATGCAGAGAAAAGGGCTATGCCTTGGACTTGTTAATATTCCCCAAAGTCTAGCATTATGCAGCCTACAAAGCAGATGGTTCTTAAAAAATAATGAATAGATTAACTTTTAAAAGCCAGGAGCTCTCTGGAGTGGTCTAGTTCTGCCTAATAGGCTGAGATAAAGGAAGAAGCGATATAATAAAGAAAGGCTACTAAATGGCTTAATGATGGCCCAAGATGAGTCAGTAAAAGAATCAAAGCGAGAAGTCTAAGCTTCAATTTTCTGCCTTAAATCTGGACAGAAATTGATTTTGAAAGTTGAGTGTGCATTAGAATGGTCCAGTAATCAGATGGGACAGGTAACTGCTAATCTGCAATTTGAGTGTCTTTTGGATATTTTTCTTCCTATTAACTAATATCTCTCCATGCTTTCCACTGAGGTGAAATTGCATTATTGAAAATTTATTTCTTGGTTAAGACTCTATCCTCAAAAAAGACCAATAATCTGATTATAGAGGGGTGCTAGAAGGGTTAGTCATATCTTTTATATATATGTATAGTGTATAATACATACATGTATATATGTCTAGTATATAACATATATATATGTGTATATAATATAGATATATATGTGTATATGTGTGTTTGTGTATGCATAGTCTTATTCTAGAAAATATTTATGATGGGTTGTATGTGACAAAGAACCAGAAACACAAATCAACAATGAGGCAAAAGAAGACAGAAAACAAACAAAAAAAAAATTAAAAATATTATCAAGATCTTTAAAACTGTAGAAATATCTCCTGTTTTTTTTTTTAGTTAAAAATAATGAAACATTTGATATAATTAACACCAATCATGACAACCAGTTCCTATTTGATTTATCACTGTGCTTAGCTAGGATCTTCTTTAAGCGGACCTCAATATAGACTGATGAGGTCATACTAAGAGCAATTCACTTAAAAGCAATTCTCCAGAGGGCTATTATGGTGTCAGTGAGGTTCCAAGATCTTTGCTGATCCATTGTTGATCCACTGCCATTTTTATTTAAAAATGCCTGGAAGAATGGGTAGACCAGATGTCCTCTGAGAAAACTGTCTTGAATAAAAATTTTTCTCAATAGAATTCTAAAGACTCATATGCCACAATATATAGTTCCATGCTGCCTTGGCAGGAAATGGGGCATAAGCATAGTTTCTGCATCTTTATTGAAGCTGAGGAACTCACCTAAGACACAAACCTCATTAGAAAATTATCCCATATTTGTTTGAGATTATCTAATAACTCCTCTGACTAGGCCAGGATCCTGCTTAACTGATATGTTAAATTTGCTCTATTGAATAGATAAATATGTGGCAGGAGTTTGAATATTTTAGTTTATAGGGTACAGATTAAACAGTTTTGGCCTGAAAATAATTTAAGGCACAAGTAAGTTCATGCTTCTTATAGCTCTACTAAATATCTCAATGTTATTTTGCAAATGGTTGAAAAATTAACACTAAGGTAACAAAATGTTATCTTGTTAAATAGAATCATTATTTATAAACTTCCCGAAATAGGTAATGTCAACTAATAATTTTATTATTAGAATATTTGACATTTAATGATTTTTATTTGTAATTAATTAGATAGCAGAATTAGTTATATGTTCTAATACCTCTGGGTATAAATAATAAAAACACAATAAATATGTATAAAATACAATATGACAGTTTTATTTTCTTCATAGCAGAGGGAGTGTATACACATTCAAAAGTAATATCAGATCATGAATCGAATTTAAAAGAAGAAGTCAGAGTTTTTCAGTTGGAAATTTTAACTGTTCTGCAAGAAGATCTTTCCAGTTTGGACTCCCAGGAAAGAATTAAAGAGAACATGACGTCCACATGTCAGTAACCAGTATCTAGACTGAAAACACATAGTGCGATCTATAAATGATTTTGATATACAAGGCTAAAGGCCAAGGAAAGGCCAATGAAAACTACATACAATCTGATATTTGTTTCTCATACATTTTATCACATTTAGTCATTCACCGATACAACAAATATTTGTTGTGTACATATTGTAGGCAAGGGCTGTTCTACTCTGTGAGCACACACTGTAAGCAAAATAGTAAGAGAAGTGGAAAAGCATATTTAAAGTCTGCCTTTTGCTCAAGTAAACATTTGCCTGAGCTTTGCAAGCTTGGTATTAGTCATTTATCCATTAACAAATATTTATTAAGGCACTCCACTAACTACCAGGGATGTACTAGGTACTAGAGAATGAGAATGATAGAGATCCTGTCAACCAGTAACAGATAAGCCAAAGTAAATGCATTTTATTAAGTTTATTAAATAAAATTTCAAATTTATTTAAGTATCAGGAATAGTGTTCTGGAATGGAAATGTAGTTGGGAAGGGGTGGATATATGTCACTGCTAAAATAAGGGTACTTATTAAGGTTCTTTTACCCAAGAGAATGACTTTTAAGCTGGTACTTAAAGATGAGAAGAATACAGCCAGGTGAACAGCCAGAGAGGAGCACACCAGGGAGATGGCAAAGGATATGAAAAGCCAGCCTGGCTGGAGAGTAGTGAGGGAGAAAAGTGGTTCAAGACATGTTGAGAGATGGTGATGGGAGCTAATGACATGGCTCACACTCTTTTCTTACGTCCAATATATTATTGTACCTAAAATGTGGAAAATGGATTGAAGAAGGCCAAAGCAAAAAATGCAGATCAAGAGAAAGAGAGAGAGGAGGTAGGAGGTTCAGTTATAATAGTGTGATGTTAGGTCAGATAATAGATAGCAGTGATCTAGACTAGGTAAGTGGTATGGGTTTGGCAAAAAATGCATTCTAGATATTTGTAGAAGGAAGAATGTATAAGATTAAGAAAAGATTGCATGTGGAAGATAAGGAAAAGGAAGCAATCTAGTCTGTTGAAAACTTTGGACATGGCTAATAGAAGTATAAGTGTTGAGGGGTAGAAGAGATCTCAGCCACGTGGAAGAGAAAGAGGTTCAGGATTATAGTAGTCATTGGTAGTGATCACAAATTTTGATCTTCTCTCTTCTTCCAGGGACATACTAAAGTCACACATTGACACATAACCTGCATTGATGAACGAAATGGGTATGTGAATATGAGTGAGTGCATTACTTCTGGGTAGAAGCTTTAGGAGCCAGTGACATCTTTAAACATTTACTTTTATCACTCATAATCAGTTGGATAGGAAATTTCAGAAGAAATTTAAACTAGAAATCTAACTGTGGGAATCATCAGCATTTAGATGGTGGCATAAGCCATGGAAAAACTTAAGATTGCTTTAGTCAGGATACAAAGAGAGAAGATAAAGATTTAGCTACAAGTTCGTCTGCCCTAAGATCAATATTGATCTTAGGGCAGACGAACTGGAATTGCAAAAGAGCAAAGAAAGAGTTGGAAAAAATCTGGGGAAGATGGTGTCTTAGTTCTCCAGGGCTGCCACTACCAAGCACCCCAACTGAACGGCTGAAAGTTCAAGATCAAAGTGTTAGTGTGGTCAGTTTTTGGTGAGCGGTCTCTTCCTGCTCCCAGTTGCTTACTTTGTCCTTACATGGCCTTTCCTCTGAGCATGTGTGGAGCAGGAGAGGGAGGAGGGTGGGAAACGGGAAAGAGAGAGAGAGAGAGAGAGAGAGAGAGAGAGAGAGAGAGAGAGAGTGAGAGAGAGCAGACAGAGAGACAGAAGTCTTATGTATCTTTTTATAAGGACTCTAATCCTATTGAATCAAGATCTTACTCTTCTGACCTCATTTAACCTTAATTACTTCCTTAGAAACTGCATCTCAAAATACATTGGAGGTTAAGGCTTAACATATTAATCTTGAGCGGACACAAATGATCAGTCCATAACAGATGGTATAGGGAAACCCTTAGGAGAAAAGCCTTCAGGAAGTAAGAAGTAGACAAGTATTTCTGTTTCTTCTTGTATGTAGCAGAATGAGAAATGGCTACTGGATTTGACAACATACAGGTAATTAGTAACCTTGACACAATCAATTTCAGTGGAGTGGTAAGAGAAAAAACCAGATTGAAATGAGCAGAAGTAAGTAGAAATTGTAGATCAGTGAAAATGAGCAGGCAATGTAAAAAACATGAACCTTAAGAGGAACAGGGAAATGTGAGAGAATCTGGAGGGTTAAAAAATCAAGAGAGTTTCTTCCTTTTTCTCTTTATTTTATTTATGGTAGATACTAGAGCTTGCTTGTATGAAGAGAAAAAAATCCAGCAGCTACAGAGATTGAGTAGTGAAGAGAGAGGAGGGTCACTTCAGGAAAGTCTTTGAAAGGCTGAGGCAAGAAGATTTTTTAAATAGGATACTTCCTCTATTTTTACAACAGGAAAGAAATAAGGTCTGAGTAAAAAAAGCAGAAAATAAGAAGATCAGGTACTGTCAAAGGATCATCTCAGTAAAGTACTAGGTAATGTACTCAGCGGAAAAAAGGAAGTACAGAATTTGAGGAATGAAGAAAAAGACATGAGACATTCTTTCCAAGGGACAGAGTTAATTTCATCTTAAATAGATAATTATTGAAGCAGAAGTATAAACGTAACCATTAAACAAAAAATGTTCACTTTTCTAAATACCAAGAATGTATCAAAGAGATAAAGGGTAGGGGAGAAAAGTGATTTTATTAATGCTATTGAGAAATGAATTTGAACTCTTAGCTGATATTAGCTAGCCTTTTGTGAGATTTTATTCAGCAATTTTCAGCTGTATGAGTGTGGACATAGAGTAGTCAGGTGATTGTTAGATTAATGGATGCGTTATATTTTCCAAGTGATTGTGATTGAGGGGAAGAGAGAGTATGTTTATAAGAAATTAACTGTAATGGTGGGCCATGAATTCTGAAGATGAAATGAAATCATAAAGAAAAAAAGGAAGAAAGGAAGGGATAATGGAAATGAAGAGGTCAATGGATTGGAGGTCTTCATGATGATGAGTTGTTTTCAAGAGATTTCAAAAAATGAAAACTAGTGAGGCAATCAAATCTTTGATTTTGAGAGTGAAGCCGTTTTAGCGCAGAATAAATGTCAAGTAAATCTTAGGTGTAAAATTTGGTTGATTTAGCAAATGAAATAACAGTCTATAATCCTGGGATAAAGGGTGACTGACCTTTCTGAAGATAAAATGAAGTACATTTTGGGTGTACATGCCTGTGGAATTAATAAAGTTCCCCGAAGAAGAGAATTATATTTTCAAGTTACTTTTTCTCTGCTTTAAATCAACATTATATTATAGCAGAATCTCACTAGGCCCCACCCATTTATTAATTGCTACATATAAAAATGGTCATTCTTGATCTTTATTTGAAGAACTGGTTTCTAGACCTCCACTACTAAGTTCAGCAGATTGATTTATCAAGTAAGCATTTCCCCCAAAATGTACTCATTATAGACTCTGCTAGCCTGGCTGAGGTTCTCCTTCAGGGTTGGAAAAACTTATAATAAACTTACCTTTCAAAAGATCTTGGATGGTCACTTTCAAATTTTGTTTTACATGGCACCTTACTAATCTTGTTAAAGATTTTTTGGCTAAATACTCAATAAGTCAAACTAGGTGTTGGGAAATTTCCATCTGTGTTTGCAATTTAAAACTGATTATAAACTAGTCTCAATCTTCTATTGAAAAAGAAGGGAGAGAAATTCATGCTTGAGGCATCTGAGGGAGTTCAAAAGTTTTTAGCCCAAACAGTTCCCCAGAGAAGTTCAAAAAATCCTCATTGCCTTTCCTCTTTGCTGTCCTTGAACTAACAAATTTGTCTTTGACTCTCTTAGAAGTTAGCCTCAACTCATCATAGGTCGCTTGAATGAGAGTTTGTAGACACACCTGCTGTTTTAGGAATGTCCTACTTTGGCTGAGAAAAAAACTGCCTGATAGATGCTGGATGTGCCACACCAGAATAAACACCACTCTCCAAATGACATACTTAAGAGCAAAGTTAATGGATATCTATGTTTAGAGCTCGTAGGTTATTTAGAATATACCCCGAAAAGTCTCCTTTTCTGACCTGGGAGTCAGAAAAGTTAAGGATCATAATGCTGGATGATCTCATTAAAAGGTATAAAATGTTTTACTTTTGAAAATTAAGATTTTAGTACAAATATTTGTCTATATTTAAAAGTATTAGCTTTTATTTTCTTACTCTCTTGCATTAGTAGAAGTAAAAGTAGACCTCTCACCCTTATCTTTGCTAGCATTTAGAAGACTCTCCTTAGCTGTCTGGTATAAGTGAGAGGAATCACTTCTTGAAAGATTTGATTCCATCTCCTGGCAAGTGGGATGTGGTTTGTCTTAATGTTTATATTCCTCTTGCTAAGGTGCATGGTACGTTTCAGTACATGAGCTCAGTTCTATGACCTTTTAAACTTATATGTTCTATCTACCTCACAGCAGAGCTAATTTTTGTGGAGAACTGAACTACAAAATTTGCAGCAGTCTGATAAAACTCTAACAGGAACTGTTGAAGAATAAATGGATGCCTTCCTCTCAGAATGTAATATTAGAAATAGATACATGAATTTATTATAAAGCTATCAAAACCCATTTATATACATATTATGGTAATATTCTATTGTATCGGA
Organism: Rousettus aegyptiacus; assembly: GCF_014176215.1. Lineage (NCBI taxonomy): Eukaryota > Metazoa > Chordata > Mammalia > Chiroptera > Pteropodidae > Rousettus > Rousettus aegyptiacus. Next base: position 54,648,844 of record NW_023416286.1, on the reverse strand, counting down.
TGCGATAAGTCTGGACATAATTTAACTACATCTCTATTCTTTGAGCCAGCACTATAGATAACATTGTAGGTATAGCTCAATGCATCTTACCATTCTTAGAATTCGGGATATAGGAAAAATGATCTTTTACTTTCACCCTGGAAGTAAGTGGCCCAGTGCTGGTCAACATACATTTTTAGATTATAGAAATGAGAACCATGTCAGTGAAAGGAAGATGAAGGTGTGAAGGGAAGGCAGCATCCAGACCAACTTTCTCAATATGGTTAAGGGTTTTTCATTTCCTGAGACTAGCTAAGCTAGTAAGTAAGATAAAATATTGGTCACAGAGCACATTCATTTAGGCGTAAAATAGTCCTCTATTTGGAGTTGTACTCAAAACAAGAAAAGCAGTAAAAATAAAAAGAAGGTAGAGGAAAGGAAGTGAATTAGAGATCAAAACTTGCCCTAAATACTGCATTTTGACAAGTTCATAATTTGGAGACTCTAGATTCCTCAGGATGTCATCTGATTCTGTTCTCAAAAGTCATATGTTATTAATTCATCCAGTGTCTGTCATATTAGGGACCATGACTTCTCATGACAAGTAGGAGGAGAATTCATATTTAATTCTAAATGTTTTCCCTTTCTAGATCTTGATGATTTCCCAAGTTAAACAACCTGGAAGGATCAAGGAAATTTCTAGAACATAGACAACTGACCTTATCACAAATATATTTTAGAGTTCTATTTTTGACAATATTGTAAAACTGAATGTTCTGAATATGTTTTTCATACTGAATATCTAGAAATATTGGCTAAAATATAGAAACATAATTTATGTTCATAATCAAGTTTACTAAGTATGTGAGTAAGCAAGTGTGTAAGTATATAAATATAATAAGAAATATTTTCAGAGGCCAAACATTAAGACAAAACTGAAAACAGAGTGGTAAGAAAGCCCTGATGCTTTAGCTTTCCTAGGTTAGCTAAACAGAGATAGAAGACAAAGTTTTGATCTTGTAAAAGATGAAGATAAGAACTTGGATTTCCCAACTTAAACATAAACTATACATTTAAGGAAAGGTTAGCTAGGAAAAAAAAAACGTCTGGGAAAAGGAGGCAATAAGGAAACTTGTTTGCTTAGTATTGGCACCAAGTAAAAAAAATCATATATTAATGAAAAATTATTTTTTCTTTGTATAATTACTATAATTGTATAGCTTAGGAAACTCCAAGGATTAATTTAAGTAACTTCTAAGTTGTCAATGCCCTGAGACATTCAATATAAGCAAATAGGACTTTCTGGAAGAAAGCATTTTCAACCTAGGGGCCCAAAGATTACTACTGTTTAAAGTAGTACATCAGCTATATGTTCAAAATCCTAACATACAATATAATCGGAGGAGCAACAGTAAGTGAAGCCATTAGAAACTATAAACAGAACAAGATCAGGAAGGAATTAAGATAGAATAAAATACAGGCATAAATAAAATAACTATTTAAAAAGAAGTAACATATGGAGTAGAAAAAATGATCCAGGGATAACAGACTAACAAAAATTTTGAATAGACTTGCAAGGGAACCAAACAGAACTTTGATACCTGAAAAATATGTGTTGAAATTAAAAACTTAGTGGTTGATTAAGCTGATTAGAAACAGCTATAAAGAGAATTGGATCATAAGCTCTGAAGAGATTGGTAAGAATAGGAAAAAAAGAAGAGCAACATGTGAAAGAGAAGTTAAGAGATATGAAGATTGAGTCTAACATATATTTGATAGCATTTCCAGAGACGGAGAAAGGAGATTATGAACATTATTTGTAAAGTTAGTAGGTACATTTATCCATAATAAAAGTCATCAATCCTCAGATCTACTGAGTCTCAGGAGGAATAAGGAAGATATCCATGCCTACATACATCACAGTAAAACTGCAAAACACCAAAGACAGTGAAAGATTTGAAAGAAGTTACAAACACAAATCATTTACAAAGGAATGACAATTAGAATGAGAGTGGCTTTCCCACCACAACAGCAGAAGCAATAACATAGTATAATTATATCTTTAAAGTGGTGAGAGAAAATGGCAGTCAAAATAGGATTATAAACCCAGGTAAGTAAAATTCAAGAGATAATACTGAAATATAGGCACCTTCAGAGGAATACAAAATAATTCTAAACAAAATTTTGAAAGAAGATGCTTTAGGAAGAAAACAATATTAAGCAAATAAATTGTTAAATGTGAAAAAACCCAAATGAACAAGACTGTATCAAACAATAACATAATGATGTATTTGTTTGAAAAAAAGAAAGAATATCATGTTATGTAAAACAGGAAGGAATGATTAGAGTTAATGCTCAAAGGAAATTGCATTGATGAGGATAAAGACAACATCTTTACAATTTAGATAAGTACGTATGTTAACACAGATTTAATAATTTTATAAATTGTGGAGAAGAGTGGAATTAAAATGTGAGAGAAGGTAAAACTTTAAAAAATTCAGAGAATGCAGCATAATCAGAAAAAAAACCAAAATGCGATTACAAACACAATTAAAAATGTATCCATAATCATAATATATGGCTTAAAACACAAATTGTGAGACAAAGTTGTCTAGATTACATGGAAATACGCAATTTTATGTTCTTTACGAGATGCGCATTAAACCTAAGGATGCAGAAAAATCTGTGGAAAATAATATACTACCAGATATCAATCAAAGGAAATAGGGTATAGCTATATAAGTGTCAGAAAAAAATAGTCTTATAGGCAAAAGTCATTATCAGGAAAAAATCAGTATAACCATTCAATTCACTGGAAAACAATGAAGCTGTTTTAAATTTATGAGCACCTAATGTCACAGACACAAAATATTTAAGACTAAAAAAATGACAGTATTACAAGAAAAATTTGACAAATCCATCACCCTAGTAAAATATTTTAACACAACCCTCTCAAAGATTATGTGACTGACTGCGATATAATCAAATATTTAATAATTTCCCACCGAATTAGAGAATGGGCATGTTTCTCAAGAACTTGTTGGATATTTACAATAATTAATTACATATGAGGACAATATAGTAAGACTCTTGAAAGTATTATATATCTAAATATTTATGTTTATAGCATTAAAATTTAAATTATAGGAGAAACACAAAACATTGAGCAAATCGTGTAACTTTTGACTTTAGAAAAGGAACAACATAATCAAACCAAAGAAAAGAGAAGGAAGGAAGCAAAACAGTTTTCATAAAGCCTTTGCTGACACTAGTGGAAAAGCAGACTGGCTCCAGGAAAACCATCGGTTTGGGTTTGCATGGGCAGACTCAATAGATGTCAGTTGTCTTCATGTAATCATTAATAACTCACTTTTTCATTTTCAAAAAATGTTTTAATTTGGAAGAAAAATGCAAAGAACTAGAGTTGAGGGAGGGTTTAGGAGTGACACAGTGAAGGCTGATGGTTATGTGGTGATTTCACAGTTGGTGTGTTTTACAATTTTGAAAGCCAGGAGTTAGAATTCTGAGTGGGAAGTTTCTTTCTCATAGAAGGTCCTAGCAGCTGAATCAGATTCAGATTTCACCCTCAGATAGCTGGCAAAAGGGAGTCAGTTCTGCAGGGCTAGAGCTGAGTTATTCAAGATGCCTTGCCATTTCACCCTTGGGAGTGTTGAGAAGATGAAGTGAAAGGAGAGTATTAATACTAGGGTAACAAAGCGAGGGCTGAGCTAGTAATAATGTCATCAATAACTAGTTTACTAATAGGCTAGTGAAAGTAGAGGTCATCTGGATTACAAATCCTATATCGGAGATGACCTTGGATTGAAATGAGAGAAAAATGACATTTCTCATATATCCCTTGAAACACAGCAGGTATGTAAATAATCATTTGGTTTTGTATTGTTTTCCTTCCCTTTCTATTTCTCTCTCTCCTCCCAAAATCAATAGCTTAACTGAAAAGTACAGAAAGAATTAATTTTGAACTTGGAGTGGAAAGTCCAGAGGAAAATATGTTTTCTTAATTAATGATGCACCTTTCATAGGTCTTAATCGTAGTGCCCATTATTTACCATGTTATGAAATGGAAATAGATGCTAATAAATATAGTCAAAAGGGGTTTTCTTGAGCATTAACCAAGTTAGAGATAGAAACAATTTAAAAGATAATATTGTATATTATCAAGATTTATAGAGTTTTTCCAAAGAGATGGTGGCGGTAGGAAAAAAAACCTTGAGCCTATTAAAAGTAGAACAGTAAAATTAAATGTATTTTTAAAAATCTAATACAAAGTGTTTCCTAATAGGTGAGTTAATAGAATCTTGCCAAATAAAAAAGGAACAAATGAGAGACACCTAATACTGTTAATCTCCTTGTTCCATCAGTGAAGTTAGATGGGAGGAAACATTTTCGGGGAAGCACTCAGAATAATGGAGCAGTTCTGGCCGACATGCTGAATGGTGATCTGATCAAATTACTTAGACTAAAAAGCATGAAAAGAATTTCACACTTTGTCTGGCTAAGAAAACAGTTTTATCAAGTGCGTGATCTTAAATGTGCTGAAATTTCTTTCTTTTCTTCTTCTTTTTTCTCTTTTCTCTTTTTACTGTCTTGCTTCAGTGGGTATGCAACCTGGAGAAATGAAAGAGATATTTATGACAGTTCTCTAAGTGGAGGGAGAACAATACATGGTATTAATGTGTTAAGTGCTTAGTCTGGGAAGATATTGGAAGATCTGATGTTTTAAGTGATTGGTATATCTAAAAACACTTTCTCATGATAGTTTTCATTTTCATAATTTTATTCTTTCTTTTCTCTGAATGTTAAAGCCAGAGGTCCTGACATCAATATTCGTAAATAGACACTAGACATTCCTAGAAATGTGTTGAAATTGTATGCAAAACTTGTATTTACATGTGTGCAGTCCCCCTGCCCCCTGGGACAGGAAAAAAAATATTTTTAAGATTTTTGAAGTATTTATAACTAAAAAATATTTTAAACACAGTGTTGGGGTGTGTTGTCTTTTGCTGCTGCACTTTGGTTAGAGTGCTTTCTGCCTCCCACCCTTCTGCTCCCCTAGGTCAAACCCATGTCTTGTCCCTCCACACACGGGAGGAGCTACTAGAGAATAAAAATATACACAAAAAAGCTAAAAAGGAAGTTCAAGATAAAGAAAAAAATTTATCCTTACAAGCAGATCAAGTCTTTGCTGGCAAGCATGTGGGAGTTGGCTGCACCCTGTCTGATCTTGACATTAAAATGACCCTCTATCGTACCATTTAAATATGTGTTTATCAGTGTCTAGAATTAATCAGTAGAATTCCCACCCCCGTGCCTTAAGATATTTATACTTTTTTGCCACTTCCCATGTTTTAGTGAAATTATACAGCGTTCAGTTTTAAAATATTACCTTTTCTTCTCATCATTATATCTTTTTTCCCCTTGGGATTTTTAATTTTAAATTTTCTGAAGCTTTGGGACATGATTTATATGCAAACATATATATTCTTCTTACATTGCTTATAACTTTTTCTTATTCATAGTATGTTTCTCTCTCAGATTTACTTTTTTTTTGGTCTTGTTTTGTTTGTTTTGCTGGAGTGTTTTTTTAAATAGAAATGACTATGGATGAAAATTTCTTAGTCCTTGTAAATACAAAAATATGTTAATATTGTCAGTCGAATCCTAGTTTGGATGTGTATACCAACTTTTTTTTCAAAATATTTTTTGCCTCAGAAGTTTGAAAATATTGTTACATTTGCTTCTAGTACTTATGTTGTTAATGAGAAGTTTAATGTCAATTTGACTCCTGTTTTTTTGGTAGGTACTATTTTTTTTTTCAAGTTGGGAAGCTGAACATTTAAAAAAATTGGGATATAATTCACATAGCATAACATTCCTTTCAAAGTGTACAATTAAGTGTTTTTAGTGTATATAGGATATATAATTTAAAATGTTATACATGAATATCTTTAGAATATTTTTAGAGAATTTAATATGTTTAGAAGGCTATGCAACATTCACCACTCTTTATTTTAAGAATGTTTTCATCACTCCGAAAAGAAACCTTGTCCTCATTGGCAGTCACTCCCTCCCTGTTCCCCTCTTCGTCTAGTCCCTGGAAACCACTAATGCTTTCTATCTCTGTAGAGTTGCCTAGTCTGCATATGTTATGTAGTGGAAACATGGTATGTAGCCATTGTGTCTGGCTTCCATTACTTAACGATGTTTTCAAGATTCATCTATGTTGTAGCATGTTGGTACTAGATTCTTTTTGGTGCCTAAATAATATCTATTTGTATGGATATACCATGTTTTGTTTTTCCATTCACTACTTGATGGAAATTTGGGTTGTTTGCATTTTTAATTATTATGAATAATGCTGCTATAAACGTCTATGTATAAATTTCGGGTAAAGATAGGTTTTCAATTCTCTTGAGTACATATCTAGAAGTAGAATTGCTGGGGCCTATCGCATCTCTGTCTCGGTGCCTTTTGATGCACAAACCCTTTTTATTTTAATGAAATTTAATTTGTCTATTTTTTTCTTTGCTTGTACTTTTGTTGTCATAATTAAGAAATTATTAATGAACCTAAAGTCATGGAGATTTACCACCATGCTTTCTTCTAAGAGTTTTATGGTTTTAGCTTTCACATTTAGATCTTTGATCTATTTGGGATTAATTTTTGTGTATGAGATACACTAGTCTGATTTCACTCTTTTGCATGTATCTATCTGGTTGTCTCAGTACCATGTGTTGAAAAGATGGATTTGTTTCCATTGGCACCCATATTGAAAAGTTAATTGACCATAAATAATAAGATTTATTTCTGGACTCTAAATTCTATTCCATTCATCCTTATGCCAGTACCACAAGTTTTTATTGTCATAATTTTGTGGTAAATTTTGAAATCAGGGAATGTGAGTCCTTCAACTTTAAATTTCTTTCTTCAAAATTGTTTTGGCTATTTTAGGTCCTTTGAGTTTTCATTTAAAGTTTAGAATCAGTTTGGCAATTTATGCCAAAAAAAGGCAGCTGCAATTTTGATAAGGATTATATTGAATCTTCAGTTCAATTTGAAAATTATTACCATTTTAACACTAATAAGTCTTCTAATTCATGAATATGGGGTGTCTTTCCATTGCTTTGATTTTGTGTAATTTATTTCTACATATTTTTTAACACTATTACAAATGGAATTATTTTCTTAATTTTATTGTCAGCTTGTTCACTGCTATTGCGTATGTGCTATTGATCTTTGTATATTGATTTTGTATCCTGTAACACTGTTGAATTTGTTTATTAGCTTTAATAATGTTTTTGTGAGTTTACTAGAATTTTCTATATAAAAGGTTATTTCATCTGTAAACTCATTTTATTTATTTATTTTTCTAATCTGGATGCCTCTTATGTTTTTTTCTTATCTAAATGCCCTGCTTAGTTGAGAAATTTTAAAGCTATTATTATTTTTTTTTCTTTTTAGAGCTGTAGCACTTTACCAGCATGAGTGTAAATGTGGAGTGTGTGTGTATGTGTGTTAATCATTCCTCTTTTACTCAGGACATTCTCAGACATTGTAAGGTTTGAGCATTTTATTAGTTCTCAGACATTTTTCTCTTCTTTCTATGTTGGGGCATTCCTTCTCTCTGTTTTTATGTTCTTCCTGGGACTCTCCTTAGACTCATGTTAAACATTAAAAGAATATCTTTTTCATATACTTCTTTACTTTTTTCTTACACTTTACATCTCTTTATCCTATGATCCTGTTTCTACTTCAGGGTTTAATCATCGGCTCTGAGTTGCCATTCTGTCCATCTATTAAGCTTGTATTCTGTCATTTATATTTTATATTACCAAGAGCTCTGATTTTTTTCTTACTATACAATCTCTTTTCAGTGATTTTTATATACTTTGAAATATGTCTGAGGATATTAATTATAATCATGTTGAAGTTTTCCTCTGTTTCTTAAATTATAATTTTTAGATCTGCTATATATTGAGCTATTTAATGTTTTGTTTTCTTGTTTCAGTCACGTTTTAAAGACAGTCTGATTTAAACAAAATTAATAACTACAAGTGTATTTTCTCAGACTGCATGATGATTACATTTGCCTGGCAGTGAAAGACACTTTGAGTTATGGAAGTTTCTTCTTTGTGATTACTCAGGGTATTTGTGGGTCTTGTAACCAAGCGAAGATGTTTTCCTGGTTTGTTTTCTGGAGCGGGTGGTTTCCACCCCTGCAGATTGCAATAAGTTTCTTTTTACACTGAATCTAGGATTCTATCTAGAGAAAAATTAGAGTCAACAGTGAAGAAGGTGCTGGTATTGGCTCATCAATCACACTCTATAATTAACTGCCATTTTATTGCGTATGACCCACTCCTCATTGTTTCATTATCCTAATTTGGGGATTATGCCAAGATTTTGCTCAGATAATCCTCTTCTTTTTTTTTTAAATCATCTCTGTAGATTCTTCAGATGACATATCTCAGTCTGCTCCTGTTCTCTTTATGCCTTTCAAAAATTATTTATTTGTGGTATGTTGGTAGAATATTCCTTATTTTTTCAACATGCTTATTAATTTCCTTTTACGTTCATTTTTTACACTTTTTTTTTTGTCATTGGGAAAGTTTTTTTGCTGGGAGGAGCAGAAAACTTTTTTTTTCGCTCAGTCCTCTTGAATGAGGTTGTAGTGAATGAACCTTTTTAAATGAACCTTTCTGTCTGCCACAAAGGCATGTTTGTATGGAAATATTAACCTGGCAGATGTATAATTCCTTTCTAATTTAATACTCAATTCCTCCATGACAAAATAAAAAAATTATTTGCAGGTGACTTTGAAATATTCTCATCAGAAAGCCCTACATCATGATATCACAGTATGTCCAGTTACACAGATCTGAAGAAACAAATATCTTAAATTCTTCAAATACACAAAGAGAGAAAATGAATGTGCAAGCCAAATGATGAAGTCTTTTCTTCAGGGCAGATCTTCATTTACTGTTTATATATTTGGAAAAAAATTAAAAATGTGTAGTTTAATTCCAATTCCTTTCTTTCTGCTATAACTAGTCACAATTTAAAATATTGTTTATATGAGAACAAAATGTCGTGTTGCACTTAGAGCTGCCAAATAGTGACCAAAAGCAGACGTCTAACTGAAAAGGGTAATATCGCAGTTCTAAGGTGCCAACCAATATTAAATCTGTATGCTGCTTCTCTTACTACATAGCAAAGTCATAATGTTGCATAAAAGTTCCCATCCTACAGCCTTTAGTCATCGTCCTTCCCTTTGGTATCCCAATGAATTGGTTTGAGGAACCATGCCCACAACCCACCAATAATGGAAAGTCTTGCTTTCCTCACTTCGTTTTCAGGGTTATCTTCCCCCTAGCATTTTGGAGAAAAGGAAGATTGCCTTCTCTCCTGAATTAGTACATGCAATAGTGTTTGTTTTTTCTTTTTTACCACAATGTTACCTGATTTTAATTTCTCAATGTTTGCTCTAGTCTCTTGTGGTCATTGCTCTTTTCAGTATGATGTCACTTCTGTCACTAGAACCTTAACTGCCCCTGTTATGAAGTGCATTAATGCTAGACTATATTAGTGTGCCAGTGTTTTTATGAATATTTGAGTATTGGGGAAACTACCATATAAGAAAACAAAATAGAATAATGAATTTGATCTTTCCTAGAACTGAATGGAAAAAACAAACATATTACATGTTTTTATTTTATTTTATTTTTTGTCTTTCTTTACAGCACAGTCTAGTTTCTAACCTTCTTTTCTTGTCTAAAAGTTCAAAACTGAGATCCTTTCCTACCATCTTCTTTTTCTCTTTCCTTCCTTCAACTACTCATACTAGATGCTGTTTTAAAAGGCCATATTCTCATTCATTTATTTCATAATTTTAAAACATTTTCACAAATTCTTTGACGTTTCTTCCTCTGGAAGGTATAGCGTATGACCCCTCCCTTGAACCTCCATAGCACTTTGTCAGTGCTTCTAAGGCTAAAAATGTGGCCAAAGTAATGCTGTTTGACTTCTGAAGGGGGTTCAGTAAAGGTCACGAATTTTTCCAGTACCTCTTGGGACATATGATGTGGGAACCTTTAGCTGCTTGTAAGTAGTCTGTCCTGAGGCTGCCATGTGGAGGCACCCATGCGGTGACTACACACTCATGAATACGCACACCTATACACACATACAAACTGCTGGGGATGATGTAATGGAGTCCCAAGAGTTCCACCTTTCAGCTGTTTGAGTCTTACTAGCTCAGGCTCCAGACATGTGAGTGAAATAGGCTTTAAGCTGACCCCAGGCCAGCTACTCTTTGACTCAAACCACTTGAGAAACTTCTAGGGAAAACTGCTTTGTTGAGTCCATTTATAAACAAAACACATGGTTATTAATTTTTCAGTCATTGTTTTGAGTGATTTGTTATGCAGCAGTAGATAAATGGAACATTTTATAATGCAAAGATATTCAATTGTTTGAGATTGCATATAGATTATAAAAATGCTATTTTCTGTCATCATATCACCAAAGATGTGGTAAAATAGTTTACTTATAACTTTTACTTGATTTGGGAGCTGAGTCAGGAGCATTTGTCTTTTGTGTGCTTTGATTTTAGTCTTTATTACTATTATACAGAATAAATCACTTTCAAGAATAACTTCTTGCTTTTAAGCTCAAGTAAATCACTTTTCTGTCTTAAATTACAATGATCAGGAAACTATGGGATCATAGGTGAAACAAGTAAAACGATGACTCATGATTGATTGAAAATTTCTTTGGGGAAACCCATTGCACTGCTCAGTTTTGTAAATGACAGTTGGGTAGCTCTTGCTCTCGTGAAGTAGACCTAGTTATTACCAAACCCATCTGAAACGATGGGAACTTCTTCAACCTGTCATTACATCATCTGTGTCCTTGACCATTACTTGTCATTGCAAGAGAAAAGACACCCTCAGTACTGAAAAATAGTAGTATGGCTAACTGAAGAAGAAAATCAATCTCCACTCCAGAAATTTCGATCAATGACCCTCCTCATAATTTCTCAATTCTTAGTCCCATCCCCTTTTACCGAAAACAAAAATCGTAGAAATAAAAATGGAAACTCTTGGCCGAATTGTCTCTTATCTCCTCTTAATCATTTGTCCATTCCAATTTGCTCCTTGCTTTGCCTAATATTAAGTGACACCTTCATTCCTCTGCTAAAAGCTTTATTTATTTTTTCTTTTCAGTCTTCCTTCATTACTGTTGGCATAATCATATCTTTGAAAAATAAAATTTGCACAGGATTGCCTAATAAAAATAAACTTTTTTTTATTCTCAAAGGTGTCGTAGATTCTTAAAGACTGGAAAAGCCCCCCCCCACAGCACTGCCATGAAACAATTTCAGAGAATCAGTGAATAAGATTTTTATCCTGGCCCAAGGCTCTCTTCATCATTGAAAATAATAGTGGATTAATGAGGTTGACCTTGATAGTCTCCTTTGCACATAAATTGTTTGTATAATACTGAACATTATGTATAGTAATACAGGAATCCAGGGAATCCCGCTTTTGTTTTCATCCTTACATGAATCTTTTGCTCATTTAAGACATAGGACATGAATTGATTCCTCAGATGCATCACATACACCATTCATTTTTCCGTCTCCAACTTGTATAGAAGCTGCCATCAGTAATGTGTAGGTAGATAGTCACAAGTGCTATCTCATGATGAAGGGGAGGAATGGTCACAAGACATACATGTCTAATCTTTGTGGTGTCTAGTCTCAACTCTCTTGTAAAAAAGTTAGCTCTACTAGTGCAAATATCAGTTAAGTTGGGCCTTAAAAATTCAAAGCCTAGGTATCTGTTTGGGTAGAATTCTACTTTTTTTTGCTGTGATTATTTTCTTGTTTCATCAGGAAACACAATGAGAGTAACTCAGAGTTAACTATAGAGATAAAGATAGAGATATAGATGGTAGAAATATAGAGATAGAGATAGAGGAGGTGGAGGAAGAGGAAGAAAGAGAGTTTTAAGGAACTTGCTCACACAATTGGAGTTGACAGGTGTTAAATTTATAGGGTAAGCTGGCAGTCTGGACATTAAAGGGTGAGTTGGCATCGCAGTCTTGAGTCAGAATTGCTCAAGGCAGCAGATTGGAAACTCAAGCAGGGCTTCTATGTTGCAATCTTGAGAAGAATTTCTTCTGTATCTGGGAACCTTAGATTTCTTAAGGTCTTGAACTGATTGGATGAGGCCGCCACATCCAATAGAGGGTAATCTGCTTTTCTCAAAGTGTATCGATTCAAATACTAATCATATCTAAAAAATACCTTCATAGCAACATCTATACTGGGGTTTAATCAAACTACTGGGCATCATAGCCCAAGCCATGTTGACACATAAAATTAACCATTACATTGACCTTTATATAAGGCTATGTTCAAACCGCTCTAGAGATGTTAACATTTGTTAAATCTTTAAAATCTTTACTGAGAAAGTATACATAGGCTTTCTTGAATTTTAAACTAAGTTTTAAAGTCGCTCTGTCAAACTTTCACTCTAAAATTTAAATTCTAAATCCTCTTGTCCTTGAACTCTCTTTAGTAGAAATAGATAATAGTTAGATACTTTATCAAATTCCCAGTAAATTAATATGCTTCTATAAGTAACTTTTAAAATAATCCTCTAATAGTTGACGTTCTAGCTTAGTTCTGAGTTTCTGAGTTTCAGTTCCTAACCCTCCTCCCTTGATAGCTACTTCTGCTATATTCTCATCTCTACCATATACTACTTACATTATAATTATATAACTAGTTAAGCTTAGTAATTATAAAAGTAGTTATATAATTATAAATAATTATAATTTTTAATATAAAAATTGTCACTCAATTACTTATTCTCTGTGAAATTGCCTCATTTCCTCCATATCTACTTGCTTTGTGTTAGGTGTTTATACCCATATATTATCCAAAAGTGATCATCAACATTTATTGGTTAAATCTGGGTTTATCTATAATTATTTGTTTTAGATCCAAAAGAAATAATAATTTTCTTAACTAAAATTTAGAAAAAAATTTTTTATAATCATGTAAGAATCTCTTCTTGTTATTTATAGATATTTAAAAAAATATGGCAGCCAAGCATATAATTAATAAGTATGTAACTGATAAATATACAACTGTCACTTTAATACCTATGCAAAGTAGTCGAAAGATAATTACTAGACTATGTATAAACACATATATATGATATGCTTATTCGATTATGTATAAATACATATATGTCATACATACTCATGTATGATATATATATGTTTGAAATTAATTTGCCTGAAATCAACTTGTTCTTTTTTGAAGAGGTTGGGTATATAAATTATAGGCCCAAACTAATAATTTTCCTATGCACTTACTATCTAGAAAATTTATTTACAACTACATTATATCAGGCAGCCAATATCATGAAAATGAATATGTATGACATTATTATGAGATCATATTATATTGGTGATACCCCAATGTCTGGGATATTACCGGGAGAATGGGCTAGAGGACGTGTTACTAAGCGATGCATTGACTTAACGACTGAACTTTCTGTACATTGATAATTGTGTCCAGTAACATATTTCTTGTTTTACCCTTATGAAGAGGCAGTAGTAAACTAATAGGATACAAATTTCTTATCCTAAAATCTTTGTTCAGTTTTGTATCGTGTCACTCATTCTTGAGTACCTAAACTGTCCTAGACTCTATGCTTGGTGCTAAAAACTGGTGCTGACTGAGAGAGCCTGCTCTCATAAAACTTACAGTCTCCTGGGAAAGGTAGAGATTAGCCAAACAATAAGACAAATAAATGCAAAATCACAACCACTGTAAATGCTGAGAGGGAAAAGTATGCTACTTTTCAACTTCCTAGCCACAGGAAAGACCATAACACATTCTGACTTTAAAGAGATGAATGCTGTTTGTTTTTACTTTGTGTTTAAAATGTTGCCAGCGGTACAGTAAAATAACAATTTTCTTTTTCAGCATCATCTTGACAAAGGTCCAATCAAATACATTGATATTCTTCCTTTGACTGACATTGTAATGATTTCATTTTCATAACTAGAGAACAGAACAGAGCGTAGGAGGACAAAAGGTAGAAAAGGCATTTCATCATTTATCCAGATGAGAGTACCTGAATTGCTATTATTGATAAGAAAGTCAGAGTTGCTTTATGGTGTGCTATTCTCTTGTGAGGGGCACAGATTTGATCTTCAGTAATCAGATGTGGAGGATGTCTTTGGACCAGCAACGGTGTCAGGTGTGCTGTGTTTTGGTTCAAAGGAGGAGAGGCCAGCAGGGCCTTTCTTAGGACCTTACTTGTGTGGAGAGAGTCCGGCCTGCCCTCTGCTCTGGGCTTGGACCAACTCTTTTTATTTTGATTTTTAATGTAATATATGAAACAACAAAGTAGCATATAAATATAGATATTATTTACAAGCTTAATAATAGATTATATGCCTTTCAAGTCTCTACCAACTTATCCCCTAAAACAATACAAATGACCATTGTATCAACCCTGATCACACCTTTCTGTTTTTTCTCCAAAGTAAGCACGTTGTTGAATTTGTTTTTTATCCATCTTTTGCTTAAAATGTTTATCACTACATAGGGTTTGTTCCCCCAAGAATCTTGCTTAGCATTCTTTGCTTTTGTGTGAGTCTCCTGCAGCTTGCTTCATTCCCTGGATACTTGTCACATTGTCACTCTTAGGGAACTCTCTGAAAACTCTCATAAAGTCAAGCCTTAAAAGAGGGGTCATCAAAGTTTAGAAAAGGGAAATCATGAGAGCCTGATCAGCATTCTATGAGGATATAAAATATAGAATAATGCAAGAATTGAAAAGGCACATAAAAGGGGCAAGAGATCATGAACTTCAGTATTTCAGAGATTTGGTCAGTAACACAATAAAAGAGATAAGCAGGATAGCATGGCGGAAAATGGTGACGGCTCTAGATTGAGGCAGGCCTCCATTCGAATCTCAGGTTTTTCAATTAAGAGCTGGTGGCCTTAGTTAATTGACCTTTCTGAACCCCTGTTTCCTCAGTGGTAAAGGGAATTAAGAATGTCTCTTCACAGGCTTTGAAGACCTGACACTAGTAAACCTTAAGTAAATGTTAGTTTCTTTCATTCTGTATAAAACCCACTTAAACATAAAATTCCAATCATTGCCTCTCTTTTCCATCTGTTTTTTGAATATGTTATGATCTTTGTCTTGAATTTGTCATGTTTGACTATTTGCACTGCCAGACTACAATATTGTAATTTTATTCAACTTTTTCTTCTTTAGCAAAAATTTTCCTCAAATCTTAGATTTTTAGACACCCTCTTCCCTTCCATCCAGCTTAGTCTTTTTGGAATTTTTGCTGTTTCTCAAAAACAAAATTTCAGTTTTATCTTATGTCATAAGTACCTTATAACAACGTTTTAATGAAAGCCAGATAAGTGCAGCATCAGGAAAGACAAAAGCGTCAGCATCAGATTGATTCTTCTGCGAACAAGGGCTGATGAGGGACCTGATCATACTTCTCTCAATCTCTCACCTCTGTCTTTGGGCTGCTGTGAACTTGACCTTTGAGACTCTTTGGCCACTTCTTGTGCTGTGTTTCAGAGCAATCTTGGATTTGAACCCGTGGCTCGTACACATCTTATACATAGACTTGCACACAGTGAGCTGAAATACTTCCCCAATAGGTGACTGAATAATGTGGACATTTGAGATTCAGAAGAGGACGCGGATCTGACACAAAGAATGATTATTATTTTCTGCAACAAAAGCTGCATTAGCAAGAAAGAGGTGATAACATGGAGACGTGTCAGAAAAATGTTGCCAGGAGCCTTGGAGAATAAAATTCTCTTAATGTTTTCTTATATGTAGTTGCACCTGTATCGGCAACATATTTTTTTTAAAGGTAGATGACAAATTTGGTGGGTCAAATGTCAATATTGAGCCAAATGTTAGAAAGCGCAATACTCTTCCAGGATACATGCTATTGATTTATTTTATTGAGCTTCTACAAGTCTATTAGGGCTAGACCTTAGTGGCGCTTTTTTTTTTTTTTTTTTTTACAACTGAAAACACAATTAAAATCCATTTATAATATCTGCTCAAATAAAACATCTGCAGATAACAGCCACGAAGTTTCCCTCTCTCAAGCCACCTTTTGATAAAGGACACATAATTTTGTATGTGCACATGCACACCTTGTCTTACTTAGGCACCTGGGAGTTGGTTAAAAATCAGTCGTCAAGTATTGGGGTTAGGCAGAAGGATGATGGGCTTTCAAATAAAGGTCAGATGAAATTGTTTTGGAACCTTTAGGGACTTTTTAGAAAAGTGGTTCTGTAAAACAGCAGATTTTTTCCTGTAGGTGGCCCAGGGCTTATCAAAGATTATCAGACACCGAAGGAAGGCACACTTACATAAACTGCAGTTATTTAAAGAGTGTGTCACTTAGGAAATAAATGCACCATAGAGTGCAAAACCCCAAATTCTCAGGAACCTAGAAAATTAATATTCAAATCAGCCATCAATTTATGGCCACATTCAAGATGCTTGAATATGATGTAAGATGTTTATATATCACACTTGCCTCATGGATGTGCTTCCTGTTATGTGATGTTTTAATTCTTCTTCTTGGTCCTAAGCTATAGTTTACTTTGTGATGATGCTGCATTACATTATTGAATGTTCTTGAATATGTAATTATTAAACAAAGTTTATAGGAAGTTAAGAAGTTTTAAAAAATGTACTCTGAATCCATAAAGGAGAAAGAAGAAATGAGTGCCTACAAAAGGGCTTGGCAAGGATGAGGCATTTACTCCTTTTAGAAGCACTGATAAATGACAAAGTATGAGATCGATGCTCAAACACTGATGCTATTTTTCTTTTTTTATCTACTGATATTGGTGCAAGAGACACAACTTAAGACCAGAAGTCAGACAAACGAAGTTCTAGCACCAGCCTTCCCTAAAATGTCTGCTTGGTTTCTTTTTTTTTCCTCTTTTATTGTATAAAAATTGAAATACATGATTTAATATTTTTATTATAAAAATAATATCTTAAACATTACTGGACAGTTGTCTATCACCAGGCTTGTAAAAGACACAAGCATGAAATAAATTATTCTCTGTCAATTCTCTGGCCGATTGATTAGATGATGGGCCATGGCCAAATCACGAATCAAAACCATGGCTTCCATAGGCCCAAGAAGTGAGAGAAAAGGGTGGCTCAGGTCATACTTCATGGCTTAATAATCGTAAACCTGTCCATTATGTTCACAATTAATTTCTGACTATAAAGTTCGAATACTAGATTCTATGGTTGAAAATTGTCCCTAAAAGTAGTCAAAATGAGGGGGGAAACTTCTTAATGGTTATCGGCTTCCAATTTACTTCAATACACAAATTCTTTTTTAAAGTTTAGAAGGTGAATTATAATAGGAAATTTAAAATATCACTAATAATACTAATATAATTAATAGTTGATTCAGTTTCAAATCATTCTCTTTATGAGGATTTAGAGTCCTTTTTAAGTATTATTTAATACTTATAATACAGAACTTATAACGTTGGGGTTGCCTTTCACTCTCTCCCAGTCTCCTGTGTATCATGACATGTTTCAAATCCCATGATTTATTTACTCTCAGGGCCCTTCACTTCTACCTTTTTATCGTCAGCCAGTTGTCTCCTACTTAAAGCTTTTCTCATCTCAGGCCCAAACGACATGTTATGTTATTTTATCAAGACCATGTGGTCTTGGGTGACATATGATTTTAACATTTAAATGGAGGAATTACCTCCTGAAGCTGTTTTTGAATTAATTTCAAGGAAGTTTACCATGTTGCTTGGTTTGTCAATGACTAAATGTTATTTTAATTTCATTCTCCTTCAATTATACTTATGAATTGATACAGATAAATTAGAATTTTCCTTTCTTGAATGGACTCAGTATTGAATGGTGAGCCAATTATTATGATACATTGAACTTGAGGCAGATGCAGTATTATCAGCATTCGCACATTTGTTTTTAAAGCATAAAATTGTACACATAGTTGTGCACACTTTCTAAAGACGTATTTGCTCAAAGACTGACTATAAGTGAAATAAAATCGTGTTTCAATTATACCAAGTATCAAGATTATTTCTAATCAAGTTTCATTTACAACCATGAATTTTAATAATATTCATTTAAATGGTATTTTATAGGAGAAAAATTACAATAATGATTATACCAAAAACTAACAATTATTGAGATTTCCTAATCGATCAGGGACTTTACACTGTTTATTTTTTTATAAAGCTCACAGCCCTGGGAAGTGGGCATTTATTACTATCCTAATTTTTAGTTGAGGATTTAAGGCTTGGTAAGTTAAGAAACTGGCACATGATCACACAAATAACAAGCAAGAGAGAAAAAAATTAAACCAGCTGTCCAGACCACATGTTCTAAAATTAGTACTCAATGCTTTCTCCTCAAACTCTGATTCTAGAACTAGTATCAGCAGTAGCACCTGGTGCTGGACAGAGGCACAGAACCTCAAGTAGAGTGAGTAATTCATTGTGGTTTGCTCAGCACTTTCCCAGTTTTAGCCATGAAAGTCCCTTGTTCCAGGAAACCTTTTAGTCTTAGGGAAACACAAATGATTTGTCATCGCAGTCTGGGTCCCTTCTCCTCAGCAAGGAATCAGAATCTCCATTTTAAACGTCCCTAAGTCATTAAGATGCACACGATAATGGGAGGCATTAATTTTTAAAGTTTCATTTACTTAATGAATATTTTCTAAAAAGATTTCTAGAGAAACTGAATTTTACAGCCAGCTTTCATTCATAGCATTAATAACTAAACTGACCTAGTCATGTACGGTGCTCATATGGACTAAAATTATGATTTACTTGTCTCCAGAAACTCACTCCTCCAGAAGAAAGTTGTTCCACTCCAAAAGAGACATTAAACTATTCAGCGTTATCATGATTTTAGCTTATAGTGTTACAAAAACTATAAAAAAAGAGAAGCCTGTGGGATTATTCCTACTGATTGTAGCAAGAAGGATGTAGGTTGTCAAAAGTTGTAATTTTAGCTGAAAAGTGACACATAAATGTATTGATATAGTACAGAACATACCTGACATCTGTATTGCCAGTCTTGGTTTGTATTCTCACTGGATTAGGAAGCAGCATCACTTTATTAGTGAAGGCACACTTGTCATATCCCAGTTTAAATGGTATGGCTTGTTTAATAAGCCTTTCATATTTCACTTATACACTTTTATGCCTAGGATTTTGCAGATAAAATTTTCTCAGCCTGTGAAATCTCAGGGGACACAGCTAGAATACTGAGAAAGTTGGCAGTGACTATTTCTATCTTATAGATTAAAAACAGTTTGACCTGGAAAAGACCTTGGGGAAAATACAGCCCATTTGTTTTATAAATTAGGAAATGGAGACCTATCAGAGTTAAATGACTTCCTATGGCCATCCAGCCAGTTCGTAGTGATAGGCCCAGAATTGAGTGTGGCTGAGAACAGATCTGACAATATTAGGTTTACCTTGATTGTTCCTCATCTTACTTGAAATATAAATTAATAGCTGTTACACTGAAAGAAAATTTTAGACTCATTGAAAAATTATGTTATTGCAGATGTCTGTTTAAGTCTAGGTGGAATATGACATTGCAGAGAGCTGCAGTGATGATTTGCTCCCTTTTTCACTCATGATCAAGGTAGCATAGATCAGCCAGCAACAAGGAGTTTGAGCCGCAGAGAATTGTGTTCCACATTTGATTTAATTTTAATCTAGGAAAATTAATTAACTCTTCTGTATTTTACTTTTATTATCTGTAAAGCAGTCTCAAAAGCAGTTCTCTTCCTGACTAAAATGATTATTGGAAGGAAGACATGGCTAATGTGTGTCTAACGTATGGCACTACAAAGGGGAAATAGCAAGGGGTTTTTCTCATAATTATGTAAATTTTCCTGCAATGGAAGAGAAAGAAGGAGGATGGAATATAAGAAGCAGAGTAGGAGTCACGAGAGAGATTAGCAGCTATGAGATAAAAATGGAAAAAGAAACTAGAATCAAAATTTTAAAGTCTTTATTTCAAAGTCAGAAAGAGAGCAGAATAAGAAAATTGAGCAATTGAAAAAGGAGCAGAAGTAGTAATGTTTTGATTTTTTTTTTAAAGAAAAAGACTGAAAACTTGATAAGAAAAGTAGGACATCTTTAATTCTCTGCAGAAAGAATGAGCCACTCATCCAGATTCTTAGATTAAAGAAGAACTTCTATTTTTTAAAAAAGAAACATTAATCTTTAGGAAGATTTAGAACAGAGGTGTGCAAGGAAATTTTCCCAGGAAAATTTTGATTAGAAAGCCAGTGAGATGACTCGAGACATCTTAGTAGTCAAAGATGCCAAACGTGAAAGTATATGATGTCAGCCTGAGGAGTGGACAAATTGTGATTTATTTGTAAAGGAAATTTCTGGAGGAGAATATGAAAATTGCTGGCTGAACGTCACCGAAATGCTATGAAGCAGCAGCAAGATAAGACAGTTTATGTATTATTTACAAATGAAATGCTTGCTAGAGAAGACATATGCTTGTAACGAAAAGGCATCAGAAGATTATGTCAACTGAAAGAGAAACTGGATCACCTTTATGTGTAGACAAGGGTATATAAATATAAGGGAACATTTTTGGCCTAGGGAAACTAGAATAAAAGATCTATTTTGCAACTTATTTCTGTGAGTGTCTGTAGATATACTGGGCATAATTTAAGAATGGGGATTCTCGATGCTCAAAGTGAAAGGTAAGGGGGCACAGAAGCATATAGCAATTTGTGCTAGCAAAGGGAGGGATATTTACTCCAATAGCTTATACTCAGCATAGAATTTAGGGGACATTCAGGCATTCACCTGGGAGTGAAGGAAATATTGAATAAATGGCACCAAAATGGATTTGCAAATTAAAGTAGGAAATAGAGTATACCTGCGCAATTATCTCTTCTTTACTGCTAACTAATGATCCAACAGATAGGTTTTGACTATTTAATAGAAACCACATTGGTTTTCTCACATGGCCACTTCCCCAATCCATCCCTGATTTCTACATCAGATGCCTGCCTCTTCCTGTAAACAGCACTCACTCTGATCTTTGATTTACTTCCCAAATGTTGCTTTGATTCTGCAATTTCCCTCCTAACAACTCTTGAAGTCTCTCTAATGCTGTTAAAACAAAATTCCCAATAAACAAATTGGCTTGCCCCAATCAGGACTTAATTTGCCTTTCCCACCATATTTCTTAGGGGTCCTCTGACCAAACTTCTTGGTCCTCCTGACTGAGCCCATCAGTGTGTCAACTGATTCCTGAACAGGGAGGGCTTGAACAATCTATTTATATTGTGTGTGTGTATATATATATGGGATATATATATTTATATATATTCTCTGCACACCTGTCCATAATCTACATTTTCCTGACCACATCTACAGCATCATGCAATAAAGTCTCTCTCTTCTTAATTTTGTAGAGCTTATCATCTTGATCATTTGTTATCTACAAAATAGGTTCTGCCATGTTTTTCTGTATGGTAATATCTTATCTGCTCAGATAAGATATTACCATACAGAAAATAAACCTTTGGGGCATATTTTTTCCCTTGCCTGTAGGAGATGAACAAGGATAAATCGACTACATGAGAGAGACCGGAGAAAGGGGAACAAAAAAAATGATTAAAACTAATAAAGAATAAAAACTAAACATGTGAGATAAGCAGAGGAAAAATCAGAAAATCACTATGATTTACATAACTTGTTAAAACATGTGGTCAGCTAAAGAAAGCCCAGGTTAAGGGACTGAAGATCAATCAGAGGGAGAGTCCCATTTACTTGCTAGTGGATCCAGAGAAAAAGACCAAGGAGACACTGAATATATGCAAAGAACTCTAAATTTTAGAAAAGATTAGCTGAAAACAATCCGTGTAACTTTTATGGTAATCACAAAAGGGTAAATTAGAAGAGCATAAATTAGAATAGATGCACAATAAAAGATAGATTCAGTGTGTGTGGCATAGAGTAATTCTATGAATGGTGGAAGTTTACCAGTTGTACAACTGCTTTAGTACAAGAATGATATCAATTGGGGTGGTCAAGGAAAGTAAAGCTTTGAGTTGGCTTCACTTCTTTGGAATGTGAGGAAAAGTGACCATGATGTATATTTTTTTTCCACTTTCCTTTCCCATTCCACCGTGACATAAAAGCCATAGGCATCTCTGGGCACAACTAGGACTTGAACCTACAATCTTTCCTCCCACCACTAGGCTGGTGTGTGACTAATGCTTTCTCTTAAAGATTATTTTAAAAAGAAATAAGAAGAAAGTGAGTTCTGCGAAGTCTATACCACATTACATATATACATACAGGTGAAAAAATAGGTCTCAGTGCTATCTCCATTTCTGTGTACTACAAGATTAATTTCTAAAGGGACATTTGCTACATTACAGGAAAAGCAGCCCCAGCAGGGATTGCCAAAATAAAAATTACATATGACAGTATTTAGTGTCTTTCCATAGAAAAGAAAAGGCAATATCCATATCATGCGCCATGATAATTCACTTAAAGGAGAAAATATACAGCAAAATGAATTGGGAAAAATTATTCCCCACCAAAAATATTGTTGCTATTGTGGCATGGGAATTAAAGAGTTTCTTAGAGGTGGCATTTTGCTTCGGAAAGGAGAAAATCTAAAGTAGATAAAAGAAACCCAAGGGTGGGATGATGATTAAATGGTGAGGAGAACACTGTGTGGGAGAAATATTTTTAAAAGGTAGAGAAAGGGCAGTTAGGGAGGAAAACAAAGTGAGACAATTTAGAAAAGAAGTCTGTCCTTGAAACTGAGAAAATGTCTTTCAAAACACATGAGGGAACGAGAAATTACCTGACTAAAACATAAGATTAAAAAACAAGTGAGAAAAGCCCGCTTCAGAGAACCAAGGTAATAGAGAAATAAGCTGAAGATAAACCCGACCAGCCCATGCAGATGCTCCGGGTTGCCGTGCTGCTGGCCTTCCCGTTGTTGTTTATTTATCTCACACAAGCACAAAGGTGTTTAAAATATATCACTAGGAAAGGTTTGTATTGTAATTTGTGAGGGGCTATTTGGTCAAAGGCTTTTACAGGATACTCGATTGGAGAAAACAGGTGGCCTTTTGATGAAAGGGATTTGCTAAATCAATTACTGCTAAGTTGCTATTTTTTTTTTTTAATATATGTACTTTAAATAAATGTTTCTAGTTGTACCCCACAAACAAAAAATTCAAGGAAGCACAGATGAGGTCTGGGTAGGATAATGATGCATATCTCTCACCCCTGGGGTCTTGGTTTACTCATCTTTTCATGGCTAGGTCCTGCCAGGCACACGGTAACTGCTCAGGAAGCCCTTCTGCCACTAACAGGCTGGTAGGAGTTTTGTAATGCTACTTTTAATATCATCATGAAAAGGTAATGAAAAGAGAGAAAGGGAAAATATGTGAGCTGCATGCTGCACACCCATGATAGAGGAAATATTTCTTTTTCTTATCTTTTTTATTTCTTTTTGTTTTAAGAGAATAGGCTCGTGGGCAGTGATATAATTACATTTGTCTTGACGTTTGTGTAAAATTCAGATTTCCTTTCCTTTCATCCATCTGTTCCACCACGATGATTGCACTCTCACTTTATTCACAACACAATTCTGAGCACATTTTACTGAGCCTGACTTCACAGTTGCATATATAATAGGAGAAAAATGAATTGAGACATTAAAGGCTCTTACCCTGTTGACAGACTAGAACCTGCGATCGTCCCTTGGTGAAGACTGCAGACAGAAGTGTGAGAAGGCAAAAATGGATAGAGGGCCTGGCTAAACTGAAAATTCCCCAAAGGGGGGCCTGTGTTTGGTGCTTCCACGTCTCTTTCTGTGGCTTCCTTTCCTGGGAAGTTCTGCTAGTCTCTCCCATGCTGCCCCTTACTGCACACACTCCCTCATGTGTGACCTCATAAGGGAGTTATTTTTCTATATAGTGTCTTCTGTGATGACCTTTCATCTCTTTTTTTCCCCATTCCATTCCAGCTCACCTTTTCAATATTTTTTTCCATTATCTGTGTTCTCTCTTCTCTAAGTGAGTAAACTATGGTGAGCCAAGGATGATACATATTGATGCTGATAGTATATCTTATGATACTTAGCTTGCAAATCACTCTTTTACATTTTTTGGTGTTCACAAGAATCTGGATACTTGCAGGAGGTGACAGGTGTTGCCATCCTCATTGTGTAGGTCACTGAAGTGAGATGTTTAACATCAACAACTTGCATATAAAGAGGTAAAGTTTGGATTTGAACCCAAGTTATTTGATTGTAAGTCCAAATAACAATCCTCCCAGGGATGTTTTCATCTTAAAAATATTGAGCCACAATGTTTAGCCACTTAGATTTTCATTCTGAATGGTGGGATTTCAAGCTAGCTAGCTGGGGCGATCATTTGTGGTAGAGAGGGGACCATCAATGAGGAAAACTGAATTTATAAGATCTTGAATTTTAGAAGGGAAATGAGGAAGGAAATAGAAAGGTGAGTAGATTTCTTAATATATCTAAATCAGAAAATCTTTAGACAGGGCAGAATATTTGTTTGTTTTTTAATATATCCTAATTTGATTAGATAAAAAGTTGGGTTGCCTGACAGATCTGTGAAGTGTGGAAAAATGTGATTATTATTTAACTGAAAATAGTAAAATAAAAACATGCTATAGTTCAGATAAGTGAGGCAGCAAATTGTTAACAAATATAACAGTGACAAATCTTGGGGGAGATCATAATAGACATAAGTATATTAGCAAAGTCATTTATTGTTATTAAAATAATGAATAATTGGGCTAGTAATGACAGAATGAGGCAAATTTCTGTTTTCAAGGTCATGATGAATGCATAGAGCATTTAGAGTTCAATATCAATAAATATGTAGGGAGAGTAATTTGTTCAAGGAAGGAAAAATTAGAATTGGAAAAGAACTGAATGAAATCCTAGCCATATTTAAAGTCAATTGCGTAGAAAAAATAATACATGAGTCAGGACAGAAAACATTTAAAAAATAAATCTACAAGAAAATATAGAGGAAAGATAATTGCTTTTTCTTTGAAGTAAAAATAACGTGACTATATTAAATTAGGAATTCCGTTACTGTGGGAGAATGGCTTTGAGGAGTAAGCTGAAGACATGTCTGGGAAACCACAGGATCGAATTCTTTCTCTTCTCGAGGCTACAGACTTGGGAAGAAGACAAGCCATTGATTGACAATAAGCAGACTTTCATGCTTTGAAAGCAGGTGGGTGGGTGCTTAAACTCAAAAGCACACAAAGGTTGCACCATCGTTCCTTTCATGAGAGACAACTCCAGTTATTCTTGTACGCAGAAAAACCATGTGCCTGGAAGCAAGCCCATTGTCTCTGCTTCTGGATTTCTACACACCCTGTATTTCTATGAGCTCATCTTCCCTCCTGCTTTCGAAGGGAGACAGGGTTGGGCTCACTTGTAAACTTGAAAACTCAGCTCATTTCTAATAAGTTCAAGTTTTATGATTTAAAAAACTTTTATCAGTAAATAAAGGTCAACCATCTGGCAGCAATGTGTCTTTTTGGCTCCGCTTTGGTTTTCTACTCTATGTTATAAAAATATTACAGTCTAGTATGACATTAGCAAAGTGTGACATCTGGGCTTATACAAAATATAAGAGTTGGCAGGGGGACTAATTTCCCTTCTGAAAAATTGCCATGGCACAAAGGGACCGAGGACAACCGATGGCTGAGAATACAGCTCTGGACATTGCTGTAATTCAGCCAGCAGTGTCCTCCAGAACGTCTGCCTGGAAGGCGGAAGGGGCCTAATTACTCGAGAGGATCACATTGATGGATTGCCGTGAGCCTTTGAGAATACAGGCTATTTTAGTGAAAGAGAAACTTTTTTTCTATCTGCAGTGTTAGGTGGTCATGCATTCAAGAATCAAATAAGACTGCTTCAAGAAAAAAATACTGCAGGTATGGCAATAATAAAGCCAGGCAGCTTTTCAGTGGGTTTAGATGTCAGAGCGTTTACTTTGGGGGTTAAAATGTATAATTAAGTTTTGGCATTGCTTTAAGGTGGTAATGATTTTTATTAAATTCTCTTTTTGTGCAACCTTTTTTATGAGTTCAAGACATATGCCGTATTTATTTATTTTTCCCCCTTAGGCTCTCTGGGTATGTTTTAATGCACAGTAATCTAAAAGATATCTAGTTTCTCACAATAAGAATACATGCAACTGGACAGACCCATTGTGCAATTTCACTTAGAAAGTCTTTGTTTGTTTATTTTTTTAGAAAGGAGAGAGGATCAGATTTAAAGAAAATATCTCTTTATTTCTGGACACTCAATTTTTGTGAGGATACAGGCACTGCTAATGGCTGGTGGTGCTCATAAGTGAGACATTACAGAAGCATTTTTTCACAGGGGTTAAAAAGTCTCTAAACTTTAAGAAGTTTACACATCTAAAGCTTTAAGACTATTTAGAGAAACTAGGATAAAAAAAGTTTAGTCAGAAATCCAAATTACTGAAACCATGAAAATCCAAAGTTTTTACAAAATGTTGCACTATGATAACAGGGAATATGTTTGTGACAGTATTTTCTTTTTCTTTTTCTTTTCTTTTTTTTCCTGGTTAGTGGTATGGCCAAAATTACATACCATAAACTTCCTTCTGAGTGTTCTCTGCCCATCACTGCTTGATTTCCTTATTTAGGTTAAAACAGCAATTTTTTGCCAGTCCCCATATGACTTCTTGTGAATTTCCTTCTCAAGAGAATGTGTAGAGAGATGATTAGGAGGAAGAGAATAAAGGTGCTCTCTTCTGCCACGAGCCAGGGCACTTTGAGAGCTCACCTCAGAATAAAGGGGAGCAAAGTTTTCAGCATTTTCAGTTTTCTCCATGGAATTCACAGCCCAGAGAAGCTCCATGGTCAATGGGGGAATGGACAACCAAGCCCGGAGGGCAGGTCCTGGGGCTCGTCCTGGTTAGGTCTTCCCAGTGAATCACCGCCATCCGGACCAGGGAGCCTTATCATTTCATACTTTTCTCAGGTTCTGAACAATTTCCATTCCAGTAGTTGGAGAGAATAACTGTGCACTTCTGGATCTTACAGATATGATCACAGTGTTAGAAAGGGATCCAGGCTCAAGAAAGATTCTGACTTTCCTTCAGTCATTCTATCTCTGGGAAATTTGCTGGAGAGAAAAAAAAAAAAAAAAAACCTTATAAGTCCTTATTTTGTGACTATAAATATGAAGCATTTTTTGTTACAGACTTGAGAAACTGAGATACAATGGGTACCATTTGCAGTGAGATTTTCCTGCTTTCCTCTTCGAGGAGGCTGCACTCATCCTTGTTCTCCTGCATTTAATATTTTCCTTTTTACTTCAGGTTATTCTCATGATCCTGACACAACTCCCAAGGGTTAATGGTTATAGGCATTCCCAGCACACCCAAGGCACTTGGAGACTCCTAGGGAAGTGACCTGCACTGCCCTCTAAGGGTCTACACATGTTCCATCTTGATGTTCCTCCTCCTTGCTCTCTGGCTCCTGGCGGCTGTCTGTACTGCTGCTCTGCTGCCCGGTAAGCTCCAGGTTCTGTGTCAGAGCTTGTGTCAGTAGGGGGCTGGCTAACACGAGGACCTCTCCTCCAGCCTCTTTTAAGACTGTAAGGTTTAGATGTGAGATACATCTTCAAATTGGGAATTGAGTCAGTGTTGCATAAGTCATAGCACTACATGCTACAAGGAACGCACTCCCAAATTATACTGCTTTCCTCCCCCAGTCCTTTTTTTTTTTTAAATTAAGATGTAATTTGAGTACCATAAAATTCATAGTTGGAAGTGTACAATTCAGTAACTTTTAGTACATTCACCAGGTTGTACCATGGTCACCAATTCCATAGTATTTTCATTACACCAAAAGTAAAGCCATACCTGTTAAATGTTACAGCCATTCCCTTTTCTCCCTTTTTGATGCCAACCACTAACCTACTTATGTCTCTACAGATTTGCTTATTTTTTTCATTACATAGAAATGGAATCATAAAATAAGTGGCCTTTGTGTCTGGGTTTGTCCTCTTAGTGTAACGTTTTCAGAGTTCATTCATGTGGTAGCATATGTCAGAATTTCCTTAGTTTTTAAGACTTAATAGTAGTCTATTGTATGTGTGTACCACTGTTTGTTTATGCATTCATCCACTGATGAACAACTGAATTTTTTCCATTTTTTGGCTACTAAGAATAATGCTGCTAGAAATATTTTTTTTTTTGAAGAAGTTTTTATGTAATCATACATTTTAAGTTTTCTTTTTTGGGTCAAGGTAACTGGACTAGATTCTTGTCTTCTTATCCTTTTATTTTTATTTTTATTTTATTTTTTTATTTTAAGAGGAACCATGTGTACATTGGGAAAAAAATATGGGTTCGGGGGACATTTACAATTGGGAACAATTTCCAACTCTTTTCTCTAATTTCTCAGCCTCAGTTTCTTTATCTGTAAGATACGTATGAATATATCTACTTCAAAAAGGTAATGTGGTTTAGGTGAGATGTTAATTCACTATTGAGTGAACATAAATTCTTGATTCTTTATCCTTAATCTGTTTCTACCAGTTTAACTACTAAGAGTTCTAATTCACTTTTGCACAAACATAGCCCAGAGACTAGACGATCTACCATTTGCTCAGCCATAGGAACTGTGCTGCCTGCCCTATGAGACCCTCTTAGATGACCTTTCTCTTTGAGGATGGTCTGAGTTATATTCTAAATTGAATCCCCAGGAAGCAACCATTGTGTAAAAGAAGGCTAATCCTGACAGTGATGTGGCCTCCATTTCTCAGATACCAGCTGTCCCTCTGGAGCCAACCTAGGAGCAGAGGACGCCTGGACTCTGTATATTTTTCGTTTATTCTTTCCCCTCATCTAATGACATAGTAATGATTTGAGCAACCTAATCATAACTTATGTGTACTCCAAAACTTCATTGAGAGATAATGAAAGAAAGATAGAAATATATATATATATTTGGAAGACCGTTTATGGGGAAGGAGGCTGGAACTGCAGGGAACGCACTGCAAATATTGTCACATGTAATTTTCACAATGGTCCTATAAGATAAAACTGTTTTTTTCCAGATGGGAAGACTGAGGCTCAGAGACGTCAATTAATTTGTTAAAATTCACAAAGCTGGTAAGTGGCAGACTTGGCATCTGATCTTAAATAAGTTTGATGGAAAGGTTCTTATCATAGCCGAAAAAACGTGGATTCCAGAGACATGAACAATATCTCACTTGACAATCATCCTGCATAAAAATGTGATGTTTCCTCAGCTTTTTTCTATATTATACTGTGGCTAATAGGAAATCCCCAAATCTCATTAGCTTTCAGAAGCAAAGTTTATTCTTCCTCATGTTAAACATTGAGTATTGATCTACTCTTCACTCTTTCTTCATTTTGGGTCTGTGGTGAAAGAGAAGCCCTGTCTGGAATGTGCCTCTCTTGTCACTGAAAGAGGAACAATGGCAGAACCACGCATCGGCTCCGAAAGCTTCTGCTTTGCTGGATAATGCATCACTTCTGCTCATAGTCCATTGGTCACAGCTAGTCATAAGGCCAAGCCTTATGCTAGTGTCATGTGAAGAATATTTCTCCCACAGAAAAGCCACTCTAGAGCAGTGACTGTTAGAAAATACAGTAAATATTCTGAACAAATAATGCAGTCCTCCACATACAACTTCCACATTACCATGCACATGGTAGGGCAGTAGAAATGCCTTCCTGGACTTCCTCCTACCTTGGTGGCTCATTTATCCCAGTTTCTCTCACTGGTTCTTCCTCTTCCTCTATCTAGCCTCTAAATGTAAGTGTGGCCTAGGATGCATTCCAGGCTCTCCTCTCTCTCTACACTCAAACTCCAGATGACCTCATTCTGCATGGCTTTAATTACCCTCAACTTGCTGATAACTGTCTAATTTATCTTTCAAGTCCTGACCTCTCTCCAGGCTCCGACTGCCTTATGTTATCTACATTTGGAATTCTAATGTGCAGCTCAAATGTAATACACCCAAAATGGAACTTTTGATTACTATCCATCCCCTCTCTGGCTGGCAATCTTCCCTGTTGTAGTAAATGGTACCATCCTCCACCCAGTTACTCAAAGCAGAAATATAGGGTCCCTCCCTTTCCCTCACTCCCAAGTCAAATCCATCAGTAACACATGCTATTTACATCTTTCAGATCATTCCCAAAAATGTCCACCTCTCTCAGTTGTAATGCCAACTTACTAAATCAGGCCACTACTACCACTCAGCTCGATTACTGCAGCAGCCAACTAATTAGCTTTTGTATGTTTCTTCTACCTAAAACTCTTTTTTCACAAACTAGTCAGAATGACCTTACAAATGTATAAATTAGGTTTTATTTCTTTTCCTCTGCTACAAACCATCTAGAGATGTAAAATTGTATTTAGAATACAAGTTTCATGTCATGGGTTATAAGACCCTGTATGATTTGGCAATTGTCCACTGTACTGGATTAAGTTGTGTACCCTCAAAAGTCATGTCCATTTGGAACCCCAGAATGTGACTTTATTTGGAATTAGTATCTTCATATATGTAATTATGTAAACATGAAGTCATACTGGATGAGCATGGCCCCTAAATCTAATATAATTTTATTCTCATAAAAAGAGAAGAGACATAGAGACATTGAGGAGACACATGGATGAAGGTCATGTGAAGGTGCGTGTAGAGATTGGAATGAGGTGGTTAAAGACAAAAAATACCAAGTATTGACTGATCATGAACAGCTAAGAGAGAGGCATGGACTATATTCTCCTCTTGAGCCACCAGAATTTAAAAAAAAAAAAAGGCAAAAAAACCCTGCTGACACTTTGATTTTAATGAATGGTGAGGAAATAAATTTCTCTTGTTTTAAGCCACCCAGTCTTTGGCAATTTGTTACAGCAGACCCAGGAAATTAACACAGTCACCTCTTCTTGTCTCATTCTACCTTTGCCCTCATGCAAAGATGCCACCCTGACCTTTATTTTATCCCAAAGCTTAGTCTTATCTCAGGGCCTTTTAGCCCTGCTGTCCTCCTTGTTTTCCAGAGCTCTTCCCAGAACTGGCTCCTTTATAACAAATATGCCTCTGCCTCTTCTACTATAACCTCTGATGTTGGTTCTACATGTTTATAGTAATATCTTGACTTGGATGTGTTCAGAGAGTTTTCATGTATTTATTTCTTTGGTGTCATCCATTTCTATATCTAAGAAATCCAAAGCACAACATGCATGTGTGATAGAAGCATCTTTAAATAGTAGATTAAGCTAGTTTCAAATGTGAGTCAGATAAGATGGTGGAAATGGTGGTAAGAAGGTTTTATTCAGTTTATGAAATTCATGAAATTTCTGAATGTACTGATCCTCTGGTATCTGTTTTCTTTGTTTTCCTCTCTTCAAAAACCAGTGGCAATAAATTTTTTCCTATTGTGATACCGTCACAGAAATAAAGTGTGTCCATATCATGTGACCACAGAGGAGATTTTTCAGAGTGAAGGCAGTCACTATTTTTAGAACATATACTTTGAAAGAAAGCACATTTTGGAAATAAAAATATAGATTTCACATAATTTTTAAACTGAAAAAATTTCTGGTGGAGAATTGGATAATTCTTTAATTTGGATTAAAAGTCCAGATATGAGGATATTTTGATTCTAGGACAGAGGTGGCAGGGCCTCAAGGTGAGCTTGTAAACACATAACTCTGATGAAGAAGGAAGAATATTTATGTGGTTCAGAGTATTGGTTCTCTATCCCCTGGCTTGGTCACACCAGGCTATAGTATTTATCTGTTCTCGGTGAGGAAAAAACTGGCAATGAACATGTGAACCGAACTGTATGTTACCTGCTGCTTGAATACATATTTGTGTGATTAAGTTTAACTAATTTAGCAAACTGATTAATGTTCTCATTTCATTGGTTTGTGTGGTTATTCTTTCAGAATATTTTATACATTCTTAAATCAAAAAGCCCCTTCAAGTAGTATATAGATTAAAAAAAAAAACTGAGTTAGCCCTAATTGTTACAGCTTAGTAGTATATGATGCCCCAATCAAACCAATAAATCAATAACATCGGTGGTAGAGAAGGAATCTTAACATAACAAATGACCCATTTTAGGCAACAAATCATAACCTCTATTCAGTGGGGTCCTAAATGTTTTTATAATCTACACACCCATAACTTCTCTCATGGTAGTGATTCTTCCTCTAGGAAGTTCTATGTGGCTACATGGAAGTCCTTTAGCTCTGTGACTTTACCACATCCTTACTCAGGGCTCTACCTCTATATTGGGTATGCATTTCAGAACCAGGAAGGTCATTATGAGCATCTGGTAAAGTTCCCCAGGTAATTCTCCCAGTAATGTTTCTATTCTCCCAGACTGGGAGTCACAAATTCAAATTCTTGATTACAATACATGGCACCAATGTAGTCATGCTCATGGTTATATCAGAATTGTGCTTTTTTAAACTTTCATAAACATGCCTTCAACTTGTTGATTTTTTTGAACAAAAAAATTGGGCAAGAATCTTTACTCTCTTCAGCTGTTGTGGAACCAGAGACACCTTATGGCTGACTTGCCACTGGAGCCTATACGTGCCTTGGTCTCAGGTTAATTCCAGATTACTCCTGAATCTGGAGAATGCATAGAAGATCAGACCACTAGCACTTTATAATAGACTGGAAAATGCACATTGGCAACTGATTTATTCAGACCTATTACAGACATAATCCTGGGAGGGACTGACTATATTAATACAATCCTATTGGTTTAGGTAAACTCTGATGCCCATTTTTTGTTGAAATACACATCTGAGATATTGAAACATGAAGAAACTTGCCTAAGGGTGCGTAGACCTAGTAAGTGGTAGAGTGAGGTCAAATAGAAGAACTATCAGATGAAACTGTACACAAATACCTAAGTTTACTTTTCTAGCTGAACAGAACCATGGGTCAAGTGTTTTGCAAGTGGCAGTGTATTACTCTAAAACCTCTGGGAGAAGCTAAGAGTGAAGTAAGGTTCTTTTCACTGGTGTCTTGGAGAGCAGGTTGCTCATCTCCTAGAGTACACAGGAAGGAACAATAAAAATAAAAGAAAGAAAAAGTTAAAATTTCAAAGATGAAAAGTGATTTGAAACAACCAGGTGCAATAACAAATTCTTTGTGAAAAAATCTGCTCCACCAGATTTTAAGACTGGAACATGTGAAAATGCAGA
This sequence comes from Rousettus aegyptiacus, assembly GCF_014176215.1. Lineage (NCBI taxonomy): Eukaryota > Metazoa > Chordata > Mammalia > Chiroptera > Pteropodidae > Rousettus > Rousettus aegyptiacus. Next base: position 54,615,456 of record NW_023416286.1, on the reverse strand, counting down.
ATTATTTTTATTATAAATCTGCTACCTTTGGGGGCTCCCTTGGAGGATACAACGTGGCATGCATCCTCTTGGGAATGTGATAGATGTGCTACTCTGTGAAAGTGTGTTGCCCAATCTGGAGTAGTAGGCAGCCCTTCAGGCGTCAAGCCTCAACAGGGCAAATTGTCTTTGCCTTCCATCTCTACATTCTGTTTCCCTTATCAAATCACTTGCTATTTTCTTTTCTGAGTTCTACTTAAAGAATGAGCTAAGGCAAACAAATCTTACAGTTCAATTTAAGCAGTTTCATATTCTCAAAAGTTTTAATTTAAATTTTTTTTTTGTTTTTGAGAACTACTAAACTGAGTATAAGGTCTCCCTTTTATTATTATAATTTCAGCCTTTTGATTTATTGTGTTCTTTTCCTAGCTGCCAAAAGATATTTTAAATATGTCTCTGCTGAATCAATACTTTTACTTTTTAGGTAAGCACAGAATGTCATGTTTGATTGACCTGTGACACAAATAGTCCTCAAGCCACACATATATCTCAAAATTTCTCTATGCTTAAATAATTCTAAATGCTCTGAATATATCAGAACAAATATTGACATAAAAATACAAGTGAATTTGTATGAACTCAATTTAGTGCTCTATGTATTTTTTCTCTTCAGGATAATTTTGAATAGCATTTTCTGCTATTGTTTCAGAAAGCTAAAAACCCAAAATCAGAAATAAAAATTTCTGATTACTATATTTCATTACTATATGTGAAATAAAAATATGTTTTACCCTTATATTACACCATACACAAAAATTAACTCAAAATGTATTAAAGACTCAAACTTAAGACCTGAAACTTTAAAACTCTTAAAAGAACACATAGAAGAAATCTTCAGGACATTGGTCCCGGGAGTAATTACTTGGATATGACACCAAAAGCAACAAAAACAAACTATATCAATATGGCAACAAAAAGAAAACAGACAAGTTGCAGTACATCAAACTAAAATGTTTCTACACAGCAAAGGAAACAATCAACAGAATGAAAAGGCTATATATATATACATATATATTTGCATAAGGGATTCATATCCAAAATGTATAAAGACTTTCTACAACTCAATAGTGAAAAAACAAATAGCCTTGATTATAAAATGGACAAAGAACTTAGATATTTCTCCAAAAAGACATACATATGACCAACAGGTATATGAAAAGATGCTCAACATCACTAATCATGAGGAAAATGCAAATAAAAACCACATGACGTATCACTGCATATCTATTAAGATGGCTTTATTAAAAGAAAAAAGATAACAGATGTTGGTGAGGATGTAGAGAAATTGGAACCATGTACATTGTTGGTATGAGTGTAAAATGGTGAGCTGGTATGGAAAACAGTAGGAATAGTTCTCAAAAATTTAAAAATAGAACTACCATAGGATCTAGCAATCCAAAGTCTGGATAATTTACATCAGGTTATTGAAGAGGTATTTGAACTCCTATGTTTATTGCAGCATTATTCACAGTAGCCAAGATATGAAAAGAGTCTAAATGTCCATTGATAGATAAATGGATAAAGAAAAGGTGGTATGTATATATACAATGGAATACAACTCAGCTTTATAAAAGAAGAAAAGAATTTGTTGTTTACTGAGAACTTCATCATAAGAAAGGAGGAAGGTGACTGGGGGACAACCACACCAACCTGAGCACGTCAACATTATGAACTTCCTTTTATACATAAGTCTAGCCTTGAAATTTCAGGGTTTTTTTATACCTAAGTTCAAACTAAGTTCTTTTTGAGAATTGTCTTTAGTCAACAGAACAAGAGAGACCTCTGGATACTCAGGCAGAGAGCTATATTTGTATATTCAGCAATGGAGGAGAAAGGGTCTTTGTTGTCTGAAGTTAGCAAATATTATTAGGGGTTAATAACACATTTGAAAGTGATCACAGTATTTGTCCAGAAAACAATTAAAAACTTATCACTTTGTTATGGCTTTGACTTTCTTCCTCTTAATTATCAATGTGTAATGTTGCCTTATTATATCTCATTACTATATGTGGCTACTTCTGTGATGCTGAAAAGAAAAATGTTTATTTTAAAATGATCTAATTTACAAAAGTTTATATCTCTGTTGTCACTATGACTACTGCCCTTAATTTAATACTAAAGTATTATTCCAGTATTAAAGCTAGTAGTTAGTAGATAATGATAGTGATGAGACAATGATATGATGATATTGATGGTGATGACTATGAAAGCATTTTAATTTCACTGTGTACCTCTGAATAACTGGTTTGGGCTTTGGGGTTGCACTAAAAATGCATAAAGGGAAACCTACTCAAGCTACGTGAGTAGGGATATCTGAGTACCCTCACGTGGTAGTATCAGTGTCTAGGATGCCACCCCTTCTAGGGCCTAAGTGGTGGATGTCCCCAAATCATGATTATTCCTTAGTAACATAAAAGGTCATATAAGTATAACTTTCATTTTGTTCTCATATCTTTCCCCCCTTTTCTTCTGTCCTTTTATTTTCTTAAATTTGCACAGTGATATTTTAAATAACTTTGGCATATATGATCCCATACGATCTCAACCAACCTGAGCATTTTGGCCAAGTTCACACAGTTCTAACCTTAAAACTCAAATAGTGATACAATCCCACAGTTCTTTCCACTTTGCCATAGCAGTCTCCTCAACTTTGAACTGGATAAGCAGCATATTTCATATTTATTTAGATCTAGATTAGGGGGCTATCTTAATGTTTAGCTTGTTCTTCTTTCTCCTGTACAATGGTAGAGTCCAGACTTTTGCATATGCATACATGAACATTTATTGAATTGAGATATAGTGTTTTTGGTTGTAACTGAATTTCTTTGCTTTCATATATACATTTCAAAGGTGCATCTGTTATAAATTAAATGAAACATTTATAAAAATGAAGAAAACTCAAAATCATTTCCCCTGAAGAAATTAAAATATTACCAACTGAACTTTCTGACCTACTCGTAAACCAGCCTTAACCCCATTAATTCTACTTCTCATTTTATGGGCACCCTAGAGACTGTCTTTTTCCCAAACTAGTCCTAAATGGGAGAGTCCCAAGGGTCCCTTTGGACACCCTTCTCATGCTTTAAAAGCATGATTCATGTTGCTAAATTTTAAATTGTTATTTCATCATGTGTCTCACAATATATTACGTTATCCTGATGACTCACTACTGTCAGTTGGAGGTTACCTCAGATTTGAATTATTTCATGCTGGCAGTATGTACAAGAGGCTTTTGCTTTCATAATTTTTCTCAATTTACTCAAGCAGTTAGAAAGGTCCAGATGGAAATGAACATATTGAACACTTAAAAAGAAATGTTTGTGTTGTTTATGCAGGAAATGAGACTCATTTCTTAATATACAGAGAAGGTTGTTTCCCTTTCTATTAGAAGTTACAAATGAAATAAAATCTTAGACCTCTGCATTCCCCTGCAGTAGTTAAGCTGATGCAGCAGATATGCTGGCCTTAATTATTTATGGATGAGCCATGTGAAGTGCCTGCCAAAGGTAGCAAAGGGAAAATAATGGCTGGCATTACATAACTGACCTTGAATACAGCTCTGATTAAAATTAATTATCCAAAGTTTTAAAATCTCAGCTTCTTATATTGGTGGTAATGTCCTTTTCTGGTGATAATGAATAGTCCCATTGTCTTACCATGAACTTCGCTTATCACAAGTATTTATTTCAGAGAATTTGATACATCTGATCCTTTCAGGAAAAATATTAATTGAGTTGATTTTTTCTCTCTAATTCCTATATATTGTGTTACCCTAACATTCAGCCCTTGATATTCCATTAAGGCCAGCTGTTATTTTACAGAATGATTGTAAAAATTAGCTCTGTTTTGGGTTGACCTCTAGAAAATTTTTCCACTCAGAAGTAATAAACAAATTGTCTCATTTTCTTTTCTTGTGTTTCCGGGTTGTCAATCTAGTGTACATGAGATATGAGCAATTGTACAAGGAAAATTATTATTCCTGTGAACTGTCAGTCTTCCAAGGAGAAGGTATTTGGTCAGAATGGGGATGATGCTCCCTCACGAATCCAGTCTTTAGAGAATATTTTATTTGAAAGTTCAGTGACATCTTTTATTATTTTCAAGATGCTATTCAACTTTTATATGAGTACTGACAAAGATGTCGCCTCCAGCATTCCAGGTGCCGTACCCCACGGTCTTCAGATCAGTGTATGCTAGGGATCATATCATTGGTAGCTGGGGGCAATGGTTCCACTAGAGAAAACTTCACTGACAGAAAAATGGAAAGTGCCACACTGGAATGCTGAGAGAATTCATTTATAATAAACAGTAATTAAACAGGGATTATTAGGGTGGCACATTTACGATGTGAAAGTAGAAGTTGTGTCAACACCTTATAAAGTCCCGAAAGTAATTCAGCTGAAACATTTGCTCTGGGCTGAAGAACAAGGTTCTATTCTAGGGAAGACATAGGTTTACTGTTGGTTGTATTGAAAATTTTTCCATAATAGTCTTTCTGGTTTTAAGAATTTAACAAAACTCTCCCAGGGTTTAATATCTAGAGCTGTGGAGTCTAAGAGAGTGTTAATTATCATTGAGCTTTTCTCATAACCAATTCTGCTAACTTTCAAATTATATTATTAAAATATATACACAGTAACTTAAGGTTATTATTATTATTATTATTATTATTATTATTTTGGTTATAAATCTCAGGCAAGATGGTTACCCTTAAAAACCCTTGTCAGAGAGGTCCAGGTCTCCCTTTATCTTTGCCAGCTATCTCTGCCTTTTTGTTTCATCCTTCCAACCTGCTGGCCTCATCTATTAACTGAACTGATAACAGTAGCCTCAGACAAAGACAATCAGGCCCCCCTTGATTTTCAGTGCTTACTCAATTATCCTTATTCTCTTCCTCAAAAAACTTTGTTGAAACTAAACTTTTCCACATTTTAGTCTCCCAGAGTTGGCTCGATGAATGGATGTTCTCTGATGTATTCGTAGAGAGAAGGTAGGAAGATAGCTTCCTTTTTAATAGTTCAGCATGTATTCAGCCTTCTGAAATCATTTATAATTACCAAATAAAGATATCTAATACTAAGCATTTCGATTAGGTAAGGAAAGGAGACCAGTGCAATGATTGCTGAGTCAGAGGTAGTTGGAAGATGGCATCAACAGGGTTTGTTTGCCTCTTTCAAATTATGCTCTATAGGTGGATACAATGTATCACTTACACATTAGACTTACCCTATGAAAATGGTATAAGATTTAAATTCAAGTGATTTTAAAAAGAAAATGAGTTGGTGGAAGATGGAAGAGCATAAAAGAAAAGGATCACATCTGTCTTCAAAGTATCATCACCAAATTTCTAGATTTTCATTTTGAACATTTAAAGTCTTTTCCTTCCTCATTGTTAAAATATCATTTAGTGAAAGGAAGTAACAGCTATGTATGAGTTTAAGTTTCATTTAATTCACTTTTATTTTGTACCTCTTATATTCTAAAAACTTTTTAATGATTAGGAATACAAAGGTGAATAGAAAACTCACCTTTGAAAAAGCTAAGGATGCCAATTACTACTGGATTTATTACTTCAAAACCCCATATTATGCCTTATTAAGTAAATCAGGTTCGAGTATCCTTTAGTATACAGAAACAGAACATCCATCCTAAAGAAAAATTCTAAGCACAAATAATCTATAGTGATTGTTGGGATTCTCAATTTCTCTGTGGTCTTTTTTTGATTTGAAAAATGACCACTTTTAAGGAGCAAAGAAACAAAAGGGTTATCCATGTAGGAAGATGTGGTAAGCCTCTTTTTACCTTTACCTCTCAAATAGGGCATTTAAGTTTAGCAGCACTGCTGAATAGCAATTTAATTAAAGGCAGTTGATAGTGCCTGAAACAGAAAAGAAGCCCAACAGACAAATTTAGGGAGGATGGAGATAGTTTTTTGGAAAGATAAAATTGTTTTGAATGGAAAGAACATTGCTAAGAAGAAATTAATATGTTCTCAAGATCAGAGATTCCTCCAGAGAAAAGAGATAGGGAAGCTTAACAACAGAATAGCTGATAAATGACAAATGAAGGACACCTCAGGGAATAGATGTCTAAAGATCCTAAGTCAGAAGATATTTGAGAGTAGAGAGCTTGGCCAAGATAGATTCAGAGGTAAATGGGCTTAGGAACTGGAGAATTCCCTGCTTTTGAAAAAATAATTGAAGTAATATTTGTGGAACACATACCAATGGCATGAGACTCTGCCTTCAAATTCATATTGAATATCAAATGTTTTCTGATTAATTTTCCAATCTTTAAACTTTTTCCTAAAATATTCTTTCTAAGTGGATAGCTATGGAATAGCCCAGGAAAATGAATTTGCTCAAGCATTCTTATTTGGGACCTAAGAGAAACAGGAGAAACAGGATTCTGACATCATTCCTTGTCAGCCCTCTTGAAAATAAAATTACCCAGGATTCTTCATGACAAGATCATCTTTAACACAAAAGTTACATGTATGTGTTGCTTGTTAATGAGAATGGCATTTACAATATAGAAGAGTGGAAATTGCCTACATATGGGACTCAGGAAGATCTCAGTTCAAATCTAAGTTCAATGACTTATTAATTGTATGACCTTCACAAATTGCCATAATAGACATATTTGTGCTACTTCCATTTCAATTTTCCTTGGCAAACTAAGAATAACAACATGATTTCCTTTCCTATGACACTAGACTGCCCTTTTCTTCAGTTTACTTGAGCCAATGTTTATGTAGACTTCCTGCCCTGAAAAATTGCAGTCAGTGAATTAATTCACTTACTGTTCAGAATAAATGTAGAGTTAACGTCTACTACATCAATTTCACAATTTATCAGAAAACCCAGAGGGATTAACTAGGATTGATCCTGAATACATTGTATTGCTCCCAAAACGTAGAATCATTGAGTTTTTTCCTTCAGGAAGTCATGCTTACCAGTGGGTAAAGAGAAATAACAAAACTTTTTATTTGCATATAATTTTCCCCTTTACTAAGAATCTCATATTGCTAACAATACCCTTTAGTATATAATTCATATTACACATTACATTATTTTTGTGCTTAAAGAAATTTTACTGAGTCCTACAAAAATATTCTTTGATCTTTCCTACATTTATTTACTCTCTATACGTAAAGTTTTCTGAATAACAGAAAAGGGAGGAGTACATATTAAATAAAGGGCAAATGTTAAACGTGTAAAATACTTATTTTATATTGCACTATTTTATATATTATGTATCATGTGTAATATGTATCTTTGGTATTATGGATTAAAAGCAAAAGGAAGAGGAATATTCTGTTATGACAGGAAATATACAATTTTACATGTGAACCTATTGCCTACAGGGCCAAATTTCTCAAACAACAAACACAAATAAGGAACCAAAACCATAAAAAAAGTTGTAAAACTCATGAGCAGTTTTAAAGCGCAGATTAAACAGAAAACAATTCATATGAATTTGGCCTTCATTTGTGACTAACGGCTCATCTGTGTGCATTTATAAGCCTGGAAATGGAAATCAGTTAACTGTAAGATTACTTGTTCAAATTGAACTACATTACTCTTTTGGATTGTCATTTTAAATGCATTTGTTTTCATGAATTCTATTTAAAGTGGGACATCAAGTATATAGCTAATTTTTCCTGTTATAATTTTATCAGAAAGTAAAATAGTACAAAATACAATGTTAACTGTTGATAATATTATGACCTTAAGACAATAATAAATTTTTAATGACACACTCTTAAAGATTTAAATTGACCACCCAAAATTTTCATTTGTATATACTAAGCAGCAGAGAGCTATTCAAGTTAAGAGATAGCAGCTTTCCAGTTATGTCTATATAGATGGGTAAGTATCTTCAAGGTAGATTATAGATCATACTCTACAGATGGAGCCATTGTGGTAACAAGAATACAGTTACAACATGATTTGAAGTGTGAAGAAACTTACTCTTATAAGGAAGGACATTGATTTCTCTGTTGTCTTTAAAATATGTTGTACTCTGAAGTGAAGGTACCCTTCCATATATGAATTTAGTCATCCATCTGTCCATCCATCTATATTTTCATTCCTCCATCTATATAACAATTATGTATTAAATGGAGATTATCTATTCCACTGTATGCTGAAAAATGAACCAGGAACTTATAATGCAAAGATTAATAAAACGAAATCCCTAATTTCAAGTAATTTAAGACCTCATGAAAAAAAGGCAGACATGTAAATCAATAATTGCAACAATACATTGTGGCAAGTGCTGTCCTTGAGAAAGACTTTGGAAAGAGTACTTACATTTACCTGGCTGCTTGGGGCTGAAGATGGAAGAAGTGAGAAAGACTCAAAATGTATTTGAAGTATTAGATGGAATTTGAATTAAAGGTGACTGTAGATGATGAGGGGCTATGAGAGCAGAGGAATCTAAAATATAAAACATGAGGCATAAAGAAAGCAAGGATAATTTAGAGAAAGTAGATTGTTTAAAATGGCTGGGCTAAAAAGTACTTTAGCAGTAGTAGTTAAGGGTGGCTGGATCATGGAGGAACTTGTTAACATACTGAGTGAGGCACTTGGACTTGAGCTTGTTTACCAGCATTTCTTAAAGTTAAGTAACATATGGATGCCTTTTAAAGCAAAATAGCTCTTAAGACTTCCATTGTTCACTTAAATTATTTTTATCATATTCTTACTTACATAAATACACATATAAAACAAAGTAAAAATTCCTTATATATAACATTCTTACATAAGAAAACAAAATTATATGTTAAAAATAAGTAGAATTATAAGACTATTTCGATTCAAAGTTAGAGAGATGTTACTTTTAATTTAAAACACTGCTCTGATGTGAACATGGCTTTGACTGCTTTGGGGAAGGTGTTTTGACTTTGGCATGCCTGTGCTAACACTAACCTGTGCTACGCTTTGGCTCAATTTGCTTACAATACCGCTCTTCCTAAACCATAGGGAGATTTTGTTTGTTTATATACCATTCTGAGATGCCACTGGGTTTAAGGCATTAAGTTAGTGTATGTCCTTTTTTTCTTCAGCCACAGCAATAAACATAATGTCCCTGGTTACTAATGAGGCTGCTAACGCTGAATGCAACAATGCAGACACCAAAATCTTATGGCATGGTTATGTCATCTTTATCGTTGAAATACCCTTACATTTATGTTCTGGATTATCACTGAAAAAAATGCACAATTTGTAAATTCATAAAGTTCAGGACCCCTGAGATCACAGACATAAAAATATCTTTAAGAAATACTACCAGAGAAGACAAGGGGGCCACTGAAGGGTCATAAGCAAGCAAAAAATGTGGATGGATTTTCTTTTGGAAAGCTCACTCTATGAAGAGTTTGAAAACTTAAAACAAACTAGGCAAAAGATGATGAAGAATTTGTAGCAGCCATGGGAATAGAGAGGAAAAGACAGATTTGAGAGTGATAGGAGTTTAATTGACTAGGTCTCATATTGAATATGGGAGGTAGGGGAATTGAAAATTACAAGATGGTTCTCACATTTCTATCATGCTTGCCTGGATAGTAGGGGATACCATTGGTCAATAGAGAAAATGTTAGA